>NC_087437.1:45923628-48917795 GCF_036321535.1 Camelus dromedarius
AAATAACCATTTTTCTCTCCCTAAGAAAATAATGAATCTAGGTAACAATCATTAATGAGTGCTAAGCCCACTAGGGGAAAAGCTGATGTGGAATTTTATAACCAACAGGGAATTAGGCTAACTGCAACTGAACCCACTAGTCAGTTTCAACACCACTGGAAGTGAGACAACCAGATGGCTGATGCCTCATAGTGTGATGTAAAAGGAAAAAGAAAGCTACACGATCAAAGAATTAAAAGTGAATTTAACCAAGCCTCCTAAACTACCGCTTTATAGGAATTACAAGAAGACAGTGGAATGTGTTAGTAGTACCACAAGGACGTGATTAGCCAAATCCAGATGTAGGAAATTTGATGGGACAAATAAATCAATTACTTCTACCAATAAGTAGAAGAGACTTAAATTGAGCAACCAAAAGTAGCGTGTAGACGTTATTTGGATTCTGTTTAAAACCTACCATCTGAAAACGTCATCTGGGAGACAAAAGAAAGCTTTTAATTCCCTTTACCTCTTCCAGTTTCTCATAAGGTTTCTATCTTTTCTAGACCACTGTAACTCATGAAGCCTGACTTTCTTCCATGTCAGTGAACAGGAAGGGCAGGGGATGCTGTACGGACGAGGGCAGTGAGTACAGAGACAAGACAATGGCTGTTATGTCACATTCCACACGTATCCCAGTTCTCTGATCCTTATGTTGTCTGAAGATTAAGATCCTGATTGGAACATGAAATTGGGGCTTGACTCTGCTTTCTCTGGAAAGTAAGCAACTCGAGAGACGATGACTCGGTATAAATTCATCTAGACGTATTTCAAGGGTTTTCATCAGATTTACTATCAAACTGCTGATCAATTTACTGTTTCTCAAGTACAGGTATTACAATAGTTTCTTCCTTCACCATGAGGCAAAGGCATGCTTGGTGCTCAATAAGTAGTTCTGAACAAACGAAACCCTGAGGCACAACTGTGAGAGAGTGAGAGTGCTTTTCTCCTCATTACTCTCAACCCCATCTCTTTCTTGGAGCAGAAAGAAAGGCATTTCGGGAAAAGAGAATACTGTCTACACCCACAGACACCAACTTCAGAATCAGTTTGATTTACCCCTAGAATATTAATATTAAGGAAATGTTAGTAAGCTTTCTTAGTGAAATAGTGAAACTCTTTGATTACTACTTGGTAATCAGGTATTTAATTTTTGTTTTTATCTCAATTACATAACTAAAAAGTGTCTTTGGAGGCAGAATTTTCCTACACAATTCTCTGAGCCAATAAAAGGAAAAAGAAATATTCTTTCAAAAAAGTATCAAGTTCTGTTTGGACCACTGATCTCAAGAACACCCAATCTCAGTTAAAATACCTATAGGTACAATGAGTTATTGTTATAATTAAAGTGTTATATATAAAATGTATTATAATTAATACATATTAAGTTAGAAACAACAAGCATTTGAACCAAGTTATATATATTTTTAAGACTAAAATTGTTCCCACAAATCATACCTATTTTCACTCTACTGCAAGGCTTCTCAGCATTTTACAGGTATTCTACTGACCTAAAAGCCCAAAGTATAAATTATAATAAATGTAATACAAATCAGGAAAAAGTACTGTTTTCTCTGGGCCTGCTGATATAAAATAACCGTTAATTGATATAACTGATAGGATATAAAATATTAAGAATCATAAGCTTCAAAGTTGAAAGGAACAAGAGATTTCTCCCCTCTCGTTTTAGGTTGCCCAGATCAATGAAAACCTCAAAGGAATTACATGTAAATACACAATCATCTTCTGCTTCGAAATTGGTTAATAAAACTAGAAGGGATGACTATAGCACTAGGTATGCACATTATGCAATACTGAACCCACGAAAACAGTGACTGCAAAACAGAGATGAGTACAAAGCATCTGCTACTTTCAAAACTACACAGAAATTTGGGTTGGGAGAGGAAGAGCAAGGAGATGAAGCAAAGACAAGCCTCCATCCCTTCACTCTCTGGTTACTAGATCAGGTGTCTTAGGGTTATGTAACGTAGGAAAGGTTTTCAGTCTGTTCACGGCCAGTAGGTAAGAGTCTGGAATTATTTCCCTTTCAACTGTTCTGTATCTAAGAAGCACATTGTGCTGAAACTCAAGACTTCCAGAACTAAAAGAATGTTCCTGCTCTTCCATTATGTAATGGAAATAGGTTCACCTCTTTTTTCTGTCCCTCCTTAAATTAGTGGTAAAGGAAGCTTTCAGGAAAATATTAACAATAACAACAAAAAAGATAGTTAGAAGTAACAGCAGCAAATGAAAGCACTCATTTCAAAATTAATTTCTTATTTCCACAGACCACTACTCTGAAGAAACAATACTGGAACATACAATGTGTGGGATAGGTGAGATTTTTCAAACACTGTGGTGACTCTATTAACAAATATTCTAAGAATGACAGCTTATTCACATTCATTAAAAAATGCAAGTTACCTGAGAGCAGACACTTAATCTTTATAATTCACTACTATTATGCCAGAAATGTAGTCCTATTCATAAAGGTACTCAATTATTATTTGTTGAAAAAAACGAATAAAGCTCCTTTCTTTATAAACTAGTCAGTAGTATATTAAAAAAACCAAAAACTCATCTTCAATGATGATTAAAATTCAATGTTCCTCTCATCTACTTTTCTTTTCTTTTCTTTTCTTTTAATGGAGGTACTAGGGGTTGAATCCAGGACCTCATGCATGCTAAGCATGTGCTCTATCACTGAGCTATATACCCTCTCCTCATCCACTCCTATCCTGATCTCTATTACCCTCTGAATTACAAATACAATAACTTTTATTGCCATTTATCTTTTTGGGTGGGGGGACACTGAAGAAAGAAAAATTCCCAAATTCCAATTTCCAGCCCACCAGTGACGCCTGCTTAGTGTGGTATATCAAAATCACCTGTGGAAACTTCTTCAAAGTAATGTCATAAACTGTGAGAACCCTGAAAAGTCCTAAGTTTAAGCAAGTCAGAGGTATAGACCAAGCATGTCTATTTTATCAAGTTCCTCAGATCATACCAACCATGGCTTACATCACCGTACATCAAAAATTTCTCATCTTTAAATCCTGTAACTGTGAAACAAAACAAAACACATGTACACCTTCTTTTCTATTGTAAACTCCTTATATCTTTGCTCTATTCAGTTCCTAACTAAACAGGCTGTCATGATCATGTCAAGTTGCTCATGCTTCTCAGCATCCTCCATCCAACATCATCCTCCATCCAACATCATTCTCCTGAACTGTATCTGTTCTCCCTCCATTTTCATGCAAGTCTGATAAGACCTTTCAACAACAAACACTATGATTTTGACATTTAACTCAAGTCGTCTTGACAATTCCCATTCCAACACTGTAACTTATATGAATACCAAACCGTGAAACCATGTTGGTGACTAAACTCATTTTGCCCCTCTGAGCCATTTGGCAATCATTTTATTACATTTTTAACTTAGCTAATCAAATTTGGCATCATGGCTTTTCTAAAAATTTAACTTCTCTTGAAGGACCCTATCTCACCAAAAGCCCCTCAATCTCAGGTGACTTCACTCCTTTGGTAAAAGTTAACACCCTTGATTTTTTTACTCATTTAAAAAAATCTTTATCTTTATTCATCCTATTATTTTGTGTTGACTCTCTGAAGAAGTAGCAGAAAAAGATACAAAAGAGAAAAAATTGTCTCTACCATAGAATCTGTTCGGTCTATTAGATATACTATCATGTTATTAGTAAAATCATTAGCTCTTTATATAGAAATTTAATACAGTGACCAACAAAAGCAGCTGTTCTCTGCTCCAGTAATAAGCACCTATAAATACAGATGGAAAAATTAGAGCAAAAAAACTATTAAATATTTACAAAAGAAATTAACAAAAAAGGCACAGAATTTGTGACTAAACATAATATTCTATTGAAAAATACAAAGATCTGAGCAAAGGAAAGGCTGGATGATTGTGCAAACTTGTGCTGACACAAGTGACTATTCACCCACTAGTGGAAATATAAGTAGGTCCACATGTTTTACTGTAGACAAAAATAAATTCCAAAATATTTAACACTTAAATATTTTAAGCACATAAATGTGTATGTATGTTTGTGTGTATGTATGTGTGTACATGTACATATATACTTCACATACACATCTTAACAAAACATTGAAGCTACACATCCAGTCCTGAGACCAGGAAAAAATCTTTTAAACCAAGACTGGAAACAAAAACTGTGTAAGATAGTTATATCTGAGTACATAAGGATGCACTACTTATCAAGGAAATACATATCAAAGTAACAAGGAGTAAAATTACAGTCATTAAAACTGGTAAAAATTTAAAAGATCTAGAATGTCTAATTATGGCAGGAATATGGGGAAAAGTTATTCCCATATAATGTAAGTGGAAATGTGAAGAATTTTTTTTGGGAAACAACCTGGTAACTTTTAATGAAAGTAAAAATATTAGACTGGGACATAAGAATTTGACCTTTTTGTTGGGGGGGTGTTTTAAAATGGTCACACAGTTACAATGTCATGTAGTTCAACTCATACAAATACTCTACAACCTAGAGAAATAAAAGCACAAGTTCCTAAGGATGTTTAAGAAAACTGTTTTTTAGCGACACAAAAAGGGGGGAAAAAAAGAAATAAAGTGAATGCCATTAAAAGGAGAGTACCAAAACAAGATTGTAGTACATTCATAATTGAATTACAGAGTCATTAAAAGCAATGAACTGATGGGGGAGGAAGCAAAGGAAAGGGTACACTACAAAAAGTGTAATCATATTCATGCATTTAAGCAAAAGAATATGTGTATGTGTATAAAGAAGAAAAAAATTGTTAAAATTTTGCTTTTGATTTTTATGGACTCCAAATAACTGTTACTAATCACCTCCAAATTCAACAATTCTTCACACTCCTTCATTACCCTTCATTACTTCATACCACTTGCCATTGCTAGCATTTGAGAAAAGTGAAAGTAAGTCTTTAAAACTTCCAACACTTGACTTCCTGACTCTATCTACTATCTTCTCCTATCTCTTTTACTAATATTGCTTCCTGCCCTAAGAATTTGACTTTTGAGCCTTCTGATCTTCATGCTAGTCCTCCAACCAAGGATCTCACCCACACTGAAGAATACCATCTCTCCCATTACATGCAGCTGTGTAACACACCCCTCATCCTTCCCACGCCAGACATTCCAGTGCCAGCTGACTGATGTGCAAATCTCTATGTCCCGTTGGGCACCATCCCTCAGCACTGTCCAAGGCAAGTTATGCCCTATGCTTCCAAATGTTGTTCTTCTCTTGCCCAGAACTATCACCAATTCTACCACTCACAACAGTTTATTATCATGTTTGACTTAACTTCCGATCTCAGCTTTTACCTAAAATCTTTTAAATTCTATCTTCTATTAGCTATACAATACGATTTTCAGCCATGCCTTCCTTTTTGCAATATCTATTATCTGTATTACTACAACAGCCTCCTTGTCTCCCAGGTCTCTTCAAATTATCTTCGGATACCCAGGCATAAAATACAACCCTGACTATGCCATACATACTCATCACTACCTGTTAGCTTCCACAGTCCCTCTAAACTGTTTAGCTAGGGATTTAAGCTCTCCTTCTCTATTCTATGGTATCAAAGTATTCATCTAACTGTACAGCATCTTCCTTGAATCTACTCTCCCTCAGGTGAATATATTTGGATCATTCTAACATCTCCAAATTCTCACATTCCTGCTTTTTAGTTCTTTGTTTCAACAAGTGTTGAAATTCTTCTACCTTTTTCAAATGTCATCTCCTTATGAAGCCTATTTAAATACCAAAGTTGATGCTTTCTCCTGTCCTCCTGTACCCCAAAATATAGCGGGTTTTTTAAAAACTCTTTCCAAAACTAAGCAATAGTAAAAAGATCATTAGATTAGATATTAGAGTGTTGACATTTTCTTTCAAATGCTACTCTTTTTAACAGTAAGACATTAAATGAAATCATTTAACTTCCCTGCACCCCAGTTTCTCATTCTAAAAAACAGAAGTAAAATCTAATCAACAAACTTCACAGATAGATAGGAAAGCATGGAAAACCAATTTATATTTTAAGTAGTAACACTTAAAATTTATTTCATCACCTTTTATTGAGCATATTTGTTTTTTTCCAAACACTACCTAATTATAAGCACTTAAAAAGCAGCCTGTACTTCATATCTGAGTGCCCAATACGTACCAGCTATTCAAATATATACATATTTATAACCTTCTTAAGTCATAAAATACAGTTCTCATGCATAAGAAACATAATCAAAGTACAATTTATATAGTATCCCTTGGTCAAATGAAACATCTATAACCTGTTTCCCCACAGATATCTTTTCAAGAAAACTACTGTCAGGTAATATTTCTATATCTCTGACTTAGTTCACCTGAAACACAATTAGTTAACTGGCAGGTGAGTAGGGACCCTATAAAATGGATGATAAACTGCTAAACAGCCAAAGAATTTCAAACACACACACACAAACACACACATATATAATATATACATAAGTGATGTAAGCTGTGACTGTGATGGTGGTCTCCTGTCAAATCCAATAAATTTATTCACCATTCACAGTTGAGCATTAGTGCTTCAGTTTACCCTAAAATTCTAAAAATGGCATCATGATTATTTCAGTGACATGAAACAACAGATTTTTTAAAAATATACAGGAGAAGCACGTTAATTTTCTTTGCTGAAAGATTTTTTCCTCTTTTACAAAAAGCAAAATTAATGATGAACAATGTTTATAAAAAATTTTTTTAGTGGAAATGACACTAGTCCTACAGAAACCTGTAAATCATGAATTTACTAAAAGAACTTGAAAGTCCTTGAGTCACCCTTGGAAACCACAAAAGCCTATATCTTGTCAAACCAGAAAACAAGATAGCTACCTAAAACTACTAAGGTTTTATCTAAAAGACATAGGAATCAACTTTAAGACGTTCTCACTAGCCAAAAATGGGACAATTTGAGCATCGATGCAAAAAATAACTCAATAATCTAAAGCACAAATGTGTTTAAATCCATGGGTGCACAGGATAAGGCATTTTATTGCAATCATGTCATACTGCTGGCTAATATTTCTTGGCATTTTGTTATTTCACAAAAAAATTGCTCTCATATCTGGTATCACATCTGCTCTTAGATCTCATTCAACACTCTTATACATATCTAGTTGTAATTCACTTTTAAAATCTACATTTAAGATGCCATAAATCATCCCTGTTATGAATTTTAATCTTTTGTTGCTATAGTGCCTGGTAAGGTGACAGTGATTACTGATAAGAAACCTGTTACTAAGATTTTAACTCTTAAAAATAATGGTCAAATGCCAAGAAGTAGCAGCAACAAAATTAAAAAAGTCTCAAGTTATTGGGCTATATTATGGATTAAAACAGGTATGGGTTAAAAAGGAAAATGAGTATTAGGAGTGATGAACAGCAGCTGATGGGAGTAGCAAACCACTTTCTGTGTTCATCTAAAAAAGAAAAAAGAAAAAAAAAAGCTCACCCTGTATGTGATGTTGCCGAGTTCCATAACAAACATCAGGCAGCAGGATGTACTAGAAAGAGTCCTGGACTGAGTCAGGAGACCTCTGTTCTAGCCCAAGGCCTTAGTTTCCTCATCTGTAAAATGAGGGTGCTGAATTAGATAATCTCAAAGGGCTCCTCTAGCTTCAACATTGAGGGATTCTAAACATGAATTTAGGAAGAAGCAATAAAATGTAGGATTTTTTTTAACAGTGCAGCTTAACTGTTAACACTGCAAACAGCAGGTGGAACAGGGATGAAAACAATTTTCACAAATTCTGAACTGCAAAAAGCAATTACTTTACAACTTCTGACTACTAGGAAGGTTTTTATGATATACCAGCCTTAGTAAGCAGCATTATTATCTAAACTAGACTGGTAAGGAGTGACCAAATTATGACCTAAAAGAACCTATTCACCTTTGTTTGGCCAGCCAGCCAGCCCAAATAAATCTAGAAAATAGTACAGGAAAAACTTTAGGCTAGTAATTACTTCAGTTGATAAAGTGCCTCATAACTGTTCCCGATTAACTAACTGAATAAAGAGGAAAATGATAAGAAAAATGATTAAACAATTATTTCATGTTAATATGCAATAAAACAATAATTATGCCTGTGATATCCTTCTTTGTTAATGAACATATTTTCCCTATGCATAATACTTTTTTTTCTGGTTAGCTCTCAAAATAGAACTTGACTTATTCTGACAACAAGGCTAACTGAAATAAATGACTCCCCTACCCCCTTCAGTGACACACAAAAATATAAAAAAGAAGAACATCTTTGTGTTCAAGTTTTCTATATTGAAAGAAATCAAGCTTCTATCAGTAACAAATAACAAAAAGGTTCTGATGCCTCAAAAACTGGTGGTTTTCTAACTGTAATTTCCTAAATATAGGCAAATAATTGTTTGGTCCTAGCTAATCCTCCAGGGTCCAATAAACTGAATTTTACGCTTTAAGTTCATAGATCAGCTGATGTTACACTTCGTATTAATTTATTTTTTGTTTATGGTGATGCTGTTGTTCTCACCTGGCAGACTTTTAAAAATCTAGGGATATGAGAAACAATAAGCCTACCTCTACAATCTATCAAAATAAACAAGTCTCTACAAATCTATAAAAGAATCTATCAAAAATCTACCATTTAAAAGGATGTAATCTATATCTTTTTAAGGATGTAAAGATACAATGAAACGCTCAATGGAAAAAAACTTGTTTTTAAAGTTTATGCAAATTACCTAGCTACTATAAAATAACTTGGCATACACAATTCCGTTAATTATTCATTTGAACATTTCACCTTGGCAATATGGTACCTGATATGTTATTTAGAATCACTAATAAAATTTCTCTCTGGTTGGTAAAAACAAAGGCAAAAATAAAGCAGTTTTGATGGTAATGAAATTTGTTCTTGTCTATTCTTAAAATGGCTGTGATATCCATGTATCCCTCAGACAGAAAAATCTGTGAAACTAAATTTTCCTTCACATTAAATGTATTTCCCATTTTAATCTGGGTATTTTGATTTACAATCCTAATGAGCTGATTAAAATAACCTTACACTTTAATGGCAACAACAGAAATCAGGATGGAAATGCAAAGCATATTTTAGGGCACTATTTTGAGCATGAGCTGTTTTCAGCAATTTTCTCCAACTACCTTACTTCCCTCCTGACTTTTTCAGAGACACAAATTAACGTTAAGCTCATTTACTAATAAAAATACTATTACTAATGTTAAGATACTGTAAGCAGTATTGTTTTTAGCCAATATCATACAGATGTAAACCAGCTCCCTCAAAAATTCAGAACTGAATGACTAAACTACTGCATTGGGTAAACTAGTCTTCTCCTTTAGGAAGGCTCTGGTACCAAGATCAGTAGTTAAAGGAGAATTTAATGTTTAAATAACTATTTGGTATGTCCCCAGAAGCCCACTGGATTGTTCCCCACTAAATTTCTATCTGTAGAACATAAACACATTTGTAATTCTTTCTACCACTTATAAAAATTAGTGAACAGCTGATTTTCTCAAAGACCAAAATGCTTCATTTAGATATCAGTAATACAGAAATCTTACAATAATACAAATGGCTAGAGCTGCATACCACATAGCAGCACATTTGCTTTGAGAAAGTAATCACAGAAATGGTCATTCTTTTTATTATTGCAATACAACTAGAAAGGTAAAAAGACAAAAAAAACAAAAGTAAGTCCAAATCTGACTATTTTGGGGTCACCAGAAAATAACAAGTCATTATAGTATCAATTAATTTTATATTAATTTTTTACTTTCTAAAATACATTTAATTGCTTATTTTGTTGAAAGTTTTCATTTCAGGATTGGAGAAGAAAAACTGCCAATGAAAAGAAACTGAGATGATCAAATTAATTATTAAAAATGTCATTTCATAATTACAATTTATAATTTAATATTTCATTTTTCTCTCATCTTTACCCTTACAACTTATTCTGATATACATATATAAAAAATATATACTACACAATTCAGCCTATCAAAATATATTTCCTAAGAGTAAACTGAGGATAAAAAATGAATTAGTAGCTGAGAATGGCTATACTTAATATTTGATATTTTATAAATACATTTTAATACTTTAATAGTACTACACTTGTCTTTCAAAACTATAAAACTACAAAATTCTGAAATTATCATTTGCCTTTTAATCTATTAAACTCATTAACATGTCATTACCATATTCCTAAAATACAGATTATTTTTAAAAACAAATGCTAATCATTCAATCTCGGTAACATTTTAGCATAAAAATCCTCTTTTGAAAGAGGAATGCAACACACTAAAAAATGTGTCCTAAACCATATTTCATAAATGACAACTGGTCGATTAAAAGAATGGAAAGAGAATCTAATAATTTTCTCTAGTAGCATTTTCAAAACTTGTTCAAAATAAGCAACCCCAGGGGTTCCATCTCTCACTAATCATACTTGACTCTGAGCATGCCCTAATTATGTATCCACTCCCTCAGAATTTATGTAGTATAAATCATCTTAGTGAGGCTTTGCTATATCACTTTGAAGTAATCTAATCTTTTTGGTCTTCCCACTTTTATTGCTTATTTGTATTTCTGTATCTTTCTGCATCCTAAACAGTTCAGAGCTCAGTGGCACAGGGAGAAAAACATCACTGATAAACCCTTTAAACTATTTTCAAATTTAAAGAAATATCAATTTTTATGAAAGCCAGTAAAAACAACATATTAACAGCAGGAAACTGGTTTAGAGAAATACTGCTACTAGAATTTTTTATAATGTTTTATTATAAAAATTTCAAACATTCAGAAAAATTGAAAGAATTTTAAAGAATATTCACATAGCTGCCACCAAGACTTTAAAATTAATACTTCTATTTGTTTTACCACATCTATTAATTAACCTTCATTTTTCAAGTTTTCAAAAGAAGTTACAGACATCAGTATACTTCCCCCATATCTACTTCAGATTGCCTATCATTAACTATAATATGTGGTTTTTAGTATGTGGTTTTTCTTTTAAAGAAAAAATTTACACAAAATACAAGGAAAACTTACAAGGTGTACCATTCAATGAGTTCTGACCGATGCTTATATTCAAGTAACCCAAATCCCTAACAGGACACAGGATGTTACCATCACCCTAGAAAGTTCCCACATGCCCCTTCCCACTTAATGCCTTTCCCAACACCCACGCACGCATCCATTTCTAAACCCTGTCAATTACTTTTCCCCTCAACAGTAACTAGTTCTTCCTCCCCCACCGCAATACACAATAGATAAAAATGTGCCCCTTTTTAGTAATCTTATTAATGGGATTATACATTTTGTCCTGTTTTATGTAAGGCTACATTCACTCAGCATAATGTTTCAGGTATTCAAACTGCTTCAGGTACCAATTGCTAGCTCCTTTCTATTGCTCAGTAGTATTTTGTTACACAAATGCAGCACAATTTGTCCATTTATTCTGAACTGTTTCCAGTTTAGGGTCAGCCCCCACATTTGGCAGAGTTCCTACACAGAGTTTGGTACTCTACTTCTGTGGTTCTTTCCTTTCTGAGATTTCCTCCCTCTTTCTCCTGCTGGACTTCCTTACTCTATGGCGGCTGTTGGAGTTCTAAACTCTGTCCTCAGATTCCTCAAACCAGTTAAGATTGCGAACAAGCCAACAGGAGCCTGCCCTCAGGCAAAACACCAAACACCCAAGGCCATTCCCTTTAAGAAACCACTCCAGTCCAGTTTCTACTTGTTTTTGTTTGCTCTACAGTGTCCTCATAAGTGTTTTCACGTGCCGTCCAGAAACTATAGTCACTATTTGTGGGAAGATTCACCCAACAGGAGCCACTATTCCATTTTTTGAATCATAACTGCCACCTATTCTTAAGAACATACATATTCAAGACTGTAATTGACATACCTCCTTTTTCAAGTTTTTTTTTTTCCCCTCAAGAGCTTGACTGAGCCAGTCCCTTTTAATCAAATGTACCAAATTAAACCAGGAAAAGTAGGCCGCTGGGAGCTGGATCCTATAATGCTGTGTATGAACCAACACAAGTCCCAAGCTGATCCCAAGATGTGTATGCAGCACACACCCAAACAGGCAAAGGTTCTGAGAACTGAAGATGTGAGTCACTGTCAGGGCCCCACGCTAACCTTGGGGCTGCGCATGAGCAGACCCAGAGCAGCAGAGCAAAGGCTCTCAACACTGAACTCACAGTGGAACCACTGCCCATGCCACAGAGAGACAGAACTTTCATTCAGAGTCTAACCACGCTAACTGCCTGCTTTAACTAAATAAAATAAAAAATTTTTAATTAAAAAAAATCAACATTCTCCTGAGAGGATACAATAAAAAATTACTCAGCATATAGAGAATCAAGAAAATCTTGAATAATTCTCAAAGAAAAAGACAATAACAGATGCCAATCTCAACGTAACCCAGATGTGAGAATTATCAAACAAAGATGTTAAAGCAGCTATTTCATCCATCCTCCATGACGTAAAGGTACACACTTGAAATGACAGGAAAGACAGAAGTTCTCAGAAGTAGAAAGTATAAAAACCTTATGAATGAAAAATCTAGGGAAAAAATGATTTGACAACAAAGTGTAGACAAAGAAGAGTATATACTGAATAAATGATCTTCCTAAATAAGTGATTAACATCAATCGATGAGAGTAAAAATCTAATGTTAATAAAAGAAAGTTTTCCTGACAGTTGGTATCTTTAGCGCTTAACTGTAATGGGCGTTAAAAAAAAAAACCTTAGAGATCTCTAGCCAAGATGTTTGAATTCTTTTTTCTATCTCTTCCTAAGGTACTATGAAAGCACTCATGACTCACCCCTGAAGAATACTGAAATTCCATACAATCTGGATGACACAGAATGTAAAAGAATGCTGGACTGTTAAGTGAGGAGGTCTGGAGCTGAACTCTGACAAAGTAGGTGATGTGGCACCACTTCTCTAGGCCTTAGGTCCTCATGTGAACAATGAATAATGGCAACTATTCAGCTTTGTAATATAGTTCCATGATCTAATTTTAGGAACTCTCCGAGGGTCATTCCAGTTTCCCCAGATCAAAGTTCTTCACTGCTCTAATTACTTGTTTCTGGCAGTCAGGGAGAATCTTTAGGTCAGGGAGCTGTGACCAGCAAGGTATAGAACAACACTGCCAACAGAAATGCAATGCAAGCCACAGTGCCAATGCTAGTCAAGTAGTTAATTTTGATTTTCTAGTAGCCACATGACAAATTTAAAAAGGGGGCAATTGATTCTAATAATGTATTTTTATTTAACTCAATATATCTAAATATTATCATTCCTTGAAATCGGTATAAAATTGAGATTTTACTTTTTTAAGTTGTCTTTAAAATCCACCATACATTTTATATATATATAGCACATTTCAGTTATAACTACTCATATTTCAGGTGCTCAACAGCTACATATCATTAGTGGCCACAACACTACCGACTGCAGGTATAGAGGAGGGAGGAGGAAGGCAAGGTAAGGGGAGGCAATGGCAAGGCAATAACGAAAAGGCCCAGGGTATGAACTATCTGCCTTTCATAGATGTACACACGAAACTGTACGCCAGTGACGGTGGTGACAGTTAGGAGACCTGCCCTGCTACAGGCAGAAGGACGAATCAGAGAAAGTCTGAATTTCAAATAAATTTCCACCTCTACGACTGGTAAAAACTACAATGAAAGAGGGGAAAAAAAGCTAGACTTACGTATTATTTCAAAATAAATGCATTATTAACAAGTATTTACTTTTATAAAAAGCCACTGTCTATTCTATCCTATCCACAATTAGGGGGAGAAAGTGTGTAAGGAATATATTAAAGGACTTTATAAAGCAAACAATGTTCAATTCAGATGATTTGCTGTGACTTATTTAGATTCCAAAATTTTAGCCAAAATATAAAATCCCTCCTTTGAGTGAAAACAACAAAAAGCTTAAGTAAATTTATCATACCACAACCTCTAGATATTTTTTAATGGATATAATTTCTTTTTGTTTCTTAATGGACTCTATAACAATTCTATTCCTTCGTTTTTCCTCATGTAAAATAAAGGGCAAGAACTGCTCCCTGTGAGAACCCAGGCTCCGACCCCAGTTCCATCATGCCACAGTTCCTATCTTTCCCACATTAGCAGTACAGACACAGTCTCAGAAGACGGAACAGAACTGTGGAAACAAGCCTTGGTTCAGACTTCAGACACTACAATATATTATCTAGGTGATTATAAACAGGAATGATGGCTCCTCATCTATAAAACAGAGATATTAACAGCCTCACAGAGTGACAGAGACATTTAAATAAGATACCTACTATTTCAGAACATTCAATCATTTTTTCATTTTTGGTCTGATTTTACTTACTTTTCCATTTATCAAAAATCATTAAAAACTAGTCAAAATGTCTTTTGGTATCTCCTACACATTTAAAATATTTCTATGTAATCTAAACTCACAAACCCTTATGCTCTAATACATTTTTTTAAAATATCAGATTAAAATGGACTAATAATGACCCCATCAAACATTTGACTGGAAATGAATGTCAGATGCTTCTTTACATAGAGAGAGTGTATGTTGAAGGAAGAAAATCAGCATCTTTACTTAAAAAAATTCTCTGTACAAGAGGAAAACAGTAATCACAGAGTGGGAGAAAAAAATAGGCATTATGAAGGAACTCTGTTCCAATGAATCAGGAGAAAAATCAAAAGATACGACTAAAATTAACTGGCTTACAGAAAAGAACATGAAGGAACAGTATCTGTTAAATCTGGAAATTCCTGTCTTTTACATACCAACCTTCAGTATGTTTGTTTCTCTTTGGAGCAAAAAATTAAAAACTGAGTTAAAAAAAAAGCATTATTATCCACTAGAAAGATGATGGATCGATGAAAGAAAGGAAGGAAAAAAGGGGTGGGGGGGAAGAGACTCCAAATGGCTTCAATACACACATGAAATACACAATGGTTTCAATTTTCATATTTGGCTATATGGCTAATATTAGACCAGGTAGCCCAAACCTAAACATGTCAGAACCTATTAAGACTGAATTTAACATAATATGGACAGTTTGAGAAGTTGGAGAAACTTAAAAATAAAGCCAGATAATAATCAATGACAGGACACATTTTGTTTTAACATTATACCCTTCTTATGTGGGGGTATAAGCCCCTGTTCTCACTCCATTCAGGGTTCCTTGAGACAAAAAGAGAGCTATGTTTTACTTCTGGTTGCATGGCGCCTATACTAAGAACTTGTAAAACAGACTACAAAATTATTTGAAGCATGAAGATCAATTTTTATATAGTAACAGCAACTCACCATAACAAGTTCTACTATTACATTTAACCTAAAGATTAAACCTATATAAGAATCCAAACTTGATTTGCCTTCAAAATGATACCACAATCAGTCAGATTCCATTTTAGACAGTTATATCAGCCTAACATTCCATAACAAACATCCAATGGTAAAGATACATGCATTCAGTTAAATGCAGCTCCACTGTGTATGTACTCTGCTCTTGAGTTTATCAAGTGTTTTGTTTATAACAGAAGATAAATCATACATTTTCAAAGAGATACTTGCTCAGACATATGCAAAGGCATAGACCCCTTTGGAAGAAATTCAGCCTGTAGCTATTTTCAGCTCCATCCATTAAAGGAAAAAAATCCTAAGGACTAAGAGAGTTTTTCAATGTTAACCCTCTTACTATTGAGTTGAAAATTAGTTCTCCAGAGGCATAAATTCTCAACCAAAATAAATACTTTACACAATTCTATCTATATGGCTATGCCATTTATTCTTCCCATTTAGTAATACCACTTCAAAACTCACAGGATAGTGAAAGACAGATGATAAATAATGACAATGAACTTTTCTACAGTGAACAGGACAAATTAATTTATACAAGACATGCTTGAGAAGTGGAGAGCAAAAGGGAGCAGATCACTCCTCCTCAATATACACCAACACTGCTTCTTGGGAGCTACCTTTTGGTAGGGTTACAGCTCTAGGGTCTTATTCTTAGTCTAGCAAGCCATAATTTTCTTTTATCAGTTCTCTTGGGATAATCAAGTTCTAGGAGAACAGATGTTAACAAAATCAATTTATGAATGAGAACAATGATTTACTAATTTACACTAAGAAATGTAGTTGTCAGTAAACCAGAATATTCATCGATGCAACAGAGGCTGGCAATGCCCAGCCCACATCCTCTGATGTCTCAATTTTCCTTAAGAATTAGGCCACTTCTTACTGCAACAGGGTCATCTCTGGCCACAGTTAGGGCAGTAGTATTAAGGAGCTGATGTCTTGCCCTTCCTAAAGCGTATCTCCACCCATAAGGAAAGGAGTTAGTGGACAAATTACCCCAGCTTTCTTGCCCCTGGAGTGGAACAACTGAGAGGCATGCTCTGTACTGGCTCCCGAAAGTCCCCACATGATATGAGTCCCAACTGTCTAAACAGTAACCTACTCTTTAAGGCATCCTATACTGGCCTCCTTATTTTCCTTTTCTTATTTCCCCACAGGAACTTCCTAGGCTCACCTTTCAAATAAAAATATTATAATCAAGGGTCTGATTCCATGGGAATCAAGCCTGAGACAACTGGTCAGCATAGTTCTATCCTTAGTAGGAAAATCTTGTTAAATTTAGAAGTTGTGGGACAACTGTAGAATTAGAACAGGAGGCGTAAAAGGACTGGTCAACAAAGTTGATAGGCACAGAAAAAGATACAAATGAGAACTATAGCGAGATACCAGTTCTCACCTATCAGATTAAATATATATATATCCCAAAAGTTCTGATATACACTGTTTGCCAAGTGGGAAAACAGGTACCTTCAGACATCGCTGGAAGAAATATAACATGACATAATGCCCACAGAAGAGAATTTTGGCAAACTGCCTCAAAATTGCATGTGTATTTATGCTGACATCTAAAACTTCCATTCTTCAAACAGCTATGCTACATCTATGTAATGGACTACTATGCAGCTATTAAAAAGAATGAGAACCAGCACCATCCACTACTATAAGGTGACCTTCAAAATGTTCAGTATTTATTGTATATACATAGGTTTGCTTGTATTTTTTAAAATAGCAATCTAGTTAAACTTGGTTACCTATAAAAGAAGAAATGAAGAATATATACTGCTTTGAAGTAATATCAGTTTTATATATAATTATAAAACAAGATTAAATCAAGATATTTTAATCCTATATATTAAAAATGAACAAATGGACCTGATTCTATACCACTGGTAGAAAAATCTGTATTACTGGTAAATAAAGGAAAGAATCAAGAATTTGGTATGTCTTTCCTGTGCAAATTGTGCCAAAGAGTAACCAAGTACCTGGTGAGGGAAGTTTCTCTTTATAGAAATATTACAGATAGTAAGTTACAAAAGATGACCTAGCCAAATCATTATTAATGGTCACCTAATATCACAAACAGAGACAAGCATATATTATATGCCCCTTCATGGAATTACTTAGCACCACCTACAAAATATTCTGCCACTCTAACCACCCCCCATAAAATAATGCAAAAAATCTGGATCAGATAAGCTTTTAAATCTAACCATCAGTTAACAAAAAATTCAAGGGAAAGAGAGGCATTTTACAATAAGGATGCAATTAATATAGAATGAAGAAGCCTTACAAGACAAATTAAAGGGGAAAAATATAATAAAGAAGTAAAAGCATAAGCTTGAACATAGCAACCAATTGTAATGTATGGATTTTGTTGTCAACTTGTAAAACCTCAAACTAAATGGACATATGGTAATATTAAGAAATTACTGTCATTACCTCATATCCATTATTAGAAGGCCCACTATACAAAAAACAAAACAAAAAACCCCAAAGCCAAACCAAACACCTCACACCACCACCACCACCACACACACACACACACAGTCAAAAACCCTCACAGAAAATAACAAGTATTGGCAAGAATGTAGATAAATCAGAACCCTGTCTGTGCACCACTGCTGGGAATGTAAAATGATGCAGCCCTGCAAAGGAAACGGTACAGAGATTCCTCGACAAAGTACAACTAGAACTATCATATGACCCAGTAATCTCACTTCTGGTTATTTATTCAAAAGAACTGAAAGCAGGATTTCGAAGAGGTATAGGCACACCAGTGTTTATTGCAGCGTTATTCATAATAGCCAAAGATGGCAGCAACCCAAAAGTTCACTGATAAATGAATAAAGAAGTTATGGTATATACATATACAATGGAAAACTATTCAGCCTTTAAAAAGTAGAAAATCCTGTCATAAGCTACAACACAGATGAACCTAGAGAACATTACTCTAAGTGAAATAAGCCAATCACAAAAGACAGATAATGTATGACTGCACTTATATAAGTCATCTAAAGAAGCCGAACTCATGAAAACAAAAAGTCGTCATTTCCAGTGACTGAGGAGAGGGAGAAATGGGAGATTTTCGTTCAAAGGAGTATAGCTTCAGTTTTGCAAGATTAAAAAGTTCTAAAGATCTGCTGTACAAAAACATAAACATATTTAGTACTACACTCTAGTGTACTCACCGCACATTTTAAAATGGTTAAGGTGGTAAATTTTACGTAATGTATTCCTACTGTAATTTTTAGTTTATTTAAATTCCTTTTCAAATAAAGAAGTATTTAAAGTGTGATAATGGTATTACTGTACATATTTTAAAATAATCCATATCTTCTAAAGTTACATACTGAAATATTTATGAATGTACTCAGGTGATATATTTATTGTCTCCAGAATAACTGGGGGGAGCACAATAATATGGGGACAAAGTGGTTAAATGAAACAAAATTGGTGATGATTGCAGCTCAATGAGTTCATTATGCCATTCTCTCTACCTTAGCGTGTTGTTTAAAGTTTTTCACAATAAAAAGTTAAAATAACAATATACATCTAGGTTCTATCAATGCAAAGAGATAATTACAGAAAGTACTGTGAAATATTTATATAGGAAAGCTGTAAATCATGGTGACTTTAGGTGCAACTAGAGTTAAAATAACTTGTACCTAGGCAAGTGAAGAGGGAAAAAAATATTAAGAACCCCTCATGGTTATTATATGAAAAACAAAGCTGAGGGAGGAGGGGTAGTAGAGGTAACTGTTCCCACAAAGCATTCCTTTACTGAATTTTCAGAGGAAAAAAAAGAGAGAGAGAGAGAGATACTACACTGCACAGGTTTAACCCTGAACACTAAGGTGTTTCTCACGTTCATGGGAAAACCACCATTTTGAACCAATTTATCTATAAATTTACTAGCACCTTACGAATGTGTAGAAATGGCTTTGGTGTGCTCAGCCAGCTGTAATCGAATTTGTGTAATCTCGCCCTTCATCTTTCACATTAACACACAGATAGAATTAACACTAACATAAACAGACATATATTTCTGGGATCATGACTTAAAAATGATTTCAGGGACTTTCAACAAAACTGGCAAATGTGTTTCACATAATCTGATTTAAAATACAATCTATGAGCTGCTCCCCAAACAAAACAAAACAACACGCGGGCTACGTGCAGGTTTAAAGTCACTTGAGGACAGGCCCTTAGAAGGGAGAGCCAGTGGCATCGCACTTGTCATCTTGACACCCAACAGGCCCATGCAACTGATTTCTCATAGGAAATGTGCCAGAAACAGCTAAGACTCCAATAACGAAGAAAAACACACAGGTTTTAGATGTGAACTTCAAACAAAAGCCAGATACTCCAAATGCCTAAAATGATTTACCATGGAGCTGCTTACGTGAAACTCTACAGTGCTCCAGAGGAAACAGCAGATTTAACGATGGCTAATGAGCCACCCAAGTACCACAGAGAACCCAGTAAGTATTCCATAAATTAGTGAAGAAATACGTCATCCTTTGTGCTAGGTAAAGCCAAAACAAAAATCCTTATTCTTCCCAACATTCCCCGTTAACTGCTGAGAGGAGGAGGGGTAGGGAAGAGAGAGAGGGAAAAGAACGAGGAAAGGGAGGCTGGAGAAAGTGAGGTCATTTTCTGTCCCACAGTAAGAATTCAAAAAGACAGTTTAGGTAGAGGAAATCCTTCTCTTATCAACATACCGACAAGTCCATCTTTAATATAAATCATTTCCTAGCAATATTTTCACAGATAACTTATCTCATTCACTTATCCTGGTTCTAGTCAATTTTTAGTACTTTTTATTTCAGGCTGATTCATCTACAATTTCCCACCAAATTCTATGAGCTTTAATCAGTTTCTATAGCTTCCTGATTTACTGTTTAAAATAAAAATTTGATTAAGTAAAAATAACTCAAAGTTTTGATAATGCACTATATAAAATATTTTGTCATATAAAATATTGTTTAAGCAATTAATTCTTAAAAAAAACCAAAAAGTAAAAACTCATTCTATATATTGACCCCCCAAATAGTCATACCATTTAGATAAGGAATTACTTTTTGTAAGGGAGAATCATTCTGAATTCTAATTAACAGTGATGAGATCACTTAGAATACAGCCAGAATAAACATTAGAAATTTAATCCAATTCTGTCATCTAATTTTACAAGAGTACTCGCCAGTCATCCAAGACAGACTCAGCGAAGAGAGCAAAGCCCAACTCCCAGAGCCCAGTGGTCTTTCTGCTGCATTACACAGTCAACAGATTCTCATTCCACAGAGAAAGGATTCTAAATGATCTCTTTAAACAAATAACAATGGTTCTCCTGAAAATTATTCACTAAAAATGGGTAGAATTCTAGCCATTTAACTGCCCATTAACTATAAATATTAGGATAAAGGCAATTGGAGAATTTTATTAATAAGATGGACAAAAACACAAGAGCTATATAACTGAAGTTTAACAAGAAAATTTTATTCACAAAATATAGTGCACGTGTTAAAATACAAGATCATCATTATATAGTAATACTTTTCTTTTTTTATATCTACATAGTAATACTTTTCATTCTGAAAACATAGCCAAGATAATGGAAATCCTCAAAGAAGCAGTTTTGCTTTTTAAAAAAAAACACCACTAAATAATCAAACATTATTTTAAGTACCTTAAATTACATACTTTTAAAAACATTTCTTCCACTTGGGAACACATATGTGTATTGTCAAATTGCAAAAAACTTTCAAAATTCGTAACAGATTCTTAAGAACAAGAGAATAATAAAAAGATCAACTAAAACACTGACATTCGGAGTAGGAGGAATTCTTACCATTGGCAGTGCATTGATGTGGGGATGTACAACTGAATATCCAGTACCGCCAATCACAAGTTGCTGTTGCTGATGCTGAGAAAAAGGAAAGTAAAATATTCAGTGTGCCCTAAAACAAATTCAGTTTAAAAAATTTCCCACACCAAGTTCTACACGTATGAAATGCTGTTTATTCCCTTAAGGTCCCCATGAGTGAATCTCTTTCTCCCCCTAAGCAGCTGTTGTCATAAACAACAGCAGCACCTTGTCAGTGTGTAGTACGTGGTGGCACGGAATCTTTACAACATTCCTAAAAAGTTGACACGTGAACAAAATGAGACTCAAGAGGTGAATTTGCATAAAGGAGGCACTCATCCCCATTCCTCTCAACTCATGGAAATAACCCTGCAATAGGGTCCAGCACAGAAGGTCCATAGTTTATGATTATGAGCCATATGGTATAACTTGATATGCTACATATCCTGTTTAATAATAAATAGAAATACACAACTGGTTTTGAAAGTTTCAATCAAAACTTATTTAATTTTAAATTCTTCAGAGCTTATGCTTTACAGAGTTTACCCAGTCTTCTCCATTGCTGAGTCACAGCACATTATTTTCCAAGAACCTTTTGGTAAACAGACGAGTAGTTTTTCACACGTGCTGTCAGAGTGGTGACCCTCAGGTGGAACACTGACCAGTGCAGCCTGCACCGTGTGCCAGCACAGAGTGCACTTGTCTGTAGGACTACAAGCTGACGCCACAAAAAGCAATGTAGGAGCTTCTCCTCATACACCAAAAAGTGAATTAAGTCAGTAACACCAGGCAAGTACACTGAATAACTGCAGAAAGAATTTAATCCCTTGAAGTTTGCTCCCTTCTGATTTTATCTGTAATTGACTGGAACCCTCATTTGTGCTGACTGCCAACTCCAAGGCCACACTAAATAACTTCAACACAGCTACACAACTTCCAGGTAGGTGAGCTATAAGAAGACCTAAGAATTAAAATAATGTTTATTAAACACACCACACACTCAACTGAAATTATAGATGGTTGTATCAACATACAACATCTCACCAGCCTCTGGTGCTTCAAGACAGGTAAGTGAGCCCCAAGGCTTTTTGGTACAACACACTAGGTACTAAGTTGAAATTGAAATTGAAATTAAAAAGTTAAAATTAAATTGGTTTCTCCATTAGATGTTTTCCTAGTCAACTCATTTATCTATGCTCTGGCCATTGTGCAGTGAATTTATAAAGCATACCACACAGTTCTTAGGTTATAAAATGAATACCTGAATTTTAAAGATAAAATTATAAATCCTACAAAAGAATGGCAAAAGTCTAAGGTGATTTAAGATAACCCAACAGAATATACAGTAAAGCTATCTGTACTAAAGTAGCTCAAGTTGTCCGAAAAACAAAACCACGTGTGTCCTTAACATCTGTCTATTTATAATCTCACTTGCTCACCATCTTCTACACTGACCACCAACCATCCCTCTGTTCTCTACACTCTCTGGGTGCCATAACATTGCTCACTCCTCTGCCAGAAATGTCCTTCTACTATGGTTCTGCCCACAAACCTAGTCCACCTCTTCTTTCAAGATTTAGCCCAAATCATCTTCCTTCCTTGGTTATTCACCCACCATCTGAAGAGAGAAATACCAGCCTCCTTGACCACAACTTTGCAATGTCTTCTTCTCTCTTAACATGCCTACCACACTTCCTGAGACCAAGGACTGACCTGTTCATCTTGCTGTCCTATCACAAACTAAGAAGGGGGCCTTGAACATATATGGATCCTGAGATACATATGTTGATAAAATGTTATAATATCTGTATGTGTAGGAATACGTACATACATATTCAGAAACAAAACACAGTAGATATTGAATTACAGCACAAGTAAATTCTGTTGGTAAGAAAGAACTCAACAGTGGGTTTTTATTTTAAAAATGCTTAAGAAAGTCTGGCTATACCGATTATTTTAGTATCACTTCCAGGAAATGGCCAATAAGGTTGATGTTTTGCTATTTAAAAAAACTCAATGATAAGTCACATTATAAAATCGGTATAAAACTACCAACTACTTTGTGTACTACATAAACTAGACCCATGTGCTTCTTAGGATGAAACAAATGTTTGAGACTTTGGTTTTGTCCCCAAACAAAAAACTTTGCTTTTTGAATCTATACTTGAGAATATTTTACCTAAAATAAATAAAGGGTTAATTTTAGAATAGGCTTTCAGTATAGAAACAGACACTGCTAATTCAGCAGACATCTTAAATCTACCAACCACATAGACTTTTAAGATGCAAAAATCATATGAAAGAGTAAAACAGTAAATTCTGACCAATCTTCAAAAATACTACCCTGAAGTCTCCAGAGGTAAACTTATTTGATTTGCAAATTTCTTTTAAAAGCTAACGGATTCTGGGCCCTTTCCCTAGAAAAAGGTACAAACAAAAACATTTGCTTACAATTTAAAGTAGTGACATAATCTAATCTACAACCTAGTGGCCAGTAACAAAGTCAAGAATGTGTATCTGGTATCCGTAAGAAACAGAAGCTACAAATGAATTTTTCAAATTCAGAGAATTGAGGGAAATTATCTGAATAATTAAGAGACAAACATAACAATCCTATCATAATTAATCTGCTTAGAAAGATTTCTCTTAAATGCACTTCTGGGCAAAAGTCACAAATAAAGTTCAAATTAAATTCCTTAGCACAAGACTGAAAGCACAGTAAACAAAGGTGATTACCTCCGACTGGAACAATTTAACATGTTGATCGCCACATCACCCAAATCTGGGTGACAGTTATGTTTCCTCAAGGGCACCCGATCCACAGTGGGCGATCAACATGTTAAGGAATATATGTGTAAGTCAAAGCATTTCAACTGAACTTTCTTAACTTTGCCAGTTGCCTTCTTCAACATGGCAATATCATACCATACATTCATTAAAGCTCTAAAGCATTACATCCTATACTCTCCTCCCCCCATTCTCATCTCTCACAGAATCACAAACACACACATTATACTCCAGGCAGCTAGAAGATGAGGTGAGTGAAAAGGGGGAAGGAGCTGTGACAGAGGAGCCATCTTAAGAAAACTAATCCTGAGATCAGGCTCAAAGGCAGAATAGTCAGATCAAAAACAACTTTGCCATCACTGGCTCTGATTTTCACTGGCCTGTGTTAAGTGACTTGGAGAAAATGAATTTAAAAGTTGTGTGTTATGATCTAAAAGTTTCTAAAAATAAGATACACACGAGACCACAAACCCACATAAAGAACATTTAAACACGCACTGGTATCTAGGCATCCAATTATCACTTCAGTTGAATTTCACTGGCAGTATCACATGTGGTTGAATTTTATATTAAATTTATACCCTCAAAAGGCCCACTACTGTGCAGGAAAAGACCAAAACCTTACCAAGTATCTTAAAATTCGCCTGTCAGAGAGTAAGCAATCCAACTAAAAACAACAGCCTCTCTCATACAAAGCCACAGAGTTTTTAAAATTAAAATTTGGTTTGGGCAGTTT
This sequence comes from Camelus dromedarius, assembly GCF_036321535.1. Taxonomy (NCBI): domain Eukaryota; kingdom Metazoa; phylum Chordata; class Mammalia; order Artiodactyla; family Camelidae; genus Camelus; species Camelus dromedarius. The sequence continues at coordinate 45,948,518 of NC_087437.1, forward strand.
CAAGTGTTATTAAAAGTAAAATTTATTTTTTAGGCACTAACATACACTCATCAAAAGTTTCCAGATCACTCTCAATGGTAGAGAATCTACATATAAGAAAAGGATCAGAGTCAAACTTAAATTATGACACTAGAAAAGTGATATAAAAATGTGTGAATATACATTATGGTCAGTTACTTTAAAAAAGTTTTAGTACATCAATAATGTGTAATTATAATTTCTTCTTCCCTTCCAAAAAAACTGTTATTAAATTAACGGTGCAACTTATAACTTAAGATGTCCTAGAAACATGACTGATCTGACATTGTTTTTTTTAAGACAAAATTATAGTAGCGAAATCTTTTTTTTCTTTTTTTTAAGTAGTTTAGGAGGAAGAAACAAGTAAAAGGGTGGAAGAAGACAGCAGAAATAGCATAAAGACCTAAGAAATAATGGGATTAAAAAAAAAATCAAGCTTTCCCTATTTCAAATTTCCCAAAGATCACACAGGCAGGTACCCTGGCACTTAACAAGTTACGAGGAAAAAATTGACATAATTCCTTAATCTTATTAGGTTTCTTACTCTTCCCACGGGTTGAATATTTGATTCAAGATACCAAGAATTTGAATAGCTAATTAGGCTAAGACAACACAAAAATTTGCTGCTGAAGAATCCATTCCCAGTAGAAATGAGAATAGCTCTGCCAGGGATGTTGCGTCTTTGATTAAGTCTGTCCTACAGAAATTCCTTTCCAGTTCTAACTACACAGTGGGTCCTTCACTTGGATTTAATTGGTCTAGGGCAGAACCTGCACATCAGTTGAATTTCAAAGCTCCCCCAGGTGATTCCAATGGGAATTGAGAACCACTGAACTATGCGGCAGGAAAGGACAGAATGGGGAATTTTACTACAGTCTAATTATTAATCCATGGGGTTGGGAAGGGACAAAGAGGGATCACTTTTTTCAAATATTAGCACAGCAAAGTGAGTCGTTCTTTTGTTCCTAGAACTAGAGTGGGAAACATACTATATCGAATACATTAAAAGTTTTCTTAATTTGATTTTAAGATTAACAATAGGAAACAAAAGATAAACTGAATCCCTCTCCCCAAAAACGAATTAGAAAAGGAAGGACAATGATAATGAGTATGTCTTAGAAAGAGACCCAGACAGGCCAAAACACAGAGGAGTTACCATTTTTTTTAAAAAAGGCAGAAAAGGAGCATTGTTGACTACCTACATTTAGATAAAAAGACACATAAAGACCAAATGAGACAAGTTTTGTGTCACAAAATTATGAGCAGGTAAAAATTACAGAAAGGTACTTCTTCTGCTCACTCTGATGAAAACCCATTCCACCACACAGCAAGGACGTTACTACAGGGGAATATACTATGGGATTGTATGTGTGCCCTGTCCAATTCCCTCCACTTCAGCATTCAAGTGTCTGCTATCAGGGCCACCAATAACCTCGCCGGCACCTTTGTGCAAATTAGACTCCAGGAGGACAAATAAGGAAAAAAAAAAAAGAGAGAGAGAGAGAGAGAGAGAGAGAGAGAGAGAGAGAGAGAGAGAGAGAGAGAGAGAGAGAGAGAGAAGCCGTATTAGTTAGGAGCCTGGACTGTGGAACCACACAGCTCTGAAACTATGGTCAGACGGTCTAAGGCAAGTTATTTAACCTCTTGGTGCCTTAGTTTAGTTACCTGTAGAATAAACTATTTTGAGAGGTGACTAACTTAGTATTTCTAACATGCTAAACAGTGCCTGGCATAGAATTCAAATCATTTTAAAATAATAGATTTAAGTTAAAAGGAGGCCTTTCCTCTGAGAAGACAGAGTCCCAATACCAGGGAAATGCTTGGCGGGCAGTGTGGCCTGAATGCAGCACCTGTTTGTACCCCCAGTCCGTGAACTTCTGCACAGGACACCATCTTCATTCACAGTCTTCTGTACTCTACAGTGCAGCTGTGTCTTCTGTGAGTTGATGTAACAGCACTACTACATGCACATACAAGAAAGGTCATCACTGGAAAAGTTTTAATTTACAACAGATTTGGAGTGCACCTGAAAAGGAGAGTTGTCTTGACCAGCATGACTACAGAGTGACAATGAACACACCTGACCCCCTTACTAAAGCACAGCCTCTCAATCACACTTCAAAACTAAGTCTTCAACTTTTCAGTTTGTAATAGGAAGGAATACACTTAACTTTCTTTTTTATTAAGAATGTGCCAGCAGATAATTACAAAAATGAAAACTGTCACTCTGAAGTACTGTGGACAGAAAGAGAAAAAAGTACATTTATATTAAATTAGATCTTAGGTTCAAAATTTTTTAATGTTACATTTCTATCTACTACTGAAGGATTCAAAAGTGTCATTCTTGAGTGTCTTTACTTAAGATTATTTCCTTACAGATTTTCATATGAAAAAACTTAAACTGGTTGCTTCGACTTTATATTTTTTACATTGGTATAATCTAGACAGCACCAACAAATGTCCTTACAGTAAGTTAAAACAAATTGCTCATTTAGCTACCATGTTTCTATGAGAATGGCTATCAGAAATACACTCCTGTAAAAAATCAGGGCTATCCTGTCTTCTAACATAATTCATCCCCAGTATAAGGTAAAAATGAATGACATATTCATAATTCTAAAAAATGCCTAATTCTCATCTTACGTTGGTTTGCCAAACTGCTTTCAATTTAACCTTTTCACCAAGTTTAAAATGAGGCTTTTAAACCAGCAAATACACTAAGTTGTCTGCCTGATCCAGTTAGAACATACAAACAAGGAATAGGGACACACATACACTCACACACAGTCTCTCCAGGGATAGTGAAAAGAAAGACCACCTTTCTTAAAGAATTCATTTCATTTACTTCAATACAAAACACTGCTCCTCTCCCTGTCTACCACACAAGTTCTAATAAAGCACTGGACTGTATGAATACTACAACTGCTCCATCTTACTTCTCAGCTATTGTTATGCAATGGTCTAGAAGTTGGCAAACTATGGCCAGAAACTAAATATTTTGGGGTTTTGCAGTCCACTTGCTCTCTGTCACAACTACTCAATTCTGCTATTATGGTGCAAAGCAGCCACAGACAATATATACATGAACGGGCATTTCTGTTTCCACTAAAACTCTATTCCAATACACACACACAAAAGGGTTGCAGGCAATACTTTTTGGCCCTGATATAACTTCCAAGACCATCCAAAATTCTCCTGATGAAGAACGGAGCATAATGCTTTTGGGTTAAATAAAAATAAAAATAATTTTTAATCAAATAAAGTAACAGACCAAGTGAAAAAAATTATTCAAGCATTCTACACTAAAACTACATAACTATTCTATGGGAAGGAAAATTTCCAAATCATTCAAACATATTATATATAATATATATATGAACGAACTCTCTTGGAACTATATATAATAATGAAGTCTCATCAGAAAGGAAGAGTATTAAAGTATTAGAGTACAGTATTAAAACTTTGGTGTTTCTCTGCCATCCTCAGATGCTTGAAAGGCAGTGGAGGCAGAATGGAAAGAACAAGAGATTTCTACTCTTACTACTTAAACACTTAAGTGTTTCACATCATGCCCATTTAACCATGAGCAAGTCCTCAATGTCCGCATCTGTGAAATGAGGCTATTCTATAACACTACAATCTGCAGAGATGATATGAGCATTAAGATAGCTTCGCTGAAAGTACAAATATAGTTTAGATTATTGTAAGAAAAAAAAACTGATTTGAACAAGAGTGCACCAATCCTATCAAATCCCTAAAGATATTTTCATACAGAAATAATACTAGTAAATATTAGCTAATTATAACTACTTATATAGCTTTAAAGGGCAAAAAAGGGTTAAGAATACTATAATATTCAAAGAATAAAAATTTAGGTCCTAAGCAAAAAAACTGTTTATGACTTACCATGCAACTATAAAAATAGCAATGGGAAGTATTTAAAAAAAAAAAAAAAGACAAACAACAAAGAAAGAGAACAATGAAGGCATAGAAATAACAGAGTGGTCCTGGAAATGAACTCTCTTGGCTAGAGCAAATGGAAGCAAGAAAAATGTTGGCCAGAAGTTTTGCCAATACAAGCTAATGTTCACCAAGCAGTGGGTGAGAAGAAATATGAGTTATTATGCCTGTTTTAAAATAAGAGAAAATGAACTTGTAGTTTAGCTTTCTGACATGGCTAGTGACAACTGGATACCAAAATTCACTTCTTTAAGGTGAACTAAACTGTTACTGCTAAAGATGTTTTCACAGTTTCAACAATCCTAAATAATAATATAATCCACAGATAAATCTGGGAAGGAAACAAGTAAATTGTGTATTTGTAATTATTTTTAACAAGTTCATAAAACTATCTATAGACAGATTTATATTTAAACAATATGTCAATTTTCTTATCTTTTCCCAAGTCTCTAATATCAAAGTAACCAAAAACTCCATCAACAACAAAGGTTCTGCAAGCTATAAATGAACTCTCTCCATTAGTAATGCACTAGTCACTCCAGAAAAAGCAAACTGAGGAGAAAGCCAGATTCTCCTTCAGAAGACCAGGAAGCAATGTAATTTAAAACACGTTTATCTCTAAGCCAAGTTAAAGGGTAGGGTTTTTGTTTTTCAAATTAAGTGTAAGATTTATCCTGCAATAGACAACAGAAGTATGGTGAGAAAGGAAAAGAGAAGGAGAGGGGAGAAAGAAGGAGAAGAAAAGTGTTAATGCCTCTACCGGATACTGTTAATATTAAAGTTAGTCTATGACCAACATTGCAACAAAACTTACTAAAGTACTGCAGTAAATAAAGATCCTTGCCCTAACAAAGTTGAAATTCCAGCAGAATTTAAAATTTAGTGTTATGTAAAAGGTGGTAAATGCTATGAAAAAAGAAAAAGTCCAAGTCTGGTGAGGAGAATGAAAAATTTTCAGGGGGAAGGAAGTAGTTGGTGCTCTCAGACTGCAGGAGTAGGATGGTCAGAATGGCCTGTATTTCAGTTGAGAGCTGGTGAGATACTCCGGAAGTTACTGTATTTTCTGTGTTCTGAATTTGTCCAATCATGTATGAGACATGCCTTATCTTATGTGTCAGCTTATTAGTGTTGGAAACTGTACCTACATCCACATTCACAAAATAGGTCATTTATATTTCAATTACTCTAATTTTTTTCTCTGAAATGTAAGTTATTACCTACATCTCCCATGTATTATACAGTATAATTCCTAGGGTAGATATTAGGCATTATAAATGACAGGTTAATTTAAATATTTAGCATTATAATATTATGGAGGCCATCACAAAAGTTATTAAATGCAAAAAAGTAGATAAGCTAAATAAGAGGAACTGAGTAACTTGCCCAGGGTCTGTTCGGTCAAATTATTTTTCATACAAGCATTCTTACAAAGTTAACAGCTTTGAACTTTTCCAAGATGCAGGATACTGAAAAATAGAAACATGCCACCGAAATGGAATCCCTGGTCACTTAAGTCTTACTACAGTTTAGACAACAGACCCAATTTTTTAAATACCATCAAATGCTTACATTGTACCTAGTACTATATATAATTTCCCACCCATCATTACCTTAAAATACTCAATTAGTAAAAATAACCAAACACAACTGTGGATATAGACCAAAGTGTCCTCAAATGCTTAAGAATCCCTGGTCTTGTTCCCCTCCTCATCCCACTGTGTTCTTTAGTGAAACAATAATAAAGAGACAAGTGAGAGCAGTTTGTGAAAATGTATAAAGGTAGAACTATAAAGGCTGGCTTAGCTTTTTTCAATACCTTTAATTGTAAACTCCTGGAAAAAATGAAAATATCTCTATAACTTGTACGTATCATACATAAAACGTAATTCTAGATTCCAGTGACTCGGGGGTGGGGAGGCTGCAGGATCTGTGGAGGCAGGGTGGGCAACAAAGTCTTACCTCTTCCTCGTAAGAAGGAAAATAAGCCAGAAACGGTTTCAAGAAAATTTTGAGGAAGATATCTTCCTCACAAAAACAGAAATCTGTTGTGTGTGACTGTTCACTGGTCTCGATCTCAAGACTAATCAGATGGAAAGAACTACCCTGATGATTCAGACTTAATGGAATCACAGGACCTAAGCGGGCCACACCTGTAGGCTGTTTACTCAGAAGGACAGGAAAGCCTACAGAGGTAGCATCAGGCCAGAGGTGTCAGCAGAACATGCAATCCAGGAGCTACAGTCTGCGCTTCTCTTTACAGCACCACCACACGACTGCTGAGGTACAACGGGGCAAAACCCCACAGAAGGGTGTGGAAACCACCCTGGCTTAGGAACCCTAAGCTCCACAGAGTTATCATCTTTTGAGTCTCACAGGCAGAACTTCCAGGAGACACAACTCATCAAGGGATGTGCTCAGTTAAAAGAATGTACCACATCCTCCTACCCATACTCATCCACAAGCCCAATGTCACAAGCCAGCGACCACTTTGCCACACCCTACCCTGGCCAGTAATACTGCTGACATTCCACCTTTATGCGCCAAGTGAAACACAGCTAAAAGTTAAACCACAGTCATTTACCCATAGAAGGGGAAGGTTTGATGAACCCTTTCCTCACAACACAATTGAGTCCGCATCCCTATTCTGCCTCTAGGGTGTTAGTGGTCTTGGGCCTGTAACTTAAGTTTCTATAGGACTAATTCACTGCCTCTGTAACCAATGACTGGGCTGAATTCTGAAATCCTAAGGTCTTTTAAAAAATAAGAACTAGGCTCACCAAAAAAAAAAAAAAAAAAAAAGCCCTCAAATGAAAGAAGAATGCCCTGATTTCTGAGAAATAAAAGCAAGAGACATAAAATCAAACAAACCAAAAAATATCTTACAAATAGCACAGAACACTTGTTTTGATGATATAAAGGTTAAACAAAGTTAAAGAAAAGCAATCTAGTTCACAAAGAAATTGAAGCCCAGAGGTTCAGTGTTCTTAACACAAGTGACGACATAAATATTAAATCTGCACTGCTTGTGCATTTAGTATCATATAAATCTCATAACAAGCTTGTACAGCAGGTATTACTATCTCTGTTTCAGAAACAAGCTAACTGGGGCTCAAAAAAGTTACGAGACCAAAATCAGCACTAATAAGAGGCAGAGTTAGTGGACATCAGACACTAGGTTCAACTCAACCATTCTCCTTCTCTAGGTCTCCTGAGTCCCTTTTTCAAAGCCTTTGTTTCCAAAAAAAAGTTTTCTTACTCCAACATGACAAAGAATTTGTAAGGACAGTATCACTTAACTAAGAAGGAAGAGACCTATGTCCATATTCTTATTGCTGCAGGTAGGATGGAATCGGCCACCCCCAAGGGACAGTATAAGTCTTCTCACCAATAAATACGTTTTTGCCACCCACCTCTATCCAGCTTCCAAGTACTTTTGACCTAGAGTATTCCAAACAACTAACTAGTCCTTGAAATACTACGTGGCTTTAATAGTTAAAAACCTGATACATACAGAAATCAGGGACCTCATCTGATGAGAGGGTAAATTTATTTAATTTACATAATCAGTGTTCATAAGAGAGCATGCAATTTTAAAATGCATAATCCTCCTACTTACGGAAGTTTACCAAAAAGCCTTAAAAGGCACGAAAGTATTGTAGCCATTTCTGCATCAAGTACTGTGCTGCTTATGGCTTAATATTCATTATCCAAGTCAAAAGCCCAAAAGTCACACCTAACTGGTCCCTATCTTCGTCAGCCTTATCAATCATTAAAATCTGTTCTTCTTCCTAAATAAATGTCTCTACACTGCCTACTGGCCTCTTAGAATCCCACCATCCACATTCCTCAATCTCCTTTCTTTACAAGTTTAAGTATAACGCCCAAAATATTTTCAATAGGCATGCATCCCAGAGTTTATTATTGAATATCACTTGGTTATCTGGAAATTCAGCTTTTTAAAAATTCTGAAGTGAGAGAGGGAACAATTGGTCTCTTTGTTGGGTCACTGCTTAATTAGCCATTATTCGCGTAACAACTGTTAGTTGTCTTCAGCCTCCTTGCTAACATGATCCCAGTTTTGTTCAAAGCAGCAACATGTCCAGATAAATATTTTCTCACTCAGCCTTTCTTGTAGCCAGAGGTAGCCACATGATACAGTCTGGCTAGTAAGATACAAGCAGAAATGGGCAAGGGAGGAGGCTAGGATAGTTTCTGCTTTCCTGAAAACAGACAACAGATGTAGCACTTCCTTCCGCTTGAACAGGATGCCTCCTGCAGCAGCAGCCATTTTTTAATCAATGAGCCTGATGGACAATGGAATAAAAAAATAGCAACTCTTCCCTCTATATTTTTAAAATTTGTTTACAATAGTTACTTGAAACCAACTGGACTTCATTCTCCCCCTAGATGGCCCCACAGCATTTCAAACTTTCTATGCATAAACTTACCTCATGTCCCACCCCAAACTTTTTCCTCTTCCTACGTTTTCTACCTCTGTGTGTGGCTCTGTCCTCCCAGTTACCCAAGCCAGAAATATGGCTCTTTCTCTTCCCTCATCTCCTACAGCTACTCGATCAACAAAAACCATTACTCTCTTATCTCTAGGGTGTTACTTCACAAGTAAGTTTTTAGTTCCCTAAATCTCCCATACCCTCAGGATTTTGGATATGCTGTATCCCCTAGATAAATTTTAGATCACCTACATCCCACCTAGCTTACCACCACTATGGGTGGATATTTATTTTAGATGCCTATCTCCTTTCACTAGAAGGCATGCATTCTGAAAGATGCCTCGAACAAAGCATGGCAAATACGTTAAAATGTACCCCTCTCACAACGGGGCTAGCGGTTAAAATGAAGACCTTATCTGCACAAGTACCATGAAAATCAATGACAATAGCATCGATGGATTGTTGTTCACTCCCTCACAAATCAACTGCAGGAAGAACGAAGACAAATGGTAGTCTAACGCAAACCATAGCTGAAATTCAGAATCCTGGAAGTGTAATTTTTGTTCCAAGGGTATTATAGAATAAGAACTATGACTATTTATTTAAAACCATACTTAGCTCTGAAATACTGTACTACCCAAACATATTATCATAACTATCACATCTTAGTAACACATTTTAAAAGCATTTCATTGCAGTGCCACTCTGTTACAAAGACAAATGCAAGTTTAAAACTATAATGGCTGCTCTTTAAACACATTTCCTAGTTTTGCTCTTTTTAGGATCTGTGGTTTGATTTTGACCCTGTTGATTACTTTAGGCCAGATGAGAGGAATTGGGAAGGTAAAGGAGAACTCCATGTATTTATACACAAATTATCAACAGCCTGAAGTTAATTCACTGACAAAGGTTGAAGGTTTGCTATTTTTCTTTCCACTGTTCTACAGACAAAAACTGGACAGACTACTCCAAGAAATCAGACAGCTTAGAACAGGCAGGGACTCTTTTCATCACCAGTTTCTAATCTCAAGATCCTGGAAAGAAAGACAAGACAGACAGACAAACTTGCTCTACTGGTATTCTAACAGTGGAGGAAACAAAATATGAAAGAATATGGCTGTCCCTCACATGCTTACTATAATGAAGCTGTCCATGCATCTTCTAATCTTCTAGGTTTATTCATGCCTACTATGAAATTCTACCCATATCTCAAACCTATCACTTTTATTTCTTGCTTTCCCCTTTCCTAATAATTTTAATACTTAATGTCCTTGTTCTTTTCTAACCATACCAAATCCCCTACTCCTTCCCAGATGCATATAATCCTATACCAAGCCATTTCTTTACAATATACAATTGTAAAAACAAATGTCTAGCTCTTTACCATTATTCAGTTGTATTAGTGCATTCACTTATTCAATAAATATTTATACTGCCTTCTGTTTCACAGCTTCATCCATTCTTTGCCCAATTTTTGGAATAAAAGGAAAAGAAACTACAATAGAAACAGAACCTCAAAAATACTGTGACTCTACCACTTACTGAACATGACATACTTGGCCAGGTATTCAACCTCCCTAAACCCGTCTTCTCATCTGTAAGACAAGGATTTCAACACGACCTACAGAGGGGTGTTGTTATGAGAACTGAAAGAGATAATGTGTATCAAGCATGTAACAGTACATGCGATATAAAAAGCACTTAGTTAACGATAGCCATTGTTATTTTACTAGATTCTGCATGTGATGGAACACACTGAGCTGTCCTTTAATAGAACCAGAAATTTGCTGAAATAAACTACCAATCAACAAACTCAGTCTAAATATCCAGGAAGCTTTAGTGTTTTCATAAATGTTATGCACAGTTTCTTTGATAAAAACAAAAATTGACTTTGTTTTTTATAAACAGACTGCTATTGGCATTCTGAAAATGGGATATCATTTCTGGATTAAATATTGGATATAAAATAAGAGATAAAAAAGAGGATTACCAAATAGGGAAGTAGGGGTGGGTCAAGATTTTGGCCCCTAAGGAATAATAGTCTTTAAATTAACATCACAATCATCTATAATGGGTACTGGATTAATCAAATGTCTATGTTTTAAAGAAGTATCATTCTAATATTATTATTCCTATTCCTTGGCTTCCAAATAGTAGCTGAGAAGCAATGCAACTACTGCCTAAAACAGCAACACTGAATTCCTGGCAATTATAACTTTCAGTGATTGCAAATAATGGATAAGTTTAATAATGCTTCCATTAAGCCTTCTCCATAATTATAACAGTATTTAGAAATTATTCTGATTTTGAATGTCATGTAGATTACTAAATTATCTGTGTAGTATGAAATTATTTTCTTTCTAGACACAACATCAAAATAATTTACAAACATGAGTAGGAAACAACTTGTAGTTTCCCATACCAAGAAGTTACTATAGGCAGTGAAAGCTCTCAGTTCTCCCTGATGTCTGCTACCCTGGACAACTTAATGTGCTCTATAAATTCTATTAATATGCATCTTCTCTAGTATAGTAATAAAGATGTAAATGGTCTGATTCAGTCTAACTTCAAATAACACTAGTAAGTGACTAATTTTCTAATGTGAAAGAAGTCAGCAAATCCCACTTGGAGCTCTAATAAATTCTGCTTAATTCCTTTGTCAATGATTAGGAGAAATATAAAGTAAAACTAGGTATATTTCATTGAAAGGGCAAAAAAGCTGAAGAACAGAAGGGTTCAGTATAAAGTGAATGTCAACCAGGAACAAAATAAACATTCTGACCCCATCAATTTGCTTTTTTTATACCATGCAAGGTAGTAAACAGTTAGAAAAAAGGAGTCTAGGACCAATGGCCTTTTTATACATTTCTTAATAGTATATAAATTTTGACTTTTTTTTTTCCTTTTCCTCACTTATCTTATCCATTGTTCTTGGCCAGAAATTCAGGACATAGTTGCAGAATGCTCATGCCATGACTACCATTAAGCCATATTCTAAGAAACTAGTTCCATTCCAAGCCAATATAAAAATACCTGTTCTTTCACTTGATTTCTTCAAACTCTCAAATGTTCTTAACATTCATTCATTTATTTATTCAGAGCCTATTTAAGAACCACGGATATTACATTGTAAAGGGTGAAAGAATGGTCTAGTTATAGAACCATACTACACATGCAAAAATAAACTTCCAGACTGCTTTAAACTCCAAGTCCCGAGGGAATTCACTGAATGGAGAATGACTTAGTGGACACTGGATCTCCCTGAAGTCCAACTCTACTTAAATATGTATTCCTAGTCTAAGGTTAAGTCTACAAGGAGGACACAGAGAAATACAGATGTATGCTCAAGGTATATCTAGAATGACATTACCACTAATTTGTATTGAGAAATAACAGGAAAAGAAAATATATATATATATATACACACACACACACATATGCATATATATATATGTATATATATATCCCCAATTCCTGGCACAGAGTTCCTTGTAATTTCCTAATGATAAGAACATTACTTGGTCTTTTTGGTCTACTATTTGGTCTTTGACCTTGGTTTCTGACAGAGGTCCTAAACTGGACCTCTTGAAGTGCAGGAAATTTGCTAGGTGATAGAAGTGTCTTTGGTTCCAATGAGGAGACTCCTAGTGGGCTCCTGGATAACTTCAGGATGGGGCTGGTCATCAAAAGGACCATGCCATAATTAGACGCTTGGAACTTTCCACTCCACCCGGTCATCCTCCAGGAAGGACAGAGACTAGTGACTACACCTGCATAATGAAGCCTCCATAAAATCCCCAAAAGTATGGGATTCAGAGAGCTTCTGGATCACTGAACACATGGAGATACTAGGAAGGTGATGCACCTGGGAGAGGGCTCTGCACCTCTTCCCCCATGTCTTGCCCTGTGCATCTCTTTCAGCTGGATGTTCATCTGTATCCTTTGTCATATCCTTTTATAATAAACTGGTAAATGTAAGTACATAGTTCCCTGAGTTCTTTGAGCCATTCTAGCAAATTATCAAACCCAAGAATGGGGTCATGGGAACCCTGATATAAAGCCAGTTGGTCAGAAGCGACAATCCAGGACTTGTGTACAGTGTCTGAAATGTGGGGAGTCTTTTGGGACTGACCACTCAACCTGTGGGATGCTACTCCAGGTGGATAATGTCAGAACTGAACTAAACTGTAGAACACTCAGCTGGTGTTGCAGAAAATTGGCATGGAAAAAGCCACCACACATTTGGTGATCAGCAGTGTCAGAAGTATTGTGTGTGTAAGGAAAGGAAAACAGTAATCTTTCAAAACAGTACAGTTTCCAGTATTTCTGCTGCCTGATAAACCTCTTATCACATTCTCATATTTTCTTTATGTCCATCTACAACAATTTCCTCTCCCCAGGCACTATTCAGAGAACACATATTTCACTAAGACATTATCAAGGACACTTCATTTAAAATTGAAGACAAAAAAAACTGTGTCTAAAGCTCACAGATCAAGACAGACATAAAGAAACATAATAGTAACCACCAGAAGAACTAAAACACAAATTCTTACCATTGTTGTCTCCTGAGGATAGGGCTAGTAAAGGAGTCTCATTTTTTTTTTTTTATTATATGCATTCATTACTTTTGTGGTATTCAAAAGAAGTACTGAAAATTCTAATTTCCTAGGTCACCAAAGCCAGGAAATAAAACTTCCTTTATGCGAAAAACAAAGATTAACTACACATGTCTTTTGTATACCCCCATCACTGCTAATCTGGTAATTTAACAAGATTTAATATAATTTTTAGGTAGAAAGTTTTTAAGTATGGGGTTTTACCAAATAAGATTTAAATTTCAGAAAATCTCTAGTATAAAATCTACTTCCAAATTGCCAGCTTTACTCTGTTAAAGGATGTTAAGTGTCCTTTCCAATTAAGGCTAAAATCTGGCCATGGTATTTTTATCCAAAGGGTTCCTAGACAAAATTGAAATGTGACTTATCATACTCTCCTTTCAGTGATCAAAGCAAAGCCCATAAACAAAGGGTAGGAGAATAGGAGTAAGTAGAAAGGCTTTAGGAAAACTTTAAAAGAATCCATTTGTGAATTCTCTCATTTAGTGGGCTTAATTCACAATGAATAATTATTAGGATTAACTGCATGTTATACTGTGAAATAATGTATTTCTTCACTCATTTGACTACTATGTATTGACTGCCTACTATATACCAGGCATCATCTCAGATGCTAAGAACAGAGCACTGAAGGAAACGCCTTGAAGTTTATATTCTAGTTGGGGAGGAGAGTCAAACAAAATGAGTACATAATATATGGGGACTGTCTTGTCTCAATTTCTCAACCTAACTTTTATAAAACCAAAAGATACTTAAGTTTTAGCACAGTAACCTTTCAGGTTCATTGACTGCAAACACAATGAAGCAACTCTAAGAAACAGGATTTACTAAAAGCAGTAGCTCAGAAAACCTAAATAGTCAGGTTTTAAAATAAAGAAACCACAGCAGTTCTATGGCATATCCCTATTCTACCCAATGAAGTTTGTTCCTGGAAACTATTTCAACAACTTGTGGTCAAATATGGTCCCAGCTTTCTTATTTTTCCAAAGAATGGCTGGATTCACGCATAATTAGGACTTCTATTGATTGTATCTATAGGCAGGTAAATAGGTGGAAAGAAGGTTATCGATCCTGAGGCAGAAAGATCTACAATGGATAATTATTTGTATACCATTTTTCTTTCTTTGCTGCCACATGGTAAGATGGCTGAAATCTGCTCTATTCAAGACAATGGTCACACACGGCATGGTGATACGTGGCAGGTCTAGATCCTGGTCTAGGCAGCAGCATCAGCTACCAACTTTGGGGATCGCTTCAGTTTACACCTCCACAACCATTTATTGTTCCTGCAAGGTCAACAGCCATTCTTGGTGGCTAGGTCTGCAGAAGCTCCAGAATCAACTGTCATGCAGAAACATTCCAAAGAACCCTTAGGCCTATATATATATATATATATATATATATATAGAATCACTGGCCTATATTTCAACCTCATCCATTTTCTTTAAGGTCATTTTACTGCAGTGTTGTCATTGCCCTTTCCTTCCACCAAATTTTGCTATTTCTTACACAAAACTTCTGAAAGAAGAGAGTTGAGGTATCCTCCTCAACAGAGACTCCCTAAGCAATCCACAAACCATCATCCCAAAATCCTGTATAAAGTGAATCTAGTTATATTCCAATATATGTCTCACCAAGCTTTATTTAAATAACTAAGAGGGCCATTTTCCTACTCCATCCACAACTCTAAATGCCACACTATCTAAAGATCCTACTTACAGAGCCTAGAATTGATAACCTTAATTTCTCATTACCTTCCAGTACACATACCTTCTTAACCTGTGATACAATAGGTGCATTTCTAATGGTGCCTTCTTTAATTTAGTATGCTTGTTTTAAAAGCTTTCTTTTTCCTTCTCCTTCTATTCAGAGCCTACCCATTTTTCAAGATCCAGCTCAACTTCTTCCTGCCAAAAGCCTTTCCTTACTACGTCAACCTATTAGTGATGTTTCTCCTCTCTGAAGAAGTCTGGTAATGCACAGGTCATTTTATAGGGCTGAAAAGCACGGTCCAGACAGTTAAGTAACTTACCCCAATTCAAACTAGCCAATGACAATGGCTGGGCTATATCCAGATCTTCGAACTCAAACTCCAAGGTTTATCTGTTCTTTCAATCTCCTCATTCTAATATTATTTCCTACACTAATCTGACCATATCCCCTCACACCTAAAATTTTTCAAAGGAGTCTCCACATGTAGATATTTTATCCAAAGTCAACCCATCCTTCAGATCACGAGTCAAATGCAATCTTCTCCATTCAAGTTTCTTTTTAACAGTTCTAAATAACTCATATTGATTTCTCCCTTTTCCAAACTTGCTGTATTTTAATCAATATCACACAAAAGAGCATCTTTCTACTTTGCATGTGTTACCTCATTCAGTCCCCCAAATAACCTGAAAAGGCAGGAATATATTAGCCATATTTTACAAATGGCCCTAAGATATTAAATAATTTGCTTACATTCGAATAATTATTCACAATAGTTACTCCACAAAGAACCTGCTATTTAAAACTATGTCACCATTTCCAAAGTCTATTCTCTTTAAATATAGCCTACTGCAATTCATCTTTTCTTTTCACCACATACATACATACATAGTGGAAACTATGTAGAGATAATGGGTAAGCTATTCTTTCTTTATAACTAGAACTCGGACTCACTCTTGATTTTTGGTCCAGAATTCTTTCAATTATAACTTAGAGCTTGTTTGTTATAGAATTCCATCCTTTTCAATCCTTCAAAACTGCAGTTAACATAATCTGAACCTGTTCCTGAGGAAGTAAACAAACCCAAACTGAGAAACATTCTTCAAAACTGTCAGTCAGTGTAATAAAACACAAAGACATTCTAAGAACTATGCCAGATTAAAGATTATTCAATGTGTGATCTTGGTACAGATCCTAGATCAGGGCAAAATAATTATTAGCAAGATCATTGGGACAACTGCCAAAATCTGAATATGAAATACATTAAATAATGGTATTATATCAATACTGCATCAATGTTAAATATCCCTAAATTTGATCACTGAATTGAGGTTATACAAGAAAACATCCTTGTTCTTAAGAGATATTCTAGTGCACTTGAAGACAAGATCTCTTAACTTGAAACGTTAGAACCTAAAATACTGCAAGTCCACCAACAGTGAAGCCACATTGTTGGAAATTCAATTTTGCTGGGCTAGCTTTCATAGAGCTATTACAGTCAAGTTTGAGGAAAAGCAGAGCTCTTCGATCAATGGCTCCTGTCTAACAGAGCTAAATAAGGCTGTTGAAATGAGCAACAAGTTCTTTAAATAAGTAGTGCTAGCTGTGAATCAAAGGACAGATCATTCAATACATGCAGAAAGAACTGGTGGTCCACTATCAGCCTTTTCAAGCTTACATACAAATACCAAATAATTAGCATCCACAATGTCTTCATCTTCCAGTTCCAACAGCATTTTTTAAACTGCAATACAGCTAATTCTATTTGAATGTAGGGTATTCTTTAATACAGTGAATCCCTCTGTAAAAAAATGAACAGAGCTGCATGTAAAACATTAAACGCAAAAGTCCACCATAGGAAAACATGTTGTGCAATATTTCCTTCACATTCTATCCTGTACTGCACATACACATCTTATATCTATTAACTGAGGAGAAGTGAAGGCTTTTACTAACTTCTAGTGGGATCATGGAGAAAGACGTGCAAACAGTAGCAGTCTTTAGGTGGTCCCTTCAAAAACAGACAAAGGAGAGGGGAAGATACAGCTCAAGCACCAGAGCATGTGCTTAGTATGCACAAGATCCTGGGTTCAATCCCCAGTACCTCCTCTAAAAATAAATAAATAAATAAATCTAATTACCTCCCCTCCACCGACTAAAAAAAAAAAAGAAAAAGAAAAAAATTTTTGAAAACTTAAAAAAAAGGCAAATGAAAAGAAAATCTGGACAGTCTATTTGAAATAGGTTTTTTTTTTAATGTGTAGTAACTTCAGGGGAAAATTCATATACAAGAACAGTATTTTTATTTTCTTAAGCATAAAAGAATACACATAACAGCAAAAATTTTTAATTTAAGTCTTAAAAATTAACAGTTGTATGAAGACATCTCCACTTCTCCACTTTAATCAATTTGCACCAACTGCTCCAATGAGGCATAGCTATACTAACGTCACAGAAAGAAAGCTTTTGTTTTAAGCTACTTGTTCTCAGCCAATCCAGGTTATGCTCAAAGTGAAATTTTGGAATAGTCTTTAAAATAAGGAAAGCCTATAAAACTGAGCAAACAAGATAAGTGTTTAAAACATGTAACAGGCTAAGCACAAAAGTTTTTTTTTTCTATTTTAAAGATCATCCCAAAATCTTCAAAGAAAGACATCTAATTTTCTCATGTTCCCAATTCTGTATTTTGAGCAATATAGTTTTAGAGTCTTATCACTAAAAGGTTCTTAAGTCATTCTGCCTAAAGACCAGGTATTTAAGTTCATTTGCCTCCATCACCTTATATAATGATAAGGTTTCTTTCAAACCTTAAAACATGATTCAAATACACCTATCACAAAAGTAGAAATACGCATTAGTACATTTTCTGCTTTTAACTGCTCTTCTAATGGATCGTTTATAAAGTAAGAGCATAATTTCTTGAATCAGGAAAGGTAACATGTAGATAACAATGAAATCCCATTTACACTATCACAAAATTTACATTTTCCTGAAATCTTTGCAAGCTATCTTCAATCCAAGATTGAGAAATCACAACCATGCACAAATGTGATGTTAGATTAATACTTTAATTTTCAGTTCTCACCAACATTCCCTCTTGCTACAGTGCCTCATCCCCACTGTTCATTGTGTTTTCCAACACAGAGATGCCCCCCTCAAAAAGAACTAGCTTAAGCAATGAGACCAGTTTTCAAGACAATGCATAATAATGTCAGCTAATCAAAAACTGAAGGACGGGATTTCCATCATTTAATCCTTCAAGAAAAGAACCCCCTATTTTCACTCACTCTCATTTTGCTACTTGACAGAAGTCTTGAAAAGGATGAACCCTGAAGAAAAACCCCTTCATAAAAATGAAAGCAAACTAGAACAGGAAAGTGGAAAGCCTTCGACAACCTTTGTTCCATGCAGAAATCCACTTCGTAAGTTTAATGACAAAATGATTCAACCTCTGCTTGAGTTCCTTCAATGATGAGTGCTTTCATGTAAGGGTGACCATTGTACTAAATTATCAGACAGCTCTAATTGTTTCAAAGTTCTTTCTTCTCCAGGACGCAAATGTGTCTTCCCGTAACTTCTACTCAGGGCCTTTGGAAATCGCAAAACAAGCTTAACTCTGCTCCAAATGAACATTTTCAGGCACTGGAAGGACTTTCTCCCAGTCTCATTCCCAAGTGCGCAATTTCCTATTTTAAAAATTTGTGACATAACAATTATAAAAGCTGCTCCAGCTTGTGTCCTTCTAAAAATATGACTCCTAAGATGGAACACAGTACTTTTTCCTCATAGCATTTTTTTCTTCAATGCTTAGTAAATTTATTCTTATTTTAGACAATGGGGTGGGAGTAGTCAGTAAAACTCAAAATCTCTTCAACTGCTAGTAAGAACTACAAAGTACAGATAAAAATTCACAAAAATCTGTCACTGTAACAAATGGGTGCTGGGACAACTGGACAGCCACATGCAAAAGAATGAAGTTGGAACCGTACTTCATACCATATAAAAAATTAGTTCAAAATGGATCAAAGACCTAAGTGACTTGAGATTTAAGCAATGGTTTCTTAAGAATATGATACCTAAAGAACAAGCAACAGAAGAAGAAAAAAGAAGATAAATCGCCATCATGAAAATTTAAAACTTTGCTTTAAAGGACACCACTTAGAAAAAAGAAAAGATAGCCTACAGAATGGAAGAAAATGTTTGCAAGACAAACGATAAGGGACTTGTGTCTAGAATATATAAAGAAATATTACAACTCAATAATAAAAAGGCAAGCAACCCAATTTAAAAATAGGTAAAGTATCTGAATAGATATTCCACCCAAGAAGATATACAAATAGCTAACAAGCATATGAAAATGTGTTCAACATCATTAATAATCAGGAAAATGCAAACCAAAATCATGAGATACCACCTTATACCCATTAGGATGGCCATCAACAAATAATGGTTGAGGATGCAGAGAAATAATAACTCTCATACGCTGTTGGTGGGAACGTAAAGTACAGCCACTTTGGAAAATTCTGGCAGTCCTTCAATTGTTAGAATTTCATTAGAAATAATGAGTTATTAGAAAATTTTAAGAAATTATTTAGTGTGAAACTGACAGGTGTCATTAAAAGATTTCATAAAAATGAAAACTTTATCAACAAATGTTTCCTTTCTATACATATTACCAGTGACCACAGTAATTCATTTTTAAATTTTACGTGGGAATAAAGCAGCCAGTAAACTTGATGTGCCAAGGAAATGTGCTAGCTATTTTCTTTGTAAGTACCCTGACAATTAAAGTAACTTATTAAATTCTTCAATTTGTAGATTTTCAAATTTTCAAGTAAAAAAATTTACCCTTCAAACTGACAAAGATTTTATAATCAAACAGTAAGCTGAAGAGCAATGACTATTAATCAAAGTCATACAATGGGTGATTAATCACTATTAACAGCTTCTAGAGGAGGATCTTGTACAAAAAGTAAGTTCTATCAAATAAAGCTGACACAAATATCACATTTTTTTCAAAAGATAATAATGGACTATAAATGCCTAGTTCTCTCAAAACAAGAAAACACTGTTAAAGTACAGGCTGCTAGGTCCCCCACCCTGATCCACCCCAACCCATTCCCATTCAACTGCCACATCTAGAGTGGGACAAAGGATTTGCATTTTCAGTAAGTTATCAAAAAATGTTCACGCTGACAGGGACCACACTTTGAAACTTATCATACTATGCAATACTGAATCCTATTAACAATAGGATAACTTTCTACTGAAAGTAAAAAATGGTAATACTTATGATCCAATGATCGTTTGTCAAACATCATTTACCAAACATGGGTTGTATAACAAAATAAAGACACCTCAGAGAAACTTGCTTTTATCTTCAGGACTTTCCCAATGTTTTTTGCTCCAGTTGGTATGGGCTTCTATTAACATGTCCATGAAGTAGCTTTATCAGCTGTACTGCACCCATGAGCCTTTTCTGATCCCCCTAGCTGGAAATAACTGCTTACTCCTTTGAACCCAAGTCCACACTTGTAGCACGCATAAGATAATGATTGCCAGGTTGTATTATCTGTTTAGCTATTTGTACTCAAGACTTATCGATTAAACTAAGTTTCATGGTAACCAACAGCTAGACATTTTCATATCCCACTGAGTTCGCAGCACAGACTGTCCAAAAATAATGAATAAAAATGTGTTCAGTAAATATTTAGAATCAGTATCTTTGATATCATCTCTGAAAAAAAGGAAAGTACAGGAGGTCAAGCTTTTAGAGAGAAAAGAAATCAAAATGAAATCCTTTTTAAATGACTATACATAACGCTAAATCATAATACTTAAATTTAAGTACAGGATTGGAGTAAGTAAACTGCACTGGGAAGCGCAAAACCTAGCTTCAACAATAATTTACAATATAACCCTTGAATTGGTCAATTTACCTACTCTGCTCATAAAATGCATTTGCAATCCAAAATCAGGCTACTTGTTTTAAAGATTAATCTGCCAAAGTCAGATTACAATCAGTATGGACCTACTGTCTAAGTACAATTATTTCCATAATGTATTATTTATACTAAAAATATTTGTTACGGCATATATTAGATATGCTACCACCAGAACTATATAAAGAGGCTCAACTTGTATCACAGTTCTCACCAATTTCCTTGGAAACAAAAATCACTCTTGTGGTATCCCCAACATCATGGAACACAGCAGGGAATTCAGTAACACTTTTAAAATATTTTCAGTTATCTGAATTTTCAGTATCACGAACTATAATTTCCCTATGATATTTCTACATAACTCCATTATACTGTCTTTCATCTATCTGCCCAACCCTAGTAGACTGTGAGCTCCTTCAAGACAAAAAGAGGACCAAATGTTATTTATACTCCAATACCTAACACAGAACCTAGTATACATAGCAGGTGCTCAAGAAACACACAACACTACTGCTGTTTTTTCATGATCTCATTTCTTCTTTGTATAGCTCATGAGACTATTAGCATGTACAGTTGATAATTTAGTGAAGAAATGAGATCCAGCATAGCTTCAGCAACTCAAGTCCTAAATAAAGAAACACATAATAGTACTCAATGGTGAAAAACTCAAAAGCTTCCCACTAAAATCTGGGACAAGACAAGGATGCCCACTATCACCACTCCTATTCAACATAGTCTTGGAAGTCCTAGCCACAGCAATCAGGCAAGAGAGAGAAATAAAAGGGATCCAAATTGGAAAAGAAGAGGTAAAAGTGTCACTATATGATGATGACATGTTACTATATATAGAAAACCCTAAAAGGTCCACACAAAAACTACTAGAGCTGATCGAAGAAGTCAGCAAGGTAGCAGGTTACAAAATTAACGTTCAAAAATCAGTGGCATTTCTTTACACTAATGATAAACCAACAGAAAAAGAAAGTAAAGAAACAATCCCCTTTAAAATAGCACCCGAAGTAATAAAATACCTAGGAATAAATCTAACCAAGGAGGTGAAAGAATTATACACAGAAAACTATAAACCATTAATGAAGGAAATTAAAGAAGACTTAAAAAATGGAAAGATATCCCATGCTCTTGGATTGGAAGAATCAATATTGTTAAAATGGTCACACTGCCCAAGGCAATCTACAGATTTAATGCAATCCCTATCCAATTACCCAGGACATATTTCACAGAACTAGAACAAATCATAATAAAATTCATATGGAACCATCAAAGACCTAGAATTGCCAAAGCATTACTGATGAGAAAGAAAGAGGCTGGAGGAATAACTCTCCCAGACTTCAGACAATACTATAGAGCTACAATCATCAAGACAGTAAGGTATTGGTACAAAAACAGACATATAGACCAATGGAACAGAATAGAGAGCCCAGAAATGAACCCACAAACTTTTGGTCAACTAATCTTCGACACAGGAGGCAAGAATATACAATGGAATAAAGACAGTCTCTTCAGCAAATGGTGTTGGGAAAACTGGACAGCAGTATGTAAAACAATGAAGCTAGAACACTCCCTTACACCATACACAAAAATAAACCTAAGATGGATCAAAGACTTAAACATAAGACAAGATACAATAAACCTCCTAGAGGAAAATACAGGCAAAACATTATCTGACATACATCTCAAAAATGTTCTCCCAGAAGAAATAAAAGCAAGAATAAACAAATGGGACCTAATGAAACTTACAAGCTTCTGCACAGCAAAGGAAACCAGAAGTAAAACAAAAAGACAACCTACAGAATGGGAGAAAATTTTTGCAAATGAAACCGACAGAGGCTTGATCTCCAGAATATATAAGCAGCTCATACGACTCAATAAGAAAAAAATAAACAACCCCCCAATCCAAAAATGGGCAGAAGACCTAAACAAGCAATTCTCCAAGGAAGACATACAAATGATCAATAGGCACATGAAAAAATGCTCAATATCACTAATTATCAGAGAAATGCAAATCAAAACTACAATGAGGTATCACCTCACACCAGTCAGAATGGCCAGCCTTCAAAAATCCACAAGTGACAAATGCTGGAGAGGCTGTGGAGAAAAGGGAACCCTCCTTCACTGCTGGTGGGAATGCAGTTTGGTGCAGCCACTGTGGAAAACAGTATGGAGATTCCTCAAAAGACTAGGAATAGACTTACCATATGACCCAGGAATTCCACTCCTGGGCCTATATCCAGAAGGAGTCCTAATTCAAAAAGACACCTGCACCCCAATGTTCATAGCAGCACTATTTGCAATAGCCAAGACATGGAAACAGCCTAAATGTCCATCAACAGATGACTGGATAAAGAAGAGGTGGTATATTTATACAATGGAATACTACTCAGCCATAAAAACTGACAACATAACGCCATTTGCAGCAACATGGATGCTCCTGGAGAATGTCATTCTAAGTGAAGTAAGCCAGAAAGGAAAAGAAAAATATCATATGAGATCGCTCATATGTGGAATCTAAAAAAAAAAAAAACAAACAAAGCATAAATACAAAACAGAAATAGACTCACAGACATAGAATATAAACTTGTGGTTGCCAAGGGGGCAGGGGGTGGGAAGAGATAGACTGGGATTTCAAAATTGTAGAATAGATAAACAAGATTATACTGTATAGCACAGGGAAATATATACAAGATCTTATGGTAGCTCACAGAGAAAAAAATGTGACAATGAATATATATATATGTTCATGTATAACTGTAAAATTGTGCTCTACAGTGGAATTTGATACAACATTGTAAAATGATTATAAATCAATAATAAATGTTAAAAAAAAAAGAAACACATAGCCTATTTGGAGTTCTATTTAACCTATGATGGACTCCAAGGTCAGAAGAGACAAGGAAGGGGTCACTTTCTGAAACATAGCATGTCAATTTAAGGGGTTTCGGGGCAGGGGGGAGTGTTTGAACATATGTCGGCAGTCCTCATTTTGTATAGTATAGTGTGGGACCATAAAAATGTGAGATGAAACTAAGCAAAGTAACCTGAATCAGGAGAAATTGTGCTGTGACCTTTTAATTAGTCAAATCAGTAAAATCTGTCCATTACAAATGTATAAAAAGATAAAACTATAGCAAAACTAACACTCATTTAGTATACTGTAAGAAATGAGAACCATTACGAACTAAAATGCTTCATTTCTCTGTAAATAACTTATCTACTAGTTTGAACATCACTTGTCTCCTCTCATGGTATAACTTAGATACAGAGTGAGTATCTTTTGCATTCTATATACCTTGGGAAATAGTCATAATCCTTTCTAAATTGGGACTAGTGTCTAACATCTTATCCCCTGCACTTTCAATGTCAAAAGAATTCCATTAGTGTGAAGTTTTTTGCCAATATCACTTCCCCTGGGACATCATCCTTTTCACCATGACTACTTTTCTCATTTGCCCATAAATATGCCTTTATTAAATTCCACTGATTACAAATCTAGAGTCTCCTGAACAGCGGCAGTAACAAATTCTGTTCTTCTATAACTCTACATTTGATTCAAATTTCACTTTCAGAGTCACCACTTCTCACTTCTTTATTGCACTTTCATTTTTATTAAGGTGTGGTTTAATAAAAGTTATGTGATGTTCAGAAGATGGTAGGCTTATTGAGGAAAACAAGTAAGAAATACTATGGGGGAAATTTAATGGCCATAATATTAATTCGATTATATAATTTTTATAAATCTTCATGCGGAAATCATCATATGCAAAATCAAAAGGCATGACTAACTGAAGAAAATAGTTACAACTCATAGCCCAGATAAAGAATTAACTTACTTTATATATATAAAGAGATCCATAAGAAAATGATGCCCTATTCATGAATACAGAAAGTAAACAGCTTACAGAAAATAAAAATTTTAAAGCCTAAAACATGAAAAGATGCTAATAAAAATTTAAAGCTTGAAACATGAAAGTGTCTCCTTACATTTAAGAATTCACTGAGAACTCTGATACAACCGGGATGAATCTCAGATATAAAGCTGAGCAAAAAACAGCCATAAATGAGGACACATACTGTATGATTTATATCAAGTTTGAAAATAATGAATTGATAATATAAGTCAGGATACCGGTTATCTTTCTAGGTATGGATGGAGCAATGACCCACAGTGTGATGGTTACATGTGTGTGTCCAATTTGTGAAATTCATCAGCTATATTTTGTGCCCTTTTATTATTAAGTATTTTACAATAAAAAGCATATCATTAAAAAAAATACAAGATAGCACTTTTCATCTACCAGTTTGGTAAAGATAAAAAGTGCTGTAACACTTTGTAATGTTACAGTTAAACAATACTGGCAAGAGTGTCCATTCCTACAACCTCCATGATGACAATCTGACAGTGAAACTTAAAAAATGCACATATTCTTTGATGCTAAAATCCCACTGTGGGGAATTTATCATTCAAAATGTGTTTGTGTATCTGCAGAAAAACCTGTGTACAAAGTTATTCACTGCAGAATTAACAAAAGAAATGAAACAATCTACTGTCCATCAACAGGAGTCTGGTGATACTGAAATACTATTTGGTCAAAAAAAAAAAAAGAAAAACAAACAGAATGAAGAAACTCTTCAAGTACTGATTAAGGCATAATCACCAGGATATACTGCTTTATATTTATTTATATGCACACATATATATAAAAACAAAACTGTGTATAATGTACAACATTAAAAAAACGTTGAGAGAAAGCATATTACATATCTGTTTGTATACATCATCATCTCTGGAAGGACACAGAAAATGATAACACTGGTTGCTCCAGGGAGGAGAACCAAGTAGTGAGCAGATGAGGAAACACTTTCTTTCCATGAATATACTTCTGTACGTTTTAAACTTTGAGCCATGTGAGATGTTTAAATGTTCAAAACAATGAAGTTTAAAAATAATTACCTGAAAGGGAAGCAAAAATAGGGACCCATAAAGAGATGATCAGAGCTTAGATTAAAGTAAGTGCTCACCACTCCTCGGAGAAGTATCTAGAAATGTTTTAAAAAGAAAAGGCCACAATATTTGAGATTTCGATGTACTGTGAAATTAATTAAATTACTGCAGCTTATTTCAAAGTCAGTGATACAATAGTAATAGGAAGTTTCAGAGAACATAATAAAGAGAACTAATTAAGCAAATCAGGGACATCCATTTCAAGATACTTATTTGACTATCTGACATGAATACAAATAAAACAGATGAGAGAGTTCAAAATACTTACGTACAAAAGGAAACAGAAAGAAAGAAATGGACAAGAAGGAGCCCCCAGGAGTTATGGTTCATATGAAATCAGCACAATGTAAAGGGCAGAACTTTGACATTTTTTTCATCTATATTCCCACCATATGCTGAAAGGTTGTGCTAGTGAGCAAGGTTCCTGCCATCTTCTACTTCTATTACATCGTACAATGAGGACTGGTTTTGGAGCCCCAATGACCTAAGTCCAAATCTACCCCTGCCAAGTAATTACTCTGAACAGTCTTTAGCAAAGTACTTGACTTTTGTGCCTCAGAATCCACTTCTCTAAAACAGGGATGTTACTACACACCTTGTAGCATCCTATTTCAACACAGCCTCCGCACTGCATCCTTTTTCAGCACTATCATTTTGGGTCCCATGTGTCCTCTTTAGTAATCAAGCCCTGCCTGTCACTATTAGCAGAACATGTTTTTTAAAAAAAATAACAGACTTTAATAACTGTGATGAAGTAAATAAAATAGAATGATCTGACAGTGAAACACCAAAGAGGCAACAGAATTAAAGAACACGGATAGCCAGGAGAGGGGGAAGGGACATGTGAGCTGAGGCACTGATAGGAGGAATCCTGAAGCAAGTGCTAACCAAAGGTGTGAGAATTCCAATAAAGTATATAGGCTCTGAGTGAGAACAAGTTTGACTCGAGTAAAAGTTCATTGTGGCTAGACTGTGGTAAGGCACAAATGGTAGAAACTTAAATCAGATCACAGAGCACCTCATAAACATGCATTTCAACTAGTCCAACAGCTTTATTACTGGCCTTGCTGCCTCTTCCTTAAACAGCCTTTCACCCTCACTCCAACCTTTACAATGCCTCCAGAGTAAATCTCCTAAAAGGTAAGTAAGATCATAGTTTGACAGCTTAAAATACATGAATCCAAAATCCTGGGGATGACATTATCTTTCCTTACTCTCTCCTCTCATATCACATGCTTTGAAGATATGTATGTCCTAAGCCCCAATCACATACCTCTCCAAAGTTCTGTTCATTTTTTAAACCACATGTGTGCCCAGTAAACATATCCTATCCAGAACAATGACTAAAAACCAGACATATCTTCTCTCTGGAGTTCAAGTAAAATATACATATTACCCCTCCACAAACACAGTAACACTATACTGGATACTTGCTGGTTTTGGCTGTCAGCACCCAGTCTCCTTCTGCAACAGCACTCTGATTTTGCTTTTAAAAAATTATACAGCTTCTCCTGCACTGAGCCTTGGTTAGATTT
Source organism: Camelus dromedarius (assembly GCF_036321535.1). NCBI lineage: Eukaryota > Metazoa > Chordata > Mammalia > Artiodactyla > Camelidae > Camelus > Camelus dromedarius. The sequence continues at coordinate 45,975,770 of NC_087437.1, forward strand.
TCAATCAGAGTGTCTTCTCCTCCCCTGGCCAAAGGATGGAAACATAAGTCTGCTAGGCAAATCAGATTCTCTCCTAGATATCTGAATGTGAAGCGAGAAAAATTCTATCGGAAAATAATTGCAACTATTGACCACTGCCAAGCCAGCTCATTGATTCCTATGACCTGTATCTTTTACTCTTCAGTTTTTCTTTGCTTCAATGAACTATCATATATCTTTTCCCTTTTTTGCCTCAATTATCTCGATTTTATTTGTTGCTTACAACCAAAAAACCAGGAGTCAAGAAACCAAGAGTGTGACAGAGGTCAGCAGAAGTCACACTGTAGCAGAAATCATAAAGCACAGCAGAGAAGCTGATTAAGAGGGAGACAGAACTGAGTTATAATGACAGGATACTGAGCATGGAGCCTGGTACCACTGCTACTGAAGGCAGGCATGAGGGTTCAGTCCCTAAGATTGTTCCATTCTAGAAGATGTGCCAATTATCCATGAAGTCAGAAAATGAAAATAATCCGTTACGGTCAAAACTGTACTGCGATTCTCTTAAACACGTAGCTTTGCAGCTTTAAAATGATTCCTGTTCTTCCTTACCTCCCTCATGTACCCTTGAAGTAAAAAACCCCATTTAGCTGGAGCTAATTTGAGAGACCCTGTTCCCTGGGGGAAAAGGGAAGGGGGGGGGGGAAGCATGCACACCTGTAAGTTCCCAATGCTGACTTGCTCCTTTAGGTTACTCTCTCTCTTATATACTCCAGTATAAATTCTTTCTCGCCCTGAAGGACAGTTATGTCTCTTAATATAATGTTACCTAACTCCCTAAAAATGTCAATGTTTGCGTCCCAGTGCCCACTTAATATGACAGGTGGCATACAATAAGATAATTTTTAAAAATCTCCCAATTATTAAATATCCACATCGTTCCTAGCACTGCTGGGTACTCTGCCTTTATTTCTAATCCTTACAATTAAAATAAGATATTATTATTACTATTTACAGTTGCAAATGAATTACTCAAGACCATTAAGCTAGAAACACCTAGGTCTACCTGAATCCAAATCCCTCCATCTTTCCACCATTCCAACAGACCACGATCTAAATCAGGGGTTTTCAAACTGCAGGTCACAACCAATCAGTAGATCATGAAATAAAGCTGGTGGGTCGTACTCTTTTTGTTAATGAAATAGACAATATAAGTACATCACATGAGGGGCAAACACTGCTTCATGAAACTCTAATTTCAGTGTTACACACACATACAAGGCCGCAATGTAAATGTATGTCTTACTGTGGACCACAGACCAAAAAATTCTGAAAGCCATGGGTAGAGGCACTGTCTTTACTACAGCTGTATGCACTGACACTTCTCAATTTTTCATCAAAAGCCTGATGTTTAAAAACATTTGGGCAGTAAAATCCTTTACCTCATACCCTAAAGACACAATCAAAAAATAAAAATAAGGGGGTGGGGGGTTTGCAAGGTGTTAAGTGAAAAGGTAGTATTTGGGACATAAGTACATATTTTTTCCCTCTCCAGCAAAGTATATAGTAAAACTACACCGCACATCCACGTAAGATGGCAAAGAACAAAAATGATCTAGCTAATCTTTCATTCTCTTCCCCCAGGCTCTTACTAAATCATTTTCAAAAATTCTTCCCTGCTTTGCTATGCTTCACTAGAGGTAACAACTCAATTTTCATGAGTGATTGGATAAATATTCTCCAATATATATTGTCTCCTTTAAAAAGATGACTTCACTCACATGTGTAAGCATACATACACACACAAAAAAAAAAAAAAGCATTCAGAAGGTGACGACCAGCAACGTCACTATGGTTATGGATGTTTTCCTCTATAGGAGGCCATGTGCCCGGAGAACAGCAATGAGCATTATGACACGGACTGAAAATTAAAGTGTTCTTTGTTACTGGGGGAAAAAGACAATTCAGTAATTCTTCTAAGGCACAAAAGCAGTCATTCATGTTAAGATAGACATGTGTTTAAGAACTTTTCTACCTTTTAAATATCAGTCACAAATTAGTCAATTACAGCACAAGGTAGTGGGCTGAATAAATGGATCTCTCCTCCTTTCCAAAGTCCACTGAAATGGCAGGGAAAAGATTTAAATTAAAATTAAATGATAGCACTGTTGCAGAAAAAGAAAAGATGTCACTGGATGATAAATTTTGAAGAAGTCTGGGCAAACGGAAAGCAGAAAAGGGGGAAAAAGGATGAAATCACATGTGAGACATCGAAGTCTTTTCAAGGACACCCTAGAGAAGTTCCAAGTTGTAATCAAATTAGTCACAACTACCAGGAGGAGAAAACAATTAGGGGGCTTCATCAGGTACTGTATTATCTTACTCTGGACAGATGACTCTCCTCTCACTGTGTGAAGAGACGCAGATGGTGGCAGCTTTTCCCTTCAGGATAAAGTTGGGGGGCTGATCTCTATAAACCAGGGATTTCTGCCTGAGTTAGACCTGAGAGAAAAGCAAAGCAGAAAGATGGAGGGAACATCAAAATCTCTAACACAAAGAGAGAAATTTAAAAAAGGAGAGAAAAAGCAAGGAAAGGAAGAGGTGGGGAAGAGAGTAATCGCTTAATACCAACCCAGTGAAATCTACCAAAGCACTGTTCCCCGTCATACTTAAAGACAGCACAGTTCCCCAGGTGAGAAGGACACCGCTTTACCCACTCCTCATCCATCCTCCCTAGAAGGAGGTCTGGTCTGCTGGGCCACACCCAATCCCAATCCAAAGAATCCATCATACCAAACCCACCATTCCAGACAAGAGTCCTAGTAGAGAAAAACTACATACTGCAGCAGACACATTCCAACTGCCAATACTAACTCTGAGCCACCAAACATTTGGGGAAACCTCATGGCATAGAAGAGCAAGATGGATGAACAGACAGAACCATTATCAGAGAAAACGGAAATTGGGGGGAAAATGAGTGTGACTAAACACCAAATTACTTATCTGTAATACAAGGTTGAAATGATTTTCCCTTAAAGGGAAGGGAAGTTTACCTTCCTTTCAAGGTAAAGGAAAAAACAAAACTAAACTAAAAACCACACAAACACAAAGATGGAAACTGTAAGAAAAAAAAAACTGTGAATTAAGATCTAGGGGCCCAACACCCACTAATGTAAGATATCCAAAAGTGGAGAACAGAGATGGAGAAAAATTAACCCAAAAAAGGGGACATGTTAAACTTTTCAAGAACTGAAGAAAGATTCAGTTGTTAAAATGAAAAGACATACAACGTAACAAAAACAAACAAAAGATTCATATTCAGGATCATGCTAGAAAAACTGCAAGAGTGCCAAGGAAGCTTCCAGAGAGAAGCCAGAGTCACTCTTTCATCTCATCAAAAATACAGGATGCTGGAAGACAAGAGAGCAGTCTCCTACAAATTCTAAAAGAAAAATATTTTGAAGCCAGATTCCTACAACGCAGACCTTTACCAGTAATGTGTGCTACAAATAAATGGGTTACCAGGTAACTTGCATAGCCAAAGTCCTCTGCTGCAAGCAATTTCACTCACCACACAAATATTATCATTTTCTATACACATATTGTAACATGAAAAAGGTTAGAAAGCACTGCTCTCACAAGTCAGATTTGCCATAGAGTCAAAATAAAGACATTTTCAGACATTCAAGAACTTAAGTTATACTACCAAAAAAAAAAAATGAAAAGGTATAGCAGCAAAACAAAAAGGAACCCAATAAAACACAACGTAAGATAGAAGAAACAGGGGAGTGGGTACAGCTCAGTGGTAAAGTGCTTGCTTAGCTTTACCTGGGTTCAATCCCCAGTGCCTCCACTACAAAAAAAAAAAAAAAAAGGGAAAAAAGAAGATAGAAGAAACAGTGGCACCTGAGTATAATCTAGAAACAATGAATAAGAAAACAAAAGAGACACTTACCACTGACAGTGGGAGATTCTCGTTTAATAGCAAAGGCTTAATAAGAAATTAATATATTTAATCCTCATAATATTACACACTAAGTAAGTCAAACAATTAGTAATTCTTTTCGAGTTCTAAAATTATCTTAGAGGGAAAAAGCAGGCACAGATCTAAGTACTGCAAATTCTAATCCTCTTATCTTTACTCTGTAAAAATACCAGGTTATCAAGTCAATAGAACAGTACACATATGATCCCAATTACTACTAAACTATATATAGTCATATTAAGTATTTTTCACATTGTTTTATCTATCTATCTATCTATCTTTCATCCTTTAATTGTGCACAAAAACACATTTGAAAAGAATACACACCATACTTTTCATTTGTCTCTAGTGAATGGGATGAGGTCAGACTGAGAACTTTTTACCTGTCACTTTTTTATATACATCTGTTATGTTCAGTCGGTTCACTCATTTTCATCTGTATGCATGACATATAAAAGGTAAACTTGTTTTTAAAAAGCAGGGTCTGAAAAGATATATGCATATCCATGTTCATAGCAGCATTATTCATAATAGTCAAAAGATGGAAGCAACCCAAATGTCTACTGATGAATGAACAGATACACAACATGTAGTCTATATACATACAACAGAATATTATTCAGCCTTAAAAAGGAAGGAAATTCTGATACAGGCTATAACAGGGGTGAACGTTGAGGACATTAAGCTAAGTGAAAGAAGCCAGTCACAAAGACAACTACCATATAACGCCACTGATAGAGGTATCTAGTGTAATCAAATTCATAGAAACAGAAAGAAGGGTGGTTGCCAGGGGCTGGAGGGAAGGGGAAATAGGGAGTTGCTGCTTAATGGGTATAAAGATGAAGAGTCCTGGAGATTGACTGCATGGAAATGTACTTAACATAACTGAACTATTAAGTATATTTTACCAGAATTAAAAGATACATAAGGTTGAAAAGTGAAAAAAATTCAACATTAAAATATAAATAAATAAAATTTAAAATTATAAATTGTGACATCTGGGGAGATAGTCAATCCTCATTATTCATGGATTTCATGTTTGTGAAATCTGCCTGCTTTGCCAAAATTCATATGCAACCCCAAAATTAATACTTGTGGCACTTCCACAATCTTCAGACATGTACAAGAGCAAAAACTTTGAGTTGCCTACAGTGCACATGCTCAGCACTGTCTTACTGTTTCACCTCTCATTCTGTAAACAAATGTCCTCTTAAAAAAAAAATGAAGTCCATTTAATGCCACATTTTTGTATTTTTATGCTTTTTGTTGGTTACCGTGCTACTTAAAATGGTCCCAAACACAGTGTGGAAAAGCTGTCTAGTGTTCCTAAGTATAAGAAGGCTTTGATGTGCCTTATGGAGAAAACGTGGGGTAGATGGGCTTCATTCACGCAGGAGTTTTAATGTTGTTGGCCATGAGCGCAATGTCAGTGAATCAACAATATATATTAAATGACTTTAAACAGAAATACATAGAACAAGGTTATTATTGATTCATTGACAAAAAAGTCACGATCAGAGGCTCACAGGAACCTAACTCCGTACTTCCCCTAGGAGCAATGGTTCAATATTTGCTAATTCAATGTTCACAGCAACTTTATAAATTTAACAAAGAAGAATAATGCGAACTGACTATATTAACCTACAAGTTTAAAAAAAAAAAAGGAGGAATATTATAGGCAAAAAATATTGTTAATGTCAATCATGCCAATTAAACTTAATGTGATATTTTAAATATTTTAATGGCTAGAGAAGTTTTTTATAGTATATGAAGTATGGGGGATAATTTATTTCTAAATTTAAAAATAAGTATCAGCTAACCCTTACTGAATACTTACGTAGCAGGCACTTAACTAAGCACTTTACTTCTCACATATAAAAGGTGCTTGGCTCAGTATCTTACACAGAATAAAAAATTCAGTGAAATACTGGCTAATACTACTTACAGCATTAAATTCCTACAGTCACTCTGTGAGGTAAGTATGTGAGCAAACCTTCAAGGTAATAGGAATCTGAGAATGTTACCTGATGGGGTTTGAATGCTGTGTAGACACAGCTGTGTAAGATGGCCTCTGACAGCTCATTCAGGCTATGACAAAACTGAGCTGTCCACCTTGATCATCTCTAATGAACAAGGCTTTGGGGACCAAGCAGAAGCAGCAGTAGAAAGCTATGAGGAGCAAAGGCGGACTTATAGGACAGTGCAGCAGGCTACTGCTTCTAACAGTGTTAGAGAGTTCAAATGAGAAAGTGACATCTTCAAAGCACCGACAAAGAACAAGGCAGTACTAAGTATGACATAAAAGAATTCTTCTCCAATCTCTGGACCAGCGATCAGCAAACTTTTTTCAATAAAGGGCCAAATAGTAATTTTTTTTAAGGCCACAGAAGATCTGTCATAACTACCCAGCTCTGCTGCGGTGAAGTGAGAGTAGTCAGAAACTACACATAAATTTATGTGGCTGTGTTCCAATAAATTCCTATATATGAAAATTTGAATTTCATGTAATTTCACTTGTCATGAGATTTTGTCATTATTTTGATATTTTTCCCAATTACTTTAAAATGTGAAAAACATTTTAGCTGTGGGTCACACAAAAACAAGTGCAGGCCACATCTGGCCCGCAGGCTGTAGTTTGCCAACCTCGGCTCTAGATCTTTCAAGATCAAAATGCACAGTCTAATTTCGATGACTGTTATACTATAACATCAAGTGGAACCAAGAAGCAACGTTAAATAAACAGGAACACAGTGGTCATCAAACTGATTCCTCTGCGAGAATCTTGCAAAGTCCCTAAAATCCTATTAGAAAGAAGTCCCACTATAATCCTATATGGTTTGTACCAGAGGTACAGAAAGTACAACCTGTAGTCCAAATTTGACCTGCGATGCTTTTGTAAACACAGACATACCCATTTATTTGGGTCTATGGCTGCTTTAGCACTGCAGGAGCTATGCTGGGTAGTTTTTCAGGGGCTGTGTAGCACACAAAGCATAAAATATGTCACATGTGGCCCCTACAGAAGACGTCTGCTGATGCCTGGTCTACATAAAGAACTTGAAGCAGAGCATAAAGAGAGGCCATCAAAACAGAAAATCACAGCCTCTGGACGATCCTGGACCTCCAGCCTCTAGAACGAAGGTAAGGCAAAGCGCCCTCCAAAACGGTCCCATGATCTTCCTCTCGGCTTTCCACAAAAGATCAACAGCCACTTATCAGAGGAACCACGCACTTGGGAAAGAGAAATGTCCCAACCTTTTCAGGAATCCAAAATCTAACTCTTGAACTAATCCCTGAGAATCCAGACAGCACCACTGTGATATATGTGCCAGAATGAGGGATTACAGTAGTCAAATAATATATGAAGTTTCAGCCCAAGTTCATTTATCAGAGAGTGGATCAACCCTCCCATTTTACGGCTGTTTCTCCAGGTGAATGCACAGCTGAAAAGGGCAGTCTCGGCGGACTACCAGCTGACAACACCCCACATGGATGGTAGGACAGGTGGAGCAGTGGGTGGTACTGGATCAGGGAAGGAGCTCTCCCTCTAACCAAAAATTACATTCCCGGGGGAAATTACCCAAGAATCAAAAGCAGCAAGGGCTGGAATTCCTAGCAGATACTCATTTAATACAACTGTTTGGCTGATGCAGAACATACAAATGTACTTAGAGAAGAACAGTACTTTAAATGTACTACTACAAGCACAGTTGGTAATCCAAATTTGATCTCTTTAGTGCAGTACCTGGAGTAACAGCTAGAGTTCTGGCAAACGGTTCCTTCCTCTGCACAAGCTGCTTTCATTTGGCCTGGACAGCCGTATATATCGCTAAACTGCCTCATATTCCTTATGACCTTAGTTATCTGATCACACCACTGAACATCATGCTGGCTGATTACACTGATAAACTCAAGCCAACAGGACCCTGTGAGGAAACAAGAGCAGTACTCTAGAGGCCTTAAAAAGAGAGAGATGCCAGAAGACAGAAAGTAAGTCCCAAGAAATACAGGGTCCTGCCACCACTGTGAAGTTCCAGGAGCCAGTGGAGCGTGGCAACTCAGGATAGCACCTTCAAAGTGAAAAGCAAGTCATTACCTTGTACCTCCTACAGCAAAGAAAGAAGCATAAAGCTTGCTGGACCTCTGTGAATATTGAAAACAGTGTATACCAATTTGTGTGCTGCTCTATTTACTGAATGGTCTGAAATCCAGTAGTTTTAAGTTTAGCCCAGAACAAGAGAAACTTCTCTAGCCAATCCAGACTGCAGTACAAGTAGCTCTGCCACTGGACCATAATGACCCTCTGTTGCAATGGTGCTCAAAAGGTCAACAGATCAATACCATAAGGAACTACTGGCAAACCCCTCCAGGTGAATCACAGCCCAGACATCTAAGTTTTTAAGGCAAAACCATACCCTCTTTATCAAACTAAGACTCTTTTTTAAAAATAATTCTTGTACCTTTTTTGTGCTGTTAGAGAATGAACATCTAGCCACAGGTAATTATAAAACCTGAGCTGCCCATCAGGAATGATCCTCTTCCGATCCACCAAGTCAAAGGTGATGTGACAGAAACACTCCATCAGGAAGTGGTTACAATACACTCAGAGCAGGATTCAGGCGGGCTGTGAACCATGAGCATGGTTCACGTTTTCAGTGCGCCCACCCCTGATGCACCTCAGCTTCTTCCTCACACAAGGCCTCTCACTACACAGGGGACTCTACATGACTAGCTAGCTGGCTGCCCCACCTGGAGCAGCTCTTAAGGAAAGTCAGAAAGAGAAATCCTCCCACTGGGCAATACATCTCTCGAACCATGTCATTAATAAAGGGAAACAGAGTGAGGTTTGTATCAGTTCTTTTAAGGGGACCAATCATGAGGCTAGACTGCCAGGTCTGGTCCTCAAAAGAAACAGTACGGAGAACAATTTAAGGAAGAGATATGTAAATGGTGCTGTCAGAACTGACAAAGTGTGAATGTGAAGGGTCACCAAAAAGTCCCAGCTGTAGCGGAGACTTCCATAATCATGAGGCAGGATAATCCATTCCCTGGAAGTCAGGCAATATCTTTCATCAGCTACTTCAATGCCTAATCAATGACCTCACAAGAAACAGCCAGTCAAAAAACAGACAGTCAAGAAATTGTACCAACTTGCACTTTGCAACAAGGTTGACTCAGCTACCCTGCCAATGTACCATCTTTCTTCTCTAGGTTACAATGTGGTTAACAAATAGTCCTGAAAACCTTAATAGTTTACAACAGTCTCTTAAATATTTTGGGCTTATAACTCCTTGATACTCTTAAAATTTGAGGATCTCAAAGAACTTCTGTTTGCATGAGTTATAGCAATATTTACTACATCAGAAATTGAAGAATCTTTAAAATGCGTATTAATTTGTCTTTAAAATAAACCAACTACACATTAACAAATAAAATTTTTATTAAAAAATAAACTACATTTTTCAAAAAAAAAAAACAAAACAATAAAATTTTAAGAAGAATATATTTTAAAAATGTCTTTAAGGCTTGCCTTAAAAGAAGACACTAGAGTACAACATCTGCTTCTGCATTCAATCAGCTGCAATATGTTATTCTGGTTGAAATAAATGAAAAAAATCCAAACTCACACAGGTATGTAGTTGGATAAGGAAGGAATACTTCATGGCTTTTTTGAATAGCTATGAATATTATTCTTTGATTCTGTATCAAAACTCAACAAATTATAGTGTCTTAAAGGTTCACTGAAGTATAGAGTCTTAAATTCTATCAATTAACTTCTGTAATGTTACATTAAAATCCATCAGTCTGGCAATATGAGTCGGTCTTTTACCCATATATACTTTTGTAACATTATTCATCAATCATAAATATTGGTCCACTGGATTTGGTATATCTCCCAAAGGTTGGTATCTGATTATACAACACCGTTTTTAAAAATTACACTCACTCCTGTCACTACCAAGCTCTTTCGAAAAAGCCTAAGTACTGGGATCTGTCAAACTCACACTGCCTGATAATTTTCTAAAATTTTAATTCACCCTTGAAACTCAGACTTTATCATTGGCAACAAATACTGTCAGTTGTTCTCCTTGAAGTAAAGGCTCACTTCATTTGAGGAAATGTCTGTCAAATGCCCATGTCAGAATAACCCTAAAGAATCACTGTTTCAAGTGAAAATGACATTCCACAGGAAGAGGCTAGTTCAGCTGATAACTCAAATAATCACACAAGTACGTGTTTCCCTGTGACTCATACTTCAGCATGCAGAAGTGCTTCATGTAAAGAGACTTGTAAAGAGATGGATACTCAAGATCAGATACGTTTAATTAATAAGTTTCACTGCTTCATCAAGGACATTCTCCAGTACAATTGTTTTTTTGTTTACTATAAATAAATGATGACAAATAGCAAAATGTGAAGCAACTGCACTCATTTCCCACCACCACTTGTGAACCACAGTGCAGTGTCAACACAGTAAAAAGGGCACTCCATATCATTATTAAAAAATAGTTTTAACCCTGAAAGGGTCTTGGGTTCAGCAGATAGTGCTTTGAGAACTACTGGCATAAAATACTGGAATAAAAATATATTTCTCATTTTTGTTGACTTTGGGTTGGCTACAGTTACCTTCTTCATTCTGGAATCCTGGCAAAATAAAAAGCCTTTATCTGGCACCTGTTCTTGTGGCAGAGGAAAATGAGCAAAAATCAATTCATGCAATGGCTTTTAAAGTTTCTGCTTAGACATGACTTATATCACTTCTCATCTTCTACTGAATATGGTCAAGTCGCATGGCCAGGCCTGGTGTCAACAGGAAGAAGGAAGTACTCTCCTCCCATAGGTAGGGACACTGTAGAGAGAAGTCCAGTAAAGAAAGGAAGCAAATAATTTAGAATACTACTACTTACCAGAAGCAGCAGCTCTGAGTCCCTCTCACCTCCACACCAAACAGTACCATATTTCTCAGTGGACAAACTGCCACCTGGTAGCAAGCGGATAACACTTAAGATCTTTCCATCATGAAGGAACTTATCTCCATGAAATACACACTTGGCTTTTGTAAACAACCTTATGTTAACTACCCCGGACACAAGTCCATTATTTGTAACTGTCTTATTCTGAAGGGAGAGTAAGTTTTAGGTTCTAAAAAACCAACCCACATACCAACTTAGGACACAAATCTTTCATAAACTGTAGCTCTTAGGTTAGAGCCTGTTAGAGCTGTTTGAAGTCGAAATACAAAAGGAGGTATATTTGTCCACGTTACGTGGACAGTTAAGTAGTGTTGTGGATATCCATCATATTCACCACTACTAAAAATCTCAACAGACTTTCTGGATATTTCTACATTTTATTATCCATCATCTAATGTATTAATGTGATTTTTAATTTGCTCCCATAATCGCTAATGTAGAAATCAGAACTTAAAATTCCCAGCCTCCTTTATACCTAGAGACACAGAATATTATTCTACATCTATTATATAAACCTCCAAGAGACTCTTAATTTGGAAGTAAGCAACAAGCAGAATTTCCATTTCTAAGCCCAAGGTAACAGATACAGTTGGCTTTTGAAGGTGGTGGCAGCAATATTAGCCATTTTCTAGTGGTTACAATGTAGAGCTGTCACTGAAACAGCACCAGAGCCAACAGTAGTAGTGTCTACAAACAGGCTGAGTACCCGACATGCAGTGCTCAGCAGCAGCAGCTTTCTCAAAACCAGTTCTGTAGTACGGTTTTGGGAAATGTTCCCAGAGGCTTGGACTCGGATCTGTATCTCTATCACTCCCCAACGACTCTGTGAGCTACCTAATGTACTTTAATAATTCCCTGCTCTACAACAGACAGGCTGAGTTGTTTATAATAAAGAGCTATGATTTACAATACTTGTATTATTCCTATTTCACACATAAGAAAACTGAAGGTTTAGATGGTTTAGATGGTTAGGTATCTGCTGACATCTGGTTTCTTAGATTTGAAAGCTCAGACTTTGCTAATTTTATATTATGCTAATTCTACAATTAATTACTTAAAATAGTTCAGGACAGCGACTGAAACAAATTAATCATCATCCTTCTAAAGCAAGAGGTGGCAAACTATGGCTCATGGGCCAAATCCGACCTGCTTCTGTACAATCCACAACCTAAGAATAGTTTTCACATTTTTATTTTCTTATTATTGTTTCATTTTTTTAACATTTTTAAACATTTTTATTGAGTTATAGTTATTTTACAATGTTGTGTCAAATTCCAGTATAGAGAACAATTTTTCAGTTATACGTGAACATACATATATTCATTGTCACTTTTTTTTTTTGCTGTGAGCTACCACAAGATCTTGTAAATATTTTCCTGTGCTATAGAGTATAATCTTGTTTATCTATTCTACATTTTGAAATTCCACTCTGTCCCTTCCCATCCCCGCCCCCTTGGCAACCACAAGTTTGTATTAAGAATAGTTTTCACATTTTTAAATGGGGAAAGGGGGAGAATGTAAAAATTACATGAACTTCAAATTTCAGTGTCTATCATAAATAAAATTTTACTGGAACACAGCCATGCCCATTCATTTACATACTGTCTATGGCTGCTTTCCCATTCAACAAGCAGACTTGAGAAGCAGCCTAAAATATTTACTACCTGGCTCTTAACAGAAACAGTATGCCAACCTCTGCTCTACAATTATTCTAAAATAACTGAGGAAATGCCAATGTAAACTAATACAACAATAGGTATATATGTATTTTTTTCACTCTTGATTAGCTATTTTGAGAATATAAGACATCAAACTGCAAAATTTACCCCATAGTTAAAGTTCAACCAGAAAGTTCAATTTTTTTTCTCTCATTTACCGGCTTCTACAGCAAGGGCAAACACATCAAATTAAAAGTTAGTGTCAAAAAGTGTTATTTTCAGGACAATAACCAAGTCACCAAGAGCCAAATGTACCCAACTATTCCTTGTCTCTAGAAATTGAAAGTAAGGGAGATTTTTAAAAAACTGCCGTGAAGGTTTTTTTTGTGGGGGTGGGGGGTGTAGAACAGGATTCAAGATTACAAAAGAGGAGCAAGTAAGTTTAGTGTCAAAAAGGTTGACATTCTGCAGGGGATAAAGAGTCCTCAATTCATTAAAACTAAATAAAATGAGCTGAAACAGGAAATTCACAAGTAGATGACTGGAACATGCAGCACTAAGAAATGCTCATAACAGGGCACCTTCTCTGCTTGCCAAAATCCAGAGCCCCAAAGTCACCAGATCAGTACAGCTGAAAATCGACCAGTCCCTAATTCGGTCTTCCTCTTTCAGCATCTACAAAATGAGGTTACCTAACAAAAACAAAACAAAACAAAACAAAACGAAACAAAACAAAAAGTCCCACTGAAGTACTTAGATTCATACATTGTTTTTCTGCCATGTAGTTTAACGGTATTTCAGAAAAAAAAAATTCCCGTTTGTTAGTAGTATTCCTAGTTCTATCTCGACTTAACTTTATAGAAATGACTTCACTATATGGAAAAAAGTAAGTCATGTGTAAGCCTTTATTCAAGTGCCATAGAGACAGAAGTCACAGAAAGTAGTTACCTAAGGATTCTGTGCCACAGCCATAGTTCAGGCAGGGTGAGAAGGAAGTAGATACAATTATTCACAAATAAGGAGAAACAGTCACAAAGTTTTATATTTTACCTTCATTTAAAAATTAAGACACAAATTGGAACAACTTATGAGAATCTATGGGATCTGACCTTACCATATATAATACAAGTCTACCACTGATGAAACGTTTGGAACATAAGTTGGTTGTTCAGAACTTACAATTCATTCTCCTGAAATAAGGTTATATATAATGTACTTGTTTCTAAGATAGCTCAGAAAAGGTAATAATAATAATAATTAATATTAATAATAATAATAAACCAAAAAGAAAAATAGGGTCACAGAATCAGAAATGATGCTGATTAAAAATGCTGTTCACCTTCTTTATTTCACAGATAACACAACTCTGGTGAAGAAACGTGAGTAACTTGCCCAGTGTCACCGTGGTATATAAATTCAAAGGTGGGAAGAGAGCCAGATACATGCTTAAAGGCACCACACTCCAATTTCCCCATCTCTACATATCAAATATTTTTTAAAGTCTGTATGTCTCAATATGGCTTAACTGTATCAGTATGTATCAGGAGCAATATTAAAACAAACACTTGCATTTGATTATCTCAGTGATTTTGTTTATATAATAAAGTTGTAAGTAGGCTTAGTGAGAAACCAGCTGCACTCCAGAACACCTGTGGTACACCCCCTGCCTCAACTATGGAGATACCTCAGAGTAAGTTTTCACTATCCAAGAGTAAAGGGAGTTTTCCCACTAGATACAGTACTCTTTTGTCCTAAATACTGCTAAGTATAATTTGTTCCCAGTTGGTTCAAATGTGTAACAGTGTGAGGGTATTTCAGGAATAAATTAAATACAACTGTAGAAATTTACAAGTTTTGTTATTTTACTAAATTGGCCTGGCTGTGCTGCAAAACTTCTTCCAAAGATACTCCCAGCTGTCACTCTTCCTTTTCAGCTTACAAGACTTTAAAGTTGCTACACTCACTCTAGATTATGCATCTTGCTTTTTACTCCCAGACGGCTGTCCTTGCTCTCTTTGGATTCTCCAGAGCCAAAGGACTGACTAATTTGAGACCCACTCTAAGCTCTTGCAGAAAGCTGCTATATTCATATTTATCTCCCTCACCTACTCAGGCAATGTTGGCCCCAAGTTCTATATATTTCAGTTTTTTTTTCCTGTGTAGACATCTCCAAGCCCTCATTCAGACTCCACAGAGTTTGCTATCCCATTTACTTGATCTTGACTAGCCCTAAATGCACTATTACTGCTTCCATCTCTCTCTGCTTTATTTCTCTTTTCCTCACAGCTTTCCTAAATGTGTTTCGCTCCTGCTCGTCACAATTTCTGCTCTTACATTCCTATTCAGCTGATGCTACCATGCAGAACCACACTGCTTGAAGAGTGTTTTGCAACCAACACATGTAACATGATTGCCTTTTATGAACCCAGACGGTAAAAACTAACCTGCCCAGTGCCTCAAAACTGAATTAACAGCAAGGTCAAGGTTTAATACAATGTAAAGAAATTCCTCACCAACCAAGCAACCACCTTACCTAGAATTTTATCAAACACTGTATCAAAAATAATTTAGAGGAACATATAAGAGTGAATAGAACAATGCTAAAAAATAAAAATTTAAAACTAATGCATAAGACAAATAAGAACAGAAAAGTAAATGAAAGTCACAACAAATCTTAAGCTTTCCCAAAGAAGATATACAAATGGTCAAAAAGAACATGAAAAGATACTCAGCATCATTAGGTATCAGGCAACTGAAGTCAAAACCAAAGTGAGATACCACCTCACACACATTAGGATGGCTATTATCAAATAAACAGAAAATAAATCTGTGCATCAACATACACAATCAAGTTTAAAAAAGGCAACTTAGGGAATGGCAGAAAATATTTGCAAGTCATATATCTGGTAAGAGATTAATACACATAATATATAAAGAACTCCAACAATTCAACAACAAAAACCCCACAAATAATCTGATTTAAAAATGGATCTGAATAGACTCTATTCCAAATAAGACAGACAAATGACCGACAAGCATATTAATCGATGTTCAAAATCACTAATTAGGGAACTGCAAATTAAAATAATATCATCACACATCCATTAGTGTAGTTATTATAAAAAGAAAAACTCACACCAACAGAAAGTAAGTGTTGGCAAGGATGTGGAGAAACTGGGACCTTTGTACACTGTTGTGAATATGCAAAATGGTGCAGTTCCTATGGAAACAGTATGGCAGTTCCTCAAAAAATTAAACTGAATCACTACATGAGCCTACAATTACACTCCTGGATATATACTCAAAGAAACTGCAAGGGTCTCAAAGAGGTATCTGCACACCCATGTTCATAACAGCATAATTC
Source organism: Camelus dromedarius (assembly GCF_036321535.1). NCBI lineage: Eukaryota > Metazoa > Chordata > Mammalia > Artiodactyla > Camelidae > Camelus > Camelus dromedarius. The sequence goes on from NC_087437.1 coordinate 45,991,730, forward strand.
ACAATAGCCAAAAGGTAGAAGAAACCCAAGTGTCCATGGACAGATTAATGAATAAACAAACTGGGGTCCATACATCCAACGGAACATTATTCAACCTTAAAAAGGAAGGAAATTCTGATAAATACTATTTTATATATATATTAACCTTGAGGAACATTATGCTAAATGAAAGAAGCCAGTCTCAAAAATACAAATACCATATGATGCCACTTATGAGGTATCTAGATGCCAGGGACTGGACAGAAGGGAATTTAGTGAGTTGTTTAAAGGGTACAGAGTTTTAGTTTTCCATGATGAAAAAAGTTCTGGAGACTGGCTGCACAACCATGTGAATGTACTTAACACAACCAAAAGGTATATTTAAAAATGGTTAAGATGGTAAATTTTATGTTGTCTTAACACAATTGAAAAATAAATAAATAAATAAATAACAAGTGTTGGAAAGGATATGGATAAGTTGGAACCGTTGTAAAATGGTTTAACCACTGTGGAAACAATATGGTTGTTTTTCAAAATATTAAACATAGAATTACCACCTGATCCAGCAATTCTGGGTAACTACTCAAAGGAACAGAAAGCAGCAACTCAAACAGATATTTGTATACCAATGTTCATAGAAGCTTTCTTCACGATAATCAAAAGGAAAAAATAACACGTGTTTATCAAAAAATGAACAGATAAGAAAAATGTGGATATACCCACAACAGAATATTGTTCATGTGGTATGCACAACAGAATACTATTTGGCTATAAAAATAAATGAAATGTTTTTTCACCAATAGTCAAAGGTACAAACTTTCAGTTATAAAATAAGTAAGTCCTGAGGATGTAACACAAACATGATGACTATAGTTAACAATACTATACTGTATATATGAAAGCTAAGAGGGTAAATCTTAAAAAGTTCTCATCACAAGGAAAACAAAACTATTTGAGAGGATAAATGTTAACTAAACAATAATTATTGTAGTAATCACTTCATATTATATACATATACCAAATCATTATGTTATACACCTAAAATTTATATAGTGTTCTATGTGAATTATATCTCAATAAAACTAGGGGGAAATTTTTTTTAAAAATGAAATTCTGGTATATGCTACAATACTTAAGATGAACCTTGAGGACATTTTACAAGCGAAATAAATCACACACAAAACGACACATATTCTATGATTTCATTTATATCAGGCACCTAGGATAAATAAATTCTTGCAGACAGGAAGTAGAATAAATGTTACCAGATCCTGGGAGAGGAGAGGAAAGAAGAGGTATTGTTTAATGCGTATAGAGTTTCTGTTTGGGACAATGAAAATGTTCTCGAAATCGATAATGGTGATGGTTCACAATACTGTAAATGTACTTAATGCCACTGAATTGTACACTTAAAATTGATTAAAATGGTAAATTTTATATTCCGTATATTTTACCACAAAAACTCCAGGCTTTTAGCAGCAAATAAAAAAGGAAGACAGATAGACAGACAGACAAACCCTAAATCTGCTAAGATGCAAAGGCACAGCCATAGTAAGAAAAAGACTGTCCTGTCAATGACACCACAAAGACATTTCTATCCTAAGTCCTCATGAAAAGGACACTGATACACGTGAACAGCACTGTTAACAGTTTAACATTATGCATTTAACATTCTCGTCCAACAGGCCTTAATACACCTAAGTGGTCTATCTCAGGACCTTCATAAAATTTCTGAATATGGCTACAGGCCCACAGTTTCCAAACAGACCACGAGGCACCCGAGGGTACCAGAGTGAACTCACAGGGGCAACACAAACTATTTTAAACTTGAGGAGAAAACAGTGATACACATACTGTATCAGAAGCCACAACTATTCTGTAAGATTTAAACTGATTTCTAAAAGAATTTTTTAAAAAAGTACATAAATTAAAGAAAGAAGAAGTCACAGTCAACTGTGTGTCAATAACAAACAGGCCAACATTAGTATAATGGAAGCTGCAGAAGGTTGGAAAGAAAGTAATCTTAATTTGTTTGAATTCTATTAAAGTATAAACCTACAAATCTAAGAAGCTCTACAAAATCCAAGCAAAATAAACAGAAAACTGCAATAATTATAAACAAAATTACACACATTATAATCAAACTGCTGAAAAAAATCGTAACAGCAGCCAGGAAAAACCCAATAAATTAAATATGAAGGAACAAAACCCTGTAGCCTGCCCATCAGAAATCAGAAATAATGCAAGGAAGAAATAATGGAAAGAAGTCTTTAAAATATTTAAGTAAAAAGGTGACAACACATAATTCTATATCCAGTGAAATATCCTTCAAAACTGAAGGTAAAATAAACATTTTATCAGACAAACAGAAGTTAATAGAATTACCCACCAACTGACCTGACTAACAGAAACACTGAAGAAAGTTCTTTAGTAGAAAGAAAACAGAAGTAAAAACTCAGATATACTCAAAAGAATGAATTCCATAATTGGTAAACATGTACTAATATAAAAAAATTCTCTTCATTTTAAAATTCCTCTAAAAGGTAACTGTTTAAAGCAAAAACAATAATATATCTGAGTTTGTAACAACTATGGAAATAAAATGTAGAGCAAAAATGGTATAAAATCGGACAGACTATAGTAAATTTATACACAAAGTATTATAATTTTACTTGAACACAGACTGGAAAGTATGAAAAAAGTCAACTGTAGGGTAACAACTTAAAGAGTATACAAAGAGATACAGTCAAAAATCAATATGGAAATAAAAATGGGACGCTAAAATTTACTAAATCAACCAAGAAGGCAAATTTAAAAAGAAAAGAAACAATTTCAAAGTAGTATTCTTAAAAGTTCAACCACATCATTACATTAAATGTAAATAATCTAAATCCAATTCAAAGACAAATTGTCAGCCCAATTTTTTTTGAAGACCTAACTATATGCTGTCTAAAAGAAACCCAGTTTTAACTGTAAAAATACAGATCAAAAGTAAAAGAACAGAAAACATATACCATGCAAAAATTAGACATAAGGAAACCAAGGTTGTTGCATTAGTATCAAACATGGTACTTTTATAAGGACTAAGAAAAGCATTTCATAATGAGCAAGTGGTTAATCCATCAAAAAAGACATAAAAATCTTAAACATGTGCACCAAACAACATAACTTGGAAATATGTGTGTGTGTGTGTGTGTGTGTGTGTGTGTGTATGAAAGCTAACAGAAGTTAAAGGAAAAATAGATCACACTTGAGTTGGAGATTAAAACTCTTCTCTCTGTAAATGATAAGAATCCTAAGAATACATAATATCTGAACACCTCACCAACCTGACTCAAACTGACATTTAAAGGAAACACCCCACGCACGAGCTATAAAATAGATATAAAATATTTAAATCAGAGTATTTTCTCTGATCAAAGGGCGAGACATGTACAAAGTCCTCAAATATTTGAAAATCAAACACACACCCTACAAAATAAGCCAAGGGTGAAAGAAGAAAACAAAGAAAATTAGAAATCATTTTGAATTAAATGAAAATGAAAAGAGCTTATCAAAATTTATGGAGTGCAGCCATAAAGCAAGACTTAAAGGGGAATTTGTAGCCCTAAACTGCTTTCTATTATTCAAAAGAACTGAGATTAGACGCCACTGGTATAAGCTTAATAAGAAGCTAGAAAAAGAGCAAATTAAATTTGGTAAATAGAAAAAAGAGTGGGAATCAATGCAATAGAAAATGGACACACAACAGAGAAAAAGCAATGAAATAAATGTCTGTCTTTGAATAAATCAATGAAATGTATAAACTCTAAACTCATCAAAAAATAGACATACTTCTAATCATAAGATACGAAAAAGGTAATTTAACCACAAATTTCACACTCAATAAAAGAATAACAAAAATATTAAGATAATAAATTCTGCAATTCAAAGAAAAAAATTATTTTGAAAGACACTAATTACCAAAATGGAGACAGAAAATCTACAGCACCCCATGTCTATAAAAGAAATTTAATATGTTATTTTAAAACCATGCCACAAAGAATCAAGACCCAGATGACTTTCTGGTGAGTTGTATCAAACATTTAGAGAAAATACCAAACCTACACAAACTCCTTGGAAAAACAGAGAGGACAAACATTTTTCAATTTTTTTTCTGAAATTAGCTTTACCCCAACACCAAACAAAAACTATAAATCAATGTCCCTCATGAACACAGATGAAAAAATTCTTATAAACTATCAGGAAATTAAATCAACAACATATAGAAAGGATAGTATATTATGACTGGTTGCAAGCAAGGATGGCTTAACACTTGAAAGTGTTAAATAAAAGGAGAAAACACATATACGATCATCTCAGTAGGTGCAGCAAAAACCTCTGACAAAATCCAATACCCACTCACAATGAAAGTTCTCAGCAAACTGTAAATAGAAGAAAGTATCATCAACATGACAGAGTCTCTATGGGGGGTGGAGGGTGGGAAGGGATAGACTGGGATTTCAAAATTGTAGAATAGATAAACAAGATTACACTGTATAGCACAGGGAAATATACACAAAATGTTATGATAACTCACAGAGAAAAAAATGTGACAATGAGTGTGTATATGTCCATGAATGACTGAAAAATTGTGCTGAACATTGGAATTTGACACAACATTGTAAAATGATTATAAATCAATAAAAAATGTTAAAAAAAATGATAGTCTTTAGAAAAACCTGTAGCTAACATCATACTCACCAGTGAAAGACAAAATTCTGTGCCCTTAAAATTGAGAACAAGGCAAGAATGTCCTGTATCACCAACTCCTACAAAACACTGTACTGCAGACCCTATGCAGTTGAAATAAAGCAAGAAATTAAAGGCATACAAATCAGAAAGAATGAGTTGTCTTTATTTACAAATACTATGATCATACACAAAGAAAACTGCAAGAAATCTACCACTCTTTCCACCCCCAAAAAGCTGGTTTTTGACAAAGGATAGTGTCTTCCAACAGATGGTACTGAAACAACTGGATATTCACATGGTGGAGGGAGAGGGGGAACTTACCTCATAGCATATACACAAAAATTAAATCAAAGTAATTTAATGTTTGATTTCAGACCTAAATGTAAAAGCTAAAATGCTACAACTTTTAACAAACAACATAGTATAAATCTTCTTGGGACACAAAGAACATAAATCATGTAACAAAAAATGTATAATCCATGTGATCAAAATTTAAAACTTTGACTCAAAAAAAAAAAAAAGACATGAAAGGAATGAAAAAGCAAGCCATATACTAGAAAAAATATGCTATGTAATTCTGACAAAGACTTGCATCCAGAATACTATAAAGAAAACTACAACAATTATATGAAGATACACAACTCAAATAATGAGCAAAATATTTAAACAGTTCACAAAAGATTTAAGAATGTCATCAATGAAATGGAAGTTAAAATACAAGGAGATAACTACAAAACATCCACTAGAACGGCTAAGATTAAACAGGTTAGAACTTCCAAGGTGGAGAAACTTGGCAGGAATGTGAACTGGTACAACTACTTGGGAAACAGTTTGGCAGGTTTGTGGTTTGTTTTGTTTTGTTTTTTAATAATATTAAACAACACTTACCAAGTGACCTAGCAATCCCATTCCTAGGTAAAAAGAAGTGAAAATATGTCCACAGAAAGACCTCTACACAAATATTCATTAGCCAACAGCTTTATTTCTAATTGTTCAAAACTGGAAACAACATAAACATTCATCAACAGGTGAACGGCTAAAAAATGGCAGTATATCCATACAATGGAATGGTACTAAGAAAGGAACTAATTACTGATACAGACAACAGCATGATGAATCTTAAAACTGGGGGGAGGGGGAGAGGAGCCAGGCACAAAAAGAAAACAATACTTTCTATTGCTGCTGTAACAAATTACCACAAATTTAGTAGCTTTAAACAACCAAATGTATTATCTTACAGTTCTGTAGGTTAGTCTGACACAGGTCTCAAGGGCTCAAATTAAGTCATAAAAGCAAGGCCACATTCTTGTATGGAGGCTTCTACGGGGAGAGCCATTTCTTTGACCTTTCCAACTTCTAGAGGCAGCCCACATTCCTTGGCTTAAGGCCCCTTCTTCCATTTTCAGAGTCTACTTCGCTAAACTGTATCTCCCATTCTTCACTAGTCATCTCTCAGACTACAGTTTTTAAGTATTCAAGTAATTATAATCTGTAAAACCCAGGATACTCTCCCCATCTCAAGTCCCTTAACTTAATCACATCTACAAAAACCCCTTTGCTATGTAAGGTGTGGCTGTGATTAGGAAATCACCACTGGACAACTACTAACAACCTTACGGTTATTAAACCCAGAAAATTAACCTAACTTTCCTGCAGTAATACTAAGCCAGTATCATTCTTCTATATACACTCAATATAAATCAAGAAACAGAAATATTCATCCTATGGCTACATTTAGTGAGGCCACCAAAAGTACATCTCTCCTTACCTCCAAAACTAAAGCAATAAAAAAATAAGATGTGGTCTCTCAAATCATTAGCATTCAGAAAAGTCTCAATGTAGCAATATTCTATTAGAATGTTAGACCTCCTGCTGTAAAATGTAAAAAGAACTGGAAGAATTTTTTTTTTTAATTCCTATAGTGACAGGTTATTTTTTTTACTTGTGTGGCACCAGTTGAATTTTCTCAATGGAAAAAAAAGGAGAAATCAGTTTCCATCGTGGGTTTAAAATGTTGGGCCTGATTCCTGCTGCTGAGGAAAGTAAATAGCTCACTTCTAAAACTGAATGAACAAGCTTCTTGAAATTATATCAATTCTCTAATGTTAAAAAGATTCCCTCAAAAATGGTACATAAATTACCACTTATGGCATGATTTAGAGCATCACTTTATGAAAATAAGGACCCTCTATTTTAAAATAGAGCACATTCATTCAATAGTTATGAGAACTGCATGATTTATTAAAAAGAAAAACTATACATAAAAGTCAATATATATAATTTACACACATATAAATGACAAGTCTGATCAAGATAACTACTTGAAAACACAAAGACATAAAATTCTCATCATTTTTAGTAGCATGAGTTTATATTCAGACTCTCTTCTTTCTTAAAATAAGCATTTATCAACACCCCTTTCCAAGCACTAAAGGTATGTCAGCCCTTGCTGATCTATTGGAAAAGGGGGGGGGGGGAATCACCCACATAATTGTATAATTATAATCAGTAGTAAATGTTAAGAAAAGTATTAGCCCCTACGACTCCAAGAAAGGCCTCTCCTAGCAAACAACATACTGTAGCCACTTGGAGCATGGGGCTTGGCAAAAGCTGATGATGACGACCATTCATGTTTATAAGACAAGCTACGCTGGCCGCAAACCCAGGAGGCTATGCTGCTGAGTTTCACAGACACTAGTTACACGTCTGCATAAGGACTCAACACTTTGTTTCAATAAAATTTAGCATGTTTATCTGTTTAAAATTATGTGTGATCAATGGATCAAGGTCATTAATACCCCCATGTATCTAACCTCATAGTTTAGATCTAACTTAACTTAGTAACATTAACTACTGGTTAAGAGCATGGCTAGAGAGTCACGTTTGCACGTGTTCCTGAAAACATTAATCTAAGAAAGAAAAAAAAAGCTGGAAGAAACAAAAGTTGGAATGCTTTTCTCTAGGAGCTTAGACAAAATTACATAAATTAAAGAGCTGCTAGAAGGTTTCTTTTGCTGATTTGTGGAATAAGTAGAAGTATCTAGAGTTTGCAGGAAGAAAGAAGAATCACATAATGTCCAGAACAGTCTCCACTGAGTCCTCAGCTCCTACTCTGTTCCCAATTCCGGGATATATCTCCACACCAAATTTCATGAGATACTTTTCCAATAAATTATTTTTCATCAAACTCTCAGCTATTGGGTTTTGTAATTTTAAACTCAAAGAGTCCTAAATCATAAAACAAGCCTAAAGTCTATAACCCTGTAGAAGCTTAAAAAATATATAAATGTATAATAAAGTACTCAACAATCAAAAGCCAGTTAAACAATTTATATACCTAAATAAATATACACAAACACATTGGTTTTTTAAATTTGATAAATGTTTAACACCCTAATTTTCATTTGTTGTGCTTTGCTGTTTTTCTGATAGTTCTGCCTACTTACTATCTCAAATAACCCAAACCAGTTCTTGCCGTTCTCAATTTCCAAGTGGTTATTTTAGCTAGTCTATGTGCCCTTGAAGTCTTCTTTTCCACAAAACTCTAATTAAAGAAAGCAGATTTCTACAAGCAGAAGGCAAACAGATTATTTCCTGCACCTACCTCACATTTTTATGTACCTTATGAACCCATCAGATTAATTCCATTTTCAATTAATAAAATGCAAGTCAAAGACTTTGAACTCGCACTAAATGTGTACAATCCTACATAAAAGATAATCATTGTAAAATGACCATCAGCACCAGACTGATTCCCAAGCAGCACTGGTCACGGCTGGGAACACTGAGAAGACAGTAAATAGCTCAGCAACATAGACAGTAGGGTTTGCGATGTTTTTGTTTTGTTTTTTGCCTCCTCTGAACTAAATTTTACATATACATGTATACACACACAAAAGAATTAGTTACTAAACAGGACATTCTCTGATTTCTTTAACTTAGGGACATAATTCAAACAGATCAATCTAGAAAAAACACATTTCTTAGACTTCATGCTGTATTTATTGACTGTAAGACACACAGTCTAAAATCAGGGTTTCCTTACAATTAGTGTTGGCCAGCTAGCATCACGTCATAGCTGTCCTTCCTTGTAATTATGCAAGCTGCATCAACATTTACAGAATGCAAGTCAGCAACGTGGGAACTGGAAACAATAGTTGGCCACTCTTTTAAACCCTACATCTCAGACAGTTAAGGGGAAAAGGTGCAAGAGCTGGAGAATAAGAAATGTTGTCAAGATTCCTAAAGCTAGCTTCACTTTCTACACATCACTTATTATACAAAGATATACATGTATAAATGTGTAAAATATATGATGATCATAGATCCCCTCCCCCAGAGTATCTCAGTCTGGATTAAAGTTGTTTTATTATTAATCCTTAAAAACTATCAATAGTCTAATTTTAAGTTAATACAATTAAACAGAAAATATTCAATACTACTCTGTCCAAGGAAATGCAAATTCTCAGTCCCATCCCAGACCTACTGAATCAGAAATTCTGGGAGTGGGACTGCAAGACGTTAAAACATGTTTTAACAAGTTCTCCAGGTGAACCACTGACACAGTTCTTAATTAAGACATTCACTTCACACCTCCACCATGGCAAGAGACTCCAGAAAGCCAACATACCTTCCAAGGTGCCAGCAGGATGATCTGATCACATTACCCTCCAACTCAAACTCCTTGAAATGGCCCCTCAACTTTCCAAAGCCTCGGCTCACCCACAGGACCTTCAGCATCTGGATCCTGCCACCACTTCGTCCTATCTCCCCCAACACCACTATCTTACACAGGGAGGCTTATCTCTAGACCTCCCTCACACATCATTATACCTAGTGGTCTTGGCACCACTATTCCTCTGACTGGAATAGCTTCCCTCCCTCTACCCACCCACTTAATCCCACATTTAACTAAGATCTAGACATTTTCAAGACTTGTTCCACAATTCAACCTGGCCCAATACTGGGTTAAGTACCCCTTCCACATGCTCTGAAAAGCAACCTATGCTATCCTTCTCAAGTTCTTATTATTTCCTGTTGACTCGTAGCACAGTACCTGGCAAATATCAGGCACTCAAAATACATTTGAGGAATAAAAAAGACCTTCTTTCCTACTACATCTAGACTTCTTGGGATCAATAGCCATATCTTACTTGTCCTTAGATCCCTCACGTCTAAGAATGCTGGCACAAAAATAATTCTTAAAAGTTTGCTGAGTGAATAAACACTGTTCAGAAGCCATAAAAAAAAAAATCTGTTGTAGAATCACAAGCCAATACTAACACTCTGTAAAATCCATATGAAAACATTACTTCCTGAATTAGAATAAAATTTTGTTGTCATTCTAATAAAAGGAAACCAGGGTTTCCTGGAGAAATGATTGATTCTAGGGCTAGGACACGTAAAATACAAGATGAGTATGGAGCCCCCTGTGTGTCAGGAAGAAAAAACTGATCACAAAAACAAAGAGTGGGTCACGTTGAAAGAGCACAAGAGTCAGCCTGCACGAGTTCCCAGTGGCCAAAGCTAGAACAATTTCAGCAACAAAGTCAGGTGTGATAATATTAACTTACAACCCAAAGAACAAAATAAAAATCCATGGATCCATTGACCTAAGTGACTAAAAAAAAATAAATGAGGGAAAAGGAGCAAATCTGTATAGAAAAAAATCCAATTAATACATGTAGAAGGCAAAAGGGAACTAGAAAATCACCATTAGAACACAGTAATCACTACTGCAAACAATATCCCACTGATGAATGCTAAAACTATTGGACACACTTTTTAAAAAAATGATTTTTTTAGGGTGTGGGGTATTTAGGTTTGTTTGTTTGTTTATTATTACTTGGGCAAAACTTTAAAGAAAAAAAAGGCTAGCTACACATCCTCTGAGAACCTCCCTAAAATTTTTCTTGACTACTATAGCAACTAACACATATCCATAAATTCTTTGATACTTTTCCCTTTAGAAAGTGGAACTTAATGTCTTCAGTGCTTTGAATGAGGGCTGAATTTAAGTGATTCACTTCTAATGAACAGTATGGAAAGCAGAAAAACAGTAATTTCATAATGAAGAAACCTGATGAAATGATAATATTGTGGTTATAGTAGTTAATAAAACATTGTTAAAAATTAATTTCATGTGTTTCTTATCACTTGTTACAATGTGGCTACTAGAAAATTTTAAATTACATGTGTAGTGCACATTGTATGTGACTGGACAGTACCAATCTAAACAATTCTAGATAAAAGGTTAACTCTCCTAACCAAGTGATCAAAGTTAACATTACCAGTAATAACTGACAGTCTTACTGTATGTAAATACTGATACGTCCCCCTGATACAAGATAAGCACATCACCTCTGTGGTCTTCTCTTCCCCAAGTATCCATAACCTCAATCCAAACATCAAAAATATCAAACCAGTACTCTTCAAAGGTCATAAAAAATACAAGACTGAGGAACTATCACAGACGAGGGGAGACTAAAGAAACAACTAAATGCATTGTGGGATCCTGCATTGGATAGTGGAATAGAAAAAAGACATTCATGGGGAAAATTGGGGATATCCAAATAAAGTCTGCAGTTCTGTATAGTTTAATATTGTATCAATGTTAGTTTCTTAGGTGTGCTAAGTGTACCACAGTTACATAAGATTTTTAATACTGTGGGAAAAGCAAGGCAAAGGAGTACACGGGAATTCTGGACTATCTCTATACTCTGCTTCTGTAAGTCTAAAATTATTTCAAAATAAAAAATATTTTTAAAAGCAACATTTGTGTAATTTTAATTACATAATGTTATAAACTACTTAATTCAGATTAACTTCCTAGTTATCAGATTCTAATGATTTTTATACTAACATAAAATCTTTTTAAAAGCTTTGAAAGTACATGAAAATGTGTCTAACCTAAAACTCAATAAAAATTATACCCACTAGAATCTTCATGAACTAATTTTACTATACCAATCTATTTTTCTTGTGACTATTCACAAGTAAGTACCTAATTCAGTTACCCCTTGGTTAGGATATCACGATGACAAGGGCCGTTTCCCCCCTCCTTGTGTTGCCCCGATTTTGTCCATTAGCCATTTGAATATCAAATTAATTCCCCACCCCCATAAAACCCCAGTCTTCATACCCCCGGTTCCCCACAAAAAGAGGAGCGGCAGCAAGTCAGAGAAAAGAAAACCTGGCTACTCCATTTTCTCCTGAATTTCCAACTGCTTTTTTCCCTCAGAATTCAGAAATGTGGACGGTTTGCAATACTCTTAGAGTTATGTATCACTCTCACCTATTACCCTTCCCATTCTGTCGCTCAGGTCCAGAGCTAAGTCCCTTTCCCTCGGAGACCATCATGTTATCCTTCATGTACTACATCCAGGGCCAAAATATAATCCTGATCTTCTGCTTAAAGTCTTTGACTAGTTCCCTGTCACAGACAAATGTCCAAAATCCTTGCCACAGCAAAGAAGTCATTTCATGATATGATCCCTGCTTACCTATCCTGTCCATTCTCATCACTCTCAACTTACATCCCATATGCTACACATAAACCAAACGGTGTGCCAGAAAAGACCACCTGACTCAGCATCTCTGTGGCCTAACATATATCCTCTCCCTCTGTTATACCACTCATACGTCTATTTTTATTGTAACTTGTTTTAACATACACAGACTCTCAATTAGTAGTTAATATGGGCAACACTTGAAATTTATTTTAGTATTTAAAACCTTATGACTATGAACAATATTTGGTGTGAACACTAACTTTAAGAGATATACTTTTATTGAAGTATAGTTGGATTTACAACATCGTGTTAGTTTCTGGTATACAGCATAGTGATTTATACATATATTCTTCTTCATATTTTTTCCTTATAGGTTATTACAAACTATTGAATATAGTTCCCTGTGTTATACAGTAGGACCTTGCTGTTTATCTATTTTGTATATAGTAGTTTGTAACTGCAAATTCCAAACTCCCAATTTATCCCGCCCTCCCCTCTCCCTCCCTGTAACCATACATTTGTTTTCTTTGTCAGTGAGTCTGTTCCTGTTTTGTAAATAAGCTCATTTGTACCATTTTTTTTAGGATTCCACATATAAGTGATACCATATATTTTATCTTTTTCTGTCTGACTTCACTGAATATGGTAATTTCTAGGTCCATCCATGTTGCTGCAAATGGCATTATTTCATTCTTTTTTATGGCAGAGTAGTATTCCATCGTGTGTGTGTGTGTGTGTGTGTGTGTGTGTGTGTGTGTGTGTGTGTGTGTGTCTGTCTGTCTGTCTGTCTGTCTGTCTGTCTGTCTACACACAAATTCTTTATCCAATCATATGTTGATGGGCATTTAGGCTGCTTCCATGTCTTGGCTATTAATAAATAGTGCTGCTATGAAGACTAGGGTGCATGTATCTTTTCAAATTAAGAGTTTTCTCCAGATATACGCTCCACAGTGGGATTGCCAGATCATATGGTAACTAAGAGATATACTCTTAGTACAATTCCTAAAACATGTAGTACACAGAGCAAAATAAAACCTGAACTGCTAAAAAAATTATTGGCTTTGACAGTCAGCAGTCATATAATTAAGGGCATTAAAGAAAAAACATTCTCAAAAATGTGTCTGGTGGTAGTTCTTGTAGTTTTCTCTACAATGAAATGGGATGTAACAAATGCACCTGAACTCAAAGATTAATGGATTAAACAATAAAAGTTCCTTCTTCATATATCAAAAAATATTTTTCTCTATGACTAACTTGCTCAAAATTGAGAAGGTGTCAGAGAAATGCAAATATTTTCTTAAGGAAAAAATAATTCACATAATGATTTACCTGAAGAGGTAAGTACTGTACATTTTCGATTTAATTTGGCTGAACAGGGACTTAAATTTTAAATTACATGTGCAATCACAGGGTCAAAGAGCGTTAAACCAAGAAAAGACCACAGAGACCTAGTTTAATGTTTTAAAGATGAAGCAACTGAAGTTCAGAAAGATTACTATCTCTTGGTCATAAAAGGCTTTTTCTACATGGCTAACTAACCATTTTATTTTAGTTAACTAATGAAATATATTGCTCAAAGTAATAACTGTCCAGAATATGTAACTTGTTAATGTTGTTACATACTAAAGTTATCTGGTTAGGATGAAAGTAGTTATCTTTCTCAGAGATTAATTTACCCCCTAAATATGTATAATTAACCCATGAATTTTCTAGAAGCTGCCCTCAAATATTGGCTTCCATTAGTTTTTAAATTAGCAGAAGTAATGCTAAAAACAAAACCAACATGAAAACAGCACCAAATTCTTTACTATGTGACTCATTTTGAGAAGATAAATTCATTTGAATACCCATATTAGCCATAAACAGAGTTCATAAAACTACAATTACTATCACGAGGGACCTTTTAAAAATGGATCTGTATCTGAAAAGGTTGGGAACCACAAAGCCAAATAAAGTGCCAATTCTGGTTAAAAGAGAATTTTCTGTGACAATCTATCACAGATTAAAAGCACACCCCCCAACCATAAATGGACACACGTTTTGTGAGGAGTGACACAGGCGGGGGTGAGGCACAGGGGAAAAGGCTCCTGTCTTTACTCAGCAGTCACCCCCACAGCTCTCCTCCCACTCCCACCAGGTACTGGGGAGCAGCCATCATTTTCCTATGGCCTCTGGCCATGGTGGGCACCTTCCCAAACCAAACTCAACAGTGCTTCAAGAATTTTCCAAATGAAATAGAGAAAGAGGTAGTCCCTACTCTACAGCAGGAGAAAACAGGATAAAAACTGGCACTGTAGAGTTATATTTTTCCTCCTTATGAAGAAAGGCAATCTACTATGGGAAAATGAAACTAATCTATTAAAAAAAAAAAAAAAAGGCAAAGTTGTTGACAAAGATTCCTGGTAGCTTTCAAATGGGTCTGGTTCTAGTTGTCTCCTGAAGCCCAGCTGGCTCAAGGCTCTTCCTTACATTTGAGTCATTCACTCCGTTTTGGATTCCATATACCAATAAATCTCCCTTTTTGGCTTAAGCTAGTCTGAACTGAGTTTCTACCTTACAACTAAAATAAAATTCTGATTCATATACCAACTTTGAGAAGCTGACCACATGATTAATCAAGACAGAATATCACAGGTAAATGTAAATAAAGGCAAATGACAAAATCTTCTGAACCTGCACAAAATTTAAATGGGGGTATCTAGCCCTCATTATTTTTCTTGAATGAAATACATATCTTTAACTTAAGAAAAATAAAGTGTTTACTTACTAAAACTCTAACATTATGATTACCACATGCACATATTCAAATTGGCTCATCAATTATTCATTTATGTTTTTTTCCTGGTTCAAACACCATCTGTAAGTACGTTCCTCCAGGAAAAGTGGACAGCACTCACATATGTCCCTGGGCTTCCAAGTGTCGATACCAATGTAAGAAAGTCTCTTCCAACCCTCCCCTAAATGTTGACCTTTTAAAGAATAATTTCTAGTATTCCGTTGTAAGGACAAACCAGTTTAAGCCTATCAGCTGGTCACAAAAACATTCCTGAGAGAACAGTTCACTCAAATATTTACTGAACACCTACCAGGTCCTGTTTTAGGTCCTGAAGTGACAAGACAAGAGTCCAACTCTGTACTCACAGAGTTTAAATAACAGAGGTGAGTTTAAAAAGAAATCAATAATTAAGGCTATCAGAAAGATAAGTGCTATGCTACTGAAAATGGCGAGGGAGTGGACAGCTACTTCACTGTGACTTCTCTGAGGCACTGGCAATGGAACTGAAATCTGAATGACATAAAGTAATTAGCCATTGACAATCTCAGGGCAAAGCTTGAGGAAAAGAGCAAAGCAATTAAGGCACTGAGATAGGAACAAGCTTGTTCAGTGGTGTGGAGGTGGTATAGCTGGGCACAGAGAACAAGGACAAAGGTGCCAGGAGATAGGATACGGTTTCTGAAGTGGCTAAAGGCAGACCATGCAGTGGTGGGACCCTCATAGGCTAAAGAAAAAAGTTTGGGTTTTATACTGAGTATGTTGGAAAACTCACAGAGAAAACGGAAGGAAACTGATACTTATTGAGCATCTCATATAGTGCCAGACAAAATGGTACATACAAATACTTCTGCCGTGCATTCTATAAAACCACACATGCATCCATCCGTGTAAGTTATACCAGTGAATTTTCCATAAGATTTATCAAAAGGTCATTATGATGATGTTGTGTACAATCTCAAAAATAAAAAGGCACTTTTCCTGTTACCACAAGTTCTCACTTATAGGAAGTCACTTCTATGTTGATTTGTCAGACCAAATGAACCAAGTTACCTACTAGCAAAACACACATGAGTCATCTGGAAGAAAATGCAAGAAAGGCAAATGAGACTAGATGAAATAAGGCAGCCAGCTATTCACAAGAGTATGTGACCCAAAAAAGGGAACAAACCAAGCAGAGAGCAAGAAATTAGAAAACACACCCAGCACAAGGAGCAAAGAGCCTAGGGATACAAAATTAAGTTATCTTCTTAAACAAAAGTGCTCTCAGGCAGACCAGTAAACAAAGAGTAAAAAAACACAAAAGCTTCTAAGATAAATTCTCTGTGTATTTCATTTAATATTACCTTGCCTGTTTTAACAACATTCAGAGGCAAATGAAAATGTTCATCTTTTAAATGTACCATCCTTAGTAATTCTTTAAGTCTGCTGATGAATTTTAAATTTTTTACTTATTAAATACAAATACTTCTTTAAAATATCACTGAAATACTGTGGCAATGATTTTACTTCAAAGTTTAAAACTGAAAATCCTTCCTTATAACAAATTCTGGTTTCCAGAAAGCAGCTCAACTATCTCCCTCTGACAAAAGGATCATCTATTACACCTCAATAAAGCTGGGGGAGTATAATGGGGGTCATCTTCCACTCTGGAAGGCTCCAAATGATAACACAATCACATCTACCAAGACCTCTCATCTCTTATCTCCAACCTCCACTCCAAACACCCAATAGCTCAGATTATCCTGGATATTTTCATCAGGAGCTAGAAGTAGAGGATGTTACAGTAGCTCACCCTAACAACTGGGTGTTACCATCATCTACTCCTATTTCTTCCATCTCTGACCCTCCTCTATCTTCCAAATCTGTCTCATCATTACTTATCATCATTAAATGAAAGTCTAATGCCACTGGCAGCCTACACTCAACAGCAGAACACAGGAAGAAAGTATAGGATATTTCCACGCTAGAATGAGGGTAGTCACAAACCAGGAGAAGAGGGTCAGAATTAAGATCCAATCTGGGCCACAGAATCACTCATACAGCAATGGCTGGTTTAAAGAGACAACGTGTACATGTCCTCTAAGCCCTGAGGAAAAGTCACTGTCAAAGGGGGAGAGCATGAGCAGATACACTGACTGAGCACATCCAAAGAACCAGGAGCCAGGCAAGATGGCATCATCAGTATCCGGTAAGTGATAACTAGGGGGAAAAAAGAGACCAAGGGGGAATAAATTAGAAAAAGTACATGAGTATCAGGAACATGCAGACAAGTCCACACAACACCCCAAATTCAGGTTTAACTGCTAATGTCAGGTCAAGGTGTTTGTTTCTTTTACCCTGGTTTTGAGCATATTCACTGTCTTTGCAGACACCAAAAACTGCAAACAGGATGCTAAGTTATCAAGCAGACCCTCACAAGTCTTATAGTATGAACACAATGAGTCCAAGCATCGATGAATTTGTGAAAACGGATAGATTCCTTTTCTGCTTTTGTATAGTTGGATCATCCTCAAAGAAGCAAAGGTCTATACTAGGAAACTATAACTCAGTGAGAGAGCTTCATGGGTTCAACTCAACATGAATGCACAATCTATAGTGTACCATGCACTGGACAAGATGCTGAAGATAAAGATGTTGAAATGTAGCTGTCCTCAAGGAAGGCCCTGCCTAGTGAGACAGAGACAACAAATAACCCAAAACCAAAAAGATGTCTGTGCCAGAAACAGATGTCCAGTGGTCACAGGCCAGGATGTTAACTTAAGACTGTCATAGCAATAAGCTTAATCTTCAATCAAACAGTGTAACTTCAGGCAGCGAACATGTTATGGCATGATAGTTTTTATTGGCGGAGGGGAATCAGGTTCATTTACTTCTTGTTTTAACGGAGGTACTGGGGATTTAACCCATGACCTCGTGCAGGCTAGGCATGCACTTCTACCACTGAGCCATGCCCTCCACGGCTTATGGTATGAGTTTTTAAATAGTACAAAACAACCTAACCAAATTTCTTCCCAAATGGGATATAAGAAACTTAATATTATGGTTATTGCTCTGTTAATAATTACTGCTGTTTACGAAAGGCATCCAGGGCTCTTAATCCAGAGCTGTTTGCAGATTACCTCTCCAAAAAAGTCTTACATTCACATTTATTAGCAATCAAAATTTCTCATCCTTTGTATGCATATTTTACAAAAATTGGGGCATTCAACCTTCAGGATCCTCACGGAGCGTCAGAATTTTACCTAATGACATTAGCACCAATGAGTGTAACCTATCTATGCTCTATCATTCATCATAATTTGTTTCTAATTTTGAGTACTGATTCTAAATCCATAAAGATCAAACTCCTTTGAACCAGTCTTTTCTGAATCCAATGAATAATGAAATTCTCATTACTTATAAAATAAAATCAGTTTAAAAGTTTATAAAAGCATGTTTATAAATGAAAGAGTATAGAAAATGAGTGTGTACCACATATTAAAGTAAGCATAATTCCCTGAACACTTACCTCAGTATTTCTGCACATACACAAATCCTAGGTTCTGTCAAACGTATTTCCTAGTGAAAGTCCAAGTCAAAGTCTTCAGAATGTGTCTAACATGTGCATCTGAAATGACTGATCCATCCAGGCAGTGTTCACTGAGAGCCAGAGCAGTGCTGGATCTCTCAGAGACTGGAAAAAGGAGTAGAGATTCCATTCCAAACAGCAAAAAAGTTTTTTTTTTAAAGTACTTAACTTTTTGTTAAAACAGCTTATCAAGATGTGACCAAATTCAATATAAAATATTATTGTAAAACAACCTATATTATCAGTTCTACCACAAAGCTCCATAGTACACATTCTTATGTGAGCAACAAAAGCTCAATCACCAAATGTAGTCACCAGCCCTCCGAACTGGGAATGCTAACCATCCCACTCTGCGCAGTTGCCACAGAAAGCCATGACGGTTTAGAGGAGCGGCGTCACTTTTCTGCCTCTCGCTACAGCTGCTGGTGCTTTTGTTAGATGCAGCAGCAAGGAGTAGCTAGCATTTATTGAGTACTTCCTATGTGCCAGCCCTATGATAACTACCTTATGTTCATTCATGTTTCATTACTCACAACTGCTCTACAAAGAAAAATTCCCATTTGCCAGAGTGGAAACCAACTGGAGTGGTTACATAATTTCCCAAAACCATACAACTGATAAGTCAGGGAGACAGGATTCAAACCACCTATGCCTGGCTCAGGAGGCTGAGTTCTTCACAGTAATACCCTACAGTAAGAGTTTACCACCAAAGATCAGACACAGACCCTACCTAGTCCTCTGATCACCAAAGAGAGATGCACTGCTCTCAGGAAAGGCTAGGGTCAGGTCACATTGTAGCAGAATTAAATGCACAAAAATGGAATAAGAATCTGATACACCTATCTCCTTGGAATCAATAATACATACATCCAAATTCACAAGTCATGTTAGGATCAGTGCAGTATCACAATCTACAGTTCCACAAATCCCATTATAACAAAGACTACCATAATTATTGGAACTGACTACAAAACTATGAGAACCCTCATTTTCACCTGATTTCCAAACCCTTGGGAAAACAACACTTTGTGAAAGCAGGCAACAACTATGAACTTCTGTACAATCATCTCCTTTTACAGTTTGCATCGAGTTAATTTCTAATTATCAACCTTGGATAGGACTCGAAAATCACCAGTTCACTATCACTAAATACTTCCACTGGTCTGATGACCCAATCATGAAACAGAGCCGGCACATTTTAATCATATTCAATGGCTCTAATTCTGCCAACAAATCTGAGAAATAAAAATAAATGTTTGCAAAAATATACAGTTCCATCTCTTCAAGAACTGCTGAAAAACATGGGAGAAATTAACATGGTTTTCTCTCTTCTTTTGACATAGAAAGATTAAGAATTCTTAACTGGATGTCTTGCTTTTTCACAACCCTTACTTTTTTTTTTTTTTTAAATGGTTAATACTAATATAGTAAGATTCAAACAGTTCAGAAGATGATATGTGAAAATAAATTTCTCCTACATCTGATGACATGGCCTCCCCACCCCAACCCCACCCCAAAACCACTATTACTAGTTTCCTGTGTATCTTCCTGCAGTCACCTTGAGCATATAAACAAACAATATATACACAAACATACACACTCCATCCTGTGTATCCTCCTTTCCATTCCTCTCCCTCTTTTTAGGCTGAAATGGCAGCAGACTATACAGGATCCTCCACCTCCATGTTTTTTTCACTTAAGTGTATCTTTGAGAAGATCCTATAAATACTAACAAGAAAGCCATAAACATCAAATCTAAAGAAAACTGTAAAGAAACAATTTGCACAAAAGATCTCTCACCAGGTGTTAAAACTGGTGACCTCTGCTGGCAGGACAGAAGGAAATCTAAGGTCAAAGAAGTAATCCCCATGAGGGTCTGTTAGTTTTTGCACAAGAATAGGAAAACTATTTCCCTGATAACAGACTGCACTCCTAACCCCAGTCTGTGATCTCTCAAATGTATACTGCTTACTAAGGAAGATAAAGGTAATTTAGAAAAAAATCCATCACTTCAGTGGGTTAAAAACTTTTAAGTACATAGCATATTAATTTTTAAATAAAAAGGTGCCAAGAAACATCACTACAGATACAAACAGCATCTAAAATTCATACATGAATGATAAATTTTATCCTATAAAATAATACTTATACAGAAAAATATTAAGGAAATTCATTATCTATTCCCATTATCTTATTTCAGAAACTCAAAGTAGATAACCCAATTGCCTTACACTGTCAGTTAATGGCATCTGATAGCCACAAAATAGAAATGGAACAAAATTAGTATACACTCTACCCAACTAGCCTGTTCAAATTAAGGAGAAAAGCATAAAACACCTCTCCCTAACCCATAAGCTATGTTCTATTAGCAGCTGAAGGTAACCACCAAAATACGCTATTACTACTAAACTTCCCTGGTAAGGTGTTTCCTTATGCTAATGTCAAGTACTTCCTATTATTCTATGCAAGGCTGTGTATTTTCAGTCTTTAAATACCCTAAGCAAATTTCCCATGTAATGTCTCTCAAAAAAAAAAATCATTAAATGACAGAATCTAAGAATTTTAATACAGGAATTCACTGTATAAGTATCAGGAGAATGACAGAGCAAATTTTAGGTAGCATTTCATTTGATCCTCTTATACATTTCTAGAAGCTAAATAACTCATCCACGTAACTATGGCTTTGCAAAAAATGGTAAAAATTCACTTGGTTAATATTGAATTAAATATTCAATTTAAAGCATTATAACGCTACCCACCATTCAAGTTGATAAGCAGTAAGAACAAAAACACAAACATCCACTTAGCACCTTGTGACTGGATAAAGATGTGGTATATTTATACAATGGAATACTATACAGCCATAAAAACCGACAACATAACGCCATTTGCAGCAACATAGATGTTTCTGGAGAATGTCATTCTAAGTGAAGGAAGCCAGAAAGAGAAAGAAAAATACCATATGAGATCACTCATATGTGGAATCTAAAAAAAAAACCATAAATACAAAACAGAAAGACTCATAGACACAGAATACAAACTTATGGTTGCCAAGGGGGCGGGGGTTGGGAAGGGACAGACTGGGATTTTAAAATGTAGAATAGATAAACAAGATTATACTGTATAGCACAGGGAAATATATACAAGATCTTGTGGTAGCTCATAGTGAAAAAAAAATGTGACAATGAATGTATGTTCATATATAACTGAAAAATTGTGCTCTACACTGGAATTTGACACAACATTGTAAAATGACTATTACTCAATAAAACCATGTTAAAAAAAAAAAAACAAACACTTGGCACTGTTATGATGCCTATTATTTAGTGTGCTAACCAGGACACAACGCAAAAAAAAAAAAAAGAAAGAAAAGCACTGCCACCAATTTTGATCTCCAACAAAATAAAGATATCAAGATGTAGATTGATGTCTAGTTCTTAAAAAGTAAAACTCTTCACTGTTTTTGTTTTAAAATAATTAAAAATTTAAACCATCTCCTTTACTTAAAAAAAAATAAGTCTGAGAGTCCAGAGTACAGTTTCATATAAAGAATTATTCTATTAAGATACTGGAATGACCATCTCTGACCCTTGGTCTCCATGTTTTATTGTTTTTTTTTTCTTTAATTCTACTTTCTGAAACAAACTTTCAACAGATAAAGAGGAAAACAGGCGGCAAACTCTCCAGTTTAAACATTCAATACCCATTCTTCCTCATTCATTCTTCAAACAATTCATTTCACATAAATATCTTCCTTAATCTGGGCGCTTTGTTCACTGCAATTTAATTTTTGATCTTTCAGCATGACACTTATAGCTTGAATGTATTCATTCTGAGTTCAGAATCTAGGCTCTCAGAAAGCAGGGTAACGTCCAACTCATTCTGTTTGATGCCGAAGCTTACATTTTAAAATTCTAAATATGACAGAATACCACATCAGTTGCCTTTAGAATTGCCCAGGCTGTCTGGAACTGATGTAGCACACCTTTACCATAAGAACCTACTGAAGAGAGACAGCTACAGTGATGTTCCTCTGGTAGATTAAACCCACTTACACTGTATGATAGATGCACATTAATATATTCAGAGCAACGGCTCAGTCGGGACACCAGTGTGGTCAGAACACTGTCAAACATCCTGAGAGCTAAAAACATAATTTTATTTAGACACACTACAGAAAAAATAACAAGCAAAAAAGCCCGAGGGTTAAAAAATAAAATCCAAAATTTTAAGTTTCATAATAACTAACACAAATATAACCAGATAAAGCCAACTTAGTGTGACATGATTCCCAACTAGACTAGATTTTTCACTAGTACTGTGGCTACTATTCCAGGATTAAGAGGCTAGAACTATCCATTTTAATTCCATTGTAAGTGTTGACTAGGTTTTTTTTCCTTCCTTGTCAACACTAGCAGCATCAAAATTCAAATTAACAGTCAAATGTGACTACAGTACTTTAACCAAAAACAAAGTGTAAATGTGACTATAATATAACTAAACTTTGAAGGCCTAATTCAAAAAGCTTCTGCCACATCAACAAGCATGAAACAGGACTGTCACTGTTCTTATTTTAACATGGGCCCTCAGAGAAAAATCCACTTTATCATGAAGATAGTATAATACAAAAGTCAAGGATTCTGCTAAATACTATGAGGAAAATGTCCTTTCCTTAAAGAAATGTAGCATGCAGCTGAGGCAATGTGACACACACTCACAAAACAGTAAGTAGTTATGGAGCTTTTCTGATATTCCTTAAAGGCAATGGAACCTCAGAGAAGAAAAATATCCTGAGTCAGGATGGCCAGAAAAAGCTTCATGAAAGAAGTGGGACTGAAACTAGGCTATAAAAAGGACAAAGGGAAGGAACAGTACATGCAAAAGCAGAGGAGTAATGAGTACAGCAAAACTGCAGAATCTGATAGGTAGGCAAAAATCCCCATTGGAGAAGAATGGGAAATGAATCCAAACAGGTAAAATGGAGCCTTAAAAGCCAGACCTGATGCGCATGAACTACATCCAGTTGGCAACGGGAAGCCATTACGGGTTCTCTGGCAGGAGAACCGACATGATGAAGCCAGTACCTTAAATAAACTACATTATCAGTAGTTAGAGACAGGATGGAGAAGAAAGGCTACTCAGGGCAACTTACTAGAAAAGTAATGCATTAACCCCAAACCTAAAACCATTCATTCATTCTTTCCTTCACTTACTGAGAAAACAGTCTGCTAGTTATGAAACACTGGCCTAGAAGTCAGCCACACTGGGCCTAAATCCCTCTGCACCCTTTACTACCCAAGCGTTGGTTTCCTCACTATTAATAATCAGGATACTCAAAGGAAACTCTAATTTGAAAAGACACGTGCACCCCAATCTTCATAGCAGCACTATTTACAGTAGCCAAGACATGGAAGCAACCTAAATGTCCATCAACAGATGACTAGATAAGAAAGTTGTGCTATATATATACATATGGCACTACTTATATGTGTATATATAGATATATATAATGGAATACTACTCAGCCATAAAAAAATAATGCCATTTCCAGCAACATGGATAGACCTAGAGATTATCATACTAAGTGTAATAAGCCAAACAAAGAACAAATAATGTATATCACTTATATGTGGAAGTGCAGAAATTTACTTACAGACTCACAGACATAGTAAAAAAACTTATAGTTACCAGAAAGAAAAAGGGAGGGGAGGGATAAAGTAGGAGTCTAGGATTTGCAGATACTAACTACCATATATAAAATTGAAAAACAACAAGGTCTTACTGTTTAGCACAGGGAACTATATTCAATCTGTTACAATAACCTATAATGGAAAAGAATATGAAAAACAACATACATGTATAACTGAATTAAAATGCTGTACAACAGAAACTATCAACATTGTAGATCAACTATACTTCAATTAAAAAAAAAAAATCAGGAAACTAGCCACTCAGATTGTCACAAGTACCTGTCAAAGCGTCTTCAGAGTCCTGACGCAAAGAACTCTAGTAGTAGTTAACATTACCGCTGAATTAAGAATGGTTAAAAAAAAAAATGGGAAGGGATAAGATAAGGCTCACAGACATTTCAGAGAAACAGAACCTCCAAGAAGAACTGTCTTGACAGCAGCTGAAAATATAGAACAAGAACACATATAGATGAAAGGTTGTGGCTAGAGAAAACAATAACCTAATTAAAGTAATCACTCCAATTTAAAAAGCAGATCCTAGATACTGCCCAATCCAGCCTCAAAAAATTAAATCCCTTTTTACTTAAAAATAGTTGGAAAATGTTTCAAATGGTGTGCGCAGACTTCAGAAGTCCAAGCCCAAGTAACAGAAGAACAGCAACAAAGGCACACAAAAGACCCACCACTGTACCTATGACAACCGTGGAACTTGGTATTGTTCCCATTTAGTGTTAAAATCCAACCTAATTCTTCAAGGAAGCCTTAAGTCACAGCTTTAAGAGTAAATAAATTATGCTAAGCTTATTTCAACTATTTTGCCCAGGAACTCAGGAAATAAAATTGCCAAATACCTTCTATAACATTATGCCCCTACTTAAACAAACAACAAGCAAATATAATACAAAAAAGCAGACTTCAAATCCAAACCTATTATCGTCCTAAACCTACATTTCCCAGATGCTTGTCACTAATGTTCTCAGCAACTTTACATACAATTCTCTTAATCCTCTCAGCTCCTCAAAATGGACTGTCCCATTACAAAGGAGGAAAGTGAGACACAATGGGAGTTATATTCCCCCTAGGTGACAGAACTAATAAGGGGTGGAGCCTGAGTTTGAAATCTGGGACTTCACCTGAGAACCCCGAACAGAACCACTATGCTGCAAAAAAAGACTTTTATGATTTTACTTATACAAGTTTTGGGGAATATGTACTACTCTGAGGTACTCTTATTTGCTTTTCCTTCTTAATTGTAGGCATGGAACCACATTTTCTTATTTCTGCTGGCAGCACATGGACAGGCCACAACATCACTGTCAATCTTAAGGTAGGAAATACAACAGCTGACAAGACTGCATCTTACTAAACAGTTTCAGAGAATTAAGCACAATGATATTTGAGCCCTATGAATTTCATTTATCCACGCAATCACTTGACCCAGTTAGTAGAGATCCCAAATACAGAATTATAAACTTGATCAGAAACAAGAGTTTTTGCAAGAACGTTTAGACAAGACTGACAAAACAGCTGGGGAAATGTGGCACAGCTACAGTCACCTAGAAAGAACATGGACTAGGGCTCAGACAGACCTGAGTCTGAATCCCAGTGCATCACTTGATCACTCTGTGGCCTTGGACAAGTTTTTAATTTATCTGCACCTCGCTGTTTCATCATCCACAAGAACCCAATACTACCCATCTCATAGGATTAGCCTGAAGTATAAATGACATCTCACACCCATCCTAGAGTATAGCCCCAGCAGAGTCCCTTCCCTCCGACTCTTGTTAACAGGGCAATTAATGGTACTCTTAGGGAGTCCAATCCCAGAGGTGGTGAACAGTAAACCTCTCCAGCATCACCTCTCTCACACGGCTGTTTTCTTTTTTTTACATTCAAGTATCTGCTGATGATAGAGCAGGAGATACCACCATGGTGGTCTCCAAACCAGATCAAATTGTACCAATTCTTCACTACACATCCCTGGGGTCCCAGCCATCTGTACTATGGGGATATATAAATATCTCGATGTTAGCTGCTCTATCTTTTGCATTCCAGTGACTTCTACTGTAAATGTCATTTGTGAAACGAGTCGAATTCCATGTACTAGAAAAATACAAAGTCCAAAACAGTGCCAATATTTCTATCATCTCTCTCCCTTGACTTACTACCATTCACATTCTTCTCAATTATTTTTATATAAATAACACAAAAATTGAACAAACCCAGCAAATTATTTCTACCAACTTCAACAAAATGTGTCAAGTCAGAAATTCTTTGTAGTAATAACTTCTGTAGTAAATTAGAGGATTCCTTTGTCAGCTACTCAAGTGACAAGTTTGTACTTATATATTTCATTACTATATAGGAACAAATGTATTTGTTCAACAGGTAGTCATTCAAAAGGTCCATTAGTCACATCTTTTTATCAGTAACCCCTATGTTTATATTAAGGTCTGCCCTTTCTGCTTATTAGCTTGAAAGGTTCCCAGGACACAGGAAGTAGTTATTTCTTTTTCTTTTGATAGGCATGTATCATGGTAATCACGGTAAATCTTAATTAGATGTTGAGAACACAGGCAACAAAAAGATTCCTGGACACATGTAAAAAGTTATTAAAATATTTCACACTTCTTTGAAGCAACCTATGCAAAAATACAACCTTCACAAGGAGCCACTCCATTTACCACAGGTGTCTCCCATAATAACCAAATCTGGTGTATGTTGGGAGAAAAACATAAACTGGTGGTGAGCTTTGCAATAATTTTTACACCATTAAAAGTCCCTTAATTAAGTTCCTTAACAGTTAAAAAATAAACTTTTTCCATGTACATATTGTTTTCATTCTTACAGTCTAATATTTAGCCCTCTAGGTCTGATTCTAACTATCCAATGGAAAAAAAAAAGGAGTTATTTATGGATTTAATGGTTGTGATTACATGTATCACACGGTGCATGACAGCACAACTAGGGGAAAAAAATCATATTCCAAAGAAGCAGGAAAACCTTGATTTAAGAGCAAAAAGGAACAACGAATTACAAGCACTCTCAGGCATACTTTCTTCCTGCTGCCCCTCCTCCACAGGTAAACGCTGACTATTTCTAGAACGCGCTCAATGATAATTTCCGAAGCTGGCTTGCCATGAACTCCCATGATACTAACCAACATACACGCTGTTTTCATGGAGACAAAGCTGCCCTATTTCCCTAGACTTTAAACTTACTAAAATGATGAGAACATACAGTCCCACGAAGTCAAGATTGCTAAAATACACCAATGCAGCATGGATCTTATTTAACAAAAATGAAAATAAACCACACTGAGAAAACCAAAAAGTCACTCACTGTATCTTCAACGTGTAATCAGGATTTTTCTTACAATAACTTTTAAGTAAGTAGATAAAAATACCACCAGGCCCTTATATTATCCAATCTGATAAAGGAGTCTTCAGGGGGAAGAGGGGGGAGGGAAACGATTACTTAATTATATGGGGGAGGGGGAAATCAAACCATTCAGACTAAAAATAACCCATCATTCCACCCATATTTTATTAACAAGCTTGTTTAGATCAGCATTAGGGTCTTGTTTGGAAAACAAGAAAGCCAAGAGTCAACTTCCTTCAGTCAACTGTAAATCACATAGGTGCTGAAACTCTTCACCTTGGTGCCCGCACAGTCCACGGTTTTAAGCAAAACTCCAGACACCGAGAAAAATCTAGTTTTCAACTAGGTTCCAATACTTTTGTCATTTGTAGTCACCAAATTATTTTCTAGAATGTTATTAGATAACCTAACAACGGGAGCAGCTCTTAAGAGCCATTACATTTTACATGAAATACACCATTTCCACAACCTAAATTTATTCTCGGTTGCCACTGCAAAGTGATGCCTGTTTCAGCAAATTAGGAACTTCCAAAAATACTGAACACGTTACCACATGCATGGCTTCCCTCGAGCTGCCATTTCAGATTAATATTTCACTTAAATAAAAGCCTGCTTCTGTTCAAAAAATGACATCGGTTGCAAAGAGGAAGTTACCGAGAAACCACCCTCACAACGTGGCCTTTACACTGTCAGAAAATAATGTGACTCTGAGCCACCCAAAACTTACCAGGAAGCTGGCAATAACTTTGCCAATTCTACACTTCTGAACCCAACTTCAAAGAAGCTCTATCAAATACCTCCTCAAGACGATAAAAAGCACTAAGTTACAAATAAACACGTCCCGGAGTGCGGCCCCGCGGCCGCGCGCCCCTCCCCCTCCCGGGACGCGCGGCCCCAACAGCCGCCCGCAGCCCCCGCACGCCGGCCGGGGTCGCCGCGCCAGGGCCGGGGCCGCGCCGGGGGAGGGGAGCGGATTTCCATCGCTGCCTAAGGTTTAACAAAATAACGTGCACCCAAAAAATCCCTCTCCTCTGCTAAAAATAGGCTATAAAGGAGTCGGCCTCATGATGGCTCCTTGATTCAGTTTGCTGCAAATTCTTTCCTGAAAGCCTCCCCCTACATACATACATACACACACACACACATATACACACACACACACACACACACAAAAAGGGGTGTAAATGCACGAAGGGTGGAAGAGGGGGAGAAGGCCGAGGTGCACATTTCGGGAACAACAACATAATAAGGGTGAGGATCCCCCGGGACCGGGAAAGGGTAGGGGGTGGGCAGGCACGTGAGCATTTCAAAGAAGCCAGGGAGAGCAAAAAGGGGGGATGGGGCACCCTAAATGCCTTCCCTTCCTTCCCCTCCCCCACCAAGCCCCTGGCTCCCTGAAGGGCCAAGTTGAAAAATGCATGTTCCACGGCGCCCATCCCCCCGCGGCCCGGCGTCCCCCGGCCTTCTCCGCCCGCGCCCCCCGCCACGGCCCGCGGCCGCCCCCACCTCGGGGTCCGGCCCCCGGCGCTTACCTGGGAACGGTGGCCTCCGACGCCGCTCCCCCCTCCCGGGAATGGAGGCACAAGGAAATTCCCCTCCTCGCCGCCGCCACCGCCTCCAACCACCCCCAAAATAACCCCTCCGGGGGGTGAGAGGCAATTATAACCCCGGCGAGCGGAGGGCGCGGGGGATGGGCGCCGGGCGGGCGGGGGCGGGGAGCGCGGCGCGGGTCCCCAGGTGGCGAGCGGAGGTGCTCCCGCCGCGGGGGGAGGGGCGGGGGCGCACGCGGCCGGCGGCGGGGGGAGGCGGCGCGCGGGGGAAGGGCGCGAGCGGGGAGAGGAATTGAGGCAGAAGGTAAAAGCTGTTACTAAGGGAAAGAGCCAAGCGGTTCGGAGCAGCCAACGGCTCAGACACTCAACACTGGGGAGAGAGGAATGGGGACCAGCCAGGCACAAATGAGCTCGCTAGGCCCGCGGCGGCGGCGGCGGCGGCGGCGGCGGCGGCGGCGGCGGCGGCGGCCGCGCAGCAAAACAAACCCGAGCGGCCTGCGCCGGGGGGGGCGGGCGCGCGGGGGAGGGGCCGGCGGGGGAGGGGCGCCGCGGACGCGGGGAGGCGGCGGCGGCGCGGCGGGGGGGGCCTCCGCCGGCCCTGCTCCTCTCCCTCCCGCCCGCCAAGGCGATGCTGGGGGCTGGGCGGGTGCGGCGCAGGCTTTTAAAAAGAAAGAAAGGCCCGCAGGCGCTCCGAGGCGCCGCTGGGGCCCCGGCCGCCCCGCCCCCGCCGCCCCCACCGCCGCGCGCGGCCGGGTGCGGGGCGGCCTGGGTGTTGGCCGCGCGGCCCGAGGCCCGGTGGGGGCGGGGAGCTCGCGCCGCCGCTGGTGGGGCAACGCCGGTTAACTTTCCTGGGGAGGCCAGTGGGGCTCCCGCGGGTTCGGGGTCAGCCTGGCCCTGCGGGCACCCCGGCTGCGCGGCGCGGCCGGCGGGCCATACGCACGCGGTGAGCGTGTGCGGGGAGCGCGGCGCAGGCATCATATGGACATTTGTTTGGGAAAGATCCGCACGCACCTTCGTGTGCATAAATACATATGTTTTTCGGAATCGTACCTGGAAAGGTGCTTTATCTGTAATAAGCGATTTTCAAAATGTAATCCAGAGCACAGGATCTGTAGAGAAAACACACGCACACAAGAAAGGGGTTTTGATACTAAACACAAAGCTGTAATTGAAGTGTTTATGCCCAAATGTACTGTGGATTAAACATATGGTGGTATTTATCGTCTGGTGGGTCTGTTTGAAAGGTTTGGTCGATCAGTTAGCATTTCACAAAAATAAAATAATGTAACTAAATGTTTACTAAACATATACCTCTACGGCAGCATCGACAGTAGAAGTTTATCCACTTCGTGTACTTTTCGCATGTGTATAGCACATCAAGGTGGTTTAATAGCATACAACTTAGATGAGTGATAATGTGACATGATGGAGGAAGACAGTGCAACGGGTTGTTTTTAAAAAGCGAGGCACCTCCCAATTTTTCAAACAAATGTGTTTATTTTTATAAGGCCCTCAAAAAGCAGGGCTTGGGGGTCTTCTGAGACCTTTATATAAGCCTGGGGTATAGAAAGCAGCTTACCATTTTAAGATTTGGCCTAAAGGAAACCTTTTTGTTGTTATTTTCAATTATTGCAATCTTCAAAGTAAAATTTTTTGCAGCCTTTTTAGGTGAAGATTTCTGTTTCGGTGCTTTCATCAAAATATTTGGAAATCGATGTAGTCACTATTTTAAAGCAGTAGTCTTTTCCTTTCAATTAATATCATAGACCTTTTCACACACACACACACACACACACACACACAAAAGTTCATCTGAAGTAACTTTTACACATCTGGGTTGCTTAATAAGCTCATAAACTCAGTGATGAGACATGCTTTTTTTGGCCAAGGTCAAAGGCTCCTGCCCCTGAGGAGCCCTTGCAGGAGGAGAGTGGAGGGAGGAGCAGCCAGAGGCCTTTCCAGACCTTTGGGGGGTGGGGGGGCAGGAAAACCATCAGAGGAAAGGGAGTGAGATTGGAAACTCCCTCCCAACCACCAGAAAGAGAGTTCAAAGCATCTCCGTGGTTTGTCCTTAGAGCTACTTTCATATACGAAAGAGGGAATGTTAGATTAAACAATGTCACCCGATGGGAATTTAGATAACTGCAGGTTTCCAAAACACTGCTGCATGTACAGGGAACAGCACAAAGAGAGCTAGTTTTGCATTTCAGTAAGATCCTAAGCTCAGGCTTATTTACTACAGAACTAGCCCCTTTGCAAAGACTCCAGAAGTGATGAGAATATAGTATATTCCCTTTTCTTTCCAAATATTTTTAAGCATTGATTAATTACTTACATTTGTTACTAATCATAGTCCTGTCTTCAATTAGCAAACTGTAACAGCACAACTAGGGTTCATTATCTGAGCTACCCAATGAAACAAGACTATTGGCCTGGCTTGTTTTTGAAGTTTCATTGTGCACCAAGCATGTGTTCTCTCCAAGCAGCAACTGCTGTAAAAACAAACCACTCACTCATCCAGTAAGTGAGGACTTCCCAACTACACTGATTCTTAATAGGGTTATCTCCAAACCTGGGACTCCAGACTAATCTTCCCTCAAAATGACCTCATTCTCTCCCTTCAGAAAGGAGGGCCCACTCTCCCTCAGGTTCACGGGGTCCAGGGCTTCCAGACCCAAAATTCTTATACTAAGCTACCATACACTAAGCTGTCTACACTAAGCTGCCTCCTTTCCTAACAAACTCCTTCGTTGTTATTATCACAATGACAAAAATAACCCATGCATTGGTTTACATTCTTGTAGTTTACAAGGTATTTTTGTGCATAAATGACTTCATTTGAATTTCATGATAAAAGTCACCAAAGGTGGACACCTGTGCCAAAACTTGTCCCACTTCATGCCCTATGCTCACTGGAGACAAACTTTAAGTACCCTTTGGACAAAAAAAGCACTAATTGTGCAAAAGCCTTGATCCTCCCAGCAAAGGGGTTTTAAATGAGGCCATATTTTGTTCATTTGATTTTTATATTCTAGAATCTATCTGATATAATACCACAGCTTCTACATGAAATGCTCAAATAAGCCACTGTACAAAAGTCACATGTATTGTTACCCTACCCTCTACTCATCCCAGCACATCTAGAGACCTCACCAAAATGCAAGCCATAATTAGGCACAAGAGTGAGGTAAGGACAAAAGTAACTGTTGTTACTAATTTTCAGTGCTTTGTCCTAATCTAAAAGCTGTCCTTAAGCTTTGAATATAAATGTTAATATGTTTCTAGAAAGGAGAAATTACACTGTTACTAAGAAATTTTAAAGCAAAGAGGCACATTATTAAGAGAGTTCTCTTGAACTTCCTAGCTAATTACTCAACAAAGAGAAACCTCATACCAGTAACTGTTACCAGAAGTTGCATGTGTATTATAAAATGGCTAAACAAATCTTGACTTGTTTTATTTCAGTAATATTGCATCCAGGGGTGTGGTATGGCAAGATAGCCCACACCTTTGCAACTTTCATCACTCAGGAAACAGAACCGTTTAAAATTAAGGTGGTTTAATCCCAGGCCTACATGATCTCATTACTATATTTTTAAAGCCACCATGATGTTTACAGTTGTTTACATTAGCTGACCTATATAATTAAAATATTCAAAACCAACTTAATAGCATGAAAAATATATTTGATACCAAAAATATTACCCTGGCACTATAACTCTTTTTTGTATTCTTACTCACCCAGGAACTTAGTGGCTTTATGTCTGCAGCATTTACCCCTAGGCGTCTTGCTGGTACCCTGTAATACATTTCTGTTTCATTTTGACTCAGTTTGTGCAATTCTTTGTCTGTGGTTCTTCCAGCTATCAGCTATTGCCAGCCGCACTGATGCATGTCTCAGCCACACATTTCAAGATCTCGGCACACAAGCTCCTTTTCTCCATCTGTGCTTAGCATGCGACTTGTGACCTTTCCTCATCACTGTGAACCTTGTGACAGTTTTCCATGACTCTGTGACCCGATTTCATTACAACAATGAACTTTACTTGGGAGTCTTCATTTAAATTACAAAAGCAACACACAATCATCTTACAAGTATTTATGCTTCTCAGATAATGGAAATAGCAGGTCGTATCCTGCCTTTGTGATTAGTCAGAAAAGAAAACCAACCCCACACAGAGCTTTTGCTGTACCACTTATACTGACCAGCCATGTGCTTCCTCAGGGCAGTGCTTAAGGCCCTGTATTATGTTGATGGTTTTGCTATTCATTCATTCCACAAACATTTATTGAATGCTTAGTGTGCTGGGCATCTTTCAAGAAGCTGTTTACAGTAAACCGAACACAACCCCTACTTTCATGAAATTTACATTCCAGCCCCATCAGGTGGGGGATGGGAGGGCCAGACACACTTACAAAAAATATGTCTGTATTAAGTTATAGTTTGACTTCTGTAACAAAGGCAATTTTTTAAAAAATGGCTTAAACAAGATAAAAGTGTATTCTCTTATGTGGTCATTCAAATATAAGCATTCTAGAACTGATACGGTGTCAAGGACCCAGATTGTTCTACTACCTCAACACATATCTTCCATCTGGTGTTTCAAGATGGCTTTTCTAGCTCCTGCCATCACATTAAAATTCCAACCATTGGTTCAGAAAGGAGAAGAAATAGAAGAGTTACGTATTCTCCTTCAGGACTTGTCCTGGCGGTTGTACTTATCACTTCCACTTGGACTCCAGCGGCCGGAACTTGGGCATATGAGTGTATATAAACTGCTAGCAAGTCAGGCAAATGACAGGTACCAAGCTTAAGTAAAATAAGGTGGGGAGAGGGCTGGGGGTGTATGTTATTTTAAGGGCATTTAGAGGAGGCTGCTCAGTTAAGGTGACTTGTGAGCAGAAAGTGAAAGGAAGTTGGGGGTGAGTGTGCAAATATCAGAAGAAGGAGCATTCCAGGCTGAGCGAATATCAAGTACAAAGGAACAGAGGCAAAAGCAAGTGTGGGGAATTCTAGGAATAAAAGTGATTCTGGTTGACTGGCTCGAGGTCAGTGAAGGAGTGGAAGGAGAGGGAGCCACGAGCCAGATGTGAAAGCCTTTATCTTCTTAGGAGATGGGAAGCCATTAGAAGATTTTGATGGAGAAGTGACCGACTTCTGTTTTACTGTGCAGAGTATCAAGCGTCAGAGCGCAACAGTGGAAAGGGACAACTAGTTAGGGGCTAGTGCAGAAATCCCAGGGAGAGGATGGCAGCATGGGGCATGGTGGTAGGAGCTGGCTGGAAGAAGCTCAGCTCTGTGTACATGAGAAATGAGGAGATCAGGAAATATATTTGTGGCGTGTGACAGAAACAGAAGAGTCAAAGATGACTCTTTAGATTTTAGACCAAACAAGTGGAGGGATGAAATGGCCATTTACTGAGATGGGAAAAGCTGGGAGAGGAGAAAGTTTGTGAGAGGAAAAAATCAAGAGTTTTGTTTTAGAGTTTGATGTGACTAACAGACAGTCTTGGGAAGCTGTCAAATAGGCAGCCAGATATACAAATCTTGTGTTCAGTGGAGGTACTGGAGCTGGAAATATAATGTTGGGACTCGTCAGTTAGGTAAGGATATTTGAAATCATAGGTCAAGGTACAATTGTCTAGAGAGTGAGTGTAGGTAAAGAAGAGTTCTCTGTTACCTTCAACTGTCTCCTGCCCCCAAATTTCTCCCCTGCTCTTGATGGACTCAGAAGCCTAAACATTGTATCCCAGGTGGACATTAGGTGACATTCTATTTGTACAAGGACATTGATGGAAACAACAGATCATACTAATGGCTGCCATTTATTGAAGCTTGCTGCTTGTTACCAAGAACTTTTATCTTTGCTGTCCCTAATTTTCTCAAAGACTTGAAGAGGTAGTAAATAAGATTGCTATCTCAGTTTGACTTCTGAGGAAACTAAAGGAATGAGACTAAATAGTTTGTCTAAGTTCATGTGGCAAATGGCAAAACAAGGATTTGCACTCAAGGCTGTCTGAGTGCCATGTCAGCTTTTCCACTGAGTGAAGCTAAGCAGATCAAGGCAAGAAAGTGCAAGTGTTTGCTGCCAAGTCCTTCCATGAATGGGGAGAGAGAGAAATGCAAAGTAGAAAAAAGAAGAAACTGCTTCAGGGGAGGAACCGTGTCTTAATCACACTTGTATGACCCACATTTTCTAGATCAGAATCTCAAAAAAATGTTTAGTGAATGCAGTGGTTATAATCAATCAACTGGATTCCCTCCCTTGCACCTTTGATACTATTAGTGCATCTACTGATTCCACAAGGAAGACCTTTGTCCCACACACTCCCTACCTCTCACCACCACCTCCCCTGCCCCCACATGGCAATTAGGGTGTGGAGTGTTCTTGAAGACAAGTTTTGTGGGCAAATAAGACAATATACAGTAATTCAGTTTCATTTATTATGAATTTGAAAACCTAGTTTTCCTTTAAGCTTTCAATTTCAAGTCCCATGTCTAAGTCTCTCTTTTGAGGGGACTGTTTACAACTTGGTTAATTAAATTCCTTTGAATTATTAAACTGCATTTACACATTTAATGTATTCAATCTTCTTTTTAAAATACTTCATTGCTCAACAAACAAAAGAATCACAAGTAAAGTAATGCTCATAAATATGATAAACTAAGTATAAAATACGGTGATTCTTAAGGTTTTTGAGTATTACAAAAACACTGACAGGTTTAATAAAATTCTCATATCTTATCACTTGAAATCACAAATCTAAATCATATAGAGCTACAGAGCTCATATAGATGGCTTAAATTGTCATCACAAGGATGACCTGCTAGGCATTCTAAAATGTTTAACATTTACAAATGTTTAAAATACCATATGCAGATATGCACAAATCATTTCTAAGCATAGAATAAAAATGGTAAATAGTATTATGAGTTTACTTTAGTAAACTTAAAAAGTTTAGGTAAGTAAGCTTTAAGTAACTGTTGAGATACTTATCTCTAAGCTTTACTGAGGCCAAAAGAAACATGCTTTAAATAAATAATTCTACTGGCCCAGGTTAGTTAGTTGGAATGAGTGGCTAATTGTCCTGAGATGTTCTGGCTGGGGATGCAGACATTAGGGCAGTATTTTTCACAGCTAATAAAATTTGCTGAACCCCCCTTCATGCCAGCTGGTGGGAACCCCAAGTGCTTGTATTCAAATGGGTGGTCTTGCCACAGTCCCTGTCCATAGATGCTTTCTGCACCTACTTTTTCCAAGTGATTTGTATTTGTACCCCTACTGCTACATTGCTGACAAACATAGCTGGATTCAACCAATATGTACACCACTTCATTTTATTCTGAATTGTTTTCATTTTTTTCTTCTCTGATGGGACTACTATTCTTACAGAAATTAACTGTGCATGTTCTCATGTCTGTGGCTGGCTCTGCAGTTCTGACCAAACATACATACACACACACACACACACACACCTTTATTATAGCCACTGGATAGTGAGCAGACTTCACTTTGTGAGAAGAGTACCCCAAATGACCTTATGTCAAGATTTCTCAAACTTTTCCACTCATCATGGGCACAGAGCCTGGGCTTTGGGGAGTAAAGGGTTCAACATTAAAGAAGTTTGGGAAATCTCACATGTTAAATCCATCATCTAGAGATTTGCAATGTTCTTTAGCAAATTAAAGACAGAAATCTTGCAGCATGAATATCTTATAAGCCCACTGAACCCCTTTTTAAAAGATATACCTTTCAAAATCTTGAAAGATAGTATTCTGTGGAGCACATTTGGTAAACTGTTCAGTTTGGCAGAATGTTTCTATTTTAATTTTTGATCTTTTATTTTTTACTTTTTGGAGATCAAAGCTTAGATATACAACTAAATGGGCTTCCTAATATTTCTCTTCCCCTAAACTTATCCCACCTAGTCGCAGACAGAACTGAACAGTCACAGCCCTTTGCCACCAGGGAAACTGCTCACCCAGGGGCAAAGGGTGAGAAAAACTGTGTGTCCTGTGGCAAGTCCCCTCCAAAAAGAGAGGGGAAGTCACTGAGTGCCTTGTGCTCACTCACTTCCTTCCTACAATCTTGAAAATCACTTGTCCTTTGCAAAGACTCAGAGGACTCGTCCTGGGGCGCAGGCAGTCAGTCCCTCCCTCTTCTTCTACAGCCTCCTGATGTTGTGGTCTTCCTTGCACAATACTTAAGGAAGACTGTGCATGCCAGTACCCAGATTATTTCTGAATCAAAATAAAACTAACTTGATTTCATACGTATTTAGTGATGGGTGTAATGGCCACACGGCTGGTTTAGAGGTCAGTGGTACTGGCTTCTGGGAGCAGCTCTACCCAAGTTGCCTGTGATGTTAGACAAGGCATCAGCCGGCTCAGAAACTCAGCTTCCTTGTTAGTAAAACAGGAACCACGTTAACAACATTGCTCCGGAGTGGCCATTCAGAGTATTTATCAACCAGTTCTGCAGCGCCCCATCAGCCACACCAGACCATCCTACTAACTGGCAGCCTCACAGTTCATCTCCGTCCTTCAGTCAACATCTCTCGGTGCCTAGCAGATGCCAGCTATTTCACAGGGCTGTCCGTGCATCTAATTACTGTTTGTGAAAGCAGATCACAGCCTCCATACAAAAGCAAGGTATTTTCAGTCATTATGGGAAACCTTTAACACATTTCAACTGTTTCACCTACCTTCGGGGCACGGCCTAGGGCGGGGGAGCAGGTCACTGTGAGCGGCAGCCAGAGGAAGTGGAGACCTGGGCCAAGACCAGCCCCTGACACAGCTTAGCCTCGGAACATCCAATAGCAGTGACAGCAAGCATTTTATTAAGTACTTACCATGTGTTAGGCCTTGTTCAAAACAATTCTATGCAGATTAACCCATTTAATCCTCGCCACAGCCGGCTGAATGAGGAACTATTATTATCCCCCACCTCCCCCGTCTACAGATGAGGAAACCGAATCGCAGGCTGACTACGCGACTTGCCTGAGGTTCGCCAGCTAGCGAATGGCAGAGCTGGATTTTCATCCAGGCGGATGAGTTCACGGCAGACGACCGACCCGAGCCTGGCGGGGGCTGGGCGCTGGCGGGGCAGGGTGGGGGCGAGGGCTGCTGAAGGGCTGCAGCCAGAGAGCATCATGGGTCTGAAGCCGAGCCCGGAGGGGCTGGGAAGGCTCTCTTAGGGCTGCAGGTGTCATCATCCATGGAAGTCTCAAGGAGCAGGCCTCTCCACTGCTCCTGCAGAGGCTGCATGAGCCGAGCCCCTCGGTCTCCAGAAGCGCCTGCTGCAGGAACCCTTGCCCCCAGGCATTGAGACCTGCCCCTCCCAGCCCCCCAACCCGAGGCGGGGGCAGCTCCAGGCCATAGCACACGGTAGAAGCCTGGTAGAAGTCAGGGGAAGGGAGTAGGCGGAAAGGACGGGAAGAAGCGGAACAGCGGTCCTCACTCCGAGGGCGAAAGGCAGCCGGGCACGTGGGGTTGCCTTTGGGTAGGAAGGTAGCTCTAGTGAGTAAATCCACCTGAAGCTGAGGGCCAGGCTGGACTTCTTCCTGCTAAGAAGTCAGAGAGCAGGTACAGAGAAGCGAGAGCAGAGAAAGCGACATGAGGGGCTCAGAAGCTGGGGAAGCAAACTTTTACTGTAAAGGGTTAGATAGTAACTATGTTAGGCTTGTAGGCCATGTTCTTCTTTGTCACTTTTTTCCCCCGCCTACCTTTTAAAAAGGTATAAACCATTCCAGCTGTGGCTAGGTTTGGTCTGAGGGTTATAGTTTACCAACTGCTGCTCCAAAGAAATCATAAGTAAACCTCACCATTTTACCCGAGTCTGATCCTGCCCTCCTCACCGATGTTGGCCATTTACCTGGAGCTAGGGATCCCCCAAGGAGCTGGAGGGGCGCCGTGACAAGGAAACGGCATAGAGTTCTGATTCTGCTGGTGCTTCGTCAAATCTGAGGTATGCTCCACCGAGGTGCTTTGGGACTCTTTTTGGCAACCCGAAGGTTTGCTCTGGGGATTTTTATGCCATGCACAGCTGCGCACATGAGCAACTCTGCAAGAATTCTGTTTCACGCCACATTCCATTTGGGAACTGATGCCCATGACAATACTGCAGAGCAATGATATTCAGTATTGTTCTATTTCAGGGAAAATGGAGTAGCAATCTTTTCCTCTTGGTATCCAAAAATGTAATGTCTCGGTGTCTTTAAGAGGAGCGAGAAGCTTGCTCTCAGCAGGAAGAAACTGTACCTCTAAGTAAACTTGACTCTCAGTCATAATGTCTCTTTTAAAGAGCCAAGCTATGCAATAAGGAATTACAGCTGTAAAAAAAAAAAAAAAAAAAAGGAAAAAGGGGGGAAAAGCAAATAGCTTTATATATTTTGTTATAAGAGGGGCAGCTTATTGTCCTACCATCTGCCCAAAACTGTCTGTCTCATAGACACCAGTATTCTTTTCTCACCCTGAACTTGAACTGCTGTTTACTAAAGCTATCCTTAACTAACACAAAGGCATAGTTTTAAGGCAGGGAAGTGGAAAAAGGGGAGGGAACTTATAACACTCAGAATATTTTTTTTAACCTAAGAATTGACAGGAGGTCATGGAATCCAAATAATTATTAGACCTTTCCTATACATGTAACGTGAATTAATGTGTCAAAGAGAACTTATAATGCAAGACAGGGGAAGGTTATTGATATGGGGCAAAGGACAGAAAAGTTTTTAGTACAAATGTGAAGTTTGGGAAGAAAAAAAAAAAAAAAAAAAAAGACAGGGAAGGGGCCAAGAAAAATGCCCAGCTGAGAAACTTCGGTCCACCATGGCTCAGAGGCCTGAAAGGGGCCAGAAAGGTCTTGGAAGCAATTCCTTTATTTCACAAATCCTGCCTAGGTCCTGCTTAAAGGCAATTCCAGGAAATACCTGCTGAACTCATTGCATTGCCCCTTGCCTGGGCAGCCCATTGAGATCTCCCTGATAAGGGCTCCTATGTTGACCAAGACAGGCCAACTAGACCACCTATTAACCAAGAAACAGTAACAAGAGAATTGTCCCACAATAAATTTTAGGAAAATGTTCTGTGGAGGTTTAACATTATAAATTATTACCTACTCAGAGCAGTCTAGATAAATTAATATACGTATTTGGAACTTAGACCAAGCAGCAGTGGCTCTCATCTCCAGTAACCTCTTCACTACTGTCTTTGCGTCCTTTGGGCTTTCCTCCAAAACGTTTGCACAAAGCAGCTTAAAAACCTCTAATGCCCAGAATTCTCTGAAGTCCCACCCCTAGATGTGCCCCTCCGTCCCTGGCTCTGTGTTGCAGTCACTGCTACTCCTCCTCTAG
Organism: Camelus dromedarius; assembly: GCF_036321535.1. Classification (NCBI taxonomy): domain Eukaryota; kingdom Metazoa; phylum Chordata; class Mammalia; order Artiodactyla; family Camelidae; genus Camelus; species Camelus dromedarius. Next base: position 46,032,271 of record NC_087437.1, read on the forward strand.
GTCTCAGTTCAAGCATCACTTCCTTGGGAAGACTTACTTGACCACTGGACAGGATCACATCTCCCTACTATTCATCTGATCCCTTTATAACAGGACTCTGCTCCTTCACAGGGCTTATCACGGTGGCCATTTTATATGTATTTGTCTAATTGTCTGATCTCTAGTATTTCTTGTCCACTAGACCATGAACTTCATGATGGTGAAGATTATGTTTGTTTTATTTATTAATATACAGGACACAGAGTAAGCACTTAAGGTGAGTTATCATTATTGTATACACCTGAAACAGTGGATCAACTTTTCATTTGGAGTCTTTTTAGAATGCTGCCTACAAGTTTACCACTTACAAAGTTGACTAAAAAACAAACAAAAAAACCCAAACCCAAATCAACGCATAAGTGTGATGCCAAACTACTCAATCCGATAAATTACATAGCATGAGAAACAATGCTATTAGATAAACATAGTATATTGTTTTGAAAGGACAGTTTATTCATGGGGTAGTGTGAGTGTGTGTGTGTGTGTGTGGAGGGGGGGTGAATTTTATAGCACAACAAAGACATAGTATGGAGTTTTCAGATAAAAGAAATTTTAAAGACTTTTTCAGCTGTGGACAGAGTATGTAGGGCCCTCCTCAGACCCCCCCAGCCCCATCCCTCACCCCAGTCAGCCTACAGGGCCACATGGTCTACCATTAAGCGTAGCATAGTAGGAACTTTGAGAAGTGCTTTAGAAAGAGGATTATGAAACACATCCTAAATATGGAAAAAGGATTCCTTTTTCTGTAATCTTTTAAAAATATGAGATCAGAATAATAGTAATAACTAAGATCCATGCCTACATCCTCGCAATTTCTTAAGCCTAGATCAGTATGTGGTAAAACATTATATTCTAAAATGTATAATCTCAGCTATAGATAGATAGATAGATAGATAGATAGATAGATAGATAGATAGATACACACACACACACACCTGATTTATAGGGGAAATACTTGAGCTAGTAGTGTGTCATAGAATTCCCAGTAATGTCTTAGATCAGGCTTGCATTTGATAAATGTGTTAAATGCCCCAGCTTGATTTAATGTAAAAAAGGTACCTAGTAACACATAAGCAAAAGTGTACAAAAGACCCACTCTAACCAAAATGTTTAATAAATGGTATTTCATTATTTTTCACAGATATTTGCTAAAGAAATTGGAGAATGTCAAGAAAAGCAGGAATGGTATGTTAGGGCTCTGGCCAGCTCTGGACTTGAATTCAAGTTTTTGATCTGAAAGCTCCTCAAGATTTATGCTTTAAAGACAATGCTGGTATCTGGAAGAGATGTCCCACTCAACACACACACACACACACACACACACACACACACTGGGGTGAGGGATTAAAAAAAGAGTTTATGGAGCAGATTAGAATTGCTCATATGTGAAGATTGTTTCCTTTAACCACGGCCCTGTGATTCAGCATTCATAAAATAAATCATTTACAATTTGAACAAGCTAACATCAGGTTCCTGCAGGGCTATGGAAAATGGCTTGTGGAGGCTAATAAGAAATAGGGGCTGGAACAAGTGTATGGAGCCTTTGTTCTTGTCCAAGGGGTTGACCATCCTTAGAAGCCCTACAAACCACTATTTATGACTCACTCCTCCACCCACACTTCCTCTCTAAGCTCTTAATACCACTTAGGGCTTCTTGCATGGTTCTAGGGTTTTAATTCCACTGCTTCCCACTGTTCTCCAATCAACTGTCTTCTCTGTTTATGGGGACCCTGAGAAGGACTGGCTAAGGTATGGTAGACCACGGCGTTTTTCACCCAAACTGACCTAGCTCCTCCTAAGTGACTAATTACTTGGGCATCATTGAGGCACCAATCCTCCCTATGCGCCTTGTGTGTCCCAGCTTTGCCTGCTCTCAGCTGCCTCAAAGCAAGCTTCTAGCTAGGTGCAGACCATGTTCTCTCTTCCATACAAGCAGGGCACAGCAGAATTCGAAACTTGTCTTGGTTGTTCCTAATCTGAATACTTTCTAGTATCTATCCAGTGATACCTACTTCATCCCAGTTGCATTTCATCCCAAGCCCCTGGTCAGGAGGCCGGGCAACAAACCTGCCTTCCCCCAGCCTAGATCCTCTGATCACCACACTCCTGAGCCCTTCCACCATTCTAGGACATGGGCACAGGGTGGGTGGAAGCCCTGATCTGTATCCCAACCATTAGGCTGAAACTTAACTTCTCAGCTGCATCTTGCCGACCCCCTTTTCCTGTTTCATCCCCTCCCATGCAGATATGTCAGCAGGACTACTTTCTGTGACCTACACTTCCTCACCTCAGCCCCTTTTCTCCTTCCAACTGTACCCTCCCACTTCCCCTCCTAAGCTTTCACTGAATTTGTAGTTCCTCTGTTTGGGTATCAGTTTGATTTTCAGCCCTGATTTGGATCCCTTGCCTGAGTTTGCTTTGGCTTGAAAGGTTGCTAGGTTCCTATAAATCCTTCTTTTATTCACCTCCTGTCAGTCTAGGTCTGTACCTCCACAAACCCTTTCATTTGCACATATGCGTGTGGACACACACGTGTAGGTTCTCTCTCTCTCTCTCTCTCTCTCTCTCTCTCTCTCTCTCTCTCTCTCTCTCTCTCTCTCTCACACACACACACACACACACACACACACACACACACACACAGCAAAGGAAGCATTCTCTCATTTGCAGCATAGCTAGGGTATACATACTTCTTTTCCATTAACAGGAACTAACACTGGTGACCATGGAATATTTATGGGGAACAGTAATGGCAATTTTATCCTCGTGGACAGCTCCAGGGAGAAATGTAAAAAGCTGGGTATCCAGTGGCAGACTTGCCTCCCACCATCATAGAGGGCTCTCCCCAACTCCACAGCTTCCAGACTTCTACCCAATCCAAATCTCTTTAACAGAGGGCAGTTCTACTAACAAGTGGGAAAAATGACACTTCCTCTGAGCTGAACAGGAACCTAATCTCTACCCTTTTTCTTCCTCAGAGGACTCCACTCTCTGCCAGCACCTCCCCACCCTCGCCCCACCCATAGTTCCTAGTCATTCAAGTGACTGGCTCCAGTGTCTTAGAGGGAGCTCAGTGTTTCCTGTGCAACATTTCTAAATGCCACCTCCTTGGGAAAAATCTTCCAGCGGACACTAAGCCTTATTAGACACAGAAATGAGTTATGGAAGAAGGTTTAGAGTCTCACTCCCTGGAGGTCTTTAAAAGCAGGATGGATTCTTATCTGTCTGGGATGATTATGTGGGATACTGCTAGGAGGCCAGGGGATAGAGCAGCTCGTCATCAACAAATAATATTTATTAAACCCCTGGGCATTCATGATACTGTGCTAGAGTCCATATATATTAAAAAATAATTTAAAAGACACAGCTCTTACTCTCAAAGAAGTGTTTAACTAATGAAATAAAAGGTTTGCATGGCATACAAATGATAGAATGAATGTCAGCAGTGCTTTAAGTTCTCAAAGCCTGTTGGTTTCTCTTTCCTCTCTTTCTCTTCTCATACTCCTCAGTTTTGGTTTGGGACTAGGCAGAGCAAGATTTGCAGTGAGCAAATTTTTCTAGCTCATATTTTCCTAGAGCTTGTGAATGATGTAAAATGTGAGCGGATATCAGAAGAATTAAGTGGGGCAGAAAGCACGAAGTGGCCTCAGTTCTATCATGCAGAAAGCAAGAGGCTGCTGGGTTTGGTCTCAAAGGATTCTTCACTTTCTAACACCCTGGGATTCTAGGTCAAGAAGTACTAAGGGTCAAGGAGGGGGAAAGGATCATAAGGAGGTGGGAAGAGAGCAAATGATTGAATATTCTTCCCATCAAAGCCATAAAATAGTATTGGCCAGGGGTGTATGATTTTCAGCAGACAGACAAGGTGATCCTTCCTGAGAGTCAGCCTGATTATATAAACACCTTTTGGCTGAGAAGTGCAAGTTTTGCACAGGAATGGGTCCATCTCACTCCCTCTAGCAAAGCACGAACAATGTGACCTTATCCTCTGCAGCCTCAGATGTATGCTGTCCAGAAGGCACAGAGCTCAGGACGGCCAATGTATACAACATTACCATGCCTCCAAAAGAAAGTCTCTTTCTGCCATACCTCTTTTGTCCTTCTTACACATGAAACCATGGCCATTTAGGGACTCAGCCAGTTCACCCAGGTCTTTGTATCTCCTCTGGGTGGACCAATTAGACCTAGATACACCTTCCTCCACAGGGACCTACCACTGGCCAGCGAATAGGGCGTGGCCAGAGGGAGCAGGCTGGATGCTAACCCCCAGCAGTGCCATTTATGCCAGGCCCTACCTAACAATGAGGGGACTTTGAAAATTCTATATACATATGTCTTGTATGAAGCAAATAACTGATTAATTGTGCTTTGTAATTATCTTAAACTTCTCTGCATAAAGGGAGATGTGAATAGACCAAACTTCATCATTTTATTTTCTTCTAAACATAGTGCTTTTTGACCTCTAAAAGAAAAGCATGGCCAACTTTCCCCTTAACTTTCAGGAAACCTGGTGTTGTGTACACTAAAAGTGTTACCATGTCATCTTCATGTCCGGTTTATTGGGTATTTTTCCTTCCAGGAATACACAGGAAATAGGGCGTGGTCCGTCACGTGCCTCTTTCAATTCAGTGAAGTTCTTTGGCTGAGAGGATGTCTTGTTGCTGTCCTCTTCAGCGGAGTCAGGGACCTCTGAAGGCATGATTCCTGGACTACTCACATCTAGTGGCCTTCCTGGTTTTATTCTTTTTTAATTAAAACATGTAAGTTAAACTTCCATAGATAAATGATAGGAGGGTGAATTTAATTTTCCAACTATAGCAAGGATCAGCTGTCAGAGAAAAGAAAGTGAGTATTTAGCTTGCTTCACTTACATTGAAAAAAGAGATACATATACATATGCCAAATTTGATCCACATACATATACAGCTGGTCAAGTCTTAAATTTTGTTTAGTCAACAATTTAATCTATTATATAATTTGTTAAATGTTTAGAGTTACACTCTTTTGTTATAATTGTATCCACGAATTAACAGTTTAGGCTTCTAAACATATTGTACAACTACATTGTTATCAACATTAAAGAGTTGATTACTTTTTAAAATATATAACTTCTCGTAGAATGCTAAATCTTTTTTTTTTGTTTTAACATATTCTATCATTAAGCAGTTGTTTTTAAAGTACTGATTTACCTAAGTTTCTAACAGTTTAGGAGAAAAATTTTAAATATAGAAGGATTGATCATGATAAGTCTTCACTCAAGGAATGAATTCTCCTACCAGAAATTTAGCAGATCTTCCAGTTTCAAAGATGGAACTAATTTTATTTCTTTGTAGTCAATTGTTAAAAGCTGCTAGTCTGGGGGCCCAAATCCATGCAGGTGAACTTTTTGTGTTCTTGAATATACATGGGAGAAAGCAGAAGACAGCCAAGTGTCCTTCTGCCTTACTAGGCCCCTGTGATCAAGCTGTTACAATAAATGCAAGAGAAAGGGGCTGTGGCTCATTTCCTCATGGGCTGTGAGGCTTTGAGCAATTTACGCAACCAGTCTAAACGTTTAGTCTCTTTGTTTGTTAACTGAGGATAATATCTACCTTGCAGAGCATTTGTAAATATTTTAAATATTCTTCATAAATTATTAATAATATTGTTTTTCGCAGTAGATGTTCAATAAATGGTAGCTGTGCATTTGAGTGCTTGTCTCATTTTCCTCCCTCCATGGACTATAAATTCCTTGTGAGTAAGAATTACAGCTCCTGGTATGGACTGTCCCATGTTGTTGGTGATCAATAAATATTTGTTGAGTTGAAAATTTCGTTTTTGAAAGGCTTTCAAAGTAATCTGTCCTTTAGCATTTTAGGCCTTTGAATCTGACTCATGTTTTCTTTCAACTTCCTCAAATCTAACTTCCTGGTGTATAGGAGCGCATTTGACATCGTTGGGTATCACACCATCTAAGGTGACTTGGGCCGCTTCTCCTCAGACTCCACGTTAATTTCACAAGTTCTCCCTCTCTTTTTTTGGTTAGAATTCAATGCAAAGTAGCAGTTCATCTGGTTGTTTCTTTTACCCTATAAGAGATGAAACTGTCAGGAAAACAAGTCACTAATTTATCAGATGCCTGGCTTTTAGCACAAGGAGACCTCCGACAGATGCCCTGATCCCCGAATCCCCCTTTGCTACTTACTATACCTTGTTTGTACCAATTTTGTATTTTGTTGGGGGACTATGAAGTTACAACATATATCCTGCTAAGGCAAATTAGTTCTGCCTTAATCCTGGGCAAATATCCTATTATTAGAATAGCCTGGGAATAAGTATCAACTTTCTCTGTTCGTTTCCCTTTCTAGAACTCTCCCTGAGACTCAGATTCTAGGGTTCAATATCCTTGCGCTCTTGCCTTCATCTCTGCCCTAATGAGAAAGTGACCCTAGCCTTTCATGCTTAAGTATTTCTAAAGATGAGCGGCTCTTTTCTTGTCTCAGGTCTGGGCTTATCCCATTTCTTTGCTTCAGTTAGAATGTTTTTCATTGCAAGTAACAGAAAACCAACTTTGCAAATGGCTTTTAAAAACAGAAATCTTCTCTTCCCCCTTCCCTTGCCCCCACCCCTCCTTCTTCCTCTTCCTCTTCCTCTTCCCCACAACAAGCAATCCAGACCCACAACACTAGGGCCATCGTCACTCTTGACTTGTCCTCCCCGCTCACTCCCTTCAATCCCCAGATGGCTGCTGTGGTTAGAAAGGCACTGTGCCTGATTCAGGCCAGGAATAAAGTGTGGGGTGGTACGCGTCATGTCTGTCTTTCAAACCAAGAAAACAAAGGCCTATCCAGAAGCCCCTAGGTTACCTCAATTTACGTCTGATTGGCCAATACGTGCCACGCGGACGTGCGTCGGAGCAAGGGTACTCGGGAAAGTGAACAGCTTCTCCAGACTCAGTAGTGAAAAAAGTGAGGGAGCTGGCAGTGACTCTTGGTCAGCCAACCAACAGCACCTACCACAGCTTTCCAGTACAAACTGGCAGAGAGCTGACATAACAGCTCTGCCAGCAACATCCTAGACCTCGGCCATTGTTATTTATGGTCCTTCTCAACGCTAACGACAACCAGAAGTATTATAGATAGTAAAATCTGATACCCACTGCCACAGGCTTTGCCAAGCTGTGTTTTCCAAACTTTCCAGATCAAATGAATCACTCAGAATACATATTAAACAGAAGCACACATTCCTTGAGATTTCCCCAGAAGAGTCTAATTCGGTTGGTCTGAGGATAGAGTCAGGAATTTATGTTTTTGAAAAACATGCCAGTGGATTTTTCTTATCAAACAAGTTTGAAGATTACTGGTCCAAAGAAGATCTCTGATTAGCCTAGCTCTGGTTGTAAATATTCAGCTTCTTAGAGCATTATCACGAACAGAGTTGTATTAACACACTTTTTTTCTTCAGATGTTGCTCCACATACTCTTTTTCTATGTTCTTATATTCTTTCTCTTACATATTCCTCTCATATTGTTCCTCTCAAAATTTTCTACTCCAGATAAATTCTTCTACCCCGTTTTCTCCTGTGCCATGGTTTCACTACAAAGACCTCTTCATTTTTTGTAAATTGTCCCAATCCAGACTTGACCCCACCCTTCCCTTTTATTGCCTAACCTCCAGTTTCCAACACAGGTCAGCATGTCTTTTTCTTCCAAGTTTTACTTCATTATTTCGGATGTATCAATTACATTCTTATAAAACATTACCATCTTGCTACTGAAGTCATGTGATCTCATTGAACATTTTAAAGAAAAATTCTCAAGCTCTTATGTTTACATGTAATCACATCTCTTCTAGACAGTTTTTTTTTTTTTCAGAAGTGGGGAGCGTTGTATGCATGAACAATACACAGAGACAAGACACACATGATAAGAGGCAATGAACAAGATGAGGCTGTTGTGGGCTGAAGGGATTAGGCAAGGCACAGAGTAGAAAGAAAATTTGCTTTGAATCTTGAAAAGTAGTCTGGATTTGGAAAGGCAGCAGTAAAAAAAAAAAAGTTAGAGAATTCTATGAAGCTGGGCACTGTGCTATTTTTCTTCCTTGCACTTACCATCTAACATACTTTATATTTTACCTCTTGTTTGCGTCTCCCTACTAGATGTGTATCCCATAATGCAGGAATTTTTGTTGTTGTTATTTTAACTTTTAAATCCTCAGCAGGGCCTGAAGCAGAATGGCTACTCAATAAATATTTGCAGACTGAAGTGCATGTTGAATAAATGAGTGAAGGAAGGGTCAGATCAGCCTGACAGAAGCAGTGTTCCAGTGCAGCTGGAGTAGAAAGTGCAGTTCATGAGTTGTAAGAATGTTGGATTTGAGGCAAGAGAGTTTGGAGTTCTCCTTTAGGCAATGGGAGAGGGAGGGAACATGATAGGCTCCTCGGCACATCCTGCCTCGTTTCTATATTTAGTGTAACTGCTCCAGAGAAATTGGAAAAGGGGATAAAAATGCAGAAGCAAACCTGGATTCTTTCCTAGAAAAGGATGATTGCTGCTGTGCTGGTTGGTGAGGCTATGAGGTCACCGTGGCAGGCAGTTCCCTCAGGAGACCAGGGTGGGAGGCACAGATCAGTCAGGTGGTGGGCTGCTGCTGAGGGACACAAGAACATTCTTGGGGACATGGTTCTTTCTTTGGACCCAGGAGCCATAGCTCTCACATGTGCCCTTCTGCCTTCACCCTCGCCACTTTTATCCTCATCCGCAGCCTGCGTAACCTCACTTGTGGATTCCTAAAAATGCCCCTTAGGACAGTTAGGCTTCCTTACTTGAGTCTCTTACTGTCCTCTTTTCTTTCCACTCCCGTGCAGCACAAACACACAGTCCTCGTGAGCTGGTCCGCAGTATCACTGCCCTAAAGGAGTGCGTTCATGATGTAACTTTCCTGATTAAGGGCCACTGCAGATCTCTAGTAAACATCCATTTAACCTGAGCCATCTTTGTCTAGCTTCTTCTCCCCCTCCATCTCCCTCTCCAACTCTCTCTAACCAGTGATTAGTCTTCTCCACCCATATTCAATGCTTCTATTCTAGTCAAACACAGCTACTCATATTAATTTGGCAGTGCACAAGTGGGCTGAACATTGTTTATGAGTGTCTGGCCCTTATACACTCACATCTCCCCTGCTTTGCAGGGTCTAGAAACCTGAGAACAACATTTCTCATATTTCATTGCCAACAGGTTTCAGATCTCATTTGGGCTCTGCCAATCTGATGCACTGGTGAGAGGTTTGGAAGGCAGAAGGGAGAAGGCAGCCATCCTTGGCTTTTCCCTCTGTTGAAGGTGAGGGGCAGCCTTTGTCATCTCGTCCCCTGGGGCTCAAGACTGTGAAGTCAGCAGAGTTCAGCAGCTGACCTCCAGACTCTAGGAGGCAGAGGCTCTTTGATGCTTTGTGTAGGGATTGGGCAGGCACCACCCTGCTCATCGGGAGAGATACAGAGGGAACAGATAACAAGTCAGCGTGGAAATAGCTCTTATTAACGCACTTTTGTGCCTCAACTTTCCCCTTCATTTTAACGTGAGGTAGGAAGCTACACAGCTCAGGAAATTGGAGGACAAGTTGTTTCTAATAGTAAATAGATATATATTTTTTTAATGCCACCACTTTTATCTATGAAACAACACAGCTGGTATTTCAGTTAGGTAATATTATAATTGAGGCTTAAGAAATAATTATATTGGATAATTAAATGCTTTTAAAATCATCGTAGGGTGATGTTTCTGTTCTGTTTTTCTCATTTGGTATTATATTAATGTAACATTAATAGAAATTCCAAGTGTGTTACTGAATACACATTGATCTGAAAGGGAAAATTAAAGAATACTCTGAATTCCTTACATGAATATACTAGCAAGCATCTAAAAAATGTACTAAATTTCAAGACTGATTCTACTCTACACACTAATGTGGAAAATAGATTTTTCCCAATAATTGGATAAAAAAAATACACCCACAGATATATCGAGATATTTAAATTAGATCTTTGTGGGCTTTCAAAAAATTATTCTCACACCTTGTTTTCTTTTTCTTAAAAAATTGAATTTAAAATTTAAATTTATTAGTGCACAAAGGGCATACGCGTACATTCACATTACAGAAGTTTAAAGCACTACAAACCAAGCAGAGCTGTCCCGACAGTGTTTCTCCCTCCTCTGAGAGACAAGGCTGTTAGCACGCTGACTTCTGCCCCCATCCTGCTTCCCAGCCCTGTCCATCAACCACATTATGCTGGGGCTATTCTTATCATAACATCGTTATGGCTAGTAACAATTTTTGGTAACTTTTTGTATCTTTTATAACCTTACTTATGTTTTTCACTTTGTAGGATGATTCTAAAAGATGAAATGTAATAAACAGCATTTATAGTATCAGGACAATGTAAATACTGTTCATTGCAGAGAAAAATAATGTATTTCCTTCTCTGTTTTTCTGGTGTCGCAACACAGTTGATAGTCGATATTACAATGAATTCTCCCTATTCCAGTTTACCAATTGCTCAACATCCTGCTGCATTAAAAAATATTAATGTCACACCTTTTATTGTGGGGTTTTGCTTTTATTTTTCCTGCTGTTTCTAATTACTTTCATCTCAGTCTGCTTTACTGCTATGTGTAATAGTCTATGGCACAGATACACTATAATTTACTTCATGCTTCAATATTGTTGAACATTAAGTTGTTTTCACTTTTTGCCCTACTATGCATAATGCTTTAACAAACATCCTACCAATGCATCTTTGCGTACATACAAGTTTCTATAGTATAAAATTCTAGAGGTGATATTGCTGGGTTGAACGGAATCTGTATTTTAATAACTACTGCCAAATAACCTTCAGAAAAGTACCTCCATCTATATTCCCACCAACATTATACAGGAAGGTGTAACTCTGCCAATGTTTCTAAGACTCATATTAATCATGTTGATTTTTGCCAATCTCAAGAGTTAAAAGTATCTCTTTGCTGTTTTAGTTTGCTTTTTCTTGATTATTAGTGAGGTAAAGCATCTTTTCATGAGCTTACTGGCACTTGGTGTTTCCTGTTCAATGCTTTGGGGTATTTTCTGGTTTTGTTATTTGGTCTTTTTTTAATATATAGGATTTCTTATATATTTTGATTGTTAATTCTTTTCTCTGTTAGACAGGTTGAAAATATATTCTCTCAGTGTGTCAATTCTTTTTCTAATTTGTTTGCAGTGTCTTCTGTCAAAGAGAAGTTTTAGTTTTTCTATAGTTAAAGGTCAGTCTTTTTCCTCCATAAGTTATGTACTATGTCTTGCTTAGGATGAACTTCCCTAGCTTAAGGAAACAATCATACTCTCCTCTATGTCTGCAAATACTTTTATAGATTTTTTTTTTTTTACATTTAGCTCTTTAACTCATTGAAAATGTTTTGTTTTGTACATGGTAAGGTAATTTTCTTCATTCTGTATGTGCATATAGACGAATTATGTACAAATTCTCCAACTCATGAACAGAAAGGAGACACGATAACATCCTCTCCCTGTGCCTTTTTAATGATGCCTTCCCACTTATTTCTCTCCTACCCCTAAGGCAACACTGGTCAGTGTGACACATTTCAACAGAACTTTCTAATGGTATGAGCAATTCCAGCACCTACCGAATGCCCACTCCTTCCTCTCTATGGAGGGCATCACTAGGGCTTGCCTATATCCAGTTCCCTGCTCAGAATACAGAAGAAGCACTGATCAGATCCCATGTGGTTAGTTGGGGTTGTGTAACCAGTTTTGGTCAACAACTTCTGAGTGGAAGCGGCACGTCATTTACACATCGCTTCAGGCTGAGGTGTAAACTGCTTGACCTTGCAGCTTCTTTTCTGAGCCCTGCCCTGGGATGTTGGGGCACTGGAAGCAGCCTGCGTCCTGAGGCACTGTATGGAGGACAGCTGCCCTGCCAGCTTGCTCAACCTATAGTGGACATGCTGTCAGTTAGAAGAACACTCTCATGTGTTAAGCCACTGAGATATTTGGGTTTGTTTATTACAATATCAAAAGGCATATGAGTAAAGAATAACACCATTTTCCAGTCAACCTTGAGTCTGCTCTATTTTATTTTTTTAAAGTTGACACTTTGAAGCTTGCTTTTTTTTTTTTTGTCATTCAAAAAAGCAGCTGCAAAATACCTTGCAACTGATTGAGGAACACCAATACCATTTATTCATTATTTAGGTATATTTATTGAATACGTACCCAGAACCAGACTGTGAATAAAATGAGAATACAAGAGTCCCAGCCTCTCTCCTCATGGCACTTGGCAGTCATCCCATAGAGGAGGCTGTGCATGGAATCGTTAAGGGTATGGTGCCAGAATCAATGCCCTAAGTGTGAGTCCTGCCTCTGCTTCTCACTAGCTGAGTAAACTTAGGCAAGTTAATTAACCTTTCAGTGCCTTATTTCTTTATCAAAAAAATTAAGAGTAAATGAGTTTAAAAATAGATTTTTAAAAAACCCCACAAATTTCTTCTGTATAGCTCAGGGAACTATATTCAATATCTTGTAATAACTTATTATGAAAATAAATATATGTATGTATATGCATGACTGGGACATTGTGCTGTACACCAGAAACTGACACATTGAAACTGACTATACTTCAATTTTAAAAAATGCCAAAAATAGTAATTGACACTTAGAAAATAAATAAATAAGATTTCTTCTTCCTGTTAAAAGAAGAAAATGAAAACACTAATTTGAAAAAGATATATGCACCCCAATGTTCATAGCAGAATTATTTACTGTAGCCAAGATACGGAAGCAACCTAAGTGTTAATCGACAGGTGAATGGATAAAGAAGATGTGGTATATATGCACACACATATATATACCCATAGTGGAATATTACTCAGTCATAAAAAAGAATGAAATATCACCATTTGCAACAACATGGATGGACCTGGGGAGTATTATGCTTAGTGAAGTGAGACTAAGGAAGAAAAATACTGTATGGTTTCACTTATGTGTGGAATGTTAAAAATAAAACAACAAGTGAGCATAACAAAACAGAAAAAAAAGAATAAATGAGTTAGTGCATATAAAATATTTTTGACAAACAATAAGCACTCAACAATATTAGTTATTACCACTATTGTGACCACAGGATACATAGCCTGGATAACACCAGGTTCCTCAAGGGTGTATAGAGCTAAACTCTCCAAACATGGAGCCAGCATAACCAAACCACGTCCCCAGCTTAGCACTTTGCCTTGTGCCTTAGCATGGTGTACTCACCAGCAGAAAACTAGCAGTATAGTCCTAAAGCAGTAGGAAGCAGGGATTATGAAAAGCACCTAGTGCTGTCATCTATTTGTAATGTTTAATTTTTAATGTTCCAGGGCATCTGACTTAACCACAGATATAATCTATTTTTAGATGTCCTATAAAAGCGTGGTAAGTCTGGTTTATGGACTCAGAAATTTTTTAGCTTAAGAATATATTATAAGAACTTTGTATGTTTAGCTTATGGATACATGTCACATAAATAAAAATAGCTTACAATTATGTAGACAGACACATTTTAAAAGGGTACTTTCTATAGAGGGTGTGATATTTGTATTGAACCCTGAACTAAACATTTATCTGTTACCCAAGATCACAGAATTACTGGTGGCAGCAGCAGAGACAAGATTAGAATCATGAAATCAGCAAATGCTCTTTCCGTAACAGACCTATCTTGTGAAGGAAATAACCACCTTTGACTTACTAGGGCTGCAGTCAACACGGAAAAGATAGTAATATATTACGCATGCACACATTTTTATTGCTAGACCGTATAACCTTATCTTCAACTGAGGTTTCAATATTTTCTCTGTAAATACACACCACTTCCTTTGTACACCACTACAGCTAAATTATTAATAAACACAGTAGAGGGCAAGCTCTTTGGTGGAACTGTACATCTAATATTAGGTCGATTACAGAATCTCACTCATTTTCTGCTTTTAAAAACTGCTATACATTTGTATTATTATAGCCCCTTCTAAACCACCAATCAAATCCCTAAGGGAAAGGGAAACTAACATTATTTATTGTTTATTATTTATTGTGATGCTAACATTTATATGCTAGGAACTATGGAAGAGTCTTCACACAACACAGATTTTCAATAAATACAAAATTAATTTAAATACACATATTACGCATAATTTTATTTTAGCTTTACAGGACACACAGAAAAAGAGCCCACAGAAAAGTGTGTCAAGGAAAAAACGTGTAACCTCATCATCTTTACTTTTACTGGTCTGAATTTTGGTTAATCGCTGGACTATAATATGCATAAAACCTCTGGATTTGTATGAGTGTGTTGTGTGTATGTGTTGATGGCAATCAATTTGTGGTTGTTGTCAAAATATGTGACATATGATTAGGAAACTTTTGAAAACACTTCTATGATCTCACTTTCCTATGAGAAAACCACTCACTGAGAAAAACCACTGTCAATATTTTGATCTATATTCTTCACAAATTTTTTCTGTGTATGTATATGTATACATATATACATATATAGTGAATGTATTTCCATGTCCAAAGTATGTATCTACATCATCTTTGTTAAAGGCCACATATTTTCCCTTGTACAATAAATATCTTCTATGATGTATGTATCAAATATCCTGTTATTGGTCAATTAAATTATTCCTAATTTTCCACTATCATAATGAATCCTAGTGGAATTGCCAGATCAAATTTGTCCAAACATACACCAGGACTATCTAAGGTAAAAACACGGAGCGAGGCCTCTGGTTCTCAGTGATCAGCCCATGGTCCCTTCATTCTCCTCTTCCTCAAACACAGTAATACCCAGGGACATGGATGTGGGAATCTATGGGATATGGATTCCCATCTCAATTCTGGTTACCACTCAATAATTCCTTATTATACATGGGATATGGACAGTTGGATTTCAATCTCAATTCTGATGACTAGTTAATTTTGTGAAAGCCATTTTCAGATACTCTAAAATGGGGAACTGGACTGAAATGAAGGGGAACTGGACTAAAATGAAGTGCAACAGGTCAACTGGTCATCTGAATTACCTGAGAAATTTCATAGATATTTCAGGGTCTTGACTTATACCCATTAAATCTAGGTCTCTAAGGCAAGACTTGGGAATCAGCATTTTCAAAAACTCCCTAAGAGCTTCCTTCCAATGCGGATGCCTCGTAGGCTGGGACCCACTAGACCAGGTTACAGCTCAAGGGCTCTCTCCTGCTGGAGCTCCTTCATCCAGTTTGCTTCCCTCCTCATCACGTGGGGGGCCCCATGCACTTTTCCCTGCCCCTCAGGCGGTTTGTGTGTAACAGCACAAGGTTAAAAAAACAAAGCTCTTGAATCATTTTTTTTTTTAAAGCAAATTAAAACCAAGATAATCATCTCACTTTGGTTACTTCTTATTAGCTCACCACTTGTTCAATTTATTTAAATACTGGTTTCAAAAAATGAGATTTTTTTTTTGCAAGCCTGATTAAGAGTTTACTTGGTGTTCAAACAGATGTCATCTGATAAATGGCAAGTGGGCTGTTTAGATTACAATTGAAGAGTCCAAAGTCACTTGCAGTTCTGAAAAATCTACGATTTTATTTCAGATAGTCTTATAGACGCTAGAAAAATATACATGCAGTTGGCAGGTCCAACCCTCTGTCTCTATGGGAAACATGCTAACATAAAAGCTTTATTGAAATTCAGCTGTTTCTGGGAGAGTAAAACATAACATACCGACTCAAGGGTACAGTCAGTCAACTAATAATAATTTAGAACACAGGGTTCATCTAAGATCTGTTTTCAGCTATTTTTGAACATTAATTCAATGGAGCTAACTTGGAAGGCTTAGAAATCATATGTAGTATTTTCTTTTTTCATTCTTAAATACATGTAGATAAAATATTTCTGACTCACTTCAATTTCTCATTAATCATTACATTTTCTATGTAAAAGGAATAGAGCCAGTGATTCAGAGAAGAAGCTTAGAGTCTATGTTACATTTTAAAAGTAAATAGTAATGGAATTTAACTTTTCTTCATGATTCCAGTAAAATGAAGATTATATCTATTTATGTTTAAAGGACAAAAGAGAAAACAAGGATTTTGAGACTTAAAGATGTAATATTAAAGGCATTAGAAATGTGAACAAAGTTTTATTATTTCAATTTATCAATTAAGACATGTCTAACCATGAGATTCTAATAAAAACATGAGCCTTTTATTCAGGGGTCATACTACTATGATAGTATCTGTATCATTCAACTATGATATGATAGCATTTTCAGGGGCTACTTAACAATGAAAATGAATTAACGCTTTCTCTCAAATTCCAGCCCTGTAATGGATGATTATAATCACTCAGTATTCCTTTCTGCACTATAATTTATATCACCTGATGCAGTAAACCATTTGGCTCAGAATCAGTAATATGATGAAATCAAATGATTCCAGAAGACTTTTAAGGTGCTGACTTGTTTTCTGCTTTGTACTTTAACTTAAAATGTAATATCCCAGAACTGAAGTAGCAAAGGTTGCTATGACTGAGAGTCATTTATCTGTAGCTTCAATAGGAAAGCTAGTGGCAAACATAAAACCATTCATAATACTCTTCAGCAAAGAACGTATCATTAAAATTACTCTAGGTCTCCGATTTAAGCTCACATGACGAAAAGAAGCCTTGAATCAGAATTGTCTTTAGAGCCCGAATTTACTATTTGAGGGGTTAACATGGAGAGTTAGGATTTAATTCTCTCTCCGTGGTGAAAGGACTGTCATGAAGTTAAAAAGCTGTGGACCAAAGGTCCTGCCCCTTTTGTGAGGAGAAACAAGTTCTAATTCCCCCAAAGCTCTGAGATCTTCGTTAGTGATGGAGTGGAGAGGAACCATGCCAGATTTGCTCCACTCTCCCAGAATTCCGGGGGGTGTGAACAAAGTAGCCTGGTTGGTGAGGTGTAATATTACACTCTGATTTCTAATTATTTATGTATCTGTCTCATCTTTCCCACGAGATAATAAATATCCTGTGGGAGCGACTCTGTATTCTTTCTGTCTCTGTGAAAGGAGCCTGAAATACACAGCACTCTCTTGCACTGAAGATGACCTTAATGGGTTTGGCATTGCAAAGACGGACCTAGAACAGGTTAGGGTTTAGAAGGAAATTTCATTAAATCAAAACTGCTGAAGTACATAAAATGGGGAGAAAAACGTGATGTTCTCAAATTAAGGGCAGTCTAAGGCTGAAGGTGGAGAAGAAAAATGAATTCCAGTGAGGAAGAGGATTATCTCCTGTAGTCTTATTGAGTGGAGTAGAGTTAAAAGACTTAGGGGAAAAGACCCACTGTTGTCTGTGAGGTTCTGTGGAAGGTACACGGTGAATGCCTGCCCTGTCACTGCACTCCCACACTCAGTAAAGTCAACCGAATAACAAAAGTCTGTAAGACGGGTGGAAATTGAGCAGAGGATGCATTTCATGTGTAGTTGAGGCTGCCCAGGATAAAGAAAGGATTTGAGAAATGGCACCTGTAAGGTCAACTAATTCTGCAGAACCAAGAGATCAGTGCCAGAGATGAGCAGAAGAATACGACTTCACAGACATCCCAGTAATCTTAGGGAAGCCTGGAGACTTGAACAGCATATCTGGATGACACTGGACATGGAAACCGCAGTTGAAACTGAGTTACGTAAATTACATAAATGATCAGAGTGCCCGGCCCAGTCCTTGGATGTTAGTCAGAGTAGGCTAACTGCTATAACAAACGGCCCCCAAATCTCAGTGGTTTAACACATACAAGTTATTTTTTGCTCACATAAGAGTCTAATTAGCAATCTATACCTTCAAGAGCAAAGCTAGTTTTAAATATAAAGCCATTCATCCAACTTCTCAGTAAAGAAATCCCATTGAAATAACTCCTAGGCTCCAACATAAACACACATCACAAAGAAAAACCTTGGATTGGAACTAGGGGAGGTGCTCTGCCCCACGCAGGGTGTCAGAGTCTTCCAGCAGGTCCTCAGGTACCAGGTAAAGGAGAGTGGAGCACCTGCTTTTGACTGCCATGGCCTGAAAGTGCCACCCATCACTCTGCTCACAATCCACTGAACAGAGCTCTTCACGGTCCCTTTCTCAATGCAGTGGGCCTGCGCCTTGCAGGCCAGCCATGCACCAAGGAGGCCAAGAGCATGGGTAATGGGGAACAGCTGGCTAGTCTCTGCCATTCTCAGGAGATATTTGCCAGTTTAAATGAACTACTCCTCTCCAACCCTTGTTTATTAAAATGAATTGTCCTTGCTACGACTGACTGGTGAAACAGCTCCCTGTTGATGGTTCCTAGACAGCAACTATATGTAACAAGAAACACCTCAGGACACAATTCCTTAACCCAGAGCAGTGTGTTGAGGATGGTGAGAAGGGCTAGACCCAGCATCTGCTCTCTGAAACTGCATTTATATATACTTGATTGTTGTGACTAGTGACGTGTTTTTCTCTCTCTGGAGCAGCCTCTCCCAGCCACAAACACTTACACACAAGCACTGGTCCTCTGCCAGGCCTCCTCCGAGTGCTTTACTAATACTAACTCACTGAATCCTTGTAATCTTGTGAGGCACACGATATTCAGCTCCATTTTACAGTTGAGAAAACAGAGGTACACAGAGAACGGAAAATTGCCTCTGAGTAATAGACAGGGATTCAAAACTAGAGAGTTGGGCTGGAAAGTCTGAGCTCATAACCACCACAGCGTGCTGCCTACCCTCCTGTGAGACTCTCCCTCCCCTTGCCACACTTGAGTTTGCATCCCAGGAGATTATGTACATGACAGGGGTTTGCCTAAAATTTCCACAGGGGCATTATTCTCTCATATTGCTTATGGTTGGTAGTTACAGATGGTAATAGAGGCTGATAAGCATATATTGCAGTCTCAACTTCAAATTACAGAAACCCTTAATCCATGTTAGATTAGATTAAATCAATAAAGAGAATTCCAGGGCCTAACAGCAGGCTGTTAGACAAGATAGGCAGGGATGCTTTTTTCCCTTGCCCACAAATCATATCTTATTCATTCATTCATTCGTTTTATTCAATCAACATTTATTGGGTCCCCTCAAAAGGCATGAAATACACACTGGTGTGCAAAATAGACATGGTTCTTGCATTCACCAGCCCTGCAGCCAATAAAGGAGATATGCTTGAATCAAATATGCTTACAAATAAGTAATTAATTACAATAGTGTAAGTTCTGAAAAAGTATTCGCGTGTAGATGTATAGAATGGGGAATGTGAATAAGTCCGAAGATTCAGGCAAGGCTTGCTTCCCCTAAAATGTGACATTGGAGTAGCAGTTAAAAAGTAGGAGGTATTAAAGAGGGAGGAATATTTCAAGCAAAAGGAGCAACCTGAGTAAAGTCTCTTCGAGGGGAAGGAGATGGGGCTCTGGAAGGAACTAAAGAAAAGCAAATGTGACTGTCACTTGGAGAGCAAGGAAGAGAGAGGCATGAGGAAGATAGGGAAGCAGATGGAGGGTCCTGAAGAGGCTGAGAAGCCACAGTGAGGATTTTGGTGTTCATCCCAAGAGCAATGGAAATCCAATAAAAGATTTTGAGCAGGGAAAGGGACAGATTTTCATTTTAGACAGATTGTTTTAGCAGAGATTGAAAAAAACCCCGCATTTTAAAAAACTACATGATACTACATACACAGCCATAAAAAGGAATAAAATAATGCTATTTGCAGCAACATGGATGGACCTGGAGATCATCATTTTAAGTGAAGTAAGCCAGAAAGAAAGAAAAATGCTGTATGAGATCACTCATATGTGGAATCTGGAAAAAAAAAAGACACAAATGAACTTATTTATAAAACAGAGACACACTCACAGACTTATGTTTACCAGGGGGTAAAGAGGGTGGGAAGGGATAAATTGGGAGTTCGAAATTTGCACCTCTTGGGGAGTGATGGAAATGTTAGGTATCTTGATTGTGGTGGTGGTTTCAAAGGTGTATACATCTATCAAAATCCATCAAGTTGTACATTTGAAATATGTATAGTTTACTGTACGGAAATTACACCACAATAAAATTGTTCAAAATTTTTTTTAAAAAAGAAAATAAAGGTCTGGCACTACAAATATCAAAATGATAATCATGTTTACCTCTGGGTAATGGGGTTATGAATGAGTTTCCTTTATCTTTAAACATACCTGTATTCTCTGTCTTCTAATGTGAACATGTATTTCTTTTGAGAATGAGAAAAGTCATTAAACTTGTTTTTGCAATTCAAAAAATTTCAAAAAAAATTTTTAATGGAGGTACTGGGAATTGAACCCAGGACCTCATGCATGCTAAGCATGTGCTTTATCCCTGAGCTACACCCCCACCCCTGAGAGGTTCATGGTGGGGGCAGGTAGATCAGTAAGAGGCTACTGCCATCATCCATAGATTCTTACACCTGTACAACTGACTGCCACATCTGTGTGTGAGGTTGACTTTCCAATGGCCCTGGAAACTCAAGATTCAATAAGGCCTTTCCATACTGACTTGAATTGTGCTTGTTTTGGCATGGATATCCTATCTCTCCTTGAGGTGAGGACACATTTAGGACTCCAAACATAACTCATAGAGGGTATCTTGCAGTTACATCCTCTTTCCCCATTATAATTTAAGATTGATACCGTGGAAGCAGTGGGTCTTATAGAGGGCATCCAGATAACTGGATAATGAAAAATTGAAAGATTATATAAATAGATCATTGAATATAATAAATATTTATGGTACCCGTGAGTGAAAGGAAAAAAACATACAAGAAATCATAAGTGAAATGAGAGGCAATTCTAGAGTTCTTTCTTTGGGGGAAGGAGTAGTATTTCTCAGGAGGGAGGCTGGGGCCTGATAATCCAATCTGGAGTATTTTTTTTTTTTAATTTGCGTAACAGTTTAAGAACATCATTCCAGGACTGGTATGAGGTGGCCCCTGTGGAGCCAGGGAGACTTGTTTCTGCCTTATTGATCCTCTGTCCCCTAAGGTTTTGACTGTAGTAAGGTTTGTGATGGCTTACAAGCAAGCAGAAAGGTGAAATGAGGAAGTGAAGATCAAATCTATTTCCCTTTAAGAGCACAACCCACAAGTCTGCTCACACCCCATTAGCTGGAACTTAGCCACACAGCCAGGGGAGACTGGAAAATCTAGTCTGTTACTAAAGAAATGCAGAACAAATATTAGGGACAGACAGCATTCTCACCCGCAGAGCTGTAGGGGAAGTGAGACTCACTGTCTACTGGGGAAAAAGAGACATGAAACAAATCATCATACAAATACATATTAGTTATAGCTGTGTAATACAATTACCATAATTATAAATAAAAGTACAGGTGCCGTTAGGGCTGGTAACAGAGGAGTCAGACCTAATCTGATGAAAGAGCAAGGGTGGGAGTGGGGTCCATGGGACACTTTTCTGAGGAAATAACATCCAGACTAAGAAAGACCTGAAGGAAGATGAGAAATGAGTCAAGAGATGCACATTCTCTGTGGAGTCAATCAGAAGGAACGTGGTTTATTCTAGAGACTCAGAGACGATAGCCCAGGGAGAAACGGAAGAGCAGAAAGGACTCTCAGGAGACCAGGAGGAGCTGGAAAGAAAGAAGAGTAGCTAGAGATGAGTGGAGAAATTCACTGAAGGGTTTTACTAGAGGAGTCAATGATGAGATTTGCTTTTTAAGCTTTTTAAAAACATCATCCCAGCTGCAAAGAGAAAAAAGTACAGGCTGGGGTAAGACTTGAGGCAGAGAGAAGAGGCAGCAGTAAACCAAGTGGAGATGGAAGTATGTGAAAAGAGCTGAGGTATTTCAGGAAAGTCTCAGGAGGATGAATTTTCTGAGTTCTTGTATATCTGAAAATATCTGTTAAATATTCTAAATTCATAAGTAAGTGTTAGTTTGACTTGGTTCAAAATTTTAGGCTACAAATCATACTTTTTCTTGGAATACTAAAACTTTACTAACAATCAGTGTTGCCAGTGTAAAATCTGATTCCAATCAATCCTTTTTCCTTTGTGACTGTTCTGGGTCTAAAAGAATCCAGAATTTTCTTGTTCTCCTGAGAATCCTGAAATTTTACCAGTATTTTTGTTGGTGTTAACATAATTTTTTTTTTTCATTTGTCCTGGTTTTTCTGCAGGCAGTGGTACTCATAGTAGGAAGCCCTTAGACTTTCTTCAGCTCTGGGAAATTGTATTTTCCTTCTAGAAAATTCCCCATTCTTCCTCTCTATTTTCTCTTTATAGAACTCCTGTTAATGACTGCTGGAACTTTTTAATGATTTGAAATATCCAACCATTGTATAATGTGTAATAGTGCCATGTCCTTTTGGGTTAAGAAACACTGCTTTTGATCTTTCAGCTCACTGATTTGATCTTCAACTGAGTCTGTTCCATATTTATCCCACTTACTGAGCTTTTAATTTCAAAGACACATTTTTTTCATTTATAAGATGCAGATTTCTTGAGGTAGATTTTACTTTTTAAAAAATGAACTTTATAGATGTATAATGTGCATACAATAAAATAGTCATATTTTAAGTAGTTAGCTGGATTTTGACAAATGCATCTACTCATGTACTGAATGTACACTATTCTGATCAGTATATAGGACATGTCTATCACCTCCAAATTTCCCTGCACCTTGAGGCCGCCAATACTCTCCCATTGTCAAGCAAACATTCGTCTGAAATTTATCACTGTAGATTAATTTTGCATGTTCTGTAACTTCATATAGACTCATATAATGCATGGTCTTTTATGTTTAGCTTTTTTTTGCTTACCATGATGTCTGTGATTCATCCATGTTGTAACATATAGCAGTAGTTTGTTCTTTTTTATTTTTGAGTACTATTCCATTATATGGATATGTTACAATTTGTTTATTGCTTTACCAGATGATAGGCATTTGAGGTCTTTCCTATTAAAGGCTATTATGAATGAAGCTACTATGAACATTTACTTGCAAGTCTTCATGTGGACATTTGCTTTATATCTCTTGGGTAAATACCAAGGAATGGAATTGCTAGGTTATATGGTAAATATATGTTTAACTCCATTCCAATCTGCCAAATGGTGCTCTGAAGAGGAAGAAAAGAGCTCGAGCATGGAAAGGAAGTGCTAGCGTGGGGGCCCATCAGCCAAGATGGCTGGTAGAGACAGCCCCAGCCGTGGCTCAGGCCACGTGGACTTTTATGGGAGATTCTACCATCATGTCCTCCATCTGAGTATGCTGAAGCCAATCGCGTTTCTTTTTTGACCCTGTAGTGGGCTTTTCTGGTT
This sequence comes from Camelus dromedarius, assembly GCF_036321535.1. Lineage (NCBI taxonomy): Eukaryota > Metazoa > Chordata > Mammalia > Artiodactyla > Camelidae > Camelus > Camelus dromedarius. Next base: position 46,055,645 of record NC_087437.1, read on the forward strand.
GTTGTCATGGCAATCATCAACTGTCATGGCACTGGTGGGTGTATCACTAAGCATGCTAATGTGTTACAATGACTGTATAATGAGGCTCAATGTCCACGGGAAGTCAAATCCTCCACCATCTTGGGCTTCGCAGGTTCTAATCAGTTCTTGTTTCTTCTCTTTGTGTCCTGAGACTTAAATAAGAGAAATTGGTTTATATTTGAGGGAGGGGCAGGGGTATGATCCTGGGGGCAACAGTCTTGGTAACCAAGACCCTGTCCCTAGGCTGAACTATTGTTTTTTAATCGTTCATCCCTTGTTTTCTGCATTCCCTTCCTTCCCTGATTAACTATTTGAATCTGCTCTTTGGAAATCAGAGAAGGTTAAGGAGGCTAAATGAAGCCTATTTATTACAAACAAGAAATAGGGAACATGGGAAGACTTGTACCAGGGAGGACCCCACAGGGTCCTGCTCAGTATCAATTATATCATGTTACATTTCCACCATCAGTGTCTATGAGTTCTAGTTTGTCCAAATCCTCACCAACACCAGGTAGTGTCAGTTCTTTTAATTTTAACTATTTTAATAGGTGTGTAGTGGTATATCATTGTGGCTTTAATCTACATTTCCCTAATGACTAATGGTGCTGAGCATCTTTTCACTTGCTTCTCATCCATCTATTTTCTTGAGTGAAGAGTCTGTTCAAAAATTTTTTTGCCTAATTTTTAATTGAAGTGTTTATTTTCTTTTTATTGAGTTCAAGAGTTCTAGACTTTAAATTCAAGGATTTTTTAGACATCTGACTTGCAACTACTTCTCCCCACTTGTAGCTTACCTTTCATTCCCTTAACAGTATCTTTCAAAGAGAAGAAGCTCTTAATTTTTATGGAATCCAATTCATGAATTTGTAATTTTATGTTTTATAATTTTGGTGTTACATATACATAATTATTTGCTAAGCTAAGGTCAGAAATATTTTCTCCTACAGTTTCTTGTAGTTTTGTGGTTTTAAGATTTACATTTAGGTCTATAATCCATTTTGAGTTAACTTTTGTATATGGTGTGAGGTGTGAATTAAAATTTGTTTGCTTGTTTGTCTGCATATAGACTTACATTTATTTCCACATCATTTATTTTGAAAAGACTATCATTTCTATACTGAACTATTTTTGTACCTGTGATATTGTGATTTATAATAAGAAATATATATTTGGTCTTCAATCCTGTTCTTGGCACAGAGCTCCTAAAACCCTTGGAATCACCTAAGTGATGACAGCAAAGGGGGCTTTTTGTTATGTTACTGAGGTGACTGTTGGACTCCACCTAAGGATGTTGGCTGGTTGCCAGGAGGAAAAACTCTGTGAATAGAGGGTAAAAACTTTCAGTCCTATCCCTGACCCCTAGGAGGGGAGAGGGGCTGGAGGTTGAATCAATCACATATGGCCGATGATTTAATTAATCATACCTAAGTAATGAAGCCTCCATAAAACACCAAAAGGATAGGGTTAGGAGAGCTGTCAGGTTAGTGAGCACATGGAGATTTAGGGAGAGTGGCATGCTCTTGAGAGAGCATGAAAGCTCCTCGCCCTATCCCCATTCTCTCCCCTGTACATCTCTTCCATTTGGCTGTTCCTGAGTTATATCCTTTTATAATAAACTGGTGATCTAGTAAGTAAAATGTTTCTCTGAGTTTTGTGAGTCACTCTAGCAAAATTGAACTTGAGGAGGGGGTTCTGGAAACTTCTGACTTATAGCCAGTTGATAAGAAGTACAGGTGATAACCTGGCTTGCAACTGGCATCAGAAGGATGGGGGTAGTCTTGTAGGACTGAAACCTTAACCTGAGGAATCTGATGCTACCTATGGACAGATAGTGTTAGAATTAAGTTGAATTATAGGACACCCAACTGGTGTCCATGGCATTGATTGGATCAGTTTGCCAATTACTAAGAAAAAAAGGCTACTGGTATTTTGATTGAAACTTCACTGAATCTATAAATCAATTTGAAAAGAATTTACCTCTTAACAATACTGAGTTTTCCAATCCATGAACACATTTTATCTCTCTTTATTTAAATCTTCTTTAATTTGTTTCAAGAGTGTTTTGTAGTTTTTAGGTATAGTTTCTTCTGCAGTTTCTATTCTGAAAAGCTCATTCAGTGGCATAGTGTATATTTTTGCTCTAGAAGTTCAGTTTAGTTCCTTTTCATAGTTTCCATTTCTCTCTTCCTTATGTTCATATTTTCCTTTAAGTTCTTGAAAATATTTATAATAGCTATTTTAGCTTCTCAGTCCATCATCTTTTCATTTCTGGGTTTATTTCTAGTAACTGTATTCCCTTCTTATTTTTATGGGTTAAATTTTCTTGCTTCTTGTATGTTCAGAAAATTTTTAGTTGAATTTGGACATTGTGATTACATTTTAAAAAATAGTCTGAGAATATGAAAACGCATATATGTATGTATATGTATGACTGGGACAGATTTTCAATTACCTTGCCCATCCCAAAATTCAATCTCTGTCTACTCAGCTCATCAACATCACTGTGCTTTGCTTAAGTTTTCCCTCCTTGAAATTTAAAATTTTAAGTTTTCCTCCTGATTTCTGGGAAGTGCTTCTAGGCAGAAAGCTAGGTGACTATTGGGGGTCACCTCATTTATTTCTCTTTTCTCAGAGGTCATAATCTTTCATGCTTTTTGTCTAATGTCTGAAAATAGCTGTTTCATACACTTCCCCAATTTTTTAGTTGTTTATTGCAAGAAGGTTTTTCTGGTACTAGTTATCCTGTCATGGTCATAAGTGGAAACTATCCATCTGTGATAAATTCAACATGATCACAAACTTTTTGTTACTCTTCCCATTGACAGATAGAATCTAATTCTCTACCTTTGAGTTTGGCTTTGCCTTAGTTTTGCTTGACCTTAGTTTTGCATGTGGGCAGAAGTGATAGTCTTCAATTTCCAAGACTAGGTCCTAAGACTGCTTGCAGTTTCCACTGGGATTTCTCAGAATCTTTGCTCTGGGGATGATAGCCACTAGGTAAGAAGTTTGACTACCCTGAGACTGTCATGCTTAGAGGCAACTTGTAGATGTTCTGGTTGACAGTTCCAACTAAGTGCATTCTTCCAGCCTTCCCTACCAAGGCAGGGAGCATGTGAATAAATCTGTCTTGCAAACTCTAGACAAGCTTATGTCAGCTGTGTATAATCAAGTGACCCCAGTCAATGACACAAGGAATAGAAAAATCACCTGAGACTCACCCAATTCTCTGACCCACAAAAAGGTGTAATATGGCAAAATAGTTCTGTTTAGCTACCAGGTAGGTCGTTTGTTATGCAGCAATAGATATCTGGAACATTGCTAGAGATATATTTTCACTTACAAGATTGCTTATTTGTTTGAACAGTAATTTTCCTTAGGTTGATTTTTGGTAATTGTTTTCCCAAATGTTTAGTGATTCTCAACGCTCTCTGGGGGTTGGGTAGGACATGTAACTAGATAGAGTCTGTGAATAGCTTGATTTCAGATATAGGAGCAGGTTTCCCTATCATTCTTTGGGATCTTAAATTATCTGGCATTCTTCACAGCTTTTCTAGTGCCAGTTAGATCTTTTAGTGTCAGAAAATCCACCTTAGAGAACAATCTCTTAAAATTTTGCCCTGGAGACAAATGCTTGAGTTCTCTGTTTTCTTTCTTCTTTTTCTTTCCCTCCTATACTATATGGAGGTGCATAGTTACTCCATTGCTCTTCTTCTTTCTCTAGTTTCAACACTCATCACACTCCTACTCCAGGCAGATTATTTGCTTTTGAGGGGAAACGGCAGTAGCTACCCTTTACATCTCAGGGGAAGAGGAAAAGCTCTGACTTACGTAGTTTATCCAAAGACCATAATTTAATGAATTGCTCTGACAATTATGCCAAAGCTACTCCACTTTTCATTTTTGTTGCCTCTGAGCTTAGAGCATATCTGAAATGGCTCTTATTTTTACAGTAGAGTTATATTATATTCATAATTAATTTTCCAGAATTCAATTACATTATAGGGGAAACACAAGGAAAAACAAAAAATTAAATATGGTAGATGATTTTGTCTGTCATTCTGTTCACTCATTTTTGTCCCAGAAGGAGCAAATCTCAGATGGAAGATGCAAATCAACTGTTCTTTCCATCATATTTAGCATCCATGTGCCTCTTGTAGTAAAGGCATTCACCACATTTAGCATGACAAGAACGATTAAAGATATAGCTTTGTACCTTACAGCATGGCTTCTAAATGTAAGCCAAGCATTTTTTCAGATGCTTAACCAAAGAAATATTATTTCATTCCAATGTTGAGGAAAATCACATGTGCTGGATGCTTAAGAGGTGTTTTGATGGTCTGCAACGTGGCCTTTACTCAAAGACTTTTCAAGGATAATTTTTATTTATTCATTTTCTAAAGAAATAGGTAACTGTACAATTTTTATAAAGGTGATTGTGTTGACTGGAAGACAGCAACGTTTCAGGTATACAACACAATATCTTTAAATGGAAATAGAAAATGCATAAGTTGCTGCGTCCAGACAGCTCTGCAGGGCAGAAGGCACGACGGCGGTCTCCCTGTTGGAGGGGAGACCTACCTGGCAGTCATCTCCCACAGGGGTATCTGTCTTGCCTGGTGGGATCGTCTGTTGGCAGACAGAGAGCTCTGAAGAGTCTCATGAGGTCTTTTTGCCATTGCGGAGGTTTTTACTCCCTCTTGGTCACTCTTACCTGTTCTGGAGACTTTGGTTATGTTTCTAACGTTCACCAGATGCAGACTAACTGATGAGCACCCTGGCACATTCCTGAGTGCTTACTGTAAGAATAGATGAGTTGCAGATCAATTGCCCAGGGTTGTTTCTCCAGGTGTCCTACCCCCAGCAGACCCTGGCCTCCTGAACCAATTCAACTAATACACGCAAAACACACCATGCTGTAAATATACAAAAGAGTGCAATAAAAATTAAGCCCCTTTCAATGGTCATTTTGATTATAAACAATCTGGCTTTTAAAATAGAAATTCACTCAAGTACTTTTGTCCCATTTGTGTTTTAGGCTGGGTGGGTTTTTTATTTATTTGTTTTTGTTGTATTGGCTCTTATTTCCCTTTAATTTCCCATACACTTTGTTTCTCCCTCAAATTTCTGGTCGGGTGATGGTACAATTTTTTGGTTTTCAGCACAATTATTTTTTGTAAATAAAAATTGAAAAATTTTTTTGTAGGCTAAGGAATCGGGGAGAGAAAGGATAGGTATACATATGTGTTCAGTCTGACATCTTTCTTTGAATGTCCTCTTTGTTGATGATTGATGATTTGGTGTCCAGACTCCTAATTTTTAGCTTTCCCATAGGACTTGGATTTCCTTCTCCACATCTCCCTGGTGTTTATAATTTCAGGTAGATTTCCTGCACTAGCTGTCCTCTCAGAACCTAATTTCTGTTCTTAGTATTCTGTTTCAAGTTGTTACCGACCTGCCCAGTTCCCCAGAGATGGGGAGAGAACTCAGGCAAGGCCTCCTTCCTGCACGTGTCCGCTGGTCCTTGGGGTGGTGGCAGCTGCCCCTAGGGTCCACTGTGGTCTCACTCTCCTTGCTCTCAGCTCCAGCTGCACAGGGCTCCTTCCAGCACTTTGAAATGAAACTCATGCCCGGTTTAGCTTCATAGCCTTTTACATCTTCACTTTATGTCTGGAGCAGCCTCCTCTCCCATACTAACTCCCACACTTAGTCATTGTTTTGTCATTTTCAGGTGTCCATTCAAATAGCACCTCCTCAAAATGATCTTCCCTGACGCTCCACGTAACCTATGTCCCAGAACATCATATGCATTTCCTTCACAGCACTCACTACAGTTTGTAACCAGATATTTATTTGTGTCATCGTTTGATGACTGTATTTCCTTTTTGAGACTACTAGACTCCTATCCCCAAGATCATGTCTGTTTTGCTTATCACTGTATTCTCAGCCACCAGCCCAGAGCCTGTATGAATTGCTGAATGAAGTAAAGTGCCAGCAACTGTTCACTTAATGATCCAACTATTTGAATGAAGACGCTGGATTGATGAATGAGTTTGATAATTTGTTTCTTCTTGGGCTTCTGGCATTAGTAGTGCTAGAGTACAAACATTTATAGCATGGAATAATATGCACGTAGCCATATATCTATAGCATAAAATAACAACTTATATAGAAACTAAATGGACACTTAACATGGACACTAAGTTAAAGATTTCTTAAAGTGTATATTCTGTCCTAGTAATACTGCATTGAACGACTCTGACTCACCTATGTGTCAGTGAATTACTGTTTATAAAAACATCATGACAAGATACAGTTGGCCCTTCATATTTCTTTGTGTTCCTAAATTCTGCATCTGGGGAGTCAACCAACTTCAGATTGAAAGTATTTGGAAAAAAATTCTGAAAAGTTCCAACAAGCAAAACCTGAATTAGCCACCTATTGGTAACTATATACATAGTACTTAGCTGTATTAAGTATTATTATAAGAAATCTAGCCATGACTTAAAGTATATGGGAGGATGTGTTGTAGGTAGTGTGCAAACACTACACCATATTATATAGGGAAAGTGAGCATCTGTGGATTTGTTATTTGTGGGGGGTCCTGGAACCAATCCCTCGCTGACACAAAGGGACGACTGTACTTTGTTTCCATTCCCAAGGCTTCATTAATGACATATAACATCCGTGTAAGTCATGGTTCTTTAGGCAACAAACATATGGCTACATTAAGTCAACTAATATTGATATAATAAAGTCTATGAATCTGAATTAATCTGAATTTGCTTTATAATAGAATTGTAGAATATTCTCCTCTGTGTTATAGGTATAATATAGTACATAGGGTCTACTTATATTGTTAAAAAATTTTATAATCCTAAAAAAATCTAATGATATTTTTGTTAGGGTTCTTAGTAAAAACTAAGTAGGTCTTTTCTAATTTAAGTAACAAAATATACTAATTCATAGTATTAGAGTTACTATGTGTCCCATCTGTTCAGTACAGTTCTAGTTTATCCTTGACATTATGAATAGCATCCCCTTTCATTCCCAAATGTGTCTGAGTTCAAATGGCAAACTATATGATCTCCCACACAGAACCATTGGGAGAGGTGGGGAAACAGATTAAGCTTTCAGGAACAATAGCTTGAGGCACACCACAGAACTGGGCCAATGTGGGAGCTGCCTCTTGTCACCACCACAGCATCTAGAACCACTCCACTGATCTGTCCAGACAAAGAAGCTGCCACTGCCACTGGCACTGGCACTGACTCCAAAACCATATGCCATGGACCAGAGAGGAAGCCTCCACCATTCCCTCTACCTCTGGTGCCATTTACACCATCAAAAAATGAATTCCTCACACAGATCCTATTTTCCCACGAGGCAGAAATCAGAAAACTGCTTGCACTATTCGTAGGAGTCTGTAAAGATGTAGTTCTGGAGATTCTAGCTGGGGAAAACAAGATTTACAAAACAGGAAACAATTAAAAGCAAGAAGAGTATTTAAAATATTTTGAGCAATCGTGAAGGACAGATGTTACCCTTTATCTGGATATACATCCATTTTCCAAACTTAAAACAACAATAGCAACAAAAATTATGTTCCCACCTAGTAAAGTGACAATCTTTCATACAATTAAACAAACTCATTCTCTCCCCAGATGAGAAGACTCTTTATTTGGTATAATCTTTTTTTATTTAGCACAATCTTTTAATTTAGTACAACCTTTTCTAGTTCTAATATATGTAGTGATGATTATGGTTCCTCAATTCTGTCGTGGTATTTTTAATATGTGGACTAAATTATAAAGTAAATACTATCAAAACATACTAAATAAAGCAAGGGTAAACAGAAAATCAGTTACATTTTCTACAAATGGCCTTTAGTTGATGTGTGTAATTTTCTTCAACAACAACTAGCCATTCCATATTACTTTTATGTTCAGGTCAGCAGTGACCCAGTTAACTGGATTCCTTTACTGACTGTGGAGAAACCCAACGTCCATTCCTTGGGAGTTGAGCCCTTGGTGGTTCTGCCTATATGGGGTGCTCTAGTTTTCCATTAGCATTTACTAATAGACATGGAAATATTAAGGAACACCCTATAGGAATTCTTGTGTTAAAGAAATATTCTCCTAGATTTGCATTGCATAACACTGATTATTCCTTTTAAATCATGTTCAACCCCACAGTCTGCATGGTAATCCCCTTGTCTGCTTTGTCAAGTGGTTTGAGACACTGGTGTGCTCTTGGAAGTACTCCTCCCTTGAGTACTAAGATCCTTAAGCCAAAGCTGTTGACAGTGGCAAGGATGTGAAGTAAAATTTATGTTAGTAAGCCATTAAGGGAATAGTGAGCAGTGCCACCCCAATTTCATTTCTTGGTTCCTAAACTCATATGTTCTGGCCATGGCTGAAAAAACACTATGTGTTGGTTGCTATTTAATAGCAGATGCTGTATTCTACAAGATGGCATCCCTATTTTGTAAGATATCTCCCATTTGGCATCAAAACAAAATCCTCAATAAGTCATTTCACTGCTTTATAAAGCCAACTGCTTCTGGAAATCTGAATGCTTTCTAAATGCATCAATCTAATAATGTCCTAGTCTTTCACTATAAAATAAGATCTCTGGTCAGAACCAATGTTATGTGACTTACAGTGACAGCACGTGAGACATTTGGTGAGTCCACAGATGGTGTTGCTGGAAGAAGCTTGGTAGACCACATAGACAAATCCATGTCTAGCATGTATCAATTTCAGAGAAGACAGATTCCAACACTCACCATGTTAGAAGAAGCCCTGTGTAATTAACCTGCCATCAGGTGGCTGGGTATTCTTTTTGGAGGATGGCACCATATGGCAGGACTCACGTTTGTTCACTTTTGCTTTCAAACTGGGCACTCAGCGGAAGTAATATCCAGACATCTGGGGGAGAGGATGTCTAAGTTGTTAAGCCCAGGCATAAACTCTGTCTGAAAGCATGACCACTTTTTTCATTTAATAATTACTGACTGACTGTGGAAAGAGGCTAACAAATCCATACAACAGGTCATCTTGTCCAGTCATCTATTGAAAACCTCTATATAGAGTCAGTCTTTTTTGTGTATTCATGTGTGACACAAATGCTTTCAAACTCCAGAATAGTTTAAAAGTCTAGATTGGTCCTTGCTTTAATCTTCTTTATCACCAATCCTTCAATCTTATCCCTCCTAAGTTCCTGACTATCCAATGAAATTATTAGCTATTGCCTGTAAATTAATGTAGACCTGTAGCTTAATCTCCCTTTCCAGCTAAACAGATCATGAGATACATTGTTTGAAGTTCTGCCCATTGGGGATATTTATTTTTCTACACTGACCATCAGGTCACTCCTGAGTGGAACTGACATGATGTAGCTGTCCACTTCTGTATGTGGGTTGATTGAGCTGCATTAAACAGGACAAAGAAATACTGCTGTGCAACATCGACTCAAAGAATACTTCTATAACATACTGGTACCTATAGGGTGCTACTTAGTATTGTCATTTCCAATGGAGCTGACAGTAACTGGAATATTTTTTTCTCAGTTACCTGGTCATAGAGACCTCTTAATGCGACTAGAGGTGTGGTTTGAGAGAATACCGGCAGCATGGCAGGAGTAGATGCACTCAGAGTATGAGTCATCTTCTTCTGGGACTTGTGTTTTTAGGACCTCCACGAACCTGTTCAAATATAAATGATTTCCCGGGGATGATGGAATGCTGCAAGAAATATCTGACTTTATAGCTCAGTAGATGAGATATTCACATACTTCATGATGGGATACTTAATTTCCATAGGCACATGATGTACTGCTCCCAAACATTCAGTCTCTACCACGATCCAACAGCAAGCCGAGACTTTTTTGAAAGGAGAATGCTACAGTTACTTACTGAAAAAGACACCCTACTCTGAATTTTGAGGATATACACTGTAGTCTAGACCTTCTAGAGAGTTTTCTATTGCTTTGTGCCACACTGAAAGCTGGAAGACTTTCAGATGACCTTTTAATTATTTGGAGAAGCATAACCAAATGTCATATATATTTTCTACAAGATACAAAAATTGAACAAGCATCATTCCCCTTTATTATGACAAGGGATGCAGAGTGTAACACTTTTCTTTCATGTTGGAGGAGACACTTTGAGAAGTCTGAGATCCCTGATCTCCAGAAATTTCACTCAATTGACAGGTCCCTGTATTTTTCATATCTTTTATCTTTTGATATGTGTATCTTTTATGAACAAGCCTAGGGTACATACTCTTCCTGTGCACTGGGTTGCATTAGCTTAAGTCATCAGTTTGTAGACCACTATGATGTTTTGTGGACTAAATCAGGGCACAGTCAATGAGTTCCTATTGCTCTTAGGCAGTGAAGCCAGTGAAGGTAAAATATCAGCAAGATGGTTTTGTGGAAACACTGGGTCCACTTTAAGACTGAGTTGGTCCACAAAACTCACTTATCACCTGGTCCCCATTAGCTCACATTCTGACCAGAGGGATATAGTAAAAGTCTGGGTTCCCATGGATTAACTGTAGTTCTGAGTCAATGAAGTAATTCCCCAGTGTTTTCCTTTCTCTAGTAGTGCACAGTCATCCTTGCAAAATGGCTGCAAATCCCATTGGAGAAGGCCAGAAGAAAGATTTATATATCACTGCCGTGTGGTGTCATCTTAGGGTCCTTTCTTAGCAGTTTTCTGGGCTCCTTTCTTCACTGATGGGTTCACAGTCAGGTCTGTGAACAGACTCAGGTCTGAGCATGGGGTATTGGGTTTGATTTTATCATGGCAGCTCATTTTATGCCTTTGTGTTTCAGAATTAGATGTGGGGTTCATCTCCTCCTTTTATTGTTCTGTTGTTTATTTTTGTTTTGTGTTTTATACCAAAAAGGATCTGAATGGGTGGCCCCTATATTTTCTACCATACCATTTTGTATTCATAAGTATAACCAGTTAGCACTTATGAATCATGATTCTTGTGCTGTTCCAACTGCCTTTTATCATAACCATGTCCACCTTTTCTCTTGAGGTTAAGTACTGCTGCTAGACTTCTGTCAATCAAATATCGGCTCATCAGAGAGCCCATTTTCATGGTGGTGTCCCTTGCTCACAGAGAATAGCATTTTTCAATGTAGGATGCTATAGGTATTTTTCAACAGTGTAGTAAAAGGATTTCTTCTGGGCTCTTTTTAGGGCCACAGTGTGTGTGTGTGTGTGTGTGTGTGTGTGTGTGTGTGTGTGTGGTTTGCAAATTAAAAATATTTGCCAGCATTCTTATTTATCCCAAATCTTTGTATTTCTTCCTCTTCATAATATTAGACAACTTCTTTTACATCTTCATTTATGGAAGACCACCGCCACTGAATTCAACTTTCAGTGAGCTGAGCAAAACTTTAAACTCTAATTATCTGACTTGGTATATTGACTCTAGAATCTGTAGTAAGTGCACTCTTATCAATAACTCAGATCAATCTAAATTTATGTGTACTGGCCTAAGTACTGTCTCAGTTACTAACACTGTTTTAACAAGCTACCTCAAAGTCAGTGCCATGAATTTTTTTTTGCTTAACCTCATAGATTCTGAGACTCAGGAATTCAGAAAGGGTACAGCGAAGACAGCCTGTCTTTGTTCCATGATGTTGGAGGCCTCAGCTGGAGAGATTTGAAAGCTGGAGTGTGGGGGCGGAGATCAAGATGGCGGAAAAGAAGGATGCGGAGCTCACCTCCTCTCACAAATACATCAAAAATACATCCACATGTGGAACACTTCTCACAGAATACCTGCTGGACACTGGCAGAAGATCTCATACAACCAAAGCTAGAAGAAAGATCACTACGTAACTAGGTAGGACAAGAGGGAAAAAAACAGGAATTGGGACAAGACCTGCACCCTTGGGAGGGAGCTGTGAAAAGGGAAACAGTTCTCTCACGCTGGGAACCCCCGTCACAGGCTTGGAGATCAGCCAGAACAGACAGGGAGCTTCAGGGGCTCAGAGGAGAGTGCAGCAGCCGGCCTACAGCAGGCAGCACAGAGAGAGACCAGCACAGACAGTCCTTGCCACCTCGCTGCACTTCCTAGCATGAAACGTGTTCCTGCTAGTGTGTGCAGCAGCTGGGTGCTGAGACTCAGGCTTCAGTGGATAGACCCAGGGACAGGACTCGATTTGGCTTTGTAGAGACAGCCTAATGGGGCTGGAGAATGTTCCAGGCTGCACCTGGGGATGTGCATAGGATGGAGCCCTGGTCCAACACAGGAGCCCCATAGTCAACATGTGCGCAAAGGGAGGGGTGGGCCCCGCCATAGCAGCCTCATTCTCTGGTGCTGACAGTGGGTGTGGCTCTACTGCTATGAGCTCTGGGAGTGCACAAGCACCTAAAGGTTGTCCACACATGGAGGTGGGGCTAAAACCTGAGCCTATTGTCAGTGCTCCCAAGGCAGAGGTGGGGCCAAGGGCAGTGCCAACAACAGTGTACTTTGTAAGCCTGCACACCAGGTGGCAGGTGACATCACAGAGCACAGGTCCCAGGGGACAGCTGCTGGGGAGGAATACGCTGCTGCTCCTTTCCCAGTAGGAACAGTCTAGACTCATTTACCTCACACCAGAGCTTAGAACTGGATCTGGGGGCTTCTCCAACAACTGGGGAGCATAACATGCCCCCAATAGTGCTATGACAACCACAGAGCAAAGAGGAGGCCCCGAGTGCAGGCACTGATCAACACAACATCAATCACACCCCTTATCAAGGGAATAATGACCCACACAAACTAAGGAAAGACGCAGCAGGCATCCATCCCCAAAACAATCCTCACACCAAAAATACTGGACTTACACAGACTATACAGGGACACTTCCACATAAAACAGCCCTTCAAGACCACAATAGATAACTGTTTCTCCTAAATTCATAGAGTCAGAAAAATATAAATAAAATGAAAAAGAAGAGGAATCACTCCCAATTAAAAGAACAAGAGAAATTCTTTGAAAGAACAGTCGATGAAACAGACCTCTTCAGTCTACCAGACCCCAAGTTCAAAAAGTAGGTAATAAAAATGCTGAAGGAATTAAGAAAGGCTATTGACAGAAATGTAGATCACCATAACAAGGAACTAGAAACTGTAAAGAGGTGCCAATCAAAATTTTACAACTCAATTGCTGAGATGAAAACTAAGTTCAAGACAATAAATAGCAAACTAAGTAATGTAGAAGAATAAATAAGTGATCCGGAAGATAGAATAATGGAAATCACCCAATCAAAAGAGCAGACAGAAAGACAAATGAAAAAATAAATAAATAAAAGCAATATAGGAGACCTATGGGATAATATAAAGTGGGCCAATCCATGCATAATGAGGAAATTCATAAGGAGAAGAAAGAGGAAAGGTGGCCAAAAACGTATTTAAAGAACTTATGGCTGAGAATTTCCCAAACCTAAAAAGGAAACGGATATCCAGGTACAGGAAGCACAGGTCCCAAATAAAATAAACCCAAACAGACCTACACCAAGACATATCATAATTAAAATGGCAAAAATTAAAGAAAAAGAGATTATTCTAAAGGCAACAAGAGAAAAACAGTTACAAGGGAACCCTCGTAAGGTTAGCAGTTGATTTCTCCACAGAAATTTTGCTGCCCAAAAGGGAGTGGCAAGATATATTCCAAGTCCTGAAAGGAAAAAAAGTCTGCAACCTAGGATACTCCACCTAGCAAGATTATCATTTAGAATAGAAGAAGAGATGAAGAATTTCTCAGTCAAGTAAAAACTAAAAGAATACAGCAATACTAAACCTATCCTGAAAGAAACATAGAAAACTCTTCTCTAAACAGAAAAGAAGCAAAAATCTACAAGAATTACAATAAGTAAAGAAAATATATAAAAGGATTATAGATCACTTAAATAAGCCAATATACAGATTTAAAAAAAATCAAAAATTTTTTGTGAAAGTGATTATAACTATGATGAACAGCAAAAGGGTAAACATGAAGATGTAAAATAGGACATCTAAATCATAAAACGTGGTGGAGGGGGTAACAAAATGTAGATTTTTGTTTGTTTTAGAATATGTTTGAGCTTATATGACTACCACTCTAAAGCAAGTAGATATAGTCAGGAGTTAACATACTTGAAAACCAGTGTAACCACACATCAAAAGCATACAAAAGCCAAAAAGAAGAGAACTCAAGCATAATACAAAAGAAAACCATCAAACCACAAAAGCAAAAGGCCAACAAAAACAAAAAGAAAAGGAAGGAACAAAGAAGAAATACAAAATTAACCAGAAAACAGGTTTAAAATGGCAATAAATATGTAGTTATCAATAATTACCTTAAATGTCAAAGGATTAAATGCTCCAATCGAAAGACATAGATTGGATAATAAAACAAGAACCTAAAATACACAGCTTATAAGACACCCACTTTTGGGCAAAGGACACACATAGATTGAAAATGAAGAGATGGAAAAAATATTTAATGTAAAGGGAAATGACAAGAAAGCAGGGTTAGCAAAATTCATATCAGACAAAATAGGCTTTAAAATAAAGACCATAAAGAAAGATAAAGAAGGACCCTATATAATGATAAAAGGAACAATACAAGAAAAGGATATTACACTCAGTAATATATACGCACCCTATACAGGATCACCTAAATATATAAAACAAATACTAACAGATATAAAGGGAGAAATGGGCAGGAAGACAATGATAGTAGGAGACTTTAACACCCCAGTGACATCAATGAACAGCTCTTCCAGACAGAAAATCAGTAAGGCAACAGAATTCCTAAATGACACAATAGAACAGTTAAATTTCATTGATATCTTCAGGACATTACGTTAAAAAAGAAAACAGAATACATGTTCTTTTAAGTGCACACGGAATATTCTCTAGGATAGATGACATACTAAGACACAAAATAAACCTCAACAAATTTAAGAGAATAGAAATTATTTCTAGCAACTTTTTCTGATCATAATGGCATGAAACTAGAAATCAACCACAGAAAAAGAAACGAGAAGGAAAAAAATACATGGAGACTAAACAACATGCTACTAAAAAAAACCCCAATAGGTCAATGATGAAATCAAAGGAAATAAAAAAAATACCTCAAGACAAATGATGATGCAAACACAACCGTACAAAATCCATGGGATGCAGCAATATCAGTCCTAAGAGGGAAGTTCATAGCAATACAGACCTTCCTCAAAAACAAGAAAAACCTCAAATAAACGACCTAACTTATCACTCAAGAGAATTAGAAAAAGAAGAAAGAAAATCTAAAGTCAGCATAAGGAAGGAAATAATAAAGATCAGAGAGGAAACAAATAAGTGGTTAAAAAAATGGAAAAAAGTCAATAAAACCAACAGCTATTTTCTTGAAAGCATAAACAAAAATCAATAAACCACTGGCCAGGCTCAGCCAGAAGAAAAGAGAGGACCCAAATAAACAAAATAAGAAATGAAAGAAAGGAAATAACAGTTGATACCATAGAAATACAAAATATCATAAGAGAATACTATGAATAGTGATATGCCAACAAATTGGGTAACCTAGAAGAAATGGACAAGTTTCTAGAAACATACAGCCCATGAAAACTAAATTAAGAAGAAAGAGATAATTTGAACAGACTGATCACTAGAAGTGAAATAGAATCTGTAATTTAAAAAACTCCCTGCAGACTAAAGTCCAGGACCAGATGTCTTCACTGGGGAATTCTACCAAACATACAAAGAGTTCTCAACCTCTTCCAAAAGATTGAAGAGGAGGGAACACTCTCAAAGTCATTTTCTGAAGCCACCATCACCCTGTTACCAAAACCAGACAAAGACACTACCAAAAAGAAAATTACATATCAATATTTTTGATAAATATAGGTACAAAAATTCTCCACAAAATATTAGCAAACCAAATCCAACTGCACATAAAAAGGATCATACACCATGATCAAGTTGGAGTCATCCCAGGGTCATAAAGATGGTTCAGCACATGTAAATCAATCAATGTCATACACCATATCAACAAAAGAAAAGGAAAAAACCACATGATCATCTCAATAGATGCAGAAAAAGCATTTCATAAAATTTACATTCATTCATGATAAAAGCTCACCAAAGTGGGCATAGTGGGAACATATCTCAACATAATAAAAGCTACTTAGGACAAACTCACAAGTGAAAAGCCAAAAGCTTCCCACTAAAATCTGGGACAAGACAAGGCTGCCCACTATCACCACTCCTATTCAAAATACTCTTGGAAGTCCTAGCCACAGCAATCGGACAAGAAAAAGAAATAGAAAGTATCCAAATTGGAAGGGAAGAGATAAAACTGTCATTATATGCAAAGGACATGGTATTCTATATAGAAAACCCTAGAGACTCCACACGAAAACTACAGAACTGATAAACAAATTCAGCAAGGTAGCAGGACACAAGATTAACATACATAAATCTGTTGCATTTCTTTACACTAACAATGAAATATCAGAAAAAGAAAGTTAAGAAACAATCTATTTTAAAATCACATTAAAAAAGCCTAAAATAAACCTGACCAAGGAGGTGAAAGACTTACACACTGAGAAGCATAAAACATTGATAAAGTAAGTTGAAGATGATTCAAAGAAATGATAAGATGCCCCATGCTCTTGAACTAGAAGAATTAATGTTGTTAAAATGGCCATACTACCCAAAGCAATCTATAGACTTAATGTGATCCCTATCAAATTACTTATGAAGTTTTTCACAGAATTAGAACAAATAATTCTAATATTTGTATGGAAACACGTAAGACCCAGAATTGCCAAAGCAATCCTGAAGAAAAAGAACAAAGCTTGAGGCATAACCCTCCCAGACTTCAGACAACACTACAAAGCTACAGTAATCAAAACAGTGTGGTATTGGCACAAAAACAGTCACATGGGTCAATGGAACAGAATAGAGAGTCCAGAAATAAGCCCACACCCCTATTAATCTTCGACAAAGGAGGCAAGAACATACAATGGGACAAAGACAGTCTCTTCAGAAAGTGGTGTTAGGAAAAACTGCACAGCTGCATGTCGGTCAGTGAAGTTAGAACACTCCCTCACACCATACAGAAAAACAAACTCAAAATGGCTTAAAGACTTGACTATAAGACATGATACCATAAAACTCCTAGAAGAGAATATAGGCAAAACATTCTCTGATATAAATTTTTGCAATGTTTTCTTAGGTCAGTCTCCCAAGCCAAAAGAAACAAAAGCAAAAATAAACAAATGGCACCTAATAAAACTTTTAAGCTTTTGTACAGCAAAGGAAATGATAAGCAAAACAAAAAGACAACCTATGGAATGGGAGAAAATATTTGCAAATGATGTGACCGACAAGGGCTTAATTTCCAAAGTATACAAACAACTCATACAGTTCAAGAACAACAACAAAAAAACAAACAACCCAGTCAAAAAAATGGACAGAAAGCCTATATAGACATTCTCTAAAGAAGACATACAGATGGTCAACAGGCACATAAAAAGATGTTCAATTGCTAATTATTAAAGAAATGCAAATCAAAACTACAATGAGGTATCACCTTACACCAGTCAGAATGGCTGTTATCAAAAAGTATACAAGTAATAAGTGCTGGAGAGGGTGTGGAGAAAAGGGAACCCTCCTACACTGTTGGTGGGAATGTAAATTGGTGCAGCCACTATGGGGAACAGTATGGCAGTTCCTTAAAAAACTGAAAATAGAATTACCATATGATCTAGCAATCCAAACCCTGGGTGTATATTTGGAAAAGGCAAAAACTTTAATTGGAAAAGATACATGTACCCCAATGTTTACAGCAGCACTATTAACAATAGCCAAGACATGGAACCAACATATATAACATGGTTCTTGCCCGGGGCCACAGCAATGTGACAGATGCCAGGGGAAGTCTCCATGTCCCCATTCTGCACTGCCTGTCACAGTTGATCCTGCAGTCCCAGCACCAGTAGGATGAGTTTCAGGAGTTTGTTCACATACCTCTGGGCATCAGGCTGTGAGATACATATATACACAATGGAATACTACTCAGCCATAAAAAAGAATAAAATAATGCCATTTGCAGCAACATGAATGGACACAGAGATCATCATACTAAATGAAGTAAATCAGACAGAGAAAGACAAATATATGATAACACCTATATGTGGAATCCAAAAAAGTGATACAAGTGAACTTATTACAAAATAGAAACATAGAAAACAAACTTATGGTTACCAAAGGGGAAAGGAGGGGAAGGATAAATTAGGAGTTTGGAATTAACAGATACACATTACTATATATAAAACAGATAAACAACAAGAAGCTACTGTATAGCACAGGGAACTACATTCACTATCTTGTAATTGCCTATAATGGAAAAGAATCTGAAAAGACTATTTTATATATATACATATACATATCTGAATTACTTTGTTATATATCTGAAACTAACAATACTGTAATTCAACTATACTTAAAAAAAACCCAGCCAGCACTTATAAAGAAAGGAAAAAATAAGCTGGAGTATGGTGGGGAGCTTAGTGAAGGTCTACTTATACTCCTGTCTGGTGTCTGATGCTAGCTTTGCCTGGGATTTCAGCTGAGGCCATGGGTCCGGAATCCTGAATGTGGCTTCATGTGGTTGCCTGGACTGTATCTAGATTCAAAGGGTGAGCATTCCAAAGAGAGCTAGGTGGAAACCGTTGACTTTTATGACAAAGCCTCAAAGTCACCTGACTTTACATAACATCACTTCTGCCACAAGCCCACTCAAATTCAAGAGGAAGAAAAAAAGACCGCGACTCCTGATGGAAGGAGAGTCAAAGAGGAGCATGTGGGATGGGAGATATTGTTCTGCCATCACTGGGAAATCTACGTATGGCAAGAATGCTCAAAACCCATTCCCACGTATACTCCCCTGGTTTTTGCTGATGTAAGTCAGCAAAATATTGCTTACTTGTATGTATGCATGCATGTATACAAATATGTATGTAAGCTTTTTCCTTTCTGATTTGACTTTGTGATAGGCCCCTGTGAATTTCTAATTATAAGTCTGGAGGCAAGGAGGATTCTCTGGGGGAAGAATGAAGAGAAGTAGGTTTCCTTTACAAAGTAACTGCCTCTGTCTGGGCCATTACACACATGGAATTCAGGAAAGACAGGGGCAGTCTTAACAGACAGTTCAGAAGGGGCCGCTTCAGCTGGCATGGGAAGGCTCAGTGAAAATAGGCAGTTTGGTATATGGTAATCACCAGGCTCCTCCCCTATGTCTCATTCTAAGTATTAGGGGTCTGTGGGCATGGTACTACTCTTCCCTAAACAACAGCTTCATTTTCACATAAGAGAGGCAATAAGACTGTGAAATCAGCTGGTATAATCCAACAATCCATAGGATAATACTGCTTATTATATTTTCGGTTATAATAGCACTGTGGCCTCATAAGCATTTTTTTTTTTTACGGTATACGTAGTCCTATCAATATAACTTGATCCAGGTCACAGTAAACTTTAAGCTTATCCATATTAGTTAGATTTCTCCAGATGAACAGAAGCAATAGGATGTGTGTATGTGTATATGTTTATGTATGTATTTATATACATATAATGTATATATGATACGTATAGCACAGGGAACTATATTCAATATCTTATAGTAACCTATGGTGAAAAGAATATGAAAACGAATATGTGTATGTTCATGTATGACTGAAGCATTGTGCTGTACACCAGAAATTGACACGTTGTAAACTGACTATACCTCAATAAAAATATATATACAAAAAACTAAAATCTCCACATCAAAAAAATGTATATATGTATACATTGACCAAGTATCTGAGTACCATGGCTTAGCCCAACTGACACATAAATTAACAATCTCACTTCCTTTCCTTCCCATAATAATCAGAAGCATCCAGACTGATCTTCAGTGTTTTCTTCCATATGCCTTCCTACTCTTACCAAATTGTAACCACTTGGTTCCTGAATGCCCTGCACTGATAGGCTCCTCATTCCATATGACCAAGTGGTAATTAAAGTACCTCTCTCCACTGCTGCCATGGTCTGGATTCTCCCAGCCCTTTAACCTGACCACATTGGATAAGCAGTTGCATATTCTCATTTCCTGAAAGGTTTGTTGTCCACTGCCACACCTGCCATTAATTACTGTATAGGTCAAGGTTCTTGTCTGCAAATAATAGAATTCACTCAAGCTAGTTTTTGCTGAAATAGATTTAATAAAGGATACTAGGTAGCTCAGGGGGTAATTAGGAAGGTGGAAGAAAACTGCTGTTTCCATAAGTAAAGTCCAGAGCCACAGTGAAGAACTAGCCTAATGAGGGACTTGCTATTATTGGGGCCAGCCGCAGACTATGCAGCAGAACTGGCCCGAGGAGAGAATTCTGGTACCAACCCCCGTAGTAAAGGTCTGAAAGCACACTGCCTAGGGCATACGTACAAAAGAATGGAATAGGAACACTTAATCTCCGTTTATTCTAGTCTCAAGTGTTGAATATGTAATTTCGAAACAGTGCAGTGCTGATAATGATATTTCCAGATAATTAGGTAAGAATATAGGCATTACCTTCCTCTTCAGAGCTATGAATTAAAGTAACCATTATAACGTTGTTAAGCAACAAAATGCTCTAGATTGTTGTGTTCGCAAAAATTCTATGATGGCCCCAAGATTCTGTCCCCTAGTGTATATATCTGCTAAAATCCCCTTTCTTGGGGTGTGGATGGGAATAGTGAATATGATGGGATATCAATCTGATTGATTAGTTACTACCTGACCTTGAATTAATCACAAGGGAGATTATCCTGGGTGGGCCTAACTTAAACGAGCTCCTTGAAAGAAGGTAAAGCATCAGTAAAAAGCTTTCCTGCTGGTTTCCTGCCAAGTTGTGAAAGGAGGAGGCACATGGCTAGAACCTGAAGACCCTTGGCCAACAGCCAGTGGGACTTGGGGACCTCTACTGCAAAGAACCGAATTTTACCAACATTCTGAGTGAGCCTGGAAGAGGGTCCCAAGCTCCAGATGAGAATGAGGCTTCATCGACACTTTGATTTTAACATTGTGAGAGCCTGAGCAGATAACCCACTATGTCTTCCTGGACTTCTGAACCTACTGAAAGCGAGAGGTGATGTGGGTATTGTGTCACAAATTGTGATAAATTGTTGTGCAGCACAGAAAACAAATACAGTCTTGGTTCGGCGCAATCAGTGAATTTTTAATCATGTAAAATCTCGCTCCAAATCTCTACTTTGTATTTGCATTGGGAATGAAGGTATTCTCAGAGATATGGGACAAGAAGAGAACCAACTTGGCAATACATCAATGGACCAACTGAACACCTCCCTTCTTTAGGCATGGAATTCTTATGCTCTAATAATTTAGAGAAATAAAACCTATATTTTGGAGTTTGTTAAAAGGCTTGCCTTCAAGTCCCAAGATCTACTACAGAACTTGGCTGATAACAGGTCTATTTTAAATAGTAGCAATTATTACTACTGTCGCATATAGATGTATATAGGAAAAAATATTGTTATTACTTTTCATACTTTTTTCAATTCTGCAATTTAGAGGTTCCTATTGAACTCCCATTGTTAAAGCTAAAAGTCCATTCTACATATATTACATACATTCATATTCCTGAGCACAAGAATTCTTCATGCTAAAACCCCCAAAGCTTTATGTACTCCTTGTCAACTTCTAAAGGAAAAAAAATCAAGTGCGTGTCTTCTTTTTTATGTCTAAATTTATTTTACTGAAATAAATGGAGAATGGATGGTAGCATTAGTATGTTTATCTTAATAACTGGATCATATTTTCAAATGATTGATCTGATTCACCAACAAATGATTTGATTTCAGACATTGTTTGAAAATACCTAATGGCTGTATAACAGAATGTTTAATCGTGCTTTGTAGACCTATCCCAATTTTTAAGCTTCAAGATGTTGAAAACCTTTATATCCTCTGCTACTATTTATCTGATCACTTAGAAGTTAGAAATTGTACTTGGCTGTGAGTAGCAGAAACCAGAAAAACAGAAGCTTAAACAAATAAAGGCTTTTATTTTCTTCACATTATGTGATGTCTGGAGCTGGACATTACAGGGCTGGTATGGTGGCACCCTGCTACCAGTATAACCCAGGCTCCTTCTGTGCTTCATTCAGCTATCCTTAGTGGATGCTTGTAACCTCATGAGCCCAAGCTCACTGCACCATTTCTGGTATCACATCTACTCTCCAGGAAGGAAGGAAGGAGAGAAAGGGCAAGGGAAAATATTTTTAGCTGAGGCTGTGCTGCTTTTAAAGAAGATTCTTAAAAGTTCTACCCAGTGATACTCACTTATATCTCATTGGTCAGAACACATGGTCATTTCTATCCTTTAAGGTTTTGTTTTATTAGTCAATCACTTTGCTGTTCCAAATGGAAAAAGGTGAGGATGGAGAAAATTATGAATTTTTGCCACATATAGCATAGAGGAAAATTAGTATTATTTAAAGAAAAAAAGCAATTTGGACTGTCTTAGAATTGGCAAGCAATAAAACTATTTCAACATTTACATGGTAGAACTGGATACTGTAAAACAATGTGAAAACATGATAATGTCTTGACACTAAAAAGTTATAAAAATCTTCGGAATTATTCAAAGAAAGCAGAAAGTTATAAATAAATTCCATTGGAAGAGCTGGCTCAAAATTAAAATGGTCAAAAATCAAGGTACTTTTTGTGGGTTCTTTGTTAATGGTTGATTCTTTTTTTTTTTAACATTTTTTATTGATTTATAATCATTTTACAATGTTGTGTCAAATTCCAGTGTTCAGCACAATTTTTCAGTTATTCATGGACATATACACACTCATTGTCACATTTTTTTCTCTGTGAGTTATCATAACATTTTGTGTATATTTCCCTGTGCTATACAGTGTAGTCTATTCTACAATTTTGAAATCCCAGTCTATCCCTTCCCACCCTCCACCCCCCTGGTAACCACAAGTCTGTATTCTCTGTCTGTGAGTCTATTTCTGTCCTTTATTTACGCTTTGTTTTTGTTTGTTTGTTTGTTTTTCTTTTTTAGATTCCACATATGAGCGATCTCATATGGTATTTTTCTTTCTCTTTCTGGCTTACTTCACTTAGAATGACATTCTCCAGGAGCATCCATGTTGCTGCAAATGGCATTATGTTGTCGGTTTTTATGGCTGAGTAGTATTCCATTGTATAAATATACCACCACTTCATTATCCAGTCACCTGTTGATGGACATTTAGGCTGTTTCCATGTTTTGGCTATTGCAAATAGTGCTGCTATGAACATTGGGGTGCAGGTGTCATCCTGAAGTAGATTTCCTTCTGGATACAAGCCCAGGAGTGGGATTCCTGGGTCATATGGTAAATCTATTCCTAGTCTTTTGAGGAATCTCCACACTGTTTTCCATAGTGGCTGCACCAAACTGCATTCCCACCAGCAGTGTAGGAGGGTTCCCCTTTCTCCACAGCCTCTCCAGCATTTGTCATTTGTGGATTTTGGAATGATGGCCATTCTGACTGGTGTGAGGTGATACCTCATTGTAGTTTTGATTTGCATTTCTCTGATAATTAGTGATATTGAGCATTTTTTCATGTGCTTTTTGATCATTTGTATGTCTTCCTTGGAGAATTGCTTGTTTAGGTCTTCTGCCCATTTTTGGATTGGGTTGTTTATTTTTTTCTTATTGAGTCGTATGAGCTGCTTATATATTCTGGAGATCAAGCCTTTGTCGGTTTCACTTGCAAAAATTTTCTCCCATTCCGTAGGTTTTCTTCTTGTTTTACTTCTGGTTTCCTTTGCTGTGCAGAAGCTTGTAAGTTTTATTAGGTCCCATTTGTTTATTCTTGCTTTTATTTCTTCTAGGAGAAAATTTTTGAAATGTATGTCACATAATGTTTTGCCTATGTTTTCCTCTAGGAGGTTTATTGTATCTTGTCTTATGTTTAAGTCTTTAATCCATTTTGAGTTGATTTTTGTATATGGTGTAAGGGAGTGTTCTAGCTTCATTGTTTTACATGCTGCTGTCCAGTTTTCCCAACACCATTTGCTGAAGAGACTGTCTTTATTCCAATGTATATTCTTGCCTCCTTTGTCAAAGATGAGTTGACCAAAAGTTTGTGGGTTCATTTCTGGGCTCTCTATTCTGTTCCATCGGTCTATATGTCTGTTTTGGTACCAATACCATGCTGTCTTGATGACTGTAGCTCTATAGTATTGTCTGAAGTCTGGGAGAGTTATTCCTCCAGCCTCTTTCTTTCTCTTCAGTAATGCTTTGGCAATTCTAGGTCTTTGATGGTTCCATATGAATTTTATTATGATTTGTTCTAGTTCTGTGAAATATGTCCTGGGTATTGGATAGGGATTGCATTAAATCTGTAGATTGCCTTGGGCAGTGTGACCATTTTAACAATATTGATTCTTCCAATCCAAGAGCATGGAATATCTTTCCACTTTTTAAAGTCTTCTTTAATTTCCTTCATCAATGGTTTATAGTTTTCTGTGTATAATTCTTTCACCTCCTTGGTTAGATTTATTCCCAGATATTTTATTACTTTGGGTGCTGTTTTAAAGGGGATTGTTTCTTTACTTTCTTCTTCTGTTGATTTATCGTTAGTGTAAAGAAATGCAACTGATTTTTGAACGTTAATTTTGTAACCTGCTACCTTGCTGAATTCTTCAATCAGCTGTAATAGCTTTTGTGTGGACCTTTTAGGGTTTTCTATATATAGTAACATGTCATCAGGATATGACACTTTTACCTCTTCTTTTCCAATTTGGATCCCTTTTATTTCTTTCTCTTGCCTGACTGCTGTGGCTAGGACTTCCAGGACTATGTTGAATAGGAGTGGTGATAGTGGGCATCCTTGTCTTGTCCCAGATTTTAGTGGGACGCTTTTGAGTTTTTCACCGTTGAGTACTATGCTGGCTGTAGGTTTGTCATATATAGCTTTTATTATGTTGAGATATGTTCCCTCTATACCCACTTTGGCGAGAGTTTTTATCATAAATGGGTGTTGAATTTTATCAAATGCTTTTTCTGCATCGATTGAGATGATCATGTGGTTTTTGTCCTTTCTCTTGTTGATGTGATGTATTACACTGATTGATTTGCGTATGTTGAACCAGCCTTGTATCCCTGGGATGAACCCCACTTGGTCATGATGTATAATCTTTTTTATGTGTTGTTGGATTCTATTTGCTAAAATTTTGGTGAGGATTTTGGCGTCTATGTTCATCAGTGATATTGGCCTATAATTCTCTTTTTTTGTAGTGTCTTTGCCTGGTTTTGGTATCAGGGTGATGGTGGCTTCATAGAATGAGTTTGAGAGTATTCCCTCCTTTTCAATCGTCTGGAAGAGTTTGAGAAGGACTGGTATGAGTTCTTCTTTGTATGTTTGGTAGAATTCCCTGGTGAAGCCGTCCGGTCCTGGACTTTTATTTGTAGGGAGGGTTTTAATTGCTATTTCTATTTCCTTTCTAGTGATCGGATTGTTCAAGTGTTCAGATTCTTCTTGATTCAGTTTTGGTGGACAGTATGTTTCCAGAAACTTGTCCATCTCCTCTAGGTTATCCAGTTTGGTTCCATATAGTTTTTCATAATATTCTCGTATGATATTCTGTATTTCTATTTTGTTTGTTGTAATTTCTCCATTTTCCTTTCTTATGTTGCTAATTTGTGCTCTCTCTTTTTTCTTCTTTGTGAGTTTGGCCAGAGGTTTGTCGATTTTATTTACTTTTTCAAAAAACCAGCTTTTGGTTTGGTTGATTTTTTTCTATGGTCTTGTTAATCTCTATTGTATTTAATTCCTCTCTGATCTTTATTATTTCCTTCCTTCTGCTGCTTTCTGGGGCTTTTTGTTCTTCTTTTTCTAATTCATTCAGGTGGTGGATTAAATTGTTTATTTGAGATTGTTCTTCTTTTTTGAGGAAGGCCTGTATCGCTATAAACTTCCCTCTTAGCACTGCCTTTGCTGTGTCCCGTAGGTTTTGAGTGGTTGTGCTTTCATTATCATTTGTCTCAAGGTATTTTTTAATTTCAGCTTTGATTTCCTCATTGATCCATTGTTTTTTCAATAACATATTGCTTAATCTCCATGCTTTCCTTTTTTTCTCCTTTGTTTCTCTGTTGTTGATTTCCAGTTTCATGGCATTGTGGTCAGTAAAGATGCTTGAGATAATTTCTATCTTCTTAAAATTGTTGAGGTTTCTTTTGTGCCCAAGTACATGATCGATCCTGGAAAATGTTCCATGTGCACTTGAAAAGAATGTATATCCTATTTTTGGGGGGTGTAATGCTCTGAAAATATCCACCAAATCTAGTTTTTCTATTGTAGTATTTAATTTCTCTGTTGCCTTGTTTATTTTCTGTCTGGAAGATCTGTCTAGTGATGTTAATGCAGTGTTAAAATCTCCAACTATGATTGTATTCCCATCAATATCCCCCTTTATCTCTGTTAGTAATTCTTGTATGTACTTAGGTGCTCCTATATTGGGTGCATATATATTAACGAGTGTAATATCCTCATCTTGTATCACTCCTTGAATCATTATAAAATGTCCTTCTTTATCTTTCTTTATGGCCTTTGTTTTAAAGTCTGTTTTGTCTGAAATCAGTACTGCAACACCTGCTTTTTTGGCTTTTCCATTTGCATGGAATATCCTTTTCCATCCTTTCACTCTCAATCTATATGTGTCCTTCTCCCTAAAGTGGGTCTCTTGTATGCAGCATATTGAAGGTTCTTGCTTTATTATCCAGTCTGCCACTCTGTGTCTTTTGACTGGAGCATTTAGTCCATTAACATTTACAGTAATTAATGATAGATGTGTGTTTATTGCCATTTTGAACTTATCTTTGCAGTTGAATTGGTATATCCTCTTTGTTCCTTTCTTCTTCCTTTTGTGGTTTGGTAATTTTCCTTTGTATTATCATGGATTTTATTTACTTTTTGTGACTCCTTTGTAAATTTTTGGCTTGTGGTTACCCTTTTTTGTAAATCTGTCAACCCATTACTATAACTGTTTTTATTAAACTGATAGTAACATGATCTCAAACCCATCCTACTGTTAAAAAAATTTAAAAAAGAAAGAAAAAAATATTCTGTATTTCCCTGCCTCCCTCTCCCACTCTCAGTGATTTGTATGTCTTCTTCTATAATTTCATGTTTACTTTATTTGTAATTCATGAGTTATCACCTTTCCAGTTGTGCGTTTCTCATTTCTGTAGCATCCTGCTGCTTTTCTATTTAGAATAGCCCTTTCAATATTTCTTTTAGCATGGGTTTAGTGTTGCTAAACTCCTGCAGCCTTTTTTTTTGTCTGTGAAACTCTTTATTTCTCCTTCTATCCTCAAGGATAGCCTTGCTGGATAAAGGATCCTAGGCTGCATCTTTTTTTCATTCAGGGCTTTGAATATATCTTGCCACTCCCTTCTGGCCTGTAGTGTTTGTGTAGAGAAATCAGCTGAGAGCCTTATGGGGGTTCCCTTGTAACTTACTCTTTGCTTTTCTCTTGCTGCCTTTAGAATCATTTCTTTATCCTTGACTCTGGCCATCTTGATTATGATATGTCTTGGTGTGGGTCTATTTGGCTTCTTCCTGTTTGGGATCCTCTGAGCTTCCTGTACTTGGATATCTGATTCCTTCTTTAAGTTTGGGAAGTTTTCAGTCATGATTTCTTCAAAAACCTTTTCAATCCCCTTTGATCTTTCTTCTCCTTCTGGGACCCCTATTATGTGAAGATTGGGACGCTGTATATTATCCCATAGGTCCCTTATGCTATTTTCATTATTTTTTATTTGCTTCTCTTGTAGTTCTTCTGAATGGGTGCTTTCTATTGCCCTGTCTTCTAGATCACTAATTCGTTCCTCTGCATTATCTAGTCGGCTTTGCACAGCTATTAGATCATTCCTCATCTCTGTCAATGAGTTTACCCATTCTACTTGGCTCTTCTTTATAGCTTCAATTTCATTTTTGACATATTTTATATCTCTAAACACTATCTCTTTTAATTCCTTCAGCAATTCGATCACTCCTTTTTTGAAATCTTGATCTAGTAGGCTATCGATGTCTATTTCGTTGATCTTTCTTTCAGGGGATTTCTCTTGTTCTTTTAATTGGGAAAGGTTTTTCTGCTTCTTCATCTTGCTCATACCTCTTTGGCACTGTGGTTTATGGAGTATCAGTTGTTTATTTTGGTCCTTAAGGATTTTATCTATCTGATGCCTATTTAGGAATAGAACTTAGGAAAAAAAGAAAAAAAATAAGAGAGAGAGAGAGAGAGAAAGAAGTTTAAAAGAAGGGAGAAAGAGGGTTTGAAAACAGTGTATAATGAATAATAGAAGAGTGAGTTGAAGCAGAGTATTAATCGGGTTGAGATATCCTTTTGAAACCTTTACCAAAAAAGGGGGGGGGAGATGAATAGATGTATTTGAAACCTGTGTCTAATCAATAGCAGGACATCAAAACCCAAGAGAAATAGAAATGAATTAAGAAGTAAAGATTAAGAGAGTAATAGAAAATAGAACAGGTAAAAACAGATTTAAAAAAAAGGGGGGGGGGGGATTTGTCGGTGTTCTCCTGGAGTCTGTGTGCTTTTACTGTGAAGTCTTTCTGTCTTCGTCCTGTTTTGGAAGCTCAGCTTGCTGTTTTCAGAGGCCCTCCGTTGGCGCCCTCTTCTGTGCTGCTCCCAGCACCTGTCGGCAAGCAGATCGCACCTCCTCCTAACACTGGGTCAGGTGCAGCTCTCTGCTGTGGGCGGGCGGGTCGCTGCCCCTCCGGATGCCGCAGTCAGATGTGGCAGAGTGACCGGGTAGGAGGGCGGGTCGTACCCCCTCCCAGCACCTGGGTCAGGGGCTGTGTTCCTGCCCGAAAGGCGGGGGGCCGCTCTCGCTCTATCTGCGCCGCCGCCGGAATGGTTGATTCTTATTAAGTACAAATTTCAAAAGGTAATTATTTACTCATTGTTTTCCTACAACAAGGATCAGTATTAGTATTCCAGTTCTCGTGGACATTTATACAGCAGTAAACCAGATGTTCTAAGGTAAAAACTATGGATAATAAGCAGACAACATGATGAAAATTTTCAACACGGAGATGTGCTCCGTAAAACATGAAGGTACTATTTTCTTGAACAAAAGAACCATTGATCCAGCTGAGAATAATCTGGCTTTTAGGTGCAAGCACAGTACAGTTGGATAATTTATTTTTGCCTGCTGAGGAAGCAGGTTAGTTTCAGTGAAGTACAATTTCAGGTGGGAGGGAAGTGATGAGTGAGATGTGAATGCCTATGCTTCAACACCTATCATTCAGCATACCACCACCAAAAAACTCTCTAGAAGATGGCATTTTTCACACCTACTGAAATACATTTAGTCTATGAACGAGCATGTAAAGTATATTTGTGCCCTTGGTTTCCTTGTCTGTAAAATGGGAAAAGCAATTGTACCTACTTCATAGAGTTGTAAGAATTAGAAGAGTTAATATGTAAAAAATCACAGAGAATGGTGTTGGAACATAATGAATGCTATATGAATTTGCTGCTATTAGCTATTAAAGCAAATCTCAAAATAGGATAAATAATAACATCCATTCTTTGAATGGAGTTAGTGTAGGTTGTGAAATGGTAATTTATTCATCCTGGTAAGGATAAGGAATGGTGATTTAAAAGAAATTTCTGCCACCCAGTGTTTTTTTGTTGGCGATGATAAGGTCATTTCACTTTTATTCACTTGTGGGGCTTAGCAGGGCTGCTGGAGAAGGATTGAGAGGAGGAGTTACATTCACTGAGTCAGTAGGAATTAGCTCTCATTATCTGGACCCTCCATTTCCTCTACTTATTTGTAAAGCCTCTTTTATCCTTGTTGGTTCTAAGATTTCTGCATGTAAGTTTCAAGGCTATAAACTCCCTGCTGAACCTACTAAAGAGAAAAAGTCACTGCTTCCAGAAAGTGTGTTATGCTCTTAAGCTCCCAGGCTAGGTGAAGGCTGCTGTTGTGGCAGACGCGGACAATCACTAGACAGATAGCATTATCGTAGCAGAAGCAAAATTAGTAACTATTCTAAACAAGGAAAACACAAAAGGACATGAAATAAAATGTCCCATTTCATAACATATATCTACTTTGTTATAAAGTGTTCAAGTTCTGACAAAGACATCTTTAGGATGGAGGAGGTGTGCTCCATGGTTAGAGGATTAGGTCTGAGGCTCAGCTTTGCTTCTTACTGATTACGTCTCCCTCAAGGAACTTGGCATTTATGGGGATGTCCACTGTACTCACCAGGGGTTCACCTAAGCTTCTGTAACAAATGGCACCCAAGATACAATGGCTTAAATAAAGTAGAGGCTTATTCTTTCTTTGCAGAAGCCCAGAGATAGGCTGTCCATCTTTGAGTTTAAGGTGCCTGCTTTTGCTGTAATTAGCAGGAAGGGAGTAAAGGGCCAGGAGTATATGCTCAATCTTTTTAAGGGCAAAATGGCACAAATCACATTCCATTGCCCAGAACCAGTCGTCACAAGGCTGCTTCTAACTGCAGGAAGGGCTTGGGAAGGTGGAGTGGTCCTTAGCTAAGTAGCCACGTGCCCAGCTGAATCTCTATTACTACGGAAAGGGAGGATGGATATTGAAAGACAACTAGCAATATGCCCTAGGTGCTCCACCTACCTCACAGCGTTTGGGAGAAGATAAAATCATAATCCAATAGAAAAAATGCAAGACTGGTTTTATCTCATTTTTATGGTGCCACCAACATGCTACCTGAGCAATCCACTCAGCCTGATTATTGTGGGTGAGAAGGCATGGACTGCAACAAGGAGGTTGGGCTAAAGAAATCTATAATTTCTCTGCATTATTGTATAAAATGGTATTTTTCCCTTCTATTGGGAAAGTTTTGCAGATTAGCTTGGCTTTAGGGAAGAGACTTTTTGTTTCTCCTTAAAAGTATGGGTGTGCGTGCATGAATGTATATTTAAAATGTGACCCAGAGATTTTTAAAATTGTGAATCACTCTGTTGCACACTTGAAAATGTAATACTGTACGTCAAGTATACCTCAATTAAAATTGTTTAAAAAATTAAAAAAAATAAGAGACCCAGAGACAAACAGGAGCAGTGATAGAGAATAAGGAGGTATAGCATCACCTTACACTTGCAGAGTGACTCTGAAATAGACAGGATATGGAGCCCTGGAACCTGCCCAAACTGTCCCAGGTCCCTTGCTCCCCAGCGTGGGTGATATTCCCAGAGTGCTGCTACAGACCATTTATCCTATGGATTGTCCTCAGGTATATACACATAGCTATATACATGCATGTGTGTTTGTGTGTGTGTCTTGGGGAGCAATGTGGGTGTGGTTGGGACACATTCTGGGGTAACTATAATTAATACATGGAGTGGAGGGTTCTTATTTCTGCAGTGAAGGATTATGGAGGGGCCTTCTCTGAAGACTTTAAGAGACAGAAGCAAGGCGAGGAAGTGGAGTTTGTCCATAAGGAAACCCTTATCGTGGGTTTAATATCCTCTTTCCTTCAACTGTGGAAACACTTATATTGGACATGCAGTTGTAAATATATTCCCTCTAATTATCCCTGATCTTCTTCACAGTCTGTTCACAGGGGAGCCTGTGTTAATAGTGAGGCAGGGAATTAAGAGATGATGTTGCACCGAGAAGCCCAGTGTTCTCTGTGAACCCCATCCTTTGAGGCCAGCATCACCAACGTCAGCATTATTTCTAAGGAAAGAGTGGTCTTCTAGTTCTAAGATCAGCAGAAAAGCAATCAGAGACCAAGGTAGAGGGGTTCGGAGTCAAGCACGGTGGAGAGACAGGTTACAGCCACATGGTTTCTGGAAAGGAAATGAGACAAGCTCCAGATTTTGGAAGATAAATACTTAACTATTTTTCCTGAGATAAAATGGAAGGGGTGGTGCACATCTCATATATAAGTGATAAGGGTAAGTGTAAATGTTAAAAGAAAGATTGGTACCAGTGGAGTACAGTGCTGGGGGACTTCTAGGGTGCAGATACCTGGGTTCCACAAATAGTCACACAAGACATGACGGCAAGTCTAGAGTGGATACGTGAGTGCACCAAGGGAATAGCTGATCCTCGAGTCCAGGCTGCACTAGGAAGAACAGCAAGTTGGATGAAGCACACCCATGGTTAGCGAAGGAAACAAGGACCTGAAGTACGCCCTGTGGGCAAAGAGCACATAGCGTGGGAGTGACCTAGCTAAAGCAGACGGTGAGAGGTAGTGGTCGGCGATCATGCTATGAAGTTCACCTTCGTACTGCAGCAAGTCAAACATCACATCCCAGAGCAATGCACCTTTAAAACCTCGTGGTCTCAAAAGCAAATGGAAATTTATTTTTGTTTGAAGTTTTTCCTTTATGTGAGAGAACTGACGTTCCTTGATTATGGTGAAGAGAGGAAAATTTTCTGACAATACTGAGATCTTCTCTGGCTTTACAGGTGATGAATGGCCACTTAGGTATACCCTTTACTGTCTCTCTAAGAGGACACCCTCAGCCCATTCTATCCAGCAAGAGTCTCCCAGGCTTCACTGATAAAAGAGAGTCACCTGGGTTTCACACAAACCAACTGCATCAGAATCTGCAAAGAAGGGAATCTAAGAACCGGCATTTTTAAAAGGGGCTTCTATTAATTCTAATTAATTCTTGGCACATTTGGGAAACGCCATGTTCTCTAAGCAGTGGTGACAAAGCTAGAATGCTAGGGTGGTTCTGAGTATAGTAAGCAGGTGTAAGTTGATGAACTTAGGATGGGATATGGGAGGAGGCTGGACTCCAGGCAGAAATGAAAGTTAAAACTGAGATGAGAAATGCAGAAATTCTAAGAGTAGCGGAACCACATTAGTGGATTTCCTAGTTCTTTACCTCAGTCATTTTGCTCTCCAGGCCTCATTTCCTGACATGCAAAACAACAGGTTACCCAACTTTCAAAGCCCTGCAGGGAAGGCCCTATATAGTCAGGCTCATCAGCATCTCCTCTTTAAGCTCATTGGGCTTCTATAGTAGAGTTCATTTAAATAAAGTGTTTTCTCAAAGTTTGAAAACTACCATACCATATGATTTCTAAGGTCCTTTCAGCTCTAGGATATAAAGTGTGCCTGTAGCAGGAACGCCAACAACACATTATTAGCACAGAAAAGATCACCAGGGGCCTTAGGAAGGAGGTCACATTTGGAGGCCTCCTTTTTTTTTTTTATATTGACTCCTGCTGTTCAAGCCTGCTGGCTTCCTTGTTGTGGCCTGACATTTAACTAAAGAGGAAATAACTGTGGTATCTCCATGAATTTAGCAACTCAATTCGAAAGGCAAAAATCTACCCCAAAGGTTGTTTGTCATTGTGGAGGCAAAATAATAACTGGCTAGTTGTCTGAATTTTCTCTCTTTTCACTAACTATCTTAATCTCAAGGGGCAATAATCAGATGTAAGTCTTACTGAGTGACCAGGCATAAAGCCAGCTGAGCATTCAGAAGCAGATGTAGCCAGCCGCAAGCCAGGTGACTGCTGGGAGAGCTTGTCAGCAGTTTAGAGATGCCACTTCCCCCATTTGGACACTACGCACTGGTACGTCTTCAGAAACAAGCAACTATTTAAAACGCTTATAACCTTTGTCTTCCTATTCACCCTGTAACCCAGGAAAGACGGTTAATGACATGTGGCAAAACTTGGGTTCAAATTCAGAATCTGTGCTTACTGTGTACTTTGGACAAATCACCTCTTATCTAAAGTAGGGGATCATAATATCTACTTTGCAGCACTGCTTGAGGGTTAAACAAGGTAATGCATGTGAAAGCATTTTGTAAATAGCAAAAAATCTTACGAACATAAAGGTGCATTTATCATAATGAATAATGGCACCATATTCGAGCAAACAACATTAGCGAAAAAAAACACTCTTACATTCACAAGCTTTACAAATGCTTTTATATATAATCACACAATATGCATCTATTAACACATACATTTATTCATTCATTCACTCACTAGTTCCTGTCTGTATAGCACTGGCTCCTATGGGAGATAAGAAGTAAATGACTGGGGGGTGGATTTAGATGAAAAATACATTTAGGGTTTGATGATCTTATAGTTCAATATGTGTTGAGTCACTATTATGTTCCAGGAACTAGGCTTCTCCTTGTGGGAACCTACATTGTTAAGACCCTATTTCCCCAGGGGAGAGTCTCATGGCCACAGAAGGATGATAGTGGCTCAGTAAGTCTGAGGGCATCCAAAGCTGGCCCCCAACTTGGCAAATGAATGCTGACTGAACACAGATTTTATCCTAAGAGATTTTAATCTTAGGGCCACATTCCAGAATGTTCATTGCTTTCCCCATCCCCTGTTTAACCACATTCCATCATATCTTGCTTGGGTGCCCGAGAATCTCTCAGATGCCCTGAATAAACTGCACATTATGTCTTCAAGGATGAGCCCTGTTTGGCCCTTTAGAGTAGCATGACCGGACCTGTAGACAGCTAGACTCATGGACTCATGGAGTGATGGTCCTTAGAGCCTCTTCAGTCTAGTGCTAAAGCGAAAATGAACTTTTTCATAAAAAATTAAAGTTGGTGTGCCTCCATTGAACATGTTCTTTTAAATTATAGCAGAAAATACAGGTGATTTGTCATTTACATATATGACTATGTTGAGAAAATATGCAGAATGAAGTATCTTTAAGTAGCAGAAATAAAGGACCCCAGCGGCCTATGGGCAAGTTAACTGGGCCAGCATGCCCTTTGGTTTGCCTGTGTCACATTGTACCATGGCCACCCACATAGTGATCACAGAGATCAGTGCTTTTACTTACTCCTGATTAATTCCAAACTTGCTTTTCTTGCTTTTAATAAATGTAAATAAAGACAAACGTAAGCTTGGCCATATAATCCCTAATGTGAAGGCTGAAATTGGATGGTAACTACTAGAGTTTTCCAGTCTAAGAGAAACTTTTTCCTTTGATCGTTCTTATTTCTCTCAGAAAATGAGGACAATGAAGATTAAAGTTTTACCCCTGTTGAGTGCTCCTCTCCTGCCCTCTTTCCCTCTTTCGTAAGGGCTCTTCCGTCAGAGAAGAGCACTGTTTATGTCTACAATCCAAGGAGACAGGGCAAGGAGAAAGGGTGGCGTTTCCTACAGGGGGAACCCTCCAATGCCAGCAGCCTTTTCTCTGAGCCTCTGTAAGATGCTCCTGGATGACCCCTGACATCTCGATGCCTTTGACTTTGATTAGGTCCATTGGCTCCTGGTGGGGCAGAGGCCTGGTGTGTATTTGTTCTCTGCGTGTTAGAAAAACTCCCAGGCGCCACATGGTGTTGAAGTGGGTACTTTGTGGTCTGTTATCGAATGACTCCTTGGAGAAAGGCCATTTCCTCTTCCACAGCCTTGGGGGGTGAAAGCCCTCTTGCCATGGACGGGTTTTGGCAGGTCTGCGGTGACGTCCATGGTGCTCTGCAATCTCTGTTTGTCTAGCTTTTTTTACAGCCCTTGGATATAGACACAATGTGCGTGTCCTCTTTTGCTCTTTAACACTGTTGTATTAGTAAAACATGTGCACCACTCTCTTTAAAATGTATTTATTTTTAATAGGCTAGGAAATAGCCTTATAGCTGCAGAAAGGTTACATGAAAAATTTTGGAACTTGTTTAGCTCATACATTTCTTATGACTAAAGACCATCACACATTAGTGATCTTATAATAAATCTCATAATAATTCTAAGACTAAGGTTATCCTGAACAAACTGTGATCACCCTAATATCATCATAATAATGGCAAATAACATTTGCCCAAGGTATAGCAGTTTGGAAAGTACTTTCCTATAAATTACCCATTATGTTCCTCATACCGTCATCAATGTCATTTTACGATAGAAACTAGAGGCTTAGAGGACAAGAGATTTGCCCAGGATCACTCAGACGTGAGGGAGGAGCCAGGATTTGAGGCCAGGCTTCTGACTATAGGGCCACAGAGGCCGCCTAACCCATGCAAATTTCCTATGTTTCTTGCGAGTCAGAAGAGCTGGCGGAGACCGTTACTGGAGTAGGCGTGGAGGGACTGTGATCTGGGTGTCATTTTGCTGCCTGTAATTGTGTGAGACTGAGCAAACCTCTTAACTCATGAAGGCCCCAGGCTCCTCCTTTCTAATTGAAGAGCTTGAACAGACTAGTGTTTGTCAGTGGCATAGCTTCATGCAGGCATTTCTAAGGTTCTACAAATACCTAATTGACTTGGAGGTGGAGGTAGACCTTTGCCCATTCTTAACTCTTGTTTTCAAATTTTTGAGTTCATCTAAATAGCATTTTAGTTCGAATGTTATAACTTAAAATGTATTGAAGGAGAAACCAGATCACTATATGGAATCAACAAAAAGATGTGGAAACTAGCTGTGCAAACTCAACCCCCTCACCCTCTTTGGACTACAAGAGGATTAAAGTTGAAGAGGTCAAGAATGGATGGAAATTTGATTTCTTTAGAGAGAGTTGTCAGTATGCTGTTAGTGTCCTTTACCCATGGAGAGGGGAAAGGAGGTGCTTTTCCCTCACCCCATGATCTGTGAGCAGGGGTTCTGGGGGACCACTTGGAGTACTTGATTTGTGCCCCTGTGGTTTGAAGAGACCCTGTGGGCCTGCATCAGACTCCACCTTGAGAGATCTAGAGCAAGTGGTGGCTGAAGCCCTTCGCATGGAGTGGAAGACTGTGGGGTAGGAAGTTACTGCACTCCCTTTGAATGAAGACCAAAGGGGCATGCTTCTGTGGACCAGGTGAAAGCAAAGAAAGAGAAAGAACTAGCTTGCAGTTGCCTTAGGTTCTACCTAAGACAGCCATCTAGGGTAGCAAGGAGACCTCAGCAGAAAAAGCTGGAGGTAGGACTGATGGAAGACTCACTAGAAACCAATATGAAGACATATACTTACCTTTGTCACAGGAACAGCAGGTGAAAGTCCATAGAAGTGAGAGAATCTTCCAAGAACCTACGACAACACCCCATGAGAGAAACAGTCAACTTTAAATACTGACTAGGCCCAGTGAGCACCCGTGTCACCCATGACAGTGTCTGTTGACATTGCTTCTTTGCCTCCACTCTTTCTCCTGACTCTTTCTGGAACTGTCAGAAACCCCACTGATTAGCTGGGGCAAAGCAGATGGGAGAAGGAGGTGGGAAACTAAAGACTCAGCCAGCCCAAAGCCCCTTCTCTGCCCCTGGGCCCAGCCTAAAGCCATCTTCACTGGGGAATGGAGACATTAACTTTGAAAGGAGCTCAGAGTTTTGGTTACAATGGTCTCATCAGATTAATAACTGAACTTAAATTGTTGGGAGGAGTACAGTGAGTAAAGGACTTTCTTATTTTCTTCATTAAGTCTGAGAACAACCAGAAAAGGTTGGCACTGAATTACACCCAAAGGAAAGGGAACACCAGCCCCAAAGAATGGGCATACAGGGGCAGTGAGGAGAAAGGAATAAAGTTATTTTCTGTTATCCTTCAAGGGTCCTGAACATTGAACACAATGGTAACATCCATACACTAAAATTAATGCAAATAATGTTACTTTTTTTTTTTGCTCCTGATAAATTGATTTGAAAATGAGTTCTTCAATTTCAAAAGCTTGAAAATTGCAAAAACTCAATGTTGAAAGCCACTTCTGACACTGGCATCAATACTAGTTAGTACAGAGTGGGGAAAAAGGTAGTGGCACAGTTCTTTTTTTCCCCCCTTCCCAATTGTGTTCACATCCATTTAGCTGTCTAGGCATGAAATCAAAGGAATTGAAATTGTTTCCTTCTCTATGAAGAGATGACAACTTTGATCCCGGTCCCTCCCATCCCCAGATCCCTCCTCCCCCAACACACAGACAATAATAAACCTTCCATCTGAATTAGGGGCTGGTAGAAGAGGAAAAAAGAAAACGAGTGGAGGCGGCAACAAAAATGAGGTTAAGGAACAGAAAAAGAAAGAGGAAGTGGAGGGAAAGTTGCTGTGGGCACAGAGCAGCCTTCCTGATCAGAAGGGAAAGGGAATTAGCGCCTCCTGAGAAAAAAACAGGCCTGCCTCTTCTCTGACCGGCTCCCACAGCATCACTTCTCCAGCTCTGCCCCTTTCCCCACTTCCTGGGGACAGGGTTGCGGGTGGTTGTGGCGGGAAACACGCCCCCTTGAATGAGCCTCCCCACAATTACAAACCCGTCCTGGGCCTTTGTACAGCTGCTTTGGTTCTCACCTCCCTCCACTTTTAGTGTCTTTCCTCTCTCTGACTTCCTCCTTGGGTCCTTTCCCGAAGGCTAGTTCCCCATCCAGCTGGACAATGTGCCACAGGTTAACTTAGAGCCACAAGGTCCCCTATAGTCGCTATAATGTAGTGCCGCTTCTTACAGTGTCGGTTATATTTGCGGCCAAGCAATAAAACAGTTTTTTTCTTTTTCTTTACTGCAAAAAAGCGTTACTGTTTCCATTTTGTCCACGGCTTGGGAGAGGGCTCCAGGGAGGTTAAAAAGCTGCCCGGTGGCTGCAGAGAGAAGCTCAGGCAGAAGCCCTGACACCAGGGGGTTGCAGAGGGGCCCCTCAAGGGCCGTTGCGCCCGGAGGCTCCAGTCGCGCTCCGGGTGCGCCCTTGGAAGGGCTACTGGCCCCGCCCCGTCTGGGGGCCTGCGGCTGGCCGTTAGTCTGGTGGTCGCCATTCCCCTCAGGGCCGGCTGCCCCGGAAGCCCGCGCTGGCCGTCTGCGCGCCGGCGGCGGCTTCCACACGTGCGGGGTTTCGTTCCCCTCGGCCTGGAGTGGCGTCGGCAGGTCCTGGAAGAGGGCGCCTCGCCGGTTTTGCGTTTGCGAGCTGAGCGTTACCCCGGGCGCCCTGGGGCTTCTCCTCAGCCAGCTCCAGGTGGAAGTGCCCACGTCCGCCAGAGCCGCCTCCTTTCCGTGGAGGTGGAGGCCCAGAGAGAGGTAGGTGTAGGAAGCCCTCAGATGCCTGTTGGCCCGGCGGGTACCTCAGCCGCCTCCTCGTGGAACAGTTCTGACTAACTTGGGAGCTCGTGGTTGGTGAACAATAAGGAGCTGGGCTCAAAAACCAAAACCAAAACCAAAAACAGTGTTGGCCGTTCCCGGAGGCAGAGGACGGCTGAGTGGTTGGTTCCCAAGTTTGCGACTGGAGAAGAGGTTGGAGGCGGAAAGAAGGGGCTTTCTGCGCAATCCAAACACTGTTGAAGCCAGAGACGGATGGGTGGATCGACGGGTGCTTGGCCTAGAACGATTTTTATATTAAAGCAAACTTGGATGTATTGTGGCGTAGAATGTAACATTTGTATGAATGTTAAATCCAACCGGAGACTTGACATAAATATAAAGCTTGCAACTGCTTCAAGCTTGGTTCAGCCAGATCCTCAGGGTTATTTCACTCGACTGTGTTATTAGAGGTGTTTCCTGGAAGTGCTTGAGGAGCGTGCTTGGCCCAGTTTGTCTCTCTTCTCAGGAGCATCTGTTTTGGCAGTAGCAAAAAGTATTCAAGAACCACAGAAATGGCACTTCACTGGTAGAAATGAAGGTGGTTTGATGGGAGGTGGAAGAGATTGGTCAATGTGTGAAGCAACTTTAATTTCATATATTCTGCCAACTGATGGGTCCAGCTGTTTATACATCTCTTGTGAGATAGGTAATGAAAATAGGTAGGATTTAATGAGAGTTTATTAGACCTACTTTCCCCAAATTATGTTCCATGGGTTACTAGCCTTGTAAAATGCCTCAAAAAAATTGAGTTCCATGGTCAGATAAGTTATCGAGACACCCTCTTGGAAATTCACCAAGTACAAAGATGTTAAAGGCTATGAGAAATCATGTAGCAAAACAAACACATTAGTTTGACCCAGTGTTGCCCAAATATAGTGCATCTTTTTTTTTGTTTTTACTGTAACTTTTTCATAACTCCATTACAATAACTCAGAATCAGTATTTGGGGGAACATGCCTAGGGAAAAACTACTAGATTACTTTTTTTTTTTTTTAAATAGACCAGAAGTTACTAATCTTTTCCTCACCCAGGGTTCCTTTTTTGATTTTCCCCTTTATCTCATGTTTTGAACATTTTTTTCCTAGTAAATAAAACCATACTTATCTCACTCAAGAGAAGTTAGGTAAGCATAGGAATGTATGAGCAATATTCACTGCTGCAGATTCCTTAATTTTGGCTCTCAATCAGTACTTGTCCCTAGGTCTGTTCCGCTGTGGATATTCAGTTTGGATATTACAACTTGGTGACAGTCTGAGCTCTCAGTTTCATCCAAGGAATGCCTATGGTATCATCAACAACCAATCAGAACTTTTGAACAAGATGAGCTAGACAGTTGCCGGAATGAACTGATATAACTCTAGCCCAAAATGAAATAAGATGGTATAGTTAGCTTGTGTAAATAAGTATATGATGCATATACAATTGTCTTTAGAAGTTTAAAAAGATTTAAAATAGCCCCAGGATGTTTTGCTAACTTCACGATCTTTGAGCATCCAGGTATTACAGCTTTAGATGTACAATAAGGCATTTTACAAATGTTATTATTGCACTTCTATGACAGGTTGCTTTTGTATTCAAAATTCTATTATTTGAAAAATGACTTGATATTAAGTAAATCTCAAGATTGCAAAAAATGATAATATATTACTAAAAGTATGAAAAAGTAAGAAAATTGTGAAGCATGACAGACCCTTTGGTCTTTAAGCAGAAATTTTTATTCCTAGTTAATTGAGTATAAAGACTTTAGAAGAACCACATTTACACATTGTGTTTTACAGATGATAAAGCACTTCTACATTAATCATCTCACTTAATTCTCTCAGCAATCAGGTGATGTTTTTATCTGTTCACAATGTGGCATTGAAGAGTGCCACATTATATGAGTTTTGGAACCTTTTGATTGCAGATGTTAGAAACGCAACATAAACTACCTTATGCAAGAAAAACAATTTATTCGAAGGTTACCGGTGGTTTTTTTCTCTCCCCATAGAGGAAATTCTAGGAAACATTGAATAATCAAACACAAGAGGAGCAGAGATGCAGCTGTGTTATGAACACTTTGAGCCAAGGACTAGAAGGCTGTCAGGATTTTTCTCAATCTCATGTGCCTCTCTGGTTGTTGCTTTTACTCTCTCTCATTTCAGACTGCCTTTCTCTAGTTGGTGGAAGACTTGCTTGCCAGAAGCACCTGAGTTTTACATCTAAGTGTGGGGCCACTGGAGAGAGAGGAGTTCAATTTGTACTTCATTCCAAAGCCACAAGCCACTAGGAGGACTGTGGCTTGGCTTAAGTCCAATGGTAAGCTGTGGAGAAGTGAACAACAGTAGCCAGGAAGCTGGGCCTAATGTATACATACAGTGCCTGCTGTGGCAAAAATGTAGGTGAGGAGGAGTTGTGAGAGTAGGGGTGGGGAGGGAATCAATTCTTAGAAAAGATGTGCTAGGCAGATAGTTATGTAGGTGTGTACACCATATCATGCACTGGTGGCCTGTCAGCAAAACCCCTAAGCACAAATTAGCTGAATTTATGCTCAGTTATATTAGGAGAATGATCATATAATAATAGAAACTGCATAGGTCATTGCCTTCAAGGAGGCCAAATCGTCCCCATCTCATACCAAGAAATTTCTTAAAAGAAATTAAGCCACGTTCTATTCAGACCTGGGGTAAACATTGCAGAGGTTTGTTCTTGGCTCCTATTTTAAGGGTAAAACTGGTTAGGAAAGAACTATGTGAAAATAACTCATGACCTGAGAAAGAGAGGGCATCTCTGTGCCCGAACTATTTCCTTATATGACTATTGACAGTGAGATAAGAATGAGGGTTTTGGCCGAACTTTAAACTCCAACTACCTAATCTGTTACCTTCCCAGGAAAGTCTGTCTTCAGGTACCTCAACTCCTCTTCTACGAGGGAGGGGAGCAAAAAAAAGGTATGGGAAGTAAAGCAGTAACTCTAGGAATTAAAAAGAGGAATTGTTTGGATAAGAACTGTTTGGTTCTCAGGTAGGTGTTGGGTATATAAAACTACAAAGAGTATGCAATGGTAGAACCAGAAACCTGTTCTTTAGGAACTTAGCAACTTGTTTGAATTTTCTGTAATCATTTCCTTTTACTTCTCTTAGTATTTTTCTTGGAAAAAGCAAGTGCAAATTTCAGCTGTGCTAAGGGGAATGTCTACTCTACCCACACTGCCTCCTCCAACCTCTCTGCCTTTCTGTGCCCAACTTTTTTTATTTTATGGGAGGAGCCTAATATCCTTGGAGCTGGTGTTGGTAATGGATCTAGAATACAAGTGGGAAAATTCCAAGGATCAAGAGAGAAACTCTCCGTTTTGTGGTTGGTAGTGGGCGGAGGCTGTATTGAAAAGTATGTTGGTTAATTTTAGGCGTCAACTTGGCTGGGCCATGGTGCTCAGATAGTTGGTCAAACATTATTATGGGTGCTTTGTGAAGGGTTTTTGTTTGTTTTTTTGGATGAGATTAACATTTAAATTGGTGGACTTTGAGTAAAGCAGATTGTCCTCCATAATATGGGTGGGCCTCATCCAATCAGTTGAAAGCCTGAGTAGAACAAAGACTGACCTCCTTGAGCATGAAGAAATTCTATCAGCAGACAGCCTTTGTACTCTTTCCTGGGTCTTTGGCCTGCTCTGTAGATTTTGGATTTACCAAGCCTCTGCAGTTGCTTAAATACACCCACACACATACATATATGCATCCTGTTGGATCTGTTTCTGTGGATAGCCCTAATATAGAAGTTATTCCCACAGCCAACCTTTACACAGAGATTGCCCAGTCAGAGCTCTTAAATCATGAAGGCTAATTTGCAACAATGTGGTTGGACCTAGAGAGTATTATGCTTAGTGAAATAAATCAGACAAAGACAAATACTCTGTTATCATTCATATGATAAAAAATTAAACAAATGAATGTATATCACAGAACAAAAACAGACTCACAGATATAGAGAATAAACTAGTGGTTACCAGTGGGAAGAAGGAGGAGGGGAGGGGTAAGATAGGGACATGGGATTTAGACACACAGACTGTTATGTATAATATAAATAAACAACAAGGAGATATTGTACAGCATAGGGAAATATAGGCAGTATTTTGTAATAACTTTAAATGGAGTGTAATATATAAAAATATTGAATCACTATATTGTACACCTAAAACTAATATAATATTGTAAACAAACTTCAATAAAAAATCATGAAGGCTATTGCTATACATAGCCCTATTCTTGAAAAATGTAATAAGGGAAAAGAAATAAATTTCCCAAATATCAGTGACTGTTTATCATTTATTGAGGGTCTCATTCTGCTAGGTCTTAAAACCCCAGCATGACAGAATTCAGCTGTATAGGGATGAGAGTGAAACGGGTTCTAGATTAACAGAACAAATTGTATGGGCAGCATGTAGGGTTTGAGGAGAGAGTGGATGAGTTTGGTAGGTGCCCAGGAAATATGAAGGGAATTCTAGAAATATTATATTGGAAAAGGTTTGTATGGCCTTGATTGCCAGGCTAAAGAGGCCTTTTCTGTGTAGGCAAATAGAAGCCAATGAGGATTTTTGAACTAGGGAATGAATTATTTGGAGGGGAGGAAACTGGCAGGGCAACATTTTGTGGCTTGGAAGGAAAAGATTGGGAGTAAGAAATCCATTTGGAAAGTTACTGTAATTATCTCCACATTAATTCCTTTATTCTTTTATTCACGGGACACTTATGGAGCCCCTGTTAGTGCCAGGCATTGCACGGCATAAAGAAATAAAATGGCGACTGTGGAGGGAGGTGCATGTGATGGAAGAAATATAAGCTATGTTTGTGAAAGCATTTGCCAGCCTTCAGTACTTAAGCCTGAGGCCTGGCCCACAGCAGATTTTGACACACAACTGAGAGTTCAGAGTTTTTTTAGGGTACTTTACAGAGTAGTACAAAGTACTTTTGTACCTTTTTTATTCATCGCCTCAGAATAAGGGAAGACAAAGGCCCAAATTGAAGTGGGAAAATAATCCCAGTAATAATGGACCTAAAATATGTATATATATATATGTGTGTATATACATACACATATATATACATATACATACATATATATATATATACTCATAAACTTGGTGCTCCTGGCTCAGATGATAGACTCCGTGAACATAAGAGATTGAACTTGGATCTGCAGCCAGAACACGGTATTTTTTTTTTTTTTTATCTTTCATCTACACAAAGCGTGTGTTGATTCCTGTCTCACAAAGCCCAGCCTAAGGAGCACTGCCTGTTTTATTAAGGAATCGTCCCTCTCGGACAGCTGTGCGCCCTGTAAACGGCCTA
The DNA here is from genome assembly GCF_036321535.1 of Camelus dromedarius. Classification (NCBI taxonomy): domain Eukaryota; kingdom Metazoa; phylum Chordata; class Mammalia; order Artiodactyla; family Camelidae; genus Camelus; species Camelus dromedarius. Next base: position 46,100,057 of record NC_087437.1, read on the forward strand.
CTCCGATGGAGCCTGCGCGCCAGAGGAGTGCGCATGCTCTGAGAGCCGGCCCCGCCGCACCTGTGCGCCCAGGGATAAAAGCAGCGTTACCACCTGCAGTGCCAGGCGTCAGTGAAGGGCTGGAAGGGGTTTTCATTTCGGTCACTCATTCACCCGGAAAGACTCAGCACTATCTTGTGAACCTGGTTTCTGAGAAGTCAGGCAACCTGATTGCACTTTACAACTTGGTCAATGTTACATTTTGAGGGCTCATAAAAATTAATCTAGACACATGCTGCAAAGCTGACACCATGAAATGAAAGAATGAGCAAAGGCCTTCTTTCTGTTCGTGTCTAGGATGGGTCACACTGCGTGTGGGGCCGCAAAGTGCCTCCGAGGAGAGAGACCCTTCAGCTCCTTTTCCTGTTACGGCTGGCGAGCTCAGCTCCCCTGAGAAGGGCCCTCATTCTGCCACCACAGACAAATAACTGAATAGATGTCATGGAAATGACAAAAGCTGCCTTCTGAGAGGTTTCTAGACTGTCCCCCAGATTGGTTCTCCTTCCAGTCCCTCATCTCAATTAAATAATTATTTTGAAAGAATTAGTAGCTATCATTTACTGAGGACCTAATATGTGCCAGTTCATTTACAGGTGTTGTCTGACTCCTACCATCACGTATCCTGTCTGGTAGTGTTATCCCCTAAGAATCAGAAAGGAGAACTTGTTTAGGTCACACAGCTAGAAATTTAGGGAGTCTGTATACAAACCTAGATCTCCCTCCTGCAACTGCCCACACTTTTATGAATTCTACCTTATTTAAGGCAATATCTGGGTCATTTAAATTTATTTTCTGTGGATGTAAACTGCAGGTACCGTAGGCATTTATGTTCAGTGGAAGAAGGTGAGAGGTCTAATTTTCTTCCTTCTAAAGATTCTCTAGCTCTCTCCACTGAGAGAGGGTGCAGAGAAAAGTACATGAGAGAATTTTGAATCATCCTTTTAAAACACGGTGTCAGATTTTTAATAGCAAGACAAAGCTATGGAGCAACTTAATATTTTTAGAATTGAAATCTTATATAAAAAAAATGAAGAATACTTGGGTATATTCCCATTACTGGTAAGATATTTGTATATTAGCTTTTAGTATTTTTTTTAAAAGAAAAACTATTTTACTCTTTGAAAAATAATTTAAACAATTTAGGAAAGTGAAAATGAAAAGTGAGAGTGAATCACCAAGAATGCCACCACCCAGAAACTGCCACAGTTAAATTAACGCTGGCTGGACCTGGATTTTTCTATGCATACAGTCAAACAGACATACTTTATAAAAATGGCATCATGATATAAGTGCAATTTCTCAATAAAAATTTGAATTTAACAGAAGAAAAATCAAATGAAACGCAAGTGGAGGATTTGTTAAACTTCAGGTAAATGTTTCTTCTCTATTAGGGATATTTCCTAAATATCCCTCTAAGGTTACAAAAGGGGTTATGAAGAGCGTGTAAAGGTATTTTCTGCCCAGCATTAGATGGTATAAAATGAAAACATGAACATTATCACTCTTTCATCTCCTCTTTACTCATCTCTCAGGTACTATTATATTATTACTTTCAAAATACCCAGATTAATAATGTTTCCATTCTGAATTATAATTTCATTATTTTTGTGTAATTTCTTTATTTAAATGGAAGTGTTGATCCCCACTAGTCTTTGTACTATAGTTTCTTTGATCTTTAATTCATCTCTTTTTTGTTTGAATTTCATTGTCAGATAATTTTTTTCAAAAAGGACACATTGGCATCATATTCCCTGGTTCTTTCATGTTTGAAAATGGCTGTTTTCATATGACTGACTGAATGATCCTGGTCAGTTTCTTTTCATTAGAATTTTGTGGCTATTTCTCTAGTCTTCTGCTATCATATGTTATTGGAAGACATATGAGATGAGGCCAGTCTGATTTTTTTCCATCTTTGTTAGTATATGAGAGTTCTCCAGAGAAATAGAACTAATAGGATATATATATACACACACATATATACATATATCCTATATATGAGATATTTATAGAGATTTATTATAAGGAATTGTCTCATTTGATTATGGAGTCTTGAGAAGTGCCAAACAGGAGACTCAGTTGAGCTGATGTGTAGTTCCGGTCTGAGTCCAAAGCCTGAGAAGTAGAAGAGCTGATGGTGTGTGAGTTCAAGTCTGAAAGCCAGCAGGCTCAAGACCCAAGAAGAGTGGTTCAGTCCCAGTCCAATGCTGGACAAGATGAATGTTATAGCTCAGGTGGTCAAGCAGGAGGAGTTCCCTCTTACTCAGCCTTTTTGTTCTATTCAGGGCTTCAACTGATTGGATAAGATGCACCCACATTGAGAAGAGCAATCTGCTTTACTCAGTCTCCTGATTCACATGTTAATCCTATCCAGAAACTCCCTCACAGACGCACCCAGAATAATGTTTAGCTACGTGTCTGGGCACCCGTGGTGCAGTCAAAGTGACACATAAAATTAACCATCACAGTAGTTATGTGCTTCTCTGGACATCTAAAGAATTCTTCCTCTATTCTTAATGTTCTGTAGCTAACCCAGGTAGTGTCTATATCGAGCCTTCTGTATTAGATTTTCTTGAAACTGATTTGCATGTCCAGTTTTTTCCTTCACTTAGGGTGAGAGTATGGGGGATTTTTTGCTACTATACCTTTCACCACGGCTTCTGCTTCATTTGTAGTTTCTCTAGCACAGAGACACCAATTATTACTATTTGGGATTTTAGTCTTTTATTTTCTCTATGTTAGTATTATTCCAGTTGAATTTGTATTTTGTCTTAAAATTTCATATTCAGTGGAGTCTATTCTTCCTTGTCACCTCTAGTTTATCAGTTAGTTCTGTGATGAGATTGCTTCAGTTGAATCTTCATTTTACTATTGTTATCTTATCTTTGAGCTCATGCTTTATTGAATTCATATTCTCATATTCTCTTCATGCTATGGCACAAAGCAGGTGTTAATGATTTCTTTCTAGGTCTTTTCTGTCCTTTCTTCTTCCCTCCCTTCCTTCTTTCCCTGTGTTATGTTTTCAGAGTTCCCATTACATTTATTTTCAGTCTGCTCTTGCCTGATCAGTTCTGTCTGGGCTTGCCTCTCTTATGGTATGGAAGACTTCTTAATTCACTTCCCAATGAATCCAGCATAACTTCCCCTCTGAGCAAGAGTTCCAAGCTGAGTACTTTCTATTTATTTTATGAAGCTAATGATGACTTGTGGTGGTCTGATCTTAGGGTTAATAGCTGAGTTAAACCAGCTCTCTCTTGTTTCTCTCAGAATCTTCTCTTTCCCTAGCTATTAATTTTTGATATATGGCATCAGGTTACACCCGTTTCTTTGCTTGGTTGCCTTTGGTGAATCTATGCCTAACAATGTTCTTAAATCTGTATTTTGCTCAAATTTAATATCTTGGGGGGGAGGGAATTTTTGTTTTGTTTCTTTTCATATCTATTTGGAAGTCTTAATCCAGAAGGTGGAATAATATGTGAGGAAACTAAATGAAGAAATTGACTTGCATTTAAGTCAGGGCAACTTTTTTAAATTAAATTCAGGGAGTACCATATCCTTATGACACAGGCGACTGTGTTGTACAGGGGAAAGAGAACCGAACTGAGTGTCAGGTAGCCTGAAATTCTAGCCCTCGGCTCTAGCATATGCAGCTGAAGTTGGGGAAAGCCCTTGATTTCTTTGACCCTCAGCTATAAAGTGGGATGATAGTACCCCTGTGACTACCTCATAGAACTGTTGTGAGGCTCAAAAGAGACAAATAAAAGGGCTTTGTAACTAGCAAATTAACACTTAGTATAAGACTGTCATTATTTTATCATCCTTGTCATTATTATCATTGACTCTTTATTTGTAGAGATCATCATGAGGATGGTTAGAGGAGAGTTCTTAGGAAAGGGCAGGAGTGGGTGCTGACCATCTGATTTAAGTCAGGAGTTTCCCCAGCCACTCACATTTGCCCTGATGGGGAGGGAGAATGTGCTTAGTTTTTAGGAGGTTTTCAGCTTACCCTGATTCCATCTCTCATCTCCATTGAGAATAAGTAAGTTTAGGCAGTCACCTACCTGAAGACAGGTGACTTAATGTTTCTCTTCTAGCTCTGTGTTTTTATAAATGTTGATAAAATGTCCAAGCAATCTTTGCATTAAAGAATTAATAGTATTAATCCTACTTTAATAAATTGTTATGGCTCCTTTTGGATTTCAAGAGCTTTGCACTGTTGTTTTTAATTTTGATTAAGCTTCTTTTCAAAATGTAGGCATGCAAAATATGTTCTCTACTGACTCAAAGGAGAAGAGCAGTGAAAGCTTTGACCACAAGTCAAAAGCTGAGTAATAAACCTTGTTTATAATACTGCTAAACCTGAATTATGCAAACTAGATGATTTATTTGCTTATGAGTTTTACTTAGAAAACTAAAATTTTACTTATTCAACTTCAACATCACTGATTTTTAAAAAAATTTCCCGTTTAAAAGTGCATATTTAAAAAAAGTAATTGATACACAGAACTAGGTTTCACATCCTCACACATGCTGAAAGGTAAAATAAGCTCATTGACATTGTTGATTTTTCATTCCACTTTACTCAGGCTTTCAAAATAATCTTGGTTAGGGTAAAAGCAATACTGAATTGAAGAGTTTGAAAGAAACCATTTACAAAGTGATCACAATTTTAAATCTTAGTTTAAAAAGTTGATAATATTGCTTTTACATTCATTTAGCCTACTCTAACAAAAAAAATCTATAAATATTTTTTGCTGTGTAACTTTGGAACTCAATGGAAGCCACAGAAATGGAGAAGTTAAGATACCACATAGGGGACTGAACGTTTGTAAATGCTGGCTGGAGATGCAGTGTTGAAGCTAGTCAGAGCCTAGATTATTCTTGTACTGGGGAATGGCAGCTTCATTGAACACAGGTTTGGCTCTGCTGCCATCCTAAGTCACACCTGTGTTAATGAAATGGTCCTCTCAACTCAACACTTAAATATTTACTGTAGAAATAGTCTTCCTACTGCTATAGCTCAGGGAACCATACGTCAAAATGTGTAGCCAAGTTCTGCAGTATATCTTGGCTGTGTTTGTTTTTAGGACTCATGTTATATAAAAATAAATCTATCACATTATTTGGGAGTATCCCTAATATGTCTGTTTTCTTTACTACTTATCAGCATAATCATTTCAAATCTGAAACAGGGATAGAAAATAGAGCATTTGATTTCAATTTACAATAATGAAGGCCATTATCTCAGAATTTATTATACCATCTTTGCATCATTTGAATGAAAAGAAAAGGGGAGAAAGAGGCCTTTTCAGAAGAATAAGATATTTCCTCAACCTTCAGCTGATTTGGCAGGACATGCAGGGTGTGGTGTTTTTATTCAGTGAAACTAAGAAGTTGTTTTTATTTCAGATTCAGCATAGCTGAAGTTCATTCTCTGGGTTGTCTTAATGTGTCACAAATCCCCAAATGGCCAATACAGATTGAGGAAAACAAATACTAATGAACATTAGTGGAAATATATCAGATCAAAAACCTAATATTTGCTTTCATTTTGGGTTAAAAAAATATTTGTAGTTAAGTTTGTCAAGAAATGCTCATTATGCTTTTCTGACTTTCTTCATTCTTTTTTTTCTGATTTAACAATGGATCGTTTTTGTACACTTCCCATATTTTTCCCTTCTCAGCAGCATGGTGGAGTTAATTGTGAGGTAGAAAATTTAGGGTCACTTTTGTGTGTGTCACTTAGTCCTTTTGTCCTCAGCTCTCCATCTGGGAAAGGAGGACTTCTAGGGTGGGAGCAGGTCACAGAAATCTGCTGTGGAACACTACCGCCCCCCCCCCCCCGCCCCCCGCCTCGGGAACCACTGAGGCAGGTAGGGAGGAGTCCAGGCTCTCCCACTCTCGCTTGAACCACAGTGCTCTTCCTTGTATCTGTTTATTGTATTCAGCTTAACCATAAGGTTCTGTATATAAAAGATGTTTTGCCAAGAAAAAAAAAATTAATAAAACTTGAAACCCACTGTTATCTGTTCTTGGTTCACTTTTTAACTGCCTTCTTTGAATTAATTATTTCTTATGACAGTTTTATCTCCTTTATTACCATATCAGCTGTATCTCTATGTTATGTTATTTAAGTGGTTTCTTTATTATTTATAGTCTACATCTTTAATTTATCACCGTCTACCTTCAAGTGATACGATTCCATTTCACATGTAGTATACCAGCCTTGCTACACTGTACCTTCATTTCTTCCTTCCCAGGCTTTGTGCTTTGATGTCCTACTTTTAAGGTCTCCATATGTTGTGTACCCACATGGTTATTATTTTTGCTTTAAACAATCAGTTGTCTTTTGATGATACTTTAAAAATATAACACATTTTTTCATATTTGCCAGTGTATTTTCCATTTCTGGTGCTCTTCATTCCTTTATGTAGACACAGATTTGCATATACCTTTTTAAAACATTTATTGTAGTGAATGTCTGCTGATGATAAAGCTGTTTTATGTTTGAAGAAGCCCTTATGTTGCCTTCATTTTTGAAAGATATTTTCACTGGCAAAGTATTCTAGGATGACAGTTGTTTTCTTTCAGTCCTTTCAAGATGATACCCCAGATGTTCTAGATTGTGTTCTTTTCAACAAGAAATCTACTTTCATACATGTATCTATTTGTTCTTCTGCATGTAATGTGTCTTTTGTCTCTGGTTGCTTTTATGATTTCCTAATAATCACTGGTTTTATGTAATTTCCTTATGATATGCTTTGATATAGTTTTATTCATGTGTCTGTACTTGAGTTTTTTCAGGTTTTGAATCTGTGAATTAATAGTTTTATCAAATTTGAAAAAAATTTAACCATTACTACTTCAACTTTTTGCCTCTTTCCCTTTCCTTTGGGAATTCCAATTATATGTATATTGGTGCTCTTAAAGTTGTCCCATAGCTCACTGAAGCTCTTTTTATTTTATTTGTCAGACTTTTTATCTCATTGTGTTTAACTTTGGAGAGTTTCTGTTGTTATGTATTCAAATTCAGTAATGTTTTCCTCTGTGATGTGTGATCTGCCATTAATTCCATCTAGTGTATTTTTCATCTCAGATATTGTAATTTTCATCTTTGGAAATTTAATTTGAGTCTTTATATATTCCATGTCTCTAGTTAATGTGTTTAATCTTTCCTCTAGCTTCTTAAATACATAGAATACAGCTACAATAACTGTTTTAATATCCTTATCGACCAAGTATATCATTTATATGAATTGTTGGTCAATTGATTTTTCTAGGCTTCATGGGTCATATTTTCTGCTTCTTTTCTTGCTTTGTAACTTTTGGTTTGATACCAGACTTGTGATTTTTACCTGTTGTATATTTTTATATTTCTATAAATATTCTTGAGTTTTGTTCTGAGTTGTGCCTAAATTCCTTAGAAACAGTAGCTTCTTTTGTGACTGGCTTTAAAACTTTGTTAAGAAGGACCAAAGCAATGTTTAGTCTAGGACTAGTTTTCCCCACTGTGTAGGCCAAGTCCCCATTTTGAGTGTTCTCACTAACGTCCCCCATGAATTTTGAGATTTTTCTAATTTGGCTAAAGGGAACAGGCAATGTTTTCAGTCCACCTGAGTATAGGGCATTATTCCTTTTAATATTTTCAGTTTTGTTTTGTGTTTTTAGCTTGGCCTCGGGTGGTTTTCCTACCTGAGTGTAATGATCAGAATTCAGCTTGAACACCAGGGGTTCCACCCCGCAGGTGTCCAGCTTTTCCCTCTGGTAATCTGCCCTGTGGGTTCTAGCTGCTTCAGCTTCCCCACCTTCACACTTCTGTCTCCTCGACTCAGGGAGACAGTCAGGCTCCTCTTGGTCCTCCCTCACCCATCCCCAGGGCGAAGCCTAAACATTTTTTCTAGGCACAAAACTGAGGCCATCACCAAACTAACCTTATTTGTTTACCATCTTTAAGGGAACACTGTCCTTTGTTGCCTGATGACCAAGGTTTTGTGAACCATTGTTCATATGAAGAAATGTTTATCTGTTTCAGGAGGGAGGACAAATTCAGTTACATTCAGCCCTAGGCATCTGGTGGGGATTAGTTCCAAGTTTCACCACCCTGTTTCCTGTGGGTACCAAAATCTATGGATGCTCAAGTCTCTTCTGTAAAATGGCATATCCTTCTATATACTTCAAATCATCAAAGTAGGTTGGATGTGGGGTGGGGAAAATGAGTTCCAGGTTTGTATACAACCTGTGAGTTGTCCAGATGGCGCTGACTAGGAGGCAGGTAGAAATACGGATCTGGAGCTCAGGAAAGAGAGAGCATGGCTAGAACTATAGATTCTGGACAAATCCTCACAAAGGCTAGTGCCCAATGAAAAGAAGTATTTATCTCCAGTTTTGTGAATAGAAATTAAATGTGCACAACTTGGTAATGAATAAAATTATTCCACTCCAAAAGGATTTATTGATGTTAATACTGGCTTCTGTTCACTGCTCTGTGTGTGTGTGTGTGTGTGTGTGTGTGTGTGTTCATTTTCTTTTTCTCTGTTAGATTGGGAGGAAACAAAAACTTCAACCTTAAAGAGTAATGTTTTGTAACATCCTATCATAGACTAGCATTTCCAACTTTACTTTAGAATTTATAACAATAAGTAAAAGGAGTAGGCTAAATCATCTGCTTTTCTCTCAGTTTCTAAAATTGCATGTTTGCAGGCCAATATAACATATATCAAAAATTTTATAAGAATACTGAAAAAAGTGGCAATTTGTTATATGCTTTGATACATCATGTAGCTCTTGAATTCACTGGAATTAAATGAATAAATGATACTATTATTAATATAAATCTTATGGTATTTCAAAACTTGTCTCAAGCTGAAACTTTCAGTATTATAAATTTTTACTTTCAGTATTATACATTTCTCTAGTCAGTGGTTTGGAACCTATGTCAGAAGGATGAGAAAATATAGAGTAAAACCTATTCGGCAACAATTTATGCAGAAATTAGATATGTTTAAGTTAGATTATATGAGAACTTAGACCAGTGTATTTCTATTATTAGAGGAAAAGTTCAAAACAGTATCATACAGCTGTCAGGCCGTACCAGTGAAGGGTTATCTCATGTCACGTCTATCCTGGTCATTTGGAAAATGAGCATTTTAAAGAGAGTTTTGTATTTTCAGGGATGCAAAAAACTAAATATGGGAGGAAGGTCAATAGTCAATGGTAAATAATATTCTTATTTACTACTAAATACTTATTTAATATGTAGTCTACCTGACCTTCATTAATACAAGCTCCCTCTGAAGTCACAGTAGTCTTGGGGCAAAGTGGAGAAGTTATTTGAATGAGAGTACCCTGTTTATTGTTCCTTCAGCTCAATAATATCTCTGGATCTTATTTTTAAAAGTTAGTTATAAAACTTTAACTTTTCTTAGGGAATGCCCTTTTATAAGCAAATTTATATCAACCGTGCAAAATTTAATAATTAGGTTGAAAATAAACCAAATCCACCCATAGAGAGAAGCTCAGTCTGATTTACAAATGGAACTGAAGTATGAGACTCAATGAAAGAATTTAGGAAAACATGAAATTTAGGATGATACTTGATTTCCTTTTAGTTTCCTTTTTTTTTTTTTTTGTCTTTTCAGTTCTTCAGAACTATCAGTATATGGTAATAAAACAATTAGATTTTTAGCAACATAGTTCATGACAAAGCTTAATTCTGTTTCCTAATAATTCATTTATTGTTTGGTTAAGAAAATCATGGGTTTATCTCTCATACTCTTGCAGCAAAGTAGTGTCTTATGAAGTAATAAATTTGTGTGTGTGTGCGATAACTGAAGACATCCCTCTTACTTAAATTTTAACGATTCAATTCACTTTGGGTACAGATCATTCTAAAATGCACTATATAGTTTCTTGTTCTTTGTAACATCATGATGCAAATGAAAAAATAAATTTCTGAATCTCCTGCCATTTAAAAACTGATTTTACTTTTGTGTTTGTCTCAAATTTTGTGTCATTTGCATGCAGAATTGTAAAATAGGAATTATTTAAAGATATAATTGATATAACCTACTAATTTCATAGTAGTTCAAGATGTTTAATAGGAGCACTGTTTTTCAATAGGGCCTCTAATTTTTATTCCAGTAACATTATTACACTGGGAACACTGCAAACACTATAGATTTTAATTCTAGCAAGGCATTTTGACAAGTCTCTTAAGATATTCTTTTGGGCAAAATGGAGAAATGTTAGGAAGATCAGAGTTCATTTAGGTGTATTTCTAACTGAAGAAATGACCACAAGAATTTCAGATTAAAAAATTAAAATAACATTGTGTGTTTTCCCCTTATTAAAAAACAATTTTGTGTTATCTGTAGACCTTCTGGAAAATACAGATAAGTACAAAGAAGAAAATGGAAACCACAAACAAAACCAAATCCAAACCTACATTTGGCCACTCTTCACATTTTGGTATATATGTTAATATAAAATAAAATCATATGTTAATCTTCTGGGGATTTTTTTTTTTTTGCTTGAGTATATCAGAAGCATATTTCTTTGTCATAGTTTTCTCACAGTATCATTTTAAACAAATGTGTGATATTTTATCAGGTGGAGATAGCTTAATGCTTTTACCAAGTCCTCTGTTGTTGTTTCCAGTATTTTTGTTATTAAAATCAGGACAACACATTGACTTTTTCAAAGGCCTTTTTAGCATCTGTTAAGTTTCTTAAGTGATTTTTCTCTGTTAACTTTTTGCTGTGTGGTGAAGTATTTTTAATTTTAAATCATTTTTGCATTTCTGGAAATCCCCTTATTTGGTCATGGTGCTTATTTTTATTTCATTTTAGTTATGGAAATTTTCAAATAACTATAAAGTGTAGGGAATAACATAATGAATCTTCATATAACCTACACCCAAATTGCATAATTATCAACATTCTTGTTTCAGCTCCTCACTCCTCTCCTTTTTGGTGGAATGTTTTAAAGCAAATTCTAGGACAGTCTGCTATTTTACCCATAACGACTTTAATGTGGCCCTAACAAGAACAATACCATTATGACATCTAACAAAAGTACCAATTAATGCTAATTTTGTAGAGTCGTCTAATAACCTATCCAAGTGCAATTTTCTCCAGTTGCCACAAATATTGGGGTTTTTTGAATTGTTAGTTTAAGAAGTCTCTTAATCAACAAGAGTCCTCCCTTTCTTTTTCTTTTTTTCATGCTTTTTTGAAGAAGTGGGGTCATTAGTTGAATCTATTGCATTAGAGATTTGATTGATTACATCCTTGTGGTTGTAAACAGTCTCCTTTTCTCTGCATTTCTATAACTGGTAGTTAGACGTAGAGGCTTGATTAAACTAAAGTTCAAATTTTAAGCAAGGATATGACAGAGGTGGTGCTGTATCCTTGATTTTGTACCACGTTAGGAGTCACGTGCAATCTATTCTACTTTCAGTCACGTCAAGATTGATCAGTGGTTTCGTGTGTTGCAGTCTGATCCCTTCTTTATTAAGGTCCCCATCATTTGTGGATCCTTTCAGTTCAGTGCTGGATTTGATTGGCTACTATTTTATTTAGGCTTTTTAAAATCTGCAGTTCATAAGTGAGTTAGTTCTCTTGGTTTCTTTCTGCGCATTATCTTTGACAGGTACAGGAAACAGGATTAAAGACTAGGGAATCCAAAGAGGATGGTACTTTGATGTCAGTCAACCTGATTTCCATCTCAGAAGGCTCTAATCATCTGTCTGAGATAGGCACAGAACTCCAGTGCCTGAGGGGGAAACTGGCAAGAATATGATCAGAACCAAATCAGATGCCTGTCCTGAGAAAAGGGAACATAATTTAGAGTGATCTCTAGTGTTCAGGTGGCACTGCAGTCTCCCTCTATTCACTGGGGTCCTAATTTCCAGATCCAGTTAGTATCCAGAGGCTCTGAGGGGAACAGTACAGGAGAGCTGCCTCCAGCCTGTCAATGATAGCACTCCTCATATCTGGAAAAACAGAAGGGCATTTCATTCTTTCTAGATGACAGATAGTCGATTGTTTTGCATGAGTGTTGTCTCAGGACTTCACTTATTCAACATTTTTTTCTCACTGTTTGCTGCCTGTGTTTTTTTTGTTTGTTTGTTTTTGATGGTAATACTTTAAGAAACATTTCTTATTGCCAGAAGGCTGACTTCTTGATAGGGAAGACATTATATCTTGTACACATGGGTGTGCGCGTATAATCATGCACTTGAGGTGATCTTAGGAGGTGACATCCTAAGGCTCAAAGGGAGGGAGATGAGAGATGACTTTCAGAGGTAAGATATTTGGGGCTACAGGACACATCAAGTCAGCAGGAAGCCTTTCCCTCTATGTTACCTTCCTTCATTGTGTTCCTGACCTGGGGCCTCCGGATTCCTTATCATTCCTCATCTTATTGCTAAAATCCTGAAACTTTAGATAATGTGCTTTAACAATGCTCTGAAACAATCTCTGCCAACAATTTCATTCTGAATGTCTAGGCAGGTTCATTAATGAGGTTAGTTTAAGACCTATTTTCCAAGCCTGCCTACTTTGTTCAATCATTACTCCATCAGAATTCTTTGAACCCTCTTGTGCCAGGCACTGGCTAATGCTGGGCATACACCAAGACCAATAGACACGTTTCCTGCCTCCCAGCAAAGAGAAAGGTGTAAGCAAATAATTATGACAAATGTGAACGTGGGAGTATGGAGGAGGAGAAACTACTTCTCCTTGGAGGAGGTGCTGTTTCTCTTGGGTTCCAGTGATTCTTCTGATCCTCCCAAACTTTAAATCTCTACTTTCAGTGGGGCAGTTTATTCTGTCCCTCTGGTTTGGGGCAGGAAGAAGATCTAGGTAAAGTACCTTTAAAAAAACTAGCTCCCCAAGGTGAAACAGAACCCTTTCTTGATATTCCTGTGCTCTTTTCTCATGCAAAAAAAACCCAAAAAACTTTCCTCTTCTACCTCATCTGGAGGGCAGTGGCCAAAATGTCTGTTCTTATAATAAGCAGCAGTTCAAATTCAAAATGATGCCACTGTCCCCTTTTTTGCACTGCAGAATATTTAAAAATGGTTGCTTTTTTCCCCCTCCACTCTTTTTCCTGTATCCCGACAATTACTAAAACTGTACAACTAGTAACAACTAAAATTAGAAGAGTCAGAGCCTCTTTTAAAGTAGGAGCCTGTTGGGAATATGCTAAGAGGAGGCCTGTGATGCAGTGTGAACATCATAATATCTTGATCTTGCCTATTTTATTATCTGGCTTGTTGCCCATCTGCAGAAGCAAGGATGACACTAAACCAAAGTCCTGGTCTCCCAGTGCAATGGAAAGTTGCCATCTCCACCTCTGTGGGGCGAACTGAATAAGTGATGAATAAGCATATTTCTAAAATGTTCGCAACTGCTTGTTTATCCACAATAGGAATTCCAATATCCATGTAGTGGGAGCCCCCACTTTATTCTGGAGACTCTCTCACTTCAGCTTACAAAGAAGCCTCCAAATGGGGAGCTATGTCCTGTTCTTATGTATAGATACTGATTGGGGATGGGTCACAGAAATAAATGGTAAAGAAAGAACATGGTATTATTGTTCTGCTCACTGTTCTATTTTGAAAATACCTGCATTGTAAAGAACTTTTAGGAAGGCTGTCAATGTTGCCACATTCCCGGGGAAGAGTGTTTTTCTCAGGAGCCAGTCCTTTGAAAAATCTCTTCCAGGTAGCATTGGCACACAGGTCTGCCTAAATCCTCATTCTCAGCATGACATTAGATAGAACTAGGAAGTCCACGTTTTGGTCTAAAGATTGACCCATATGACTCCTCCACTGAAAGACAGGAAGTGGCTCACTATGTTTTTGTAACACATGATCTGAGAAGTGGAAAGCATTCTGTGTAATGGGCACATGCTGAGACAGCAATTTTTGAAAAAAAAATCATTGTTTTGACTTCCTGACAGTCACATCTAAACAATGTGTTTAGTCTCTGCTCTCAGCACTCCAGGAAGGGCTCTGTATCCTGTTTCTGTGTTTGGGAGAAGAAGACTAGAAGCTGGGCAAAATGCCACTTAATAGACTGACGTATAGTTATGTGACCTCAAGGGAGACTGAGGTTCCACAGTACCTAGGGACAGAAAGAGGTTGAGTTCTGGAGGAGGTTTAATTCTTAAAGATTTTTAAAACCCAGAATAATGAAAGGTGTGCATCAAAATTACATATTTTAATTTTGGCTTGTGTTTAAAAATATTTTATTATCAACTTTTAATTTATATGCTAATATCTGTCAGGGTCCAGTTAGGAAGAGAGAAACCACACGAGGTATTTTAAACAGAGGGGATTCAATATGCAGGATTAATTGCCTGAAAGAAAGAAAAAGATGGTGAGGTAATCCAGAGGTCAGTAAAGCAGAAGTAGCCACCACGACTAGAGCTGGGAGAACAGACAACAAAGGTGGAGAGGAGAGAGCAGCAGGGAGAGTGGAGTGTGCGGGAGAGGCCGTGGCGGATCTGTGCTGAGTGGGCTGAGACAGTGCTGTGCTGCTGCGCTCGGACCACCGAGGGCACCGCTCAGCTGGCGCAAGCCTCTGAGGGGGTCCGCAGGGCTAGTTCTGGGCTGCTGGGGCTTCTGAGAGGGCAGCATGGCTGTGTCCAGACCTGAGGGGTTCTGCCCGGCTGGCTGTCCCGGAGTGCCAGAAGGGGCAAGAGTCTTTGCTGTCTGTTCATGCTGGAGAGATGCCGACAGCTGATGCAGGCAGGAAAAATCTCTTCTCTTCCCCTCCCTTTCAGTCTCCCCCATAGTGCCTCTCACTGGCAGAATCTAAGGGGAACAAACTGGCCAAAAATTCTGGGAAATGTGGTTCTCATATCCCTAGCCCCAGAGCCAGAGCATGAAGGAGAAAGGTGAGAGACAAGAGTGAATAAACAACCACACATCTGCACCCTGCCCCTCGGCTACCTTTTCCACACACACTCTTCTACCCATTTTAAAACTTTTGTACTACAGTAATACCAACGTCTTGCTTCTGTCTAGCAAGTTATAACTTCCCCTTGTGAAAATACACTTTCACCTTCTGCTCCCCAAAATGGAGACACGTATCTCTAATGCTCTTCGTGTCCATCTGCAAGTAGTGTTAATTATCTTTTTCTTTTTTTCCTTAAAGACTATTACATTGTAAATTTAATTGTCACCAACAGTGTTTATATAAAATAATAAGGAATTAGGAGGAAAAAAAAAGAATAAAAACAAATGAGGAAGAAAAGTTTCATATCTGCTACTTTATTTCTGGAACTGGTCACAAAGCCACAGATGATATTTATAAATTCCTTTTTCTACCACCCATTCTACAGTCCCTTTCCCTTTACTCAGCTGGTCAGTGTTCTTTCCCTGGTGAGGTGACCCAAACCTTCATTCTTGAAGCTCTGAAGGGTCTGAATTCTTTTTCAGTCCTGTCTTTTTTGGACGTAATGAATGACCAAGAGAGTCCTCTCATTCCTGGATCTAGTTTCTCCTGCCAGCACTGTGTAGCAACCAGTGCAGGTCCACAGAATTGATCACCCAAACCAAGTACAGTAACTCCTTCCTTTGTCTGCTGGTTCAGTGACATGAGGAACGCAGACTGTCAGATGGCAACCTCAACGTCCAATTCAATAGAAAAATTGTCATCCTTCCTTTAGGAGCTAAGCTCTCTAACATGTGCCCATTACACAAAGTTGTGAGAATAGGAAGCAGAATTTCTGCAAGTGGATTATTAAGGGTAACGGAGAAACTACTGTCATTTTCATCTTTTTATTTCCAGACCCATGGATTCTGGCTATGGAAGAAAAAGCACCATGTTTTGGTCATTGGTTTAAAGAATATACTGCATCCTGCAGGATAGTGTTCACCTCATGAGGTGTTCTTTCAACTAGAACCATAACTGAATCCCTAGGAGGTCATGCTGCCTTTTTCTCAGGCCAACTGCTTCTAGGTTTGAGTGGCAAGACCAGCAGATACCACGGGCACAAACCTACTGCTGTACTTTTTTTTTTTCCATATGAAATGAGTTGCTTAGTCTGAAGCAATTTGTATGGGATGCTGTAAAGATGAATAAGGCAACCCATAAGTTCACGGATGGTGTGTTCACAGAAATATTGCATAAAGAGAAGACAAGTCAGTATCTAGAGAAAGTGCCTATTCCAGTGAGGACAATTGTAGCCCCTCCATTATGGAAGGGGCCTGATGTAGCTGGTGGCTGACTTGTCCCCTTCGCCACCAATTGGTGCCATAACAGAAACCACTATTGGCTTCTGCTGTTGTTAGCTTGAGCACTTGGTACTGCTCACCAGGTCACTGGTGGCCAGATCACGATTGGTGATGGGAACTTCATGTTGTTGGGACCATATGCAGCCTCCATTCCTGCTGTCATGTCTTGCGTACATGAACCTATTTCCAAGTACCTGGGTGTTTGGAGAAAGAAACTGACAGATATTGAATAAGCTTGCTTTTCTTCCTAATTATTGAGAGCTCCGTCTACAGCATATGCTTTCATGAGCATTCACATAACACTTAACATTCATGCATATCCTCATGCTCTGTGCTGTCTACATACTGCTTTGCAGATTATCTTCCAATCCTTTCTTTCCAAATCTCTGATGATCCAGCCAAACCATTAGTCAATACCCATGAAGCCGTGTAGGTCTGTCCATATCCTGGGCCATTTCTCAGTCTACTCAAAGTGGACATTGTGATATATTGGTTAAAATTCTTCCTGCTGAGAGGATTTCCCTTCTTCAGTGTTTTTTTGTTTGTTGTTGTTTGTTTGTTTTGGTTTGGTTTTTGTTTATATGTTTTTATTGAAATATAGTGAGTTTACAGTGTTGTGTCAGTTGTTCTTTCCAGTTTTGGTTTAGCACACTCCTGGTTGTGGCTGAGGTGCTCTATTCCTAGTTGCCAGTATATTGAGAAAAAACATCTGTAAACCAGACCCTTCCTCAGCCATTTGTTCACAGGGAGAGCTCCATAAAACCTAGCATTGGCTGAAGGAGGGATGGCAATGCAGCAGAAGAATGTGTCATAAAAGCCTGAACCATCAGCGCATGTGACTTTATTGTTCCCTCAGGATCAGTTTGAGACGAATTTTACACATACCATTTCCCCTTGGTGATGAAGTGTTGCTATGCACACTTAATTTTGTGACCTAATGAATCAGATAACACCCAGTCAATTATGGGCAACTCAAGCCACGGGGCCAGGGGTTCATACTC
Source organism: Camelus dromedarius (assembly GCF_036321535.1). NCBI lineage: Eukaryota > Metazoa > Chordata > Mammalia > Artiodactyla > Camelidae > Camelus > Camelus dromedarius. The sequence goes on from NC_087437.1 coordinate 46,117,340, forward strand.
TGTAAGGTCACATAGCAAGGCAGGAGCAGTTTCTCAAAAGGAGAACAGCCATCTGGAAGAGAGGGCACCACTTTACTTCAAGCCCTCAGGTATGCACCATGGTCACCTTTTTGGGGTTTGCCCTGGGCTCTGTACAGGATCCTTATTTACTGGAGAAACATCAAGTTCTACTAGACCTGCTGGTTGTAAGGCCCATGCAGCAGTGGAGCTTGTGCTGGGTTAGTCTACCAGTCCACATCCTGGACTAGCTGTAGAGCTTTCTTTTACTTGGCCTCTCAAATCTGGCCGCATTGTGGTTTATACACTGAATTGATCAGAGCAGCACAGTCAAATATGCCATACATTGTCTCCAAACTACAGAGGCCCACCAAGTGGGGAAAACTGTTCATGGTTACAGTTGGTGCAAGGTACACCTTGCCTTTCACTTTGAAGGACTACCCTGGTATGATCCAGAATATTGGACTCCTAGAAACCTCATCTAGGTGGCTGTCTTCTAGGTTTCATGGGTTTTTACTTCTACCCTTTGATAAGCATATTTTTTGGGCATCTAACGTAGTCTATGCTACTATTGTTCATCAAACATCATTCAGTGAAGCAGTTTGATCTCTTGTGGGGTCATGGTTCCTGCAGACTAGATTATGCCAAGAGATTTGATATAGACCTGAGACAAAGTGGTGAAGGTTTTTTTCTGATAGCCCTTTAAAATTTTAAATTGATGTAAAGTAAAAAGCATTTGTTAGATAAACAGCTGCCTAAATATAGGGCCATCATATAGAAGGTTGGACTTGGGCATGGGAGATGATGGGAAAATAATTGGAATAAAATTCTTCACAATTAACAGAATGCAGGAAGATGTGGTATGTAAGGCAGTGGTTGGGGCCAGGCATGGAAGAAACTTTAAAAAAATCTATCAAGATATGATTACTGAGTCTTCATTTAAACAACACAACATTATATAACTTCTGTGCCATTCTTTGCTCATCAAAAACACTGTCACATCTTTTAAGGATTACATAGAAGATACATGAAATAATAAAGGCTTTATTTATAACAGGCTTTATAAATAATACAAAATCATTGCTGTTTACTTTAGTTCTCATAATAGACTTGTACATAAAAAACAGACTAAAGTTTATTCTCATTGTGTAGATAAGGAAAGTGAGGCTTTCTATATGTAAGTAGTTTGTGTTCTCACAGCTGATCAGTAATAGAGTTCAAATCAAAACCGACTATATTGATTGGTATGTTGATGTAGGTGGTATTGTTAGGATATGTGCATGTGTTTGCATAATTGAAATATTAATTTACATATTCTTACTTTATTTTATCTCTTCCTTTCCTCCTCCCCAAACCCTATCCCAGGGAGAATAGAAGCAGAGAGAAGGAGAGACTCTTTAAGACTGAGAAAGAATGGTAGTCTTCAGTTTATTGATGGAGCAGAGACTCATGCCCAGCTCCCCTGAAGCATCCTGGGGAAGCACTTGGAGAGAAATAACTCTGTGGTGTACCTCGAGAGACTGGACACTGGACTCTGGGGCTTTCAGTCCTGGCAGAGAGTTCTGCACCAGGCATGACAGGGATCAGCAGAGCTGTCTGAACTTGAAGGAGTGTGAGAGCTTGGACAGTGAGCACACGGCTGATGATTGGTGCTGAATGATGACGAGAGGGCTTTGTCCAAATGATGTGACCTAGGTAAGTTCCCAGGGGCTTTCTCTCAACATGGAGGGGCCCAAAGAGATGAGGACTTATCCTCAAATCTACTTTGATTTTGGAACAAAATGGAGTATTGTGACATTCTGCATAAGCCCTTGTTTGTTGACTAACAGTCATAGCTCCTACATGTGTATTTGTTTTTTGGGTCCAGAAGGCAAAAGCAGGGCAGCAGCAATGATGGAACTGTGATTCTGGGTATTAGCTTAAAAATTTGCTTCGTATCACCAAGGGCTTAAAGGGAAAAGAATGGCCTTATGTGCACTTTAATATCACTATCAACCCAACATGTTTTCAGTTTATTATTGGTATGTGCCAGCGGCTGATTCACTTAGCTGTTTGGAAGAGAGTGCTAATGAGGCCAAGGTCAGGGTTCTTATTTCCATACAGGCAAATACACTTAGTGAAATAGAACTTCAGCTCCAGGCACCACAGATTAAATCCCTAACCTGCACCAACTTCCTCACAGATATATGTGCTGGGTTATGGGAGGTCAGGTGACAGGGTGTGAATGAGTCAGCATAAAGCCTTACCACCTCCAAGGGCAAGAACTCAAAACAGATGTCCTTCAGAGATCCCTGAAATCTGTGTGATTGCTTATGAAGGAGAAAGCACACTGCCGCCATCTGCACAGATTCACAAAAAAGGAGTACATGTAACCAGCTTCCTCTAGTTTCTCAGTAGAGTCTGATGGCGCCTGAGGCTCTGTCGTTAGTTGGTTTAGTGCCATATCATCTCTGCACTAAGCATTTTACTCATAAGATACACATATTGTGGTGTAATTTACAAAAATAATACAGATTTTTAAGAAGCATGTTAAAAATTCTGCAAAGTGAAGATGAGGATTTTAAGATTATCGTTTTAAATAAAAATTCTGAAGAGGAAACTATAATTAGAAGATAGGCAATATTCGTGAGACTTCCTTCTGTTATTGTGGTATAATTTACGTACAGAGCACTGGTCTTAAGAGTTTGGTGCAATGAAGTTTGACAACTGTGTATACCCATGTAATCACTACTCAAAACAAGATACAGAACATCTCTGTCATCCCAGAAAGTTCCCTTCTGCTCTCTTTCAGCCAGTCCCTCCTCTACTCTTCAGGTGACCGCTGTTCTATCACCACAATTTATCTTTGCCTTTTCTGGAACTTCATATAGATGTATGTAGTTTTTTGTGTCTGGCATTTTTTACTCAGCATAACTTTTTGAGGTTCATGCTTGTTGTTACATTGTATCAGAAGTTTAATCCTTTTTATTTTGGCATGAAGTTACTACAATTTGTTTATCCATCATCCTGTTGATGAACCTTTCGATTGTTTCTTGTTTTCAATTCTTAGGACCAAGGCTGTTGTAAACATTTTCCTAAAATTATTAAACCCATGTTTAAGTCCCCATTTTTCATGCTAAATCTTTGCGAACAGAAAACATTCTTTACAGTAACCCCTATAAGATCTTTACTGGTTCCTTTACTTTGCTCTGATTTTCTTTAATTGTCATCAAGATCCAGGAGTTTAAAAAAGCTAAGTGTTCCCAAGTGACTGGTAAATTATACATATAGTCTTGAGAGGAACAAAACAAAAAATCAGGTTCTCTGCACCCAGGTAGGCATTGCCTTCAACTTCCTGAGCGATGGCCTGGTTAAATCCATGTGTATGTTTTTCTGTTCTGCCTCCCAAACCATCTCCTGTTTACCAATATGAGTTCATTCAGTTTGTTTTTTCATTCAACAAAAATTTGTCAGACTCCTGTTATATATTTGTTGGACTTGTGCTGAGCTCTGACTCATGATGGCAGGCGTTACATTTGTATCAGAACCCAGACAATAATGTAGGTGTGCCTAGCACATAAATGGGAACCAAACAGCTGTGTATTTTTGAATGAAGGAAGGAGCTCCCAGTTTAGTGTAGAGATTGACCTGAACACAAATAAACTGGTGTGGTGGAAGTATGGAGAGAGTATTGTGGAAATATCAAGATCACGAGTGTATGTTCCTTTTTTTACCTAGAGCCCATTTGCTTAGATTGTTCTACTGATACTTTCTCTGTTGGACTGTAATTTGTCTCTTTATAGCTTTCTTCCCCATTTCAGGGCAGACCAGAGACTGTTACCTATTAGTCTTGGTATCTGTAGCACTCAGTCCATGGCCTGGCACCCAGAAGGGAGTGACTAACTCTGTCTAGGTTTGCCCCAAAACAATTATGCAGGAACAGGGACATTTATGATGGGCCTTGGAGAAGAGATCCTGGTGGTGAAGGGTGTTAAGGACGATCCAGACAGTAAGAAATTGTGGTCCTTTGGGTACTAATTATTTTCTCTCTTGAAAAATGTTCCCATTTAATTTCCTAAATCACCATCATGATTTTGAATCCTTTTTAGCAATTCAGTTTTTAATTAACTTTTTAAAAGCCCTTTGTACATACACATCTACATAGCAAAATGGTCCTGAGCCAAGATTTTTTCTTACAGAATATTATGTTCTTGTCATTTCTTTAAACAGTTATTCTGTTGAATGCCTTAAATACAAAAGAAGAATGACAAAAACAAAATAGTTGCCTAACATTTCAACAATGGTTTTTCTCCTGAATAGAATGAATAAAGGGAATTGTTATTATTATGATTTTTAGCCATTCCAGGTAGAATAATGATCCATTTTTCAAATAATTTAAAAAAATTAAAATGGTTTCTTCTTCATAATTGATAATCAAATGCTAACATAATTTATTGTTAAAAATATGCGTCCCATTGGTTTAAAGAGAATATTAACAAAGAAATTAGAATCTATTTCCCACTTATCATACAGGTAGAAACTGTGCATAAGGATTCAGGAAGAGTATTTTAGCATTAGTTTTTTTTTTTTTTCCCTTTATGCTTACAGACTTTGGGTAAATTGCATAGGAAACTTCTCTGATTGAATGTTGGAGGTCATCTTTTTGGTAAGCGTGGCACAAAATGATTCTAGGCATTACGAATTCTAAGATGTAAATTGCAGGAGCTTTGAAGATAGGAATGATTCTCCTAGGCAATGCATTGCACAAAGGAGCAGAGTGGAAATGTCATCATTTATGTTTTATTTTGGAGAAGATCATCTCCTCAATTCTTTCTTTCTTTACTTTGCTTTAGCAGATTTTGACATAAAAGAAATCTCATATTCTTTGTAGATATAACGTGGAAGTCTAATATTTTAGAATTTAGAATAAAACTTTCTTTCCATGCTTTTAATAAGATTTTAAAGCATTTAAGAAGCATTAATTAAGCTTTACAAAGCAATTCTAAGATGATTTGATCAATTCAAAAACAGTCATAAAGTCTGTACTCAACTTTCAATTACTGTATGTCCCAGTGAAGAAAAAGCACAGATAATACAAACCACAGATAATACCCAAAACATTTCTACTCAGTGAACAGTGGCAAAGATATTTTTTTAAAAGGCAGCTAGTCCCAAATCTTTTATATTTGATCTTTGAATGCATGATATGATTTTTTTTCATGAAACCATGTGAAAATATGCTATCATAATTATGCTTTAATTAAATGAAATATACAGTGGTTTCAATCTCCCTTTATATATGCTGATTACTGGAAGACATAACCATGTGTCAGGCTGTGTACCAGAAGTGGTCCAAAGATGTGTGTTTCTGCCTGTCTACAATCTGCAAAGTGAAATAACATACATAAGGTTGCATTTCATATTTGATAGGTAAAAATGAGGCCTACTATAGAGACAGATGACTTGTAGCAAAAGGTTAATAACATAATTATTTATGATAGAGAGGAAAGAAGAGGGAACTAAGTTTTTCACAAAGAATGTTTGAGTAAATTACAGTCCATCAAACGCATGTCATTTGACTACCACTAAAAAATTGTAACTAGGTGGCAACTGTCTAAACTGAGAAGTCTCTTCTTCTAGACTAATCCTTCTCTATTTCTGTGTGGATTGGATGCCCCTCCTGCATTCTACCTTTGAGACTGAATATGACCTGAATATATTTATGTGCCGTGTTGTATTTCCTCTGAGAGATGCTATACTCTTTGACTGCTGGGACTGCTGCATGGCAGTATTATTTATCATTGAACTTCTAGATTCTAGCCAAGTGTCTGTCCCATGATTATCATTCACTAAATACTAATTTCAGTTGAATTGAATGTTATTAATACAAAAAAAAAAAAAAAAAGGGAAATCAAGGAGAAAATGTATTCACAGCTACAAACACGGTCCCTATTCTCAGGCTTTTCTCTCTCTCCACCCACCCGCTTCCACATTTAGCCCTGACTCCTTCCTAGCTGGTTTCCTTGCTTGTTATCCAAGCACCAGAGGGGATGCCTTAGAGTGGCAAGATGATGGGCTGTCACGGTGATGTACAAAGTCTACCTGGCATTTAGATGTGATAGTTTTGATGGAGAAGCAATTTTCTGATATAAAAAATAAAACACTAAACTTTCAGTTTTCAAAGAGGAATCAGTGAGTATGCTCAACATACACTCTCACCCCGCAGCCGAGCCTCACCCCAGACCTAACCAAATCAAGTCTCCTCAGTGACCTCTAGAAAGAAACATGAGTGGCAAGGTCAGTGGTCACGCCAGGGCCGAAGTTTCCTGACCCTTTGGGCAGTGCCTTCTGAGTGCCCCGCTGTCTTAAGCAGCTCAGGCTGCCACAGCACATTACCGCAGACCAGGTGGCTTAAGCAGCAGACATTTAGTACTCATTGTTTTGACAGTTCTGGAGGCTGAGAAGTCCAAGGTCATGGTGCTGCCAGATTCAGTGTCTGGTGAGGGCTTGTTTCCTGAATTGCAGACAGACACTTTTTCCCTGTATCAAAGAGAAATGGAGAGAAACAGAGAGAGACAGAGATCTCCACCGTGGGGACTCCACCCTCATGACCTCATCTAAACCTAGTTGCCTCCTAAGGTTCCACCTTCAAATACCATCACATTGGAAGTTAGGGCTTCAACATGTGAACTTGTGGGGGACACATTTGAATTTGGGTGGTTGGCACCTGGAGTGTTTATCTTCAGATGCGAGGTCATCTGCCACCTGATTGGAGCTTCAAGGGCTCTTAGAGTATGCTGACCTCTTCCTCCCCAGCATTTACCACTGGTTGTAGTTATATTCCTATTCATGTGATTTTATTTTTTGCTCCTCTCTCCCTGTAGGCAAACACCATACATTTTTGTCTTGTTTTGTTGTTGCTACTCTATCCTCAAGCTTAGCGCAGTGTTTGGCACATAATACACATGTGTACATATTGCTTGACTGGATAAATGAATTCATTCAAGTTCATTGTGTGCATCCTTGGTGGGACTGAGTTAGCAGTTGGAGTAATCAGGCAGAGCTTCATCAATGGAGCATAAGGCAAAAGCACAGTTATCAGTGAAGGTTGGTTGGGGCCAGAGAAGTAAGCCGTGGATGCTGAGACTCAGAATCCAGGGTCACACTTACCTGTCCCTCTTGCCTAGGCTAGCACTGGGTCCTGGAGCTTTTGGATTAGGGCGGAGCACAGGTGTCCATAGGTGCTGTCACCGGCTTGCAGAGGTCTTGAGGCTGTGTTGTCGGGAAGCAGCACAGGGCTGACATAGTGTGTTTTAAATGTATTTGGTTCAATTCATTGCTTTAATCTCAGAAGGCTATTACAGATCTCTCTCAGAGTTAAGAGTGTACACGAAACTCTTTTTCTCCTCTTCCCTCCCTGAATTCTTTGGTCCAGCCTGGACTATGATACCTGAAGTGAAGGAAACACCAGCAGTCATCTGAAAACATGTCACTTCCACCACCACAACCCTAGTTCTCCAAACAGCTTGAGTTCTTTTGGCCTACTGCGCACGCACACACACACACACTCTCTCTCTCTCACTCACTCACTGGGTGGAAACCTATAGGTTTGGGCACAGAAAGCACATCGAGAAAGCAGTACTTGGAGTCCTTGCCCCTGCCTGGAGGAGGCCTTCATAAAAGAGTTGTTTCTGTCCCCACTGTAGAAAGTTGTGCAGGGGGGCCTAATGGGATCCTTCTGTAATTCCCCGTGTACAGGAGTGGATCATATACATCAGTCAGCTCAGCCCTTACATTCAGGGACTGAGGGAATCTCACATTGTCCTCTGTACCCTGACCCTCGGCTGACGCTTAGCTGTGGTGCTCAGTTTCTCTCATTCACAGGAAGGCCAGTGCTGTCTTCCAGTCAAGTTCTCTCTCCAATAAACCACTCTGCTTAGGGCTCACCCTTGTGTGATAAAACTGTGGCGGGCCTAATAATAGAAACCACAAATCCTGCCTGCCAATCCTGCATTCTAACCTCTAATCCACTTGTAGCAAGGGCAAATGTTTTCAGGAAAATAAAATGACACTGCATAGAACACAGGGACACAACTGTTCCTATTGTCAGATCTTCCACTCAAAAGCCTAGAAATAAGGGGCTGGATTCCACCCTCCACTCCTTGGTCACCTAGAGGAAGTTTCAACCTTCCTCTAATTTCTAATACATCCTGATTTACGAAAGCCACGGAAAAAATGAAAAGGGAACACAGGCAGGAGGGGGAAAGAGGCATGAGACATTTCATCATTGTTACAACTCAGTCAGTGACAGGAATTTGTCTTTTGTGTTTCAGTACAAGTCAAAGAGCCTAATGGAAGTTCAGTATTAGATTAATAGGACTCTCACATCTGTCAAATGGAAAGTTGGCTGAGTGGGTGAATTCCTTAATTGAGTGAGTGGATTTGAGGACCTGAGGCAGCCTGCTTGGTGGAAAGTGTCCTCACAAAACCTAAGGGTGAGCCCCAGCTCACCTCTCCTGTCTGGTTCAAAGGGACAAACTATTTCATCTCCCAAGCCTTGAAACTCTTATCTCTAAAACAGCATTGAAAGTAACAGCCTTATGTGCAGCACAGGGCTGTTTTGAGGCTCAGTGAGAGAGAGTGTATGGGAAATGCTGTATAAACTGTAAATCTATCTATAACTATGAGGAATTATTATCACTGGACACAAATCCATTTATTGTTTCTGATTGGCTGTACACATAATTCAAATTCCGCAGAATATAGCTCAGCCTTCATTTCTAGCTGTGTGGTATGCAGCTTCTAAACAGTTCTACTGAAATCTTGCCTCTTAACCTTTAATCCTGAGGGCCTACAAAGAGCTCTGGCCCTCAGTTAACTGTTACATCTCCAGCCTGCTGCAGGGCAGGGATTCCTGATTTGATCTGCGTGTTAACCGGCTCAGCCCTTCTGTGGCTTGGCCAGCGAGGTGCTTGCACAAAGACACAAACCAGAGTGGAATTATACACGAACTTTGGTGTGAGATGAGTTCTGGGAAGAATCTGATTTAGCAAATGAGATATGTAAACAGGACTCAGGAAGCTGTGGCTGCAGCCTTCTCTTAGGAGGCTTAAACTACCTCAGTTTTGAAACCCCTTGTTTGCTTTGCTGTGTGGTGAATGCCAGTGAACTAACAATGTATATTGAGACTTCTCAGCTAGAAATGTGATAAAATTTAAAATACTATTCTCGTTTAGTATAATTTTGGAATTTTCATGGCATTAATAAAACTAATGAGAAACAGCCTTATGCTGTCGAGGAGGGAGGGTGAGGATAATTTCAGCCCAAGTTTTGGAGCAGTTCAGTTGTCTCTAAATGCATGACAATAGATTTATTATTGAAGAAATAAAGAGGTCAGGCAAAATCTGCAACTGATTAAAGGTAAATGAAGACAGCCATTTACCTTTTTTTTTTTTTTTAACAGATAACAATTTAGTAGTTTCTTGTGTATCTTTCTACACATATAAGCAAAATAAATACATATTCATATTTCCCCCCATACCTCACGAAAGGGAAGTCATCCAGTCTTTTATGTCAGCAAACTCATAGCCCATGTTTAAATAAAAATAATAAAACACAGCTATAAGAGGGTGGATGTTTCAAGCCTCGACTTTGGCTAGTTTTAACTTCTGAATGTGAGTGTCATTGTGGTTACAAATACATGGCTTGCTATGGTAGTTGCTAGTCAGTTTTTCCTTGGTTCCCAGAGGCTGCCAATAATACACATTTACCTTCACTCTAGTCTGCAGTGAAAATAAAATCAGAAGAGAAAGAAGAAGATATGAAGTGGAACAATGTGGTTGGGAAATTCCCTTACCTTTACCCTTGAAAAAACAAAGAAAAAAAAAAAAAGAAAAACTCTCTTATAAGTAAGGCCAAAGAGAATATTAAATACATACAGTATGAGTCAAGGAAAATTGTGTTAATGTTTATTCATCGAAGTGGATCATTGGTCTTGGCTGCATATGTGAAATGTAAGGGTGGCAGTCTGGGCTCTCTGTCAGTGCGTTTGTATCAAACCACAAGTGTCTGGGTTCTTATTGCTTAATTGCCTTGTTTCTAGGGTGTTTTGTTTCTGGTGGTTGTTGTTGTTTTTTCTTCTTGTATTTGGCCCTTGAGTATCCAAAGAATGATTTGTTAACAAGAAATAAGACTAGCCAACAAATGAAGAAAAATTAGAGAATTCCTCCATGATTTAAGACAAGATTTAAGTTTCTTTTTAGTCTTTTGTTTTTCCAAGCAGATTTAATTTAGAAGTACGAATCAAGAAAAATTACAACATCATGCTCTGGCTAGCTTTGCCTCAGATAATGGCTTGTGTGACCAATGGAAGTCTTGGGGGAAGGGAAATTCAAAGAGCAATGAGGAACTTCTCTGTCATCTCAGGGTTTCACAATATACACAGGAAACATTTGTAGCTGGCCCTCCGTTAGCCCAAAAGATTAGCTAATCCCTCATTTCACCATAAAATGTATTTTCAGCACAGGGTCCTGAACTGCATGCAAAGACTCAGTGTGGCAGGCTCACAGTCCCGGATTACGGCTGAGAGATGCTTTACACCGTTCATGCAGACGTGGGCGGTCAGCAAACTGGGATAGTTCCTGGGGATGTGCTGGGTTGGCCTGAGCCTCTCTGTAGCCCACCAGTGGAGCAAGACGATGCCCATGTCCAGCCTGCCCTGTGAATTCTGCAGCAGTGTTCTTAACAGTAGTATCAGATTCCTGAAGCCCAGAGATGGATTAATTGTCCAGGTGCTTCAGCCAAATTCCGACTCAAATTGATACATCCTGTCGATACCACCTTTCACTCCTGTATAGTGGAACTGTGACCTCCTGGTGTTCACACAGGAAAGACAAGCAGCTACATTTTACCATGGTGGTTTCAAAATACCTTTACCATCAGTCTGCAGCCTCTTCACCACTTGTGAATTGCCCACCAGCTCTTTCTTCTCTGGACATAGTCATTTATTTCAAAAATACCTGGTGGAATTTTGAAATTATAATTATTTTAATTTGTATAGAGAATTCATCACAGATTTATTGTGCTAGAGGAGGCTTTAGCGATTATCTTGTCCTATGGCCCAATGCCTTTTATTTTACAGATAAAGATATGAGAAGCCCAGAGAGGTTAAGTGCCTTGCTCAAGGTCACTCAGCAAGTTAGCCCGGGTAGATTCGCTGTGTGAGCACAGGGTAAATTTCTAAACTGTCCCCACAGGTTCCATGTTTTCACAGCTCCTCATTAAGCAAAGGCCCTAAGAGAGCAGTTTTGTCACACATTCGAGGTACCACTTTTCACCTCTAAGACGTTGTGGGGATACCAGCAAGAATGCCATTGGCCTGAGATCAGCTTGGAGGGTCAGCTGCTCCCAGCATTTCCTGTGCACTGAGGCAGTGTGACAGCTGGGGGGTATCTATCACATTTGTCTTTCTGAAAAAAACCCCATAACTAAGCTGGAATTTAGCATAGATTCCAAATCACAAATATGACCAAATTCATGTGCTTTACCCATCTTGTACCACAAGGTTCTCTCTCTATATATGTAAAATACAAAAATATAAAACAAACAATAGGAATGATTAGGGTGAAGGGAAAATTGTTTTTGATAGGAAATTGATAAAGATAGGCAAAATTTGTACATAGAAATAAATAGTATAAAGTCCCTGTTCAGTTTCTGGAGAAGGATGTCTGCTTTGACCCTGAGTTGCTTAGTGGCCTTAGCAAAGTGGGACAGATGATCTGTTATAAGATTCAGAATATTTGTAACATTAAAAAAATTGAGAGAAGCATAGTTTTTACTCATAAAGATGGGAGAGAAGTTCTTCCCTTAATACCATCCTCTCAGTAGATATAACTGGATTTCTTACAGCTGTGTCTCATTATTTTCCTCATTGCAAGCCAAAGGCACAACAACTCACGCAAATTAGAAAACATGTTTCCAGGATATTGAGTGTGGGAGCAAAACAACGGCTCTAAGTACACACTGAGATGTTTGGAAATCAGTAGATTATATGTCCTTCAGGAAAACTTCTGTAGCTACTATTCTTTAAAGCTTTTTTAGAATAATTATTGGGCAGCAGAGAGAGAAGGAATTTAATAGAGAGTCCAGTGAAGATAGCGTTTCTGGAAGCAAAGGCTAGTTGTAGTCCCTGTATAGTCAGGCCATTCAAGATGGCTGTCCTCTTGCTCTCTGTACATCCCCTGCTCAACCAGTCCCTGCTTCACTCACATGACTATCCAGTGCTCTTAATAATAGGGCTTACTCAGTAACTGCCTGTGTGCTTGCCCCTCCCCCAGCCACTGGTTTCCCTGGTAACTGATGAGCCCACCTGATGTTAGTTCCCCCATAAATGGTAGCCTCCTTCTCCCCCGAGTCATGAAGACTGCTGCCATGTCCTGCCTGCTGTCAGTAGTCCGTGGTGGGGGTGTCCCAGCAGGACCTTCTGCTTGAGGTGTATAAGATCCTCTGTCCAATAAACCATTGATGTCTCTGTCACTGTCTCCAGGATCCTTCTTCAGTCTTGAAGCTGGGCAACTACAAGGCTTGCAAGCCTGTGGGGTGCAGCCCAACAGTCCCCAGTATCCATGTTGCCTGCTTCTTTGGGGGCCACAGCCAGACTACATTTCTCAGTCACCTTTGCAGTAGATGTGACCATGTTGTGACTTAACTTTCCTGGCCGACCCTTGCTCCATTCTCTTTCTTTTCTTATAAACCTTTTGAACCCGAGAATCTCCAGGAGGCCAGAGCTACAGGGTGGAAGGAGCCTAGGCCCCTGAATGACTGTGAAGAGCAGAGTCTACCACTAGTCTACAGTAGACTCTGACATGAGCAGGAAATACATTTTTATTGTATTTTTTGAGTTTGGGTGTTCCTTTGTTTCAGCAGCTAGTATTATATTAAATAGTATAATCTCTAAACCTTTCAAATTGTAGGTCACATTGATGAGGCAAATATCTTAAATAGCTACATAATCCAGTCACTCCTCTTTACATTGAAAAAACAACCACCCAAATGACTATTTTTTCAAGGCCTTGTCATTTGACTTCCATTTGTCTCTGGGAAACTGATTAGTTACTAGAGTCAGACTGCCTGGGCTTGAGCCTTAACTTTGACATCTGTGTGCCCTGGACAAGTTACCTTACTTACTTCTCTAAGCCTCAGATCCCCACCTGTAAAATGGGGGTAATAATCAGACCTGCTCTCCGAGTTGTAGAGGGCAGAAAGTGCTCAGCGGGGACTTGGCATCTAGCAAACACATGATGAATGTCAGCTGGTGATGTTGCTGTGCTTTAGAAATGTGTGCTCACTGGTTGGCTTCCATGAGGAAGGCCCAAGACAGGAGAAGCTGAGTCTGTGCAAAGCTGGCCAAGTTTCTAGCAGAAAAGCAGCTCAGAGTACCCAGGCTCTCCTCCTCCCCACCTCTCTTCTTTCCCGTCCCCAGCCCCTGCTTTGTCAAGCCAAGCAATAGACTCTGAACCAGGCTGCCACCATCTGAAGCCTGCACAATCCATCTGAAATCTTGGAACACCTGTCATGTGCTCCTTCTGGAAAAAGAGGATGAAATAACAACAATAATTCTTGATAATCAGTACAGGATTTAAAGTGTAGATTCCTTTTTTTCCCCCCACTCAGAAAGTCTGCAATGATTCTATCAGATAATTTTTGATATTGGAAAAGTCTTTTTTGTTTGTTTTTGATTTTTTTTGAGGGCAGGAGTAATTAGGTTTATTTATTGATGTTGGAAAAGTTTTAAAATATTCTATGATAAAGCATGAAAAGATCATTTCACAAAGACAGATATTTTTGTACCAGAACGGGACATAACTCAATTTCTGCACTAGGTAAATCTTTCTTGAGATAGTGTCTTTTTTCCTTGCCCTTGACTGGAAATACAAACATAGCTAGTCTTGGCTAATAATAACATCTCGATGTGTACAGACCTGGCCTTCCTCAACAGCTTGCTGAGTTATTTGTGTCAGAAAGGATTTTATCTTAAGTACATTTCTTCTATCACATGATGCACCACTGAATTTCCCATCACACAAACATTCTAATCTCATTTACAGTCACAGAGGTTGAAAATAGATAATTAATCAGCATTTAAGTGCCTTACAATCTGTAAAGTAAACCAGATATGGCTAGACTGGAAGCCATGTGGAGCATTGCAGGGGCTCCGGATGGGGTGGGGTGGGGGTGATGGGGAGTCAGCTGTTAATGAGTCCTCTGACTTTCTGTGGATCCTTGATTTCTCTGTCCCCCAGAGAAATTGAGTTTGTTTCTCCCAGTGTCTCTCCAATCCTCATGCAGTTGGTTGAGCATCATAGTTGTATTTCAGCTTAATTTACAATATTGTCTTTATTCATGATTCAAGACAGACCAGGGCCACGTATAGGATTGCGGCAGCTTTTTCTGAACCTAGGAAATATGTGCTGGGAGGCCTGCCAGGGTCCTTGTTCTTAATCCTCTTTCATTGTACCAAACACTCCAGAGTGACAAGTTACACAGGAGTTGGGCTGGACTACTTTCCTCCTGTTCCTTCCTCCCTTCTTCCCTCTCTCTTGCTCTTGCTCGCTCACTTACTCTTGATCTCTCTCTCTTTCTTCACGCCTTCATTCATTTTTACGTTTAATTCCCGTAGCACTAAATGAAACTTCTTTTCTGAGAATACCTATTAGACAAGCAGCAAACTGACCAAGCAACTAAACACAACTTTAAGACTTGACTTTGTCTGAGCTTTCTCACTAGTTCTTTAAATCTATTTAGAATCCATTTAGTTCATCTGACTGGTTGACAGTTGACTCATTAAAAGTTATTCTTTGTCATAGGATTCCCCTTTATTCATCAAGCAATCTGTGAGTGTAATTGGAAACAAAGAGGCACTTGGGAGTGAATTTAGAGAACCTGAGGTATTTTACATTTGCAGGATGCTGACAAACAGAAAAATGCAAACTGAAGAAGAATGGGGTGATTTAGAAAGTTGAAGTTCTTTGACTCGAAGATGAGGCTTTATCAAGGAAAGTGGAAGAGCGGAGTTGTGTTTCCTGTTTGAGAACTGGCTGAACCTACGTGCCATCTGAGAAAGTGTTTCATAACAGGAGGAACACTGTTGTGCAGGCGAGATCCAGCCTGACCCTACAGTACGTGATACCCCCGACTTAAACCGATGTCTACACAAACCTCAGCTGTAACTTGGCTCCCAGCCTGTTTGATTCCTGTAGTGGTGCTCAGTGTGATATGCCATTGTTAACTGTATTATTTTGGAGAACAGGAAGTGAGCTGATGGCCCAGTGCTAACTAAAGCTGCACTCCTGCATTCAGGCCCATGGACAGTGGGAAGTGCTTGTGTGCAGGGGTCTGAATGTGCCTGTCCTCTAGGTGTTGGTACTGCTGCTGTCACTGCTGTTGTCCTTTCTGTTTAGCCATCAATGGTGGCAGAGGTCATTGGATAGGCCTTGGCCAGCTCTCTAGGGCTGCTGCTTTGCCCAGTGACCGTATCTTTCCTGTTAGCATGCTGATCATACTTGGAAATTATGAGTCAGTGAAATGTAGCCTTGAGCAGTGGGGATGGGTAGATTACCAGGCAAAGTGCAGCCAAAACTTCCTGTTCCAACTCAGGGTCATTATCTTTGGGGGAAGATAGGGACTCACTCTGGCAACAGAAATACCCACATTCACCTGGCATTTGCTGTGTACAGAAGGGATTTAGGGAGAGTACAGGGGCACAAATAAGAAAGGAAACAATCAAAGCTTCTTTTGCAGACATCAGGGTGGAGCTTTGAGAGCCTGTTAGAATATCGCTATTATTGACACCTTCCACTTGCTGTTAGTTGGGGAGAGTCATTGACTATTCACATTTGTCTGCCCTCATTCAACTCCTAGCAACTGCAGTTACAGTCCTTTTTAAAATAATAGACTGAGATTGGTAACATTACTGATTTAACAGGAAATTAGAAGACTTACATTCACAGAGCTTAGGTAATTGACACCAACAGCACTTTTCTTGTAATTTATGCACTCTGATTGATTTCATTCTCCAGCTAGTCCTAAAAGAATCTCTGAAGCATATTCAGCCATCAGATTACTGTGCAAAGGAATTAAATGAGTATTACCCTGCTCGCTATCTATTCCAGAGCTGGCAAAAAGTTTCCAAGTCATTTGGAGCTCAGGAGTCAGTCTAAAATTATAATGCTAATATAAAAGAGGTCAGCCTCAGAGCATTTCTTTGTGACAGCTGTGAATTTATATGAGGAAATCTTACTGATAACCAGGGCAGAATTACAAAGGGGTCATTTATTTGTGCTTTTAAGAGTATTTTGTAATAAACTTATGTAAATATGCATTCCCTGGAATATCCTAAAAAAACATTTGCTTACCTCTAATAGTGCTGTTATAAATGACCCATTTCCAGATGTTCATTCAGGGTGGTGTTTACATCGTAATAGACGACTGTGCTTTATCCTACCCCCTGCATATAATTAACAATGCTGAGTCCAGGACGTTTGATAAATGAGGAAGAAACACTAAATCCATGTGTTCTGCCCTAGAAATCTCATGAAACAATGGCAAAGAAAGGCAATAGAGTTACAGTGTTCAAATAAATCATTATTATTATTTTTGGCTAGTTATTTTGCAGAGTGGGCATGTCTGGGATCTACCTGCCTATTTCTCTAGATTCGTACAGCATCGTATTCCCTCATACTTTTATTCAGTCACGTGGAACGGTCCAGAATCCTTCATGCTCATCACCTGTTTTCTGCACCTGGGCTGCTGCGCTGGCTCTTCTCCCTGGCCTGTCCTCCTCCTGCTTCTCTGCCTCATAATGACGCTCGTCCTTCAAAACTCATTTCAAAGGTCACTGCCTCCAAAATCTCTCTGTAATTCCACAGTCTCTTTCAAGTCTTCCTCCTCTGTGTTCCCTTGGCAGTCTGTGATAAGCCCATCCTAACCTTTGTCACACAGCATTATTAATGTGATTAATGCGTTTATCACTCCATCAGACTGTAAGTTCCTTGAGGGCAGAGATCACGAGTTAATTACCCATGAATTGCAGCAGCCATAATAATACTTGACACAGAATGGTGGTTGATAAATGCGTCCCATATGATTTGTGAGTGTAGAATGCAGCTCTTTGAAAAGCCAGGTTTATGTGCTTCTACAAGTTTTGAGTTAAACCTAAAATTCAGTCCTAAACATTTTTGTCACACACACGCATGCACCCAAGTGATTACAGATAAGCCTGCAGTTTCATTAGTGACCATATCTACACTGTCAAACTGGTTAAAATTCTCTAAGAAATTTTACCTCAGTGTGCTCAGTGCATCCCAGGTAAAATCTTAGTCACAGAGTTCTTGGATTTCCAAAAGTACAGAGACCCTAGAAATACCCTAGGCTCAAGAGTTTTCATTATAAAGACCAGGCAACAAGGTGGCCTGGAGGTCTAGCAATGTCTGAAGTTTGGAATGAGCACCCTCAATACCACTGGCACAAGGATAGGCTCAATTTCAGTCACCCATTCTCATTCTCATCCCTTGCTGCCTGTTGAGGCTAGAAAGCTAACAACTACATTTCTCAGAGTCCCTTGCAGCTAGGGTTCCACCAATCAGATAAACTCAGACTTGACTTTAGAGGTGAGAGATGCAGGTTTGTGGTGGAGGTGACCTGGTTCTGGAGCCAGTGGCTGAGCTCTAGCCTCCTGATCTGGCAGGACATCTCCTGGTTCAGCAGCTTCTGCACCAATGAAAACAGACTTCCTCCCGTGTGGCAGAGGCAGTTGGTTCTAGGGTCTGGGAGTTGTGCTGGAGACATCAGCCTAGAGCAGTGTTTTCCACACCATAGGTAATAAAATCTATAGCATTATAGATTTTAGCATTAAAAAAGGCTAGCATTTTAAAAGGGAAGGAGAAAGAAGGAAGAAAGAAAGAAAAGAAAATAGAATAAAAGAAAATGGAATAGAAAAAAAATATCCGAGTACATTCTCCCTAGTCAAAGTTTATTTGTTTTATGTAACTAGTATTTCAGTTTCCTATGTGTGTGCATGCATTTACGTATGTGTATTCTGAGTCACAATGTAAAATATATTTCTAGCTATAAGTTTTAGGCACCAAAGTTCAAGAACATCTGGCCTAGAGCCTTACCTCCAGCATTTTCAATAGTCTTCTTAATCCTTTCCTTTTAAAACTACCCAGAGGGGTCTTTTTTATTGATGGAACATCTGTTCTGCTGGCCATCAGACAGCATAAAGGTATATAGATTTTCTTTTCTTTTTTTTAAAACTTTTTATTTGCAGACAGAGATATATGGTATATATTTCAACTGACAGCTTTTTCCTATGTGTTTTTAGGGGTGCCCCAAAAGCTTCTTTAATAAGGACAAGATGAAAGTGTAAGATATGTGTGTATGTTTGGGGGTTCTGACTTTTTCTAGTTTCACAGAATGTTCTGGGGACCACAGGGGGAAATTTGTGCTTGAGCCTTCCTAACAAACTCCCTGAGAAGTCTTCCTTCCTCTCCGGACCCTCCGTGGTGAGAGGGATCTGGGGCTCAGCCTGAGGAGACGAATAGGTACCCATATGCTTCTAGGACCCTGGGTGTCCCTGTACACAACCCAGAAGGGGATATGCCCAGAAATGGCCTGGACTGACCCAGGGTAACCATCAGGGTAGTAATAGGTGTTGGGTGAAGTGGCTGTGCTAAATATTTTTAATATGATAAAGAAGCAGAATAAAGATATGTCAGCCATCTGTGGAAAAGTAAAATCCTGTGAAGATCAAGACAGGAGCAGGTTTAAACCCTCTTATTTGCTGCTCTGGGTAAAAAGTCATCTGACAACCCAGGGTCAAAAAATTAGGTACCCCAACTATTCTTCTGATTCTTCTTCATTAACTAAATGCTTCCTTTAGGCAAGTCCTCTGCTCAGATGCCATCCTGACCAGGGAGCCTGGCTGTCCCCATGAGGGGAACAGGATCGCTGGTAGACAGAGGTAGAAGAGAGACTTTTCTCTCTGTCCTTTCACGCTGTTTGTATTTAATACCATTTACAAATAATACCTATTTAAAATCAAATTAAATAGCCCCAACACTTACTCCCAATCCATATTTTCAGTTGATGACCTTGTCTTTAACTTCAGGGAGAAAACTGAACAATCAAAAGACTTTCCTCAGATTCCCATAGTCAACCAGTGCCTACAGTGGTGCCTAAAACGTGGTAGCCGATGACCAAAGGCTTTCTGCAGCTTCCCAGGGTTCTGCCCAAAGCCTGTCTTGGAAGTCTTCCCCGAGTAGTCTCCACATGCTCTCCTGAGCACATGCTGTCCATCTCTACGGCTGGATGGCTGGATGGAGGCACCCTCCCCTATCCAGCTGTCTGCATCCTAACTGCATTCTTTTTCTTTTTAATGGAGGCACTGGGGATTGAACCCAGGGCCTCGTGCATGCTAAGCGCTTGCTCTACCACTGAGTTGTTCCCTCCCTGCAGCCCACATTCTTCAATACAGCTTCTTTCTCACCTCTCCATTAAGCCTTTTCTACTCTATCCTTTCTGACTCCTCAGTCATTTCTTCCCCTCTTACCACCTAGATCTTATTTAGGACTGGTAATGACCTCAGTCAAATAAATGGGGGTTGGAATTTTGCTTCATAGCAGGATGCAGTTCAACTCTCACACAGTGCCCTACACGCAACAGACACTCAATAAGCACCTTTTCACTGACTGAGGACATCTTTATAAATTCATGTAAAATTCAGCGACTGGAAATACGAGGGAGAAGTTGGGCCTAAGTTCCCCCTCCTCCAGCCACCCTCATGGAAATCTGAATTTCTTAAGTGAAATTGAAGAGAGCCTCAGGCTCACTCTTCTAATTTCTGCCAAGTGTTAATTATGTGTGGAGTCTAAGGGGACCTCCACGCATGGATTATGTGGGATATCAGTAAGGTACATTTACAATGACGGCTGTGCAGCAGGAAGACATTTCTTCCCCAACTGTCAAAGTCCTACAGTTCTCTAAGTTGCTTTGGGGGGAGACATCTTTTCTCTCATATGTTTCATTTGTGCTTATTGAAAAAGGGGAGAATATTTCCAAGAAAAACACTTGATCTAATTAGCTCCTTGCATATCAGGATTCAAAAAAGTACTGGAAAATTCGTAATCATTTTCTCTGAACTACGACTGCTCAGATAGTCTAGCTTCTGACATCATTATCTAGATCTTCACCTAGCAAAAACCAACCACTGAGTGTGTAAGATTATCTCATTCCAAAATATTCCTAAAAATATTGATTATTTACAAACAAAACAAAGCAAAACCTAACATGGAGTGACCATGAAGCAAGAGGACAAACCAGACGATTGTCCTGTGTAGTCACTTGGGAGACTACTTTCTCCAATGCAAATGTTTATTCCAACTTTGCTGTCATTGCTCAAAAAATGACACCGGTTTGCCTTTGAAGCCACTTTTCTAGTGATATAAGGAAACTCACTCATCCTTTTATAGTCAGACCTCATTTTTTAACTCTTAATCGGAATTATATTAGCTTGATCATGTACCTCATTCAACAGATTTGACACCAGATGATTTGGGCTGTTTCCCCCAAATCAAACAAAACAATGTTAGTTCTAACATTAAAATTACATCGGAAAAGCAAGTGATAACAGGCCCTGGAGGCAATTTCAAAAGAAGAGCAACAGAAGACCTTTGAGTCATGGGATGAGTGAATTATTGCCTGGTTTAGCTTTTTTGATTGGTACAACACTCATTTTGATATGCCAGAGTTCATATATTTCTTTAAAATCAGACTTCTCGCCTTATATTCATATCTGATATTTGAAAACTCACTTTGAACTGAGAATATGGTCTTAGTGGATGAAGACTCTGGGCAATTTCCTAAAATTTTGGGGAGAAATTACATGCTACCAAGTTGAGAGAAAGATGAGTAGCAGGGAAAACATCATTAAAAATGCCAGATGGTGGGAAGTATTGGTACCATATAGACCTAGATTCAACCCTTGCTTTACTGGAACATGTTTGCTGCTCTGGGCTTGTTATTTAACCTTACTAAGATTCTGTTTCCTGGTCTATATGACAGTGATCTATTAAATGGGCACTTATATAAATCATTTGGTACAGAGCCTGGCAAATATTCGATTATTAGGCCCTCAAAAATTGTTTTCCTTCATTTATTTGGAGAATGAAGTATAATTTAGTAGAAAGAAGATACTCTAGGACTTACTAGTCCCAAGTCAGCTTATCAGCTTATCAACCTTGACCAAAGTTCTGGGGGAGCTTTTTTCATATTACCTTTGTAAAATTATGATATTATCGACTGTGCTGGTTAATTTTATGTGTTAACTTGGCTGGGTCATGGTGCCCAGGTATTTGATCAAATATTATTCTGGCTATTTCTATGAGGGTGTATTTAGATGAATTGACATTTAAATTGGTGGACTCTGAGTAAAGCAGACTGCACCCCCCATGAATGGAGGTAGGCCTCATCCTATCAGTTGAAGCCCTGAGTGGGAAAAAAGATAGACTTCCCCTAAGCGAGAAGAATTCTGCTAGCAAATGACCTTTGGACTTGAACAGCAAGCCCTGTCTCCAGGCTTACAGCCCACCCTGTAGATTTTGGACTTGCCAGCCTTTACAATTGCATGAGCCAGTTCGCTGAATGAAATCTCTCTCTTCATATCCACATATCCTATTGGTTCTGTTCCTTTGGAGAACTCTGACTTATACGTCTACCTCAAAGTTTTTTTTTTTTTTTTTGCCATAGGGAAGAATAAAGGAAGTCATGTGAGGAACCCTGCCTACCGTAGGTTTGGATCATGGCATATGCTTAGGAAGCACTACTCTTCTTTCCTTTTCTTCCTTCCTTTTGCTTGTTAACCCTTAGTTTTCTCATCTGGAAAATGAAGAAGTTAGACTCTAGATAATTTCTAAAGCTGCTTCCAGCTGTGAAAGTGTGTGTATCTATATGAAACTCCTTGCCTGGGCCATAACATTCAAATATAGTCTTGGCCAAATTGGGTTTCAGCCAAGGGAGAAAGGCACGTGGGGTGTACAAAGACTACTTACGGTTTTTACAAACCCTTTCAGGGGTGTGCAAAGAGTTTGGGGGACTCATGGGGAACTCCTGGTAGCCCTATAAATATGCTTACAAGCCTGAATGCTTTTCTCGGTGGTTGGGGGAAGCTAAGTGTGATCTCTTACTCTGGGCAGAAGTAACTGGGGAAAGTACCTACTTTACCTGTAGTGCCTTCATGTGTATCTCTGTGCACATACTCAAGGGATTAAACTGCAGAGAGGAGAGTCATTTGATGGTTTCTAAAGAACCTATGGGATCAGGTTGAACAACAGCACTAACCTGCAATCTTTGAACATTTCAGGTCCAATATGGTATTCATTAGAAGGAGAAAAGGAGTGCCCCAGATTGTGTTTTAACTATGCTCTTAGCAATTCACCAGAAAAGTTCCCTAGTGAATTTCAGGACATCAGTGTTATTGCCTCTCTTAACCAGTGAAGTGGCTAGATACTTAAACATACTGGCTAGAGTACTTTGGGTCTTTGAGTCTTTAGATGAAATAGTTGGAAGAATCCTTTGTAGGCTCTATGGTGCTATGTAAGGGTAAGTGATTATTATTCTTACAATACATACTCCAAGTGGTACTGTAGTTTGAGGCTCAGGTGAAAGAAGTCTGGCTAAGAGCGCCTCCTTCCCAGCATTTGAGTTCCATGTATTCTTTCTGGCACACGTGGGGAGCCCTTGTCAGCCAGGCCAATGAGCAAAGTTAGCAACTGCTCACACAGCTTGAATTCAGAGGTTCAGACAAGGCTTCTTGCTCATCAGTCCAACTGCCCACAGCCTGCCACCTGGGCTCTGGGCCACCGTGCTCTACCATACTGTACTTCACGATGTGTCCAGAGCCACTGTAAGTACATTCACTGTCATGAGAGCTTAAAAGGTTCATTGCTACTCCATTGCGTGTAAGATAAAATCCAGACAACTTTGCATAGCATCTGAGGCCTTTGAAAAATGTGGCTTCTACTTATTTCTTCAGTTCTATCACTGCTGTGATTATCTCCCAGTCTTCTACAGCACAATTCTAGGCTCCAGTCTATAAACTTTCGTTCTTAAATTCCGTATTTATTCATC
Organism: Camelus dromedarius; assembly: GCF_036321535.1. Classification (NCBI taxonomy): domain Eukaryota; kingdom Metazoa; phylum Chordata; class Mammalia; order Artiodactyla; family Camelidae; genus Camelus; species Camelus dromedarius. The sequence continues at coordinate 46,140,497 of NC_087437.1, forward strand.
AAATATTTAATGTATGCCTACTAATGAGTGTCAGGTACTGTTCTCAGTGCTGGGGATAGATCAGTAAATAAAACAGAGCCTACATTATAGGGGGAGACAGATGATAAACATTATGTAGCAAGTTAGAAAGTGATGAAAACTATGGGAAAACTAGAGCAAGACAAGGAGCTTTAGTTGTGCTGGGAACGGGAATGGTGGCTGCATTTTATATGGATTGATGGGGTAAGCCTCCCTGAGAGAGTAAGGGGGTGTTTCAGTTATGAGCATGATTGTAACAATAACTGACTGATACAGGAGCAAGCCATGCAAATATCTTGGAAACTAGCCTTCCAGGCAGAGGCAGTGGCTCTCTCAAAGTCCTAACATAGAGAATGGCTACTGTGTTGGAGAAACAGTGGAGAGGCTGGTGTTCTGGAATGCAGTGAGAAAGCAAGAGAGTAGAAGGAAATTGGGAGGGGTGGGGTGGTGGGACCAGATAGAGTAGGGTCTTAAATGCCACTGTAAGGACTTGCACTTCGACTCTGAGTGAAACAGAAAGCCATGGGAGGGTGTGTGCAGGAGAGTGACATGATCTGACATATTTTCAAAGGACCCCTCTGGCTGCTGTGCTGTGAACAGATTGAAGCGCAGGAGTGGGGAGACCAGCTGGGAAGCTGTTGCAATAATCAGGTGAGAGAGGATTATGGTTTAGACCAAGGTAGCAGCAGTGGTTGTGGTAAGAGGGAATCAGATTAGGGATCGAATTTAAAAGTGGAACCTACAGGATTTGGATTTGGAGTGCTTCAACATTCAGGGGACAGAAGATGGGTAGAGTGGAGGAATCAGCAAGAAGATTGGGATGGTGCAGTCAGTAAGCGAGGAGAAAAAACAGTAGAGGGTAGTGTCTCAGATGCCAAGTGAAGAAAGTATTTCTAGAAAGAACCAGTGATCACTTATGTCAGATGCTGCTGGTAAGTTCTGAAAGATGAGCCTGAAAACTGACAGCTGACTTCGGCAATAGGGAGATCATTGGTAGCCTTTAGAAGAGCCGTTGTGGTGAAGTGGTTTGGGGCAGAAGTCTGGTGATAAGTAGGAGAGAATGGGAGAAGAGGAATTGAAGACAGTGAGTCAGCTTGACCCTGGAGCATTGTTTAGCAATACAGGGAGCACAGTAATAAGGAATAGCTGGAGAGAGAGTTCTACGAACACACTGGGGAATCACATGCCTTCCTGCCTTTCTGAGACACCCTTCCTCTGGAGTCTACCTGAAGAATTTCCACTTTTCCTTGAAGAGCTAATTTGACTATGTCTCTACTGAGCTTTGTCCACTGCCTTCACTCATTCACCAAAGCGGACTTACTGTGTGCCTGTTATGAAATATGCACTGGTCGATGAACTCATCAACGAATAATGAATATGCCTAATAAGGACTCTGCCTCCCTAGAGACTATATTCCAATGGGGAGAGAGAGAAAACACAAGCAAACAAAACTGTAAAGTAATTGATCATCACTGATTATGGTAAGTGTTGTGCAGACCACACACTGGATGATGTGAGAGAAAGTGAGATCTGGTGGTCATGGAGGCCTCTCTAGGGAGGTGACCACTACCCTGAAACCTGAAGGATCGTATTTGGAGGTAGGGCCTTTGGGAGGTGATTAGGTCAGGAGCATGGAGGCTTTAGGAACGGTATTAGTGCCCTTATCAGAAGAGACATGGAGAGACGATCTCTTTCTCCACCAGGTGAGGACGCAGCAACAAGACTTTTATCTGCAAACCAGGAAGTGGGCCCTCACCAGACACCGGACCTGCTGGCCCCTAGAACTGGGGCTTGCCAGCCCCTAGAACTGTGAGAAATAAACTTCTGGTGTGTAAGCCACCCAGTCTACGGTATGTTTGTTATAGCAAGCAGAATGGACTAAGACAGATACAGAGGAGCCAGTCCCAGGAAGGGCCAGAAGAGCCTTCCTGGCAGAGGGCATTAACTCCAAGAGGAGAGGCCTAGGGTAGGGAGGAGTGGGGTGGTAGAAGAAGAGGTCTTGTATGGCTGGAGTCGTGTGAGTTGGGGCTGGTGGTGTGAAAGGGTAAAAGGACCAGGTTATGGAGGGCCTAGGAGGCCTGGGCTCGGGGTGAGTGAGAGAGATGAAGGGCTTTGTTGAGCTGTGGCAGCAGAGATGCGGAGAAGCACCTGGGTGGAGTTAGCTTTTGGAGGTAAACCAGCTGATGGATTGGATGTGGTGAATGGAGAAAAGAATGGCTTTGGTGTGAGCACCTGGTAGATGTGGTACCCTTATCTAGAAGAGAAAGTCACCCAGAAGAGGGAGCGGGTGGGTGATGATACGGATGTGGGGAGAGCTGGCTGGAAAACAAGAGAGTGGCATCCAGGAAGGCTGGAAAGTGTTTCAAGAAGTTGGAAACAGTTAGGCGGGGAAAGTGCTGCTGGGAGACGGGGTGGGGACTGAGGAATCATTACTTGTAGCACTGACTCCTTCACAGCCCTCAGTTTGTCTGACAGTGATTCTTTCTGGCCTTTCTCCTTCATTATTTGACAGATTGTTATAGATTTGAGGCCTCCTTTTATAAATATAAATTCACCTTTGTATCCCCGGGCTCAGCAGAGTGTCTTGAAAACAGAGTAGGTTGCATGGAGAGTTCCAGATTGAAAATAACCCTGGGAAGGAAACACCCCAAGGTGCTATCGCTAAGAGATCAGCTGCCAGATGCCAGAGGGAGCTGGGAGGGCCCCGCACTACTCCCTGGTGTGTAACAGGTTCCACTCAGTGCCTTATAGGCTGAAAAGTGTCCTGTCTTCTCAGAGCTAGAAAGGGTGTTCATGATAAGGCAGGGTGGGGACCTGACTCACTGACACCCAATTAGCTGGCTTTTGTCTTTGGATCTGCCTGGAAGTGACTCATGGGCTGGGAAAAAAAACCTTTTGGAAACAAATGTGGGGAGGTGGGGGGGTGTTAAGTCACTACAGCGTTTTATTCTCAGATAAAATGTGGATCTGCTGTTCCATAAATGTTGAATACTGTACATTTCTTCAGCCTCTCTCCAACAAAAACCCAGGGGGAATTATTAAGCTTGACAGTTCACTCATTTTCTCCAAGATTTTTATTAAATGCAATTTAGAGGGGATAAAGTTTCTTCTCTTTCCTCTTTTTTTCACTTGAATAAACCCTGAATACCACCAGGGCAGAATAAAAGGGCATCCAGACTGCAGCAATAGGTCATGCTTCCTCTTTAAATGAACCAGTTGAAGGCTCCCCTTCCAGGAGCCACTAAGGCACTTCCTGTCCACTCACCTTGCTCAATTCAATCTGAAGAGCATTTACGGAGCACCTAGCCATAGGGTACCGACACACACTGTTGGGGTGAGAGACAGTTCTGCCCTCCGGGGGCTTATGGTACAGGTAGGGAGCTAGTCTCGAACTCAACTAAGATACTGTATAAGGTACACGGATAAATGCTATACTGGTGTATTATTAGGACTTATTTGGTTGCAAATAATAAACATGCAAACTAAATTAAATAATAAGAGGAATTTGTTGTAAAAATTCTGGTTGTCACAAGGAATTTGGGGCAGGCGGGTCTGTATCAGGGACACAGGAAGTAGCATTGACAGCAGCAGACCTCTTGGCCTCTCAGTTCTGCTCTCCCAGCCTGTCTCTACGTCTGAACCTCCACATCTGTCTTCAGATTGGCCTTTCCTCCACAGGGATGGGAAACGTGGTCCTAGAGGAGGTTCCCAACTGTATAACATCTTGCAGCTTTAGCGCTGTGGAGAAATTGACTCTTTCACTTCCAGTTTTAGAATTCTCCAAGAAGGCATCTGACTGGACTGAAATGTGTCAGCTCTTCACTTCTGGACCACCCTTCCACTCCAAGCCCGCCCCGGTCCCCACTTAGTTCAGAGGCACAATCCCCACCCCCACCCGTCAGTAAAGTGGTTCTCCGGAGCCCCGTGGGGGCGGGTGGGGGTGGATGGGCATGTGTCCAGAGAGGCAGCGGCCTCCACAGAGCCAGGAGGGTAGGGGGAACAGTGGGGCCTGCACTTCTGCGGACCATGCTTTCAGAAACCACCAGACTCTGGCCTGTCAGGTGACACTACTAATGAGGGCAAAGGACTGGACTACTGAAGACAGCCATCCCTTACAAAATCCGGCTTTCATTTAATCCTCACAACAGTGACTGCGGGGATTACTGCTACCCCTTTTTCACAGATGAAGGGTACAGAGAGGTTAAGCACTTGGTCTACACTCGCACAGATCATGATTTGGAACCAGACGGCTGCATAGTCTGTGTGTAGCTTGCCCAGCGCGGGGCTTCCACAAACACAACGGGGCAGGGTGGGGAGCGGCCTGAGCTCCAGGGAGGAGCAGCCCATCCCTGGGGATTGGGGCATTAGTTCTGTACTGGGCCTGGACTTCCTGGGAGGGTTTCCAGCAGGTCTAGGTAAAGGAGGATGAGACCTGCGCCGGAGGTCATTGGTCTGGGTGCCTAGTCCCAGAGGTGCGACCAGCGAAGCCGGGTGGACGAAAGGGAGGTGGGGTGGAAAGCCTCGAGGCCTGTAAGGAAGGCCCAGGCTCAGTGGGGAAGGCCACGCCCCAGCTTGGAGTGCTTCCCTCCAGATCCAGGCCTCTAAATGCAATTCCATTTAAGGGCAACCTTGCCCAGTTCACACCTCGCCTTGAAGATGACAGATCGCCCTGTGGTCAATTTGTGGGGTGAGAAGGGGAACCTACAACCCTGCACCTACACTGCCACCGCCATAAAGGAAGCCAATCATGTCCAGTAAAACCTCACCGCCGCTGAGGTGCAGTTTCCCGGGGGGGGGGGGGGTCTCCTGCAGAGGGAAATAACACCGTGGCCAGCGACCCCTGGATCTGCGAATTCACCACAGCCTGAGAGGATGGCTCCGGTGCAGGGGATGGGCAGGGAGGGCCCCCCTTCTGGCCTTCTGCTCCCCGCTCTGTAATCCGGTTTGGCCCCGTGGTGAAAACTTCTGGGGGGCGGGGGGCAGGCCTGAATGGTTTCTGCTCAAGGGATGTTTGACCAAACTTAAACAGCGGAGGAGCGGGAGCGGGGAACCGAGCCTGGGCTGGGCTGCAGCGACCCCGACGCCGCGGCGGCGGAGCCTGAGCGCGGAGCCGCCGCCGCCCCTCCCCCGCCCGGCCCGCAAGCCCATTTTCGCTTGGCCGGTCTCCGTGCTGCCGGATGGATCGCGCCCCACCCCCGCTCCTCTGCTCAGTCATTCAGACTTGGAAAGTCAATAACACGCTGACATCATCAGGGGTTTGTGTATTATTACACGGCTACTTTCCAGAGTACCTGGCATTATCTAAGAGAGGAGCACTCCGGCTGCCCAAGGAGGGGCCTGGGACGCTGGCCTGGGGAGGGGCGGCTGCCCAAACCCAGCCTTTTCCTCGAGGAGAGCATCTTCAGGGCACCGATTAGAAACAGATTATGAGCTTTTGCTGCACTGAATGCAGATGCACTTTAGATATCAATACATGCTTCATTTTGGCTGGGGGTGCACTTACAAATCATTCTTAAGTGACCTCTATTTCTACCCAAGACATCCACTTGGTCTTTATGAAGCATTTTTAGTGATCCTTACAAAGGGGGGAAAAAGACATCTTTTATGACAGGAAGCCAGAGGCTGAGTCTTTTGAGACTCTTGGGGTTTGTGTGTGCAAGTCTCTATTATGTAATCTCCATCACGGGTGATTAGGTCTTCTCTTTCCCTCCAGGGCTAGACTGGGTAGTTTGGTTGCTGTTTTTCTTAAGCCTCATGTAGAGCAAACACACAGATAAAAAACATGTCCCAGATTTATGGTGCAAAACTGCTCTCGAAGCAAACTGCGGTAGTACAGTGTCTCATTTTGAAGGAGGAAAATAGATGAAATTGTTGTTAATTAAGACTCCTTATCTTACTACTCTGGCATTTCCTTTTCCTAGAATGAGTTTTTAAAAATAATTTTATGTATTTTAGATGTTTTCCTGCCCTCCTTCTGTAATGGTACTTGTAATGGCTTAAATAACTAATTGTATAGATTACTGTACCTTTGTTTTGTACACCCCCCCCCCCCCCCCAGTTAAAATATGTGAAACTCAGTAACTTCCACAACACAGTACCTTTTTTTTTTGTTTGGCCAAACAGGCTATTTCTTTTTTTACACACACAGGGCTGATCTCATATAAATACTCTTAAATTGTAAAAGGTAAAGTATTTTAAATTGCAAAAAAATGACATCCAGCCCCAACCTGGCTACCTGGAGAGTTACAAGAGAAGTGCAGGTGCTTTATTGGCCTCAACTCTGATCCCTCTGTATCTCAGTTAGAGAGAGATCACCGATTGATAGGTAAGTCTTTAGAGCTCCCCAAGAGGAAACAAAACAGCCATTGTTTCTCAGCAATTTAACGCTTTCCCTGTGTCTACTTGATCATTTCAGACAGCTTGTAGTCGATCATGATTGTGACCACTTCTCTCCAAATGGTCTGAGGAAAAATTCCCCCACCAGATCCGAACTTCTAAAATCACTTCCGCAGGCCTGCCTGACGCCCCACAGCTCTTCTCCACCCCCAACTTTGCCCGGAAATTTCCCCTTTCCAAAGGGCAGGCAGATGGCGAGGTCCAGTGCACCAGCCCTCCAGGATGGTTCAGTAGGTGTTCATTCCGTGGCGCTTGAAGCTGCTGAAGAGGGTTGGGGGCGAGGTTCACCGCTAACCAGTGCACTGCTTCCTCAGGTGCTTTCCCTCAACTCCTCAGAGAGGAGTGTGCAGACCCTGTCTGTCCCTTTGGGTGTCTAGATGAAGAGGCTCTCAAATCTTTGAGCACTTCATTGTTCTCGCCTGCCGGCCCTCTGGCCTTTACCTAAACCCTTACTAGGCAGGAATAGGACCCCCATATGGGCGTTCTTCTTAGACAAGGATGTCACCTCGTTTTAGATGTTGAGCTTTGATAGCTGGCAACCAACTTCCCATCCCGGAGCTTCTGCCTAAGCAGGAGAGGGCAAAGTTCAGAGGGCCACTTGGGCACAAGCTCCGGGATAGAAAGCTGTGTGTCAGCTCTCAAAGCTCCAGAGCTAGGTGCCTGACACCTCTGCCCAACAAGGAGCCTATATTGGCCAGAAAGAGGAGAGAACTCAGAGCAGTGGAACTACGCTGGGGAGGCAGAGAAGCAGAAATCTTGGTCCTAAAGGAGCTCATGTTCCAAAAGGCAGACACACAGACAATAGCCAGGGAGCATGTGCTCTGCATCAGGTGAGGCCCTTTAGTGGGTGGGTCCTGCTGTACTGGTTGGGGGAGGAGGGAGTCCATGTGACCTGTGGCATCTGGCCCCACCTCCCACTGCTGGGCCCAGGAGCAGTCCTACAGGAGTGACATGGTATTTCCCCCATTCCTCTGGGGAAAAGAGGTCACCTTCTGGGCCTCTACTGCCAAATATTTGTCAGCTGGTTAGAAATGGGTGCATTTTAACTTAACAGGTTTGTGTCTTTTAAGGTAGTAATGTGAAGATTCTGGAGACTGACATTCAGTTATCAAGCCCTAATTGGTTTAGAAATAGACCCTTTTCTTTGATAAAGACCACGACAATGGTTAAGCTATCCTTGGGCAAGATTTCTAATCCACTGCTCACTGATACTGTTCTTTAAAAAAAATAGATAAATCAATTATAAAACATATAAAAATACAAGGCCAAATTTTTATTACTAGGGTCAGAAAATTATGTTCACATGACTCTGTCAAACTACTATGGGTGTTTATAAATGTTATTCTCAGTTGCTATGCGCATCTAATCGGGAATATAATGGACAGTTCTTGGATTTGGGATGCACTTTTGAGTAGCATGGAACAGGGAATGCACACTGGAGGTCCAGCGGCTAACTTCAGCTCACATTCTTGTGTCGGTGGGCCCAAACGGTTTTTTAAAAAATGGATTAAAAATCCAGAGGTTTTCACATAAAAATCCAGCTTTTCCTGAAAGATGAAAAACTTCCAGCAACGTAAGCCATGTCAACAATTGGGTTGAGCTGAGGAGAGCTGCCCCTTTAAGCCCAGGACACAGCCTGCTATTGGCCACAGTTCCCACCTATTCCTAGGCATATTCACTCTTCTGAGCTACCTGCTTGGCTGTAAAAAAGCATTTGAATCTGTGTCCTCCTTCTAAAGGTTTCCTCTTACAATAAGTTTCTGGGGTGTTGCCTTCTCCTTGCCTTCTCACAGGGAAGGATCACTCTGCAAAAGTCAGAGGACCCCAACCAGGGCAGTATGGTTCTGAGACTAGAGGCTGTGGTGTGAATACAGAGTTTCTGTGAATCCTTGGGTGCCCCAAACATTCTCTCTAGATTAGTGGGTAACACACCTCAACTCTATATGGGTTGAAGTCTTTTTTTTTTTTTTTTAATATATTTTTATATATAGTGAAGTATAGTGAGTTTACAGTGTTGTGGGTTAAAGTCTTTAGATGCATGCAGATGCTATTTTGATGAATATAAAATTCATTTAATAATTTATAAGTGTTACTGATAGGTGTTAGTACTTGTTTTTTGTCACTTACTTTTTCTTGGTTAATAGATACAGAAAGTAAAACTACTACTGCTTTACTGTCTTAAAAAAATGTTCAAAAGGGGATGTTCCCTCATGGAAAGTTTAGGGGACTGCTGCCCTGTACTAAAATTGTCATCTTCATACTCTTCTTCAAGTACCCCCTAACAAATTTAAAATATGACGTATCCTCAGGTCTTCTAAAAAACACAGCTAGTTTTACAATATTAGTTGAAGTTGTTGCAAAGGATACAATATTTAGTGTACTGCAAAAATGGACATTTTTAGAATAAACCTGTTAATCACTTTTTAAATTTATCCAGTGGGATCCAAATACCACAGCAATCAGATATCCATCATCATTCACTTAAAAAATACATGACCAAGCTCTTCTTAAACACTGGCAGGTTTTACACTTTTTTCCCCCTTCCTTCAGTTTATGTGGTCATCCTTATAGGGCCAACAAAATAAACATAAATTTTAATTTAAAAAATTCTGTGTGATTATATGGCTTTAAGTGTTAATTTTTATTGACTATATATTGTAATAAGGTGAATATGGCTTTTTTCCCAGTTAGCTTACCCATGGATGACTACTGCTTCCTGTTACTAGAATGAGCATGACTTCTGTTCTAGTTTTTGTTTATACACTTGTGTACACATGAGAAATGTTATCATATGAACAGGTAGGTGTAAATGGAAGTAGTTTTTTGACAACAGTATCATCTTCAAATTTCTTGCTTGCCATCCTTTCATTCTTTATCTCCTTCTGAATCATTTGCCAAAGATCTCATGGCTTGCCCAGAATCACCTGTGATTAGATCCTACTTTAATCTTGTGGGGAGCAAGAAATAAGTCACCTTCGGTAGCCCGAACGTTTGTGTTCCTCCCTAAATTCATATGTTGAAACGTAATTCCCAGTGCGCGGGGCCTTTGGGAGGTGGATCATGAGGCTGGAACCTTCATGGATGCTATTAGAGCCCTTATGAAAGAGACCCCAGAATTAGCAGATACAAATTTCTATATAAAATAGATAAACAACAGGGTCCTACTGTATAGCACAGGGAACTATATTCAATACCTTGTAATAACCTATAATGAAGAAGAATATGAAAAAGAATATATATATGACTGTATCACTATGCTGTACACCAGAAACTAATGCAACATTGTAAATTAACTATACTTCAATTAAAAAAAACGGGGGACCCCAGAGAGAGCCCTCACTCGTTCTGCCATGTAAGGACATGGTGAAAAGATGGCCATCTATGAACCAAAGCAGGCTCACACCAGACACCTAATCTGCCAGCACCTTGATCTTGGACTTTCAGCCTCTAGAGTTGTGAGAAATGAATTCTGTTGCTTATAAGGCACCTAGTCTATGGTAGTATATTATAGCAGCCTAAAGTAAAATACTGCCTGACTAGCAAAAGTATTTATTTCAAGTCATTAAAATTATTTACTTCCTCTATACCTAGTCTAAGACTTAATTCTCCCTTTGGTCTGCATGTTTCTGCCCTAGGTCAGCGCACCACATTAAGATTAGGAATGAGTATAAAGTGTGCATTTCTTTTTTCTTTATTTCCGGGTAGTGGAAATTTTACTTATTTATGATATTTCTGCTTATCTGTATTGTCTAAGTAAAAATTGAGATATAGTTGACATATAACATAATATTTCAGGTGTAAACATAATGATTTGATATTTGTATGTATTGCAAATTGATCACCACAGTAAGTCTGGTTAACATCCACCATCACATATAGTTATAATTTTTTTTCTTGTGATGAGAACTGTCTTAGCAACTTTGAAATATACAGTAAAATATCATTAGCTATAGTCACCATGCTGGACATTACATCCCCAGGAGTTATTTATCTTATAACTCGAAGTTTTTACCCTTTGAACACCTTCGCTCATTTCCGCCACCCACCACCCCCACCTTTGGCAACCACGAATCTGTTCCCTCTGTGAGTTTGGTTTTCTGTTTGTGTATTTTTAGATTCCATGTGTAAGTGAGATCATATGGTATTTATCTTTCTCTATTTGCCTTATTCACTTAGCATAATACCCTCAAGGTCTGTCCATGTTACTGCAAATGGCAAGACTTCCATATTTGGCTTCCTTTTTTTGGCTGAATAATACTGGTATGCATTTCTTTAGTAAAGTAGGAGACAGAAGATGGAGAGGTCACCTTGACACCCAGCTCTTTCTCAGCCAGATATTACTGATAGAAGCTGACAAAACTGATTATTTTAAAACTATCCTTTACTGGGTTCCTTTTGGAAAATCTTCATGTACCCCTTGGGGTATGTGTGTACCCCAATTTGAAGATGGCTGCCCTAGAAAGAAGTCAGGCCTGGGTTCTTGTAGTGAAAGGAAATAGCAGGAGGTCAAAGCTGCCAGTGATGGCACTAATAACATATTCACTGCATTGGGATTGTAGGCCCATTTACATCTCGTGGCCTATTCTTGTGGGAGTGCCCTGTCAGGGCTCCACTAAAGAAATTGTGCAGGGGATCTCTGTTGAGAGCCCTTGGCTCCTTGTGAAGGCAGCTGTTGGCTAGACTAGCACTGGCAACGTGGACTTTTCACAGAGTTACACCGAGGCTGTCATCAGCTTGGTTCTTCCTTTTTCACTAGTGAGGATTGCTCCCTTTCACTTCACCCTCACTTCCCAGCCCCCAGGTCAATTTAGAGAAAAATTCCTCTTACTTCCTACCTGTGACCAGGAGGTAGCTGCTCCCCCAACCTCAGTCCCCTTTCCCATCCCCCATTGCACAGACTTTCTATCCAGTTGTTTTGAAAGAAAGCCAGGAATTTTTAGAGGAGATAACTGATAATATTCAGAGTCCTCTCTGTTCTGTACTTCCTTCTCCTTCTTAGTTCTGGGACTTTGTGAGAATTTCATATATGAGCTAAAGCTGCCTCTGGAGGGTAAGCCAGTGATCAGTGCTTCTAGCCCTTTAATTTAATCTCACCAATGAGACTTTTGAGGGCCCAAGCAGTCAGGTCCATTCTTGAGGTACTCTAGGGGTCTGGGCCCATTAGAAAGTGTATCTGAGAAATTCAGTCTAGGATACTTGAAACACTTGAAATAATTTTAATCCAAATTTAATCTCCTGTAGGGCTACTGGAACATTTCTGATCTGGAATCATATTGGGTTTTTCTAGGTATATTTCATTCTGCACCAGAGGCATACATTGCCTCAAGATTGGGGGAAAGGAAAGAGAATGATGGGAAAATTTTAAAAATAAATATTATTGTTGAAATTCTTGAGCATTCAGCCTATGCCAGGCATTTTGTGCATGGTATCTCATTAAATCCTTCCGATATTCATGGGAGGTGGGTAGTATTACCTCATTTTGCAGATGAGGAAAGTCTCAGAAAGCATGGAAGGTCAACACTGTGCCATCCTTTTCTCTGTTTGCCTGACTGACTGTTGCACTACTTATCACTCACCCTTAATTACCCAACATGTAGGGAAGGGCAGAAGTTGGGCATAGAGCTACTTTATAAGATGGTGTGTATGTAATTACACATGAGTAAATTTCTCTGGGTTAATGTCAAGGTATCTCAGATTGGGGTCCATATAATTCTTCTGGTCCCTAAAAGACATTGATTTGGATTTTTAGTGGCACTTCAGCAAGGGATTGAAGATGAATGTCTCTTAAAATATATTGTTTAGTGTTTTCTACATCATTTAGGTTTATTATATATCCTCTAAAATCATGTTATTTTTCTAACATGATTGACATTTAAAGTTGCATGAACTATAGGGTGAAAATGATGAATCTGCATGAGTTGGATCAAAATAGGGGTAAATGAGAGTGCAACTCTTAAGATATCAAACACTTTGCCTACACTGACACTGATTTCCTTCAAAGTACCAAATTTAAGTAGACTGTGGCTCTATCCAACAAGATGGTAAACCCAGGAGAGAGAACAAGTTTGACCAGAAATATGAGTCTGGTTTTAGACATGTTGAGCTCAAGTAGCTCCTGGAATAGCTGAATGGTGATGCCCTTTGGATCCAAGGTTCTGAAACTTTGCAGGAGAGCTAGACTATGATAGTCATTCACACATAGATGGTGATTGAATCTTTCAAGAGGATGACATCACTGGGAGAGTATGTATAAGGAGAAGAGAAGAGAGCTAGGAAACAAACCCAAGGATCATATTAAACTAATATTGGAAAAAAAAAAAAAAAAGCCAGCAAAAGAGATTGAGAAGTAGCCGGAGAAGAATGAAAACCAAAAAACATCTTTTTTCTTTTTCTTTTGTTGCTGTTGTTTGTTTCTGTTTTTGTGAGGCAGTTAAGGGTAATGGGAGAGTTGAACAATATTGAAAGCAGCTGAAAGATCACAGACACAAACCCCAGTGGATTTGGCCTAAGGAGACCACTAGCCCTCTTGGCAGGAGTGATTCCTGGGGAGAAGTAGGGCAGGTGAGATGGTGAGGCTGAGGAGGCAGTGACGGGACATAGCTTTTTAATGAAGTTTGAGTTGTGAAGGGCAGTGGTTATAAGAGGAATTTATTTTATTTTATTTTTTTAAAAGAGACTGCATCAGCATGGTTACAGTGCTGATGGTGGCAAGGAGCCAGTCGAGGACATACCGGAAGATGTGGGGAGAGCAGGGACCTGGAGTAGATTGAGGTGGGAGGAAATGCCAGAAGGGATGCACTAGAGGACTCTGCTCTTTCTAACGTACTGTGGAAGAAATGAACGGGGCAACTAACACGTCTCTTTTGTTGCCCACCCAGGTTGGTGGTCTGTCTAGTTTACTCACTAGTTTTGGAGCTGCTGCAGGAAGGCACTATACATATTTAGCTCTGTATTTCCACTTTTTAACTCACTTTCTGTACTCTGTTGGTATTTTGATTACTAAGTGATATTTTAGTCCTTATTTACTTCATCAAAAAAGTTAATGTATTTTTTTTTAATACAAATGATTAATTGGCACATGAAAAATGCTCAATATCATTAATTATCAGAGAAACGCAAATCCAAACTACAATGAGGTATCACCTCACACCAGTCAGAATGGCCATCATTGAAAAGTCCACAAATGACAAATGCTGGAGAGGCTGTGGAGAAAAGAGAACCCTCCTACACTGTTGGTGGGAATGCAGTTTGGTGCAGCCACTGTGGAAAACAGTATGGAGATTCCTCAAAAGACTAGGAATAGACTTACCATATGACTCAGGAATCCCACTCCTGGGCATATATCCAGAAGGAACCCTACTTCAAAATGACACCTGCACCCCAATGTTCATAGCAGCACTATTTACAATAGCCAAGACATGGAAACAGCCTAAATGTCCATCAACAGATGACTGGATAAAGAAGAGGTGGTATATTTATACAATGGAATACTATTCAGCCATAAAACCCGACAACATAACGCCATTTGCAGCAACATGGATGTTCCTGGAGAATGTCATTCTAAGTGAAGTAAGCCAGAAAGAGAAAGAAAAATACCATATGAGATCGCTCATATGCGGAATCTAAAATAAATAAATAAATAAACACAAAACAGAAATAGACTCATAGACATAGAATACAAACTTGTGGTTGCTAGGGGGACGGGGGCTGGGAAGGGACAGACCGGGATTTCAAAATGAAGAACAGATAAACAAGATTGTACTGTGTAGCACAGGGAAATATATACAGGATCTTGTGGTGGCTCACAGTGAAAGATAATGTGACAATGAATATATGTATGTTCATGTATAACTGAAAAATTGTGCTCTACACTGGAATTTGACACAACATTGTAAAATGACTATAACTCAATAAAAAAAAGTTTAAAAAAATAGTTAAGGTATTTTTTTAGATGAAACGGTAGAGCATTAGGCTGCATTTGTAAGAGGGAAAAGTTCCCAAGCCAGGGAATGGAGGATGAAGGAGAGCAGTTCCAACCAAGTTTCAGGCCTGGCCGTGTTTAGTCCTAGATCCAGATGCGTCACCCTCAAATCGATTAATCGGGAAACAACCCAGGTGCATCATTAACTGGCTTCACTTTCCCGGTCAGCTGTGCCGGTTTGGCTGCAGACAGACTTGATTGTAAATTTCTTATTTCCACAGAGAAATTTGAAGACTGACAGTTGATGTATTCAGAATCCCCACGCTACAAACACACAATGCAAAATGCACTGTAGAGAGATTGAATTATACTGGCTCACAAGAACAATAAGATATATTTAGATGGTCTGCACAAAATTCTTTAGCTTATTTGTTGTTTTTTGCCAAATGGCTTTACATAGAACCATTTTGTTACGTGTCTCCTCCCACAGAACGTGGACCAGCTATCACTCTGCCACAGGACGAATATGGGCAGCTGCAAGAACTGAGTCTGAGTGAGGACACTCTGATCCGTAGGACTGTCAGGGGCTTTGACTGAATTCATTGATTAGCCTCTGTTGTCAGCACATGCTCCTGAAAACGATGTACAAGAATATGAAGATATATCCAGGGCTAGGACGTTCATGATTGTTCATTTTATTAAAAAAAAGTTCCCTGTGTTAAACCTTGATGATAGAATTCCATCCATAAATATTTGACTAGAGTTACAGAATGACTGGCAGGATGCATTCATTCAGATTGGTTTTACTGGTCAAATCTTCACTTGCAGCCTGTGAGAAATCTGCCCGATGAAGAGTAAAAAAATCAGGCGCCATCCCGACATGTAATTTGGAAGTATCCTAACTGAACATTATGTTTGTGGGGCAGCTCTTCAGCTGGTGACCAGGCCTGATCAGTTCTATTTTAAGTGACCTCTTGCATCTACTCATTTTCTCCATTCCTTCTTTTACCACCTGTTTGGTGCCTCCACAGCTCTCTGCTGGTCCCTCTGCTTCTGGTCTCTCCCAGCTTCAGTCCAGCTATGTCAAGGGAATATTTTGTAAATCACTACTTCCATTGCATCATGTCCCTGTTTAAAAAAAACCAAGTGCTTTGATATGCCTCCTGAATCAAGTAGTAATTTTTATTTTGAATAAAAATGAATTATTAGCATAACTAAGGTTGTGTGCCTTGATTAAAAATGTCATCAAAAGTAGTGAGACTGGGTTCCTTCTAGGAAATGTAAACTAAGAAAGGCATTAAGGAACTGTAAGAAATGAAAAAGATCTTAGTTCAAATTAGAGTCATCCAGGGCCTGAAACTTATATGACTTGGGGGACTCTCTTTAGCCAAACAGAGTAGAAAATATATAATTACAAAATTAAATATAGGCCTTGGAAGGGGTCAGTAAAGTGAGGGGCCTCGAAGCTGAAGTTTTTTTAACTTCATAGTAAATGTGCTTCTGGGTCAAACAAATGTGGCCTAATAACTAAGTTTATTTGTCCTGAGTTTTCATATTTGGACCAAAGTAATGCATTCACGTGTTATCAACTCAGTGCAGAAGAGCTTAGGATGAAAAATAACATTCTCTAAACCCCAGCTCTTTTTATCCTTAGTTCCATTACCAGATTCAAGCTATTTTAACATTATCTTTCCTCTGCTATTTACCCCCATAAGTCTAATAATACATACTTATACTATTTTATTGGTTAATCAAATTTGAAAGTATCTATTGGCTCCTTGCTCTGACAGATGAGGATTTATCTTATTTCATGCCACCTCTTCCCAATACTTGGTAGTAATTCTTATTGTTTTTAGTTCTAGTCTGCAGTAACTTAGACGGGTGACTAACTTTTTTAACGTAGAAATCTCTCTGTCATCTCAGTCACGACCACTCAGCATGAAGCATCTCTTCCCTGCTGGTTGCTTTGTTGTTGCACAATAGGGTCATAGCACGTCTCCCTTCCAGCCCTGCCTGCCTTTGTGTGTTTCAGTCCTTTCCATCCTTCCAAGCCCAGATCGGTTCTTACCTCATCCATAAATCTCAGCTGTTCCAACATACTTTGGTATCTCTCCCTGAATGCTTCTTACTTGACTTCTGCAACACACAATTTAGTGCTTAATTATAAAGCTTATTGTTTGTTTTTGAGCCTGGCCCTCTCTTGTTCCCTGAGCCAATCACTGTATCTTGTGCAAGAGTGGCTCTCAATAACTGTTTATTGAACTGAATTGTTCTCTTCTCTAATTGATTCAGGTTTGTGCATCTTACCTGCCTCACTAGATTCAAAACTTCATCTACTTTTGTATTTTCCCATAGTGTTAAAAGCAGAGTAAGCACTCAACAATAAATAGTGGATAATTCTGCTCTTCTGCTTCATCTCCATTATCTTGTAGTATTTCTCTTGCATTTGCTGGAAGATAGTTTGAGGGTAGGAGAAAAGGTCCCATTTAGTATTAACTCTGGGCCACATAAAGTACATATTTTTCCTGCCTTCTTTTTGCAAGCTTAATTCTTTAACCCCATTCACTCCCTAAGCGCCTAAGGATGTTGTTAAATGTGACATTAAAAAAATATTCTTTAAGGCAATTTTTGTGGGCAGAAAAAATTACTCAAATTTTTGTGTTTTAAAAATTAATAACCTGTTAGTTGTTAAAAATCCACAAATGTAGCTCTTTTTAGCTTTTAAATTCAGTTTTAAAATCTTATTTTTCTATTTATAAGTCCAGTAAATTTTAATCACTTTTAAGGGGGTCTTTGACTAATACCCATTTACAATTTAAATAAACAGACTTAAACATTTTAAATTTCATTTATAACTTAAATATGCTTGATTTTCTTTGCATAGACTATGATTTTTTTTTTAACTAACAAAACTGTTCCAAAGTACTTAAATAACTATTGTAAATCAAAGAAATCAAATTCACAGATATGGGAAGACTAAAGTCTCTTAAATCTTCCAATATTATACTATTTTCACAGTCACAACTCTACATCAATAACTCAATTATATATTTTTAGTTGGAGTTACAAGGCTGAACTGTTATTTGAAAAGGCCAAATTCTCATATGAATATTTAATATTTCAAATACTCATATAGCCCTCAATACAAAGTTATAAATATTACAGCTTTGGTTTTATTAAACATTTATTAAATGAAATTGAAAATTCCTGGAGATTAAAAAAATACTTATCCATTGTGGGAAAAAATGTGTTACTCAGATGAATTTTGAGGCTTGTCTTTCCACTTGATTTTTGGGACTTGCCTTCTCAGCTCTTTGAAGGGACCAGAATGGTCTGGTGGAGCCTGCTGGGTAAATGGCCTCCACTGGCAGTGATCTCACAACTGATGTCCACTGGATTCAACTAAAACATTTTCTAGCTTCGTCTCTATGGGAAGTCTGCTGTTTAACTGACTTTTGTAGATGTTAATCTGCAGTATCTAATTGTACCACTAGGACAAGGGATCAGGTAGTAACCTTACTTGACTGGACTTTTCCTTTCTTTGGCTTTTAAGATATGTACATATCTTTGCATCTAATTCTAAAGACCTTTGAACTGGAGAGCATCATGCATTCTTTTAATATATTTCTTATCTAAAAACCCCATAATTTCTACACATATTAAAATATTATCTATTTGAATTAGGGACATGTCTCTTGGCTTTGACTGGTTTTGTGGTCACAATGTCTAAGAACATTCTGTTACCAAATATGAGCTGGGCATAGATTTATAAAATAAAGTCTAGAAGTGGCCACTTTATACAAACCAGTGGTATTACTCTGCCCAATGCTTCCATGTTGCAGAGGAGAACAGAAGGCTAATCGTGGAGCAGAATGTGGCTCCAACTAAGTTGTTTACAACTATAAAAAGTGTATAAAAGGACACAGCTGTGCTGCTTCTGGAACTTTGTCTTGAAGTCAGGAAAGGGGCTTATGTCCTATGGGTAGTTTTCATAAAATGGAAGGCATGTCTGCCTGGCTTCGGGTAGTATCCTCAGTGCCCAAGACAATGCATTGTAGATTATTAATAAAAATATTTTGGATGGATGGATGCAGGCACTTTGCACCAAGCAGGTCTTCTACCTGTGCAAGTAAAGAATATATGTAGGAGATTGTTCATCTGGTTGCCATTTAGCATAGGGCTAGATGCAGTAAACCGCAGAATTCCTAAGTGGAATAGAAGAAATTGACTCAACTGGGAAAGAATCAAGATGGTTTTATAAAAATTCAAGGTGATGCAACAGAACAGTAACAATGACAACAAAGTGAAAGCCCTAGGGCCTGGCTGTTTTGGGCAAGGAGACCCTTAACTGTGCTCTTATGTAATGAATATAAAAGTGATTCTGTGGGGGAGGGTATAGCTCAACTGGTAGAGCGCATGCTCAACATGCATGAGGTCCTGGGTTCAATCCCCAGTACCCCCTCTAAAAATAAATAAATAAACCAAATACCACCCTAGCCCGAGGGGAAGAAAAAAGTGATCCTGGTTTTCTCCAGTCAGTCTCTGATATTTTCTCATGGGCATAGATGAATGTAACCAATTGCTATGACACTAGTGAGGACGGGCAGGCAGGCAGGGCACCTTGTTCTTGCTTGTGATCATTGAAATAGCAAGTTTTCAGTCTGGTTTTTCTCCACAGAATCTCTTAAATGACATACTGAGTACCACTGTAGACAGGGAGCTAAACCAGCTATGGAGAGTCTCTCTAACACAGCAGATGGGTTCCTATTTTCTACTGTATAGTTATGGGGAAAAACAATTGAACAAGGGACAAACATAAAATAAAATCTTTGTTATCCATAGACAAAGAAATACATTAATTCTGTGAGGTGTTATGAGAAGAGGAATCATAGGAATGACATGACAGGGTGTGTGGGGAGGGGAGAGATTTCTTAGGAGGACATAGAATTTGGGGAGCTGCTAAATCAGAAAGAAGATGATACTTTGGTTACAGGATTGGACTGGAGGGGCTGTGGAAGGATTGCATGAATGGGGGCTTGGAAAGTACAGAGGCCACTGCTGGTCAAGGAGGGAACTTATTTTTGTGACGAAGTGTTAGTCTTTAATGTTGAGGGGATTGGTGAAGGCTTGGATCTTAAGTCACAGTAAAGATCAAACCAAAAAGTGTTTTTTTGAACATCAGTTGTATGCAAGGAACTGGAACATTCTGTATTTTTCCTTATGTTCACGGTTACTTCCCCTGACATAGTGTGGATGAGAAAAGAAGGGTTAGACTATGCACATCTTTGGCCACTTTTGCCAAGGGAGCAGAGGTAGTCTGAGACTGAGTTTGCCTTGCAAAAACAATGCATTTGTGGCTCTCCTCCATTACTGTTTTGTTCTTATAAACTAAAACTTAAGCACTATGACATGGTAGTCATCACACTTTCCAGGGCCCTCCACAACATGGCAGTTACTGACACGGTTTCTTTCCCATCATGCAGCCCAGAAGCAGTGAGATCACGGGGTAGGCAGCAAGGCAAACAGTATTTAATTGGTTCTAGAAGGGTGCCGTGGGAATACAAATATCCTTCTTTTCCCCTGAGGTTTAAATACACGGACACAACCAAAAAATGCAGGAGTGATGCTGCACACCAAACAAGCCCACACTTCCCTGCTAATTAAGTCGTTTTAATCTAATGAATATAAGCCACAAAATAAATTGGCATCGCAGTGAGTCAGGGAGTGATTTCACCGAAGTAAGTGCAGAGCTGGTGCTGCCTTGCTGGGACAAGCAGAGCCTTTTACTTCCTTTCAAGTGACGCCCTGTGTGCACTGGGAGGAGGCGGCTTTACCTGGCAGCCTCTGAAAGCGGTTGGACCTCCTATCCAGCTTCACCTTTTCCCTGGAAAAACCTGGGTTTTAGCAACTGGAGAAGGTTGAGAAGCCCAGCCCAGGCTGACTGTGGTCCCCAGGGCCGTGGGTTTCCCCAGCTGGCCTAGAGTTTGGGGTAACAGACTGTTTATGAAGACGAATGCCAGGTTCCTTAATCTTGGTAGTGAGAGATGGAAAAAGTTCATGGTGTTATTCTATGTTGTTTTGACATGAGATCAAAGATAAGCTGCATTCCATCACGAGAGAGTGAGGGCTATTTTGGAAACATTTTGAGAACAATTTTTCAGCCTTTACCATTTCATTTGAATTTTAACTTAACTCCTTCACTTCTTGTCCCTGTTATAGGAATAAGAGAAAAAAAAATTAAGTCAACAGCAAGGATAGACTAGTGCATCTTCACATGGAAAAAACAATGATTTTGGAATAACAAGTTCCCCCCTCACTATCTGAAAGTAGAGCCTTCCTAGGAAACCTTCCGCAAGCTGAAATGGACACATCTTGCTAATGGATACAAAATAAACTGAGGTAAAGCACAGATGCTCCCAGATGCAGTCTGAAGTTAGGCAGCTGGAAGCTGAGATGCGGAGGGTGGTTCCCGGGGAAGGGGCTGGCAGCACTGCCCTGGCTGCATGAGGCTGTGTGCTGCCTCTACAACAGCTCACTGCAAAACCAGTGCTGGACACCGTCTTTACTTTTCACCTTTTTTTGGGTAAAAGTGAAAACCCTTTTCAGATTTCTCTCCACTAGAAAACAGGTACTCACGTAGGTCTTTGTAAAAGCAAAGTGGCATGAAGCAAACTTTTGAAAAGTGAGGGATACCTGTTTTCTGCATAGGTGGGCTGACCACTGGGTTCTATCACCACTCACTGGTTTGGGGACCAGGGGCCAGCCTTGATTCCTTATCTGTACACTAGAGGTAGTAATGCAGATTCAGTGAGTGAGCGTATGAAAAGTGCAGATCGAGCTGGAAAGACCAAGGAAAGCTCAGTTTCCTTGGCTGAGAGGTTCTCACTGCATTACAGTGGACATCCCTTACTTTCTAGATGCCTTTGTGGCAGGGGATTCCCATCTTGTCATGTAGGCAGGAAAGTCCCTTCTTCTTATGTGGGTTGCAGGGGTGTGGGAAGATTTCTCTTCTCACTGCTGTTGTGACAGTGAGGGTTAGGGGAGTCCCTTTTCACCCCTTTAGTACTGATGAGAAAAGGGGGGAAAGATAACGGTGGGGAAAGGTACTTCTGGGTGATGTAGTTCAGAGATACATGGGACTGGAAACACTTTCTTCTTGTCATCAGTTTCGTGCTGCTGCAGGTGGGAGTGCTCGTCTGTTTCTATTGCATATTTTTACTAAAGGCTGATCCCCACTCCTTCTGTACTGTCTCCTCAGAAACCTTTAAAAGTCAGTAATATCAACAGTGTGCTGAGTTCTTGCTCCTTTGCCTCTCCTCTTCTTGTTAGTTATGGGTCTGAATTTCTACCTGCAGGATATGTGAATAATGTGGAAACAATACTATTTTTAGCTAAGAGATTTAAGAAACGTAACCTCAATCCTCATATATCGCACACAAGGTAGTAACACTCTCATCCTCATGGAGCTTGCTGCCTAGTGGGAGAATAGCAGCCTTGGGAATTCCAAGAGGAGACGCAGAGTTGGCTGTTGGATTTGAAGTATTCATCTTTAGAAGGTAACTACAGGCAAGATATACAGACCTTAAAAAAAAGAAAAGATACACAGATCTTGAAGCATTGGTGTGTGTTTAGTTATTGAATACAAGGGAGCTGATGACATCGCCTAGGAAGAAAGGACAGAGCTGTGGTTCTCAGCCTTGGCTACATGTAGGAAAACTTTGGGGATCCTACCTCCATATATTCTGACTTAAAAATCATGCAGGAACAATCTGAACATCAGGATGTTTTAAAACTCTTTAGGTGATTTTAATGTGCAGTCAGGCTGGAGAACCATGCCTCTACTCTTCCTTCCCATCCCCTCTCTCCTTTTCTCCTGCTACTTCAGTGCTTCTCAACCTGTGCATTAGAGTCACCCGGGGAGATTTTGAAAATCCAGATGCCCCTGCGACACCCCAGATAAACCACAATAGGAATTTCTAGGGATAGAACTGAGGCATCGGTCAATTTAAAGGCTAGGTGATTCCACTGTGCAGCCCAAGGGCTGAGAACAAGACGCTAAGGAAGGAGCGCACGTGGGTGTGTATCTGGAACATACTGAGGTAGCAGAGCTGACCGAGAGGTAGGCTCAGCACAGAAACGAGGGACGTACGTTGTTAGGTATGTGGAATCAGTGGTGCTTCACCACATTGTTGACAAGAAGGAATGATCGTGTCTCATCCCTGATCTTGAGCAGGATGCTTCCAACACTTCTTCGTAATAGAGACTATGCTGGGGAAGGTCCCTTCTGTTCTTTTACCGGGAGTTTGTCTCATGTTGAATTTTATCATATGCTTTTCCTGAATCTGTTAAAATAGTCACGTGGCTGTCTTTTTCAAATCTACTAATGTGCTGAATTACATTACAGATTTTCTAATATTTTTTTAACATTTTTTATTGATTTATAATCATTTTACAATGCTGTGTCAAATTCCAGTGTTCAGCAGAATTTTTCAGTCGTTCATGGACATATACACACAGATTTTCTAATATTAAACTGTCCTGTATTCCTTAGTTACAAGCGACTTGATGATGGTATATTATCTTTTATCTGCACTGTTCCACTTGACTTTGCTACTATTTTAATATTTTTGCATCTTTATTCATGAATTAAAAACCTGAAAGTTACTCTTCTCCTAATGTCTGCATGGTTTTGGAATCGAGACTATTCTGGATGTATAAAATGACTTGGGTGTGTGTTTCCTCTTTTTCGATTCCCTGGAAGAAACTGTAAATGACAGATGTTTTCTTCCTTAAAAGTTTGGGAGAATTTTTGTGTAAAGCCATCTGAGCCTACTGTTTTCATTGTGGGAATATTTAAAAATGTTGCATCAATTTCTTTAAGAGTTATAACACTATTCAGGCCTTGCATTTTTGCTTATAATTATGATCTCAGAAAGTTGAATTTTTCTAGCTCCCAGCCTCCCTTATTCCTTCATCTATTGCAGATGCTTTTCAGCCAAATTTCCTGCTATCTTCATTTTTTTTTTGTCAATTAACATTGACTCTCAGCACACTGAAAGGTGGCTGTTTCCTACAAAGCTGCTTTGACAAGGTTGCTAATGGAACTCTGAGATGCCAACTCAAAAGGATTCTTTTTCATTCTTGTTTTCTTTGTGCTTTATTTTGAGACTGTTTTCTAGCCATTCCTTCCTGAAATTTTCTATTCCTTGGCCTCTGTGGCAGAATTTCTTTTCTGGTCTCCTCCTGTCTCTCTGATTGTATTCTAGAAATCTCATTCATAAACTCCTTCCTCTTTCTCTCCTACCTTGTGAATATTGACATTTTTGGATTTTCGTTCTCAGTCCACTGCTCTTTTCATTGTACCCGATCTCAGATCATCTTATCTACTCTAATGATTTAAATATTACCCAGGTGTAGGTCCAGGCTTTGTGGGGTCTGAAGCTTATACAATTTTGAGGCCTCTTTATAAGGAAAATAATACAAAATTGAATATAGGCCTCATCCAGAAAGTAAGGAGCCTGAAACTTAAGGTCTATTAAAATTTTAGTAAATATGCCCCTGTCTACATCTACAGATAAATGACATCCAAGTTCATATATCTTCTCTGGCCCCATTCCTAAACTAAAGATTTGTAAGTTAAATTACTTATTGGACTTATCAGTCCCACAGTGGGACTTAAGGTATTCAATAGTGTGGAGGTTTCAAAACATGGCCCCAAATTATCTGACATGCCTCCCATTGAGAAGTGGAGTTTATGTCCCTCTCTCTGAGACTGGGCTTTGTGATTGCTTGACCTAAACAGAATATAATGGATGCAACATGGTGCCAAGTTCTGTGCTGAGGCCTTAAGAAGCTGACAGCTTCCATTTCTCACATTTTGGAGTGCTTGCTTTTGGAACCTGGACACACTTTTGTGAAAAAGTCAGGCAGCTACATGAAAGCGCACTGAGGTCCTGGTTGGCAGCCAGCACCGACCTACCAGGATGTGAGTGTGCCATCTTGGAAGTGGGTCCTCCAGCTCCTGTTCAAGTTGCCCTAGTTGATGCCACATGGAGCACAGATGTGATTTCCTCCCTGAGCTCTGCCCAAATTGCAGATTGGTGAAATAAAAAAAAAAATGATTGTGATTTTTAAAACCTTGAGTTTTGGGTTGATTTGTTACACAGCAATAGTTAACTAGAACACACAGACAGATCAGCTTACTCTTTCCCTTGGTATGCTCAATCATAATTAGTGATGGTACCAGTGACACTGTCACCCATACATTATCTGAGCATTCATTCTAAATCTTTCCTATTCCCTCTTCCTTCATAATTAATGACTCACTAAGTTATGTAGTTTCAGATTTAACCTCTTGGATGCTTCTTTCATCTACTTCCTTTTCTCTATCCTTTGTAATGCCTTCTATATCTCTTGATGTTTTGCAGAAGACTCTTAATATATTTTTCAGCATCCATCTTTGTCCTGCTCAAAAGCCATTCTCTGCATTGCCGCAAAAATGCTCACAAAATAAATTTTAACCATGCTATTTCTTTGCTTAAATTCTTTTGATGAAATAAACAAAATATTTGAAAGATACAGAATCATTATCTCATTTCACTACTGAAGAGAGACCTAAGTTTGCAGGTTTAAAAATGACAACACTAAAATATAGATGTATTCTTATAAAATTTCCTACAGATCTCCTAACCTTCATTCTGCCCTTACCTCTGCTTCCATCAAACAATCACAACAATAACAATGTTTTACCTATACTAGATTAAAAAACTAGTAGCTGCCTTGGATTTCCAATTTGTCAGTGGTAAGAAATAAAAAAATAAAAATAAAAATAAAAATAGAACAATGTCTGTGGGTATTGTGGGTTTTGAGGGGGGTTGTTAGTCAAAATTTTAATACCCAGCTAAATCATCATTTGTAAACAAGAGAAATAGAAATGCAAGTGCTTAAAAAAAGAGTATCACCCACATATGCCTTCTAGAAATAAAAATGATTCTTTGGATTATTTTAGTCTGTCTTGTCCTATTTGTAGTGGAACTTTCTAAGCCCAGTTATGAGATTGGATAATATTGCAGTAGCTACTGTACTGTTGCAGTGACAAATAAAGTAGCATTAGCTAACACTTTTCAAATATCTAATAGTTCAGTATTATAAGATAAATTGACTTCTGAAGGCTAGTCTGGAGGGACTAACTGCTATTTTAAAATCTTATTTCAATGAGAAAATTTATTTCCAGCTTTCATGCATCTAAGTTAATTTTTGGAGCATAATGTAGAAATATCTGAAGTAATTTGTCTTTCTGTCATACTAATGATTGCTTGAGTTTGATCGTATTACAGTGTATAGCCAAAATTCATACTCTTGATATTTAAAAGATACACATATTTATGAGAATGCTAAACAGTGTTTCCCTGAAAAAAGCATTCATTTTATTCCTTGCAGTTTCTCCACAACAGTAAAATGTTTAGAGATCAGATTCTGAGTCTGTTTCAAAGTGTGACATCCAAGAATTGGTTTCAGTTTGACATCAATTGGCATTTTTTTTTTTTCATTTTAAGGTTGTCTTGGGTCTGAATTATCATAGCAAATGACTCTCTTAAATCAGTAGGAGGCAGGTATGTAGATTTAGAAAGTGATATTATTAATATTTCAACACAGAAAAGATTTTAATACTTGGAGTACACATAACAGATATGTATGGTACCAGTGAGTTTCCCAGAATCACATTTTAATTACAGGAATGTCTGGGTGTTACACATTCAGAGTAGCTTGCAAGTAATTGAAGTGCTCAAACAATTTTTCTTTAGGGGGAGATTTAAACTATTTTGCTTTTTCTAAGGTTGTTACCACAAACATGGTTATGTTGAAGCGTGTGTATGTGTTTATAGGTTACGTAATTCTAACCCAGATTCCACATCCAAAAGGGTTACATTAATCCAGAAATAATTTTACCAGGTAATCTGGTAACAAGTTTGACAGGCAGGAACGAGTGAAGGTGGGTACCTTTACCCCCATGGTGAGGAGAGTTGTATGTAAATGAGTTGTAGACTGAACCTTGCTTTTTAACTTTTTCTCTTTTAAAATTCTTCCTCTTCATAAACCTGAGAGAAAGCTATGCTTATTCCACTAAGTTACACAGAGTCCCATTAAAATGTACGACTGACGTCTTACAATGTTATGATGTAATTGCTTCTTTACACTTTTTCAACAACATATAATAGCCTATTGTATAAACACTGACTTTCCCAGCTCTGGGTACATAACACCTATTTAGTTGGAGAAAAAACATCTCAGCACCCTTCCCGTGTAACAGTCAGTTTGCTCAGCATCCACTAAGCTTTCAGGCATGCTAAAGGGAAGAACACACACAGGTCTGAAATGTCCTTAGAGCATCAGACTTTAGGCTCAGGAGGTTCCAAGAAAATGCCCAAGTGCCTGGCGGATACGACAGACACGTCTAAGTGTTTATTCTGATAAACCTTATCCCTGGAAAATCTGAGGTAAGTTCTCAGCCCCTCAGCAGGAAGAGATATGCAGCCTGGAAGCAAGCACTGAAGACAGAATGCCCGTGTGGGAGAATTCCTTAGGATAGCGGGTACTAACTCAGGGGGATCCTGAGCTCTCATTTGGGTGAAAAGTTCCTCCAGGGCAGGGCGGCCACGTCTCCCCAGAATTCCTGGCTCGCAGGGCTCACCAGACCTGCTCAGTACATTTTTGCTGACGAAGCACAATCTGTCATCATATACATCAGCTGGAGCCCTCTCCCAAAGGACATTGTCATAAAAAATGGACGACTCCAGATTTGAAAATAAGGTATAGGTTGTGCTCAGGAAGGTTAAGGAAGAGGAGATGCCGTGGGAATCAGAAAGCATACAAATCTAGACATCATCTTTCCAAGAGATTGTAACAGCTTGGAGGGGAAAGCAGCGTGGCTCTATAAATAGTGAGCGAAATGGCAGGGCATTCACTCTGTAGAATTGCTCCATATGGTGAGAGGGGAAGACGACATCTTTTATTACCACACCTTCCCCAACAGCTAAACTGATAGCCTTGTAGCGAGGAGCTGCCAACGGCACGCTGCAAAATGACAGAAGCCCCACGGCTCCCTGAACTGCTAGATTGTACTCGTGCTCTGCAGAGAGCAGGGAAATCCCACTTACAGTGTAATCATAGCCACGTGTTGTCCTGTGCATGTGAAGCTCAGCCTACTGCCTGAGAGTCTACAGCATATGTCTGAAGGCAGGAAAGGAAACACAAGGAGAGCCACAATTTCTTATAAACCAGCCATAAAAGGTCATTTTCCTTATCAAACCTGTTAATCTATTTATTTAGCTCTTTGAATTAATCCATTTGATTGAAACAATAAAAATGTTTACGAATCTCAGAAACATTAAGGAAAGGATCAGCTTTCTCTTTTAAATCAAGAATGCTGATTTACTATATATAAAATAGATAAATAACAAGTTCATACTGTATATAGCACAAAGAACTATATTCAATATCTTGTAGTAACTTACAATGAAAAGTAACATGAAAATGAATATATATGTACATGTATGACTGATACATTATGCTGTACACCAGAAATTGACAC
This sequence comes from Camelus dromedarius, assembly GCF_036321535.1. NCBI lineage: Eukaryota > Metazoa > Chordata > Mammalia > Artiodactyla > Camelidae > Camelus > Camelus dromedarius. Next base: position 46,168,423 of record NC_087437.1, read on the forward strand.
AACATTGTAAACTGACTGTACTTCAATAAAAAAATAAAAAAGAAGTGTAAGTATAGTGCCAGTAAAATCTGCTGATAGAGAAGGTTCTGGTGAAACAGTTTTACAGTTCTGCAAGCTTAGATTTTTCAACCATATTTGAATGTTATGTGGCTACCATGCCTTTCAAATGTAATATTTCATTATTTTAATCCAAGTTACACTTGTCTGTTTGCGGTTTATTGGAAAGAATTCTACTATTGCAGCAAAATTTAGTTATACTTTAATCCAGAAACCATTAATGACAATTTTAGTGGGCTCCTGGGGACATCCAGGTATAAGTTGATACCTATCTTATTCTGTGTTTATGTTGATTCATTTTCCTGAACAACCTAGACAAATAAATTGCTTGTCAATTCTACTTCAAAAAAAAAAAAAAAAAGAATGCTAAGATCATTGCAGATATCCTGTGTTAACATTAAATATTATTTTTGCTTCAAAATCTATGCATAGTGATTTTGGAAATAATTTGAAAACACAAGAGGTTTGAAGAAATACTGATATTCCTGCCTCTAATAGATACTTATTCTTAAAAATTTGTTGAATGTATTGTGGATCCATGAAAATGGGCTTATATTGTAAATACTGTTTTATAACCTTTATTTTTCACTTATAAATGTACTAGGAGCAAATTTCTATGACAATATATGTTTTTTAATTAATTTAAATGGCATAAGAAAAGTACACATATTGTATCATCTCAAGGCATGTATTTTAACAACATTTTTAATGTCTATATCGTATTCCATTCTGTAGGTATATCATAATTTATTTAACTAGTGTTTTGTTTTTAGAAATACAAGATTTTCCCACATTTCCCACAATATTATAAACAATGTATAAAGGAATTATCAATGGATATAATTCTTTACACTTATTTTTTCCCCTCCTTGAGATTATTCGGTAAAATTGGAATTACTGAATTACAGGAGATGAGCTTTCTGAAGCCTTTCGTCATTGCTTCCAGAATGGTTATGCTCAGCTCTACTCCATCCACCCTGCGTGAGCCTATATGAAGGAGGGGGTGGTGTTTCATTTAAAAGTTGCAAAGAGTTTTTTCTCTCTAGAAATTATGTGTATTTCTTCAAGTGTGAATTGCATGATTCATATCCTTTGATTTTATTTTTTCTATTGGGATATTTGCCTTTTATTTTTAATTTACAAAATCTCTTTGTGTAGTAATTAGTACATCCTTTATCTGACATATATGAAAGAGTTCTCATTTTGTCATTTGCTTTTGAAGTGTGTGTGTGTACCTTCATTATTGATGGATTCTGCATTTGCAAATTTGCCTACACACTAAAATTTCCTTGTAACCCCAAACTGATATTTGTCATGTTCTTGTGGTCATTTGTGGACATTCACACAGCAGTGAAAAGTCTGAGTGATGTGACATGGTAGTTCCCAGCGGAGGTCCCACAAGGTAATCCTCTGCCTTCTTGTTTCACCACACATACTGTAAACAACTGTCCTGTTCACAGTCTGTTTAGTGCCACGTTTTCTACATATTGGCGCTTTTCGTTGGTGATTTCACTGTTTAACATGGCCCCCAAAGGGTAATGCTGAAGTGCTGTCTGTGTTCTAAGTGCCAGAAGGCTGTGATGTGCCTTACAGAGAAAATACATCTTCAATAAACTTCATTCAGGCGTGACTTATAGTAGCTGTTGGCCATGAGTTCAATGTTAAGCAATCAACAATGCATATTAAGTAAGGTACAGGAACACATGTAATCTTATATATTAATTGACTGATTAAAATGTTGGGGTCAGAGGCTTGCAGGAACCTAGGGCTGTACTTCCCCTTGGAGCAGTGCTTCAGTATTTGCTAATTCGGTGCTCACGGTGATATTACAGAACATTACAGCGAACAGCAAGAATTGAATATACCTATGCTTTTTTCTTCATCACATGTAGACGTTTACAGTTTTTATCTACTCAGATATTCCCGTCTGTTCTTTGTGGATTGTACCTTGGTGCTGTTCTCAGTATAGGGAGAACCTTTATGCTCCACGCTCCATATTCTCCACGTGGGAAGACCTCTACTGAAGTAACACACCTGGCTTCTCTTTGAGCTGCCACTTACCTGAGTGGTGAATTTGGGAGAAGAGACAGCCCCCTTTACTCCTTTGCCCTGAATCTGTCCCCTTTCTGCAAACAGCACACATCCTCTGATCCTTGTTTTATAGGGAGCCCCCCACCCCCGCCACCCAAGTGCAGGCCTGCAGGTGGTCAGCACTGCCTGTAACTGAGAAAGTCAGCTGCTGGGGGACAGCATTAGCAGGCCCGTTGCCATTACTGACTTCAGCCGTGTTCTCTGGTATCTCACTTAACAGTGAAAGTGCTCATCATCCCTCTGACTCCCCGGTCTGTGTCTCAGTGGGTTACGAGCTAAGACAGGGAAAGAAGGGATGTTTCTGTAGTAGCTCCCCGCCACTTAAAAGGTCCTTTCATTTTAAAAATGATACAAATATTCATATATGGGCTTCTAGTTCTTCTTTGGCTTTTTTTTTTTCCCTCTGAACTTTTTGTTTCAGGGTAGCTGATACTACAGTTGGATTTCTCCTTTTTTAAATAGGGCACTGCCACCCGGGTCAAAGGGAGCAGATCCTGTCAGCCCCTGTATCTGGGGTGGGGGCAGGTCTTCTCTCATCCCTACCAGCCTTATTTTCTGCGGTCCAGCTCCTGTTTACCTTGGCTTCGTATCAGACACAATTTTTCATCTTGATTCTTGGAGTGTTTGACACTCAGCCTGTTTTGACACAGCTGCTATCTCTTATTCCCATTGACTCTGTTTTTTTGAAATTCATGTTCCTGCCCCTCCCTTCCTGCATCAGTGTCCTTTAGATCTTAGGTGTTTGACTCAGATTTGAGCCAAAGTTTAGTGACTCTGTTCAAACTTAGTCTCAGAGCTCTGGATTTCCATTTCCTGAGGCCCTGTTAACTTCGTGTTGGTTTCCCCTAAGTGCCATCACCCATTGCTTTCTGGGTGCTCGGTGGCAGCAGCAATCGTGCTCTTGCCTAGTAGGAAATAAACATAACACACGTGCCCAGTTTTGCTCAGGTCCTGCACTGGCTTTGCAGACATCGTGGCTCTCTCAGCGTGGGGTTCAGCTGTTGCGTATGTGGGCAGCTGCCCCTGATCTAGCTCATCACGATTTCCACAGTGGGGATCACCACTCCAGGGAGGGGACTCAAAGGCACTAAGGCAGTCCATTAAGGAAGAACAAGCTAGGACCAGTACTCTTCTTTCGTGTGACATTACCAATACTGACCCAGAAACCTGGCCTTACTGAATGCTGAGGCACCTCTAATAGAAAAGCTGTCCTCCAGAATAGAATGGCCTTGGACACTATGACTGCCCCGGAAGGAGGCACCTGTGCCAGTATCCAAGCAGAATGTTGTGTGTTCACACCTGATGAGTCTGCTAATAAATCACATGAGGGCACAAGTGAAGACCCTGAGTGATCTGACCCCCAGCCTAGGAGACTTAATACATCAGTGGTTTGGCTCACAGGGCTCTTGGTGGAAAAAAATGTTACTGGTTTTGGGAATCATCCTGTTTTCTCTTACATGCGCCTATGTTATTACTGTGATGTCTGCCACCAGAGCAGCCAGTTAGCTGGCAAACAAGTCCCTCCATGCTAGTGAGGCCCCTTGCTGACCACTGCTCAGGGCACATCTTGGAAGAAGGGGACGTGTGAGATGGTACGAGCCGGGCATGAGGGGTGGAGTGTTGGAGGAGGTCATTGAGAGAATGTGATAACCAGTTGACCCATGAGTTGCATCCAGGCAACTGGAGACTCCTCACTCCCTCCCCTGTGCTTGGGATTTATATTCTGCCCGCTGTTCCCACAATGAGAACCATTTTCAAGGACGCAGCCTTGAGAAAGTAATACGTCATTGAGACCATCTGGATGGTATATGTGACTGAACCCAGTTAAGGCCTCTGTATAAACTCTTAAGATTCTGATGGACAGGTACAGGGGTCTACTCATCTTGTGACGCCCAAGACAAGTCTCCTATGTAAGTTCCTCTGCTTATTAAACCTGCCACATACCAAAAAAACCCAACCCAACCCAACAACAACAACAACAGCAGAAGAACAAAACCCCCCAAAACAGAGGGGGAAATAAAACTCAATCAAAATCAACTGGATTGAAAGCCTATTTTTCCCCCTTACCAAGCTGGGTAAACTGCCATGTGAAGACAAAGTTTCCTCATCTATAAAATGATGATAATATTAATAATCATTCAAAAAGTGGGAGAATGTTTGCATGGTACCTAGCACAGTGCTTGGGAATGATAGAAGCTTGATAAATGTTGGTTAAGTGTGGGATTTATTGTTTCCTTCTTTTCTTTGGGTGAGATGTGAAGTATCGTCTTTTGGCATGTTCACAGAACAAACTATTTCAAAGTACTTTCCATGCATCCTTTGTAAATTACTTTCTTCCATAAACTACTGAAAAGAGCAAGCAAGCCACAGACTCCTTCAGGAAACATGACACTTCTAGGGATCCTGTTAGAAATGGTTGAACCTGGATTGTGTGGTCACAGAAGCTGTGGGGTCTCCTGTCACCAACTCTTGGATGTTCTCAGTGCCTTTGTTCAAGGTTCTCTTTTGGCTTAGGTCATCCTTTGCTCACATTCCCCACCCTCCTCTACCCTGGCCTTGTGCCTGGGAAACAGCTTTTGCGACCCAGTCTTGGTAGCATCTTAATATAGCCATGCCTTCCTTCCTCTCTCGGGTAGATGGACTACTTCCTCCTTTGGGCTTCTTTGCAGCCCATCAGTGTGTCTCACATAGAACCTGCTATAGGCCAAGGTCTTCATTTGTTATTGTGATCTTTCCTTCAATTTGGTGTCCCAAGACCCAGCACACCATTTGGCATATAGTAAGTGTTAAATAAATGTCTGTGGAAGGCATGAGTAATGAATTAACAACTGCTGAAACAGAGAAGTTGTGATGGAGGTCATCACAGACAATGGCTCGCACACTGTCCTTCAAGTGCCGTGGGATGCCAAATGGGGCCTTCAAACAAGGGTTTAACACCTGCTTCCTACATTTTTTTTGCAGAGATAATCATTGGTTGAGTAAGGTTGAAAGGTGACTGGCATATTTGTTGAACCAAAATGCTTCAGCCGAAGTTTCAAATGACTGCTTGTTTCATAAAGTGCTTGGGGTAAATAAGCCTAATTTGTATAATATACACTGACCCCTGGTCATTGGAGAGTGGGTGTGTAACCTCATGTGTATATCTTCCCCTGGGCCTATAAATTAATATTAAATTCGATTTATTTAAAAGGCCTTGGCAACAACAATATTTCTTTGAAAACTTTGTTTTCTTAGTGTCTTCTACAATTAAGATGTTCATCATTTCAATTATCTATCTTATTTTAAAATTAAGGGAAGCAATTGATTGAGTAAATAAATACATGGGGAAGAAGAGAAAGTCTTTCTTACCATATAATTGATAGATACTCGCTTCTCCAAACAATATCTGTAGACACTTCCCTCTACAGGAGGTTCTCACCCACCATCCCTTTTGAGTGTGTGTTGGATTTAGTGACTCCCTTCCAAAGAATAAATAAAGGAAAGGGAAAGATAGTAACCCTAGAGTAGAGAAACTTGGCAAACACTACCTTAACCAAAGATGAAGGCTAATGTCACCAGTGATGTCATATGGATATCAGGTACCCTTGATATGAAGTGACGAGAAAGGCATTTCACCTCTGTGCTATTTTTCCTAAACCCCCATAACACCAATCTAATCTCGAGAAAAAATAAGAGAGAAATTCAGATAGGAGAACATAGAAAGGATATCCAACTTGTCCACAAGACAGCCAAGGTCATGAAAAACAAGGGAAGGCTGAGAAACTGTCACAGACGTGGGGAGACTGGAGAGACATGTTACTCAATGCACTGTGGTACCATAAGGTGGGTCCTGGAACAGAGAGAGGACAGTGATGCAGAAACCGGTGGCATCCAAATAAAGTCCAGAATTTAGTTAGTAGTTATCTGTCAATGTCAGTTTCTTAGTTTTGATGAATGTGTCATAGTAATGTAAGATGTAAAAAATGGGGAAACTGGGTAAGGGGTATTATGAGAACTTTCTGTAATACCTTTGCAGCTTTTCTGTGAATCTAAAATTATTCCAAAATAGTTTATTAAAAAGAAATAAGGGAAGCAGATGCCCTAGTCACTCATAAAAGTGACAGAAACACCTTCCGAGTGGACAGGGGAAAATGAGCCTCTGTGGATGGCTTTGTGTAGGGAGACTCCTGCTGTAGTACAAATTAACTCCTATTGTACCGAAAGCTTTTCTAAGAGAAAAGGACTAAATTAGGAAAAAAAAAATGGAAAGAGAATATACATATTTTGCAGGTTATGTAATCTATACTGGCATTTTTTTTTTTTTTTTTTTTGCAAGGTAAAGGTGAATTTCTTTTACGTGGTAAAGCTCAACTCCACAAGGATTGGGAGATCTTTTTCTCTTTTAAAAAATGCCATCATCTTGCTTTTTGGGAAGCTTTACTTACTACTTTCCTGGATTTAACAGTTAAGGCTTTGGTGAGCTGTTAGGACAATGGGTTAAATAACCTCTTTATTAATCAACAAGTGCAATATATTTTTTGGCAAACGTTAAGTTTTTTATTTAATGTGGAAATTAAAAAAAAAAAAAAAGAATGGTAGACAGTTCTCTGGAAATCTACCAAGGCTTGAGGAGAGAAATGGTAAATTTTCTTGTGTACAGACTAAAAATACTCTTAGCCCAAACCCCCATTCCAGAGATGTGATTAGGCAGAGAAAGAAATTGTACAATGTTTACCTCTTTGATTTTTTCATTTGTAGTCCAGCATCAGCTCAGCGTACATATCAGTTTTCATCCTTAAATGCGCATGAAACCAAACCGGGGGTTTTGCAGGGCTCTAATTGCTCTATGATTTGATGTTACTGTGCAGTGAAGCTGTGCTAGTTAATTGTTTTCCTGACTGAATTTTCATCTCTTTCTCTCCCCACCTGCCCCCATTCTGCCCGAAGGAGCCTATAAAGCAAAAAACAAACAAACAAAAATCTCTCAGAAGAGCATCTTTCATTTTCAGAAGCATCATTTGCAGTGGGTAGCAGCCTCATCATAATATGGGTGATAATGATGACGGATAATTGTAACTCTTAAGTGGTTTCAGCTTATGGTTATTAGGGGAGTGAGCAAAGCGAGGATGGGTGTGTGGAAGAAAAATATGGTTTACTCTGCTTTAATTGCCTTTTCCAGCATTTCGAACAATAGACTGAGAAAGTCATCTCTTTGCATGTCTTGCTAGACTCTAGTGGAGGGTGGGTATGTGGCTGTGGATAACAGTCCATTGGAACATTATGTGATATGCAGCATGATTACTGGAGGAAAATTCATGGAAACAAATTAGATATTTGATTAACCACTTTAAATAATGATCGATTTATATGGCTTTCTGTACCCTGCCTTTTTCATACTAATCAATAGCTCAGGCAATATATAAACAACAGCCTTCTGTAATAAATAATTGCATTGTATAATGCTAGTTAAATTTAGAAATTCCTATTTTATTGCAGTTCTCACTCATAAAAGAATGTGCCAAATAGTAATTGAGATTGAGTTAGAGTCTCATAATGCTTTGCTTCACGATCCAATCCAGGAACTGTTTCTCTCTGAAGACCCATAGAAAGAGACCCCCTGGGGAGTGATGACTGGCTGAGGAAGAGTGGGATGCGGGGGCAGGGAGTGGGAAGAATAGAAAACAAAAAGCTTGGTGTGGCAGCTTGCCTCTTCTGGACCCCAGTAAACCATTTTAATAGAAATGGGCGGGAGGCAAGGAAGTGCCAACTGGAAAAGCCCGAGAAGCAGGCCCTCTGTCCTCAGGAGAGCAAAACGTCTCAGACAATAAGATGGGAGATTTATTATGAAGAAACCAAATGTGCTGTTTCCCTCTCCCTGGTGTTTCCAAAGCCCTTAGCCTGACAAGAGAATGCAGGCTCCACTTAGCTCTACTCGCTCCGGGAACGTCACTGGCTGCTCTGAGACTACATGTCTGCTGGCTGTGAATCAATTATCTCCTTGCCCCCATCCCCAAGGATCGGTGTATGACCCTACTCCTTAGATACTTCCATCATCATCTCCAAGAAAAATGAAGGTCTCCCATGTGGCTAGAAGCAAACGGGAGAAAACGGAGCTGTGCTGTGTTGGTTTTATAATTGGAGGGTGTGTCCTCATCCCCATGCACAGAGCAATAAACAGGAGAGCCATCTGGAAGGGCAGGACTTCCCATTGAAAGTATGTAGTAACTGTATTTTGAACATTCCTTGCAAACCCCAATAAATGTGCTTTCACAACTGTAGCTCAAAATATAATGGAAAATGAGATCCGCATGGAAGGGGAAAGAGTCAAGTGAAGCCTGTTTGGTAAATAAGGAATGCAAAACCTGGAGCTGCTTCTGCAAAGCTGTTTAAGTTGTGTGGTCCTGAAAGAATTGTTCTTCCTTTCCTGGCGTATCTGTCAGTGTCTCTTTAGCCAACCGGAGTGATGGGAGCTCTAATATCAGCTCAAAACAACCGCAGCTAATTGTGTCCAGCATCTTCCTTCTCTTTTCCCCAACCTGGGATGAACTCTCTCTGTTTTTGCTCTTCATTAAATTTTGCCTCCTCTTCACGGTCAGCTCAGATTCTACTTCTGTTTTAACAGATCCCACTCTCAGTGTTCTCTTCCTTTTTTGGAATTCTATTGGTACTGCCAAATGATTTGATTATGAGGATGCTTGAATTTTTAACAAGTAGCTTGTCTTTCCAACTAAACAGTAAGTTCTTTGAGAGCAGCAGACAGGTCTCAGTGCCTTTTGTGGTTTCACCAATGAACTGGTCACAGTGATGAATTCATGGGTGATAACTAATAAATATTTGTTAGTTGATTGACTGATTCAGAAACCTAAAGACCTTTTCCAGATATTTCCAGTCTAGCACAGGACATTTTCTTATGGCAGGTATAATCATTTAGGAAAAGTGTTGAAATGGTCATGTGTCATTAAGTTCCAGATTACTGCTCAGACATGGGTAATGCGCTTAATCAGGCTGTCAATCAGGATCCAACTGGGGGATCTTGAACATAGAATTTAGAGTATATTTGCTTCTGCAATCTGAGCAAAGCTCTAACCAGAGCGCCTCTCATGTGATTCCTCTTCAGTCAAATTTACCTTCCTCTTGGACATCCCTTTTCTCTGTTGACTGTTTGGAACCGACCCATCAACTTGGCTTTACTAGGGCTGTAGTATTGAGTCAGCAACTGAAGATTTAAATGACTTCAATAAAGGTAGCTTTGGGAGCATTTAGAAGTCCCTCAAAAGTGAAATCACTAAGTGATTTGTAAACCTGGGATAAACTTGGTACCTAAAAGCATAATTATGATTTGGAGTTACAAATCGCAAAACAGAGAGGCAAACCAATGCAAATACACGGTTCAACCTTGCGTGCATATAGTCATATCTTATAGGACACTGTAGCCTGGAATGATTGACTCAAGAACATCTGATAGAATCCTCAGGTTCCTTTACCCGCATCATGAATGGAAATCCAGTCTTCCAAAGTTCTCCCTTTCTCATTGCCAGGGTCCCCAGAATGGTTCAAATGCTTTTCCAAGTAGCATTGTTCCTCTCATTGCCAGCATGAGTTCATCATTCACCCTTTCCACTTACGCCATGGCTTTGCTAGTTACTATGTTGTTAATGACTGTTGAACCCCAATGATCATAAGGTTCCCCCAGGCACTGCCTTGTTTATCAACTCTGGGCTTCTAATTTGGGATTCAGGGACTTTTATAGGTGTCACTCATCTCTTCCAGTTCATTAAGAAAAGGCAGGTGATTGTTTGGCTATCGTTCATTCATTCATTCAGTACCTTATTAAAGACAATGTAACGTAGGAAAGAATAAAGCAAATAGCTTTGGAAATCAGGACCAAAGGAGAATATAGGTAGGAAACTAATAAAGCAAAGAGTGAGCATAGTATACCAAAAGATACATTACAGGTATATGGTCCTAGAGAGTTTCTAGATGTGGGATATAAATTTGGCTTAACAATTCCTAGTAGCCATAATAAAGATGGAAATCAAACAGGGACAGAATTTACTCTGTTCACATTTACAAACAAAGTGACAATTTAGGAGACTACAGCTTTTTTTTTTTTTTTTTTTTTTTTTTTTTTTTTTTTGGTACTGAGAGTAACAGGAAATGTTTCCCCATGGGTCTTGGTAAGCAAGATACTATGTCACGGTAGTGGATGGTGCCTTCAACAGTGTCTTTGTGTTAAGATTTGTTTTGTCCTTCAGTGTTAGATTATAATGTCCTTCAATGTCAAGCTGATGGCTGTACAGCTTGCTAGTGTTCTTCCTTGATCCAAGGCTGAGATTTGAAATGTCTGGGGGAATCGACAGACTGTATATTCTCCAGACAGTTTTCCATCAGTATTATTTTGGGCAAGTGCTTCCTTCCTGTCTTAACTCCTAAGAGGCAGTGTAGTGAGTGGTTAAGCATGCAGGCTCTGGAATCAGACTCCCTGAATTCAAGAATCATCTCTACTATGACCCTCAGTTTCTTTATCATGAAAAAAGGCTAATGCATTCCTCCTAGAGATGTTATTAGTATGAAATGAGATAATGTGTATTAAGTGCTAAGCATTGGGAGTTATCCATAAATGTGAGCCTTTGCCATTAGACCACAAACAGAGAGGCTTTGCAGTCTCAGTGCCTTTCAGGGGACATAGTTCACCTTTTTTATTTGCCTCTCTTCTGTCCCCTTATGTGTAGGAAGGGAATCAACACCACTGTCAGGCCTCAATTCTTCTTGCTGACACCGAAGAAGGGTCCCCAGACTGAGCTCATGGGCTGGACCCTTTTATCCCCTCAGAATGGACAGTTTCTCCATTTTGCACCCAGCACAGGTATTTAAGGGACAGCCCATTTTCCCCTCTTCTCGGAGATGTTCAGACCTGAGTTTTAACATGTCTCTTCACTTTCGCATGAAGTTGATCGATTCCTTTTGTAAAGAAAACTCTGGTTAGTCTGCCTTGACCTACCTATACTCCTTAAAGGGCACTGAGAGTAAGCCTTCTCAGACACTTACAGTCGTCAGCTGGTCAAGCCCAGACCGCACTAGTCTGAGAGACTGCACTGTGGCCCCTACGTTCAGGCAGCCCCGTGTTTTATAAGGAATGTTCTCTAATTTCCGTTGTGCCTACCATGGATTGTATTAGTGCAGATGGTGATGGCAGAGCCGTATTGGAGCTGTGTCAAAAGGAAAAATCAATATACCAATCCTGTCCTTTTTAAAGATTTCAATATTTTGTTTAAAACATGGATTTTTGCAGTAATTTTGCTTTATTAAAATATGATTTATCTTGATTCCTGAGTTTTTTCACATCTGTCCAGTTTTTGCAGCCAAGGCCAATGCCTCACTCTCCTCACCCAAATCCAGGCCCTGTGTGCAGATGTGGTCATTTGTTGCTATCCTAGATCTTAAAGCTATTTGACCTCTAGACCTGAGGGCAGTTGTTCCCAAATGTAGACCTGTGATAAATTTTCACCAACTGAGGAGAGATAAGATAATGAAGGACAATGTATTATGTTTTTTGACAAGTTAATTTTAAATAAAATAATACTTTTCTTACTCTCTTTGAGTTAAAATGCAGTTTATTAAAAAAAAAACAAACCAAACAAACTCAGAACCTTCAGAAATAACATTTAGTAAATAACGACGCTAATAGACAGTAGTAGCTTTTTAAACATGTACGTGGGCAGAATAAAAATGTAGTGACTCAATTAAAAAATAATTAACTACTCCAGGAAATTCTACACATGTGTGAAGCTTGGTTTTCTCTCCCACACTAGGACAGAGGAAGGAGTCTGGACAAAGGAGTGGTCACTGGAAGTCCTTGGCAGGGGGCAAGAGGTAAGGAAGTTAGCTGGGAGGAAACTAGGTATACTCTAAGGATAAAGGATGCAGGTGAGTAGCACCTCCGTGTGCTCAACCAGGACAGGCTCTCAGGGATGCACAGGCCCAGAAGCAAGTGCCAGGATATGAAAACAGCTCAAAACCAAGAGCAAATGTTGAGCTACAGTGGTAGGAGAGAGCCTGTGTGCACGTGAATGCTCTAGAGGATTCTGTTAGAGGACCAGTTGTTTTCCAGCTGGCTTTTATTCCTGCTCTCTCCTCAGAGAGCTTTGAATGCACCAAGCTGCAACCTTAGGGAGATTTTCTTTGGAGAAGAAAGATATTTTCTAGTTTATCTAGTGAATTTATAAAACCAAGAAGGATCGGGATGCACTGAATATGGAACAATTCCTGGAAAGCTGGAGCTACAGTCTCTCATTACAGTTATTAAAGGAAGCCTGACTTCACATAGCAGGTAGCTGACAAATGGTGCTCACCAAGGAGAGAGGGAGCCTGGGAACGTAGGTTAGTACCAAGGCTGGTATTTCCATGAAATTGCACATGTTTGTCAGAATACTCTCTACCTTTGGAAAAGTAGATATTTTAATTTTTCTTACTGTTGCTTGGTATTATTATTACTTTTTTTTTTTTTTTTTTTAGTTGGAGATAGTTTGAAGTTGGGATCAGATGACTCGAGCATAAGCTTTGGCTTTTTCATATACTTTGGTAGCTGTATTACTTTAAGGAGGTCACTGTATTCCCTGAGGCCTCATCTTCCTCACGTATAAAAAGGAGGAACTGAATTTCATTAGATTTTCCTGAATTCCAAAATGTTATGATTTGTTATGATTTTTATGATGACTTGGAGGAAACATATACTCATTCCTATAAAGCATTTCTTGTTGCCCCCTTTCAAGTTCAGAAAAATACCCTGGATCTGAGCTGTCGGCAGGGAAATTTCCACCTTCAGTCTGGAAGTGTTTGCTGTTCAGTTTCTTATATTATTAAGTTATTTGGGATTATAAGGAGGCCATTGAACTGCTTTGGGCCTTAATCTGCTACCTCTATAAGACACTGTGTCTTTATTCCTGTATCATAATCTTGATGTCTTCTAGATGAAAAAATTAACTATTTGTTTTGTTTGCTAGCATCAGTGTTAACAAATAGAGATAGGGACGCTGTGAAGTTAGGTTCCCGTAGCAGGCTGTGCACAATGGTACCACCCCCAACCCTTCCCGCCACGGGCAAATCTCTCCCATTCCATGGACCAGAGCACTGGAATTGCACTGTTTATTCTTTGCTTTAGGCATTTCCCATCTCCCTGGGCTGCTCTTTAGCCGGTTACGCCTTGATGTCTTTGTTTTTCTTCCTTTACCAGTCAAGGTGGTCTTAGTCATGCATGCTCCAACCTTGTGTGCATGGCTCTCTTCCAAAGTGCTCCAGTTCTCTGGCGCTTCCTACCAAAGCTATACTGAGTGGGGAGGCAGCGTCCAGGTGACTCAGAAACCCAGATCCCAGACTATGGAAATTTTCTTCTGAAAAGTCTCAAAAATTCCAAAGGCCATACACATTTCAAATAAAAACACTCTCAAGCGAGGCAGTTCAGGGAGTAGCTAATTTTTAGATTTGATACAGAAGTGATCACTAATGTTTGACTAGGTCAGCTCCTGTTGCTTTGTGAATGCAGTAAAACTCACCAGATCATGATTGTTCAGTCTTTGTCTACCGTGAACTGACACCTTCAGACAGAATTCTCAGCACTAACTTTGTATCTCATTGCTGTTGTGTTTTTTTTTTTTTTATAGAAGCTATCTATTTTAAGAATATATTTTCTCAACTCAGTCTTTTTCTTGGTGATAAGATAGGGGTGGAAAAAATAGTTACACTTCAACATAATATCTTATTTCCTAGAGGCAGCTGGTTGCCAATTAAGCAGAAATACTGTAAAATAGCAGGTGGATATTTACCCACAAACAACAGGGAGCTGAGGAAACAGAGAAGGGCCTCAGGAAAGAAGTTGTTATTGCCAATAAGAAAATGATTAGCGACTTGGGTTGTCTTCTTGCAATGATTTTATCCCCATATTTAGCTGAAATGTCCTTACCTGTCCTTTTCCAACTCTTCTATATTTAAAGTAAATCTACTCATATCTCCACTTGTGTTTGCACTTACTTTGAAGTCACGGGAATAGCTTGTGGGTTGGAACGTCTCTGATGTTTACATCCTTCCTTGATCCCGTGTTCCCCTTTCTCTGAGCCTTCTCTGACTCTCCAGGCGCAGTCTGCCATTTCCTCTCTGTGCTCCCTCACTCCGTGCTTATTTCTATCACAGCACGGATCATAGCACGGAGTAATTATGTGTTTAACATCTTTGTCTCCCTGACTGTTAGCTCTTCAGGGTTAGAGAACCTGGCAAATGGAAGTTTCTCAGTGCTGGATGAATGAACCAATACATGAATGAATGAATGAATGGTGGACGAGTGATCTACCTACTTATCAGCCAGCTGCCCTTCTGAGCCACTAACCATCATCATGGAAACCCCCCAAATTTGGTGTTAGGGTGATCACCTCAGTTCAGCATGAGACTGCTCTGTCTCATGATCAACAGTGAGGTTTTAGTTGCAAGTCATAAGCAATATATTCTTACAGCCTTTTTCACAAGGGATGATTGAGTGAATTTCCCCCCTCATTTAGCAATCCATGGAGCATGGCCAGCTGGCTTGTCACAACTGCAGCCCACAGGGATGCTTGGCCACATCTGCCCTGTGACTTGAAAGCCGCTGACCCTGAGCTCCACATGCCAAGGCGATCTTGAGCTGTTGGGCCACAGATGAGGGAGATGGCTTTGGGGGAAGAGAAGGTTGGCTTTTCCAGATGGCCCAAAAGAAGTTTGAAGCTTATAACTAATATAGTACCTAACACCTAACAGGCACTTATTAAATATTTTAGGATGAGTAATTGAATGAATCCCAATGCCAGACCACTGACCTCATCCTACACCATAGCAAATTCATTCTCTCCCTCAGAGCACTCAGGCTTCATGTTGCCTTTTGCTGACTTCTTGGCTGTTATTAAAACTACAGGAAACTAGTGCCCAATTTGCTTGATAGAATATAGATTCCAATGTGGTTTATGTGGTAACGATACTGGGTAGGGAGGTGGTCAGGAGGAGCCTGAATTTACCATGCAATTTCTCGTAGGGTTTCTCTTGGACTCCCCTCTGGGCAGGCAAATCTTAGAGCCGGTGACTTCAGGCCTCTGGATGGGTTGAGAGAGTAAGTGATGCCAAGAGATGCTGGGTTCGTCTGCTGTCTCACGTAGATAAGAATAGCTTGCTGGTCAGGAGGGACACAAAGGGAGTATCACCAACACGAGGCAGGCTTAGCCCAGATCCCATGATTGTTTTAGACTTTGGAACAGCTCTTCTGTTCAAAGTTCTGTTTTCTCCGGGAATCTCCTCCTCCAAACCTGAGTGTTCTCTTGTTGTTTTCAACCCAAGGTTTAGGAGTTTTGTGAAAATTAATTTTTAAAAAAGGAAGTCCTTTTTATTGTTTAATGAGAATGGCATGTTTAGCTGAAAGACAAAAACTTTTCTTATTTGTGTTAGGCCCTGAAGACCACCAAATGAGAGGGAGAAAATGGTACCTTAGAAAAATAACCGTGCAGGGAGAAGGGTGTAGCTCAAGTGGTAGAGCGCATGCTCAGCGCCCAGGAGCTCATGGATTCAATCCCCAGTGCCTGCTCCAAGTGGAAATCAGTGAGGAAACCCAATTACCTCCCCCTTATAAAACAAACAAGCCAAAAATGTGTGCTTTCATTTGAAACAAAACAAAACAAAAAAGAAAAAAGAAAAATAACCATGCAGATTTTCTCATAAGGTTGACTCTGTTGATTTATTGGCTCATTTATTGAGAGCTGTGTACAAAGCACTAGTCAGGAACCTGGAATGCAGAGAGGGCTGGACATGGACTCAGCTCTTAGGGACCTTATTGTTTAGTACAGGAGTTAAGGCATAGATGTAAGTGACTATTTTTCAAGACAGGTCATAGTAAGGGCCAAAGACACAGGAATAAAGTGCCGTGAATTTATAGAGAAAGTGGTCCAGCCTCTCTGCTGGGAAAAACAGGGATGGGCCATGGAAGATGTGGGCCTGAAGGATGGGTAGAAGTGGTGGGCAGGAGGTTCCATGAAAAAGTGGGAAAGTGAGGATGTGTGTTTTCATTTGGCTTGAGTACAGTATGATTGACCAGAGGAAAGAGAAGGGGAGAGAGAGAGAGAGAGAGAGTATGAACTAACCCTAGGTACATGGAACAAAAACCACTGGATTAAGTCACCTCAGAGCCCATACAGCTCTTGTTCTCCAGTTATATGAGAACATGTTTCCTTCTATTTAGGCCAGTTTGAGTTGGGATTTCTGTTGGTTGTTACAGAAATTATCCTAACTGATGATAAAATTTTATTGGAAAGAGAGATTGGAGCCAGACTGTTGAGGAATTTAGACAATATTTCAAAGGCAATGTGAAGCCATTGAAGCTTTTCCAGCTGAGGAATGAGGTAATTAAAACTTTAAGAAAATTAATCTGGCAGATGTATGTAGGATGGTTTAGAGGAGGGAAGAGTGTATCCCTAAGGAAGTCGTATAATCCGTATAGTAAATGTCTCCACATGTGGAATTCTAGTGACTACGGAATGTAGTCTTCATCTTAAGTCAAGTGAAATTTTGCATGTTAAAATGTAAAATGATCTCTGTATGGCTAAGGAGAAGTCCTAGATTAGCAAGATCCCTTTGGGTCCTTGCATTGATTTGCATGGTATAGTTTTGGTTTGCCTTGTTCTAATCAGATCTATGTATTCTTCGTTACCCTATATAAGAAAGAAAGGGTGATCTATACCAGCAGGCTCCTCCCTGCAATAGGCATCTTTTCCTCAACCAGTGGTTGTGGATTTCCAGAGGTTTGACCTCTAGTACCAGTGGTATTCATCAGCGAGCATTCACAAAAATTTTGAAAAGAACAAACAATAAATCGGCACCTGGGACCCGATTCTGCCATTTATTTTGTGAATTTGAAAAAAATTAATTAATTTCTCAAGCCTCAGTTTTGTCATTTGTAAGATGGAGATGGTACCCATACCAATTCCTTTTTGGTGGGTTATTGTGAGGACTAATGAAATGATATAAGTACACATATAGTAAACGTCAATAAATTTAGTTGTGTTTGTATTTGCTACTTGTTTTAATCACCAAGAGGCTTGGAATGGGAGATTAAAACTTCTGTTCCCATAGGAAGCATGAAGTCTACTAGTTTGTCTAGATGGGTGATTTTCTTTCTGCATCAGATACCAATTCAGTAGGCATTGAGGAAACATTTCATATCTGATTCTCAGAGGGCAGAAAAGAGAAATAGGCAATAATAAAGACACTTTTGGGGATATTTAAAATACAAAAGACTTTGATCTTTAGTTTTTGTTGACTTACAGATATGACTTTAAAAACGATTATTGAGATAAAAAGGAGAATTGAACCAATGAACTGGAATGAGGAGATTTCAGCTTTTGAAGAGTGACAATTCAAAAGAGAAATGTTGAATGTTGATACTATCTCTGAATGTTCTCTGTGGCTATCTGCTGAAAACTGCTATGCTACATCCTCTTATATTTGCTTTAATCTAATTTTAACCTAACAAGTTGTAAAAGTAATATTGTCTATTCAAATATGAGAAGGAGATACGGGACCGAGACCTTTCCTGCCTGGGCTGTCTTGGGGACCTCCCAATAATGCCTAACTCCAAATACCTAGGCTTCTCCAGTCTTGCTTTATACTTAAACTTTTAATTTTGAAATAATTTTAGACTTATAATTAAGTTGCAGAAATAGTATGGAGAGTCCCATGTACCTGTCACCCAGCTTCCTCTAACGTTAATATCTAATATAACCATATACCAGTTAACAGCACTAAGAAGTTAATATTAGGATAATCCTGTTAGTTCAGTGACTGACTGTATTTGGATTTCCCCAGTCCCTCCACCAGTGTTCTTTAGTTCCTCTAAGAGCCAGTCCAGGATCTCACATTACACTTAGTTGTCGTGTCTCCTTTGTCTCTTCCAACCTATGACAGTTCCTTGGGCTTTCCTTGTCTTTCGTGACCTTGCCACTCTTCAGGAGAGCTGGTCAGGTATTCTGTAGATGTCTGTCAATTTGCATTTGTCTGATGTGTTCTCATGGTGCTTTGGAAGTTGTGCCTTTTTGGCAAGAATATTGCATGAGCTTCTCATGCAGAGAATCATATGAGGGGGTTCATGGTGCTGATGTGTCTCATTGCTGGCAATGTTAACTTGTCACACAGTTAAGGTGCTGTCTGCCTGTCTTCTCCATGGTAAAGCTACTGTTTTCCCTTTGGTAATTAATGAGTTTTTTGAGTCAGTGCAAATATTCTACTCCTTGAGCTTTCATGCACAAATTTTAGCATCCATTGGTGGATTGTGCCTGCAGGGATTTTTACTGTGTTTTTCTGATAGTGGTTTTCTACTCCCCTCACCCCTTCTACATTATTAATTGGAATTCTTCTATGAGAGATCATCTTGATTTTTGAAAACTGATAACATTTTCCTGTGACTTCCCAAGGAGCATTTGTATTTTAAAAGTGATATTATCATGAATTTTTTTTTTTTTTTTTGCTTATTGCAAACACAATACAGATTCAATACAAAAAGCCAAAGATAATACAGGTTAAAAAATCTTTCACTCACAGACAATGATCTTAATATCTCATAGTCCATCTTTCCATGTATTTTTCTATGCATATGTATACATGTATAAAGGAAAGTGGACCATGCTGTGTGTGCTAATTTGTAAACCTGCTGCTTTCACTTGATGGTACATTGTGAGTCTCTTTCTATAGCAATAGGTACATTTCTGTAACATTTTAAAGGGACAGCTTAATATGCATTAAATGGGTGTGCCATAATTTATTTAATGAATCACTTGTTATTAGACAGTTTCATTGCATTTTAGCTTTTTCCCTTTTACAAACAATGGTGTGATGACCATTCTTGTATCATCATCTTTATGTACCTTGCAAGGTGTGCTGGTGCTGAGAATTTCCATGCTTGAGCTCATCTTCTCCTCATCACAGCCTTGTGCAACGGCTGTTACCATAACCCCCATTTCACATACCAGGGTGTTTAAGTTCACATTCAGTAATCTGTCCAGTTTCATTCCCCTACTCAATGGAATCTGGACCTGAACCCAGATTCTATTGACATCAAGGATTGGCTCTTAACCACTACACTATATTGATCTATGTAATTACTGCCTTAAGCAAATTTCTAGTCCTAGAATTTCTGGTTTAGAAGGTATGCACATTTTAAAGACTTTTGATACATAGCATCTCATGGCCTTCCAGAAAAGCCACTCAAGTTTACATTCTACTCCCAGTGCAGGGTTGGGTGTGTGTGCTCAATTCCCTGATACAATGGCAACCCTGGCTTTTATAGTTAAAAAATACCCTCTTTGTTAAGGAAAGTTTTTTTTAAAGGGGGCTGTCCAGCTAGAGGAAAGCCTGGTGTGGTTGTTCTTGGATTCCCAAACTGCCCCTCGGCTCCCCGATCCGGAATGCCAAGATTTGAGGGTATGGAGCACAAAGAAGACAATTGTTGAGTAATAAATGATGAAATGCATAGATACACCTGTCTCTGCTGGTGGCCTTAGCTTGGCCACTTCCCACTACCAGGGCTTTGGAAGGAGATCTCAGGGAGTGGCTGCCACTCTTGCGCTGGCCTCAATGAAGGGAGGGACCTTGCCGACTTGAGGCGTAGAGAATAAACAAAGCCCAGATTTCTCTTTCCCAATCACACACTTGTGCAAAATTGTCTTCTTTATCTTCTCATAGTAAATGTAATTTCTGACACAGCAGAAAGTTCTGAATTTAGTCATTTCCAAGTAAACTCACTCCAATTCAGATACTTCTCAGCAAGTTCAGGTTTATAATTCAGTCACATTCAAGTTAAAATTCCCCCTCAGGTTTTTTCTTCTTCGTCTCTGCCCTGGGGTGGATTCTACTCTCTTAGATGTTAGTGCAGCTGCCTTGGTAATCTCCTAAGGAGGAGGGCACTGTCTGCCTCTTCATTTCGACTTGGGACTTTTGCTGCTCTTCCTCTCGGATGTCCCTGGGCTGTCAGTAGAGTCCCATGGGCTCCCAGGGCTCCTTGATCAGAGGTAATCTCACCTTCACCTAAGTCCTGTGTGGTTCAGCCTCCTGCCTTCTTCAGATGAATGTCCAGCCTTCACGCTTCCTGTCAGCATCAGTGTTTTTGAAGCATTTTTGTCCCCTTAGGAGCCCAAGGCAATCTTCTTTGTAAATACATTTACAACACAGAAAAAAAATATTTTCTTAAATCACAAGCTCTGATTTTGATTCAGAAAAATCTGTTTATTATACCTATCTCTGACTTTGAAATGTAGGGGGCTGTAAAGATATTGTTTCAAAGAGGCAAAGGATAAATTTTTATCTATCCTGTTTACACATAAATGCAACTGCACATTTCTCTCACTTGGACTCGTGTTGTTGGCACAAATGTTCATTTTGATGTATGAATGCACCCTTGGCATTCACGGATTTAACATTCCCGGTTTCAGCTATTTGCAGATGACCCAGAAGATTTATGACTTATAGTAATTTGTTCTTCTGCTCAAGCACAGATTTGAATCACATGCTGTCTGGGCGCAGTGGCCCAGGACTCACTCTGCTGGTGTGCAAACTTAGCTGGCTGCATCTCTTGGGCAGGTTCACTATTTCCATCCCTCCTTATATAGTCCATTATTTTCATTAAGTATCTGATTACAATGTTGTAGTCCCTTTCACTAAATTTAATGGGAGAAATTCTTTTGTGTGCTATGGTAGAATTCATGAGTCTCAGCGTTTGACAAGTACTCACATGTATTTTGGGGAGATACATCCACAAGGGCACTACAGGGTTTGCCCCCACTGCCCACATAGGCCCCTTCCCTCCAGAAATGAGGGTGAGCTTGTAATGCTCCCAGGAATGCAGTCTTCTCGGAATGCAGGTGTGGCTGCTTGAGCACCTGGGTGTGGCCAGAGATCACTCAGCGCTCTCCGTGTAAGGTGAGCAGCAGGCTTGGGAACCACCCGCAGGCAGCCTGGGCTTTTCCCCTTGGAAGCCAGTGAAGTGACCACAGGCCTGAGCAGAGAAGGTGAATAGGTTGGGGGGTTGGGGGAACGGTCTGCAGACTCAGCCCCCAAACTACTCCAGCCAACCGGGAAATCCTGGTTAGCCCATGGCCAAGGCCAGCTTTCTGTTTACCAAGACTCCATCTGTGACTCTCAGCCCTGGCTCCTAGAATCCCCAGAGGAACTTGTTGAAAAATAGAGGTGCCTGAGTGTCATTATATCAGAATTGCTGGGGGGTGGGGCTTGGATTTTAATTTTAAAATAGCCCAAGTGGTTCTGATCTGCAGCTGGGATTGAGACTTATCAACCAGACAATGGCTTTTCTTGGCCCTGAAGAGCCTGGCAGGATAGCCCAAGCAGTCCTTCAGGCCAGGGACGCTTCATAGCCACATCACACTCCAGAAATTCCAAACCACTCAGATACGACTATGCTTTTGCAATTGATGTCGGCTCAGCTCTGCAAGGCTATTTCTGTGCATCTGACACTCAGCGTAAGGGCTTTCTTCTCTGGGGAGCCCCTGCATTGACTTTCCCTCCCAGCCTACCCTGGCACCCCAGTTCCAGGCTGGTAGGCACTGCGGTGTCTCCACAGCCCCTTGGACACACTGAATGTACCCATTTGTCACATGGTTGCTTGTCTATCACCTTTGTTGGACTGTACGATTCATCTTTTCTCCTCTGGTTCTTCACATGGTCCCTGGTACACATCTACTACATTAACAGATCAAGTTTGTATTGTAAAGTCCAAAACCTTGGAGGATGTATTAAACAAAAGGAAAAAACAGGCTATTCAATAATTAAATGAAGATCTACCTACATAAATGAAAACGAAAAAAATTGTTTTGAAATAGATAGAGCTGCTGCTTCTTTATGTAAAATTATGGGAACAGCAGTGCTAGAATACAGGTTCTCAAACTTGGTGGCACATTGGGATCACCTGGGGAGTGTTACAAACTACTGATTCTTGAGTCTCTGGCTGGAAAATGCCATAGGGATCACCCTTGGGCACCCATGGGGCTCGTTCACAGGCAGAATGCTGGGTCCTACCTTAGAGATTCCCTGCTGGGCTGAGGAGAGGTGGCTGAGCCTTTAGCAAGCGTCTCAGGTTATTCTGATGGTGGGTGGAGCAGACTTCCAGCCAGACTTTGAAAAATACTGACTTAGACAATTGGCTCAGAAACCCCCTTTCACGGGGTGCACTGCTCGCTGCGGGGGAAGTTTGTTTTGTTTCAGTTATCCAGGCTCAGCTTCTCACTTTGCACAACCCAAGTATCTCAGCAGATTTACAATTAAGATGCACACATACCCATATGGTTTCTACCCAGTATTAAATATTTGTTATTTTTGGTCATATTTTGTATCTCTCCTACTGAACCGCAAGTCTCTCTGGGGCTGAGACTTTATTCATTTGCTTTTCTCCCGCTTCTCCTTGGCACAGTGCCTTGCAACTAATAAGTGCTTAATAAATGTTTGTAGAATGAAAGGACTGCAAAAATGATTAGGTGTTGTTCTGAATCAGCAATTTGCCTAATTCGATTTAAAACAAAAGACGGTCAAGAGAGGAGTATGGAAAAATGACATTAGTGAGCATTCATATCCATTTCTAATATTTTTCAGTTAAAGAGAGAAACAGAAAAAAATGGTTTTAAACAGTTCCTTGAGGCATATATTTTAATTACTAAAAGGTTTTGTTCTTCCCCCATATATTTAAAATAGCTGCTCTCCCAGTAGAATATAATTACTGAGGAATAACAGTCCGCTCCACTCTGAAGGCCTGGTTCCCCAGAGCACGTCTCAGCTGTCTTAGTTCAGGCCTGGAAAAGCTCTCTGTGGACACCTGGCAGGAGGCTGCTCTCCCTGTTGTAACCCTCCCAGAGTTTTCAGTCAAGATATTACCTTGTTCTACTTCCACTGCTCTGTGTGCAAGGAAGGATGTTGCCCTTACAGGGCCGGCAGCTCGGGAACTCCTTTACCAGCCCAGGCTGCCCGACCCCTCCCCTTCCCATGCTCACCTTCCTTACATACGTTATTACAGTGACGCAGTAGATGCTACTGGCCTGGGGACTGTCCAGTCCCTCTTTGGTTTCTTTGGGTGTCTTTCTCCTTTTTATTCCACTGTCTACTCAGTTCCAAGGCCTCACATTGGATAGAAGCTCTCTGTCTATCCAAGAAGATTTGGGGCCCTGTTGCCCTCTCCCCACTTAGGACAGGACAGAGATGTCTTGAGACTAGGGCTAGAATATGCTTCCTGCCTTGCAGTTGGCACTTGATTTACTAATAAAGAATGTCCCCCTCCCTCCAAAATATTATTGATCACTTCTTCCTCTACATGTCCTAAGCAGAGGTCAGCCAGCAAACTTTTTCTATGAAGGTCGGGTAGTAACTGCTTTAGACTTTGTGGACCATGTGGTCTCTGTCACAGCTCTTCAACTCCACCACTGTAGTGAAAGTGACGTACGAAGTACCAAGGAAACCAGTGGTCATGGGTGTTCCAATAAAGCTTTATTTATGGACCCTGGAAATTTGAATTTTATGTGTCACAAAATCTTCTTCTTTTGATTTTTTTCAACCATTTAAAAATGTAAAAACCATTTGTAGCTCAAGGGCTATACCAAACAGGCAGTAGGCTGGATTTTGCCTATGGTCTATAGAAATAAGGAGAAAGAAATGGGGAAATGGTTTTCCCATGAAATGCACTGTGTGGTGTCCTGTATAGACTCACATGAATGGGGTTTGGTATGTCAAAGGGCCTACAGGAATCTGGAATTAGTAGTTTTGGCATTTTTATCTGGAAACAGCCCCTAAAGGATGTTTGGTATATCAAGATTTTAGAACGTGATATTAGATGAAGTCCTTAAATCTCTAAATCCAATGTAAGTTTCTCCGAGCTTCCCGTCTCTGACTGGTGGAAGACTCAACCTCTGATGGCCCTTTCTTTGGGATTGCACAAGAAGGTGAGTCTATTAGGGGCCCCTGGGGTAGAGGGAAGGGGATGGCCATCACTGGTCCATGGTGCTGCCCTCATCAGTCCTGTGCTTTCTGCTCGGTGCTGGTGTTGGCTGATCCCCTGGCTACACTGGGAGTTCAGGCAGATATGGTGCTCCCCACCAACTGCTCGGGGGTCGTACCACGTGCTGTGCTCTCAGTGTCCCCCTTCTACAGGCACACTGTGATGCGTGAAAGAAGGGCCATCTCTACACCGTGCATGAACTCCCCACCCACTAAACAACTCAGATCCAAAGAAAAAAGTCTTCCCATCCTAGGCTCCTCAACTGTCGTCTGTACAATGCTGGCTCTTGCTGCCACAGCCTAATGAATTCTAAGCAATTTTCTCTATCTCCAAATCTCACCAACCCTTCTGTATGCAGGGCAGATCCCAGAGCAGTTTCTCTTCCTGAATGAAGTGTCCGTGATCTGATATATTTTGAAGTACGGTACTCTCCTCTTTGAGGGACTGGGGCTGGGATGGGAGGGGTTAGGAAAAGGAAATACTAGTATCAGTTAATTTCTTTCATAGTAACATGCCCATTTGCTTCCTCTGTACCAGTCCCTACAAGGAGATGCCCCAGCTGCTTCCTGGTTGACGTGACTCCATCCTTCTACGGAAGCTAGTTCTCTTGCTGAAGACACATTTAGGAAGGGATGAGTCCTGCAGAAACAGTGGCTGTCCATACACATTTGAGAAACTATATTGGAATTCTGAGTCCGCTCGAGTGGAATCTGTTTTTTCTTGCCCATGGTTCCAGAGTGCTGTTTGGATATGAAAAGGTAGTTTCAGACCAGATGTTGAGGGCCTTTCACTGAAGAGTCTGCACTGCATTTTCTAAGCAATGGAGAGCTTTGTGCAGGATATTGAAACAGGAGGATTTTTATATTGGGGAACTGACTCAGGCAGCATTGAGGAGGATGGTTTAGAGGAGGAGTCTCGAGGTGGGAGCCTGTTACTGGCAACTGCAACAATTTACACAATCCTGGTTCAGATTCTTTATGTACACACCTGCCTGTTTCTCTAAATTATGATCCCTTCAAAAATAAGGATTGTAAGGTTCAATTTTTATTCCCTCCTCCCTCAACCCCCAGAGTCTCAAATATATAAGTTTTCACATTTTTGACACTTAATACATATTGATTGAATTAGATTGGCCCCAAATAATTTCTTAAAGAAGAACATTGAAAGATAGAGAATCTCCATTTTCACAAGATTTTCACTGTGGTGTATTATTGGAGTGAAAGCAGGGCTCTTTATTTTGGTAGTAAAACTGATGACACCTTTAGGTAAATCTTTCTTCCCTTCCCCCTCCTATTAGCACCCAGAAACTAATTCTCTACTGTTTTATAATATATATTCATGACAATGGAATATTAAATCCACATTCTCAAGTCATAAATATTATAAACCACATTTTTACATGATATTGCATAGCCACTGTCTTTTGCAACAATTTGGCATGGAATTACAAGCAGTGTGCATTAAATTTCATATGCTCTTTAATTTTTTTATCTCTTCATTTGCATGCATATATTTCATAATCATTCATTCTGGTAATAAACCCCATAGGATTTTAAATTGAACTGAAGTCCCAGATGCTTTAAAAGAATTTATGTTGCATAATTGTACTGGTTTGCCTGAAAACAAACAATAATGTATAACTTAAATATTCCGCCGAGGAGAGGAGTCAAACTCTGCCTCAAAATTCTCTGGCTTCTATTGAATTATGAGAAAAAGATTCCACAAACCAAAATGAATATAAAAATGATGGAGCAGAGGAAAGAGAGATAGTAGTGGCTTTCTGAAGATTCCACGTCTAGACCCACATGCATATTTCAAGTGAAAGTATTTGTGAATTAGCTGTACAGCTTACTCCCCGGCCAGAATTGGGGAGTTAGTGTACTGACACAGATGTTTGTTGGAGGCAAAGGAGAATTATTCTTTCCCCAGTGGGAACACCTGAGTGGGCCAAGGTAGAAGAAATGTTTAGTACTTGGAGGAAAATCTCAGGGCTTAAATTTGTTGTTTATTGCTGTGTAACAAATTACATCCAAACGTAGCACTTAAGAGAATTTTTTTTTTTTTTTTTTCTGTGGATGAGGAATCTGGGAGCAGTTTAGCTGGGTGGTTCTGGTTCTGGGTCTTTTCTGAAGTTGCATACAAGCTGTTTGCCAGGGCTGCAAATCTCATCTGAACCCTCGCCTGAAAAGGAGTCTCTTCTTAGCATGGTTGCTGATAGACTATTTCCTTATTGACTGTTGGCTGAAGACTTTACTTCCTTACCACATGAGACTTTCTGTAGGCTACCAGTGTG
Organism: Camelus dromedarius; assembly: GCF_036321535.1. NCBI lineage: Eukaryota > Metazoa > Chordata > Mammalia > Artiodactyla > Camelidae > Camelus > Camelus dromedarius. The sequence continues at coordinate 46,194,894 of NC_087437.1, forward strand.
TCTTCATGACATGGCAGCTGGCTTCACCTAGAGTGAGTGATCCAAGAGAAGGGGAGAGAGAGACAGAGAGAGAGAGAGCACTCAAGACAGAAGTAGCATTTTTAAAATAACCTACTCTCAGAAGTGATGCTACATCACTTCTGTCATATGCTGTTGGTTATCCAGACCAATGAAGGTACAAGGAAAGAGAATATAACACAAGAATATGATACTATCAGGTGAGGATCATTGGCAGCCGCTAAGGCGGCTGGACTTGGTAGGGGCAGTGACTCAGAACCACAAGCTGAAGATGGCTCTGAATCATGTGCTTATTTGATGAAGGCCAGAGAAGAAGATGGGAGAGGGCTGAGGCAATAGGAGTGCTCTCAGCTGCCCTCCCTTCTTCTTTTCTACCCAATGTCATATCTCTGCAGCTTTTTCTCTGAGCTGTTACTAAATAATTCATGGAGAGAGCACTATGTCTAGGAGTCAGGTGTCTTGTGATTTGGGTTTAGGTGTGGTTTGACCACTAAAAATTTGGAGGCAGAAGGATGTATTTTTAAACAAGTATAGACTTTGGAGTTAATAAGTTTCACTCAAAGCCTGGTCTCAGCCCTTACTGGATATGTGATCTTTGGTAAACCGTCGGTGAGTCTTGTGAGGCTTAGTTTCCTTTTATAGGAAATGGGGATAACATTTTACCTTTTAGGATAGTTGAAAAGATTAAATAAATGTTACTCTCCTTCCCCCTTCCTTGTGTGACATTAAATTCTCACTTCGCCTCTCTAGATTGTGTCTCAATAGAAGAATGACAGAGACGAGGAATTTTACCCAGTGGAGTCACTGATGTGCTCTCTGTGGTTCTGAGCTCTCTGTGGTGCTTACCTCGTTATGCAGTCTGAGCAGGGGACCAGGCTGGGATTGGACACAAGATCAAATCTAGATTATGGTGAAGATGTGGATGCAGGGTGAGGGGAAGTGGTGAAAGCTGCTCTTTTTCTCATGCATGGAGAAATATTTTTGCACAGTGCTTAAAGGGAACATAGAGGAGGAAGTATGACTGACGGTTTGGATATTGTTGGTGCTGCAGAAATAAGGAAGAGAAAACTCTGGCAAATAAAAACCAAAATCCAAACAAACGAAAAACCTTGGGCAAAAAACAACAGTAAATCACTCTTGTGAGAATGCATGAATGTTAGTCCATGTTTTCAATTCTAGACAATGTTCTTTCAGACAAGGAACAGATATTCACCAGTTCAAGTACAAAAAGGGAGATGGCGGAAGAAGGGGTTAAATAAGGAACTCATAGAATCCAGCTGGAGTTGGGAGTTGGAAATAAAAAAATGAAGCTACTTTCACGATTTCTGAGGAGTTTGTTTCAGTCTGTAAGCCCTCTCTGATGTTTTTCTTGCCCAGCTTGCCCCGCTCACACACTGGATGTGCCTCTACACAATGACTTCATTGACCCCAACTTTGGATCCTGGCCTCTCAGGCCCAGTGCTCATCACAGACCGTCTTTATGTCCTGTTAGCACAGATTTAGAGAGAGGGGATCTTGTCTGTAATTGGTTAGGAAATGAATTGGCTGGCCTCGGGGCAGATGTCAATCCTAAACCTGCCTGCATGGCAGTTTTCTAGAAGGGACCGTGAGAGAGACAGTCAATGAAATTGCAGTACATCATTTCTCCCTGTAATAAATGGTCTGCTATTCCACTGTACTGTAAAGAGTGGTTAACCTACCTCTTTGCATTTAGGAGATTGTGGGGGTGGAAGAGTTTGACAAGTTTGATGTAGAAGAGCAGCTACTAGACTCTTTCCCCTCAGGAGCAACAAACCTGGGGATGGAAAAAGAAAGCTCCTCTTGGAGAGACGGAGAAGATGGCGGAGTAGAAGGACGCTCGCAGGTCACCCTCTCCCACAAATACACCAAGACCCACATCTACAGACCCACTCAGCCAACCAGAGCACCTGCGGGACTCCGACAGAACATCGCCCTCTTCAAAAGATAAAGACGCCAAAAATCTGGTAGGAGAAAAGGAAAAAAGAAAGAACAAAAGGCAAAGCAGCGCGGGACGGGTCCCGCAGGGAGGGAGCAGCAAAGGAGGACTGGCGCTCGCTCGCTGGGTCTCCCCTCTCCAACTGAGAGGCCAGCGGGACGGAGGGGGAGCCTCCGAGGCTCGGATCTGTACAGAGCAGCCCTTCACTAACAGAACTAAGTTAAACGGGCACAGAGCGTCCCCCCCGACACCCAGCCTGAGACGCGGGCCGGCAGTGGCAGGCAGGGCCAGGCTGCACAAGCCGGGCAGAGGACGGAAGTGGCTGCACAGAGGCAGCCCCAGGGGAACGCAAGGGGCTGCGCGCTGTGACTGTGGGTGCACAGGGCAGAACAACCTGGGCCCTCCATAAAACAGCAAGGTTGATGTGCTCTCGGGGGAAGGGTGCACACCCCCATCTCTGAAAACCCGCGGAAAGTTTTCGGGGGAAGAGAGGCGGGGCTCAGGCACAGCCGCCATATCCTCCGCGCTGAGCACTCAGGCGGGGGCGCGGGCGAAACCTGCATCCGCACCGAAGGGCTTAGCAGCCTCAAAGGCCAGACTGAGACTGGCCTGCAGCCCGGGGCAGATAGGATCCTTCCATCCTGGTCCCTCAGAGAACTTGCTCCACAAAGACAAACAAGGAGCTGGGTTTTGGCTCGGAGCAGGGACAGGGCTGTCCCTCGGTCTTCCCCGAGCCCACCTGCGGAGCGCCGACCAGGGCGGAGCGCGCAGCCGCACAGAGCAGCGGAGCTACCGGCGGCCGCGCAGGTAGAGCGAGAGTGGCCCCCCGCCTTTCGGGCAGGAACACAGCCCCTGACCGAGGTGCTGGGAGGGGGCACGACCCGCCCTCCTACCCGGCCAGTCTGCAACATCTGACTGCGGCATCCAGAGGGGCAGCGACCCGCCCGCACACAGCAGAGAGCTGCACCTGACCCAGTGTTAGGAGGAGGCGCGATCTGCTTGCCGACAGGTGCTGGGAGCAGCACAGAAGAGGGCGCCAACGGAGGGCCTCTGAAAACAGCAAGCTGAGCTTCCAAAACAGGACGAAGACAGAAAGACTTCACAGTAAAAGCACACAGACTCCAGGAGAACACTGACAAATCCCCCCCCCCCTTTTTTTTTAAATCTGTTTTTACCTGTTCTATTTTCTATTACTCTCTTAATCTTTACTTCTTAATTCATTTCTATTTCTCTTGGGTTTTGATGTCCTGCTATTGATTAGACACAGGTTTCAAATACATCTATTCATCTCCCCCCCCCCCCCTTTTTTGGTAAAGGTTTCAAAAGGATGTCTCAACCCGATTAATACTCTGCTTCAACTCACTCTTCTATTATTCATTATACACTGTTTTCAAACCCTCTTTCTCCCTTCTTTTAAACTTCTTTCTCTCTCTCTCTCTCTTATTTTTTTTCTTTTTTTCCTAAGTTCTATTCCTAAATAGGCATCAGATAGATAAAATCCTTAAGGACCAAAATAAACAACTGATACTCCATAAACCACAGTGCCAAAGAGGTATGAGCAAGATGAAGAAGCAGAAAAACCTTTCCCAATTAAAAGAACAAGAGAAATCCCCTGAAAGAAAGATCAACGAAATAGACATCGATAGCCTACTAGATCAAGATTTCAAAAAAGGAGTGATCGAATTGCTGAAGGAATTAAAAGAGACAGTGTTTAGAGATATAAAATATGTCAAAAATGAAATTGAAGCTATAAAGAAGAGCCAAGTAGAATGGGTAAACTCATTGACAGAGATGAGGAATGATCTAATAGCTGTGCAAAGCCGACTAGATAATGCAGAGGAACGAATTAGTGATCTAGAAGACAGGGCAATAGAAAGCACCCATTCAGAAGAACTACAAGAGAAGCAAATAAAAAATAATGAAAATAGCATAAGGGACCTATGGGATAATATACAGCGTCCCAATCTTCACATAATAGGGGTCCCAGAAGGAGAAGAAAGATCAAAGGGGATTGAAAAGGTTTTTGAAGAAATCATGACTGAAAACTTCCCAAACTTAAAGAAGGAATCAGATATCCAAGTACAGGAAGCTCAGAGGGTCCCAAACAGGAAGAAGCCAAATAGACCCACACCAAGACATATCATAATCAAGATGGCCAGAGTCAAGGATAAAGAAATGATTCTAAAGGCAGCAAGAGAAAAGCAAAGAGTAAGTTACAAGGGAACCCCCATAAGGCTCTCAGCTGATTTCTCTACACAAACACTACAGGCCAGAAGGGAGTGGCAAGATATATTCAAAGCCCTGAATGAAAAAAAGATGCAGCCTAGGATCCTTTATCCAGCAAGGCTATCCTTGAGGATAGAAGGAGAAATAAAGAGTTTCACAGACAAAAAAAAGGCTGCAGGAGTTTAGCAACACTAAACCCATGCTAAAAGAAATATTGAAAGGGCTATTCTAAATAGAAAAGCAGCAGGATGCTACAGAAATGAGAAACGCACAACTGGAAAGGTGATAACTCATGAATTACAAATAAAGTAAACATGAAATTATAGAAGAAGACATACAAATCACTGAGAGTGGGAGAGGGAGGCAGGGAAATACAGAATATTTTTTTCTTTCTTTTTTAAATTTTTTTAACAGTAGGATGGGTTTGAGATCATGTTACTATCAGTTTAATAAAAACAGTTATAGTAATGGGTTGACAGATTTACAAAAAAGGGTAACCACAAGCCAAAAATTTACAAAGGAGTCACAAAAAGTAAATAAAATCCATGATAATACAAAGGAAAATTACCAAACCACAAAAGGAAGAAGAAAGGAACAAAGAGGATATACCAATTCAACTGCAAAGATAAGTTCAAAATGGCAATAAACACACATCTATCATTAATTACTGTAAATGTTAATGGACTAAATGCTCCAGTCAAAAGACACAGAGTGGCAGACTGGATAATAAAGCAAGAACCTTCAATATGCTGCATACAAGAGACCCACTTTAGGGAGAAGGACACATATAGATTGAGAGTGAAAGGATGGAAAAGGATATTCCATGCAAATGGAAAAGCCAAAAAAGCAGGTGTTGCAGTACTGATTTCAGACAAAACAGACTTTAAAACAAAGGCCATAAAGAAAGATAAAGAAGGACATTTTATAATGATTCAAGGAGTGATACAAGATGAGGATATTACACTCGTTAATATATATGCACCCAATATAGGAGCACCTAAGTACATACAAGAATTACTAACAGAGATAAAGGGGGATATTGATGGGAATACAATCATAGTTGGAGATTTTAACACTGCATGAACATCACTAGACAGATCTTCCAGACAGAAAATAAACAAGGCAACAGAGAAATTAAATACTACAATAGAAAAACTAGATTTGGTGGATATTTTCAGAGCATTACACCCCCCAAAAATAGGATATACATTCTTTTCAAGTGCACATGGAACATTTTCCAGGATCGATCATGTACTTGGGCACAAAAGAAACCTCAACAATTTTAAGAAGATAGAAATTATCTCAAGCATCTTTACTGACCACAATGCCATGAAACTGGAAATCAACAACAGAGAAACAAAGGAGAAAAAAAGGAAAGCATGGAGATTAAGCAATATGTTATTGAAAAAACAATGGATCAATGAGGAAATCAAAGCTGAAATTAAAAAATACCTTGAGACAAATGATAATGAAAGCACAACCACTCAAAACCTACGGGACACAGCAAAGGCAGTGCTAAGAGGGAAGTTTATAGCGATACAGGCCTTCCTCAAAAAAGAAGAACAATCTCAAATAAACAATTTAACCCACCACCTGAATGAATTAGAAAAAGAAGAACAAAAAGCCCCAGAAAGCAGCAGAAGGAAGGAAATAATAAAGATCAGAGAGGAATTAAATACAATAGAGATTAACAAGACCATAGAAAAAAATCAACCAAACCAAAAGCTGGTTTTTTGAAAAAGTAAATAAAATCGACAAACCTCTGGCCAAACTCACAAAGAAGAAAAAAGAGAGAGCACAAATTAGCAAAATAAGAAAGGAAAATGGAGAAATTACAACAAACAAAATAGAAATACAGAATATCATACGAGAATATTATGAAAAACTATATGGAACCAAACTGGATAACCTAGAGGAGATGGACAAGTTTCTGGAAACATACTGTCCACCAAAACTGAATCAAGAAGAATCTGAACACTTGAACAATCCGATCACTAGAAAGGAAATAGAAATAGCAATTAAAACCCTCCCTACAAATAAAAGTCCAGGACCGGACGGCTTCACCGGGGAATTCTACCAAACATACAAAGAAGAACTCATACCAGTCCTTCTCAAACTCTTCCAGACGATTGAAAAGGAGGGAATACTCCCAAACTCATTCTATGAAGCCACCATCACCCTGATACCAAAACCAGGCAAAGACACTACAAAAAAAGAGAATTATAGGCCAATATCACTGATGAACATAGACGCCAAAATCCTCACCAAAATTTTAGCAAATAGAATCCAACAACACATAAAAAAGATTATACATCATGACCAAGTGGGGTTCATCCCAGGGATACAAGGCTGGTTCAACATACGCAAATCAATCAGTGTAATACATCACATCAACAAGAGAAAGGACAAAAACCACATGATCATCTCAATCGATGCAGAAAAAGCATTTGATAAAATTCAACACCCATTTATGATAAAAACTCTCGCCAAAGTGGGTATAGAGGGAACATATCTCAACATAATAAAAGCTATATATGACAAACCTACAGCCAGCATAGTACTCAACGGTGAAAAACTCAAAAGCGTCCCACTAAAATCTGGGACAAGACAAGGATGCCCACTATCACCACTCCTATTCAACATAGTCCTGGAAGTCCTAGCCACAGCAGTCAGGCAAGAGAAAGAAATAAAAGGGATCCAAATTGGAAAAGAAGAGGTAAAAGTGTCATATCCTGATGACATGTTACTATATATAGAAAACCCTAAAAGGTCCACACAAAAGCTATTACAGCTGATTGAAGAATTCAGCAAGGTAGCAGGTTACAAAATTAACGTTCAAAAATCAGTTGCATTTCTTTACACTAACGATAAATCAACAGAAGAAGAAAGTAAAGAAACAATCCCCTTTAAAACAGCACCCAAAGTAATAAAATATCTGGGAATAAATCTAACCAAGGAGGTGAAAGAATTATACACAGAAAACTATAAACCATTGATGAAGGAAATTAAAGAAGACTTTAAAAAGTGGAAAGATATTCCATGCTCTTGGATTGGAAGAATCAATATTGTTAAAATGGTCACACTGCCCAAGGCAATCTACAGATTTAATGCAATCCCTATCCAATACCCAGGACATATTTCACAGAACTAGAACAAATCATAATAAAATTCATATGGAACCATCAAAGACCTAGAATTGCCAAAGCATTACTGAAGAGAAAGAAAGAGGCTGGAGGAATAACTCTCCCAGACTTCAGACAATACTATAGAGCTACAGTCATCAAGACAGCATGGTATTGGTACCAAAACAGACATATAGACCGATGGAACAGAATAGAGAGCCCAGAAATGAACCCACAAACTTTTGGTCAACTCATCTTTGACAAAGGAGGCAAGAATATACATTGGAATAAAGACAGTCTCTTCAGCAAATGGTGTTGGGAAAACTGGACAGCAGCATGTAAAACAATGAAGCTAGAACACTCCCTTACACCATATACAAAAATCAACTCAAAATGGATTAAAGACTTAAACATAAGACAAGATACAATAAACCTCCTAGAGGAAAACATAGGCAAAACATTATCTGACATACATTTCAAAAATTTTCTCCTAGAAGAAATAAAAGCAAGAATAAACAAATGGGACCTAATAAAACTTACAAGCTTCTGCACAGCAAAGGAAACCAGAAGTAAAACAAGAAGAAAACCTACGGAATGGGAGAAAATGTTTGCAAGTGAAACTGACAAAGGCTTGATCTCCAGAATATATAAGCAGCTCATACGACTCAATAAGAAAAAAATAAACAACCCAATCCAAAAATGGGCAGAAGACCTAAACAAGCAATTCTCCAAGGAAGACATACAAATGATCAAAAAGCACATGAAAAAATGCTCAATATCACTAATTATCAGAGAAATGCAAATCAAAACTACAGTGAGATATCACCTCACACCAGTCAGAATGGCCATCATTCAAATGTCCACAAATGATGAATGCTGGAGAGGGTGTGGAGAAAAGGGAACCCTTCTACACAGTTGGTGGGAATGTAGTTTGGTGCAGTCACTATGGAAAACAGTATGGAGATTCCTTAAAAAGCTAAAGATAGATTTAGCATATGATCCAGCAATCCCACTCCTGGGCATATATCTGGAAGGAACTCTAATTCAAAAAGATACATGCACTCTAATGTTCATAATAGCACTATTTACAATAGCCAAGACATGGAAGCAACCTAAATGTCCATTGACAGATGACTGGATAAAAGGAGTGTGGTATATTTATATAATAGAATACTACTAAGCCATAAAAAACAATAAAATAATGCCATTTGCAGCAACATGGTTGGATCTAGAGATTGTCATTCTAAGTGAAGTAAGCCAGAAAGAGAAAGAAAAGTACCATATATCACTAATATGTGGAATCTAAAAAAGTAATACAAATGAATTTATTTACAAAGCAGAAACAGACTCACAGACATAGAAAAAAACTTATGGTTACCTGAGGGGAAGGGGGGAGGTGGAGGGATAAATTGGCAGTTTGGGATTTGCAGATGCTAACTACTATATATAAAACAGATAAACAGCAAGGTCTTACTGTACAGCATAGGGAACTATATGCAATACTTTGTAATGACCTATAATAAAAAAGGATACGAAAAGGAATATATATATATATATAACTGAATTACTATGCTCTACACTGGAAACTAACACAGCATTGTAAATTGGCCATACTTCAATAAAAAATTTCAAAACATCATTTCATGGAAGAAAATATATTGCCACTCCAAAGGAATACACAGGACATACTCTCAGACTGCAGGAGAGTCCTTTAAATGGGGTACCTTTGGCCTTATGAATCAGCTATATTGTCCTTCTTTAATTCCTCTCACTGTGTGCGAGCTCTTGACAATTTCATTGCGGTTAATGGGTTGGTATTCATCAGCTGATTTGTGTTTGGGACCTGTGGCTATAGCTTAACAGGAACATTAGGCCATAGAAGGTTAGGGCAAGTCATCTAGTGACAGGATGAGAAAACAGTATTATTTGAGCATTCATTCATTCATTCATTCACTGAACAGATATTTGGTGAGCAGCACTGTGTGGTTCTTATATATCAAACAAGTTTTCAAGATTACTGATTAATTTTAGTTAGTTAATTGCAGAATTGGGTAAACAAAAAAATCAGTAATCTTTCTTCTTATACCCTTTTGCCCTTTCAAATTGGACAGATTGTGGGAGATTAAATGCAATTATTAAAACATGTAGAAGCAAGACTTTAAACTGAATTTTTCAAGGAAGGCGTCATGGTCAAATTAAACCTCCAGGAAAAAAGAAGAGTTAACCTACCTACTGCTATTCAAATTTTTAAAAAAATTGTATTTGTCGGTGTACTAAAATGTAAAAGCTTGAATCATTTTCATTAAATTAAATCTTTAATTTAAAATTTCTTTCAATTTTTTTCTTGATAGACATTACTTTTATAAATGTACAAATATGGAAAATCTTTTATTTCAAGGAAGACTGCCTAGATAGCTATGTTTTTGTTCAGAACAATTTCCCCCCTCATTCTTCAAGGCATTGTATCATTTATGTGGGTGTCTGGAAAATTCCTAATTCTTTCAGATCTGATCATGACCAAATTTCATTCAGGTGCTGCTTCTCTTCAAATAAAAAAGTTTGAATAAAACCTTTATCTTGGTTTGACAGAGAGAAAAAGCAAAGGGAGAGATGTCCCAATTCTCTCAGTTTCCATTAACTTGAAGCAGAAGCTTTGCCTGTGGAAAAGAAGATATTCTAATGGCGAGGAGACTGGGGAGATTAAGTGGCTTTCACACTGCCATGTAGGATGTCATTCACTGAATATCTAGAGAACCTGATTTCCAGATCCACACAGAGTGCTCGCTCCCCTCTGTGCAGCTGTACTGCTGCTGGTTTGCTCTGGGACCCTTCCTAATGTCACAGATAACTTACAGTTCAGGTGATTTGCCTTTAATGGAGTTGCAAAATCTGTGAACTTCATTCCTCCGTGTTCCATTTCCATTGCCTGTAGCTTATATATAATGTCATTAATGTGTTTCTGGGTCATTTCCCCCTTCTTAGATGCATTTATAGGATTTACATGAACTTACGTTTGGCTCTAAATTACAAAAAATTTAGTAAATACAGAAAGGAACACAAATACAAATTAAAATTATCCGTAATTACATTTCCCAAAGAACCACTGTTAGCATTTTGGCATATAGCCTTCCTTCCACCCCCTCCCCACCCCCCTGTCCCTGAAAAATAGAAAGAAAAAAAAATGCTATTTAGAATAGCAGTGAGTACAGAAGCTTCTCCATTCTATAGGAGTAGCAGAATTCGTCTCAGGTGAAGGTTTTTTGTTGTTGCTGTTTTAAAATCTAGGCCAGCGATAGTTCAGGAATAATTCTGATTCAGGACATTAGAATCCAAATCAGCCCCATATTTCTAAAAAACACACATTTCAAACTTGATATATACATCAACAAGTTGGTATTAGTCCACAAACAACTTGCAAGAAGTAAAAATTAGCACTCCAGACAAGGGACAAAAAGGAAGAAACAGTAATTTATTCAAATTGAATATTGTGTCTATTTAGACACAACATTTGACAGCAGCTACCTGTTTATTGTCATGACCATCCAGGCTATAACAATGTTATCGCTTTTTGGCTTTGCACGTTGATAGACAGTGTTTTTCACTGTGATCAGGAACTGAGGGAGGAAAAGGGAGAGATTTCGTGAGCTATGACACAGTTAAGATTGTACATTGTGATGTCTCTTTGGTTTGTTGTGTTTTGTCAAAGATGTGTCTGGTATCCATTGTTTTTATTATTTCCAGCTGTCCTAATTATTTCTCTCATTCGATTTTAATTCAGCTTTCAAAGAGGAGCTGGCTTGCCAGGTGGTTATTATTTTTTCTAAACTTTTTCAGCTCTAATTAAAAAAGATGTCCAATGAAAGTCATTATTTCAGCATTTACTTGTAACATGTTTATGACCCCATTGAAGAGGGGAGTCACGTGTTCCTAATGCTGATTTCTATTGTTGGCCCTGCCACCCAAGCCCAAGAAGAGAATACATAGTATAACCTTTCAGAATGTGTATTTGTGTATTTTTTCTTAAAAGACAAAGTACTGTGTTCCTAACTGGAAATAAAATGTTGAAGTAAGACAAATGTTACATATGAATACTCTTGAAAAAATAATCCTAACATTCACTGCTTGCTAATACTTTTAGTTTCCATGAGCTAGGTTTCCTTTGGGTTACATTTTAATAACCAACATATTAAAGTTAGTTTTAAAAACAGGAATAAAAGACTGGATCTAGAGGCAAAGGGGAATATGAGGTTAAGTTCAGCTCCATGGGCTTTGATGGGTCAGTTATTTATTTATCTGTGGGAAGTGAAACAAATAAATGACTATTCTTCATTCTTCAGTAATGGGAAAACTAGAATCCACTTGGCAATTTTCCTTTGGAAAATTTTGCTCCATCAACCTTCTCCCCAAAGTCACTTCAATAGCAGAAGGGACCTGGGTGACCTCAGTCCCATTTGGAGCCAAGTTCCTCACCCCTTGCCCTGTGTCCTCGAGGCCTCTTCACCCACTGCCCTTCATCAACTTCCTTCAGCCACCCTGTCTTGATTGAGGTCATGTCACCTTTTACTCTTCCTTCAAGGGATTTCCCAAGCCGTTTGCTCAATGGTGGGTGGTACCCTGAGGCATGGGTGTTGCTCCTTTGAAAGTCAGCTTGTGGCCTCTCTGTGTTCGCAGACATTTCACAATACAGTCCACAGCCCGGGCTACCCCCGAGAGGGCAGAGTCTGCAGGTCTCATCAGCACCACTTCTGATAACCTCTTTAGAGGCACCTAAAATCTATGCTGAGTGCATGAAAGAGCTGATCACATTCCTTAATACTCTGCACCTGCCTTTCTTAATGCACATGTAGTAAAATCACTTAGCAAGAGGAGGGCGTGTGAAGGTGGAGGCCTGAGCCTTGGTGTTCTCTGTAAATGGGGCTCCAATCAATGGGGTGGATGTGAAGGCTCAGTTTGTGAAAGCTCCAGTTACAAAGCAGCTGTCAATAAATATGAGTTCCCTGTCCTTCCTCCTCCAGGTAGATATTCCAACCCTGAATCATTTCTCTTGGGTAGGCTGGTAGCAAGTATGAGTAAAGTCTTTATGTACGACTGTTGTACACAGCACCCTGCTCCATAAGGTCCCTGCTAGACGTGTCACTGGAAATGGAAGTCATGATTAAAAAGTAACTCACAGAAGGAACGGTTTTCTAGGAATGCTTTGGCTTTGATGGCCATTTTATCTGCTTTAAAAAGAACCTAAGGCTACAATTGTAGACAGGATCTTTTCCCTTTCTTTGAGGAATAAGAGCATCGTTTTTGAAAGAAGCAGCACAAAGCATAAAAACTCTCCTGGACCCAGAGCTCTAAGATATATTTTAGAACTGGCCTAGATCTAGCTTTCAGGATATGCCCCCTTACTTGCAGAGAGTGCCGCCTTTGTCCCTTCTCTTCATGCACGAAACCATCCAGACCCAGCACAGCCACATGCACCCACGGACACCCATAATTCCCGCCAGTCATAGCCTGTTGCAGGCTCCTCCCTGCAGGATCCATGGCCAAAGCCTACCACTTGGCCTATTCCCTTTGCTCCATTGTGACCAAGAATGGCTCCATCCTTACCCAGAACCTGTTGTTGACCCCAGGACTGGGACTCCTGGCTGCCCTCCCTCAGTGAGCACCTAGTTAGTGGTTGGGGAGAAGATCAGAGGTGGGTGGGTTCCTGTTGTTTTTCATTTACAGGACTTGGATCCTCTCTATACAAGAATACAGAATAGCCAAGCACCCTGAAAGCCCTGTCATTCTACCTTCCCCACTCTCATCATTTGAAAGTGAGAGCTTCATTACCAGAACCTCCGGGTTCCTGGCACTGCATTCCGGAGTGATTCTTAGAGACTGTTTCTACAGCACAGCCTAGATAGAAATGGCTGTCTAATCCTGAATTTACATAAAAAGATAATTCTGTACTCCATCGGGATTACAAAAAGAATTTTTTTAAAGTGTACTTAAAGCTATTTTAGGCATCTCTATGTGCTAATGGTACAATAGCCTTTGTGAAGAACAGTGAAGTGTAATTATTTGATAATCACCTGGAGCAGCTCTCCCCACTGTGCCTACTTAACTCCTGCTCATCTTCAGGTCTCAGCTGTAATGTCCCCTCCTCAGAGAGGCCTTCCCCAACCCCCTGGGCTGGGTTACTTCCCTTTGCAGCACTTATTTTAATTGATATTAAAGACTTACTTGTGTCAAAGCAGCAGCAAAGAGGCTCCAGAATCATATGGCTCACATTTGAATCTTGGCTCTGTCTCTTACTCACTTTGTGACTTTGGGGGATTTATTTAACTTTTCTGTGTCTCCGTCTTTGTGCATTTGGGCAGCTATAGCAAAATCCCACAGACTAGGTGGGATTATAACGAGCCAATATTTATTCCTTGTAGTTCTGGAGGCTGGAAGTGTTAAGAGCAGGATGTCAGCATTGAGGGGTGGGGTGGTCTGGTGGAGGGGCTCTTCCAGCCCACCTCTTGCTTTGACTTTGCATAGTGGAAGCAGCCAGGGAGCTCTCTGGGGCCTCTTTTATAAAGGCACTAATCCCATTCACGAGGGACCCATGACCTAATCATTTCTCACAGGCCTCACCTCCTAACACCATCACATTGGGGAGTTAGGATTTCAGAATATATATTTGGGGGTGGGGACACAAATACTCAGTCCATATAGGCAGTGTTTTGTCTTGTCATTTCACTATGTAATGGTGATTCCTATTATGTGCCATATAAGACCATGCTTCCCAGCCTGGCTCAAACCATAGACAAATAGACAAATAAAGGATGATGAGTTTATATTAAAAAAAAAGTATGTTTACCATTGGGTATCAATTTCCTTTTTAAGAATTTGGCAGTATGAATATATGACGGCCTGCATTCTCACTGGACACTTTCTTTCTTCTTTCTACTTATACTAGTGAGCAATATTTTAATTTTTACCATACTCTTCTCATATTTCTTTGTCTTGTTTGCCAGTTTTACTTCCCACACCTTTAGAAATGGACTTTATTATTAGCTGTTACCTTCTTTAGTTACTTTTCCAGGTCTTTCCAAAATTTTTACTTGTTTTTAATGGAATCGTATCTGCTTTTCTTTTTCCACTTCTTGAGTCTTCTGTCACTCCTCCTGGTCAGAGCTCTTGAGCCCAGTATACCATCTGCCTCCTTCTCCTCTTTAGCCATCTTAAATCTTCCATAGACTCACAGCCTCAGCATGGTAAGAGTTGAATGGGACCTTAGGGAACAAAGGCCAGCTCCACTGTTTTGCAGTTGAGAAAACTGAACCTCAGAAAGGGACGTAATTTGTCCAATGGTGGAGCTGGTTAGTGGAAGGGCTGGGACCAGACCTCTGACTCTTAATCGAGCTCTCCTGTGATAGGCCACACCCCCACCTCTTTGCATAGACATTACTCAACTCTTTCATTTTCTTTAACACACTGTAAACTCTCTTTTACTAGAGAACGTGAACATTTCCTTTAAGAAATCTAAGACTAGCTAGTTTTCTGCTTTCTCTTCTTTTCCCTTACTTAAGGAACATATTTAGGTTGCTCTTTGGGTCTGAACTGGGTTTGTAGACCTGAATTGTTTGGTGAAGTCAGGCTAATATTCGGCTAAAATATAACCAAAGCATATTGTGCAATGCTCTGCTGAGTTAGTTAGCAAATCCCCAGACTAGACAGAAACAATGAGATCTAACATTTGGCCTTTCTGAAATGAATTTTGGATAGTCTTTGCCTGGGTCATTCTCTCAAGGACTGCTTAGATAATTATATGGAAAAAAAAAGGTACATTGTTACTGATTTTACATAGAACATGATTAAAAATCTGAAGCATCTTCGTATATTGTAGCAGGTCAATTCACAAATGGAGTAAGTTTGCAAATAGAATTAACTAACTGAAATGGGTAAGAAACATTTATAACCTTTGCATTGAGCATGCTATGGTATATAAACCTAGGCTGGCTGCCTTTTAGAAAAGTTATATAAAAATATGGATGAGCAAAGTCATTCATCCTCCCCCAAGGCCACATAGTGGTCAATTCAGAAGGAACAGACCATCTTCAACTTACTTAAACAAAGTACCACAAAGACATTACATTTATTAATCAACTGAAAATAATCACTAATAAATGTCATTAAAAAAACACTAATGAATGAAACACCAGGATGTAAAGAAAAAGAGAACTTTAAAACATAAAAGAGAACTTCAAAGCATAAAATGTGGTACAAGTCATAGATTGCTAAATTTATGTTGTAGCCATTTTTCAAACTCATCTAAATGTCACAGCATAAACACTATGTCACAGCAGAAACTCACCTTTCCCCATGCAAAATCTGGCATCATCTAAGACCCCTTTATTAAGGCCCCAGCTATTAGAGACATTTGCCAATATTATCGGTGTGTTCTGAAAGGTTAATTAAACACTTTTGGCCCTTAGATTGCAGCACTACAGTTCTGCTACAGCAGAGTGAAATGGGGAAACTGAAGTCTGATGTCCCATGCTTGACGCCAAGGAGCAAAATTCCAAACTCTCTTATAATCCGATTGACACATACAATATTTATCACAGATCAGTGGGAGTTCATTATTTCATCAATAGTTTGAAAGATTGGAAGATTATTTAAAGTTGAACAACTGCTTTACAGTAATGGAATTCTATATCAGATGTCAAGCAACCCAGTGGACCCTTCTCTTTTTATAACCCCAGTTAGTGCAGTAAACAAGATGCCAGAATTATGTGATGAATGAGATGGAAAGAGCCTGCCCTTTTCACGGCTTCCAATAGTGGTTTAGCTAGTTGCTTGAGACTTTACAGCAAACATAAAAAAGCTACCTTTGTCAGATTCCTTCTTCTTATTTGTCCGGAATTTATAGCTACGGGAAAAGAAAATTAAGGCAGCTAATACGGGGTGGCTCTGTTGCTTTCTTCAGAGTAATTTTAAAATTTTCTCCATACTACCTGAATAATTTGCACTCAGTAGCAGCAAATGTTGCCTCCTGCAAGTATAACTGAAGTGGTGCTGTGTAGAAATGCAGTGATGCTCTGGTACCTGCAGGACCTCTCAGAAAGCAGGGGTGGTAGTCAAAATATCTAACAACCAGTAGGATACTGGTTCTGGCCAATCAAATTGGACTTGGCTGAGATGCTTTACCTGTTGAAGTCCTATTGGAAGTGTCCTCTGTTGAGATATCTTGGGGTTAGTGGGGGGACTATCCATGACTAATGGCTTGGCGTCCTCTCTGGGTCCACTAAATCTGTGAAGATGCTCAGATGATTCAGAATCTGGGGATGACTCCAGCATTGCATATCCACTCCTGGAAATTTTTGTGTTATGGGTTAAAAAAGCAGGGACAGCATGGCATGTTGGCAAGAGCTCTGGATTAAATGACCGAAAGATTCTATTTTTATGTCCCAACTCTGCTACTTACATGACAGTGGATAATACACATGATCTCCCACTTAACTATAGAATGAAGGTACTGGACTAAAATTCCTCTCTGTTCCATGGTTCATTTCAACTTAACACTCATGCCTGCTCATATATCATTAATAAAACCTTTCAGCTTTCTGAAATGTGAAAGTGCACAGTCTCCTTTAGTGGAAATTTAAGATTGTTATGCAAGTCACCCCAGAGATGTAACTTGCCCCTACCATCATGAGATCCCTATTTTTGGTTGTTGAGTACTGTTAAGTAAAAAATGTTGTCGGGTTAGGTATTTAGTGTTCTCTTATGTCTTAAACAGTCCCCGATATCATGCCACATGAAATTGACAGAGTTTCTTAAATGCAAAACTTGGCTTGTCTGGGGTTCAGACTATATCTCTAAAAGAGAAATGCCACATGGGCAGAAAGTTTTGAAGCCAGCCTGCTGGAGTTGATTATCTCCTTTATGTGCTGCTGGTCTCATCTGCAGATTGTGAAAAAGGAATAAGTAGAAGAATTTTGTCACATTTCATGTGTCTCTTAAAAACTTGTAGCTCCGTGTTTATCCATTATTATAAGGAGGGGTATACAGAGACTTCTATTACTGCCTCTGGTCCAGCTGCCATGCTGGCCACCAACAGTCACCTACTGTGCCCACTCCTGCCACTACATTTTACTGAGAGTTAAACATTCCCATTTCCTAAAAATCATGGCAAGCAAGCAGCATTGTCCCTGCCCTTTTCACATGTGGGATTGCTTGCCGAGTCCAAATCTTTGTGTGGGGTAAATTACTCCTTACGCTGATCATAAAATAAGCATCTGATATTTCCTGCAAATGCTCTATTTCTTCATACAGAATCAACCTGCCAAAAATATTATGTTTACAATCTAAATATTTGAATCATAAGCCAAAAGAATGGGCGAGTCTGTCTTCCTCCATATTTTGTACAGTTATGTGTCCAATAAACGTTAATTATTGTAATAATAAATAATCAAAAAAGAACACGTTGAGGGGGAGAGTGTGAGGAGTCAGAAATGGTAAATTGAATTAGTTATGAGAATTATTTAAAGGAAAAAAATGAAAAAAATGCCTCGTAACTGTGCACTCTGCTGCAGACATCTTCCTGGTTTTAGAGCCCACTTCATTCTGAGAGGTGTGGGAGTGGTGAAGACCGACTGAAGGGTGTAGGCTGGAACCACTGTCAGGGAGTGGGAAGCTTCCTAAAGGTCGAATGGAGCAGCTTCAAATCCCAGAGCACTGTCACTGGAATCAGGAAGACTTGGGTTTGGATCCAGGTTCTAACAGTTCTAAGTGACCTCTCTCCAAGCCCAGTTCTTCATATGTAAAACGATTTAAAAAGGCTCTGTGAAGGCTTTTATGATTGTTAAATGCAGCTGTGCACAGAAAGTACTTGGCATGATTCTTAAGCATAGTAAGTACTCAAAAAATGTAGCCATGACGGTAATAATCACTGGAATCCCCCTCCTTTAATTGACAGCTGTGCTGGGCCTGCCCTGCTGCCCTGGGCAAGCCTTCTGTCATGCCTTCGCTCCTGCAGAGAGATGCTTGCTTCATTCCTGGACCGTATGTCTCTTTTTTCTGAGACAGCCTCAGTTTCAAATATTCTGACCCATTGTCTCCAAAATCAATAAAATAACTGAGAAATCCCAGTATTTGATAAATAGTAACTGAATGACTCAGGGCAAGTAATATAATAACAACATATGTGTCACAAAAATTGAGTCATAGGCTGCAGGAACTCAGGGATTAATGAGGACACATGTGCACGCTAGCCCACATTCAATGCAATTACGTGTATATATCTGCTGGTGTTTTAGTTGTAAAGTTGGAGAATATTGCATTTATAAAATCCTTCTAAATTTGGGGCAATGCAAAGGTGATGGGCTGCAGTGGGAGTGGGAGACAGTGAATCTTCCCAGGTGCTACTGAAAGTACTTAGTAATTTAAAACAATTTCAAAATTGTTCCAGAGGGTCAGAAAAAATTTTTTTAATTCTATTTTATTTTTAATGGAGGTACTGGGGATTGAACCCAGGACCTTGTGCATGCTAAGCATGTGCTCTACCACTGAACTATACCCCAACCCCTCTTAAATTCTATTTTATTTCAACATTAAAATAAATGTGAAGCAATGGCCACAATTTGCCTGGAGAAGACATTTTATAAGAAATCATAAAATCAGACCAAATTTAATCTCAGCAACTGTATCTAGAGTTTTGACTTGAAAATTATGGTTAACATATTGATAATCAAAATTCCTGAAGCAGAAGACTCTGTCTACACTGAAGACGTACAAAGGAAGATGGAATATATTTATTCCTGAAGTGATGGTCACAAAGCATGTGTAACTCATGTTCAATAGAATGATAATGGAGTTGCCTTCTCAAGCCAGTGATTAATTGCAACAAGCCTTAGAAAGCTACTTAAAAAGCTGTGCTTTGTTTATGGTGTTTATTTCTTTGATTTAAAAATTGTTCTAATTGCAAAACTCTCCCCGGGCATGTGTTCAAATTGTTCAGATCCTTTATATGGAAAGCAACCTAGAATAGCAACTAGGTACAAAGAGCAAATAGTTACCTTAGTACCAACCCACTGCACAGAACCAACTAGAAAAAAAAAGAAGATGCCAACCTTGAGGATCTCCTTCTTGGCTTTGTGTTCATACATGGTGATAAATGTAAGGTATCCTCAGAACTTTGTATTATGGCACCCCTCTGGGGGTTGAGACAGAACTTTCCCTACTAATAATTGAGACTAACTATCTTCAGAAGTAATGGAAGGGACTGGCTGGTCTACACATATACAGTTATGATTTGGAAACCTACAAGGACAGCCAAAGTGGTTTGAGTGGGGTCTCAGAGTTGGACAGTGGAATCTGTTAGCTTAACCCAAATTGACTACATTTCATCATCTGAAGCACTAATGTGTTAGTGGGAGCGTGGTGAGCCAAGAAGACGCAAAGAGGGAGAGGACCTGGGCTGCAACGTGAGCATTTGGGGCTGCTTTGTCCCATCAGATGCTGACTGCTTGGAGAACCAATAGGTAATATCTGCCCACTAGTTCCCCTTGCTCTGATTTCGTGTTTGTCAAGCATTTATGATGATAAAAAGTTTCCAATTTAAGTTTTCAATCAGGGAGAATCTGCACTGACCAATGTTTGGAGTGTCTGATCATCCTGGCAGTTAGAGTTCTCCATGTAAATTAATTGCCTGCCTGGGTAAAGGGGAGAATGAAATGACTTACTTGTGCCAAGAAGAAGCAGAGTGAAAAACAGGCTTCAGAGGGCTTTGGAATCCCAGGCTCATTCTGTCACTGACCCATAACATACTCCCATCAGCTTCTAGAAGCTTGACAGATGCATGGATAGATCTTGCATCTTCCGGCTTCTTGGTGGGCACTTACGTGAGTGTGTGAGTGCATGTACGTGTGCATGCTGAGAGAAGATTCCCCTGTCCCCTCTCCCCAGCAGTTTTTCCTCCTCTCTTCAGGTCTTCACAGGCAGGTCCAGTTCCCATGGCTGGAATACAGAAATACGTATTTATACGGGTGTATGAAAGTGAGTTACTGAGTGGAGGGTGTGGGTCACAGTGTCCAAAGCATGCTTCAGACACAGATCACTGTGTTTATACCTTAATCTAATTCCCAGAAGACCTCCCATCTTCCTGGGGGATTGATTGCAGATCCTAGTTATATTCTTTTCACACATTTATTTATTGATGAGGAGAAATTTATTTTCTTACTGGAAAATAAATAGGCTAACTCCCCAAACCAAAGGCTTCATGACTACTGCCATTTAAAATTCCAGTTCTACAGATTTTGGAGAGTTATTGAACTATAGTTTTTCCAGTTAAAAGGGACCTTGTAGGTCTTCTATGCCAAATGAGAACAAAAAGAAATACATTTTATACTGCAACCCAGTTTACACACATGTATACACAAACACAGATAGACAGACACACATACACATAACTGAAATAAAAGTTTCAACATTTTGCTTACTGCCTGGAGTGTGTACTGATATTTTCTATTCTATTACAACATTACTGGTCACTAACACAGTAAATTGATTTTACAATTGATAATGTATGTGTGTGCGTGTGCATGCGTGTGTGTGTGTGTCTGTCTATGACTTGCTGAGTTCAAGGAGCTCAACTCTTATCTTCTGCTTAAGTCTCATCTCCAAGTCCCCCACTTCTCCCAATTGTAGGAGCAGTGACCTGATAGGAGTTATCCAATTTACCTGTAACTGAACTGGGGTGTTACGATGACTCATACAGGAAGGACACTAAGGAAGGCTGGTGTGGGCACAGAGAAATAGAGTAAGTGCCTGAGGGTGGAAACAAGGCTGGTAGGTAGGAATGGAGTCTCAGGCAGGGCTAGGAACAATGTTTTAAGCATCCTTAGAGGTCTTTGATGCTGCCAGTTTTCTCTGTGTCTTTGAGCTCTAGTTCCCTCACCCTGGGCACAGCAAGACTCTCTAAGGGAAACTAATGCTACAGGCTGAAATGTCATGGCTGAAACCATGGTGTGTACTTACCCCCAGGATCACATTCTTTCTAATTGAATAATTATAATAGAAATATCACTTCCACATATAAATGATATCATATGAAAAAAATATTAATAAAAGTAAGGAAAGAAAAAAAACCAAAACAAAATCCAAAACCAAACAAAAAAATGATAATAAAAAATAACAAAAACCCCCCACGATTTCTTGGGTAATAATGATGTGCCAGTATGTTATCCACATTATGTTATTTAATTTTTGCACAAATTCTATGAATTAGGCAGTATTTCCTCCATTTTAAAAATGAAAAAGGGCAATGTGTGAAGATTAAACTATTAAATGGCAGAGGCAGGATTTGAACTTCAGTCTGTATGCGCCAATGTGTCTGCTCAACCACAATACCATTGTCTTCAGGAACCGGCCAGATGACCTTCAGAGCTGATGGAGTGCTATCCCTGGGAAGTTGTGTCTTCCCTTGTTTCAGAACTTCCTGTGTTTCTGGAGCACTGCTTCTGAAACTGATTTGTATATCCTGTTATTCCAGAGACATACAGAGAAATCAGACTAAAGATAGTAACCTTTCTTTCAAAGACTATTTTTTGAAGATAATAGGGGAAGTATAACATTTTCTAAATTGAAAGCACCAATATTTATATTTGCATGCCACCAAAAAAGACTGGGTACAAGCTAAAGTGTATAGGGGGCAGAAATCCATGCATTATATGTATGTTTGCACTTCTATTTTCAGAAGGTATTATTTAAGAAAAATCTCTAGTAAATCAAAGTGTAAACAAAACCTAGCTTTTATACTGAAAATGCAAAATGGGAAATAAAAACGTAATTGTGAAAGGCAGACATACTTTTATTTACTTAGTACCATATTATGATCACTGTGATTTAGGCCATGGGCTTTACTTAAATCAAAAACCTTGGGAATATAAGTGTAAGTCCAATTGTTTAATTTGCTAATTATGCTTCCCCTTAGAATGAGGCTTATCATTTTTGTGGGTGGTATTTTATTATGTTACTTTATTAATATGAGAAGAAGAGGCTGTAAAAATGGTGCAATATTCCTACTTCATACACAGATATTTTAAGCCTGAAGTTAGTAATTATGAATAAAATTAAAATCCATTGCATTTTAGTTCTAGGAAATAATATACAAACTTAATTATATCTTCTAGGTAGCAGTTGTTTATTCTATTCCAGACTATTCCTCATTACAAAAATGAAATACTTGACAAAACAGTAAATTTGAAAAAGAAAGATAGCCGTAGAATTATAGACCTTTAGAGCTGGGAAAGAGTATCTTAGTGGTAACCTAGTTTTTGTTGTTGTTTTATGAACAGGGAAACGGAGGCCGAGGGAGCTGAGGTAATTCTTGCAGCTCACACAGCGAGGCGGTGGAAAGCCCCGGCCACAAGAGCCAGCGTGTCCTTATGTCCAGGCTGGTGAGTGCCTCAGGGAGCTGTTATTCACCCAAACAATTAGCTTGGGCAGATTCTGGACCATAAAGCAAAAAGGGGCTTTGATAATAGAAATCAAGAGGCCAAAGAGCAAAATCGCAAGTCCTTCCTAATAGAACCACACAAAAATATTTTCTCCAGTGTTTCATATTCCATGTCCTGAGGCACTATGTAAATACAATATATTTAGGGAACCAAGAGGAGTTTCCTATGCAACACATCACGAGAATACCTGTTAATCCCATGAGTTCATGGTGCAAGGATCACTGGCCTCAGGATAGCTTGGCCATAAGCGCCATTAAGCACCCCAACTCTTTGTAGTTGTGCACACCAGCCTGGAGTGAAAACAAGGTTCTCTCCAAGTTGATGACCTTTGCGTGAATAAACAGAATCTCTTGACAGTGAGCTCCAACACATGATTTTCTAGACATGTGAGCCACTTGTTTTTGAAATAGAGTGACATGCTGAAAGCCTCAGGGAAAAATAGCACTTAAAACACAAAAACACAGCCATTCCTATTGAGCAATCCATCCCTAGTCGTGTACCAGAGCTGGAACCATATGTGCTAATAGCCTACAAAGTGCACGTGGGGTTATGATGGATGAGATCCTGACTACAAGTACCTCTGAAAGAAATTAAAGATGAAAATACCAAGCCAATCGTATCCTCCCAAGAAACCCAAACCTTAAGCCTCCATTGACTTTTCTCTCTTCCATAAATACCTCGGAATAATAGCTACCCTTTATTGAATAGTCCACATTGTGTACCAGGCATCGTGCTAAGGGCAGTGTGTTAAGTGACCCTGTGAGAGGGTCTTTACCCCCTTTTTACAGATGAGGCTTGGAGAGGTTAAATAACTTTCTACAGTGTTATAGAGCTGACATATAAACCCTGTTAAAAAATAGGATCATCCTCTTAATGACAAAACAAATAAAACGTAGCAGTTTTGCAATTATTATTACCTTTTAGACATAATCAACTTTAAAACTGAGTTAGTAACTGTTTTCCCTGACATTAGATCACCAGCCTAGTCTGTAGTTAAGGAATTGATGGGCCCTGGAAACCGGATATTAATCCCAGACCTCTTTCTGAGTTGAAAAATACTGAGACTCAGGCAGCAACTTCTATTTAGCCATTTGGATGAATGTACTGTTATTTTATAATAAAACATTTATGTGCTTTTTTATGTCAGAAATGTGCTTAATTATTTGGTAGTTTTCTGACTACTGGATGACATAGTAGCTCTTCAGCTGGTTAAGACTGATTATCTCCAGTTTATAGCTCTAGAGCTTAATTAATTTGCACATTCCATACGGAATTTGGAGAAGAAAATTCTTAAAAGTTAATGGGCTTGTTTTATATTTAGTCAATATATCTTTAGTACAACGCCGGGCAACAACATTTCATGTTATATAGCTTAGTGCAATAATAATAGTAAAAGAGAGGTTGCTGATGGCTATAACTAAGGTTTACATTCTAGCTCAAAGCTTTTTCTTTCTGTTTCTTTATAATGAGCCTGATCTTCCCAGATGGAAGGATTTTGGAGGCACAGACAAAGGTGGAGGTGGGAGGTAAAGATACTGGTAAAGTAGGTGATTAGAGTCTGACTGAGAAGTTTGGCTTTTGTGTTAGTCCTGAGTTCACATTCTTGCTTTGCCACTTGAACAACTTGAACCATCTGTGCCAAAGTTTCCACATCCATGAAAATGGGGATCACAGTTTCTACTTTATCAGGTTGTTGCAAAGACTGAATGTGCTCAGCTTGGCCTAAAGCAAGAGCTCAGTAAGTGGTAGCTACTGTTGGAGGAGGTGCTTATGTAAAAGATTTGGAAACTGCTTCTCAAAAGTGAGGGTCTGCCCTGGCTTGCTCCAGCATCTGGAAGGTGGAAGCGCCTGGCCAAGTCCATGTTGTTCTCAGGCTTTCCCCTGCCTCACTGCCCATGGAGCTCATTGTTTGGGCTACATTTACCGTGGACACAAGGAAATACCATGTGGTTTGTAAAGCCCACGATTCCGGCACAGGTCTTTTCATTTTCACATCAACTTGTATTATATTGCGCACACAGTGGTAGTGTGGTAAATCTGTATTGATTTTGTTTAACTGCAACACAAGGCAGAGCTTCTCTTCTTGGCTTTGCTTTGGGGGTGGTAACAGGCAGGTGAGTCTGCGTGGTGGAGAGTATGGGGCACATGGAAAGGGAAAAAGGAATGAGACTTCCCAAGAGCAAGGCTGCAAAATAAGATTTTCCTATAAACCTAATGCTGTTGTGAAAAGAAAAAAGTAAACCCAGTAAACCTCTTATTAACTCAACCGACATGAATTTGAAACTTGTGGAAATTTGATGTAAGTGGAGCTATATTATACTTCGGTAACATTTAGCCTCTTCAACAGAACCAAGCATTTTTGAAGCAATTATTTTCATATTAAAGCTAGGCTAATTGCACCTCCTTTTTATTCATTTCTCTCTGCTTGGCAACACTCAACTTAGCTAATTTGAATTAGTGGATGCAAGATTTTAGAATCATCTAAAGCTAGATTTCTTTAAAATCCTAAAAATTTTATGCTCACGTAACTTACAGTTTCTCTGTCAAAGGTGAAAAGAGCCTAATATATATATTTTTTAAACACAATGATGTGTGAAAACAAAGCTACAGATACCTACAGGGGAAAGCCAACTGATGGCCAGTGGATTTTTCAAGTTTTTGTAAAGATTACTTCAGGTGACAAGCTTTATCGGAAATGTGTTTTTTTCTGATTAACAGTAGTGATAGGCTTGTAGATAAACTGTAATTCAGATGCTTGTTCATACTTTAACGAAACCTCTCTATATGTTGTGACTGAGAATAGATTTCCTCACTATGCTGTAATGAACACTTCCTGTTTTAGGTCAAATTGTAACTAACTTGAAATGATCTTTTAGAAAAATTTGGGTTCTTCTAGTGCCAGAGGAAAGAAATGAATAATTAAACACACAGATATAGAAAGGAACTGGGAAAAAAAGGAAAAGAGAGCAAATAAAGAAGAACTCAATGGTTCTGTTTTTGAAGTATAAGAAAATGACGTTTTAGATTTGAATGTGGTTTTGACTTTGTTCAATCAAGGAGTTCACTTACTGTACTTACCGTGTAATCATTAGTTTTGGTTTGATCTCATTGCCACACGCATGGCTGAGGGTTTTCAGGAAGAAATCACAGGGATTTCCAGGAAAGGTGACCTCACTACAGAAGCAAGGAGGCTGAGCAAGACTTCAGGGCTGGGACACTAAGTTCATGGCATAAATTCCTGTAGATATCCTCAGTACTGTGTAAACAGGGCCAGACTTGCAGCAGAATGGAAGCAACGATCCAAGGCAAATGGGAGTTTGTGGTTGAATCCTGTTCATTGCAACTTTGGGCAAATCATTTTACCTCTCAAGGCCTCAATTCCCTTTTGACACAACGTGGCAGCTGGACTTAACGGATGTCTAAGTTTTCCCCCTCAATGCTATGTTCTGGGTGATAGGCCAATAGTGACCCCAACTCTATTATGCAAGATATACTTAGGGTCCTGCACCATGGCCTGCTGGGGGAGCCCCTTTTGCTATTCAGAAGGGAGGTTATGGTGGGAAAATCGTATAACAATGGGGAAAGCTGCAGATCGGACTTCATCCCTCTTCAGTAAATTGGAGGATTTTTCTTTTATCTGCTTGCATACTTGTATTAGCTAAAAAATAAAATTTATTATTATTATTAATAATAAAAATAGTCAACATCTCTTGAGTGGTCACTATGAGCTGAGAGATGCTATGGATTTTACATGCTCTGTCTTATTGAATTCTCACAATAATTCTTTAAAGGAGATGCTTTAAAGGAATGCTTTCCCCATTTTTATAGACAGATAAAGTTGGAGGCCTAGAAAAAGAGCAATCAAAAAGTTCTCTGGACCAATAATGGCAGAACTTGGGTTCAAACCCAGTTTAGTTGCAGACTGTGGGCTGGTAACTATTTTTTTATGCTACTTTTTAAAGTCTCATGATCCAACAGGATGCAAGTTAACTAAATTGTAGGTACAGATCACCTGATGCAATTCCATTCCTTGGCCAATAAGATTATATATGCAACAAGAAAAATGCCTTTGTTAAGTGAAAAAAAAAAGCAATGGAAAATTACATCTTGGCTACAGCAGGTTCTATGGAAAAATAATGCACGTGTACAGACAAATGGAAGTATTAACTCACTGGATGGCAGGGTTGTGGTTGATGACCTTTTTCTCTTCCTCTTGGTATCCCATTAATATTGCCCATGTAATAAGACAAAAAATAAATAATAATTAAGAAAAATCAAAGAAATGGAGTTTCTGATCATTGTATTCCTTGTTAAGAATTGGATTTCCATCAGACCACATTCTTGTTGAGGAAGAGCAGGGAAGTTCAAGTTACCTGTAACAGACGCCATGGTGCTTCACATCAGAGAGGAGCTAATTCATGTTTCTCAACAGCCCCTGTGCGCCATGCTTTGTATGTATAAGAAAAGGGAATGCAGTATTTGGATTACTTTGCCTCGGTTCCTCCTTGTGTAAGCAATATGGATATTTCTGACTGTCCTTTTGATTCTAGTTGAAGCTGCTTGCCACAGGCATCTCTTAGTAGATTGCTTTGTGATTTATGCAGGTCTAAAGGAGACCAAGGATCATTTATCTTTAAACCAGGAAAGAGATGAAAGCAGCTCGGGAGTAAAATTTCCTGTGGAGTTAGATGAGAGCATCAAAGGGAATGAATGTCATTGTTTCATGAAAAACTAGGAAACGTGAGTCAGTTTCAAATGTCACAAATATTTTTCTGAGATTTCACGGTTTTGAAAATTCTCCACTAAAGGATAGGAACAACTGAAGAAGTGAATAAGCATGATTCAGAACCTGTACCGCAAAACACGGCTTTTTCCAGAAGGTTAAAGTGGAAATAAAGGATAAAGTGGGGGAAAATTGTAAGCCGACTTAAGCCATTTGTAATTATTTTTTCCCACGATTAAGTCTATTTTTTCTGCCCTTGCTTAAATATTTGAGTACTATTCTTAATTTAAAAGGAAAAAAAATCCTCAAAAGGGATGCTTCTGTAGCCTGGGTATCCTTTATTCTTTCACATTCCTCATCCTCCATGGCTTTGTGTTCATTGACAGCCTCTGTACAAATGATACCCCTCCAACTGTTCCACACTCTCTGCTCATCTGTACCATGGTCTGTGTTTGGTATGTTGTAGTAGTCCTACTCCCTTTAAATATGTTCCACAGATTCAGAGATATTTAAAACACTATGATGCTTGAAGAAAAAAAAATTGTTATGATCAGGCCATTTGTCACTGTGCATAGGAATATAAGATTCCCACCAGACAGAAAAGATATTATGGGTTTCTCTCTGGCTACTGTACATGCCATAAGTAAAACAATGATGCATGAAGTTGAACTGACTGCCAAAAATAGATCAGAAAGAAAAATTTCTCCCATGACAATTGGCTGTGATCCTAGGGATTTTCCCTTTTACTCTGAAAGCTCAAAGAGCAATATTTCTTCTTTTTTCTCTCTCTTTCTCTTCCTTCTTTTCTTCCTTCCCAATTTCTTTCTCTCCTTCCTTCCCTTTCTCCTTCCCTCCTTTCTTCTTTCTCTCTCTTTTCTTCCCTTCCTTCCTTCCTTTGAACACACTGTGACCTTTGCTTTGAAATCCTCAGCAAACTATATAGCAAAACCGAAGTGTGGACCTCATCAGCTTAGTCTGAATCAAGGGCCACTTGCTTTGGCCTCCCAGTGTTTTTCTCATTCCCAGTTCTCAGACCTCCATTCCTGACTCAAGAGAGCCTGGCAGCCTTGGGGTGATACCCTTTTTTAAAGCAGTATTATTAAATAATCGAGGAGAGAAAGGAATCCCTCCAAATGAATATGCCCTAGCCAGAAGTATCATTGCTGCACAACCAGAGGGTCACAGCCAAACTTGGACATCAAGGACATTGAGAAAATACCACCACTACCACCGCTGTCATAACTGAAACCTCCGAACCCAAAATTCTAACACTCCTCGGAGCACAGATACAGGAGACCTAAACTGTGCTGTCTTTACAACTGTCATTTGTAGATATGTGGAGAGTCTAGAAGTTGACCCCATCTGGAATTGTTTAAACTACAGTAGTAATGTAGGAGTTTGGGGACAGTATGGTATGTGGGCCCTGGCAACCAACAGAATAGGGCTAGAATATTAATTTTGATATTCACTGCATGTTAACTTTAAGTAAGTTACTCAGCTTTTTTTTTTTTTTTTTGTCTCAGATTCCTCATCTGTAAAATCCCTCATCCCTGCTCTGAAGCCCTAGAAGAGTTATGATTTGTACTATCTCATTGGCTCTCTTTCCCTGCCAGTTACCTTTCTTTGCATTTATGCCTTGTCTTCCTCCTAAGAAAAGATTAAGGAATTAGAATTTGGGGGTAAAATGTGAGGCTAAAATGTAAAGAACAAAGGGAATTTAGCAAAGGAACGAGGGAAGGTTTCCATTCATTGTATAGGCTCCGTATGCAACATGTATTCTGGATTCTGGCTTATTGGAAAATACATGCATGGAAAACATGATAGCCTCATACACATGTTTGAACGAGTGATTTAAGATAACCAGTTGACATGTAAAAGTTACTTGTAATTAATGAAATGAATTTTCAAGTCTTCAGATCATTCAAAGGAATCTATCACAGATTTGGGTACTTGAGACTCCAGTCCAGATACATCTGTAAAAGTTCTTTCTGTTTAACCATGAATTATTCAGCAACTGATAATTTAACAGTGGGCTCCCCAGAGAAGAATAGCTCTTGTTTTGGCACTGGCTACAAGGTAGGCTACGTATGCCTGGCACCTGACTCTGCTTTGCAGTTGTCTGCTGGATGCAACTGGTTTATGAACTGAAAGGGATCTTTAAATTTGGGACTCTCTAAAATTGTTGCTGCTAGTTGCGAAGGAATGACAGGAACTGGATTTACTCCACTGCCTGAAACAACTGAAAAGACAGATCAGATGTATGAAAAAGATTTCAGACCAGAGGTAAGGAAGGGCAGTGAACCCTGAGAGGTGGGAAGCGGACGAGGTGTGTGGGCCCTGTGAATCTCTCCCCTTGCTACCTGCAGAGTTTCCAGGCCATGAGAGGGGAGAGGGAAGCTAGACAGAGCCTAGTGGTCTTCTTGAGCTGAGAGATAGAACTGGGAGTCTGGGGAGGCCAAGGCCACTGGAATTTGCAGGGTGGGTCTCTGGAGGGGAGAGAGTTGAACAAAGAGAAGACTCTGGAGCTCTGCTAAGGGTGCCTCTTGAGCAGTCAGCTAAGTGCTGATATGGGCATGTGATTGAGAAAGCTGTCTTCAGGCTGGGGAAGAGCCATCTTCATGGAGCAAGAAAAACAGCCCTCAAGGATCATCACACAGGAGGCTGGGAACTGTTTCTGTTCCTACCAGATAGACTGGAAAACCCCATAATTCATGGTAGAGTACCCAGAGGAATTTGCTTCAGTGATGGGGGAGCAGATGGGCCCGAAGCTGCAAAGTGCAGTTAAGTGTAGACACTTGTGTTCTTATGGTTTACGTGTCTTTAAAAGGGAGGTGAAGTACCTATGTGTTGTTGGGCTTATAACGTCTGCCAAAGTGAAATATCTGACAAAATAGCCAAGACTGGGAAGGAAGAAATGGAAGTGTACTGTTGCCAGGTCCTTCGATTAGAGATGAAGTGATGCAGAATCACCCCAAGTCAGATGTGGTCCATGCTACAGCACCAGTTTAGTCGGAGTACAAATCTGGGAGACCTTTGAGCTGGGCCCCAGTGTGGATGGAGGATTTTAAAAGGCCATCATTAAGGAAGAAAGGCCTCCAGGGTGAGGGGAAAACATGAAAACATTAACGGAAGGAGAATAAAGGGCTTGTATTGTTAATGGCAACTAGACTTGTTTAGTTGAAATATGGGAATGTTCAGGTGAGCAGGAGCCACAAGGCTAGCAGGGTTAGTGGCAGCCAGACCGTGGAGGGCCTCCTCTGGTTTTGTGCTCTCTTCTGTCAGCGAGCAATGGCTGCAGCAGTTTGAGTCGTGGAGCGACATGATCAGAGCTCTATTTAAGAGATGTACCAGTTGGTTAGCAGTGTATACAATGAATTAGGGGAGAGAGACTGAAAGCAGGGAAGTCAGTTAGGAGGCTGTGGTGAGTCAACACGAGCTAATGTAACTAGGAGAGGGGTAGGAGTGATGGAGATGAAGGCAGAGGTACCAATGAAGTAGCAGAGAGAGGACTGATATGTTTGAAAAGGCATGAAGGCAGAAAGAGGGAAAGATGTCTGCTAGTTTGTATCTTGACATGGAAGATGGTGGTACCTTGAGCAGAAAAGGAACATAGGCTGACACACGGGTTCTGGATTTATAGTTCTCAACTTGGGGTGTCAGGGATGTGTGGTGTTTCTGGTAGGCAGAGAGCTAAGAGTGCAGATTAGGAGCTGGGGAGGAGGTCCCGGTTAGAGAGAGATTTAGGAATCACATGTTTTAGGTGAGTGTTGAAACTGTGGAATTAGGTGAGAACACCAGGGAGACAGTTGTGAGAAAAGAGAGGTCAGAGGAAAGAACTTCGGGTGAAGCTTTCATTTAGCCAGCAAGAAGGAAAATAGAAGCCAGCAGAGGAAGTGGTTTTTGTATAACACCTTGGAGAGATTTTTTCACTGTCTCTCTGGAAGGAAACTTAATAAATCCTTGGAGAAATGATTTCTTTAAATGGTATACCTCGCTTATATGCATGCATGTGTGCATTTGCCAAAAAGATTATTTCTCAGGATGCAAATGTCAAAAGTGGAGAGATTGGGAGAGGCCTTGTGCTTAACTTGTAGTAACAAAGACAGCACTGAATGATTCTTCAGAAATGCAAGAAACAACCAAGGGTAGAGGAGACCACTGTGATGGCAACAGAGACTTCCTACAAGATCTGCGTGTAGCTGACAGGCAGAGTTAACCACGGAACGTCAAGTGCTTAAATTCAGTTGGAGGACACACGTTTTTTTTTTTTTAACCATTCCAAAACTAACTCCCTTTTTTCCCAGCAGGGTTAACTTTGGAATACCTATAATTGTTCAAATGGTACATTTTTTGGTACTGTTTATCTGGATTTTTTTATTTTTACCTACACTATTTAATTTGGTTGAATATTGTATCATCCATGTGAGATAGGTGTTATCATTCCTTTTTACGGGTAAAGAAACTGAGGTTTGGATACCTGCCTAAAATCACATGGAGCTTGCAGGTGGCTGGGCTGGGAGTAGAACACAGGTCTCCTGCTAATGAATCTTGGGTCCTTCCCACTACACCTCGCCGGGATCGCTAAGGATGCAGACCTAAGTGCCAGTGAGAGCCCATTGGAATCCCAACTCTCCCACTTACCAACTGTGTCCATTAAGTAACCTCTCTGGGGTTCATTTTTCCATGTGTGTCAAATAGGGATAATGATATCTATTTTGTAAGGCTGTTGTGAGAACTAGATGTTATGTACATTAACAACATAGGCACTTGTTTTAATAACAAAGAACCAATCTGAAGGCTCAGTGATGGTTTTCAGGGCAGGAAGCACTTTTTCCAATGTGTTGCCCCCCCCCCCCCCGCCCCATGCTGTCTCCCTATTTTCCCCGTGTACCAACCATCAGCACATTGCTGAGTGCATAGTAGGTGCTCTGTAAAAAAATTAAATTCCATTAAGCTTTAATTAGATGCCTGACTCAGGCAGGTTTTGCCAGCCGTGGCTCTTGAGTGTGGAAATTTCAGTGCAGCACAAGGTGGGAGAAGGAGGAGGGAGGAGGAGGAGCTGGCTTTGTTTACATTTGCAGCAGAGGCGACTGCAGAGAGGGAAGCACTTTTATTTCCCTTGTGAACTGGCCGTTCATTTTGCTGTAGCAGCTGCTAATGGAAAATAATAAAACCCATTTTCGTCAGGCAGTATCTGGAACACTTACAGGTCAATTCGGTGCTCAAAACAGATTGTTACAGAGCACATTAGTTCGTCATCAGCATCCACTTTGGTCAGGGGATTTTGCCATTGGAAATTGAATTTATAGGTCATGGTCTGTTATGATTCCTGAAAATCATTGAATCTTTGTAAGTTAGTGGAAGCATATAGACAATTATTATAAATGAACACACACATAATCTTTCGATTTGTTAAAATCACAAAGGTAGCAAATTAAGCTGTGGAAGAGTTGAGTAGCAGGGCAGCTGCAAAAGTATGACTTCACTAGTATTAAACCTATGTTCTGCCTATTAATTGAAGAATTTGGTCCCAGTCCCATAATAAATCCCATCCTATGATACAGTGCCAGGAGGGAGTATCAGCATTATTTTTTTTAAAGCACTGAAGCCAGTGCTTGAGATGAAATTCAAGGTGCATTTGTTCGCTGCTGCTCCCATACTTAAGTATGCTTGTGTTAGGAAGATTGTTTCCAAATGCAGTTAAATGAAGTCAGCTGGAATTTTTAAACATGATACCCCTAGTGGCTGGTCTGGTGGAAAGAACTCTGCCCTGGCATGGGGTGCTAACTTTTCTAACTTTAGGACCTTGGGCAAGCTGCTTAACTTCTCTGGGCCTTAATTTCCTCCCCTGCAACATGAGGATTTTGGATTGGATGTTCTCTAAGAACATTTTCCTGTATATTTAAAAAATTGTTCTTGTTGTCTTCCAATTACATAAAAATATGTGTATATATATTCATGGTGAAGATGAATAAAGAAAATAAATAAAGATAAGCAAAATAAGAGAAAGTCTAACTCATATATAATGCTACAATCCAGAGATATATCCGGTTAACATCTCAATGAATATTCTTCCAGCTTTTGTATGTTCACATGTATATACCTGTGTACAGTTAAATGTATAAACAAAAAATGCAGTCATTCTATAGACACACCATTTTGATACCTACTCTATTTCATTTAACAGTAATGTGAACATCTTTGTCACGATTTTTAAAAATGGAATCCCAATGAATGAATAGGCCATGAATTTCTTTAACCAATCCCCTATGAATAATTTAATATTTTTCAATCACTTGCAGTTTTTCACAGTGTTGTAATGAAAATCTTCATGGCTAAATCTCTGTAAACACTTCCCAATTCTTGTCTTAGGGTCAGTTGTCCAAAACAGAAGTGCAGCCTGAAAGATATGCATGTTTCTGAAGTATATTGCTGAACTCACATAAAGTTTTATATGGTGTGCTTTGTTTTTGGGAGAATGACTTACAGTTGGACTCAGGCATCCTCTGAGCATGAATACTCCCTTATAATAAGGCAGGTCTGGTTGCACTTACACACATACACCCTTATATGTGGGCTGGTTTGATGTTACACCATTTTGTGATTATTCTAGAAGAACTGCAGTGTACACTTATATAACTATCTTCTTGCTTCCTCCCAGGGAATAATATTGTAGAAAGAAAAGTCTCTGTTTTTCTGAGTTTCCAGAGAATTTCCAACTGATTCTCTAAGACCCTTTCTAGCTTTAATAGTTTTAGGGTATTCAGTTTATCTTATTTTTTGAGCACCTACTATGTGTTCAGTGTTGAGGCCTCTGCCACTAAGAAGCACAATGTTTGGTAAAAAGAGAATTGCACAACAGTGGTCGACATACAGCGTCAGAGGCCAGTTGTGTGGCATCCAGGGCCGTGCTGCCTGCAGGGGAGAAGTCGGGGTGTCCCACAGGGGAGGGGAAAGGGAATCGCGTGAGGCCTCGGAAGGGGCCCTGTCAGCCGGCACTCTCTGATGGCACCGGAGAGGGAACCACCGCAAGGTAGCTTAGTAAATAGGGTTACATTGACTGACTCCTATAATCAGCCCCTAGGAAGACCAAGGATTTTTTCTCTTTTTTTTCCTTCTGTTTTCTTCCCTCTGTGGGTTGGCTTCATTCTCAAAATTCTCAACTTGGTGACTGGAATGAGGACTGCTAGCCACTTGTGCTTACATCTTTGAAGTCTTAAGTCCAGAGGGAAAAAAGGCTCTTTCCCAGCTCTAGTTTGAAAAATCCTAAGAAGCACTCTGATTGATCTGGTTGGGGCAATGAGCGTGCCCGCGAAGCAGCACTGGGCCAAGAGGAGAAATCATGGCAGCCAGCTTGGGTCAAATGTCCACACCTGTGGTCAGAGGGTTGCACTATAACCTTAAGAAGAGGGAAAAATGTGACTTGTGTGTGGAATGTAAAAAAGCTAAACTCACAGAAGCAGAGTAGAATGGTGGTTACCAGGGGCTGGGAGTAGGGGAGACGGGGAAAAATGGAAAATAAACTTTTACGTATAGGAGGAGGAAGTTCTAGAAATCTAATGTACAGCATGGTGGCTATAGTTACTGATACTGTAGTGAATAGTTGAAGGCTGCTAAGAGTAGACTTTAAATGTTCTCACCATAACAGTAATCAAAATGATAGTTATGTGAGGTAAAGGATGTGCTAACCTTATTGTGGAAACATTTTGCTGTATATACATATATCAAATCATTGTGGACCTTAAACTTATACAATATTGTGTCAATTATATCTCAATGAAGCTTGGCGAAAAAGAAGAGGGAAACCAGTGCTGAGCAGACTAAAACATGAACGCTTGACATAGGCAGGATTTATAGGGACAAAAAGTTTAATAGAGTATGTCAGTAGCAGGTGATCAAAATATATGAACTGAATGAATAAACAAATGAAAGGGCATGCATAGGAGTAAGAGAGAAAGTTCCAGGATTTTACATTAATTATTCATTTCATCTTCATAAAATCAGGTGTATGTTCACATTTTTATGTAAGGAAAGTGAAGAGGTTAAATCAAAATCCTACATTGATAGCTAATATGACTCTAACATAGCTGATATATTCTTTTAAAGCCATGACCCATGTACCCTGTCTTAGAGTTTGGTTAAAAATTAAAAGAAAACAAAACAAGCAAACAGCAACACATTAATGTAAAAAGCAAAATATAGTTTCACTGTAACTAAATCTCTTCTTGGATTTCTAGAACGCCAAGAAGATGAATCCCCATATTTTTCTGTCATCTCATCCTGCACCAGTTTTGAGTCTCCTTCATTGCAGCGCTCCTGACCTAGTTTGTGGATCACTAGTCTTTCTCTTCTCTGCCCCCATCCAGACTGTGCATTCCAAAGCCCCAAATAACTAGTTTTGAAGAGTAAATCTGTCCTTGGACTTATGGGAAGACAAGCCAGAATCTGTTTTAATGGGTGAGCTGGGGAAAGGCTGTGAAATTTCTGCATTTCTAATTTGGCCACAATGCACTTTTTAGTGGAGCTGTGATTCTGACTTGAATTTCTCTCCAAGATTTGTGTGTGTGTGTTTCCCTCCTCCATTCTATCTAGGGGCAGCAGTGGAATAACATGAGCAAAGACTGATTATCCCAGGCCTTGCCTTCTTGATCTCTGCTATACTAAAACTTATAATCTCTAGCACTTAATAAAATACCAAATGATGCATAGTTGTCTGCATTTCTCATTGTTTTCTGTTTTACTTAGGTCAACACAGCGTACTCTGTTCCTTCAACCTGGGTACTCTTTACTTGCTTTTCATTTAGCAAATGCCTACTCATCCCTGAAAGCCTGGCTGATGTGTTATCTTCTCTGTGATGCCTTCTCTTAGGATTCACAGAATTCTGTGTATATATCTTTAGTGTTGACTTATCACAGTGTGTTAAAATTGTTCTTTACTCATTTGGCAACTCCAGGAAACTGGGCTTCTCTAGGGTGAGGACCACACCTTATTATCCATGCATCCCCTCCAGTGTCCAACATGGCTTCTGCCACTTTGGGCATGCAAATATGTTTTAAATAAGTGAAAAAGACTTAGTTATTTCTATATGTAGTGGAGGGCTGTGCACCAAATGGGATGCTCAGTAACACTAACCGATTGATTGATCTGAGAGCAGGAGAGATATGCTGTCCATCCTTGACCAGGGGATGACATGATAAAATTCACGTTTCAGAAGTGTGGATGTGGCAGCAAGATCCATTATATGAGACTTTCAGGCCTTGGAATAATTGCCAGTGTTATGACATTCTTTTGTAGCTTTGGGGAAACAAATAGAACTAATGGGAAAAAAACTCTTCTGGGACCTTCTCAGAAGTCACTGGTACTGCTTCAGCAAAACAAGGCTTCAGAAAGGCTCCTAGCATGTTACCTTGCTCCCCCAAGGCTCTGAGAGTATGAAGGAAGGAGCTCTTCTTGAGTTAAGTGCCAAGAATTCTGAACCAAAAGATCCTCTCCTTTGTTTCCTCGTGCTGTGTCTCCTTTCTGCTTCACATGTTTACTTACATCTCCACAACTGAAGGTACTATTGACAATAGGGTCTGATCAACTCTACTGATTTTCCTTAATAGTAAATTTGTTCTTTTACAATTGACTTGCATTTGATGCAATAGTTTCAACCATCCTGTAAGGACTCTTGGGAGTCTCCAGAGCTGGATTGCTATTGCCTGGGTGGTCGCACATAGGTCCTGCCAGCCTGTCTTGCACACTAAAGTTTTGTGCCTTCTCACTTGAAATCACGAAGGCAGAGTTTATAGATGGTGAAACAGAGAACTGAGGTACAGTGATGTTAAATGATTGCTTAAGGTCATACAGCTCTGGGAGAAGCCCTAGATTTTAAAAACACATTTCCACATAAACTGCCAAAAGGGAGACCAGTTTAAAAATGATCAGGTTAGAATTATTAGAGTCATTTAAAACTTAGGAAGGAGTCTGCATGTCTGTTGCTCAGTAGGTGCTGAATGATACCAACCATTGAAATCACTTGAGAAACTTCTAGGACTTAACTGTTTTTGTCTGACACACAGAAAGGCAACAGAATTAACTTTCTTTTGGGCAGGAATTAAAGTTTGTTCAGTATTAATGGCTTTAATTTACACAATTTGGGAGTTAGGCTCTTTGGTGTGTTTTAGCTGGATATTGTTACCTGCAGATGCAGCTTTCTTCAGATTAAAGCATTAGCTTAAGTCATGACCTTAGATCCTAATTTAAATATCATTTACCTGAGAAGTTATAAAAGTGGAAACATTCAAGTTGGGTCATCCAGCTTTAACTGGGTATCATTATGTGTTAGATATTTGCTAGGGCGTAAGGATAAATCGAAGACCCAGCCCCTGTCCTCGAGGAGCTTATGATTCAGAGGAAAGGACAGATACTTGAGTCGTCATAGCGGTGACATGAGTATGCACAGGGAGCTAGAGAAATGTGGAGGAGGAAGAATTAGCCCAGCTTGGAGATCTGGGAGATAACGGAGTTGTGTGTAAGAGTTAGACTGAGAGGGTAGGAAGGATGCTGTGTGGACAGGTGTAAACAGATGCTATTTTAATGTGAGTCATCAACCAACTTCACAGCAGAGGTATTTTATCTATTTTGGAGATGTTTTCATTCATTTCTAATTATACATTTCATATGTTCCTAAAAACCAGTTTTCCCATTTCTTCGATATTCTGGTTGCCTTTGCTGTTCCCCTTTTATTTCTTCTATTCATATTAGATGTGCATCAATTTTTGTCAATAGGGAAGACAGGATTACAACCAGGAAAAAGAAAAGGTAACTGATTAAAATTTCATGCTAAAAAGGATTTAAGGAGGCAGTTTAGTTCACAGATTCATGTAAATCTAACGCATGGAAATGATGTACACAATCTCCAATGTGGAAAAAAAAACAGAAAACGCTTAGGTTTAGGTTTGCTTCTGGCATTTAGTTATTTGTTTTTTGTGGCTTGCCCACTTCGCAAAAGCTCATATTCCATAATAGTTTGACCGTCGCTATTTTAATACTAGCAGCTACAATTTTAGGGAATCCATGGATTTTTGGATTCAGATCTATATGAGACTTAATCAGTTTTAACTCACTGCTGTTTTACCTTTGAACTTATAACTTCTCTGAACTTCAGTTTCTCTCATCATAGAAGGGGAGAAAAATACCTGTCTATTTTGGGATTAAACAAAATAACATTTAATAATGCTAAGTACAGTGCCTGGTACGTGATAGATGCTGAATTTCTTATTTGCTACCCTCATTCCCTGAACAGTATTGCATTGCTTAGGAATCAAATACTGGACCTCCAGAGTGTCCAATGTCATAGTCTGAAGTATGGATCAGGGTGAGAAACTCAATTGCTCTGTTGATCAGTAAGAGCAGAAAGTCTAGGAGTCCAGTTTGCCCTCTCCAATGATTTAGCTCCCTCCTAGTTACATATCCAGACATTTTCTGGGTTTGTCGGTTTCTCAGGGACAATCTGGTTCGGCTCCGCCCTGCTGTGACATGCCTGCTGGGTGGTTGTGGATGTTGGTTAAAGCTGCCATGAACACGTTGAGTGTAAAGCACAGCAGGCATGCGAGGCTCTCAGCTCATCAGGTGGCAGTGGCTGCTGGGGTGGCACTGCCCCTGCAGCAGCTGCAGTACCTTCATGGGGGGAGGGGTGGCTACCACTTCCTCAGTGTCCCTGGCACTTCTTTCCCCAAAGAAAAAGGAACAACCAACTACCAAACTCAGTTTTTCTCCTCACTAAATAAATAATAAATTGTTGCAACATTTTGTTGGGCAAATGAGGGCAAGTGGCCAGAAGTATCCTGCCAGGCGCTGTAGCAGGTCCTTGGCCCCTCATCGTCCGTGGCATTCCAGGGCAGCATACTTCCATTTAGCAGGGCTGGGAATCTGCCTCTCAGAGGAGAACCAGGTTCTGGGACTGTAGGGCTTTTCGGCTGTGTGAGTAGGAAGCACCAGCCCCTCCCCTGGCACGCTCAAGGATGGGGATTCAATAGCAAAACGGTCTGTCAGGATCTTGACTCCATTCTCATCCTGCCAGCCCAAAAGTTACGACCAGAGAAACATCTCACTTGGCAGAACTGGGGCTGGGGTCCGAGCCTGGAGGTTGCAGCTGGTATGATTTGTGATCTTAAGCTGTAACTCAGCAGTGTTACTGGTTAGGGA
The DNA here is from genome assembly GCF_036321535.1 of Camelus dromedarius. NCBI lineage: Eukaryota > Metazoa > Chordata > Mammalia > Artiodactyla > Camelidae > Camelus > Camelus dromedarius. Next base: position 46,234,612 of record NC_087437.1, read on the forward strand.
AGCGTTTTCCCCTCCTCTGGTGCACTTGGTGGAAGTGGCTTACAAGCAAGCCTTCAGGTGGCTGGGATTGATTGCCTTAAGTGCCCAGCAGTGTCTGGTCTCCATGCCTACGTATGGGTGCCCTGCTCTTCTTCTAAGAGGCCAGCTTGCAGGTGACCACAGACAAGGTAACCTCTACCACTCACACGTGCATAAAATACTGACAGACTATTGGTATTACAGTTTTACATTAAAACTAGAATTGCTTGGTTCCATTTTGTTAGCTGCTAAATATAAAATTTATCTTTCCCCTTTAAGCAAAAATATAACTGGGGCTGTAGGAGTTTTCTTGACATCCTGATTTTGTTCCCTGGGACCTTGGTAGCTGCACTGATCTGACACTAATTCATAACACCTTTGATAAAGATATAGCGGCAAGTCCCTATGGACTTCAAGATGGACTATTCACTCATTCTTTCATTCATAAAGCCTACATTTACCCAAGATCTGCTGATTACTTGGGGCAGATTTATGGGCAAACACTACTTGAGGAATTAATAGTCTGCTTAGAGAGAAAGACAGGTGAACCCACAACTGTGACTCACTTAATACATGCTACAGCAGAAGCAATTGCAAACTTCTCTTGGAGCATAGAGGTAGAAGTAACTACTGTGGTCCTGACGAACGGGGGAACATTTCTCGATGGATATGCTATTCAACTTAGGTCTTGAAATGTGAAAAAGAATTTCCCTGGTGGAGAGGAGGTGGAAGAACTCTCTGGACAGGTGTCATAATTTGCTTGAAGGCCTGGAGGTGGGAGAAGCCTGACTTGGTTAGGGACTGGCAGCAGGTCACTGGGGCTGGAATCTAGATTTGGGGCTTGGGGGTTGTGAGAAGAAAAGTTGAGTAAAGGCTAGTCTGGGACTGGGGATGTGGGAAAATCCATGGGGTGAAGAGAATGTTCAACAATGAGGGAAGGGGGTGTCCAACTATGGGAGGGAAGTCAGAAGTCTGTTTTTCTAAGACAAAATTTCCTAGAGTATATCCTGTAATGCAGTAGCCTTTGAGATATTCATGGGCTGATTTTTAGATTTGCAGACAAACAAGCATGCAAAACACTGCAAAATACCATACTATGTGTCTGCGTAACACTATATTATAGAAGCTCTGACAAGTCATAGGAAAGAAACCTGTTTAACTTTGTTTAACCTATGTTTTTCCCACTTACTGATCATGGTATGTTGTTTGAGTTATTCCTATTTTAGTAGTTAACATTCCATATTACACACGTAGGAAATGCTATTCTAGGAATGTGAATTTCTAGGAAAGTAGGTCTGGAAGGGAGAGAACACAGTCAGACCTATGCGTGTTAGCCAAGGCCCCCAGAGGCCACTCACTTTCTGTGAAGCTGTGGGCTGGTAATTAATGAGGGTGCTCAAGGTAGATACCCAGGAGAAGTAAGAGATGGTCTTTAGCACCTAGGAGAAATGTTTGGGGCCCAGCCAGAGGGGGAGTGGCTTTAAGGGGGATGCATTGGCCACTAGAATAGAAGACAGTGACACTGGACATTGATATATCAAAGTAAGAATGGACCAACTATTAATAGAAGCCTAGTTGGGAACGCTTTACACAAGACTTCTTATATTCTTACAAAGCACAGATTCTGAAGCATGTCTGACCCTGTGGAGTAGGGGTGGGGCTGCGGGTGATGACCAAAGGGATCTGATCTTTAGGAGCCCAGAGAACCAGGAGAACATAAGCACCATCCTGTCTCATTCTCTCTCTTTTTTTGACAGGCTTCATGTCATTTGTTCTCAGGATGGATTTCTGTCCTTAACACAGCCTATACAGTTCCTCCTATTCTGTTCCCTGCTTTCTCCTTCAGTGCCTGTTCCAAATTCTCACCCTATGCTCCAGAACTCTTTGTCACTCACCAGCATGTCACAGACTCTCTAGTGCTATTAAAAGGGACCACTTATTGAATCCTTACAATATATTAGATCCTGTGCTAAAATTAACATAGTGATTTATCTTTGTTTACAGTAATCCTATAAGGTAGAGTCATTTTGAAGTGTTATTTGAGGATAAATAACACTGGCTTAAACAAATACGAATAATTTCTTCCATATAAAAAGAAGTCCAGAGAAAGGCAGTTGTTGAGTTGGGTCTCAATGATGCCATTAAAGACTCCAGACTTTCTAGCTTCCCATTCCATCTTCCTCACCCTTTGGCAATTGTCTTCATGTTTCGGCTTCTCAGTTGCAAAGTGGGCACCACATCTGTAGGCATTATGTGGGCATCTCGCCTTATATAGGGTTGTACAAGCTGCTTTATCTAGAACACAAAGAGTTCCTGGAACTTCTTCAGCTGTTTTCTGTTTTTGTCTCATCGATAAGAAGTGTGGCCCATGATCTTTCCAGCTGGAAGGAGGCTGGGAAATAAGAGGATTTAGCGTTCTAGTCATTATAGTTGAGGAAGGCAAGGATGGAATGGTTGAAATTGGGTGTTGGGATAACCAACCTAGAAGGCCTGCCACGGTAGGCATTGTTGTCCCCAGATTAGATGACAAAGTAGCTCAGGAGGCTAAGTTAACTTGCTTGGGGTCTCACAGCTGGATTCCAAGCTAATGTAATCTGACTCGACAGCCTACGTGAATTCGACTGTTCCACATAGTTCCCTTCTCAAAATTTTAAAGTTCAGTTCAATTCAATCTGTTTGCTGAGCATCTACTTTACTTAAAGCCCTGTGTTGGGACCGCAAATGGACACACAGAAAAACAAACCATTGTTCCTGCCTTCCGGGAATTAATCACCTTGAGGGAGAGAGATGTACACTTACCACCGATTCAACGTAGATCCTTGGGGCACATGTAGTAAGTTGTGGGTGTGCTGGAGAGGGAGAGCAGACTTCTGCCTGGGGAATTCTGAGAAGGCTCCCTGGAGAGGGAGAGATTAGATTTGGGCCATCTACTTTTGATGTTTATTTTAAGAACATTGTGATTTTTGTCTTTTTTTAAAACCTTAGTTAACTTTAATATTATGTCGTAGGTCACCTCAGGTATGGTTTGTGTCTGACGTTAATGCAGAGACATAATCTTTGAAAGTAAATCAACTGACCGTGTTTTCTATTTTTATTTTAGTATCTCCAAAAAACCCCCATAATCTTATATTTTAAACCTAAATGATATCTAGTATACAAAATTAAAATTCATGAAGTAAAACATTCCAAAACAGTAATAAACACAAGGCAATTTAAAGTAAGCGTAACCTATTATATATTTTCCTAATCAAGTTAAAATGTCAGGTTGCATTCCATAAAAAAAGTTTTTATATTTTAGTTACACAGGAATAAAATGACAGATGAACCATTTTTTACCCTGACACCAAAGGTAATGTAATGTGCTGTTCTTTCAGTGGGAGAAAAATTAATTATTATGAACTTGAATGGAAGTGAAGAGAGAATACTTTTAATTATAGATCTTAGCAAAAATTCAAAAGATAGAAGAGCAAAGGACATGATCAGAATGTTCACAAAAGAGGCAAAACAAATGTCTAAGGGCATGTAAAAAACTGAGCAATAAAGAATGCAAAGGAAAACAAGAAGCCATTAGTCTGTTAAATTAGCAAAGAATTAAAAAGGAGAAATCCTCTGGCAGGACTTTGGTAAGACAAGGATCTCATATGCCTGTTGAGGAACTGTAAAGTGTTACTATCTTTTTTTAAAAATTAAATTTATTTTATTTTATTTTTTAGCAGAGGTACTTGGGATTTAACCCAGGATCTTGTGCACGCTAAGCATAAACTCTACCTCTGAACTATACCCTCCCCTCCAGGCATTATCTTTCCAGGAAGCAGCTGAACAGTATATATCAAGGACCTCAAAATTCTTAGGCTATTTAACCCAGTAATTCCACATCTGGAAATAGAAATTCTCTCAAGGGGATAATTTGAAAGGTAGACAAAGAGGCATGCACAAAGACATTTATTACAGAATTATAATAAAAATGAAAATGCAAATACCCACCAATAGGGGATTGTTTAAACACATAATAGTATACTTACATGATGCAATGATCTAGCCATTAGGAAAAACATTTTGAAAACTTAATGGTTTGGGGAAATTCTGATATAATGTCAAATATATAAATTGTACCATTACAACTGTTAAAAAAATCATAAGTCTGGAAGGAAAGAACTATTAACATTTTGACATTATTGAGTTATGGCATTTGGGAGATTTTGTTTTATATTTGTTCTGTACCTTAATTTTCTACGTGGAGTACGTGTGATGTTTGTGATAGAAAAGAAGAATGGAACAAGCACAGGCCCTGAGGCTGCCAGGTGAGACCAGTACTCAGCTGTCTCTGAGACATCGGCCTTGTTGCTGAGCCTCTTGGATAGATGACAGTCTGGGCTGAAGGGTTCCTGTTCAGAACTTTCTCTTGGGGAGGCAGTGGCTGCTTCAGTTCATCTTGGCCACCTGCCAGCACAGGATTTTTGAGGAAATCTTCACAGGATCAGATACTTGAAAGGCAAGGCAAGACAGCCTATGGCAGCCGTTACTGAGACTCTCCTGTCTCTCCCTGCGGTCAGGGTGCAGGCTGTCTCTGCTCTGGTCTAGCAGTGGAGCAGAGTTGTGGGCAGTATGCTCAGGACACAGATGTGCTGTTAGGCTTCCATGCTGTTCCAGAAGACCACTTTGCAGAGTGTCAGGACCCACCTGGAGGAGGGCATTAGCACCTCTGTGTGACACTTATGCCTTGGACGAGCTGTGGCTCCCACCAGTTGGTGAACTCAGGCCAGCTCTGAGCAGACGGTCCTACCAGCGAGGTCATGACAGGCTGACAGAGCAAGTCTGCTGTGACAGAGCAGCAGGCCTCCTACAGGGGGCACTGACCCCCCCATGTTACCCACCCTCCCAAGTCCGGCCCCAACAAGGGCCACTGCAAAGTGTCCTTTGAGCCAGTGGAATGAGACTGAGCTCAGTTCAGAAGCAAAGAAAAGCTTTATTCTTGGATCAGAGAATGGAGAGATGGGACATCCTGCTCCAGACAGGCTGTGGGTGGGGCTGCTTCCTGGGGACCTCCTCCGGGGGAGGGGCGGAGCTCTCGCCGCGGCACAGCTGCGCGCTCACCGCCCAGATCGCGCGCGCGCGTCAGCGTCTCTGCCACTGCCCGCCGCCGCCATCTTGACTTTCGGGTGCCCGAGGTTTCCACAGAGCCGGGAGCTGAGGTGTAACGTGCAGCTCTACGTGAGGCGGAGTCTCCTGTGGGAGACTTGGGTCCCAAGTGCCAGGTGTGAGGCAGCTACACGTGGCCCTCTGTGAGCAAGTGAAACTAGACGGAGCACGAAGAAAACAAAGGTCAGATTTTATTACCCAGATTCTGTTTTTACTCTCAGGAACTGTTCATGGGCTGTGCAGTGACAGCCTGTCCAGAGTCTAACTGTGATTCCTCTCCAAACGGCATTAGGAAAGTCTGCTTGATGGGACTGGTTTTCTTCCATCTACTGAGTCTGTCCAGGCAGTTACAGTAATAATGGTAGTCTGCAGATACGCCAGGCCTTTTCCCTGTAGTATTTCATTTAACTGAGTCTTTGCGTCTACCCTCTGACGTCGTTATCAGTCTCCTCATCTCTCAGGGGAGGAAACTGACCCAAGTCTCATCCAGTTACAAGACAGCAGATCCAGGGTTCAGACTCAAGTCCTTCCAACTCCAAAGCGCATCATGCTTGTAACCAGTACACTCGAGTGGTTTTAAATCAAGGTCACTATTTTTACCCAAGCCATCCATACTCCATTTGTTCATAATTTTTCTTTGTCAGTTTATTTTTTTTCCAATTAAATTTAGCCTCATCCTAAGCAACAGTGGGCATGGACTCACGGGTTTAATGTGCTGTGTGTGTGTGTGCACATGTGTGTGTGCATGCTTCAGATGCACACAATTTAAAGAAAACACACATAATTTAAACAAAGGTTTGTCACTGTACCTTTTAAAACACATGCAACACCAGAAGACATGTACAATTTTGGGAAAGTAAATCATGCTGCTTTCTTTACGACGGACCAAAAGTGCTAATAGGGCACTAATCACTTGCTCTTCACTAGTGGGCTTATCTTCCTGCCTTTGGTAGACTCTGACTGGCACTAACTGCTTCTTGACATATTTATCCCAAGGCACATGGTTGCTCAAAAGAACACCGCCGTCTCCTCTGGTCTTTGGTGCAGAGCTGGGATGTCCAGTGAGCGCTGCACTCAGGCACCTGCAGCCCCGCCTGGCGCTGCCCAGCCTGAGGACCGAGCACGTCAGGCTGGAAAGAGACAATAACAGTGGGTTTGGCTCTTTCATGAGCGGCTCACAGAATTTCTAATACTGTAATATGCAGTGTCAATGTTGGGGAGGAGACTGGGAACCTCCTAGGACCACTTTATTTTACTTTACAGGGTGGGACCTGGCTAGATGGCTGAATGCTGTCATTCATGCACTCAGCCATCAAACATTTATCTGCTAGAAAGCCTCTCAGGGAAAAATGAGTATCATTTCACCTCTGTGCTATAAATGGATGACACTTTCAATATGGTGGTGCTATATGCAGACAGTCTGAGGAAAACCCTGGAAAGCAATAGATTTGCCTCATACACAGAGCACTGAACTAGCAATCAGCAGGCCCTCATTCTCATCCCAGCTCTGCCAGTTCTGTGACTTCAGGAAAGTTCCATCCTTTCCAGGCCTCTGTTGATTTCTCTGTAACAATACCTTGAGGGTGCAAAAGCAAACAGTCATTTGGGATCTTTCTGCTGAGGTAGTTACTATGACTCATCTATGTATAAAATAAGGGGGTCAGAGCCATGAATTTTGCACTTTTCCCAGCCCTGGGATGCTATGACTTGAGGGTGGAGGGAAAGGGACAGAGGGTCCTGAGCACATCACCCAGGCTTGTTTGGTTAGCTGAGTAAATAAGATTGATGGCAGCATCCTTTTTTTTTTATTAAGCTTGTTTATGGGATACGGATTTGGTAGCTGCACTGAGGCAGAAATAGGAGAAGAATGAAGGAACATCAGGAAAATGGAAGGAAGCTGGCATGGCCAGGAAGGGGAATAGCACCAGGGATGACCACCATATATCTTGGTCATTGGTCCAAGAAAACCCAAAATGCACTGAAAAATAGGGTGGTTAGACTCAATTATTTTAAGACTCGGTATTCAGATGAGATGGCAGTAAGGAGTCATTTGACTTTTGTGTGTGGTCATCCTGTCTGGAGAAATGTAACTTTGTATCATGTTAACCCTGAACAGCCCCCTGATTTAGACAATGATTTTAATAGTTGTTACTATGCTTTTTCTAGTAATGGCTACGTGCAAAATACTGTAGTAGAAAAATTAGTTATCTGAAATTCTCATTACCCTGCCATGGCATGGACAGCATCTTTACTGATGAGAAGACGAGGGTGGGTTCCCACACTGCTAAGGCTGGCTGCTTAATAAATGTCAGGGCCAGGAATGCAGATTTTGGTCTGTTTGACTCCCACACCCAAGCTTGTTATTCATTACTTTTCTCTTCGCTTAGTAATTCTCCTGGGGGTGTTAAGGTTTAAAAACCTGGCTTTCATTGACCTGAGTGCCAGGCCTTGACAGACCATTAAGAGAAGTAGGAAAAAACATGTCACTGAATAAGAAGTTTGAAGTTTATTACATTAGTTATCATCCAAATAGGTTTTGGAAATCACTTATCTAATTAGCCATTATGATTATTAGTCATTTGTTTCTATGGAAACAACTCTATCTTATTACTCAAAATAGACACTCATTTATGTGTTTATTTCTGTAGAGTCTAGACGTCAGCATCACAATTGTGGCAACAGGAGGAAGGATTCCTGTTCTTTCAGTGTGACGTCTGTCAGTTAGACTGAGTCCTATCTTGTTAATACTCATAATAGACCTCCTCGGGCTCATCCTTCATTAATTTCATGGCTGGAGAGCAGTGGCTCTCAAACTTGGCTGTATATTGGAATCACTTGGATGTGACTGTCTGCTCCCAGAATATCAGAATCCCTGAGGGTGAGCCCCAGGTACCAGCATTCTTAAAATTTCCACGTGTCTACAGTGGACATGTAGGTTTGAGTGCCACGGGCTCTTAGTGTAATCGGTTGCAAGTATTTCTAGGCAAATACGCACAAAATTGGCTTTCCGCAGGCACACCAGAACAGGAAACAGTGATTCTCAAACTGGGTTGTACCCTAGAATCACCTGTGGGGTAAGTGGCTTAAAAACCAAAAGGGGCTTGGGCCCCATTCTCACCAGATGTTTTGTTAGATGGCCCCTTGAGGGGCTGTCAAACTTCAGTATTTTCAGAAGCGCTCTCAGTCATGCTAATGTGCAACCAGGTTTTGAACCACTGATTCATACCTACTAATCTTGGAGGAGGCCTAAGGCCCAAGTTTATTATGTTTCCGCTACAGTAATTTCCAGTAAGGCCTGATGCTTTTCATCAGACATCTTCCAGGTTCTGACATTAAGAGTTGAACAGAGAACAGTGCAATTTAAATAAGATTTTCCAGCAGCATAGGGTTGAACATCTTGCCAGCCTGAGTTATTGAAGACTGATGCTAGCAATTATTGAAGAAGTAGCATAGCTGTATCTATGAGGGGTGGGGAGGTCTAGTTTAGTTAATCTATTTGGCCTGTTTCCTACAATTTGAAGTCTTATTTCCCTCACAGAAATGAAGGGTTTAAAACAACAACAACAAATCAATGACTGTATCACATGTCTTGGAACATTAAAAATACTTAAGATGCCTAATAATGTCATACAACCGTACTTGTGTTAGCTATTCACTAGTAAGCATCTATCTGTAATTTGAATTGCTTCCCATTATTTCAGCCCAGTGGTAATTGTTTTTGCTTTTAGTGTGTTTAGCTTGCCTGTTTTTTCCCTTTCCCTCTTCAGATTGTAATAGAGCTGAGTCCACGGTAACCCCTTCATCATAATGAGAGAGAAGTTTTCTAATGACTCAGATTTCTAAATTAAACCTAAAATGTTTACTGCAAAGATGCCAGGCACACATTATGCATCACTGTTGCTATACCATAATATAATTCAGATAGAAATTATCTTTGCAAAGGGCAATCAATTTTTGTCACTACTTTTTTGCTTTCTTGACAATCTGGTCAGTGGGCTGTGGAAAAGTGCTTTTACTTGATTACTTATACTGTTGATGATCATTGTGGTTTTTGGCAGAGCTAAGGCATTATTTCACAGACCTGCACTGCAGTGGGGAATGGGTGTAACTTGAAAATACAGCCAAAGTTCCTGTGGATTTAGCCAACACCAAGGAATGTACAAACTTAAGCACAGTTCTTATGAGACTTCATTTTTTTTATGGTGGTTTGCCACACATGGGGGCAGGATAAACAAACATGGAACCGTGGAGGTCCGAGGTTCCCCTGCACCTCAAGGAATCTTCTGCTATGGAGGCTTCTGGGAACAACCTGTACGTCTCATCTAATGCTCAGGACACACATCCTTCCGCTTGGAACTTTGGATTTGAAAGGAAGGAAACATTTAAAATATATCTATATATCTATATATATGTCTGTATCTATAAATTTCAAAAACCTATGGTGCCACTGTGCTGTCTTCTAAAGGCAGAGAGATCCACCACTGCAGGTTGAATGCTTTATCTGAATCTAATGTTGATAAAGAAATGAAAGGAACAGAGACCTGAAATGTGGCAGATAACTTTTTCAAAGTGATATTATAATAAAGAAGGAAGGGTAGAAGCAGAAAGAGCCATATTAAATGATTGCTTTATCACTTTTTTGCCAACTTCTATTTTTGACTTTTATATTTAAAAACATTTCAAACAAATCAGCTATGCAGTGGTTAAATGCTCTTGGAAGAAAATGACTCTGATTAATCCAAAACCACTTCAGTAGGCAACCCAAGGACTAGAACTAGTTTAATTTCTTAAAAAATCAACAAGCGTGTCGGTTACAAAGAAGAACGCCTGTCTTGCTGAAGCTAAACTAAGACCTCTAATTCCTTTTACATAAGTCACTGAACAGCTGTCAGATATGTGAACAAATTTTGGACACTTGAGAACTGAACTGCGACTTTGAACCAGTGAACTGGAGGTCCTTTGTCCTTAACATCATTCCCCTGAGCCACCTGCGATGGCAGACAACATACTCATCATAGAAAATGGCATCACCCAGTTCTGAGAATCTACCAACATGTATTCAGAATTATCAGTATTTTTTTTAGTTTAAATGGTACTTGCTTCTGATTGCTTTTAGTCTAGATGTCTCCATCCTATTTAGTGACACCACTGTCCACCAAGTCACTAAGAGAAGAAATTGCCATTATCTTTTAGTAAGCCTCACTAATCTACTTCTGTGCCTCTTGAATCCTTCGTCTTGTCTGTTACCATCACCTGACTTCAGGCTTCTCCTTGGATAGCTAAGGAGCCTTTTAGCTCATCCCCCACACATCCATTCTTCACTTTGCTGCCAGATTTTCGTTTTAAACCAGAGATCAAATCTCATTGAAATGTCAAGTTTTTCTATGGCTCCTCAATTATGTTCCAATTACGTTATTCCTCACCCCAGTCATCTCCTAAGACTGCTCTGGCAGCTCTGCCTTCCTGATTTATGCACCTCCCTGACTTATGCACCTGCTCTTCTCAGCTCTAGATTTGCTGGGTTTGCCTTTCCTTCTAATAGCATCTGTAGGATCCTTTCATGTTTACAGCCAGTTTCTCCTGCTGTTTGTTCTGCCCACAATTCCCTTCCTCTTTTTCGTCAGCTATCATAGTTCATTCCTCCTGCAAGGCCGTATCAGATATCCCTGTTCAAAAGTCTTTTCTTTCTCAAAAGAGATGGAATACTCCTTCCTTTGTTCCTTTAACACTTAGTGTATCTATTGTCACACTTCTCCCCAGGCCCACTCATTCCACAAATAATTGTACACTTATGTGGTTTTAACATGAATTCCCCAGGGACTGACCTCTTATTTACCCTTCCCAATATTTAGCACCGTGTCTGTCCATGGTAGGTGCTCCATCAATGTTAAATTGAATTAGGATTTTGGAGCACAGCCTTTCTGCATGGTAGTTCATGGGAAGCACTATAGATTGGGTAATGGGAATTCCAGCCCAGTTCCCTATCAGGTCCGCCATTGTGCATTACATGGGTTGATCTGTATGCCCCTTGAGTTCCTTGTGAGCTTAAGAATTGGGAATGAACCTCAAAGTGGACAACTGTTTCTCTCCGGTACCCTTTGCTCAGTCTGGCCTCTCATTAACCCCACACCTTCTGTCTCCTCCTCCTGCTGTTCTCACCTTGTTCCCTGCACCTGTACTGCCGTAGCCACTCCAAAGGCCAACTCAGATTGCACCTTCTACTGCAGCCTTGCCTGTGCCTTCCGGCCTGGATTTTCTTTTTTGCTGAACCTTTCTAGGGCTTTAGAATCTCTTTTCCACTATTCAGTATTGTATTACAGTTTTGTATTGTTTGCTAGTTATTTGATGTGATAAATATTTTTCTGCTCAATTCAGCTGAAAACTACTTGGGTGCAGCTTAATGGCATTGCCAGCAGAAGCATTCTGGTGTCTCTTCTGGAGGCCCTGGCTCTGCTATACCAGACCTGTCACCTTGGGCAAGTTTTAAAAACTGCCTAAACCTCAAATATAAAATGGGTAACATAGTAGTGCCTCTCTTATAGAATATAGAAGAGAAAATATATGTGAAACACTTTGTGTCTGACAAATGTCTCAGTATCTGACAGTTATTACTATTAAGAGAAGTTTTAATCAGAACCTTTTGAAACTGATTTATCTTCTACCCAAAGCCTACATAAGTAATGACTGATACTTTGAGGTCTTTATCACGTTGCTGGATAATTATGATGATTAGTTTGGCAAAAAGTCACACCCTGCATGGTTCTTGGAACCATCATCACACCATGAGTGCAGAACAGCCAACACAGGCACTGACGTCGTGGTTTGTTCAGTGATGTCTTGTGGCCCAAATGAACCACAAGAGCTTATGAATTGTCCTAAAACACACAAAATGTGATTCTTTAGACATTAATAAAATGAGTGTATTTTTGGTGCCATCATACCCAGACTATAAGGTCATTGAAATAAATCTGAGGCGTATCTCTTGAAAGATGTCTACTCATTCCTCTGCCAAAAGGAAAAAAAAAAAAAAATCACCCTATCTATCTTCTTAACACAATAACATAGGAAGTATTTGTTTTAAGACCATTCCATTGTGCTTTCTTAGTTTCTCGTATCTCATCCCAGAAACCTTGAATTAACATGGCAAAAGTCCACTGTTTTGAGTTTAAGAAAAACAATATGATTCTTCTATGTCTTTCATAGACTTTCTTTGTTGAGCCAGAAGCCCTACTCACTTGGACACAGCTGTACTCTGAACTTACATCACTAGTTAAAATTTCCACTTCTAGGCATTCATTTGGCTTATTTGTTCCAGAAAGTTTTCTAATCCCTGATTAAATGTTTCACTATGCTGTACCCACAGATTCATAAACAAGTCCAGTGGCTGATTTTTCAAGATTCTGACTTAAGGAACCAGGGACCTATTGAAAAAGCTCTATCTTTTTTCCCCATTGGATATGAGGCCTGCCCTATACACAATTTGAGTATAGGTCAAGTTTTGTCTTTAGCCCTAAATTTCCTCGTGTGTTGCTCTTTCCACCTCTAGGGAGCTAAATCTGCAGGGTTTATCTGGTGTCCCATTCTTAATCTTGGTAGCTGTACCCTAATCCCTATTAAGGCATTAATAGTTCAGTATAGGTTGACCATTTGCATCTGAAGATAATATGACTGAAATTTGGAGATATTTTAAGACCCCAAAGAATAAAGTTCTAATGATAGGGTGACTTAGATGAATTAGATTTTATGATAGTAGTGATTTTATCAGAGTTATAGTGTTCAGAATAACAGGTCCTGATCCTTGTTTCCCAAACTGAGTTTGTCTTTTTGGGATCTCTACTTACTATGGGCTTCTGTTGGTATGTTTTCCATGAAGAATGAGCAAGAGTCAACTAGTTGGTCATTGATTTAGAGTTGTTCTTTGATTAAAACACAGGCAGTATGGAAGAAATAAGCCTGCCCATATGAAAATGGTTAAATGCTGATATTCCTCACTGGAAGGTGTTTTGGGGAACTGAGAGTCAGGACAACACAGAAGCATAATGTTGGTGACTATCGTTGTGCTGGTGAGATGCCACCATGACATCTCTGTGCAGAAACATCTCTCTATTTCATAGATGCAGAAACTGACACCCTTTTTCTGGTTACTCTGTGTCTCTCACTTCTCTCTGTTCCTCTGTGAGATTTAGGTTATGGAAAAGATAATTTCCAAGTTTCCCTCCTTCTTACTTTGATCCCTACTGAATATTGGGACAGTTTCTGTCTAGTTCACCAGAGATGCTTCAGAGGTGAGAGAAGCTTACCCCTAATGGACAAACAGGATGGGGCTGTGTGGGGCAGAGGGTGTGGCTGGAGAACTCTCAGAGCTGCTTGCCATCTAGCTGAGGCCAAACAATCCTGCTCAAGGCAAAGGCCCTGTCTTAGGAAGGGTGGGTCCTGAGAGCTCATTGCTATGACACATAGCCATCCAGATCACTGGTTCCTTGAGTCATGTTACCACTTGCTCTTCCACTTCCAATCTTCTTGTTCTCAGGCACGCCCAACCAATGACTGGGTCAACAGTTGAGCTCTGTGAATCTGGCAGACCTTTCTCAGGGATTAAAGGGCAGTCTGTTCTGTGGCTATTGTGGTGACCGTCATGTTCTCTAGGATGGCCATGCACAGGAAATACATTTCTGCAGTAGAGAGTATCTAGTATTTTACGTTAATTCCAGTGTGTGGTTCCTATGGTTATCAGTAAGATGAGGAAAATGAAAGGCATGACATTTTAATACATGTCATAACATCTTTAAAGGATGAGAAAAGCCTCTAATTGGCTTGCACCTATTTGGAATGATTCCAGAAGTTATGTGTTACCTCTCATAAGACAGTATTACCGAGCCTGGCCAGAGTTATACTCCTGCATTTTTAGAGTACTTGTGAAGTAGAGTGTTTTCTCCATGAGAATGTGAGTTACTTTGGGAGATACTTGGTTACTTCTTAGGAGTCTAATAGCATTGTTCAGTAGAACTTCTTGTGATAATGGAAATGTTGTATAATTAGCCACTAGCCTCATATGGCTATTGAGTGCCTTGAAATTTGGCTAGTGTGACTGGAAACTGGATTTTTAGTTTCTTTAATTGTAATTATATAGTCATGTGTGGCTACTGGCTACCACTCTGGACAAGACAGTCTGGAATATGACTGCCTGGCTTATGGGAGGCAGACTCAGTCATTGAATGTTGAGCTGAATTGAAATTACCATTCTTCAGGAAACTTGCCAAAATGTACATTTGCCATGTGTTATTCAAATTTCTAACATAATTTATTCTCAGTAATTCTAGATTTTCTATTCATATGACATCTCAACCAAAAGCTTACTCTACCTCTGGACCTAAACAGTCATTATTACTAGAGCAGTGTTTCAGGGACCCCAGGACTTAGGGAAAGAAAAGTCTACACAATGATGCATAACAGTTCTGCTGTTACCATAAATATACTTTATAAATCCTCTCTGCCTTCCACAGTGCTTCATAGGTTATTTCCTAGTGAAAGTAGGCAATTGGATATTTCATGAAAATTTCCACCTTCTCTCTGATGATGGGGAGGAAAGAGAATAGCATTTGCCATTGGGAGTTGTCTGGGTTTGAATCCTACATCTGTGACTTTGAAAAAAATCCTTTAAATCTTTATAACTTCAATTTTTCTTATTTATCAAATGAGAATGAAAAGAATTCTTTCAGTCCTATGTGTTGTTCAGAGTGGAAGTGTAAGAATCTTTGACTTGAAATGTGTGCAAATCTTCCTGAGCTGTAAAACACTGGACATGCATGTATGGCTATGGCTATTGTTTTTTATTTCAGTGGAAACTGGAGCACTTGTATTAGCCTTCATGATATATTTTTCTATGCCTAAAACTAATCATTCAGCCACTGCCTATGCTAGAGTTATCACTGAAAATATTCAGAATCGTAATGTATTATGTTGTATTCTTCATAATCATGAAGTAGCATTTGTAAAATGCCAGTCTGCATGGTAGAGAGCTGATCTCTGTGCAGCAGATTGGTTAAATGAAGCCAACTTTCCTGTGACAGGAGAAAATTTGAAGAGTTCCCACTCATAGTCAATATTGGCTTGATGAAATACTTGCTTCCTGAGATAGGGAGAAGCCTTGGTTTTGTTTCTACCTACAAGACAGATTCATTATATGACTTGGAAAATTTATTTAATGTGTATATAGACTGTCTAGAAAGGAAATTAAGTTTGTGATAGCAGTTTTTATCTGTCAGCTGATTATGCCTGGGTTTCTTAATCTGCTTTTAAACATGAAGATGAGGGCCATACCTAATTCTTCATTCTTTTTGAAAACCATGCTCCTTGAATCAATTGTTTAGAAGTGTGGTACACTTATGGTGAGTTGTTAATTTAACTCACACTGCATGCAGATGCATAAGGAAAATGCAGCTTCTTTATTTTTCAATAGCCAATCTGATTTTTCTCTTGAACTTTTAATCTGTTGGGTAATGAAGAATGTATTAGTTATCAATTGCTGCATAACACATTACCATAAAGTGCAGCAGTTTAAAACAACAAACATTTATTATCTCATAATTTCTAGGTCATGAATCTGGGTGTGGCTTTGCTTGGTCCTCTGGCTCAGGGTCTTTCAGAAGGCTACATTCAAGGTTCCATCTAGGGCTAGATCTAGGGTGGCCAGCTGTGTGGGATTGCTCAAGAATGAGTGGTTTCTTGGGTCATGGGACTTTTAGTGCTCACACTGGGAAAGGCTTGGGAAAAGTGGGATGAATTGGTTACTTTAGCTGGGTTTCATCTGAAGTCTAGTCTGAGGGACAATTTTGCCAGCTCCTTCATGTCATGTGGCAAGATTTAGTTCCTTGTGAATTGTTGGACTGAGGACCTCAATTCTTCTCCAGCTATTGACCAGAAACCTCCCTTAGTTCTTTGCAGCATGAACCTCTCCATTGGGCAGCTTGTTTCATCAAAACAAACAAAGGAGAGAGGAAGAGAGGTGAGCAAATTGGAAACCGAAGTCTCTTTCAAATCCAATTTTTGAAGTCACATCCCAGCACTTTTGCTGTGCTATGTTTGTGAGGGGCAAGTCATTAGGTCCAAACTGTACTCAAGCACAGTCGATTGTACAAGGGCATGGATGCCAGGAAGTGGGATCCCTGGGAGACATCTTAGAAGCTGTGTACCCCAAGAAGAAAAAACTAAAATTTAGCCCAATTTGGCAAATGTGGGTAACAGTAACTTTTAGAAAATCATTTAGAATTTCAAATTTTCTTTCCTTCCTCTTCGGAGATGGTTTCTCAGTATAGGGCAAGAAGAAAGTCTACTGACCTCATGGCAGAGGGAAAGAGGCACCTCACACCTCTCTGTACTGCCCTGGCTCATCTGTTCTCTGCAGTGATGTCCTTTTTATGTCTGATGTCTGCATCCCCTGCTACTCAACAGCTGAAGTTGGCAGCTGGTGGACATGTGCTCTGTAATCTCTTGGTTCACTTGGGGCTTGACTGTCCTCTCTGATGATTTGGTGTCACTTCCATTCTTGAGGACAGGCTGTCCTGCCCACCTGACCCTCTAGCCCAGCAGGTCCCCTGTGGTGCCTCACAGTGACCCTCTGATAAGCTCTCCACCCAGTACCCTCAGATATAGCATGCTTCCTTTCTCAAGGCTTGTGGAAACTTCTGGATACTTTGATGCCATATGAGGGCTAAGGGTGTTTCTGGGGAGCTAAACTGAGCCCCCCTTCCTCCTGCCTTCCCCTCACAGTCATGTTGTATGATCAGTATTCCTCTGATGCTGCTATTCTGTGAAAACTTGCTCTGAGTCTAAATGGGAAAGGAAGCAAAAGCACCTCTCCGTTTGACTTTCCTCTCAACCTGTGTAAACCCCATTCTAGGCTCACATCCCAGTGTTGAGGGGCAAGGTGGGCACGGGGCAGGGAGGAGGCCACAATACTCAGTCACATTTGCAGCCTCCTATATCCTGAGTTCTCCCTACCCTAGGCACATGGCAATACCCCTCTGGTCAGCCAGGTCTGGCTCTTACTATGTTAAATGAGGCCAGGGCAGCTTGCAACTTGGAGTGGTTTTCTTTTTTTCTTTTTTCTCTATCCAAAGCTTGGCATTCATGACTGTTGTCTTGATGTGGATTTGTAAACGTCAGATTTATGACTCAAAGATGATCAATGGCCTCTTATTCCTTGCAGCAATAAGCCTTTTGGCTAAGCTGGGATGCCCAACTGCAAAGGAGCATAATTTTAAAGGGAAAAATACATTCAAAATGCCAAAAATACTGTTCTTATTATATGCATTGGTTCTTATAGCTGCAGGTGACTTCCTGGAGTGACCAACAGCCCTGGCTTAGGGGTTTGAGGGCCTCCTCATTCTAAAAATGGGGGAGTTATCTTTAAAAAATGCTTTTCTAGTGGTACTGCTATGAATCCAGTATTTTAGTGCCAAAAAGACAGATTTTGTGGGGGTTAAGTGAGTAACCCCACATATTGAGAGAGCTAAAAAAATGTGTGTGTATGGAGATGGGGGGGGGTGTTAAAAAAAGGAACAAGGATAGAAAGTGAAATGTAGTGTTCAGGGAAAATAGCATAAAATATATGTAGTGGGAACAAAATAGTTAATAGTTCTTCTCTTCCCAGCCCTCCCTGTCTTCTGCATCCGGGAGGGAAGTTTGCCATGGAAACACAGGAAGTATCAGATCTGGGCAACAAGGGAAGCTTTTCTCCTACTATGCAAACTGGAAGCCGCTCTCTTCCCACTGAAGTGCCTGGGGCTATACAACACTTCTTTCGGCTGGTGGGGGATGTGGAGACTGAGGTGTCGTTCAAGGCAGCGAGCAGCCAGAAACAGCAGTTTGTAGAACATGCTTAGAGGAAGCAACCTCTGAAAAAGGGAACTGATGAGGAATTTGAATTAAAAGTGAGCTTTGAGTAATTGCAGATAGAGGTGGCATTACATAATTGCCATTAAGTCTTGACACGGAGAGTGTCCGCTTCGACGCAGATGCAGACAGAGAGGGGCTCAGTATCAGGCAGTGGAAGGGCTGGAGCTGAAGGAGGAAGAGCATGGAAGCAGGGCCACGGCAGGGGCACTCCCCTCAGCCACATCTGGCCGAGGGCTATTAAAAATTTCTTAGTGATGAGGGATTGTAAGTTACCCTCAACCGTACGGTGAAATAAATATACAGTAAACTGCAAATAACATTCAGCTTCAGTTATTCACCTGTGAATTGTACTTTTCCCACAAAGGGGTTTGAGTCATTCTCAGTGTATTTTTTAAATTTAATTTTGTTATGGAGTCTGCAGTTAAAGACCCCTCCTGATAATGTTACATCCGTTTGTTTCACTGGGACGAACTAAATAATAAAATTTGGGTACCCAGTGTGGGCCAACCAGGCCAACAGCTCTTCTTACAGAAAGCAGCTAACTGAAGCTGACCCCACCTGGATGTACCATGAGTTGCAAAAGCAAAGGGCAAAGGGAAAGGGAAGAGATGAGAGAGGCTGACTGGGATATAAAATCAGAGGAGGAAATGCAGAAGAGAGTGAGCATGTAAAGGGTGATATGTCTACTACGGGTCTGGAGAGTCTGTAAAGTAATGGAGGGATTCGTGAAAGAGGGACTTGCGTGAGTTGCAGATATTTTTGCTTTTGGCTGAAGAAAGAGGAAGAAAAGTTTGAGTGAGGAGGAGGGATGGCTGTAGTAGTGGGCAGAAGACTGTCTGTTTTATCCTGGCTGCAAAGACTGATGGTGCAAGGCCCCTGGAGAGAGAAACTGCTAGCAAAAGTAGAAGATACTGTTCTCCTGTGTGACCCAAGTGAAATGGTAGATGGGGCATTCCTCCCAGTGATAGACTTGAATGTTTTTCCTCTCAGGCATCCTAAGGATTGTGCTACAATCTCACTAGAAGACAGCCCTTTCCTGGGGGAGAACCTATAACCGAGGTGGTGATGAGGCACTGCCCTCGGGTGACTTCTGAAGGTCATCCACTGAGGGGGCTCTGGATCAGAAGAGGAAGCTGAGGTGGGCATACATGGTGATGTGTGTGTAAGCACATGTGTAACACCACTTGAAGACATCTAGTTATAATTAGATAAAAGTTTCTAGGATGCTGCAGGCAAATGTGGGGTCAGGTATCAGTGACACTTTATTTCTACTAATATTCCCCTCTGCACCACATTGTTGTCTCCATTTCAGTAATTAACTTCTAATTACTGTTTCTAAGCCTCAGTTTCTTAAGTATTTACTGTATTAAAACAAGAAGTGTTAAAGCCAGGATTCATACACATTTTTATCTGCTTCCAAAGCTTACTCATGTTGCCACTATGCTGTACAAGCCCCTTTATGCTCTTCTGCCAGTGCAGTCCCAGAAGCAGCTGAAATAACAGAACTTTAAAAGGGCAGGTCAAGCGTCAGATATTAGACATTGAAACTTAGGAGCTGATGGCCATATCAACCAGACAGGTCAACAGAGTCCTGAAAGCAGTGGCTCTAGGTAGAGACCAAAATCACCTCTGGTTATGAGAGGAGGAATTCTTTGTCTAAGCAGAACTCAAATATGGATGAGTTTACTAATGGTTGTTCTTATGATCCAATGTTTAGTCAATTACTCATGTTAAGAGCGGGCATTAATTCACCAATGGTTATGTTATCTTGGCCAAGTTGCTTAACTTGCCAAAAATCCATTTTCCATCTATAAGATGAAGAACATGAAAGCATCTGTTTTGTAGGATTATTGTGAGAATTCACCACAAATACATACTGTGGCAGATTGTCTTTTACATAGATGGCCACACCAGTATACATATCCCAATCCCACATGCATTTCTTAAATTGTGACTGACATCCTCCCACTGAAACTTGAGATCTGTGTTCTGTTTGAATCTGGGAGACTTGACTTCTCTGATCAATAGATGTGGCAGAAGTGATGCTATGTGACTTCCAAGGCTAGGTCATAAAAAGGATATAGCTTCCATCTGTTCCCTCTCTTAGGACACTTGCCCTTAGAACTCAGCTACCATGCTGTGAGGAAGCCAACTAACTCAAACAGAGAGGTCAATGTGGAGAGCAAACACGGCCCCCAGCAGGCTGCCACCACCAAATACCACATGTGAGTGAAGATGCTTTCAGATAATTCCAGCTCCCAGCCTTTGAGTCTTCCATCCAAAGCTCCAGACATCAGAGCAGAGACCAGCTGCCCTCACTGTGCCCCATCCAAATTCCTGGCCCACAGTATCAGTGAACATGACTCATTACTGTTCTGTGCCACTGAATTTGGGGTTAATTTGTTACGCATCCATAGTAACTGGAACAGATATAAGTAATACAAAAGAAAAATAAGATAGCCAGGGAATTTATGTAACTCATTTCCTGTTCATTAATCTAATATACACTGCTAGACCAAGTGGACTCAATCAAGAGTCAGTTCTGGAATCTAACAACTTAGTAACCAGATTGTCAGGAAAATACCACCAAAACATAGAGGCATAGTGATACTTTCTATCGACAGATTAAACATGGTCCCTAGTCCCTTTCAGCCTTTGACAGAGGAGCAAACTTCTGTTTACTGGTCTCTAACAAATGTTTTAGCTGAGTGCTCACTGATTTACTTTTAACTAAAGTTCTACTCAGGAATGAGGAAATTCTAATAGGTAGCTCAGGGGTGGCCAACCTTAGCTCTTGTAATAATAATAAAACTTTACACTTATAAATGGTCTTATATTGGGTTTTTACATTCTTAATCTCTAGCAGGGTTTATTAATGCATTTGGATAGGCTTAGCAGAGAGGCAAACTGTCCTTTTCCTCTTACCCAGTCTCAGCTCTTCTACCAGCATCCTTGAAACTGTGGCAGGCTAATGTTGCAGGGCTGTTAGCGTGCAAGTAGGGTAAAATCTTAGAACTTCAGAGTTCTTGGAAGTTATATAATGTCTTTCTATGCCTGCCCAATCCTTCCATAGTATTTATTTCTCTTCCAAGGGTGAGATGGTTGCCATGCATTCACATAGCATCTGGGCAAGTGCCAATTTACCAGGTCCTCTCAAGATTCTATCCCAAGAGGCTATTCCTTAATACAAGTACATAGATGCCAAAAGTGGTCACCAGTTTCTTTGTTTCATCCTCAGTTATACATACTTCTCTGTGGTTTGCATATAGCCTTATCATGTATCTCAGCAGCTATAAGCAGAAGCAAAGACACAGATTATGTGTTATAGGAGGAGAATCCTGAACTTAAGAAACCTGGATCTTGTATAATATGCAGTCAGCATGCTTGACCTTTGCTTCAGAGGGAGAATTTTCTTTGTTATACTGGGCAGTAAGCACACCTGCCTTTTACTTCATGGGGGAAACACTACCTCTATCTTCCAAGGCTGTAAGCAAACCTGATCTTTGCTCTAGAGGGAGATGCATCTATATTTTAAGGCTGTTTGCTATATGAATATCCTTGAGAAGATAGTTCAGAACAAAGGGCAGTCAGTATCTCTGCAAACAAGACGTGTAGAAATATTGAGAGTCTCCCAGTAATAACTCCCAATCTTTAAAGGATCTAAAGAAATTTCAGAACAACTTATAGTTTCACAAGAGATCAAAGATCAATGACATCTGTATGTGTCAGGGAAAGTAGAGATAAATGTGCACCATGACTTGGATTTGCATTTTTTTTTTTTTTTTGCTCTGGACTGTACTTCAGGGTGGTCCCCATC
Source organism: Camelus dromedarius (assembly GCF_036321535.1). NCBI lineage: Eukaryota > Metazoa > Chordata > Mammalia > Artiodactyla > Camelidae > Camelus > Camelus dromedarius. The sequence continues at coordinate 46,256,483 of NC_087437.1, forward strand.
ACTGGGGTAGCAAAGAAAACCTTAAAAAAATTCAGTTTCCCTTCAGTTCAAGTCTGTCTTTTCATATTGGTTTTGGGGATTGGGTGTCTATCGAGACTAAGCATCATAATTCACAATGACACTGTGAAGTAAACAGAGTGGGTATTTACTCTCTCCAGTTGATGGGAGAGGAAATTATTCCACAGTTGGTAAGAGGGAAGAGAACACTGAGGGACAGGTTGTAGTGGCAAATGCAGAAAGATAGTAAGAAAAGCTGAGTTTCTAAGACTTGCTTAAAAGAATAAAGGGGACTTACTGGGGCTCAGCTGCTTTGGGTTAGAGAGGGTATTAATCACTCACTGCTTTCATATCCATTCTCCACCCTTTCACTGCCCTGCTCTGCTAATTGGCTGCACCTTTATAAAAAAAGAAACTAGACAAACTGCTTATTGGCCCAGGGAGATGTCAAGAAAGACTGTTTTTTGGCCTGTGCTCTTGCCAGAAAACAAAAACAAAACCACCATGACAGGTTAACATCCAAATTATACCATCTGTGTGGTCTAAGAATCTGATACTGAGAAATTTCATATCAATTGAACTCTGGCTAGTGAGTTACCAGGGACCTCTGGAGAAGACAAAGCCACTCTGGAGAACCAGTGTTACAGCCCAGGTTGCAAGGGGCTCCAAAAGATTTTTGACTCAAGATGAGCTCACAATACAAAATTATAAAATAGGCAAAGTAAGAATTCGCCATAAGCAGTAACTTGAGATCATAGAACATTATGATAGAGACAATAAAAATTTTTGCTTCAAATAATTAGGTAAAAAGAATAAATGAATCTAAAAGGAAAGAATAATAGAAAATGAAAAATGTATAGGAAGATTTGAAAAAAAACAACCAAATAGTTGATTTCTGCTGCTGGCCACAATGCAATAGTCTTTTTTATTAGTGATTACTTTAGAAAAAATATAAAAAACAAGTATCTGACAACCCTGAAAATTTAGCAAAACTAAACAGACTGGGGGAAGGAGTCTACATTTGAAGAGTGACCTGTATGGAAGTAAATTTCCAGTTTTGTTCTCTTTTTAAGCTCCTTATCTTGCACTGAGATGGGGGCCCCAGTTGCAGAGCTATAGCTGCAGCTTAAACTCTAAGATAAACCACATCTTTCTGGCCAGCAGCTCAGAAAGGGGGCACCAGAGCATGGGGATGTCATTGGAGAGAGCTGAAGAGAGGGACTGATGTGTTTGAACTGGAACAAGTTCCAGGCTTATGCTGGACCTGTGCAAGCACGGGGCAGACCCAAAGCAATATGGCGAAGGCTGTGAACGCTGAACCCGATAGTGGAACCACTGCCTAGCGAAGGTGAGACAGACTTGCATTCTAGACCTAAATGAGTTGACTGTTTGCTAAAACAAATTCTCTGGAGGACTTTAGCAGGACCAAAGGTCTTACATACAACTGAAAAAACAACCAAACTCAAAGTGTCCAACATACAATTAAAAATTACACAATATACCACAAATAAACAAAAAAGGCCACCAGGAAAATGTGACCAGTTCTCAAGAGAAAAAGACAATAAACCCCTAAACCTCAAGACGATCCAGAGTTTACAGGTCAAAGACTCTAAATTGACTGCTATGCTCTGTATCAAGATAGAAACACTCAATGAATGGGAAGATAGAAGTTCTACTGAGAGAAATAGGATAACATAAAATAGAACCAAGTAGAAATTATAGAACTGAAGTACAATATCAGAAATGAAAAAAATTCCATGGATGGACTTAGTAGCAGAATAGATGACCAAAGAATCAGTGAATTTAAATATAGATGAATAATAATTATCCCATTTGAACAAGAGTAAAAAAATCATCCAAAAAGTTAATAGAGGCCTAGGGACACTGGAGACAATAGCAACATGTCTAATATTGTTGTCATTTGAATTCCAGAAGGAGAGGAAAAAGAGACTGGTGCAGAAAAAATGTTTGAAGAAATAATGACAGGAGCCTTCCCAGATTTGAGAGACACCAATTTACAGATTTAAGAAGCTCAGCAAAGCCATAACAGGATAAACTCAAATTAAAATGAGCCCAGATGCATCATAATCAACCTCCTGAAAACCAAAAAGAAAAAGAAAAAAAAAATCTTGAAATAACACATTACATAGAGGGGAACAACTTGAGTAACCAAAGATTTCTCTTCTGAGATCTTGGAGGTCACAAGATGGTGGAACTATACATGTTTAAAGTGCTCAAAAAAAGTACTGTCAATCCAGAATTCTGTATTCAGTAAAAATATATCAGGAAGGAAGGAAAACTAAGTTTGTTACCAGCAGATCTGTTCTAAAAGAAACACTAAAGGAAGTTAATTAGGTTGAAGGGAAATAATACTGAAGAGAAACTTGGAACTTCAGAAATGAAAGAAGAACAGTAAAAATAGTAAATAATTGGCTAAGTTTAATAGACTCTTAAGTTCTTTAAATTATGGCAGTTGACAGCAAAAATTATAACTTCAGTGGGTTTTTCATGTCTATAGATGTAAAACATTATGACAGCTATAACATAAAAGGGAGAAGGCAAAGGGACCTATATGGTTATAAGGTTTCTATATTTTACTTGCAGTGATAGAATATTAAATCAAAATGGACTAAATATTAGATACATCATTTTGTTTGTAGAGCAGCCATGAAAAATTATGTAAAGCCCAAACACCAACACAAGTTTAAATGGAATACTGAAAAACATTTAAAAATAACTAAAGAACCTTTGTAGAAATGTAAAATAGTCATTAAAATGGAAACTCAGTACATGGCTTAATCATCTGGTTAAAGGGAGCTAAAAAAAAAAATAAATTGAAAGCTAGATAAAAGAAAATTGCCCAAGATGCACCACAGGAAGATAAAGCGATCGGTTTTATTGATAGAGTCAATAATAATCTTTCAAATGTCTTTTGAAAGATTTTAAATTATATCTAAAGTGAAGTAATTGAATAATGTTCATCAGTTCTGTTTGATTTCATATACACCAATTCACTATTCACATTTTTAAATAAGTTGTAACACATTTGTTAATACCTGTGAGTTTGGACCCCCTGCTTGGAATAGGGTTTTTCTTTTTAAGCATTCACATACACTAGAGGTTTTGGGGTCTGCTCTGAACTATAAAGAAAACTTGGCTATGTTGTTTTCCAAGGTGTCCTCATTCTTACGGGCACAAATAACCGTTGTCACCAATTTGATTCTGTAATTTCTGCATCTACCTGCTGTGAATTGCAAAATTCCTTGGCAACACTTTAAATTCATTCAGCAACTTGAAAGGTCATGAGTCACCAGCCTGAATGTGGAGCCTAGCCAAATCTTGGAAGGATCATAGAAACACCCTCAGCTCTTGCTTTGAGGGAGTGGCCTGGTGGGAAGAGCAGGGGTGCCCCGGAGCAGGACAGCTCCCTGTGGATCTGGGAAGGGAGGCTGTGCTTAAAATGCACTGGAAACAGAATTTGGCAGCCATGGGTACTTGGTAAATTTTAGAGAATAAGAATTAAGGCTGTCCAGTGTTAGTAGGTTCCATGGTAGTCAAACAAGAACAAACCTTGTAATAAGAAACATAACAACTTTATTGTTTACCTAGCCAAGCACTGTCCTTTTTAATCCTCTTAATAACCCTGAATGACAGGCAGTATCATCCACATTTTACTGATGAGGAAACTGAAGTTCAAGGAAAGATGAAGTCAAAATTCTGTGACAGACCTGTCTAGCACCAAGGTCTTACCATTGAGCGGTCTCCTGTGTAATCTTCAGCATCACTGATCTCAATGGACATCTGAATAGATAATACTTATCTATTTAGGTGCTTATAATATACACACCTATAGGAACCTTTGACTTACATGCATAATGAAAAATGTTCTTGTTTGAGCATGGAGTCCCACAACTGTTTATGTCATAGATCCACTCTGAAGAAACATCTTCTTACTTAAGACCTTCTTACTTAGTGAGGGGGTCTGTGGGCAGCTTTAGGGAATAGGTTAGGTTATGTTCATTTCCTTTGTTTGTTAGTTGGGCTTTGTGTGTGGGCCTCTTGTTAGCCTATCCATTGGAGTTCTCTTTATACACACATGTACACAGTATTACTGTCTTAGATTCTCTGAAGTTGAACAAACCAGTAGGTAGCTGAGCTTAATTATCTACTCACTGTAGAGCCCTAGTAAGAACATGCCAATAAATGATCATGAACCTACATCCCTCAGGGAACACCAGGCTCCACTGAGCACAGCAGTTGGTGGATCAGGTCCTGGGATGGCCTTATGTACAAACACAGAACAGGGAGATGCCTAAGTAGTTTGTTTTAGGGGATTCTGAAAGGCCGTCTTTGCAATACCACACATTCCACTGGACAAATATTTACCTAATGAGCCTTATGTGTCAGGTAATGCATCAAGCTCTGGGTACACAAGGATGAAGTCAAAATCCATGACTTCTCAGCGCTCGCCATCCAATCACAAAGGAGGGCTGGAAACAAAATAGTGGATCTGTAACCATCAGGGTTGTAAACTTCACGAAGTCCCAGATGAGCACATAATTAATACTGTTGTGTGGGAAGGTGGGAGGAGAAAGCCAGGGAAAGCATACTGGAAGATATCTGAGTTGGATTTAATGGTTGAGTTAGAGTTCAACAGGATTACGAGAGCACAGGGCATTGCAGCCAGAGGGAAGTGTGGGGGCAGAGCAGATCCAGTGAACTCTGCTCCTGGCCAGTGAGAGGAGTGTGTAGCTTGAGCTTGGGACGCTTTGGAGAAGGACTTGGGGGGGAAATGTGGAAGACGAGACTGGAACGTTCAGAGGCCACATCACAAGTCACGTGGCTTTTTTCTGTTGGCTCCAGTTAGGGTGGCCATAAAATTTACTGTTCAAACTAGGATACTTTTGAGAGTAAAAGGGAGATGTTACAAATCATTGGAATTTAAAATTTTTAATATTCATTGATCATCAGGTTAATTCTATTATGCTTTTTGAAGAGAAAATTCTTTCTCAAAGTATAAAGACTTTTATCTTGTATATTAAAGCAAAAATTAAAAATCTCATTATGTGAACCATAAAAATAATATGAGCAAAAATTATTCTTGCTATAGCCACATTATATCTGCTTTTTTACAACTATCTCTAATATTATGTCATTAGTATTTTTCTGAGAATTGATATTTTTCAGTATAATCTTATTTTTAACATTTTAATGAAACAGTAATGTTTAAAGCTCTATTTTACGGTATGTAGATTAGAATGTTTGATAACTCCATTGAACTCTTTTTTTTTTTAATTGAGAAAATACTCTTCCTGCAGGCTCTGAGAAATGTTCAAAACAAATTATGTTAAATGGAAGATATTCTCAATTCATTTTTTTTTCATATTAAAATTTGTAAACATCTCTGGCTCTTTTCTTTCTCTATTCAGTGTATCTTTCTTCAACAAGTACTTTTATAAGACAGCTCATCAAATAAGTTGTCCCTGTTTATGATGTTTTTGAATTTTTGCCAAATATAAATGATACAAATTATAGGCTTTCTCAATTTCATTCCACTCTAGAATAGAATATAATTTATCCAACTAAAAATAGTAGCTTTATTAAATAATGCTGCCTACAAGTAATATGTTTTAAATGACAATTAAGAATTTTCAAACTGAAATTTATATATCCTGTAAGCTCTTGTCATTTAATTTATTCAGTTTTTCCTTTGGGAGGGTAAGTTTCAATGACTTCCTCATTGTAAACTTTGTTTTTAGTAATCAAAATTTATGAAAAGCTTCAAAAACTGAAGTGTTTTGACATTTCATTTGTTGAGCATTTTATTTCCAACTAATTTCAAACAAATAGCAAACAAAATTTAGAGCACTTGTTTATAAAGTTCACCTCCATTATAGGACACTTAGGTTGCCGTGAAATAAAAACTATTCAAAAGATCAAACATTTTTTAACATCCAATTGATTGCAGGTAGCAAAATGAGGAAGTATGTGTTGCCACATGAATATATTTGGTCATTAGTACCTGTGTCATTACAGATTTTTATGCAGTTAAATCATTTTAACTATGTATATACGTATACATATATGTGTAAAATTTGAGAACTATGGCTTTCAAGTACTATTGTATCTTGAGTAGTAGAGTATCATAACTTATTCTGACACACTTATGAATTACATGTGTACCACAACCAGGTCCGAGTTCTGCATAGTTCTAATCTTTTTAATGCTTCTTTAGATCTCTGTTTTTACCGTGATACTAGGTTCCATCAATTTCTAATTGTTTTACCACAACAAAAACAAATAATTGCTTTTAATATTAAAAAATTTAACTGAATTTAGTAATAGCCTTAGCAGAAATGTCAGATGTTTCAGCTATGCCTGAATGAAGTATTTTATAAGTCGACAAAAACAGTTGAACCATTTTTAAATTAATTGATTTTCTATTTGTAGCTGAAGACTGATGCAAAACTTGTACTACTTAACTGAGGCTTTTCTTCTAACGGAGATAGTACATTAACAACTCTCACTTTATTTTTTTATATTTGCACAAGGAAACTTGGAATAAAAAATAAGCAATATTAATTTAGAAAAGCCACGTGGTCTAAATGAAAAGTGACGCTTTACAGTGTGTTATGGAAACTCACCTTCAATGGCTGCATGTATTAAATTACCATGTTTGGGCAAAGTCTTTTGTTAACTTTGGAGGAGTTGCTGATGTGTATTCAGAAGTTTTTTTGTCTTCTGGTTTTCACATGGCCAGTGATATCAGTAGCTCACGCAGTGGATGGTAATTCTCAAGAAATGTTTGGTATGTATTACTTTGTAATCATTAACTTTCTTGATAAATGGAAATTCAGTCTTAACTTTTCATTAAGTTTGAATTTTCTTCTTTTTAGCTCATTGCCATTGAAAAGGTTTATTGCAAAATAAAAATGCATTAACAAGCAATAAAATATAGTTAAAGCTCTAACTATACTGTAAATTGCCAAATGACAAACTTTTGTAGTAAGAATATTCAGACTATTCTCTATGCACTCTTTAGCAGGGTTGCTTATTCTCTATTTTCTGCACATATTTTCACTGACATTTAACTTGTTTTCATGTTTCCCACTTGACTAACTGTCAGCCTGCTGACTTCCTGTAGTTTGAGGGCAGTGCCCTTGGACTGGAAGGAGTTAACTGGCTTTACCCAAGTATATTAAGATGCAGTTTAATTTATGAATGAATTATGAATGAGTAACCCTGTGTGCTGTTCTTAAAAGGGAAATGTAACTTGAGTTGGGTGATAAAGGGATTGGAAAGGAGAGTTGTATTATTTTCAGATTCAGTCAAATAGTCAAATACGACTAAATCTATTCATTGCACATGCTTCTCACAGAGTACCCAAAGAGCCTCTGGAAGTATAGATGCCCATTTAGACACATTATAGCTTATTTTAGTACAAATATTAATGTTATTTTGGCAGAAATCCAAAGCACGTGCTGAACAGGATGGGCCACTAGACAAGAGGCAGAAATAAAAACTATCTTGGGCAAATGAAAACATAGTTTATTCAGTCAGGGAGTACTGCTGCAGGTTTTAAGCAAGGAAATTATATAATTAGATTTGTGCTTTATTGGATAAATTTGGAACTCTGGCAATGAGCAGTACCATTATGGAAGGAAGAACTTATAAAATGCCATCTCAGAGATTTTTGGCAATAATAAACCATTTTCTGCTTTTAAATACTTTAATACAGTAAATTTATTGTGTGGTCAGTGTCACTTAGAGACTAGAGAGTAGGATTCAGCAGAAATGTAACCTGGACAGGAAAGTTTTAACAGGGACTCAAGGAGAGGTGGCTCTAGAGTATGTTGCAGTCCTACAGAAGTTAGAAAAAATGATCTCTGTCAGAAATTGGTAGTTGGTCTCCAATAACCATCATCTCTTTTCTCTGTAGTAGAATTGCTGGTTTTCAGCAGGACACATGTCTTCTCAACCTCTCTTGCAACCTGGTAATGCCATATATCTAAGCTTTGGCTAGTACATATCACCTAGAGTGCAGTGGAACTCCCGGAAGCATTCTGAAAGGGAGGGTAAATGCCCCCTCCCATCCTCGTTCTCCTTGTCTGGAACGCAGAGCTGATGGCAGATCTCAGGTTGATGGCAACCCGAATCATGAGTAGGGGAAGCAGGGTGCTAAGAATGGTGGAGCATCAAAAGAAAAATCATCAGAAGAGAAAGAGTTTGGGTCCCTGCCTTCTGTGGCCATCAAGGTGACCCTGAAAAGCTTCCTTCCAAATCTGTTTCACTTGAGAAAGCAATGAAGTTCTGACTGTGTCATAGATAGTGTTTAAGGCATTATCATTTTGAGTTGTCTGTCACGTCAGCTGAACTTAATTCTAACTGGCATGAGGAGATAATATAATGTTCACTTAAGAAAAGTTTTATATGACTTCATATTTGATCTTTACAAAACTTTTAGGTAAGTAGGGAAGGTGAACCCCCTTTTATCAAAGAAGAAACTGAAGTTCAAATATATTTCGCTTAAGGTCACATAGCTAGATGGGGATAGGTCTAATATGTAATTTGAAGACACTCACCTCAAATTCAGTTGCCTTGTTAGATGTGGAGTTGGCACAGCATTGATAAGAAAGACAGGGTTTGTAAGGGGAAGAGGGAGCCATGAAATATTAGTTTTACCCAGGACTAGCATAAAAGAGGGGCAATATATCAGATATATAAAAGTTAAAGAGTATCCTCAAAGTAATATAGTTCAATGTCTTATTTACTTAATAAATACTGAATAAAAATGTTGATATTGTCATGGCTTATTTCAATATTTTGAGATCCTAAAGCAGAACATCATATCATGTCAATGTAGGCAAATGGGTATCTTATAATTTAAATTCTTGAGGGTGATAAACTTTATCATGGACAATTTTAGGTGATCTCTTATTGTTATGTACCTGTTAGAGTAGCAGTCATATTATTATTTTTTTACCTTGAGAGATTAAACATGGGTGAGGGGATATGAATCATCTACTTGGACCAACATCAAACCTCACCTATGCTAATATATGTTAATCTAATGGTTGGAAGATCTAAAACTCCAATACGTTATTGTTTGTAGGAAACTTCAGCTATTTTTTTACAAGCTCCTATAACCTGAAAATATATTCTGGTTTATATTTATAAATCATTAAAAAACGATTTGATTGAATTATGGAGCTAATTCTCTACAACACGAAGGCAATTATTTTCATTGCCAGTAAAATTTATTTTGGATTTGTAATTTCATACTGAAAGCTTTGTTTAGAGGCAAAGTTCTCATGAGCTCTGAAGATAATTATGTTTTTAACGTTCTGGAAGCCAAAGTTTGGAAAGGGACAAGAAGAGATCTAATGCTAATCTTTCTGTATTTTATGGAATATTCCAGGGTTTCTTTAAGGTCCCCTCAACAGGCAGTTTCAAATTGTAACTGTATAAACTCAGCACTCAATGGCATAGAAAATACTTATTTTTCTTGACTAATCAATCTACTTACTCTTGGGGTGGCAGCTCATGAACTGACGTAGGATTCTGTCAGTGCTTAACCATACCAGCACACCTTGCAAAACCACTGAGAATTGAAAGAAAGAAAGAAGGAAAAATTAAAAAATTCTAATCTGGCAAAGTAACTATTATGCTTATTTTAGTTATGTTTATTATTTTCTTTGTTTATATTTAATAACTATGTTAATAGTTATATGTTGAAACAAAATTTTCAGCATGTTGGAAAGACTGAGTGGGCTGCACCATTGTTTCTCTTCTGGAACATATTGTGCTGAATATGTCCCTTGTGTTTTATAAAACTATTGTATATCCATTCTGTGAGGTAGTTTTGAAAGAGTTAAAAGCTCCCCTAGAGAAGTCCAGAGGCTATAGTTAATTATTAGCAAGGTCTCTTCTTATTAGATGCTTTTTTAAGATTAAGAAAAATCATTCCTCCTATTTTCCTCTGATCAAAAGTCACAAAGATTTGATGCCTCCGAATGCTGATGATGGCCTGTGGGTAAATACAATGCCAGGACTTCCAATTTTATCATGTATTTTTTATGTATACTCAAAGGTTACATTTTGAGCTTCGACGTCTCTTAATATTTGCAACACAGGGGACTGCTAAATCACCTGCATTACCTAATTCTAAGTTTTCCTTCTGTTATAAACAACTCCGAGAACATAATGTTTTGCTGCTATTAGCTGAGGAAGTAACTCCTAGCCCTTTGCTGACATTTCCCAGTGATAGCAATGAATGACAATAATCGGAAATAGGTTATTTTAAAATTTTAGAGCAAAATGTTTAAATGATCCTAAGAGACTAGAACTTGTTTGTGAAGTGGTCTGAGGAAGCTAATTCCGAGAGGAGAAGACCTTGAATTTATAACAGAGATGTGGAATTTTATAGCTGAAACCATTGGACACAGGCAGTAGCTTTATTGAAATGTCACAGACATTCAAGGCTTATTTGCGTTCTGTGGAAATGGTCGAGTTTTTGAGCATCTACTGAGCATCTGGTTCTCTTGGAACAGAGAGTGTGTAGATGCAGGACTGCGGTGATGCTCTCCTCACTCAGTGAGAGCCTTCTCGGGCTGTGTCTGCTTACTTGGCCATGCCAAAAATGCGGCTGAAGTGCCTTGACCCTTGGCCCATGGAGACTCCAGTGGCATGGCTGGGGATAGTCTCAGTGCTCATTGTAAAACCACATGATGGCATCTGGGACCATCTCGGGGGAGGATGGTGCTTTGAGAGTGCTGGCTTACTTAGGAGGAAGGAGAGTCCCACTTTCAGTGTTTCTTTCTATGAAGTTCAGGGGAAGCAGCATTTTCAGTTCTCTGCCTTTTCTTCTCATGGGACCTAATGCCCAGGTGTTTGTTCAGATAGAAAATAAGCAGAAGGAGTTCTAACAGGGGAACTTTTTTGCCTATCTTCTTCATTGCCCCCTTGCCAAAGTAAAGGAAACAGCTGGATAGATAATTGTAGGCTGCTGGAAGACTCAAGGTGATTGCAGTAGTGTGCTGTGGCCCTAACAAAGCAGAAGTGAAAGGGACAGGGAATTGGGTGGTGATATATGAATTGCTTTGAGGGCTCCCCTAAATAGTCCCAGAGAGGTGGAGCTAGTTGGGAGGCTAATCATCTCCACTGAGTTTTGGGGTTTCTCTGACAGATCTTTCAGTCACTCAAGGGGCTAAAGGTTGTGATCTATGTGTGTGATGCTAGGAAAATCTCTAATCCTCAAAAAAACAGTACTTTTCTCTTTTATTTTCATGAACTGGTCATCTTAAACATGCTGATAGAAATGTTTCAGGAAGTCCTGAAGTCAGAGGGGCATTCTCTGCCTGGGTGCTATTGCCTGACTAACCCTGTAAGCCTCTGCTCACTGGCCCTTCTCTGGTCAGCTTTTCCTAACACCCATCTTGTCCTCTGGAGTTAGTTGTGCCCTCCTCTGGGCTCCTGAAGCGCTCACAACATGGAACAGTAACTCTGTTTTTTGTTTATCTCTCTCCTGTTGGATTGTGAGCTGCTTGAGATCAGAGACTTTTGTTTTATTTATCTTTGTATAAATTTATAAATATATGGGAGTGCCTAGCATTGCTTATTAACACGTAGTTGGTATAAATAAGTGAATGTTACAGAATAACATTTTGATATAGTTTATAATTTTATTTATAAAGCAAAGGGCTTACCATAGAAATTTTGGAAAATGAGGACAAAAAGAATAAAGTAAAATCACTTATCCTACTATGTAGGGTGACCACTACAAACATTGATATATATCCTGCCAGGCTTTATTCCAGGTTTGTGACTGTAAATTTCAAAAAAAAAAAAAAGGAGAGAAAGAAAAGGAAAACAGCATTATGTAACACACATTCTTACAAGCTGCATAAAATATCATTATATTGTGAATATTTTTTCCATTTCACATATTCTTCTACTACAGTGCTCTTAATGATTATAGAGTTCCTTTGTTTGAGTGTACTGTAACTTACATGACCGTTCTTCTATTTATGGACATTTATGTCATTTCTAATATTCCCCATGGACAGAAAGTACCACAGTGAGTACGTACGTGCATCCCTAGTGACTTCCTTAGGATAAATTCCTGGTAGTGGAATTGCAGACAAAAACTCCTGAATTGCAGATAAATACCCCTAGGTGGAATTACTGGATCATATGATACTTCTATTATTAACTTTTTGAGGTACCTTCATACCTCCATACATGGTTTTCTATAATGGCTGCATTCCCATGAACATTCCCATCAACAGTGCACAAGCATTTCCTTTTCTCCACATCCTTGTCAATTCTTATTATTTCTTGTCTTTTTGGTAATAGCTATGGTTTTGATTTGCATCCCTGATAATTAATAATGTTGAGCATTTTTTCATGAACCTGCTGACCACTGTATGTCTTCTTTGGAAAAATGTCTTTTTAGATCTTCTTCCCATTTTTAAATTGGATTGTTGTTTGGGTTTTTGCCATTGAGTTATATAAGTTCTTTATATATTTTGGATATTAGCCCCTTATCAGATATACAATTTGCAAATATTTTATCTCATTCAGTAAGTTGCCTTTTAGTTTTGTTGATGGTTTCCTTTGCTGTTTGATACAGTCTTATTTATTTTCTTGCTTTTGTTGCTTTTGCTCTTGGTATCAGAATTCAAAAAATCGCTGCCAAGTCCAACATCAGGGAGCTTACTGTTTGTTTTCTAGCTGTTTTATGATTTCAGATCTTACACTAAAGTCTTTTATCCATTTTGAGTTAATTTTTGTGTATAGCGTAAGAGAGTGGTTGAGTTTCATTCTTCTGCATGTGGCTATCCTTTTCCCAACACCATTTATTGACGAGACTGTTCTTTTCTTATTGTATATTATTACCTCCCTTGTTGTGAGTTGTTAACCATATGTGTGTAGGTTTATTTCTAGGGTCTCTATTCTGTTCCATCGATCTATGTGTCTGTTCTATACCAGCACCATACTGTTTTGATTACTATAGCTTTGTAATATAGCTTGAAATCAGGGGGACATAATGTCTCCAGCTTTGTTGTTCTTAAGATTGTTTTGGTTATTTGGGTCTGTGTGTGTGTGTGTATGTGTGTGATTCCATGTAAATTTTAGAATTAATTGTTCTAGTACTTTGAAAAAATGCCAATGGAGTTTGCTCCAATGCTATTTCCTGTAGATCGCTTTAGGTAGTAGGGACAGTTTAATAATATTGATTCTTCCAATCTATGATCATAGAGAATCTTTCTATTTTCCATTTATTTATATCCTCTTCAATTTCTTTCATTAATGTTTTATAGTTTTCAGTACACAGATCTTTCACTCCTTGGTTAAATTTATTCCTAGGTATTTTATTCTTTTTGATGCAATTGTACATGGGATAGTTTTCTTTATTTCTCTTTCTGATAGGTTGTTACTAGTTTATAGAAGTGCAACAGATTTTTTTGTGTATTGATGTGTATCCTGCAACTTTACTGAATTCATTTATTCTGTTTCTTGATGGAGTCTTTAGGATTTTCTATACATAATATGTCATCTGTCAATAGTGATAGTTTTACTATTTCCTTCCCAATTTGGATACCATTTATTTATTTATTTATTTATTTATTTATTGTCTGAATTTTCTGGCTAGAACTTACAATACTATGTTGAATAGAAGTTGCAAAAGTGGGCATCCTTGTTCCTAATTTTAGAGGAAAGGCTTCAGCTTTTTGCTGTTGAGTATGATATTAGCAATGAGTTTGTCATATGTGGCCTTTAGTATATTGAGATACATTCTCTCTATCCTACTTTGTTGAGAGTTTATATCATAAATGGATGTTGAATTTTGTCAAAAGCTTTTTCTGCATCTATTGAGATAATCATGTGATTTATGTCCTACAAATTGTCAGAGTATCATGTTGATCAATTTATGGGTGTTGACCCATCCTTGCGTCCCTGGAATAAGTCTTGCTTGCTTGTGATGTGTGAGTCTTCTCACTGTATTGTTGAATTCAGTTTGCTAATATTTTGTTAAGAATTTTTGCATCTTTGTTCATCAGGGATAGAGGCCTGTAATTTTCTTTTCTTGTAGCATCCTTGTCTGTTTTTGGCATCAGGGTAATGCTGGGAGTATGTGCATTTAAAAGGTATTTGGATTAGATTACAAAGTTGTAATAACATATTCTTACCAGTAGCATATGACAATTTCCATTTCTCTGAATGCTTACTGTTCAATAGATGTTGTTATATACATGTAAAAATTGTCAATTTAGAAGTCTAAAAACAACGTAAAAATCAAGGTGACAAAACATTTTATCACTGAAATCATCCATGATTGCCTAGCATTGCTGGAACCCCTGAGTATATCTGGAGGCAAAAGGGATCAGCTTAAAATCTGTTGATGGTATAACTACTGGAAACAAGGAATAAGATTTTCCCAGATAAGAGCTGACATGGCAAGGGTGGAGAGCTTTAGGGAGGGAAGGAGAAGACAGGGAACACCTCTGGGAAATCTAGAACTTAAATGGGCCAGGTGGTGACAATGGTGAATGCCACCTCAGAGCCCAAGGAAGAGATGCTGAGTCAGTTCAGAGAACAGTCTGGACCAGAACTGAGGAACCAAGGAAAAGACATGTTATGCCAAATACTGAGAAGTTGGGAAGAAGACTGGGTATATATGCAAGGATTGTAAATCTGGGAGAGAAGGTTTTAGAAGCCCACACTTAGCCGAAAGTGCAAGTTAGATCAGGGCTCATGAACAGGTGGAATGTTGATGTTGTTCTGGAGACCAAGAAAGAAGAGATGACCTTTTCATCAGGCTGGCTTAGGGTTTTTGGCTTTGCCACCAACTGTGTGACCTTGAGTATAGTGCAGAGGCTAAAGGGTCTCAAGTTCTCCTATTAAAAAAAAGAAGGGCTTAACAGTTTGGTAAAAATGATCTCTGAGAGTCTTTCCAGCCCAGGAAATCTCTGCTTGTATTTCAAATGAAAGCATTGATGATGGAGGGGAGGAGGAGGGGACATTGTGCAACCACGGATTTAGCTTATATTTAGATTTATGCTTTGGGGTTATTACTTCTGACAACAAATCATCACCCAGAAGCCCACTAATATGTTGAAATAACTACTCTGTTTTGAAATTCTAAACTGTGACGCCGCTTCAGTTTACTTGAATGAACAGTGGTGACATAATCAGCTGCAGATATTTCTTTCCTACCCAAGACGTCTGTGATGTTCGACTCCTAACAGTAATCCATAAGTGTAGAAGGTTGTGCCGTCAAGCATTTTCATTTCTCTGTAGGCCTTGTCATTAATGAGAACTTTGAGTTGAAAGGGACTGGAAATCTGAGGAAAGTGTGGGACCAAATCCCCAGCAAATGTAAAGCGACAATTGCTTAATTTTAGGAGACACTTTTCCGTGTTTGGCTTTTCCAGCACTGCAAGTTGGAATGTTTGTCACTGGAAAGTCAAAATGCCTGCAAAAACAAATGCCCAGTTTTCAAATATCTGGTCTGTATCATTTATTTTTAATACTAAATGTGACATAGTGTAATGTTCTATCGATTAAATTAAACTGCATGGGTGAGGGAGATAGAATTTCAATCGAATTCTTAGATGAAAAATGAGCTGCTTGTCACAGAGTTTTCCTGGCAATCGTCTAGCATCCTGATAGATATTGGCTGGCTCCACTTAAACAGCTGGAACCTTGCAGCCTTCAAGCTGTATTTATATGAGGGGTACCTCCCACTCAGGAAAAAGTCTTCGGTCTTTAAAGAAGAGGGAAAGAATTTCTTGGCTAGTTGGGAGCTTTAATAATTATTTTTTTCCCCAAATGATTGACATCTTTTTGGAAATTTTACATGCTTGTTTTTGTGTGAAGTCGTTTTGATATGCTGCACAGCTGCAATGTATGTTTAGAAGAGGTACTTTGCACTCAGTTCTTCTACCACCAAGTGCCTAGGAAACAAAGAAGCCTATTTATCTTGCTGTCTGCTGTTTAAATGATGTTAATGTATTTGGGAGCTGGTGTCATCCAAATATGATGCTTTAGGAAGGTGTTAACAAAATTTAAGATTCTAAGAAGACTTTCTGGTGGGATAGCAGCAGTTCAAAGGGGAGTTATACTTTCTGTTTTAGTGTAATCAATTTTGTTCCTTGTCCCCAAAATGTGGGATAAGAATGTTTTCAACAGACCTAGATTTCTGTACAAAGATGGGTAGGGGTAGGGTGAGAACCTTCTAGTGACTCGTAGCTCAGAAATTCTTCCTTCTTGGAAACTTAGAACAAAATGAATAACTTCCTCTGGATCATGATGACATCTGGGAGGCAGAAACTTTGAGAAAAACAGCATGAGGCCATTATGGGCCCAGCAGTTGTGGTCAACTGATTTAGAATGTCATAACCAATGAAGTCACTGACCTTGTAGCAACACAGCTAGGGTACAGTTTCCAAGAGAATGCCCAGGGCCTACGCCCCATTCTTTGGGGATAGACAGTCAAAGATGAAATGCAGCCTGGAGAATCCAAACTAAGAGCACCTTGGGAAGGGAGCATGGTCGGCAAAGCCAGGTGATGGAGCATGTCTCTGAAAGCAGAGCCCAGCACAGGGGGATGCATGCATGAAATACAGGAGACAATCAGAGGAGGCAAGAGTTTCTTTAGGAGGACAGCAAGGAGGGCCCTGTTAGCTGTGTAAAGCAATGCATGAAATTCAATGACAATGAGACGAAAATAGTTTGAATATACAGAAGTACAACCAGTAAACACCAACAGTTGTGGTGGCAACAACTAGAGCAGTCAACTCTATGTATTGGAGACTGAGCTTAAATAAATTCAGAGGGAGTAAACCATGATAAACTTGGACTCCAAAGAAAGGATGATGCTAACAGAAAAACACAGAATAAATTATGACATAGCTATTTAGAGAATACTACACAGCCATTTGAACGAAGATACAGATGTTTGTTTTCCAATGAATGTCAGACATATCTCAAGTGAAAACATACTGCAGACAGTATACTATAATCAATTTGTGAAAAGTACACATGCATGTATGAATCCATGTGTGATTGTATGCATTTATGTGTGTGATACTTCTCTATGCATGCATACTTGTAAGTGATATAGGGAACATTTTTAGCAGTTTCCACAAACCTTCTCTAAGAAGCAGATCAGATAAGGTCAAGCTGGTGCTGCCGGAAGGATCAGAAAGAAGAAAATGTAGCGTTTAACTTTGTCTCCTTATGTTGTTTGTATTTTTGAATCATTAGCATGTGATAGTAATAATGGTGATGATGATCATGGCAACAATAATTTACAAACAAAGAGAACAAGAACCTAAGTCGAAGCTTTGTTTCTAGCCTAGTCAAAGGAAGCTAGAAGAACTTAACTGCTTAGTGCCAAGTTGTTCATCCACCTAGGTGCTGCTACTCACTGGAGAGTGCTAGAGAGTAGACTAAATTGTATTTTGAGGATACTTGGAATGATAGTGTTTTCATCTCTCAGTAATTCTTTTTTATTTCCAGTCCTGAGTGGTCCCCCTCAGATACCACAATAAGAAATACTTTGGCAGAGTTGACTCTGCCAACCTGGCTGCATCAGTGCAAGTGTCCAAGTAGGGTGCCTTGACTCTGGCTGGTGTGTTTCTAGTCACATAGATTTCAGCCACATGGCTGGTGCCTGAACAGGGTCTGTCTCTGGTCTGGCTCTTCACTTGAGTCAGCATACAGAGAAAGAGGGTGCTGCCAGCTCAGCAGACCACTGACATGGGATGTGAACACAACAGAACGCTTTGACTGGCCTCTTGCCATTTTGATACAGGAATATCTCATTCAGTACATCAATGGACTTGAGTCTCTCCTTCAAGTGTGAGAGAACATGAACGACTTACGTAGCTTCTTAGGCAGGAAGGAGGGATGCATTTCTTAAAAGCTATTCCTGAATGTCTTCCTCTTGTGATTAGAAGGGAGGAGGCTGGCTGGGGATGGGGGCGGATAACATTCTTCAGCTCCTAGCTGGGCTGCCAGCCCAAAAATCTTTTTTTTTTCCCCATGCACCATATGGATGCAGGAAAAATATAAAGGATGTGTTCCTTGCCCTTGAGGAATTTATAATCGGGTTGGGGGGCAGCCAAACTGCTGCTGGGTAGCCTTGGATCAGCTGCACCATGAGCTGGTATGGTGCAGCTTGTGCTATCCCAGCAGGCCCCAGCTGATCCCCTTTCTGTGTCGAGGCCTGATCCAGGCCTCAGGTCAGTGGGCTGCAGGGGGAGTCACTATCTCATTTCTTTTGTTTTATAGCATTGGTTTTGGCCACTGTTATAGGAATTTCTCAAAATAAAGCTTCTGGTGAACCATCCCTGGTTCAAGTTAGCAAGCCACATCATTACTAAATGGTGGTAGAACATCCTTTTACTTGCCAGAGAAAGTACAGAGAGGTATAAACAAATACATGCACACACATATGCATGCATACACTAGCAACTATAAAATTGGTCTCTTTGGTGGTACTAGAAAAAAAAACAAAACAAAACTGTGTAAATCACCAGTTTAAGCCCTGTTGTTCTA
This sequence comes from Camelus dromedarius, assembly GCF_036321535.1. Classification (NCBI taxonomy): domain Eukaryota; kingdom Metazoa; phylum Chordata; class Mammalia; order Artiodactyla; family Camelidae; genus Camelus; species Camelus dromedarius. The sequence goes on from NC_087437.1 coordinate 46,275,047, forward strand.
ATTTCAGGATAGAGAAGCAAAGGCATGTGTTCCCTTGACAGTAGACATTTAGTAAATAGGTCATATTTTCTGATTCCTAAACCAGTATTCTTCCCCATGGTAGAATTTGAGAATGCCTGTTAATGTGGGCTAAGTTCATGTTATTTTAGTGTATTTCCAATGAGAAGAGATGAATTTCCAAGTGATATCTTCATTTTTACTCATGTGACTACCTAATGTCAACAGGAGCAGTTGGAAAACAAAAAGTTACTTAATCTGTTTGTGTTTTCATCTCTGTCGGGTATGAGCACAGAGATAAGATGGGCCGAATCAGGGATGGGGAAGGAGAAGGGCCTGGCCCTGGAGATTAGATGACCCGTCAGAACAAGGTAGGGGCTTGGGTGGGACTGTGAGTGGGAGAGAGGCAGATAGCAGATAAGGGGAGGGGGAAGAGGGCGGGTGCTGGTGCCCAAGAGATCTGACAGAGGCAGCAGGGAGCAGGAATCTGTCCTGAAGAGAGCCAGCGAGACTCCAGTTCAAAGGGAGCTATGCCCAAGACAGGGACACAGCCATGGGGAACAAGGCAAGTCCCCAGATCCTGAATTGTCTGCTGACACCAGGGCTTAGTTACTAGAGGTGAGGGACATAGAGTCCTACCTGCATCAATGGCAAGACTGACTTGATGTGGAGTCTAGAATCCAACAGCCTAGGATTCTTTATTTCCTCCAGACCATTAACAGATTCTCTACAAGGCTTGAGTCAGCGGGGGATTCCAGGGAACCAGGCTGGTCAGTGTAGGAGGCAGAGCGGGTAATGCCCTGACTTTGGAAATGGGTGAGTTGACATCATGACAGTTTAACAGAAAAAAGACTAGAGGAGAACAGGTCCAAGGTCAGCAAGACTTGACTTTGCCACCTGGTTCTCTACAGTAAAATTTCTGTAAAAGAAGTTGTTAATTTGAATGGTTGTTGATCAATGTATAGAAAATAGAACAAACTTCGGAGGTAGGTAAGATCGTCATAAGTGCTATAACAAGGGTGAGTCAGAATGCTTAATTTGGTGGGGGGATTGGTGAAGCCATCTCAAGAAAGAACAAATTCTAAATAGGGACTGAAAGGACTTGTTGCAAGTTGGAAAGTGTTGTGGCACAAGGATAAGAATACAGAAATTTCAATGAGAAGTTTGAGAGGGAGGTATGAAGGTGAGGAGAGCAAATATTAAAAGATCCTTGCAAAAACTTGGTTCTGAAGGGAAAATAAAATGAGGTAGGGAGGTAGTTTGAGGACCAGTGTTTCCCCTGAGGCGTTTGACATAATGGATACTCTGCATCACTCCAGAAAGCTTATATCTTCTGCTGAGTTGGTGGGTAGGTTTGTAACCCCTCCTTGGGGAGTGCTAGCTGGTGGTTTACCCAGTGTTGGGGTAAAAGGGCTATGTTTTCTCAGGCTATTTTCAAATCCTTGAAAGCCCAGAAATTTGGCCTTTGCTACCTTCTGTCTAACATTTTTTTCTTCATCTCTTAAGAATATATTAGCATTTATTAGATATGATAGATGACACTCTGGTTGCTAAGTATGTAGAAAATAAATGTCTTTTTCTCCTTGAATCAGAAAAAATACATGATTGAAATGAAGGATCTAGCAGGGATTTCGAAAAAGGGGTTTATTTTTCATGACCCTGGGGTTTATGAAGTCTGTGTGAATGGTTTGTTGTCATTGCATGCTCTTTGTTAAAGGCGGTGAGTCAGTGAAGGAAATGTGAAGGAGACATAGGTAAAGAAAAATAAGCAAGTGCCTGAAAGTAGATCTCAGCACCTCCTTATCTGGGAAGGTCTTAAACTATATCAGAACATGTAAATATTTGCATTTGGCTTAGCACACTTTCAATGTCTAGCATTTACATACATTCTGTGTTGTATGATATAGCTGGGTGATGGTGAGAGGCTGTTGTTCCCTAGAAAAGCACCTGAGGAAGATCACAGCAAGAGCTGTCCTAGTCATGGAGTCGGTGGTAAAACCCTGCACCTTTTTTTTTTTTTTTTAAATTTTTCAGAAAATGTCCCCTCAAAGAAGTTAACATTCTCCTCTCTACTGACTCATCTGATGGGAACAATCAGTTCACAAACCAATGTGTGGGCTAACTCACATGGCCCATCCACCAAAAATTGCAAAGAATATCTTTTTCCCCCCATATGTGAACAAGTGATGAGAAGAAGGAAGTCGTCGCCCCTAACCCATGCCCTTTTAAACGTCAGTTGTCCTACATTCACTGGTGTTGAAGTAACCATAAACATGTTAAATGCGTACTGAAATAGTAGCAAGGTAGAGAATAGGGGCAGAGGGGCTAGGGAGAGGAAAGGAGAGGGGAGACATTTCATTATTTAACATATTTTGCCCAAAAGTCACAGCATCAGTCAAAGCAGATTTTCTATCATAGATGCAATTATTGGATACCTTACATTTGATACCAAATGGAAAAAAAAAAGATTTAGAACACATTTGCACAATGTTGAAATGGTTGATTATTTATTCACATCCACCTATCTGTCCCTTTCCATGAAGACATTTTGGAACCCATTAGAGATTATTTCTCTACATCGTAAGCAATTCACTAGGTAAAGACAGTAAGTCTGGGCCAACTTGGAAGGAAAATAATATTTACACAATGCATTTAGTTTATGAAAATACAAATCTTTTTCTTTACAGCTCTTATTAACTATCATTGTCCGACAAGACAAATCCATCAATTGGCTTTAGCCGTAGGTGTCTTGTTTACCAACTGCCTCTTTCTTCTCCCGACTTAAGAGACAGATGTAATTTAAAATGAGGATTAGAAATAACTGTCCTGAAGTACATGTAATTCTGGCTTTGCTTCTGATAAAGGTTATTGTATAATTAGCTGATTCATAACATACTGTATCATATCAGAAAATAGAACCCTTTGGAAACAAGTGACAGATGATGTACAAATAGATAGCCTAGCAATGTAAACATTAGCAGGGGGAATTCCTTAAATGTCTGCTAAAAGCATTTGATTTAATTTTGCCTATCTTTTATCAGATTTTTAAAAATGTATAAACCAAATGACAAACAGTAATTATCTTGAAGGTGTATGGCATGATAAACCTGAAAATACATGATGTGTTTTCTTATTTTTTTTACAAAATATTTTTTTAGGGGGCTGGTTTGTTGTATTATAAAAAGCTATGATTTTTTTCACCCATAGTTCATCTCCTGGAAAGTACTGTAATTAAGATCTCAAGAACTAAATAGGCTGGCACAATCATCAAATGACAATGAGCCATTCATGGTGTTGGGGCATCAATCTAATAACATAAAAACTATTGGTTTTGAAAATCTTCCTCTGTTTCGATATAATTGCCATTTCCACTTGTATGAAACTGAGGTTAATTTATGATGGGTTTATTTCTAGCCAATCCTGCTAATGTTCCAGGACTTTTTCATATTCTGTATCATTTGATATGTATTGTCATAAAGCTTTTATATTTTTCAAACACTTCAGCAGTTTTATGCATTGAGTTTATTATTAAATGTCATTGTGTCACTTTATGGGATCCTATTTAAAGAAGTTAGTAGCTAGGGAAAGAGATGAGAAATATTTATAATTCGACCCCAACTAAACTCAAGGGCAATATGGGACTTAGTAAAGAGAATTTGTAAATTTCTTAGGTGCTTTTCATAAAAATAAAGCCAAAACACACCCAAACAAAAAAGAAAACCTAAGATGAAAGCAAACCAAAGAAAAATTTTACTTGGTAATGACTTATTACCAGATACTGGGTTTTACAAATATGAAATTCTAGACAAAATGTCAAGTTCTGGAACAACTCTTCCTATATTTCACAGTCATTTAAAGGCTAGCTCAAATGTCCCTTTCTCTACCTGCCAGGCAGAATTAGGGCTATCCATGCCCATAATATCATAACATTGTATTCATAATGTGTTTTCTTGCATAGTCATTTGGCTAGTTTTTAATGTGGTTGACACCCACTCAGCCTGGAATTTGTAGAGAACAAGGACTTTGCTTTACCCACTTTTGTTTTTCCAGCAACTAAGACCTGGTGCATGGAAAGAGCTCAATCATCATTTTTGAAATAACAGTTTTTGCAACTTAGGTCTTATGCAATAATGACACAATTCTTTTTTTTAAACACCTTTATTGTGGTATGATTTCTATACAGTAAACTACGCATGTTTCAGATGTACAATTTGATGAATTTTGGTAGGTGTATACGCCAATGATACCACCACCACAATCAAGACAGCTAACATTTCCATCTCTCCCCAAGAGGTGCGAATTTTGAATTCCCAATTTAACCGTTCCCACCTCCTTTCCCCCTGGAGACCATAAGTTTGTTCTCTTTGTCTGTGAGTCTGTTTCTGATTTGTAGATAAGTTCATTTGTGTCCCTTTTTTTTTTTTTTTTTTAGATTCGACATATAAGTGATATCATATGGTATTTTTCCTACTCTTTCTGACTTACTTCACTTAGAATGACAATCTCCAAGGATGACACAATTCTTAATAACATAAGAAGGGAAAGGTCTGCTTGGATCATTCCCTCTCAGTAATTGCCCAAGTGGGTTAGTGGCAGGATGGCTGGGTGTCCATAGCAGAAATGGAGTAGAGATTTTCATTAACTTAGTGGGTTATAAACACACAAACCAAGGAATTTGTAAATATGTAATTCGTAAATACCTAATACAGATATGTTAAGTCTTCTCCAACTGGGTCTTTCTAGGACCAAAGAGGTTTGTGTAAAATTATTTTTTCTTACATGGAAACCCTCTGTTTCCCCAGTTGTTTCAGTTACCTGTTTTTGAAGCAGTTGTGGTTGATGTCCTTCCTGCCCGAGAAAAGGCAAGCTGAACCGTCTTTCAGGCTGGGCCTTAGGACAAGCAGTGTAGGCAGTCACTATTGTGGTATACAATCTGAGAAATACTGAAATACTCTTGTCCTAGGATATTCCCTGGAACTGGTCCCTTTGTGTTGACATGCTCTTCTTTGAGGATAGAATTGGAAAGGTTTTGGGTATTTTTTACTGGTCTTCAGAGTTAGTTCCTCTGGCATTTGCTGGGCTCTGGTTTCTGGGTGTGGCCCCTTCTGACAGAGGATTAAATCACTGTTTTGAAAGCACCCACTTGACCTTGGAGCTTGTCTGTTCATCTGATCTTAATTTAAATTTCTGAGAAAGTAGGCCCCTATCACATGTCACCTTGGATGAGCATCCATACTCTAGTTACCTCCAGTGCTGTGTCTTCCTTTTATCTTCCCCTCGGTTTGCCTCACCCTTTAATGCTTGCTGGGCTCCTGCAGACATTTGGGTTTGCACTCTCTGCGTTGTATCTCTGACTTCTGTTGTTCAGGATAGTCATGCTTTCCATATGATGGTAGCTGCCATTCATAAAATAATATTTAGACTGCAACTGGTCATACTGAAAGTGAGATAATCAACCTTTGTGCTCATAGTTGAACTTAACAGGAAGAGTACCTTCTTTTACTGTTTTTCTTTTGTTTAAGGAACGGTTAAGATAAAGATGAGGCTACAGTTGGCAACTATATGTGAAGATTATGCTGTTTCCGCACTCTGGTGAAGCCAAAACCGCAGGTAGAAGTAAACAAAACAGGTTGTGAAAAGGTAGAACTTCACATGGTTTTGGGGAGGACATCTGGGGAGATTGTGTCAATGGCACTCTGGGTCTTCTTTTGGTGGCTTTAATTCTTCCAGCCCTGTTCCTGAGCCAGAGAGCATCTTGAATCCATGACTAGCAGCTCCTTTTTACCCCCTTCCCCAACAAAGAAGATACAGAGGAGGATTAGGAGGGGCATATATGCCGGTTTCCTTTTGTTCTTAAAGTCTCATTTCTACCCTAAAAGGAATGCTTTATTTCTGTATGATATATAAATCACTTTCCTCTCTTTTAGAAATGGCCTATTTTGAGAAAAAAACTATGGGTCAGTAGTCTACTTTTTAGTGAAGTTATAATAATCACTCTTGGTATTTAAGGAGAATAGTTAAAGAAAACAGTTTTCAATGGGCATATGTGTTAAAGAGATGCTTTAGCAATGAAAATGGACAGGATGACTTTACATTTTGAAAAATCACATTATGACCTCATTCTAAAATGCCATCAGTAAATTAAGGTTGAGATGCATTCTATTTATGACTGATTTTCTTACAAAGGACACAAGAGGCTTGAAAGAGATTCAGTTTTTTTGGATTTATTTATTTGCTGTTGAACCAGAGGGGCGAGCACAGGGAGAAGAAACAGAGTTCAGGTGTAGTTTGATTATGTCCTTTTCAGTGCCTTGTTCTTACATGTGGCACTTATAAATAATAGGAAGGTAATATTTAGACTGATCATTGGAAAACAGATCAGCATGTCCTTAGGAAATTTTGCTTCTAAGGAAATTTGTAATTTGGCCAAAGAAAAGGTTACTGAACTGCAAGCATCTTGGAGATGAGGAAGTGGCCTCTGTAGTCACCAGCATGGTTTTGATGGGTGAGGGTGATGAATGTTGCCTGGCTTCCAGAAAGTCTGGACAGAAGAGGGCAAATGAATTGGGAGAAGACAGTCTTTCTGTTTTTTTGCCCCTTACAGCTAGTGGAAATTGGGCGTCTGTTGGGGAGCCCACGTGTCATATTTGTGGGCAGTGATGATGGCAGAGAAAATTGGGTGGCATCAGGAGTGGGGATCCTTGGGCCAGGGGAAGTGCTCCAGACAGTAGCAGCTGTGTCTCAGCAGTGTCTTTTGGTAAACCACGGCATTGCCACAAAACAGGTTATGCAATAAAACCTTGAGAATACTCAGCTGTGTCAATATATTTTTCATAGGTAATTTTACAGTTTTAAAATTAAAAATTACTTTTTCTTGTTGAAAGAACAGTTTTTTAGTTCTTTGAATTATAAACGTGAAAGTACAAAAAGAGAAAAAGAAGGCTAAAAACACTCACAACCCCACTTACAAGAGTTAAGAATTCACCCCTGTGAACACTTTGGAGTGGATACTTTCCTGCTCCGATATTGCTTTGTAACATTCCTCATTTAATAATACGTTGTGGACATAATTCCTATGGATCAGTGCTCATCTAAGTTAGATTTAGTGATCTATAGTTCTTTTTTTTTTCCTGCAGAATTTATAGAGTGTGATCAACACTCAGACTTAGACAAGGGTAGGTGGACCTCTAGGCCAGGGCAGAAGGTTGGAATAGATGATCACTGATCTATGAAACGTTACTTGGGAGGTTATTTGAAGGTGGAGATCATAGCTTTATCTAATCAACCCAAAACCCTGAGCAAAAAGGCTAAACAACTCAGTCCAAAAGTGGGATGTTTGTTAATGATTTAATTAAATATTTGTTTTTCTTCTTCAGTGAAGGCACTATTTACACCCAGTGCTATTTGAATCAGTATAAGAATTTTCTGCTGCCTCCAGATGAGGTGAGAAAGGAGGGGTTGTAGGAGAAGGAGAGGTTCTTCCTCTGGGTTTAGCCCTTTACAGTCTGTGCTTTCTCCATCTCATTTGCCTTTTGTTCCTTCTCATATGGACCATGTATCAGCCTCCTGTCACTGAGTTTCTCTGCAAGCCAGTCTATCTTTTGACTAATTTCCTAGTTAATGTAAGGCTCAGATTGTGTCCCTCTCTTGCAGTTTTACACTGGACAGTGTTAGGCTGCTCACATAAGAATATCCCATGTTGTATTGTGACATTCAGGGGTTTCCAGTAGAGACCTGTCTCTACGGGTCTTTCCTAAATTCATTCATTTATTCAGTGTGTTCTTGAGCTGTTCTAAGTACTGGAGACAGATAGTGAGCATGACTTGGTTTTGTTCCTTACCATTTCTCTGAGATCCTCACAGACTCACCCTCTAGGCTTCTGCTCTCTGGGCCATGGCACCTGCCTTTCCCTCTGGCTGTGATGCTCTCTTTTCAAACTTCTTTATTAAAATCCCTTAGAGTTCAATTTAAACTCCACCTCCTCCATGAAGCTGGCTGTGATCCTTCTGGCCAGAAGTTGTCTTTCCTTTTTCAGATCTCCCCTGGATGCCAATGGACAACATCACTTAGTATTATAGTTACTTCTGAATATGTGCTACATCTTCCCTATCAACCTAATCTGTTTAAGAGCAAAGGATATTTCCCATTTATCTTTCTTTTTTTTCTCTTCCTATAGGATAATAAAGCACAAAGATTAAGGGTTTGGGGAAACATGGTCAGATAAGTCTGGACCTAAATCTTGGCTCTACCATCTTGTCAGCTGCATGACCCTAGGCAAGTTACTCACTCACTTCGGTTTCCCTATGTGTAAAATGGGAATAATAGTTGTTCAGAGATTTGCCTGTGAGAACTAAATGAGATAATCTATTTATTGATGAAATAGATAACTGTTCCTGACACAAAAGTAAGTTCTCAGTAAACTTTGCATCATTGTTCCTCAATGTGTATTTGCTAAATAACTGAATTAGCAATTGGTCTCTTAAGTAACTCAGAATCAGTCCCTATTCTGGCTCAAAAGAATCTTTCTGTATTCATCTCTGTTTATAAAGTATTGTTTAGAAAGTTGAATTATCTAAAAAATCTTGTTTCTTCATTTTTATCTTCTTTAAATAGACTGTCCAACTCCATCCTTTCTCACATGTTCCCCTTGTGTTTGGATATTAATAGTAAAACCATTGCTAAGTGGTGACTATGAAATGAATATAAACAGACAGCATCTTCACAGAAATTTTAAAAAGATCATCTGATAGCAGTGTTTTTGCCTGCATTTCCCCTGAGAAGAAAACGCAGCCCAAAGAAGGGCAAGGCGCTTCTGAAGCCCCAGAGACAGAATAGCTCAGACAGAAATAGACACAGATCTCCTGGTGCAACCTCCGTGGTTCCACCATGAAGCTGAGCAAAAACACCTTCTTTCGATTTGTTCTCTTTTGAAAAGCAAGAGAGCTATGTTAAACATATTCAACAATTTTCTTCAGTGGGGGTTAAAGTCTAGTTTTGTGTCCGTGAACACAGGAGGAGGCTGTGTGGTTGAAATGATGACAGTGAAAGTTTGTGCCATTAAGTTAATAGAGGTGATAACATGAACAAAACAGGCATGGGGAACTGAGTGTCAGAGTGAGAACAGGTTGGGAGAGGATGTAGTCCAATTCCTCAGTTTAAAATGAGGAGAGGTTAAGGGACCAATGTCACACGCTGATGGCAAAGGGCAGTACTGTGTGGTTGTCAAAGGCACACGATTGGAAGCCAGGCTGCCGGAGCGGGTGAGCCCTGCCACCTACCATCTGGTGCCTGAGTAGTGACTTACCCTCTCTGTGTCTTGGTTTCCTTCCGTGTAGAAAAAGGGGTAATGAGGATGAAATCACTTTATGTGTGCAAAGCTTTTAGAACTTAAGCTGGCCCGTGGTGATTATTCAGTATATATTAGCTGTTGTTAGTGGTAGAAGCGGGAAAAGAATCTGGCACTATTCTTTTCTGAAGGGAGGAGACAGGTTATCATTGGTGCATAGAGAAATGCTTTTGGGGGATTATGTGGAGGTGAGGCGCCAAAGTAGGGTGGAGGATGGGAGAGATGGGCTGGAGGTGGTGATTTAAATGGGTAGAGAACTGTGCACATGGTGTGCTTTTGAAGACCGAGGGAAATGTCTTCCCATAAAAAACTTTCTAGTGTAACAGTCCTGGAAGTCTCACTTTTGAACAACTTCTTTGGGCCAATCATGGCCCTTTCTCTGTAGTTGTCATTTAAAATGACGACATTTGGTGATGGAGTTAAGGATGACCGCAAGTGATTAACATTAGCACAGAGCCTGCATTAGTTTATTCAAGGCCCTCAAAGGCTGAGACCTCTGAGGGAGGTGCTAGGTGCTAGAAGAATACAAAAAGGGAGATGCCAAAGTCAACATCTACCTCCATCCCAATTTTGTTTCCCTGGACTTGCAGAGCTGATAAGGGTGAGGCTAGGGCATGTCAGACCTCCTTTCTTAATGTTTACAGAGACAGCTTAGAGTGGGCTCCCTAGACTCAAGCCCCAGCCACCACCTTGCTGCTGAGAGCATGATGGCGGCTCCTGGAACAGCAGAGATTCTTCGAAGTAGAAGAAACCTCCTAGTGGCTGCAGGGAATGTATAGTTGTATGTTTACAGCTTGCTTGCTACCAGTGTGTTATCTGTGAATAAATTCATGTAGCTGCTTTATGGTGCACAAAATGGAATTTAGCTGCCACAAAGGATTAGAAACTGAGAATCTTTTTATTTATTCTTACAGTACATTTTAAAATTGCGAAGTCAATGCATATTCTAAATTAAGACTCGAAAGAAAAGGCTCTTTGGGTGAAATTCTGTATGTCAGACTTGATCAAGAATTGAAATTGTGTAGAACGATTTAGAAACATCTGGTAATGTGTTATTAATAAGCTAACAGAAATAAATCAACAATTTCAACTGAGAAACATTAATTTGCATAAAACACTCAATAGGAAAGAATACATAATATACATTTTCATCATATACAATAATTGTGCAGTCCAAACATTTTAAAACATACCAACTAACCAGGAAATTTATACATTGTTGAAAACTAGATTAAATTTACAAATGATGAGAAAAATCTGATTTTTAAAAAAACATTGTTTATTATGTCTTGCAAATAAATTATAATATTAACTGTGGTACAGAAGCAGATAACAGAAATAAATCAGTTCTAAGTCCTTTTGAAGTGAAACAATTGTTCCCTTTCACTAATAAAGAGAAAATGAACGCATAGTTAATAACGTAGCTCAGACCGCTGTTTAGACTTACACACTGAAGCACAAGCAAAATCTGAGTTTTGAGTTTTTAAAATTAGATGTTTTATAAGGAGTAATGCATATCACTTGGTTTGCATTCTAAAAGCAGTGTTGCACTGCAGGAGTGTAAAGACATAGACGTGCTGTGAAGAGGTCAGCTGACTGGCGCTGGAGTGGGTTGCTCACTCCACAACCTTCTAACTGTATTCCGGTCTGTGGAGCAGCCCAGGAGAGCTAACTCTGCTGATCTCTTTCTAACTCTGCATTCGGTGATGCCACATTGGTAGCTTGTAATTGGCTGTGGTGGAAGGATTTACACCAAAGAAAATGGCACATGCTATGAATCAGGGCTTTTTTTCCCTAAAGAGCCGGTGGTGTAATATTTTTCAAAAAGTACTCTGTATCACTATGCCTCCTTTGTTTCTTCATCTTTAAAAAGGAGGAAAATAATATTTCAACCTTACATGATTTTGATGTGGTTTAAGTGAGATAATTTATATAATTTCTTAATATCTAGCACATGGTTCTCAATAAGTGTTAGTGTGATTATATTTGGGGCCACCAATGTTTAATGTTTCTAGTGGGGAAATCACCTTGGCAAGGCCTTTCTTTTGGTAAATGGGGATAAATCACAACAGTTAAATATTTATTGAATATTTGCTATGTGCCAGGCACAATTCTAGACAAATTTTATATATTATGTCATTATATCCCCACCCCAGCCCAATGAGAGAGGTACTCATTTCATTCCCATTTTACAAATGATGAAACTGAGGTATAGCCAGGAACTTACTCAAAGATGTAAATAGTTCTAAATTTGGGATGTGAACTGCAGTAATTTTCCTCTGGATCCCATGCTCTTAAGCCTACACTCTTGTGCTTCTAGTAAAGTCTTCTAGGACATTAGAAAAATACAGGACCTTAGATCAACCTGGTCCAGTGCCTTGCGTTTACAGATGAGGGCAGCGGAGAGAAAGAGACAAATAGATAGCTTGCCCAAGGTCACCTGCAAGCATTTGTGTTTCCTCATTCCAGTTCAGCCCTCTTTTTGTTCAAAAAGGAGATAGCAAGACATTGCCTACGCTCAAATATAAGTGGAGAAAGTGTGCACACTGGAAGGGAATCAGAAAAACAAAGAAAGTGTACATAAAAAAGTATCTGGTGTTTTGAGGTCTGTTTCATCTGAGGATTAGTCTCCCTTCTCTGGACTAGACATTGAGTATTTTAATAGCTCCAATGAGATGGAATTGTCACTGCATCAAGAGTCGGAAGCTGGTCAAAAGGTTTCGTAGAAACTTTTAACACCATTTTAGTGTAATACTCAAACCTGCGTAGAAAGGAAATGCATTACTTTTCAGTCCTTCTGCTTGAAGAGGGAGAACTTCTCACTGTTCAAGCATCCTCTTCTGCCATCCCTGGTTCCTTCCCAGGCTGGAGCTTCTTGTTTATGTTGGGCCTGAGGGTATATATGTATGTTTGTGTGTTTGTATGTGCATGTGCATGCATGCAGGCACATACATGCATCTACAGTTAACCTCTGAAAGAAGTGCCCGGTCTCCATGTTCCCACAACTGGATGGGTGACCTGGTCTCAGGGCCAAGGAAGCAGAGGTTGTAACTTGATGGCAAAACTTTGGTCACAGTCTAACCTGGAGATGAGTCTTATTAACCCTCACTAGGCAATTGTCCTGGCCCAGGTAGTCTTATTAGATGTTAAGCCAGGGGCAGGCCTGCTCTTCGGTGCCCTAAGGGAAGAGAATGATGCTGGAGGCTTCCTAAAAGAAGGCATATTCATTCTTCCTTGTGCATAATCTGCGGTTATGTTGGCAGAAAAAAATTCAGTATATTTTTAACATAACTTGCTCTGGAAAATGGTGAATTACAAGTATTTTCTATTTTTATAGGTAGGAAAAACATTATGTGGTGATTGAAAATACAGCATGACACCTTGTGTAGAAGTTTGGAGTGGATCAGACTGAGGAGTCTGGAGATACGGTACAGGATCTTGAGTGAATTGAAAATTGTTAAAGAAGAATATTCTAGAGGCAGAGGGTGGGATGGAGTGAATGAAAAGTGTCTTGGGTCTGGGAGAGCAGCTAAGATCACTGTCTTAGTTTCTAGAAGGAGAGCCTGAGACAGGGATTCTTATGTGCATGACTTATTGAGGTGGTGCTCTCAGGGGAAGGGGAAGAAAGCTAAGAAGGATGTTCTTAGCTGGAGCCTAGCTTCACTGGGACCTCTGAGGAGCTGAAAGTAGCAAATTGCACCCCAGAAACGGTTGCCTGTCAAAGCAAGGGGCCAGGCTTTTGTGCTCAGGTAGTCAGTCAATCATTGGCCACTGGTGTGACTTCCAAGGTGAAGCAGCCCCATGCGGCCTAGAGCAGTTCTCTGAGACGGGTGCAGCTGTGCATCTTTGGCAGCCAACAGTCGCTACAGCTGGGGCTGGATACATCAACCTTGTGCAAGGAATATGGGCAGGAAACATATTCTTACACTAGTGTCATGACCCAGGTGTGTGGTATTGGGAATTCATGTCTAATCAAAATCGTGGTGGGGGAAAGGGTTATGAGGCCTCCACCGGAAATCCTACTTAGTGGAACAGACTGTTACATCAGAGCAGAATGCAACATCTGGAATCTACCAGTCTTGACAGGATTCGAGTTACCTGGGTGCTGGCAGTGAGTGGCCTGAGGTCCACGTAGGACTACTGACTCAGGGGTTGCCCACTTCTCTCCTGTGATTCAAGTCCTGGCTGGAAAACTGTCTTGAAGTTTGCTGGCTGCTAAAGGAATCATTATTGTTAAGGATTTGGAAATTCTCTAATGTTTTGTGGGAAGGGAAACTGAGAATAGAATGGGGTTCAGTTTTTCTTTGGGGCTACGATGGTGACCTTGGGGGTATTAATGGTGCTGGTACTGTGAGGGTAGAATGCAAGGGGGAGGGAAGAAGATGGGGTTCCATCTCTGGACTTAAGCTTCATAGTTGTCCTCCTAAACTCAGGCCTAAGTTATTGTCTTGGCTGCATCCAAGTCCTGGCCACTTGGCAACAGCGTGTGAGGTGTGTTTTGAAGTCAGACTTGCCTACAAATACAAACATTACCGTTTACTAGTTACTTAACTTTTCTGAGTCCCCTTATTTGTGTTAAAAAAAAAAGGGAGGAGGACATGAGTTTTTGCTTCATGGCCGGGGGCAAGTTGCTTAAATTTTCTATGCCTCTCTTTCTCTACCACCAAAATGAGGTTGAAAATACTTAACTCCCAGTAACTGTGAGGACTCTATAAGATAATATATTTAAATTTCACTGCATGTAGTCAGTGCCAATAAATCGTATCATTATGTGAGATATTATTATTATTATTAGATGTTAATTGATTTGTTACTAGTGAAAAATTGAATCTTTTTCTTCTTCTCCTTCCTATAAATCATATACTCTGAATGTGTTCAGATTGTAGTGTAATATCTAAACATAAGGGAAATCTTTAAAAAGGAAAGAGAATTTGGAATGTCACAAAAGAGCAGATACTTAACATAGTTTTCTGCATATGTTATTGACATTCAGTGTGGTAATTCTCATTTGCTCTGCACAGTTGCATTTGTGAAATCAGTTTGGGGGTCCTGAGAGCCCAGGAGGTGAAACAGAGGAAATGAGAGCTCCTTAGTGACCATGTAAGGGGCTGGCAAAATTTGACTTTGAATTGGCCAGGTTAAAATGAGCTTGCATTTTTAATAAATAACAATAAGACAGTCTAGGCGGCTGGGGAGTGGGAATTGCTTTGAATTACATACTATTTGGGGAAAAAAAGATCTGTGATCAGAATAACAAGGTTTTACTGTACATCACATATTGTATGAATTCTGCTGTCTCTTAGAAATACTCTTTGTATCTTCAGTCTTTTATGATTGTCGTGCCATTCTGGGAGCCACTCAGTCCTTTGTGTTATTCTGTTGTCTGTCGTAATGAAATAATTGGGATGACAATTATTTGCTTGTTTGGTTTCAAAAGTTTTCTATGTTCAATTCCTTCTATTGTCTGCCTCATGGTACCACGGTGTGATATATCATGCCTGCCTAGATTCCAGGAACAAATGCTTTTTTTTTTTTTCCTGGAGAAGTGCCCCCTTAAACAAAGTTAAATGGAGATGTATTAAAAGTACTATTGTGAACATTAAAAATAATTGCTACCATCCAGGACTCAAATAGTTTAAACATACCAAGATTGTAGATGAGGTCACAGTTTTCCATGGAGTTTAGCAGTCTAATTTTATACCTCAAATCAAAATAGATAGACTGACAGTGAGAGATACTAGATAGTATTTGAGATTAGACTTGTTAGAAAATTCAAAAAGTATGGCAGCTTGAAACACAACAACACAGGCTGTGCCCAGTGCACCTTAGGGATTCATGTAACATGTGCTGTGGCCATGAAAATAGGGTAACATCGCCTCCCTCTCCTTCTCTAACCCTGCCCAGAGATGTTAGGGGGTAAATTCAGGTTCTAGCAGTGGGGGTTTGGATCAGCACAGGGATGGTGGCCACTGTCACACTGGCCTGGATGACATGCATTGAAAGTGCTCCAGGGCCATTTGGGGGAGGATGGCCAGGTGTGACCCAGACAGTCAGGGTCATGGCTGTATTATGAGGTGTGTTTTGAAGTCAGACTTGCCTACAAATACAAACATTACCATTTACTAGTTACTCAACTTTTCTGAGTCCCCTTATTTATGTAAAAAAAAAAAAGAGAGAGAGAGGAGGATATGAGTTTTTGCTTTATGGATTAATTGTGAGACTCAGATGGGATAAAGTAGATAAAGACGCTAAGCCTGGTGCATAATACTGGCTCTGTAGACAGAAAAGTTGCATTTCATGCTTCTTCCAGCCTGAGCTGCATTCCTGTAGGTGTGCCCATCAGCCAGCTTCTGTGCATGTGCTCAAGGTCAGAACATCTGGCTGTGGGTTGCACGGAATGGGACTACCCACTCATTTCCTTGGCTTTACCGGGCTGACCTCTGTTTTGCTCCCTCACCTGACAGAGGGTTGCATGGGCCCAGGTGGAAAAGAGCCATTGACTGTTAGGAATGTCCAGCAGGAGGTGAGAGAAGAGTCCGATCCTGCATTTTTGTATTTGCAACAGTTGCTTGAATCTGTCTTTTTAGAAACATATGTGGTATGTAAACACATGCACATTCTATGCACATCCATGTGTAAAGCTCAGATATTGTCTATAGGAGAACAGAATATCTTGATGAAACTGAATAATTTAGCTAATCACTCAGATGTGTCAGCTGTATGGTGCCACACAGCTGGGTGACCTGAAACCGCTAGCTGTTTGGTGAGTTGCAAGTAAAGGATGTAGATAATAGAATCTCCCTTTTTTCCCTCCAGATTTTTGGCATCACTTAGACATAATCTAAATGATACGGCAACATATGGTAAAATCTCTCACATTGAAAAGCATGCAAGCAGCTAGCTAACACTTTCTACTAAAAAAATTTGCTCATAGGTATTTTGATGAATCTAAAATTCTCACAAAGCACATCGTTTGAAAGAAATATGGGAGCAAAACAAACTGCTGCATTAAAAGCAGGGGTATTGAAAAGTGTCAAGCAAACATTTTTAACCTCATGTTTGTGTGCGGTCTGGTCAAAATAGAATAGATTTTCTTTTATGGAAGTAGTTTAAAAGAGGGCTAAAAGACAAAGATTTAGTGTTTGCAGGAAATCCTTCAGGTTTGCCTAAGCTTCAAGAATTCCATCTTTGGCATCCAGCTATTCTCATTAAATAAGCATTTTTCAGTTTCTGATGTGTTTGGTTTGAAGGAACCAGTTTAATGTTATGCTGTGAAATTAATTACTGTGGTAAGTCTATGTAAATGTGACTGTAAAACAGAACTCAAGCTGGACAGGAAGGAAAACGGATGAGCAGGAAGCTAAAATAAACACCATGACAACATGTTAGAGGTGGAAGGTTTAAGGAGTATTTAGATCATCAGTATGCTGGTTTCAGTTTCTAGGTGCAAGTCTTTATATGCTTTTCTCCAACTAATGGGATGATTGAAATTATAAAGCCGGAAGAGAATTTCTTGCACTGGATTTTTCATTCCAGGAGCAGGGCTTTAAAGAATTATGGAGTCAGAGAACTGAAAGGGATGGTAGAGAACAGCTATCCAGGGTCACAAGTGTAAATTCTCTGGTGCCCAAGCAGGTAATTCATGAGAGTGAAGCAGAGCAGGGAAGAGGCACAGAGGCAGACATTGGGCAGCCCCAGGCATCACTAGGGAAAGGGGAGAGTACCCTGGCACAGGTAATCAGCTCTAACCTATTGCAGCCATACAGGAAGCTGACCCAGCATTAGGAGGTGCTCCAACTTTTCAGGAAAATCTAGAATTCTAGATTTTTATGTAATATGTCCAAAATGTTTAAGCTTTGACTCATTCAGTGATCAGCCTGTTGGTCTCCAGTTTGCTACTTTTCATCTAGCCTAATCACACATCTTATAGATGTAGAAACCAGGACCAGAGAAGTGAGTGCCTTGCTGAAGATCCAATGGCTCAGAGGCAGCGCTGGAAACCCAGATCATCAGCCACTTCTCCTATATTACTTCCACAGTGAGCACAGTGTTCTACCCATAACAGGTTTCAGCGAGGGCTTGTTACATGAATTCCATGGATTCTTGAAGATTTTAATAATTAAACTCTAGTACACCCCTGACAGTAGTCCTAAGATTGTTACTTACTCAACAAATTTTTGTCATATGTCTTAAATGTTATCTAAATTTTTCTTAGCTTTACTTTATTCAGCTCTTTTTTTCCTTTACCTCTGTCTAATATGTTTTTCTTTGTTGAACAAAGCTCCCACATTCTCTTTACTTCACATACATCATCTGAGTTTCAGTACTTGACTCTTTCTTCTTACAACTCAGTTTCCCAAGGTCTGAAAGTATCTTTAATTGATTTTATCTCTACCATATATTGCTATGCATTCATCAGAGGGAATAGAATATAAATTTGTAAATCTTAACATTATACTAACTGGGACTAGTTAAGAGAATTCATTTTCTGTGAAGGATGCCACTACATATTCCCCTCAGAATATGAGGAGCATGTCCACCTGTCTTTAAGCCTTTGTATCTTGAATTCAGTGCCTGTAAGAGAAGCATCATGTATACGAAGAAGCAGGTGTGCATACTCTGGCTGAGACTTCTTTTTGTGACTTTAAATAATTTTTGGAAAAATTTATTTCCAAAAGCATAAGGTGCAGGGAAAGGAAAATTGCTCTCGTTAGGACACAGGGGTGAAGCACAGTAAGGGTCTATTTCTGTTGGTCTCTTAGCCGCACCCACACTGTAGCACCAGACTAGGACTGCGGTGCTCACACTTTTATTTAGGCTTGATGAGAAACTATGTTGTGATTCTATTACTGTTAGTCTCCTGCATTTGAATGGCACTTTAGTTTCCAAAGGACTTCTCCATGTTACTTTTGTTATTGTATAACAAAAAAACTGAGGCTCAGAGAGATTAAGGAACTTGCTCAGTGCTTCACAGCTAGGTCAAGGAAGAGCTGGACTAGAACTTGATCAACTCCAGTGCTCTTTCTCTGAGTGCTCTCTTAGCTTTAGGGTTGCTCTCACTAGCTTCCATGTCATGATCCCTAGGTAGTGCTGCTATGAAGACAATGGCTATACATGGAAGCAATTAAAAATATTAATAGACGATCTCTAACCCTCAGACACTCAATTATTTGTGCAAGAGGGTTGTTATGGTAGAAAAGGAAGAAACGTTTTCCTGCCTGGGATTTTCTTACTAGCAAATTGACTATTCTGACTTAAATTCATATTGTTACTAATTGGTGTTAGAATTTGTGTTCTGGGCTGTGCATATGCTAAGTAGCGATTTTCCCTACTTGTTTGATTATGGAATAGTGCACACATTTTACCTTACAAAAGAAGGAAACAGCTTGTGCTGCCTCAGGAGGAAATATCTCATCTAGTAATTATGCTTTGAGGCATTGACATAGCTAAATGCTGACCCATGGGCAGCCCATGGAAAGAAACACGGAAAAAGCAGCTTTGTTCAGGGCTTTTTCCTCAACTGGATTTAAAAAACACAAATGTCTTTAGAGCAAAGCACTGAAGGGTGAGAGGCAGCAAACAGGCAGATTATTAAAGCATTCATCATGAAGTTACAGGCGGGCCCAGGAAGGGTGCCAGTCCTGCTGGCAGGGCTGCCTGGCTGAAAATTTCTTGTAAATTATCAAGAGTTCCCAAAAGAAATCTCTAGGCAGGAAAAAGGAAAGGGCAGAGTGACTCCCTTGAAACTCTACTTCAATATTTTCTGAACTGTAGCTTCAGAAACCTATCAAGGAAAGGATCAGTTACATACAGGAGGCTGAGTTTTTGGAACTGGAAGACTGGATGTTTAGGATTATTGCAGTGATGGTGCCCTGAGCATGGACTTGTTTGTCTGTATGAATGAGAATTTCATGTTTTTAAGGTCAGATGCTTTTTCTCATCTGATACAATGAGTATGTCTTTTTGTATTTATGGATTACCTTTTTATTTTCAGTCTGATTAACTTATTATACTGTAGTTCAATTCAATAGAAATGCACTAAATTTTTGCTTCAACCTGAGTAGAGTATTTGGCCACATTGTCTGTTTGGCTTTAGCTTTGTCTTGACCATGGCCTTTAAGGCTGAGTAACCAAGTGCCCCACTTCAGTGTTGTTGATGACATCTCTAAACTTGGGATGATCAATGACTGAACAATCGTATGTATTAGTTATCATCATGTATAATCGGCATAAAAAATCAGTAATAGGTACAAAGCATGTCCATCTGGATAACCACATAAAAGTACTTGTAAACATTCTCCATGTAATGTTCTTTATATATTGAAATCTCCATTTAAAAACAAATATATATTTATTGTTGTAAGATAGAATATTTCAATTATTAATCATGAATGTTGATAATTTTATGAACTAAATAATTAAGAACCTTCAAATAAATAGGGCTATGGATTGATGGTTAATGTTAATATTCATAGATAGTAGATTAGCTCCCTGGCTTCAAGGATTTATGTCCTGTTTGAACCAGCATATATTTATAGACAAATAAATAATACAAAAAGCCATAATAATAGAAATTACATTATATCATCGTTACCAGCATTGTAGAACTGTTTGTTTGCATTGGAAAAACTAAACAAAATAAAGCTTTAAGAATGTTATTTGCTTTTTAATTATTTAATTCTATTTAAATGTGAATTTTTTTCAAAAACAGTCCTATTTAGGAAATTCTTCAAAGAGATATCCTTTTTTCTGCCAAACTTTAAGAATCTGACTAGTAGCATTTTTAAAGTCAGGCTTATTAGGGTATGATCTATGTACAGTGAAAGCTACCCTTTGTAGGTACACAATTATATGAGTTTTGACAAATGTAACATAAACATGTAATCGCCATCACAATAAAAATATAGACTATATCTGTATTAGTTTTCCAAGGCTGCCACTACAGAATACCACAGAGTAGGTGACTTAAACAACAGAAATGTGTTTTCTCACAGTTACAGAGGCTGGAAGTCCAAAATCAAGGTGTAGGCAGTTTGGGTTTCTTCTGAGACCTCCTTCCTTACTAGCAAATGGCACCTTCTTGCTGTGTCCTCACACGGTCTTTCCTCTGTGTAGGCATACCCTGGTGACTCCAGTGCCCAAATTTCCTGTTCTTATAAGGACACCAGTCATACTGGATTAGGGCCTGCCCTAGTGGCCTCATTTAACTTAGTCATCTCTTTAAAGGCCCCATCTCCAAATAATTGAAGGGTTAGGGCTTCAACATATTTGCAGGAGACAGTTCAGCTCATAGCAATTTCCATCACCCCCAAATTTCTCTTGTGCCCCTTTCTAGTCAGTCCCCTTCTCTGACCCCAGCCTTTGGCAACATTGATATTTTCCATTCCTATTGTTTTCCTTTTCCAGTATATCATGTAAATGAAATCTACAGAGCTGTCCTGAGAGATACTTGCTTGCCTCATGGAAGTGGTGGCATCATTCTGGTGCAGGGACCTCTCTACTACAGGACCACTCACATAGAAGTGGTGGGTCCAGATCTCAGAATTGTCACCAGCCTCAGAGTTGGCTGGATCACTGACCTGGACACACACACACACACACACACTCCCAGGGGCAGCTGTGTCAACCCTGTGCCCTTCTCCTGGGCTACCCAGTGCAGACCATCCCTCCTAGTGTTGAGCCACCTGAAAGAATGAAGCGTGTTAGCTGATTCTGATCCAGGCAAGAAGAGCCTAATGACCACCCCTTCTCACAGGGGTGCACATTTCCAGCATCCAGAGGGCTGGTAATCCTCCTTGGCTGCCCATTTCCTAGAGGCCAGGGGTGTCATCCTCCTTATACAGGGTCTTTCTTCAGATAGTTTAGGCAATTGATGCAGTTATAACTTTAATAATATTTAATGGCCACTGCCATTTGCAGACCACTCGTAATGTGACGGGTATCAGGCTAAATGCTTTAGGTAAGTTATAGTGAATCCCTGTGATAGAGTAATTCTCATTCAGCTAGGCCTTATTAAAATGTTTTTCTGTAATTTTGTATGTATGTTTCTCCCAGTTTTGGAGATACGTAAATGAAAGTTTAAAGGGCTTAAGGTATTTGCCATAACTTGATCAGAGTCACAGAAATGGATTCCTGACTGCTTGGTTCTCAATTTACTGCTTACTCTATGCCTCCACCCCACCTCTCAAAAGTAGAATCAGGTGAAGTTCCCACCATTAGAATTACATTTTTTCCTGGCCTAAGGCAGGGTTGACATATGGGATTCATTTTGTGTTCCAACTTGAATATATTTGAAATGGTTACCAAAAGCACTATGTTGAGCAGGAATTTGAATGCATATCTGGGCTTAATGGGGAAGACTGTCATAATTGATTACTGATGTCTGCCATGGGTATAGGTTGCGGATAATGGCAGCACTTGTATCTGCCAACCCTGGGTTAAGGTATTGCCACTCCAGGAGTTATGTTTGTTTTTTAAAGAAACATGTTTTAGAGTAATATATCCCCATTAACAACTTGTGGTAAATAAACTTTACCAGCAGCTAGTAATTACTGGAGATAGGTGAGATTTGAAGAAAAACAAGATCTGTGGATCTGATACTTGGGTTGTTCATAGAGGCAGACTCAGCTGGGGAGCTGCAGAAGTGGTGGGTGGGAGTCTAGGCAAGCGAGAAAAATCAGTGCAGAATAAGTACCCTGGACATTTATAGCAGAGGTATGGCTAGTCCCAACAGGCAGAAAGAATTCAGAAATCAGAGGTGGGAAGGCACTGGACTGACCAGCTGTCCCAGTTTATCTGGGATGCTGGACTTTCAATTTTAAAATAGACAGTCCTGGGCAAACTGGGAGGATTGGCTGCCCTAGAAGGCACTAACAAGTTTTGTATATGTTGTAGTTTAAGGTGAATATACCATTGGTCAGTGTATTAGTAAGCCATTATTGCAATAATGCTACAAAACTAACAACCCCCAGTTCTTAGTGGCTTACAACCACAAACATTTCTCTTTTGGCTCTGTAGACCTGCTGTGGTTTGGCTGATCAAAGCCGGGCTCAGGTGGGACTCTAGTTTGAGAACTGACAATAAGTATCCTCTGTATGTTTCTTATCTCTTTGAATCTATGGTTTTAGAGCAACTTCTTCTTAAGATAATGGATAAGGCAAGAGGCCAAGACAAATTATGCCAACACACTTAAAACCTTGGCTTGTGTCACATGCTTTAAAGCTCCATTGGCTTAAGCAAGTCATGTGGTCAAACTCAACAGTAATGGAGTGGAGAAATACACTCCACTTTCTGTGATGTCATATTCCTGTTAGGTCATGTGGCAAAGAGCATGGGTGAATATTCCTTCTATAAGGAGGGAGTGAGGAGTAGGAACAATATTTAATCTATGAAATCAGCAAGTAATTTGAATGCCCGGACCCAGACAAATGTATCTGTATTTCTCCAGTGCTGGCTTATTAGATGCCCCATAAATATTTGAGAATGAATACCTTTAAAATAGGATTTTCTACAATAAATTGGTACATGTTCCCATTTTTAAAATGGCATTTGGCTCCTTTACCATTAGATATTAGGAGCCTCCTGAGGGTTGCTGAAGGTCAGATGTCCTAAATGTCTCTTAGGAAATCTTTCCTTTCTCTGACTTACTATTACCACTTGTTGTCTGTGAGGTTTTCTTTCTTTTTTTCCTTTTTTATTCCATCAGTGTTCCTCATCCTCCAGCTAGACAGCAGGCTTCTGGAAGCCTGGAAAAGTTTGAGAGGTGTCATTAGCCCTTCCCACACCAACTCTAGTGCTCTGCATATTCCAGGGACTGGTGTTAATTGCTTTTGATCTCTCTTGTCCCCTCCAACTCTCTTCCTCAGCACCTCACACACCCCATCCCCTGGTAGTTGGCCCACGGATGATTGGTGTTCCAGAAATATTTCTTGACTTGAAAATGAGGCATGTGATTTTGAAACTTTTTAATGTTTTGGAATTAAATGCAGACATTATTACTTCCATCCTCCCTTCTCCCACTTCTCTGTCCCCATAGTCAGTGTGTATGTGTGTATGGGTGTGTATAGTAGATTTGCTGAAATCTACTGAAATTTGCTGAAATTTTTTTAAATGGAGGTACTGGGGATTAAGCCCAAGACCTTGTGCATGCTAAGCATGTGCTCTACCAGTGAGCTATACCCTCCCTCCAAGATTTGCTGAAATCATTCTAAATGTTTTCTATGATCCTAGCATCACATTTATAATTTTTCGACACTTTTGAATGTTTTTTTTTTTTAACTAAGCAATGAAAAGAACAGCTAGATGTGGGGAAAAAAAAAATAAAGGAAAAGTTAGGCTCATTGTGCATGATCCTGCATGGAAGCCAAGCCTTTGCTAGCACACAAATGAGTTCAGAAGCTTCTGTTTCCCTTAGCAAACGCTCAGGTGTTCTTTCATACATAGGGTCCAAAGTACCCAGGAAAAAGTCATGGATCACCTCAGGTCAAACCTGGCTTTCAGCTCTGAAGACTTCCAACGAAGAAAGCCTGAGCTCATTGAAAAGCAGAAGCCACAGCTTCCTTTCAAGCTAGGAAATTTATTCAGAGGCTCAAAATGAAGCCCCAGGACTGAACCAGCTGTGCTCCCTACATAGGCACAGGACACCACCGTTTACTCCTCTTTACACAAAGCTGAGGGAGCACAGCTTAGGTGTCTCTCCTTACTTGAAGATAGGCATGTTCCTGAAGCGTTGGCTGTGTCATGAATTTCATCATGTAGAATTGTACTTTTTCACTGACTTCAATAAAACAGTGGTAAAGACTTTAAAAAAAAAAAAAAAAGGCTTCTAAATGCTATACTACCAATGACAGAATGAGAGGCTGAGAGGAAATAGGATGTTAATATCACTTAAAGAGGATTACAAATTATACAGGCTTTCACTGGGTGCTGATCTATACAGTTTTGTGACATATGGCTGACAGGTATTAAAGTCCCGAGATGAAACTGGGGTGTTGAGGGATTTGCTTTCCTTGTATTGAGGTGTTTCAGACTTGTGATTTCTCCCCTTTACTCTGCCCCCAAGTACACTGAAAGAAAATTTGAGTTCTTTTCAGCACTTTTACCTTTTTTGGTCTTCAGACCTTAAGGAATATAACACATTCCTGTCATTAGCAGTAACTCATCATGACTGAATTTTCACTGTGGTGAATGTCTACAAGGGGTTCCTGTGTAATTAGAAAAGAGTAATTTCCCTCCCCTCATCCCACTTCATCACTGCTTGTGACATACATAAATCATTTCCTGTTTGTTTCTACTGTCTGTGTTCTCTGATTAACGTGGTCAGTCACTCTTTATGCCTCAGTTCTCTTCCATTGTAAAGTGGACATAGTGATAATTGCTCTACCAAAAAATGGGGTAGTTCTGTCTCCTGAGCAGCAATTGGAAATGTGTGTGATGCTATTTGGGTTGTTGCAAGGACTGGGTAGTTACTGGTATTAGTGGAAGGGGGCCAAGGATGCTAAATGTCTTGCAGTACACAGGACAGTGCACATAATACCTGGCTGCACCCAAAATGAGAAACATTGCAAACAGATATGTGAGAAGTTTAAAATGACAAGTGAATGCAGAGGATTCAGTACCTTGTGTCACTGTGCCAATATTCCTGAGAGTCCTGAGCTGGTTCATTGAAGAGCTGCTGTGTTGTGATGACGCTGGCTTCAGCTATGCTTTTTCCCATCTGCAAGAGGGAAACTCTTCTTTTTTTTTTTTTTTTTTTTCCCGGATAACATGCAGTCTTTATTAAAATACTTCGGCAAAAATAAACCCCATCAGCCGAAGAATAAGTAGCATACAGACCATTTTTTTTCTGACCCTGTTACGATTAGAAATCAATAATCAGTGTATAACTCAGTGATTGAAATTATAGGAATATTAGTGTTGTTCATGTTTTTGCAATAAAATTCCCTTGGGTAGCCCATGGACATGTCATGTTTAGGATGTATTGCTGTCACTCAGGCTTACCAAGCCTGGCCTCAGTATCTGGTTATGGGGAAGGTGGGGCTTGAGAGGCTGTGTTTCTAAAATATTTTATTTATTTGCTATTGTATTTTATTTATTTATTTGTTTGTTTGTTTGTTTATTTTGGTTTTTAGGGGAGGAGGTAATCAGGTTTATTTATTTTTAGAGGAGGTACTAGGGATCAAACCCAGGACTTTGTGCATGCTGAACATGCACTCTACCACTTAAGCTATACTCTCCCCTGGGAAACTCTTTCTTGCTGCTTGTTGTGAGACCCGTGGTTTCATGTTCTATTCATCTAAACTTATTTAGGAAATAATAGTATGAGTAATCACAATGGCAAAAATAACTACTCTTAAATGAGCACTTAACCATTCTCTAGGTACAGAACTGTAAAATATTCATGCTTTAACTCATTTATTCTTCATGACAAACCCTGGAGCGGAAGATCAGATTATCTAGCACAGAGATGAGGGAACTTTGGCTACCAAACCTTGCAAACTTCATTTTAAATTAAGAACCAGAGCTTCAAGGGGTGGTGAGGGTGGTTCGTTGCTTGGGTAACAAAGTGTGCTTCCTCTCCTCTCTGCTTCCACTAGCCCTTCCTCTACAGGAAGCAAACAACATTAAGCAAATAAACAAGAAAACCAAAGTGTGAATTCTTTCATAAAGACATTCAAGGCTACTGTTTAGTTTGCACATACAGTCTGCATTCCATCTCTGGAGGTCACCAGACATGTGACGCCTCCGTGTGAGTGCTGCTTGCTGGAGCTGTGCAGTGTGGCAGTCCTGGAATCCTCAACGGTGCCACTTGTCTGAAATGTGCAAGGTCTCCAATGACTTCAGCCCCCATGTTGTACCATGGTGGTGCTCTGGGACACTCCAAGCGTTCCTGTGGAAGTTGCTTTTAGCTTAGTCCTGGTCTGGCAGGTGGGGTCAAAATGGCACCTAGAATCTTCATCTGTTAAGGATAACATGCAGCTGTAAACACTCATTTTGAATGTTTTGGATCTACAGATTTGTGAACTGAGAGATCTCAATAAGATGAGAGTTATTTAACATTATGTTTCTCTCTCTAAAAAGAGGAAGAACCACTTTATATAAATATCAACTTTAATTACAAGAATGTATGATGTCATTATGGTATGAGTTTGTTGAAAGCCTAGTAATTGGATTATCATTGTGGGCTGTCATTAAGTAGAATGTCACTCTAGATTACAGGACCAGCTTAACTTGAGTCATAGAGTGTTCTCTGGGTTTGTTTCCCCTGGAGAGTCAGGCTACCCTCCTGTTTGAAGTAATTTTTTTTTGTGGAGTTGCATATGAGGATGTGCCATGTCTGCATTTGTCCATTTTTATTCCAGTGAATAAGAAAAGCTGCTTTTTAATCTGTTTAATTCATTTTCACAGATGAGTGCATTTGCGAAAGTGGAGAGCAGAGACATGAGGTGAAATCGGGAGCCCTGACAAAAGCCATTGGCAAAGGCGTGATTTACAATAAATGAGAATCTTGGAATTCTTTTGCCAAATTATGCAGACCTTTCCAGAAAGAGCAAGTCACAGCAGATCAGATAACCAGCTCATAATTAACAGTGACAAAGAGCAGCATTGCTCCCATCCTACCCCTTCTGCTGGTTTCCTCATGGGTGTCAATGGTGGGAGACACTTCTGGGACTTTGGGAGGTGATAAGTACAACTGGAAAGGAAGGGAGAGAGAGACTGGGTGTAAAGGGAGGAGGGCCGCGTTGTTCAGCCCCATTTGAGGACTTCATTCCTGTTGCCTGGCTGCTTAAGTTCCCTTGGATTTGCCAAAGCCAGAAGGGGCTGCAAAAGTAACTTAGTTGGACCCAAGTGAATTAAAATGATTTGTTCAGTCATTATAAGAACTTTGGCAATAAAGAGGGACTCAAGGCCTGGCCAACACAAAGAAAAATACTCCGTGGTAAAAGGAAGAAAATCTCTGTAGCATAATTCCTCTGATTTTGCACCTGACAGTTCAAACAATGATACAATTGAGTCCCGAATGACTCCAAGATGTTCACAGATGTACCACACAAATGTGTACTTTGGGGGACTGGGCATAACCTTGATATGTGAGATTGTGGCCAGTTCAGTGTTCCAACCCTGGCCTGGATCTCTGCCTCTGTGTCCTACTGGGTTTCCACCTGGTTGCATTCTGATTCCTTTCATTTCTGGCACAACCCTGTAGTTTTCCAGTCCAGAACCCAATGTGGTCTTTGCAAATCAGAGCATCATATGGATAGAAAAGTAGGTAACATTGAGCCATCTCATTTGTCCTCACAGCATTCGTTTGATGTAGGGAAGGACAGTAATTAAAAATGACATTGTAGTGAGCCACAGTGAAGCAGTGAGAAGTCAAAGGCCAAGACCAGGAGATGGTGGTGACTAGGGATGAAAACCCTAGGCTTCTAACAGCCAGTCTTAAGACTCTTGGACTGAATGAAATTGCTAGCGTACAACAGGGAAACAGAAAAGCTATGTTAGTATTTTTTTAAAATAATCAGTAGACCACATTCCAGCTAAAATTAATAGGCAAATAGAACCTATTTCTCTCTTTGTTGCTTTTGTCAAGTCAGATTTTCTTTTTTATATATGCTGCTTGGTCAAAAGCATCTGGAAAAGCGGCTAAGTCGTTTCTCACTGTTTCCCTTCAGTTCTGACAACACAGAATTGGAAACTGAGAATGTGCATGCCACCTCTGAGAGCATTACTGCTCTGGTCCCCAGATCCCTAGAGCTGCCTTATAGCACTGGGCCAGCGCTGTCTGCTCAAGATGAGTGCTCACCTGGGTGCTACCAGGCTCTGTAGCGAAGGGTCTCAGAGCAAATGTCAGCCAACACAGGCCCCATCCTCAAGTGCTCAGTCCAAGTGTTTTATAAAGTTTCCTTGCTGGGGAGCATTTCCTTAAGGAAATATTGCTGGCAGTGCCAGTGCCAGCACTTTAGGATCCTTATATAGCTCATGACTATCACAGTGGCCTTGGATGTCTTCCTCCTAATTGTAATTCATTGTCTCTCCCTAGAAGCTTCTCACATTGGACTTCTTGATGGCAGAACATTGCGATGGAAAGAAACCGTCTTTGGGCTTGGAGCTCTGAGACCTGGGTTCTGTTTGATGGATTTGGTATGTTTTTCCATTGTTAGGCTGTTTGTCTGGTAGGATGAGAGATGTCTCCTGATTCTGTTTTGGGAAATTTCATTCTTAGTTCAAAACATTGGTTCTAGCCTCAAGGAACTTCAGTCTAACTTCAATTCTAAAGGAATTTCCTTTCTAAGGAAAAAAGGCATACATCATTATTCTTTAGTTACTTAAGAAATTAGTATTTGCAAAATGACTTTTAGGTAGTCAGTGGAAGGGTTTCTTTTGCCTGCCAAGGTAATCTAATTTCAGTGACTTTTTTTTTCTTAAATGCTGCTGAATTAATCACCTTGCTTTGTCTTTGCGGCACAGCCATTACTAATTGTAGACTTTCAGAGCTAAAGGGACTTGGAGTTCAGTTCTTTTTGTAGATAAGGACATTCAGATCCAGATACATCACTGCATTTGCAGGTGTATAAGACACATCCTTCCCCAAATATATCAAAAACTTACTTGCATCTTATGAGTCATGGTTGCTGACTGAAAGAAGATGTAAATACTGAATTCGTTTTAGAGCAGTTATGTCATCAAAAGAGAAAATACATTATTTTGTTCATATAGTATAATGCATTTTCAGTAGAAAATTGGAAGTTGTGAGTATATAGTAACATGTAATCTGAAAAAGGTAAATTTTAAAGAATAGTTGTGTTCATGCATGCAGTATCGCTTAGCACTTTGAATAAATATGTGAAAAAATTACAGAAAATGCCCCCCTCCCCAGTATTCTTCTGTGAAATTGTACATGCATTCTGCACAAGAGCAAATGTGTTCAATAACGTTTTAAAATCTCACATAACCCAACTGTGCTTTGCAAACACCCGGGGCCCCTTCAGAAAAAATCACTTGTAAACAATTTTCGGAACTGCTAAAAGGATTTCATAGGTTTTTTTCTCCTTTACCAAAGAAAGCCTTGAGAGAGGAGGAGGAGCAGGCAGGGGTGGGGAGTGTCAGCGATAAGAGCTAGAGCTACTGCTGCCAGAACCCCACGCCCAGGGCTGGTTACTGACTCAGTATGGAGGGAAACTGAGAGAGAGATTCAGCTGGTGCTTAAGAAAAAAAAAAAAAAAAAAGAGTGCAAATCTGCTCTCAGCAAGTAACAGCCTCCGTCATTTTAACCTGGGCCAAGTGGGTGGGACTGCCCCTCCCCCATCAGCACCCACAGTCCTCTGGCTGCCCTTGACTTTCATTTATTCTGATTTTACCGGCACAAAACAAAGACAAGGCCCAGGGAGGCACAGTAGGAACTGCCCCGGGCTGCACTCTAGACCCCCATCTGAATGGGAAGTGGGCTATTAGTCCCTGAAATTGCTCTCTGGGTTTTCCTTGGTATGTACAGTTCTTTTTTGTACTTACATACTTTTTTCTTTCTTTCTCTCTCTCTTTTTTTAAATACCTTGGTTTTGAATTGGCCAGCAGACCTGTCTGTTTGCTCAGCTTGATCTAAATTGGCTTTTGGCTCAAACTTCAGGTGGTTTTTCAGTTTGACTGCGCTCCTCTCTCTCCAGGAAGGCAAGTTCGCCCCTATTTAGCATTTCTGCTGACAGAGAACCAGCAGGCTTGCTGTTTGAATCTACATCTGAATGTACTATTTGGCCAGAAAAATAAAATAAAATAAAATACAAAATCACTCTTTTAGATTCGTGGAACTTGGTTGCTTTATTTTTGGCCCCAATGCTCCTCTGTCATGTTGTTTTACATTTCTCTGGAATTCACTCTTCTGTGGCATTTTCAGTACATTCTCTATGTGTTGCCAGCTTTTATGAACAAATGGGAGACAGTCTGAGTTCTGAATAGTGTGTTCATCCATCACAGTACAGTGACAGGAGGCATCTATAGTGGTGACACACCACACACAGATACTACCTTTGGAGAATTGTGTTTTGAAAACAAATTGTCCCTTAATTTCCTAAATCAATCAAGCCTCCACACTTAGTACTAAGTGTGTCAGTGATGAACCTATGTATGCTTCTAAAAAAGTAATAATTAATCATTACTGTGCAGGTACAGCATTATGTATTAAGATTGGTAGCTCAGAACTACTCACAGAATATTAAGGATAAAAGCTAGTAACTCTCCTTCCCATAAGACAATTTCAAACAACATTTTTCTTAAAATTTAATTTTCAGATTCTATATTTGATTTCATGTTGATAAACAAATTTGGGTGAACAGAGAGGTTCATAAAAATTGTACTTTACAGAATTGCCAGGGTACTTGTGGCTCTGTATTGATCTAGCTTAGAAGCTGTGAGTGAAACCAGGTGGCATGAGTGGATGGACAAAGACAGTAAAAAGAATTACTGCTGTTAAAGAAAAAACAGGGGTTGACAGTAAAATAGCCAAAACAGATTTTACTCAGGAACTACTGCAGTAGGGGGAAAGAGTTTTCAGTTCTCAGTATAGAACTGGGCTCAATTTCAAATACAGCATGAACAAATGGGGATTTACAGCCAAGGAGCAAGGTGGGGGTCAGTGGATGGAAAATTACTAGGAGAAAGCATGGGATGGGGGAGGGTATCAGTTAAACAGACCCAGCAGGATTCTTGAAGTCAGGCCAGGGTGATTAGATATCACCTGGGGAATGATGGGGGATGAAGAATTTGATCAGATATCAAGGGTGATCAGATTTGGAGGATTCTCTCTAAACTGACTTAGCAGGATTCTTGCTAAAACTGGGTGATAAAGGTCCAAGGAAGATGGACACCAAGGTTGAAGCCCAGAGGGCTCAGAGGAGCCTGATTAAAGTATAGTCAAGGACAGAGTTTTGTCACCACAAAGATGTCTGATTGTGGCTTTAATTGGGATAGGTTAGGTATACTGTGGTTAAAAAAAAAAAAGAACAAAAAACACCAAATTTCTTTCCTGCTGACCTTTGCTTGTGGGCAAGAGAGGAGAAAGTTTGTTTATATGATCACTCATGGAACCTAACTGATATAATCTTCAACATCTTATAACTGAGTTTTCTGGAACAATCCGCCCTCTTTGGTTACCAGAGCAGGTGAAGAGACTAGAGAGCTGTACAAAGGCTTTTCATTGTCTCAGCCACAAGGGACAGTGCCACTTCCTCTCACAGCCCCCTGGCCAGAACCAGTAACATCATCCTGACCAATTTTAGACATGGGGGCTGGGAAGAGTATGTGTATCGGAGGATACTTAATGAGGATTGCTATGTGTCCTGTGTTTACACTTATATGTATATTCATGCATGCCTTCTGTTTCTTTTAGGAACAAGGACAAGAGAAATGTTGCAAATAGGTAATACAAATACAGGGCCATTCTTAAACTGCTGAGATATTTCTTGTAGTTTCAATTCAGCATAATTATTAAAATATATTTAAAACATCAAGCAAAATAATTACATGAAATATCCTTACCCTCGACCCCAAAATTCTCAAATAATGGATATTGAGATCTCCTATTTCCAAGAGTTAGTGTCCTTTGGACTTTATTTCAGAAAACATTTTGAAAGGGGACAACTTAGGAATGTTCTTTTAAGAGTATCCTCTTTGGGGGCAGTGCTATAGGGAGGGATTATGAACTGTGCTACATTAGCCTAGCCATAGTGGTGCTTTTGACCAGATTGATATCCATGCATGGATGTGTATATATGTATGTACACATGTGTATACAGTTGACCCTTGAACAATGGAGAGGTTAGGGGCACTGACCCTCCATGCAGTAAAAATCCCCATGTAATTTATTGTCAGCTTTTCACACTCCAGTGCCTGTGTGCCTGCAGATTCAGCCAACCCCGAATCATGTGGTACTGTAACATTTACTGTTGAGAAAAATTCATGTCTGAGTGGTCCACACAGTTCAAACCTGTGTGGTTCAAGGGGCAGCTGTGTATGCGTATATATATGATATGTGTATGTGAGTGTGTATATAAAATGGAATGTGTGTGGGTGGGGTTTGCTTCCTGCAGGACGGCCCAGGCCCTGTGACTTCCTATTGCTTACCTCAGTTGATTTTCTAATTTTGTGTTATCTGATGGGACTCCTGGACTTGTTACCCCTGTGAAAAGGGGTGAAGAAAGCCCCTCCGTGGGGCTCTTTCCCTCGCGCTCATTGGAAGTATGTAACAGAAACTGGCTGTCATTTAATAGTTTCTCAGCAAACAATAGGTAGATTTACTAGTTAACTCAGAGAAATGAGTGAATAATTGGACATGCAGTGCGAACTATGCTAACTCTGGCAGTACTGGACATTTAAAAGGTCAAAAAAGCCTCTGTTATGGCAAAAGGAAAATTTCAATTATGTAAATAGGGGGTTTCACTATATTACTTGTGTTAATCTCTTATTCCCAAAGGAGTAAATGGTTTTAGTGTGTGGTGTACAACACAGAGCCATTACGTCCATAAAAGCAGTATGTCGTGGGAGAAATAGAAAAGTCTAATTTAATTTAACACTGATGCATCATGAGGAGTGTCTGGCTTTTCAATATTATGCCTCAGAGCCATGAATGTGGAGCAGATAAAGTTCCCCTGCTGCATGTGAAGCAGTAAGGCCCACCCATAAGGTGAGCCCTCGAGGACCTACAGGGCGGTGTCTGCCTTGCTGTGTGCCTGGAGCCAGACCATTTTTTCTTTAACCAAAACACATGATTGGGAACAGAAAATTTTTGATATCCACATGTCAAGTCAGTTAGAATTAACTAGTCTGCTGAGCAGCTGAACCAAATTTTACAAACTCGAGCTCGTTTGGGGTCCTAGATTCCTTCCCGGCATGCTGATTTTCAAGCTGGTGCCCATTATGCTGCTCATATTAAAATGCTATGAAAGCAAAGCATTTTGTGTTGAGTAGTTGAGCAAACTCTATTATACAGTAATTATACTATCAGTATAGAATCTAATTTTATATGGAGGATGGGGTTTTAACCAAATGAAAGAGGAAAACTAACGAACAGAATTTTTTTCATTATCACTATGGGATGGTAAAATTGCAGAACTATGCTAACTTGGGAGGCTATTTTTAAGCCTCTTTCTACTAAATAAAATTAACTCCAAGTTTGCTGGATTTTAACAAGACTTAGCCACTGTAACAATGAATGTAAATTCCAAGGGGTTGCCTCTATTTGCTGCTTATTAGGCATGCAAAAATATCTGTCAATGACCAATCATAGGCACACTTGCTCCATTATCCATGCTATTTTAAGCATCATTGAAACACTAGGTCTCAGGTTACAAGTGAAGAGGACCTTCCCAGATGTAATTCTTGCTGACAGTGTGTATGTTGGAAGATGAGGGAGGGGGAGGGGAAGACCTAGTTAGCTATAGCATCTGAGATACTCAAGTTACTTATGAGGTAATAGGATTGGTTATATCATTTATGGGATTTAATTAAATACTTACTAAGTGCCTGCCATGTGCAGGGCATCCTGTTAGGGACTGTGGTTGAGTCAGAGTAGGGTCAATACTTAGGGAATATATAATCTGCTGTATGTCCGTTGTGTGTGTTTATTAGTTGCTATGTAAGTATTGGGAATTTAATTAATTACAAAGAAAGGAATTTATCTAGAATGTGGATTATTCAGGCACGTTATTGCTCCTTTTCTTCTGACTATTTTACAGCTCACATCTACCTCCTCAGAGAGAAAGATGAAAAACTAAATGGAAATAAAACACAAAAGCTCATTTGTTGCTTGTTAGCAAACCTGGAAAATTGGATAGTTCAGAGCAAGATAATGTGCAAGTTAAGACTTAGAGACTAGGTGATTTTTGTTTGTTGTTTGATGCTTATTGACAGATGATAATATATGTATTCATTTGTGGTACACACAATGTATTGCAAAAACATTCATATATACAAATAGATGAATATTAAGAATATACTGCATGCATCCTACACACGCTTGAGGGTGTGT
Source organism: Camelus dromedarius (assembly GCF_036321535.1). Lineage (NCBI taxonomy): Eukaryota > Metazoa > Chordata > Mammalia > Artiodactyla > Camelidae > Camelus > Camelus dromedarius. The sequence continues at coordinate 46,309,405 of NC_087437.1, forward strand.
GTGCACATAATGTCTATGTTCTGTTACAGCTAAAGCCAGAGGAAAAGCAAATCCAGTAACCAGATTTCAGTGTGAATTTCCACAGTAAAGGGTCATTGTTTGTGTGAGGCTCTCCACTTGGATGCAGGGTCAGTGCTGAGTCTGTGATCCTTCTGTGAAATATGTGGCTTACAAAATATACTTGTAGAAAGCAGAATTTCACTTATTTAAGAAGTATTAATGCATTAATATACATTGGGAACCTTAATTTTAAAAATCTTCATAATAAAACAAAATCAGAAACTGTGTGAACTCATTTGCTACATTGTCCTTCTCTGACACACTTCAAGTAGTGGCAGGTCTTCTCCCAAGAAATATGCCATTTTTACTGTTGTCATTTACTCTGGGTTCTACTTTTCTTTTGCAAACTTACGAAGAGAAACTCTACTTCCAGCAGGAGTTCTGGCTTCCCAGTTGGCCAGAATCTCAGGGGAGGAGGGGCTACCCCTGGAGAAGGGTCAGGACGGAAAAGGGGGTTTTCTTCATCCTTCCCTTTCCTTTCACATCAAATGGCCACATCCCCTCCTAGGGAACTTGGCAAGTCTTGCAGCCTGGGGCTCTTCCCTTCAAAATTTGATCTTCTTATCTTAATCCAGTAGTTCCCAGTCTTTTGGGGTATGAATGATAGCACTTTTCAACTGAAAATGTTCATGAACTCCTTCCCAGGTTTTTATCATCCTTTTAAGTCATGATCCTAGAGACCTTCCCCCTCCCTTCACTCAGGAAAGTTATGGGAAATATTCTTACTAGTTTGGGTCACATATCCGTTCATTCCTCAGACGTCAGGTCTAGCCCGCTGGATAGGATCAGCCCCATCTGAACCACATGAAATGGGCCCCTGACAGAAAAGAGCAGTTTTATGACCAGAATAAAGGAGATGAGATGATAAGCTGGCAAAAAAGTAAATGTTTCCCCACACTTACAAAAGTACTTTAAACATTATGTAACAATCTACAAACATATAGCACTGATTTCCTTCTTTTGTTCTAGTATAGATTAAAAATAATGCTTAAAAATCAAGCAGTTATGTTAACAAATGTAGCATACATGTTAGCATTGTGCACTACTTCATCAGTTTTTAATGTGTATAGAGTCAGCTCTCTTACTTTTCTATTTGGTAGCTTAAATGCCCACCTGCTTTTATGAACAGAAATCCCAGGACATCTTTCTTGGACTTCCTGTCAACCCTGATTTGTCCAGAATGTTCCAAAATTGATTCTGTCCAGAGAGTCAATCCGTGATGTCCTTAGGATTCTTTCTTGCTTCTGCTCTTATTACCATATAGTGTTCCTGTGGAAGAGTGGGCCTGCATACCCCAATGACATTTCTCTGTTTTTTGCATTGAATCTGCTTCTTCACACTGGCAGAGCTTCAGTGGGCTGTCTTGGGCTCCAGGACTCCAGCTCACTTGCACAAATACTATTTACCAACACTCAGGCTGGGAGATTCCAACTTCAGCTTAATACTGTGCAGGAGCTGGCTATTTCCCATGGGTTTTTTGGCCAGTAGGATAGATTGCAAGACCACAAGCCCCTGTTTCTGGTAAGTTCTCCCTGGGAATCTTGGGGTCCTACATTGACAGTAAACCTTGGCCGTATCCTGTAGTCCTTGCCCACTGGTGTCTATACCCTTGAGTCTTGGTAGGAACCTGAGTGAGTTTCTCTCAGAAAGACATCTGGGCTCCTTAAGCAAATTGGTTTATCTTCTCATTCCCTAAAGAGGGAAATTGTTTTTCCTTCCCAAGCTTTTGGGAGGAGGAAGTTTTATTCTCAGAGCAAGGGGGTGCTTCTTAACTCTAATTTTTACAAAACAGCCAGGCACCTGTTCCAAAACAACAACAAAGTCTTCCTCAAGGAGACTTTCTCTTTCCAGATGGTATAAGGCTGGCATAATCATTAAAAAATTCTCCCTCCCTGGGCATCCTCGGAACACAAAGGAAAACCTGGATTTCTGCCTCTAGCTTGTCCCTCCTGATGTGTTCCCCATGTTTATGAATCAGTGGCATCTCTTTCTACCCAGATGACCAAGGCAGAGAACTGGAAGTCAGGTTTGGCTCTTTTTTCTTTTTTTAACTTCCCTACTCCATTTGAGCAATTAGCAAGTGTTGTCATTTCTACTTCCTAAATATCAGTTGATTGTATTTCCTTTCATCCCATTCCCATGAACTTTCTTAGTCTCTCCTCTGGACCTCTCCAGCAGGCCCTTCTGACCTGGTGTCCACACTGTAGCCTGGGCTTTCACTAAAATGCAGGTGTGATCATGTGACTCCCCTGCGTACAGCTTACAGGTGGCTTCCCATTGTCTTTAGGTAAGATTCCAGAAACAGTCCAGGATCTTTCTCATCTCTCCAGCTTGTCTCTCACTATTTCCTTTTTCACAATCTTTGTTCTGCCTATGCCAAGTCCTCACACTTATGTGGGGGTCCAGGCTCTCTGACTTCTGGATCTATTGCTTGTGCAGTTCCTACTCTCTGGAAACTTCCCTCCCCACTTCCTCTTTCTTGATGTTGTGTGTATTGGTACCTAAGTTCAGATTGCCAGCATTCCCCTAGCCTGGTTGAGATGCCCCACCTGTATATTCTCTCCCATGTCACCCTATACATCATTGCTCCTTAAATTGCCTTTCCTGTCCACAAGACATCAAGCTTCATGAAGACATCCAGCCATGTCTGCTCATGGACTGTCATGCTCTCAGGCAGTAGAACAGCGCCTGTGCATAATGAGCACCCAATACATATTTATTTAAATAGTAAGTACATTAATACACCTCAGAAGGCAGCATGGTCCAGGGGAGAGAGTTTTCACTGGGAGTCAGAGGGGGAGAATTTTGCCATGTTTTTTTCACTCTCTGTATGATTTTTATGTAAGATGCTACATGAATTTTCCACTTAGATGAGAGCTCACACCCTGTTGGGAAAGTGTCTGGTCCTTAGTTTGGGGCTCCGGGCAGAGAGCTGTGCTTCTGGAGGCAGCGCTCAGCAGCTCTTTTTGATTAACTCATATTTTCTACCTATGACTCTAACTACTAAGGGAAAATGTGAATGCCATATAGACACCTAAGAATATGAAGAAATATATTTGAAGGCCCCTGAGTGAGATGACTGATTAGGCTAACTCTGAATTTCCAGTACACTTGAATTGAAATAATAGTTTCAGAGGTAAAATTATACAACAGGAATAATGTTGCAAGCTGATAACACCAACTTTCTGACCCAAGGATGGTCTCTTTTCCTTCTGGAAACTGTATTTCCACCAATAACATTCAGAAAGCTACTTATCTGGGCTGGAGTTCATGTGATTAGGTTAGACACAGGGTATGCTGGCAGTGGCTATTTGTACTGATTTTCTCCTCTTAAGAAATGCATTTAGAAAACGATTCAGTTCCTGTAAAGCAAAATACACATCTATTTTTTTTACACTGCATTTTTAAAATGGCAAATCATAAACTACTGACCTTAAGAGAAATTCAGTAAATCATTAAAATGCTGCTGCTCACAAGCCCAGCTCTGACTAATTCCTCACACTTGGCATTATCAGATACATTAAAACTTCACTCACCCTCACCAACCACCTAAGTATTGCACACCCCAGCAGCCTTCTGCTAACTGTAAGCCTGTGAATCACGGTGATAGGATTTTCTTTCGGCACCAAATGTATTATTTATGTGTTTATTTTCTAGGGTGGAGGGTGTGGAACCCAAATCCCTAGCTTCTCTGCAGCCCATGTGCTGTAAGGTTCCCCTTTGCAGAGAGGGATCCCTGATGGAGAGCAGCCTGTGGGCTTCTCACTCAGGGAAAGTGAGGGTTTCTCCTCAACTTAATTGTACCTGAGAAAATAATAGAAGGATTGACAGAGCCAAGACTGCCACTCTCAGACTGATATCATTTTGGGGTGGATGTGAAGATAAATACTTAAAACAATATTTTACTTTATTTATTTATTTTTTAACTTATTTTTTTTAAACGAAGCTATTGGGGATTGAACCCAGGACCTCGTGCATGCTAAGCATGCACTCTACTACTGAGCTATATCCCTCACCTCTATTTTATTTATTTATTTATTTTTGATAGTGGTGATTTTTAAATTTCAGTCACTTGAGTTAGAAAACTAATCATCTCTCATTTTAACGATTCAAATACTGCAGCTGTATTTAAGGTAACAATTAAAAGTCTTCTCAAGTTGTCTCTTCTCCCACTCATATGCTACTGTATAGTTTCCTAATTTTTATCTTGCTGTGATTATATAAGCATATAGCCACATGTATGGGAGCTTTGTTTTCTTTCTATTTAAGAATATTTACACTGGAGGCTCATACTGAACATACTGCACTGTAACTTGCTTTATTTGTTTATTTGATTATTTTCTGTCTATCATTTATTTATTTATTAACTTATGTCGTGGATTTCTCCACTCGTCCTCTCTTCTGAACTCTGTTACAAGATGTCTGCTCTGTGCCATGAATCTGTCACCTGTGGACCCTGGTATGTTCCTGTGTTTACTACTCTAGTTTCATGTGGTCTTGTTTTCTCACTCCAACTAGATTTAAAGACAAAGATGGCTTTATCTTTCAGGGCTTACCACTCAGTAACTGATGGTTTAGAGTTGTTTTTAATCAACTCTTAGGGCTGAATTTCAGTTTAATTTAAACAGACTCCTGTTTGTAGACATATGCTTTGGAGCAATGTGTTTCATGTTCTCTGGCCACTAACCAATTTCCGCACCTATGTGCAGAGCTAAATATCTGTGCAACCAAAGTGAAACAAACAATTATGCAATTACTTAGATAATTCAGGGAAAGAAGGGAGTCTGCCTGAATGATTCAGGTGATCTTGGCTACTGGACCTTGTATAGAGGGAACAAATTCTTTCCTTTGTCATTTCAAAGCTATGGGGATGAACCCTGTTGGGGATGGGTTGAATTTTGTGAGTGGGCAAGAATGCTTTGTAAAGGCTTCCCAGGTAATTGTGAAAATCACCTTCTCTATTTGAAGATTATTGTTACAGAAAGTGATTATGTAACCTGGCATTGTGCTGGAGGTTGAGAGCAATGATGAGTAAAAATACATAAGGTCTCTGCCCTCACATAGCTTACAGTCTGTTAGTTTCACAGAGTTGCTATAACAAAGCACCACAAATTGGGTGACTTAAAAACAACAGAAATTGAAGTATAGTATAGTTGAGTTACAATATTGGTTTTAGGTGTACAAGATTGTAATTAAATATTTTTATAGATTATACTCCAACAAGGTTATTATAAAATATTGACTGTATCTCCTGTGCTGTACATTACATCACTGTAACTTACTTATTTTATACCTAGTGGTTTGTACCACTTAATCTCCTTCACCTATTTTGCCTCTCCCGCCACCGCACTCCCCTCTGGTAACCACTAGTTCTCTATATCTGTGAGTCTGTTTCTGCTTTATTATATTTGTTCGTCAAAAACCACAGAAATTTATCCTCTCACATTTCTGGAGGTGGGAAGTCCAAAATCAAGGTGTTTTAGGGGCCATGCTCCCTCCAAGGCTCTTAGAGAAGGACACTTCTTTGTCTCTCCTAGTGTCTGGAAGCCTCAGGTGTCCCTTGGCTTATGGTAGCTACAGCCTCTGTCTCTAGCTTCACACGAGTGTCTTCCCTCTGTATCTCTGTCTGCACAGGTGCTCTCTCTGTGTTCTGTGAGCAGATTTCCCTCTTAAAAGGACGCTGGTGATATTGGATTAAGGCCAATTCTGTGACCTCATTTTAACCTAAATCTTAAATCTGCAAAATCCCTGGTCCCAGATAAGATCACATTCACGACTACTGGGGGTGGGGGTAGAACTTCAACCCATCTTTTTTGAGGGGACACAGTGCAACCCATATCAGAGTCTAAGGTTTTACTCTAGTGGGGCAGACAGGCATTTACTTGTCATCAGAAAAACAGATACAAAGTAACTTAAGAGTGAAGGACTACATGGGAGAGAGACAGGGTGCTCCAGTATCTCCCACAATGAGGATTAAACTTGGTCTGGATTCTGCAGAAAGTATGCTTGGGCTGAGTAAGTACTAGCTAGGTGCAGAGGGGTGGGCAGAGCAATCAGCACATGCAGAAATACCCTGAGAGAAAGAAGGATGTGAGTACCAAAGACTAGAGGGCCTGGAGTGGAGAAAGCAAAGGACTGAGACCAGGATGATCAGTGCCCCAGAGGCTGGTCATTACCAGACCGTGCGGGGTGTAGAGCTCAACACTGGGCATTTGTATCCTCATCCTGAGAGAATCAGGAAGCTGTTGAAGGGTTTAAGCTGTACTGGAGTTTGGGAAGGCAAGGATGCCATGAGGGTGGCCATGCCTGATTTGCATATCATAACCATCACTCCAGCGGAGTTTGGAGAATAGTTGGGCGCAATGCAGACTGGATGAGGGCACATTCAGTCACACATAGGAAGCTCTGGCAGGTGAGAGGTGATGTAGCTTACACTGGGGAGGTAGAGCTGGAGATTTGTAGAAGAGGGAGAATTTCCAAAAATATTTGGAGGATGGAACAATATAGAAGTTGGGGGTTGGTTGGACATGGGTAGAACCTAGTTAAGGAAGGCGTGGAAGCTCCTGGCCTGGAAAGGCTGGAAATGACTCCACTGAGAGAGGGAACCCTGGGAGATGACCCGATTTGTGGAGGGAAGATTATGAGAGGAGCTTCCTTTGAAGTGACATTAAGACATCCAAGAAGAGACATCAGACAGGCAGTTGGATATACAGATCCCTGTTTGAGGCAGTTAACATTTTGTTCAGTAACTGAAATTTCTTGCAGCCCTGAACAAGTACATTCGGTGGGGGTCTGGTCTCTGCTTCTCATGCCAAAGGGAGGACTCTCGCGCCTCAGGCTTCCAAAACAGGTTTTAAAAACACAAGGCAAATTATTCTCTTCTAGCCGTAATAGCTATACTTTTGGGAGCTACCACTGGACAATATTTGGAGGAGTCCGCTAATTGGTAAAGAGGCCCAGTGAGTGGAATGTTTTAGACACGGTTAACTGACGGGACAGAAATGGCACACAACTCAGCAAATTTTAATTTTTCCATGAAATATATCACTAAAATAACAGGATGAGAAATTAGTGATCTCTAATTACTGTTTTTGTTTGTTTATTTGTTTTGTATCAGAGATAAAGATTAAAATACTTTTGGAAAAGGCAAGTGAAGTACCACTTCTTTTAACCTTACAAGCATCCTCTGGACCTAATATAACTTTACTTCTCTTTCTGCCTCTTGAAAACATCTACTTTCTCTTGCCTATAAAATTTCTCAGCATTTTCCCTCGGCCTGGGAGGCCCTTGTGATTTGAGTATTAAAAATGTTTGCTGCCCTTTTCTTGCTGCTCAAAATTCATCTAGGATCATGGGCCAGTGGCTTCCGTACTCAGCTGTCGTGCTCACCCACTAATTAGCTAGCTCTTCTGGATGAGAGCTTGTTGCTTTTTCTTGGGACTGATGTCACTGTGCTGGGAAGCTCTGCACTGTCTTTTATTCATAGAGCCTCTTTTTTGCACCCCACCTTGCTTTAATTATTCAGACTTTTTCTAAGACTGAAAGAGAAAAGCTGATAGTGGTATCTCTTTCTCTAAAGGCTGGCTCTAATCCTGAGACAATTTCTTTCCAACTGGGAGAAAAGTTACCTTAGCAACTAATTAACTCAATTAACTTTTCCCCTCCTCCTTTATCAATATTCAATTAACATTAAATCGCTTCTTTGCTAAGCTCTGTACTTTTATAACCTTCTGGGCAAATAGCTGAAGTGGACCAAGAATTGCAGAGGAGCTGGATGAGGAAAGGCTCAGAGGGGCCACAGTGTACAGCTGAAGACTCAGAACCTGAAGGCATCTCCTTCATCCCCCCAATCTTCCCTCGGTGTATTTTAAAACCCCTGGATGCAATTTAGATGCAGCAGTTGGGAATGGAGGGGACAGGGACAACACTCTGAAGTGGCCAAGTTTAAATTTCTAGCATTCAGTAGAATGAGGCTCAGGGCAGAAGTAGGTAGATGTAAGGAAAGACAAAGTTATATGTTTTGCATTTTGAGTTTATGGACAGAGATTCATATTACAGTTGTGAAAAGTAGTGGTGGACAAAAAAGTGACACTTACCAAATTAAAAAACTGTTTTTATTATGAAGGTCAAGAAGTAAAAGGTAGATTTTCCCTGAAAGAATCAAAGGATAAGTGAACTGGATACTAGCCTTTCTCCCCCTCCTATTCCTGCAAGCTGGTTTGGAAATCCACCTCCTCCAAATGCAGAAATAAGTAGCTCATTTGGAAGTTCTCAGCACTACATCTGCCACTGCATTTGCTTCCTTAACCTCATTATTACCTGCCCTAGATATGTTCTCTATCCTGAACATGGCTTTATGCTTCTTATTGACATCATCCTTTCTGGGAATGAATGGGGGTAAGAATAAATGCATTTATTTTGTTCTGTCAAATTAATCATTTAGGCAAAGTGAGTGAATTGATGTATATGAATGCAAAGGCATCTCAGTGACCATTGTTGGGTGCTCACTACCTGGTACTCTAAGTACTTCGATGGTCGCATTAGGAAAACCCTAGGAAGTGGATGCTATTGCCCCTGTTTTACAGTGAGGGGGTTGAGGCTTGCAAATGTATGTACCTTGGTTAACGCCACATACTGAGTCACCAAAGATCTGGGATTGGGATCCATGTCAATTGAATGCCAGAGATATTTACTCGGTTACTAACTATGCTGCCCGCATGAGCAGGGAAAAGAATTGAGTTTCCTACTTAAGCACGTACCTTCAAATGCCAGGTACAGAGACAAGTTATCAAATAAAGCTTATGCCTCCAGAGGTAAAAGTCAAGTGTATAGAAGATCCTACCTAAAATTCCAAGTGGTGAGATTCATCTCTCTGTCCATGGTTTACAACAGCTGCGTACACAGTGCTTGTTTATGCATGGCTAACTGTGGGACTCAGAATTGCTGGATTTAGCAAATAAAGTGACATGGTGGCCATTTAGATTTAAATTTCAAATAAACAATAAAAAATACTTAGTATAAGTATATCCTTTGCAATATTTGGGATATACTTATACTAAAAATTCATTGTTTATCTGAAATTCAAATTTTACTGGATGTCCTGCACTGTATTAGGCAACCCTACAGGGGCTAGGTTCTGTTACTGCAAAGTATGTGCTTATTCTTCACTGTCTTGCCTAACACTGAACCCTACTGCCCTGACTAAGACCAGAAACACACACACACACACACACACACACACACACACACACTCACTCACTCACTCACACAGCTGCCAACATGCACATCATGATCCAGAGCAGTGCCCAGGGAGGACATTTCATGTTGGGGTTTCCCCTTGGGCTGGTCTTTCCCAGAAACTTCTCCCTCCCATTTGGAGCTCCCTGGCTCAAGAGCCACACACTGTGAGCCAGGCTTGGTTCTCCTCCTTCTCCCTTATCTATATTTCCTTCCCTGATCCCAAACATGCCAATCACCACCATCACATTCAGCACATGTGATTCTGGAGTCAGAGTTTAGAGCTGGAAAGACTCATGGAAATTGTTTCACAAGTGAGGAAACTGAGGACCTCTAAGACAACAAAAATTGCTTGTTCAAAGTCACACAGCTAGAAAGAGGGCCAGGCTGGCACTGGAACTGACCCTCAGCCAGAACTTTTCCTGCTCTGGGTGATTCTGCTTTACCACACTGGGATCAAAAGTCTACCTCTCTGCTTACTTCCACAACTCTCTCATCTTCTCTGATGGTGATAATAATGATCATGAAAATAGTTGATTTCTTCAGTTTTAAGCATTTTACACATAGCATTTTAATCACTAAAATAACCAATAAGGTAGCTATTATTTGTTGCTAAGGTTGATCCACTAGGTTTTCATGCTGCTAACTCTAATTTTTACTCTCCCCAAGAATGCCTCAAGAACAACAGAACCCATCTTAAAGTTGCAATAATTTTCAGAGAGTTTGGGAAGTACATATTTGTGCTTGTTAAGCCTGACAACTCTTCCCTTTGCTTCTTGTTTCCAAGGAGTGGGTTGATACTGCAACTGCAGAGGCAACCTATGTGACTCTGGTACTGATCCAACATACATAGTCCTCAGAGGCCGCCTAGATTTCACCCCCTTCACACACACAGAGGAATTTCCTTTATCTTACACATTTGGAAGTAGTTGTATTTGATATGATTAATTTGGAAAGAGCTAGAAATTGATTGGACCACATGAGAGTATAATAATTACTACTATTTATTGAGCACTAACTATGGGTTAGACACCGTGTAAACTGTGTTACCGACTGTACCTCTAGTTCTCCAACTGCCGTGGAGACAGGCATTATTATCTCAGTTTCACGTAAGAGAAAACATGAGTCTCTGAGAGGTTGAGGAATTTCCCCAAGCTCACATAGGAAGTGGAAAAGTTGAGTATGGGACTCAGGACACTCCAACTTGAACGTCGATGTGCTTTCTAAATATTATTGTTTATAAAGAAGTTGTGTAGTTGTATGTTTGGGGAAATACTTTATTTCCTCTTGGAGGTTCATAATGCCTACCAGCATATTAAAGGCTGAAAATTCCTGTGACAAAGAAGTCTAATTAACTTTTTTTTTTTTTTTTTAGCTCAGAGTTGCATATAGAACATATTTGATCAAAGAGATTGTTTTTTAAGGGTGCATCTATTAACAAGTGGGGGAACCAGTTTGGAATTACTTTACCCATCCCATAGTAGGGGCTATGGCTAAACCTTGGATTATAAAAGACTTAACACGGTGCCATTGGAGGCTCAGTTAATGACCTTAAGAGGAACTATTACAATAAAAAGAAAAGGAAGTGCACGAGGTCCTGGGTTCAGGGTTCAATCCCCAGTACCCACATTAAAAAAAATTAAAAATAAATAAATAAACCTAATTATCACCACCACTCCCGCCCCCCCCCCCCCAAAAAAAAAGAGAGAGAGAGAGAGAGACTAGATTTTTTCAAAAGTCCATACAGGGTAGAAATAGAACCAATGCTTAGATGACACAGGGAGATAGATTTTGGTTCTACTTAGGAAATCTTCCTAACAGAACTATCAAAAAAATGGACTAGATCACCCATTATTGGAAGTGAATGACTGTAGGCTCCATGGCTGTTGGTGAAAATAGCACTCTAACATAAGCTGACTGCTTGAATTAGATAACCTTTAAAGGTTTTTGCCAAGTAAGATTCTGTTTTTATTTAAACTGGTTAATCTCATTCAAAATATATCAGTTTAATGATAAGCAGTTGACTTGCCAGTTTATATTTGTCTCTACAAATATAAAAATAGCCAATTGTATAGCAGACAACAAATTATATGCCTGATTTTTAAAACACCAATTTTTTGGCTGTGCGTACTATAGGATATTGATGCAAAAGTCCACATTTTCTTCCAGAGATGCATGTTCTTTTTTAGTGTGTTTCCCTTTACAAGGGACTGATTACTGACTTAATCAGGGACTTGGCATTGTTTTTAAAAGCAAGGCTGGTGGGGAAGGGGAGTGATTTTCTGTGGTGTTGGTGTGTCAAGGTTGGTGATTTTCTTCTGTGCAGATAAAGTAAATTTCTGAGAGGATAAGTCTAGGTTAGCAGGTGAAGTGTCAAACCACTTAGTTACATTACTTAAGCAAACTCACATTAAATATATTTACCGTGTTTAAAATTACTTATGCTTCCCAACAAACTATAGCCCACAGGTCAGATCTAGCTCTTGGCTTATTGTTGAAAAGCTCATGAGAATAGTTTTAATTTTTTTTTACAGTAAAAAAATTGAAGTATAGTTGATTTACAATATTGTGTTAGTGTTAGGTATGTAGCACAGTGATCCAGTATTTTTTTTCAGACTCTTTTCCATTATAGATTATTACAAGATATTGAATATAGTTCCTGTGCTATATAGTAAATCCTTACTGCTTATCTATTTTATGTATAGTAGTTTGTATCTATTAATCCCATATCCCTAGTTTGTCCATCCTTCCCTCCCACTCCCCTTTGGTAACCATAAGTTTGTTTTCTATGTCTTTGAGTCCTTACATTTTCAAGGGTTATTTAAAAAAACAAAAGACTATGTAAGAGACCATACGTGGCCCAGAAAGTCTAAAATATTTACTGTCTAGCTCTTTATAGAAAAGTTTGCCAATGCCTGTGTAATCAATAGAGACATTTCATATGACAGAGACCTTAGATTCTAGGCAGATAAAAAGTCTTCTAATTACAAATAACCTTAAATATATAATTATATATACTATACTGAAAAAAAAACTATATTTCCACTTCCAGAAAAAATGGAATAACAGGGACTGGTTTACCTTTTGAACTGAAACAATTGGAAAAAGAAAAAACTCCAAATATATAAATGGGTTTCAAGACAGTGAATTATCAGCTACAAAGAACAGTAATCCCTGAAATGTGGGAAACAAACGAGGTGAGCTCTGTGGTGGCCCTCAGTTTACTGCACAGATAGAATTTCCAGGTCTTATTGCAGAGCGAGAGGACCCAAGAGGTGTCTGACAGCCTGTCTGAGTTGAGGAGACAGGCTGGGCACCTGAGAGGCCAAGGTGGCTTGCCTGCATGAGCGAGAACTAGATTGGACAGAACTTTGGAGAGAAGCAGAGTCCCCCTCAAGTACTGATCCACACACGTGTGTGAAGGAATTATGTGAGTCTGAGGGAAAAACCATTCAAAAGAATTAGAAGAAACAATCCTTGGAGGTAGTGTAGGCTGGGCTGGGGTCAGTTTCTATTCCCACCAAACAGAGTAGAAAATCTCGTAATACCTGGGACCCTAGGTGGACTACTCAGAAAGGCTTTGCCTTAAGAGTAGGGCAAAATAGCCCTGGAATACTACTCTAGTCCTACCTCATGGAGTTTAAAGCAAGGTCCGAAAGGATTAAACTTTTAACATGTAACTTACTGGCATCCCAGAACACAACTCAAAAATACTTGTAGGAAAACAAAAATAACCAATTCTAAAAAGGTAAAATTTATGTTGGGCATTCAGTAAAAAAGATCACCATGTCAATTAAAAAAATGAGAACTTAACAGACATTTCATCAAAGAAGATACAGGGATGGTAACTAACCATGTGAAAGATGTTCCAATGCATTAGTTATTAGGGAAATTCAAAGTAAAACCACAGCAAGGTGCCACCATATACCTATTAGGATGTCTACATTTAAAAGGATTGTGTATACTGTTTTTGTAAGGATATGGAGCAACTGGATCTCACATATATAAAATAGTATAAAATACTGAATATAAAATACTAAACCACTTTTGAAAACTGATGGTTTGTTATAACACAGTATTACCAGGCCTAAATACCTAGGTATTTACCCAAGAGAAATAATAGCTTGTATCTCTACAAAGATTTGTGCATGAATTTTCGTAGTAGCTTGATTTGTAATAACTGCAAACTAGAAACAACCCAAGTGCCCATCAGCAGGGTAACGAACAAATCACAATAAACCTGTATGTATGAGTTTGCTAGGGCTACGATAACAGAACACCACAGGCTGGGCGGCTTAAACAACAGAAATGTATTTTCTGACAGTTCTGGAAGCAGAAGTCCAAGAGCAGGTGTTGGCAGGTTTGATTTCTCTCTTTGGCTTACAGATGCCTTCTTGCCTTGTCCTAACATGGTCTTTCCTCTATGTGTCACATCCATCTGTATATCCTAATCTCTTCTTATAAGAGCACCAACCATATTGGCTTAGGAACCAACCTAACAACCCCATTTTAACTTAGGACCTTTAAAGAGGTAGTTATCTCCAAAGGCAGTCATATTCTGAAGTCCTGGAGGTTAGAGCTTCAACATATGATTTGGGGGTGGGGCGGGATGTGGCACAATCAGCCTCTACACTGTGGAATCCTACTCAGCAATGAAAAGAAACAAACTGTTGATACATGGGGCACAGTATGGGTAAATCTCAAAATAATAATGCTAAATGAAGTAAGTCAGACAGGAAAGAGTACATACTGTGTGACTCCACTTATACAAAATTCTAGGAACTGCAAATCTAAAGTGAAGGAGATTATTGGTAGCACTGAATGTGAGGGGATTTGAAGAGGAGTAAGGGAGGACTAGAAGGGGCAGGAGGAAACTTTTGGAGGTGATGGATGGGTTCTTTTTCTTGGTTATGGTGAAGGTTCCATGGTTGTACCTATGTGTCAAAATGTTTCACATTGTACATTTTAAATATGTATAGTTCACTGCATTTCGACTACACCTTAGTTTTTTTTTTTTTTTAACAAAAAGCTATGAAGTAGGTTATAGTTCTGTTTACAACCTGTGGCAGGCTTAAATTCACTTTGCTGTTTCACTATTCTAGTAATAATAATAAAGATACCTATTAAAAAATGACCTGTTTGTGTGAACCATCACTGTTTTAGTTTTTAACTGTTGTGAGCACCTGCTCCTTTGTGCTGCACCCCCTGCCTCTTTCCTTCTGGAAGAAGCACATCCATTCTTTAGGTTACTGTTCCTTTCCTCACTCTAATCATGGAGATGCAGGAGGAATACCTGCTCCTCTAGACATGACTGATGGGTGGGCACTTGAGTCTAGTTAGGTCACTCCCTGGGGTTTTTCTTACTAACACTGGGATGAATTAACCCTTTCATAGAGGTAGAAGCTGTAGGATGTGGGGTTTTCAACTGGTGATATCCCTGTTTCCTTACACAGGGAGGGAGTCAGTGTGCAGTGAGAATGACGTCAACAGCAGGAGAAGCAGAAACGAGAGCTACAGAGGATACTGGCATTGTTTGAGGTTCCGGTTCTGGTTCCGTCTGTTCCTGAGAACCAGTGATATCCCTGACCTTTCTATGTTTTTCTTTTTCCCACTTTTCCTTATAGTTTGTGTGCTGATAATTTCCTCATTCATCAAGTTACTTTAAATTAGGCTCCTGACATGACAAATATTGTTAACAGTTTACTATGTATCTAAGAAATATATTTCTAATTTCTCTTTCTTTCAATGCCTGAGATCTTGGCATGACCCCGAATCAATAATTGGTGTAGGTCTTACCAAATCAACACTTTCCTCTAACACTTTTATCAAATACCTGCTAAGCTCATGGCATTTTTTCCATGCTGAAAGGTATTCTTATCAAGAGTGCATTTAAACAGCCACTCACGTTTTGAACAGCTAAGTAATTTTGAGGCTCCCCACTGTAAATAATTTTGTGGCAAAACTCTCAGGTGTACAATGCTGAAAAAAATATAGATGGAGCCCCACATTGAACTCATTAGAATTATGTGACCATGGGGAAATGAAGGCATTCAGTGATAACTTTCATTTTCTTAGAATCCTCTGGATTCTAAATCAGCTGTGGACCAGAAACTGGCCCCTAGACTTTATCTTTTATGGTAATGTACACCATAATCAAGAGAATGCTTTTTTGGGGTTCCAAGGAATTTTAATTTAATAAAATACTCTGAATTCAGTCATCCATTCTCCCCCTATTGGTGCAAACCAGTAGGAAGTAAAGAAACTAAGCACATATGATAGCTCTTCATTAGTGTTTTTGTTTTATCTTATTTATTTGTTTTTGTTTTTAATTTGCGTTTTGCGTTGCACATTGCAGCTGATGGGTTATTTTTCTCAGTAGTTTAAGGAGTAAAGACTGGTCTTCCCTGTCACTGGAGGGCTCTTTTTCTAGAGTGTGGTGGTGCTTCTTAAGAGCTGAATGCCAAGTACCCTCTTACCCCTCGTGTAGACTGAATAGTCGTGTGGAAAATGCCTTAGGAGTGATTAGATTAGGACATAGTAGAGTTCTAGGTAAATAGCAGGTACTTAATGAATCTCTATTAAGTGAGATGTATTCAGAAAATCTGTAACTAATATTCACATATGAAGTTACTTCTAAACTTACTAAGACATTCTTTAAAAATTAATAGCATAATAAAAAGTATATGCTTTGGAAAAGTTTCAAGTTTTTGCTGTTGTTGTTATCTTTTCCTCTTCTGGAGTAACCACAAATTTGTTTCTCTGCCTTTGAATGACAGTGCCTAACCAGAACTCTCCCTAGCTCATCCGTCCCAGAGAAGAGCTGTGTCTTCTATTTGAAAGTGCTATTTTTGTAACATTTTCTCTTTAACCGCTAAGACTCTTTTGTATCATTAAAATACCTCTTGCATCTATCTCTCTCCTCAGTGAGAATCTAGCTAACACCCTTTTTCCCCCCAACTTAACATTTTAAAAATTATACATGTAATACATTTCCCACTGTTAAATGTGAAGAAATGAAGAAAAATAAATAAATAAAAAATCACTACTCATTTTCCTGCCCAACGTATTGTTAGGTTAATAGTACCACTTTTCCTTTTCTTCACCAACTCCTCCTGCTGATTTTCTTTCCCTCCTCTCTCTCTCTCTCTGTCTCTCTCTCACACACACTCGTGTGATGTGTTCCTCATTGTCATCAACTGCAATAGAAATGTACTCTTCATCCTGTATCATGAAAAGTTTCAATGTCAACAAAAACTCACACACAGTATCATTTCTAATGACAGCACAGCACTTTATTGTGCAGTTATACTTCAGTGTGGCTTCAGAAAAACTTAAAATACTAGTGAGATGAGGTATGGTTTTCAGAATGCCAGCTGGTCCTCCTTTCTCAGACTTGGCTATGTCATGTCGTCTCACTGTCTCCATTTCCATCTAGAAGGCAAGACATTCTAAATTTACCTTGAACATTACACAGGGCTGTTGTGTGGGATTAATAAATGCTTGATAAAATAACTTAGGAAGTTAAAGTTGGAAGATTGGCCTGAGACACAATTGTGAAATAGAATGACTTTTGAGACTGAGCTTACTCATCTGTAATATGCGGTAAGTGTCCATATCGTAGGATTGTCATGAGGACAGACATTAGATAGTGAGAGAAAGCACCAGCCACTGAGACTGACATCTAAAAAGAAGCCAGCAAATGTTACTGTCTAGCCTGGGAGCCCTGCCTTCCTGCTCTGAGTTTTTCTTTTCTCTCCTCTTTGCTCTGTCAGTTCTTTTCTCTTTTTCCACCTTTGGTTCCCAGGGACCCTGTGTTCTCTCTTCTTCCTGTTAAAAGCCCAGCTTTCAGATCCTTACTTCCATACCACATATGTCAGTAATGATTAGGTACTTAAAGATCATGTTACCAGGTAGTGGGTAATGTTCTAACTGGAATGTCAGATGTTTGCCATTGGGCAGGGCAAGATAAAAACCCAGTTGGTGGGGATTGATTTACCTTGCTTACCATGAGTGAGTCTACCATGATGGCCAGTAATAACAAGGTTGATATTCATAATATTTAACCAACTGGTTTTTCCTCATCAGCCTGGATGTTGACAGAAAACAACTGGTTTGGCCAGACAGTCTGTACTGGATGTATGTTGATCTTGGTAAATCATATTACAGACCCTTGAGTTCTTTGCTCTGTTACTGGGCCATGTACTTCTATGGTAGCAGCTGTGGGCTGGTGGAAAGAATCTGGGATTTGAAAACATGAGGCTTCTGTTCACATCCTGCCACTGTCATTTCCTAGCTGTGTAATTTTGGCCTTAGTTTTCTCATTTCTGAAGGAGAATCATGTCTACTTCCCAGGGCTGGTTTGTTTTTGATGAGACTCAGAAGAGGCTTTTCTATGGAAATGTTTCATAAGAAGAAAAATTAGCTGTGATTCAGGAGTTCCAGTCTCTGCAATGTGACAAAGATAGCACGAACAATGTACCCAAACTACAGATGAGGGAAGATTCCAGATTTAGTATGAAATGGTATTTCATATTTCAAGTCTTAGTGAGATGTGTATTTCTGGGTGTTTGAGGCGCTTTCTCATCTATGTAATAGGGTTTGTCCGAAATCATTGCTAAGTTTCCTTCTAAACCTTCAAATCTATGCTTTCAGGAGCCAGGGCTTTTTATTAGGCAATTTCTTTGGGGGAGTGTCGTCTTTGCCAGGCTGGCCAGACTCATTTTAACTGAGTACAGCTGCTTCAAGGCCAGTCTGAAATGATTCTGGTCTGAATCCAGGAGTGGCCTAGAAAATGAGAGATGCAGACAAAAGGTTTCAGGTTTCTCAATCAGAATTTCCTGCGGCCCTACCAGCTATTGTGTGCTGCTTTCCCAGCTGACTCAACCCTGACCTGTCATGCTGTGCCTGATATTTATATTTCTGGAAATGGTTAGCCACATTACTAGGTAATAAGGTTGCAAATTCCAAGTCTCCCCTGTAATTCAGGTCAGATGTTGTCCTGGGAGTGGGTGGGAAGGCAGAGAGGCCAAAATTGAGGTTGCTGTGCTTGAGGGCAGATGACGAGATCGTGCCTGGCTGGCTGCAATATTCGGTGGCACTTATTTGTACTTTGGGGAAGGGGCTAGTGAGCTCTTAGCTCAAGTTTCCTCGTTTATGATTTAAATTTATGTTGCACTTGAATTTTTTCAATTCTTAGGACCGCATATTTAATAGAATTTGCCTTTTAAAAATAGAATATTAGTATGAGGAGAGAATCGAGAGGTTAAATAATGCAGCCCACTCTGTAGAGATGAGGGGAGACACATGGAGAAAGCATCCTTGACTCGCTCAAGGCCACAGAGCTGCTAAGTGGAAGAGTCAGGTCTAAAGGGCCAAGTTCCTGATTCCAAGTCAGCTGCTTATTTCAGAACCCTCTTCTGTGCTGCTTCCTGTTGGCGTGGTTTGTCCTTGGACACCTCTGATGTTCTCTGTTGGCTTCATCAATCTATTTGTTGTAAATAAGCACTATTGTTCTCAACATATACATCCTGGGACATGATCCACAGACAGGGATCTAAAAGTGCTCAGGGTGTGGCAAAATAAACAAACAAAACACAAAAAACAAATCCTGGGAAGGAGGAGAAGGACAGAGGAATGAAAGGGGCTGTGGTAGTTTGCTGGAGGTGACAGAACTCACGCTGACACAGGTGCAGTTTCAGTGGCTAAGGCAGCACAGCCATGGCTTTTAATTTTAAGTCCTCTCTTGGGGTGCCCAGGGTGGGGAGCTGGCTGTCTCCTCTCCTTTGCTCCTCTCCTAAGGGTACCTGGAGGAGGAGGGTTTGTCAGTTGAAAGACCCCACCAAGACTCCCCTCAGGCTGTTTAGACTCTGCCAGGAGCTGACTTGCGATTGCTGGAGCTGCCTGGTCAGCTTCACGTTCCTGACGTCTGGTAATGGGGAGGAACAAAGGGTAGGAGGCCACGTAGGGAACAGACGAGCCCTTTGGCTGGAAAGTGAAACAGGGCAGGAGCAGTGGCTCCAGCAGGAAGACGCAGAGACACACACTCAGATGACGCATGTCCTGACACATCCCGCACTCTCACTGGTACACTCATGCACACAGCAGTGGGAGGCAGCCAGAGCCCGCAAAGCCGTGCTATCCCAAGCCTAAGTCGCCTTCCCTGGCTCCTCCACGAAGCTGGATAAACTGCCATGCACTCCACTGACGTGGAGGCCCACAACCCTGCTGTAGAAGAGCTCAGAGTCTAGAGAAGGGAGCACTGTGTGGCCTGGCGTGCTTCCCAAGTCTCCCAACGTGGGAATCACCTATGCCTGTTGCTCAGTGTGCAGTTTCTGCTGTTTCCCAGGTCCCAGGGGGAGTCTGAAGGGGCTTGGGCATCTCCTTGAGCACGCTATCAAAGTGATTCTGGAAAGAGGCATGTTTGGGGAAACACTGATGGGGAGGGTGGAGCCTGGGCTTTGGAATCAGATGAATCTGGGTTTTGAACATTGTTCTATCCTATGTTTGCTTTGTAATCTTGAGCAAGTGTTTTCTGAACTGTAACTGAGAAGTGAAGAGGTATAGTGAAGAGGTCAAGGATATAGCTTCTGGAGGCAGAGTGCCTGGGTTTGAAATCCTGGCTCTGTTCTTATTTGGCCTGTGACATTAGGCAAGCTGTTTAACTTGCTTTCACCTCAGTTTCCAACCTACAAAACAGGAATGATGATTAGAGTACTTTTCTCATTTTTTATGAAGACTGAATTATTACATTAATTTACTTGGAAAGGTATCTGATTCATTGTAAAGACTAGGCATTTATTGTTAATATTAAACAATGGATAATATTCTTTTCCCATTTTTTGTTAAGATTTTTACATATAAGGTGACGTAAATAAATTACCTGTTATGAAGTTGATGCTCAATAAAGAGTATCTTCTTTATCTTTATTATGAGCAGGCTACGTGAGAATGTTTACAAACGTGGTCTATAGGAGACCTCATTATTATATTACAAACTGAGTACGTAAGTACTTAAGAGACCCCAGGTAAAGAAAGATGTTAGAAGAGCCTTCCTCAAGCCCAATTTACAGTCATGCCCCAGGTGAGAGAATCAGACACTAGAGCTCTTCTGAGGGGAGAGGAGTACATCCGTTGCCTGAACGTTACTGCGGATGAGTAGTGCTGAGAACAATTTCAGAAGCCTGGATGATTGTTATTGTTGAAATCAACTCAGATCCTGGTGAAAAATCAAATGGATTGTTAAAACCTAGATCATTTAAAAACTGCTAAAATGCATGAGAATGGCTCCGGAAATCCCATCTGTTTCTTATTTACAGAACTCCTCGTTCCTTTGGTCTGGGCACAGCTGACTCACTTTTCATTGTATTCCTATGGCAGAGTGTTCTGTCATTTCCAAAGAAACCAGACAGCAGGTTTTGTGTGCATGAGAAATGTGCATGCTTACCCTTTCTAATTGGTAAGGCTGTCTAAGGATTTGATTACTTGTGATTCATATGGCAAAGAAAAGGTATAAGGTAGCAAATTTACCTTTGTGTGTGTGTGTGTGTGTGTGTATAAAGCAGTGACGTCTGGACCATGAACCATCCCCTTTCTTTTACTCACATTTACACCGAGGGACTGCAGTACACAAATGATTCTGGGAGTGTGGGTGAGCACTCTCTAGTCAGACTACTGGCTCTATCCTAATTCCACCACTTAGTAGCCATGTGACCTTGGGCAAATTAATAAATTCCTCTGTGCCTCACTTTTCTCATCTATAAAAAGGTTGAGTAAGAGTACCTGCCAGTGTTATTTAAGATAATTAACACTATCTGTTGTAATAGCTTTCCAAATCTTAGAACAGTGTACGTGTATTTCTTACTCATGTCACAGTCTGATGGGAATCACGAGGTTCACCTGGGTCGCTCCCTTCCAAGAAGTGATTGGATCTAGACATCTTCCATTATGGTACTTGCTCATCTTTTAGGGTCATGCCATCTAATACGGCAAGCCCACTACTCAGCCATAAAAAAGAATGGAATAATGCCATTTGCAGCAATGTGGATGGACCTAATGATTATCATATTAAGTGAAGTAAGTCAGATAAAGACAAGTATATATGATATCTTTTATGTGTGGAATCCAAAAAAGTGATACCAGTGAACTTATTACAGAACAGAAACAGACATAAAAAACAAACTTATGGTTACCAAAGAGGAAAGGACAGGGGGCGGATAAATTGGAAGTTTGGAATTAGCAAGCACACCATACTATATATAAAATAAACAAGTTCCTACTATATATAGCACAGGGAACTACATTTAATAAGTTGTAATAGCCTATAATAAAAATATGAAAAATAATATATATGTATAACTGAATGACTATGCTGTACACCAGAAACTAACAAAATGTAAATCAACTATACTTCAATAAAAATAAATAAATTAATTAATTAATATAGTAAGCACACTAACCACAGTTGGATATTTAAGTTAATTAAAATAAAATACTAAAATTGAGTTACCCTAGCCACATCTCAAGTGCTCAGGAGACAAATGTGTCTAGTGGTTACCATATTGGACAGCGCTGGTTTAGGGCTTCCTTGGAGTTCTCCACTTTATCACCTCCATTTAGCCAGCAAGAGAGAAGCAAGCCCTCCTAGAATATTGCAGGATAAAAGGAAAAAGTTTCAAGATTCTTCCTTCTCTGTTTCATACTAAGATGAGGGCCTAGTTATTAATAGATCAAAGGATTCTATTTTCTGAATAGAAGACACCACAATTGAGTTCTTTAGGTTTGCATTTTGATATTATACAACATTAAAGAATATGCTTTCTTTCTTTTTCTTGATATATTCTGCTCTCAAGCCTATGGCCTTGATGAAAAATCCTATTTTAAATATCAGAAACTGTATATTATCGTGGCTTTTCTCTTTCCTTTCCTTTTATAATGTTCTCCCTGACACTGCCATGGGAAGGCAACCTCAGTCAACCTCACGCAGAAGGGAAAAGGACATGAACATTTTTCATACTACTACCTTGTTAACACATCTTTCCTCTTTTCAGTAATCCCTGATTCTTTCACAGGAGTCCCCTCTCTAGCTGTTCTCAAGGGTTAATGTTTTGGGACCAGGATCTAAATATCTGAGTATGGCACAAAGTGCCTGAGACTAAGACTGTGACCTTATAACAACAACAACAAAAAAATTATCTTATTTAACCAATTAATGACAAGGGATCCATCAGACTGGTTTTTGGGCACTGTATACCCAGTTATATGACTATTATTTTATTTGGATTATCTCATTTTTCAGGAAGTTGCATCCTGTCCTCAGGGAGACAATCTTTAATTGTCTTTCCAACATCACTTTCTGCCTTTTCAAAGTCATGACTAGAGAATATATTAGGAATTTTCCATTTAAATCATAATTTTGCCACAACAATAATATAATAATGTTTTATTCATTTTTATACATCATTTGACTCATCTGCCCTCATTGTTTTGTTGTAATTTGAGTGTATGTTTGGCTCATACTGACAGGGAACACTGAGTGAGGAGACGTGCCATTGATATTTTGAGGGTAACCAGCCAGCTAAAGTAGATTTACATTTGGTGGATCCCAACTGCAGAAGAGTTCATGACCTTGTGCTTGGACCTTTTATTCTGAAGTGTAGTGTTGTGTTATCACATGTTTAATTAAATTAACTGAGCACTTGCTACGTGCAGAGAGTTGCACAGTGGAAAGCTGTAAGAAGAAAAAGTCCCTGTCACATTGTCAGTTATTTCCTTCACAGCACTTATTGCGTTACCTAATTATCTTGTTTATTTATTTCATTACACATGGTCTATCTTGCCCACTGGAAATGCAGAGACTGTCTTTTTTTATTGCTGTAAATCTAGCACCTGGCACATTGCCTGGGACATAAAAGGTTCAAAAGATAATTTTTTATCTGATTGAAAAAAAGATGCTTATATTCTCTGGTAAGAGGATACAATCTGGTTCTCCCACTTCTCCATCTTTCAAATCTCCTCTGCCCCATTAAACTTTCCTTTCTCACATCCACCCAGGCTCTTCTCTCCTCTGATATCTCAGTGTTTGCTGCTGGTCCTATTTATTCAATCTGTGATCTCTCTTTTATTCTCACTTAATTTACACTTCTCTTGTTTATCTCCATATTCATACATGCAAAAGCATCTTGTAAAATGTAAAACATTTCTGCAGGTATTATTTGTTATAATGATTGTTGTAAGCTCCTTGAGGTCAGTGAAATGAGAGTATAGTTTCTCTTGTTCAACCTTAGTGACTGTATTATGTCAATGAATAGTTGGATGAGCGATGACTTTGTCCATATTGCTAAAGATAAAGATCAGTTGTGACCTGAGTTTTTCCTCATGTGCTCATGTGTCCTTATGTAAACCCCTGCTATCGATATTGTTTCCCTCTGTTTTATCCTTCCTACTTGGCTTTCAAACTAACGTTCATTGTCTACAGATTGTAAGGCAACTTGCTGTCCAGGGTCAATGATGTACTTGAGATGGAAGTGGGAGTAATTCACTTGCTGAGGGAGACTGCGCTGAAGCCCTCCTGACACTCTGGGGGCCTGATCACTCATAGAGGCCACAGGTTCTGGCTCAGGCCGTGGCCCTATTCGAGTGGCTTTGTCCAGTGTGTGAACTGCTAGGGGCTTTACGGGAAGAGAACACTCTCTGTGTCTCCAAACCATGCTGTGATTCTCCAACACATTCCCAACTGTCCAAGCATTATGAACCAGGAGAGTCGGATAGAATTTGAGTTCACACTCATTAGTATAGGTACCTGGCTATACACATAGGACACTAGGCCATTTGCCATGCTGGGACAAGGTGCTGGCCCCGAGTGCCATGGAATTGCATCCGATTCGCACAGCAAAGACATTACAGAAGGCCCCTTTACAAGGGAGTGGACTTCGCCAGAGTTTTCCTGCAGTCATAGGCATGTACTTCCTGAACATTTGGCACCAAGAATTTTGTACCAACTTGTGAAGCACAGTGCCAGGTTCTATTGCCTGGAATCTCCTTAAAGGTTTGCTCAGATGTTGGCAGAACCAACCAAAAGCATGCTTTCTGTTTATTCCTTTGCTTTTTTGTTTTCTTTTTGCAAATGAGAACCAGAGGTGTAAATGTTCCATACCAACAGAGCAAGATTGTATCAAAAGCCACGCCTTCTGCCCATGCACACAACTCCCATGCTCATCCATTAGTTTTAATCATGCAGGCTTCCCGGACTTTCTGCACTACCAGGTCTGTCATTGCGAGTCTGCTCTGTGAGTCTGTGTTGCTTCAGGGCACCTTTCCGATGAAAACTGGATAGACTCACTTGGCTGGGTTGTTTAGATATTTGTGGCTTGCATGTTCCAGTATGCGCCTAGCTATTCCAGCTACTGGTTTTTTCCCAGGAAGTGGGAGAAGACTTTATCCATTTGTGTTCTGACAAGAGACATTAGGGCCATAATTTAAGCAGTTTCCCCCGAGTTTGGCAGTAGAGGGTTGCAATCTAACAGAATTCAGTATTGCCTAAGCCAATTCAAATTGGTGCTCCAGCTCACCAGCCCTTTTTAAACTCTCCGCCTGGATAAAACAGACTCTTGTGAAAATCCATGCCTGAATTTGGGCGGTGGCTTCACCTTTCCTGGAGATGGCTTCTAGAGTGCTGTAGACTTTGCTGAATGCTCCAGGTACAATCTCACCACTTAGACTGAGGCACGTCCAGACAAGACTTTTTGACTCACTACGTTGATTTCTGTTGAGAAGCTGCAAGGCTGGACTGATGACCCCAAAATGTGGTTTTGTTTTCTCCTTAATTACCTATCTGGCTTCACAGGAAATGGATGTTTGGTTGCTGAAGACAAAAAAGCTGCTCTCCAGCCTCGTGCCTCATGGCTAGAGCCTTGCTAGGTTAGGCCTTTGTGGAGTGCATTAGAAACACATGCAGGCAGGAGTGAGATAGGAGGTGTGTACCTACCGGTCTCTCAAACACAGGCAGCCCAGTGTGCATCTTTAGTTTGTGGGGCTGGCTTCATGGAGGAGGGACCCCTTGGAGGTGATTTTTGGATCACATATTGACAAGGCACTCTGGGATCCACTCCAGTGCAACCAGAACCAGCCAGACATTATCTTAATGTCCCCCATAGAGACCCAGCCTTTTTTACCAGGGGTCACATTCTGGGCACATTTAACTCTCAGGTGACCTTCAAAAACCCAGTCCATTTCTTGTTGACTTCTAGCATCCTCTACTTCCTGAAAGGTTTCTTCTTCAGTCCCACTCCTCATTCACATGCTGTTCTCCCTGGCTTCTCTAGTACCTCTCAAGCCTGTCACAATTCTTTCCGGGGCTTTTGAATTTTTTTTCCTAAATCATTTTCCCTAGGTTTCCCAGTCTTTTCTTCTCTGTGACCCATTAGAGAGGAGTCTACCTTCTGCTTGTGCTCTTTCAGAATAGGCTTCTCATGTTTAACACTCTACGTTCCTACTGACTTGGAAAAATTGTGTTGGAACCTTTGCTCTGGCACAGTTCAATCACATTTTGGCTGGAAATGTTTTAAACATTAAAACGATGAAGGATGACTTTATTTGCCAGTCTAGGCAAAAGATCTCTAAAATGGAAAAAAAAAAAGAAAAGAAAAAAACAAAAAGGTCTTTCTGAAGCTGCTGTATGAAAAAGACTCTTGAATATGTAAAACCTTTTAGAACACAGCAGGGTGGGGTTGTGCTGGGGTAACTGAGCCTCAGGGAAGCCTCTTTTTTGGGCTGCTCCTTTGGAGTGCCTTTTAAAAGGCGTTAATTTTCTCCGCAGGACCTCTCTTCACCCTGAGCTCTTCTGGTGTATAGTCCTTGCCTCTATTTTAGGAGCTAGGGGGCATTTAAAATGTGCCCAGTTGAAAATTGAGATCATGGACTAACGCCAACCTTAAACATATTTTTAAATAGGTTCTTAGTCTCCTACCATCTGACTGCTCTGCTCATCAGCACAGCCTCCTTCTATCCTATAGCAGGTTTTGGTGAACCGAGGATGAGGCTGGACCTCTTCAATCATGAGATGCAAATCTGGCTCCTGCAGTAATGCCTTTTGGCAGTATTTCCACACGTAAGTTGGGGTGTCTTTCATTTTATGCCTGGCTTCACTTTGGAGTCTGTTTAGTGAAGGAGTCTGTTTTGTGGTGACTTGTCACAGCTTTGAGATTTTTCAGAGCAGGCCTCTCCAGAAAGGCTGTCTTCAAAGACAGAGTGGCTTCTTTGGCCCTTGGCTAGGACTGACTGCCAAATCTCACCAGGGTTCACACCCAGTTGTGGGGAGTGCCAGCTCAGTCAGTTTTGCATAGGCAACGCCATCCCTCAAGGTTCTCTCTCTATCACTGAGGTTGTTTGGTTACCCTGTGCAGCTGCGCACCCATCACAGAGGGTTTTCTGAACCAGCTTGCCTATTTGGGACCCAGTTTTAATGATGCTACAGCCTTATGAAGCCTGGAGATATCATTGAACACTTATTTCAGTTAAATTACATTTCAATTTAAACATTGTTGCCTTCTAGGTGCCAGGCGTGTGTTAGATACTGGAGATGGGGAGCAAAGGGGCATGGTCCCTACTCTCATGGAGCTTAGAGCCGAGCTTAACTTTTTCATATTTATAAACTTGGCCCTGACAAATTAGGATGCCGTCATGCAGTGCTCAAACTGCATTTCATCCCATCCAGAATAGTTCAATTGTATTACATGAGTGTTTTAAAACAGGCTCAAGTCTGTCTGCTTTACGATCAGAAATGTAAAATAATTCATGTTATGGATATTGTGGGAAATAGGATTCAACTAATGAATTATAGGAATACTTGCCAATAATCAAATGTAAGAGACTCTTCTCCAACTATTAGAAGCAAAGATGAGGGAAGAAATGAGGTAAGAACTGAATGTAGAGCAGAGAGTATACTGAAAAACTCCAAGTGGTTATTACAAAGTAGGCTGGAAACAAAACAAAAAGCTCCATTCTTTTGGTCTCAGAAACCATTGTTGGCGAGGGCTGTTAAGTAAGCATCCAACTTGTTTCCTCTAGCCTGGCTTCCAGAATGCAGTTATGTTGGAAACTATTCTGCTGATTAAGTTGTTTTTCTTTTTAAACCACTCCCTCTTCTGAGGGAAGAGACGTATTTTATGCACACAAGTCAGTTCTTGTTCATTTTATGTTTTAGCACTGTAGGCCTTTATAAGTCTTTAAAATGACATAATAAATCATCATCTAGGCCCTTGACAAGAGAACCTCTGGTTAGAAGCAAAGGGCAGAAGAGGAAAAGATGATGGAAAAGAATGGAGAAAGGAGAAGTTAGGATGGGAGATGGAAGATGGGGAAATGCCATGTGTGGGTCTGTCCTAGGGGTGGACATTAGGATGGCTTCAGAAACATCACACAGCATTTGGGTAAAGCCCATGATAACCATTGTTTACTTTCCACACAAGCCCATCATCTCTCTGTGCCTGCTCTACATTCAGGAAGATTTCTGTCCCTCCTGACACAGGTACCTGTAATGTCTCCAATGAATACGTTTCTAAAACACTGAGTTTAAATAAGTAACACAACAAAGGAAGACTAAAAATCTATTAAAGTTTGACTGTAATTTGCACTGATGTAGGAAAGGAAGTAAGTATGTCCTGTCATTCCCTCAGAATCCTCCAGGACAGTTTTCTCTAAGAATGATCCGGAGGGTGAGGGCCCCTAATGATTTGCGAGAGACTTATTAAGGAGAAATATCTTGGGCTGGTTTCTTTTATCACTAATTTATGTGATGGCTTCTTGATCTTAATGATAATTTTATATTTCATTCATCATCTAACAGGGCATCATTCTTAAAATATATTAAAACGTATAACTTTCTTCCTAGTTACAGAGGTGATGCTTGCTTGTTGTAGGACATTTGAAGAATGCAGAAAAGTCCAGCTAAGAAGTAAAATCACCCATAATTCCAGACATCACCCGCTGTTAGGATTTTGTTTATCTTGACAGTCTACGGTTCTTCCCCTCACCCAATTCATTTTGATGATATGTTTATCCGTTGGTTAGTATGTCTGGAGTTTAACTCAACCAGTGAGCTCCAAGTGACTAAGAAAGTTTATAAACTGCTTGCTTAGGAGACTTTAGTGGAATTAACCAATCTTTTCAGGAAACCAAGCATATGTCTAGAATGCTGCAGTCATCATTATTTAGGGAAATCAGTCAGCTTATTCCTTTCTCCCCCAACTTTATTAACATATAAATTGACATACAACCTTGTGTAAGTTTAGGATGTACAATGTGATCATTAACACATTCTTTTCCTCACATAATTCCCATTTAGTTGCTGTTGTTGTTATGGTGAGAACAATTAAAATCTACTATTGTAGCAACTTTCAAGTGTACAATATGGTACTGTTAATGATAGTCACCGTGCTATAAATTAGATCACTGGAACTTATTCCTCTTATATCTGGAAGTTTGTACCCTTTGACCAATGTCTTCTCATTCCCCTAACCCCCAGCCCCTGGCAACCACCTTTCTACTCTTTGCTACTATTAATATGACTTTTTTGATTCCCCATGTAATTGAGATTATATGTTTTTTTCCTGTCTCATTAAACTTAGTGGAATGTCCTCAAGGTCCATCCATCTTGTCACAAATGGCAGGATTTTCTTATTTATTTATTTATTTGGCTGGATAATACTCCATTGTTTATATACACCACATTTTCTTTATCCATTCATCTGCTAGTGGACACCTAGGTTGTTTCCATATCTTGGCTATCGTGAATAATGTTGCAATGAACGTGAGAGTGTATCTATCCCTTTGATATAGTGATTTCATTTCCTTTGGGTATATACCCAGAGTAGAATTTCTAGACCTTATGGTAGTTGTAGTTTTAATTTTTTGAGGAACCTCCATACTGTTTTCCATAGTGGCTGTACCAGTCTACATTCCTACCTACAGTACACAAGGGTTCCCTTTTCTCCAACTCGTTGCCAATACTTGTTATCTCTTGTCTTTTTTGATAATAGCCATTCTAGGAGGTGTGAGGTGATTTTGGTTTGCATTTCCCTGATGATTAAGGATGCTGAGCACCATTTCATGTACCTGTCAGCCATCTGTATATCTTCTTTGGAAAAATGTCTATTCAAATCATTTGCTCATTTTTAAATCAGATTATTTGTTCTTACTTGTTTGCTATTGAGTTGTGTATATAGTTGTATATACAGCCAATATGTTGTTGTATATATATCCTATATTTTGGGTATTAACCCTTTATTAGAGATATATATATATATAATTTGCAAATGTTTTCTCCAATTCCATAGATTGCCTTTTGATTTTATTGACTATGCAGAAGCTTTTAGTTTCGTGTAGCCCCGCTTGTTGATTTTTCCTTTTATTTCTTGTACTTTTGGTGTCATATCCAAAAAAACCATTGCCAAGACCCATGTCAAGGAGCTTTTCTCCTATGTGTTCTATGAATTTTAGAGTTTCAGGTCTTATGTTAAGTCCTAATCCATTTTGAGTTAGTATTTGTGAGTGGTGTAAGATAGGGATTCAGTTTCATTCTTTTCCATGTAGGTATCCAGTTTCCCTTAAACTGTTTATTAAAGAGACTATCCTTTCCCAATTGAGTATTCTTGGCTACCTTGTCAAGTATTAGTTGACCAAATATTATGTATAAGTTTATTTCTGGGCTCTGATTTCTGTTCCAATGGTCTGTGTGTCTGTTTTTATGCCAGTATCAAACTCTTTTGATTACTATAGCTTTGTAATATTATAGGCATGCATTGGAGATATTGCAGGTTTGGTTCCAGACCACCACAATATAGCAAATATTGCAATAAAGTGAATCACACAAATTTTTGGTTTTCCAATGCATGTAAAAGTTATGTTTACACTATACTGTAGTCTGTTAAGTGTGCAACAACATTATGTCTAAAAATGTACATTTCTTAATTAAAAATACTTTATTGCTAAAAATGCTAACCATCATGAGCCTTCATTGAGTTGTAATCTTCTTGCAATAGTAACTTGAAAGACCATGGATCACAGATCACCATAAGAAATATAATCATACTGAAAAAGTTTGAAATATTTCAAGAATTACCAAGATGTGATACAGAGACACAAAGTGAGAAAATACTGTTGGAAAAATAATGCTGATAGACTTGCTCCATGTAGGGTTGCCACAAATCTTCAATTTGATAAAAAAAAATACAGTGTCTGTGCAGCACAGTAAAGGACAATATAATGAGGTATGCCTGTAGTTTGAAGTCAGGAAGTGTAAGCTTTGGTCTTTCTCAAGATTGCTTTGGCAGTTTGGGGTCTTTTGTGGTTTCACACAAATTTAGGATTGTTTCTTACAATTCTGTGAAAAATGCCACTATGATTTTGATAGAGATTGTATTAAATCTATAGATGGCTTTGTGTCATATGGACATTTTAACAATCTTATCAACTCTTCCCATCCATGAACATAGGATATCTTTCTATTTGCTTGTGTCTTCTTCAATTTCTCTCATCAGTGACAATTTTTGGTTTATAGATCTTTAACGTCCTTGGTTAAATTTATTACTAAGTATTCTTTTTGATGCTATTAGAAATGTTATCTTTTAAAAAATTAATTTTCAGGTAGTTCATTATTAGTATATAGAAATGTGACTGATTTTTGCATATTGATTTTGTATCCTGAAACATTGAATTTGTTTATTTTAAAAGTTTTTGGGTCGAGTCTTTAGGATTTTCTAAATACAAGATCATGTCATCAGCCAACAGAGACTATTTTACTTTCTCCTATTTGATTTAGATGTCTTTTATTTCTTTTTCTTGCCTAATTTCTCTGGCTAGGACTTCCATTACTATGTTAAATAGCAGTGGTGATAGTGGGTACCCTTGTTTTGTTTCTGATCTTGGAGGAAAAGCATTCAACTTTTCACTGTTGAGTATGATATTAGCTACAGGCTTGTCATATGTGATCTTTATTATGTGAAGGTATGTTCCTTCTATATTCAGTTTGTTAACATAAAAGAATGTTGAATTATGTCAAATGCTTTTTATTCATATATTGAGAGAATTATATGATTTTTATCTTTCATTCTGTTAATGTGGTGTATCACATTTATTGATTTGCATATGTTGAAACATCCTTACATATCGGGGATAAATCTTACTTGATCATGATGTATGATCCTTAACTGTGCTGTTGAATCCAGTTTTCTAGTATTTTGTTGAGGGTTTCTGCATTGTATTCATTGAGGATATTGACCTATAGTTTACTTTTCCTGTAGTTTCCTTACCTGGCTTTGTTATGAGGGTAATGCTGGCTTTGTAAAATGAATTTGGGAGTGATCCCTCTTCCTCAACTTTTGGGAGGAATTTGGAAAGGGTTAGCATTAATTATTTAAATGTTCAGTAGAATTCACCTGTGAAGCCGTTTGGTCCTAGGCTTTCTTTGTTGGAAGATTTTTGATTACTAATTGAATCTCATTACTCATTATTGGTCTATTCAGATTCTCTGTTTCTTTATAATTCAGTCTTAATAAGTTGTATGCTTTTAGAAATTTGTTCATTTCTTCTAGGGTGTCCAATTTGTTGGTGTAAAATTGTTCATAATGGTCTCTTATGATCCTATGTATTTCTGTGGTGTCACTTGTAATGTCTCCTCTTTATTTAAAATTTTTATTTGGGTTTTTTCTTTTGTACTTGGTTAGCCTAGCTAAGGGTTTGTCTATTTTGTGTATAGTTTAAAAAAATAGCTCCTAGTTGATTTTTCTATTGTTTTTCTATTCTCTATTTCATTTATTTTTTCCTTTGATCTTTGTTATCTCCTTTGCTAACTTTGTGCTTGATATATTCTTATTTTGCAAAGTTAGCTTGTTTATTTATGATCTTTCTTTTTCTTTTTAAGATAGGCATTAGTTGCTGTAAACTTCCCTCTTAGAACTGCTTTTGCTGCATCTCATTAGTTTTGCTATGTTGTTTCAATTTTCATTAAACAACAAATTGTTTTAAGATAATTTTTTATTTCACTGTTGATTTCTTCTTTGACCCATTGATTGTTCAGAGTATGTTATTTAATTTCCACACATTTGTAATTTTCCATTTTTCCTCTTATTGTAGATTCTGATTTCATACTGTTGTGGTCAGAAAAAATACTTAATATAATTTTAGTCTTGTTACATTTACGAAGTCTGTTTTATGGCCTATGATATGATCTATCCTGAAGAATGTTCTGTGTGTACTTGAGAAAATATGTATTCTGCTGTGGTTGGACAGAATGATCTGTAATGTCTGTTAGG
This sequence comes from Camelus dromedarius, assembly GCF_036321535.1. Taxonomy (NCBI): domain Eukaryota; kingdom Metazoa; phylum Chordata; class Mammalia; order Artiodactyla; family Camelidae; genus Camelus; species Camelus dromedarius. The sequence continues at coordinate 46,342,007 of NC_087437.1, forward strand.
TCCATTTGATCTAAAGTATACTTCAAGTCCAATGTTTCCTTATTGATTTTTCTGTCTGGATGATCTTTCCATTGATGAAAGTTGTGTGTTGAAGTCCCCTACTATTACTATATTGTTGTCTGTTTCTTTCTTCAGATCTGTTAGTATTTGCTCAGTGTATTTAGGTGCTTTGATGTTGGATGTATATGTATTTATAATTGTTATATCCTCTTGATTAATTGGTCCTTTTATCATTATATAATGACTTCTTGGTCTCTTGTTACGGTTTTTGACTTGAAGTCTATTTTACCTGATATAAATGTAGCTACACACATTTTATTTTCCATTTGCATGGAATTTCTTTTTCTGTTCCTTCACTTTGATCCCTGTGGGTATCTTTAAAGCTGAAGTGAGTCTCTTATAGGCAGCATATAGTTGGGTCTGTGTGTGTGTGTGTGTGTGTGTGTGTGTGTGTGTGTGTGTGTGTTTAAAACCATTCAGCCACTCTACACATTTTGATTGGAGAATTTAATTATTCTCAGGGTGTGGTAAAACTGATGTGAGTCTCTCATACAGTGTCCTGAAAGGCTGGGGAAGCTGATCACTCTCACTGCTGTCCCTTTCCCACTGAGGGGAACTCTTTCTACCTAGGGAGTTCCCTCCTGGTGCTGAGCAGTGCCAAGCTGGGAGATGGGATGAGAAAGGTGAAATCAAGCTATTCTTTCTTTTTGTGCAGTTATTCTCAGGTTTTTTAAATTAAACTATTTGCTGAGTTTCCTTGGGTAGACTCCTGAGCTCTCACAGAGCTATTTTTGTTCACAGATAGCTGTCTAATTGTTAATAATTGTGGGGAATGAAGGTTGAGTCTTCTACTCTGCCATTTTGGTGATTTCCCAGTCAGCTTAATCTTAATATCACAAATCAAGGACTTTATGCAAGCAGCAAATACTCATCGCCTGGCTTTTAATTTTTTTCCCTAACTCTTCTTTTTTTCTCTAAATTGATACATTTTAATCTCTTGAAGCAGTAGTAATATAAGTAACAGTGAACTTGGAGTCAGAGAATCTGTGATTAAATCCTGGTTAGGTTTCTTAAGAGCTTTATAACATGCAGCCAAATGAGCAAATTTATCCAGGCCACAGATTTCTCATCTGTAAATGGGGAATGATAATGCTCATTTTGAAGGTTGCTGGAGTGGGAAGGGGATGGGAGGGGGAGCAAGTGAGAGGACATATGTGGGTTACATGCAAACTGCAAAGTATTGTACCAATGGAATGGATTCTTCTTGTTATATCCACCAATGAAAATTGGGACATGTTTTTCTTTGGAGATATTTTACATGAATTGCTCAAAAACATTTGATAAGTTTTCAAATGAAGATTCCCCATGTTGCAACTCTCTCTAGGAAATAGTAGCCGTTTTGTTTGAGAATTTCTCAGACTTTTCTGTACCAATTAGAATAACTCTTTGAAGCCCAACAGGCCGAACTTGCTCAAGGGTCTGAAGGCATTGCCAAGGCAAGTAGTCGAGTATGTTTGTGGTACCAAGAGACTTGTGATTTCTTGTTACTTGATCCTCTTCTTAATTAGCAAGCATTGTTCCTCTATCACAGCCAGCACACACTCCTGCCAGCAAGCTGCTTTTCAGTATGAACATGCCCTGATGATAGGAATGTAAGAGGGAACACTTTTAAACAGCAGCAAAACCTAATCACTCCCAGGCAATGGGGAAACCCATCATGGTCCCTGAGAATGCATCCTGTATCACCCTTGGTAATCTTAAACTAGATATTCCTTAGATTGTACAGGGGCCATAGTTTAGATTTATTATATACAGTTTTATAGATTTTGAAACTGAGACACAAGAGGAGTAAGTGACTTGCCATAGGATACAACAGGTGATAGCTGACTCAAAATGAAGATTGGGTCCCAGGTCTACTATCTAGAAATCATGAAAATGCCTCTTAATCTCCACCGCTTTTAAGACACTACATTTCTCTTGTTATCTCATCCTTATTTTCTCTTGTTCTTTAGTATCTGGCATTCTGTATTCTTTCATTGCCACATTGTCTTGTTACTCATTTATGTTTCTTTACTTCTCATTTGCCTTGTGAAATTTAACTATATTTCATCTTCATTGGATTGGGCATTTCAAGCTTCAGTCTCTGTGGTGCTGTTACTTGCACAATGACTCCAGTGAAATTAAGAAAAGGTTTACTCCGTGTGTGTGGTGTGTTGGGGGTGAGTAGCAACATACGATACTTTTATATTTACCTGTCAACATGCACTTAGGAAAGGAAAATAAAACAAAGAACATTGGAAGAGCAAATAATTAATTGTTCACTAATAGAAGGTTGAGTCACTGGCAAAAAGGAAGAGATAGCTCTAGAGAATCAGGGACATAATTAGGTCCAGGGAGGCAAAAAGTCTGATACAGATGGTGGGAACTCCAGGGGAGGGTACATCATGCATCAGGAAGAGATAAGAGAGGGAGGAAGAAGGATATGAAGTAGATTGTCATCCAACAATTGTATGCCAGGATGGTAGGAATGTAAGGGGAAGTACTTCCACAAAGCTCCAAAACCCAACCATTCCCAGGTAAGAGGGGAAAATCCTTAATAAATAGGCACGGTGTTGGAGGGTCTAGAGAACTGGTCCTATATGTAAAGCTGAACTATATTTCTACAGATTCCTGTATCTTTGCTAGATTTATTTCATATGCTTTGGTCTTGTTCCAACAAACTATTCTGTAAGCTCTTTGAGGTCAGGGATCATGTTTTATTTTCTTCCAAAGCCCCTAGCACAGTACTGAGATCATGATAAGAGTTCGTTAAACACTTGCTAACAGATTTAGCAGTTAATATTTGTTAATGGAAAAAGAAACATCAGATATGAAATGAGCACTAGTTATTGCTTAGAGGTTCCAGAGAGACTTTTTGCCACTGGAAACAATGAGAAAATAAGAAATATAGGTCCATAGGCTCTCAGCTACCTTGAGAGAACCAATGTCATATATAGAGAGCAAGCTACCCCTTGTCATCACCCCTTCCTCCAAACATTTGCACAGGGGCAGACAAAATGAGATGGGGCAAGCTGAACTGGCCTGTTGTGTAGAAGGAACACCATCTCCACATAGTCCAATCAAAGCATCAGTTAACAGACTATTTCCCCGTGACTGATTCTTGATATGTTAATTATTAGGGAATCATATTTGCATATCAAAACTGTTAAGGAATCTTAAAATGACCAATTCAAAGATGCCATTCAGTAATTTCTTGTCTCCCCCTGCCCCACTACTCTGCTTTATAAATATTGAGCCATATGTTTCAGAACATAAGCTGTCCTTGTTCAGAATAGCTCAAAATAGCTTGATTCCCCTGCACCTCTCTGGGTGCTAAATGTATTTGCATTTCAAAATGCATGCAGGAAGTGCCTGATTTTACATAGTTTTTTCCCCCTGTCTCTCAGCAACTTTCCTCTTCTCTAATCTAGCTTAGTTCAGTCAACTAACCTGAACTTTCAGTGTAGTTCCATTCATCACTACTACATCTCAGCTGCTCAGTCTTCCTGTCATTTTCTTACCATTTTATGACTAAAAAGGAGACTAATGGAGAACTCTCTTAGCCCTGTGTGGAGCTGGATACAGTTATTTTTTATATACAGGAGGTTTCTAAGCAATGTTTGAAGTGAACAGACCATGATGTCACACTCAGTGTGCCAGAGACCCTCTTCAAATTTGACTTCCCTAAAACAAACATGGAAAGCATCAGCAAGAATGAGGGCTCCTATCTCTGATTTTCTGATTGGCTCAATGAACCAAGGTGTATTGAATGAATACCTCTCCTCCTTCAAAATGGTTTCCTAGGGAAGTGCAGGCTCCAAGGACTAAACTGATTAAGTGGAAAATAAATGACTGTCTAAGGCTCATTGGAAAAGGAGTGCTGCTGAGTTTCTACTCTGCGAGATTATCTGAGATGATGTCATGCCATGGAAAATATGAGGGCATTCTCTGGTTATTAGAGATTTTTTTGTTTGTTGTGTTTGATATCTTATGGAAAAGGATAGGTCGTATGAGTAAAGATATTTCTTCAGAGTAATTGACTTGAAATGGTCACATATTGACCAGTTGAGCTCAGATTGCTTGAGGATGGTGACCTAGTAAAAGTGGAGAGTATATAAGTAAAGTGATCTTTTGATGGAGACCAAAGAAATATCTGCCAGTGTCTAGTCCATCTATTTATTGGCTCCCATGTCATTTCCCACTTCCACACTTCTGGACACTCTGAGAGCCTCCTCTCAGAAACAGTCTGCTCTCTTTCTGCTAGTTCAAGTGCTACCCATCCCTCAATGCCAGCTCAAATCTCTCTTTCTCTAAAACATTCTCCTTCCTTGTCCCTAAATGTTATTTTCCTCCTCTAAACATGGCATTCTTTTCCTTAGAATTCACCTGACACTTGGTTTTTATGACATCAACTTGTTTAACTGATTACCTACGTGTATAGTAACGTACACAAATCTTAAGGATCAGTGTCCATCACCTGGATCAAGATAAGAATGAAAGATTTCCATCCCGTGCTAAAGGTATTGGCTCTATTTTCATGTTATTTATTCTCCAGTATCAACTGTAAAAGCTGCAGGGGCAGAGATCATGTATCTCAGGGTCAGGGCAGAAGACAGATGGCATACTCAAAGAGGCTTGACTGAAATACCTTAACAAAGGGCCTGTCTACAGAAGTTTGGGAGTCAGCAAGAAATTGTGAGGCACCCAGAGACTAGTAACAGTTGGAAATGATTACGAGCTCTAGGTCTGAAGAAGAGAACTTTTACTTGTTGTGAAGGCCTGGTGAGAGCTTGAGCCTCTCAGAAGGGAAATGACATCTGACAGCAACTGTAGCCTAAAGGATCCCAACCACTGTCTGAACCCAAGCCAGGTGGGGAGGGAGCTTGGAGATAAAGACTCTGACTTCTGCTTAGGCAACCCTTTGATCTCTTGCTGGTGCCTTCCACTGGTCAAACCCAACTGTAAACCAGAGGATGAGGGGACCCAGATCATATAGTTGAGCGTAGAGGTCAACCTCCTTGGGAACAAAGCAGGGCAGAGAAACGTGGAGAATGGATTTGGGAGTATAAAGGGCAAACAGGCAATAACCAGAGAAGATAGCCTTACGCTTCTGTGGCCACTCCAACACTTGCCATATTATCTTACTCAAAGGAAATGATCGATCCATTGCTTGTTGCTTGAACTATTAATCAATTTATAGACAGGTAATTGCTTTTATTGAAAATTGTGGGTCAGCAATAGCAATTGCCCAATTCCTTAAAAGGAATGGGAGCTGCCAGCTGTGAATTAGAAGTTCTGTTTGGAATGATCAGATTTGCGAAGGGAAAAAGGTAAAAGGATGGCTTTTCTCCAGAACTGTGCTGCTGATTCAGGGTTTCAGAGATACCTAACAACTTATATTTTCAATGTAGCCTTTGTGCCACCAGTGTTAGGATCACTCAGGTTCTTCACAAATCATTAAACATTTGTTAATGCAATTGTTGTATTGGCTCTCTTTTTAATGCAATTAAATGAAAAGCTGAAAACACTTTCTATATAACATTTGGTGGGAAAATATGATGACTTTGATCTCTTAGTGTTGTTTAGCTGGTGGTGCCTCAGTGTTGTAATAGTGGTGAGTGTGGTCCCTGGCTGACTGTGGGGTTTTGGTGGGAAGGCATTTAACTTCCTTGTGTGTCCACAAAATAAAGACCATGGCATCATTTAATGGGAAATATTTCTTATAGAATTTGTGTTCATCTTCAGAAGAAGTTTTTCACTGGTATTACATAAATGCAAACCTTTTTCTGAGTATATACTTAATCAGTATTTACTAAAGAATATTAAGTGATGCCATTTTGTCCAAAATATGAATTAAACTCCTGGCAAACTTTAAAATGTTTTGGAAGCAGAGAGAAGAGTCTGTTGGAAGCTTCCATTTAGTTTCAAAGGAAAACAGAACAAATGAGAATCCTGGAAAGGTGATACCACCCAGGAGTCCTGCCAAGCCAAGGTGAAGCTTTTGTGAATCTGGGCTCTCTTACATCTTATTTCCTATTCACTAGTTCCAAGGAACTCTTAACTTGTCAGGAGGCTTGTAGATAATGGCTATACTTGGTAGTATCTTGTGCTGATTTTCAGGACGTCTCAACTGAAGCAGCTAGAGAAAGGAGCCAGGCAGCATCTTTACACTTAACCCCATGGAGGGAGAGTTCCTACAGGTTCCTGTGAACACCTGGGTCACACTGGAATGATTTGCTTCACCTGTCACTGCCCTCATGCAGCTTTCATACAGTTCTTCTTGTTTGCAGTTGTGAACTGCAGTTTTACTCAGTTCATGTCATCTTAGCCCTCTTACAAAGATGACTTCATGAGCTGGGGGAGTCCTCTCCCTGCCTTCAGAAGTCTTCCTGTTGTCTCTTTGTCTACTCTGACTTTTGTCTGTTGTCTGGCTTGTTTGCCTCCATCACACAGTCTGCTCCGTGGTGTTCTGAAAGGCTGCTTGGTGCCTTCTTCAGTGGTTCAGCTTTGGCCTTTGCCTTGGACACAGTCCTCCTGTTTGCCATTCTATTCTATACACTTAGAAAACCTTCCACAGCTTGCTTCACCTGGTCCCTCACTAGAAAAGAGCGTAAGACAAGCCTTTGAAAAAACTCACTGTATAAACTGTTTCAGTAGCTTAATTTAGGAGAAAATTTTGAGTTTTACCAACAGAGATTGAGAGTTCTGCTGTGGTAATGGATATGCTGAAGAAGAAATTTTGGATTCTTAGCTTTGAATAGGATTACAGAGAGAGGGAGAGAAGGAAGGAGGGAAGAGGAATGGGAGGTAGAAGAGAGAGGAAGAAGAATACTACCTGTTGGCCAAGCACCAAGGAGAGAATATTATATTCCTTCTAGCTCACAGTGTTTCTGGACTCCACTGTCTGGCTCATCGAAAGTAAACACAATGAAATAATAATCTAAGAAAAACCCAAGGAGGCAAACATCCTTGGAAAGTATCATAATGCATGCAAATAGGTGCTTTAGATGATCTCTGCCATGATCGCTCTGCATTACTTCAAATAAACGATAGAGTTCATGCTGTAGTTGATATGTGGTAGCTGATAATCCCCCCATAATGTGCTCACAGAACTTAGAGACAAAGTCAGGTTAAATTCTCTTTGACGTGTAAAAGAAACATTCAACTTACAGCCACCTCAGGAAGACATGTTTTGTAGTCATTACTAAAGAGAGAAAGTAATTCTGAAATCTTCCAAATGTACAGGATCTTAACAAGAATACGTCCTGAAGAAGAAATGGAGTGTAGCTGAAATCTGTTAACACCCACAGTTGTTTGTAACTTGTTTGGCGTAAGTAATGGTGTATGGGTGATAGGCAGGCTCTAATTTTCTGAGTCCTCCCCACTTTGGATATTGAAATTCAGTGAAATGGTGACTCGAGGAGAAGGGATTCTAAGGTTTGTGGGCAGACACAAATATCCTTGGAATGGAGAAGGGAAATTGATTAGGCTGCTGTGGCTTAGTAACATCCATCTTCTTTGTTATGTTTCTAAAATCATCAGGAAGCCTTCTGATCTGTAATTTAATTTCCTGTGTAGCTCTACCTACCAGAAGGAAGTTGAGACAGTTGGCCTAGCTCCTGGACCAAGCCATGTCTCCAGATCTAAATTAATAAATTGGCATCCTGTTTAGTGTATCAGACTCTGGATTTCCTTTGCATGAATCTGACACCAGACATGATACATCTCTAGACAAGCTTAAAATTGGCCAGTGGGATCTAGGAAAGGACTTTTTGTGTTTGGGGGTTGGGTGGGAGTGGACAGACATATATGTAATTACAGAGGAAGAAAGCTCATGGCATTTTTTGAATTCTCAAGTGGGACCTGACACAGAAGGCTGAAGATCCCCATGACATTATATTGAAGCTGAGACCACACCTGGGCCTGGAATGACCCTTTCCAGAACTGGACACAGGAAAGTCTCTGCCTAAAGCTATCAGTGACACTTTCATCACACCTTTTAGATGAGGTAGATTGTACCCTTCTGGGAGTCCAAAGTGCTTGATTCAATCTTTAAAGGAAGTAAATTATTCCACTGCCCTGGAGCACCTTTTTACAGAATGGTACCCATGAACTCAGTGATTTCCACTAGTGTCTTATGAGCAGTTACATTGAAGCTCTCCCCTGCTTATGTTAACAGCAAGCTGTTTAATTAAAGAAACAAACAAACAAACAAAAAAAACCCCCAGAACTTGAGAGAAGAGATGGAAAGAGGATAGAGAGAATGGGAAAAGAAAACCCATCTCATCTGGCTGGAGAAAAGCACTCTTTCATTTCACATCTGTTCTGTGTAGTATTATTTTACTCCCTAGCTTTAAGAAATTAATGATGACATAGATATTTCAATTTATGACTATTTCCTTTTTGTTTTTCTTTTACTCATTTTTAAATATAGTTTATTTTTATTGAAGTATTTGATTTACAATGTTGTATTAGTTTCAGGTGTACAGCAAAGTGATTCAATTATACATACATATATTCTTTTTTCAGATTCTTTTCCAATATAGGTTATTATAAGATATTGAATATAGTTCCTTGTGCTATACAGTAGGTCCTTGTTGTTTATCTATTTTATATATAATAGTGTATATATGTTAATCCCAAATTCCTAATTTATCCCTTCCCCTCACCCCTTTCCTTTTGGGAGCCAATTTGTTTTCTATGTCTGTGAGTCTATTTCCATTTGTATCATTTATTTTTTAGATTGCACATGTAAGTGATATCATACAATATTTGTCTTTCTCTGACTTACTTAATATGATAATCTCTAGGTCCATTCATGTTGCTACAAATGGCATTATTTCATTCTTTTTTGTGGCTGAGTAATATTCCAGTGTGTGTGTGTGTGTGTGTGTGTGTGTGTGTGTGTGTGTGTGTGTGTGTGTATCACATCTTTATCCAGTCATCAGTCAATGGACATTTAGGTTGCTTCCATGTCTTGGCTGTTGTAAATAATGCTGCTATGAATATTGGGGTGCATGTATCTTCTCAAGTTAGAGTTTTCTCTGGATATATGTCCAGGAATGGGATTACTGGATCATATGGCAACTCTATTTGTAGTTTTTTAAGGAACCTTCGTACTGTTCGCCATAGTGGCTGCACCAATTTACATTCCCACCAACAGTGTAGGAGAGTTCCCTTTTCTCCACACCCTCAACTTATGACTTTATTTTCTTAACATCCCAAGACAAGCCTATCTTCTCTCTTTTAGGAAAATCGTCATTCTGTACAAGGTATTTACAGATATTTCCCCATTACTACAGCACAGTGAGGGAATCCTCAAATATAAGTTCTAAGTGCTGATAACAAAAGAACAATGAGCTTCAGAAGAGAAGGAAAAAAGAAGCTTAAAATTCTTGTTTTATGCTTGTGAAAAGCAGTCTTGTTAGAAGGTAGTCAAGAATCATGTTAAATGCCTCATCAACTCTGGGCCCACAAGGACAAACTGTAATTAATAATAAGTTTTTTAGAAACTCAAGACTGACAAACAGAAAAATTATAAAATGAGTTGGTTAAGAAACACTAGTAATTAGTTCAGGCAATTCTAGTGCATTGAGCACATCTTAACTGGGAGGAGGTAGCTCAGCTTACACAGGGTAGCCAGGAATGGAGTTCTAGGATGCAGAGGACAGAGGGGGAGACATATCCAGGCTGAACAGCACAGCTCGGCTACATGTGTGTATGTGCACAGTGATTTGTTTTTTTCAAACACAAACCCAGTCGCTTTTCAGGCTAAAAGACCAACACATTTTACTGGAAAAATATAAAAACGACCAGGCTAGTGACAACGACAACATCCCAGAATGTTTATCCTTCTTTGGAAGCAATTCAAATTCTGAGCATTGATATGGATTTCTGAATGGATACATTTATAAGATAAATGAGTGAAAACATGGCCACCTAAACTAAGTAAATCTGAACCTTGAGTGATTTTTATAATTGAATATTAATCTTTTACTGTGGAAGTTTATGATGTAGCCCTATCAAGTCTAATTCAAGTTTCTTGGAACAGTAAAAAGTACCACAGGGAATGATGAAAGCTGTTGAAATTATGGTCATTTGACTTAAAAAAAATTTTTTTCCCCAAGGGGCCAGGGGTCATTTCCTCCATATTGTTTGTTTCTTTGGGTTCAGATTGCTGCTAGCCTTCTGAGGCAGTATGAAAGTGAACTGTGGAAGAACAAATCTTTTCAAGTCAAATGCAAACAATTCCACCTTAAAACAGCAGAACTCACCTTAAGGCAGCTTTTGGCAGCCTGCCATCACAGGGCATGAAAGCTGCACTTTAATCAAAAGGATGTACATTCTTTATGCAGGCTGTGGAAAGAACAGCTGGGAAGAGGCTTTATTGATTCTTTTTATTTCCCTCTCCTCTTCACCCCTTCCCCCACCCTTTCTAACAAACACATTTAAAATTTACTGGCAGACAGGTGATTTTTTTTTTTTTAATTTTCTGTAACCTGTTGGAATAAAAACTTTTCCCTTCCAAGGGACCCATAGATTGAAAACATCCTAATGGGGCTACCAGCTGCACCCTAATATTGCTTTTACCTTGGGCCCTGGCAATCTTAGCCAAACAAAGATCCCCAGAGAAAAGGGAAAAGTGAAATGCCCTGGGCAGAATGCCCTGCTATTTCACTGGGGGCTGGATAGAGTAGCCCAGTTTCAGTCCAGGATTAAGAGTGCTGAGTGCTCTGGTTTTAAGAGATAAAGATACTAAAAATCAGACACAGTTCTACCTCTTAGCGATGGTAGTACTTACAGGGGCTATAAAGGGTGGCTATAATTGCACATAATTTTTACTGCTGAACGAAGAGAGAAGGAACTGAGGGATGCATGAGATTTGGGCATATCAGCAGCACACATCAGCAGTAATCACTAATGCCAGCAATCATCTCTGGAGACAGAGGACCACAGGACAGTATAGACATTATATTTTTGAGTATAAAAATAATCTTCATAGGCTTTGGGGACCAAAAAATATGTGAGGAGCAGCTTATCACTTTAGAAGACCTAATAAATCTCTTTTTTATGTGCAAAAGCAGAGGTACATATTGGGGACCTGAGCCTCAAATCCAACTTTCAGACCTGTTTGTTTTGGCCTTAACAGTATCTTTTAACAAGTTTTTGAATTAGTGTTAACATTTGAAATTTAGGAGTACCTATATAGGTACAGGTTTTCAGCTTCTCTTGAAAGATTGTATATCTGGCACATGGAGTGTATAATCCAGATGAAAATAGTTGCTGGATCTAGATAGTAGGTCCATCAGATGAGGCAAGTGCTAGTTAGATGGCCAAGCCTTGCCCTTCTGCTTATGGGGTCTGCCTGCCTAGGTAGGCATTTAAGTGAAAGCCACTGAGGCAAATGAGTTCAATTACCAAGGAGCTACTGAGCATCTTCTACCCATGTGCAGAATCCATTATGGTACTTTCTAGTCAAAAACTTTCCATAGTTCTCCATTGCCAGTGCAATAAGGTCCAGACTCTTCAGCTTGGAATGAAATCTCCTAACCTTTGGTATTGTTCACTTGTTGTGGGTTTTCTTCCCACATACAGTAAAATCCACATACAGTAGAATCGTCTCATGTCACTGGTTTGTTATTTCTCATTAATTCCCTGCACCCTCTCCTCTGAGTTGGTGCTTCTGACCATCCTTGTCCCACCTTCTTCCACTTATTTGGTGGGGAAGTCCCCCTCCTCTGCGGGGTCCAGGTCAAGCCCGGTTCATTTAGGACAGTGCTGCTCAAATTCTCTGTGAGAAAAGGCCAGATTCCTTCTTTTTCTCTTCCTTGCTGCTTTCCTTTCTTTTTAAAATTTCTACGCTGTTCACAGACATACAAAGCACAAGTCGTAATTTTTTATTATTAGACTCAGGAGACATGATTTTACTTTGTCAATGGCTATAAGCGATTCTAAATGTTTATTCTCAATTTCTGCATTTATTTCATATGTAACCAACACCTGTCCTTGGACCACACATTGAATAGCGTTTCTCAGATGCTCTCAGGTAAACTAACCTCCTTGTTACCTGCATTCGCTGTCTACACCTCCACCGCAGAAGACTGTATTAAAACTGTCTACACCTCCACTCAAGCAGACTATATTAGAGCTGTTCCACTCTCTGCCTATTCCATTTTAAACCTCAGGAGGACAAGAGCTCTGTTGAACTCATCCCACTCATTTTGGCCCTTCTAGACCCATTTGTAAAGGGAAAGGATTCAGTAAATGTTGAATTTTCAGCTCTGCTGCTAGGAGGCAGGGTGAGAGGATTCAAATTATGTAGCCTTCAAGGAGCTCGTGGTAATCCGAAGAGAGGACTAACCTACATAAAGCCACAGTAAATAATACACAATAAATACGTGCTGGAGCTTGTGATACATCTTATGAAAATGGTGTCGATAAGTAGAAAACAGAGTCCTCAGTGGAAGCTCGACCAGTCATAGAAGATTTTAAGCTAGAACTTAAGAGAGACCTCCCTGTTGCAGATGGCAGCCCTAAGTGGAAGCCTCTCTGGGGAAGGTGCTCTGTGCTTCAGTGTGCTCCTTTTCAAAGCGAGGAGTTGGATTAGAGGATCTCCCTGATCTCTGTTATTCTGTGATTCTAAGATGAAAGTGATAGCATTGTGCACCTACTATGTACATAGTTGGTAGGAAATAGTTAGAATGCACACATCCTTTCATCATTTCTCCCTATCTGCCATTAGGTAAAAATATGACTTTGACCTATTTCTTTATAACAAACTTCTAAATAACAAATATGACAATCCAGAGCCTAATTTATCAGCCACTCGTTAATTAATATCCACTCTATTGAAATGTTAAAGGAATTTGACACATCCCTGGGAATTTGTGATCATGGGATTTGACTGGTTCTGCCTTTGGTCATTCCTATATTTCTCTTTATTTTATTGGCAAAAAGAAAGGAGTTATTGTAGCATAGGCTTGAATCCCACTTGTAGGACCTGTAGAGAACCAACCAACCCAGAGTGTCTTCTGTTTTGTCTCTCCTTTGACCTCCTTCCAGGTACCTATGGTGAAATGGCTCAGTTCCCTGAAATGAGGGGACAGGGAATGGCAGCTGGGTTTGGATACCTCCTTTTCCTCCTTTGGCTATGGCCTAGGAAAATGGACCCACTCTTTCATTCACACAAACCAGTTCATTATATGTTTTGAGGATGTTGGCTAGGGGAATGGTAGGCCAGTCAGTAGGGTAGAAAATTAGAAATGTGTTTTTATTTTCCCCTTCCCTCCCTGCTGAGCTATTGGAACTGGTGTAGAAAGAGGATAGTAAGATTCAACTGCCCCTTTTGGGAGGAGTGAGGATCAGAGGGAAAAATGTCTGCATAGGCATTTGATATCATCATCAAAAGACCATTAGAAGCTCACTGATTAAAAGGCCACTGCAGACTTCAGTGACAACTTAGATACTTAGAAATTTTTGAAGGGGGAGCCAAATGGGCAAATACATTATGTGCTTGTCATTTATGATTGGCATTGGAACTGAATTACATGGTATGAAAGAAAATAAAATTAATTTCTTCACTGTAAATGTGCTTTGTGAAACGCACTATGTAAATTATTTGCATTGTTTTTAATGTATAAAGCTATGTCTTAGACTTGGTGAATATATATTTTTAACTTATGAAGTGTGATTGTAAATCATTTTATAGAAAGAGGCTAGCCTCTTTCTCTGGGATATATAAATTCGGGTATATCTGTTAAACAAGGCATACATTTTATTAATGATCCTGTATTGATGACCTACTATATAATAATTACGTGGGCCAATAATGATACTGCAACTGATAGTAAATTTTTGTGATACCATAGTTCACATGTATTTAATAGTACTGATTCATTTTACCTTTATTAATACTGTTATAGTGTCCATTTTACAGATGAGGAAACTAATGCACAGATTAGTCATACCTTAGACTTGATGTAGCAATGAAGTTATACGTTTCAACAAAATTGTGTGAAAGTGCAGAATTATATCCAGGAGAACTTCACTGAAGAAGCTGAGCTGTGAAAATTGAGTAGGAGTTTCCTAGACAAAGGAGGCAGGAAAGTACATTGAAATGATGACACCCTCACTAAAAACATTTCTGGAGACGTTTTCCAAAATATATGTTTAAAAATTGCCTTCAAAGGATGTGACACATCTTTAAATAGTCTCAATTGTGGCAAATCTTTTAATTTGAAGGTGTATCTGAACACTGGAAAATGTGACAAGACATTCAGATTTAAGTTTGGTAAATGAAACCTGTCACTTTGTCAATATCGGCAAATGACTTAAAAAATACTAACTTTGGTGTGTAATTTGTATATAAATAGGCTCCAAAGCTAATTCCAAAAAAGTTTAAAGAATATTTTCAGCTTACCTTACAATTAGAATCCTAAACAATATGAATCTACATATGCAAATGGAAACCAACTTTCTGTTTTCTTTAAATTTTTAAATTTTTCTTCCAGTTTTATTGAGGTATAATTGACATACAGTACTATATTAAGTTTAAGTTGTACAGTATAATAATTTGACTTACATATATTATGAAATGATTACCACAGTGAGTTTAGTGAACATCCATCATCTCTGATACAGATACAAAATAAAAGAAGAAAAAAATTTTTCCTTGTGATAAGAACTCTTAGGATTCACTCTTAACAGTTTGTATATGCAACATTCAGTAGTGTTAATTATGTTAATCATGTTGCACATTACATCCCTAGTATCTATCTTATAACTGAAGTTTTTACCCTTTGAGGGAAGTAGAGGAGGGAAATTAAGAGTTACAAACATCCAATTACAAAATAAGTCAGGGGGTTGAAATATACAGTGTGGGGAATATGGCCAATAATAATGTAATATCTTTGTATGGTGACAGATGGTAACTAGACTTATCATGGTGACTGTGTATAGATACATTGGATCACTGTTGTGCACCAGGAACTGACAGTGTTGTAGGTCAATTATACTTCAAAAAACAAACTCAGTAAAAAAGATCAGATTTGTGGTTACTAGAAGCAGGTCAGGGGAGGGGGAATTACATGAAGGTGGTCAAAAGGTGCAGCTTTATTTCTTAAATAGAATGTATCAGACATATTTGTCCCTTGTGGTTCCAAGAATCTGTGCATATACAGATTCTGTTACTTTGCATTAGCGGTGCTGTGTATTTTGATCTAAGCTGTGAGTTTCCTGTAGATAGTCATCCTCCCTTCTCAGAAACTGGTAGTGTCTTTATAGTAGCGTCTTGGTGAATGCTTATCTAAATGAGTTGAATTAAATAAGTGGATCAATTTCCCATCGATTGATACAATGGCATTGATACAAAAGGTGGCAAAGAGATGATGATTCCTCTTTATAAGCACCCTGCATAGGCAAAGTAGGAACATGCTTATGGGGCTAAATAATTCAGACTCCTGTTCCCATGTTGGTTTTGATTAGTGGGTGGCTCTACTACACCACTAGGTTTCACAAGTTGAACCTGTTCTGGTAAGATTAATTTAAGGAGAAATTGCCTTGAAACAATTCAGAAAAAAAAAAATTGCAGCATATAAAGTAAACTGTGATTACACAGAAATGTGAGATTATGTCCAACTCGCTTTTACGGTGTGGGTTAAAAATGTGTTCTCATGTAATCAGTTTTGGTTTAAGGGTTTAAGAGGACATAAATATGACCCAGAGTGGAAATGAGAAGATGGAGCATTTTAAACAATAAGGCACTAAGTGAAATACCATGATACTCAATGACCTTCTTTATCTTGTCCAAATCCCACATACCCTTCAAGGTTTAGCTCTCCTTCTGCCCCCTCCTTCCTGAAATCTGTCCTCACCTCGTGATTGTAATTAACATTTCCCTTCTCTGAATGCCCAGAGTACCTTATCTTACCTTTCCCAAGGTATGTAACACTATACCTTGTTAACACTCATTTTTATGTGTCTCTTCTCCATACATATCACCTTGTATTATGCCCTAGGAGAGCAGAATCTATGTATCTTCATCTTTGTTTCCTCACACGAGTCTGACACTGGACCTTCTTGATATTGGGTTTTCAGTACATGATTGTTGAAAACGAATGACACAGCCATGACAAAGCAATGGGGTAATAAACAACTCCTTCCTAAGTTATGAGAGACAGATTTCTGCTTCATGAATGTGTAGCCATGCAGATCTAGAGATAGAAATGAACGTAGGTTTATTTTTGTTGTGTCTGTTTTTCCTTGGTCAAGGCGTCTAAGCCACCACACTGATTCCTTATGCACAGATGGAACTTTATCATGCATACAAGCCTCTGAAGGAAATAATTTTTGCTTAAACTTTGCCTTAGAAACTTCAAGGGAATTCAGAACAGGATTTCTTTAATGATCTGGCTATATTTTATTACCATTTGCCAAGCCGAAAAATGTTTGGCAGAACTTTTGGCTTCTGAGGTTTTGGATGCCTTCCAGTTAATCTGCCTCAGGATTTTGAAATACAAATAAATGAGTTCCAGTTCAAACTTTTTTTGAATCTAAGCTGCCAGTCCTTTATTTCCCTCCCATGTGAACATTTTGGTACAGAAATACCAACCAAGCAGAAAGAAGATAATCAGTCAACATGTTCAGAGTTATTAATGGCCTTGGTTTAGAAGAACAACGTGAGAATGAATGGTTTAAAACTTCATGTTTCTTAATCGTAACTGGCTGTTGGCTCTTGGCATTTATTTTCCAGGATGTTTTCTCTAATTTGTATTTAGGAGAGGAGGACAAGGGTGTTCTTTGCCACTTTGATTCTGCCAGAAGGAAGATTCTGAATGTTCCTTTGTTAACCATTACACACTTACCTTTGTTTTACTTTTCTTGTCTGGGAGCCAAGTACTTTTCAAGTCACTCGACATTTTACTGAGGCATGCTAGTCACCGAATGTAATTATAAAGCAAAGTTTAACACACATTAAAGAGAAGCATGACTGGGAGTTTCAGGTGCCATGTACACCACCTTTAGTTTGGGTGAATGGCATTACTTCGATTATCTCCATAAACTTCAGAGCCAGTCCCTGGTGAGTTCTGAGGGAAACAAAAAAATTCTTTTTTATTAAAGGAAACACACACAGACAGTCCACACGTGTGCACATGCTCAGTAGTGCCACGTGGTCGTGGCATGAGTTCTTGGCTATGACACACCGTCCACATCTGGGGCAGCCTCATAACCTAGCAAGGATCTGGAGGGGAAGGGGCTAGGTAGGGAGGCACAACAACTCTTAATTTAAAGAAATCCCTCTTACTAAGCCTTCTATTAACATTTTTCTTTGATGATTATTATGAATTTTCACTAGAAATATAGCCCCACAATAAAATGTACAGTGTGGTAATGAAGGAAAATAATATAAACCCCCAAAATTTTCTCCAAAGTTTCAGATTGATTTTTTTTACCTTCACTTTGGTTATGGGAAAGACCAGTACTCCTTAGAGTACAATTCAAAGAAACTAGATTGAAAGAATCTTTCTCATGTTATAAAATTTTGAATTATGTTTTTCTAGCTTAAAAAACATTTTAGTCCATGTAGGAGGTTTTGATAGGAAAATGCATATTTTTAGTGTTTCGTATGATCTTTGTATTTCTAAGGTGTCATTGAGCCTGTCTCCTCACCTGTTAAGCTCTCCTGACCTGTAAGCTATCCTCACAGGCTCATGGGAACCAAGCAGCTTAGTCCATCAGCCACACACCCAATCTGGGCGTGGGTGGCTGGGATAGGTAGGCAAGTGACCTGGTGCCTGGAAATGGCCCTGACCTCTGCACTCAGGCAGGTTCTGAAACAGCCACTCAGCTCTGGTTTCAAGGCATTCTTTTTGCTCTTTCGGAATACAGTGGGCCCTGAGACAACTGAAACAAACAGAAAAATTACTTTCAGGGAATTGTCATTCTCTCTTCTGCCTTCCTCCCTCCACCAGGGGCCTCCTTCCATTCCCTGTTCCTGGTTCTCCAGGGCGCTCCCCCATACCACGGTCCTGGGTGAGAGCCTTCTCTCTAGGACACGCGTGACTCTCGCTCTTCTCTCACCACCCTACCCAAGACTCCAGTCCGTTTCTAGTGCAGACTTAGTGATAGATGGTGACATCGTTGGTACGAAAGTAGGAATAGCTAGCATGTGACATTCTTTCTATGTGTCACACCTTTTGTTAAGCCTGGTAGCTGATCTGTCTCATTTAATTACTCCCTTATAAGCTATATACAGTTTTTTATTCCAGTTTTATTCCTGAAGTGTAGGAGGCACAGAGAGCAAGACCCACCCAGGTATGACATGTGACCCCTGGATTTGAACTTTGGCCCTAATCCAGGTTTAGTAGCATTACAGTTGAAATCATATAGTGCTCAAGTTTGACACAATTTGAGCATTAAAAAAAAAAGATTATGAATGCATAAAACTCCACAAGTCCGTAACTACACTCAAAAAAAGGAAAATCTTCCAAAATAAAACTTATTTTCCACCATTGGAGGTGGTTATTTCAACCAGTTTCCTACTCTGATAATTGATAATTAAAAATAAATGCACGTTTTTCCAGAAAAAAACTGTTTTAGCGAAACCAAATAGTCCTGATTGACGAAGGAACACTTTTTCTTATAGAAGAATGCCAGCCCTGAATGTGAAAGGAATACTGTGGTTGGAAATTCACCATTTTGCAGCCCTTGATGAAATGATAATGCAAGTAAGAATCTTCAATGGATACAGAAAACCACTGATTGAGGGTTTGATGGGGACTGTCATCACCTACTCCTGCAGATTGCTTGCTGATTGACAGGGCTCTGCAGTAGAAGTTTCTGGCTGTCATCACCTTGACTCCATGAGTGCACTTCACCTCACTTTTGATGGAATCACTGAGCTTTGTGAAGATCCAGATATGGTGCAAGATGAAGTAGCAGTGTCACGTATGAAGTATTTCTCCCAACAGTGAACTTACTCATGCTTTAGCTATAACTTCTACCTCATAGGGTATACAGAAGCTAGAGGAACAACTTAACCACAAGAAAATAATCAAAGGTGACAAATCTTTCTATAGACAGCTGGCCTGGACTTTTCAACAATAAGTGTCTTGGTATAACAAGAGGGGAGGAGATATTTTAGTTACATAATGAGCGAATGCTATCCATGATCCTTCAAAGGATACTGATTTGAACAAGTCAGCTGTAAAAAAAAAAAAAAGGTAATTTTGGAACAATTTGGGAATTTTACTATGGTACTAAGGAATTACTAATAATTTTTGTCAGGTATGGTAATAGTGATGTGCTTATATAAGAAATTGTCCTTATTTAGAGATGCATGTGGAAGTATTAGGGAGTGAAATATTGTATGGGCAAATTATGTTAAAATATTTCAGCCCCCAAATTAAAGCAAATATGGTGAGTTCTGGTGGGTTTTACTAGTGTTCTGGGTTCACTACTCTTAGAATTTAAAAAATTTTTATAATTAAAAAATACGAAAATTTTTCAACAGAATGTATCAGTCTTGAAGGAGAACCCTGGGCTCCAGTCCCAGCTCTCCCATTTAGTTGTTGAAGGGTTCGGTTAAGCCACTGCACTCTGTGCTTCAGTGTCTTCCTCAGCAAAATGACGATAATAACATTATCAGCTTTGTAGGATTGTTATGGGGATAAAATGAGTTAACTCAAGTAAAGTACTTAGAACAATGAATGGCATGTAGTAAGCTCTCAACAAATGTTAGCTGTAATTGCTTCATGTAGGAGGAGTCAGACAGAATTAGGTTTGAATCCTGGCTCTGTCTTTTATTAGCTATGCTGCCCTGGGCTGTTTGCTTAACCTTGCTGAAACTCAGTTTTCATTTTTAAAATGGAGGTATTAGGGTTATGGTAGGATTAATCACATAATTCATACACAGTTGACAGTGCATAGTAACCACTTAATAAATAGTAGTTTGACTATTAGTACCATCACATTATTAGTGCTGGACTTTTTCAGAGGCCTCCACTGCCTTACCCCAATGCAATGGCTAATACTGGAATGTTCCGGCACTGTAGCTATACAGGTGGAAAGCTGACAGATTAGCAGGGGGAGTGTGGGGAAGGCCTTTTGGTCTCCACTCACCTTGAGACAAACATTGTGGCACATGGGTGCTGCCCACGAGGTATATGTAGGGACCTTGTATCAGGTAAGGATCTTGGCTTGCACAGGGTTGGGTGGATTATAAAGGGCAGGTGCAGGAGAAGATCTGGGCTTTTACATGGACACAGAATGTGAGGAAGATCCAGAAGAAAGAAAAGAAATGAGTTAACTGGGGAGTCTGGCTCTTGTTTGTTTCTACCTCAACCTCTCCCAGGAGTTTGAAATAGTCCATGAAAATGAATGCACTTTTCATCACAGCTATCATTTGCCATAGACATTTGCAGCCAACAGACTGATTTCTCTAGGTAGTCTGTGAGGCACTGGCCAGCAATACTGTTTCTTTTTCTGGAACTTTAAAAGCTCAGAGGATTTAGGGACTATAGGGTCTTACAAGGGCATGTCACCACAGAAGACAGTGTTTCTAATACTTGATTCTTATGGTTGTATAGACTTTTGATGATCTCATTAGGGCAATAAATTTATAATTTTCTTTTATACGCTGAACCTCACTATTTTTCCTCTTCCCTCTGAGCAGCTATCTTTTCTTCCTACTTTAGATACCAAAGGAATTACAACCTACCTCTTTCCCCACGGTCAGGAAACATGTGTTCCTAGGAATTCATGTAAGATGGGAAGGCCTGAAAACAGATCGAAGCATGTGTCTAAGCAATGGGAAGTAAACAGTTAAGGGCAAACGAACTTGAAAAAAACTAATCAAATAGATTTTTTTATGGCTCCTGAGACAGAAATGCGTGTCCAAGGTCATCAGTATCTTTGTTTTCATCTCCCTGGGCACATGGCAACACTACAAGTTCTAGGTAAAGCTAAGCAGTGGTGTTCTGGCCAATCAAATGAGAATCTGAGTAATATGTGCTGTCCTGGGAATGGCCCAAAAAAGCTGCCATGGGTGACTGTCTCTTTCTCTGCCTTTCTCATCAGCTGGCTTGAAAGAGGGGACTTTAAGGGCCAATAGGAGGATGGAACCACAAGTTGAAGGTGCCTGGGTTCATGAATGAGTTTGTTGAGCAGAATACCCCCCATCATCCCACACTGAGCTGTGTCGTGAGCAAGAAATATAATTTTATTAATTGTTTTTATTAAGCTGCTGTAATTTGAGAGTTGTTACAGAAGTTAGGCTACCTTGAATAATACAGTCCTTTGGACTTTCTTTTCAGCAGCTAAGTATGGCAGAGACATTATTTACTTCCTCACACACATATTTGTTGATATTTTTTATTATCAGCAACTTTTAAATTAGGGAAATAGAGAAGGTACATAAAGATACACGTTTTCTTGGCAGTCAGTTCCTTCCTACGTAAACAGTATGGTCAGGGCATTCACTATCTCATTTATTTTGCATGCAGACTCTGCGAAGATCCTGAGAGATAAGGAAACTGAGATTGGGAGAGGTTAAATTATGTGGACAAGATCACACAGCTAGGGTTTGCTTTGGATCCAGGATTGAAACTCACATTTTTTTTAAACCACAGAGTCTTTGTTATTTTCACTATAACGTGCTCTTTTTAAGAAAAGAGCAGTCAAGAAAGGGAGTATACACAGAGGGAGTGTATAATGCTTTCTAGAGAGGTAGCAAAACCTTGAAAAAAGTAACTGGGTGCCAGGTCATACTTCAGAAATTCTATGACAGATCATAAAACAAAAAACCAAAAAGATGAAAAACAAAAAAATAAAAAAGAAAGAAAGAAAAGAGGATAATCGTGAATCCAGACCCACAAGATTGGGTTCCTAGGATTCTAGGTTCAAAACCTAATCCAAAATGGTTTTAATATGTCTAATATCAGTTATTTAGGTTGTACTTAAATTGTCTAATAGAAAGTCATTCTTTCCCAGAATGTCTGAGGTTATTGTACTCAGATTCCTTTTTACTTCAAGCTAATGGATCTAAACCCTTAAAGATGTGTATATTACTCAGTTTTCCAGACAAACAGAACTAATAGGAGACTGTCTGTCTATCTCAAGAGATACTTCTTTGAAGGATTGTGTGGCTGGCAGGTCTAAAATCTGCAGGGCAAACTGGCAAGCTGGAGTCCTAGGGGAGAGTTGATGTTTCTGCTTGAGTCTAAAGGCAGTTTGGAGGCAGAATTTCCTTTTTCCTGCAGGACCTTGGTCTTTTTCTCTTGAGACCTTTAACTGATTGGAAGAGGCTCACTCACATTATGGAGTGTAATCTGCTTTATTCAAACTCTACTAATTTAAATGTTAATCTTATCTTTAAACAAACAAACAAAAAACCTTCACAGCAACATTCAGACTGATGTTTGACCAAATATCTGGGTGCTGTGGCCTAGCTAAGGTGGCACTGAGAATTGACCATCATAGGGTGCTAATTACAAACAAAATATCCCAATCTAGGTAGACCCTAACAAACTCCTTCTGGCTACTGGATTGGTGGTACTCTTTTTTTTCTCTTAAAAAAATTTTTTTTAAGTTATTTTTTCAATGTTTTTCTTTTTGGAGGGAGGTTAATTAGGTTTGTTTGTTTGTTTGTTTGTTTGTTTGTTTATTTATTTATTTATTTATTTATTTATTTATTTATTTATTTTTCACTGAGCTAAGTGCATGCTGAGCAGGCACTCTACCACTAAGCTATACCTCCTCCGCGGCGGTACTGTTTCTGAATGGGATGACCCCACTGCTATCTGTCTGGTAGAAAGAAAAAGAATGGCTGCATCCTTGAAACCCACAATATGTGTTTAATGAGGCATTGACGCAAAACTCTAAAGTCAAAGAAATTTTGAGCGTCATCCAGCAGGTGAGCAGTAAACATCTTAGGCCGTAGAGCCTTGCCTCTCCCACCTGCACTGAGTATTGCTCCTTACCAGCAGCCCCCCTGCCTCTTTCCTGCCCCCAGACGCTTCTTAGCACCTACTGAACTCAGAGCTGCTGCACTTGTTTTCTGTTTTACTTTTGCTTTTTACTGAAGTGTAGTTGGTTTACAATGTCAGTTTCAGGCTGCTGCACTTGTTCAATGCTTACCTTTCCTCCGTGGGTTTTGGCCTCTCATCTCGTAGTTCAGTTGGAATGTACTTCTTTTTAAAAATCCAAATATGTCTCATCACGTCATGTCCCATTCTGGTATTCTTTCATTTGCGAGTCTTTTCTGCCATTTGTCACTCCTCTGGTGCTCATATCCCTTGTGGCGGCACTTACATCCCTGTACTACCCACGGATAATTGCTTCCATGGGAGATTGCCACATGTTGGCATGGTTTTCTTCTTGCATTACTGGGAATAAAAAAAAAAAATACACCACAAGCATATTTTAGAAAAGTTATAATAAAGAATTTAATTAACAGAAAATACCATATAACACATAAATTCATCATGAATTGGCTGTATCTCATATTGAGAGCCAGCCATATCTGAGAAAAACAAAACCCAATAAACCCCCTCCCCTCTGCAAAACAAAAACAAAAACAAAAACAAACAAACAAACCAAAATAAACCTTTCCACTCTCATATCTTCTTTTGTAATTTTATGGTTCAGGAGTCACAGCCCCACAGCTGTCACAAGACTTGCCTGAATGTGTTGATCTAAGATCCCTTTGGCGCCTCTGCATCAGAGTGTCTGCTGCACCCCTTCCTCCATTATATGCATCATATGCATACAGCAGGTCCCCTCTGAGGAAACTGAGGAACTCTGCTTTTTTTTTTTTTTTTGGTGGTTTGTTTTTAAGATGCCTCCAGCCAGCTACTTAACTTAAGGCTTATGCTAAGATGCTCTACCATTGCGTTACTGATAATCTTTTCTGTAAAATGTCATTGTTGGATACTTATTTGGACTTTTCCGAACATAAGTCAGTCTGTCTTTGCCAGTTCTAGAAGGTAGAGGAGGGACTTTATTTTGCTGATGGCCAAACCATCCTTTTCTCTGTTTTGTTCTCTGGACAGTGAATTATTTCCTATTTCCATCTGTAAAATGATGAACTTTTTCATTCTAAAGTCCAATATTATTTCCACAATGAGTTATAGATTTTTTGAAATTAGGAACTATGTTCCTAGTCAAATTTGTGGACTATCTTCACAGAGCAGCATTAGGTACTCTCCAAATAGTTGTCTAGTGTTAGAGGCTCAATTCCTGTTTGTCCTGAAAGACTTTCTGCCAGATTAATAATTGGACAGCACCTATGTAAAGTATGTTAAAAAATGTTTTCTTTCAGAATGTTAAAGCACACATATCTGATTGAGGGATAGAATTTATGCAAAAGAGAAAATATCCATGAGAGAGAAAAAAATTTTTTTTTCTTCTGAAACGGGCGAAGTACTGAAGAGTCACTCAAAGGAAATGAATTCCACATACCTGGGACACCATTAGATACTCATTTAAAAAGTCTTTGAATAAAAAGTATGTTTCTGGAAACATATGGTTAACTGGATGACAACTAAAGTGACTGATCACTGGCTCACTGCTTGTTGGCTTCAAAGGACAGTTTTAGGTCAAAATCAGCGCAAAAAATAGGGTAGGGGGAATCCTTTCTAACTAGAACTATAAACATGTCAAGAGGTAAGCTTCAGTCAGAGGAGATATTAATATCCTAATTTTAAGAAAAAGCAACTAGTACTTCAAGACTTTTAAACAGTTGTCCATAATTTCATAACAAGTGAGTACGAAAGGATGCTATTCCCAGCTCTTCTTTTTCCCAGTGCAGTGTTTGGTCTCCTATTCTGGGCTCAGTGGAGAACAGCTCAAGCTCATCCTCACCTCTCCTGAGCACATTACCTGTGGACCAGTGTTTATTAGAGTTTTCAGCAATAATCGAGATGTCTCTACAGAGGATCTGGGGCAGTGGGAACAATGAAAATCACCTCACAGAAGGAAAAGAAAAGCCAGTGGAAGAGGAGGAAGAACAAATGGGGAGAAGAGAAAAGACACATAGATGAAATGTCTATTTATCTGGAATGCCTGGAAATGTTTATCTTGGTTAACAGAAAGCTACCCTTCATCTCATTCATGGTCAAAACATTTAAAAAAATACCATGTGATAGTAAAACTGATCATCCTTTATTCTGTATGATGATCAAAGTCTTATTTTAAATTCTGATTGTTATTGTGAATCCTTAAAAAAATCTGGTCCTATTGAGTCTGTAAACAAATTTTACTATATCCACAATGTACCAAGGACAGTTACTTCTGATGCCATCTGTTGTCCTGAACTGTCATGTCCTCCCACCCCGCTGACTCCAATTTATTCAACAGAAAGAAAACATTTCAAAGAAAGAGGAAGCAGGAAATTCCAATGGATCAGTAACAGCTGGAGTGCTAACCTGTCATTGGGGTGGAAAAAATGCTGTTTTTGACACATCTTTTCCTTGTCCTTGACACAAATTAGGTAACTCCCTGACATACTGTCTCTTCATGAAATTGGTGGGGGTGTGATAAATGTCTATGTGTTACATAAAGATATTCATAACAAAGAGTTATGATATGAAAAATGTCCTTTTCTCACGATGGAAAGAATAACTCATGTTCTACATAATTTGTACCTGCATATTTTGTTGTAAATCCTGGTTTGCTCAATAAGCTGAAGTTCATTTCTTCACCGTGAATCTTGATTGCAACACTGATGAATGAAAAGGATCAACTAGGAGCAAATGTACTTTATATGTAATAGTTATGCAGGTCCACCTCAGTAGGTCTGTTTTAAATCGGTCACTTTAAATAAATCAATTGTTTTTTTCCTCCCCAAAATAATTTTGGAATTCTGATACTTAGTGTAAAACTCTAAGGAACTTTTTATTCCTGTGTTTCCTCAAGGATATCCCAGACATATGGATAATATTCTTATTTTGATCATTTAAAAATATATATTTGATATTCATTCAAAAATATTTGATTTCTTATTTTGATAACTGGATTATGGTGATATAAGATGTTAACATTAGAAGAAGATAGGTGAAGGGAATGAAAAGTTAAAAAGAAAAAAAAATTATTGAACTCCTACCATGTGCTGAGAATGGTGTGAGGCACTTGGTACACAGTTGTGATTAAGCAAGCAGAATCCATTATTAACCCCTCTCCTCAGTTTAGAAGTTATCATTTAGTCATACCAAAGCTTTTTTTCCACTGCAATTGTGTCTTATTCTCTTCTAGAAAACCTCAGTTTTCTTACTTACTGAGCCCATATACACTGAGTTAAACACTTTTATTTTAAAAGAGATTTTAAATATTTTATTTATGTATTATTATACTATTTAACTATTTTACTTTGGCAGGGGGTTGGTGGTGGTGGTGAGTAGGTAGTTAGGTTTGTTTCTTTTTAGAGGAGGTCCTAGGGATTGAACCCAAGACCTTGTGTATGCTAAGCATGTACTCTAGCTTTTGAGCTATACCCTCTCCCACCCTGAGTTAAGCACTTATTCCTAAGTGTTTTCCATGTTTCATTGCTTTAGTCTTACAGTACACCTACAGAGTAAATACTATTACCCATGACTTACATATGAGGAAACTGGGGTGAAAATAAACTAAATGAGCTGCCCTATAATACAGCGGCTGAACTGGGACTTTCACTTGGGTTTGCCTAAATCCTCCGGGTGTTGTGGTCTCACCTCACAGTCCTCCACTGATAAGAATCACCTCTGTGCCAAGTCCTTTCGGACCTCAATCCTTTTCCTCGTAGCCGCATTCTTGTAACGTTTGTTTCATACCAGCAAACTGCTCTTCTACTTCTTACCATGTTTTACATAGCAGAATCACAAACTGGACGTAAGTTTCTTAATCGTGTTTTGGCCAATGCAGAGGGGTTTATGAGAATGGACACAGATCTAACATTAAGGATTAGACAATACCAGTGCTTCCTGATGGAAATCATATGTAGATAACAAAGACTGTGCCAGTGAAGTGTCTACTTTTTTGAAAGTATCTTTACTTTTTTTGAAACTTCCATCATCCCTTGATGACTTTTTCTCAACCTAGGCTTATGTTTCCCGCTACCATTTAAAGTCAGAAAATAAACAAATCCTTGAATAATATTCCTTATCAGATATAAATTTAACTTCTTAACTTTAATATGCAAAGGTCAGACCTATGGCTACCTAGGCTGTCTGGGCTGCAGAGTACCTTGGTTCTTTTCATTTCAACAAAATGGACATCTTAGGATACACGGGGACAGAGAGAAGACAAGGCACTTTATTTCCTGAAGAACACAGAGTTCTAATATTACTCATAGTCTCTCAGTCTCTGTGTGAAGGTGGGCATTCTAAGGCTCCTGGGCCCTGGAGTGGTTTTTGCTCCCTTAGTGACTTGGGCAGTTACCGCCAGAAGAGGTGCCTGTGGTGGGTACAGTCCAGTGTCTGTTCCCAGCAGGACTGTGGGCAGATTTCTTTCTGGCCTCAATATTAAGCAAGGCTGTGGTTCTTCCAGTAGGTAGCTTGCTTCTTTCAAAGATACTGCAAATATTTTCTCCTTTTGCTTGGCCTCTAAGAAGCTTAGTTCCAAGTTTAAGTCTCTACCATGTTGTCCTCTACTTGGTTCAGGCTTCATCTTACTTTCCCATCCTTATTTTTCATTAATCTGGATTTCTTTTATTGTTTTAGATGCTTTTGTACTTTATGCATCTCTGAAAGCAACTTCAAATCCCTTTGAGAATGAGGCTGAATGTAAATAATCAATACTATTAATACGTAACATTTGAACAGCTTTATTCTTTTCTGTTGAATGAAGTAATCTACTGTGTTTACTTCCCTCCAAATAATTCAATGAAATAATAATTCAATGAAAGGTTTTGTTGTCTGGACAGAGCCAGGGCCCACCATGGTAAAATCTGACTTCAGTGATCCTTGTAAAAATTTTGCAGGTTACTTCTGCATCCGTGGAGCAGAACATATAATTATATTGGACATTTTAATAGTTCTTGATACCTGGTGTCTCATTCTAAAGAACTTAATAAATTCTGACTGCCACCAACAATGAATGAGGTGGCCAGAATTGTTGCATCTTTGCCAGAACTGGGATATATGACTACTTTTTTCTACATTAACAATACATCCCTTTCATTTCTAAGATTGGTTTCTCAAATTAGGGACCATGAATTTCTGGGTGACTTCATAGATCCTGAAAAGTTCTTGGTTTCAGAAAATGATTTTGCTGGAAAAGAGGCATCAGGTCACTGTTCTGAAATCAGTCTTTAGCTATACAATTTAAATGTAGAGATCCTGATTAAGAAATAAGAATAACATTTAAAGAGGTGAAAATGTATGCTAACAAGAAGGCTAAGGAGGGCTAATCCCTTCCAGTTAGGAGAGAAGAAGGCTGAGGGCTAGCGTATGATAAAACCTTATGAAAGGCATTTCATACTGGTTTATTGGATGGATTAATGAATTTACTAATCAACTAATTTGTTATTAAAGAACAAACTTTTAAAAGTATCTATTTATTTTAGGTAAAAATAGGTAAGACCAGGTGGATCTTGTTTTGTACACACTGCATTAACATTTTTATGTCTGGCTGCTTTCAATGGAAAAGTCAGAGTACCATAATATAGGACCATAACATTTCAAACCTTTAGGTTTTTAAAGGAAAACTTAATTCATATGTTCTAAATTTGCACTTAAGTCATTGAAATGTGGCACAGTAAAGACTGCTTGATGTCTAAAGAAACTTCTAGATTTTTCTGTAAATAATCATGTTTGTCAGTTTTTGTCAAGAGTAAAATGAATTAGGAAACCAGAAGGCTTTGCAGAGTGGAATCAAGCTGTTTGAACAGGTTCTACATTTGAAATAGTTAACTTTCATTTTAATCAAGATACAACTCTGAAAATAGAAATAGAGGATATTTAAAACATGGAAAGCACAAAGTTAGTGAAAGAGTCCATTTCTGAAGCCAATATTTTCCTTATGTCATCACTTATTAATAAAAACAATGCATCTCCTTATTATTCTTTCTTCTCTATTTTCCCACAGAAAGACTGTACTTATGAAAAGGTTGGTTCAGCTAGCTGAACACATCCTTATTGCCAAAGAGAAGTTGTACCTGGTAGAGGAGACAAACAAGGGTCAGCACATTATGAATAAGTGTATTATGTGCTTGAGCGTTGTACTAGAGCTTCAGAGTGCTACGGGATATGCACAGTGAAAACATTAATTGGCAGAGAACAGACTGTGGGAAGTTTGACGAAAGAGATGTAGGCATTAATTTTAACACCTTAGCTAATAGCTGCACACATGATTTTACTGTTTGCTAGGTGAACCCGGAAGATGAAATAATATGGACTGTGAAGTTTGGGCTTCTCTTGCCTGGAAGAGGCCATGGAATGAAGACATGTGCCTCTGGCACGTGGTAAGAGGGATTAGGACAAGCAGAGTGGGGACAAAGAGGAGATAAGAGAATGGTCAAGGCAGGTAATAAAAGAAGAATATATCTGTGCTTTTGTTCCAAACTTTCTGTCACCAGTAATAAATTGCCCCACCACCCACCTGGAATCCTCTCCAACCCATTCCTTCAAGGTTAAGTTCAAAGCTTGCCTATTCTGTGAAGGCTTCTCTTACCCTCCAGGCAGAATTTTCTCCTCTCTCCTTGGAGGTTTTATTAGCACTGTAGGTTTTAAATGAAGAAGATCAAAAGCATCCAAATCTTGGAATTATGCCAAAAGGATTTTAAAAATTAACATGAGTTTTTTTCAAATATAGTATTATAATAACTGAAGACTCATTTTGCTAGAATTCCCAGCACACAATGGTGGTGATCCTGTGGTCTGCCATAACTGCTTGGTGATGGAGGGGGTGGGGTGGAACCCTCAACATGGCCTTGGCCGTCTTCCAGGTGATGCATGAGTTAGAAAGAGTCTTGGTCGTTCTCAATCACAGTGCTCCTTTGGAATTAAGGTGTCTAAACTCATTAAGCCAGAACAGATTAACTCCTAGATATGCCATTAAAACATCTTCTACAATGTTCTCGTTCAGCTTTTATTCTGTCATAGCACTTATCACATTGTTTAAAGTGAGGTCCAGAATAGTTACATCTTGTACGTGTTTAAGTTATGCATTTTGACCTGTAAACCAATGAGGAAGGGAGGAGTTGCTGGGAAGAAAGTGAGGAGAGAAAGCAGATGAAAAGACCATGAAAGAGGGAAAGCAAGAAAAAGGTGACAACTCTACTGGAAAAGTGTGTGCCTTTTGAAACGGGGAGTGGGTTTAAGTTGGGAGACATGAATCTCATGCTGCGTTAGCTGATCTCAGTTTCTTAAGCTTTTGTTGGTGGGTATCTCTCTGAGCTGGAGAAGCATCTAGTATTTAAATATTTATTTTTCACATACTATCAGCCTGAATGCAGGACAAGGAACTGCTCCATTAGGGACCTGATCAAAGAATAATCACTGCTAACACTGGAGGAAAACCCAGCCCTTTCTTAAAGGATTTTCAAAAGAAAATTTGCCGAGGATTTGTTTCAGTTTTTGTCTTAAGAGCTGACTCTAGAAAACGACCCCAAGTCAAATGCAGTTCCTCTGGACTCTATTAGATGGTGAGCACTTCAAAGGCAGGGACCAGGACTAGTTACTGGCCATTTTTGTGTTCTGTGCTCCTAGAAGTCTTAATTAACACTGGCTGGATTAACAAGATCATCTCTTCTGCAGCTTCAGAACAGCTCTCCTACCCACCCTGCCCTCTCTTAACTTATGATAGATATTGACCCAAATTACCTTCTATTTGTGCTCTCTGAGTGGGCAATTTGCTTCCTTTAGACTTGTCCAGGGGAAACAGTTAACTCCTTACAACCAGTGTCTTAGAGAAGTGCAGTTGGATATGCTGCTTGCTTTGACCACACCTTCTGCTCCTCTCCTAATTGATTTAGTAAGAATGCCAAGCTGCTCTAGAAAGAAGCAGGGTCCACAGCCTTTTCTTCCAGACAGGCGGGGAGGGCAGGAGTAACAAGGCAGGAGGATGAATTTGGAAGGACGATGGAGCCTCTGCTTATTTTAACCCCTCTTGGATCTCAGCTGAAATGATGCTGTTGTCTGGGGCATGGAAGGGGTTAACTGGCTTTCTCCTCATCCTCCCTCCCTACTCACGGTGAGGTGACGGTTGCCTTGGGTGCAGCCTCAGCCTGGGAGAGCTTGTGTGCTCCTGCTTCACTGTTTGGAAGCTGAAAACAGAGCTGGAACAGAGAGAAGCAAATTGTTTCCCGGGTGCATGTTCAGTAGAGCACTGCTTAAGTCACTCCCGGCCTCCCGGAATCGTTTCTGAAACGAGGTGGGGCTGAAGTAATTAGGTAAATAAATGAAATAACAGAAAATCGAGAGGAAAGAAAACTGTTTCTCCTCACTATACAAGTTACTTTCGGACAGCTCATTTACTAAATGCCAGGCAGCCAGCTCCTTTTTAGCCTCCTTCCTCTGTGGTCAGCTCAGCTCCTCAGTGGGGTGTGGGGAACTGGGTATCAGGCTCTCCACAGGGGTGATTCTGGCTCAGCGGTTTGCAGAGCCCAGCCCCCTCCACGGCTTCCCGTCCCCCGCCCACCACCACTGAGACCACCCCTTCAGCCGGGCAACCTATCGGTGGGCGCTGCGACAGGAACTCAGACAACTGCTGACAAACATCCACTCCGGATTTGTCTGGAGCTGCAGTTGTGGGAGGCTCTTTGGCCTAGCAGCATCCATCAGAGATATTTTCAGAAACCAACCTAATACAAAAGATTCCCACTGCAATATTAACAGGCAGCCTCTGTACATCTTGCATTTGAGAACCGTACTTAATACCTAGATGGCAACGGCTCAAGTTGTCAGATCCAGTAAAAGCCAGAGAAAGAGCAGCATAATATTTACAGGCTGAATGGTTTTGAAACAGGAAATGCTTCCGGCATAAAAAGAGATGAAATTTATGCTAACAGTCAAAATCACTTCAAATCTGGGTTATTAAAACCAGTATTGTATTTTTCAAAAGCCACATGAACCCAGGTAACAGACTTTAAGAAGACCAAGTAATTCTAAAGGACATTAGACAAAAAGAGCAATTTAACTGTAAATTAGCAAGATGGTAATGAACAGGGATTGCTCATTTCCTCTCTGTACTTTTTTTAATGGTGGTTGGGGGATAAAAGCTTTCTTACATGAGGGGAAAATAGCAGGCTCAGTTTATGGAAAATTCAAGTGATGGTCATAAATACATATGCCACTCTGTATTTTAATTGGAAAGCATAATCTTCATAGGAAATGAAGCAAAAGGTTAGGGTTCTTTCAGCTACTAGTTAGATTTTTTAGAAAATTTTCCATAATTCAGTCTTTTATTTTTCTTATTGGGTTTCATGTATCTATAAAAAACCACAACTAAATGAATAGTCTTATACCAGCACCTGCTTCCATGCGCATTTATTGTGCAAGGTCAGAAACCCCTAAGTGTAAGAACTCTGTAGGACTGAGTAAGAGGGATGACTCTAGACCCCAACACACTGACAAAGCAGTAAGGAGCATTTTGATTTGGTTTTAAACATGTATTCCATTTGTTCAAATGGACAAGAATCCCCTCCCAATTTGAACATTTCTATAAATGTTTTTTTTTTTTTTTTTTTTTTTTTTTTGCCTTGGGAGAATTTTCAGAGGTAAAAATGGAGGAAGGAAGTGGCCAAAAGGAAAAGATAGATGTTTGCCTTCCTTCTGCCTCAGATATAAATATTCTGTGCTGTCTTTTTCTTGGATATCAGAAGTGAGGATGTACAAGTCTGCCCAGTGCTTTTTCACTTTATGTCACCATTGCAAGATAAAGAAAAGAGACCTGTTATTAAAAAAAAAACCACCTCCCCCAACAATCAGACTGAAAATCCAGCAACGACTAGGTATAGTGAAGAATTACACTAAATTATTTACTGCTCAGAATGTCCAAGTATAATTTTCAAAAAGTTAAAACATGACTTTCATACAAATATAGGAAATGAACACATGCCAAGGATATTATCCAACTCATCAATTAATGAGGAAAACAATAAAATCAAAAAGCTGGTTCAAAGAGCATTTGAGGAGCTGGTTGTTCATAAGGTGATGTAATGAAGGAATGTTTCGTTAGATTGCTGTGTTAGAAACAAACTGTTAAGCAGCAGCAGTACAAGGAACCTGAACATTTGAGGTTGTTTTTTTCTCTCAGAAAACACTGCTTCTGTACCAGACATAGGTCTACAAGATAACATGTAACTTCACAGGACCTGAGCCTTTAATTTATATTTTAAGTTTTCAAGTCAAACAATAGTTGGTTATTTTAGAAAATTAAATGATCCTTGAGCAAACAGGTCTGTTAAACACTGTTTCAGTGTGACTTTGAAACAGTGTGCACTCATCCTCTTGTCCTTGTTTACAAGTTGTGGGTAACTTTTTTTAACAAGTGACATAAGGAATTCTGAATTTACCACCTAATCATCTGTTACAATTTTCTTGACAGCATGGTGCTTGGTAAAAATGAAATTTTAATCAAGTATCTGTCAACCTTTTGTTACTCCCTTGATTCTTTCAATATTGGTAGTTGGTGCCTGTGTACTTTGCAGCTCATAAATTAGGCTCACTGATTGTTTCAGCTCTGAGCAGCCTGCTTGCTGAGCTGGAGGAACCATCAGTGACAGTGAGAACCTATTCTGCTATGGTATGCAACGGTGCTAGGAGATTGTGACGTAAGCTTCCTTCTCCTCCACCTCCCTTCTCCTCCACCTCCCAGCCCCCTGCCGCTTACACACACACACACACACACACACACACACACACACACACACACAGGCACACACACACACACACACACCCCTCACCTAATGGGAGTGATGAGTCTAGACAATTTCATAAGGACAGGGAAAGCGCAAATCCTCCGAGAAGAAGCTAACCTTCCTTTGGGTTTCTTGATTAGCTAAGCAATAGAACTACAGACTCCTTGCACTGGACAGGACCTTAGAGGTTGACTATACCCACTTCCCTGTCAAAGCAGGAGTCCCCAGAACAGCCTTCTCCTGTGATCTTTGTAAATACAAATTCAATCCTGTCACTCTCATGTTAACATCAGTCAGTGGCTCCCCACTGCCCTCAGGATACAGTCCAATTCCTAACATGACTTACAGTCTGTCCCCTTTTCTCTCTCTCCACCCTCAAACCTCTACACTCTTCTCTTGCACCTTTTCCTTTTAGTATATGAATTTGCTTTAGTTTTTCAGATGTGTCTTGTCCTCATTAACCTCTGTGCACAGGCTGTGTCTTCTCTCTGGGTAATTCATAGTCTGCAGGCTTAATCTGAAGAAGAACTTGTAAATTGCACCCAAAGGTTCTTATTTGCCTCTGAGCATTAATATTCAATACCTTTTTGTCCCTGAGCTGGAACTAGTTGTGAGACAGAAGAATAGAATTGGTAGATCAGGAGATTACAGGATTGACAGAAATGTAGGGCACTGAGATTTTGGCCAGCATCTGATGAAGTTGCTCATCACATCTTTGAGAACCATGTGGAGGGAAGCAGGCGCTGAGTGAGATCTGTAACTGGTAGAATACAGAACTTCAAGGGGGCATGAGTTGTCAGTAGCATGCTTGAGGGAGGGCTTTGTCATTGCCCTTTGCTGGTCATTATTTTCATAAATGTTTTCGAGGTGGACCTCAATGGCAGGCTGATGAAATTATCAAATGGACTCAAGTTGGAAGAAGTTAATATTTTAGGTGAAGATTAGTTGCCAAAATGTTCCTGACATATTGCAATGATGGGTTATATCTAACCAGACACATTTTAAGTGGATAATCACAGTGAAACAGTGCAGAGACAGGATAAGGTGGGGATAGGGAAGGAGATTTGGAACAGATGTTTGTTGAGTCTAGTTGAGGGTAGGTTTCACGTGAGTCCCCAGCGTGACATGACTTGCAAAAAATAGTTAAGATTTCTTGGCTGAATTAATGAAAGCATAGTATTTATATCAACGTCAGTTTTAGTGTCATTTTTTCCTCCTGACTTGCTCAACTCAGAGATGGGAATCTCTGTTTGGATTCAGGTATTATATCTCAGGATGCTGGAAAACTGGAGTGTTTTCAGAGGAACGCACATCAGATGGAGAGGAGATGGAGAGCTTTGTGGGAGAATTGGGGGAAGACATCTCCATTATTTAGCTTGGGAACAAGAATGCGAATATAATAATTGTTTTCAACTATGTGGAGGGCTAGTACATGGATGAAGAATTTATTTTATTTTGTATGGCTGTACAGGCAGAGCTAGGACCAATGAGGGAAAGCGGTAGTTAGAGAAAGTGGCTTAATATAGCTCCCTTCTGACAGAGAGAGCATCACAAAACCAAGCTGCCTGGGAAGCTATGACTTCCTCATCACTGAAAATATTCAGAGGCCAGAGAACCAGTGACCCATTGGCAATGTGGAAGGCTTCCAGTATTAGGGAGAAGGTGTTGGGCTATCACACTTTAATATTCTTTCAACTTGTGCATAATTACTGTCTTCTTATTAAGGCTTATATTTTACATAGCACACACACTTAAATAAATATGTATAAGGAGCAGCTTTCTCAATAGCTCCTTATATAACTGATGTGGTGTAATGGGAAAAGTCTGTGTTCTGCGAACAAATTGGCATGACACTGTCTGGCTGTATGAGCTTAAGCAAATCATGTAATTTCTCTGAATCCCTATTTTGTAAACGGAAAGGACTGATACTTCTAGCTGAGATAAAGCAATTGCAAACATGAATATAGATTGAAAGTATAAATAATGTTGTGAAATAAGCTAAGAGAAAACAAATGATCAGACAGTGAGGGTCACAGATTCAGATGAAGGCTGGGTCACTGTGAGCTGGGTAAATGACAGCAGTTAGTGCAGTGTTTGCTGTGTGCTACGTACTGTTCAGTGCTGTTACATTCATTAGCTTATTTTACCCTTGCCAGAACCCCGTGAGGAGACCTAGCCACAGAGGAGGTAAGTGGCTTCCAAGGCCCCAGGGCCACAGCCAAGTCGGGAAGTGCGCCCAGGCGGTCTGGCTGCAGAGTCTGTACGCTTGTTTGGTTTACTGCCTGTGAAGGAGGCGTCACAGATGAGCAGTGTTTGACCCACAACGTGGTTGCAGTTGAGGCTAAAATCCATCCTACTGGGAGTTCTGGAGGTGAAATGGCCCTTTTGAACTGTCCCAGATTTCAAGAAGGGGGCTGGCCTTTGTATCCCCACTCAACCCAAGTTTACCCCTGGGGACAAGAAACAGTGGCTGGCTGACAGGCATGTAGTAGAGGGCAGTTTCTAGTGAGGAAAGCAGCTGGGAGAGTAAAACAGCCCATCTTGCCAGTGTCTGGGGCACTGGTGTGTGGGTGACGAGGCATCTGGGCAGAGCACCACAGCGTCCACTACAGCTGGCGTGGACCAGGCGCGATGAGGACGGCCTGGTGACGATGGTGACTGTTACTCACCAAGGCTTTCTGGTGTGGCAGGCTCTGTTCTATGTATCTTATTCACATTAACTCATTTAATCCTTGTAATACTCCTATAAGGAAGGTTCTTCTGTTTTTCTTTGGAGGTAAAGTCACTGAAGCACAAAAAGATTTAATAGTCAGGGCATGATCATTCAGCCATTAAGTGCCAAAACGAGAATTTTTTTTTAAAGCGCTTTTTTTCCCTAAATTTACGTCTAGTAAAATTCAATCCTTTTGGTGGACATTTATATTAATTTTGACAAATGACAAGTGATATGTAGGTACAGAATAGTTCCATCGCTAGCCCCCTGTAAATTCTTCAGGCCCTTTCTAGTCAGCTATTACTGTTGGCCTCATGTCTAGCAACAACTGATCTGTTTTGGCTCCTATAAACTTGCCTCTATTAGAAATTGTTATTGATTATTCATTTGTAACAAACGCAGTGTTTATGCAATCTGTATCCTCTGCCCCAGAACCATGAGTGATCACCTCCCTTTTCAGCCACTTCTATAACTCCTTTTTTTTTAATGGGATGGGGTGGGTGTGCCTCCTCTGGAACTCTTGACTGTTTTCGGTCATGGAAAACTGTGGAAGCCATGACTTTGGGGACTGTCCTGGGGCTCTGCTGCCTATTTTCTTCCATCAGCCCTTTGAAAACTACAGCTTGGCATCACTGTTGAACATGGGGCTTTTCTGTGAACTATGACATGTCTGAAGCATGTTGTGGGAAGCCAGGAAATCTCAGAGCCTCCTCTGTTCTGAGATCCCCACTCTCACCTGCGATCTCTGATGTGGACACAACTGTGGTCCCACAGTTTCAACCAAGAGAGGGGGCAGTGTGCCAGGCCACTCTTCAGGTCCTCACAGCACATGAGCCCTTGGGACTTACGTCTTAAGCAAGTGGTGGGAAGACTGGCCTTTGGACGTCCAGCTCCCTCTTGAAGTCTTCCTGTTCTTATGAATGCTTGTTCTCAGTCCTCCAGGATTTAGCTTTTGATACTCAAGCCAAATCGTCACAATCTCCAAAAGGTTTTTTTTGTTTGTTTGTTTGTTTGGGTATTTTGTTTTGTTTTGTTTTTTGTTTTTTGCCTTAGGTGCCTGCCTGTGCTAGTGTCATGAATCCACTTTGGAAAAAACACTGTTTTCCCAGAGAAGCCCCACTTACCCACTACAGACCACGGGGGTGGGAGAAGGATTACTGAGAAGGAATATACAAATGTTGTCATTGTCTTGGGTGGGAGAGGATGTGGTAAGGTTAGCATTGGAATTGGGGCGGAGGTGGGAGGCGTCGGGACTGCTGTTGTGCCTTAGAGCTTGACAAACCTTCTGGGATTCTGACAGAGCCTTGCCTCTCCCTGGGGACCTCACTTTCTATCATTGCTTACCAATGTCTTTCATTGTGTGGTATGTTCTTAAATATGCCATCCTGTATCAAGAGATTGATCAAGGGTCATTGTTCCCTACACTTCAGGGCACTCATTCTTTTCTCCTACCCTTAACAAATACAAGGACCATATCTGTCTCACTTAGCATATGTCTCCAAATATAGCACAGTGAGTCACGTGGTAGGTGCTCTGGAAATATTTATTATAGGAATGATTGTGGATGATGAGAATGATAAGCTAGCTTTGGCTTTGGGGAAAAAAAGTTATATCCAGGAAAATTAAGGAAGTGATGCTATTATGACTCAAAGGAAGGATGACTTTAGGTTAGGAGAAGGGAAGGGAAGAGGAGAAATAGTTTCTACTTGAGAGGCTCATACTTTGAAACCCAGGATGGCCCGGAGTATTCAATTATGTTTCCTTGGGGCTGAGCAGTTTCTGGGGTCTAATGGCTAGAGCTTTGCCACTGCCTTCCACTTTCAGCCCTTCTGCAATAAGATACAAAGTCCTGGTGAATGTATGGGTCATTGAGCAGAAGCTTTGTGAGCTACCCAGTCCTGGCACCAGCAGCATTCACAATGCCATCAAGCTGGAGGTTAGATCAGGGTCTGTAGAATGGCCTTCCTTAAGCCAAGGGCCAGCTTCCCCAAACAAGTCTCCTTTACAGAGGCCACACACCTCAGCCTAAAGTCACCTGGTTTCACTCTACAGACAGAGGCACAGAAGAAGGAAACAATTCCAAACAAGGAGTTTATTTTCCCAAAGTAAAGAGTTTTTTTTTTTAATTTCTCTCACTGACTTTCTCATTATTTTCTACTCTTTTAAAAGTAATAATAATCATAGAGCTGAAATGTCTGGTCAATTTCAAATCAGTTACATGACATTTTAGGCTACTTTCTACACCAGAGGAATAAAGACAAATTCAGTGCAAATTATTTTAAATTCTGTAGTAGTCTTCTTACATTGTCTCTCTACTTCTTGGTTTTCGAAAACTATGGTAACTTACCGGCTACGGTAACTTATTGGCTACGGTGTCTTAACAATTGTATGTAAGATTTTGTGTTCCCTTAAAAAAAGACATCTTGTGTAATTAAATTTTCAGTCAGTAAATAATAGGGCATGAGCCACTGGTCAGTGCCAGATTGGGCAAACACTGGAAATTCGGCCTAGTTTTTAAATGTTTTATCTACTTGAGATATTTTAAAATGTTCTTCTAATTTTTTGATTACATAAGCAAAAATATTTTGCAATGTGCCATTTTTACTTATTTACAACAAAGTTGTCAAAACTAATTTTTCTGTTTCATGGTTATGTGGGGAAAATGTGTTACTCTTTAAGATCACTGGCATTTAAAATGTTAGCTTGTAATTTTACATGTCTAAGAGTTGCCGTAGTTTGGTAAAAACCTTTGTGAATATTAAACATTCAAGAAAGTATGGTTAACAATATGTTTCCTCATTATAATAAAATACAGTTATGAAATTAATGCTATTCTAATTTGGAGCTAAATTTGATAGAAAACACACACTCAAACCTTCTCAAATGTTTGTTGAACTCTAGCTATGAGCAAGGCTGAGCTCTGTAGAGAGGAAGACAATTAACCAGGTCCATATCCTGCTCTCAATTAATGTACAGTTTAGAGGGAAGATAAGGCAGAAAAGTAACTCTAATCAAAAGCAAGGTGGGACTTCGCAAATACCCTAAGGAATTTGGAAAAGGCATGTACCACTTATAGCCAGAGATAAAAGAAGAATCTGGAAGGAGCTGGTGGCCTTCCAGTTATTTCTGGAAGGAAGATATGTGAAGGGAATCTTTCTTGAGAAAACAGTGTGTGAAATATGTTATTTAGAGACTGCTTCTTTCACTTATATTTGGAGTGAAAGACTTCAGGCTTGGCCCAGGGACTTAACCAAAGATAAATCCATTCCAGCCACAAAACCTTGGACATCTTGTCCCATTCTGACCTGAGGGTATTTACGATTGCAGTACCCTCTGTCTGGAGTGCCTTCCCCCAGTATCTGCATGGCTGGTTCCCTCACCTCTGTAAGTCTCAAACCTGTGACTGTCCTACTCAGCATCTTAGCTGTTGCTCTGCTTTGTCTCCTCCGTGCTTATTTCCACATAATATGCTATATTACTCTTACCTATTTTGTCTGCTTCCCCTCACTAAAGCGTATGCTCAGGAAGGCATGGATTTTTTTTAATGTTTCCTATCACCAAACCCTATAACAGTGCATTGTACATAGTGTGCATTCAGTAGCTATTTGTGGCATGGTTGAGAGGAAGAACAGATATGGAGAAACAAAGTGGTTCCAAACAGTTTCCTTTAGAAAATTATTTTAGATGACAACACAGTACTAAGGTGAGTATGCATGCTCTTTCCTGTGGGAGGCAGCTTTTGTGTGAAGTGAGTCAGCATCTGATGGCTATTGTGATCGCTTGGGTAACCTTGGACAAGTCGCCTGATCCTTTTTTGCCTCAGTTTCCGCATCTGTAAAATAGGACAGTAAAGTCTCTCCCTCATAGGATTATTAAACAAGTTAACATATTTACACGTGTCTGGCATATCGTCATTGTTATGTAAGTGTTTACTATGATTATTTACTTTCCTTTTATAGATTCGAGTTTGGCTTTGCCATACAATCTCTCTCTCAAAAGACTCTGAGGACAGACCAGATACTTTGGGACTTTCCTTCCTCTCTTTCTTTCTTTCTTTCTTTCTTTCTTTCTTTCTTTCTTTCTTTCTTTCTTTGAGTTATACTTAGTTTACAATGTTGTGTCAAATTCTAGTGTAGAGCACAGTTTTTCAGTTATACATGAACATACATATATTCATTGTCACATTCTTTTTCACTGTGAGCTACTACAAGATCTTGTATATATTTCCCTGTGCTATACAGTATAATCTCGTTTATCTATTCTACATATGCCTGTCAGTATCTACAAATTTCAAACTCCCAGTCTGTCCCTTCCCACCCCACCCCCTTGGCAACCACAAGTTTGTATTCTATGTCTATGAGTCTGCTTCTGTTTTGTATTTATGTTCTTTTGTCTTTTTCTAGGGCTTTTCTTTGAACACAGTTTTACTGTGACCTTCTGCATGGACTATGCCTGCCTCCTCCCTCAGCCCCTACCCCGTCACTTGTCTTCAGGCCTCCCCCCAACCTTCAGCACCTCACTGTGGTCACCTTTATAGGTGACCTTTTCTTGTGTTAACTTCCCTCCTCTTCCGTTGTGCCCATGCTTCTGGGCATGGAGTATGTACTCGGCCAACCCCTCTGTTCATCATTCTCTTCATTGGCTTTGGTATTTCCCCTGGAGTTTCTATTCTGAGCATAACCTATTCCTTCTGTTTTTCACTGCACCACACAGAACTGTGTTATCTGAATCTCATCATTCTGCAATACCCAGTCATTGCCTTATCCTTTTCTGTCCCTGACTGTGAAATCTGTTCTTTCTCTATCAATCAAATGAACAAAAGGAGAAGCAAAAAGTCTTGCTTAAATGTTTTTAATTGACATTTTATCCACTTACAGTGATAA
This sequence comes from Camelus dromedarius, assembly GCF_036321535.1. Lineage (NCBI taxonomy): Eukaryota > Metazoa > Chordata > Mammalia > Artiodactyla > Camelidae > Camelus > Camelus dromedarius. Next base: position 46,383,471 of record NC_087437.1, read on the forward strand.
AGAGAAAATGTCACTCTCTTCTTATTTGATCATCTGCTTTGGCCTCCCTACTTCTATTTTCTCGGTTTAGACTTGAGAACCTGATGAGACCCTGACTGTTTCTTTTAGGCGTTGGAGCAAACTGTTCTCCTGAAGCTGAGTTTTGGGAGTACCAGTGTGCCCAGCGGCTCCTGAGCAGCAGTTCAAGCTATGTCTCTTTCCTGTCCCAGATCTCTGAGGTCTGGCAGGACAGGTCCACGGAGAATCACCTTTTGGGTCAGGCCCTCCTGGTACTGGAAACTGGGTGCATTCCTGTGACCTTTCTATTCCTGGAGTCACTGGGGAGATCAAGGTTGCTACCCAGGTTCTGTATTGAGATAGTGCAGAAAAGCTGCCTCCAGGTAAGAAGTGGTCCTTGTTTAAGTGTCAGGGACTCATTTTGGACATTTAACAAAATGGAGAAAAAAATGTTAAACAAACCAATATTATTTTTACATAAAAGACCCTCCTTTTTGCTGTAATACATTCTTGGATTCAGCAGCCAAAAGCAGAAAAGTGAAAAATGAACTATCTTTTTTCCTCATTGACTCTGTGTTCACTCCAGAGCTGACAGTAAGTTAAAAATACTTGGCTGGTGAGAAAGGTGAGAAATGGATGATTCAGTCTCTCCAAATTAAGAATCTGCTGCTGAAATAGAAGACTGGTCAGATCCAGCGTTGAGAGACGTTGTTTTTAGGTTCTTTCCTACTAGGCAAAATTCAAGCAGGGGCTGCATGTATAAAGACACAAAAACCTTTATAAAAGTGACAAAAATGTCAGGGTGACACTTTTATAGAAAAAACTTTAACTCTTTCTTCAAATTAGAAACACCAGGGAGAACACATAGCATAGAAGTTCCTGTGACAAACCTGGACCCTGTTTGCTTAACGCTTTCCTCTCACTGGGAGCCTCGCCTCATTTTAGGTGCCATCAAGGACCTGTTTATGACTCTCGCCTGCTGGCTCTCACACAGTGGCTTATTTTGGGCTCCCAGTCAGTCAAGGTGCTAATTGTGCTTATGAATACCTCCCAGCTATTCTTAACACGTTGTTTCTAACAGTTCTCCTTGGCATTTAAAGATTCATTTTGACCTTTTCCCCCCCAGGGCTGACACTCCAGGCTCCACTGGGTTGAGAGCTCCTCTTTTGATGGCTAACTTCTATCCCCTTGTATTACCATCCTCTTGAACTGTCTTGTTTTGGCCTAAGCCTACTTTCTTTTTGTTGAATTTTATTTTTTGAGTAGTTTCAGAAAAATAGGGAAAAACAAAAATATACTCCAGGAAGTTCCCCAAAGCCCACGGCCCAGTTCCCCCTATTGTTGGAATCTGACATTAGTATGCCATTCTTGAACTAATACTGTTGGTACATTACTTTTAACTAAAGCCCATACTTTATTCAGATTTACTTAGTGTTATCTTAATGTCCTTTTCCCCTTCCAGAATTCCATCCAGGACACCATATTACATTCAGAAGTCATGCCTCCTTAGGCTCCTCTTGACTGTGACAGTTTTTCAAAACTTCCTGGTTTTTGAAGATCTTGAGTTTTGGAAATTCCTAGTCAGATATCTGGTAGAATATCCCTCATTGGGATGTATCTGTTTTCCTCATTCCTTTTCCTTATGAAAGTTCAGCGAAGAAACCCACAGAAGTAAAGCACCGTACTCATGACATCTTATTAAGGGTACATGCTGCCAATGTGGCTTATCACTTATGTTTGCCTTAATAACCCAACTGAGGTAGTGTTTGCCAGATTTCTCCACTATAAAGTTATACATTCCCCTTGCTTTCACACTGTACTCTTTGGAAGGAAGTTACCATGCACAGCCCATACTTAAAGAGTGAGTGAGGAATTATACACAACTTCTTTGAGAATGAAGTACCTACATAAATTATTTGAAATTCTTCTGGAAGGGAGATTTGTCTATTCTCCTCCATTCATTTATTCATTCATTATTTAATCTTTTAAAATTTAATATCAGTATGCACTCACGACTATGTTTTATATTTTGGGTTATAATCCAATGCTACTTCATTATGTTGCTCAAATTGGGAACCAACTTTATTTTTAATGAGTCACTTGTTATTCTCCCTCCCTTAACACTCTTGATTATTATAAGCTGAAAAGTATGGTTTAGAGTCTAAACTATATCAGCTCACTTCTGGACAGCTATTTACAAAGTTTTCTTCCAGATCCTTCCCTTCTTTCTTCTTCCAGATCCTTCCCTTCTTTCTTCTTCCACAATCTTAAGACATTTACAAAAATAATTATGCATAAGAACTACTGATGGAAATGCTTCCAGTTTTAGAAAGCTGCCCAAATTCACTGAACAACTGCCCGCCCTCAACTCCACTTTGCCAGTTTAGTTTTCATCATGTCTTGTGGGCAGCATCTTGAGCACTGGCACTTGATATATATGAAATGGTGATCAATACGAGGCACGAAGTATTCTCAGTTGGGAAACTATTAAAGAGAAACAAAAAGTATCAAGGCATAATAAAATTATCTTCTCCTTCATAGCTGGTTAGTCCAGTTTGAACTTTTTAGATAATAGCGGATAAAACATCATGTCGTCTAAAATGAGTCTATTTCCAGAAGTCTTTTGAGGGCAAATGGACATTTTGAGCTCATAAATCAGTTGCTCATTGTAAATTTTTCTTTATTGTATTTTTCAAGTTCATCTTGAGCCGGAAATGCCTGTGTGACTCCATGTGATTGAGATTCTGAATTTTTATTTTCCCACCACATCCAACTAGTTTGTTCCTTTGCTTGAGGAAAGAATGGCTTGTTATTAGTTGACTAAAATGCTCCATCTATTATAATGGTCTTCACATATTCTTCTCTATTGAGTTACCAGACACATGTGCTATTCCAGTTATTAGAATAGAGTTTAGAAAATCTGTACTTATTCCCCAGACAAAATATCCCTTTAAATGTTGTCCCACTGCTTGACTTGAATCCAGAGTTCTTCAGGAACGATTTCCACTTTTGTTCTGTAGCAGTCCCTAGAATGCTTTCTACCAGAGAGGAATTACTTTTATTTCATCCTGGCTGCCCTATAGTGGGTCTCCTCGGTGTCTCTGATACATATTTGCAAAGCCAGACCACTCTTCTGTGACTCCGTGGGAGCTTCCCAGTGTATGACTGCTCTGGCCTAGCCCTTCCAACGTTCAAGGATGGTGTATGACACATTTACCTGCTCCCTAGTCTTGAAGTTCTCTCTCTCTCTCTCTTTTTTTTTTTAAATTCCATGGCTCATTTCAAAAAGGATTTGAAAGTGACAGGCTTGGTATTTTCTTTGGGGCCCATTTATGCAAATGTTTTAGGACTGCTATCTGATTACCCACTTCTGGGTCTAGCAGTGTGTGATGGAGTACAAGAGCATCCAGCTGACTGTCAGAGACAGCACTAGGAAAGTGGGCCTGGTGGTCGCAGGGGGGCCACAGGCATGCTGCAAGACTCTCAGCAAGGGAGGCTGACAGCTCCCAACAGGGGACGATCTTTATGGGAAAGGTACCTGTGCTTACTCTCTTAGAGCACTGAAGAAGGATTTGAGCTTGGTGTCTGCTCTCAGCTCTAGTTCTGGTTCACCTCCAACAGGTCGTGAAACCCACCACAAGTTACTTAAACTCTCTAGACCCCTGCTGCTTCATTTGTAACTAAGACATTTTTAATTCCAAGGCCCTATGATCCTTTCATGGATTTTGAAAAATGTCTCCAAAGTTGTCTTGTCTGTCAAGTTAACATAGGATTGAATTTTGTAGATTTAAAAAAAAAAAAATAAGGTTTAACCATCTCTCTTTTACTGAAAACACAAGCAAGATGAAAGAATAAAATGGATTTCAATACATTCCTTCCACACTGACTTGAGTTCATGGTACTAAGAATACAATAGTGAATAAGATACCGTTCCTGCGCTCAGATGTGCTAAGGTTTAGAAACAAAGCATGCCAGTCCCATCCCCCCTCTTCTCTACATTCCTGCTCTCTCCTGAAGGAAACCCAGGACTGGCATCAAATCCCTGGTTGGCTTTTCCCGAACACTCCAGTATCCCCGGGTTGCAGATGGGTGGGGCTAAGGCTATTTAGGAGCTAATGTGAATTCTGAATTCAGATTTCCTAAAAGTGACAGCCACTAGTCTCAGCATTGACAGGTATTTTGACGATAAATCATTATCCACCCTACTTATTATCTAGTTCCCAAGCTATTAGCATATATAGTGCCTTTTTGCAGATAAGGAAATATATCCCCTTTAGACAAATTGTGTAAATGTGGCTCCTCTGTGGAGCAATTAAGGGAAGACCCCCTTCCTACAGGCTGATTCAGTCCCTGACCAGTGTACCCTGTGCCTTGAGGCACATGGCAGGATCTCAGCCCCCTACCCTGCCCCTCAGAGGGTGCCCTGCAGAACCATACACCGCTGCCTACATGCAACCTCTCCAGCGAATCCATAAGAGCCTTCCTCAGAACAATGCTTTTCTCCAGACATTTACCAGGAAAGACATGCTCTCTGGGAGTTGGCTATCCTAACAGCACCAGGCTGTTAAGACAGCGGCTATTTCTTCATGTTTAAAATACGGCACCATATGTGTGAGTTGCCTCAGGGTTTGGGTGACAAGGCATCCTATTTCTGTCAGATTGCTCTGGTTTTCACTACTTTTTTTCCCCCAACAGTGTCCTGAGAAGTCCTTAAGAGTAGCAATATGTCTCCTTTGAAAAATCAAACCACCTCTGCAAGATCAGAGCCCTTGAAATGAAACTACATTGTGGGATGTTTGGAAGCCCAGCTGCCGCTAGCTCTGTGAAAGCCTGGTCCTCCACCATATACATTCTAATTTAATTGGCCAGAAGAGTTCAGGCTGATGTGACCAAGTGATCAGTTCGAGTTATGAGATATTAATAAATGGGAGTAAAGAAGAAAAAGGCATTTGGCAAATTTACTACAGGACGGCAGAGCTGAGAAGTCTTGATTAAACAATTGGATACTTGCTTTTTATTTTTCCCCCCATCCCTTGAATGCTAAGTCATAACAAAACCTACCTGGTTGCTCATGTTTCATTGGAATTCATTTTGCAGTTCCCCCCATGTTTTGATTCAAAAATGCTTTTCTTTCTCTCCAACACAATAAGCCAGAAAATTTGCCTTGTGTGAAATATTTGAGAACCAATGAATGTCTGCTGTCTAGAAAAGTGAAATGTCTCTATGGAATTCTTGCTACTCTTAGACATTGTTAATATATTCTGTGAAAAAAAATACAAATGAAAACATGAGGTTTAACGTTGACATGTAACATAAGTTCCATTTAAACATTAGCCACTCTGTTCTTATTCATTTAGTTAAGTGGGTGATTGGCCAAGGAGGGAATTTTTGCGTGAATTTTTCCTCCCTCTTTTTCAATGGTTATTAGTGGGAGGAAGTCCTTGGGTCATCTAAGGCAAGTAACTGAAACTGCTTGAGACAGACATTCTTCTGGCTCTGGGAAGGTTAGAAATTGGGTGAACTTATCAAGCTTGGCTGGTTTTCCAGCTGACTTGCTGTATCTGAGGTCAGTACGGGTACTCCGAAGCATGTGGCATTCTGCTGTTCATTTACAAAGATCTAGGGGCTTGGTTTTGTTTTTTAAAAGGTTGATTTTGTTTAACAACTTTGGTCAAACTTATAAAATGAGTATGAATTTGCTCCTCAACTCTGGGAGCAGCAAGTGTTATATTCATCTTCAAATAAATCTGGCTCTGTTCCTTTCTCTTCCTGCAAGGTTGTTGAGAATTTAATCTCATCTATTTTTGCCCTGCAACTTCCTTTGGTCATTCAAGGAAACTGAGAGCCTTATGCCTTTCGAAAAATTTGAGGAAGGGAGGGCCTCTGGTTTTACTGCTGAAATGGCTCATTGACAAGCATGTGGATTTGGTGGCACTGTCTACATGTCCAACTTGACCACAGTATCTTTGATCCCTCCTGGGCCACAGGGACCAGCGTTAAGACCTAAACTTCATGTCACCTCATTAGCAGCCCCACATAATGTGGGGCATCAGGTCCACTACAGTAAGAGTCATGTCTTTTAGAAACTTCTGAGCTTTCCCCACCTTAAACAATCCAGCTGTTTATTTTTGGAACCTGAACTTATGAAAATTCTCTTCCTTGGGGTGACATCCAGGTCACAAATCCTTGATCTCCTTTTGAGATGGAGGTAGGAAAAGTATCTCTCATTCTTTCACAATAAACCTACAAACATAGCCAAATTCTTAATCTGTATCCTCTGACATATTTGATTTCTTCTTAATTTTTTTCTTATTCTTGTACTGTTGAGTAAGCTACCAGCATACCTCGTTAAGGGTTATGACACCAAGAAGTAATATTTGATCTCTGATAATTTTGTTGTTTGTTTTCTCTCTCCCTTTTTTCTTTTCCCATGGGGGAAAGTATGAAGTTATTTTTCTCATTGCCATCCTCTTTAAGTCCAAGAGCAAAGTACTTCAGAAGGGCAGGCTTTGTGGTTTGTGTGGAATGTAAATAGCTCAAATGGCCCCACTTCCAAGAAGCCTTCTTTAACCTTAAGACTGAATGAAGTAAGTGCATTCTCCTGTTTTCTACTGTATTCCGAGCAATACTTTGAGCACACTTTAAAAATAAATTTATTGCACACACTCCCATCTCTAGGGAGAGCTCTGATTTCTCCCCTCGTTCATCCCAGGAAGAAAGGTCAAGACTGAGGACTGTATTGGACCAAGGTCCTTTTTAGGGTGGTGGTGGTGTAAATTTCAAAATAAGAGGAGATAGAAGACTCCTCGCTCTGTGTGACCTCTGCTGTATGTTTGGTGTCTTCTCTTTAGAGTCGTTGTCCTATCCTGATTCATTCATTTATTTATTCATTCAACAAACTTTTCTTGAGGGCTTACTATGCATCAGAGATTATCTTGGTTTTAGGAACAGCACAGAGGTAATTCAGCCAATACTCTATCCCCCATAGCTTATATATTAGTAGACTCTCTCTTGGAATTCAGATGGTACAGCGAGAATGCCTTGGGCCTCCCTGACTCTTGGGAGGGGTTCCCTTGCCCTGAGAAAGCTGACTGGGAAGCTGATTGTTTATCAAGAAAAGTAGATGTCGTCCACATTTATGCTTCTATAGCCTACTCAAAAAGCTTATAGCTCAAAAGTTGTCTGTCCCAGCCCATTTTTCTTTTGAGCAGCAAATATAGAGCATCTGCTACATGCATGGGAGTCAGTTTTGAACTTGATAGAATTCCCGAGTCATGAAGACCACATGGACATCTAGCCATATCTCTGTGATTGTATGTCCCCAGGGAACCCAAAGGTCCTGGATCTGCAGGAGAAAGCCGATTGATAACTCTTGATCTGGAATCCCACTATCACCTTCTTTTTAAATCATATTGAGGCAAAACTACCCATAATTACATCATTTCAATCATCTGCTCACTTTGCTGTCTCCCTAACTATATTCTGGTGGGCAGAGACCTTGTTCTCCTTACTCTGGTGTCCTGGGACATCTAGCAAAGTACCTCACTCCAACTTTTGTGGAATGAATGAATGTAGAGATACATGCAGGGGAAAACTATTCTCTTCTGCATTTTAAATGGCTATCAATTTGTTCTTAACTAAATAATAATTTTGAACTTAGGAAAACATGTGGATATGGTGTAAATAGATAAATGTTGAAATATTTCCTTTATTCAAGGTGCTGGACTAGGACCTGTGGATTACAAAGCAGTGAATTGATCTGGACTTGGTGTTTAATGTTTATGGCAAGGCAGATAAGCTACCCACAAATAATGAAATTTAGTTGATTATTCATAAATTTGTTTTTGAGATTTTTTTAAAGCATTACAATAGTGGCCACTTATTTACACGTGGGCATGAGTGAAGTGAGATTTGAGATTTGGAGTTGTTTGGAAAGAGGCACTTATGTCCTTCATGGGTACTAAAAGTCAACCAGATGCAGGGAGTGTACAAAGTTGGATGAGAGTCAAAGGATGGAGACAAAGCCTGTGTCCCATTTTCCTATCTCCTCGGCACCCTGGACATCTGGTCTCGTCTGGTGCGTTCAGCTGGGGAGCTGTTACAATGAAACGCAACCCAAAGAGAACTTAAGCTCTTAACTTGTTTTCTGTTATCGTTCCTTGCCTCAACTTGTTCTTAAAAGAATCTATTCTTGTTTCCCTAGGCTTAAAGTACTTGTTTGCTCTGTTGTTTTCTATACGTTTTCATTCTGATTTGGGTTGCCTAATTCTTATATTTGACCTGTGTTCTGTGTAATGTCCTCTATTATTTTCAAACTGCCTCGATGATAGACGTTCTCTGATTTGTACAATTTCCCATTTATGAAGATACTGCATGTTAGATCATTGCCTTGAGTTTCATCCTTTAGAAACCGTCCCTGGCTAAAGCTATACCAGGTCTGAAAAATCTGGCTACATGTCATTTTAATAAAATATAAACAAACACCTTGGGGATCATAGTCTGAGTGTGAGATTCCAGGATTCAGGAGTTCTTAGAGGACTGCAGCCTTAGAGAGGGGATGAAAAGGGTATTTTGAAGACAGCGTCACTCCCTGCCAGCATGGTAATCAGTGCCAGGACTGGAAACACTAATAGAGCATGCTGTCTTCTTACAGCTGCCTTTTAATTTAGTCAAGATATAGCAGGTGACTTCTACACATTTACAGTTTTTTAACTACAAAACTATAGGGAAGGAGAGAACTCTTGGCTGCCCCAGAAGCTCTGGTAAACATTCAGAAACAGCTGCTCCATTTCTGGAGTTCACTTGGAAGAGACAGAAGAACTGCAAGAAGGACTGTGACCCAAGTTCATTGAGAGATATGACTCTGCACATTTTTCCTGCACAGTTTTGTGCAACAACTTCTCCCTTTTCTTTTTTTTTTTTTTTCCAGGGTCAGTGTTCATAGTGACATTTGGGAGATACGCCTTACTTCTGCCTGGCTCTCAGCAGATCTTCAATCTTTTGCCTTTGAGAACGGGTTGAAAAAATATGAGTTAATGACAATCACAGGCCCATAGCAAATGTTGGCAAAATTTTTGCAAACATGGGCCAAATTTTAGTTTTATTATAAAATGTAAAGTCAGAGCTGGCTTTGAGTTTTGCACTAACATGTACAAAACTAATTTGCAGTTCTTCCAGATGGGCTCAGTGTCTATGGCATACGGCCTGCTACTCTAAAATGTACTTGGTATAGAGGATGGTGCTGGGGGAGGGAATAAAATTTGTTCCTATTTCGGGAAATAATGAAGGTTTGGAGATTTATGGCAAGGAGTTGGATTTTTTAAAAATTACCACTGTAACAGCAGCTTTATCTAAATAGATTCAGGGGGGAAATGGCAGCAGAGAACCAATATTTTACTGAATGAGTTACACTAGGCATTGTGCTTGACATATATTGTCTTACTCGATTGTTACGTACTCTGTGAGGTGGGTATCCATTTTCCTTTTAACTGGGAATTCATTTACCTCTAGACTCTAGAAATCATCTCTTTGTCTCTGTTACATATCAGATGTATATGTATGTGTACCTATTAAACAAAAGACACTTGCTGGCACAGAGTCAAAATTATCTTCCTGTGAGAGGCTGACCCAACTTGATTATGTTTTTGGTTCATGCACAGGAGCTGCAGCGTACAATTGAGCACATTGCTTACTGCATGAGTGCCTGCCAGGGAACAAGTGGGGATTTAATCCATCCCCTGTCCCTTCACCAAGCCGCACGTTTTGGTCAAGATTGCGTCTGCTGGAAGGAAAGGGCACCGTATTCTTATTTACGCATCTATGTTTGCAGTGACTCTGCTGATGAAGATCCCTTACAACAAATGAGCAATCCAGGAAAGAAACTTTGAAACTCTGGGTTATTTCCCATCCATCTTGGCATCTTGGGGTGATTGCATCTTCATTTTTCCATTTCTCTATCATCCATCTTGGGACTATCCCCTGGAACTCCATTTGTCCTGAAGGCTGTTCTCACTCTGGAACTTGACTGGGAAAGTGGCTGGATGGAGAGTACCTGCCTTCCTCTCTCCCTTTCCTCTTCTCCTGGCCTGGAGAGCTGACACTGATGCAGTGCCTGTTGACCCTTTCCTAGGCATTGCTCTTTATAAACTACTTAGTGAATGTTCACGTTACTCTTTTCTTGCATCCTTCCCCCTAAACGGCATGAATGGCCAGGAAGAATATATATATATATATATTAATATATATATGAATATTAATAAATGTATGTGTATACACACACACACACATATATATATATATATATATAAAATATATTTATAAATATATATATAAAAAGCTCAGAGTTTCAAACTTTGGAAAATACTTTAAAGAAAAAAGTTGACTAAATTAACTATAGATAAAGGAGTTTTAAAATTACAAAGAGGAAAGGATTATTGTATGTTAATTTAAAATGTTTATTAAACATCTGCCTGATTCTTAGCAGTGTGTTACATGCAGAAACAGAGTACATAAAAATTAAGACATGAACATGGACTTATAATTTGGTTTAAAAAGATGTGAAAACCATCAATGTAATATATCTCATGTATAATCTAAGTGTTGGGAGACAGTGACCCCATAACACCAGATATGTTCTCCAAGCTCTGACTCGTAGGTCCCCTGCCAGCCTGCAGGGTTGGCTGACCTCTGGCCTTCATTTTCCTTATCTGTAAGTGAGACTCAGCTCTCTGAAATGTCTTCCTCCCAGGCTATTGTGTGCCTGGAATGAGATAATGGATGCACAATACTTTAAAACCTATAAGACTCTTTAGACATTTCAGGTTTAATCGTCCTTTAAAAAGATGAGAAGAGTGCTTATAGTTTCTTTCAACAAAATATTTTTTCCTTTTTAAATAACATATATATTTGCTTGAAAAATCTGGTGAGATTAAGGTATAAAGTAAAAGAAACAAAACCCCACAAAAATCAACTATAAATCCCAAGTGATAATCATGATTAATAATTTGATATGTGATTTTTTAATCTTTTACAAACTTGCATGAATTTATGACAACTGAGATTTTACTATATACATTTTTAAACCTAGCCTATTACTCAACTTTGTATCAGTTTAAAGGTTTACAAGAAGCACATGAACATCTATCTTTCTGGGCTATCAGCAAATATCAGCTTTAGATACAGTTCAGTCATTTTGCCCAGCAGCACTTTCTAACATGACTTTCATTGGATTTATACACACAGAGTGATCTCTACAGAGTGATTTATATATAAGCTCAGAATATAGTAATTTTCTCCTTATCCATTTTTTTTTTTAAGGTTTTTAGCCTAAACATGGATGTTCAGGCTTTCAAACTGTATCCTCTCTTGGGAGTTGAGAAACTCAATCTCAAATTAGACATCAAATAAGAATATCATAAGTGGAATGATAATATATGGAAACGTTAAAAACCCTGGCTGCTTTTCAGTACTGTTGTCCCCTATTATGTGGTGTATTCCCTCATGCTATGGTATAAATAAAACTTTAAATACGCTGAGGGAATTCTCAAGTATCCAGACAGTGCAAAGATTTTAGAAAAAATGATTACTTGGGAGTTTTTGTTGTTGTTGTTTTGTTTTGTTTTTAAAGATATGAATGCTTTTCTTAGTACAAGGCACACTAGGAGTTTCAAATCATATATGTTTAAGGAAAAAACTCAATTTCCCACCTTGTCTCTTTTGGGTCATTGGATCTGTATCATTTGCCTCATCTTGCTTGGTTAATCACACCAGCATGCTCATGGTTATATGAATTGTCTCAGGTGACGTGGTGCTTTCTTTCTCTATAATGATCAAATGTAAAATGACAAAACATTCCTTTTGGGCAAAACACTTCTCTCTTTTTAAAGTAGTTCTATCTGGAAATAAAACAAATGAAATGGAAGCAACTGCAATTACAAGTATGGTAAGATAAAATGGTTTTATGCCCCTTCTTCTGTCTAGGTTCTGTCCTCCCCTCCCCACTCTCCATTCCTTTTTCTCTGTAGGTCAAATTTTATCAAGGAAAAAAACCTCACAGGGATATTGAGAGTGTGAGAAAATGTTAGGATGGTTCTGAATCTCTTTATTAATAGCGAGTTGCATAATAAATGCCATAGGGGTTGGTAGGTTTTACTGAGTGTGTTAAATATTAACAGAACTTGTACATTCTAGGATATTGTTGAAGTGCCTGGATACCACTGAGCCAATCACAAAGAAACAGGTTTCCATGGAAGCAGTAGCACAGATTCATTTCATTCTCAATGGAATCCACACAGCAAGACAGATCTGTAAAAATAACCCATGTAAAACTGAAGCAAAATATTTCTGGGTGTTTGTTTTATGCCTTTTGGTGTGTATGTCTGTTTTCCATTAAAAAAATAATCTAAAAATATCTGGGCACTCAGGAGAGCTTCCAAAAAAGCCAAAGCTCTTACCCTTGCCTCACTGTTTGTTGTTTTACTTTTGGGCATGCATACCTGTGTGTTTGAAGGGCTCAACCCCTTCCTTGTTTACATTCTTGAACACAACACTTTAGACCAAATTAAAAAAAAAAAAAAACCAGAATATTCTGAATGTCTGGTGAGCATAAACTATTTTAAAGAACATTTATGTATGAATAGCAAAGAAACAAAATTGATGATTTTTGATTCTCCTAAATGAAGGCCTTTGATAACCCTGTAAATCTATTTTATAGATGAAAACAGAAGCTCAGAGAGGCCAAGTAACCTCTTCAAGGCTGCACAGTTAATAAGTGGCAGAACCTGGTTTGCAGTCCAGATTTACCTAATGGTAGATATTATAATCCCAAATTACTATGCCATGTTTTTACTTTCATGAAGGAGAACATCAACGGTCACTGGAGTCAAAGCATATCATCTATCTCCATTCATACACCCATATATTCGTAGGCATATATACACACACTGAACCCTGCTCTACCCTTTTTCCATTGCTCTCATAACAAGCACTGTATTTTTAGCTCTAACATAGCACTTTTTCTGCGTCAGTGACTGTGTGTTTACCTGTTCCCTTGGGGCTAGGCTCTGAGCCCTGGTAATCATATATGGGTTTGGGTTGATTGGATATATCCTGAGGCTTGGACTCTGCTTGGCACATTGCTGTTTTGTATAAACAGAGTTGATTTAGAATCTACAAGAGTTTGAATGTCAAGCAAAAGATTTTTTTTTTACATAACCCCTTAACAGAAGCAAAATTTTCTGGGGCCGAGGATGTTGTTTGGATAAATGAAAACTTTTCAGTGCTCTATCCCTGGAACCAAGAAGTGTGTCTGGTACACCTGAATGAATGGCTGAGATAAAGACCTTGATGCTTTATTCTTGAAATTTTAATATGTTAATTTGAAAACAGGCTTATCTAATTAGTATTTATTAAAACAAGTCCTCTAAAACTAAAAATTGTCTAAGCACTTTAAAGTAAGAAAAGTGGATTAAACAATAACTCAGCAGACTTTTAAGACAGTTTTCCTCTATTATTTTTAATTTTTGAACTTGCTTGGCTGTCACACTAAACCGTCATGTGTTGGTTAACACTGAGGAATAAAGTGCTTTCAGTGTTTAGATTTTTAAAGATACATTTTATGTATCAAGGCTCTCTGAAAATGACTTTTAATGGGTAATTGTCTAGGTTGCATTATTTACCTCCCTGTCTTAATAAATGGAGTCTGTCGGATGCGACCTAACTTTTTCTTTATGACTCAGCACCATCATTCCATTATTTGTAAACCATGGGGTTGCAGAGTGATATCCTCAGGTGTCAGAGCTTATAAAGGACAGTTCCTGTCTGCTTGATTTCTCTTTTGATTTCTCCTCTGTCATCTCTGATCATTTGCACTGGTTTCCTGGGTTCTGCTCCATAAATACAGTCCATTGTATGTCTCATTCCTTGTCTTCTGTTTGCTAAGGCTAATCTGTGGGTTTCATGGGGTACCAGATAAGCAAGTTTAATCAGCTACCATAAGGTGGACCCCTGAATATTTCAATTAGCCCAGGCCTATAGGCTTCAGGGTGACCTCATTTATCTTCCCCTGTAAAGTGCGTGAGCTTGGCCTAAGTATGTTCCTTAACGGAGCTAGAGTCTTTTTTCTGTTGTCATTGTTCAGTTTTCAAGAGGGAAAGTGTATTTGGTTGAGTTTCTATAGAGCTGTCTGCTGAATGTGTGAGACTATTATAATTTTCAACAAAGAATATAAACTACTTTGTTATTCTGAAGAGGATACATTTAAAAAACAGCTTCCTTTGGGAATGTTTCTAGGAATAGTGACTTGACATATGTGTGAATACAAGTGTATATGTATATAGAGAGATACCTGTATATATAGTTTTCTATGAATTTACTTATATTCTATTTTGTTTCTGAAAAGATTTAAAGCAACAGCAGTGTCAATAGGAACGGAAAAATGGGTTAAGTTCGTGGGCCTACATAATAGTTGTCAACACTTACCTTTCACTAGGTTGGCAGACTGGTAATTTGTCATTCTTTTTGGACATAACTACCTTCAAACTGTTCATGGGATTGTGGCAAGATATCCCTTATTTGGTTATAAGTAACCTTGGAGGCTGGTGTGGCTTGATCACAGTTATAATCTTGCAGAAGTTCAGTTTTGTTCTTTAAACTATCTAAGTGAGTTATTTTCAAAGGAGTGTATAAGGGACATTATAGACCACTGCTGTGTGTTTTCAGCTATTAATTTATAAGAAGCATTTGAGATAACCAGAAATAAAGGAGTCAATGAGTATAAAGGGAAATGACTCAGGTGCTCTTTCCAAAAGATACCAACCGATGCAGCTGTTATCTTTCTTACTGGCCTGGTGCTGAGGTTTTGTGAGGAGAAGTCTTGCAGTGTTGATTCAACCAGGACAGTTGCTGTTTTAAAAGGGATTTATAGCCAGGTCTCCTGATCTGACAGAAAGAGTGGATGCCTCTCTGGTGTGATCTGAAGGGCAATAAAAGCTCAGTCTGCCTCATAATCTCTTCCCCAGTGACCTTACTTTCGTGGTTAGAGATACTTCATTGGGTAAACGTTTTGTCTCCTGAAGGCCCCAATAAACAAGACTATATTTTAACCTGAACACACCATCAGTGCCCTTTCTGCACTCATGAGAAAATTAACAAATTTAAGCAGCTTTCATGAGCCAAGAGCAGAGGGTGAGTGACTGAAATGTAAGATGAGAACATTTAGGATGGAACAGTCTGAAGCAGGAGGTGGTTGTCCTAGGAAGACCTGGACGTAAGGGATGGCTAGGTGTGGCAAATATAAAGCCATTGGACACACGGAGTTGCACTTCTGACTACAGAGGATGACACAAGGGGAGATGAGGGGGTGAGAACTCCTACACAGTTTGCTTCAGGCTGGTTCCACTTTTTGGAGTAACAAAGATAAGCCAGGAGTAAAGAAATGGTATCTTTTACTACTCGATCTTTTCCAATTAGGTTGTACAGTAATTTAAAATTAATAATTTCCTCAGCTTCCGGATAGAACATCCCACCTATTTAGCTAAATTCTTTTGACCTCTGCTTGATGACTCATCTTTGCTCCTAACTGAGACCACATTGGTTTACAACTAAAAGCATTTAAAGAAACTTAACATTGAATGTCTTTTCTTAGTCTTACTCCAATCTTGTGCCCCAGTTTTAGATTTTTTTTTTAATCAGTGAGGCCAACCGATCACCTTTCATCCAAGATATAATAACTAAACCCCTGTTCCATTTGCTTATTCATTCATCAAGTATTTATTGGATACTTGCTAGGTGTCAGGTACTGTGTTCAGAATTAGAAATACAAAACCAAATGAAACACGGCCCTGCCCTTCAGTAATTACCTTTAGTGCCAGAGAACTTTCCTTTATACTCAGGGGGCTCCCAGGGCCCTCCATGACTGGGGTCAAGCCATGTGTTATGAAGCTCCTATCTCCTCCACTCTCTTCCCTTCCCCTGAGTATGGAGATTGCTCTGGAACCCTACTTCTTGATTGAACTCAACTTTCATGCTGCAGAAATTTGTTCTTGGAATGTTTTCAGGAGAAAAAATTAAATATACTTGGAAACTCTCCAGAAAGGCTCTGAAATGTCTCCTGTTTGTTATAAGGGTTGTACATTTTCCCTCATTGTCCTCACAGAGAAAGGTTGTGGGATTCAATTCAATAGAAGAAACAGCCATTTTAAGAAGACATTTGCATCCTTGAAATTCTAGCCATTCAGTAATTCTTTGGCAGATTGCTCTGTGCTTTTACATGAAAAATGATTCCTGTGAAGAGAATTTTGACACACAAAAAAAGTTGCTGGAGGTTTTAGACCCCTGCTATATGGTTTAGTCTCCAAGGTTAATAATTTGGAAGAATTTTTAAAAATATACATTAGAGTTGTTACCTTTTCATTAAGGTAGTCAGTGGGAGTTCCTCTACATTTTGGTGATCTGTGCTTTCCAGTGGGCTTTGTATGGTTAAGAAAATGCAAGAGAAATGCTCAATCCTTGGTTTTTGAGACACAATCTTTCCCTGTAACTCACAAGGAAATTTTTCTTTACTTTGCTCTAGAAGGTTTCTTTTTTCTCCCTCCCCCTTCCTTCCTTCCTTCCTTCCTTCCTTTCTTTCTTTCTTTTTCTTTCTTCCTTCCTTTCTTTCTTTCTTTTTCTTTCTTCCTTCCTTCCTTTCTTTCCTTTTCTTTCTCTCTTTCTCTCTTTCTTTCTTTCTTTCTTTCTTTCTTTCTTTCTTTCTTTCTTTCTTTCTTTCTTTCTTTCTTTCTTTCTTTCTTTCTTTCTCTCTCTCTCTCTCTCTCTCTCTCTCATTGTAAAGTAAATCCAATCAACATTACTTGAATGTCTGTGGAAGAGACAGCTAGTTTTCCTTTCTTACTTTTTACCAACTGTATTTGACATAGAACATTGTATAAGTTTAAGTTGTACAGTGTATTTATTTGATTCATTTGTATATTGCAATATGATTGCCATTGTGGCACTATTTAGCACCTCTATCACATTACATTATTATCCTTTCTTTTTAGTGGTTGGGATAGTTAGGTTTTAGTCTCTTAGCAAGTTTGATGATTGTAGTACAATATTGTTTTCTGATTTCTATGGCTTACTTATACTTGTTGCAAGTTTGTAGTCTTAAACAACATCAGTTTTATCCCTCACCTCCTATTCTCTGGTAATCACCATTTTACTCTATTTTTATGAGTTTGACTTAGATTCAACATATAAGTGAGATCATACAGTATTTGTCTTTCTCTGACTTACCTCACTTAGCATAATGTACTCAAGGTCCATTTATGCTGTTGCAAATGGCAGTATATCCTCCTTTCTCATACTTGAATAATATTCCATTATAATGTTGCAGTAAACATGGGAGTGCATGTATCTCTTTGAAATCCTGTTTTCATTTCCTTTGGTTATATGCCTAGAAGTGAAATTTCTAGATTATGTGGTAGATATATTTTTATTTTTTTGAGGAACCTTTATATTGTTTTCCATAATGATTGGACTAATTTATATTTTCACCAACACAGTACAAGGGTTCCCTTTTCATCACATCCTCACCAGTACCTATTGTCTCTTGTCTTTTCGATAATAGCCATTTCAACAGGTGTGAGGTGATATCTCATCGTGATTTTGATTTGCACTTCTCTGAGGATTTGTGATGTTGAGTGTCTCTTCATATATCTGTTGGACAGTTTAATGTCTTCTTTGGAAAAATATCTATTTAGTTATACCAATTTTTTTTAATTGAAGAACACTAAATTACGATGAGTTCTACCAATTTTTAAATCAGATTGTTTGGTATTTTGTTAAGTTGTATGGGTTATTTGTCTATTTTGGACATTGACCTCTGATCTGATACATGGTTTGCAAAATTTTTCTCCCATTCTGTAGGTTGTCTTCATTTTGTTAAATGTTTCTTTTGCTGTGCAGAAGCTTTTGAACTTAAAGTAGTTCCATGTGTTGACTTTTGCTTTTGTTTTTTTGCTTTTGGCATCATATCAGAAAAGTCATTGTCAAGACCAGTGTCAAAGAATTTCTTCCCTATGTTTTCTTCTAGAAGTTTTATGGAATCAGGTCTTATGTTTAAGTCTTTGATCAATTTCAAGTAAATTTTTGTGAATGGTGTTACATGGGGGTCCGGTTTCACTGTTCTGTGTATGTATGTTTCTCTGGTTTTCCCAGCACCATTCGTTGAAGAGACTGTCCTTTCCCTGTTCAGTCTTCTTGGCTCCCTTGTCATATTAGTTGACTGCATATGCTAGGATTTAATTCTGAGCTCTCTATTCTCTTCCATTGGTCTATGTGTCTATTTTGGTGCCAGTACCATATTACTGTGGCTTTGTAGTATAGTTTGAAATCTGGAAGCATGATATCTCTAACTTTCTTCTTTTTTCTCACTATTGCTTTGCCCATTTGTTCCACACAAATTTTAGGTTTGTTTCTTCTATTTTTGTGAAGAATGCCTTTGATATTTTGATGGGGATTGTGTTGAATCTGTAGATGGCTTTGGGTAGTTTGGACATTTTAACAATATTCTTCTGATCTATGAACACAAGATGTCTTTCCATTTGTTCATGTCTTCTTCAGTTTCTTTCAGCAGTGTCTTGAAGGTTTCTTGCACAGAGAGACATCTAGCTTTTCACCACAGATCACTTCCTCCTTTCAGTGGGATAGAGCTCCTGCCAGGAGCTGGTTGCCCAGCCAGGGATCGAATTTCCTAGAATTTGTGTCTAGGTGGCATCTTCTCATGGTGGAAGGCGAGCGGAAGAGATGTGTTCAGGCCCAGGTAGTTAAGAAATAGAAGACCTCTTCATGCTTTCTTCTCTTGACTGGAGATGGTCCAGCAAATGCAACAATGGTCATGGAGGATGGAGCCACAAGATGAGAGGAGCCAGTTCCAGAATCACCACCTAGAGGATAGCCAGCTCTCACTGAAGAACAACCATTTATGGGAGTGAGAAATAAACTTTAAGGTGTCAACTACTGAAAGTTGGGAGTCTGTTACTGCAACTAGTACTATTCACTTAATTCTGTCTGCTCGATATAAATCACAGACTTAGGTAATTTAGGTGACACAAAGATGAGTGAGAAATGCATCCAGAAGTTTGAAGGAAAGAATGCAAACCTGGAAATTTGAAATAAGGAGTGCAAACAATTATATGACAAAGCAGATTTGATTTACTTCAAAGTTTAATAAGACTCTTTGAATTGCAAGTGACAGGCATTCAGTTTGAATTTATTAGCAGAATGCTCATATTATTGATTAAAAGATTTAGAAAAATCAAGCAGAGATGTAATTGGTTCCTGGAAGAAACTAGGACCAGGGACTTACAAACTGCTAAGGCTCACTCCTTATAGATCAGTTATGACCAGGGGAGCAGGGTTGTGGAATAAATGGTACCTTCTGTGGATACCACAGAACTAGTTGTGAAGCCAGAGAACAATACTCAGAAGTAAAGAGAGACTTTTATTCTCAGAAGAAAGGAAAAGGTATTTAGTAGACAAAATAATTGGTTTCCTCTACAGGTGGAGTAATTATTTGCAAATTCACCTTTTTTTTTCGGTTTTGTTTAGTATATTTTGCATTGTTAACATTTCCTGTTTTTATGTCTAGCTCCTGAGCTCAAATTAGGTCTTCCCTTTTTGTTCCTCTGCCTTCCCCCATCCTCAGCAATGCCTTGTATATAATAGGAGCTTAACAAATATGTGTGTGTGTATATATATATGTATACGTGTGTGTGTATATGTATTTGTGTGTTTGTGTGTGTGTGTGTGTATATATATATATATATATATATATATATAGGTTGAGAAAAGGTAATTAGAGCAGTATGGTGGACTCAGAACTCTTTAGGTGGTCTTCAGTGCAGACACTCCTCTCATCACCATCTCTTGCTCCTCTATGTGAAGTTGCAACTCTAGCCAGCCATGGCTTCTGAACATGACTTGCGATTAGCTACCTCTGATATTTCCCTGGTATTCTCCCTGCTCTTGCTTTCTTTGGGAAACTGGTCTTCTCCCAACGAATCCAAATTCCACCATCCATGGCTGATCAGTCCAGGGCAACTACCACCCCTACTGGGAAGCCTTTGCAGCCCACCACATGGCACAGTGGTTTTGCTTTCTCTGAACTCATCACTATGTAACATCTATTGACAAATAAACATGTTTTGTTACATTTTCCTTGTATAGTTTTACACTATTACATTATTAACAGTTAAACTATTTGAATTTTAATTTTCTTCTCCAACTGGATTGTAAACTCTTTGAAGAACAAGAACAATCTATCATGCACTCCATAGTGGCTGATGACATAGCTTGAATGGTAGGGTCCTGTAAGTCTTTGCTGATATATTGAATTAATTCTTGTTTTCAGTTTCAAGACAGTTATCCCATATAAAGGATAGCTAAGAATCACCAAATATTCACACGACTGCGGTGCTTTCTTAAATGAATCTTTTTTCCCTTTCATTTTAAAATTAAACAGATCTGTCAAATGGTTGAGCGGAATGTATCAGAACTCTTATTTTTTTTTTTAAGATCCAACCTTAGAGGTATTGAAACCTATTGCACAGAGAGAAATCAGTCAGACTGTTTATCGACTGTGCAGACAAGTAGTTTCTACAGAATTGTAAATGGCAATCATTAATTAGGTTGCTTTTCCTACACTGCCCTATATAGTGGGGGATGGTTCATGTGGCGATCAGAATGTGATACGTCTGAAAAGCACAAGATGTGTGAAAGGAGGTGAGAAAAAGCTGAGCTGCGGAAGATGAAGAGCTACCACAGTTTCTGACAGGATGCAGTTTTTGAAGATCAGAAAATACCTCAACTCTGAATGGGGGGAGGGGGAGGCTTTAAATATTTGAAAACAGTTTCACGTCTCTGTTTCCTTACCCTCAGCTGCACCATATACTATCTGCTTCTAGGACTCTGCCCCATGTCTTGTGCTTTCTGGAATCTCCCTGCTGCTCTCATTGGCTTCTTTTCAATCGTGATTGTCCCCTATTTGCAAATGACATAGAGATTAGAGACTGTTTCTTATTTTGTGGCTCTTTTTCAAAATTAGGAAAAGCCTCTGCCTGCAGTTGAAATAAACACTTTTTGGTTTTAGAGACATATCTCCTCTCCACTTCTCAAAAACTGTTTTCATTAATTGCTAAAAATGTAACATGGAGTTTAATATTTGAGGAATTCATAGAATAATAAAAGGTTAAAAAATAGCTTTAGAATCTGTCTTGCTCAGGTCCCCTATTTTAAAAATTAAAAACAAAATTCATGTAGAAAAAGAGCAAAAAAAATGAGAAAGCAGAGTTCAATAATAACCACAATTTTATAAGTAAAGCATACATCTTAAAATTTGAAATTCAATTTAAAATCAGTACTACAAATCCAACAAATAAAATAGTGCCCTGGACACATGTGTGGTATTGTCCTATGTTTTAGTTTACTTCATTTATTAGTCAAAAAACAAGCAATTGAAATCTCCACAGTTTTAGGGACCCTGAGTTCGGATTCCATGTGGGGTATGGTTTTTAGTGTGTTAATGGACTTACAGGCCCAGATCAAGGGAGGAATGGCCTCACTATCCTCTCTCTGGTTTTCTGTCTTATTAAAAACCAGACTATTTTAACTTGTTTAAAAATATTGTATTTCTCAATTTTCTATTATGAGATATTAAAGTTATTTAATTTTAGGAAATATGCTATACATTTTTATGGAAATTTCCCAGGAAAAGATTAGAAGACTGCTAATTGCATATTGTTGGTGCTCATATGCTGGTAGGTATCACACTTGATTTTTCTTTTCCAGAAATAGCAGTTAACATTCATTGAATTCTTAGCATGAACCTAGTTCTTTGCTTACGTCACCATTTATTCCATTGAGTGAGGTACTGGTTATTTCCATTTTACAGATGCTAAAATTGAGGCTTAGGGAGGTTACCCAGCTTATGAGATTTGAAGCCCTATAGTCTGACTCCAAGGTCACCTACTATTATGCTAGGCTGACTTTCTAGACAAAGCACTGTTGGGGTTGGGGAATATCATTCTCATTTCTAACCCAGGAGCACACTGAACAGAGCACAGGTGCTCAAGGGATGCTCTGTCCTCCTCAGTGACCTGGGATGAAAAGAAGAATAGAGTCAGATAGGTCGATGGGTGTCCTTTTTGAGTTGTGACTGTCTTCGGTAATTCTACCCCTGACCACAGTGCCCTGGGAGTCCCCAGGGAAACTCAGAGTCCAGTTATGGTTTCTCTTTGCTACTTAGAACCAGATAAGGTCAAAAGGGTCACTTTCGTAAAGTGCAACTATAGGTTTCCACTTTACAAATCTTTTCCTATTTGCTGCATTTTGCCTCCCTGTCAAATGAATGTATATGATGAGTTCTTGAATTTTTCAAGTTAGTCAAATATTCTGCCCTATTTTCCTGCATAGCCCCCAAAGGTCAATATTTTGCCATTTAAACTGTTATCTTAAAGATAGCCTAAAGGCAGTCCCAGAAGCCAAACAAAAATCTGTGATATACTAGGTTTGGATTTTTGGTTTGGGAAATATATGCTTAGGGTGGAGAAACAGCCTTCACACATTCTTCTCTAAACTGAAATCTTTAGTCTTAGTTATAAGAACACCTATTTCATTGCAGTTTTAGATCCAGAAATCTCTGGTGCTCTGGTCAGTTCCCCTGCAGTTGTGGTGCCTGGCAAGCAGGTTGCAAATCACTGGCATATCTCCCTGGAGAGCGGGCACTTTACTTATAGACAATAAGAACTCACAATAAAGAACAAAGTCTCAATGCTTCCATTCTCTCCCTCATGTTGTTAATAATAAAGCCCAGGGTTTCACTCAAAACAGTGTTTCTAGATCCTGAACTCCTTTATTCAGTAAGCGGACCAGGTTCTTCCTTAGCATCAGTGCCTCCTTTTATAGACTCTTAATCAGGTTATTTCAGGGTAATGAGGATGTCTGTGCCTTTCAGCTGAGGCAGCCAACAACTCTGCTTCCATTCACCCCAGAGAAACAATCTCAGGGGAAAGTTGGGGTGAGATTTGAAGGCAGTGTCAGCCCCACCTGATCTGCAATCCCAGGGCCCAAGGGTGGGATAACGAGTGTGGTAGCCTGGTTCTCCTTTGCTCTTCCCTTCAAGTCCAAGAGCAGGTCTAATAACCATCCCTAACACTTACACATGTTTACTGTGTTCCAAAAACACTTTTCCTCACTCTTAAAAACTGGCCTCATTCAGTCTTTCTAAGTATCATCTGAGGGAGGGACTGTTGCTATCCCAATTCAGAGAGGAGGCAACTGAAGCACAGAGAGGTTCAGTGACTTGCTCAGAACTGGGAAGTGGCAGCGCTGAGATATGATCCGAGTTGGTGTAAGAGAGAGACTTCCTTTGTTCCCTGGGCCCTAGAGAACTATGCTCTGCCTGATCCACTGGGCTGTGTCCCCACCACGCCATTTCAAAGGGAGATGTGAACTGGGCCAGGAAGAAAAAAGACTGAGGGTGTCCCCTTCATGTGACTGTGGCATGAATTCTCATGGTGCACTTCTCATCCCAGATGCTCCAAAAGCACAGGAGGTCCCCTCCTCCTGGCTGCTCCGGGCCAGGCCACAGCCTCCAGCAGAGAACTGAAACCAGTCTTTAAAAATAGAGGACGTGAGCAGAGAGGTGCCTAGTTGCTTTCTGTGCCAAGTGGACACAGTGCCAAGCCCTCCTGGAAGAACTCTCCCATCTCCCTTTCTCCTTGACCCAGCAGGAGAGGGAAGCTGAGTCTTTAGGCAATGTTTCGTTGCCTTTGAACAGTAAGTCCCATTCTAGAGAGATGAGAGCCTTCACACTTATGTTGGGGTGAACTCTGAAAGGTCAGCCTGCCCTTCTTAGAACACAAAGTCTTGCTTTTTACCACATGCAAGGTCCCACTGGCTGTGTGTGCATGTGTGTGTGTGTGTGCATGTGAAAAGCAGCTGAAAGAAGAAGAAAACCCAGGAGCCTCAGTCAGAATTTTAAATAATATTTGGAGTTGGTTTTGTCTCTTGAAATAATACTTGATATGGAATGGTCAATAACAGAATGACTGTCCTGTTCTGAATTCAAGGTCATTTTTTCTTAGCCCCTGGGCAGCTACTTTTACCTACCAGGTGGGACTAAAGAAACGTGCATTTCTCGGAGACTGTACTAAGAGCAGTGTGTGTCTGTCTGTCCACGGGGGAGCCTCCCTTTTGCAAAGTTTACTCCATCCACTAAAGGATTAGCCACAGGAATTCTGCAGGCCTAGCTGAATGACACCTTCAGTCTTTTGTCTTCCTGGTCCAGTTCACATCTCCCTTTGAAATGGCGTGGTGGGGACACAGCCCAGTGGATCAGGCAGAGCATAGTTCTCTAGGGCCCAGGAAACAAAGGAAGTCTCTCTTTTACACCAACTCGGATCATATCTCAGCGCTGCCACTTCCCAGTTCTGAGCAAGTCACTGAACCTCTCTGTGCTTCAAAGGTGCATCTTACATTGGGAAGTTTTGCTCCCTCAGCTCTAGAAAACTCTAATGCTCTCGATTACCTCCCTGCCTCACTCTGTCAGAGCAGAGGTGACCCTCAGATCCAGGCTCATGGCAAAGCCATACCTCAGAGGATCCCTCTACCATGGCAGTCATGCCCCCAGGGGTCCTGTTGACAGATATATATTTATACATATGTTTGTGTATGTAAATGTGTATTTATGCATATACACTATATATATGCAAATTATATATCTGGGAGACTAGGTTCTATGTTTATGCAAATAGTACCAGGATGGGTGACAGATATTTTCCCTCATAAGTGGGTTGTGAGAAGAAAAACTACTTAATGAAAATCGTAAAAGAAGAACAGAGAATGGTGTTTTCAATTTCCTTGGTGTAAAGTCATTTTCCCCAGATTAAATTGTCTGTCACTACCTTCCTGGCTGGCCCCTCTCAGATTAGATTTCTTGGAGTACTCTTGAATTCATTTCTATATTTTTGATGCTTTATTACGTGTACATGGCTGACACTTAATTTTACTGCTAGAATTTGGTAAACATTAACAGATCACATGCTTCCACTCCCTCTGTGGCCCTCATCCCACATGACTACTCCCTGTTCTGCCCACCTTGCTCTTAAGAAAGAGCACTTATTACTTTGCTTTATGGTCGTCCTGAAAATAGACACTGACTCCCGCATAGTGCAGTATACAGAATTTTAATGAGCACAAAGCCAGCAGCTCAGTCCTTGCCCTGATATGAACAGGGTGACGTCAGCCTATCCAGGAAATGCTGAATTGATTTTAAAATTGCTTGGAGGGTGAGTAAATCGGTGGCACTGTGCATTACTATAAGGCTGCCCTACACTCACTCACATCTTCCCGTTTATCTCAACTAAACAAAATTATTAGAAACCACCTGAATAGATACCTTCAAAATATGGGCTGAAGGATCTGGTGATAATGGTTTTTGTCTTAAGCCTCAATTTTATAAGTTTCCATTATCCTAGATTTAAAATTGTCAGACATATTTAGCTTCCAATTTGAGCATTTTCTTTCTAATTCTAGGATTTGGTTCATTTACTAAAACTGGGATTGCTCTTTTGAATCATCTCTTCTGCCCCTCCCTCTTCCCACCTCCCACCTACTTGTTTCTTGAAGTACATTTTGGTGCTTCAGCATAAAGGGCACTAGATAATGTTTTCTTTGTATCCCATTCTGCTATATGAGTGAAAAACCCTGGCATCCAGCTTGTGAAAAACAGGCACTGTGAGCTATTTGTAAGAACAGGCAATATTCAGCAAGACACTGTCTAATGTGAAAGCCAGATAAACTCTTTCCATACTCCAACCAAACAATGAAATCCCCAACCCCGATGCAACACCAAATGCATAACAGCCCCTCCTTCAGCTCTCTAGAATATGGTTAGGTTTTTGAGTTGCTGCTGCTACAACCATTTGCTTTTCTTCTTGCAACCTTCTTTCTAGCTTGCTAGTGTTTAGTGATTAATGAGTTAATTAATTAGCAAAGATTTCTGAACTTCTTTGAAGAATAAACATACTACTTACTGGGAGGCTGTTGTATGTAACATTAGGGAGACCAGTTAATTCTCTAAGCTTCTTACAAATAAAAACCCCAAAACCTTTAAAATTGAACTACAGTGACTGCAGAAGTTTTGTTAACCTTTTTAGTGCCTAACTTTGGTAACTCAAGGTTTTGATTTTTAGCTTTTTACCTGATTCCATGGACACTTTTCTGCTGGAGAAAATTCCCAGTAGATATTCTTTAACAATGATCATTACTATAAGCATTCCTGAGACCACCCTCCTCCCATTCAAGCAAATCTGACTACTTAATAATTTGTTAAGCCCTATGAAGTATACAAGGAAATGTATGCCCTATTATTTGTCCTCAAGGAGCTTACAGTACACATATTTCAGAACAATAATTCATGATATAAAGCACAATTTGATGTGCAAACAAACGGTTTAGAGAAGTCAGTGTCCTGGGAGAATGAAGAAAGATATCCTGTGGGTTGCCGTGGTTCCCAAATGAGCCCAACAGTGAAATTTGAACTTTAAGTTGGTCCTGGAAGAACTCAGCCTTTGTGGAGCTTATTCAAAGTTGAAGGAGTGCTGGCAATAACTGAGGTACTCCTGACACTTGCTTAGGAGTTGGTGCATAGATGGGCCTGACTTGAAGACTGGGTCATCGAGGTTAGAGTAAGTTTGGAAAGAACAGCAGAGTGAAGAACACCTCAAAATACCCGGCTGAGGAAAATTTTGTTAAACTTATAAAGAATAGAATATTTCATAACACCTAGAGTTTTCAAGAAAAGAAATGGTTAAATCCTTTATTTCACCACTTTGAAAATGGTGGGAGAGTAATCTTATTTGTGAAATGACTAACCAACCCTGAGTGCAGAAATTACGCCAGAACAGAACAAAAGGGAAATTAGAACTCAAACTGTGCCTGGTATAGAAGCAGTATTCACTTACTTCTCCTTTTCCAAAAATTATAATGGGGTTAGGGTGGGGGTGGGGAACTGAAATCTGTCAAAATGCCTTCCAAGTAGCAATGCTGATATATGCTGGGTGGATATATGAATAAATAACCATGTGGTTGATGAACACAATAAAATGAACAAGAGCCATCATGTAAAGCCTAGAAGGAAATTGCCTTTATATCACTCACTTTCTGTTTCATTAAAGATTAACTCATTTTTACCTACATATGATGTGAGGCTGGACAAGGAACCTGATCCTTTTTACTCTACATTTGAAAGACAAACGAAAAGCACAGAGCAAACAAATGAAAGCAAAAACAAAACAAAAGCCTGACACATCCTACGTGTTAACAAACTGAAATAATGTATTGTTGATTGGTTGTCCTTTGAGAAAAAGTAGCTAAACAACCTCTTGAAGAGGACATTTAAATGTTTTCCAGGTGGCTTTTATTCTGTCAAAACCCATTATGCTGTATGAGGATACATATTTACAGGCTGCGAATACCCAGCTGATAAGAAACCATATCTGAATTATTTCTAAGTGTCCTGGGAGCCCCGAGGCAGCTGAAAGCATCTCTGCTCAGATGTCATTGTCAATCAACTGCAGCTGTTACCTGAGTTGTCATTTACTCATGATCAGGGACTAGGACTTGAACCTGAATCAAGCTTTAATTTTCTTGCACTTGAAATTCAGCAAAACAGTCAACAACTAAATGTAGTCAAAACTGGTAATATGATGGTTTGTCTTTTAAAGGCACTAGATAATACAGCAATATGTTTTGGAATAATTACTTAAGACCCCAAATTGATTTCTAATCATGATTGTTGTTATTATAATTTGTCTGTTTCTGCAAATATGGGTTTCCCTTCAATGAAGATTTTATTTTTGGTACAATTACTAAAATCCGAGTTTGTATATTGTTGCCATATGTAAACTGTTTAGTAAACTCAGGGTATGGACTAAATCTTAGTGCATTTTCTTAATATTAAATAGCACACATTTTTCATTATGTAGGTTCCTTTTGAAGAACAAAACCCTGAGTTGCCATTAGGAACTGGGGGCACTTAAGCCATGTAACCTCTCTGATTTTCAATTTTTCCATCTGATATATAAAATAAAGTTTTAGCTAAATGATATCTAAAGGCTGTTATATTATTAGTTCTATTATATTTGTGATTCTATGATTTTGATTGGTTTCCATCCAAACTGGCAATGACCTCTGTAAGTTCAAACCTGAAGGGCCGTAGTATGTTTGCCTTAGTACATCAGCCATAGAACTGAGTGGGCTTCAACATGACAAAACCTGTTTATAGACACACTGTATGACTCCTCTTTTCCAGCCATCTGTCCCATTTGTTCTCAAAAGGTGGTCCCTAGACCAACACCATCAGCATCATCTGGGAACTTGCTCCAGTGCACACTCTCAGGCCCTGCCCCAGACCTACTGAATCAGAAACTCCAGAGGTGAAACCCAGCTTTCTAAATTTTAACAAGCCTTCTAAATGTTGCTGATGCTTGTTAAAGTTTGAAGATACTATTCATGAAGTCAAAGTTGCAGGTTCAAACTCTGAAGTGTTAATTCTATACCCAGACCCTAACCCACATTGTTACAAATGTCCTCGATTGTTCGTCAGAGAGATTGGGATACACTGCCTGGCTGGTTCAGCTCTACTGCAACTTGCAGGTCTTGACCAATTTTTGAACAATTAATTTAGATTGAGAGTGTCTGTCAATAGCTTTCAAAGAAATCTATTGCTCTGATCCCCAACTCTATACAAGTAGAATCCTTTCTTTCTTGACTCCTCAGTGACACCTTCTCTTTGATTAGACCTGTTTCCTTACAGTACACTTTACTCATCCTTGTTCCTTCCCACCTCCATGTCTTGGCTTGTTGTTTTTTCCATTGCCTGGAATAAATTCTGGATTTTCTCTCTGCCAATCCAAATCGATCAAAACTTGCAGATAATCACTGTCTCCAAGAAGCTTTTCCTTAATCTTATCCCATCGCACTTAAAAAAATTCTGTCTCTTGAACACCCTTAAATGTATCACCTGGAACAGCATTCCTCAAGTGGAGTTATACAACCCAATCTCCTGAAAGAGATTTTAAAAAATACAGATTCCTGTGTGCCCCTCCCAGCAACCTCCTGAAACAGAATCTCTGGGGTGAAGAATATGCCTTTAACTAGGTTCTCAAGAGATCTACGTGCAGCTAGACACGGTGTCTAGAAATCACTGACCTAGCTAGAACAAGGTTTGTGACATTTTTCCTGTAAAGGGTCACATGGTAAATATTTTGGGCTGGTGGGTCACACAACCTCTCTTATGGCTACTGAATCAGGCTTTAATCTCAACACGGCTGTTACAGTACAAAAGCAGCCATAGACAATAAACAAATAAGGCATGGCTGTGTTTCATTACAATTTTTTTTTTGTAAAATTATTTATTTTACAAAAATAGGGTCCAGAGGCTGTAGTTTTCGGATCCCTCAGCTAGATTATTGCTTAATTTGATAAAAATGAACTACAATGTCTAGAAGTTTACCCTGACTCAGTAGATGCTTTTGGAATGCATTAATACATCAGGGAACCCAAAGTAGTGCAGTGGGTGAGACATTTTAAATTTGAACTAGATACTTATCACAAAGTAATACTACTAGATGATCTTGACTAAAATCATGCTGACATAGGGAAACTCTTGGAGGTCTGGGGAGAGGGAAAATGGAAAGCACGCAGTATACATCTGAATTCTAATTAAGCCCGCTCATTTCTTGGTTTTCCATCTACAAATTATATACTACCTAATTGACTTCCTGATAAATGGTTGGTTGAGGAGTAATTTGTTTACTGTTTTAGAAATGTTAGATAGATGAGTATTATTGCAGAGCAAGGTTTCTAAGGAAGAACCAAGAATAAGCAGCATTAAAACTGTGTTTTTTGATTCCTGAGCAAAAGCTTTAGTTAAACGTCTCCTGGAAAGTGGCACTTTGCCCCCAACTCAAATGTCACTCTGCTCTCCCATTTTACTCAGGAAAACCTCAAATACATTGTGTGGTTGATATTGAAAGACGTCAGGATCAAAGTGTATTTAAAGTTGCTAAGAGGAAGCAGATGTTCTTTTTAGCTGGGCAAAAGATTCTCAGAGTTTCCAGTGAAATATAAACTTCTTGAAGTCCCCATGGGATCATGCCTTAAAATGTCATGGTTTTGTTTATGCTTCCCATATGCAAAACGATGGTGAAATGTGCTGTTCTGGGAGAGACTGAGGAAAGTTAATGAGCTAGAAACAATAAGGAACTCTATACTTGGCAAAAAAATGGAACGGATGTTATCTTTAAAAAAAAAAAAGCAACTAGGACAAGATTAGAATAGTTATTTCCCTCAATTCTGCTCACGCTCTGTCTCATGCTTTCTCTCTCTCTCTTTAAACATCTTTCTCTGAATTACCCTGTTTGGCTGGATTACCAATTAGTTTTCTTTATACTTCCTGCTCTCATGTTTTTTCAAATAGTAAATACGTTTTTTTCTTGTTCCCTATAGATTGTACCTTTTTCACTATAGTTGGTAACCAAGAAATAGTTGCGAAGAAAAGAATAGTTCATGCTTTTAAACTTCAGCTGAAGTCAAAGTGTGACACTAATGCTTTGAAGCATGATCTGAATGCAGACAAGTATAATTTTCAGCCAGAAAAAATGCCCAGAGACTTGTATTTCTTCCTGGTCACAGGGGCATCAAGTAGTTGACCCTATGGTGAAATGCTAAACAAATATAATATTTCATGTATTTTATTTTCTTGTACACTTGAGAGGAAGGTAAGCCAAGGAAGATGAGGGATTCTACAAGGTTCAAGACCAGCCTTAAGTTGAAAAGGGAAGAGAGGAAACAACCAGAATGTTCTTGGTTCTTGAATTCCTGTAGAATGATTAAATGTTAAGACCACAGTCAAGGGTGGTGAACTTATTTTTCCTGTTTACTCTTTCTGGGTAATTCAGTGAAGGATTAATTGGTCAAAATTGAGATACAACTATAATGACTATGGCTGTTTAAGCATACAATCAATGAATTTGTCTTTCCATACTTTGCTGAAGTTTATTAATTAGGACTGATCCTGGTGCCATCATCGGGAACTAAGACAGATATGAATAGATCTAGAAAAGGAGACTACTGCTTTCTCTGGAAAGCAGTAGGGCATTTATCTGAGGGATTGTTCAGGAAGGCTGTCTGGTCTTCATTTTGAAAGGCGGAGGGAGGAAAGTTTATTTAGGATATGCAGAACATCTATTATTTCTAAATAATACAAAGACATCTTAAACTATAAGCAGCTCGCTCTAGGAACCATGTCTTAATCATATTCTCATGTCCAGACATGGCATAGGAAAAAAGTGCCCAGTAAGGTTCTTTGCATGGACAAATGCCTGCCCATCACTAATTAGGGCATGGAAAAGAATAGAAGACTCATCTTTGAAATAGTAGTGGTGGTTACTGACTTATCTTTCCATCTCATGTCAAGGAATTGGATGAATTATCCATCTTGACAAGAAGAGTGTACATTAGAGCTGGAAGGCCCCCTCACTATTCCATTTTTGTAGATGAAAATACAGATTCAAAGAAGAAAATTTCTTCCCTTAACATCATTTTTGTGGTTGTTTTTATAAACGTTTATATGGATATTTTGATTCTATTTTCATTGTTTTTGTTTGATCCCTCCATCCAACAACCCTGTGTTGTACAGTCGTCCCACTATATTCGTGGGCTTCCCAGCTGGTTGAATCTGCGGCTGTGGAAGCTTGTGCTTTGGTATTTTCTTGAGGGACTTAAGCATTGATTCTGGTAACTGCGCGGGTTCTGGAACCATTCCCTTGAGGGTACAGAGGAATGATTGTACTGTTAGGACAATAAATCTACCTTATAGATGAGAAAATTGACATTTAGGGAGATGAAGCAAAACAGCATCCTTGCCTTCTCCCTATTTTCATTCCTTAGATCCACTCAATCACTTAGTCCAGTGGAGAGTAACCCTTAAACATGACTTGAGTCTTTTCATGTTTGCATACTCCTACTGTTTGCTGTAGACCAAACTGCCTTACATTTTCCTCTTGAACAGTTCATTATATGTTCACTTGCTACTAAGTTTGACCTTTACCCTGACACTGTCTCCAAATATTCTAAAACAAAGATATGATCATATTAATCTTCAGTTTAAAACTTTCAATAAATCCCAGAGTGCAAGTCAGCAATGCATGGCAGGAAAATCTCCTTTAGATCCTCTGCCTATGGAGTTAGCCTCAGCACTTACACACCCTGTGCTTGCTCTCCTCCTCCACCGTGTCTGTAAGCCGTCTTCTGTTTTACAGTTCTCAGTGGGCCAGCTGGCAATGGGATAACAACTCTTAGCAGGACACAGAACATCTCCTTCAACTTGAAGATGCGTTCATCAGAGTGACTTGAATCTCTATTAGCTAGCATAGTGCCAAGTATTTGGTAGACATTTAGCAAAGTTTTGCTGACTGGGTGGATGATTGAAAGATGGTTTCCTTTACTTCTGTTCAAAGCCAAGGTTGTAGTATCTCTATTTACTGATGGCAAGGGGCATGATTTACTTTCCCCAGAATTCTTGACATATAATGTGATCAAAATGGAAGTTTTATTTAGGGATTTTTTTTCTCTAAATCTTTCCTAATATTCTTTAATCAGTTTATACTTTGTAGGTGTTGATTGGCCATCTCTTGTAGAAGATGTATCTGTATCTCTCTCAAATAACTTGACTTTTTAGGGTATTTAGTGAATATACTATTAATATTATTAATTTATTAAATCCAGTATAAGTTATAAAGCTTGCATGAATAAACTGTAGAAAGTCTTTTTTTTTGAGTTTGACAAGTGTTGCTTTTCTTTTCAAGTATGAAACATTTTAATATATGTCTATTGTTAGGTTGCAGATGAAGATTCCATTTCACCTGTTATTTGAAGTGTGAAAAGAAAGACACCTTTTTCGTTAGCCTTCCATCTCGTCAGGTTAATATGGACATTTACCTTTAGCAATGATTACCAAGTTCTCTTTTCTGATGAGCGTTTTAATGGTGTGTTAATATTTTTCCTTTTAGTCTTTTCAGGAAAGAGGCTTATCAGTTTCTTAATTGAACTCCAATGTGCTTGAAAAATAGGAGTAATAAACACATGCTAATTAATGCCTGTTTATATCAAACAAAAATCTTTTGAGTTGAACAAATTTTTGGCCCACATACTGCCCATATAATTTGTTCTATTTTTTTTTTTTTTGATCAAAAGCATGAAAAGTTTGCATCTGCAAATTATAATTGAGGAGTGACTTTTCCTTACTGATCTTATACCTTTGATTTTACTTTACCATTTGTTTGGCATTGATATGCCTTTCATAAGCACTTTTGTTTTCACCTCCAAAACATTGGCCAGTTATGCTTGAATGTTCCTCTTTTGATTGTACTGTTAAAACTAATGGAGGTGAGAGTGGCAAGGAAGAAGGAGGAGGGAGGTACCCTTGGAGGGTTAACTTGGAGGGTGTTACCCAACCAGCTGAGTTGATTGCTTAGGCACTGTTACAGTTGTGCACATCAGCCTGAGCCCTCTTGATTCCTGAGTGATGAGGCTCTTGGACTGGGATGGTGATGTGAATGATAGATGCTAGCAAATCTGGGTGTGGAGCCTACACCTGATGCAGATGGTGTGTTGTATGGTGTAGCCTGGATTGTTATAATAGAATCCAAGGATCAAGAAGTGTGTCTCAGTTGTCTTGATGAGTAACAGCACAAATGCCAACTGCTAGTCCTACTGGTGCCCTGCTGGCTCCTGAGCTAATTCTGACAGAGCAGAGCAAAGAAGTATTTTGTTACAGCCACCTCCCCTGCTCCACCTCCAGCCCAGATTGCGGGCTCAGATTAAGTGCTTTCCGTAATCGAGGTCTGCTGACTTAGCTGTGGCTGAGCTATGACCCTGATCATTTTTGGTGCCTCCTGCACAACCTCTAACCTGCTCACCACCTGCACCAGGCACTGAAGCACAGCCCGCAAGTCACAGCACTTCCTGTTATGCCCTCTTCCACATCATACCCATCTGGTTGGCCCGGGGTTGTCTATCTGCCCACGTTTGCACTGCTGAATCCTAATTTACTGACTGACTTCAAACTAAGCCCAAACAATATTGTATTCTACAGCATGCCGTTCACCTCAGATATGCACTGGGGGCCTAACGTACACACACCCACAAGGATGGTGGCTGCTGCCAGGGTCTCTCACCGTTGTGCCTTTCAAACAGCCCGATGCCCAAATACTGAGACTTGTCTGTTTGGATCTTCTTATCTGCCCCAGAGCTTGTTGCTGCAATTGAGTCGGTTATGCTGGGCCCTGCTTTATGTAATTAGATGTCTCTGCCAGCTCCTCCTAGCTTCCATCCTCCCATATTCCTAAACATTCATCATGACTCCTGCCCAAGTTCGCCTAAATTCTGGGGCTTCTAAAACCCTACTAGTCTGCTTGGTTTGTCCATTGATTTGTAGGTGACAAATATATGTCAAATAGATTTGTTCCCAGAGGGCAGAAAATAATGTCCTAGAAGTAAAGAAATCTTTGGGAGCCTTAGGCAGGAATGAAGGTTTCAGTAGCCCATGAGCTTTCTAATCTTATTTTTAATGTACAGGCTTTTCCTACCTGTCATAGGCTGGCTGCCATCAAAAGCCTTGTTGTTATTACATGTCAGAGCTTTAAACACTCAAGGTTAGCAGCAGGAGTAGAGTCAGAGTCCAAACTGATAAATTAAGCACAGGCCCCTTGGATGTGAGAAAGAGGCAGAGCGTGAAGTATCATGCGCTGCCTGAAAAGCCCAGGTCTGAATGGGTATAGAGACGGTCTGGGAAGCAATGATGTGTGCCTGTGTGTGATGGGCCCTGTGAGTGACACTCAGCAGGAGGATGCCAAGGCAACTGGGTTGCGGCACTGTGCTGAGGGGAATAAGACCTGAGGTGCGTTCAAGAGATGTCATGACTTAAATTCCTGGCAAAGATGCAAGCACATCACTGTAAGGTAGAAGTGATATGGAAGTTTCAGGAGAAAACTAAAGATCAGAGAATACCTTTGATTACTGGAAGATGCTTTAGTTTGATTTTTTCTTTTCTTTTTTTTTTTTTTTTTGCCATCAAATTATTGTATCATGCCAACAGATGGAATTAAGAAAGTGAAGTTGTTTTTTCTAGTTTAGATTTTCTGAAAGTGAATTCTAAGAATTACCTACATCAGTATCTCCTGGGTACTTGTAAAAATGCAGATTTCTGTGCCCCACCTGGGGCCTATTGAACATCAAGAGTGGCATCAATGAGTCTGTCCTGATCAACTCTGAAATATGAGGATAGATTTTTTTTTATGGCTAATAAGAACTAGTATTTACTGAATATTCTTACATTCCAGGCATTGTTGAGCAGTTTCTGAGAGTGAGGCTCATTTAATCTTTCCACTGTCCATTGCAGGTGTGCTCTTGGGGTTACCCATTTTACAGATAAGGAAACTGAGGCCCAGAGAGATGAAACAAGATGACTGGTGTCTGTCACACAGCTGCAAAGCAGCAGAGCTGAGATTGGAGCCCCTGCTCTCAGTGGGGATAGATTTTTGAGGGATATTTAATTTTGTTCCCCAGGGCAAGCTTCTGAGAACCTTGTATGTGTGTGTATATATATATATATATACATATATATATATATATATATATACATATAATCCATATATACATATAATACATTATATGTATATATATATATATACATATAATCCACATATATATATATATATATACACACACATACACACACACACACACATATATATATATGGAATGTATATAGAATGTATATTCCATATATATATATGGAATCATGTAGAATGTTATATATATATAACATGTAGAATGGGCCCTGTTTAGAACAAGAAGCCAATGACAAAGTTTTAAAACATTTTGGAGTGTGGGGAAATGCTTGTACTCTATGAATATACTTCTGGACTTCTGGGATTAGAAGAAGGGCAAGCCGTAAGTCTACTGTGAGGAGGGCATGAGCAAACAGGTAGGCAGGGTGGATGATAGAATAAGAACCACTGGGAGCATCCTGGGGTACCAAAGAGGCTCAGAAGGGCTAAGGAATTGGAGAGACAGCCAAACTGACATTTATCCTTTAGATTTCTATTGTTAGGGCTTATAAGTGATGACCCCTAAAACAACTTGCCTAGGGTTAAATTTATAACTAACCACTTTGGGATTGTTTGAGGGTTGTATCAAGCTATCTTCCACCAGAAATTATTATCTATGAATATGCTCATTGAAGAATTCAAATTCATTAGCATTTGAGGCTTAGAAAGAGAATAGAACCACATAGGTGGGATCCAGGGTCCTATGAAAACAGGGTTATGGATCCAATGGATGATAGAAAGGAGTTTCATGTGGCTGATGAGTCATTATCTAGATACGCATGGTAGTCGCTAGCTATTAGTGGCAGTTTAAACTTATTGAGATTAAGTAATATTAAAAATTCAGTTTATAAAGTCACACTAGCACATTTGAAGTGCTCAGTAGTCATGTGTGGCTGTCACATGGGATGGTGCGGATACAGAACATTTCCATCATTGCAGACAATTCTATTGGACAGTACTAATCTAGAAGAATTAGCTTTGGTGGGGATGGGAAACAGGGATGTTTTTAATCTACTGAAAGACACTGGCTAGTACAGGGTGAGGGATGTGGGCCAGGGAAACAAAGGTACCTTCAAAAGTCTAATTCTGAGTGTACCAGGTTTGGCTACTTTCAGCCTAGAAAGCTTAGGCATCTCTGTAGAGTCATTCCAGTTTGTATCTGGGCCAATACCCAAGATGAGTTTCTGATGCTGTTTGAATCTACTGAGTATCTGCTTCCTTGTTTGGAAAGGGTTATGTAGAGGGTAAAATGACATAGTAGCCCCCTGAGGAATGTGCCTGTTAATGTAACAGGTTGCTTGCCCTGTTAAGTTACTAATCAGGAACTAAACGGCTTTTCATATTTTGGTTAGGAAAGCTAAGTCCCTCTGGAGTTCCATGTAAATGCTAATCCATCCAAAGAACGCAGACTTGGGAGGGGTAGGAAAGAAGCCAGGTGCTTACTTCATTCAAGCAACCTAGAAAATGCAGGTTCTGAGACTCTGAGTTGGGCTTGTCAGCCAAACCCACCAAAATCCAAGGAAAGAAAGAATCCCAGGGAAGTTGGACCAGCTAGAATTCTCCTCAGTGATCATGAGTATATGGAAGGAAGAGCAGAAGAAATGCAAGGGTGAGCCAGATATTTTTAGGAAAAATACCTCTTTGTTTTTGTTCAGAGTCTCCTTTCTCACCAGGACTCTGGCACGAGTATGTCTGAAAGGGGCTGGGCAGGGGGAGGGGTGTAGCACTGGAGAGTCAAAGCCAGTCTTTCCCCAGTGTGAACGAAAATACTGCAATGTGAATGAAAATACTGCAACCGTATCAGTAGACAAAGAAGGCTGAAACCAAGTCATCAGCGGCTGCTGCCACCCCCCAGTGAGGACAGGCCTGCAGCCCAGCCTCTGCAACCACTCACAATGGTGCACTCTGAGTGGACTCAGAATAAGAAAGGACAGGATACTGGCCCTAGATAGTTAGGTGCTTGTCAAAGGAATGAATTCAGTGAGCCCAAATGTTTGCTTCCTCCCATACATAGAAAAGCACTCAATTCTTTAACTTAAGATGCCTGGTTTTCTTTAGATAACAAGCAATCTTTTATTGTTCCAACTACCTGGTCTTTGTTGTAAAGCTCCTATATATCCTAGCTCCTCCCCTACCTCTTCGGAGCAGTCCCTCAGAGCGACCTGAGAGGCTGTCATCCCGGCTTGAGTCCTCCCACCAAATAAAACATAACTCTTAACTTTTAGGCTGCGCATTTATTTCAGTCAACACCAGATAACTGAGGCCTTTTCTTCCCAGGCCAAGGTTGTCTGACAGTCTTGTTCTGTATGAGTTCTTTCCCAGGAGACTCTTCAGTTCCTGAAGCCATCTCTCCTGGCAGACCCACCCTCCCAGGCAGCCAGACATGGCTAAATATCAGTAAGCAGACAACGCAGCTGGGACTCCCGCTGTGACAAGATTCTTTAGCAGTC
Source organism: Camelus dromedarius (assembly GCF_036321535.1). Lineage (NCBI taxonomy): Eukaryota > Metazoa > Chordata > Mammalia > Artiodactyla > Camelidae > Camelus > Camelus dromedarius. Next base: position 46,421,632 of record NC_087437.1, read on the forward strand.
TATCATGTGTCTGGAACTGTCAGGGGGTATTATTTAGTTGATTACTCAGAATGAACCTATTGTAATCTCCATTCTACCAAGAACCAAATCAAGGTTCTCAGAAGCCAGATAACTTGCTTGAAGTCCCTAAACTGTACTGGTGGGTAGGGATTTGAACCCAGGTATATTTGATATCAAAGCCCACTTGCATTTTTATTACTAAACTACATTGTCAGTTGGACCTAGTATTTAGTCCTTGAACTTTGAGACCTAACTCTTCCCACTGTAAGATTTTGTCCTTGCAGAAAGGAGGAATTGGGACTGGCAAGATATGATGATTAATTTGCATGTCAAGTTGACTGGGTCATGGGGTACTCAGATATTTTGTTAAACACTATTCTGAGTGTTTCTGCCAGAGTGTTTTTGGATGAGATTAACATTTTAATTAGTAGATTAAAGCAGATTGTTCTCTATAATGTGGTGGGCTTCTTCTCATCAGTTGAAGGGCTGAATAGAACAAAATAAATGGCCTCCCTGAGCAAGAGGAAATTCTCCAGAAGACTGCCTTCAGACTTCATCTATAACATCAGCTCTCTGGGTCTCCAGCCTGCTGGCCCACATTGCAGATTTGGACTTGCCAGCCTCTATAGTCACATGAACCAATTACTTATGATAAATCTCTCTCTATATAAATATGTATAGCCTATTGGTTCTCTATCTCTAAAGAACCTTGACTAATACACAAGGGACAGAGGGAGAGTGAGGCTCTCATTTTGAACAAGATTCAGGAGGCTGGGTCTTGATGGGCACCCCACCTTAGTTTTAGTTACTATAAATACTCCTCAAAAGACTTACAATTAAAATTTTAGACATTTAGAAATTGAAACTTAGAAATTAAAAGCAATGAGAGGAAATAATTTCAACTGGGAACCTGGCATGAATCTCTTTTGCCTAGGTATCTATCTTTTTCCATATGGGTGATTCAGAATTTTATGAGGCTAACCTAGATTTATACAGATAAAATTTGTAGTGATCCTACAAACCAAAGAATAGTCTTATTTGTGTGCAAGGTATAAAAGTTCAGTAAAAATTCAACAGATGAGAGAGCAGCTGGAGCAGATTTGGCAAAATCATCCAGTGTGTACATGGGTCAACACAATGCCAAGTCTGAACCGGGCCTCTAGTGAGAGCAGCAAGCGAAGCTTTCACAGCCTCTCCTTTCTAGTACAGTCAACCCTTGAACAGCACAGGTTTGAACTGTGGGTCCACTTACACGCAGGTGTTTTTCAAGAGTAATAAATTAGGAGTTTGGGATTAGCAGATACAAACTACTGTACTCGAAATAGGTAAACAATAAGGGCCTACTATACAGCACAGGAAACTATAATCAAATGCTTGCAATAACCTACAATGAAAAAGAATATGAAAAAGAACAGGTATATATGTATAACTGAATTTTTTTTTAAAAGTAAATACTCAGTACTACACGGCCCACAGTTGGTTGAATTCCTGGGTACAGAACCATGGACCTGGACCTGCATTTATGGAGGGCTGAGTGTAAGTTACACTTGGACTTTTGACTGTGAGGCGGGTTGGCTCCCCTAACTCACACCAGTGTTCACGGGTCGGCTGTGGTTTGCCTCTGCTTGTGGTGTTGTCTGGGATCATCGGAGTGGGTGATTTACATCTTTCTGTCTCTTTGTGGCTGACCCACTCGAAGCAGTGACCTAGCTAAATGAATTTCTTTAATCATCTTCTAGGTTAACCAGTGTGGATTTAAGTCACCTTTATAAAACAACAGCAACAACATAGATGGAAACTATTAAAGATTTTGAAGAGGAATAAAAAAAGAAAGGCTCACTTTAAATACATTATGAAATGAAGAAAAAATTGTAAATTTCCATGTTTGGTGCAATACATTTTTTCCAATAGAAATTTAGTTATAAATGGTATCAAGAATATCAATCTGAGAAGCTTAAATAAGTTTTTGTTAAACCAGAGTGCATTTTCACATGCAATTTAGTGCATACTTTTAGAACATAATCCTTATATTAAATTGAGAAGAGTTTATATAAAGACCTGGATTGTATCTATAACTGAGAGAGATCTTTGATACAAACCTCCTTATTAAGCCCCGCATCCAGTCCATCAGCAAGCCCTGTTGCTTCTTTCCTTAAGTTCACTGACCTGTCTCTGTTTCCACTGCAACCACGTAGTCCAGCTACCGTTATCCTTCCAGTTATGTAATAATCTCCTAACATGTGACTTGGTTTCCATGCTACCCCTCTTCAGTTGCCTGCTTAGTAGCATGAGTGATTGTATAGAAACATGGATTGGATTAAATTCCAATCTTCTTCTCACAGCCCCAGCCTACCAGATCCCTTCTCTGGCCCCTCCCCTCCTTCTTAACTATCCTCCAGCCTTCTTCACTCCTCAGGCCTTTAAACTCTATTCCCTCCACCACAGTGCCTCACACACAATACACATATTCTTGCTCCCTTTCTCTCTGGGTGATGGGCGAGCTCCTTATCTTTCAGATCTTGGCTTAGATGTCACTTCCTTAGAGAAGTCTTCCCTGAGTATTCAATCTAAAAAAGTTTTCCATCTATTCTCTATCACATGCCATGTTTATTTCCTTCATAGCACTCAGCACACTTTGTACTTATTAAATTAAATTGTTTATTCACTTGTCTGTTTGTGCACGTATACTCTTAGTTCCTGATTACAAGACCGTGCTGCCTTGTTTAGTACAATAGTCTTATCTGTGGTTTCGCTTTCTGTGGTTTCAGTTACCCATGATCAACCGAGAATTGAAAATATTCAATGGAAAATTTCAGAAATAAGCAATGCGTAAGTTTTAAATTGTATGCTGTTCTGAATAGCTCTCAAGCCACCCACTCTGTCCTGCCTGCAATGTGAATTATTCCTTTGTCCAATGTATCCCACATGTTAGTCATTTCCTTGGTTATCATATTGACTGTCGTATTACGGTGCTTATGTTCAAGTAACTATTATTTTACTTAAGGATGGCCCCAAAGTGCAAGAGTAGTGATGCTGGCAATTCAGAGATGCTGAGGAGAAGCTATAGTGCTTCCTTTAAGTGAAAAGATGCAACTTCTTGGCTTAGTAAGGGAAGAAAACCAATTGTGTGCTCAGGCTAAGATCTACAGTATGAATGAATCCTCCATCTGTGAAATTGTGAAGAAGGAAAAAGACATTTGTGCTAGCTTTGCTGTTGCAACTGAAACTGCAAAAGTTATGGCCATGGTGTGTAAGTGCTTACTTAAGATGAAAAAGGCATTAAATTTGAACAAGAAGATATTTTGAGAGAGAGAGACCATTCACGTAACTTTTTTACAGGACATTGTTAGGATTTTCTATTTTATTCGTAATTGTTACTAATTTCTTACTGTGTCTAATTTTTAAATTAAACTTTACTATAGGTGTGTACATATAGGAAGAAAACAGTATATATATAGGGTTTTTTTTTTTTACTATCTGTGGTTTCAGTCCTCTACTGTGGGTTTTGGACTGTATCCTCTGCAGATAAGGGGGGACTACAATACTATAGACTTGGTGTCTGGAACATAGTTGGTGCCCAGTAATTATTTGTTAATGGAAAATTTACAACATAGATAAATGAGGAAGCAGTTAGTTGTTTTTAATAAAGAACTTACTGGAGTTTTTTTTTTTTTTTTTTTAATGATAACCACGCTTTGGTTTATTTAACATACTTTATCACGTAAATATAATTCATACAAAAATGTTGAGTCTATCTGTGATACAAAGTAAAGCGCATCTGAAATTATTTTGTACTATGTTGAATTCTGACTTCTCTTTATTTGAAATGCTTATATACTTACTATACTTTTCCTGATTTAAAAAGAAAAAAAATCCATTTAAAAAAATCAAAAACATTTTTTAACTTATGTTACTGAAGTATAGTCAGTTACAATGTGTCAATTTCTGTTGTACAGCACAGTGTCCATTCATGCATATACATACATACATTTATTTTCATATTCTTTTTTATTAAAGGTTATTACGACATATTGAACATAATTCTCTGTGCTATACAGAAGAAACTTTTTTAAAAATCTATTTTTATATCTAGTGGCTAACATTTGTAAATCTCAAACTCCCAAATTTATCCCTTCCCACCCTCTATCCCTAGTACTATAGATTGTTTACTAAGTCTGCGAGTTTGTTTTTTTTTGTTGTTGTTGTAGATGAGTTCATAGTGTCCTTTTTTTTTTTCTTTTTTAGATTCCACATATGAGTGATATCATATGGTATTTTTCTTTCCCTTTCTGGCTTACTTCACTTAGAATGATGATCTCTACGTCCATCCATGTTGCTGCAAATGGCACTATTTTGTTCTTTTTTATGTCTGAGTAGTATTCCATTGTATAAATATACCACAACTTCTTTATTCAGTTATCTGTCGATGGACATTTAGGTTGTTTCCATGTCTTGGCTATTGTATATAGTGCTGCTATGAACATTGAGGTGCATGTGTCTTTTTGAATTAACGTTCCCTCTGGATATATGCCCAGGAGTGGGATTGCTGGATCATATGGTGAATCTATTTTTAGTCTTTTGAGGAATCTCCATACTGTTTTCCATAATGGCTGCACCAAACTGCATTCCCACCAGCAGTGTAGGAGGGTTCCCTTTTCTTTATACTCTCTCCAGCATTTATCGTTCATGCACTTTTGAATGATGGCCATTCTGACTGGTGTGAGGTGATACCTCATTGTAGTTTTGATTTTCATTTCTCTTCTCTGATAATTAGTGGTATTGAGTATTTTTTCATGTGCCTGTTGGCCATTTGTATGTCTTCATTGGAGAATTGCTTGTTTAGGTCCTGTGCCCATTTTTGGATTGGGCTGTTTATTTTTTTGTTATTAAGTTGTATGAGCTGTTTATATATTCTAGAAATTAAGCCTTAATCAGTTGCATCATTTTCAAATATTTTCTCCCATTCTGTAGATTGTCATTTTGTTTTGCTTATAGTTTCCTTTATGTGCAAAACTTACAAGTTTTATTAGGTCCCATTTGTTCATTTTTGCTCTTATATCTATCATTTTCCTTCCTTCTTTCCTTCCATCCATCCAACTGTATCCAAGGTGCCCTATAACTTATTTACACATAGGGATACCTCTATTATATTATATAGATGTTTAAGAAAGTTTCTTGAGCATTGAAATTTTCTAAGTCAAATTATATTTCTTATAATTTGTATTATGTTATACTTTATCTTACTTTCTGACTGATTTTTTATTGGACACGATTTCTAATTACTGTCCTGTATCCCAATCAAATCTATAAATATATATTTATACTTAGATGCACTAGAGGAAATGCTATTTAAAACAACTCAGGATTATTTTGCTAATAAAAAATTATTAGGCAATAAGAATAGTTTCCATCTCTTGCATCTATTGATATTTGGCTATACTTAAATTTTCTTGTACCATCTTGTGTTTTCTAAAGGTAGATCATAGTTCTTGTTTCTCTGTAGAATTTTACAGCACAGATGAAAAATGTAGGTTGAGATGGAACAACGAACAAAATGATTTTGAGAGTTGTGTTCTCTATTATACAGTCTTAAAACAAAAAAAAAGCTCCTGTATATGTTTAAATCCTCATCTTGGGGACTTGTTTGAAGTCTAATTCTCAGGCTAGTCTCAGGATACACTGGCTCCTGTTGGGTGTCGAACTGGCACAGAGTCTCTATGCATTACTTATGCCTTCCTTGGGGTCTGAACTGAAGGCCTCATGGATTTAGAGATGGATTAACGCTGGCCTTTGGGGTATTACAGATGGAACACCGTGGAACTATATTTCAAATAAACACAGTGCGTGTATTTCATTTGCCTTCTTTTCAGTGGTTCATGAAGGTGAAAAGGAAAAATATTTTGCTGCGTCTATTGAAATTAAATTACGGAAATTATATGATCATGATTTAAAAGATTTATTTTCACACATTTACATACTAGATGCCTCATAATCAACTTGATTAATTTTAATTCTTTGGGCTAAAATGTTTTAATGTGTTTCTTGCCCAAATCTGTTACTCACTGAAAGGCAGACAGGGTACCAGCTAATTGTGTTTCTTTACAGGTTTGACTGATCTATTTAAATGAGCTGTAGGCCTATTTATTTTGTTAGCCTAAGTATTCAAATCTTATTAAAATTTGGACAGTGTCAAGTTAGCAATGAGAAAAGGAATTTTGAAGATTACACCTGTCATATTTTAGGGAGCAGTTTAAAAATGTGAAGTAGAATAACCTCTAAACTGTCTACATAGAACAACTGGAGAATTAGCTCAATTTAAAATATACCATGAATCAATTAGGAAAGAACAGTTGAAATACATGCACAAGATGTAGTTTTGTGGGAAAAAAATGTAGACATTGAAATCAAGAGCTATGGGTTCAGATCCTGGCTCCACTATAAATGCTAGCTGTTCAACCCTTGCATGAGTCAGAGAACTCTGAGTTTCAGTTTTCTCAGTTGGAAAATGAGCGTCATCATATCAACCTGATGGACTCACCACAATTCAATGAGATGCATATGTGAACGTGCCTAGCAAGGACAGAATTGTAAGATATAAAGGAGGGCATGAAATGGGAAGTCTAAGGATGAAGGATGGAGAAGGGAAGGGAAAGAGTCTCTTCTTCCCCACCCCCAGCTGTCTGTCTTTTCTACTATCAAGTCAGTGGGGCTTGCCTTGTCTCTGCTTCTGGGCTCACTGTTAATCAAATCTGCATTACAAAGGCCCTGGGCTGTGAGAACTCCTCAGGGCTTCCTGGTTAGAGGGCAGGGCAGTTCCCTGCAAGGCCAAAGCTTGCTTCCTCATTTTCCTTTCTTTTTCTCCTTCTTTCAGACCAGAGCAAGGTGACCTGCTTAACTCTTCACCAGCTGATGACTTTTTAGTAAAAGGGTGATTGAGAGAGTTTAGGTCAGAGCTGTCCAATGGAAACAGGATGCAAGCCACAGATGTGAACCACATGTGTGATTTTAAATTTCCTAGTAACCACATAAAAACAAAAAGTAAAAAGAGACAGATGAGATTGATTTTAATAATGTATTGTATTTAATCCACCATATCCAAAATATTTATCATTTCATTATGTAATGAATCTTATAAATTATTAATGACGTATTTTACATCCTTTTTTTCCACATTTCAGTTTGGACTAGCCACATTTCAAGCGCTCAGTGGCCACATGTGTGTAGTGGCTACTGTATTGCATAGGGAAGGTTTAAGACTAATCCTCCACCTCTTTGTACCACCACCAGCTTCTTTTAAAGCTGTATGAGAATTTTACGAATAAGCTAAATCATCAGTCCCAAATTCCTCATAGGAGACCCAGACAGACAGTAAGTTGTTCGACATTATTGTGCAGCTGGTTAGTGCCACAGCCAGAAGTCAAACTCAGTTTTCCTAACTCATTGTTCTTTTCAATTAAATTTCTAAATTTATGGACTACAATGTATAAACAAAGATATTGGAGCTTAGATAAATGAAGTCACAGTACATCTCACTGAAAGGAATTGAAAAGTTCCTCGAGGAGCAAAATGACACATTCCTGACAGGATTACGTGATAGTATGGGCAATGCAGTGACTCCACTGATACCCTAAGAAACTATTCATCTAAATTTTACAGAAAATGAAATCTGCAGGCCTGGTTTGCTGTGGGGAAAAAAAAAAGTCTGTAAAAATCCTTTAGTATTTCATCCTCAGATTAATGTTAATGACTCTTGCAGTACCTAGTACTATTGTGGCCCATAGAATCTCATAAACATTTCCTAAATCATTTTAAGTACTTAAATTAAAATAGAACAGAAAATTAAAACTAGAAAGATAACTGGAAATGATTTAGTGTAAACTTTACATAAGACAGTGATGGCAAAGTGCCCAATAACTCAACACGTTTTAGTACTTTCCCCCTCCTGTTAATGTTTCAGATGAGAGCAGTGACTTGCTCAAGGGCATGCAGTGCTAATTTGTAGAATCCATGTCTCTGTATACCGTATAGTGACTTAAAAAAGAAAACAAAAAAACATGATTTCAATTCCTCTAAATAGAATTGAATCCCTAGCTAAGCCATGTCTTGTGAAGGGAGGGAGTTTGGAAACCCAAGATATGACATCTAAATTGGAAATTTGGAAAAGCATTTACTGAGCCTGAGAGAACTGTCTATGTCTTGAGAGTGCTGTTAAAAAGCTACAGGAATGCAATTATTTTGGATTGGTTTTAGTGCTCTGGTATTTTTAGAATTTCCCCACAAACACCTCCCTTGAGGAACATACTGCACTTGGCATGCTGAGGGACCTCAGGATGCCTTCAGCAAATGTAGTTGACAACTTGACAAGACATCTGGGTTTGTGTGTTTCTGAGAAAGCCCAGGTGCTTATTCAAGATATTCTTGCTTTTTGACTCTTCAGTTTGACTGATTTGTCCCCTCTTCCTTGAGCTCAAACAACTTGCTAGCGCTGAACCTGGCCAACCGTCAGGATGGAGTTATTTCTGCCCAAACACACTGCTAGGCTCCAGGTTGCCAGCTGTTCAATACAGGCCCTGTGCTTCAGATATTGGAGGGCAGGTTTGTAAAGCAGGGGCTGTGGCAGCAAGGGCTGTGGAGTAGCATCCACGCTGAGAAATTTGATGAAATCAGGACACCATGTAACTCGGTCTAGCACAGTGATGTTGCTCTGAGAAGTGAGGTGGAAGAAAATATCCCCAGGATAAAAAAGAACAGGATGAAAAATCCTGGTTAAAAAACAAGATAGGGATTTTTCCTTCTCAGACAGATTGTTAAATAGGCTTTACTTGTTCAATGGGGTCTGGTAATGAAAGTTGACAGGATATTAAGGTTATTTCAGGTTCTCCTGTCTCCCAGGGTCACATAAGCCTTCCGTTATGCATGTTAATCCATCTCAGCATTCCTGCCAGGAGCTGCCTAAGTGGGGCAATCGGTTTAGTATGCACCCTTCCCCCTTTACAGTTTCTCTGAGAGGCAAAACCTACCAATTAGCAGACTATGCATTGAAAATCAAGTGATGTTTTGCTATTCTAGAGAAATAGCACCAAAATTTGTGATTAATAAATGATGAATCCAACTGCTGTTTCCTCAGAAATTCAAAACAAAAAAGGAGAAGCCATACCTCCCTCCTCGCCCCATTTCTTTTTTTGGTATGTGCAGGTGCATGCAGGCACATGTGTACATCTGTGTATGGATATAAAACTAGATAGTGAATTTAGCATCATAGACTAGAAATACTGGTTGGTTCCTGCCAAGCACAGCTCCTATTCTGTCTTTCCCCCTCTTCAGGCATACAAGTTCCTTGTCTGCAGACTCCCCACCAACTATCCCATTAGCTATGGAAAGGCACTAAGATCACAAAGAAAACAGTGGAGATGTAATAAAATCTTGGTGAAAGGGATATTGCAGAAATGTGATTCTAGAGCTAATCCATTAGTAATTGGGTGTCCCCACCAATAGGCATTATTCAGGATAATTCCTTGAAGGAGAATTGTAAACTTCTTGTGGTTACAAAATAATGAGGACAATCTATTCTGATTGTTGTTATTTCAACTTTAAGCTGATTTTCTTCTACACAAGTGATGACAGTAGTGGCAAAAACAAGGACTTCACCTGATTGAACTGAAATCCAGCTTTGCCACTTAATAAATGTGTGACCTTAATGAAGTTATTTAACCTCTCTAAGCCCCAATTTTCTCATGTCTAAAATGGGAATAATTGTATCTGTATCTTAAGATTCTTATAAAGATAAATGAGATCTACACAATATTCGGCTCTATAATTGATGGTCTGTTAATGATTCCCACAGTAATGATGAAGGTAAACAAAAATTCAAGATTAGTTCCAGTGAATTGTTGCACCTATTGTCTGCTTCTTCAGGCTTATGACATGATACCAGAGAAAGGATGCTATGAGCCTAAGCCTAAGTGGTCAATGCAGAAGAAAAAAATACCTCTTTCTACCCACATTTATATTTGAGCAAAGCCATAAAAATGAGTTCCATTCTCTTCTCTTTTGATAAGAGCAAAATGTATTCACTCTAAGTGGCTATTAGAGGGCCAATATCTGTACAGTCCATTCTATATAATAGGTACTCAAAACTCATTCACTCTATAACAGCTTAATATTTTCTGTACAGTGACTAGTGGTGTGGTGTGAGCTCCTAATAAAACATTACATCAACTCTCGAAACTCTGAATCTTTGAAGCAGATGTTTTCCTAACATCCTGTAAACACTCCAATCATCTCAAACTGCTGGGATTTCACCTTTGTACCATTTTTAGAAATGTGCCCATTGAATAATGGGCCTGTCTAATCTGTTTGACGTTTATTGGTGCTCAAAGTGTAGCAAGGTTGGGAGATGTAGCAGAGCACGTTCTAAATAAATCAACGGAAGAAAGCAAACTAAATCACACGGGGAAATTACAGTGTCCAAATCATTTATACACTGGTGATTACCATTTCACCTGGGTCCAGCTGATGTCACACAGGAGTCTCCAAAGCCCTAGGAGTCAGTCCGAGTAAGCCTGCTTATCCATGCTTCCACCCTGCATCGACCGTGGTGGTGGAGACTGACAGTAGTCTAGCAGAGGCAGGTTAATTAGGGGGGAGAAGGAACACGTGGAAAAGAAAATGGACTGGATTTGGAGGGGTTCTGCTGCTATTTCTGCTGTCAGCTAGCTGTGTAACTTTAGAGGAATCCCTGTACACCTCTGGACCTCAGTTCCCTTAACAAGAAAATGTATAAATATCTGTGTATGTGTGTGTGCATTTTTGGACATGTATGTACGGGAGATGGACTGGTTGCACTTTTCACAGTTTCAAAAAGATAAGAACCTCTATTTCAATTGTTATTTAACTCAGAACTCAATATAGAAAACTGATCAAAGCAAAATTTATGTTTGGAGAAAGGGTCCCAGAGTGGACTGGACTTCTACCCATATCCTGTGGCAACTCTAAATAGAGTTTCATAGATACCTAGAGTTCTCTAGTCTATGTGTGATTTCATGATTTGTAAGGTCTCACCAACTCTAATTTTATTTGTTTGTGGCAAATTCACCTGCACAGATAAAATGTTGGACTTATGCAAATAATGTATTAATTTTAATCTATCAATTATTTTGCAAATTATGCAAATAATTTATCAAATGATTCATTAAAGTAGTTTGGTTTCAAGTCTCATGAGTCCTTGGTTTAAGGTCTTATATATATATTTTTTTTTTACTAATTTAAAGTGAATTAATACAAATGCCCTTTGTGTTTTGCTCCTACCACCTATATTTTTATTACAAAAATGGCCAAATAGTGTTGTTCATTTAAAACTGAGCTCCTTACAGAATCTGCTTACAGTTAAGCTGGAGGAAGTCCCAGGAGGCTGTTGCTCTTGTCTTCACAATGAGAATAAGTTGGATCATCTACAAAATCATAGATTTGTTTTTGACCCACTAGGGACTTGAGCAATTCAAAGAAACCTGAATGAGTCAAATTCCAGGAAACACAAGTTCTTTCTGGGAGAATAGAGAGAAATGACCAGAGATGCCTTGATTCTGGTGGAGGAGTGGGAGGTGAAATGGATCCGACACAGATTGGGGTAAGGAAAAACCAGGCAAACTTTTAATGAACTTGTAACAGTTGCATTTGGGGTGGCATAATGGACTGGGATCCTGAGGACTCCAGGCGTAGAGCAAGTCTGTGTCTACCCATCGACTGTCTCCTGTGAGCTTGCCCTAACTACAGGGGGTAGGCTACAGAGCCTGGGGACGGAGAAGGAAAGGAGAAAGGGCTATCTCTGAGCGCAGGTGTCCTGACCCAAGTGTAAGGTGAAAGTCTGCTGAAGGTTGGGGTTAGGGCAGCAGGGCAGAGAGAGATCTCCCAGATACAGAAAGCTGGAGGTGGGACTGAAGAGCAAATCAAATTCCCCAGCAACATAATGCCAGAGAATGGACCGTAGATCAAAGAGATCTCTAGAGCCTCACAGGTTTTCAGATTTCAAGTCCAACTGAGAGAAAAGCCCCTGTCCTACCCTCAAAACATACAAAGCCAATGGTGAGATGAATATAACTGTAAAGATAAGACCCAACTCAGAGACTGAGTGAGTACAGACTATTTACTAGTGGCTCAGCAGGAGAAGAGAGGCTTCCCTTCTGGGGAGAAATAGGGTACAAATATTATTTACTTCTTTTATGTTTAATATCTAGAATTTAATTTAAAAATTACAAGGCATGCAAAGTAACTGGAAAATATTAATCATAAGCAAGAGATGAAAGTTAGTAGAAGCAAATCAACATGTCCCAGATACTACAGGTCTCACAAAAAGGACTTTATAATAACCATGTAGAAACAAAGATAATTTTTTCAACAAATGGTGCTGGAATAACTGGACGTTATGTGCAAAAAAAAAAATGAATCTAGTCATAGACCCTACATCCTTCACAATAATTAACTCAAAATGAATCATAGATCTAAATGGAAAATGGAAAACTATACACCTGGAAGAGAAGTTAGGAGAAAACCTAGATTACCTTGGGTATTGTGATGCCGTTTTAGGCACAATACCAAACACACAAGCCATAAAATGAAAAAGTTGATATGCTGGACGTCATTAAAATTAAAAACTTTATCCTGTGAAAGACAGTGTGAAGAAAATGAGACAAGTCATAGACTGAGAGAAACTATTTGCAAAAGGCACATCTGATAAGGACTGATATCGAAAATATACAAAGAACTCTTAAAACTTAACAAGAAAACAACTCAGTTTAAAAAAATGGGGCAAAGACCTAAATAAACACCTCACCAAACAAAACACCAATGGAAAATAAGCATCTGAAAAGATGCTCCACATCATATGTCACCAGGGAAATGCAAATTAAAAACTGAGATACCACATCGTACCTATTAGAATGTCCCAAATCCTGAACACTGACAACACCAAGTGCTGGCAAGAACGTGGAACAACAGGAACTTTCATTCATTGCTTGTAGGAATGCAAAATGGTACAGCCTCTTTGGAAGACACTTTGGTGGTTTCTCACAAAACTAATATATTCTTACCATAGATCCAGCAATTGTATCCAAAGGGACTGAAAACATGTCCACACAGAAACCTGCATGTAACTACAGGAACTTTATTCCAAAACTTGTAAGCAACCAAGGTATCCTTCAGTAGGGGATTGACAAATAAACTGTGGTAATACAGACAATGGAATATTATTTAGTGCTAAAGAGAAATGAGTTATTAAGCCATAAAAAGACATGGGGAAGTCTCAGATGCATGTTGCTAAGTGAAAGAAGCCAATTTGAAAAGGCTACATACACACTGTGTGATTCTAACTATGACATTCTAGAAAAGGCAAAACTACGGAGACAGTGAAAAGATCAGTAATTGCCCCGGGTTCAGGGTGGGAGGAATAGTTGGGTGGAACACAGGATTTTTAGGGCAGTGAAAATACCTTGTACGATACTTAATAATGGGTATATGCTGTTATCCACTAGTCCAAATCCATAGAATATCCAACACATTACAACTGTTATGTCAACTGTGGACTTAGGGTGGTTATGATGTGTCAACTTAGGGTCATCAGTTACAACAAACATACCACTCTAATGAGGGTGTTGGTAACAAGGGAGGCTGTACATGGGTGAGGGCAGAGCAGTAAATTGGAAATCTCTGTACCTTCCCCTCAGTTTTGCTGTGAACCTAAAACTGCTCTGAAAAATAGTCTTTAAAAAAAACATGTACGTATATTAAAGTATTAATGGAAAAGGTGGACAAGAAACATGAATACAGATGGGGAATGTTAGCAGAGAAATGGTTACAACAACCACAAAAACAAATAGAAATGTTAGAAATGAAAAAAAATGAATGAAGGATTTATTTGATGGGCTTAAGTAGTTTCTCTAGAGATTACAACATATATTTATGTTATCACAGTCTACCTTCAGATCATATTAAACTACCTCACAAGCAATGTAAAAACCTTGCAACAAGATAATTCTGTTTATACCCCATCTTACCCTTCATCATGTTACCCTGGTATCATACATTTTACTTTTAAATATGTTAAAACCATCAACTTATTGTTATTAATTTGTTTTAAATTGTCAACAATTTGATTCAAGCCTTTTTCTTCTTCTATCTTTCATCTTTTATTCAGTATGTTCAATTTTTCCTCAAGCACACACATGTGGAATATAGTCATCATAACTGTTTTAATGTCCTAGTCTATTAATTTTATCATGTGTCATTTCTGGGTCAGTTTTAACTGATTGATTTTTTTTCCCTCCTAGTAGTGGATTGTATTTTCTCTCTTTGTGTGCCAGGTAACTTTTGATTAGATGCCAGACATTGTAAATTTACCTTGTTGGGTGCTGGGGACTTGTATTTCTGTCGATATTCTTGAGCTTTCTTCTGGAACGTAGTTAGGTTACTTGGAAACAATGTGATTTTTTTTTGCATCTTGCTTTTAAAAGCAAGCTTTATTCGGTGGAATCAGAACAGCGTTTCGTCTGGAGTTAGTATTTCCCACGGCTGAGACAAGGCCCTTGTTAGCACTTTAACCTAGGGGTCCGTCAGCAAACGTTTCTGTAAAGGGCCAGATGGTAAATGTTTTAGGTTTTGTGGGACATTTCGTTTCAGTCCCGACTACTCAACACTGTCACTATAGCACGAAAGCAGACATAGAAAATACATAAAGAAATACATGTGGTTGTGTTCCAAGAAAGTTTATTTACAAAAATAGGTGGCAGGCTAGATTTGGCCTAGGAGCTGTTTGCCCACCCCTGCTCCCATCCATCAGCCATGATTTATGAGGCTCCCCACTTTGGCTGTGAGGAGCAGGCACTATTCCTGGCCCTGTGTGAATTCCAGGCACTGTTCCCTGGGCTCCTTTGGGTAGTTTCCTCACTCTCATTTGCTCACCAGTACTTGTCTGAACAATTGAGGGGGATCCATTCTCTGTGAGTCTTGGAATTTTTCTCTCTGTGTAGCTCTCTCTTTCTCCCTCCCCAGTACTCTGAACTGTGGCACTCTGGCTTCTCTGAACTACCCCCTTTTCCCTCAACTCAGATAGTCTGCCCTGCTCCGCCCGGGTTCTCCCTTCCTGCACCAAGGTGTGTAATCTTTCTCGAGAGGGTAATTTGGGACACTCAGTTCCCATCTTCTTTGCTTCCCAAGTCTCAGGGATCACTCTCCTTTGCTTGATGTCCAGCATCTTGGGAGCTGGTCTTTCCAGAACTTTAAGTAGAAAGATAAATCTGATCCTTTTTATTTTATCTTTGCCAGAATATATAGTAATAATATATTGTATTCATCATGGTAAATGAAGCTGTGTCTCACATATTATTTTCCCTTAGAACTTGCAAGTGGAACTCTCTTCTGTAAGCAAAAAGAATCATCATCAAGCACAGAACAGGTGAGTTTAGCTGTCTGTAAAAATAACTACCTTAGAGAATGGTTGGGAAGTAGGTTATTGGAGAAAGCATGGGGAGTATGCCGCTGCAATCAAGAGCGCCATAGTACAGCCTCAGAAATTAAATGGTGACCGAAGAAGCTACAAAATGATTGAATAAGGCATAACCTGTCTATCTAAAGTATTTATTAATCATATTTATTTACTCTTTATCTGCGATATCTGCCTTTGGCTCTAGATTTGTAACCTCCTTGATGGCAAAGGTATGATTCTTTCCCTTCTGTTTAAGCTAGCATCTATTTTCCAGCAGAAGAATGTTTTAAAAACTCTGCAGGTAATTCTAAAATGCAGCCAGGTGATTTTAATATACCTGCATGTTGAATGACACTAATTGAAGTAACACAGAATTCCCCACTTCAGATTTTGGCAATCATAATTTTTTTTTCATTTCATAAATACTTACTAGAAGTTTTCTGTGTACTCAGCACTGAACAGGTGCCCAGTAGGTACGGAATAAATAGAATGTCTGATCACTGTTCTCAAAATGCTTACCATTTAGTTGGGCAAACAAATACATGTGAAATAATTGAGCAAAAACACAAGCTATGGATAATTAGCTTCTGAATGTAGTGGACTGACTATATATTCTATAAAAATGCAGTAAAGCAGAAAATCAGTGCAGGCTGAAGTGGTCAAGGGAGTCTTTCTTGGAAGAATTAGTATTTTTCTTCAAATAAAAAATTCTGAAAGTACTAAGAAAATGGAAATTCTTACATGCTAGAGCCAGATCTTTTCTTCCTCATTTTAAGATGGATCAATGGAAAACTCGAGAACTAGTTTACACAGTAGTTGATGTTAATGATTGCCTTAAAAGTGTTTTCAATAGTCAGATTTACTAGACTCTTCAATGTCTGGAAATTCTGTTTCTGGCAACTAAAAATTTTTTTTCTGCTGAAAGAAGTGTATCTGATACTATTATTATTATTTTAGATGAAGAGGGAGGGATACCTAACATCTAAAAATAATTTTTAAGTGTTTTATTGTTTGGAAACACAAGAAAGTTTTGCCGTAAACACATCTAATTTTCAATATGTGCCTTTATTAAAAGGAAATATTTAGTCTATATTTTCCTGATTTATTTGACCTAAATAGTGCTTTGTGAAAACTATTCAAGACATGCTTAGCTTTTCAAAAAGTTTTTAGGTCGGTCGGTCAGTCTGTCTGTCGTCTGTCTGTCTGTCTGTCTATCTATCTATCTATCTGTCTGTTTATTAGTTCTCTATCTAAATGAAAACCAAGACATCTTTTTGCCAGGAGTAGGAGCACCCCAAAGATCAGATCAGAAATGTGAGCAGGGCCTCTTCTTACCCTCATTTCCACTTCCCTCCCTAAATGCCATTTGTAAGACTTGCACTCTCATTTGGTGGCCCTTGCCTTCTCTGACAATGGTAAATGGAGGCCTTTTTAAAATAGAAGCAGTGGTGCAGCACATCTTGTTCAAGCCTAATGCCAAAAGCAGCTGTCTTGAGTTGCTTGCCCCCAAACTGCCTTTGGATAGAAGTAAACAAATGTGGACATCCAGCGGAGTATATTTGAAATTGACCTCCGAGGCCATCTATTTTAAGCAGATTGTAATTTTGCAAAAGGCATGGCCCTGTTCCAAATGTTTATTTAGTGTTGAACGGTCTCCAGTTGGCTGGTCAGTCCACTTTTTTGATGGTGTTGAAAATATTAAGAAAGATACCAATAATAGATGCTGGATTTGCACTCATCTCGTGTACAGTGATTCATTTTGCTGGGTGCCAGAACAAAAAAAATCACAGAAGGGAGAGACAGGCAAAAAGTTTGGCTATGTGGCAGCTGGTTTCATGGCAACAACTATTATTTCTACCTGTTACACCCCAACATTAACCTTGTTTAGCGAAGAGCCTTCTAAGTCCCTGACGGCACAATTTGCGTGCAAAGCACTGGGCTGAGCTTTCCATACATAGTCTTTTTTTGTCCTCACAATGACCATAAGAGGCAGGTAGGAACACTCTCATTTTAGAGATGAGGAAACTGCACTTCAGAGACTTCCAACTGTAAATTGGAAGTGAAGGTTAGACCCAAGTTTTGTCTGATTCCAGAAGTTACTCTCATTTTATTTTATTTCATGAAAGATCCATATTAACCGGATTCTCCGCCACCTACAGTATGTGCTTATTCTGTAGCAATTCTTTTTCCTTCTACCTTTCCCTGATATGAATTTTGGCTCCAGGATGTGACAGAATGGATGCCTGGGCTTGAATCTTCTATTCTTTTGTAAGTGGTAGCATTTATCGTCCAAATGCAAAAGAATGAGCCCTTTAGGGGATTGTACACATACTTAGAAAGAAAACTAAAACAAACAAACAGACAAGTGGTCTTTAATATCATTCAGCTCATTTGCCTTTGTGTACCAAATGTCAGTTTGCTCCTAGAAAAGTATTCTTTGAATAGAACCTTGGGTTAAAAAGAGCTGTGGGTTAAATTAATGGTGTAGTTGGCTACTGACATTGGTCCTTGTGTGAAGAAGGCAGATTTACTCAGCCCTGTTCTCTTACCCAGTTTTGCGTCTCTTTCACTGAGGCAGATAAATAGTCAGTTTGAGACAGCTCTGTGGGTGGACCTTCTGTCCCTAACATCTAGAGTCGCCCCCAAATGGTGAACCATTGTAAACGAAAATACCAAGTGTCCTGTACTTACAAGTCACATCCTTCCCTGTGTAATTGTCTTGGAACTACTTTCACAGCCAAAAAGTTCTGCCTCAGTGCAAATCTTTTCCTCTAAGCAGCACTTTTAGGAACTTGAGGAATTGCTGAAGGTAGGGAGAAATTTTAGGAGATCTAGATTCTAATTAACTTTTCCCCTAATTAACTGTCACCATCCCTTTGTGATTGCAACTAAGACTCTCAAAGATAAAGGGAGGCACTGAGGATGGCAGTAGCTCAAGTCCAACAAGCTCACAGAATTCTTCCTTCCCCTTCCCAAGATTTTAAAGCGAAAATTATCCTATGAATATAGGTGATATGAGAGGGAAGGGGAGAAGTGGTGATTTTTTAAAACATAAACTGGATGTCATTTTTCTCTACAGAACCAAGTAACTTTTTCATATATTAGTGAATACATTTTCTCAATCTCCTCATGACATCTGTGCCTTCCTTTCCATGACATTTAATAGTTCACTGCTGGATAGATGATTAAATTTTCCACTGTGCAAATCAACAGTTCCTGTTTCTTTCCTCTCTCCTCCATCCTTTTTCTGTCCGATAGACTTATCTTCCCTATATTCCTGGAATAGACTTTCCAAGTTTTGGGCTGCTGTTCATGGTGTCTGCATTTTCCAGGAATGCTCAGTTCTTTCCTCTTTACCTACTGAAATCCTTCCTATCCTTTGAGGCATATTTCAAATATCACCTCCTCTAATGAGGTTCTTTACACAAAATACGCCTCCAATGAAGAGTCACTGATAAATTTTCTTGGTTATTCTTGCCATAGTTAATGGTTTTTTACTTTTCCAAAATAGATGGACTTCCCATTTAATTTCAGTCTCTTATAACTCTCATTCCAACTCTTTCTTCCAGTTTATGAGTTGTACCCCATGAGTGTGATCTTTGCAGTCAAGGGCTCTCTCTCTGTACTCTCCTTAATCTTTCTCTGACTACATGACTGTTCTCTCTACTCCAAAGCTGCGTTTGGAGATATCACTGCCTTTGCCTTTGAAATCCTCTGTCTAGCACATTCTCTCAGTTTCCTCTTACTCTATTTTTGTGGTTTCAATCCTAGCGCACAGCACAGTTACTTTTATTATGGTATCCTCTTTTCAACATTTCTTCCCCTCCCAGTCCTTCTGCAAAGTTCATCTTCAAGACTTGTTTCTCCTCCTTAAGTCACTTTTCTTCCCAACTGTCGATCTTGTGTCCAGCTTACCCTAGTGGAGTGTGCTTCTGAAACAGCGCCTTTCTCTCTCTCTCACCTTCAGACAGCTGGACAGTTAATGTTCCTAGCCCTGGTTTTGTCTTCTAAAAGCTTGTGCTGCTTCTTGGGAATACACGGGCCACATGTTCCCAGTGGCCTGTCTCCTCCCTCAGGCCTCATACTAATGGAATTAGGATTGACACCCACCCTCAGAGGAGCCGCACAGGAGTCAGAGCCTGGGGCAAAGCATGGGTTCAGCTCTGTCTCAGACTCATTGCCATGCAGCTGCTCCCCTTCATCCACTGTGAGTCCCCGGTACCACCTGCCCAGACCACCGCCCACCCAGGGTCTTAACCACTTAACGAGTTAATTTTTTATTCTGAATTGTCCTTTTGTTTCCTGATGCCTCTCTGAGTTGTTCATTGACATCTTGTTTGCCCTTCTTTCTGCCTGACTGCGGAAGCCTTGAGCTCTTCCTGTTTCCCCTCTCCTTTGGACTGAAGCCTTTGATTCTCAGACTGCTTGCCTGGGATACAGTCTCTCTCTGTCTGGTTGGTCTTCTTTCTAAGAATATGGTTTGCTCTTGCCTTTGCTATCCATTTAGTCCTTCGGGCCCTGCCTGACTCCCTGGGCCTCTGGCTTCCATTGCCAGTACAGATCCTCATCCCAGATCAAAATAATAACTGCATATTGTGTACTTATTGTATACAAAGCATTGTGTGACTTGTGTCAGAGATATAAAAATGAATAATACAAGTACTGTCTCTCAAGGAATTTATGATCGAATGTAAGGCCAATTTATTTGTAAAGGGCAGACTGGGATGAATTACCTAAGTGAGATTCAGGAAAGTGAAAGATGAAGTTCGGTGTGTGTGTGTGTGTGTGTTGTGGGCAGGGTGGTGGTGATCGGGGCAGTTTGCTTGGAGGAGGTGTGTGTGGGACTGATTTGAAGACGGGTAGGGCCATAACCAAGGGGATACATGTCTGGACAAAGAGTGGTGTTAAATTTGTCTAGACTTGTTGTAGTGTTACTCAACAGGGAAATAGTACTGTTTCACGGAAGTCACTGCTTCTGTGAGTGTGTGGTGCCTGGGCTGTTAAATATCCTGCTCAGTAAATGACATTGTGACCTCCAGTCACTGAGGCAAACCAACACAACTCTGACACTATTTCCAAATGCCGTGGCGGTGGTACCAGCCTCCTAGGCAAACCCCTCAACCTTGGAGTCATATGAGAAAATCCAGAAAGATCTGCTGATCTGTGAAGTATTGCCTAAGTAGGATTCAGTGGTAAGACAGTGAAGGTCTTTGAGCATGGGTGACAGACTCTGAGATACTCTTTGGAGAGAATTAGAATATTACTTCGGCAGTGAAATGGACAGCGGCACACAGGAGAGTCTGGATTGGGAGGTGGCGGGAGGGGAGAGTTAGGAGGCTGCTGAATAATTCAAAGAAGGGATGATAATGAATTTGTTGGATACAGCCTAGAGTCTCCTTCACTGGGTAAGGCCACAAGTTCAATGTGAGGGTCAAGGGAAAACTTAAGTTGACAGTGACCCCCAGGTTTTGAACCTGATGGTTAGGAGCATGGAGGCACCATACACAGGAATAGGGAGATCAGAAAGGGGACGTGGTTTCAGGGCAAGATGATGGGTTCAGTTAGGAGCCTGTTGTGTTTGTGCAGCCCAGGGGGTTAGTGAGTGACTGGAGTGGTGCCACCAAAGACCAGAAGCTACTTAATGAAAATGAATGATGCTACTTGAAAGACTATTTTTTAAGGTCTTTGAAACAAATTGTTTCTTAAATAAGCCCATCACACACAGCTACCTTCTAGTCACTTTGCCTCAACCACCCTCCTCATCTCTTTTCTCTTTCTTTCTTTCTTTGTTTCACATACAACATTGAACATAAGTAAATTTCATCCTAGTTCAGGTCAAAATGCTCCCCAAATCAAAATTAGCAATTTTAATTAGTGAAAGATTGAGCTTTTAAGTAAAGTATTAAGTAATAGATGTACCAAGAATGAACTAAAAAAGATGCAAGCTTTTCTTACTGATTTCAGCTTTATTCCCTGGTGTCTCTCACTGAGGGAAGGTCATGAGCAACAAGACACCAGCACATTGGATCCAGAATTGCTAAAGTAAGTTTTCTCCTCCGGCAGAGTCCCTGAGGACACTGAATCCGGCTGAGCTGTTCAGGGTTTCATATTCTTCCCCTAAGTAAATTAAATCAGGAGCACATCTCATCACAGAGACCCACAGAAAAAAGCCTGCTATACCTTCTTGGCAAGCAGTGCTTGAAATGGAGCTTTTAGAAATGCTAAAAGCCTGCCTCCTCCAGCCATCTGTGTTTGGCTGGTCCAGCTGCATCCACGGTGGGGGTGGGGGACAGGGCCATGGTGGCAAATTTCATCCACGTGTGAGCCAAACTGACTGAGTCCAAGGGGACTCCTTTCAACAATTTTTCTCTTTTGCTCAGTAACTTGATGCAATTCTTCCCCGAAGCAGCCATGGATCCTACTAGATATTTGCGTGGCAAGAGTGGCTGTCTAACCTCTTCCTCCCAACTTTGAAAGTGCTTTAAATGTGAGGGTAAATAAATACAAATAGGAATGTGTTGGGAAGATACAGTAGGGAAGCCTTCTGTGGCTCTGCGAGCAGATACAAATGCTGGCTTAATTAGAAAATCAATCTTGCTGTCCAGCTGATTGATTGCAGTCCTCCTCTAGAGGTGGGAAAGAGAGTCGAGTCATGACGAGATAATTTTTTCCTATTACTAAAAGGAGGCCTAATGTACATCTCTAAGCAATTCAGCGTGAAGAGCTTGTTAAAAACACACCACCTTTTCCCTCTTGTTAATTGAATCTTTGGGGGAAGGGAGGAGGACTAACAGAGTTTGTATTTGTGAAAACTCTTACTATTTTTTTTCCTAAGGATGCCTGAATTCTGAGAGATTATTTAATAACTTTCTTCAAAGAAATGGAACATTTTTATAGGGAGGAAGATGGACACCTGCTCACTACATCCGTAGAGCACTGCTTTAAGAGGCAGGGTTTATATTGCTGGAGCAAAGAATTTACCTGTTTGATGGTCAGTTCACACTTCTTGGTGTGTGCACTGTTCTCACCAAAACACACTGTGAGGATAAGGGTCAGATGTTATTTTATTTGCTCGGATGAGAAAATAGGCTCTGAGAGTTTAGCCTGACCAAGGCCACCTGGTAGCGAAACAGAGGAGCCTGGAAGAAAGGCAGTCTGCCCTCCAGGCCTTTGCATTTCTCACATACTGCTTGTCTTCTTAAGAAAGTCAGTGAAGGTAGCTGATCTATTTATGTTTTGTTTCTCTTTCATCCTGTTGGTTCTGTGGTCAGATCTGCTTTTCATGCCCCACCCTGCACACATCCTTAATCCAGAACATAAGTCTGGATAGAATAGCGTTCTCACACTTCTGATTTGCATTTGTTACCCTTAAGTCTTGGAAATGCAAAGCATTCTTGCCTAAGTTGTGGGGTGCCACCGACTGTCTCTCTGTTGCTTTAACTCTTCTCCTTCATTTGTCATTTTGCAAATCTGTATAATGATGCAGCTGCAGCTCTCCTCCACTGTGAATGATCTCTGCTGATATTTTTTTCCAGGAAAAAAGCCTCTTTGAAAACGTCTGCTGCACCTAAGGTTGGAGTGATGTTAGAAATGTTCCTGGCTTAAAAGATACCAAGAAAAAAGAATCCAGGTTTAAGAGATCCTGGAAGAATATCCCCCACTGCTCAGAAATCCTTTCCTCGGGTTCTTTCCTGTCCCTCAGTACCTCTGTTATTCCCCATGCTTTCACCCCAGACCCTCCCCAAACCCACATTGGCTCTTAATCTTGAGCTAAAAAGTTTTCACTCTCATTTCAGAGATGTTTTACAATTCAACCATTTCATGCACTCTTACATGTGGATTACATTTGTACTATTTAATCATTTCCAAAAAGCCTACAGCCAAGACCAAGCTTATTAGTGAGATGGAACCTGCATTCTTTGGGCAGTGTTTATCTCAGACTTCATTTTATGAGGAACATAGTGCAGCTTGGTTATTAAAATCAAGAGCGTTTGTCGCAATGGTCAAAGATGGTAAGAATAATGAAATTAAGCAAGTAGTTTCAAGATCTTATTTTCTCATTGTGGGTATTCACTTCAGAATAATGAACTTACATATTATATATTGCTACAATTATGGAAATCTTAAAAAATAAACCCAGAGAAGACATCAGCAATCATTTTATCAAATCCAACTCACTAAAAAGAAAAAAAGAGGGGACATGACTTCTCAGATCATGTACATGGAAATCTCTGACCTACAAAGGAAACATATATTTTATAAGGAGTATTTATTTGAGGCATCTATGTTTTCTCCACTCTGTGATCCTCTAGGTGTGGTGCTTAAGGGCAGTGAAATGAGTATTGGAAGCAGAAGGAAGAATGACTAACCCTGAGGCCTTTAAGAAGTGTGTGTGTGTGTGTGTGTGTGTGTGTGTGTGTGTGTGTGTGTGTGTGTGTATGAGAGAGAGAGAATTCAAGGAGAACAGTAACATTTCTATATAAATATTCTGTACATTGTGGACTTCTACCACTGCTGTGTGGAACACAATTCACATATTTTTGGGTAGAGTATAATTGTTATGATGTTATTTCCTAAGTCAAAGGTCATACAATTCAACCTAATTTATAAATTTATACAATTCAACCTAATTTATAAAAGGTCATACAATTCAACCTGATTTATAACTGAGGCTAGAGACTGTAGATCATTTCCCCGAGGTCACATAGTGACCTTGTGTGTGTATTTCTGAATACAGAAATAAAAATGTGGGAAAAAGAAACATAATATTTGACTTTGACATTGGCTTAAAAATATATTGTCTATGGTTTTATGTATAAAAGTCAATTGTTAAGCCATAGATAAAGAGTAAGCTGAAAACGGGTAATGGTTTGGTTTCATTTGCTCTGAGGTTGGTAAAATTCATGAAATACAGCTAATTCTTAGAAAAATTTCTCCTTTAAGTATTGAGATATTAAAAATATTTAAAATGTACTAGAATTCTGAGATAAATTCGCCACAGATTTATGACACAATAATGTTTTCAAATGCTCTAAAATTTCATGGGTGGCTTCACATTTCAGTAATATTTCTTTACATACAGAAAGGTCCGTGGAAAGTCTTGAGATAGATTCCTACCTTAAGCTTTTCCCTCACCCTCTCTGCTTTGGTTTTGAGAGACATTTGGAGTCCACTCACTTTGTGTTATCAGTGACCTCGTGAACACACTTAAGGTAAAAATGATGACAGAATTGAATTGCAGTATTTGAGCCTTAGAAGGTGGGGTTTGGCAAAAGTGTAGCCTATTGGAGAACAAAACTGGATGGCTTTAGGAATCCCTAATAACCCCTGCATGGTCTGCTGGTTGAAAAAGAGTCTGAGGCCAGTCTTGCTTAGGAAATATTTGTTAACGTTCTTGGAACTGACAAGAGGTCCTTTTGGTTAGACTGGCATTTTCTCCATTTGTGGTTTTCTGTTTATTTCTAAGTAATTCCAGATAACAATGGTAAGTCAAAAAATCAGGCAACAAACCCTTTGAGTGTGCTAGTTTAATGCAAATATAATTGGTATTATGTTGAAAGAATGTAGATCATTCAGGAAAAATAAAATGAGGATTAAACATTTCCACAACATCTTTTATCTCAGATGCAACTCAGTCCCCAGTCCTCTCCCAAATTCCATTTGCAATGCTTTGTTGTGTGACTTGGAAAATTACTAGAAAGATCTATGGAAGTGTCATGTACTAGATAACTGCTGTGGATGGCCAGGTACTTACGTTTATTTTTTCAATGACTCTTTCCCGTCACCAGTGAGTGAGGAAGGAGAGACATCACTGCTCCCGTTTCGCAAACAAGTTCACAGAGATGTGAATAACACATCCAGTATATATGAATAGCACGTGTCATCAGGATTTGACCCAAAGATTGCTCGATTCCAAAGCCCAGCCTCTTTTCACTTTTTACCATACCACTCTGCCTTTCATGAACATTTTTAGTGACTGTTCTATACTTGCCTCCTCCTTTTAGAAGAATGAGTGTAAGACTCTGTAACGATTTGGATAGGAGAGTAACATTGAGTAGGCAAGGTAAGATTGAGCCATTTATAGGCTCAACTAGGGATTTCATAAATAGCTACAATTGACAGATTTCAACTGTGGCCAGATGGCAGTTTTGGCTAGGAACAGCTCGATTCCTCGAAGGTAATTCTCTGGTACCAGTGTTGGTCTCTTCCACACTTGTTTGGGCTGGCTCAGCATGAAGTAAGATGGGGAGGATTCGTCTGGCTTGGTGTGAATCTCAGTATTTCACAGTGTCAGAAGTGAAGTGAAAGGAAAAGTAATAGACGTTGTCTGTTCTTTCCTCTTTCTAAAAATATTGCCACAAAGGGACCTGGAGTGCAGGTTGAAGAGAAATACACCTGAAATTCCCGTCTTCTCTCAGGGATTATTGATACTTGCTGCCAGCACAGACTCAACTTATTTTGAGATCAGGTATACCGTTGGTAAATGAATTATACTTTAGGCTTGAATTAAACTCATTTTTCCTTCCAAACTGTCCCAAATCTAATTGACCAGGCAACTCTCCACTTTGTATTCTTGTTTATTTGGAGAAAATATAGTCCATATGTTTCACATTCATTTATACTTAACTCATCAAAATGCTACTTGGCAATTGGTATTTGATCTCTCCTAGAAGATTCTTGAGGTGCTTTTGATAAGATTTAGTTCTTATAATCAGGAAATAATATTATGTCTGGAGAGAAACAAAGTTCCCAAAGGGCTCTAGGTCAGTTCAAAGCTCCATTCAAAATGGGTTATGGAAGGCTGAGTTTAGAAGAGTGCTTTTGTACAATTCACTGCCCTCCAAAACTGCCAGTAGAGATTGCTGGGTAAGGGATTGCTGGATTCCTCAAACAGTTTGGTTTAATGTCTATTGTCTAGCTAGAAATGAACAGATTGATAGATAACTATTTACCAAAATGTGTAATAACATGTTTTAAACATTATGAGCTCTGAATATATAGTGGAACATTAAAGATTTGTCTACATAAAAATTAAAAGCAAATGACTGACTGGTAAGTAATATTGGCAACAAATGTGCCAAGGGCTATTATATTTAACAAATGAAAAAATATATTTGAAAATAATAATGTAAATATCCCACTAGAAAAATAGATACAAGACAGAAGGAAACATACGTAAACACACACACACACATATAAATGGAAAATTAACATATGCAAAAATATTTGGTTTTATTAATAGTCAAATGCATGCGAATTAAACCAACAATGAGATGTAATTTTTAAACTAGCAAAATGGCAAAATGATGTTGAAATATTAAATGCTGCTGAGAGTTTTTTAAATAATCTGCTGGCTGAATTGTAAACTGGTATAATTTTCCTAGAAATGCATTTAACAATATGAATCAACATTCTTAAGAAAGTTCATGTCCCTTCATGCAATAATTTTACTTCTAGGAATTCATCCAAAATTGTGGGCAAAGATTTATATGCAAAAGTATTTACTGCATTGCTATTTTTAACATTGAAAATAAAGAAGCTAAATTTCTAATAATAGAATTAAATTATGGTTAAATAAATTAGGGTACATTACATAAAGCATTATTCATTCACTAATGTCACGTTATAACATTTGGAACATGCTATTGTATAACTGAGAAAAAGCAGAAAACGAAACTCTACTATATGATCCCAATATTGCAAAAACAAAATCAGACACACATATGTATGAAAAGACATATTTAAGAGAAACCAATTGTTATCAATGAGTAAATGACAGTATATATGATCTTAATTTTATTCTTTATAATTTTCTGTATTTTACAAATAATGAGCATGTGTTAATTTCATAATCATAAAACATAATAAATATTGCTTATAGTGACAGAATTCTTTAAATATCCAGTTCAAATTTCCAGATTTAGGTGGTAGAACTAACATATTGATCAAAAGCTGAAACGGTGCTTTTTGGGCAAGGGCTATTAAATAACTGGCTATTTTTTCTATCCTGTAGTCTGATGGCATTAGCATTTCCATCTTTGAAAAATAGTCTATGAATGAAATTTACTATTCTGTCTTCATATAAGACTGAGAATCCAGAAGAAAAAGTATTCACTCTACTTTGTCAGTTAAAAAAAAAACAACCCATGATTCATATGAGAAGAGTTTTCTGATTTCTGAATATAACCTAGTTGGGAATTTCTTTAGATACCTTGCTCTTTAGCTTAAAGGGAAAATAATTTTTTGAATAAGCCAGTTATCTTAAAGAAAGCATCTTTTTGGAAGACACTTTTCCCATGAGTTTAAACTTGATTGGCTTGATTTATCTACCTTATTAGGTAGAAGAGAGTTTGCATACACAGCATAACAAGATATGGTTGAGGAACTGGAAACCTATTACAGACATAATCTAGTCTAGAGAAGCAGTGTGGGGTGAATTAAAACCTGGGGTTGCATCTTACTTCTGCCACCTCAGAGATCTGTGAGCTTGTTCCGTCTTGTTATAGCTCTCGTCTACCGCAAAGGGTTCTTGTGAGGAATACATGTAATAATATATGCAAATTGTTATTGTTATCATACAATCTGTGGATGGTGGTACTAGACATTAGGCTCTTGTCTTACCTTAATATTGATGAGTTGGATCTGAAGTCTCCTGATAGAAGTTATTGAACAGTCACTGAAGCTTGCAACCCAGGCCTTCACAAATGTCCCTAGAAGTTTTAATTTAATCCTAGGAAATATGGATGCTGTACATTTGTTTGCTGGTAACTGTACTCTTTAATCACTCTGAAGGCCACCCAAATCAAGTATTCTTTGAAATATATTTGTTTCTTATGTATTTACAGCAAACTATAAAAGAAATGAACCATAAGCCACACATCTGTTTATTTTATAACCACATCATGTCTGTGTGCACCTTAATTTAAAAATAAATCAGCCAATTGGAACGTAACATTTGTGAAGAATGCTGTATGTGCCCTTTCATAATTTCGAAAAGTTGGGAAGGAGACTATTCTGGATCAAGAAGTGCAGTGGAGAAATCATGTTCTCAGTTGGAGGGGCTCTTAGCTGACGGGCTTGCCGAGAGAGACTGTCATAGGAAAGTGGAGTCTGCCTTTGGAGAAGGCAGTTGGCAACTATGTGTTATAACAGCCCCACAATAAGATTTTAAACTCCAGGCAGTAGATGTTAGACAGCCCAGGCCAAGGAAAATTAAGAGTTACCAGTTTAAATCCATGAAGTGACAAAGATGTTTCTGGAAAAAACATTTAACATTTTTTCCTTAATAGCAGACTGGGAAAAAATGAAGGTCAGGGGCTCTTATAGACACTGAGGCAGACCAGCTGTAGAGGGAAAACCAGGACCTCTTGCTGCTGAGACATTACTGCCAGAGATATATACTCCGAGTCTAATCGTGAGAAAACATCAGGCAGACTCAAATTGAGGGACATCTACAAATAACTGGCATGCAGTTCTCAAAAGTGTCAAGGAGTTGGGTGCTGCAGAAAGACTAAGGAACTACTCCATATTGAAGGAGACTAGAGACACAAGGAACTAAATGTTTAAGTCTGCACTGGATACTTTTGCTATAAAGAATATTATTGGGACAGTTGTTAAAAATTGAATGGGGTCTAATATTAGATGGTAATGATGTATCAATGTTAATTTCCTCATTTTGATGGTTTTATTACAGTTATGTAGAAGAATGTCCTTGTCTGGAGTAAATGTACTCTGGAGTAAATTTACAAAATTGTTGAGGGATTATATGGCATCATGTTGGTAAATTACTCTAAAATGGTTCAGAAAAAAAGGCTTTTTAAACAGTATTTGCAACTTTTTTGTAATTCGGAAATTATCTCAAGATAAAAATTACTTTTAGTATGAAAAAAAGGAATAAGAAGTTCTCCCTTTCTTCAGAGACGCCACTGTATAGTTGAAGGGCCAGGACAATAAAAATGAAGTCAGCAGAGTGGAGAGGGAGGCAGTCTGGTGACATGGTTCCCACCGTGGTCTCTGGAGCCAAATGGCCCATCTTCCACAGTAGCTCTTCCATTACCAGCCAGGAGACCTTAGTGGGGGTGACATAAAGTTTTAGGGCCTCAGTTTTCTCCTCTATAAAAAGGAGATGATAATAGTATAACCTCATTGGGTAATGTGACATTTATAGAGCACATGGCAAGTGCATAATAAATGATAGAAGTTATATTATTATCATTAGTTATTGGTGATTAAGCTCATGGTTATTAGTTGTCAGACGAGAGCTGCATCTAATTTCTGGCTCTGCCACTTTCTGTGTGACCTTGAGCAAGTTACTCATTTTTCTAAGGCTTGGGTTCTCCGTTAAAAACAGAAATAATAATCATGCTAATAACAGCCAGTAACAGAGTGGGTATGAGAATTAAATAAGATAATGCAAAATGCTTAGCACATTGTAAGCATTTTATAAATGTGAGTTATTGCCACATGAATACAAGATGAAATATAATGAGTTCTAGAAGGGAAATAAAAAGCATGTGGCAATTCTGAGGAGAAGGAAAAACCATCTAGGTGGAAGGAGAGGGGCGCACTAGGCTATAGAATTCTCTGGAACAATTGAGAGGATTGTACATGGTTAAGAGATGCTGAGGCTAGAAGCAAGGGCAGTGGCAGTAGGAAAGGGGAAAAAGGAATTCGGTGGTCAAGAGAAACGGGAGTCAACAGTGATCTCTCGGCATGAACAGAACATGTGCAGCCAAGAAGGAAAAGCCAGGGTGGAGAGAAGACATGGGATTAAAGTGTTCAGGGGATGCTGGCAGGCGACAAAATTGGCCCTAGAGAGAAATTTCTTCTCTAGAGAAAAGGAGCCTGGAGCGAGCATAGACACTGAGCTAACGAAGACTGTGAGTGGACGAGACTTCCAAGGAAGACAGCTCCAGGGAGAGAAGGAAGGAGGAGTCAGGAGCAGAGCCTGGGAAAACACCTTCATTTAGGGAGGACGAGGGTGAGATGGGATGGAGGGGAGGAGAGGGAGGTGGTGAGTGAGTCAGGAAGGTGCTGGGTAAGAGGCAAGGGAGTAGCGTGGTTCCCAGAAAGAAGGCTGAAGGTTGAGAAGAATAAAGACTGGGAGAAACTGGATTAGGTGGTTTAGCTGGTCCTTGCTGAGTTACAAGAAGGTAGAGTAGAAGCAGACTCCAAGGGGTTAAGTGGCAAGGAGGGTGTGTCTGAGTGAAGGGGCTGAAGTTGGAGGAAACTCCTTGAGGAAACACTAACACCCAGGCAGGCGTACCTGGAAGCAGACTAGCCTTCAGTTTGAAGCTGCGCAATTGCCCAGACCTTTCCCAGGCCCCAGGTGTACTAGCAGTGCCTTCCCATGGTTATGTAATCTGTAAAACTCACACATGTGGGATATTTGACACAGTCTGTTCAGGCTGCTTCTAACAAACTGCACAAACTGAGTGGCCTAAACAACAGAAATGTATTTTTCACAGTTCTGGAGGCTGCAAGTCTGATGTCAGGGTGCCAGCGTGGTCCGGTTGAGCCCTCTTCCTGGTCTGCAGACAGCATCTTCTCTCCCTATGCCCTCACCAGGTGAGAGGCTGGGAGAGACGAGAGACAAATCCTCTTTCATATAAACATCAGTCTCATCAGGAGATCGCTGCCCTCATGTCCTAATCCAGCCCTAAAACCTTCCCAAAGGACCCAAATACCATCTCCAAATGCCACCACATTGGGAATTAGACTTTCAACATAGGAATTTTGGAGGAGAACAGACATTCAGACCCTAGCAGTATTTAACAGCAGTCAGTTAAGACTACTGTATCTTTCCATTCAGGCCCTCTTGCATTCACAATTCCCCTGCTGTGGTGAATGAATGGCATTTGAGCATCCGCTGAGGGAACTAGAGTTAGGGTTTAAGGGGATAGTCTGTGTGGTTCACACAGAGTTAACATATAGTTAAGTTACAATGAACAGTCCCAGGAATTCTCCCTTCACCCACGGGGGCTGACTCATCCAGAAATGACACCAAGTGTGAATGTGTCTTTTGACACCTGGCATTAGGAAAAATGCGGAGGAGAAAAGGTTTGAAATGAACAGAGCCAGAAGCTAGTGTGTGAAACGTCCTTCTAATTATGAGATGTGTAAAATTGCGAGCAGAAGATCCAGTTCTTGTCAAGGCCCAGTCAAAATGCAAATCCTCTCCTATCAGATACGATAATCTAAAATTCATAATATACCACTGTAATGAGACATCGGTGGCAAACTGGTTAATGGGTGTTGTCAGCTCAAAGAAGATTTAAGATTAGTCACAGCAGAAAAAAGAACTTGAAAAGTTCTGAAATCTTTCAGCTCAGATACAAAAGAAACTTGATAAGAGATATTTACAAATTTGAGAAAAAAATTCTGCAAACTTGCATATTACCAAAATGGAGTAGGAAGATACAACTTTTCTAAACTACAAATAATAAACACATTTTAAAAAAAGTAACTATAGTGAAAAACAGATTGAATACAAATAAAAAAGCAATCGAAGAGAATGCAGGTAAAAAAATGTAGGGGAAATGTTGTATAGGCCAAATAGTTAATAAATAAAAATACTACATTATTTTTAGATATTTGTAGTATTTGTTCATTTTTTAAAAAAATGTAATTCGTTACATTTTCCTTATTCTAAATAAATATTCACTTTTGTACCTAAGTTTTTATTTGTAAATTTTAATTCTTTATTTTTAAAGGCCTCTCTCACCCCCAAATTGTATAACCTGCAGGCCCCACAAAACCTGACACCCCTCCCCTCATATAACCACAGTGCTTTTTCCTAGAGGTTTACTCATGCTTGAGCAAAAAGAGCTAGGATGTCAATTTGGGGCAAAGATAAAATATTAAATATTTCATTATTAGTAAATTTTAGACTAGGGAGGACCTGAGTGTTTTATATGCAGAAGGGAAGGAGCTAGCAGTAAGGGAAAGATGGAAATACTGCTGTCACAGGGACACTTGGAACAGGTCTCATATTGTGGAAAGGAATGGATTAAGACAGAGTGGAGACAAGAGCTTTCAAAAGCAGGTGCAGACAGAGAGCAGTGAAGGAGGAAAGAGGGGGAGTGGACTCTGATTAGAGTGGAGGGGCATGATGGAGTTCTAGTTCTGTGACCTTAGTCTTCTAGTTCACGTAGGAGGCCAGGTTATCACCTCAAGTATCAGGGGTGGGTGGTTTTATGGATTTCCAAACCCTGAGCATGTTGTTGAGAACTGTTTTGTGGAAAAAAAAAAAAAAGTGCGAAATAGCTGTGATGGACCTGCTCTTATCTTCCCAAACTCTGCCTACTGGTCCCAAGACACTGCACCCAGAGACCCTCCCATGGATTTGTCAGTATCTGACTAAAGCAAAGACCGAGTCTGGGGATAGCCCTATGCTTTTTTCCTATTCTAGTGTCAGAATGATCAGAGAATAAATCTGAGGTAATAACGCAAGGTTGGTGAGGAGACTGTCAGGTGGAGAACTTGAGTTGTTGCCTAGAGGAAAGACACAAGGATTTATTTATATATGGCCTTATTCCACACAGGATTTAAGGCAGCTTACAAGAATGCATGCAATAAAATAGCAAGATGTGGTCCATAAATAAAAAATCAAGTCTAGCAAAAGCATAAAATATAGAAGAGAAGACTTCAGATGCAGCTTGTCAGGGGTCTTCAGGTAACTAAAGGGTTGCCATGTGGATGAGCATTTAGGGTTATTTGGTTCAAGAATGGGGGGAGGGGATACAGCGAGGCACGTACCAGCACAACAGAAGGCAGAACTTTCTAACAAGTGCAGCTGCTGCACAGTGGAATGGAGGTCATGTGCTCCTCCTCCATCACAGGAGGCATTAAACAGAGCCAGGTAGCTCTTTTCTGGCCTGCTATGAGATCCAGCTGATGCAGTGTGTAGACTGGCCCCTGACACACCCTTAAGATCAGCATTTAATGACTGTGTGACAGGAACTTTTCTAAACAATGTCCTGTAAGTCATGAACTAGTCTAAAATACTCCACACAATAATAAAAGCTTGTCAACAGTATTACTGAATATTTCTATGACCTACTGTATTATTGCTTACTTTTAAATGTCATTGCAAATTGTAAACCCCAGATTTGTGAAGCAGAAACGAGTAAGCTGCACATGGGAGGAGGGGTGGACTGAGAGGTCCGTGAGTTATATCAGCTCATCATTCCCCTGCTCTCTGAGTCGTCACTGGCCGTTTGCTGAGCTTATGGTATCTGTTCACACAACATTCAGCAACAATGGTTCTTATTCCTTATCATCTGTCAGGCCTGGTCCTAGGCCCTGGGGAGACAATAGTATGCCAGAAAGACATGTTCCCTGCTTTCAGAGGGATTGCTGCTTAGTGGGGAAATGACATTAATGAAAATAATCACATCTAAATACTTACAAATTCTGATACACATTATGAAGGAAGAAAAGAGCATTCCAGGAGAGCGGATAGCTGTGAGACCTGCTAGAGCATGAAGGAAGAACATGTTTTCTGATATCATTATGTATAGGAAAATGTGGGGCAGGGATCGGAGTTCAGAGGGAGAGCGTTTCAGGCTGAAGGGATGATGTGAGAAAAGGCTCAGAAACAGGAGGGAACATTTGAGGAACTGTGGAGCCAGAGCAGCATGAGCAGCCTGGGAGGGAGGGTCCCGGGTGTGCTCTGAGGACTTAATGGTGAGGGAAACCCTTTGGTTTTACCAAGAGGGAATACGATCATATTGATGTTTCGCTGTGTGTGTGTGTGTGTGTGTGTGAAACCATTAGCTTTAGAGTAGGGTGTAGACTGGGGAGTGAGGCTAGAATAGATGTAGGGAGACGGTTCAGGAGGCTGCATGATGGCTCAAGGTGAGAGATGGCAGTGATTCGGACAAAGGTGGTGGCAAAGATGGAGAGAAGTGAAGGTTTCCTAAGGTGAGCATGAGATAAGAATGAGCAGGATTTGGTGATGGACTGGATGGGAGGGAAGGTGAGGGAGAGGAAGTGGTATCAAAGACTCCCAGCAACTTGACGGATGAGTGTTCCGTTCACTGAAGGGGTGCATAAAGATAGGGCTGGCTGAGACACTGGCAGAAAGGAAACAGAGACCTCATCTTACCTGGTCCAGGGTTAGAAAAGGCAACCAGTTCAACTGATTCCAGTTCAGTTCAGCTCTGCAGTTGCATCCTATCCCGTCCAGTTCAACTCACCCTGTGGAGCAGCTGCCAAGTAAGGCTCTGTGAGTGGTCCAAACAAGTACGAGCCGCGCTCAAGGTGGTTGCACGGTCATCTCCTGTACTCTCTTGTGCTTGATGATGGCCCAAGTGACCACAGCTCTCCAGGCAAAGTGCAAAATGCCTGCAGAGACAGAGGTGAACTGCCCCCAGACTACAGCAGTTAGTGCCACCCACAGAGGGTCTGGCTGACTTACAAAGGATTGGACTGACTTTTTCTAAAAATGGAGGTAAGACTCCAGAGGGTGCCTTTGAGTTTACTGGGCAAGGGCTGACGTGAATGTGGGAGAACCTCAGATTTCCCTTTGTTGGTCTATACTGACAAAACCCTGGGGATTGGAGTGTGTACATTTGTTCTCAGCCCTGGCTCTGTCTCAGACTGCCAGGTGCTTCCTAAAGGATCCTGTGCTCCTGTCCTCATCTCCATGGGTAATAACTACTCTCTGATGACCCCATCTATATTTTACAAGAGCTAATTGAAAAGTGTCTGATAGCTGGGGATTTTCTGACAAAGGTAGTACACAAATCTAGTCTATGTATCTGGGGATGATGGTTCTAGCCCCATTGCTGCTCAAGGTTACAAGTGGAAAGCAGGACCCCAGGTTCCTCTCTCCACCTCCAGCCATGTCGGGCATCCTTATGCCCCTTCCTCATGACCCTTCTGTGTCCCATCTCCCAAGTGCCACCACCACCCCTCCCCCAACTCCACGCAGAATCTCAGTAAAAATACCATTGTCTAAATGCAAATACCTCTGGGAGAAATCATGTGCTTTACCAAATTCTGGCTCTTAATAATAGCGATTATCCCTTACACAGCCAACTCCACTTTCACGATGTGCTTCTCTGCATGTTTCATTTAATGCCCACACGGTCTTGTTGGGGTGGTAGCATAATCATCCCAGGGAGGCTAAGCTGCTTACCCAAAGTCATACCCCTGGGTAGCGGCTGAGCGGGGACTCTGCAATTCATGCTCTCACCTCTCTGCCAGAGAGTTGTTCCTTCTGGTTAAAGCAAACAGATCGGGGTTGGGAGGGAAGCTTGAAGACGTTGTGAGCAGAGAGGATTTTCCTGTTATCCCTTGAAGTTACCCACCACATGCAGCTGTTGATGTCTCCCCACTTAATGGTAGCCCAGCTGTCGGCACAACGGCGGAGTCCAGGATGTAAAGGGGGCTAAGCCTGCATTTGAATGCTGATCTTTCACCTCCTCGTATGTGACCTTGAGCAAATTATTACAAATTGGGGCAGTATACAATGGAGCAGCCATCATAGGGCTATTGTAAGGAATAAATGAATTAAAAAATACATATATATATACTGTAATTTCTGAAACATAGTAAATACTTTTAAAACGTTATTTTGGTGGTATTCCAGGGCCCAACTCTCTGGTTCACCTCAATTTGAATGGGGGGAGCGAGTAACTCTGAAGTGCTTTTTCGCTCCAATTTGGTTGGAAATGACTAACAAAATACTGTGTTGAGAAGGATTCTGAAGTTTACTCTGAGATCAGCTGAATTAATCAGTGTTCCCGTATGTGTGCTGTGTAATTTCACCCTTTCTTGAGTCATTTGTAAGGCCTGTCACGGTCTGCGCCTCTGCTTCTCAGCTTCATTGTCTGCCTTGGGCATTTGCTCAGATTTTTTTTGATCAGGACCAGTCCAGTGATGTTCAGACTAAGTGCAGTTTCTAGCTCACAGGGGCACTGCCTGCTTGGGTGAGAGCAAAGAGTCCAATGAATAGGAGCTATGTATGGATGGGTTCTAACAAGAGGGGTCAGCAGGCTGGGGATTCAAAAATAACTACACTGTAGCAACTCTGGGTGAGCAACATATGCTGTATATTTCCATCCAAATAAAAGACATTCATTTGGAAGACCCTGGAACAGCTGTAACTTGAGATTCCCACAAACGCTTGGAAAACTGTCAGTCCTTTCTGAGTGGCAATAGATACAGAAGCAAGACTACCAGTATGAATTCAAAACTGAATCTCAGAAACAGGGCCTGGATTAGCCTTCTAAGAAGCCAGCATTCTTTAGCACTGATCTGGCCTTCAAGTATTTTGGGGACAGTATTTTTATGAAGCTTACTGATTAAACATTTGCTGATCTCTCTCCTGGAGGAATTATAGAAATATAATAATTGTTATGAATGATCGCCTAGAGTAGGGCTTATCAGAGATTCCAATCTGCAATCTGCAGAGAATTCTACCAGTGTGCTATGTTTTTCTTTTGCTTCTACCAAATTTATCAATGTCTCAGGTCATTATTTGCCTGATCACAACAACATGCGTTCATGAATATGTATCAGCTAAAATCCTGCAATTTCATGTGTTAATTTGTTCATGTCTTTAGGTGCTTATAGCAATTAAATGAGACCTTGATAAATTTAGAGGAAATAAAAAAGCTTTGATATTATGAGTGTTTATGTGGTTGAACTGTAGGCTCTGAGATAAATAGTTGTTTTGTGCAACTATTAACTCATTTATTGGCTTATTAAATATTTTCCCATTTAGTTACATTTCTTCTTAGGAAATAAGTGGTCTCTTCTTGACTACGTCATTTGGCCTTCTTCTTTTGTTCATTTTAGCTTGTGAATGCAATTAATCCTTATATTGGCTCATGTGAGTTAAGTGTGCTGTCCTGTTAGGGTTGTATCAGGGGGTCTGAGAATTTATATGTAATGACTTTGGGCAGCCACAGGGCAGGCTGCTTAGGGGTCAGATTCTGTCACAGTCCCATAAGGTCAGAGGGGACCTGGGTAGGGAAGGGATTCAGGGTAGCAGAGGTCACCGGTGGAGAAGGGGCCAGTGACCAAGAGCTCTGGCTGCCTGAGAAAGAAAAGCTGGGAGTTGTGACAGCTCTGCCAAGCACAGTGGTGGGCAATCCCAGTGGTGGTGTTCCAAAGGCAGGGCTTGGTAGAGTAGGGATTTGAAGTGGGGTCGAGAGAAAAATCACCATCCTGGGAACTGGGACATGCCAGGGTGGAAATGACGCTAAGGCCCAAAGGAGTGAGAGGGGCAGTAACTAGGTCACAAGCCACAGCTCCAGGAAGGGATGGGGTGAGGTTGCCAGATTTAACAAATTAAAATACAGGACACTAACTGTTAAACTCAGATTTCAGGTAAACAAAGAATAGTTTTAGAATAAGTATGTCCCATGCACTATCTGGACATGCGCATACTAAAAATGTATCTGTTGTTTATCTGAAATTCAAATTTATCTGGGCGTCATGTATTTTATCTGGCAGTCCCAGGTGTGTACAGGGGACAGTAGTCAGTGCTTGTGTGCTCAAGGAAGCCTCGCTAGTCTGGGAAGATAGAGGGGCTGACTGGGGGGAGGCTGGTGGGGTGGAGGGGGATGAAGCTGGGCATGTGTGTGTGTGTGTGTGTGTGTGACAGAGAGAGGAAGACTTAGAGACTAATCCTGAATAATTTTATGTTGGCTTTAAGACCCACTTATTTTCATAATTTCTCACTGCTTGTGGGGGAGGGGCAGATGTTGTTTTGCTTTGCAAGCACAAGTTGCACTTGGCTTGTGTCAGAGTCAGGATAGTTACTGATTTGTAACATGAAACTGACAAAACTGTGTGTACCCAAAGCAACGCCATGTCATTGAGAAGGAAAATTTCAATCCTCCAAAACAGTTGTCTGGATAACAGTGAACACATGAATATTTGGAAACATCTGGATGATTGCTATCCTCTGTATAAAAAGCCACATGACTGACTATATTTTTTCCATTTTTATTCAGATATTTTGGAATAAGGTAGACAGCCAGAGAGGCTCATCTCCAAGAGAGAATGCATTATCATCATGAGGTAGGATATTTTCAAAACTGCTTCTTGATTTTTTTTCAATCTGTTTGATTTGTCTTCAGTCCTTCTAGTCATTTTATTGATCATTGGTTCCCATCCTACTCCTGCCCAGTGCCTAGAACTGTGCTTGGCACATAGTAAATGTTGAATACACTTTTGAAATGAATAGACGGGTAAGTGAATATATTATTCTGAAATAATTTAACCTCCAGTACAGAGATTATACTAAGCAGTGAAAAACTATTTGTTTAGAAGGGAAGAGAACACGTGTTTATTGACTGTGCACTATGAGACAAGAACTGGGCCAGACAATAATACATTATGTGTCCATGAATGTGTACACATACATCTGTAGATATATGTATTATTACAGGCACCTTGTGAGTAAGTATTCATAGCCTCATCATACAGTTGAGTAAATTCAGAGAGGTTGAATAGATTATGAAGATCCTCTTCTACTAAGAAGCAGGGCTGGAATATGAGCCCTCATCTGTCTGAGCTTTTATGACATCTCCACTGATTCCATGCAGACTTCCTGGACTAATCTGAAGTCATTGTTCTTATTTTGGGGAGGTCTTTTATCACTTTGAGAATTTGATGGAAGCCAGATTCATCTCCCAGAAACATGACATAGAAAGGATATTCCCAGTTTTATGAGCAATGTGGATTCGTCAAGGATCCCTGATTAGGAACCTCATGATTAGGATTCAGATTTCTTCCTGTAGAGTCAGAGCTGAAGATCAGAAGCAGCCAGAACTGGTGTCAGTGTGCGTCTTTCATTCCTGCTGGGATAGCAGTAGTTCTACCAGTAAATATATACAACATACTATATATATATATAATATATTAATGTTAAAAAAATATAGATCCTCTAATTCCTACTTTTCCTCATTTAGTGATTAGAAAATTAATAAACAATGGTCACCCAAATAAAATTGTGTCAGGTGCCAGGAGCACAGCAGTGAACAAGACAAATGTAGTCTCTGCCCAGAGGCAGAGTCACCATGAAGCTAAAGAAGATTAAACTTTGTGTCCCCTCACTAGCTCAGCCCCTTTTTTTTTTTTTGAGGCCCCTGGAAAGTGTTCATATGATGGAGCATACGTTCTTATAAAATGTGCAAGGTAAGATATATTGTATTGTTTTTCTTAAAGAGCCAGTCCCTTTCCCCGGCTGGGGAAGCTCAGGTGCCTGTGTCTGCCCAGTCACTAACCCCACGGAACTTAGTGAGGAAGGACTGACATTGGACGGTTGAGTAACTGCAAGAGTGAGGGATCTTGGGGTTGGGGCGTGCTCTACTGCAAGGGGATTTAGTCTTTTGCAGGGTGGTCATTTAAGCTGAGATCTGAAGGATGAATGTTTCGGTTTTGTTTCTTTGTCAGGGGAGGAGCTGCAGGTGGAGGGGCTGTGGATGACAAGGCCCTGGGCCAGGAAGGGCAGGGCTGGTTTGAGGACTGAACTGAGTACCCCGTGGCTGGTGGGCATGGAGAATGAGGGGAGACTGATGGGTGAGGAGACTGAAGTGGAGAGCCAGCAGTTTTCCTGGGACCCCATAGGGCCCACTAAGCACTTTGAACTTTATTCTAAGGAAGGTGAGGAGCTGCCAAAGGGGACTTAGATGATCAGATTTGCATGTTATGAAAACACTCTGGCTGGAGGGTGGAGAATAAATTTTTTTGCTTTCTTTTGTTTTGTTTTTAACTTCTAGAAATACCACCTGGAACACAGCTGTGACTTGATAAACAAGTGATATATTCCTTGGTGCAGTGAGGGGAAATAATTATCTAAAGGCCATGCATCTCAGTATAGGAGGGGCCAGGGGGCCCCAGCCAGCATGTGACACACAGAATCAGAAGGGCAGGTGAATCAGGGCAGCAAGGGACAAGCTGGGATACCTGTGCTGCTGTTGGTGGTGGGTGTGGATAGTGCTGGGCTTTTCTGGCACCTTTCATTCTTTCTCCATCACAGTTGACATCAAGCTGGAAGCAAGGAGGATTGAGGGAGACTTTAGGAGACCAAACATCTCGAATCAGCAGCTTGTGACGAGGATAAATATGATGTCAATGTCAGTGTCAAAAATCATGCCACCCTTTAAGAAGCCTCTAAAGCAGTAGTGACCTTGCATGTGGAAGAGCCAGTGAAAACCGGTTCATCTAGTAGACTACATGCAGTAGATTTCCAAACTTTACCAGGCATGTTGCTCTCACCTCTTCCCAGTAGCTTCCTCCATTCCTTACCTGGTTAGACTGGTTTTGGCCCACACTTTGCTCTCTTACTTCTCCCCTGCAATTGCTCATAGTTTGTTACTATCAGAGAGAAACCCTGAAACTGACTTGGCCCCACAGAGATTCTATCTGTGAGATTCTATTGCATGGGATGTGACAAAAAGATGCCTCATGGATTAGACCTGCACAGAGTTCTGAAGACGTTATTTGGGGAACCTATGACCCAGCTTTCTCTGACGGCATAAAATGGGTTCAGCAACACTTAGCCACTGAGGTCCAGCTCTGTGGCTCTGGCTGACCAAGAAACATGGTAATAATTCTTAATAGGGTGTTTTTATTAACTGAAGGAATTATAGAATATATTTTAGATGAAAAAGAAGTGTTTATGCTTAAAGAGTAAGAATCAATTGTCCATAAATTTGACTGATAGCCTTTCATTTGTGATGATGATAGATAAATAAAGAGTTAAGACATTTTCAGAATTACAGTAGCATTTCTT
The DNA here is from genome assembly GCF_036321535.1 of Camelus dromedarius. Lineage (NCBI taxonomy): Eukaryota > Metazoa > Chordata > Mammalia > Artiodactyla > Camelidae > Camelus > Camelus dromedarius. The sequence goes on from NC_087437.1 coordinate 46,462,863, forward strand.
ATCTGTCTACATTAAATCATGCTCCAGAAACTAATGCGGACTCCACATTGCCTGTAGTCTAGTACAGAATATCAGCATCTAGGGTTAAAAAGCTCCAGGAAGTCAGGAGCAAGGCTTTCCACGTTCCCATAATCTATTGGCCTGGAAAGCTTTTCTTAGTTTTTCTATTTGTGTTCCTGTCAACTTGAGTGAGAGACTGAGGAAGTAAGCCAAAGGAAGGAAGAGGAGCTGCTGGTCCCTGTCCAAGGGGGTGAGAGGGAAGGGTGGGGAACCAGAGAGCGTGTGGGGTGGGAGGCAGTTGTGGGCAAGGGAAGCTAACCAGCGGCTGCTGTCAGCCCTAACCTATTTCCTTCAGCCCCGGGAGCTGTCCCTGTCTCCGTCCCTGCTCTCAGCAACAGTGACACCGCCTTGGGCGACTCTGCAGTCATCCCACACTGAATGATAGCTGTCCCTGCTGTTTTCTTAAATGTCACCAGAGAAAGACATTCTCTCCTCCCTAGAGTACACATGCTCTACTTGTGGATAAGTGGGCACTTGGTCCCATCTTCCCACCTTCCAAAAATTGGTCACCAATGAATCACAATTTTGTCAACTTCTCTGGTATAAGAAGTCATAGATGGAAGTACATAGAAATGATTTCTTTAATGTGATGTCCTTTCTGTGTGGCAGTAAAATGACTTTCCTGCCATCAAGAGAAACATGTGCTTTGAATTATTTTTATAGCCTTAGAGGCAGATCTGTAAAAGGCTGTCTGTACCTGATAGCTCTGCTTTTATTGATTCTATTCAGGATTATATCATTCCTTGAAATGTTGGGGAACAGGAAAAGAGAACAAATACCTGTTGATTGTCTGTTAGTGCTTTGCAGAATTTGTTAGTGTAAATTTTAATTCCTAAACCTCATTGTCCAAGCAATATAACCTTCCACATATTCTAAAACAGCTTCATTCCTAATTTGAGCCCCTGACTGGTGCCAAGAACTTAGTTAATTCAGGGTTTCTGACCCCTTGGAGTGATGTCTAAGTCTTGAGGGACAGTTGCTGATACATTGTCAGTGTGGGGCTACTGGACATTGGGGAGTGGTTTGGGATCTGGTCCTCAGCACTGTATCAGTCCTACTAGACTGAAAAGCCAAGTGGGGAAGTTGTTGATCCACCCACCAGCTGCTGGGTTTTCCCTTGGTCCTATTCACGAGGTGTCTTCTTATTGCTCCTGGTTATTTCCCTCCTCTTGAGCCACTCTGGGGTGTGGGGACCCTGTGAGGCTGTTGGAACCCAGAACCACTTATCTTATTGCATCTTGACTCTAACCCTGGGTATTTGAAATATTATTTTCTGTTTATAAAGGAGGGAAAATGGGACTCAGAGTAGCTAAGACCTCACCCAAAGCCTCATAACTATGAGTGGTAGAGCCCAATCTGCTTTCCACACCCATGTGGCTCCCTTCATCAGAGTGACTACCTGCCCAGCTTTATCCCCTCACTTCTAAGAAGCCTCTTCTGATCCCCGGAGAATAATGTCTGCCTCTCTAGAAATCTCACAACCTTTGCTGTCCAAATGTTCGGGGTGACATTTAACCATCACACACTGCTCTATGTGCTAGTTATCTGTAGACATGTCAAGATAGTCCTAATTAGGCTGTGGCTCTTGGAGGGCGAAGACCACTTCTTGTGTTTTTCTTCATCTCCTTCGCTACTGTATGTAAATGCCAAATGCTCAATCTATGATTGGTTACAATAGAAATCGTGTGTTAAGAAATACATTAGTAAATGGACGAATGTTCACCTCCTGTGACCACTTGTTCTGTCTGTGTGGTGACTGCACCCTAGTTAACGATATGGTTTAGCCTGTCGACATCTACTCTTGCTCTTTCAACTCCACTGTCCTTAATCCATTCAGTTCCCTGGAGAGCATATAGATCCAGCAGTGATGTGGCTTTATTCCAGGCCTCCCCTCCTGCTCTTCCTACAGAATCTGCTGGGCACCCCCTCCCCAACTCCCTGACTGTTGCAGTCCCAATTTCCTGACTCCATGCCCAGGCTCTCAATATCCTATATCCTCTGCTTCCTTTTTGTAAAGACATGTCATTTAGACTCTTACTTAGCTCATTGACTTTGGGACATCCTGCTGTTCTGTCACAAGATTGGTTCTCAACCCTGCATGCGCCCTTGATTGTCTTAGGAGACTCTGGGAACAGTCAGTGCTGTTCCCACATTGGCCCCTGGCATTCTCACTAATGGGGAGAGTGCTCATTGTTCTGCCAGTGCCCTTGTCTTTCCACCAGGAGAGAAAGATTATTATACTGGGGACATCTGAAAAAATCCTAATAATAACTGATCCATTGGTTTAAGCACAGAAGTCCAATTTAATTTTAATTATTCTAATTAGAAAATAGTTTAGATTAAAATCTATAGTGAAAAGTGGGGAATGATATAATTTTCTATATATTCTATGGCAAAGTTTAATTCCCGAAGTTAATCCCCACAAAGTTGTCAAGTCTGTTGGTTGTAATGGATAGAAATCCAATTCAAATTAATTTCAACAAAAGAAGAGAATTAATTGTCTATGTAACTGAAAAGTCTAGGGCTTTAAGCACAGTGGGATCCAGGTGATATCTGTCTCTTTTTAGATCTGTTGACTCTGTTTTCCTTTGTCTTGGACCCCAGCAACTTCTGGTTTGGGTGGGCTTTGCAGCTTGCAATCTCAGAGGCAGAGAGGCCCTTTTTCTTTTAGCATCCTCATAATTCCTGAAAAAGTACTTCTGTTGCCTCTGTTTGCATTGTGTCTGCTGTTAGACTGATCAGTTTGGATCATGTGTCTTCCCTGTGGTTGGTGGTGCAGGACCCTGTGATTGTGAGCCCCTCTAGAGTCACATGAAGTGAGGAAAAAGGCAGATTCCAAAATGAAACAATGGAGGGAAGAGCAAAAAAACCCAACCAAAGTCCACCTTGTTTGGCAAGTGGGAGTTTATGAGTTAGGCCCTTTGTAATGCTTTCTTGCCATGGTGAGGTGGGTCCATGCACTAGAGAGGGCTAAAGGGGACCAGCCTCTCTTATTAGGTTCAGGTACTGTGCTGAGAACATTAAATGCACCATATCCATTAGCTCTTGCTGGATTCAGACGTTTTAAGAGTCAGACATCACCAAATGAGGTGAACTAGTCCTCATGTGAAAGGAGGGCCCTTCATACCCTAAACATTCACAGCTTCTGTTTCCCACATGGGTACCTGACGCTATTCTTGATTTCTTTCTTCTGACCTCCCCCAGTGTCTAGTCCACTGTTTACCAGTCCAGTTTTATTGTACCAATTGCCCATCTGCAAAAAACCTCCAAGCTACTCTCCCCTTCTGCCTGATAGTTCCAAACATAGACCTCCCCTGCCGCCACCCCATCCTGGTTGACTTACTCTGTGGGCCATTCAGACTAAGCTTTCAAGGTGGCCCTACCATGATATATTGGTTAGTTCCACCCAACTGACATTCTCTGAGGTAGAGTTATCCCATTTTCTCATCTGAAGACACAAAGTTTCTGAGATGTAAAGGAACTTTGCCAAAGACATGTATCTAGACATAATTAACTGAATATGGAGTTAAACCCAAAGCCTGATTATAGGTTCACCAGGTACTAACTATCTTCGGTTAATATGCTTCAAGTCCTTATAAGTCCTTGCATGTTTGGCAAGTCAAGATAGAATTTTTGGTCTAGTCAATAAAGATACTGCAGCTTGGGATATTCCTAGAAGATGCTCTTGCCTGAATTTTGAGTTGAGAAAAGAAAATTAAGATTAAGAGGAGAGGGAAACAGACTCACTATGAAGGTCGGCCTGTTTTTGAGAATGGTGCTTACCAGAATTGTGCTTCCCGGAATTGTGCAGTATACAACTTGAACAACCTTGCATAGTGGCCCTTCAAGGAAAGGGCTAATTATAAACTTAATTAAAAATAAATCACCATTTAAATTATATGATTTGCTTAAAGAAAGTTAAGCTTCAGGCTTATTTGTATTACTTATATATGTATAGTTGTATATTAAAATTCAAAGGAACAGCAATATATCTGTGATCTACTTGAGCCCAGCAATTTCTCATATCTGATGCATTTGCCTATAGGGTATCAGATTGTTGATTCTCTGCAAAGGCACAGCTTTCTGATTCTAAGGATAAAAATTATATAAGCATCAGAAACCAGAGGCTTCTTTTATTTCAAACAGCTCTTAACATTTTGACAAGTTAAGCACAAATGAATCATAAATGTACAGATTAAATTTCTCTTGGAATACAAATGGGTTTAAATTAGAGGAGGAAAAAGTGGTTGGTCAAATGCATTCCTATTTTGCTGAGTCAAGAACTTTCAAAAAATAGCCTAGTGTTTGAAAAATCTGAATATGCCCTAATAAAACCACAAATGTGAATATTTCCATATTTTAGTGTTCTGTTTCCGTTTCAGAGTCAAAATGGTTTAATGAGCATATTTAGAAAGGAATTCTCTCCCTTTCCCTAATTAGTGGTTTTTCTTATCTGGCATCCTTTATAGTTTTACTTGAATTTCTCTACTTCATCATCTGAAGTCAAATAAAAACATAAGCTGACTTTCCCTAATTAAGACCGTGACTGCTTCTATGTGAGCTCCATTGTTTACCTGAGTAAGAACCTTCTCTGCTTGTTGCAAACACCACATGACAGGAACACTCATTATTTGGGTCACTGAGTGAAAACCATCAACAAGACGCACTTAAAAAGAGTGAGAAAAATAAATTGCTGTTTATCTGCTCCACATCCCAGATTCTTTAATAACATGATCTGACTTGGATTAGATGTATTGAGAAAAGTTAAAAGGGTGAAAGTAAAGTAAGTAATCCTAAGGAAAGAAACTAAGTTACCTATCTAAGTAAAAGAGGGGTCAACCCTTGAAAAGATAGTGAGCACTGAATCCAAGTAGAAATCATGTGTTTACTACACCCTCTTACTGGATGAGAAGGGCAGAGATTCATCTTCCTAGGAGATAAGCAGAACTAAATTGCCACATGGACAAAAAGAAGGGGGCCCGAGATGGCAAGAAAGAAGTAGATGAGGGTTTGGCGTGGTCGCATAGGTGCTTAGCCCAGGAGGAGGCACCCTGGGGAGAGTTGAGTGATTGAACAGGGCAGAGAAGGGAGGTGCCCATGAGTAAAAAGATAATTAAGCAAGAAGCTCCTTTCTTGGTAGCTACAATCATTTTTTATTGATCGAGCACAATCAGTTGTGAGTATTGCAGAGCCCTCGCTGCTAGAACTATACTGTTAAGAGCCATGAGTTATGACTGTCTCAGCAGAGCAGGATGCTTAAAGAAATACTGAGATGAAGTGCCTATCTGACAAAGAATATTGGGACAGGATCCATATTCATTGACATCAACTTTACTACTAACTTTTGATTTTCAGTATCACCTTGGAGACCAGCTATGTTATTTTTAACATCTGGGTTGATTCTTCTTTACATTTCCCAAGCAGCCTTCTGCACCCAGTCTTGAGAGCTTGGTTGTGTCAATTTGAGGGAGAAGTGGGTCAAAAAGAAATCAGGTAGAATCTAATCCAAACAGAATTGCAAATAATTATCAGTCTTGCAGGGTACAATAAAAGAATGCAAAGATATAGTGTGTTTTTTGGATTCTGGGTCTAGAAAGGGAGAATTCCAGGGAATAGAGATGGCAATGTCACTTTTTTTTTTTTTTTTTTTTTTTTTTTGTCCTCTATGTGAATTGGAGCTGAGGAATGGCTAGACTGTACTGATAGTGCTGATTTCAGAGTCATCTTGAACCTCAAGCAAAAACCTGCTTCTGTGCTTTGGGTGGCCCCAAAGCCCTCAAAGCCCTCCAGCCACCCACCTGTGTACCTGTTACGGGAAATCTCTTTGTCAACTCAGCATCTACCCTCGGTCAGTTTGTTCCTTATACTCTTACAGTTTGCAAGTAGAGTCTTCAACAGCAAGATACTAGACAGCTTCTAAAGGGATAACGCTGCTATCTGATAGAAAGGAGCCGTTGTACAAAGCACATTCAATTATAATTATCACACAGCTAGATAGAAGAAAATATGAGCCCCTTTCCTAGAGATTTTTGAACAAGTTGCTTTGAAGATTCACCTGAAGGGAAGCATCTACCATGACTATGTAGCCACATGGAGGCTCATGAGTATTTTTCTGTTTAGATATTTGAATAAAACTCAAGGGAAACAGTTTGGTATAATAAACAGAACATTGGCCCTATATGGAGCCTGATAGACATGGGTTTAAATCCCACCTTTGTTGCTCACTAACTGAGACATTGAGCAAGTTACTTTTAAACTCCTTGGATGTCAGTTTCTTCATCTGTAAAATGGGGACAATAGCTATCTTTGAAGGGAAGTACCAAAAGAGATAATCTAAGTAGGTCACCTGGCACCCATTGGGCTTGCAACAAAAGTTGGTTTCCTTTCCCTCTTTCTTTCCTCCAAGTGTCCTCACTTGCGGAAAATGATTTCTTTACAGTGTTTTTCAAAAGGCTCAAAAATTCACCCAAACTTCATGAGCGTGGAAGGACTCCACCAAACAACCCTTTAACAAGCAGCCCCATAAAAGCATTGAGAACAGATGTATTATTTCTTTTAACGAGTATAAGGGTTTAGCAGCAGAAAAGTTACAGAGCACAATGTTTCTCAAGCAATGGTTTTAAAGTGGCTAGGAGGTCAAGTCACAAATAATCTAAGGTCCCTTCCAGCTCTAAAATTCTATGGTTCCATGAAATTGCGACAGTAGCTGCAAACCAAGGCTGCCCTTTATGACTCAGAAAGGATTGCAGGCACTGGGCTGGCTACTTGGCACACTGAAGATTTTTAAAAAGTCACTACCCTCAAATATTAGCTTTGGAATTAGTAGATCAAATAAATGCATGTTGCTGCTTTGTCAGATGTAGCAAATTTGTTTTTGTCTGCCTGTACATTTTAATGGAGAGAGTAGCCAGTAGCTAAACAAACTAGCAAGCAAGCAGTTTTCATGAAGATGAGAACAGGGAAGGGGGAGGAACATTGCCCTGGCAGTCTAGGAATCTCTTGATTACTGATCACTATCTTCTATGTGAGGGGATTTAGCTATATGTAAAAATGAAAGATCTTTGGGAAAAAGCTGTAATGGTACGTAGTTGTGAAACTGAGAACTCTTAAGAAAATCCAAACAAGGATGCTGGGGTAAAATAATTTAAATTTCTTTTAAAATTAGAATTAATTTCCATTTAGATGAACTTTAAAAAATGAGTTCTAGAAAACTTGGTTTTGCAACACTGAGCATTATTTGAAACAATTTATTTTTAGTGGCTATTTCAACATGAGAAATGGAATGTAAACACTCAGGATGTGACAGTACCTCCTGTAAGGAGTGAGTGAGTGAGTGTGTGTGTGTGTGTGTGTGTGTTGGGAGGGTTTCTTTTTTTTTTTTTTTTTTTTTGAGATGCTAAACTCTTTCATCTTGCTTTGGGAATTAATTCTGTTTTAGAAAATGCTGCAAGTTTTATGTATCTTTTCAGTCAATGGAAACATGGATTCAAAAGTCACTTTCTTCACACTGAGAGTTAGGGTATGCCAGAGTAATTAAGTAACAAGAGCACAGATTCCTAAAGACACTTCAAAATCAAGATATTCTTGCCTAGTGAAGTAACAGTCTGTAGCAAGACAGCTGCACAGACCTGTTTTAAGCACGTACTATATGCCAGGTTCTGCTTTGACAGTTGTGAAGGGGCTGGAACCCTGGAGCTTGGGCAATGTCCCCAGATGGTATTCTAATTTACAGAAAAATAAAATACTTTTAGGGTGAAATGAAGTCTTCTACTCAAACCTGAGCAGATAAGAGATCTGATTTAGGTTAAGCAACACCACATAGTGTTCAAAATTAGTGAGAAAGGAATTTGCTTAATTGTATCAGTGTTTTTATATTTGGAATATATACTCTTTCAGTAAATTTCTATTGAGTGCCTACTGTGTTAAAAGAACTGGGAGGGTGTAAAAATGGATAAAAGTGTTTCTGCCTTTATTCCAGTCTGGAAGGGCAGAATACATATTCTTGCTTTAATTGAATGCTGTATCTAATTATTAACAGTATAATTTTTGCAGCTGAATTTTCATAGGTATGTATGTAAGAAAACTACTTGATGATTTTAAACTTACAAAAATAAACAGAGTCACCAAAACTTTAAAAAAAATCAATCAATAAAACTGGAAATAGGAAAAAAAAAGCTAGGAGGGAGTACACTAACATGTTCAGAGTCGTGTTTTTATGGTGGTGGAAACATGAGTGATTTAGGTTTTCACTCTTATTTTTTTTTTTTTAGAATAAGCCTACATTTCTTATATACTTTAAAATATAAAAATTCCTCAGAGGAAGGAGATGAAGGAGGAAGAAATAAAGTTAGGGAAGATTGGGAGGAGGAGGGAAGGAAAAGAGGATATTATGCTTGAGAAAGGGTATTTTTCTTTCTGCCACGGCACTTCTGAGAGCCCTGGCTGTTTAGGTCATAAACCCATAGCTGCTCATTGTAGCATATGAAGTTTGTCAAGTTTTTCTAAAAGTGGTAGAGATTATGCGGCTGTGGGTGAATAAGATCTGGAAGGAACGGACAGATATCTAACCTGAGATGCTATAGGAAAAATCAGAACTATGGAATGGTTAAAACAAATGGGAGTTGAGTTTGCAACTTTTGGCCCAAATAATTTAGAAGCAAGTGAAAGTCCAAGAGAAAAGGACTGGAGCCGGGAAGTGACAAGTAGAGGAAGATGGGGGCTAATCCTGAGTACTGGCAAGGAGTGTGGTCCAGGGAAAAGGCTGGCCTGGATGCTGTGGATTGGAGGGAGTGGGTGGGAGAGTGGTCTCTGAGGTGGTACAGTAAGGCTTGGGGTCTGAATCATCTGCTGGAACAGCACCTAGTGTTTCTTCTGGTGCCACCAGAGACTCCTTGCCAAGTTAGAACTTCTAAGTGAAGCCTCAAGAGACTTTCATTAGGTGACCACCTCTCAGGGCAGTCTGCCTTTTGGTAAAGGCATGGCTCCAGCAGACCTGTTTCTCCTGGGTGGAGGCCACAAATGAAGTCTCATTTGTGTCATCTCTCTGATGGTACATATTCCTTCAGATGTATTAACTAGAGGCAGGCTACCTTTCCAGAACTGCAGCATGTGTTTTAGGTCAGGTTTTCCCCCAAACCTAGGTTTCTGTAGAACACCATGGACTGAAGCTCTGCTAGCTTCCATGCTGTTTGCGGGCAAAGTGGTATGGTCTAGAAACTGATGGGTTGGAGATATGTTTTCAAAACCAGAGTATTCCACAGAAAAATCCAGCTTTCTTATACCTTTTGACAAACTGAAGATCTGTTAACATTAGGCCCTGATTTGCAAAATAACAATGGGATAGAGCTGAACAATGATTTTCATTCATTTCCTTCTTCCTGTGTGACTGGAATATTTGCCAAAGTGATTGTTTTGCTTAGTGATAAAAAGAGACATTTAGGAGCAAAAACACCCCTTCTTCCTCCAATGAACATAAGGTTTGCATGACTCCTGAAACTCTAACATCATCTGGGTCCATGAAGGCAGCAAATTGAGTGAAAGGTATGCTGAGGATGGATGAGTAGAAAGGTGAAAAGAACCTGAGTCCCTGATAGCATCGCTGAGCCACCAGATTAACTACCCTGCAGCCGTATTGTACCCTCAGACCTCTTGTTAAGTAAGATAATGCATTTTGTTGATTCTAAGTTGCACTTTCCTTTCATAGCCTAGCATCTCTGAAATCAGAATGCATTTCGCCATGATAATATCTTACAATCACTGCTGGCCAGGGGTGGTCCTGACAGAGTTGTCATCTCCTGTGCATGTGACAATTTGATCATTATTCCCAGTGATATGACTGAAACCTGCAGCCCCTTGACAGTTCAGTCGACAAACTGTTGAAGGACAGTCGAGTTAGGGATCTTGTTTTCTGTCTAAACACCTTCCATTGACACCTTCTGGGAAGTTAATGAAAGCACCATCATCAAAACTTTGATAACGAGTATCAGTGCTTGGAAGACAATTCAAGAGGCAGTAGTGGAGCAATCTTTTTAAAAATGCTGCATAACCAGCACTTTTGATCACAGAGGGTAATATTGGGTAGAAAAAATATGAGTATTGATGGCTCTGAATTTTAAAAGTGATTCAGAAAATTCAAACTCTGAGTGTGAAAATGTTTTAAGAATGTCAATTATATATTTGATTTATGGTTGTGTGTATGTATGTATATATATATACCTCTGCTGTATAATATATTGTGTATATGTGGCATATGATAAAATATATGTCTAAGTTAAGTTTTCCAATTCTCTTTCAATAGATATAAAATAAAGATTTTAGTTAGAGAGGATTTTGTCAACACTAATTGACAGTGTTTTTTTTCCTTTTTTCCTTTTTTCTTTCTTAGTGGTTCGTAAAATAAGGGTGTTACAACTGGTGTCTTACATTTGACAAAATCAGTAAATTTTTCATTGTTCAAGTTTCGACTTTTTCTTGCAAAAAAGCTTCCACAATGATATAACATATAGTTTATGAATATTTTACAGGCAGTACCTTTCTTTTAGTGCCATAAAGGAAAAGGAGTAGAATGAGTTAATATCCATTAAGTGTGGGGATCTGAGTTTTCCATCTGGTCTCTTCACAGACAATAGATGCAAGTAGTGACAGGGTTACTCTTTCGTTAGCATAAGAATATTATGGGTAGGGCGAGCAAGGGGAGACCTGTCTCTCTGGGAGCTAAGAAAACATCCTTGCATACTGCCTTCCTCAAAGGCTCGCCACCACTCAACAACCAGTAGTTGTGCTCATGTGCTAACAAGCATTATCTTCTGGAAATGAAAATATGCCAGCCTCACCATTAACAGATTTCTTAATTAACCTGCTGATACTCTTAGCAACCGAGTTAGCACTTGTGTTAGAAATGAATTATTTGGGTCCTTTTGTCCTACACTACCCCCTTTACTCTCTGTGACTATTAGAGGATCATGGTGCTCTTTGATTAGCCCATCATAGTTTCCTAAAGTAAGCAAGAATTTGAGAAAAAGCCCATGACATCTGATTTCATTGCTTACACTTGCTGCTGACTCTGTTATCCCTTGATAACTCGGTCCTTCCTTAACAGTAGTGTTAATTATGCCACTCACTTATTCTACAGCTATGCCTTTTCTCTTGAAGTGTTTCATGCTCATAGACAAGATTGGTGGCCTCCCTTCAGAGAAGCTTCACCGTGGGATATCACCTGTTGAGAGAAGAAATATTTCCTACTTTTCAACCTGTACATGCCCCAGTCATTCATACCTGAGAAATATTCACCACAGTGTGGGTCTTGCTTCTTCAAGAATAACTAAGTCAGGGACCAGGAGTCATGTCCCTGTGATAAAGTGCACATTTCCCATTAAATGCAAATTCTTTATTTGAAAATACTGAATAGAATGCTATTTTAAAAAAGAATTCCAGTTGGTTAAATTTAGTGTCATAAAAAAATTCCGTCCGAGAATAGTCGCTGGCTTTGAGCCCACATTTCTTTTGTTGTGAATTGGATGTGTTTTCATTCACTGTAAGCATTTCCTGCAGTGTTTGTCCTTCTGAGAACACATATTGATGGCTTTGTTGGCTGGCGTAGTACTTGTCTTTCTTTCTAAAGTGATTTACCTAAATTTTAGTATTGCCAAACAAGTAGGACCTTGTTTTTACTTTAATTTTTAAGTTTCTGTCAATTGTTTAGCCTTTTCTGTCTTAAATTCAGGCTGCTGTATTCCCTGCTGCCACCTTCATCTCTTACTGATAAGCAAATTTGCTCCTTTCCTTAGTACCTCAAAAGGGACAGCCTTGAAAAACAAATCTCTATTTTTTGTTGACTGTTGATTTGGTTTTGAGGACTGGGTAGCCCACCAATGTCCTGTCAGTCTCCATGCCCTTCTCTGTGGTCTCTTATTGCTTCTCCTGTTCAGTCTTTCCTTGGCTCCTAGTGTTGCAAGAGGGCAGCTTGCTTATTAAATGCATATTTGGTGCTAGTGGGCCCTGCCCTAAATGCCTTGTAGACATAATCCTGCTTAATCCTTCCAACTGCCTTAGAGGTAACTATTATTATCCTTGTAAAGGCAAGGAAACCAAAGGCCAAAGTAATTAGGCAACTAGCCTGAGGTTACCCAGCCAATTAGTGGCAAAGCTAAAGCTTACAACTTCATTTGCTTGACTATGAAAAACTCTCTCTTGTTGTGAAAGTAATGTTCATAGCCTCCTAAAAAATGTATTAAGTTTTTTGAGAGGGGGAGATTTCTAGTCTACTTCATGTTCCTTATATTCATGACATAGAAACACAAGAATGACCGTATCCAGGAGTTTAATTCTCCACATGTATGCCATTTTGGAATGTTTTACTTCAAATTCTATCACATCTGAGATATTATCACCAGTTCTTTTGTGTTAATTTCTAAATAAACTCTTCTCCTAAATTTGTGATCAGTATGTATCTTGTCAGAAGTCTGCCAAAGTGTCAGGATTTCATGGTAGACTCTGTTATATAATCCTGATTGAAACTTTAGGCTCTCTATCGGGTTTTCCTGGTACAAGATGAAACATGACAATAATCACCTAAGAGTGCTATACAGGGTAATTTGCAGTGTTTCAAGCTTCTTGGGACTGAAACTATGTACCGAAAATGAACCTAACTTAATACTGTATGTGATATGGGAATGCTGACATCAATGTTTGTACAGGAATCAATAGATCTGATCAATTGATGGATTTGCTGAGAAGTGCCTTGAAAACAACAAAAGCAATGTAAATAGCCAAAATTTGTCAAATCCTGCAGCAGTGTCTTCATCCCACAGCAGGGCAGCTGCTGGTTCTTCCTGTGACTCCTCAGACTTAGCTGAGCATTCGGAGGTCCTTGGGATTCTATTCCAAGGTAGTAAGATCATAGGATAATTTGATTCTGGGATCAGTCAGCTTCAGGATAGGAAGATCTGCTCCTGAATATTCTGAATTCACTCCATAAAGGGGAAGTTACACTAAAGGAGAGCTGTGTAACTCAGTCATGGCTAGGGAACAAATCAACTAACAAGTTTGGAAGAGAAAGGAGGACAATTTTTATGTGGCTTTTAACAGATTTGCTCATTATCTCTCTAATATTTTCTGGGCTGTTAACAGTGATTAGTATGTCAAATTACTTCTTGGCTGGGTAGCTTGACTGAATTAAGATCTCTAGGACCAGTAAGCAAAGGCTCCTCTAAACCAATTGGACCAGGCTCTTCTCTCCCGTCCTCTGCATTTCCCCTGCCGGCTCCCCACAACTCTAGTAATTAAACACTCATTTCTTGGCACTGTGAGGACAGTAGGATATCTTACCCTGAGGTCTGCCCATGGGATTTTAGGGAAGTCTGTAAGTGTAAGGAAAAGTAAATGTTTATGAGCAGCTAACCTTTTTTCTGGAGAGAGGGATCATAGCTTTCCTGAGGTTCTCAAGGATCCCGTGACACTAATGGTTTAAAACATTGGTTTAAAAAGCACTCGTTTAATGAATGTTTTTCTTTTCTTCCTGTCACGTGGAAGTCTATCCATTGCTAATATTGATGAGTGCAGACTCTATTCTAGGTGCTTAGGACACATCAGTGAACAAACTAGATTGCTGTCTCTGCAACCCCTGACCCACCAGGGGTTTAAGTTCAAACAGAGGAGTAAGATAATTAGAAACTATCAAAGTGGCTGGGCCAAACACTTGCTAATAATGGTGGAGAGTGAACATTGCCACTCTAGATTGGTGCTTATAGTCAGCTTTGTGAGGGTTTTTAAATTTGTATTTATTTATTTGGGTAAAAACTTTCTATAGACATTTCTCCCCCTTGAACACAGTTGGGGAATCCCATGGCATTTCTTTGTCATTCCACGTGCTGAGTTTGTGCAGATGTCCAAGTAGTCCCCAGCTTACATGCCAGTCTGTCAAGTGCACAGCTGCCGCACGCAACATGAGAGCTCACAATATCCATCCATGCTGACAAAAGAGGAAGCGAGAGGCATGGACCTTGACAAGTTCTGCCGCATCCAAAAATGAAATTGATTCAGGCCAGTAAAAAAACTCCTAGCTCTTTCATTAACAGCCCTTGGGAAACCACAATAAATCAGCCTATTAGGGTGCAACAGGGGTGCAAATTGGTGTCTCAGTTAATGTAGATAAAGATTTCAGTGCACACTGCATATATCAAAAATTTAACACATGCTACTTGCAGAGTTTTAATGAATACAAAAAGCTTGACTGCTGAAAATCAACACAACCCAGGCATTACTTCATTTAGCTGTCAATAAAATTGTCTCTTATTTTATTTTCTAATGGTTTATCAATACTGGTAATTTGCCATTGGTTATAAAAAGGAGGATGGGGGAAGGGAGGGAAAGGAATTTAAATAAGTCCTGCTAACTAGAAAAGAGCTTGGTGAGCCATTTTGTTCTGCTACGTAAGTTAATGACCAAATGATGTGAGGAAGTGAAATCTCCATTTCTTCTCAGACTACAAATACCAACTTTACTTGGAAAAAATACATTAGATCAGGGATACACTCTGCTCTGGAAATCCATTATTTTTTGATAAAGGACCTTAAGGTACTATAATCCAGCCTCTCTTAAAGAAGTTCTGATTAAGGGAAAAATGGTTGTGCTTTATTTTGTTTTTTCTGCATGTAATACAGCTACAGTGTGAAGTTTATCAGTAGAAGCCAATGCAAGATCTCACCTGCCATAACCACTTTCTATAAAATGCAAGGAAATCATAAAGCCCTTTTTTGAAGCAGGGGAGGAAACTCCATCACTGTACCTGAAATAAACAAGTCTTACCTATTTTCCCGTTGTGGTCAGGAAATGGCTTCTAATCATTGTTCTTACGTATATAATTACATAAGTGTAAAGAGAGGGGCACCGTTTATATAGGTACACTGTTTAACTGTGTTTAACACTAGTTTTAAAAAAAACAGATTCATGATAATGAAGTAACAATGAGAACTCATTGATTGATTCATTCATTCAATAAACATTTGTGGCAGGCTAATGTATTAATAAGTTAATGTACAAATTAACCTATGCCTTACTTTATTATTATTATTATTGTTGTTGCTATTATTATTATTATTGTTGTTGCTATTATTATTATTATTATTAATTTTCTTACTTGAGCAGACTCATTAGTAAAGCAGTAATTGTATCCTTCACCCATAGAAGAAAGGCAACCAGATTCCCTTGTTTTCAAGTTTGACTTCTTTGCCCAGGACAGCCTTTTCTTCTCTCCCCTCCCCTCCTCCTTCTTTCTTTTCTTATTTCCTTTTCCTCTGAGGCTGGTGGGGATACACAAATTTGATGACTTCTTTACTTAATCATTTTGGGAATATTTCCAGGCCCTTGAAAGAAATGAGTCCAAAGTTTCTGCCTCCGGTACAGACCAGTCCCCTGCTCACATTTGTACCTTCCAGAGGTGATAACATCTCAGAAGGAGGATGGCCACCTAGGTGATTTAGGTTGTTGCCGCCAAATGCTGCCACCTTGAAAGCAGGGAGAAAGGGATCCCTGAGGGCCAGCCAAAGGCGAGTGGAGTGGACGCCAGCTCCCTTGCCCTCCCAGAGGAGCAGAAGGAGAAATCGTGTCTAGGGTAAACAGTGCTGACTGATGGCCTGAGAGCAAGACCCCCATTTTCATGGACTGCTTGAGCCCAGAGGAGGAGGACAATACCCCAACTAATGGCTGTACTGTTTTTATCACCAGTTGACAATTGAGAAGTCAGAGCAGAGCAAGGTTTGTTTTAGAAAGGTAAAGAATTGTGGCACTTCCTGGAATCTGTGTTGTGCAGTAATTTCTATATGTGACACACTTATTTTTTTTTTAACATTTTTTATTGATTTATAATCATTTTACAATGTGTGACACACTTATTGAGCTTCTTTTTGAGCTAAGCCTTATGCTAGGCAGATGGAAAGATCCATTACCTTCCCTCAAGGGAATCTGAGTCTAGTGGGGAAGGCAGACAAATGAGCAGAGAACTCAAACACCACAGGAAGGATTCTATTCTAGTGGTGTGAGCCAAAGGCAGCCACAGCGCAGAGGAGGGTGACTGAGTCTGCTTTTACCTTGAAGAAGGGCGATCGGGGAGAGGAGAGGAAGGGCAAAGTAAAGTGAGGGATCAGCATCTGCAAAGCCACAGCCTTGTGCAAGGTTACTCTTGTCAGGGACCTGTGAGAAGCTCTGTTTGCATGAGAGTGGGGCTGTAGGGTACCTGGTGTGAAGTGATAAGAGGAGAGACACTTCCATGGCCTTGGGTAATGAGGTACACAGATTTAAAGAGCATTTCAGATTAGTCTTTGCCCGAGGAAGCATGAATGCTTGAGCTCATACAGCTCACATATGAGAGATGCTTGACAGAGGATTTCCCCAATTGGACAAAAGTACTAAAAGTGAAATGACATTTCCAATAATGAGTTATGAAGATAAAAGAAATGTCCAAACCATCTTTAACAATACATTTATTAATATAATAATATATCAATAAATTTATTAATAATTAACTATATTATTAATAAATAATAAAATTATCATTACTAAATTTTGATCAATTGTGTTATAGGGAAAACTGAATTATCTTTCTAGTCTATCTATAGAAAAGGCTATTACAGAATTTTGTCATAAGAAGAGACAATCAAATATTATGCAGCCAAAGGTGTAGAATACAAGCATTTATAGAGGTTTGTTAAGCAGATAATTAAAACAAATCTTACTTTATTTTTTCCTAGTTTTTGTGGTATTTCTGGTAATTGCTGGCTTTAAAAGTTGATATTTTTGTTCTTTCTTTTCTCATTTAAAATATTCACTGTTGCCTCATTTATGTGTTTATAATTTTGTATTATTATTCTTAAAGCCCCCCTCCCCGCAGATTGTATAAGCTTCAGTTCTCCCCAAACCTAGATCAGCCTCTAGGTAAGAGCAGAGACGGGAGAGGTAGACGGGCCAGTCTGGAATCAGAGATTCAAGAAATGGTGCAGAACCTTCATGTTCACCTAAGGCTTCACATCCTCATCTTACTGAAGAGGAAACTGGGCCCAGAGAAGTCAACTGACTCCCAAAGTTCTGAGAGTCTGTTGGTTGCAGATCCAAGAGCAGAACCCCCAGCTCTTACTTCTCTGGTATGCTGGCATGTCTTTTCCTCCTCCTCCTCCTCCCCTTCCCCACTCTTCCTCCTCCTTCTTTCTGCCTCTCCTTTTCCTTCTCCTCAGCACTCATCTGGTAAAAAGGCAGGGATACAAACAAGTCACTTGATTTGTTTTGGTCAGTACAGTGTTTAAAAAATAACCCAATGGCAATACTTTTAGATGGGGTATGCTTTCTGCTGTTCAGATTCTTCCACTCCATCTCCTTACATCTGGGTGACAGATGTCCTTGTCCTGTGTAGCTTGAAAGGCATCTGGGTTAGGGCAACGGTGCTTGAAGAGCAAAGAGGTTTTGAAGCTGCAAGCTTGAGACATTCCCTTCTTGTGCAGCAGTGCTAGGAGATGTGTGTTTCCACGTGAATGTGCCATAGCAACATCCATCAACAGCTCTGAGCTTTGCGTTACTGGGTAGGAAAAGAGCAAAAGTCACATTTACCTGTCAGTTGTCCTCAGGTAGTAGCAGAAGCCAGCCATGCTGAGTGGTATGTGAACCTGCAGTCCTGGGCAGGGGAAACTGGAGGAATGCAGACCTTTTGAGGGACATCGCTGCCTGTAAGGACAACAGTTCCAGTCAGAGAGTATCTCGGCAAGAGACTGCTTGCGTTTAGTTTCCGCCCTTGGCCACACCATATCTGACTGTTTAAGCTCCAAAGAAAATGCAATACTGCAGGTGTTCTCAAGTTAACAATGGCCCAAGAGCTGGTATGTTTTCAGTTATGAGAGCAGCTTAAAATTCAATAACAAAGGACATGAATCCAAATCATTATATTGCTGTAAAATTCTGGCTGATACACATAGAAAACAGTCTTATTAGCTATTTGCCAATCCACACTGAGACATAACCTTAAAAAAATGGCATACATTTGGCTCTGTTCCATTCTCTTGTGATACCAGGCTCCAGGCCCTTCTGTAAGGCACCGCAGACTGTCTTGCTTAGGGGCATGCCTAAAGACTTGCATATGCCTTCTGTGTTGTTCTTAAGAAAGTTTACATTTATCTAAGTTTACATTTACATGGCATCTAACTACATGCCATGTAGAATTTTATTTCCTCAAATTCACGTAACAATCTTACACTCTCTTTGTTCTGTAAGTGAAGAACCTGAGGCCCAGAGAAGTTATTACAATCCAAGACCACACACTTCCTAATAACAGCAGAGCAAGGACTAGAACTCAGTTCTGTCTGGCTCCAAAGCCATTGTATACCTCTGCCTGAGCACAGCGGCCATAAAGGAGAGCCAAAGCCAACGAGCACCAGGAAGCAGGACTCCTCTGAAGGCCTAGGTTGCACCTGGGTAGAGGGTGGGGGGCTTAGGTCATCACCCTTGAGGCTGGTTCACTGCATTTAGTTGCATGTGTGCTTGCATAGATTGGCTGGGGCTGCCATGATATTCAATGCCTGCCTGCTCTTGAACATAGTTACTTCTTTCCTCCTAGGGAGATCTGGGAACAGGGTCACTGAGCCACCTTGTGACCAACTCTGGGGACTGCGTCTTCCCTCATGCTCCAACATCTAAAGATTTGGGGGACCCCATCTTCCTTCGCCACCACCGGTCTTATATTCCCACCCAGAAGAGGCTTTGCCCACATACCTTCACTTTTCTTTGTCAACCTTTCAGAACAGAAGTTGCCTATGGTAGATGGACTAGTTGCTGTCTTAGGATTTAATGTATTTTATGTGAATGACCTTCAAGTATCTAAAACAGTTGGTAGTCACAAATTTTAAATGCTAAGAGGAAGTCAAGGCTCTGCCCTTCACAAGCCCCCACTACAGTCTTGCCAAGGGAGGAGCTCAGATGTGAATCAAAGACAAAATTGAATCAAGGACACATAATGTTTCCCCCAGAACTGAGGGTGAAATTTTAAGCAAGAGATGTAAAGCTGTCATAAGTAGAACAGAGGCAATATTGTCTAAGTCACTTTGGTTTCTGTCTTGCATCTTTTTTTTCAGCCATTGCAGAAGCGCAGGACAAAGACTGTGTAGTGATAAAGAGAATGTGCTCCAAATGGGAGGTATCAGTGTGAACTCATGATTTCCAGAATAATTATATGTGCTTATGCATGCACATGTGCCCACAGGGATGTGTGTGTGTATCTATTCATGTGTGTGTCTATACATAAGTATACATGTGTATTTGTGTATAAACATGCATATATTTCCTAGTGCTGTCTACTGAAAGTAACTAGAAGCAAAAAAACACCACAGCAGCAACGAGCACCCAGTGTTCAGATCTTGGCCCTTAATACCATTCTCCACTACAAGACTGAGACCCCCCCAGAGAAATGGATGCATCTATGGCTGAGGCAGGGAGTGTTCGAGAGGATCCTGGAACATCTTGTTATGCCATAAAATGAGGAAATATTTTAAAAAATGATTATGGTATGTCAAAAGGATAAGAGAAAGCTTGCAGTAGCTCCCACTGGCCCAAACTGGAACAGTTGGAAAATAAATAAGGAGAGTATGAGTATAAACCACTGAAGAAAATAGAAACATACTGATAATAAATAGGTAAGTAAGTAATACATGGAGGGAAAGGGAGGGCACTCACTCACTGCAGAATTAGCCAAGAGTTGACTGGTAAATGTGAAGGAACGGTAAGAGTTAGAAAATCATCACTTTATAAACATCTTCCTTGTGAATGGTTCTGGCAAAAATCATCAATGGATACTAAGTCCAGGGGGGAATTTTGATGAGGAACAGGATACTTTCATGTTCTTAAACTGACTCTCCACAGATTGCTTATTAGTTTCAAAGGGAGTAGTTGTAACTATATGTTGTAGAAATCAGACCTTGAGTAGGTAAACAGAGTGCAATTCCCAGTGAAGAGCAAATAAACACTGTGAACCTTCAGAATGTGATACCAGGAGAAGATCACAGTATCACTTGTGGATATTCTGGCTGGAAATGTATCACCTAAATGTAGTTATGAGGAAACATCTGATAAACCTCAAATCTGGTATTTTCTACTAGAAAAAAAAGGAGGAAGGAACTATATTCTTCAAAAATGTCAGAAAGGAAAAAGAAAGGCTGTGGAAATATTACAGATTAAAGGATACTAAGGAAACATGAAAACTAAATACAATACCCAATTCTAGACTAACTCTGGCACTAGAGGAAAAAAATGCTATAAAA
Organism: Camelus dromedarius; assembly: GCF_036321535.1. Lineage (NCBI taxonomy): Eukaryota > Metazoa > Chordata > Mammalia > Artiodactyla > Camelidae > Camelus > Camelus dromedarius. Next base: position 46,483,214 of record NC_087437.1, read on the forward strand.
GACATTTTTGAGTCAACTGAAAAAATTGGATTATAGATATAGATTAGATTAAATTTTTATATTAATATTAAATTTACTGAATTAGATAACTGTGCTGTGGTTATGTAAGAGAATATCTCTCTAAGGAAAGATGCATTGAATTATTTAAGGGCAAAGGGGCGTGATGTACTCAACTTTGTTCCAAATGTTTCAGGAAATAAATATCATTTATAATATCTGTTATGCATAATCTATATTATAAAAATCATTTACATGTAGATAGAGATGAAAAAGAGGGTATGCAAGCAAAGCAAATAGGGTAAAGTATTTTGTTACTATTATTATAACTATTTTTGCAAATTTTAGGGTACATATTAACAATGGGTGAATCTGAGTAGAGAATATTCAGATGTTTTTGTATTATTCCCATTTTTGATAATTTTTTGCAAGTTTGAAATTATTTACAAACCAAAAATTGGGGGAGAGATTGAGACAGAGAGAGCAAATATGGCTATTTACTAGCTATGTGATGTCAGGCAAGCTATGTAATCTCTCTGTGCCTCAGCTTCCTCAACTGGAAAGTTGAAGTAATAGTACTTCCCCTTGGTTTTTTTGTGGGAAATAAGGATGATGAAAACATTTATTATTATTAACTTGGATATCTTTTAACCAAAGAGTTGTTTTAGCCTTGGGTGATAAATTAGGAACTAGGTGAGGTTTGGGGTGTGAGGCACAAAGCAAGATACTGAGGGAGGGGCCTCTAGCCTGGGATGCAAGAGGAAGATGCATGAGATCCCCTGGGAAAAGGAGCATTCATGTCATCTGCATCCCAAGTTGAAAGATTTGGGGCTACAGCCAGAGGTACAAATAAGAAGTGAGTGTACGTAAATACCCACTTTGAACCCAGCTGAAGTGGTGGCAATTCTTGTAATCAGCTAGTCAGAGATTCTGAGATTCAGGAGCTGTACGATCTTTCTAGAAAATAAAGTCCAGAAGGACCAGAGTCTTTGGAGGGTGAATAATTCCCATCACAAAAGCAGCGGTGAAAATAACAAATTCGGTGCTTGGAAATAGGACAATTATAAATAAACCTGGTACAAGTTCTCTCAAAACAGAGGTTGCTTTGTGAAAAATTCTGTCAGTTAATAGGATGCTTAAATGACAGTATCAGGCAAGAGGAGAAGAATGTTGGCAGCGTGCTTGAGAGGTTGAGGCCGATTCTGTTGTGCCCACGTTAGTTTCCTAATTTGGGTAGTTTCTCTCACAAGCTCCTTATTTGAAGACAGCTTTCTCAGTGTTATGATTAGAAACATAATGCATTCCACATGTGCCTGGAAGCCTGAGAGGCCACATTTCAGGGTTTTTCATGATGACTGCCAAGGTGGCCCCCTGGAAAGCCACCTTGCTGTGACCCTGGATCAAGTCACAGCTTCCCTGGCCAGTGGTGAATAATGAGTCTTAGTGGGGGCCAGGACAGGGGCTTGCCAACCTGTGTTTACTGCTCTGCTGTGTTCTCACCCTCCTTCGGGATGGTGGGGGAGGGACAAGTACAAGGAAGGCATTGGTTTGTTACTAAGGGTGTCGAGGGGTCAGGGAGTAGAAAGGCTCCATGGGGCCTTTCTCTTCCTCCTTGCCACCTCACTTCACCCCTCAGCTGTTCAGCTGGTGCATACGTGGCACAGCAGAACAACCCTACCTCCCCTGGCCAGAGCAGTGTGGTGAGCAAGAAGCCGAGCCTTAAACTGAAATTGCCCATCTCAGCTGCTTACTGGCTGGGCACTTGGGAGGAGTTGGTTAGCCTTTCTGCACCTCAATTTTCTCAGCTGCCAATGGAGGAATTACTCCAGGGTTATTGTGAGGACAAGAGGAGGTGATGAGCATTAAGTGTCTAGAACCAAGCATGGCTCCGGAAGGGGCCCAGTGGATGGCTGTCAGCATCATTTTTTTAGTGCCTGAGGAGAGGCACAGCCTGCCCTTACTTACGCAGTGCCTCATAGTCAGCTCCCGGGTCCTAGCATACCTGCAATTGTAAGTCCATCCTCAGGGGTCCATCAGCTGGATGGCTTGTACTAACTCCTTTTCTTTATGGCTTCAATGGTCCTAACCCTCTGAAATAGCGAGCCCTTCCTAACATAATACTTGGCATGTCTTCACTATGTTTCTCCTTAAAGTGTTACCTAGTTAAATCTTGCTCACACTGATTTGCATTTCTTTCTAGCCTTTGAAACAGCCTCACTTCTCTTCCTGAGTCAGACTGACCACTCCTGAGCAGATGAGAAACTCACAGATGTTTTCAGAGTCCTTTAAGCCTGAAGTTATCATATATATATTTAAAATATATAATATTAAAATACATACAATATAAATATAATATATTATTTTCAATAACACGAGACCTTGTAGTAATTGTCTTCATGTTTCCGGTTGAGCCTAAAGCCTCAACAATTTGAATGAATTATTTCCCATCTTCTTCTTATCCTACACAACAGTGTGAAATACTGTGAGTTCCTGTGTGATTCGAAATGTGGATAAAATTTTCTCTTATCAACTGCCAGTCAGAAGTATAGTAATAAAAGAACTTGTTTTAGATTTAGAAGATCTTGATTTGGAGTCTTGACTTCACCACTTACTAGTTCCAGAATCTTAAGCAAGTAAATTCACTTCTCTGAACCTCAATTTCATCTAGAAAATGCAGATAAAAAATACCCTTGACCTGGGTAATGTTAAGGACTAGATGTAGCAGTATAGAGGGAACATTGGCAAACTGTAAAGTGCCCACCAGTGGTAGTTTAATTTATTGTGTTTATTGATTTTTCCACTCTGCAGCTGAGAATTTTCAAAAGAGGAAGAAAATATGATTTCTGTTTTCAGCATATGATAATTTTCAAGTTAGACCTTATGCATTTCCTTATTTAGTCCTGCCGTCTCAGCTGATGACTATGGCTTAACCCTTTCTGCTTCTCTACTAACTTAATAACATACCAGCATCTGCCTCTTTTGAAAGGACAAATGAGCCAATAGTTAGGAGAAAGTTCTGTTCTCCAGGGAGGAAATGTATTTGGGACATCTAAGGTAGCACTCTTATTGTTAGTATTATTCACCTGGATCATTTTTGTGCTGATACAGTAACATCATCACTGTCCAAAGTGGAAAAAAAATAAATTATTGATGGCTTTGCATACTCATGCTGGGTCCAGAAAAGGTTTGTGAATAACAAGGTCTTGAGCCGAACTCTCCAAAGGAACAATGAAGGGGGTTGGAGCACAGTGGAAAGGAGACCAGTGGGGATCAGCTTCCAACTGCATTGGTGAAATGAATAATTCAAGAATATTGTTTTGGGTTAAGTATCCTTTTCAGCATCTTTAAAAACCTCTCTTTCTACCATGGTGGGATCACATAGCTATTCAATACCACGTCAAGGATTTTTTCTTGACTGTAGTGCTGTGTGATAGCACAGTGAAGTATGTGAGTGTTTCAAATAGATTACAATATTTTCAATACATCAAAATATTTATTACAGTTATGGTCTCTAAATTCTTGAGAGGTGTGTTGTAGATTCAGAAATGTCCAGTATTTTGTTCAACTGATTTCCCATCTTTGTTGGAAGCATCAGAGGGTAGGACAATGAGATGCATATATGACACAGCCATGCACCAGATCATCTGTAAACCTTTTAGTCAGCTACACATTTTCTAATTTCAAGCATTTTGCTTTTGTAGCCAGTGATGTCCTTTATAACATTGTTTAGAGAGCTTTACTAAAATTATTTGTAGTTTGCCTTTTCCAAAAAGAATTTGGGGTGGCTTAAAAAGGCACGAATAATAGGTTAATAAAATATATATGTATAAGAGGGTGAATTTTATCTGCCAGCCTTTCTCTTGGGGGAGAACTGTTTGGAAGACATTGATGACCTGCCCAGATTAGAAAGAGAAATCCCAAAAGTGTACGTAAATAACCAAGATAATCCCTAAATGGCCATGCACAGGCCAAGGAAAGAAATTTGTGTCGCTCCTGAAGAGACAGGAGGAATGTGAGGGGGGAACAGGGAAAAAGTTGATGATACAGGTGAGTGAAAGTCTGAAGTGGTGTGTGCTGTCTGACCTGGGCTTTCCCTCTGACCCCGTCATCTTCTGGCCATCTGCAGTAATAAATTTCCCCAAATGCTTAATATTGTGGGTTTCTGGTGGCAACCAGTGATGAAAACAAGCCTGGGTGACAGAGGGTGAAAAAAAGGGTGCGAGCCAGAGATGCTTGGAGAAATCAGCTGATGTCTGGGTTACAGAGATACAGAAATAGAAAACGAAATCCAAGAAGAGGCAGGACATAAATTCCCCAATAATTTACAGTTGTTTAGAGAGGTCTGTGATTTACTTCCACCTTTGGCTTGGAGTTCCTGACAGCTGTTGTAGAAAGGGAAGCATGATTGGTTCCATAGCTCTTGTTTTCAGAAAAAAAGATCACACTATCCTCAAGAAATTTTTTTTTCCAACTTTAATTCTGGAAGGAATTTCTTAGGCAAGTCTTTCCGCAAAAGACAAGTGGCATAAGAAAAAATATGCCTTTAAAAATAGTTTACAGTCAGTGTAGAAGCAGATTTTATGTGGCTGCTCCTAGAACTGCCCTTGATTAAAGTCCAGGGCTTGAAAGCTGGATCACAAACCTGAGAAGAGCTCTTTGAGGGACTGAGCTAATCTAGTCTGCATCTGAAGCTGTCTGTAGTGGATGTTTGTGGCTGGTGTGCCAATATCATTCCATCCGAGTTGATTAGTCTGAGTCAATCAAGGCAATTCCTTTCCCCTTGCCAATGAATCCTCCGCAGTCTGGCTGTGATCTAATCCTGGACACAGAGAAGCAAGAGGAGAAAATCTGGAGAACTTCTGGGAAAGGCTTTCTCCATCTCAAGTAGGAAGTGCAGGAAGACAGCATCTCTCTCCTTTCATGGGACATTGTTGTACATGATGTGTTACCATGAGAATGAAGTTAATAGTAGATGGCAGAGTAGATGGAGAAAGTTCTACTTAAGATACTGAATGAGGCAACCTTGGAAATCCTCTAGCCCTGTGCAAGCTAATGTATTTCCTTACTGTTTAAATCAGTTTGAGTTGAGGATTGTTTTTGCAGTCAAGAACGTCTTTTGACTGATATATCTTTCAATAATCTGTCATTACCCAGTGATGAAACAATGGAAGCCATTGTAGAGAAACAAAGAAAAGCAAATGGGTGAGGTCATGACTCATCCTTTGGCTTGCCTTTCCAATCACCCTCACCTTTTATTGCTCTCCACCTCTTTTTATACTTCTGTGCTCCTGGAATATTAAACTTACTTTCTCTTGCCATCACTCTTTTGCACATACTATTCTTTCCCCAAAACAGCTCTCCCCTTGAGTGAGTGTACATGCAAACACATGTGCACAAACACATACACACAGAAACACAAACTCACCTCCAACCCAGCCACTTCTGCTCAGCCTTCATTCTTCCAAGTCATACAGATGCCGCTTGCTCGAGATGGAGCTCCTTTGATGTATACCCTCAACCCCTGCTTATTTAAGATTCCTGAGGTAGGAAGTCTCTAAGTTGGCCCAGTGATCCCCACTCCCTGGTATTCATACCCTTGTGCAATCTTTCTCCTTTAATATGAGCTGCACCTAGAACTCATTTGCATTGAATGGCATGCAGCAAAAGGATGTGTGTTCTTTACTTATGATGTCACTTCTAAGATTAGGCTACAGAAAAGGTGACTTTTTATCTTCATACCCTTTCTTACTCTCTGACTCTCTCAGACCATCAATTGCCAGAGATCCCTCAAATGTCTACAGAGAGGCCTACATGATGAGGAACTGAGGCCTGCCAGCAACCATGTCTTATCCAAATAATTGGAGAAATAATAAATATTTGTTGTTTTGAGCCACTAGGATTTGGGATAATTTGTCATAAAATGTAGGTAATGAATTTGTTATATATTTGTTATATAGCATAGATAACAAATATCCTTCTCTGAGTTCCCATAGAGATCTGTAAGTCCCCCTTCATAGCACTTACCACTCTGATTATAACTGTCTGATTATTTGTTTGACTACTTCACTAGGCTGTAAATTCTGTGAAGATAGGAACATCATCTATCTTGTGTGCTACTGTATCTTAAGCAAATTAACACTGAACGTGGTACAGAAAATATGCTAACCTTCATTGAATAATGAGAGAGGGTTGGAACTCTAAAATATGTGGCACAGGCATTGATGTGGAAATATGAAATTGGGTCATGGAGATGAGTATCACAGAGAAAGGCAATAAAAGTAATACCAAATTATAAAATAATTATTAATCCAACAAATTTGTAAACAGACTGAGCATCAACTAAGATGGTGCCAACAGTTAAAGAGGGATTTTTAAATGCCATGCTCTCGCGGTTAGTACTGAGATGTCTATTGCGGTAAAATCATCAGTGAGGAGAGAAGGCATAAACAGATGTAAAAATTACGGACCAGGTGTCAGCCTTCCCTTCCCACCGACCACCACCTGACCTCTCTGGGCCTCAGTTACTCATTGGTGAGGTGAAAGCCAGTTTCATCTTCTTAAAGATCTCTTTCAGCTCTAATATTGCACTTTATGTAGAATATTATTCTGTAAATCCCCCAGATTACTTCAGATCACTAACCTCATCTTTTGGTTTTTCCATCGATCACATCTGAGGGATATAACACACGTCCCTCTGAAACAATGATTTTTTTCAGCCTAGACGGAAGAAAAGGGACACATCACATTATGGGCTTATTAGAATTTCTGGGTAAATGTGTAGTGTTAAAAGATTTTCCAGGTGACTTTGGAAAACCTTTGAGGTAATACATCATGACAGGTCACGAAATTATCGTCAACACACCAGGCATTCTACTGTTTGATAAAATGAATGCAGGAGAATTTAATATATGTTCAATAGAAGCTTAAAAGAAACAGCCGAAAAATAATTTAAGCAGAAAATTTTAACAAGTAACCCACCCTGGTAGAGTTCCTGTCAGACTATGTGTCTCAGCATCACAACGTTTCTTATTTTCCCAGTGGCTGAGGTACTTTACACACATGAGCTTCCGAGACTGGTCATCCATCATGTTTTGACAACAATTTAGAAGGTGGTACTTCAGGGCATTTACCACACGACCGGGAGGCTTCTATGCTACAAGAGATTATTGTCAGTATCCTTGACTGGAAAAGCACATACTGCTCTAATTAGTTTATGGCATATTCTTTTGAGATAATAATAACAATAATAATAATACCCAGCATTTGTTTAATTCTTTCATTTTTCAAAAGGTTTTCCGTCTGTCGTTGTGTCATCCTCACAATACACCTGTTAAGTAAGCAGTGCAGGTGTCCTAAAAGTAATGCATTTCCTGCAAGTTCACTCATTTCTTCATTCAATGTACACATTAATCCAGAGCCCCCGGGTGTCATGGACTCACTGGGGATATGATGCTGAGTGAGACAGGGTTGATGCTTTTGAGGGGCTCAGAATCTAGAAGAGGCAAACATGTAAGCAGGTAACTACTGTGCTGTCAGTGTCAGGTACCCACTTTCTTTCACCAAAGTGACCTGTGCGTCTACTCTACACCTGGCCCGTGTCTAGAACCACACAAGAGTGATGGACCGCGGGAGTGTTCCTAGAGTAGAGTTATTTCAGTCCTTATTGCGTCAGCAAATACTCCTTTATTCACACACTGTTCCATGAAGAAAAATAATTGCTTTTCTGTACTTTTGCACTTTGGTTCTTTTCCAAAGAGGCCACAAATTCCAAAAACTCGAGAGACATGAATCACTGCTTAGCAATGCCGCTTCTCATAGTACTGATGTTCCTTTCACCAGTTAGAGGGTCTATTTCTTAGAAGAAGTTTAGAAAGTCAATAAGCAGGATGTGGAAAGTTTTAATCTTCAGATGAAGTCTGCAGTTTACTCAAACCTGTGTATACTTGCTCCTGAGGGCCAAACATACACATCTCTTCCCAACTCAAGGTTCAGCGATATCAGATTGGTAGCTTGAAATTATCCATGGTGGGAGTATTTTCAGCAAGGAAATCGGCAGACCCTACAAATCATAGCTGTTTTTGTCCCAGAGAGCCAGTTGTTAACATTTAGCAGCACATTGACTGTAGCTTGCTGTTCTTCACCTGGGGCTTAAGTTGATGGATTTACCAAACTACTCTGCATATGATATGCGTAACAGCCTCTTAATTTGGGTTTAGATATAATCATATAGATTGTATTAGTTTATTTCCCCCTCCTCCCACATATGTGGGTTAAAACTACCTTAATTTGTCATGTAAAGTTACACAAAATAGCAAACAATTCGGGTTTTATGGTGAAAACCTTGAAACAGTAATGCCACTGCAATCTTGATTTTGCAACCACCAAACCAATGATCATTCAAAACCACTTTCATACATTGCCACCTACAGAAAATCTACAGGGCTGAAATGAGCTTTTCTTGATGATTGACAAATATGTATCTTTCTTCTTCTTGGGAAAAAAAATCAAATAAAAACAGAAAAATACAGATATGTTCATCTCAAAGATTTTGTAAATCATCAGTTTGAATATCCAGTTCTTTTTCTTCAGTACATATCCTCAACCAAATGCCCTCTCCAGAAGGACTTCCTTGTTTCTGTCAACGGTCTTACTGTTTTCCCAGTAACCAGTCTGGAAGCTTCAGTGTCATCCAAGTCCTCACTACAGTGCTAGGCCCACAGAAGAGATTCAGTAAATAGATGTTGACTAGATCAATTAAAAAAAAAAATTCCTTCTTCTTCATAGTCCCATGCAACAAATCAGCAAGTCTGCAGGTTTTTCTGTCAGTGTTCACTTCTCCTTCACTGCCAATACCAGCTAACCTAAGCCCTCACTGCCCTGACTTTTCTAGCTACTTGCATCCTGCCTGTCTCTCTCCACTTTCAATCGTTTATGCATCAGGCTTTAACTGAGTGTATATTGTGTGGCAAGTACTGGGCTTGGGATGGTAATGAACCAGACATTCTACCTTCAAGGTAGGAGAGACACAGATAGATGAAGAACACTGTCTCTGCAATATGATAAGGGCTATACTCAGGGCAAACAGAACACTATAACAGCAGAGAGGAGAGGGACTGGGATTATTTTAAGTGGTCGACAGTCTTGAGTTGACAGTATGCCTTAAATTTTGCTGTGGGAACAAAGTGGGAAAAATAGCCTTGGAGGAGGGGAAATATGGCATATTTGGTCTTGAGTAAATGCTGATTCAGAAGGGAGATTCAGATTCCATGAGTTAAATTCTGCTTTGCCACTCTCTGAGTGACCTTAGGCAAGTTACCTAAACTCATTGAGCCTTAGTTGCCTCATGTGCAAAAGGGGACCATCTACCTTATAAAATTGTGAGGATTCATGGTGCTAATTAATGTAAATGAATGTAAATTTCTTAGGATAGAGCCTTCCACACTTTAATGCTCAATAAATGCTAGCTGTTCTTCCTACTATTCCAGGCAAAGCAGGTAGCCTTTGAAAACTTACGGGGATGAGAAACAAATACGATCTGTTTCAGGAAGGGCAAGCTTAGTAGCTGGGTACAACACTGGGTGCTGGTTGCAGAATGGTGAAGAATGAGGCAGAGTGGCAGCAGAAGCTAGGACCTGAGAGGCCTTGTGTGTCGTGCTCAGTTCTTTGGGCTTTGACTTGGAGGTGATAGGGATCTACGGGAGAGTTTTAAGGAGAAAGTGACTCTTGCTGCTATTGCTTTTATAGTCATTCTCCTGCCCAATACTCTGTTGAAGAGAAATAGAGCTGGATGTTTGTTAATGATGGCAAGACAGGTTTTTTTTTCAGGCGACTGCAGTAGGGAAGAGAGACTTGAGTATAAACTGAACTCAACTCCACTGAAACAAAAGGTGAGAGGCTTTTTAAATGCTGGAGAGTGCTAAAGAAAAAGTACTGTGGACACTGTAGGTGTGGGGTGGGGTGGGGGTGGGGGGTGGGGTGTGGGGGTTGGGGATGATGTTGGGTCATGTGATTAGGCCATCTGTATTTTGCAAACTTCTCACAGTTAGGCTTCCACCCTCCCACAGAGACAGGGCAACAGGGGCCCTACCTTTCCTGATGATTTCATTTCAAAGGGATGGCTCCTTGAGAAAGACATCCGTGGGCCATAGAAGATGCATCTCACAGGGACAGAGAAAGGACTTGCAAGTTTTTTTAAAAAGAAAAATGTTCTAAGAAAAAGAAAGTGAGGGTCTATCATCAGATTTTGGATGAAACGCACAGTGAATTCTTGTCGCAGTGTTGAGCTTTCTCAGCCAGGCGTGCTAAGAGGACTGGGGTCATCCTAGGGACACGGCCTCGGGCTGCTAGAAGCCATGTTAGAGTTTATTTAAGTCTCATTGTATAGGGGGTGGACATCGCTGTTTGTGCTGAGGGCCTGCACTTCCCATAGGCCGAGGCTGAGGTCCAGTTGAGAAGGCAGCTCAGAGGAACCTGACTAAAATTTAGTCAAGTGAAGAATATCCTTCAGTAGCTCTCTTTCCTACAGGACATCTAATAGCCCCTTGCTTAATATTCTAGATCCTTCAAAATCTGGTCCCATCTGCCTGGGAAACCTAATCAGTCAGTCTCCCACACAGTTTGTATGGTCACTCAAGTGAGTTTGGAACAGCCCCTCCCACGTCCTGCTCTCATTCCCACCTCTGGGCTTTTACTTCTCTTGTTCCCTTTCTCCCCTGTCCCTTGCATCCTTTTTACCCTTCAAAGCCTCACTCAGTGAAGTCCCTGAATCGACAGAGGCTTATTTGATAGCTGTAGGCCCTTTTTTAATAAACTACAAAACCTAGTCTTCTTGCCACACAAATTAGCACTTAATTATCTTACACATTGTCTTTGAAACATATAGGATTTTGGAAAGCATAACAGGCTTGGAGTTTAGAGGGGTTTGAGTCTCATTTTTTTCTATGGAGCAGCTGTTTGAAAATAAACAAGTCTCATTTCTGAGCTTCAATTTCTTCATCTGCAAAATGATGATAAGATTGATCCCCAATATTGTTATGATTAGATGACATGGTGTTTGCAAAAGTCCCTAACACAGTGCATGGCCCAAAGTTTATGTACAATAGATACTTATTGAATCTTTTGTCATTTTGTATATATTAATTGTTTCCCTAATTTAATTTTAGACTCTTTCAGAGCTAAAAAACATGGCTTATATTCTTCTTTTCCACAATCTCAGAGTGTTGTGTACGTAGTAGGCACTCAGTAAACACTGGCTGAAAGAACTGATTAATTGCACACTTTAAAGGAAGGGGCTGATTGTGCTGTACATTCTGTGAAGAGTTTAACAGATGCTCAGTAAGGAAATGAGTCCTCCAGACACCTACCAAATAGAAGCTGAAATTGCACGGTTCTAGGAAGTAGTAGTTTAGATTAATGGTCTTTTGATCTTCCAAGGCTCCCCAACAGCCTTTAAAACACTAAGGCATTCTAAGCACAGGTCAGAAAGAAAACTAGGAAACAGATATAACTATGGGTAACCCTGAAAAAAATCTGGCTGAATGTCAGGCCCGGCATAAAAATGCAGTCAGAACTGGAATTTCTTATCCCCTCACTCCCTTCTTGCTGGGGAGGTTATCTCCGAGTAATTAGCTCCTAAACATCCTCATGTAATAAATGAATAGAATGGCAGATGCTGAGAGTGATGTATTATTCATCATAAATAGCAAGTGAATGAAATAATTTAACAACCACTAATCTCTAAAAGGGACCCACTCATTTTTAATCATCTCATATGACATGTGATCACTCATTCACATACATCCCCCTGAGCTCTTCCTACTGCAAGGAAGCCTTAACGGGCAGCAGAGCGCTGTTTATGTACTTCTGTGACATGAGTGTATCATTAGGTGGATATTACAGCCTGTGGGGATTAGGACCATGTTTTTGTGCAGTGTGACAACTTGACACAATCCATACACATGTCACCTTTTGCATCCCATTAGTATCAAGGGATCCCACAAATGCTAATATGGCATGGTGATAATTATACGGCTCACCGTTCTGAGGCTAGGATTAGAAATGGCAATCGTGTTGATGGATGTAGATTGTGGTGGGTTTGTCACATGACAGAGAATGCTAAGGGAATGGTAACCTGATGATAACCTTTGTCATGAGAAGGAGTCTAACTGAAGCATTTCCTATTCTAATTGTAATTGTGCTGGTGAGTATTGTACTGTTTATTTTTGAGTCACAGAAGAATGTAGAATCAGTATTTTAATGTCTGGCATATTTAGAAAATTTCCTTTATCTAAACTCACCATTTACATATCTAGACATTTAAGGAAGATAAAATCAAATTTTGCTGTGATTGTAGATCCACATATTCTATGACAAAAGAGCAGAGGAGAGAATAAAATTGATTAGGAGGCCAGGTAAACGGGCTGGTTAATCTTCTTGGGCTCTGGTACAAAAATTAGTGATGATGGTTACTAATAGTGCCTACTACTTTTGACTGCCTGCCATATGCCAGGCTATGTTCACACATTATCTTATTTAATTCTCACCACAATTCCGTGGGGTAGGCATTATTATCCCTATTTATATATAAAGAAATGCATTCACTCAACCTTTGGTTATATCAATGTCAACAAAACCGTTTAGGGAAAAATTTGAGTTCAATTATACAGCTTATCTTGAAAATAATAAGTTTAAAATCATCCTCATTTCTTTTTTTTTTAAAGATCAATCTTTGTATTTAGATACAGCTCCAGTGGAATTACTATTCTAAAGAGATTATTATTTATTAATCTATTATTATTTCTACTGTTACATTGCTGTTAATTTTAGTGGAATTATTATTTCTAGTATAATCTCCAAGAGGAGGAATATTTCCCCTCTGTGCTGAGGTTCAGTAGATCAATGTATATGAATGTGTATGTGAATCACCTGGGAGGAGAGGACCTCTTAATAGGCAGATTCTGATTCATCAGGTCTGTGGTGGGGGCAGGATAGGATTCTGTACTTCTCATCAACTCCAGAGTGAAACTGATACTGCTGGTCCAGGCGGTCAGATGGGTGGGGATGTTAAGTGAGAGGGACTGAAATCAATCCCTCCTATGAAGCAGCCAGAATTCTGGTTTTGAAATTAAAGCCGTAGCTTTTTGAAAAGTTCCTTTTTTTTTTTTGAGGGTTGGAAATGCTTTTTTTCCCTCCATGAGTCCTGTGTATCAGCATGGAATCAATGTTTTTGTTTGTTTATTTTACTTGCTCTTTAGAAATATTCACATTTAATCCAGATTCTCTTTGGTCTGTCACATTGGGCCATTCCTGATGAGCTGCATTGGTTTTTCATTTAATTTTGAGTTTTAGCAAAAGGTGACCTACACTTTGCCAAACTTTTAAGAAGTGTAAGCAGATTGAATTAATTTTGAATAGAAAAGGATGGGTGGTGGAATGGGCAGAACAGGAAAGACCATTCTGGTGGCTTTTACCAAGCCATGTGATCAGCATTTTGATAGGGAAGCCGTAAGGATTATAAACCGTGTATTAGTTAGAGTGTTTGGAGGTAATACTTTAGTGAAAAACACGAAACTATATTTGGATATGTGGTTCCCAGGATTGGTTCCATTTCTGACTTGACAGTTCACCCTCAGTGTAACGAAGGCTTTACAAATGTGTCAGAGTGAGAACCGCGGGTCCTCGTGGGAGGCATTTCTATCAGCACAGGCCACTGTTGAGAACCACAAGCCCCTGTATGCCTCCTTTACAGGAAAGATTTTCACATTTTATAAGAATTCTTGGTATTCTAAACAAACCCTTTTGTTCACGTGGCCAGTGGAGGAGGGCTGAGCTTATTAAACCTTGGGTGACGTCAGACACCCACCAGAAGCCAGTCAGGACCATGGACGTGGCTGACTGTCAGCAGAACAGAGGACACTCTGGCATCAAGCCTGAGTTTGCACTGTGGCTCTGCCTCTCCTTGGCCAAGAAACCTTAGAGAATCACCGTCTCTGCTTCCTCCTCTTCAAAACAGGGACAACAGTCACAGCCTCATAAGGCTAGGGTGGCGGCAAATGCTGTCACCTGTGTAAAGGACCTCGCCCCGAGAAAGTGCTGTAAATGGTGTTTTCTTCCCTCCTTCGTGCGCACCGGGCGTGTGGGTGTTTCTGATATAACTGCAAGCCACACTTTTCGCCGGCAACCATGGCTGATTTATGAGAGGACAATATTGATATTCCTCATTAACAATGTTTAAACTACATGTTCTCACCCTCTGGTTATATCAGTGTCAAGAAAAACCAGTTTAGGAAAGGAAAATTGGAATTCAGTCAGTCACACAGTCTGTTTTGAAAACAAAGCAGATCCCTCCTCCTGTTTCCTTCTCCCCTCCTTCCCCTCCTCCTCTTCCTCTTTCTTTTCTCTCTTCTTCTTCTTCTTTTTCTTCTTCTCTCCTCATCCTCCTCCTTCTTTTTCTTCTATTTTTTCAAAGTCAATCTTTATATTTAGAGAAAACTTTAGGGGAATTATTTAATTTATAACTGTAACTTATAAGAAAAGAATTCCCTTCTACCCCCAAACTGAATAAAGCTGAAAAACTCAGTTGACTTTTAAAATGTATTTAGTTATGTATTTTTTCTTCATTCACAAATTATGCCCACACCTATGCAACTCCTCATGGCAGGCAAATCCCAGCCTCCTGGTACACAGTAGCACTTTTCTCAAAGGCTTCTTTCAGATTTTAGAAGACTTAAATATGAAAAGGCAATATGCTGGAATAAATTATTTTTCCTCCTTAAAAAAATGTGAACAGGATTTGTCCCAGAAGATCCAAGATCATTCTTTCCACTTACAGAACAACTATGAAATCTGTTTTTCCAAGATTAGTAACTCAATAAGGCAAAAGACCTTAATCTGATTTTGTTTTAGAATCTTTTGCCATGTGTTTGTCATAGTTTTTCCCTTTAGTAAACCTTAGTGATTCTGAAAGCAGTTTCTAATCTTACTTTTCTATTTGCTTAAAACCTTTCAATTTGAGAATTCAAAATACTTATTTAAAATGTGGACCATATATGGAAATGAGAGGATTAGTGTTTGGAAAGAGGTTAAGTATTTAAGATTTAGTTTCCTGAGGTTACTTTGAAAGGTAGAAGCAGAGTAAGAATCTGACCCCATCTGTATTTCTTTGAACTTGACAATCAAACCCCATTGCCTTTAACTGAGCACTATAGTGAGCTGGACCACCAAACAGGATAAAGGAATGAAACTTCATAGGTACAGACTAAGATAAGAATGATAAAATTACTCTGCCTGGGAGTTGAAAGACTGTATCAAATTCCTTATATACTTGGGAACCTTTACTCTCCCATGATATATATGTTATCTCAAAGTTCTAATGGTCTCGGACACTTTCAATTTCTCACCTTCAAGGTTACAAGCCAAATTTTAGACCTTCATTTGCACAACCAAGAAAACTACTTTCCTCTACATGTGACTTGTCCTTTGCATACCACCTCTTAGTTTGAATGTACTGATTTGTGTAAGAATTCGCCATTATAGGTGAAAACTTTGCTGTGTTTTCACATTTCCTTTCTGATGAACTTCTACAGTTTCTCCTCCGTGGTTCCCCATGAGGACTTGCCTTTTCTGCCTCTTTTGTAGATTTCTTGATAGCTCTCGAGCTCCTGGCTGCCTCTTTGAGAATGTGGATCTGCCAGAGGCAGTTCTCAGTCGCATCTGCTTTTGTGATTAAAGTTCTCTTAGCAAGTGTTCCTTTTCCATTTCTGCTTTATCCCAAACCTGTTTACCTCTTCCAAAGTTTTCTGCATCCAGTCAGATCAGTGCAAGAGGGGAGATTGCTCTTCTCCGGAATTATTATGTAGCATTCCTGGGTCCTTTGTAGTGTTTCTCCAAAAGTTCCTTTTTTCCCCCTTGTTTGTTTGTTTGAAAATCAAGAACAGAGGGTGAGACTTCTTCAATACATTTAAAAATGCTTAAAATGACTAATTTTATGTTATATACATTTTACCACAGTTTTTAAAGATTAATAATGGAACATACCAAAAAGCATCGAGTTGTACACTTCCAATGTGTGTGCTGTATGGTATGTGAATTACATCTCAATGAAGCTGTTAAAAAACAAAACAAACAAAGAATAAATAAAAATGTAATTTTCTACTGTACATTATAAGAAGATCCCAAAGCCAACATTTTGACTGCTAGCAAACAGATGTTGAAATAATCTTGGAGCTTTCCCCACATATAAGTTAAAGCACTAAAGATGGTTCTAACACTGGAAGTTCCCTGCATTGCTGTCACAGTTATGACTTTGCAGCATTTGAGTTTGACCCCTACTGAATACTTTACTTTCCCAGTCTTAATTTGGCAAATCTAGCTAATTAATAGCCTTATCTTCATGGGAGTTAAGTCTGTCTTTCTCAGGCTTTATTAAGAGACCAGTTGCGAAGAAAAGAACAAAGAAAAAGTCTGCCTCAGGCACAGAGAAATATAAAGGATGATGACATTACTTTGAAGATGTTAAGTGGTCTTTTTTTCAGTTCCAATTTTTCCAAGATAGTACATTAGCTTTTAATGGATAAGAAAATAGTAGGTAGCATTGGAGACACTTCTATTTGGGCCAGTTTTTTTTTCTTTCTATAATAGCTGTAGGGCTTTTGAATAATTCAAATTGCATGTGCTTCTTTTCACAATATTTTCCCCTTTCCAAATCATCTGGCCATTACAAGAGAAATATTTGGATAACCAACTGCTCTTCATCTTCTTTTCTAAAGGGCAAATTTCCTATATAAGCAGAGCAGCTCTGGTATTCCTATGGGGAAGTATAAAAATGTTTATGCAAACTGTAAATCTTCCAACTTAAAATTCCTTAGGATATTATACAAAGCAAAAAGAAACGGATGTAGAAAAATCTGTGCTGTTTTGGACAAAGATAAATAGAATTGTTCTTATTCTGGGCTTAGCCCCTAGGTTTTCAGGGTGAAAAGGTTGCTTAAGAACTGCCCATTTGATTTCTAAGAATTCTAAAAACTCTAAGCATTTCTAAGAATTTTCCTAGACTAATTTATTATCACAAAAATTAGCCAAACAGTCTCACTTAGTGGTACTTGAGACTATGTCTTGTATTAGTTTCTGGAAAAATATAGATTGCATTGTTCCTTGAAAAAATATCTTTTTGTCAACATGAGCTTTGTGTTCCTGGTCTCACATTGGTCCTTCATTTTTTCTGAAGAACTCTGGATGAGCCTTTGCCATTTACTGCATGACTGTTTTGCTTACAACTTAGAGAACTAACTGGCTGGGTTGAATGCATCACAAATATGTCTTCTGTTGGTCAATCCTTTGATTAACTCTGGAGCCACATAGCTGTAAGATTTGCTGTTCAGCTTCCTAATTAACAAGGAAAGACAAGTTTGGTTTTTAGAGATATTTTCATGTAGTATAGATGCACCCTCAGTTTGCATTAATATTAAATACTCTTCTACTATTTATGGTAATTTTGTGAGTTAGGAAATTTCCTCCTCTCAAGGAATAAATGTAAGACTATTGATGCATTTTACTGTTGAATAAGTCAAATTTACTATCATCTTTATTAGTACTATTAACCTTGTCCTCATCCTCAGCATCACCATATTAGTTACAAAATACATTAATTAACAATTCTTTTTTTCTTTTTCTCATTATGTCTAGAGAATCCTATTAGAAGAGGCCTATATCTTAAAATATTTAATATACTATTGTTTCCTGTCTCAAAATTACTTCCCACTTCAGTCCTGGTGGCAAAGAAGCAAAGATAGGTAATTTAGTTCACATCATTCTTTCATTCACTTTTGCTTTTACTAACACGTGTTAAGAAACATTACCTAACTTGAATGTAAAGCAAAGGGAAGATGGCACGCCCTTTTGACATCATATCAAAGCGTTGTTTAATAGACTCACCTAAAGATTATTTGATTATTCAGGGGAATTTATATTTGTTCGATTATATCTAACTATTGATTAAAACTCCATTTTCTGTGAAGTTGCATGTTTATTGGTAGATTTTTATCTGATAGAGAGGCAAATGATTTCTGCTTAGTAGAAAAGATAACCCCAAGGGTGATGGCTTTATTGCTCTGTAGGATATTAACCAGTTCTGTATCTAAACCCATTCATCCAAACATTTTTTTTCTTCTATACAGCCCTTGTTCTTCATTTCTCTTTTGAACCATCTTTACTGTCTGACTGGTTTTTTCATTAATGAGTTGAATAACTTTATATATATGAATAACTCTTTATAGATAAATAGATGTGTATATATATTTTTTAATTGAAGTATAGTCAGTTTATAATGTGTCAGTTTATGGTGTACAGCATAATGCTTCAGTCATACATATACAAACATATATTCCTTTTCATATTCTTTTTCATTATAGGTTATTACAAGATATTGAATATAGTTCCCTGTGCTACGTGTGTGTGTGTATATTTATATATATAAATATATATATATATATATATATATTTTTAATGTGATAGTTTTTGCTTGAAAGTAATCAGTCAAGGGAAGTGATCACTAATTATCTTAGACAAACAAAAACTTCATATAAATCTATTTTAGTACCAGCACTCCTTCAAGGACAGACCAAATCTCATTATTTAAAACACTGATTTTCTAACAATATGTTAAGGAATTGTCTTGGGTTCAATGTGACAGATGGAAGATCCTTAAGGCATGCTACCCTTAGTAGTGCAATTAGCAGAAAGAGAATGAAGTAGTCACCTTTATCCAATGAGCTTTTCAAAAGAATTTTGATTACCATGACTTGCATGAGAAAAAAAAAATTCCTTTAATTTCTTCAACAATATCTTGATCTATAAGTGGAACTCAGCTCATTTATTAAAATAAACAAATAAACCAACACATAGCAGTACCTTTCTCCTTAAACTAGTTAACCACAGAGTGATTCCTCTGCAGCCTTTTCGTCATTATTGTTGCTGTTGCTTTTATTCTCCATGTGATTAGTTTTTAAAACATATTTTAAAATGTTTTCAATGAGTGCTATATAGTGAATGAATGTTAAAAAAGTCAAAACCACATAAAAATATACAGTGAAAAAATGTTTTGCTTTTGCCACTGTCCCCATCATACTATCATCCTATCTCCTCTAGAGGTAACCAGTAATTAGCCTTTAAAGTATCTGTCCAGACTTTATTGATGAAAATAATAGCAAATATGAATATATCCTTATTTTTCTCTCATTCTACACATGAGATAGCAAGATATACACATTGCTTGGCACTTTGCCTTTTTTACTTAAAGTGGATGTATTGGCAGTCTTTTACTATCAATACATAAAGTACTTTCTTTTAAACACAGTATGGCTTCATCAAGGTAACAAATGATAACTTTAGTAATTAAATCCCAAGTGATCGTGTAAGGTGCCATTTGTTTCACTAAATGTTTAACATAACCGTCAATATTCTAGGTGGAAGTACAAAATATAATAAGACATAAACCCACTCTTTAAAAAACTTGCATCCTACTAATAGAGATCAAAACATAACTAAAATACAGTGTGGTTAGTGGTTTAAAACATCTCTTAAATGCCATGAAAAGATACTTCAGGAAGTGATTAATTCTGCCTTGGAGGTGTTAGGAGAGGAGTCAAAGAAAGCCAAAAAACATGGTGACATTTAAGCAAGGTCTTGAAATAGGAATAAAAAGTATAAAAGAATCATAGCCAAGATGACTGACCCAGTTCACGATTGTTGAAAGAAAGAGTTTGGTTGTGATTACCCTCCCTTAATTCTCTCCCATTAGTCTGCCCTGGGATATCAGGATAAGTAATTTTAAATCTACTTGGTGTTTACATCTTTAAGCCTTTGTGGATTGTCTCATCCTTCATCATCAGTTCGCCTGATCTAACTTACAGCCTTTCATGCCTCCTGTTCCAGCCACTCTCCTTGAACCAATCATGAGTGTGGTCTCTTCCTGGCTTTCCAGCTGACATGATACCACTTTGTATTCTGAAAAACAGATGTTCAAATGCAGCCCTTTTCTAAATCTGAATATAAACAACTCTGTGGTGGTATAAGTTCCCTACCTTTCCAACGACTCCTGCCAGGTTAGTTCATTTGCACATTTCATTCCCAGTCTATTTATCCTAATGTAATAGCTTAGTCATCCAGCTTTCACACTAAATAAGAGGTCTTCAAATGCTAACCCTGAGAACTCCTCCCAGTATGAACTGCAAGCCATTTATTTTCATTTGTTTACAGGCTTTTCAATCTTTCAGCCAGCTTTTCAACCATGAGATAGTGTCCATATAGATGTCAATTTTTATTAAGCTCCTAAGTAATTTTAAAGCCCTACACAAGATGTCTTTCTGAAGTCCTTAAGCACCTGCTACTCTGCTCTCACGTTCCTTAATCATGCAATTCTCTAGAAATGACCTATCAAATATGATGAAGCTTTTTGCTCATGATTTTCATTTTATTCACTTCTTTTCTTCTTTTGCTGACCCAGATCTGTGCTCTGCAACCACAATGACACTTAGTGGTCAGGCTAGAATTCTGGCTGCCTAATGAGGCACTGTTATTCTTCACCAACTGTGGGGACTCTGTGGAGCAAAATATTTTTAAAAATCCCTTTTCCCCAGATTCTCACCAGTCTGGAAATTGGCTGGAGTTCTGCTATTATTCTCGGCTCAGAGCAATCAGCAGAGAGCCTCAAGTACAGAGACAGAGCGCGTCACCCTCTTGAACTGCTGCCTTCAACTGAAACAAGAAAATCTTATGCAGCCAAACAGAGCTTAATGTTAAATCATTTTACAAAGATCTGGCAATTTTGCCTTAAATGTATCAATTTCTTTGATAGCTTCAAATAGTATTAAAAAAGCACACTGTTAAATTACAACCCCCCAAGCCCCCATCTTCTTTTCTCTGCTTTATTTTTCTGCTTAATTTTAACCCAATCTGATATGCCATGTATTTCATAAATTTTATTGTTTCTCCCCCAAGTTGAATGGAAGCACCACGAGGACAGGGATTTTCTGACCATCTTGCTATATGTTCAGTGCCCAGAAAATGCCTTGCACGTAAAAACTGCACTTTGTTAGGTAACTGACTAAGTAATGTATAGTGCAGAGATTGCATTTCAGTTACCTAAGTATTGTTCTCCACTGGGCTTAGTCTATTTTTTCTGTTTCTGGAGATATGCTGCCTTTTCCCTCCCACATGTCTTACATCCTTCTGAATACTTCCTAGAAACCTCTTCCATTTAGGAAGCTTTTCTTGAATTGCCTCCTAGAATTCAACCCCCCTCAATTCTCAATTTATTGTTTATGTTACTTAGTCTTGGAGAATAGCAGTGCTTTCATATGAGGCAACCTGATGTTCCTTATCAGGGCCCTGATATGCTTTAGAACCAGGTGATAAGAGCTGCCTGCATTGCTGTTTCTCCCATATCAGCACAACCCATGGTGGGAAGAAAACCATTGTTTGGTTTCCATAGCTGAGGAGCAAAATGTGCATTAAGCAGAATGGTGCTTTGGTTTTCGAGTCATTCCAGGCAGTCCTAGGTTTAAATCCCTCAGTCTTTACCATCTCTGTGATGTGAGACATTTGTTAAAATATTCTGTGCCCTAACACTTTCATCTGTAAGATGAAGATAATAATGCTTCTTTTTCAGGATGATTGTGAGGACCAGACATAATAAATACCAAAAAACATACTTGACAAATTGACATTACCACTAACTGGCTATTATCATCATCATAACCATTAGTACTACTATTAATATTGTATAATATCCTCTTTCCTTTGATTCATCACCTGTCCCACTAGAAATCTCTACTTGAATCTAGGATACAAATTCAGCTATTTCAACTTGAGATTAAAATTTTCATACATTCATTTATTTAGCAAGCATTTACAGAGAGTCTAGCATGTGCCAAGTACAGTCTAGATTGCAAGGGATACAAAGATGAATGTATTAAGAGTGGGACAGAAAGAAGGGAGAGAGAGAGGGCTCAAAGGCAGAGTCATGTCTGTTTTTGGAAACCTAAAGAGAGGGCTCCACTTAGAATGGAGCCTGCCATCCCCTTACAGACTTTGGGAGAGACATGCAGAGGGGTTCTCCATTTAGACTGGAGCCCACTTTCTTGCGTACAGGCTTGGTTATTTATCCCCCTGGGTAGGAGCTGATTGGTGGGTTCTTATGCAAATGACGGCTACTGAGAGGTAAGTTTTTATTGGTGGGTATACTGAAAGTGAAACGGGAGTGTCTGAAAGAGAAAGGGGCAGGGATGAACTTTCCCGCTAGTAGTTCTCACTCAGGTCCAGGGAGGCAGAAGTTGTTATGGAGAAGAGGTATGCTGAAGGGTAGATGCTGATTGGTGGGTTTTGCAGAAGGCAGAAATTATTATTTGTGGTGGTTCGTCTTGTCCCAAACAGCGGCATATCCGCAAAATTAGCAGCAGATTGGAGAAACAGGTTGGTCGTGTTTATCAAAATGCATATTAGTTCCTGTACTTTCAGAGCCAACAGTCTATGGCATTTATTTATCAACTAGCTCAACAAATACTTATTGAGCCTCAGCTGTATGCTAGGCTGAGTTATAGAGACTAGGAGTGTGTCAGTGAAAGCAGATGAGGATTACATTCTAACAGAGAGAGAAAGCAAATAAGCAAGATAAGTAAATTCTATAATGTTAGAATGTGTTAAGGGCTATGGGAACATAGTGGAGCTGAGTAAGGGGGATCAAGAGTGCTCAGTGTGTGTTTTTGTAGGGACTTTGCAATTTTAAGTAGGGTATGCAGGGAAGAATTTCCTGTAAATACATCTGAGCAGAGACTCAAGGAAGTGAAGTGAATGAGCCACGTGGATATTTGGGGGAAGGAGCATTTCAGCAGAGGGAACATGAAAAGTTAGAGCAAAGAGTGATGTATATAAAAACAGAGAGCTGATCACTGCAAAATGAGAAGCAGAGGCTAGAGTCAACGTCTCTGCGTGTTGCTGGTGTAGCTGGACTGGGATCTGAGGATGAATCATGTGAGATGGAGCTCCTTGGGAGTCATCACAGAGTGAGGGCAGGCTTTCCCTTTGGAGCTTGGTTTCTTTCCATTGCACTTGTGCTGACGCTTTAGCCCCTGAATACTCTGAATCATATGCTCTACTTTGGGGTTCCGGGGCAGGATGTTTCTCTGCAGGGTTTTCTGTGAACCTCTTACCCCAGCTACTATCCATTTTTTTTTCTTCCCAGCTTAGGGGCTTAATACTGAATTCCCCGTATTCCTCTTACCCTCTGAAAAGTCAGGTGGTGGCTCTCCACATGCCACGTGAGCTTCTACCTCCACTGTTCTTTTCTTCCTGGCTTTACTCCCAGATTCCTCTTGGCAGAGAGACTGAGGCTGCCTGCTTCCTTCCTATCTCCATCAACTTATTTTTGCTATGACAGCAGGGAGAGCAGACTGCTGTACTGGAGTGTGACTGATGAAAAAGCATGGTGGCATGGGAATGCAGTGCACAGGAAAGATACAGAAGTGGGGGTCTTGGCTGCATTTTCCATTGCCCAAGTCTCCGTCATTTTCTGTCATTCCTTTGACTGAATCACCTAGCTTTGCTCTTGTCCTAGTCCCAAGGTGGTAGTAGTATAGGCACTTCCCCCTACAGCTGGAAAGGATAGGTCTGGGAACAAGAGACGGAGCAATGGGTGATGTGTTTGTTGATGACACCTAATAACCCACTTCCAATTATTTTTTCCATCCCTGTGGCACCCGGGTTCTCTGTTTTAATGAACTTTCTCCCCAGTGGAAGACTACTGCAACCAGGAATTAGAATTAAGGCTCCACTCACGTGAAAAATGAGATTCCCTGCTGGCGTTCTGCTTCTCATGTCACTAATCCAAATAGAGAAAGAAAAAAAAAAAAAAAAAAAAAGGAGGAAGGGGGAAATGTTGCCTTTCTTGCTTGGGACAACAGACCTGAATTTTCAGGGAACAATAGGGTTGTATTGGGAAGTGAAGTGAATTTCATCAATTCCTAGATGAAATTTAGGAATCACCCGGGGTGCTACACAGACTACCATATCCAGTGCTAAATTTTATCTACTGGGGAGATAAAATACATAAAATCTCCTGGTCACCAGCTCTTCAGTCTTGCTTCTTTAAGGTCACTGACAGTGACTTCACCAAACCATTAGTTCCTGCTCATACGTAAGTGTGGCTCCTCACCTCAACCAGCTCTCCTTTCAGATAAAGTAGACACTGATGATCTTGATGTTCTGTGTATTGGTCATCTTTCTCTTCTCTTGAGTCCTTAGGGCCACATCCGAGTGCCACCAGCAGCCTCTTCAGATTATTGTATAAGGCTCAGATACTTTTTCTTCTTGGACATCTTGGGCCACTTTTCTTAACATATTTGAAATTAGCTAATTTCTCTAATTGAAAACAAGACTATTTTATCTGAAAATTCAGTCAAGGTTCGAGTTGAACAGTTAACTTAATATTTACCCTTGTTTACACTGATTTTTTTTTCCAGTTTTCAACCAACTAATTTCAAAGAGGAGGTAGCCATAGTTGAGCCTTTTTAATTGGGTCATTGAATTGGCCTGACATGAAGAAAGTGTATGTTCTTTGGTTAAATTTTAGCCACATCTTGTTGTTACATTTTAAGATAATCTCATATAAAAACAACATATTCAAAAAATATTTGGGAGTTTTGCAGTCACTAGACATTTTAATAAGAAGTTAACAGAGGATATTATTTGCTATTTAATAGTACTTTATTAAAGTGTAATTTACTATATTAAAATGCTCACATCTTAAGTTATAGGTTGATGGTTTCTAACATAGTTATAGCCTCTTATAACCACTTACAGATAAAGATATAAATCATTTCCATTGCCCCAGAGGGTCCTATCATACTCCTTTCCATGCAACACACCATCTTAGAGGAAACTACTGTTTTGACTTCTATTCCCCTAGATTAGTTTTACCTCTTCTTGAACTAAATAAAATAATACAGTATATGTATTTTTTTTCTGACCTTTTTCACTCAATTTAGCATTTTTGAGGTTTATCTAAATTGGTGCATTAGTAGTTCTTTTCCATTTGTTTAGCAATTATGCTGACAGTATTCCATTGTGTGGCTATACATGACATCTATACATTCTCTAGTTAATGAACCAGATTAGGATTTTTCCAGTTTTAGGCTATGAAATAAACTGTTATAAATATTCTTAGTAAAAGATTTTTTTTTATGACAGACATAAGCATTAATTTCTCTTGGTTGTATACCTGAGAATGGAACTGTTGGGTCATAGGGTGTGTTTAACTTTTTAAGAAACTGTCAAATCATTTTCCAAAGTGGTTGTACTGTTTTATACTTCTAGCACAGTGTAAGAATGTTCTAGATGCTCTTCATACTTGTCAACACTCGATATTGTCAGTTTTAATTGTAGCTGTTGTAGTTGGGAGAATGTTTAGGTTTTGAGGTACTTGAGACTATATACCTGTTACTGAAATCAAAGAAGGAGGAGCTAAGCATCAAAGAAGGACTCAAAGAAAAAAATACTGTGTTTAGACAGAAAAAACGTTTCACATCTGAAGACTTCTAATTAACATCTGAAAGTCATACCATAAAATGAATCTTCCTTGTAGCCATGAATTGAGACAAAGTAAAGAAATGGAAAGATAATCTAGAACTTTTCAAAAGACCTAGTATCTAGTGTGAAGAATATTAGCTAGCAAAAAAGAAAATTCAGTTTGTACTTACTTGAACTGAGTGTTTGGTTTTTTTTTTTTTGTTTTTTTTTTTTTTGGTTCTTTAATCTTTATCTGTTCTCTCTACTAGAATGCTATACCACGCTCTCTCTTCTCCAAACTTCTAGACATAGGTCACGTGTTGTTTATTATGGGCAAATTTCCTGACTCTAACTTGTGAAACTAGCTCCAAACAACACCACCCTGTACTAAAAAAATTAAAGAATGGTTTATAAATTTGTCTTTTCTAAGAGTTATGTTATTTTTTCATAAAGTAGAGATAATACATGATCTGATTTTAGTCATGAATTCACACTAAAATTTTAAGTTTGTTATAACTTTTCATATTTTAAAATTATTTTTAATTCAAATGATCTTTTTGAGAATGTGAAAAAAAGAATGATTTTTTAAAAAGGAATTGAGGGGGAAGAAACTCTGCCTACTATAGTTAGAGTCAATGGTTGTACTAACAAAAAACGCCTTGCCTTTGGATTCCCACTGTGTCTTGTACGTTTATCATGAATGTTTCACTTGTTTCTTTACGTGTCTGTCACTGTGTGCTAGTTAATGACCATCTTGATGACAGTGATTATAACCCATTCTTCATCCTCAGGGCCTACTGTGGTATCTATCACATATTAACTGATAATAAATGTTTGTGGAAAGACTGGATTGAATGAAGAAAATGAGAGAGAGTCACACCAGCTGCTTTTAAGTTAAACCCTGAGAGCAATGCATGTTCTTTAGGAGATATTAGTTAAGAGGAGAAAATTCAGGGTGTGTGGAGAGTAATTGTCTGCTTAATTCTAGACATAGACATAACATCCGAATGAACATTGAGCGATAACACTAAAAATACTTATGAGACTGTACACAAATGTTTAAATGTCAAAATATTTTAAATTACTAATTATAGATTTACAAACTTTAATAATTTATTCCTGTGAAACAGCAAATAATTAACAGAAAAATGTTTACTATTTTCCCTCTAATCCAGTCTAAGTTATGGCTAGCCATTGGCCTATGATGTCAAAATCATCATTCTCATTTATTTGGTGAAAACCACTGAATCAGTTTCTATGACGGTAGAGTGAAATAATCTTACCAACCCAATTTATAAAGTCTTAGAAAGCTCTAAAAAAATCTCTTCTCTTTAAATATAAAAGAAATGAAGCAAGATTCCAGATTTAATTTAAATAACTTTTCTCTTTGAAAAAGTTGTTTATATGAGCACTGAAAGTAAAAGCCACTGTACTCAGTTATAGAGAAAATTATTTTTCCAGATTTTTGGGCAGCGCTTAGGTAAGGAAAAAATAAGTTTTATAATGTGATTCTCCTTCAGAATTATTCGTTTTTGGCAGGTACTGAACACACTCCATTGTATCTCAGAAAGGATCTTCAGATAATGATGAATCAGCACAAACAGTTCCAAATTGAAACATTTAGAGAATCACTGTATTTCCCTTGTTCTCAGATGTTTCCCTTGTTCTCAGTAAACACTGCCAGTGTTTATTTCAAAAATAAGTAAAGGTTCAGGACTTTTTGACTGTGTCAGCAACATGCCTTTGTGCTAAACAGATTGTGTTGCAATTTTTTTCCTGATGATTCAAAACTATAAACTTAAAATTACTTAATTAAAAAGATACCAAACTACAATAAACTCGTACCAAAACCTCAGTTTATGTTCCTTGTCTGAAATTTTGCCAAAGATAGCATTTCCTTTTAGTCTATAAACATTCTCTAAACGTTAAATAAGGCTTCTTCATTGTTTGTTGTCATTTTTAACAATATACTTTTTATTCTTTACCTGCTTTGGTAAGGAAGGATTTTGGTTTAAATTTGTTTTTCTTAATTGGCTATGATTAACATGAAGAAGTCAAAGGAAAATAGCCCAAAAGAAGTATCAACAAATACTGTTGGGAGTTACTCAATTGTTTGAAATAAGAATTTGGAGGTAAAATCTGTTGTGAATAATTCTCATTCTAGAGAAACTAAGTGAAGAATCTGTACTTACTACAGGTTAATGATAAATACTTAAAATATGGCGAGAAATAACTTCTTACATGAACTTATTTCTAGCATCTACCTGGTACTGATAATGCTTCAGTTTATTGGCATATGTTTTGGTGGAGTATCAGTTGTGAGAGAACAAGGCTGACTTTCTCTATTTTCTCTTTTCTTTACCAGTTGATCTCATTAAACTTCATTTTCCTCACTTGTTCAGTGGTGATAATAGTATTTTCCATATTTTTTCAGTCATGTTGGCGATAGGGCTCACCCAAAATGATGTCTCTAGATACCTTTAAATTCATGGCATGCTGTATATAATTATATTAGACTTACTGTTAGTGCAAAGTAATATGATATTATCACTTACCTTACTCTTTTTGTAGGAATGTTTACTCCCTTATTTATTCCAAATGGATCCAAGTGGGGTCCCTGTAAATCATCTATGATGGCAGGAAAATTCTGGAAGCCCACTTACCCATATAGGAAGCAGAGGGTAGAAAGATTGCAACAGAAGAAAAGAGGAGGAAGGCTATTTTCCCTTATCTCTAAACTTCTTGCTAGTGTTTCTTTCTAAAAAGAAGTGGATAATAAGGATGTAGGATTTATTATTTCTCTAAATTGGTTTTCAAAAAAAATTTTAAAAAGACTGAACCCTGTTTGTCAGAGGAAATTTTACACTAACCCACAATATGTAAAAGACACAAAAGGTTTAAATAGCATTGTCATTTTCTGCCATTCCTCCAATACCAGTGGCCCAAGAACCATGTCAGAGGAATGGGAGGACTCAACAGAGAACAGACTAAAATTCACTGCCTAGCCATGTCTTCTAGGGATCTTGGCTATGAATGGGGTAAAGATGGGAAGAAGGCAGGGTAGAGAAAAAGAGGATAACACTTAAAGAGCATCTATTGTATGCCAGATATGGAGCAGAAGTCATTATGTTTAAACTGTACAATTTTCATGCAAGATCATTGTGTTTAGATCAGTGTAACAGATGTGAAAGTGGAAGCTCAAGGAGGTTGCATTGCTAGGTTTTATTGGTTAATGGAATTAGTATCCAAATGAAGATTTGTTTCCAAAGACTGTTCTCTGGCTGTAGTAGAAACTCAAGTCATATTTGTACCGCAGCCCCTAAAATTATGCTTTGGGAAAAACAGGTGCTCACCCATTGCATGTTGAATCAAATGTTACAGTATTTAGCTGGGGAGGATAGCATAATGTTGATAAATTAGATGGATCCACTTTTATATTGTTGATTTCTTTTCATAAAATCTTTGTACTGTATCTACAAGCTATCTGAAAGGTAGGCATTGCATTTTATTTGTCTTTTGGTTAAAGTAAGAAGCAAAAGGTAGTTTGCTAAGTTAGCAGCATAAAATACAAATTACAGATGAAATGAGCCAACAATTTGGCTGTCTCTAAATTTGTTTATGAGGGATTTTTTATTAAAAATATCTTTTGTCTTGGAATACAAAGAGCAGCAATAATTTTGATTGTGCAGTTGGATAAAATGTATGCAAAATTTTAATGTATTATTGTTGTGAAATAACTATATTTAGACTAATACTGAACCTACACTTATCTACAGCATTTCCTGTCAGTGTTACAAAATAGAGAGATTGCTTAGGTGAATTGAACTAAAGGTAACAATGAAAGAGAAGAGATTTCTTATTCTGACCCTAAAATCAGAGTGTAAATTTGTTCTTTAAAAACTAATCTTGGCAACTTCTATTTCTATCCATGACAGAGTAACATGTACCAATCTAGACCTCCTGCCAAAAACAACTATTAAATTGAACAAAATGTACCAGACAACTTTTTCCAGGCACTAAAAAATAGTCAATGAAGGACTGAAAACCCTGAAAAGTTGGCCTCATCATGGTCCTGGCTTTCCCTTGGGGTCCTTTCTTGCCACTGTACAGGGAGGTGGAGCCAAGCAGAGAGGCAGCCCCAGTGACTGGTCTTGATATTGACTGGTCCTGACACATGTGGAACTGGAATCCCAGAGAAAGAAGAGAAAAAGAACAAAGTAGAAAACATGTTTGAGGAAGCAGTGGCCAAAAAAACCCCAAATTTCAAGAGTCCTATCAATTTGTAAATCTAAGAAGCTGAACAAAGGATATACAAATAAAACCACATGACGGTATATCATATTCAACCTGCTGAACACCAAAATTAAAGAGAAAAAAGGGTTCATACTGGGGAACAATGACACAAATTTTTTTCATCAGAAAAGTGGAGGCCTGAATACAATGAAATATGATTTTTAAAGTGTTGAAAGAGGGGAAAATCTGTGAATCTAGAATTCTACAATCAGATTAAAAATTGTGGTAGACAGAATAATGTAGCCTTTCCCCAAAATGCCCATAACCTAATCCCTAGAACCTGTGGGCATAGAGGGAACATACCTCAACATAATAAGGGCTATATAGGACAGACCCATGGCTTACATCATACTCGACAGTGAAAAGCTGAAAGCATTCCCTCTAAGATCAGGAACAAGACAAGGATGCCCATTCTCAGCACTTTTATTCAACTTAGTTTTGAAAGTCCTAGACACAGCAATCAGAGAAGAAAAAGAAATAAAGGAATCCAAATTGGAAAGGAAGAAGTAAAACTGTCATTGTTTGCAGATGACATGACACTATTCACAGAAAATCCTAAAGCTGCCACCAGAAAACTACTAGAGCTCATCAGTGGGTTCAGTAAACTTGAGGGATACAAAATTAATATACAGAAATCTGTTGCATTTCTGTACACCAACAATGAACTACCAGAAAGAGAAATTAAAGAAACAATCCCATTTGGCATTATATCTAAAAGAATAAAATACCTAGGAGTAAATCCACCTAATACTTTTTGTTGTTTTAAACCACTAAGGTTGTGGTAATTTGTTATAGTAACAACAGAAAACTAATATATTTTTCAAATATTGAAGAGAATTCATATTTACCAGACCTGCATTACAAGACTTTTTCACAACCAAGAGGTAAGAGAATTAGTCACCAGCAGAATTAAGCAACAAGAAATGCTAAAGAAAGTTCTTCCAGGTGAAGGGAAAAGAAACCAGATTTATAGGATTGAATGAATAGCAGTGGAAAGGATTATAAGTCTTTCGTTGCTATTATTGTTATCACTGTAGTAAGGATGCGAGCAACACTCCTACCAATGCTATATCCTAAGTAGAATCTAGAAGTCAACAGATATCCTTTAAGTGTAATGGTACAGATCGAAAGTAAAAGGATGGTAAAAGAGAATCCATGCCAAAAACTTAAGAAACCTAATGTGGCTACATTAACATCAGACAAAGTGGACTTTCAGATCAGGAGCAAGACCAGAGGTCAAGAGAGTACTTTTAAATGACAAAAGGGCCACTTCATCAGTAAGGAATAAGAATCTTAAATGTGTAGGCACCTAACCAGAGAACTTAAAAATAGATGAAGCAAAAATCTAACAGAAATATAATAGGGGAAAATAGAGAAATCTATCATTTTAGTTAGATATTTTAGAAGTCTTCTCTTAGTGATTGACAGAACAAGCTGGCAGAAAAATTGAATAAGAATATAGATACAGAAGATCTAAACATCACCAACCACCTGAACCTCATCACTCTTCAGAGGACCCTACACTCAATAATTGCAAAATATACATTCCTTTCAAGTACTCATGGAACTTTCACCTAGATCATATGCTAGATCACTTTAATATAAATCTCAATCAATTTAAAATGACTAATAGGGTAGAGAATATATTTCTCTGACCAGTGTGATAAATTAGAAATCAATAACAACATGGTATCAAGGAAATTTTTATATATATGGAAATCAAACAAAACATTTCTAAATAACCCATGGATCAAAGAAGTACCCACCAAAAGAAATCAGGCAATACTTTGAGCTAAATGATAACAAAAAGCACCACATATCAAAATTTGTGAGATGCAGCTAGAGTGGTTCTTAGAGTGAAATTTGTAGATTGGACTGTTTCCAATAGCAAGAAAGAAAAATTGAAAATCTGTCACTTCCTTGTGCTGAATAAATTGTTAGTTTTTAATCATTATTAATGGCATCGTCTACATAGGAAATCTGGCAAGCATAGTTTAGACAAATTTATTTTAAAAAACTTGTGCCTATGCAGGAGGTTAATGTTACCTGTAGTTTTCATTATCAATGGCCATTCGTAAGCTTGGCAAGGAATTTCATAAGCATAGATTCCATCAACTGGTAAAGGAAGAGAGCAAATAATTTGTTGCTTTAAGACCTGGTTCTGCCTTTTTCCTCTGCCACTTCCTAGTGGTATGAGTATCTCTCATTTTCAATTTCCTCATTCGTAAAAGAAAAAAATATCTGCTGTATGTATGTCAAAAAGTTGCTCTAAAAATGAAACACTACTTGAGAAACAGTCTTTAAAATGTTAAGTGCCAAGACAAGTTAAGGTGTTTATAATTATCAATAAATGGAGCTAGAAAATATTCTCCCCTCTGTGTGTTATTTTTTGCTTGTTTCATGGGAATTGTCATTCTCTCAGATTTTTAAATATGACCTTGAACTCATAAAGGTTTTGATATTGAAGATCTATGGAAATCATTACAAAATTAGACCAGAAAAGAAACTAACTGGCAACTGCAATGTTAGGAGCTTGAGCCACCTTCGTGGCCTGTGACGCCTGTTAAGTCCCATTCACAATCCTGGATGTAAGTCAGGGTCCCCATCACCTGGTCTCTCTCTCTCTCTCTGCCCTCCAGCTTCAATTTACCCAACCTAGCTCCAAACCTTTGGGGCTGTTTCATACCTTTTGGGTATGTGATCATGCAATAACCCATGTCCTCAATGTTTTTCAGAATTTTTTACCTGAAAAATCGACAATAAGTCTATCTGTTTCTAGTTCAGGCATCATCTTCCTAGAAAGCCTTTCCTGAATCTCCTCAAGAACTAATCCCTTTTCCCCGTCGACCCCACAAAATTCTGCACGGAATGCAGGATTATAGTCCTGTAGTCCTGTAGTCCCTGACTGTGTGTATTTTCTCTTTGGGAGTTTGTCTCATCTAGCAGACTCTGAGTTCCACAAGGGAAGGACCATATTTTTTTCATTTTTGTACCCTTGGGGTGTAGTAGAGAACCTGGTGCATATTAAAGACTCAATAAATATCTACTGAATTTTAAAAGAATTGAATTGAATGGCTTGTTTTTATGAATCTATTGAAAGTATAGCGGAAAGGAGCAAAGCTTTTAAAAAGCCATAAGGAAATTTTGGAATTTCCAGAAATTTTTATTTGAATGTGGTTCCTACTATTAAAATTAAATGATTGCTAGGTAGGCACCAATATTGTTCACCAAAGACCATACATAAGTATCTAATCTTAGTGAAAATGAGCTTTCAGTGGCTAGAGATCTATGTATGTCTAAGATGAGCTAGGCAGTCTATGTTAACACAAACCAGTTACTGAAACTGCCTTCTGGATGACATCACATCATACCACATCATAATTATGGCACAGATTATGAAAAGGCTTATACATAGACTGACTTTAAATTAAAAGGTCTCTCTGAGGAGACACACTATTTCAGCAGAGGGTCTTTATATAAAAGTGGGTCTTGCAGATACCCAGTTGCCTTAACTTTGCATTGAATAACCATGTCCACATTAGATGTGTCACAATGAAGCTTTAAAATGCCTCCTTTTAGTTGTGTGGAACCTTTGCTTCAGACTGGGATAGGAAAAGAACAAATACATTTTTACGAGTGTGGTTGTTTTTCTGTCTTTGTTATAAGGGAAGTTATGAACATTTCAATACTATCTTTTAAAGTGGTTAACTGTCAAATTACTGTAGCTATGCCCTGAGATAGAGATGAAACCTTTATAAAACCTGCAACAACTCTGGAAGATTATTCAAACTTATGGTTTTTCTTTTCTTTTCTTTTTTTAAAGTGTATTGTTCAAGCACTAATTTATTTAAACTTTTCTTGGAGCCATAATGTGTAGTTCTTGTTTTCCCAGTATAGTACCTGAGCATAATAAGATGGTTGGAAATTTTATTCTATCAGATGTATTACTCTACATAGTGATAGGAATATTTAATGCCAGACTAGTTCCTTCGCAAATAATACTTGGGAAAAAATTTCACTCCTTTTACTGTCAGCTTATATTAATGTTCCTCACCTTGAATGCCAAATATAGAAGAAAAAGAAATCCTAAAAGAGATACATTGTTTTCTTTCTTTTTTATGTCATATTTTTGCTCCATAATTTTTCTTGGTTAGGTGGTTTTGTTTTAAGTTCCCCTCTTCTCCATCTTTCTTTCTTGTTTACTCCAAGAATGCAAACTTGACCTTGACTTTAAGGTCAAAGCATTTTCAAACTGTGCAGTCAGCAGAGAATAGGGAAAAAAAAATCAATGTGAAACATATTAGAGAAGAATAAGGGTAAGCGTAATGCAGAGGTGCTGGGAAAAGTCATGCAGGAATTGGAAACAACTGAGGTAATACTTGAAGTAAGAATATACCACATTGAGATTTTTTTAATTTCCTTCTCTTTTACTTCCCTTTTCTTACCTGAGAGGGAGTTAGAATTATGGTATTTAAAGCCTAGACCATTTTCAAAAGATTTTTAGGGGCCAAAATTTACTTTTGACATGTAAAGATGAGACTTCTGTTTCATTTTCCCCCCTGAAGCCCCTTTTTCCTCCTCTGTTTCTGTTGAAGGTAGGGGAAACGACCAGTCCATAGACCTGATGTGGCATACAAGTTTAGGAGTGTTTCCTGAAGCTCTATGTTGAAAATTGCACTGAAAATTCTGAGGTCTTTCATATCAGCATTGGGAATAAACCTAATTTTGAATGAGGACATATTGTGATTTTATAAAGATTTGTACCCCATGTAAAGACTGAAAAGGGCTGAATAGAATCCCAGTGAAAATTTTGATCATAAAATTATCCATGTAGCCCTTTCCGGAATCCAGTCACAGACATTAGAAAGAAAGAAAGAAAACAAAGTGTTAGACCAAATGTCATTTATGGAAAAGATTAAACTCTCTTTCCTATTTATTTACCACTAGATTCAAACACAAATTTGGCATAGGAAAAAAATCCCACTGTTTGTTGAAGATTAATATTTACTAAAACTTACTGAAGTAGAAGATGCTCAGAGAAAATTTTGGAATGATCAGAGAAAATTTTAACCTTATATCTGTGTGTTATATGTGTACATAGCATCTACGTAAATGCAAATGTGGAAAACCATCATACTGGCCCTATAGAAAGAGTATGTCTGATTTTAAGTAATTACTAAGCTGAAACAGACCATATTTTGAAACATTTTCTTAAAAAGAGGTTAATATTAAATGTATGGTAACTTCTCTAAAAATCTAAATTAAACGTATTACACTTGGGATACAGAGAACTATTCGGTAACTCATTAGACTTCTATATTAGAGATGATTATGTCTAAAATAAAGCCTTTGCTATCTAACATTCTTTCAAAGCTTGTTACTTTTGCAGTCACCCTGCATACTTAAATTTTATAAAAGCACAAGAATGCATTGAGAACAGAGCTCCAGGTAGGCTCATTGATAAACATGAGTGTCAGTTACTGGCAGAAATGGGTATTGATGATTTTACCCATATCACAGTTGAGAGTGAGGAAGATTGAAAAGCACTTTTTCCCCTTAGGAAGCATTTGAAATAATTTCCTGGAAAAAAAGAGAAATCTATAATAGGGGCTGAGTAGGGGAAGATACAAGTTAAGCCATTACTTTGATCAGCATGGTGAGTTCAAAGATTGTTCTGCTACATCCTACATTACATCTACATCTTATCTCAAATTTGACAGATTCCCTTAAAGGGTCAAAAAAGACGAGGACTTCCAAGCTGAATCAAATCTGTACATCTTAATTCATGGAAAATCAGCAGGGAAACAAGAAAGTTTCTCTTAACTAACATTGATTTTCCTTATATTTATTTTTTCAGTCTGAACACTCCAGGCAAAAAATTCTCTTGGCTTCAACTAATTTGCAAATACCATCATTCACTGCTGTTTTGCTACCCATTTCTCAAATCTCAATTAAATGTGATGACAGTTTACTTGCTAGAAACACACAGAAAGCTTCTTTCCCAAACAGAGGTCTTCACTCATTTCCTGCTAGTGGACTTGGCAAGTGGAATCAAAACATCCATTACTGAGGCTGAGTTCTAATATAGATTATCAACAGAGTTAGCTAAATAATTATAAAATCCTTTAAAAATGCAAAGTGCAACAGAAATGTATGGTAACAGCTGAGAACAATGTATATAACATGAAACCTGTTTACAGTGGATTTTTGAAGGGATGAATTTAGGTTTCTATTTGTGGAAAGCTTACATAACCTTCTGAGTCACCCCTAGGATAAACTAAAAAGTGTCTTCTCTCTGCAACTATGTTTTATGTTAAAACAAACAACAACAACGACAAAAAAGTATTCTGCAAGTCTTGATGCTCTGGCTCAGACTCCACATTCATTGTGAAATAATAGTGAGGAGTGAGATGAGACACAGTTTTGGCCTAAAGAAATACTAGTTGAGGGAAGGAAAGAAAGCATGGCTTACTTTCCCCTTATTTCCTCTACATGAATATATTTACTATAAATATAATTAAATATAAAATTGGTATGGTATTGCTTTGAGAGACAAGACCTAAACAAATCATAAAATGTTAGAAATATCCCTTTGTATAAAATGGGTACCCACTTCATGTTAACAGGTACTCAACAAATGTTAGCTACAAAGGATGAAAAACAAACTGTAAGGAGTCTTTGACAGAGACCAGCTGGTCAGCCCTCCTCTTTATAGCCCAAGTGGTTGAAAGACTTGCCCAGCTCATGCAGTGGGTGACCAGCAGCCAGGCACAGTGACTTCTCTCCCTCATCACTGTCACGGAACCTCTTTGGGCCTCAGCTCATCATTTGATAACAAGAGTAACTCTACTTGCCCAAGGGTTATTGATCAAAGGTAATAGAGGTTGTGAGAATTCCTTTAAAATTTTAATTCATGGTGCAGTGCCTTGCATGTGGCAGGCACTTCATAAATCTCTGAGGAATGGAATTTGTTGAATAGCTGTGGTGAGGGCTGGCTCTGATTCATTCCTCAAAGCTCGTTGTGCTTGCCTGGACTCTTTAATCAGAGGTATGCAACCATCACCTCTGACCTTCATTACCTGGTGGGTGCAGTTACCTGCACTGTGGGAACAGAGTCAGGCCTCCACCTGGTCATGGAGTGCCAGGACAGGGATGACTTTTTCTTTTGTTCAGAAACTAGGAAGTGCCCTGCTTGACTTGGTGTGAACTCTCGCTGAAGTCTTTAGAAGCCAAGCTGTCTCTGCCAATCTAGCTGCCCCTGGCAACCTTCATTTTCCCTGCTTTTCTTTCTAAGACAGAAAAATCAGTTGGAAGGTGTTTCCCCTCCATGGTGTCTTCCAGTCCTGGAGGGAGCTCTGGGGGCAGACCAGATGGCCCTTACTGCCTGGCCCGTGTATATTGTTTTGGTGGAGTGGCTACCACAGGAACATGGAGAAGTTGTAGCAAAGGGCAGCTGGATCTGAAAATGGGGAAGAAAGAAAAGAAAATGCTAAAAGCCCACAGAATACTGAAGTAGTTTATGGGCTCTTACGCCCCCGGTCTTTGTTTTGGCTGGCCTTACAGATGGGTTGTGTTTGCTGACTGTAAAAAGACAAAAAAGCTGCTATGGCTTTCTTTGTCCAGTAAATACATTACTGCATTTGGTTAATTGTATTTACACATTTTGGCTAAATGATATTTTAAAAAGGGAATGACTCTGGGAATGTTTTTAAAGAGCGTGCAGTGAGGAGAGGTGGGTAGGACTTCTGCCAGTCCCATCCTGTTCTTTTCTCAGTCCTTTTCCCTCTAAGTCTCTCTTTTTCCTTACGCTCCTTTCCCAAGTAACCACCATGCTCCCAGCGCCGCCACCACAGGACATCTTGGTGCTTGGAGAGAGAAAGAGGAGGGGAAATAGAGTCTGAGGACTGGGGAAGCAAAGCACAGGGAAAGACACCATCACAAACAGCTTTGAAAGGAGTTAATCCCCGCACAAATCAATTGGAATGGCAGTCTTGCCTTTCCTCCAACTAGTCCACCAAGTTGAACATCATGGTTTATCAATACTCATGAACTCCTGGAATAAGTGATTAGTAAATCATGGTTCAGTGAATGAATAACCCACAGAGATTCTTGATCTGTGGAGCTATATGGCCATTGGAGTTAACATGAGTTGTATGATCGAGGTCAAATCTCTTGGTCTCTCTGAGCCTCAGTTTCCTCATCTATTAGATAAGGATAATGCCTGCTATGTTTGCCTCACAGAGTTGTTCTGAGAAAGAAATGAGACATGGTTTGTGAAACCATAAAGCATGATGTCGGTCAAGGATATATAGTAATCTATACTTTTATTTCTATTTTACCTTCCAGAAGAATTTACACACTGAACGTTCTTAGGTTTTGTCAGCATCCAGGTACAGGTGATTTCCCATTTAGTGTTAAGCTTGAATTTTGTAGTACATAGATGTATTTTACGGGCTATAAGTTTATTCACTCAGACAGGCATGTCCTTCCCTGCAAAGTTCACGCCAGGCGTTTTGGTGGACCAGAGCTGATAATTTTTGTGCCTTCACAAGTCCAGGCCTGGGCTCCCGTCACCGCAGGTCCTGGCTGCTCTTCCCCCCCCCCCCCCCCCCAGCCTTTGCCCATCTGAAGGGTAGAGCCCTGCACAGCAGTCTGGGCCCACCAGTTGGCGGTCTTCCGGGAAGTGAGTAGGGAAGAGCTGCCTGGTTGTGCTGTCACACGCAGTGAAACGGCCCCTCGGTAGTCAGGGGAGCGTGCTGTAGTTCGCACATCTGGCACCAGGGCGGCGCCGGGGCTGCTGCCGTAGCGCTAGGACTGGCCATGGCACCTGGGTCCCCTCCCACTCACTCCCAGTCCCGCGGCTGAGGCAGGCTTGTCATGTCCAATTCCCTCTGGAACGTATTCCCTCAGAAATTCTGCAGAATCCTCCCCACGCTCTAGCTTCCTTCGCTGCCCTATTACTCTTAGTTCTCTGTGCATTTCTATGTTCATTTGATCCCCAACTGGGAATATGTTTGAAATTTTAAGAGATTCCTTATCCACCATATAAATCACCAGATGGGAATAAACAGCATAAAGGACGGATTTCTTCTGAAGCTAAATGCCAGATATATCTATATCTTAGTTCCAGGCTAGCTGGGACTGTCTTCTCTCGCCCTTACACTTATTATTGTGAACTTCCTCTGAATGGCATCATAACAACCTCTTTACAGTTAAACAAGGTAACAGAAATCTTATAACTTATAATGTCCCAGAGAAAGAATGTCTTTTATTTTTCTAAGACCTTTATCCTTAGGAGTTACGTTTAAGGTGATAAGGTTTAAAATGAAGGGGCAAGTAAAAGCTTAATATTCTTTTATGTTACCAAGGAAGTTAAAAAAAAAAAAAAAGGAAAATCACTAGTTAATGAATTATAAAGCAGTTGGTTCCTTAGGAAAAGGATTCACGGGGCTTTAAGGTAAATTTTTGTTACTGGAGTAGCTTTTATTTTCATGTGTCTTCTAGCATATGATTTCAGCAATGCATGAACCACTTGTACTACTTGAAACTGTAAATAGTTCACTCACTTGATCATATCTATATTATTCAATGTTAGCCCTGTATAAAGTGTTAAACAGAGTCTATCATTAGAAACTTAAAACCTATAAAGAATTAAATTACAGAAAATAGTTTAAGGATTCATTTACTCAGCATATATTTATTGAGTGTTTATTATGTGCTAGATGCCGGAATGACAAACAAATGAACAAGATGTAGATCCTGCCTTGAGGGGTAGCAGGTGATTTCCTAAAGACCCCGTATTAGTGTATCATAACGTCCAGGAGTCAGCCAGGAGTTACACAGATCATAAATCAATAACCTTATTTCAAGGTTCAGACACTGAGATGGCAAATAAAGCCCAGGCCTGCCCCAGGCAGTATTGACTAAAGCAAAAAATAACTTCTAATAGCAGGAGGCAATGAATACTTTTGCTACCAGTAGTAAAAGAAAATTCCCCTTTCTCTCAATCCCTTTCACTTAAATAGCATTTGGATTTTGTAAAAATCCACAAAGTTTATATTAAATCACTATCCATTAATGCCTTGTTTGGCTTAGAAGGGCAAGGTCTGGGAGATATCATTTTGGGGAACAATTGTCTTTTACTTGCAGTGGCATAACTGATCATCCAGTTTGCCATTTCTTCCTTATTTGTCATAGTTAATGGACAATGCTGAAAGTTAACACTTCTTTTAAAGACTTGAAAGACTCAGAGTAGCTGAGACAGTCTAACAAATTTGTTAGGAGCCCAACTCTGGGACCAGTTGGCCTAGGTTATTATCCCAGGTGTGTTATGTTCTCAAGGTGTGATCATAGGCAACAAGTTATCGAACCTCTGAGTACCTAGTTTCCTCATTACTAACATGGGATGATAATAATAACAGTATCATTTCTTAGGGTTGTTGTGAGGATTAAATGATGATGTTACATCCTTCGTACAATGCCAGCTTACGGTAAGTGCTTTAAGTGTTGGCTATTATTGTATCCCAGCTCTTAAGAGTACAAAGAGAAACTTGAAGACAATTATCCACCTTCTCATTCTCTTTTTTCCCCCCATAAAGCCACTGGCTAAATTGGAAGTATGTAGTAATGAGGCCAGGTGATTACACGGAAAATAAAAGGTATTTTCCAAGCATGAGTGAACCCATAAATAATCTATGGGGTGATTAAAATTGTGATTTAGTAATAACAATTCAAGGAAATTTATCAATTTAACAAATCATGGGGTGATATTTAATCAAGAAAATCTTGGATTTGATACTTATTATTCATTTATTTATATTTATTGCATCTTATGTATCAGTTTATTTATATTCATGATTACCTATTTGGCCTGAAAATAATTTAAGACAGCTTACAAAGGTGCATATTATATAGGAAGGTAAGATTAAATTGAAATTAGAAGGAAAAATTAGATAAAGGGAAAATAAAGGTATTAAAAGAAGGAGACAGCCTTTTGTATGTGAAATTGTACCTTGAAGTCCCATGCACTTGCTATTAGTGGTCCATCAAATTGGTTCTGAAATGTCTAGTGGAGAACTTTAAGAGAAGAAATGAAAGTGATAATACAGTTCATTTAGATCAATATGTAAAACAAACAAGTTGGTCATGAAAAGGACAGTCATTACTGATACTGTGATAAGAGTAATTTCTCCTATGTTGCTCTGTTTTAAAATTCATCAGAAACTTGGAATATGGTCATTAATAGATTCATACAGTAACTGTTTACTTAGCCCCAGCCCATAGAATTTATTGTGTTAGGTGCTCCAGAGAATGGAGAGATGTCTAAAACTATCTCTGCTCTCAAAAGAATATGCATCCAATAGAGAGTACAATTAATATATTAGTAAACTAAGTTTAAGGTAGACAGTAACGGTGAGAGCTGTGCTCGTGGTGTTAAAAGGAGCTTGTGGTGTTAAGTCTCATAGCAATCTTGGATGACCCCAGAGAAGGTGTTATAAGAAGTATATTCTTTGTACTTTATAATATATTAACTAATGGTGTTTTTTAAATACTTAGTGATTCTTGATTGGGGATATCAAAAGCCACACAGTGCACTATAATGCATAGCCAACTCAGAGCTATTAAAGGTAATTGGGGGGGAAGATTTGGCATAGATACTAGAAACCTATGGATAATTCTATCCCCTGACCCTGTATACAACTTAGATCGTGAATGCATACACTGGGTTTCAAGCCTGACACTAATCCTTCATCTCAAATTGTCACAAATTGGTTCTACAGTTTTCAGAGAGAGCAAAGCAAAACATCACTCTTT
The DNA here is from genome assembly GCF_036321535.1 of Camelus dromedarius. Taxonomy (NCBI): domain Eukaryota; kingdom Metazoa; phylum Chordata; class Mammalia; order Artiodactyla; family Camelidae; genus Camelus; species Camelus dromedarius. Next base: position 46,524,875 of record NC_087437.1, read on the forward strand.
TGTAAAGGGTATGTGTATTCATTCCATATATTCACTCAATGTTATTGGATACTTACTGTATTGTGGCAGTAGTACTGGGCATAGAATTACAGCAAAAATGAATTTTTTTTTCCTGAAGGGAAAGAATATTGTTTAAATAGGGAGATAGATGTATAAACAAATGATTATAGCAATGTGACAAGTGCCAATAGATATGTGTAAGAAGAGAAAAGGCCACATTCAGGGGCATTTGAGTTTCTGTTTGAAAGAGGAGCATTTTGCCAAGTGGAGATTGCATAATATACATACCCGGTAGAGGAAAGGAATGTTCTGAAAACACCTCCCAGCTTATCAATTTAATATTTCCTAAGTACCTATGAAGGATTCAGTGTGGGGTTAGGTGGTATGCTAATTATGAAGAAATAGAAGACTTGCTATTAGTCTTCAGAATATCTACTTGTGACGAGCAGATTGAATTTTCCACGCACTTTTAACAGTGATTAAGAGGTCATGACTATGGGTCCTAAATGGTGTGTTACAACATAAATTCTGTGGATTATAGCAGAACATGATTATGCAGTTCAGAGGGACCAGGGCAAGCCTCCCAGATGGAGTAAGGCTTGATCTGTTCCTTGAAAACTGGGGTGTGATTTGGATAGTCGGAGAGAGCATAGTTCAACAGTCCAGCCACAAACATCTACTGACTGCCTACCATGTGTCAGGTTCATGAACAGGGAAACAGCATCGGGGTCAGGAGGAAACTGGGATTGAGTTTGTGTGCATCTGTGAAAAAACCTGGCTAGACCAGCGAGTTGAGGGTGAGAAATTGTAGGAAAACTATGTAGAGGAAAACAAGATTGGGCAAAGTGACTCTAGCTAGATTAAAGGGAGTTCTGAAGGGCAGTGGCTTTCATATTTGGGATTTATGAAAATGGGGAATCACTGAAGGTTTTTGAGTCAGGGAGGAAGCTGATGAAAAAAGTACATAAAGAAGATCACTTTTTCTCATAGAACATAATAACTGGAAGGGATTGTAGAGCTTCCTTCAGTCACCACCCACTCCAGATTTCCTTCCCACTGCCATCATTCAACAGGAAAAAAAAAAAAGCTTAATGAGGTTATATGATGTGCTTAAGCCCAAATATAGTAATCCTTCTCCATTTCAGGCCCTTCTCTCCATCCCAGCAGTGTGTGTGCTCTCTAGGCTGGGAGGAGGAGCCTGAGTGAGCCCAGCATCCTGGCCTGGGACCACCCAGGCTGGGTGTGGGAGGGGAGGCTGAAGCAGGGCTTGACTCAGCCTATGTTACAGCTGCTAAGACCCAGGTCAGGCTGCCCCCAAATACGCCTCAGTGGCGTATTAATTATTTTGAATTAAAGTTACTTGAGAAACAGCCAATGGCCGGGAAATGGTATTTAAAAAAAATACTCCAACTCTCCCTCTTTCTCCCCGGAAGTGAGAACTAAATCTTCCATGTGAAGTTACCGTCCTTTGACTAGGAGGATAGAAAGCATCTTTATCACCAGAGTTAAGGAATCCAAGGCTAAGAAAACTACGTAAACAAACTTTGTTACTTCTTCATTAATCTGTTGCCCCCAAGCACAAGTCTTTTTGTTAAATCTTCACAGATAATTGTTTCTTTGTCTAAAAATGAAATATAAGCAGCCTGCTTTGGTAACTTTGAGGATCCCATTTCTATGAGATCTCCTTGCATACAAATTAAATTTTTTTCCTTCCTGTTAATCTGTCTTATGACGATTTAATTATTAGACCAACTAAAGTCACTCAAGAGGATTGGGGGGATCCTTCCTCCTTAACAGTTGGTATAGTTGGCAAGATACTGGCTGGACCCTGCTTCCCACATCCCCTCACCCTGAGGCTGCTACAGCTGAGAGATCCTGGGACCTCTGACAAAAGCCAGTAGAAAGTCAGAGTTCTTGCCCCATCAGCCTCCCAATGTCTGCCTGCCGGGTCTGATGGAAGGGAAAAGTCATGGCAGTCCTTTTTCTCTCTGTCTTAACTTAGGTTAGCAGGAGGAAATATCTGTGGAACTGGTTGCTTGGGATCTAGTGGCTCTGGTATTTGGTAAATGAGTACTCTCAATTTTTATTGATCCTTTCCTCCCAGAGATGGTCACTGTTTTTCTTTGCCTAAGTCTGTTGCTTTGTTTGTCATAAGAAGGAAGAACCACAGGGCAGAACAGCAAACATAAGCCCGTTATACACCTGCTATTCAAGCTGGCCTCACTGACTGATGAGTTAACAGTTTCCACCAGACCATGTCTGTTTAGACGAACTCTGCTGGGGGTCCCCTATGTAAAAACTGCATGAGGTTTTTCCTTCCATCTTGTTCCACATCCTGAGAGCTTCACTTTGTGACCAGTGAGAATATTCTCTCCGATCTTTGCAACCCAGAAGGTGTACTTAGTGGGGTCGAATAGACACAGTGTCTAGAAGCCAGTTGAATAGACTGAGGTTTCAAGACAGTGGTGTAAGCAGCACTGTCTCTGTCTGGCTGTTCCAGCTCTCGGGGGTATTTGTCATAAGGGGTCCTAGTCCATAAGGAGCCTTTGTTTTCTTAAGCTTTGTTGCTTGTTAGGGCTGGAGAAGTCCCATTACAGTAGCATCTCTCTGGTGTCACAGATTAGCAGGTCTATGACTGGAGGCATACCACGTTCTCACGGGAAAGTGGAGACCATTTTCACCCCACCATTTTTACCACCTGTAGCAGTGAAGTGTTTTTACTTTTTTAAAACTAATTCTGAGACTGAAATTTCTAGGTCTTGTGAGGGATAGATACTCTCTTGTGAGGTGCCTTTTGCATCTTCGGCTAAGCCATAAAAAAGGCTTGTTGGCTGAGCTGCTGTTTGAAATTAATGTAAGATCCTACTCATCAATGGCCAAGTGATGGATTCTTGAAATTGGCTATATTTGAAAGGAGAAAAATTATTGGAGAGCTGTCATCATAAACAGCTGTCATATTGGTACTTACAGGAGGATCAAATTGAAAGAACACACACGCAACACACACACACACACACACACACACAGGTGTAAAAGCTAGCCTGAGGGAATCCCTTATCAGGATGGAAGAACAGAAATTAAACTTAAAAGGAAGATCCAATGTAAATTCCCCTTCTTAAAAAAAATTCTTCATCTCAGCAATTCCCCAGGCTGTTCTAAAAATAGTCAAGAAATAGATCAGCTGGAAGCCAGTAGTCAAGGGCTAATAGATACAACTGCCTTTGTCTTATAAATCTCTACAGAACCAGAAATGCAACTCTAGAAACAAGTCAGGCCACACCTCCCTTCACCAGTCCCCAAACCTTGCCTTGTCCTTTCAAAATGCTCGTGTATATTATAAAAGATTGAGATATTGGAGCAAAATTGTCCTGTACTTAAGGAAAAAAATTACAGTAATTACCCTAGGACTTATAATAGACAAATATACCCCCCAAATCCTAGGAGAACACTTACGGTTTTTCCCTCTGTTCCTTAAAGGTATAAAGTCTATCATGTCTTTGGACATAAACACAGCCCATAGCACTTGAGACTGAGCCCAGATTAACTCAACTGGTGGAGCCTGAAACTAAAGAAAAAGAAAAAAGAGGGAAAGAGGTCTTTTAAACACAAACTGCTAAAAGAGCTCACTTGCCCAAACTCTAAAATCATAGCCTGTTTAAGATTATTTACCAAGGGCAAATACAGATCCTAAAAGTCTTTTTCACAAATAATAAAAGATTTTAGCCATCTGAGTGAGTAAGTTTTATTCCAACTGTTATTTATAAACTAATGAGTTTTGTATTGTTACTGATTCATGACTAAAGTTTTAAAATGAAAATTATGAGCTCTCTGTCCATGTCTATCTGTCTGTGTGTATGTTTATGTTTGTACTTTGTAGATACGGTATTTTTCTACCTGAGTGGTATTACAAAATTAATTTGTAAAAGACCTCTATTTAATTAACCTAAAGATGAACATTTATAAATTAACTACAGTTGACCCTTGAACAACACAGGTTTGAACTGCAAGGGTTCACTTGAATGCAGTTTTTTTTTTCAGTAAATACATACTACAGTACTACATGATCCATGTTGGTTGAATCCTTAGATGTAGAACTGAGGATACAGAGGGCTAACATAATGTTATACATGGATTTTCAGTTTTGCAGCAGGGGTCAATTCTACTAACCGCCACGTTGTTCAAAAGTTAACTGTATTTCTAAATTTCAGAGATATAATAAAAACAAACCCCAATTTTTTCAAGCTCACATGATCTAGGATAATCTTTGGTAAATGAAAGCTAATTTTAAGCTTGTTGCTTTCATTAATACAGGAATGTCATCAGAGATTATCAGCATCAAATATAATTCAGATAAACAACTTTTGTTCTACCTAGGTTAACTAGTCAAATGGGCTTATGTCTCTGTGCAAAGTTTGTCAGAAAAAAAACCAAAAACAAAACTTAAAATGATGACTAACTGCTTTAATGTCTCATGAAATTTTCATGAGTAATCTAGTGTGATTGTTAAGAACAAATGAGTTAAATAGATGTAAATGAGGTAAGAGTTTTTAAGTGAACTTTTTAGCAATGATTGTTTTATGATATGTCTACTTAAATAGTTTCTCAAGTCTCTTTGATAACTTACATGCTTAGAATTGAATTAAATTATGAGGATTTATTGAATGTCTAAATTATTTCCAAATAAGATAACATACTGAAACATTAATTGCTAAGCAAGTTTAATTTTACCTACTTTTGACCTCTTACTGCAGAGGAACTAAAGATATTTGGTTCTGTTAACAAACATGTCTTATGCCATGTTAAAAAAATTGTGCTATGAGAAAAGGTATGGTTCTAAAAATTATGGAATTTGTCATTTTAAAGAATGCTAATATAACAGACAAATTACAATAGCCTACTTCTTAGTTTTTACTAGAAATTAAAGTTTCTAAGAGTTAAGAATTCTGATTAATATATGCAATCAAAGCTACTAAAATAATAAGGAAAACATCTATATAAGCAAAAATAAGACATGTGTTTCTGGGGAGGGGGGAAGGTGTGAGATATGGAAATACATTTTGAGGGAAAGGAAAGTGATTTAGTCCTAAAGAGGCTGATTATTTCTAAATGAGAAAGAGAACAAGGTATAAACTAAAATGAACATAGAAAGTTGTAGAAGGTTTGTGAAAAAAGGAATGTTTTGTATGGTTAGAACTTACTAGGACTGGAAAGTATTTTATTAGGTAAATGAGTTTTAATATAAAAAGTAAATTTGTACAAAATTAAAATTTGTTTTTTCTCTCTTTGTTAAAGGGATGAAGTTTTCTTAGATTATTGGTCTGCTCTTAATAAGAAATTGTTTACAAAAGTCTTCTTTACCTTTAATGTAATTTGTCTATAAAAACAAAGATTATATGTTTTGTCTTTATCAGGTCTTTGATTATTTAAGAAAACAAAAGCAACTGAGTCTTTTTAATACTAAAAGGGCTAAGGCTTTTTACAACTATTTAACTTTCTGTATTTGCCTGTGAAGTCTTTGTCATGTTGATTACATGGATAACTAAATATGATTTGTGACCTATGATCTTACTTGATCAAGTGTTTTAAAATCTTTTTGATATTTTTTGATAAACTTCCCCAAAATTGAATTCTAAATGATGTCTTACTGACCTAGAAATAACTTAGAGGTTTTCTAGAGGGTCCCTGGAACATCTCAAAAGATTTGTTTTCTCTCCTTATTAAAAAAAGATGTTAACTAGGCTCAGCTATGACCAGACACTTTAAGGAGTTAAGGTTGACCTTATGGAACCAGTAAAGCCCCTTGGAAAAATAGTCTGGTATTTCAGGGTTCCCAGCAGCCTTACCAGGTGGAAAAGGAAAGTCATTTCCTGCCCGGCGCAGGAACCTCAGGATATATGAGAAACCTCAGGAAGAGAGGAATTCACCCAAATCTATAGGCATTGCAGGTGAAGTCCAACAACAGTGTTTGGCTTGCTTCTTAACCTTAAAAGGCTATTAAAAGTTCAGTTTGGAGATCCCTTATAAAAAGTTACAGCAAAGCAGATTTAAAAGAGCCTGTATGGCCAATCATTATTCTTGCAGTACTTATGTAAATAATTAGACCAAATTCATTAGATCTAGACTAATTTTGCAAATAAATTAGTCTTAACATGGCTGTCTTTGGTGGGAATGAAGATAATTTTAGGGAGAAAAATTATGTTTTAGTAGAAACTACAATGCACAAAAGGCATTGTTATTTGGGGCCAGGATCCTTGAGCTGCTGATAGACTGGCTACTTCTACTCAGTTCCCAGGGGTGTGTGTGTGTGTGTGTGTGTGTGTGTGTGTGTGTGTGTGTATGTGTGTTGCACTGGGGGAAGAGAGCTACAGAATGAGTTCCCATCCCCATCCCCAAAAAGCTACAGTTCCCTCCACCTCTCCTTTCCTCTCTCCAGCAGAAGACCTGTTCTTTGTGGCTGTAGGGAAGAGTAGGGAATGACAGAAAGAGAGGAGGCAGAAGCACAAAAGGCATGAGAAATGCAGACCAGTGGGAAAATGAAAAGGCCCTTCATGCCCTTATCTGCCCCCTCTGGACCTGCGTGTGTGTGTGTGTGTGTGTGTGTGTGTGTGTGTGTGTGTGTGTGTGTATGGCAGCGGGGGTACTGGAGGCAGGGAGTGAGGACCATCAGCAATCTCTTATCTCCTGCCCTCCTCACCTCTGGAGGCCATGCTGTTTTCAGGAGAAGTGGGGAGGTCAGGGTCTAACTAATATGTGGGACTGCTGAGGAAGATACTTTTCCAAAGGGCACCACAGAGGAGGATGAAAGCAACTTCACCAAAACCCAGCTTATAACTTTAGCAGGGAAGGAGAAAGACCTGCCTATAGAGCAAGTGACAGCCAGTGTCTGAGATGACTGACAGGAGGGTGCAGCTGAGAAAAGCAAGGGCCGAAAATGGAAGGTGTTTAACAAATTCAAACACAGGGACGTTTGAAAATGGTGTTAAAAGAAAATTAGGAACAGGAATTTAGATTTGATAATTTAAAAAAACCAAACTGGCCCTTATATTAATAAAATTATTCTGGGTAGCCCCTCCCTGCCCCTGGGGGTGTGCCTTATACCTTGGACTGTGGCTTGAACAATAAATAATTGGACCCTCACATTTTAGCCTTCAGGGATCAAATGAGACCTTAAAAATCAACTGGCCTCTAAATAACTAATAGTAGACCATATTAAATTATTCCTCAGTATAAATACAGAATATATGGTTTAAAATTTTTAATTACCTTGCCCTCACTTTGGTTGTCCTTATAATTTTTTGCACAGTATGAAATTCCAAAATACATACTTAAGGCTATTTACATGCTAACATACATTTATCATTGACACACACATTTTTTTTTTCTCATTTAAGAGTATAGGTGTGTGTTTATACTAAAGAGAATGAATATTCCTGAACTCCATTCACATAACTGCACAGTGTTTTTTCATTCATTTAAACTGATTTGGGATTTATCTATATGGCTTGTATGATTACATTTGGGGATGGCTAAGTAGCAGAAATATTATAACATAGACAATGGTATTAACATATTCAGATCTGCAACTCAGCCCTCACTGCTTTACACATGTAATTAGGTTGTTTCCATGGTAATGATCTAATTATGGGCTTCTCCTTTGCCTTGTGTAATCACATTTGTTGCGTTTTGGCAGAGAAGTTTTCCTTATTTTCTTGAACTGAAACACTTGACAAGATGTTCTCTCTTTAGATGAATAATGATTTTTCTTGGGAGAAAAAAAGAAAAAATAAGGCAATACCTCCAAAGGTGATTTGAGAAGGATTGTAGCTATCTGACAAATCATGCCTGTATTAAAATATCTATTACCATTGAAAGCATGATCTGTTTTTATATTTTGTGTTTATGTGTCAAACCAAGGGAACTCATAGGAGGTTCTGATTTTTTTTTTTATTATGCATGCTATTTAAGTATATTATTTCCACAGGGCCTACAAACCTGAAGGAAATGTTAGGTCAAGAAAGCAAGCTCCAGAGAGATTGGCAGAGAGAGAACTGGAGACCGTATTCAGTGAGAATATTATATTGCAATTGACAAGGCTATTCATGAAAAGAGATTTGATTATGGTTGCCATGACAGTAGGAAACACCTGAAAAAAAATCAATTAAGGCGCATTTTGGCAGGAATCCAAATGTAATCCTTTACTCATGCAGAAGACGATGAAAGATGTAAATACTTGTAGGAAAGACAGCTTTATTGTCACATGCTCCCCTCAGAAAGACTCTGGAATATTACAATAATAAAAGTTTAACTCTTTTATATGTATAAAATGCCACTGTTCTATAAAGCATTTTATATGGGAGATCTTTACAGCTGAAAAAATGCATTTACTGGGGGTGCAGGCTGCTTACTCTAGGGTTAGCAAGGAAGTTTATGGGCTCCAATGGCACAATGTCTGGGTACCAGCACCCTGTGGCTAGGCATTGAAAGCACTCTCCTTTAAGTATAATAGAGATTGACTGCAAATCAAAAATTAATGGATCAGAGCTCTAGGGACCCAGCATGTTGAAATTGAATATTTGAATATCATTTTGCAAGGAATAAAGTGGGTAGATAGAGGGTTTTTTTTTTTTTTTTGTAATCTAATAGATTAAAGGGCATAGATATAGTGTGATGCTTGGTAATAATTATAATGATAATAACTGATTTTCTATTTATAGCAAACCAACCCTTATAAAATATCATTTGGTTTGGTTTTAGACTTATATAACATTATTTTCCTGGAGGGGAAATGAGCTATTTAGTCATTATTTGCAGATAACTAGAAAGAATGTTTATTTCCCTCTTTAAATGTATTCTTTCATTGAAAAAATGCTTTTTTACTGCTTCTAATGTACCAGGCACTGTTCAAGGTCCTGGAAATAAAGCAATGAATCATACAGACATGATTACTACTCTCAAGTTATTTATTATTTTGTAATGAAAACAGGGTACTTTCAACATTGGGTTAAAGAGTCCAATGTAGGGAATCATCAGAGGAAGCAGGGACATGGGGTCTGCCAAGGGTCTAGCAGTGGGAATGTGGACCAGGCAGCACAGAATGACTGCAGGTAGGACAGTGGGATGGGAGCCTGTGCAGGAAGAGGGGCTGATGAGAGAGAAGGCTGGAGTGCATGCAGGGCCCAGAGCGCCACAGCACTTGTAAATCATGCCCACAAGCTGGGCTCCTGAGCACATTCGGGATCCATTAAAAGGTCTCAAGCAAGGGAACAACTTGGTCTGATTTGCAATGCCTGCTGCTGCTACCTTTGGCATCCAGTTTTGAAGCAGTGATTTTAGAAGAATCAATCCAACCATTTACATTCTGAAATATGTAGACTGCAAACTGGGACTTTAATGGTGCAGTCTTGCTGAGCCACTTTTACCTCTCTAGAGCACCGTGCTATCCTCTACAAGGACTTTCTGAGCTTTGTTCCTCTACAATGATGTGGTTCATTTTGTGTTGTAGACAGATTTTCTTACAGTATTTTCAATACACATGTATGTATGAGTGAATTGTTTTGATTATTCAGAGCTCTGTCCTATCCACCAGCTGGCTGATCTAAAAGTCTTTTAACTCCTTTATTCCCACCATGAAGCCCTACCTCTCAGTAGGTCAAGGCAGAAGGGTGTTGGGACCTGTCACAGAGAGGGATGTGGGTTTGCATGAGTCCCGGTGTGCTGGAGTGAACGATGGTTTGAAGAAGTAGTCATAAAGCATTGGAAGCATGACAGTGGATGGCTTTCATCATCTCTGCTCTTTTTTGATTACACCAAGGACTGTTTTTTATTGAGTAGCACATAGCGTGTAGCAGTGTTTTAAGTACTTTAAAGCCACAGTTAAAATAAAGTGGCTCTTGCTCTGTTTAATGGACAAATCTCATAAACATGTAAAGAACAGAAATATACTTGTTGTCAGTCAGAAATATGCCTTGAAGGGAAAAGGAAGGTCAGAGATCTGTTAGTTGGTTATAGAATAGACTTTCTCTTAAGGGTTTGCTGGAGAACGTAGGCCTGAATTCAGTGTTCTCATAAGGCAGGGAAAAGAAATTTGACAATACACGCCACTGAGGAATTTTGTTTGGTTTGTTATTTACTTGCATCAACAATGCCAACTCAAAGAATTTTATGTGTATAGGTAATGTTGATGTACCAACAGAAGGTTACCATGCATTTATTCAATAAATGTTTACTAAGTACCTAACATCTGTAGGTATTTGGTATAACTGGATGAAAAAACTCTTGCCCAGAAGATCATTTCAGACTGCATCATTAATTATAAGATAGTGTAATAAGTATGGTTATGAAATATGCTTAAGGAAACACAGGTGAGGCTATTTAGCCTAACATTGTGGCTTTGGGGCAGGAGGAAAGTAGTCAGTGGAATTGTAATCTATGTCTTTGGAATTCTTAATAGTTCAAATCTAATTCTAGTAAAGCTATACCATATAAAAATCTTGGAGTAACCGAGAGGATTCAGGAATTCATGGAAAATTAAATATTTAGAATAATCCCTTGAAACTGGTCGTGTTGGCTTTTGTTCTGCAAAAATGAAGGTAAGGTGATCTAATTGGTCTGTTAGTTATCTACTCATTCATTCAACACGTGATTGAACCTCTGTTTTAGGCACTATTCCCAAGTTTGAGATTACAGAGGTAAACAAGGTCAGGTCTTTCTTGGTTGTCCTGGAGCTTAATTTATAGAGGATGCCACGAACTTAAGAACTCTACCTGCTCTCCTATGTGCAAAGACAGTCTTAAATTGCCTCAATTAAAATCAGGCATTTGGGTTTGGGTCTTGGAACTGAAAAGGACATCAGTGGAAAAATTGAATCTGTAATTTAATAAAAATTGAATAAAATTTGTAATTTAGTAAATATTATTATACCAGTGTTAATTTCCTTGTTTTGATATTTGTACTACATATATGCAAGATATTAGCATTAGGGAAGCTAGGTGAAGAGATTAAGGGAACTCTATACTATTTGGCATCTCTTCTATAAGTCTGAAGTTATTTTAAAAAATGAAGCTACACGACCTCCCAAAATTGGACCTTGGCTATGTGCTGCCTTCTGTTTTCTGTGTTTTTTTAAAATATCATTTTTAACTTCTGCTTCTTCATCCCTATGCGTATTACTGGTAGAGGCAGAACAGAATGGATAAAGTCAGAGTGTTGTTGGACTCTTGTTTGCATTCCATTCTACTCTATGTTTCTAGATGTCAAAAGCCACCTTCCTGAGCATCTGTTACATAATTATCAGAACCAGTGATTACTATCATAGTCTTGGTCAATGCCATGAATTCCAAGGCAGAGGAGTAGGGATGTTACAGAGACGGTCCCTTTCCTACACTTCCTGGGTTTTGGTTATGGATTTTAACATTGCTCCTTATTTTGTGTCTGTGTCTCAGGCTGCTGGCACTGAAAGAGTTGTTAAGGATTATCTGGTCCAGCTCTTTTATGTCACAGATAAGGAAACTGAGGCCTGGCTAGATGAAGGTATTTGTCCAAGATCACATTACCAGTTCTTGGGAAAACCGGAGGTAGAACAAGCTCTTTTGGCTTCAAGTAAGGTATATATTTTTTTATTCCAAGCAGCTTCCTAGATCCTTCAAATAGCTGAGACAACTCCACGGGTGACAGTTCATTCTATTATAAACAGACCATCACCATTTGCAGTATACAATATTGGAACCTGTCAGGAAGTCTAACAAAAAATAACCCTGTGGACAACAGTATACATAATTGCCAAGACATATTGGCTAAACTAGATTATTCACTAAAAATTGATCAAAATATTCCTTCCCTCTTCTGTGACTGGTTCTGCATCCATCTATACATCTAGATTGACTCCAGAAATAAAAAGTGCCAAAATGGCATATCCTACACAATTTTGTTACCTAAGGGACTTCAACATAGCTCAAGTATCCAGGATTTTTTTTTAATAGTGCATTAGGTGAGGTGCACACATCTGCAAAAGTGTTAATATGGATTTGGCACTTAGAAATCTTACCGGTTCTTGTTCAATACCAAAAAGACTGTGTGTCAAAGAGACTGGTTGCAAATTAAAGCTGACACATAACAGCTGTGACCATAGCCAATGTCTAATCCTAGATTGTTTCCTTGTTTTCAGATAAGCTCAGTGATGTGATCCATAAGTCCAGATAATTACAACTATTAGAAAAGTTAAGTGTGTTTCTTTCTGGCCCATATAATTTCCTTCCAGATACCACGGCTATTAGTTCAGTTTTACTACAGGACACATGTCCCCCCATCCAGTGAGTGCCACCTCTGCCAGTGTGGTTCACCTCTGCAGACCTCCCCCTTGAGCCCACCTTCCTGCCTGTCACAATGCTCCTTGGGTCATAGTTGCTGATGTCCTCTGCAGAATGCGATCTCAGGTCTCGGGGGAGGCCTCGGTCTGCTCTGCAGATTGTCATTCTCTTCAGGAACTACAGTCCTTGGGGAAGCACTTTGCCATCTATGTACATTTTGTCTTGGGTCAAATCGATGAATGAGTGGGAGACTTCTCCAGATTTCCCTCTGGTGTGGTGCTTTTCACCTGTCTTTTTTCTCCACTGAGTATCTCCCCAACCTTTAGCCTCTTGCCTGACTCCCTGTCATTCCCCTCTTCTATCCTTTCTCCTGTATCCTCCTACTTCTCCTCCTTTTCCTTCCTCCAGATATCTCCAGAGAACCTAGCTACCCCTGAAACACAAAGGTCCTGGGCACACAAAGATAAATAGGATGAACTCTGCTTCTCAAGTGTGTGCCTTTCTGGTCCCCTGGTGCCTGTCCCTGCTTATCGTGGGAGCGGGTGGTCTAGTCAACCCCTCGGATCCTCAGTGCTCTTCCTCTTAATCGGCACAGCATAAACCTCCATTTGCAGCCTGCGGTCTCTAAGGTAACACACTGATGAGGAATAACTGTCAAACAGCATGAAGATATTTAATGATGGTTTAAAAAAGAGCCTGGGAATAAAGTCGTATGAGAAATTTGTTACATATTTAATTTAGGAAAGATTGTTACAGTATCAGGGGAGGAAAAGAGGAAATATATTGCTGCCCGTAAAAATGCAGTAAAAGATAAAGCACAAACAGCCCCTCTGTTATGTTGAAATATTATCATTCTGTGATTAAATGGAGGCAGCAAGGTGGATGCTGTTTGCCACTTGGGCCAGGGAAGCGTGGGGGAGGGAAAAAGGCATCAAGGCTGTAGGTTTGGATCTTTTCTAGAGCTCTGAGGAAATTAAATGCAAACAAAGCACAGTGGCATAAGGATTCTGAGGGTCTTCAGAGGAGGAGTGTTGGTACTTGGTGAGACAGATGGGCCATGGAATAAACTAAAATTTTGGGTCATTTTGACGCCTCTCTGTTTTCTTCAGCTTGACAGCAGTAACAGGAAGCAAGGTCACATTAATTTTTTTTTCAATGTACAAAAACTAATGTTACGTCTTTTCTATCCTGGGAATCTAAGAAAAGAACCATCTTGCAAATGAGTCAGCCTGGAGTGCCCAGATAGCTCAGTCAGTTTTTGGCTCCGTGCTTTAGCACATTTCGTTAATAGGGTGGACTGCTCTTGTGTGTGAGGCTTCAGAAAGTGGCAGGCATTTCCTAGTCCATCATTCATTTAGGCTACTGAACCTGGGATCAATAAATATTCCATTACTGCATTATTTATGGCCAACTATAAACAATTTCTATCATTAAATCTTTGCTTTTTAGTTGTCCCTCATTAGCAAGGGATCAATTTCAGATCCCAGTCTGGGTCATGCCCAGAATTAAAGAAAAGCAATGTGTGAGAATGTTTATCCACATGCATATTTATGTTTTATATTAAAATAGATGCATGATGAAAATTGTTTTTGCATCTAGTACTTTCATAGTGTTTCAGTTCTGAAAGTCACCTTGAGCTTCATTTCAGATGATGTGGTGACATGAGAAAAGCACTGGACAGCACTCAGGTGAGTTTGGGTTCTTATTGTTTATCTCTGTGTCTCTAATAACAGGTTTTGTGACCTGCCGAGTATGTCATCTGCCCCAATTGCTTTATCTGTAAAATGAGTGGATTGGAATGAGTGATGCTTAAGTTTCTCTCTAGGCCCTACAATCAATGAATGGAAGAGGGTTATAGAAAGAGGTGACAGATGACATGTGGGAAAAAGATTTAAATAGCATGCTTTGCTGACGTTCAGAATTCGTATTAGAACAGGGATAACGAAGGTTATTGTATTAAGTCTGAGTGCATCTGGAAGGTGCACGTTGGCTGTGACTGTTAGGTGATGGGCAGTTTTCTACTATAGGGGCAATTCTATCTGAGAGAATACAAGTTGAATCAGAGGTACAGGGTTGCCTGTGAACTGGAGACAACTGAAGATATGTTTTATTTAGTACATAGTGTTATTGTTTTGTTTTGTTGTTGTTTTGCTTTTAATGGGAATTGAATGCTTTATGGTAAATTACTGGAGTCCTCACCATGTGGCTTTCTTTTCTTGACCTCTTTCCCCTGGAGGTATTTTAATTGGTAATTTCCAGTCCCAGGAACTCAGAGGGCAGAGCTGGTCACTCAGGTAATGGTTACTGAGCACCAACCACGTGCAGTGGGTGGCACTGGGGATGCGATGCGGCTCCTTCTGGGTGAAGCTCATGTTCTAGTAAGGAACGCTGGCACAGATAATTTTTTACAAATACTTAAATAATGACAAGTGTGCTAAGAAAAGCTGTGAAGAAGGCCTGCAGCATGCTGGGTGCGTGTATAATAGGAAAATAAAATTTTTTCTCAGAGCATGGGAAGGCTTCCCCCAAGGAAAGGATTTTTAAGCTGAGACATGAAATACAAGTAGAAATTATTCAGTGTAAAGTATACAAAAGAATGTTGAGTGAGAGATGCAGGCACAGAGGTGGCAAGTGCATAGGTTCGAAAAAGAAGAGTTGATGTCTTCAGCAAGATTAACATAGATTAGCAAACCCATCTCTAAGCTTGTTCCTTCAAAACTCATTAGTAAAGGGCTGGGTGATTAAGGAAAGAGGGGGAGAACAAATTTCCCATAGTTTTCTCTGAAACGTACACCCTGCCCCTTTCTCAGCTTTGCCATTTATGTCAGTGGATGATTCAGATTCGTTCATTTACCTGGGACAGCAAACACGGAGTTGTCCTCGGTTCCCCTTCTCCAGCTCATTGCACAACTTTCCAGTCTCCAAATCCCAGGCTCTCTTCCTGTGGAATGTCTTTGACTTCTTCTACTTCCCTTCTTGCTCCCACCCTCCTTGAGGCCCTCACACTCCTACAGTTAGTCTCTCACAAAGGAGTCTGAGCTACTGTCTTTGCCCACAGGGGCGTCCATTCCCCACCCAGTTTAAGATGCATCTTCCTGAAACACTTCTGCACACAAACTGACCTTCTCAATGGATGTCTTTGACCCCCTGTCACCTAGAGAGCAAAGGTTAAACCTCTTACTTTCCCTCTAAGGCCCTACACCCCATAAGAGCTAATATCCCTTTATTGCCCATTTGAGTTCTTCAGCCTGGCCACATGGGAGAACACAGATGATCTAGTATCATGAGTGAGCATTCTGAAAGGAAAAACTGGGCAGCAAAAACATACATTTGGGAGAATAACATAATTCTTCTACCCCAGTACCCTAGTCTGATTGTAACTTTCCTTTTTGTGTATTCCTTTTGCTTACATGCACATACACCTAACACATGTTCCTTAGGTGTAACAGACCTCTGAATTCTGCTTGTTATGCCTTGTGGTAGATTGTATTTTCTAAGTTGGCTGCAGCAAGACTTTCCATTTATCATGCTCTTTTTCCAAAATGGCATTTACACTCCTTTTGAGAAGGAGTGATAATGTTCACTCCCCTTGAATCTGGGTGGGTCTGACTACAGCCAGAGTTATGCTTTGTGGCTTCTGATGCTAGGTCATAAAAAGTGATATATCTTCTGCGTGGATTTCTTGGGGTGCTTGCTTTTGGAATACAGGTAGCAAGCTATGAGGAAGCAGAGCACACCTGGAGAAGCCATGTGGCGAGGCCTTCTGTAGGTGTTCTGAGGTCTAAGTCCACAGCCAGGATCAACCGTGAACTCACCAGACTTGTGAGTGAGGAAGCCTTGAAATAATTCTAGCACCAGCTATTGGCTGAGTGCAACCACCTAAAAGACCCACGGAAAGAACTGCCTGGCTGAGCCCAGTCAACTGTAAAGAATAATGAAAAAATGATTGTTGTTTTAAGCCACTTAGTTTGGAGATGATTAATTATTACAGCAATAAATACCTTAAACGAGTAAAATATACACATAGTTTTAAATTAGAAGGTTATCCTAAGAAAAAAATTTAAAAGATAAAAGAAATGGAATGGGAGGCATCTCCCTCCCTGACTTCACATTACATTACGAAGCTAAAATCACCAGAACAGTGTGATACTGGCACAGAAACAGGCACATGGACCAGAGGAACAGAACAGAGGGCACAGAAATAAATCCATCTCTCTGTAGTCAGTTGATTCACAAAAAAAGGAGCCAAGAACACAAAACAGGAATGGACAGTCCCCTCAACAAACGGTGCAGAGAAAACTGGACACCACACATCAAAGAACGACACTGGAATCCGTCAAACCACACACAAAACTAAAATCCACAATTTTCCACATCAAGCCCTTCCTCTGCTGGATCATCTGAAAATGGAGCCCCTTAGCCACGAGGCACACACAGGAACCTTCTCCCAACTTGTTCCTTACCTTTCACTCTCGGGTGGCACCTCTGGGCGGTTCCTGAAGACATCTGGCTCCTGCCTGCATGGACTTAGCCAAGTGTTGTCCCGAAGCTGAAACCATGGCAGATCCTGAGGAGACCTAGAGTCGATCAGCAGCCCGAGGAGCCAAGTTCCCACAGGAGCCAAGCCCACCAGAGAAACACAGGTGAACCTCAAGAGTCAGAGAGATGGACATGGCGCCACCCACTGGCCAGCAGGGAAGTACAAGCTGAAACCTCAGTTCAGTGGAGGCCATGCGGCCAGCTGCCAAGCCTGCAGAATTCAGTAAATTTGGAAATTCAAACTGAAATGGAGCCAAATATCCCATGATGTCTCCAAAATTGGTTATAGAATAATTAATTGGAAACCTATATGCAATCAAAACAATGTAGACACAAACTTTACAATTTACACCAAAATTCGCTCAAAATTGTCCATTGGCTTTATTCCAAATATGCCACATTACTTATAACCTGAAAATAATGCAGAAAGAAAACCAGATGTCTAATTTTTTGTTTTGTTTTGGTTTTTTTGCACATCTAGCTTTTTACCACTTAGCTCATCAACTCCCTGAAGGCAGGGACTGTGTTTTAAACTTGGCACATAGTAGGTTCCTCTACTCTATATAGTTTTTAATAGAGTGATATATTTTGTAATTATTTGTTCATGATTTATTTTCATAACTTTTTAATGGATGTTCAAAGTATTTCTTTCAAAGCCTTGCCTCATTTTACAAATGAGATTTAGAGTCTTGCTATAAGGTCATACAGGTATGCAGTGTCCTTTGTCCTGTATATACTCAGGCTTCCTGACTTTAATCCTGGGACCTCTTTCTCTCCACCAGAGGGGCTTTTTGTTCTCATTTTCTTTCTGACAAAATTTGTAGAAACATAATGTATATTCATGTGATCTGGGAAGGGCTGTGTCTTATTCTGTAGCCTTGCTGTGTTTTTGAATATTCTTGCCAGAGTTCTATAGAAACCAACAGCTCAAAACAGGAGTCACATTGGAAAAGTGCCCATTGACGTTGCTGGGGGTTGCATTCTAGGCTCAGCAATGTGTCAGAAAGGCTCCACCCTGGACTGCCCTAAGTTTTCTTGTGATATACCAAGATGGTTAATTATTCTGATATCTTTAATAACTGATCTTTGCAAAAGTTGAGAATAAAAAGAAAGATAATGCAAAAAGCACCTGTATTAGTAGTCAGACAGACTTGTATTTGTAGCTTGACTGCAACTTACCAGTTCTGTAGCTTTGAACCAGTTTACTGACCTCTCGGAGCCTCAGTTTCCTCTCCTTTTAAGGTAGAAACAGTAGTTCCCACCTCTTTGGGTGTTGAGAGTAAAACATGAGATGATGTATGTAAAATGCTATTTATAACACGTGGTTACTGAATAATTAGTAGCTTATCAGAAAAAAACTGGGTAGCTTGTCATATATATAACATCCATCTTAGTTAAATATTTTTTAAAAAATATAAGAGCTTAAGTATCATCTAGAACTATTTAGAGATTCTCATTCAAAGTTTTTGTGTGACCTTGGGCAAATCACTTCACAACTCTGGGCCCCAGGGAAGATTTGGCTAGAAAATCTCGAAGATTCCTTTTTTCTGAATTTAAAACTGACTTTTAAGTAGTAACTTACATAACATTAAACCATTTTGGATTTGTGAATCTTCTAATTGGTTTTCTCATAATTACTGCTTAGTTTGTCTTTCGAATACCAAGTGACCCCCTGTCATTCTGGTATTTGATTTGAGTTGCTAACAGTTGGAAGATGTTTACCCTCTGCAAACATTTCATTAGTAATGACCACAGTCTTTACAGTATCATTGCATATTTGCTAGGAATTCAATCATTTCTTCATCCTCATGGTGCAAAGTTCAATTGGACAGTACATTTTAGAAGGTGTCCAAAGCTATTCTTAAGACCATGCTGGCTTTCTGTTAGTGGTTTGCAGTTTTGTCTACCAAATGGTGTGCTTTTATCTTTATTTGTTCAGTTGGAATTAAATAAACTAAAATCACAGATGACATCTGTGATTTATGGGGATTATCATTTGCAAAGGGTTATAGTATTGATAATCCTATACATTTGATATTATTGTCCCCATTTACAGATGAGAAGCTAAGCCTCAGTTTATGGCTTGTCATATGAATACAGAAAAACAGGAGTAAGTAACTTGACAGCTGAGTCTCTAAGCCTTGTCTTGGTTCTGGAGATTAGCTATTCTACTCCACTATGTGGTTCTTTGTTGAAGAGATTCAGGGTCATTCATGCTGCAGGGGTGAAGGGAGAATTGCTAGCCAATCTCTAAATATCTCCCCTGATTGTAAATGAACATACCAGAAAAGTGGAAGTAGCGATACATCAGACACCCAGCTAGAAGGGAATCATGGAAAGAATAATCTCTAAAAACGGTACTTTTCAATAATTAAGAAAAAAGAAATAGGTTAATATGACTGTTGTCAAAATGATGATGAGATTTTGGAGGCTGAACTGGCCGCAACACCAGGGGCATTAAGAAAAGGCAATGAAAGTGCACTGCCTTCCAAAGGGGTTCAGACCCTGCAGGTGCCGCCCTCCAGCTTGTGCCTGCCCAGTCCCTCCAGGGCTAGATCTGTACAACCCGATGGCACCTCTGGAATAAGTGGCTGGAAAAGTAGAAGTGTTACTGTTCTAGTATGGTAAATCAGAGCAGTGTAGTGAGTGCAGGGCAGTGAGGGTAAATGAGTGGCACAGAGAAGATTGCTATGGCTGGGAGGTAGGAGACCTCTCTGCTTCAGTTGCATTCCATCTGTAACAGTCTATAATGTCACAGTAAAACGTGCTGTGATTATAATATTAGAATAGGAATCAGTTCTCAGATTGATGCTGCTGACTATGCTTAATGTGTGACATCATATCTAAGCCTTATTTTCCGTACTTACTTTGCCAGGAATTAGAAGTTATAACAGCTCATCTCATAAGAGGTTACTTACATAAACCAAGAAGTAACATCCTACCCTGTCACACGTACCTTCTCAAGGAAGAGCCTTAGGATGCTACACAGACTTGACAGTCCAGAAAAGGTATGAACAGACAGACAGGGGATTAACTGAGACATGTACACAGAATGAACAATGGGAACCACAGCAGCTTTGTTGAGTAGTTAAGATGTGTAATGCATTTTACACACCATTTCTAGTCTTTGTAATATCCCTGAAAAGAAGATAATTTTATCTCAATTTGACAGACAGGGAAGCTGAGGCTCAGGAAGATTAAGAAATGTGCTTAAGGACCCTTAGCAATAATCAAGAGAGCCTTTTTTTTTCCATTAGAAGCAGTCATGAATTGGTAGAAGGAGTCTTTTGGCTAAAGAGTGGGGCAGATGCCGCTTCCCTCCCTCCCACCCTATATCAGGCCTTAATAGAGGAAGGAAAAGATTATGAAAGTGAATATTTTGGAGGGGTTGGAATTTCTGAGAGGGAGGATAGAATTTTGGCTGTTGGGGACCTTTGGATTCTTAGCATTATGATCACAGACTGTTGGATTGGAAGCTTTGTGGCCCTGGGGGTGTGAACTCCTTGAACACTTTTCAGCTGAGATGAGTCCTGGGTGGCTGATTTCTTTGGGGCTAGAGAAACTTATAGCAAGGCAGTCCTGCTAGGTTCTGCAGAGCAGAAAAGGTCTAAAAGCTAGGCAGGCTGGACCCATCTGCTTGGAGCACTTACTGTGCAAACAAAGAGAGAGAGGATGCTGCTTAATTTACCAGGTAGAAAATCTGGGACTCAGGACAGATGCTTTGTCTAGGAATAAAGCATTTGCTTTGCTCTGCTGAGCAAAAATGAGATGTGGCATGGACTATGTGAATGTGGCATCCCAGCAATGGCTACATTTAGTTTAAGGTGTATATTTAAAAAAGGAAAGAAACCCAAAAGGATATTCCATTATACAGATTCAGGCTATATTGATTCATGTGCACTCTCTATGGTATAACCAACTTAAATAGTTGTTAATACATAGACGTAAGTTGAAATAATTTAGTATGCATTTGGCACGTGATCTATGATATATATATATATGTGTGTATATATGTGTGTGTGTGTGTGTATAAATGTAGACTGTTCGCTCAATTTTAAAAATTGTCTCAAAAGAATGAGAAGATAAGCCACAGACTAAGAAATTTTTTTTTTTGCCAGAGACATATCTAATCAAGGACTAAAATATGGAAAGAACCTTTAAAACTCAATAATAAGGAAATAAATAATCTGATTAAAAAGTGGGAAAAGATGTAAAAAGATACCTCACCAAACATGTACAGATGGCCAGTAAGCATATTAAAAATTGCTCCACCTCATAAATCATCAGGAAAATGCAAATTAAAATGACAATGAAATACCACTATACACCTATTAGAATGGTCAAAATCCAGAACATTGACAACACCATGTTCTGGTGAGAATGTGGAGCAACAGGAACCCTTGTTTTTTGCTGACATGATTGTGAAGTGGTACAGCCACTTTGACAGACAGTTTGGCAGTTTCTTGCAAAACTAAACATACTCTTACCATAAGATTCAGCAGTTTATTCAAGTGAGTTAAAAACTGATGTCCACATAAAACCTTCACATAAAATGTTTGTAGTGGCTTTATTGAATAATTGCCAGAACTTGGAAGTTGTCCTTTAGTAGGTGAATGGAGAAATAAACTGTGGTATATCCAGACAACAGAGTATTATTTAGCACTAAGAAGATATGTGCTATCAAGATATAGAGGAAACTTAAACACATATTGAAGCCAATATGAAAAGGCTACTACGTACTGTATGGTTTCAACTATAGGACATTCTGGAAAAGTATAAAAACCAGAAGTAAAAAGATCAGTGGTTACCAGGGGTTGGAGGGGAAAGAAGGGATGAATTGGTGGAGCACAGAGGATTTTTAGGGCAGTGAAACTGTTCTGTATGACGGTATAATGGTAGATACATGTCATTATACATTAGTCTAAAGCTAGTATTAAGATAATTACTGATCACTTTGGTTTGTCTTTATCATTCATTCAACAATTATTCATGAAGCACCTGCTATACATCAGATATTGTTCTAGACACTGAGGATACTATAGTGACTCAGACAGAATCCTTACCCTGTGAAGCTTATGTTCCACCTGGGATGGGGGAAAAAACTCAGAAAATAAGTTAATAAGTATATTATATAGTATCTTAGATATTAATAAATGCTATGAAAGAATACAAGCAAAGAAAAGGGCATAGGGAGGAAATGGGTGAGGAGACAGGAACAAGAGTAAGGGGATAGGAGAGAGGTTCCTATTTTAAATAGAGGATTTAGGGAAGCCCTACTTTTGACACTTAAGGAAAGACCTGAAGAGAAGAGAAACTGAGTCACGTAAATATTTTGAGGTCAGGTGTTTGGGGCAGATGGAACAGCAAGTGGTGACCATGAGGTTTAAAGAACAACAAGGAGGCGAGTGTAGCCATAGTAGAGTGAGCAGGGGGAGGTGGTGGGGAGTGGTCCTAATGATGAGTTGGCCAGGTCAGGTAGGGCCTTGTAGGCCGTTGGGATGAGTTGGTTTTTTATTTGGAGTGAGATAGGAAGTCATTTAAGAGTTTTGAGCAAAGAAATCATTTGATTATGTTTTAATATGATCACTCTGTTGCTGTTTGGAGAATAGATAATAAGTGGAGAGGGTTAAAACACGAAGAATGGACAATAAGGGGAGAGAGTTAAATGGGGGGATTTAGCCGAGATGAGGTATAACGTTTGCTTGGAGGTAGAGAGAAGTGGTTAGATCCTGGGCATATTATGAAAGGAGGGTTGATAGGATTTGCCAGTGGATTGAATCTGAGATATAAAAGCCAGTGTAGGGTCAGAATGATTCCAAGTTTTTGGGGTTAGTTTCTTAAAGTGTGGAGTTGGCACTAATTGAGGTGAGGTAGGCTCTGAAAGAAGCAGGTTTTATGGGGACCAAGAGCTCAGGAGTTTGGTTTTAGACATGTTCAACCAGGTGCAGGTGGAGATTTGTTTAGTTGGATTTGGAGTACAGGAAGAGATCTGGACTAGGAGTCTATTTGGTAGCTGTTAGCTTAAATATAATATTTAAAGCCACAAGTCTGAGATCACCGTGGGCCTGTGTATGGGTATGCTGAAAGTACTGAGTCCTTAAACACTCCAAGAGAAAGAGAGCGAAGGTGTGAGAGCAATTTCTTTATACATATTTTAATGTAATCATCTTCTAATGTAGTGTTTTCACTTAGCAATTATATCATGAACATTATCCCATTTTAGTATGTATTCTACAATATCACTTTTTAAAACACGAATTGGGAGTGTATTTTCTTAACAAAGAGTTGATACAATATATCTTTTAATGGTTGTCTTGTGACTGTATCATAACACACGAAGCCAATCTCCTTTGTCAGGCTTTTGAGTTGCTTATAATTTCCCCAAATTACAACATATTCAATGAATATTCCTATACATACATATTAGAGTATGTCTTCATTTCTTTAGGAAATATTTCTAGAAGTGGAATTGTTGGATCTTTTGTTGAATTTTACCAAATTTCTCTCCTCAGAAAAGTTACAACAAGACGTTACAGAAAATACTATTTCTCTACACCTTCCCCAAACGATTTGCTAGCCATCTGTGTGATCTCTGCCAATCTAAGAGGTAAAATGATTGATAAATATACAGTCTTATTATTTCACTTTAGTATTTTTTAAAACCAGTAATTCAGTTGAGCATCTTTTCATCTTCCTTGGCCATGTGTAAGGATGACTTCTTTCCCTTCTTAGCTGTGGCCCAGTTGTAGTGTGGAGAGCTGGCCACGGAGCACGTTCTGCCTCTTCTCTCTCAGTGCAGGCCAGCTTGGGGGTGGCTCTCGTTGGTGTCAGTACCAGGGTCAGATTTGCTGACTGTCTTCACCTTTGTATCTCCAGTGAATATAGCTGGCCTTGGGGTGGCCTCTCCTTGTAAGTTTGCTGTTTACCAACTCCACCACCTAAATGGTATGTGAAAGAGTGAGATGAATTCTCTGCTGATGTTCCACCCTAGATCCAAGTTCAGAAGTTCAAGAAGACAGGATCTTTAAGTTAGACCCAGCCAAAGTTTAGTCATCAGCATTATACTGCAATTCTTACACTTTCCTTCTTTTATTTCTATTAAAAAAAAATCTCTGTTGTGACTATCCTATAGTTAACTGCTGGAAGCAATTTTAGGAAAAGTTAATACCGTAATTTTTATACATGGGAGAGACAAACCACATTTGGAATTTGGCAAATAATTTCAGCTATTTCTTTATTCCTAAATGTTTCAGGCAAAGCCAAAGGTATTCTGTGCCAAGCTTCTCTCCCTTCAAATTCTAACCCCTGTGTATTTAAAAAGAAATCTAAGCTGCCTGATGCTGATTCCTTTACCCTTAAATTGTCAAATGCAGTTTATTAAGATACGCTTGGTGTTCAGAAGAATTTGGGGCTTTCTCCTTTTTATAGAACCCGGAAATCTCATTTTGTTGGCTGTAAATAGAATTTGAACCTCAAAAGAATAAGATTCAATCTGAAAATTTCAAACTCATGAGCTAAGAGAATAACCATTTTGGCATTTTCCTTTTACTGATTATTGTTTTCATTTAATTCTCAACTTTCATTAAAAAAAAAAGAAAGTAAAGTTTTATAGGAAACATACTGATCAACTATATCCCAAGTCACAAAGATTAACTCAGAATTAAAACAATGAACCTTCTGACTTTTCAAGAGGCTTCTGAGAGAACTGAAGTGAAATTATATCATTAATAGCATTTTCGAGGGGGCTGTTTCAAAACGCTGGCTGGCATTTTCCTTTATTACATACTGATGATATTTGGATGATCCTGCCTTTGTGGCATGTCCCCAAATAGACCTGATGAGTAAACAAATTTTCATAAGTTATATTGCTTCAAGTCATTGGCAATCCTCATACACAGTTAGAATTCTTAATAGTTTAAAAAATTTTAATTTAATAATTACTTGATTGACTGTTTCTTGATAAATTTATACTTGAAAAGTCAATATTTAAGTAAAGAATCTAGGAATAGTCACTAATTTACTAAAAGAAAAGAAAAGAAAAGAAATCCTCAAAAGTTAAAAAAAAAAATCATACCATCAGAACAATGTTAAAAAAGCAAAACTCAGGACCAGGTGGTACTGTGCTTTTGCCACATCTTTGGAACTGAATGCCTTAAGCATCAATTAACTTAGTTTTCCATCCTTTCTTTATTTTTCACTTTAAAAAAAATTTAATTAACATGAGATCTATCCTCTTAACAATTTTTAAAATGTACAGTGTAGTAGTGTTAGCTATAGGCATACTGTTGTACACAGATCCCTAGAACTTACTCATCTTGTATAGTTGAAACTTTATGTCCACTGATTAGCAATTTCCCATTTCCCTGTCCCTCCAGCTCCTGATAACCACCGTTCTACATTATACATAGAGATAGAACATATAAAATATCACATTTTCTTTACCATTCATCTATTTTTTTTTTTTTTACCATTCATCTATTGATGAACATTTAGGGCTAAAGACTTGTATAGTCATTTCTCCAAAGAAGACATACAAGTGGCCAACAAGTGTATGAACAGGTGAACTACAGGTATATGATGTTCGATGTCACTAATTATCAGGGAAATGCAGATCCAAACACAATGAGATATTACTCACACCTGTTAGGATGGCTATTGTCAAAAGAACAAAAGACAAGCATTGATGAGGATGTGGAGAAATTAGAACACTTGTACATGGTTGGTGGAAATATAAAATGGTGAAGCTACTATGGAAAATAGTGTGGAGGTCCCTCAAAAAATTAAAAATAGAAATACCATATAATCCAGCAATCTCACTCCTGGATATTTATCCAGAAGAATGGAAATCAGGATCTCAAAGTGGTATCAGCACCCCAATGTTTATTGCAGTACTTTTAAATTTTTCTTTAATTAGAAAAAAATCTACCTTTACTAAAATGGTAGTTTTAAAGTAATGTTTAAAAATGGTTTTATTTACTTTTACTGTTTCAAGATAGCAGACTAAATACAATTTGTGGTCTACCTCTTCAGTCCAAATATTTAGGAAAACTAGGAAATATTTTCGTTTGTTTGTGTTAGTGATTAAATACATAGCACACACTTAAAACAATCCCAGGAGAAAGGAGACATCATAGCCTATGGAGGCAAGTACTAAACAAAGAGGAAATAGACCAGGATGCTTCATTGTAGAGTTTCCAGAAGCAACAGGCAGGAGGCAATTGAGGGACAGCAATGACACTGTCTACCTAGGACAGTGTCCGAGGAGCAAGGAGTATGGGACTCTGGGTATAAAGACAAGGCAGTGCTCCTGGAGACTGGTGTTGAACTGGAAGTGAAAGAAAACGTCATTCCTGGAAAACCAGCCAGAGAGACACTTAGCCCAGTGGCACATCCACCTTTCCCGAGACCTCACTAACATATACAGAGAACCCTGCTGTACAAGTTTGCAGCAACTGCAACCCATCCCTGCAGACAAGCTGGGCAAATAGATGCAGAGGATGATTTAAAAGAGATAGGCAGCCACAAAATACAATAAATTTATTGAATAACCAGAGATATGTAAAGGATACTATTTAAAATACAAAACAAGAATAAATTGTTATGAGACAGAACTAGGAATATTGGAAAGGCAAACTGTAATTGTTGAAGTTGTAGGTGAGCGACAAGAAGTGTAGGCTTGTTCTAGAAAGATGAGAAATTACTGAAAGTTATGAAAAAGCTGGCAAAATCACCCATAAATTTACCACTCAAAGGTTGCTGCTGTTAATGTTTAAGCATATTTTTTCTAGTTGTCTTGTCTTTACATGCTTATAAAATCTTCCTCATACTGAATATTTCTTCCTGTTATTTTTTCCAGAGCAATTTAAGAAAAAGATAATTTAAAGTGCTACTAGATACCTTTCTTGCTAATTAATATTATTATTCAGTGATTTTTTCATACATAGAACTTTGTAGGACACTTTATTATCATGCTTTCTATTAACAAGGAGTTCAAACATAGGGCTTGTACTTTACTCTTTTAACAATCTGGTGGCTCCTTTATTGTCCTCTTTTTCACATTAAGCTTGGTAAAGATATGAGCACACACTTTCCCTTTAAATGTAGAGTGTTACTTTCATGCTTAATATTTATGACTCTTATAATTACTCTTATAAAAGATCCACTATTACTAGAAACTTCAGCTCTTGGGTTAATAATCCTGCATTTTAATGAGCTCTAGGTAATTATACTTTGAAGTCCAAGACTTCTTTTCAAAAATTGTAAATTGAGGTTCTTCTTTTTATAACTATGTAATTTTAATTTCATGTTGAAAAGCAATGAAAATTTGCACATTATAGCACAACTGTAATTTTAGAGGGAAAAATCAGCAATAGACTAGGCAATTTTAATTCAGGTCACTTCTACACAAGAGTAATCAAAATAAGCTGAGAAAATTTTTCTTCGGAAGCTAGAGAATTAATCTGTTGCTCACCTTGAAAAAATAGCATGCAGATAGGAAGACCTGTGAAACAAGTTGGTTTTTTGCTTTATGAAAATGGTTTTGTCAATGCCAAGTCTCAGTAATGTTATATGGAAAATAGATATGTCAGTTGTTAGCTTTCTTCTAACTAGATCCTGCAGCCACATGGACACGACTAGAGCCGTGGGAGTTTGGAGTCATAAAGAAGACACATTCTGCTACCTTTCTCACAATAAGCTAATCCCCTGCTGCCAGTTGACCTTATTTATGATAGGTGTCACTACCTCCTTCCTCCAAAACCCCACTGTGTTTTCCTGAATCTCAAGATTTGGTACCAGGTAGTCCCTAGATGTATAAAATTATGATCATGATGCAAGGCTAATTTAATTTTTCAACCTGGCCTATTTTGAAAGCAAGACAGTTGAATGCTTCCATGTCTCCTTTCCCCAAGTACCCAAGCTCCTGGCCTTGGAATGGGTGAAGCGCTGGAGAGAGGGAGCCTTGAGATGAACTCAATGCACCTGGGATGGTTCTGCCCTGGAGTGTTGTCTCCTTCCATTAAACATGAGATTATAAACAACTTAAGTCAGGAATTGAGGCTTAGAGATCTGCTATCTTTCTGTTAGCTCTCATCACAATGTCTTGCATTTAATGTGATGGATAAAAGCAAGTTTGGAAGATCTAAGTTTTATGGGTTAGATTTATGCCTCTATAACTTGATTGTGTGACCTTTTTTACTTCTCCAATCTTCAGTTTCATCTCTGTAAAATAGGGATAATAATAGCACTTCCCCATAACCATGTAATAATCCATAGTTATGATTAGAAAAAGTAATATTTTCTATGGAAAGTGTTTAGCATAGTGTCTCTAAGTGTTTGATAGAAAGTAATTAAGTAATAACGGTATTGACTCTGCTTAGAAATACTTATTGACATACTGAAAAATGTATCTTTCTTCAAAGGGTTTATGCTCCTTAATGTAGAATGTGCATTTGAAATCATCAGCAGTTATCTTTCGGTTGGATATTGTTGTTGGCATACTTTCCATACGTAAGTGTTGAAAAGGTTAGTTGTCACATAAGAAGTATTTAAGGAAGTCCATTGTTAACCAGCCAGGCAACTGATAATGTTCTCACTAATGCTTATAATGCAGGATTGGATGAAGATCAGCTTCCTAGTAAAGAGACCTGGCTTTTCCTATATGAAGCAGCTTAATTCTCTGGACAGTTTGCCAAATAAACATCCCTTATTTTTAGGTCAAATTCAAAAAGACATTCATATCTTGTTATCCCCTACTGAAAACATATGCTTTATTTCCTTGAGCAACCTCGCTATCAGTTCACAGATTATTTACCTTTCTAAAGAGCTTTTTTTGGGGGAAGAGATTTGTTTTACAGAGAAATTAAAGCAAAAAATTTTACGTCAGCAGTACTGAATTTATAAATTTACCTTTTGACGAAAACTAAACTCTTGTCCCTAGTTCTATTTATGAGACTTTAAACAAGATGACTACATCTTTGCAGCTCTCTTTAACATAAAAAAAAAACCCTAAAAACTGAACAAAAAAATTGTTTTAAGTCTGTTCTATCCCATAATCTTTCTGATGCATTTGTAGTATGAATGAGACTGGGTAAGCCTGTCATACATATATTTGAGATAGTAGCCTCTTGAATGGACACTCTTAAGAGAAATATTTTTTAGGTTTTAATTAATAATGAAAACTTTGCTAATGCAGGGCCTCCTATTTCTAATTGTTCCTGTATTAAAGTCAATTTAAAAAATAACTATTCTCATAGAATGCAGGGGAAAGCACAAACATGAAGGCTTATGTAAACTTTAATTAGGCATATGGAAAAACACATCAGCATGTTAAAAAGGGAAATGTACTTAAGGAACAAATACACAATTTCTTAAAAGCTTACTCATGTTGACCCACTAAGCAATGTCAAGAGAAAGTCAAAACTCAAACCACTAGAAAATTGGGTCTGAGCCACTAGAAAATTGGTGCAATCCAAAGTGTCAAGCAGGCAGCTCTGAGCAAAATCTGTGCTTCAAATGCAGTTACACCACAACAATAATAATAATTACATGTTTTTATTTTAATGCAACCCGAATTTCTGCAGACCTCACTAGCCTGTGGATATAAATGAGGTCACCTTATTAGTCATTATTCAAATTACTCTGGCTCATTGCCTCCACATGTATAATAGAGTTCTCTGAATAGTCTTCCTCACTTACTTCCCTAGATGTGCGCACCTCCAAGCTTGCCCTTGCTATGTCCTGTATCCTGCTGCTACTCTGCTATTGAAGATTCTCTGAGAACTGTGGGCTTTTTCACTGTCCTTGTCTGCTGCTGTCCTCTTGAGTACTGCAGGTGCCCCCACTGTTTACCAGGTTCCATTTCTGAGGTGTTGAGCCAGCACTATGCCCAAGGCCCTTGCTATTCAGTGACCAAGTATAGGGAGAAAAATGGCTCCTTCCCAAATGGACTGCTCTCTGTCAGTGGGGATTCACAGGGCCCTCAGTGTGGCACAGTTCTTCCATGGGGCTGACTTCTCCAATGGGATGGAGACAGGAATCTGATGGGGGCAGGGCCAGAAGACAAACCCAAGTAGCAAATCTCTTCAAAGATTATGAATTTTTAAGTTCTCAGGCACACTGGTCTTCATACACATTGAATTTTTAATCAGTTCCCTATACCATTATGTCTAGCCATCGTCATAATCATTATAACAGATAACACACTGAACACTTATGGTGTGTCAGAAACTGCTATATAGTTCCCCTACTTCTTTATATTTTATGAGTGAGTAATTATTATTATCCTCACCTTTTTAGATGAGGAAACTGAGCTCTAGAAAATTTAACATACTCAGGGGCACAGAACTAGGAAATGGTGGAACTGCATTTCAGGGAAATCTGAAACTTAAATTTGACTCAAGATAGGGAGCTCCTTAGAATATCAACAGTAGCTACTATTCTTATTCTCTCCCTTATGTTGCAGGTGTTTAACAGATAGTATCTTGTTTAATAATTATGAACTCACTAAGATTATAACACCAAGAGGTATTTATCTCAAGGAATTATAAAGATAAAGAAACAGGGTGATAGACTCAAAGACATAGAGAAAACTTATGGTTACCAGGAGTTAAAGGGGGTGAGAAGGCATAAACTGGGAATTCAAAAATTGCACCTTTTGGGGAGTGATGGAAATGGTAGCTATCTTGATTGTGGTAGTGGTTTCATTGATGTATATACATCTATCAAAATTCATCAAATTACATATCTGAAGTATGTGTAGTTTACTGTTTCAGAAACATACCACAATAAAGATGTTTAAACAAAAAAGAAACAGGGTGACAAAAAAATAAGTAATTTTTCCAATGTCCCCCAGCTAGAAAATGGGAGAACCATAATTTGAATTTATATATGTCTGATTCTAAAGATCTTTGTTATACGTGAAGTCCTCACATAAATTACTTTTGCCTTCTTTATGTATGCTTGGGGACTGGGTTTTGTCTTCTTCAAGTGTTTGAACTTCTGACTTCAACTCATAATACTGCAATTTATTTCTGTGTGTTCTTGAACAAGTTACTCAAGTGTTCCAAACTTCAGTTTCTTCATCTGTGAAATAAGGGTGACCATAATAGAACCTACCTCATAGGGTTGTTTTGAGGATCCAATGAGATAGTTCTTATAGACACCCCAGTTCCTGGTACACAGAAAGTGCTCAGTCTGTGTTAGCTGATACTGGTAGTATTAAAATTAGACATTGAGTAGAATGGTACTAGAGCCGTCAAACTGTAAACATCATTTAGCAAAATCAAAGCTATCCTGTAAATCTTTAAAGAGATTTCAGATCTTTAATACCAAACACATAGTTATCTTTAAACTTAGTTTCCATACAAAGAAAACAAATCTGTACAGCTGAAGAATGGGAATTCTCTTCACAAGTTAGGATTGAGAAGGCAGGTCTATGACCCTGCCTCTAGCAGAGAGACTACTCAAATAATAGTTCTAAGTAGATCGTGATCCTTGTGGATGAGGAGGTCATGAGCTGAAAGGAAGACTTTGTAGATAAAATTTTAGCTAAACGAGGAGAGGCAAGATACCTCTTGTGATCTCAGAAAGGAAATTTCAGCAACTGTAGACTGTTTGATATTGAAGAGGCTTAGGGAAATTCTTTACATTACTATGAAAATCACCCAGACATGATTAGAGAAAAGCGAAGGGGTAAAATTCACCTTTTCCCTCTTTGCGTTCTCTTTTAAACTTCTTTAATCATCTGTGTAAATAAGACT
Organism: Camelus dromedarius; assembly: GCF_036321535.1. Lineage (NCBI taxonomy): Eukaryota > Metazoa > Chordata > Mammalia > Artiodactyla > Camelidae > Camelus > Camelus dromedarius. Next base: position 46,556,478 of record NC_087437.1, read on the forward strand.
GGGAGAGACTTCAATGTTCAGGAAGCTATAATCATAGAAAGGGAGGATTCTATAATGTAAGAGAGTGTGTTAAAAAAGAGTGTGGATGAGTAATATAGGTGAGGGAAATTAAGAGTTATAAACTTCCAGTTATGACATAAACACGTCATGGGGATGAAATGCACACAGTGGGGAATATAGTGAATAATAATGTAATATCTTTGGATGGTGACAGATGGTAACTAGAGTTATTATGGTGAGCATTTTGGCATGTATAGAAATACCAAATCACTATGTTGTGCACCTGGAACTAACCTAGTGTTGTAGGTTAATTATACTTCAAAAATAAACAAACTCATAGAAAAAGAGATCAGATTTGTGGTTGCCAGTGGCAGGGGGTGGGAGGAGGGGAAATTGGATGAAGGTGGTCAAAAGGTGCAAACTAAAATTCAGAGGTTAAAAGAAAAGAGTGTATATAAATATATAGTTACCAGCAAATGTGAAAAAAAAAATCTGTGGCTAAAATATTATAATAAACGAATGTAAAAAATCTCTATAAGGTAGTACTGTTTCTTTTCTGTTTCCTCCCTTTTCTGTTTTTTTTTTTTTTTAATTTTTCTTTGTCTTTTTGCTTGGATTACATTATCTTCTATAAACTGACCTCACGCAAGCTGTTCAACTTTGTCTCTGATACATGCCATTCAGACCTTACTTTTCTAGTCTTGCTCTCATCCACTTCCCACCCTATTCTGTTCCCTGTACCTAGGGTGTGATTCTGTTCCCTCCAACCTGTTCACCAACCCAAAGCCCATCAGTCCTTCAAAGCCCAATTCAAGTCTCCATTTCACTAAGATTACTGTTTTTGATTACTTTAAGTATTGTAGTAAGTAGGAAAAATGTAGACTGTGAAGTAAAACTTGTCTTGGTTCAAATCTGGGATTTGCCATTTTCTAAGTAACCTCACTTAACCTCTCTAGACCTCAGTTTCCTTGTCTTTGGAATAATAATGCTTCTTAGGATTCTATCATTATTAAACATAATAATAGTAACCATCTTTATTAAAGGACTCTTATTACTTTAAGTTCTTAATTCACTTTTTTAGTCATAATTATATAGTTTAAATCTAAGTGCCCTAGTCTGGTTGTGATGTACTTACCCTCCAAAGATTATAAAACTGGAGAGTCTATATGAAGCAACCATTTTCAGTCACTGGACAGTACGTAACACAGGACTGTGATCACTGACAGAAGGGGTACACATGAGGTGAGCTCCATATTCACCCAGGCTTTTTCCATGGGATCACTTTCAAAATTATAGTCCCAGGTTTTAGAGGTCAAAGAAAGAACAGTGGTCTTATAAGATATAGTTTGGGGCTGCTGGGGCAGAGTAATGAAGAAAGGGAACATTCCAGAGAAAGAGCTCCAGAAATCAGTGTTGGGAGTTTTCTTGAGTCTTTGGCTAAATACTGAGATAAGTACATAAAAGACATGACTCTATGAGATCTGGCAGATAATGGCTACTGGATGTGTGAGCTGAATAGTATGATTCTAAAGATTTCACTGTGCTAGGAGATCTTGGAATACAACTAGCCAGATTGAAACTTGGGAAATTACCTGAGACTGCAAAAAAGCTTTACCTTAGAAATAGTAAGGACTACTCTAGACCCGACTTAATAAAATCTAAATATAAATCTCAAAAAGATCAAGATAATCCACAAGTAAATTAATTTGGTAGTAACACAAAATTGAAAACTCTTGAAAGAAAACAATAAAAATCCAGAATCTCAACAAAATTGCTGAGTATGTGAAGAAACAGAAAAATATGACCCATAACCAGGAGAAAAGCAGTCAATGGAAATATATATATAAAGATATTACAGATATTCACATTAGCTGGCAAAGATTTGAAATAGCCTTTTAAAGTTTGTTCAAGAATTTAAAGGAAGATATAGAACAAGTGAATAGATAGCAACCAAGCAGAGAAATGAAAGCTATACATTAAAAAAAGGCCAAATGAAAATTCTAGAATGGAAACATGCAAAATCTATAAGATAAAATCTATAAAATCTATAAAAAGATAACAATTGAATGAGCTTAACAGTAGTTGGACATTGAAAGAGAAAAAAAGAAAATCAATAAACTTATAGTATAAAGAATCTATTTAAACTGAAGCACAGAGAGAATAAAAGACTGAACATAAATAAACAGGTCCTCAGTGGCCCATGGGATAATATCAAGGGTCTGAACATACATGTAATTAGAGCTATAAAAAAAAAGAGAAGAAACAAATTGGAGCAGAATAAAAAGATTTGACTACATATGACAAAAGTCTACCAAATTTGATGAAAAATATCAACTCAGAGATCCAGGAAGCTCAATGAATTCCAAGAAGGATCAACCCAAAAAAGATCACACCTAAGCAATTCATAGTCAAATTTGTGAAAACTAAATATGAGGAGAAAAATCTTAAGAGCATACAGGAAAAAAAAGAGAGAGAAACTTCTGGAGATCAAAGGTAAATTGAACACAAGATTTTTATCAAAAACAAAGTAAGCCAGAAGGCAATGGGACATTTCTAAAGTATTGAAAGAAAAGAACTCTATTAATCTACAATTATTTGTACAGTAAAATAGTATTTGAAATTGAAGGTGAAATAAAGACACTTAGTAAACATATGCTAACATAATTTATCAAAAGCAGGTCTGTACTATAAAAATGTTAAGGAAAGTTATTCAGTCTGAAGAATAATGATAACAAGTAGAATTCAGATCATACAAAGGAACAGAGTACCTGAAATGATAAGTATCTAGAAAATATATATCCATTATTTTCATTTTAAATTACTTTAAATTATAATTATTATCTAAATCAAGCAAACCAAGATATAAGGTAATGTGGGTTTTATAACATACGTAGGAATAAAATATATGGGAGTAGTTACTACATAGGATTGAAGAGAGTAATTGGGAGCATACTGTTCTGAGGTTCTTAGAATATCTGTGAAGAGATACTACTATATTAATTTAAGATAGATTTTAAGTTGAGAATGCATGTTGTAATCCACACAGAAACTATTAAAATCTTAAATAAATTAGAGGGAATAAATGGAGTTACAAAAGATTCAATATATCCAACAGAAGGCCAAAAAGAAAAAAGAAAAACAAACAAAAAACTAAGTACAAGTGAAACAAACAGGAAAAAATAGTATGAAAACAGGCTTAAAACCATATTCATATTTATATTAAATGTAACTGGAGTAAACTCTATAATTAAATGGCAAAGATGTCAGACTGGTTAAAAACGTATGACCCAACTACAGGCACTATAAAGACTTAGTTAACTAATGAAAATACTAATCACAAGAAAGATGACTTTAATGAAATTAGACAAAATAGATTTTAGGACCAAAGAATATGACCAGAAATAAAGAGGGACATCTAAAAGACCAAATCACCAAAAAGACATAATAAGACACAAATCTTAAATGATTATGTAAGCGGTAAACTTCAAAATATACAAGGCAAAAATAGACAATTGAAGAAATAGACAAATCCATAATATGACTTCCAGACTTTAATAGTCCTTTCCCAGTAACTGTTAGAACAACTATACAAAAATAATCAGTGAGGATACAGAAGAGTTAAATAATATTATTAACTGAATTAACAAATAATATTTATAAGAAATTATATCACATTCCTACAGGATACACATTATTTTCTAAAAAACATAGAACATTCACCAAGGTAAAACATATGCCAGGTCATAAAGTAAGCCATAAATTTAAAAGTATCTTCTCTCACCACAGTGGAATTGAATTAGAAATCAATAACAAAAAACCTCAAACATATACACATATTTATAAATTTAAAAACACATCTAAATAACTCACTTATCAAAGAAGAGATCAAAGTTAATGTTTTTGATATTTTAAACTAAATTAAAAGAAAACTACAATAGATCAAAATTTGTGGGATGCCACAAAAATAGCATTTGGTGGGAAATTTATAGCTTTAAACGCTTACATTAGAAAACAGCAATAATTTACAATCAATGCTCTAAGCTTTTACCTTAAGAGATTAGAGAAAGAAGAACAAATTAAATACAAAATAAGTACAAGGCAGGAAATAATAAAGATAAGGGTAGGAATCAATGAAGTAGTAAACAGATAAACAATAGGGCAAATCAGTGAAACAAAACATTGGTTTCCTGGAAAAGATCAATAAAAGTGATAAACCACTAGCAAGACAGCTTTAGGGGAAAAAAAGACAATACAAATTGCAGATGTCCATAATTAAATAGACATGTCTCTCATCCTATTGACTTAAGATAATAACAATTAAATGTTATAAATAATATTTTATAATAAATTTAAAAATTTAGATGAAATGAACAAATTCCTCAAAAGATATAAATCACCAATACTGGTATAAGAAAAATGAGAAACTATATGAATAGATCTACATATATCAAAGACAGTGAGTCTATATTTAGTAACATTCCCATGGCAAGGAATCTGTAGAACCTGAGTGGCAGTTGATATAAGTTTTTGCCTGAGTCCAAAGACCTGAGTATCAGGAACACTGATACCCAATACCCAGCTTGAGAAGAGAGAACAAATTCACTCTTCCTTCTTTTTGTTCTACTCAGGTTCTCGATGGGTTGGATGATGCCCACCCACATTGGTGAATGTGATTTTCTTTACTCAGTCTACCAATTCAAATGCTAACATATTCTGGAAGAACTCTCACAGACACACCCAGAAATAATACTTTATCAACTATCTGGGCACCCTGTAACCAGTCAAGTTGATGCATAAATTTAACCATCACACCTTTTGAAAACTCATATGAGAAAAGAAAAATAAGCCTCAGCTCCACCTCACACCATACACAAAAGTTAATTTGAGATAGATCTTACACTTAAACCTAAAAAGCTAAAAAATATTAAAAATTTCTAGAAGAATATGTAAGCGAAAACATATCCATGACCTTGGAGTAGACACACATTTTTTAAAAACCCTTCTCATCAAGGCACATTTCTGAAAATGAACAGACAAGCCCAGAGCCTGGGAGAAAATATTTGCAATCTTACGTATAACAGACGTGTATGAAGAATATATGTAGAATTCCAACAATTCAATTAACAGACAAAAAAGCCAATTAAAATAGGTAAAAGACAGGAGCGGACACTTCAAAAAGGAATATGTTCAAATGGTCTGCAGGCATGTGAACAAGCGTTCAACATCATTTTTGGGGGAAGACTAAAATGAAAAGATTGATAAATTAAATTTTAACAAGTATAGGGAGTAAACAGAATTCTCAAATACTGCTGATAGAAATATAAAACTCTGGCAATTGCTTATAAATTTAAACATATACTTAAATTGCAACCCAAGAATTTGCCTCCTAGGTATTTGTCCAGGAGAAATGAAACATATACATACACAAAGACTTTTACAAGGATACTTATAACCTCTTTATTCATAATAGCTCACAGTAAGATATAACCCATATATCCACAAATAGGAAAATGGATAAACAATTGTGGTATATCTATATAATGGAATATTACTTAACAATAAAAAGAACTACTGATATAGGCAAAACCAAGGATTAATCTCAAAGCCATAATGTTGAGTGAAAAAAGCCTGACACAAAAGAGTACGTATCATATTTTTCTATTTATATGAAGTTCTGGAATAGGTAAATCTAATACGGAGTGGTAAAAATAAGAATAGTGATTGCTTCCGGAGAGTGCGAGGGTAAAGACTGACTGGCATGGGGCAGGAGGAAACTTTCAGGGTGACGGAAAGTTTTCCAAATACATCAAACTATACCCTGTGTAAATTATATCTCAATAAAAATTTCATTTTTAATTTATATAAATATCAAATTGTATTTTAGTATGTTTTAAAATAAATATTGCTTTGCTTTTAAGTAAATACATTAAAAAAAATATATGTTAACATCTTAAGTTTTGTAGGAATTTCAGTCACCTGTGAACTGTGTGCCTGTTTTAACAAAGCCAGGCTTGTAATACTGTAGTAAAATGAACATTCATTGGTTGATGAGAAATTTTTTAAAAAGCCATCATATTTGTGCCATGCAGAATTCTTTTAAATAGGTGGGTTAATGAGAGAGGAGGGGTTGAGATAGCAGTTTTAATCAAGCTAACAATCAAAGCCTTTACAAATTTAGAGAAGTAAAAATATAGAAGGAAAGTGTAAGGTCATTTTATTAGGTGACAAGCATACTATTTTTGGAATAGGGTCATATCTTAATCATGTTGGGGTTTTTGTTTCCAATATTGCCTGGTACATAGTAGAAGTTTAGTATATATGGGGGAATATGAAATAACTAGTTTTCTATCACAAACCTTTTTTAATAAGACCAAATTTTATACTGCAGTTATTTTTACAAACTTTCTTTTTGTGTCCCAGAGCAAATTACTTATAACATAAATTGAACCCCCTAGCAGCAGACCCAGGTTTGAAGCAGGGAGATTTAAATTGCATGTTGCCAAGAAACACTGCCTGAAAACTCAGTTTTTCAACTCTAGGAGTGCTTCTAACTTATCCTCTTTCTTGGAAATCTTCAATGACTTAAGACCAGTTTCCATACAATTGGCCTGATATTTTTCCCCTTCTTAGTACTGAGAACGGTCTGTGAAAAGGAAGTGGGAAGAGACCTGATGTCCTGATACAGAGGTTCATGTTGAGTGTGGTCAGAAATGACATGGGTTAGCCTGGTTTGAGGTTATTCCTAATTCTCTTTCTCTTTATTCAGTACATGTTTGTTAGAGAGTGAGCTATAAATAAGACAATGTGCTCAGTGCGAGGGTCATAAAAATGAACAGAAAAGGGTTCCATACTCAACAAAGTCACAGACCAGTAGAAAAACTCAAATAACCGAACGGATGGTTAGTCATAGTTAATTTTATTATTTTTATCAGTTAATTTTTATATTAATAATTATTACATTTAGGGCATCTGTCTGGTAATTTATAGGTATTTTACTATTTATACCATGAAGGTAAGTATTATTCTCATTTCATAGCAGTAGAAACCAAGGCTTAGAGAGCATATGCCACAGACCTAGCAAGGGTGGAGTCAGGATTTGAAACTGTCAACTGAAATAAACACACAGCCTAAAAGTTGAGAGTTATGTTTTATTTGGTGGACATTTTTGAGGACTCGAACCCCTTTGAGCCTGGAATGACAGCCTCTCAGATCGCTCTGAGGGACTGCTCCGAAGAAGTAGGGGAGGAGCCAGGATATGTAGGAGCTTTACAACAAAGACCAGGTAGTTGGAACATTAAATGATTACATGTTAACTAAAGAAAACCAGGCATCTCAAGTTAAAGAATTTAGCGCTTTTCTATGCATGGGAGGAAGCAAACTTTTGGGCTGACTGAATTCATTCCTTTGACAAGCACCTAGCTATCTAGGGCCAGGATCCTGTCCTTTCTTATTCTGAGTCCCCTCAGGGTGCACCATTATGAGTGGCTGCAGGGGCTGGGCTGCAGGCTTGTCTTCACTGTGGGGTGGCGGCAGCCGCTAATGACTTGATGGCTTCAGCATTGTTTACTGATATGGTTTGCAGTATTTTTTGTTCACAAACTCATTCTGTGGGACTTCCTAGGCTGCAGTCGTTCAAAGAGAGTGCACTACTATCCAAGATAGATTTTAGCCGAGCTTCTCATCCCGCAACACCAATGCATAACTTTGCAAATCATGCCTACGGTAAAAAACGTCAAAGGAGCTTGCAGCTCATTTTCCCTTGCTTTGGTAATTTTTATTTTTTACTTTCTTGAACTCCAATAAATAAATAATTACCAAACAAACAGTGGAAGGGAAAGTCAGATTTGTTTTGTGTTAGCCATATGTTACCATTTAAGGTTTCCATGTGAGGAGCTGATGTTGGTTGGGAGCAGCACGCATGTGATTTTGCACAGACCATCACACGCTGAGTCCCGGTTCTGCTGGGGAGCCTCCGCTGCTCTTTGAAGCTCTGCTTCCTGCTTAGCAGAGTCACGCAAAGGCTTTCTTTATCCCAGTTCCATCTCCACGACAATTAGAGTAGCCAGTTGGCCTGGGCACTAAAAGACTTGCGTGCTGATCAGGGCTCTCTACTCTGTTGAGACTAGGCCAAGTGCTGGGAGGGCCACGGTTCTCGGTCCTTTGCTGTCCTGAAGCTTGCTTTCTGGTGACGAGGGGCACAGCTGAGGCTAAGTGAAGTCAGAGGGCAGGACTGTAAGAAAGTGACCCGCAACAGCTCCAGAGATATATTATGGGCAGAGGGACTTCCTGGTAGGAAAACGAAGAAAAGAAGATGAACTTACCGACTCTTCTCTGCAGGTTTTATTTACCTGTGCAATACTGTTTACTCCTCAGCACAACAATGTGACAGATGTGTGTTTAAAACCTTTTTTAAATTTAAAAAATAATACAAGTATAACTAAAAGTTAAAATCATGTTAGAGAATGTACATCGTACCTCACATTCTCCGTTGCCACCCCCAAGGCAACCAGAGCAAATGGTTTCTTCTATATTCTTCTGGTAATTTTCTAATTAAATATATGTGCATTTCTCTGTGAACACATCCTTTATTTTTATACAAATGGGGATACTTTAAAATAGCCTGTTCTGGACCTGACACTTTTCACTTAACAACATATCCCAAGGTAATTTCCATGACAATAAGTACATATGGCTTCACCTCTTTTTTTTTCAGTGGTTACACAGTTTTCGATATATGTTAGAATTTTGAAAGGATCCAAAAAATAGCACCCCTTTTTCCCTGCCCCCTGCCCTTAGGTTCTGAACAATTTGAGAACAAAACAAATGAATAGCAATGGAGGCCACAGATTTAATTGTATTTCAGATAGAGGCCAGACCAGGGACTAGGGTTTTGTGTGACTAGTCAAGCAGACTTGTTAATACTGAACCTGCATATGTAGAACTCATCTGTGCAGCCTAGCATGGTTCCCAAAATGAAGAGTAAAGCTGAGCCAAGACATAACCCTTAGATATGTTATGCCACCTTCCCAGGGGTAGAGTGACTAAATGGCAGAAGGGAAGCCATTGGGATGCTTAAAAATCCCTTTCCATGGAAATCAGGAGTGGAGAGAAGGCACTCCTCTCTAGCAGTAAGAGCAAAACATCCTTAACTGAGCAAGTCCCCTGCTGATGGATGTTTAGGTTACTTCCATTCCTGCTCTTGGGCACACATGTTTGTCATTCTCTTTTTATACCAATGGGAACAGGTTACAGGAGGTTAAGTGTTCAGAGAGCGAGTGAGAGGCAGAGCCAGAACTCTGATTCACATCTGACATCAAGTCCAGGCTCTTTCCATTTTTCACAGTTCCTACTCCTCACTGAATTACTAACATCTGTCGAAACATCAGAGTCTATGAGTCAATTTTAGTTAAATCCTATTAGTTCCTCACAATCCTCATGTGAGGTGACTGAGGCAGGAATTATGTTCTCCATTTTATAGAAAAGTAAACTAAGTTTCAGAGAGTTTGTTACTTCCTTACCTAGCATCACTAGTTAATGGCGAGGTGTAAGACTCAACTTCCATTTTTCTCACTCCAGATTCCTTTCCTCCATCTTAGAGGGCCTTGACCCAGTCATGAAAAGTGGAGCACAGACCAAGAGGAGGGAGCAGTGTTCTCAAAGGCGTGTTGGTGGAAAAAGGCTCGAAGTGTTTGTTCTAAGAGTGGCCTCCTTCTAAAAGTGTTCTAAGAGTAATCTCCTTCTAATGTGTAGATCGTGCCCTTCCTAGGCATGCTTCTGTGTGGTCTGTGCATCAGAGCTGCCTGGGCAATGTTTACGATACAAATGCCTGTGTCCCACCCAGTGAATGAAATCGAGAATTTTAACAAGGTACATAGGACATTCTGAGGGAAGATAGTCTACAAATCAAGGGTGGGAGAAGCCCTGCTTTAGGGACTTTTTTAAAAATTAAGTTTTGGGGGATACAGTGAATGACTCATAATAAGAGTTGCTTCTTGAGGTGGTGTGTTAATGTGGAAAGAACATGAGCTTTGGAATTAGCTAAGCCTAAGCTGATTTCCTATTCCACCAGCATTAGCTGAGTCAGCTGGGGAAAGGGATGAACTCACTGAATCTCAGCCAGCTCACGTACAGTGCAGCCTATTGTGAGGATTAAATGAGATCGTATATGAAAAAGCCTGCCCTTCAGTTCCGCCATAAGTATTACTTCCTCTCCATTTCTTCTAGTATTTTTTCAGTCGTCTTCCCCACCTCCTCTGCCTGCGACCTCTTTGAAATGCAGCCGCTTTGTCTCCTTATCTTCCCATTGCTGTTGCTTAAAGTCTCTGCTACAGAAAAGAGCACAGATACCCAACAGGGCAAGGTTTACCTTAGTCAGTCTGCTGCATTGATGGGCCTTGTTACTTTACTTGTTCTATAAGATCCCTGGGATGAGATGAGCAAAGCAGAATTACTATGTCCCTTCTCAGAGGACATGTGCACTGACTCATAACAAAATGTTACATGAAAAAGGCTTGCATTGGAGTGGGATTTTGCTTGCATTCCCTAAATGTCTTGGAGTGAGCTGGGACTGCTGTAGGCAAGCTTCGGAGGTAGGCTCTTCTCATTTTTCCCGACACTTCCCTTCTCTCCATCTTGTCTACTCTGTGCTAGCGGGGCCCACCTGTGCAACTATCCAGGTGGGGATCTCTTCTCCCTCTTGCCTTGGCTTCACGTCTGGCACCTCCTGTGTCCTCTAACCTCAGCGTCCTCCTCTAAGAAGAGTATGGGGTTTAAAATAGCCTCCAAAGGGGGTTAGCATAACACCTGGATATGCTAATTGCACTTGTTTTGTGAAAGGAGGTTTTGCAAGTCCTAAAACAAAGTGAAGGAGAAAAATGGAAAATTTATGTATATTAATAGTTTTAGGATGGCAACAGGGGAGAGGGTGAGGTTCAGAGGAAACCAAGAACTGAGAGATTACATAACCTACTGATAGATGAGGTGCACTATAAACATAACCATCTTTAACTGGCTGAAAAGCAAGATACATGAATAGAAAAAGACAAATATTCTTATGGAAACAATGTGAAGAAATATTTAAAACCACAATTGTACTAGAAATATCGTCCTAGAACTGATTGATATGAAATTATACTTTCAATTTTGCAAACCTCAATGTGTAATTGATCTGAATTTTTATCTTATAGAAAATAATTCACTCACCATGAACAGTCATTTTAAAAGAAAAATAACAAAGAGAAAATACATGTATAAAAATTACTTTTTTCTTATAACAAAAGTAATACACATTTGTAGTTGGATAGTTAGAAGACACGAGGAAAAGGAGAAAATAAAAAGCACAGTCGCCGGAGATAATCACTGTGTACATTTTGATGTATATATCTATTCATTGAGCAAACTTCAAGGATTCAAAAATGGAACCATAATGTGCATACTTTCCTTTTGCTTAAAAACGTGGCACATGCCAGTACTTCTCAAACTTTAATGTGTGTGAGAATCATTTGCGGACTTGGTTAAAATGCAGATTCTGGTTCGGTAGGTCTGGGATGTGGCGTGGGACTCTGCATATCTCACAGCATCCTGAGAATGCCCATTACGCCAGTCCAGGGAGCAACTTTTGAAGAGTAGCAGGTGTATACACCATTCTGTGTCATACTGACCCTTACCGACATAATTTTAATTGCTCCAAGTATTCCATTCTACAGTGTATGTGATAACAGTGGCATAGTATGGCTAGTGAGGTTTATTCCTTTATTTTTATTATATTCTAGAAGATACTATGATCAGCATTAATAAAGAGAAATCTTAACACAGTTCTGTTAAGATATCTTTGAAGTGATTTCCTTAAAATGGAAATACTTCATCAAATTTATTCTGAATTTTAAGGCATTTCATACATATTGCCAACTAGCTTTTAGGGGAGAAAAAAGCAATTTTGAAAAGTGCATGTTACCTAATTAGTTATATTACCCTGACCTGAAGTTTTTTGCAGCTTGTCCCCTTATCCTTTCCCTAGGGAGAAGTCGTTCTGTTTCCATGGTAACCCCATCACTTTCTCTTGTATCTTTCTCTGTATTCCATTACTGGTGTTTGCCGACAAGGGTGTCTGCCCCTAGCTGGCCAGTGTATCAGCTTTGGTGCTGAGCACCATGCTAGACACTCAGGAGATGATAGAATAGTGAACAGTCAAATGAAAGCATGTGTTTTTCAATATATAAATACTTCATAGAGCACTATAGTGGGGGCAGTATCAATTTCTTTTCTAACACATTAGATACTTTGACTACATATTAAAACCCAAACATGAAAAATTATTTGCTGCTTCTTATGGAAAATCACCCACAACAGCCTCTGGTGCTAAATGATTTCCTTTTATAAAGCAGCCCATGTCTGTGCCCAGATGGTTCCAGTTTCAAAACTGTGTGCATCAAAACCTGTGGGCCATTATCCTGCTCAACACTTTACTAACAGCATTATGTAGTAATTCCCATATAATATTTTGATATAATATTGCTCATGATATAATAATGCTCATATAATATTTTGCAAATCTATCCCCTATGAATTGTATCCTTATAGTTGTTCATCATGTTTTATTGCATTTCTTGATTTTTAGGAATATCACATTCACTATTATTTATCTTGCTTATCAAGGTTTTTTGCACCCCTTTAAATTTTATACCCAAAGTGGGTGCCTCTCTTGCCTTACTTTAGTTCTGGCCCTCTAGGTTAACTGTAACTTAAGATTTTTGAGTGGGTAAGTGAAATTTGTAACTTAAAATTTGCACCCTTTGAAGTAATATCACTTAATCAAATAATATTTGCTTGATTTATCGCTTGTACATTTAATTATTTTTCTTCTAGGTGTTCCTGTCTAGTCAGGCACCTGTTCACATCACTGTACCTACAGGAATTGGGCTGGCAGGAATTGGGGCTTGCTTTCTATGGGCAACAAAAGAAGACATTTTTGAGATAGAGTTATTCATACTAATACTTACCTTTATCAATTCAGTGTTCTTCTTTTTGTTCAATTATTGATTCAAGAAATATGTTTTGACTCCTGTTGTACGATAGGTGCTATGATAGGTAAGTGTTACGTATGAAAAAAAGTAAAACATGATACCTTCAAGTTGCTCCCCATTTGATAGTGGAGTCAGTCAGTCACCATAAGACAGAATTAGATCCAGGCTTTAAATGGGAGCAGAGAGGGAAGACAGAGACACCTGGAATGCCTTGGTCATGCCTAAGATGTCTCTTCCAGGAGTGGGTTTTGTTCCCCACCTTTTTCCCTCCTTCTGTCTCTCTCTCTCCACCATTTACTATATAGCCAATATCCTGGGAGGACTTTAGATTCTTTGGCCAATGCTCATTTAATCTAAGTTAAGTTTTACAAAACAAAACCTGGAGTGTATTTGTATGAGCAGGAAGTAATGCTGTATTGAAGCCCATATGGCATTGTGCGTAGGTTGAGAATCACTATGTCTGCTGAATTATGTTATCACTGACTTCAGAGTTATCACTGATGAGCAGCAGCTTTTGCCAGGAATAGTAAATCACATCCCACGATTTTATAAGAAATGGTATTATGGCTTTTCAAAGAACTCATTATTAATAGAAGGCACAAGTCATCACCCACACTATTTATAGGAAGGGTATAGGTTTATGTATTTGGGGGGGCAATTTTAATATGATTTCAAAATATTTATTGAATGTTCACTATGTGCCCAAATTTCTGTGTTTAAATAGCTTGGAATCCATTTGGGAAAAAGAGCTGTCCACAACCATCCAGAATTCACAGCTCAATGTTTAGTGTGTTTAGATCCAAGTAGCTTGGATAGGGAGAAATAATTCAATTCAAACTGATTAAGGGGCAGAAGAGAGGACTTTGCAAAGAAGAAGGCACTTGAGTTGGGCTTTCGTGGCTATGCAGGTTTGGTTTTGTCTTGTTTTGTTTTAGAAGGTGAAATAGGAAAAGGTATTCAATGTTAGGAAAATAGTGTGGGCACAAGAATCATGAAAACAAATGCCAGTTCAGGGAACAGAGAAGTAATTCGGTGTTGCTGTGAGGAGTGCTTCTTAATCCTGTCTGCACACTGGAATCACCTGGGGAGTTTTAAGAATGCTGGTGCCTGAGTTTCACCCCCTCCTGAGAGATCCTGACTTAACTGGTCTTTAGGATGTCTTATGCACTGAGATTTTTAGAAGGTCCTCAAATTATTCTAATGTACAGCCAAGGTTGAGAGCTTCTGCTGTAGAGTAATATATTTAGGATGGTGCTGTGAGGCAGAAAACAAAAAAAGAAAATAAATCATATTTTCCTTGGGCTGAAATATCCTTGTGCTGCAATTCTTACAAAGAAGCACAGAGAATTTTTTTTTAAAAAATACGTGCCTAGTTAAGTCTATGTGCAAGAAGTTAAGAGTCAGGGATCTAATTTACATTTACAAATGAAAAAATGAGATAGTCAGAGGAGGCTTGTGACTATAGAAAGCTGTCAGGTCCCTAGAAGTCACCATGAGAAAGGACAGGGTTTGAGGTTAAGGAGAGAGGAATTTGATTAAGGAAGCAAGGAAATGTTAATGAAAAGAGCCAGTTTTTGGTTTTTCTGATGGCTATCTTGGGCTTGAATTCTGAATGTATGGAAATTTCACCTAAAAGTGCTCCTTTTATCCCTTTCCATCAATTACCAAGTATGTACATGGGATGGGTACACACAAGGGGAGTGAAGTGACTTGGTAGGTGGGCTTTTCTCAGATCAGATGGTGGCGAAGGACTGAATCACTATGATATCCCTTGTCAACCCATCAATCTCCCGGGATCAAGACTTCTGGCATCTTGGGTGGTTCCTGCCTCCTCACCATGCAAGTCCTATCAATTCTGCCTCACAGTGGTTCCCACATTCTGTCAGGTGAAACAAAATGAAACCTTCTCCTCCAAAAATTGGATAAATAAAAGTGCCCGCAGGAGAATCTTTATCTCCTAAAAGATAAATACCTCCAAGCCAGTATATCTTAACTTTTTAAAAAACTGTTTAAGCACTCAGCCATGCTCAAATCTGCTCATTCATGCCACGTTCGCCCCATTCCCCACCATAGTTGCAAGTCATCACACCCGACTGTGGAATGTGTAAGGCCTGGAGGGCACCAAGCACAGTGCTGGATGTGTACTTACTACATGTTGATTGAAAATTACCCTACATGCTTCCCAGCACAGAATTCCTACTTTGTTTCCCTTTCTGCCTGTTGTTTCAGCATATGACCTCTGAGTAACACTTTGATCTGGGTCCCAAGATCTTGTTTCCATACACTTGTGGCATCTGATTAAAAGTCAAACCTATTTAACTTAATCTTCATTAGCTTTCTGTCTTTCCACATTCCATAGTATCCTCCTACTTCATTCCGGTTTCCAAAATAAAAGAAAAATTTACTCGCTCTCTATTTTTTTCTGTAGTAAATACCTGCGCTCTAATGAGTGAGCTGGTCCTTGCAGGGAACATATCAACATCAACTAACTGATCTACCTCTGGTCTATCACTCAAGGGAACCATCTTATCTCCACACATAACGAGGTAACTTTGCCAGTCACAATAAAATGATACATGAACCATGACGCAGAAAGAATGAGCTTGCATCTAGCTTCTCCTTTTTACTTTCACTATTTCTCTCCAGGTCCTACTCAATACCTCTTTTCTAAAGAGGATAATTTCCTAATTTCCCAACTTCCTAATTTATCATGTCTTCCCTGTGCTTAAAATACATAACTGCAAGGTAAGTTTTTCTTAAACATAGTTGTGATAGTCATTTTCTTACTCAGAAATTTTCAGTGGCTCTCTGTTTCTAACTCAGATATGTCCATCTGACTTGGGTATTAATAGAAACCTCATTCTCTGGCCCAATTTTCCTTCCAGACTCTTATCTCACTGACTTCTATTATGTAACACTCAGCCAAATGTGCCTACCTGGGTGTCCTTTTCATATGGCACATTCCTTCCTGTCACCTTGGCTTTATCTTTGCTACTTCTTTCTTATGAACTGATGCATTCCCATCAAGAACATTTACCCATCCTCAAGGGTGCAAAATCGCCTCTTTCATGAAGCATTCCCCAATTCCTGCAAATGAGCATGATTCTTCCCTTTCTCTAATCTCTTCATTGAACTTTCTTTGTATTTCTTTCTGGTCTCTCAATCTGGCTTGCTGTATAAATACCTATAATTACCCTTCCTCAGTGGTAAGGGCCTTGAGGCTCTAGCACTGTGAATTGAACACAGTGGGCATGTCACAAGTATGAGCCAAGTTTCATTAAAGTGTAGTGAAAGATTAAGGATGAGAGGAATGAGATGCATTCTCTTATATCTGAAATATTAAAAAGGAGGCCTGATGGGGAGGCCCAGGAATTATCTCCTTAATATTTAGAGGGCTTTTATCTTTATAATTTTCATCGCTAAACTCTCTATTTTTTCCCTGCACTAGCCATCACCTTCCCACCTCCATAGACACACTCAGCACACACATACATGGGTATGGATGGGATTTTGTTCAGCATGAAAGATAAGCAGGATTAAATTCACTGTGATTACTCTGGGATGGGAAAAAAAAAGAACCTTAACATCATTTAGTTGCAAATAGCATTTAATGAGGAAGAAAAAAATCATTAGCGTTTCTGTATAGCAAACAGTTATAATTCCTTTTACTATGCTACAAAACTTTGTGATGAAAAAAATTTTAAATATATTTTATGAATTAAAGGAGAAAAAAAATGTGTTCCAGTTACACCTGGTAGAATGTGAAATAAAAAGTAGTCTGGACATACCAAAAAACAAAACAAAACAAAACAAAGATGAAGAAAAGGAAAAAAGCCTGAACAGCTTCTGTTCTCTACACAGCAAAACGATGAACATTTGAACATTTAGTGACATCTGGACAAAAAGAGGAAGCTGGAAAAACAATCTGTCTTTTGTGACACATTTTTGAGATGGATCCAAGGAGCAACTTTTAGGGACAAAATAGCAGATGAATGTTTATGTTGAACAAAGAGTGTTTTATCCCTCCTTTTGCAGAGCTGCAGCTCGGTAACTCCATCCCCTGTAATTGCTGGTACTCAACTCGCAGAAACACTCCACTGGTTGAGTGACGTGGCTCATCTGGAAGCTTCCCCTTGACAACTAACACTGCTACTGCTCATTGTGTTCCTTTTAATGAGAGTCCTAGTAAAAGCTGAGTGTCTTTGATGTGTAATGTTAACAACCGAAAATGTCATTTCTGATGTCTTCTGTAGTAAATAATGAAAGAGCTACAGGGACTTCCTTTAAGTTATCCTGGGTAAGTCAGTGATTCTCCTTTGTAGCTTTTTGTTATTGATAAAAACAAAAACAAACTAAATACTGAATTCACTATAGAAACGAAAAGTTCTTTTGCACGGTTCAGGTATCAAGGTGCCTAATGGGACCAGGAGAGAATGAAGAGTAAAACAAGACTGAATTTATAAGATGATTCTATTTTTTTTACCACCAGCCCATTAGCCTATACAGATCTTCCTTGACTTAATGATGAGATTATGTCCTGATAAACCCTTTTTAAACTGAAAATATCTTACGATGAAAATGCATTTAATATACCTAACTGACTGAACATCACAGCTTAGCCTCACTCACCATAAAACATGCTCAGGACTTAGCATTAGCCGACAGTTGGGCAAAACCAGCTATCACAAAGCCTATTTTATAATAAAGTGTCATGTAATTTGTTGAATACTGTATTGAAAGTGATAAACCGACTAGCTGTACGGGGACAGAATAGTTGTAAGTGTATGGGTTGTTTCCCCCATCTCGCTGGCCGACCGGCGGGCAGGGCCGGGGGCTGCGGCTCGCTGCCCCTGCCCAGCATTAGGGAAGAGGATAGTACTGCATATAGCTAGCCCAGGAAAAAGATCAAAATTCAAATTACGGTTTCTACTGAATGCCTTCGCACCATCGTAGAATTAAAAAATAGGAAATCAAACCATCATAAATCGGCGACCAGCTATGCATACTTTAAAACTGTATGCCCTCCTGATTAGCGCTTGTCTGCATTGACTCGAGTCCACTTGGATGGTGAGAATTACTACCACCGCCTCTATGCATCCCCGCCTCCCGCCTCACCCTCCGCAAATCTGCCCTCCACTCTGCCTCCGCAGCTGCCTCACAAAGCAGGTTGGGTCGCATCGTCTGTTAGAATCCTTCTGACGCTTTCTGCTCAGCAGGCCACACGAGGCCTGTGAAGGTCTCACCCTGCCCTCACTCTGGCCGTTTTCCCTCCTGCTGCCCTGGCATCAGTCATAGTCACGCTGGACAGTGTCCTGCTAACCTGCGATGCTCTCTTTGGCTTCTGTGTCTTCTCCTGAATGTTCCTCCCCTCCCCCCTTGCTCTTGGGCTGTTTGCTGCTCAACCCTTCAGTCTCAGCCCATCCATCACCTCTTCAGAGTTGCCTCCTTGCTCTCCAACGTGGATACACAGCCTCTTGTGATGCTTCTCTTGTGGCTGTTACCCCACCACGTCGTCACGTGGCACTTCCTGTCTCCCCAGATAGGCAGTGAACTCCGGGAGGACCATTGGCGATGCCTTTTTTTTTGTCTTTCTATCAACATTTCCTGGGACAGGACCATTAACTAGGGAGGTGTTGATATGTGTTTGTTAAAATAAGCTCCATTCTAAATTTCTTAAAAGTAACTCGCATATTTTATACCACATCCTCCCTTCCCCAATCATTCCTCTTTTATTTAAACTACCCTTTCTTCTGTACCCAATTCAAAACAAATAAAGGTGGTTTTTTTTTGTTTTTTTTTTTTCCACAAAACCATTCAGGAGGAATATATTCAACATGTTTATACAGGACATGAGACTACAAACCAGTCACTGTTTAGTTGATTTTGTTCATTTTTTCATACACAGCAAATATGGCTGAGCTCAGTAGCAGAACCATTCTGATCGGTTCATTTCAATTGTTACTTTTGATTAAACTGATTGGCACAGACCACACTCCATGGAGGGGTGATCAGAAAAACTGGTGCTATGGGTCTCTGGAGAAAAATAGACTAACTTTTTCAGTATATAATCTCAAGTTACCTTAAGAACGTTTTGGGAAATTTTTCTGTAGCTGAGTCTGCAGTCACAGTCCACAGTCCAGAGAGGAAATCACACGCTCGGACACTGTGCTCTGAGAAGCATTATTGATGGTGATGAAAATGTGCTCATAGAGAGCAATAAATCAGGGGCCGTTTGACCCACTTCATGAACTACACTCCGTGTTAGGTTTCTACAGTAAATACTTCTCCAGGTGTTCACTACTGTTTCTCAGTCTCCAGGACACACACATGCACATGTGCAGGTACACACACACACAACACACACACATACACACACACTCTCCAGCAAGATTTCAGTAGGAAATAATCCAGCCAAGAGAGATGGCTACAGTGAAAACAGAGATTTTATTTAATAAAAGCTCTGACTCTTACAGTCAGAAATGACACCAGAGAAAGCAGCTTGCCGTTTGGGTTAGTGCACCGTTAATTAAAAGGAAAACCTCTGCAGGTATTTTGAATACAAGTATTATTATAATCAACAGCTGCCTCATATGTAAGGCAATAGAACTAATTCTTAGCAGTGAGTTAAGGTTGACAGATGAAGGAGCTAGATCTCAGATTCAATTAAGAAAAAGATAAGTAAGGCTTCATGTTTGTCACTGTTATGTCCTCGCTCTTGGTTAAGTTCTTTCCCTTCGGAGTCTTGGTTCCTTGAAGACAGACTTGAAAGTGTCTACAGCCACTGCACTGATACTGGTCAGAATTCTGTTCCCATGTAAGTGGCTTTGTCTAGACTGGGACATTTGTTATTGGAAAAAAAAATGTGAACATGGCTCAAATATTGTTTTATTTGAGGCATAATCTTTCTTGGAGTGGATCTATTTCAAAAGGGTTTTACTGAAGTATTGAAAGGATTCACTTTTAAGGCTGTCTGATCTTCCCTTGACGTGGCAGAGTTATGGAGAGCCTTTGATGAACGGAGCGCCCAGCAGCTGTGGGAGTGGAGAAGCATGGAGGGTCAGGGCTGGGCACAGAGACGGGCTTGGGAAGCAGCCAGAAGCTAATGTCTTAGGTACTGCCCGTGTTCCAGGCACAGGAAAGAGGGGTGTCACATGCTTTCTTTCATTTCACATAATTCTCACCCGAAGCTTGCAATGGAACCTGTCTTGTCCCCTTCTATATGCGAAGAAACAGAGGCTCCTGGCGATTGAGATTTGTTCACCCAGGCCATGCTTCGCAGAGGCAGGCTCCAATCCAAGTACTCTGAAGCAGTGTTCTTCCTTCCATCCTACAACATGTAGCGTTATCCACCCAAAGCTGGGGGTTTCCTGTATCTCTGACACTTAACACCTGGTGGCACTGAGCAAGTCACAGCACTGCCTCCTCTGTGTTCACTGTAGGGATGTGGTGATGACCCAACCAAATAGCACATGTCAGAAATCACTTGTAAATTACAAAGCATCAAATGAATATAAAGACATATAGACGTATAGCCTTTGGCCCACATCTGAAGAATGGGATATCGAGAAAAAAGTAAAGCAGTTTGAGAGACACTGGTTTTGTGGTCTATGAACTTGCATTCACAGTTGCATAAAGATTTCTTTGCTGTGAGGGTTGATTAATTATAGCTGTCATTCTTTAGTGCATGGCTTATCTTACATACAATTAATTATTCCATAAATCAAATAAGCAAGTTGTTGGCAAATGACATCTGCAGTCTTTGAGCTGACAGCAAAATATATTGTGTACCATAAATATTGCAGGCCCACTTTTATTTTCTAGATATTCTGGTGCTGGTACCCAGGAACAGATTGTTATTGTGGAAAAACGCTTGTGCCTGCAGGGGATAGCAGAACATGCCCAGCCCTCTCAGCAGTGCAGGGGGAGCTCTGTAAGTTCTGACCTCAGGCCACCAGGCTCATCTGACAAGTTGAAACAGAAGTGGAATCCTTGAGACTTCATTGAAACAATTTTGTCAGGATCAGCTAACACTTTGTTCTGAGAACTCCAGTCTCTGAATCCTACTGTACAGCTCTTTTGTGACCCAGCTTCCTTTTTCTGCTAATGGCACCTGGAAAAGTGCCTGGCACATAGTAGGTACCAACAAATGTCTACCTCAGGCTCCAGTCAAAAGCCATTTATCTTCTGCTTCCTCAACGCTGTTGACTGATGCCTTCACTTGACCTCCAGGGTACTGAACCGTGTACAGACTCTGCTGTGTCCATCTGCGTTGAGACTTAGGAGGGTCCTGGCTGTCTCCTAGGCATCCAGTTGGCTCACAGATTACAGTTTTACAAATGTTCCTGACTTTCTAACTTTCTCTACCCTCCCCTGGAAGCTCTTGACCCAGGGTGAAGCTTTGGGGAGCAGTTGTGATTGGTTGAGGCTGATGGAATACAGTCACCCTAGGAAGCTTGATTTCGTGTTTCTTAACATCACTCACAAAACTTTCCACTTCTCAACAAAGCCAGAACTTCTTAATAGAGAAATTTGTGATGTAATCTATTCTTGACCTAAAGAGTCATAGATAGTTTTCAGTTATTTAATTTGGTAACTTATTCATGTATTGGTAAATTATAAAATATAGTCTTTTACCATTCTACTATCCTTTGGCCCTTTTCTGCTTTACACGTTAGCATGCCAGTTAAAATGGAAATGTTAATATATTTGAAACTTTCAGTGCTTCTTTAAAAACTATGAACTGCTCTGAATGGCCAGACATAACATCATAAAAAGGTCATACCATTACAGTCTATCATGACCTCATGACTTGTATTTCATTGAATCTAATATGCACATTTTTTTACACGTTACTATCTCTAAAATAGGCTGCATCTTATAAGTGAAGGCATCTTAGTAATTGGATAGTACTTTTTCTTAGGAAAGTGGTATATCATGCATCTTTAGAATCAGTGAAAAGTGATTTAAAGCTAATCGTAGCTAAAATATTGAATTCACATTTGGTGGATGTTGTATAGTGTCTGGTTCAGTCTCACCCACCCTAGCTTTGCTGTGTTTCTCTGTCCTGCATAAGCTGCAATGCTTAAAAACTTCCAGTCTTCAACGTAGCTAGAATTCTGGCTGAAAATTGGGTTTTGCTAGACAGATGAGCACACAAAGCTTGAGAGGTGAAAATGAGACAAAGGGTGTCTTCCTGTTCCCTTTGGGTGTGTGTTTCTGGCAAGTAGGGTCTTGAAGACAACATGCTCCTTTGCAAGAACATTCGGATGGCTTTTTCTCAGCTTCCTGGGACCCAAAGGCAGCTGTAGAAGCAGCAGCAGTAGCTTCAGTTCTTCCTAATTCCAGCTTCCAACTGTTCAGCAGTGTGCCCTCCAGCTCAGTAGTTCTAGTGGTGTGATCACAGTCCCTGCTAGGTAAGTTTTGTGTTGTTCTGAGAGCAATTTCTGGAGTCCTAGCCTGTAATTCACTGTTCTACTGCTTCCAACAATTTTATATAAACACCTAATTCCCTGTATTGGGTAACTTCTTAAAATACCTGGAGTATTTTGGTTTCCTCTACTGGGTTGATTGACAATTACACCAGATTATTAAATGCACTCTAAAATAAACAGAGATATCAAAGAAACAAGGGCCTTTACCTGTTGCCTTTAGATCAATCCTAGCTATGTTTTAGACCTGCTTTGTAAGCATTGGGGTTTGTCATTATGGTTAAAATAAACAATGTAGTGCAAATGATTTCCTTTAGAGAAACCTCAGCACTTATATTTTCATAACCTCATTATATAACTTAGAAGAAACATTATTGTTTCAATAACATTCTCAATTTCTTCATTTAAGGCTGAGGAGCATAAGCAAACAAGTAGGTAGACATATAAATAGATCATCGTTAAATTATGAAAAAAAAGAACCATGTAATCACATTTACCTCATTTGTCACTCAAAGAAATAGAGTTTAAAGAAAAAAAAAATCACCTTACTATATAAGGTATCAACATGAACCATCAGCCTTATCTTAAATAAGTCATTTCATTTTGTTCTGACTCAGATTTTTTTCTATAAAATATGGAGAATAAGACTTGTCACTTGCCTGGGTTTCAAGGATATTGTCAAGAAGAAGAATATTAGATAATGTCTTTGCGTCTATTTGGGAAAAAAAGCGTGTGTTGGGTATTATTAAACTTGGATTGTGTACTCTTGGTATTATTCTTATTGCTAAGTCTTCATAAAGTGTCATCACAATTTGAAATTAAACATATATAGGAGATTGAGCTTATTAAATAGGCACATCTCTTTCAAAATTGTAGTTTCAATCTCCACGGTAAAGAGCTCTGACCATAGACACGATAATGAAATACATCCCAAGGTTAAACCAGGACTTCTCTGAAAGCCATTAAGGATCAGTTCAAAGCTAAAAATAATTTACTAATAAATATTCCTCACTTAAGTTCCCTCCTCAGGAATGATTAAAAGGTACATCTTGGAGACCAATAATCTTTAGGTTAACTGTCACATTTTCATCTAAGATATTTTTTCCCTTTTTCAGTTCTCAGTTCTGTGATACTTAAACCACATAATCTGCTTAGTGAAACTTTCCTTTAGGAAAATGTATCAGTAATGCTGAACAAAGGGAGAAAAGTCAGCCACATGTCTTTTTCTTAAAATTATATATTTTTTCTATTAAGGCTATTACAAAATCAAACTGGTGCCCCCTGTTGATATCTCCTGTGTGATTTTTCATTGGTTCATAGGGCTAGATATCAAAGGAGTCCATTTAAGTATAAGGAGAAAAGTAATTTAAACTTTAGTGTTTGACTATTTTCCTATTTCCAATGTGAGAACAAATGTATTTTTTTCAACCTGCAGTTATAGAAGAGACGTATATTACTTGAGTTATTATATCTATTTTTAAGGACAATAATAGAAATTCCAAAAAGGTTTCATTTCTTTAGCTAATGCTTGCAAAGGAACAGAAATCAAAACAGTATGAAACAATTACAATGACTGTTTCAATGACATTAGTAAGTTCAAGGATTGGACTTGCCCTTAATGTTTCTACAAATATATGCCCTTGACTCACTACGCAACCAGCATACATGAAAATGCAGTAAAACAAATCTAGACACTGATAACACTATAGACATACGGATTTGAAAACATTTAACCACTTGATTATATTCTTCAGCTTTCATACAGTGGATCACTAAATTGGTGAGAAAGAGAGCACTTTCTCCCCAAATTTGTGTCCATTAAACTTCAGCCTCTTAAGATGCTCCATTAAAAAAAAAAAAAAAGTGTGAGAGAAGGGATTCCACAGTCAAATAATTTAAATTACTTGAG
Organism: Camelus dromedarius; assembly: GCF_036321535.1. NCBI lineage: Eukaryota > Metazoa > Chordata > Mammalia > Artiodactyla > Camelidae > Camelus > Camelus dromedarius. The sequence goes on from NC_087437.1 coordinate 46,580,837, forward strand.
GAAAACTACATACTATCTTTTTTCTTATATATTATCATTTATTAGCATGTTACTATTCTTTATTATGCTATTTATTATTATTATTTATTAGTATAATAAATGTATATTATTATTTATTAGTATATTAAAGTCGTGAAATAGAGAAGCCTATTTAACTATGTTTAACCAGTTTCCCCTAAATATTTTGTCATAAGATTTGAGGAACTAGTATAGATTATCAAAATCCATGGACTGTCTGCTTGCTAGATTAAGGCTGTTGCCTGATTCCCCCCAGAGCAGCCAAGCTCTGGTCCTGGCAGTGAGATGTTGTATTTTTTGTTTTTCTTTTATTTTGTTTTTAATTGAGTGGCTAACTGATATTTTAAATTGTTTTTGGGTTTCTCTTCCCCATGGGTTTTAGTTCATCAGGAAGAAAGGATTCTAATCATAAGAAGGTGTTGGATCAGGGAACTTAACTGGAAAGGTCTACCCTTGAGAATCAAACCCCTGTAAATACTTTGTATTTATTACAATCTTGTCTGTGATTTGGGACTTGATGCTTAACTCCTTTGAGTTTCTTTTCTTCAATTTGTATTTGGAAAAACCCTATCCTCTCTCCCTCACAGGTGCTCTCGGATTAAATGAGGTAATAAATGTTAAATTTCTTTAATAGTAAAAAAAAAAAATTAATACAAATCTTCATAGCACAGATTGCATTCTTTCTGTTGGGACTGCAGTGATGGTAGTGAACAAGCCTGCGTCCTGTGGGAAGTGACAGTAATCGTTTTGCAGGAAAGTATTCCCCAGGGTGCCTATGATAGACGGAGCTGTTAAAGGTATGTTCACATCGTCCCAGGTGTGAATATAAAACCTTTCACTTTGCCTTTTTAAAATAGACAATATTAATATGTTGCATTGCTCTTGATGGCTTTAGGTATGTACAGCGATTTCCTAAAATTCAATATAGTCGCTCTCCTGGTTCTCATGGTTGAGTGATTTGCTGTTCAGTGATTCCATTTCACTTCTTTGGTAGTGGTGTCTCTGATATTCGTTTAGGGTTTTTTCCCTCCCACTCAGTCTGTCCTTCTCATTGAGGTCTTCAATATCTGTGAAGTGGTAAGGAAACACCTGGATTTGGTGTCAGAAAGACAGGATTCAAGGCTTCTTTCTGTGGCATGCCCAGGTTCACACACTTTGATAGAAAATAGAGAAAGATCACAATGAATTTCAAAGTGCTATCAATATTTAAAGTTTTTTTCTGTCTTCAATAATATATGCAAAATCCCACCTACATTAACAACTTCTGAGTAGAAATCGGATAGTTTGGAATGTTCACGATATTTAGAACCCAATCTTAAACTACAGTACATATTCCAAAATAGTGTGCATAGTAGACTAGATATAACCTATTGAAACTTTAAAAAACAAATAGAAATGTGATGGGACTGCTACATAGTTACACACAGTAAAAAGAAAGTAAACTAATTGCCCCTCATGTTTGTTTGGTGAATATTCTCTCTGTGCTGGACTAGTCTAGGTCTTGAGGATATAAAGAAATATAAGACTTGCACTTGTATTTTGAAAAAGTAGATCTTTGCCAAGCCTGGAAGGAGAAAGGAGTAGAGAATTCCAGACATGGATAAAGGTGTAGAGGTGGGAATACATACGTACCACTGAGAGCCTGTAAGTTTAGGTACTTCTTTTTCCTTTTAGGAATTATTAGGAAAAGATGGCTTATAATTATTTTATTTATTTAGGGAGAGAGAATTATTTTTCTGAGCTTTATAAAAACAATAAAGGGTTCATGGACTATGGATAAACATGGTTCAGAAGCAGAAGATTTTTAACCACCTGCTCCTTACTTCATTTGACAACATTAAGGAGCAGCATTTCTGATGTCTCCATAGAAACTGGAGCAGTGGGCAAGGGAACTATAATTAGGGAGGAGTCATGCACTGGGATTGAACCAAGGTTTTATATTAAGAGCAGCGTTCTGTTTCATCCTGATTAGTGCAATGTACTCGTCCCACGAACACGTACTGAACATCTTCTGAAAACAAGGCTCCTTTTGCCTTCACTAAGATCTCAACATATCAAAGAAAAATCCCAATACTGGCTGTACTAACACTCATGTGAAATGACATCAAGGAAGGACCAAAACAGAACTCTTGGTTAAGAAGGCATAGGTCCCCATAATTCCTTGCATGCTAAAGCTGGAAGGTTCCTTCTAGATTATCTCCTCCAGTGGCCTCACTCTAAAGACAAGAGAGCCAAGCCAGGGAAGGGAGGTCACTTCTGGAAGCTAATACAAGTTGCAAAATCAGTAACAGACTCATTTCACTAGACTTCAAGTCCAATTGCATTTTTTTTTTTTAGTACAACATGTCCACTGAATAACAACCAGACAAAAACCAAACTGCTTAATTTATTTAAATTCAAGGTATCTTCAGAACTTCCTGTGTGCTGGGGGTAGGGGTTGGGGCGGGTGGAGGCACCGGCAAAGCAGTGGGAGACAGTGGAGATTTGCTGTTCCTGTATGTACTGAACGCTATGCTCGGGGCTCCTGTTCCTGAACTCTAACTCCTTGTCACAACTGTGAGATCAGTGCTATTATCTCAATTTTCCAAATGAGGAACACGAGGCCCGGAGAAGCTAAGACACATACCCAGACACACACATTTTGAGTGATGGACTTGGGATCTGAACTTTTTTCTACCTCCAAATTCTTTGCTCTTTTCACTGTACCTTAATTATTGCCTGTTTTAAAGAATGTTGTGCATCTCTTCATAAATGAGTCCAATTTTTGCTTGCCACCTGGTTTTTATGACTGTCCAGATTGATTTTTCTTTTAAATTTACATTTCGCAACTGTGGGCTTTTTTCCTTTCCATTTATCTCTTGTCTCAGTCATGAGGTTGGAAAAAATGAGAAATATGCTGGCTTTGTTTGGACTGAGAACATTCCAAAATATTTGGCTGCACCTCAAAACCCTGTTAAAATAATATTATTTATAACTTTCTGCTTGGTCAATTTTATTTTAAGTCAGGCTGTTTCCCACAGGAGACTGTTCTTTCTCCTTGATGGTAAGTTTGCTGCTTGAAAGCCTTAATCACAAAACATTTTCCAAATACGACTCAGGTCCCTGCCTTCATGATGAAATGGAAACTTGTTAGACAAAAGGCTCAACCACTGTGAAGCAGTAAACTGCAGGATCTCACCCTCTGGAACTGTGCGATGGAGTGTTGGTGGGGAGAATGCCATCTGTTTACATGTGAGCCATCGACCCCAGTGGCAAAGCATGATCTTTCTAGCCCACAATAGGTCACATTTCCGAGCTGGGTTTTAGTATCAAATGCTGTTTCCCAGAATGCCTTTGGAGGAACACAGTTAATTTCTTCTACATTTCTCCTCAGTAAGGCTATTATTGTTAGCAGATTTGTTTAGCTGCCTTAGCAGCTTGGGGCCTTTCATTGACTTTTGAGCAGATGATTTGATTTTCAGGCAGAGATGAGGGGAGAGGCAGCTAGCAGAATCATTACAATGGAACCCCCATTGCAAATCGCAGGAAGGCAGACTTTTGACAGGGTGGACCTTACAGAGAAGGCCTGTCTTTGCCTTGATGTATAATTGAACGGTGTCTAAAATTGATGGCACAGCAATGTGAATCACAGAGGCCAGGGATTTGTTATTTAGAAACTTAAACAAATACGGCTTCTCTGAAAGGCCATTCCCTTTTAGACAGAAACGATGGTCAATGAAGTGGCAGTTGTCACAGTGAAATGACAATGCTTCGCTCCCCGGGAGCAACTCACCTCAAGGGAATGTGGGCAGAGAGACTGAATAATTAACCCAAAAATGTGGTTAGTAACTGCTTACATTCCACAACTTGCAGACTTCTGTCTTCATTTTAGCTTTTTGAGGATTCCTATCCCAGCAGTTGCTAGTAGCCACCATGTACATTGCTCCTTCTCCCTGTCTCCCTGGTAGTTAAATGCCTATTGATTTTCCCAGAACCCCAACCTCTCTCCATAATAGGAAGATTTGGTGGACATCATGTCAAATACAAAGGAAAGCCTCTGCCAGACTGAGCACTGGAACATGGTGTTTTAAGAGAAATGTGAAATATCGATGCAATTATAAATCAATGATAACCCCAGAGGAAGGAGAATCTCATTTGAGGGAAGATCTTTAAGTTGTCTCTCTCTTTTTTTTTTCTCTTGTAAAGAAAAATTGGATCATGGAACCAAATTTATGAGATAAAAACTGTCAACAAAGTATTCCTAGCTGTTGCTAGGGCTGAGAAAAAGAAAGCCAAATCATGCATACAGTGTGACTATGTGAAATGACACATTTTAATGTATTAGTTAGGGGGTCAAAAATACCTCCCCTCTTTCACTTGTGTTTTTGGCTGTTGTCCAAAATTGTTATTGTTTTAATTATTTTGTTCATGCTTTTCTCTTATGTTCTTTTCCAAATTCCATATTTTGTCCTAATTTTGCCTCCTGTATCCTAGAGATATTTGTGGATTGCCAGAGTACCTTTTGGGGTCTTAAAAGCTCATGCTAGGTTGCTTAACATGACTGCTGTAATTCATGATACAGAACCAGATGAAGAACTGTGTTGTTTAATGGCGCTGCATTGCCTCCACTAAGGCACATGGCCAAGTTGAAGACTAAGTCAGAGAGCACTAATGGGAGTAAAGTAGTAAGACATAAAAAGCTACACAGAGATTAGAAGAAAGTCCATTAAATTGGGTGGGGCTGCAGCAAGCAAATTTATCAGATACCATAGCCTGGATCTGCCCTTCATCATGGCAGGGTTGCTTCTTTTGCTGGACATAGATAATGCTTGCCCATCTCTGAAGAAATTTGAACTTGCTGAGGGCTAATGGAGAAGCATGAGAGAAGAAAGGGGAGACATGGGAGAGAAATGGAAAGTGGATGGAGACTATTGGAAAGGGAAAAAAGTATCTTGGTTTTTGACACCATTTTCAAAGAATCAGAGTTACAAAGATAAAATTTTGCAATTATCCACAATTACAATAAAAATTATGAGATTTGTTATCCAAGTAACATAAAGACAAGAAAGTATGAACATAAACATCACAGTTGTGACGGTAGTAAAAGCATCACTGCATCATCACCAGATGCTTTGTGCCAATGTTCTCAGAGTTTTTCTTATTTCTTTTTCTATGTCATTAAAAAAAAAAACTGGTGCATTTTAAAATAATTATGATTAACAATGATAACTTACATTTCAGTCTAGTTGATTTCATATACTTTTAAATTCCTCTTATGTCTGCAACTACAGCTTACTTTGGATTTCTAGAAAGTTCAAAGGAAGGGAGAGTCCATGTATCGACCTGTCACCAACTCCCACAGCCCCACCTTTACTACTGCACCTGCCCATTGTGAATCACTATATTTTGGTTTATACCTTGACGGAAAATGGGAGGTGGTATGTTTAGTTCTGGAAGCTTCTATGGAAATTTAGCCATCATGCACAAACTAAAAAGATATTCCCCAAATTGGGAGTTTGGTCATATGAAGGGTTACTTTTCATCTTCTTTTGCCTCCTGCTTAGTTAGGATTTTTATATATTATTTCCTTTTATAAAAATTATAATACAACTGTACTAGGAATGGTTATATATATATATATATATATATATATATATATATATATATATATATATATATATATAAAATACAGTCTTTTGGGGGAAAAGACAGCACCTGGTCGGATGTAATAGAGATCCCGAGGGATCTAACAAATAGAATATTTATAAAAATTATAATCTCTACTCTTCCTAAAAGCTATAGTTAATACAAGAATTAAACATTCTTAAATATTATGTAGTTACACTATTTTAGAAAAATTTGTTCTGAATTGTTCATAGAAATTACATAGTTATCTGAGTCAGGATGTTTCTGCAGAGTAAAGCAGATCCACAATCCTGAGTCCACACTAAAATTTGGAGTAAATAGATCTATCCTTATGGTGGAGGCAAATGGAACATGAGGGTTGTTTTTATGTTTGTAATTTCAAATGGAAACGTCACTTAATGACACCAAGCTTTGCCAGAGGCCCACTTAACGGTGTTTACTTGGGTTGGGAAAGTAGTATAAGAGACCAATTTGCCTTGGAAGGCTGGGAAGAAATTAAAATAGAGAAGCTTTTGCCCTTCCAAAGGAAATTATCTGGTTTTGTCTAGATCTGGAATTTTTAGGTGATGATACTGTATTCTCTGAAGTGATTGAGTCAAGTAGGTCTAAATTCCCCATGGAAAATACATTAAGACGTATCCTAAATTATTTAGAAAGAGGCCCAATACTTCTACTACTAAGGACAGTTGCAGGAGGCCTTGTGCAGTCAGTACAGGATGCAGTAGTGAGATGTCCACCAAGAAGTTGGAAATAACATCACTTTCAATGAATTGACCTGGTGAAATCCACACATAATAGATTTGATTAGCACTCCCTCTGAGTAAACCAAGAGACACCTGATAATGTAGGACTGAAAAGTCTTGGTAACACCTAAACCTCTAATTAAAGAGACTTCTTAGAAAAGCAGAATTGGAATGTGGTTGTAATGTAGTAATCTTAAATTTAACCAATTTTATGATATACTTTTGTAAAAAGGCAGGATTAAAAGAAATGAGATAGTTATCCTGGAATAATTAAAAAGGAGTGTCAAGAAGTAACATTTGCCAGAGTGTCTCCAGTACTCCCTAGTGGAAAAGGAATATTCTTGCTAGTCCTGCAAATTCCCCAGATCATTTGGGAGGAAAATTCTAGAACATGGATAAACGCATCTGGCCTCTATAGTTTGATGACAAACATTAAGACCAGCTATCTCAAACAAGTTACTGATTTAGCTTCCCATATGCATATTATCTTACAGGAGAATGTCTGATGAATTGATGTGAACTTTCTTATCTTTTTTTGGTAGATCCTTTTCTTTTTGTAGGTTGACAATTAACTTGCTGGCTCTTAATGATATGGTTAGTGGGAGTTGTTGGTTCCCCTGAGGCAGATCACTTCTAGGTGCAGTGACAACATTGAGTTTTAAAGTTCAAGTTCTGGTGACCCCATGGAAATACCAACACTCTTTGGTCTACCCTAGGTGGCCAGGAGGCTTTCCTGATGTTAATACTATTTCATCTTTCCCTGAGCACCAAGTATTCTCAAGCTCAGTAAAGTGGTTCCCCAGTGAAGAGAAGAGAATAAAGACAGAGGTAGCATAAAACTATGGTTAAGAAAAACAAGAGGCTAAGGGAAAAGATACTGTGAGATTAAAAAACATTGGATAAAATAAAAGGTGAAAGGATTTTTGTTATATTTTATATGCTTTATACTTTTAATATTATATTTTTTATATTTTTCACGTTACATATAATGAAAATACATTGAAATAGGAATGTCAAAATTTAAATAAAATCAGAATGCTAAAATAAAAAGGAATGGAATATTGATGCTTGATTTTTTTTCCCAGTCCTTAATCATCCTAACCTTATATTTACACTGATATCTTTTGGGTGATTCAGATATAATCAATATTTACTGGGTACCTATCATGCACAGGTGCTGTGACAGGCTTTTTATACCCTACACTTCATAGAATTTGATTAAAACGACTGGTCAATTCAGTAAAACAGTGTTTAGAAGGACTATTGTCCTTTAATCTTGAGACTCTTTTAAATGACCTCAAAAAAATTAATTTAGTTCTTCTCTCCTAATACCCACAAAGTGGAATATCAATTAATTACTTATTTTATTTTTTGCAATGGGAAAACAGTAAAAAGTCTGACTGGGTCCTTTGCTTTCCAGGGGAGTGACTGGTTGTGACACCTCAATGGGCACAGCCCCCGAAAGGGTTAAGTGCTCACCAACAAGCCCAAGTCAGTATCTCCAGAGCCCCAAGCAGGGACAGTTTTGTCTCCTTTTCTAATAAAGAGATGACAATTTTCAATTACCCTTCTTCTCTATCAAATATACCAAGTTAATGAGGTTTTGAAAATATCTCCTGTAAGTTTGGTTAGTGTCCTCTTTTCCTCTGTTCAGCGATTTGATCCCTCCTGGGGTACTGTTGTCCTTTGTTTCATAAGCAGGAAGTACACCTGTCCAGTCAGTTTGCCCAGAGGTCCGTCTTTGCTCCAGGCTTTATGGTTCTCTTTGAGTCAAGCTGGTTTCTTCCTCCCAGGTTACTACTTCTATTTAGATATATCCTACTTTAAGTACTGATTGCCTTCTTGGAAATTTTGTAAGTTTTATGTTTTCATTACTTTGTATTACAGAATCCTTTTAGGTAAAACTGTATTTATTGGGGAAAAAGACAAATAATAAGATATTATCAAATGACTAATTAAAATAATTTTCTTAATGAGTATGCTTCAATTATGGCAATTTTAAAAACACAGGTTTAGAATCTGTAGATTGCCTTGGGCAGATGGTCATTTTAACAGCATTAATTTTTTCAACCCATAAACAAGGTATATCTTTTCATCTGTTTATGTCATCTTCAGTTTCTTTCATCAATGTCTACTAGTTTTCTGAGTATAGGTCTTTTCTTACTTAGACTTATTACTCGGTATTTTACTAGCTTTGATGTGATTGCAACTGAGATTGTTTTCTTTTCTTTTTTTAATTAAAGTATAGTTAATTTACAATGTTGTGTGTCAATTTCTGATATACTGAGATTGTTTTCTTAATTTCTCTTTCTGATGTTTCATTGTCAGTGTATAGAAATGCAACAAATTTCTATATATTAATTTTGTGTCCTGCAAATTTACTGAATTAATTAATGAGCTCTGTTGGTTTTGGTAGCATGTTTAGGATTTTCTATGTGTAAGATCTGTCATCTGCAAACAGTTAACAGTTTTATTACTTCCTTTCCAATTTGAATTTATTTATTTATTTATTTATTTATTTATTTATTTATTTATTTATTTTATTTAATTTAATTTATTTATTTATTTATTTATTTATTTATTTATTTATTTATTTATTTATTTATTTATTGTCTGATTGCTGTGGCTAGGACTTCCAGCACTATGTTAAACAAAAGTAGAGAGTGAGCATCCTTGCCTTGTTCTTGATCTAAGAGGAAAAGCTTTCAGCTTTTCACTGTTGAGTATGATGTTAGCTGTGAGCTTACGATACATGGCTCTTATTATGTTGAAGTACGTTCCTCTATACTCATTCTATTGAAAGTTATTTTTATCATAAACTAATACTGAATTTTGTCAAAAGTATTTTCTGCATCTTTTGCAATGATCATATGATATTTTTCTTTTAACTTTTTAATGTGCTTTATCACACTGATTGATTTGCAGATATGAACCGTCTTTGCATCCCTGGGGTAAATTCCACTCGATCATGGTGTATGGTTTTTTTTAAAAAATGTATTGTTGAACTAAATTTGTTAGTCTTTTGTTGAGGATTTTTGTGCCTATGTTTGTCAATGATACTGACCTGTAATTTTCTTTTTTGGTGATATCTTTGTCTGGTTTTGATATCATGGTAATGCTGACCTCACAGAATGCGTGTGGAAGTATTCCTTCCTCTGCAATTTTTTGGAATAATTTGAGAAGGAGAGGTGTTAGCTCTTCTCTCAATGTTTGGTAAATTCACCTGTGAAGCCATCTGGTCCTGGACCTTTGTTTGTTGGGAGTTTATTTTTATTACTGATTCAATTATATTACTGGTAATTGGTCTACTCATATTTTCTATTTCTTCCTCGATCAGTCTTGGGAGAGTGAACATTTCTAGGAATTTGTTTATTTCTTCTAGGTGTACATTTTATTTGTATATAGTTGTTCATAGTAATCCCCTATGATCCTTTGTATTTCTGTGGTGTCAATTGTAAATTTTCCTTTTTCCTTTCTGATTTTATTGATTTGGACCCCTCTCTGTTTTCTTGATGAATTTGGCTAAAAGATCATCAATTTTGTTTATCTTTTCAAAGAACTAGCTATTAGTTTTAATGATCTTTTCTATTTTTTAGTCTCCTTTTCATTTATTTCTGCTGTGATCTTTATTATTTCTTTGCTTCTACTAACTTTGAGTTATTTGTTCTTCTTTTTCTAGTTTCTCTAGGTATAAGGATAGGTTCTTTATTTGAATTTTTTTTTTTGATTCCTGAGGTAGATTTGTAACACCATAGACTTCCCTCAAAACAACTTTTGCTACATCCCGTAGATTTTGGATCATTGTGTTTTTGTGTTTATTTGTCTCAGGATATTTTTTGGTTTCTTTTTTGATTTCTTCAGTGACCCATTGGTTTTTTAGTAGCATATTGTTTATCTTCCATGTGCTTCTGTGTTTTGCATTTTTTTTCTTATAGTTGATTTCTAATCTCATGGCATTGTGGTCAGAAAATATGCTTGATGTGATTTCAATTTTCTTAAATTTATGAGACTTGTTTTGTGGTCTAGCATGTGATTTATCCTAGAGAATGTTCTATGTGCACTTGAAAAGAATGTATTCTGCTGCTTTTGGATAGAATGTTCTATATAGACTTATTAAATCCATTTGGTATAATGTCATTTAAGGCTAGTGTTTCTTTATTAATTTTCTGTTTGGTTAATATGTTCGTTGTGTAAGTGGGGTGTTAAAGTCCCCTACTATTATTGTGTTACTGTCAATTTCTCCCTTTATATCTTTTAATATTTGCTTTATGTATTTCGGTGCTCCTATTCGGATGCATATATATTTACAATTGTTATATCTTCTTCCACATATATAGATATGTGGAATCCAAACAACAAAACAAATGAATAAACATAACAAAACCGAAACAGAGTTGTAGATGCAGAAAACAAACAGGTGGTTACTGGAGGAGAGGAGGGTAGTAGGGAAGAAAGAAATAGAAAAGAAATAGGAGGGAGATTGAGGTACAAACTTCCAGTTGCAAAATAAATGAGTCACAAGTATGAATTGTACAGTGTGGGGAATATAGTCAATATCTATGGTACTATATTGTAACTAGATTTACCATGATGATCATTTTGAATTGTATAGAAATCTCAAATCACTATGTTATGTAACAGGAACGAACATAGTGTTGTAGGTCAATTATACTTAAAAAACAAACAAACAAATGTATACAAAAAGGGATCAGATTTCTGGTTACCAGAAGTATGCAGGGGAGGGTGGGATTAGATGAAGGCAATCAAAAGATACAAACCAGATAAAAAAAGTTTTAATTGAAGTTCTTTTGCAAAGATAACACTATTTACTGTGGGAAAAAAGCAAGGAATAATTTTATTCTCACTTTGAAACACACATTTAAGTAGCACTGATACAATAGAAGTGATGTGGAATTCAGAGATCTGGGATCCAGTTCTGGCTTTAATCCTAAGTGATAGTAATGAGATCACTTTAGCCCTGTTTCTTAGTTTCCTTCTCTAACAAGGTGGCTCTGAACTAAATGATATTTTAGGATATCTAGCAGTTCTAAGACCCTCTAAGGCACTCTATTATATATCAAAGTCTTTTTTACATACATAAAAATTATTCTGAAACTACAGTCTCATAGTGTGAAGGCATTAATATGGGTCTAGCATCAAATAGACTGGTATGGAGCAACATTACCATCTTGAACTCTCATGTGGTATGAATGATTATATGCTAAAATGAGCTTCAAATACCATCAGTGAAGCTGATTTGAGAAGGTGCATTCTCTCATCTGTTGTTGAAAACAAAACCATCCAATATAAATATAGTGTGAGCCATGATTATAATTTATATTTTCTAGTAATCACATTAAAAAGTAAAAATTAAGTGATACTAATTTTGCTATTTATTTTTTTTAACCCAAAACATTGTATACCCCAAACATTATTTCTTCAAAAGAGAATCAATACAAAAAATTTTAATGAGGTATGTTGCATTTATAAAGGGAAAAAATGAGTCTTAAAAGTCTGGTGCATATTGCATATGCACAGCATACCTAAATTTGGGTTAGACTCATTTTAAGTGTCAGTAGCTACAGGTGGCTAGTGGCTACCATATTGGAAAGTGTAAATCAAGATAAATTATTTTATTCTAATTATAATGTTAACAATCATGTACTAAAAGATATGGGGAAAAAAACTCCTCCATATCTTTATATTCAACTGAATTTTAATTAATCTTTTGTGATGATTGTGTTTCTCCAGGTTTTGACAGTGTGGCCAGTTTCACACAGCACAAACTGCAGGGTTGTCAATCATCTTTTAGAGAATGTAGGTTGTGCGATGAATCCCAATTATCCAGGCTCCATGACAGGGGCTGTGATGGCTTTGCCTGGAATTTCAAAAAAGGACTCAACTTGAAAGTGACATATTTCATTGTGTTCACTGCAAATCTGATGCCTTATCAGAAAACCTATTTTTCTACTGCCTCTAAAATATTGACCACTGCAAACAGATTTATAAGTTTCATATATACTGCACAGTTCTTTCTACAAGCCCCAAAGCAGACAAAGTTAGTTCAGATTTGTGCTTTGTTTAAAATATTTTGCACAATATTAGACTGAGAGCTGGAATATAGATGCTACATAATAATTAGCTTTTTGAGCAAAAGCATTTAAAAACAGTTTCTTCCCTTTTTGCTCCATATTTCTTTTTTAAAATAGAAATATAAGACATTTTGGGAAGTTCTCAGTATAGAAGGGCTAGAACTTGGTTTGAATCAGGTTTAAAATGTGCTGAAGATTCTACCATGAGATTTATGTCTATTAAGCAGATACTGTCTCTGTGAAATATATTTAAACTTAAGAGAGACCTTTAAAATGAATTAGTCTTCACTTCATAGATGTGTGAAAAGCTTAACAATGAATGGCAAATGTAATGTATCCAGTGAGTGAAAGACATCAGAATTCTAACTCTTCACTCCTGATCCAGTGCTAATTTTAAGACCTCAAATTCTTTAAGTACTTGACCTTCACAAGAGTTATGGAGTTTCAAGATACTTAAACATAAAAGAACACTTAGATTTGTTAAGAACGTTTAGATTTCTTCCAGTCGGGCGCTTCCTAACTATAGTGCTCTGACCAAAACTGAGCTGGAGTCATCTACGGTGCTGATTATGGATTTCTGGCTCCTCTCCTCACCTTCAAATCAGGATCTTGAGATTGTACTTTTTATCAAAGCCCTCCAGTGGTCTTCTGTACAGTCAGGCTGAAGTACCCCCATCATGTGTTCTACAACTGAGAAAATAGAAAATGAAAGAATTTTGAGTATTTGCCTCATAGCCTAAGACTACAGATGTCAAACCTAGGATTAAAACCCACTTGAGCTTTCCCCTAAATGACTCTGTCTCCTCTAATAATATTCTATACTATATACTGAACTCATTAAGGAGAGGGGAAAAGGACATATTTTGGGCACATTTTTAACAATGAAGGTTTTAAAAAATGGATTCACTTGTATTAAAATTAGCCAAACACATTTCCTTTAACCCAGTTATTTTATTTAACCAAGCTATCAATTTTTGTAATAACATTCCTCAGAGACTCTTGCAGGCAAGTTCTCCTAAGTCCGTCTCTCGTTTTTAAGGTACATGAAGTTTCAGATAATGTAAGAAGATGCCCATATATTTTTCTGTGGCAGCTGGAATCATTTAGGCAGGTTTATGTAAATTTTATGCAAATTTAACACATTTTATGCCCCCAAACTTATGGTGATCATAACTATTTTATTCACCAAAAGTTGGCCTTCAGCAAGATCCTACTGAGGACAGATGATCTATGCAGCCTCCTTCTGCCTGGATTTTTGTGACATTTATCATCATTCTACTTGGATACTCAAAGACTTGCAGTATGTGAATATAGGGCTGAAATAAGACTCTGATTTTCCTCCAACCCAGGCTAAACTACTACCACAAACACTTGGAGGCTCATTCCTTAGATTTCTTTGCTAGGTCCCCAGCACAACTCATCTTTATTCATTTATGCCACAAAGTAACAGTTGTTTAGATTATAATTTTACTGAGTAAAAAGACACACCCTAATATGTGTGAAGGTCTTGCTAAATTTTATTAGATTTAAGAGTGACTGTTTGCCAACAGCTAAATTTAGAAGGAATAAGTTCCTGACAATGAGGCTCTAGAGAAAATTTTAAGGGCTGATGATTTCATTAATTTTCAAAGTTTTATAGCCAGCTGGCAAAGGTTTTTCTATACCATTGTGGCTTACTGCCTTTGAAATTACTTTCTTTTCTTAAATTAACCTGTCTGAGTTAAAATGACACAATATCAGTAACAGTGAAATAAAATTGGCCTCTTTGTATAGTTTTAAACTATCTTAGCTAACTTAAATAACAGTACCCTGAGCTTATTACTACTGCAGTGTACTCTATAAAAAGAGATTGGTATTAGGAGCATTTATAGATCCCCATATTAGTTTTATTGACAGATAAATAACACTTAAAAATTGAATCATATATATATAAAATAGAAAGAGACTTCTAGCCTTAAGAAGGATTTACTTATTTAAATTATCAGTTCCTAGTTGTCCCACTTATGGTGATGAAAAGATCAACAAGCTTGGAGCTAGAGGATCTAGGTTCAGGTGATGGTCTATCACTTTACCCATGTAAGTTTAGGCAAGGAACAGAATTTCTCTGAGCCTCTGTTTCTTCTCCAAAATGTGGATACTAGTACTAATGTTGCCTTCTTCATGTGGTGTTATAAAAATAAAATGTAAGTAGCAAGAGGAGAAACTTTATTCCCCAGAATTCTAAGGATTTGGTCTCATGGAGAGGAAAGGAGTCAGAGAGGTGGTTAGATTGCAGAATATATACATCCTACAGTGGGTGCAGGAGCAGATTAGGACAATCATATCTGAGCAGCAGGAGGGAAGGAGAGCACAGGATGCCAGGAAAGGGAGAACACGGGGAAAGGGAGTGTCCCAGGTGCCATGAGCATAAGCACTCCTGGAAAACAAAGGTTTAGAGAGAAGTTTTTATGAATAAAATGGATGGATGGATGGATGGATGGATGGATTGGTGGATGGATGGGCAGATGGATAAGGTAAGCCCCTGTGCCACCTTTTTAAGAAAGCTGTCACGATCAGTTTGGGGTGGCTGCTCTAGGGGCAAAGGAAGCCTCAGGGTGGCCCAGAATTCTTTAGGTTAACATGTAAATTTTTTGGTCAGTTTTAAACTTTGCACAAATCCCAGGTATTTGTTTCTTAAATCTGCCCGATGGTGGTTGAGTTGGCTACTTCAGGAGGGAGCCCCATTCTACTACTAGAAGGCTTGGCCTTCTTCAAGTTGTTTTGAAATCTTGATCCTGGTGGCTGCTACCCTGGTTCCTGATTCTGTCTTCTGGGTCACAGAGGATTTTTTCTCTCTTAGAGACATGGCTGCACTTGGCTAAGCAACATGCTTAATGCCTAGATAAGGTGGAGAGCTATAGTCTGTGCGTCACCTCATTACCATTAGCATTTAAAGCCACCGTAAAACATTACAGGTCATATTAAATGTGGAATATTGAGAGTTAATTGCTACTTTATCTTTCTGATGCTTTCCAACTTACAAACAGGCAAGTCATGCATTAGTCAGGTTAGAGCTAAGAGCACAACTCAGAATTTACAGGGAATCAAGGTCTCACGAAAGGAACAAACAGGCCCACAAGAAGCCTATTTTATGTATACTGTTAGTGAAGTAGAGCACTAAATTATTTTGTAGTATGGTGGCTTTCTATAGTACTAAGTTTTCATAGAAAATGAAATCATCATCAAAAACCTGTCTTCTACTTTTCCAGTAGTATGAATGATCAATCTTTTATCCCAGACATTCATCTTTATTTCTTTAAAATTCATCTATGTCTCTATTTATTTATTTATACATCATTCATTCATCAAATACTAGATAGTTGACTAGGTAGGTGATAGTGCTAGAAATATGGGGTAGAATGAAACATGATTTTTAGCCTGAAACAGGCTGTTCATCAGATGTCTAAAGTAAGAGGCCATGTTGAGGTATCAGGAATGACAGTGAGAAAAAGAGTGTGAGACAAGTAGTAAGTAACTGATGGGTGAAAGAAGGAAAGTGGAATTTGAAGTAGAGATACCAGGGTGATATGAAAGTGTCAGTATGGTGGTGTGACCCATCAAAGTTATAAACCTGTAGCTTTGAAAGAACTATATTGCTTTAAATTCTTTATCTACCATAAGAGAAAACTGAGGTCCTGGAGGGACACAGGTCAAGGCATGGTCCCCTGGGGACTAGGTCTCTTCAATCACTTCCCGATGTTTTGGTGTAATTCCAGATGACCCCATCTTGTTAGCAGAAGGCATCAGGCAGCTAGTGACTGTCCATTCCCTGCAGGATTTTATTGTACTTTGATGCCATCTATAGTAGCATACCCTTAATTTTCTATTATAAACATAATCTTATAGAACCTCTCTAATGATTTATCCTTTCAACTGCTTTTTAGTTGTCTAGTCCTCTCCATATGAAGGCTTTTTTTCAATGCCTACTCTAATAACACTTTCTGGAAGGCAGCTTTAATTTTCCAGACCAGTTGTTCACTAATCAGTATCCCAAGAGTTTAAGTGCTCTAAATGACACTTTGCTAATTTTTAAAAACTAAGATAGATTGTAGAATTTTCTAATTTAGGTTCCAAGAAAAATCTAGCAAAAATGCTGGTAAAAATGATCTGTCATTCTCTGCCTAATTTCAGTCAGAGACATTTAACCAAGTTTATTTTTATTTATGTATTTTTAATTTATTTATTATTGAAGTGTAGTTGATTTACAACATTATATTAGTTTCAAGTGTATAGCATAGTGATTCAATATTTTCATAGATTATATTCCATTTAAAGTTATTACTAGACAATGTCTAAATTTCTCTGTACTGTACAATATATCCTTGTTACTCATCTATTTTATACATAGCACTTTGTATCTTTTAATCCTGTAACCCTATCTTGCCTCTTCCCCTTCTTCTCTTCCCACTTGTAACTACTAGTTTGTTTTCTAAACTCATGAGTCTGTTTCTGTTTTGTTAAATTAGTTCATTTTATTTTTTTAGATTTCACTTATAAGTGATAGTATACAGTATTTGTCTTTCTCTAACTTATTTCAGTAAGCATATTATTTTCTAGATCCATCCATATTGTTGCAAGTGGCAGAATCTGATTCTTTGTTATGGCTGAGTAATATTCCATTGTGCATATATACTACATCTTCTTTATCCGTTCATCTGTTAATGGGCACTTGGGTTGATTCCATATATTGGCAATTGTAAATAAGTCTGCTATAAACATTGAGGTGAATGTATCTTTTCAAATTAGTGTTGTTTTTTTCAGGTATATACCCAGCAGTGGAATTGCTGGATCATATGGTAGTTCTCTTTTTAGTTTTTTGAGCAACCTCCATACTGTTTTCTAGGTGGCTGCACCAATTTACATTCCCACCAATAGTGTGCAAGTGTTTCCTTTTCTCCACATTCTCACCAGCATTGATTATTGTTGACTTTTTGGTGATAGCCATTCTGATAGGTGTGAAGTAATATCTCACTGTGGTTTTGATTTGCATTTCTCTAACAATTAGTGATGTTTAGCATCTTTCACGTGCCTGTTAGCCATCTGTATGTCTTCTTTGGATAAATGTCTATTCAGGTCTTCTGCCCATTTTTCAATTTTTTAAAAAAAAATACATATTGAGTTGTAAGAGCTGTTTTTGTTTTTTGGATATTAACCCTTTGTTGGTCATATTATTTGGAAATATTTTTCTCCAATTCTAAAGGTGGTTTGTTTTGTTGACGGTTTCCTTTGAAAAAGCTTTAAATTTAACTAGGTCCTATTTCTTTAGTTTTGCTTTTATTTCTTTTGCTTTGGAGACAGATCCAAAAAAATATTGCTACAATTTATGTCAAAGAGTGTTCTACCTATGTTCTCTTCTAGGAGTGTTATGATTTCAGGTCTTGCAAGATGGTGTTTAATCCATTCTGAGTTTATTTTTGTATATAGTGTGAGGAAATGTTCTAATCTCATTCTTGTACATGTAGCTGTACAGTTTTCCTGGCACCACTTGTTGAAGAGACTGTCTTCGTCCATTGCATATTCTTGCCTCTTTTGTTGTAGACTAGTTGACCATAAGTGTGTGGGTTTATTTCTGGATTTCTATTCTGTTCCATTGATCTATATGCCTGTTTTTTTTTTTGCCAATACCATGCTGTTTTGATTGCTGTAGCTTTATAGTATAGTCTTAAGTCAGGGAGCATGATAATTCCAGCTTTGTTCTTTTTTCCTTAAGATTGCTTTGGTTATTTGGGGTCTTTTGTGGTTTCTCATAAATTTTAGGATTATTTATTCTAGGTCTGTGAAAAATGTCATGGGTATTTTGATAGGAGAGATTGCATTAAATTGGTAGATTGCTTTGGGTAGCATGTCCATTTTAATATTATTAATTATTCCAGTCCAGGAGCATGGAAAATCTTTCCATTTCTTTGTAGCATCTTCTTTCTTCATGTTTAGGAAGTTTCAGCCATAATTTCATCAAATACATTTTTGACCCTCTTCTCTCTCTCTTCTCCTTCTGGCATGCCTGTAATGTGAATGTTAGTATGCTTGGTGTTATTCCAGAGATCTCTTAATTTGTTCTCTTTTTTAAAAAATCTGTTTTTCTTTTTGCTATTCTGATTGATTGATTGATTTCCATTATTTTCTCTTTCAGATCACTTATGCATTCTTCAGTATATTTTAGTTTGCTGTGAATTCCTACCAGGGTGTTTTTCATTTCAGTTATTGTATTCTTCAGTTCTTATTGGTTCTTTCTTATATTTTCCAATTTCTTGTTAAAGTTCTCACTGTGTTCATCTATTCTTTATCCAAGTTCAGTTAGCCAAGTTCAGTTAGCATTATTACTAATGCTTTAAATTCTTTATCTGGTAAATTGTCTATTTCTGTTTCATCATTTTATTTTTCCCCAGGGGTTGTCTGTTGCCCTTTCAGTTACTCTGTCTTCTTATTTTGCTAAACTTTCCCTGTCTCTATGAATTTAAGTGAAACAGTTACCTATTGCAGTCTCGAAGGGGTGTCCTTATGTTGCAGTGTCCCTATTCAGTCTGTGTGTGCCTAGTGCCTTTGGTGGGAGAGTTAGATTTAATGTGAACACAATTCATGTTTTTCCCTCAGGGTGTGCTAACAGCTATCACCTTGGTAGGAAGTGAGGCTGGAGATGAAGGGCTAAGGCCAGAGCTAGGTATGAGGTGGGGCTTCCCCTCTGCTCAGTGACCATCACTGTCCTGTGTCTGTTGGGGTCTGATCCCAAGGTGCTGGAGCTGAAACCTTGGGTTCAAGTTGGCTCTGTTCCCTTTAAGTGTGATCTTTCTCCTCTCCCAACACTGGCACCCTTCCCCAGGAGGAAAGCAGTGCTGGAGTAAGAAGGGCCTATGCATGCTCTAAGTTTGTGACGGGGTGTGAGTAGTGGTGGTCTGGCACAGACAGAGGTCCCGGCTGCTTCTGATGCACTGCCTTTGCCAGCACCGGTAGTTGCTGCCCTTGACCTGATCAGAGGTTGCTTTGGGTCTGAGCCTCCTTTGTCCCTCATGCTCGATCATTCCCCTCAGCTTCTGCTACCCTTGCCCTGTTGTGGATCCATGCTGTAGGACAACTGGGTCCCGTATGAGTTTTCTGCACATGTCAGGGCTTGGGATGTGCAGTATAGCTGCTGTCAGAAATCGGGACTGCTTCTGAAGCACTGCCTATGTAAGCAGCAGGAATGGCTGCCCCACCCTGCTTGGATACCGTTTCTTGTCTGAATCGCCCCTGCTTCCCATCGCTGAGCTCTTTCTTTGGTCGTGGCAGTCCTCGTTCTCGTGTGGAGCTGCAACGTGAAGTAAGTGAGGCTGGAGCTTTCACCTGGCTCTGTGGCTGCAGGAAACCAGTAGCCACGTGAGCTTCCTCAGTCTTCCCTCTACACCCTGCTTCAGGAATAAGCACGTGTTGGCACGCTCTTCACGAGCAGAGTCCAGGCTTCCCACAGCCCTCCTGTTAGTGCCACTGGTCCTCCAACCAGCCAAGGTCCCTTGTCTTCCCTGTCTTGGACCCCACGACTAGGTCACCCAGTCATGTGTTTGGAACCACTCACTTCATAGGGTGGATCTCCACTTGTGAAATTTCCCTTTTCCTCTGAGTCCCCTCCCAGGGGCATAGATCCCAAACTGATTGGGATTTTCTTCCCTTCCTACCCAAATCATGTGGATTTTATTTACAGCCTTAATTGTACAGGAATCTTACTGCCAGTTTCCTATTAGTTTTCAGTGAGAATTTTTCCACATGTAGATGTATTCATAGTGGGAGGTGAGTTCCACATCCTCCTACTCCACCATCTTGACCCATTGATAATCAAGGTTATTTTTTTATCAGATACTTAATAGTTTCCTAGCAAAGAGTAATATGATCTAAATTATCCATGCAACCAAGAATTTAAATGAAGAGGTTAAAAATTACCTTTTAACCATCCCTGTAATATCCATTTGAGCATCAAATTGCACAAATCTTATTTACAAAGTCTTCACTTTTTTTCCTCTCTTTAAAGAAAATATTGGCCTCAGAGTACCTAGTATATTACTAGGCCAAAAGGAATTCTAGTCTTTTGACTCTTGGCCTAATTTCTTCTTATATTGCCAGTGTAAAAATAGGGGTCCCATGCACACATTGAAGCAGAACATAATAAAGATGAAGAAAGGAAAAATAAGAGGGAAACAAGGAAAGAAAAATTTTAAAAGAATGCAGTAATCTCTCCTTTGATGAGCTCTGGATATAAATAAGGGTGTAGTTAAAAAATGAGTCATTATTCCGTTGCCTACTTCTTTTGTGGGAAAGACAGTGATGCTATGAAATAGTAGCTGTTAAAGAGCCATTTATGTAACTATTACCCTTGGAACAATGGACAGGCAACAGTGTGTTGTTCTGGAAAATGTTCAAAGAGGAGGAGTCATTTTGTCCTTTTAAAAATGTAGTATCTTTTTTTTTTCTGCATCATTTGGAGGTGGCTCCTTTTTTCCTTTTCTTAAGCAAAATAAGTTTTGCACTAGTAGGTAGTGAGTGAATTCTTCTTGCCAGCAGGAAGAAAAGCAATTTTTTGAGTGCCAAAAATAACTCCTTTGTGTGAAAATATCACATAGCCAAAGACATTTCACAGAAGAAAGGAAAGATTCATGTTCTGAATTAATATTTTTAAAATATACAGTCAGTGAAATATTAGCAATAGAACAAGACGTCATTGACATAAGTGACTGAGAAGAAACAAATAATCTTATCTACAGTCAAGACAGCCCCAAAGTCAGAATGTTTATCCTGCTTGCAACGCTCCTGACTTTTTGTGTGGCCTCAGAATGATAATTCATCACCCAACGCCACGTCTATAGGAGAGAGGTGTTTCTAATCATCTATTTAGTAAGACATTTTGTCCCTTCTTTTCATTCCACTACTATTTCTATGCAACATTGCCAAGTAGGGAAAGCATGAACGACTCTGGATATAGAAGATAGCCCTAGTGCTGGGGACAGAAGTAGAAAAATCTTATGCTTGGCTTTGTCTTTAAATCTTTAAATCACACTGATACCTTTGGGATCTGTACTTTCTGTGGAGTGTCTTTACCAGTTATTTACATATAGTAGACTATCAGCCAGTTACAAAGAGTTTTGATAGTGATGGTGGTTATCTATTTCTTTTATCTCCCCAGCAGCCCTTCCTGCTTCGTTTGGTAATAACACATGCTTTTCCTTGGAAGAACTAACCACCTTTGTTCCACGTGATCTTGGTGGCAGTCAGTCTAGCTGTCCTGCCTTTCATTCCACTAGTCAATGGACATGTGACCCAAGCTTGAACAGTGAGATAATCTCCCATGAATTTGAGTCTTGAGTGGAATGGCACAAAAATGGAACATGGTCACAGATTCATTTGTTCAGTGGTATTCTGAAGAGAGTCCTCACTGAGCCATTAATCCTCTTACCTAGACCTTGTGAGTTGTCCTGATTTCTTCTTCTCAAAGCCTGGCTAATCAGTTTCTTTGATTCCATCAGCTACCTTACACTATTGCAAAGAATCTGATTTTTAAATTGGCCAGGATGTTTGCAAGCAAAAATCTGAAGTGCAAGAAACAGAAATATTTCCTCCGTATGACTCATCGGTTAGAAAGATACCTGGGTGAAAAGCTAGTGAAGAGATAGTGCTCCTACACTGGCTCATTTCTCCACAGCACATTTGGCTCAGCTTTATTCATTCATTTATTCAGTTATATGCTCTTTGATCCCTTCATTTGTTGACTATATACCATTTTCTAGGTACTAAGGAAATTACTTTCGAATATCTGCATGGTTAATGCATGCAATTTCCTTATCTCCCTTATGTCTTTGCATAAATTTGCCTTCTTATTGAGGCCTATGGCATCCTTCCTTAGTCTAAAGTCCCAATCCCCTTATCCTCATTTTTTTATTGCACTTTTCACCTTCTCAGGTACTATATGATTTACTTATTCATTATATATTTTGGTTATTGTCAGTCTTCCTGAAACAGGGAATCAACTCCAAGAAGACAGGAATTTTTATCTACTTTGTTCATTTTGTATTCCCAGCACCCAGAATAGTTTCTGGCATTTGTTGAGTAGATAAGATGAATTAAAGTTTTTTTTTTTTTTTAAGTACATATATACATCACTAAAGGAGCTTATCGTGGTGGCTTTTTAATGTTTCAACTTGACTAAGCTGAACCATGTTCCTTAAAATTTACTTTCCTGTATGTTTTTGATGAGGATGGGCCACAAGACAGCTTCTTGGGGGAGATTTGGAGGGTGGAAGTGCAGCAGCGCCTCTGTTACAGCTAGTACCTGTGTTCCTTTTATGCTGGCTCACCTCATTGGTGTGCAGCAGCATAGTAGCCAGGCCTGCAACTGCTCTACCATCCAATGGATCTTCCTTTAGCTTTGCCAACTCCTGGGCACATGTGTGTTTTAGATCGATGACCAAGGGCCCTGGCTGCTTCAGGACACTCACACCACCAGGGCCAGAGGCAATAAGAACACAGTTTCTTGTCATGGGCTCAAGTCGTGCTTTTGAATTTCAGCTTGTCTTTTATTTGATCCACTTTACATCAGTCTTCCCTTTCCAACTGCTTGCCTTGGACTTAAGGCTTTAGTGTCAAACTCAAGACAACAGCCTTATAGAGGCTGATTAACCAACTCTCAGAATTGTGTAATGTCAAATTCTATTTTTTAAAATTCTATCTATATGTCTCCTCTATCTATCTATCATCAATCTATCTAATCTATCCATCTATTCTAGAAGTTTTCCTTGTCTAAGTGCTGAATGAACTCTAACCCTTGGCTGACACAGAGTTTGGCATCTGGAAGTGGTCCTGCTACAACAGAAGTTAAAATGTGGGAGTGGCTTTGGAATCAGGCAGTGTGTAGAAGTTGGAAACACTGTAAGAATTTTGAGGAGAGTATTGATGAAAACTTCAAATGCTTTAAATGTACTATTCATAGAATTTTGAATTTTGTGAAGGCTGGCAGTGAAGACTTATTGGAATGGTAGGAAAATCTTATTGGGAACTGTTGTAAAGAGCATACATTTAGCAATACTTTTGCCTGCAGTAGTATGGAAAATAGAAAATATGCCTAATGAACTGAGAGAGCTACCCAAGGAGATATCTAAGCTGAGTGTTTAGATAACACCTGGTTTCTTCTTGCAGCTTGAATTAAAATGTGAGAAGAGAGAGAGAAGTAAGATGGTGGAGTAGAAGGATGCTTGTAGCTCACCCTCTCCCACAAATACACCAAAACTCACATCCACGGACCCACTCAGCCAACCAGAGCACCTGCCAAACTCCGATAGAACATTGCCCTCTTCAAAAAACAAAGACGCCAAAAATCTGGTAGGAGAAAAGGAAAAAAGAAAGAAGAAAAAGCAAAACAGTGCGGGACCAATCCCGCGGGGAGGGAGCAGCAAAGGAGGACTGGTGCTCATTCTCTGGGTCTTCCCTCTCCAACGGAGAGGCCAGCAGGACAGAGGGGGAGCCTCTGAGGCTCAGATATGCCTCGAGCACCCCTTGACTGACAGAACTAAGTTAAATGGGCACAAAGGGTCTGCACAACACCCAGCCTGAGATGCGAGCCAGCAGCTGTGGGCTGGGACAGGCTGCCTGAGCTGGGCGGAGGACTGGGGCGGCTGCACTGAGGCAGCCCTGGGGGACTGCAGGGTGTTGCACGCCGTGGCTGGGAAGGAATACAGAGCAGAACAACCTCGGTCCCCCATAAATTGCAAAAAAAGCAAAGCAACAGCTGGTGTGCCCTGGGGGGAGGGCACCATAGCCTTTGTCTCCTCAGACCTGCGCCGCCATTACTGGCACTTCTGGTGAGAAGTGAGGTGGGGCACAGCCACAGCTGCCATCTCCTCCTGTGCTCAGCACCCGGATGGGGTCAGGGGCGGGGCCTAGCCCTGAATCTGCACGGGGGGCTCTGCAACTTCCTAGGCAGGACTGAGACTTGTTTACAGCCTGAGGCAGATAGGATCTTTCTGCCCTGGCAACTCAGAGAACTTGTGCTGCCAAGACAAACAAGGAGCTGAGATTTGGCACAGAGCAGGGCCGAGGCCATTCCACGGTCTTCCCCAAGCCCACCTTCAGAGCGCCGACCTGAGGCAGAGTGGGCAGCTGCACAGAGCAGCCGAGCAACTGGCACTGGGAGAGGATGGCGGCAGGTCGCTTTCCTGGCAGGAACACAGCATCTGCCCTCGGTGCTGGGAGGGGGCACAATCCGCCCACTTGCCTCCCCCAAGGGCAGCATCTGACTGCGGCATCAGGAGGAGGAGTGACCTGCCCACCTACCGGGTAAGAGCTTAGCACCTGACCCAGTGTTGGGAGGGGGTGCGACCTGATAGCCAACAGCCATGGAGCAGCACAGACGAGGATGCCAACAGAGGGCCTCTGGAAACAGCAAACTGAGTATGCAAAACAGGGCGAAGACACAAAGACCTCTCAATAAAATCATTAAGAGCACACCATCTCCAGGAGAACTAGATAACTGATACTCCTTAAGCCACAGTGCCAGAGAGATATGAGCAATATGTAGAAGTAGAGGAACCACTCCCAATTAGATGATCAAGAGAAATCCCCTGAAAGCACGATCAAGGAAATAGACATTGATGGACTACTAGGATCAAGATTTCAAAAAGGAGTGATCAAAGTACTGAAGGAACTAAAAGAAATAGTGTTTAGAGATATAAAATATGTCAAAAATGAAATAGAAGCTATAAAGAACCAAGTAGAATTAGTAAACTCATTTGCTAAGATGAGAGCTGACCTAAAGGCTGTGCAAAGCAGGCTAGATAATGCAGAGGAATGAATAAGTGACCTAGAAGAAAGGACAATGGAAAGCACCCAATCAGAACAGCTGAGAGAAAAAACAGATAAAAAACAATGAAAACAATATAAGGGACCTATGGGATAATATAAAGCATGCCAATCTATGCATACTAGGGGTTCCAGAAGGGGAAGAAAGAACAAAGGGAATTGAAAAGGTATTTGAAGAAATCATGACTGAAAACTTCCCAAACCTAAAGGAATCAGATATCTGAGTACAGGAGGCTCAGAGGGTCCCAAACAGGAAGAACCCAAACAGACCCACACCAAGACATAATATAATCAAGATGGCCAGAGTCAAGGATAAAGAAATGATCCTAAAGGCAGCAAGAGAAAAACAAAGAGTGAGTTACAAGGGAACCCCCATAAGGCTCTCAGCTGATTTCTCTACACAAACACTACAGGCCAGAAGGATGTAGCAAGATATATTCAAAATCTTGAATGAAAAAAAGATGAAGTCTAGGATACTCTATCCAGTAAGGCTATCCTTTAGACTAGAAGGAGAAATAAAGAACTTCACAGACAAGCAAAAACTAAAGAGTTTAGCAACACTAAACCCATGCTAAAAGAAATATTGACAGGTCTACTCTAAATAGAAAAGAAGCAGGATGCTACAAAAATGAGAAACTCATAACTGGAAAGGAGATAACTGCCATGAATTACAAAAAGAATAAACACAAAATTGTAAAAGAAGACATCTAAATCATTAAGAGTGGGAGAGGGAAGCAAGGAAAGCCACTGTGGAAAACAGTATGGAGATTCCTCAAAAGACTAGGAACAGACTTACCATATGACCCAGGAATCCCGCTCCTGGGCATATATCCAGAAGGAACCCTACTTCTAAATGACACCTGCACCCCAATGTTCATAGCAGCACTATTTACAATAGCCAAGACATGGAAAAAGCCTAAATGTCCATCAACAGATGACTGGATAAAGAAGAGGTGGTATATTTATACAATGGAATACTATTCAGCCACAAAAACCGACAACATAACACCATTTGCAGCAACATTGATGTTCCTGGAGAATGTCATTCTAAGTGAAGTAAGCCAGAAGGAGCAAGAAAAATACCATATGAGATTGCTCATATGAGGAATCTAAAAACAAAACAAAACAAAACAAAAAACATAAATACAAAACAGAAATAGACTCATAGACATAGAATACAAACTTGTGGTTGCCAAGGGGGCTGGGGGTGGGAAGGCACAGACTGGAATTTTAAAATGCAGAATAGATAAATAAGATTATACTGTATAGCACAGGGAAATATATACAAGATCTTGTGGTAGCTCATAGCAGAAAAAAAAGTGACAATGAATATATATATGTTCATGTATAACTGAAAAATTGTGCTCTATACTAGAATTTGACACAACATTGTAAAATGACTATTACTCAAGAAAAAAAAAAGTTAAAAAAAATAAAGTAAAATGTGAGATGAGAGAAACTCAGGGAAGGACTGGTAACCAAAGAGAAGCCAGGACATGATGGTTTGAAAGCTCTCAGACTCTTTAGATGGTCCAAGATGCTGGAAAAAAAAAAAAAAAAAAAAGTTGCACCGAGCAAACATTAAAGCTAGGGCAAGACCAGGAAAACATTGTACTAAGGAGATAAAGTCCAGGGTGTGGCCACTGAATCTTTTATTAAGATCTTGGAAAGATCTAAGGTGGTGCCTCAGAGAACCTTTAGTCAGATTAGCCCTTCAAAGAGTTTAAGAGTGTGCCATGGAATCTCTCAATCAAGCAATAGGGCTTCTAGAAACATTTGCCTGGCTGAATTTCAGAATTGCCCTAGACTAGTTAGTTCTTCTGTGTCTCCCACACACCACAGGACTGTCTATAGTGGTTCTTCTATGCCTGTCCCACCGCTGCATGTTGGATGAGTATTGGGGGTAGGGCAGGGAGGCAGATGATTTGGGTTTTTTGTTTGTTTGTTTCATAAATCTACAAATCTCAAGGAACTATATTTGAGGCATTATTCTAAGAGATTACACTTGAGGACGCAGGTCCACACCTGGACCTTATTTAGATGATGAGATTCAGGGCTTTGAGCTGATATTGAGGTGGGATGAGAATTTTGGGTGGGGGGGCAGTGAGTATATTTTGCATTTGAGAGGTATGTAAATCATTGGAGGCCAGAGATAGACTATAGTAATTTCTAAGGTGTCCTCCCAATGACCGCTGCCTCTGGGATTCAGTTTTATATACTCTCTTCCTGTTGAGTGTGGTCTGGGCTTTTCAACTCACTTCTAGCAAGTAGAATACAGCGGAAGTGATAGGATGTCAATTCCGAGATGAGGTTATAAAAGACTGTGGTTTCCATATGGGAGCTTCTCTCACTCTTTTTTGAATGGCTCAGCCTAGGGAAGCCAGCTGCCATACCATGAGGCATCCCTGCGGTGAGTTCCATGGGAGTGAGCTTAAAAGTAGACCTTCTGAGGTGTGCCAACAGCCATGTGAATAAGCTTGCATCCTCCCTGGTCAATCCTTGAGATGACTGCAGCCCCAGCCAAAACTGAATGTACTTCATAAGAGAACCTGAGCCAGATTGAGCCAGGTAATCAGCTCCTGGATTCCTGATCTATAAAAACTGTTGCATAATAAATGTTTTACAATTTTCAGCCTTTAAGTGTTGGGATAATTTGTTATGTAGAAAAGGATAAAAATCCATTTATACTTTAGAGAGTAAACTATACTAAAATGTTCTAAATGCTATTGTGTAATCTCTTATGAAGAGGCAATTCCAATCTAATAGGATGATGTTGTCAGTGAATCCTTTAGTCACCATCTGAAGAATGCCACCCTCAGATTTGGTCTCCTACCTCTCCACTCTCTTACATGTTATTATGATTAATCAATTCCTTTAATTATAAAAAATGATAGCTAAAAAGGGCATTAGAGCATGATATTCCCTTGTGTCCTTGGAATTCTCCGAGATTAGAATACTCAAGAGTAAAATGGGTTGGATTAATATTTAAGAATAGCTGACCTTTATGGCATGCTTAATCTGTACCAGGAACTGTGAAAATTGCTTTATATAATCATTTTAGATAAATCTCGTAACAACTCTTTGGAGTATATATCATTATCATTCCTACTTTAGGGAGACTTGCCCAGTGTCACACAGGAGGTGGATCTGAAATGTGAACTTAGGTCTGCCTGTCTGCAAGGTCTAAGCTCATAATCACTCCAGGCAAAGATCTCCTATGCCTCTGTGCATAAACAGGCTAATAAACTATAATGGGTGGAGTCTCTTCATGGCTAGTGCTGGTGAAATAGAACCAGGGTAAGCCTTTTCCATGTCTTCGCAGACGCTGCCTAAGGTGGGTTTTGAATTTAAACAGGTCCCTTTGCCAAATCTGAGCCCATAATATTTTTGAAAGGAGGGGTGATTACTCAAGATGAAATAAATTTTATCACCAGGGTATAGCTTCTGTCCCTAAGAAAACTTCAGCTGATCTTAAATGCTGTCTAGAATGTGGGAAATTCTTGGACTGGACAGTTGTATTGATTTTCAAGATCAAAAGCACATGATCTTAAGCAATCAGTCTCAGCGTTTACAGAGACATTTGGTTGAACAGAACAAAAACTTCATGCTTATGCCTGGAACCAAGACTACTACCTCTCTGTTTCTCACTAAGGGAAAAGGGAACTGGCATGTATGGGAAACTGTTGTGTGCTAGAGAATTTATGATATGTTTTATGCATCTAGGGTCATTCTGACAAATATCATCAACTCACTTGTTTGTTATTTTTAAAAGAATTGAAATATAAAATACAATGGACTCCTTGATATTAACAACTATCTTTGTTCTATTTGAGAAAGCAGATCTTTCTAAAAAAGAATTTGGCATTAGTACAATTTTTTAAAATGGAATTTTGGTTAAGGTTCTTAACTAAATATCTATTTTCATTTGCTTTTCCCTCTAATTCTCCAATAGACTAATTTTTTTTATGATTTACAATATCCCTTCTATCTCTCACTTTTAAGTTTTAGCATAATTAAAAAAATAATTGTTGGAAAATACAATACATGTTTTTTGGGTTGACTTTCTCATAGTGAAACTATGCATTCAATAACAGGGTAATGGTCAGGCCAAAGTTTATCTTATCACACCAGAGTTTCAGGTCATTTCCAGTTTCCCTATTTTTTCTTTTTAGACTTTCACTTGAAAAGAAAATTAATTGGGAAACACCAGCAAAGCTTTTTTCCTTCCTCTTTTGGCTACTCAACTGCCAGCTGCCAGTTCTTTCTGATTTCTTTATCAGATGTGCACAAGATACAGGGAATTTGTGACTGTTTCTGGAGTTGGCAATAGTTAAATGGAATTATAGAGAATGACTCAAACTAACATGTATTTTGTGGAGTCTTTTGATTACACACAGCATTCTCTGAGACATAAAAGCCTCTTGAAGGATTAGCTTGCTAGGGAGAATTAACATTCTGGAAGATTTGTTTCACATTTCAATGATAAAATTATTTCCCCAAAATGCTCTCTGTAAAAAATGTCTCCATTGTCACAAATATCTGAGCTCTTGGGGGCCAGAATCAGGGCACAATTTGCATAGATTAAATACACACATAAACACATGTACATTTTGTAATCCAAAGGTCTCTTGGTTGTGTTATTGTTACCCTCTCTGGAAAGTTTTATCAGAGTAACTATACTGTCTCTTCATAAAAGCCTGTAACACAGACCATGGAAACACTGTTGTAGAAACCTTAGTTGAACCACTGATGTATTGCAGTTGTATTAAGATGCCAGCTGAATTAATTTGGTTAAAATCCGAGTATGTTAAAATCCAAGATGTTAAAATCCGAGTATCCATAGACTAGTGTGAAATATTATTTATTTATTTATTTGTTTGTTTGTTTGTTTGTTTTACTTAACTCCTTAAGGGACCTAAATCATGTATTATAAACAACTTACTTTATGATAACTCTTTTGATAGATTTAAATATTCTTTTTTTTTCAAATGGGATTTTTGCATATTGCTATTGAGTTAGCTACATCAACAAGTTCTCTGAAATTAATTATTTTTATCAAAATATCTAATCTGCTGATTCAAATTTTTAGTTGTATTATATTTCTATCTTGTTGGAATTGCAGTCATAAAGTTTTAACATTGGAAAGTAACTTAGAGGAAATGTTGTGCAGTTACTTAGTTTCTCATCAGAAAGTGCAGAGAGATTGAGTAATTTTGCACATTTAGCTAATGACAAACCACCGTAACCAAGAAACAAGATGGGACTCAAAAGCTACCTTCTCTGTGAAGAAGAACCTATGTTCAAGTGAAAATCTGACTTTGGAAATTCACTTTGCAAATTAGCTCAATAGTTGTCTCTAAGGCCAAATGTCCATGGCTTACAGGCTCCCAACAAGACATTTCATAGAGGAGAGATAATGGGGTGAATCTGTGCTCTTCCCCCTTATCTAAGCCCTCCTTAGGCCAGGTTCCCACATTCCAGCTTTCCTATTCCAAAATACACTGGGGTGAGGCATTCTAGAGAGTTTAGCTCTGAGTATGAAATGCTCTGTGACAGGAGAAATTCAGAGAGTGTGTACTTGTGTGAATATGAGAGCATGTTTATGAGGCCAGGATGAGGGTGAGCACAATGGAGAGGTAGGTAGAGGGGAGAAGAGAGCTGTGATACTTCTGGAAATAATTTGCTCCCATGTCACCCCCTGTAAAAGGCATCTCCCTAAAATCAGGCAGGCATAATGAATGGTGTGATACCTGGTAGCCTGCACAGTTATAAATATATGGCCTTTCATCCTAGAGATGGCCCATTACCACTCACTATAACAGTCTGTCACAGTGCTGCTCTGGGGCCATTCATTTTTCATGACCCTCTTGGCGCTGTGACTGGGATTTCCTGAAACCATGCTCGGGTCCTTGCCCAATGAATGCTACACATTAATACCTTTTGATGCCTTTCTTCCAAAGGTTATCATGTGTTGCTTTTATTTGTGTGTATGTGTGTGTGTTCTTCCAAAGTCAAAGAAATAAGCAAATAAAGCAAAAACTAAGCTTGGCTTTGCTGGAAACACAGCTTATTCACAGAGTGAAGATTGACTAAAATTTAATCTTAGGAGGTTACAGAAGTTTAAAATTTACAGTTTAATGCATAGGAGGTAAGAAATTTAAAAAAACAGTTAAAAAATTATCTCACCATTCTCAAGGCTCAAATTTCACATCATGAAAGGCAAACTTTAACATAGCAATTGCAGCAAAGCAATTTTCTGATTTTCTGGCTGCTTCAAATAACAGTTGTCCCTTTGATAATATTGACACCTATCTCCTTTCACAATCTAGTGCTTCTCCTGCACTTTGTAACATATCCCATCTGTTTTTTAGGGCCACTGTCATAAGGAAGCCTGGAAGAGTGAAAGAAAGGTCTGATTGATCACAAGGTCCTATCAAATGTCAAAGCTGGCCCTGGCTGACCTCCCATCTATTCAGAGCTGCTTTGATTTAATCTCCAAACTGGCTGCTTCTCCAGGCTGTGAGTTCTATCTGCAACCCATGTGTCAGCATTGAGATATGACCTGCTTCACGCTCCATTCATCTCATTTGAAGGACGGAAATTAAACTGGAGGGTCGGAGAGGGGAACTGCTCAAAATACACACACATTAACTGAAGCCTTTTGTGTGGGTGCATTATAGGAGTTTGAACAACCATTAAAAATTATATTAAAATGAAATTGATCTTTACAGCACTGAAATGGTTTAGAACTTTTCCTCCCATCACCACCCACTTCATCTATTCTTCCTTCCCTCCCCAGGTTGTAATAACCATATGAACTTAATCTCATTAAGGTTCAACGTAAAAGGAGAATTTTCTAATTTACAATTTTTCAGTTTCTTTTAAAAGGTGTTCCTATTGCCTGCAATTTGCACAGTAAATATTAAAAAAAAAAGATGCAAAAAGCTGGTAACCAGACTAATAGACATATAGACAAATTTGTTAAGCATTATTGAGTTGTTTAAGTTTCATCTTTCAAGATTTTAAAAAATTTAATTAAAACTCCACCTTTGGGAATAGTCCTATAACTATCAGCACGCAATGCTACAATATAAATCTACATAGCCTCAGTTCCATTTTTTATTTCTAAACTCCCCCTGCTCTTTCCATTTGCCCTTTTGTACTATTGATCAAGGCCAGTAACTAAGTAAAAGCTTGATTCCTTATAGATTTGCTTGTTATAATAAACTCAAAAATCAACTCTATTTCATTTACTAGAGGTGTCCCAAAACTGTATTTTAAGTGTGCTGGGAAGTTAGCTATGTTTATTTCTGTGTTTGTTTGTTTGTTCATACATTCATGTATTTGTTATTTGAACTCCATACTAAAATGATATCCAGGTAGGGAAATGTTTTTTATTTAAAAAGGATATTGTGTATTTTCCATTATGACAGTAGAAAATATTCAATATCAAAAAAAAAAAAATCAGCAAAGACAGATGAGGAGAGAGATTGAGACAGAGAGAGAGAAATAGAGAGAGAACAGCAAATATCAAAAATGTAAATGCTACTGACCAGAATAATCAGCATCAGTACCTTAGGGTTAATCTTTCCCTTCTTCTGGTATATACACACACATACTTTTTATTTCCTTTATGTGAAATCACATTGTTCCTTCTTGGGAGAAGACCACAGCCTACAGTTTCAGTTTTTCTGGTCATCTTCTTTAATGTCTATAATATTATTTTGTATGGGAGTGATTATTTTGTTTTGTTCATATTGTATTGATGGCCATTTAGATTTTCTAAATTTTTACTACTGTAAATGTTATTATATAAAAATATTTTTATGCTCCCACGATTTTATCCAAAATTCTCTAATCTTGGCCAAAGGATTGCCCAATTTAATACTTGTAGTCAAAGATACTGTGTTTTCTCTTATGGTTCTTCATTTGAACACCATTTGGAAATAACTTTTCTTCTTAGATAATCATATATCTTTTCTTTAGTACATATTGTTTATTTGGTTTATATTTAATATGTGTGCAAGCAAATGAGCACTATAGTAGTGAACATTAATGCTATTTCTACATAAGCCATTTCACAAGACTTATGGGAAAGTTGCAAACACTATAGTTATATGAAAAGAGAGATTTTGAGTATCTATGGTATTCAAAGAATGCCATTTAAGCATTCAGTTTTGCAAGTAGGGAAGCAGGAGAACATGAGATGATTGTATTTCTCTTGTACTGCTTCTCAGTAAAATCTCTCTTCCTGCATAGCCTTATGCAAATATCTTATTACTCAAGGTGGAATGTGTTGGAAAATATGCATTTTGCAAGTTAATTAATTCTTTGCAGTATAGGGTAGAAAGTGAGTTCATTGCTTTAATATAGTACTTTGCAATAGAACTTTTCCAATGATGGAAATGTTGTATATCTGCACTGCTCAATATGGTGGCCACTGGCTACATCTGGCTGTTCAACATGTGAAATGAAGTTAATGCAACTGAGGAACTGAATAATTATCTTAATGTAATTTAAATTCAAAATTTAAATCAATTAGCCAGATGTGGCCAGTGGCTATCTTATTGAATAACACAGCTTTAATAGTCTTACCATTATTTGAGCCATTGTAGTAGTTTGTGAAGCATTATAGACATTTACCTAGTTAGTCAAGTTTATTTCATTGAAAAGTAAATATTAGGGAAAAGCTTATAATCATGGAATAGAATAATAAGAAGAAAGATAACAAAAACTACTTTTGCATTGAGAGACATTTTTCACAATTTCTTTCAGGGAGGAGGATGGAAAATTTCAACAAGGCAAAGGTGACGAAAATGTCTTCATGGAATCTTTGTGTAAGATGGATTAGCAAAGAATAAGATGATTTCAGTTCTAAGGTAGGGTTTTGACCCTAACCACATATTGACCTGTGGTAAGTCATTTTTGGTGGTCTTAGTTACTTGATATTCATAATAAGGGGCTTCAAATAAATTATTTTCTTTGTTCTCACTGTGGGTAAATTACAAGAATCTCTTCTGTTGCGTATTCAGAATTAAGTACTACTTTTCCCCTTCATATTTCAATAATGTGTATAAGCACCCAGGGCCAGATATCTTGCAGGTGTTCAGTAAGTATTTGTTGAATGAACGAATGCACTTAGTTGTCTCGCTGGGTCAACTGCTCCTTTCACTGCCCATTCCTGTGGTTTGATATTTTCCACACTCAGACTTTAGCAAAGTTTTTAGATGTAGATGGTTTTGATGGAGGCGAAATCTTTTGCTACAAGTAAGTAGTAGAGGATCTCTGCTGTGAAATTGCTAAAAGGGTCTCCTTCAAAGAAGCATGAGATTCCAGAACTTGGCTGACCTTCTTAAAGGAAACCCCTTGAGTTGCTCTTAAAGGCTTGGGTGGGGTACAACGAGGTGATGGTGGGAAGGCAGGAGAAGGGCTAGAGTGTACCTAAGGCTCACTTTCCTGGAACACTAATCACCTATGACTTTTCTGAGAAGGAGTTCCCCTAACTCAGTAATAATAACTAGCTTGATCACTTGAGTTAAGAATAAACTTTCCTTCATTCATATTCTGACATGTATTTTGCTTGTAAGATATTTAATATCACTCTCTTTGGCATGTAGCTAACTTTTAATGTGATGATGTCTTTTTATTCTAACAAAAGTGCTAACTTCATTAAGGGCTGATGACCTTTATTCCCGGCACATAGTTCTCTATATCACACAAACCTCAGTTCAGTGTAAGCTACTCTACCCAACACAAGATCAAACAAATGGGAAAATATTATCTAAACAGGAAAGCACTGTACTGACATCAGTAGTTATTATGATAAGAATTGATGTTGTAGGTAATTTAATAATTACTCTTACTTCTGGTACATACTCTCCTCCAGGAACTTGGCAGCTGGTTAACATTTTCTGGGCTCACTAAAGAGGCCCTGAAATCTTCCCAGAATTTCTAAGATTTCAATCCTACAAGAATATATAAGGAAAATACATTATACTCTTCACTGAGAAGAGATAATATTAAAAATTAACGCCCATTTCAGTCCTCTGGGATGCAGGATAATTCAGGGGAGGAGAGGAGGTCTGTCACTATCTTTTTCAAGGGCAATTCACAACAACACTTTGAGTGATAAATCCCTGAAGCTTGATGTCCTTCTTCCTATGCTAGAGTGGGAGTGTTGACAATGGCTCCTCTTAAAAGTAGCAATATTTCATTTTAAATTAGTGCATCTGTTTGAGAAAAAAGCAGTGTACAGTAGGAGCTATATAGTTATTTCTATCCTTTACTGTCATGAATTTAACAACTCAAATTGTGTCTTAAGGAAATAGCCCAATAGAAACAAAAATCTAAGTTAATGAATACCTTGAGCCTATCAATAATAATAATAAAAAAACTTGGAAACAATTTAGATACTTAATATTAGGGAAATGCTTAAAGAAATTACAGTGTACTAGCAAGAAACACATTTGAAAGATGTTAACATTTGGCATTTTACAGCCTATACATATACATGGAAAGTGTTTATGTCATTAAGTCAAGTGAAAAGAAAAAGAAGAATGCATTATTTGTACTCCAGTGCATGAGATGCTTACATGTATATGGACATTAACATTTCCCAAATACTGTTGTTTCATTGGGTTTACATTATCTAAAGAACACAGGCTTGGGATTAGAGGTAGGTTTGAATTTCAACTCTACCACAAACTGTGTGACACTGGCAAATTATGAAACTCTAAATATCCATTTCCTTACCAGCTAAGTTTTCTGGTAAAAATTCAACAAGCAAATCCACTTTAAGAGTCTGGGACATAGCAGAGACTTAGGATCATTATTTCCCTCTCCCTTTACTAAATAATTGAAAGTTTCTTAGGATGAGAAATTTTACTCAAATTGATGGATTTTTACAGAAATTTCAATATTCTTGTTTTGGACCCAAATAAGAATTTGTAGTAGGCTATTATAAATTAATGATTAATGAGGTAACTCTTCACAACTGGTCAATATTCTTTATCTTTGAATGGATTTCAGAAGGATATTAATGTACTGGATTGGAGGCGAGTTTCTATATACAGTTGAAAATTTAAAGCTAAGAATGATGTATTAATTGTCATGGCTAATTTTATGTGTCAGCTTGACTGGCCACTGGGTGCTCAGATCAAACAGTATTTCTGGGTGTATCTGTGAGGGTGTATCTAGATGAGATTAGCATTGAAATCCATGGGCTCGCTAAAATGGGTTACCCTCCTCCATGTGGGTGGCCATCATGCAATGCTATGAGGTCCTAAATAAAGCAAAAGATGGAGGAAAGAAAAATTCATCTATTTTTAAATCCTTTTACCTGCCTCACTGCTTAAACTGGGATATCTCATCTTACCTCATCTCCTCTGGCCCTTAGATTAGGATTTACACTTAGGCTCCTCTGATTGTCAGGCATTTGGACTTAGACTGAATGACACCATAGTTTTCATGGATCACCAGCTTGCAAATAACAGATTATAGGACTTCTCAGCCTCTACAATTGTATGAGCCAATTTTGCATAATCAAGTAATCAGTTATTTTGTATATATCTCCTACAGTTTCTGTTGCTCTGGAGAACCGTGACTAATACAAATTTTGGCACAGAGAGTGAGGAATTATTTCTTTACTTTTTAATTAGATTTAAAGATGCTAATGACTTTATTCTCAGCAGTAAATAGAGCACTGATAGTCCACAGTATGAACTGTGTATAGAGATACGCAAAATATCTGCATTGGGTATTCCTAATCAAGCACTTATAAGAAGCAAGGAGTTGGTGTCAATTTATATGATACTTTTGAACATTTTTGGAAAATTAATGAATATAATGACATTGGCTGATTGCTCCTAATGTTGCTGACAAAGTGACAAAAGAAAAGAATGAGCTCAGAGATTAAAATTCCCAGCTCAAGGACTACATAAATAACCTAAGAGCTTCTACTTTTGCCCTGAAAGACCCTTATCTGCTATAGCTGCAGAGCTGAAATTACTGAAAATCAAATGCAGAACCTCATCTTACAACTTGCTGAATTACAGGGCAAGTTGAACTCTCAGGCTCACAGAGTATCTACTATTGAAGTGAGGGCATTTATTGGGAAAGAATGAGATCATAAGTTGGATTGGAGACGTGTGAAGACTCTAATGAAGGTAGGGGTATTGGGAAACTAAATTCTGGTGAGTCTTCACCAGGTTCTCCTCAGGACCCACTCCCACCATCCCTTGTAGACTTATAACTAGACTCAAGTCCCAGTAGGTCCCTAAATGTGAGGTACAATGTGTGACCAATAAGAAGGTGCATTACCTTCCAAAAGAACTACTTGAGTTTTCCAATTTATACAGACATAAATCTAGGAAACATTTGTAGGAGTGGGTACTTAGAGTATGGGATAATGGTAGAAGGAACATGAAGTTGGATCAGGCTGAATTTATTGACATGGGCTCACTAGGTAAAGATTCTGCATTTAATATTGTAGCTTGGGGAATTAGAAGGGCTCTAACAGTTTTGATTGGCTGATTGAAATGTAGACCAAAAGATGACCCACTGTGAGTGAATTAGAAATGCTGAACATGCCTTGGTTTAATGAACTGAGAGGAAGGGATTCAAAGGCTTAAGGATGTTGAAATGTTGGAGTAGATTTGTCATTTAAGACCTATTTGTCCACACTGGAAGGATCCAAAAGACATAGCTTTCACCAATACTGTGAGAAATAAATTTGTAAAGGGAGCCCCAGAATCCTTGAAAAGCTGTGTGATCACACTTCTTTGTAAGGCCATACCTCACAGGAGGAACTGGGGTCACTGAACTGGGAAACCTAAATGCAGTCC
Source organism: Camelus dromedarius (assembly GCF_036321535.1). Taxonomy (NCBI): domain Eukaryota; kingdom Metazoa; phylum Chordata; class Mammalia; order Artiodactyla; family Camelidae; genus Camelus; species Camelus dromedarius. Next base: position 46,619,006 of record NC_087437.1, read on the forward strand.
TATAGTAGTGGCTAATGGATCATGGTGTTCCTAGAAATTAAATAGACAGGAAGTCTACTAAATTCTTGACCTTTAGAATCAGAAAAGTTCTAGGTCAAGTTTAACCTGAAATATAAAGTCAGAGTCATGGATCCTCAGTCAATCCCCAGACTTGAGCTAGTTTACAGATGCAGAGCCTCTTGAGTGAAGGGGAAGATGGGTTCCCTGAGGTGAAACTCCTGACACACTACCAAAAATGTGTGCTGCTAATCTTTCTCCCAGCCTTCGCAAAGGGGACCCATGACCTCTTACCAGGGTAACTCTATACTGGGGAAGAGCAAATAATCAGACCTTTTAGGGACTATTGGACATAGGCTCCAAACTGACACTAACACCAGGAGAATCAAAACATCACTGTGCCCTACCAGTCAGTGTAGGAGTTTATGAAGATCAGCTGATCCATGGAATTTTAGCTCAAGTCCACCTTGCAGTGGGTCCACTGGGTCCCAGAACCCATCCTGTGATTATTTCCCCAGTTCCAGGTTGCATAATTAAAATAGACAAACTGAGTAGCTAGCAGAATCTATGGAATAAGAGCTAGTATGGTGGGAAAGGCCAAGTGGAAGTCTGTAGAACTTCTCCTCTCTGGTAAGGTATTTGTATGTCAGAGGGCGGGAAATAAATCTGACTGAAAGTCATGGGCCTCATACCTCAGTGAAATTTCTAGAGATCCATTGGGGTGGGTCAAGTAAAGATATCCTTTCTAAGTTAAAGGATAAATTGTTGCATCTGACCTCTCCTACAGCTCACAAAGAGGCACAGTACCTTTTAGGCCTCTTCAGATTTTGGACACAACATTTTCCTTATTTAGATGTGCTACTCCAGCCTATTTACCAAGTAACCCAAAAGCCCGGTAGTTCAGAGTAGGGTCCAGAACAAGAGAAAACTGTCCAGCAGGTCCCGGCTGCTATGTAAGCTGCTCTACCACCCGTGTCATATGGTCCAGAAGATCCAGTGGCACTTGAATTATCAATGACAGACAGGGATGCAGTTTGCCATTCAAGGTATGAAGCTAGAGATACATTACTATAATATCTATACACTTATCTCACATCTGGAAATATATTTATGTGAATTTTGACAAGTTAAGAAGAACAAGGGCATGCTAATCCAGAATTAATACTAAACCAGAACACTAGTATGGTTAACTGGAGTCATATGAATGAGCAGCAAGAAGCACAGATTGATAATTTTCTGGAATTCCTATGGGTAACAGTGCCAACTAGTAGCAAATAAGATACACATCACAGAGTACTAAAAAAAAAACAACAAAACAAAACTAAAGCAGTATTTAAGTAAGAGATACCTAAATGGAATACTGGAAAGAATTAGCCTAATTACTAATTATGCTTTAGATGAACAAAAGCTAAAATGTTCTACTAAAAATAATTAACTACAACCTCAATATTTCTTGTGCTTTAGAATTTTTCTTGCATTTCCTTAAAGTATCTTGTTTCTTATCTAAACGGGATTGCTTAGGTCAGTACAAGATTTAAAAGTGTGTGCAACTTATGTAACTAAAAGTTAGGGACTTTCTGTATATGCTACTTCCAGTCACTGATTAGATCAGCTACAGCATCATATATGTTTTCCTCTAGATGATAGATACAAAGGCTTTTTAGAGGTCAAGGCATGGTGGGAGAGACCTCATATACCTAGAGGTGAATTATAGCACCGGCTTTTAGGACTTTGGAGCGAGGCCCTGCTATTATCTGTAGATAATCACTCTTCTTTTGAGAAACAGCCCTTTACCTGCTACTGGACCTTAGTAGAGGCTGAATACTTTGCCATGAACTGCCAGATTAGTACAAAACCTGACCTATCCATCATGAACTGGGTGTTGTTTGACCCCACCCAAGCCACAAAGTTGGGCATGCATGGCAACATCTGCCACCAAATGGAAGTAGTATATATATGTTTGAGCCCAAGCAGGCCCTCAAGGCGCAAGAAAGTATTCACATGAAAGTGACCCAAATGCCTGTGGTCCCCATTTCTGCTAACTTGCCTTCTCTCACCTGCCCTGCATTTGTGGCCTCATGGGGAGTTCTCTAAGATCAGTTGATGGAGGAAGAGAAGACTTAGGCCTGGTTCATAGATGGTTCTGCACAATATGCATGTCCCACCTGAAAACAGGCAGCTCTATTACTACAGCCCCTCTCTGGGACATCCCTGAAGGACAGTGGTGAAAGGAAATCCTCCCAGTAGAAGTCCTTCTAGAACCTAGAGCAGTTGACTGGGTTGTTCACTTTGCTTGGAAAGGGAAATGGCCTGACATGTGATGATATATTGCTTCATGGGCTGTGCCCAGTGATTTGGCTGGATTGTGGGATTTGGAATGAACATGATTAGAATATTAGTGATAAAGAAATTTGGGAAAGCTATGTGGATAGACCTCTCTGAATGGGCAAGAAACATGAAAATATTTATGCTTCAAGTGAGTGCTCATCAAAGGGTAACATCAGCAGAGGAGAACTTTAATGATCAAACGGATAGGAGGACCTGTTGTGAGGATACCAGTCAGCCTTTCCCCAGACAGTCCTGTCATCATCCAGTGAGCTCATGAACAAAGTGGATGTGGCAGCAGGGATGGAAGTTATGCATGAGCTCAGCAACGTAGACTCATGCTCATGAGATTCACTGATCTTACTATGTTCCCTACCACCTTGAAGCAGCTGGCTTAACAGAGCAGTGGAATGGCCTTTTGAAGCCTAAGTTACAGTACCAGCTTGGTGGCAGCACCTTGCAGGGCTGGGGCAAGGTTTTCAGAAGGCTGCGTTTGTTCTGAATCAGTGTCTGATATGTGGGGCTATTTCTCTGATGGCCAGGATTTAGGGGTCCAGAAATCAAGGGGTGGAAATGGGAGTGGCACTGCTCACTATTTCCCCCAGTGGCCCACCAACAAAATCCTATTCAATCAACTATATGCTCTGCTAACCTAGAGGTCTTAGTTTCAGAGGGAGGAATCCTTCTACCAAGAGACACAATAATAATATGCTTGAACTGTAGTTAAGACTACCACCTGGCCACTTTGGGCTCCCTGTACCTTTGAATCAGCAGGCAAAATGCCTTGGTTTCATGTAGAGGAAGGTATTCAAAGAAAGAAAGAAAGGCAAGGAAATTCAAAGGCAAAGGGAGTTATCGTGTTGGCTCCGGTGATAGATCCTGACTACTAAATGGGAATTGGACTATTGCTCCACGATGAAGGTAAGGAAGAGTATGTCTGGAATATAGGCAGTGCCTTAGGGCATCTCTTAGTATTACTATGCCTTGTAATTAAGGTCAGTGAAATCTACAACAACTCAGTCCAGGCAGGATTACAGTGGCCCAGACCCTTTAGGGATAAATGTCTGGGTCTCCCCACCAGATAAAGAACCATGAGCAGCTGAGATACGTGGTGAAGGCAAAGGGAATATAGTACGGGTAATGGAAGAAGGAAGTTATAAATACCAGCTATGACTATATGACCAGTTGCAGAAATGAGGACTGGAATTGTCACAAGTAGTTCCTCCTTATTTTGCCATGAATACATTTCTGTGTGTGTGTGTGTGTGTGGTGTGTGTGTGTGTGTAGAAATATATTTTTTCCTTCTTTATTCCCTTATCATATAACATAAGATGTACTGGCTTTATATCATAGCATTTGAGTATTGCTAATTTTACATCATAATATTTAAGTTATGGGATATCAAGGAGAACAATAAACATCACTCAAGAAATTGACCTCCTCTTCTGTGCAAGCGATTAGTGAATTTTCAGTTGTATGAAGGATAGTTGTATCATGTTAGGCCTAAATATGATCTTGTTATTGTCTTTATTTGGAGATTAAGTATGGTTTCAAAAGATGTGTATGGATGTCAAGTTGACAGGGGGTGCAATTCTGATGGTTAATTTTATTTGTTAAGTTGACTTGCCATGGAGTGCCCTGATGAAACATTATTTCTGGGTGTGTCTGTGAAAGTGTGGGTGGGCATCATTCAACCTATTGGTTCTATTTCTCTAAAGAAGCCTAATACATAACTGATCTTGACTATGAACTAGTGCAGTTTGCGTTAATTTTTCCCATACTGTTGACCTTACATTCTGGAACACTTATTATATGCCTTTCATTAACCTTCCAGGAATCCCTCCCCATGGTTTTAAGGATGGAATGTGGCCTTAAATATAAGGCAATTTCAGGATTCCTAGAAACTCACTGCTTAGTATATATGTCTGTTTAAAAGAAATTCCTCTTACAAATGAAAAAAGAAAGTAATACTGAACAGAGTGACTGGCCTCACTTGATAGCAGGAGCCGGAAAGGACAAGGGAAAGATGAAACAAGAGGATTAAAACTCTTTGTCAAGTGAGGCTGTGCCTTGTACCCAAGCTTAATTACAAAAGGAAGTTAGGAACAAGTGCATGTATATTAGTGCATATATTAATGTAGAGTTTAATTGGTTTAGAGTAAATTAATGGCTGCTTGCAATATGTCTGGCAATTCGTTATAAACTGTATAGTTTTAAATTGGTTTCTTGAAAATGCTGGATAAAACATCTTAATTCACACATTGCTTTAGGAATTGATTTTGGGATAATAGAATATAATGAAATGTTTTACCTCAGATGAATGTAAGTTCTATTTGCTCTGCAATTTTTTAAAATTTTAATGCAAATAATGAGTATACTATTTGGATATTTAGAAGAGCTGTAACTGTAAGTTACTCATCTCTATCTCCATTGGGCAAAATATAGCTATTTTAAAATTCTATTTTCTTGAAGCAGTAGAGAATAAGGAAAATCCTCTGGGGCTTTCCTCTTTATCCAAGAAAATTATATGTGAAATTGAAAGGCAAGGAAATATAAAAATCTAGCAACTCAGCAAAAAAATTACTATAAAAGACTAGAAATCGGGACACATGCATTTGGGCCACTAAGGAGAAGTTCCATGAATTCTCAGCTAGTTTGCGATCACAACAATGTTACACATGACCAACTGTGAAATGGAGATGATGTCAGTTGCTTTTACCTGATGTGAAAATTAACTGCAAGTAATTCTGGAAAAAAAAAAAGATAGTTATTTTTATAAGATATTCAGGAAAAATAAAACAGAGGTTTTTATTAGCATATTATTTTCAGATTTATGAATATTATTTTCCTGCTCTGACAATATGTATCTGGAAGAATTTCTAACTAAATAAGGTCTGGGCACATGAAACCACTCAAAGAAAATACAGCCCCTCCATATCATGGAGAATTAGAATGTCATTAGGCTCCTCTCCCTTCCTTGCTAGTTGGGTGTTTGTTCCTTTCTGGCTTTATTTATTCCAACTAAAACTTTCAGCTTTCAGGAATTTTTGACCCACAATTTCTCCACTCTTCTTTCAGAAACTTCTTTTGCTGTTATTTTCTTTTGCGGCTGATCAGGTAGTGGCAGAGCCTAAAAAAAAAAAACCTCTTGAATAGATTATGCCCAAGGTAGTCCAGAATTTGTCCCCAGATTACCAATCATGCTACTACTGGCAAAACAGTGTGTTTTTTACCCTTTTTTCCCCTTTCTGTAATAATTCTACATTTTATGGACTCCTTTCTGAGATGTCTAATTTTCTCATGCCAATTCTTTTCTCTTACCTTCAACCAGCAAGCCTGTTCTAAGAAAAGCTTTTCCCAATTCTACCTCCCTTCTGCTCATTCGCACTGAAGTTTGCACTTCTGTTATAGAGTTATCACATTGCATATCACAAATTTTCACATATGAATTTAATTCTCCCATTAGATTGTGAGCATACTAACAAAGATAAGTTTTTTCATTGGTAATATATTTTGACAAGTGGGTATAGATTTCATCTTGGGAACTTGGGGTATTAGTAAATAAGGTTTTCTTTTCTTATTTTGGTTTTAGTCAGAGGAGCCATTTTGGCACATCTAAAGCCACATCATAAAAGCATCTTCCTCTTCTGCTACCTCTGAAGCCGTCTGTGGATTCCTGATTTTCGTTTGCTTGTTTGTTTCCACTCTCACTTTCCAAGAGTTTCAGTCCTGGTTATTAGCTGGAAACTTAGAGACCTTTTGGGAGTGGGTGTGGAATGGGTCACCCTTTATTTATTTATTTTATTTGTATTTGTTTCCCTTTTTTTGCAAAGAGTCTTATTCAGTGCCACCCTTTTAAGATTGGTGGAAAGGTAATATTAACATTATTTCATTAAAAAAATAAAGTTCAGAGACTCTGAGTTGCTTGAATTAAGACTAAAAAACCGAAATTTTTATCCTTACTCTTCATTCCCCAAATTCAGTCCTCTTTCATGCTATAAAAACCTTACAAAGACTATCATCTTAGGATATTTTCTCAGTAAACTTAGAGGTCAAGTATACAGTATTAGACTCTATGGAATGAACTAGTTCAGTAACTGTATCATGCTGATTCTATTGGACGTAAAATCTAAGAGATGTGCATGTCCTTCATCAGGCTAAAGCCCATATGTCTAAGTTTAAATAGTTCTTAAATGTAATTGATTTGTCAGTACCAGTGATCTTCTTAGGTATTCTTAGCACAACAGCATAGTGATTAAATTAATAACAATCTGTAGGAGTGCAGATTAAATGTATGTCCATATGAAACTTTGCTATAATCCACAGAACCATTTTGGTATGTTGAGTACCAGAGAAACTTCTATGACAAGAGTAAAACTGGACAATCTGTGACATTTACCTTCAGAGATACATGTTATCGATGACTAACTTGAATTTACAAGGCCCGTACTTAGAAGGCTGTTAATAACTCCTGTACTTTTCATTATCCTTATAATTTAGGTATTACTATGTTCAATGATAGATTTAACTTGGTCTTAGAAAAATGAAGATCATTAAGAGATCTTCATACATGATACATGTGACACAACCAAACATCCTTCACTTGTATGTAGAAAAAATTCACAGTATCTAGAAGAGATAGATAAACCAAAAGATATCAGGCACAGCAAAGACAGCACCTAAACCCAACACGAGAGCCTCTCCTTTCTACTTTACTGGAATCAAGAGCTTCTGAAAAGTGAACATAGCACTTCTTTCTCTGCTCCGGTCAGAAGCTGGAGGTTGATTTTCAGAAGTAGAGGCTAACCTTGCCTACCTCAATCAGCCTTATCTATTTAAAGCCTTCCCAACCTGGCCAATCCCTTGGTAACCAAACTTCTTAGGTTTTGACTACCTGTATCTGGGTTCCTGGCTAGAGCTGGATTATTTCTTTTTGCTTTCCGGTAACAGCATTACTTACAGTCTGCTTCATCTTGGCGTGCAACCTCTGGTGATTTCAGAGCCCTCTTCCTTTTATGGGCAATTGACTTTGGTCCCTTTTCGCCAATCCTATTGCAGTCTCCTTCTACATTGTTTAGAAATCTTTTGATTGCAATAATGAAAGCCTGATTTAGACTTGCATGAAGTAGAACTGCGGGCATCCAAGCCTGAAGAATAATTAGCACAGGGACATAAATTGCCACAGACACTTTTTCTCTTGTCTCTGTTTCTCTTTTTACATCTATTTCTTTCTTTCCTCTTATTGCAGACTTGATTTCTGTTTTCTAGCTGTTGTCACAGGAAGTTGTTTCTGGATTAAATTCCCAAGAATTCATCACTTCTTTTCAAGCAAGCAGCTAAAATGAGCAACAATCTCTTAGACCCATACCAAAGTTTGATAGTAGAGTGATTTGCTCAGCTTGGGTCAGATGCCCACCCCAGGGCCAATCAAATGTAACCAGGGAGTGGGGTCACATTATACTATCAGGGAAAGCCCTGTAGTAACCATGTGGATATAGATGGATTTGGCAGGATGGAGGGTTATTTATAGTTTCCAGGAAAAAAATGAGGCCGTTCCCAGGGGAGATCCTGTGCCCTATGCAATAACCCTGGATGACATTTTTCTCTTAACTGCTACCAAATTTTTCCAGGAATCATAGGACTTTCCAGTCGGTGTTAAAAATGACCAAAAATTGAGTGGTTTGATGCTACTTTGCTTTAAATCTCTTCTAGGTGAGATTTTAAACATCTATCTTTTGATCTTTTTTGCCTTTTGAAAGTTAACTTTTTTTGCATCTTCAGTTCTCATAGTTAGCTCAAGAATGAGAGCTTCCTCAGGTAAAACATTTCTTTATCTTTCAGACAGAAAAACAAAGCTCAGTTTTCTGTCTCTCTCTCCCTCTGCTTTACCATCTCCTCTTAATTGAGGAAAAACTCTTACTAAACCTGATGGTCATTACTGGTGTCAGCCTTGCCACTACCTCTTCACAAAGGAAATATTACATGAAATCTACATTTTATACTTAGGCATTTGCTAAGATTATACTTGCACTGGGCTTTTGGGATACCAGGGTTTTTTGTTTGTTTGTTTGTTTGTTTTTCGCTTTGATCTTGTATTCTTCAGTAGGCTTTGCCATTTCCCTTTTAGAAAACTGTTGTCTGATGCTAAAATTTTAGTCACACTCTTCTTGTCTTCCACAGATCATTAGGTGAGAGAGAACTAGCAACACACTCACAGAATGCTAAGTTAATAATTGCTGATGAGCTCTAGTTAAAATATCTTAACTTGAATTATAATTGGAGGCCTGAAAACACTCAGCAACATTTCAAACACTCATGGGAAACTGTACAGTTGGCTGTAGTAATTAATAAGCATAGAATTAATTAATTTTCAAGCTATAAACTCACGAAAACAAAGATGATATTCAGGCATATGTTAACTTTCTGATATGTTGTAGTACAGTGGTTCCCAATTATGGCTGCATATAAGAATTAACTGGAACAATATTTAAAAACATAGATTCTTAAACTCTACCCAGTATCTACTGAATGAGAATCTTTGGGGGAGGGGTTTTAAAGCTCCTCAGATCTTGATGGTCAAGTAAACTGGAAATCACTGATTTCTGTAGCAGCTCTGCTCCTACTTTTAAGTGAATTCCAGGAAGTCATTTTACTTACCATTGTGACTTTGACAGAGCAGAAGTCAGCTTCTCTGGTAAGTCCAGAGAGTTACACACCAATATATCCCCATAATCCCAGCCCCAGGTTGTTCTACCTTCCTCATTTGTCTTTGTTTGCACTTGACATCTTTTCAGAAAATCTTCCTATATCAGGGATTACTCCAACAAGTTTGGGAAGAGGAAGACTGGCTTCTCTCCATACCCAAAATCTGGACTGACTTGGGAGGAGAGAGCCATACTTCACTTGGCTGCAGAGTATCCAGGAGGTGAGGGGAGCACTGAGAGGCAGAGGCTGCCTGTCTCCTAACCTCTTGGGCTTTTCTTGTCTTCCACCAGAACCACTTGCAGTCCTGCCTATAGTGTCATTCCCTGCCCCACTTCTTGAGACCAATCTGATCTTGGACCTGAACAAGGATACAGCTTTAACCCAACCTCTAGGACATCACTTCCAGCCTGGTCCTAACATTGTGGTCTGACTCTGATAACCAGGTTTCAGCCTCACTCTACATGTCAGAGTCTCTATCTTGGCAACCTGCTTGATACTTCAGTATCTCCAGATAACTTTTTGAAAAAAATGTGGTATGGGAAATCCTTCCTCAAGGTCTTCTGAGATACCTATCAAAAATACAGATTATGAGCTGTATCTAGATCCACTGAGTCAGAATCTCTAAGGCTGGAGTCCAATAAGTGCATTTTAAAATAAGAGGGCAGTCAAGAGTCTTACAGGTTCATTAATTGAGAAATCCTGAAATTCCGTACGTCTCTCTGTAGCTTCTTTTGTGGTCATTTTCATGTCATTATCATTCTGATTTTTGGGTGAAAGTGTAATATAGCACAATATTTGTACATTTCTTTTTTACGAAAGACATTCGTAAGATATCACCCCATAAATTTGGCTGGTGGTACATTTTGCATATAAAATTTTTGATCACAGGATATTCTAATACCCTAGTCAAAAGTATGTTTTGTATTGCATTCGGGGAAGAATTAATCATGTTACTAACCATACCTATCCAGAAGCATTACAAAATGCAACTCATTCTATGAGGGCAATTAATTTTTATTATTACCATTGTGATTATTTATTATACCCATTAAGAGCAATTAATATGATATATTACTAATAATAATTTAAATGACTATGATAATAATAACAACATCTGGAATTTTCAAGGCACCTTTTCTTTAAAGGGCCCAAATATAATGAAAAATAATGAGTTAGGTTTTGAAAAACATTTCCTAGTGTTCTTCCAGTTGCTTATTTATAGAAATATATAGCTATCTATGTGCTACCTATGTGGTGAAGAAATTGTTCTCTCAAAGCTGAATACAAATTAGAAAGTTAGGATAAAGGTATTATTTTCCATCAGATCAAATAGCTGTAAAATATCTTCACAAGCACTGCTAAGAACAAATAAAAGTATGTTATTGCAGAACAATCAGATCTGGATTCAGCAATTCCCACTTACAGTGATATTGGAGTTACATAGCAAAGCTAAAATTTCTGCACAATATCTTTTGCACCAGGGCTGACATGAGTTAGAATTGTTAAATCACAATGGGCATTCAACTATAAGGCACAAATTAGAAGTGATTTATTTAGAGGTTTTAAATCTGGGAAGGAGTTTTATACCATGACTATATGTAAAGGATGTTCCTGTTTTTATGAATGTTAATTACCAAAAATTATAACATAATTCTTCTACATTGTCACTGAATTGCCTAGAGAAACTCCCATAAATTTTCTCACCTAAGTAAGTATGCTAGTGTAGCATATAACAATGCCAAGCATGAATAAGGCTAATTTTTTTCAAGTAATGATGTTGTTAAATTATAAAAGGAGATGGTGAAATTCTTCCAAATCTATTTGATGAATGTGATGATGATGATAATAATAATAATAATAATAATAATAATAATAATAATAATAATAATAATAATAATAATAATATTTCAAATATACCACAAATTAATTTATTTGTGGCTGGATTACATTCTATATATTTATAGACACAATGATATTATGTAGATATATAGAACTATATATATATTCATATGTGGTTATAATAGTTACATGAGAATATAGTAGTAGATATGCAGATTCTTTTGAGGGAGTAGAAGTGGTTCTTCAGTGGAATAGGGAGACTAACATCTAAGTTTTGTAATCCTTTATATGCATTATTTTTCTGTCTTTGAAATAATTTTTTTAAAATATTTTTAAGGATTTTTTTGTAATAGGATTTTCTTCAGCCATATAGATCAGAGACCCCCACTTGCAGTTACCATATTATTTGTGAATATCTCTATTATGATATTAAATGCTTTAATTAAAGAGGGAATATCTGAAAGGGAGAGTTGCATGATACCTGATGTATGTTCAAAGATCAAAAGGTACACTATGCAAATGCCATTGAGGCTGAAAGAACACAACCATTGCCCCTGTAATATCCAGCCAGCACTGGTGGAGATCTCTCCATTTGTTTATCTATTCATTCTTCAAATATTATTGACATTTCCATGTGCAGGGTGCTGGGTGCAAGAGTTAGAAAAACAAGTAAGCAGTTTTTCCTTTAAGGAGAACATAGACTAGAAGGAGAAACATATACATCCATACTTCAGTGCCAGGTGGAATGTACAATAGATACAGCATCATGACTGAGTACAGCCCTCAGAGCCAGACCACTCGTGTTTAAATCTCACTCTGTCATTAGTTAACTGGGTGACCTTACAGGGAAGTTACGTAATCTCTTTTCCTTCAGTTTCATCATCTGTAAAGTGGAGATATCTACTCTAATAGTTTATTATGAAAATTACATGAATTAATAAGTGGGACATATATTAACAAGGTTGAACCTTATTAATTTAGGTGAACCATACAAAATTGGTGTTTTTGTGGTCAAAAGCTGTTGAGTAAGCAATACACCAAAAATTCTAACCATGAAATATTCAAAAGTTGGGCTTCATCAAATGTAAACACTCTACGCATCAAAAAATGCTTTTATGAGTGTGAAACAGATGAAGAAAAAGTGTTGACAGTAGTCAGGCACCACTGATAACCTTGAGAGAGAGTCAAAAGTCCAATTTGGTCAACCTACCAGGAGCAGGCAGGGGCAATGTCTCATGTAATGTGGGCTTCCTCATCCCAAGGCAAACGGGTCAATTTTGGAAGGAGTCCCAAGTCAGGCATGCAGTGGCACCTTCTGCACTAGAAACATCCGTTAGCTGGTGCTCAGTCTGTGGTGGTGGATGTCTTTCCAGGTCCAGTCTGATGATGGCCACGTTGTAGCAATTGTGGTGATACTGCCAGCCAGTAGTACTCATCAAAGAGTAAGTGTTTACTCTGGGCATCTACCTGAATGACCTGCACACTTGATCAGCAGCTATAATTTGTTTCCACAGTGCTTGGCCCCAAAGAGGGGTATTTTTAACCTGCCAGTCTTAAGTTTTCCCAGTGGCAGATGAAATGGCTACGTTACTAGTAACAAAATAAGAGTTAGTAAAAATATAACAAGGTTCCTCTGGGAGATGATAGTCTATAGTTCTGAGAATGGCCCGGAGTTCCATAGCTGGTGCTGCGGCAGAACAGTCAGAGTAGGCCAGCGGGTACTATCAAGTTAGCTTAGCTGAACTATAAGTGAACTAGGTCCAGGTTTTTAGAAATATAATTTTCCCAGAGAGATAGCTACCGCCTTTTCATATAACACCAAGATATCACAAGTACCATTTCCATTTGGCCAGGAAGCTTGTTGGGCCCTTCCCATCGTGTTTACTATTGAGTCCAGGCTCAACCATCTCAGAATGAGACTATCAGGCTAGAGGCATGTGGCCTCCATTTGTCACATATTCAGGTGTCAACTTGCAGAAAAGCTCAGAAGCAAACTAATAGCTAGCTACTTTTCAAAAGGAATATCTGGTGGCTCTGTCAGGGAGGTGGCCACCAGGAGCACCTCCAGATGGAGCCTGCCTCCCTTTGCCCTCAGTTCCGTTTGGCAAAATCATCAGTCACAGAGACCTCTTGCTCAAAGGGGTCATTGGACAGTGGGGTCACAAAGATGAAAAATGTGCCACATTCTGCTGGATAGCTTTCCCTTCCTGCACAGCCTCTTGCGAGGGGCCCTTCTCAAAAAATGTTGATTTGCAGGTTGGGACTTAAAAGACCAAATAGAATGCCCCGATGAGGCATGTGCTGCCTTAATACCCCAAGAGTGCAACAAGGTGCTAAACTTCTTTTTGAATGGTGGAGGTTTGAAGCAAGAACAATGTTTTTCTTGACTGTCAGAGGGATTGAGCATTATAAGTCTACCCACATAGTCTCAAGAAACTGTATTTGGTAGGCATGCTCCTGAATTTGTTTCAATTTTAGCCCTCTCCCGCTACCTGCTGGTGGAGGTCTGGGTGGTTGTGCCTGAGGCTTTTGATTCTCTAACCAAACGGGCATTATCTGAATGACACTTTTGGGTAGGGTCACTTGTGCTAAATCCTGGCCCACCTACAGGTGGCAAAAGGCAGGAGAGTTTGGGTACTTGTGGAGAAACACCTTGCCACTAAAGGTGGGCTGGGGAGCAATGTGTGTGTCCCATTACTGCTGCTCCATGTGCCGCTCTTCCTGCAGTGGAGGATGCCCCCTGGCACTCAGGGTAGTAAAGCACAGAACACACTCATTGCTCTACATTCAAATGTAGGAGCAAAACAGCAGTGTATTTAAGTGTTTAAAAGGCCCCACTCACAGGACTACTTTAGCTTCCCTTTCCCACTGTGAACCCACCCCGTCTGGGTGTCTTACTTCCAAGGGTCTAACTTGGTTGCCTGTCTCCAAGAGTTAAAATAGTTTGACTCTTTTCTCTCTCCAATATTTGAATCATTTTCTTATTATCTAGTAGATCACCTTCATCAACACCGTAAACCCAATTTAGGATATAAAGTGCCTAAGTAGTTGTCAATGCCTCGTCTGTGGTTTCCCAGGTGTTATGCCCAACAGATTCATATGCTGAGATCCTAACCGCTAATACCTCAAAATGTGACCTTATGTGTAGGTCAGGTGTTTACAAGTATAATCAAGTTAAAGTGAGGTTACTTGGATAGAATTTAATTCAGTATGACTGGTGTCTTTTAAATAAAGGGAAAATTGGAACACAGAGCTATTCATAAGGGGAAGATTTTAGAAAGAGACACAGGGAGAAGATGTATCTACAAGCCAAGGAAAGAAGCCTGGAACAGATTCTTCCCTCATAGTCCTCAGAAGGAACAACCATCCCAGTACCTTAGTTTCGGACTTCTTTTGGCCTCTACAACCATGAAACAATACATTTCTGTTGTTCAAGCCACTCAGTTTGTGGAACATTTTTACAGCAGCCCTCACTGACTAACACACCAGTGACACTTGACTTTCTCCAGAAAATCTCCTCAAGAAGGCCAAACCTCCTTTACAGTAGCCAAGATCCACTGCAAAATAACTCTTGAGAAATTTTACTTTTAGATATGAGTTAGTATGAGGTTGGCATAATGGACTATAAGAGGCAGTTGAACCTTAAGAGATATTCTTCCTTAATCAGCATTGCCCTCCTGGCCCTCTCATCACACACTTGAACCAGCCAGGTTTCCAACAAGTCACCTGGTTTCTGCCCCAGACAGTCTCAAGTTTCCCTCCTTTTATACTTAGTGTGGATGTCTGTCTCTATAGCTGCTATCAGAAATGAGTAGAAACTTCTCACAATGGTGTGCGTCAGAGTTAGTGGAGAAGTCCCCCTCCCAGGAGAGGCGTAGCAACACCTGGGCCAGCTGTCACTGAGCATACTTTCCGTTCCTCTTCCTGCCCCACTGCCGCATTTGCATCTCATTAATGGGAGCAAAGTGGAGGGCCATTTATGACCCACCTGTCCATACATTTTGTACAGTGTTTTCTACTGATTTCCATGAACTTTCCTCATATCCCAGGAATTGGCCCACAAGGCCTTCATCTTTCCTATTTCAGAAAGCCAGATCTTTGTCTGCCTCCCATCCTGGTGCCCTCCACACCCTGCTGGCTCCCATTTTATAGGATTGTTTGGTGGCCTTATCTCCACTTCTGCAGCTATCTCTTGTTCTTTCATATGTTAATCATCTGGTGTTCATTTGGATGTATTTTGATTGATACCTATAACCACGCATTTCGCCTTGAAAATGACTTTGATGGAGTGTTGGATGTGTAAGCATAGTCTCCTTGTACATAATATTGCCCTTGATCATTATTTGCAACTCCCTATGCATCATGGCCTTACTTGGTCTCTTGATTTGCACTTAGAGTGATTACATCCCTTTGTAATTAAAAATCTTTGGTTGGATATATTAATCTTATCACCAATGATTCCTTCTAAAGTAAATGTATAATAAATAATTACTTTGATACTATTAGTCACTTCTGTATATTATTGTTCTTCTTAAGTTTTCCCCAGCATCATACTCTGACATGATTTGTGTATAATTTTCATATTTCTTCTTCCTGCCCTACGAAGACCTATGACAAGCAGTAGTTTATTGTATGCGTATGCTTTAATTTGCATAAGCTATCATCTGGTCTAGAAATGTGTGTAATAGCACCGAGCAGAATTTACGTGGCAGGTGAGTGACTTTGGATAGAGGATCTAGTTTACTAAAAGATACTAATAGGCCACGGTTATGAGCTGTTTCTTGACAGCTTTGAGCACATCTCTTCTCTTAGCTGCTAAATGCAATACTATAGTTTTATATTAATTTAAATTTTAATTTTGGGATAATTGTAGATTCACATTCAATTGTGTACCCTTTGCTCAGTTTCCCCCTATAGTACTCACAGGTATAGTACAATAATCACAACTAGGATCTTGACATTGATACAGTCAAGATACAGAACCGTTTTCGTCACCACAAGGATCCCTCGTGTTCTCTTTTATATCCACATCCACCTCCTTCCTACCCACTTCCATGTCCTGACTCCAGCAACCACCAATCTGTTCTTTTTATAGTTTTGTTGTTTCAAGATTCTTATACAAATGAAATCATAAAGTACATAACCTTTTGGGATTGGCTTTTTTCACTCAACGTAATTCCCTGAAAATTCACCCAAATTGTTGCATGTATCAATGGTTTGTTCCTTTTTATTGCTGAGTAGTATTCTGGGTTATTTCCAGTTTTGTGTTATTATGAATAAAGCTCCTATGAACGTTTATGTATAGATTTGCACTAAAATATACCCGAGGTTTTGTTTTATTCATGTATAATGAGGCCAGCAGATCAGGAGACATTGCCATTGAAAAGACGTTTTATTACTCACAGTTCCCAAGAGGAAGAGAGCAAATAGCATGCCGTGCAGGTCACACAAGAGAACACTAAGGTCAGAGGAGGGCAGAGAGAGTGCGGGGAAACTGCAGGAAGGCCTTTATTGAAGTTTTCAAGGCAAGGGATGGGAAAGGTAGTTTAAGCAAGTGAACCAGGTTAGGATTGGCTAATTTAAATAATTTCACTGGCCTAGGGTACAAAGGCCCCCTAATGCCTAGCCCTGGGGTGGTTAGGGCAGGGGAAGAGTGTCTCAATAATGTAAGAGCTGCTGTGAAGAAGGCAGCCAAGTTGGGGGATTTAGCTTTTGGATTAGTTCATTTGCATATGAAAGGCAGGCTCCAGGGACTGTGCTTTGCTCTCTGGAGGAATCTACAAACCATTATCCAGCCATGGGAGAGGCAGCAAGGGCCCAGGTGTCAGACAAGAAAGAAAGAAAGAGAGGAAGGAAGAGAGGAAGGAAGGAAGAAAGAAAGGAAGGAAGGAAGGAAGGAAGGAAGAAAGAAAGAAAGGAAGGAAGGAAGGGAGAAAGGGAGAAAGAAAAGTGGAAAACATGGTTGATACAAGGTTTATATGTGAACTTAAGTTTTCATCTCTCTGGGTTGAATGCCCAGGACAACCGTTGTTGGATCATATGCTAGTTGCATGTTTAGGTTTATGAGAAATTGCCAAAATATTTTCCAGAGAGGCTGAACAATTTTACACTATCACCAGATATGTAAGGGTGATTCAACCTGTAGATTTCAAGAAGTGTATTGTTATTTGTGTTATTAACATTTAGCTTTTCTGTAAGTCACTATAATGCGTTTCTTACCAATGAGTGCAATCTGCAGTACACTGAGTTGGGAGCTATGTATGACTTCACTCCAGGAACCTTCATTTCCCAGTGGAAGCAAACCTATAAGTGATGAATGAGAAAGAATAAAAATAGGTGTCCGTGGAGGTTCAACCATGGAAGGGGTGTCAATGGGAGGCCTGATGTAGGTAGTAACTTCTAAGCAGTCATTGAAGAGTGAGTATAATTGAAAAAGTTGGGAAAAAAAGTAGGAAAGTCATCTAGCATTAAAAATATTTTGTGTGCTGGCAGCACCAAGGATGCTTGATGGGAGTAGAGTACTAGGAGCATGGAGGGATGGATTGAGCAATTAAAGTGAGCAACAGATCAGAAAGATCATGAGCAAACTCAAGTGACCTAAGTAGAAGCTGGAACTTGTTTGGTAGCTAACGAGAAGTCACTGAAGTTGGAGAGGATGAATACAACTTCATCTGCATTTTAAGGTATTGACAAAGTTATATTGAAAAGCTGTGAGATCAAAAGTGGAGAGACTTGAAGAGAAGCTATTGTGACAGCTGACCACAAAGATGCCGAGAGCAAGAGCTCATTGTGTAGTTGTGGCACTTTCTTTCATTTTTTAAAAAGTTAACAAATAATGCGTGTTCCATGCAAGCAAGTCAGAAAATATAATAGAAAGAAAGCAACAATATACCCATAATCTCCTTACTCAGAAATAACTGTAGTGAACATTTTTTAATATTTTGTAAAGAATTATCCATAATCTGTATCTGGATGTAGGCACATATGTATAATTTTGAGCAGTTATTAGTCATGTATCTGTAAGGATATGTAATGTTTATTTTTCCATCTTTAATATAGTATGTCATCTTTTTAGGTTTATAAATGTATTTATTTAGGATCACTTGAAAGTATTTCCGCTGGATGGAATAATACCACAACTTAATCAACCCCTTCTCACTGAAGAATATCTAGGTGATGTTTGTTTGTTTGTTTGTTTGTTTTGCTATTTCTAACAGTGTTCTTTTTATTCAAGCACTTTGCAAATTTGGAATCTAATGCAAGTTTCAATATCTCTGTTTTCCCTCTCTTGCCCACGCCCATGGAAGGAGTGGGGCCTCCAGATAAGATGTCCTGAGATGCTCAACACCACTTTGTACCAGTGTCACCCATCAGATTGCTTTGCCCCAGTTTTCAGGTGCTAAAAATAGCGGGGCTTAGGTTGAATTAGAGGCCAATAAGCTGTGACTTTCTAGTCACTACAAGGTTTACTCAAGGTCTTTTGCCCCATGTTGAGTTCCCAAAACTGTGCCTTAAGTTATCCGGAGATCTTTTTAGAAATGAAGGTGCTAAGGACCAACCATAAAAAATTGTGATTCGTAGGTCTGGAGTGGTGTCAGGAAGCTATATTATTTTTACCTTTCCCCAGGTAATTTAACTATATGGCAAGGCGAAAACCCTGGTTCTGTACGTTTCTTTCTACTTTTTACTCCCTCTGCTGGCTATGAGTTTGCTAAATGATATATTATGCTAAGCTGGGGCTAAGTGATGGTGGCTTGATATGGTTGTTGCTTTTGTTTTTTGTTTTTTGTTTGGTTTTTTTATGGGACGTTCAACATCTTTGTTGAAAGGGAGCCAGATTCCTGACCACTGACAGGTTTTGGGCAGAGATAGTTTGAGAAGGGAAGTTTTTGTGAAAGCCTTTAAATTGAGGACTGGGCTACAACAGATATCCTACTAGGTGCTGGTCTTCTGCTTTCTAAAATCATTTACTGATCTCTAATTGGGTGATAAAGTCTTTGAAATCTCTCCTTCCTAAAGGAGGTAAAAATGGACTTCTGGGGGTACATGACTGCCTCCTTTCTGAGCCTGTGTTTTACACAGCCTGGGTTGATACTGGATCCTTGAAGGAAGACAAGATGGAAGCACCTCAAAGAAAGGGAAAAGGGGCACAGGCAGGAAGGCTCAGGTTGTTGAGGACAGATTTTGCCTACTGGGTTCTTTTCCTTGGGGAAGACTCTCAGATGCTGTACAAAGGACATTGTCTTGCGGATCATTTGAGGAAATCTGCGGAAGTGTGACTTCATACCATTAACAGAAGCAGTGCCGTTACTGGCGCTGGTCTGAGGGCTACAGTGTGTGCCTTTTCCCCAGGCCTGGCCTTTTCGGTCATCCCTGCCAGTTCAGAGTAGAAATGTGTCCTCCTCACTCATGACCCCTGTCCATGCTCCTGCTGGGACAAGGTACCTTGCAGATATCTCTGTAATCAATCTTGCTGCATTCATTGCAGCACTGTGTTGCCTTCCTCCTGGGGTCTCTATGAAACCTGACCTAGGCTGCACCCCACTTCCCTAATGCTGCTTCACTTGTCTGAGGAAACATCTCCTTTATGGCCCAGATCCAGCTCCAGTGTTTTGCCAGTTCCATCACAGGGTCTGACATTTTCTTCTATGTGCAAAGAGGAGAAAAGAGCTTGCAGCTCCAGCCACGTGCTTCTCCATAAACCTCAAGTAAATTGCTTGGCACAGGTTAATTTTCCCAGTTGCCAAAGAAGCATTTTACTAACACTTACTGACACCTTGAAAGTATCAGATTAAAATAAAATAGCTAGTTACACTTAAAAGAATGGAGAAAGATTTGCAGCATCAATATTTGTCTCACAAATCTGTGTGTCAATAATGTGGCATAAAAAACGAAGTCATTGCAAAAAAGGATGTTGTTACAAGAGAGGATCGATATGTCCTGTTTGGGAAATCAGCCCTGTGACTTCATCTCATCATTTATAATGTATTAGCTAAAAGGTCTAAACTGTCTCAATCAGGAGACATGCCTTGAGTTCTCTGCATGAGGATTTGAAGTGTTGTAAGTAATAATAGCCACATTCATTTATTACCTACTTATATACAGATATTATGCTTAAGTCAATCTCATTTAATTCCATAACATCCCTAGAAGGGAACTCATAACATCCCCCATTTTACAGATGACAAGACCTCAAAGGGAACCTGTGGTCAAAGTCAACACTAGTCTGACGATACTTCCTGGGGCTCTGTGTTTGCCCGGCACCCCACCCGGGAGTCCCTCTGGCTCACTTGCCCACGTGGCCACAGGCTTCTCAAGGCCTGTGCTCAGTGTGGCTGCAGCTGTATTGCTTTTCTCATATTCTTTTCTTTCTCTCTACTTTGTGCAGCATTAGCTGGCAACCTCTGAAGCAGGTCCACCAGCTCCCATAGACCCAATGGTCATGGCTGTTGTTGGTGGTCATTGCAAAGGTGGATACAGGATTTAAAATAAGAAAAGACCAAAACAGGCAATGTGGGACAAATGTTGATTTGACAGATCTGAGCACCCAGGAAAGGATGTGTGTTTACAGAGTAAGACTGAGCAAATCTGCACCAGGATGGTTTTATTCTAAGTGCTTAACCTGATGTATTTTTGTAGGTCAAGCACCCATTTCAACTAAATCAAACACAAAGAAACATCTTAACAGCATTTTAAAGATATGGAAAAACAAACTATAAAGAAAAAATAAATTTTATTCCATTCTTTCCATCTAGAGAAAGTCACTCTTAATATTTTGGCTATGTCCTGACAGAGAGAGAGAGTGAGGGAGGGATGGAGAGAGAAGGACAGCGAGAAAGAGAGGAATGGAAATAGAAACATTTCATAAAATAGAGATCGCAGATTGTGCATAATTATCTTTTCTTTCAGTTCTGACCACTCGCCCATATCACTGTCATTTGGAAACATGTTTTATTTTTATTTTTATTTTTTTTAACATTTTTTATTGATTTATAATCATTTTACAATGTGTCAAATTCAAAGAAGATGTGGTATATTTATACAATGGAATACTACTCAGCCATAAAAACTGGAAACATGTTTTTAATGACCTAATAATAGCAAACAGCTAATTTAATGCTTGCTCTATTTGGGGACATTTGTATTATTTCAAACTTTTTTTCCTTTTTCTATTATAAATAATACTTAAGTGGATATCCTTGAATATGTATCCTCATCCACATTTTAAACTGTTTCCTTATAAGAGAATCATAGGCATATAATTATGGCTTTTTAAAATAGCTCTTGATGTATGTTAACAATTTTTCCCAAGAATCTGGTACTAAGAATTACTACCAGCAGTGTTTAAGAATGACTGACTTAGGGATTATTATTTTAAAGTATTGATAAGTGTGAAAACTGTTACATAATAGTTTTGCATTTTTGGTTATTTAATTACTAAGCTTGAACACTGTTCTCATGTTTAATTAACAATTATGTCTTTTTTGTAAATTATCTGTTTATGTCTCGAGTAATTTTCTTAATAGATTTTCTTTCCGTTGAGTCTTTGGATATCATTTTGTGGGTAATTTTTTTGGCCAATTTATAATTTGTTGTCTAACTTTATTTAATAAAAAATTTCAGTT
Source organism: Camelus dromedarius (assembly GCF_036321535.1). Lineage (NCBI taxonomy): Eukaryota > Metazoa > Chordata > Mammalia > Artiodactyla > Camelidae > Camelus > Camelus dromedarius. The sequence continues at coordinate 46,640,497 of NC_087437.1, forward strand.
GTATTAAAAAGCTAAGTGTAGAATAAATGGAACCAAGAAAACTCTAGTTGAATTTTGAACTGCTATTTAATGGCAGATAATTTTTTAAAAGTATAAATGTAATGAAAGAAATAATGAAGAGGAAGATCGAATTGAACTGCAACCAAATGTAAACCATTTGCTTTTCAAAACAATTTCAGAATATAGTATGTGATATGCAATTATGGAACTAAACATAAAGTATAATTACCATTTTTGAAAAACTAATACATAATGTCAAATTATTTTCCAAATTAGTTATACCAGTTTATAGTCTCCCTTCCCAGGAAAAAATGTGATAGTGAATCAAATACATATTTAAGAATGCTCATAGCAGTATGATTTGCAATAGTCAAAAAGTGACGAAAAAGTGTTTCACATATTCATTAAACAAGAGAGTGGAGAAATTATACATTTTTTCATCTGCTCGGACAATGAGCCAGAGCTGCACACAGCACCGTGTGTGAATCCCGTAAACACAATGGAAAACAAAAGAAAGCAATATACAAAATACATATGGTGTTACTCTATTTACATAAAGTTCATGAACAGCAGTAAACTGCTGGGTATATATATATATATATCCTCAAAACTATAAGGAAAAACCGAAAAGTGATAAACACAAAGCTTTTGTTTAGATTATTGCTTCTTCACCCTGGCTGCACATTAGAAGTAACTGGGGAGTTTTTAAAAAATATATTGATGCCCAGGACCCCTCCCAGAACAATTAAGTTAAAATCACTTTATTCAGTGGCTTAGCTAAAGCTTACAGTAAACAAATACTTAGTGCATCATTGAGGAAATTAGGGTCATCCTTTCTCAGTACCTCAAGGTCTTTGCTCCTGCAATTATTCCCTCTCCTGCAGCACTCATTTCTTCCTCCTGACTGGGTTACTCTCTCTGGCACAAGCCTTAATGTTAGCTGTCTTAAAGGAAACAATCAAACAAAGAAATAAGAAACAGTCTCTTGACATGATGTCTTCCTCCTTCCATCTACTAACCTGTTGTTGTTGTTTCTTCCCTCTGCTTTTATATTCATTGTCCTGCAGTCAATTGTCTGCACCTCTTCTTTCTATTTCCTTATTTCCATGTCCTCTCAGCCCACTTTACCCAGGCTTGTATCCCCAGAACTGCCCCTAAACAGCTTTCATTAAGATAAGCAGAGCAATGACCTCCATCCTACCAGACCCATATAGTTGATTCTTTGACTTCATCATGTTCAACCCTCCTACTCCACCATCACTCCTTGTGCTGGGTTCGTCTTTCTCCCCTGACCCTGAAATGTTGGTTATGCCCACGTCTTAGTTCTTGGCCTTGTTCTTTATTCTCTTTCCTTATATGAGCCCATCCTGTGCCATGCCTTTAAGTGTCATGTACATGTTATTGACTCTTAATTGTTTATCTTCAACTCTGTTGTGTCCCCTGAACTTGGACTAAAATATCCAACAGTCTATTCTACATGTTTACCTATGCAATTGATTTCAACCCCAAACTAATGTCTGCCATTCACCCAGTTGCTTAAAATAACAGTGACATTTAATGTATCAGCAAATATTCTTAGATAGACCTTCAAGTTGTAAAATGAACATATCACTTCCACCATATCTACTTCTACTACCTTAATATAAGACATTTCTAAGCTATTGCAGCAATCTCCTAACTATTCTTCCTGCTTCCACTATTTATCTCCTTACAGTCTTCCTAAAGGAGCTTGATCCTTTTTAAATGTCTATCAGATTGCATGTCTCTCATGTTAGAAACCCTCAATAGTGTCCCATGGCTGCTCCATATCCCAGGAAGACACACCAGATCTAGCCACTGGCCACACCTCTGATACCACTTCTTACCACTCTCACCTTGGCACTGTTTTCTAGCCTTATTAAAAACTATATGAGGTTATTTATTTGTGTATATGTGTAGTCTCTTCCCTACTTCAGTAGAATACCAGCTTCAAAAAAGTGGGGACTTTGTCTCAATCTCTGCTGTGTCCTTAGCATTTAGAGCAGTGCCTGACAATTGGAAAGGTCACAATAAATATGTTGAATGGATAAATAAATACTAAATCAAACCAGACTTTCTACTCTTTAATGTTTTATTTGAGTGTCTGTGTTTTATACTTAAGCTGGATAAGATTTTTCAATTTTATTTGCAAACCTTCTTGATCATCACGTAATTGAGAATGTCACAGTTCAAATCTTGAATATTAAACTTTGATTTGCTCCAATATTGTATCTTTGTAGAAAAAAATATGACTGAGGAAATGTTCATAAAACAATCTCTCCCATCTCTGAGGCCACGCCTCTTACCCTGAAGTACCCCTGCCTATACATTTTGCTGCTTCTGGTTTTTACCACAAACCCCCAGCGGTGTATTTCCTGCCACACAGATGTTTGTCAGTCACTTGTCACCCTTGCTACACTCACACTTTCCTACTTCCCCCCATTGTTACTTTTTTCTCTTCATTATCCTTCATGACTTTTTAGTAATATGAATTCTTTTAGCATCTCTCTGAGATCTGGAAGTAGGGGCACATTATCAGAAGCACTTTTCTTTCTCTCCAATGTGACTCGCAGGCCTTTGTCAGCGTGGAGCTATCTTTTGAAAGAAAGCATAGGAGGTTAATATTGACAATTTGAACCAGATGGCCTGGAGACACTATGAGATCTTTCACTAGCTGCAATTCTGGGCTCAATCAAGATCTTAATTAACAGCATTGTTCTTATTTATTATACAATCGTCAGTATGCTGTGTTACGCTGATTATGCATTAGACATGTGCTGTTCTTTGGGTGAACAGTTCACTCGAGTATAACTTGAGGAAAATACAAAAATGTTATTTTAAAATATAAATGTACCTAATTTAAATGTCCCTGAAGTGAATTAAATGGCAATTTTGTGCTGTTCTTAAGAGAAAGGATTTACACCTACACTGTAAATTATAAAGCAAGCTGCAGTGTTCTTAGCACCCACTTCATGCTGTTTCTGTTAAGAATTCCCAGAAGGGCCTCTTAGAATATACTAGCGATTAAGTGAACTACAGTACATTCTAAAGGATTTTATAATACCACGGAGAAATAAAAATAAAACACAAAATATATATTTAAATTATAAAAAAAGGTGTTTCAAAAATTAAATTAGGATGTATCTGATGGTTCATTCTTCATATTAACATAGAATTTCTGTCCCCACTCCCTACACAGTAATTCAAAGGCAACATTTAATGATGCAAACTGCCTATTTCTGGGTGGTTGATACAAAATGTCAAAAGACCAAATGTCACCATTGGCTCAAGTATTGTGATATTTGCAAAAAAAAATATAGACTATCATTAAGCTAAAAATATTATTATATTACCACAAAAGTAACAATATCACTACAACAAATTACAAAAGAGGAGCTATATTATCCTTGCTCTTTTATATTTTAAATAAATAAAGTAGACATGAGAATCATAGAAAGAGTCATTCCTCTGAAATCATCTTCAGTCATTCCTGGCCTTTAGATCTTTGCCCAAATATTGAAGTCCTCCTCATATTTCTAGGTCATGGGCAGTGAAACTGCCCATTGCCCATGGAAATTAACACTTTCCTGGATTTACACTTTGGAAATCCTATTTTTTTCTCTCCTCCCCCCTTTTTGGAAAGCATTATATCTCCCTCTCTTTTGGTATTCACCACAATGTGTCCCTATTCTCCATTATCTGATAGGATCCTTAAGGGCAGAAACTGTAGTTATTTATCTTGGTATTAAATTTCCCACCATAGGATTTGCTTATAGTAAGTGCTCCCTGAAAATTTTAATTGAATGACATTGATTTCATTACCATTAGCTATCAATACAATGTCTCACCACATCCAAGGATTTCTGTAACTCTTAGAGTTTTGCAACAAATTAAGTGATGATCATTATTGAATGCTTTTTACATTCAGGATACTAATACCTGTGGGGAAGGAAAGACAACAAATAAATTATGAAGCCTGTAGTCATGATAGGAAAAAATGAAGGGCAGGGGAACGAAATTTGCCACATCAAAATGTCAGAATGTAGATAGAGGAAGGTAGCTATTCCAGGAAGGCAGCTATCACCATTGATGATGATAGTATAATATGAACTAGGCATGATAGACAAGGAGGAACCTAGCACAGCCTGTTAACATTTCTCTCTATGTCCCATTGTCTCTGCATAGCCCGGCAAACGTTTGTTTATCAGATATTTGCTTTTCCATATTCATATCAATTGCCTTTTTCCCCTTTAAGGTCCCAAACCACTACATCCAACATCCTCTTTTGTCTTTAGCTGAAGATGGTTTTTAAGGTGAGGGCTTGGGCCATTTTGCCAATTTATTTAGTTCTCCTGGGTCTCTCCCATGTATAAGATTTGTTTGATTTTTCTCCTGTTAATCACCTCATGTCAATTTAATTCTTAGATCAGCCAGAAGAATCTAGAAAAGCAGAGAAAAATTTCTTCCCCCCCCCCAACAAAGGTGTAATGGACTTTATACAAAATAATAAATAGCAAAACACATCTTTGTTTCCCAAACCAGTAGGATTAAGAAAAAGAGACTGGGCACTTTCATTCTACTCAATCAAAATTTTCAACTGGTTTAGATATTTTAAGTAAAGCTTTTTTTAAAAAAAAAGTTACACAACTATATTATGTGTATAGAAGATGTAGATAATTTAGAATATATGTTTATGGGGGTAGGGCTGTTTTAATTTTTTAATGTAGATAATTTCAAACATGCATGTGGAGTGAATATGCATACAGAAAAAACTGCTTGTTTTTTTTCCTTACTGTAAATATTCAGAACGCTTTACTTCTGGTCTCCAAATGTGTAGGGATTTTATTCCCCCACATCAAGCAATCCTACAGAGAAATATATGTATTTTCTTATTATTATTATTTCTTATTATTTCACAGTATGTATCTATGATCCCATCCAGCCTCAATAATTATCATTCATGACCAATACTGTTTCATTTAGGTCCCAACTGACTTACTCCTCACACTATGAATTATTTTGAAGCAAATTCTCAAATCATATCATTTTAACAATAAATATTTCAGTATATATTCTTTAAAAATGTCATTTGAATATCTAAAAATATTTAAAATAATTCATTGTAATATTCTAAATCATCCAAGTGACTCATAATTTAATTATTACATTTGCTTGATTGATTCAGGATTCATGTAACTTTATACATTAAATATCTTTTATTTTCTCTCTTTATTTACACAAGAGCTAGCCAGAAAGAATCACAGAATGTTCTGGGTTGCCAGTATCAGAAGAAAGAAGTCATGGCAGGAGTAAAAGAAGGGAAGAGGGGATTGGGGCAGCATTTTAAGGCCAAAGCTTGTGTGTGATACTTACCTGTTCTCTGGAAGCCTCTCAGTTCCTGGGGCAGTGTTTGGGGGTCTCAGTGTCCTTTAGATTTCTTTAAGTCCTATTTCTCTGGCTTGCTGGTTCCTGGAACTTAGATGGATTGGATTATCTCTGGGCAAGTATTGTGTTTGTCTTCAGCTAGTTCTTGGTGCTGTGTCTAGACACCTTCTAAGTTCTTTGACTTAAACTGGTCAGTGCTAGTAGACTTATGAAAATCCTACTTGTGCCCATAGGTAGAATGGTTGGGAGTTTGCATCCTCTGAAACCTCCCATCTCCTGAGATGTCTTTTAAATGCACAAGTTTATCCTACCTCATTTTTTTCCTCCATGCTACTTATTCATTGAATAAACCAAGATGTTTGTCCTGTAGAGTTTCACACAATCTGGATTTTATGACTGTGTCTCTGTGGTAGTGTTTAATTTTTTTTTTTTCTCTTACATTCTCTGTAAATTGAGTAGTTAAACTCTAGAAGATTTACCAGACTTGGATTTCACATTTTTGGCAAGAGAAGTTCTTAGGTGATATGCCAGCAGAGGCACATAATGTATACTTCTCATTTGTGGTGTATAATGTTAGTAACCATTGATATTCATCAACTAGAGCAACATTTCATTAGGGTTTGCAAAATATTAATAGTATAATTCTATTATTCTATCTTTATTAGTTGAAATAATTATCTAAAGAAAAACTTTCTATATCTACTTGGTTCTGGGAAAGGTAGGAAGAATATTTACGTTTGTCTCTATATTTACTGGTTATCAAAACAGTGATTTAATCTCATAACATCTTTCAAAGATGCCTGATTAATTCTTTTCTTAGTATCATTATGAATACATAGATTTAAGCATATTGGATTATGCATTAATGCATCACAGTTATTATTCTACTGATACTCAAATGTCCTCTCTCTGGCAAGTAGAAGCTTCGTCAGTTGGCTCCTGAATATTTTTTACATGATTACAGTAGATACCTTGCTTTCTCTTGTAACACAATTATGATATTGTGATTTATAACAAGAAATATATAATTGGTCTTCATCCTATTCCTGGCACAGAACTCCTAGAACCCTTGGAGTGTCCTAAACAATGAGCACTATAAAGGTGTCTTCTGTTATGTTAATGCAGTTATTTTTGGAATGCTCCTTGGTCACAGGTCACATAAGGATGGGGACTGGTCACCAGAGGAAACAACAATGTGAGTGAGAAGGTTGAAACTTCTATCATACACTCTGGCCTCCAGGGAGGGAAAGGGTTCAAAGATAGAGCTCAATTAGCAGTGGTCAGTGATTTAGTCAATCATTCCTGTAATGAAGCCTCCATAAAAACTGAACAGGAAGGATTTTGCAGAGCTTCTGGGTTTGTGAATATGTGGAGGTGCTGGGAGAATGGCCCACTCAGAGGAGGCATGGAAGTTCCACTCCCTTCCCTCAAACTTTGTCTTATGCATCTCTTCCATCAGCTATTCCTGAGTTATATCCTTTTATATATAATAAATCAATAATCTAGTGAGTAAAATGCTTCTCGGGGTTCTGTGATCCACTTGGGCAAATTGGCCAAACCCAGGAGGGGGTCATCGGAAACTTGGATAGTAGGTCAGTCAGAAGCACAGGTGGCAACATGGACTTGTGATTGGTGTCTGAAGTTGGAGAGAAGGGCAATCTTACAGGACTGAGAACTTAATCCTTGAAATCTGATGCTATCTTTAGGTAGATGATGTGAGAATTGAGTTGAATTGTAGGTTACCCAGCTGGTGTGGGAAAATTGTGTAGTAGTATGGGATACCACCTCTCCCCGATATATATGTGTTGGAATGGGGTACAGAATTTTTAACAGTGTTTCAGGAATCAGTCATTACTCTAAAAGAGATAGGCATTTATTCATCAAAAGCAGAGATACTTGGCTACTTTATTCACTGCTGTATCTTTAGTAGCACCTAAAACAGTACCTGGCAAATTATTGGTGTCACTAGAAACTATTTGACTTATATACATATATTTAAAAGTTAAAGTGAAAGCTAAAAGACAAAAAACAAAAATCAATTCAGATTTCTGCATCCTGCCAACATAGAACAGCAGAGAGAGAATTTACCTTCTCACCTGAAATTACTAAAACAAAAACAAAAGCAAAATAAAAATGGGCAAAATATGTAGAACAATAATTCTCAAGACATTGGACAATAGACAATGAAGGACATTAATCCGTAAGAGATACTAAACAAACTAGGTGAGCTCTCTAATTTCCTTAGTTTATTGTCTTAAAAGTTTCTAGGACACTACACAATGTGGGGGACCCAGGAGCAGTGTGACAATCACTCCTTGTTGAGAAGCCTGAATTGGAGGTTTAAGGAGGTAAAGGTGGTTAGAGCCCATACGGCAGAGTATCAGAAAGGAGGCAGAGAGGAGATATGGACCCCAAATGATGCAGATGGTATAAACAGTAGACAAAGATATTAAAATCATTATATGATTAAATATAGTCATTCAAAAAGTTAGAGAAAAGACTGACTAGCTTAAGTAGAGAAATAAAAGATTCAAAAATAGATCCACATTGAATTTCTGGAGATGAAAACGACAATATTTGAGATGAAAAATACACTAAATGGAATTGGTGGCAGATTAAACATTGCAGAAAAGATTAGTGACCATGAATGCATAGAGATAGAAACCATTCAAATAAAACATGTAGAGAAAACAAACATTAACAGGTGAACAGAGCATCCTATGAATCATTGAGATGCAGGAAAAAATTAAAACAGCTTAATACACATATAATTGGAGTCTCTGAAGGGAGGGAATGAAGCAGAAAATGTATATGAATAAATGATGGCTGAAATATTTACAACATTGATAAAATTATAAACTCCCAGATTCAAGAAGCTCAACCAACCCCAAGAAAAAGAAACTTAAAGAAAATTACACCAAAGTCATAATAATCAAATTGATTAAAAACAGTGGTAAAAAAAAATGAAAGCAGCCAGAGAAGACACATTACATTTAGAAGTACAGATATAATGGAGACAGCAAATTTCTCATCAGAAACAGCACAAGCTAGAAGACAGTCAAGCAACATCTTTAAAGTACAGAGAATAAAAACTGACAACATAGAACTCTTAACCAAACAAAAATACATTTCAAAAATGAAGGCAATATACTTTTTCAGACATAGGAAAGCTAAAAGAATTCATCACTAGCAGACTTGCACTATAAGAAATGTTAAAGGAAGTTCATCAGGCAGAAGAAAATCATACCAGATGGGGATCTGGATATATACAAAGAATGAATAGCATCAAAAATAGTAAAAGATAATTGACTTTTAAGCAAAAGTAATAACAAAGTACTGTGGAGTTTGTAACATATGTAGAAGTTGTATGTACGGCAACAATAATAGAAATGCTGTGGGGGAGAAAAATAGAGGATATTAAGGTTCTTACAGTATATGTGAAGCAGTATAATACCACTTGAGGATAAACTGTGGAAAGTTAAAGATGCAGTCTATGAACCCTAAGGCAATAAGTAACATAACAGTAATTATTGTAATAAGCAAAGGAATAAAATAAAATTATAAAAATTACTTAATCCAGGAGAAGGCAGTAAAAGAAGAAAAATGAAAAAGAACAGAATAGATACATAAAAAACAAATTGCAAGATAGTAGGCTTATATATAAAATATAAATGGTCTAAATATTCAATAAAAGGCATATATCATCATATTGTATTAAAAATAAATAAGTAAAACATGAGACAACTACAGGCATACCTTGGAGATATTACAGATATGGTTTCAGACAACTTCAATAAAGCAAATATCAAAATGACGCAGGCCACATGAATTTTTTGGTTTCCCAGTGCATATAAAAGCTATGTTCACACTATGCTGTAGTCTGTTAAGTTTACAGTAACATGTCTAAAAAAAAGTACATACCTTAATTAAGCTTATTTTTGCTAAAAAATGCTAACCATCATCTGACAATGCAGGGTTGCCACCAACCTTCAATGAGTAAAAAAATACAGTATCTGTGAAGGGCAGTATAGCAAAGCATGAATTTAATTACAGATCATCAAAATACATGAAGCAGAAACTGAGAGAACTGCAAGAAAAAACACAAATCCACAATTATAACCAAAGACTTTAATAACCATTTCTCAAAAACTGATAGAACTCATAGACAGAAAAATCACAACACTATCAACCAATTCAGCATATATGAGGACTTGTGCAGCATTATCAGCCAACTTGACCTAATTCATATTATAGAACAGTTCACTCAACAACAGTGGAAAACATTTTTTTCAACTGTACTTGAAATATTTGCCAAAATAGACCATATTCTGGGTCAGAAAATAAGTTTCTATAAATTTAAAAAATAATGTCATACAAAGAATTCTCTGACCACAGTGAAATTAAAATACTGACAACCCCTAACTTATGATGGTTTGACTTTATGATGGTCGTATATGCATTTAATAATGACTTTATTTTGAATTTTGAATTTTGATATTTTCCCAGGCTAGTGATATGTGGTACGATACTCTCTCCTGATGCTGAGCAGTGAGCCAGCCGCAGCACCCAGTCAGCCAGGTGTCACAGGAGCCAACAACCAGTACACTTAAAATCATTCTGTTTTTCACTTTTAGTACAGTATTCAATAAGGTATGTGAGATAGTCAACACTTTATCATAAAATAGGCTTTGTGTTAGATGACTGTACCCAACTGTAGGATAATGGGAGGTTCTGAGCACATTTAAGGTAGGCTAGGCTAAGCAAAATGTTTGGTAGTTCAAGTATTTTAAATGCATTTTCGATCTATGATATCATCAACTTATGATGGGTTTGTTGGAATGTAATCTCATCGAAAGTCGAGGAGGAACTGTAAATTTTAAAAAGATACCTGGAAAACTCACAAATATTTGGAAACTATGTAATACATTTCTACATATTCTTTGAGTAAAAAAGAAATGAAACAAAATTAGACAGTATTTTGATCCAAATGAAAATGGAAACATAACATATCAACATTTGTGGGATGTGGCTAAAATAGCATTTAGAGGGAAAATTGTTAGCACTAAACAACCCTATTAGATAAGAAAAATGTCAAACAAATGATTTCAGTTTCCATCCTATGATCCAGAAAAGTAGAGCAAATGAAACCTAAAATAAGCAAAAAAGAAATACATAAAGATCAATGAAATAGAAAATTAATAGAGAGAAATCAATGAACTCAAAAGCTGATTTTTGAGAGAGCAAATAAAATTGATAAACCACTAGCCAGACTGATCAGGAATAAAAAAGAGAAGACATAAGACAATATTTTATGTTTTTATTTTATGTATTTTATTTTTCATTAGCTAAAACAAGAAAATAAAAGATCAAAAAGAAAATAAAAAGAAATGGTTGAGTAAGTTATGGTACAATTGACATGAAAGAATATTATTAAGCCACTTAAACAACTTGAAGAATTTATAACAATATGGAAAAATGCCTCTTCAATAATGTTTAGTGTAAAATCTGGGTTGAAACATGTACCATTAGTGCTATAATGAAGTTTGGAAGTAGAGATAACATTTTAATGAATGACAAAATGTAAACTAGTGTGATATTTGGATACTCAGATGTAACCAGAGCATATAAGAAGAAAAACAAAACATTATTCTTCCATTCCATACTCTTGATAGATAGGTTCTTAAGATTGTAGTCAATTCTGGACTTCATAATTTAAAAGTAAGTTAGAATTCAGCAAGAAGATGTAAAATAAAAATAGTTCAGAAGATGATCAATTGACATTATTAGAAAAGGCTAAAGATATTGGCCTGCAGAATTCAAACAGTGTACACTATCTATACATGAATATCTTTATGCAAGTATTATCTACATTTTGTATACTTATTGAACATATTTAAATATAAATATACTTAAAATATTTTTAAATGCTTACTGAATATGCACCCCATGAATGATAGATCTGTCATCACGATTTTTATGTATCAAACTTGTCATGTGATACTGTTAGAAATCTTGCTGCCAGTTTGTACTAGTTGCTGCTGGAAGCCTTGGTTTGAGATCTAACCTATTATCTTTTTTTCTTTTTTTTCTTAAGAAAAGGATATTTTTGTCCTGGAAAGGACCTCAGAGATTACATATTTCCAATACTTGATTTTGATAATGAGTAAACTGTGGTTCAAAATGGTAAAAAGACATCAAAGCTCAGAGGAATAATTACTGGGAAGAATCAAACCCCTGCTTTTTAACTCCTAATACAGTCACTTCCCTACTTTAAAAAAATCATTACATTCCATTTTATGGGGCACCTTTCCCTTCAGGCTGCTCCTATTTTGGTTAGATAGTTTCCTGAAGATAGAAATTTAATTGTTTGATCCAATAAAATGGGATTGCTGAAAATCCTCCCCAGTTTATAATCGTAATAATCAGTAGGTCACTTCTGACTTTGTATCCAGAATCTTGGACTGAAAAGCCCATTGGTTCTCCCTTGTCAAGTGTCAGGACTATCAACTCAAACTGAGGAAAATACTGAGCCTCCACTGTGTTTGACACCATACTGGACCCTGACGATGTCACCGTGAACAGGATAGACTGGCATCAGAGAAACTCACTTTTAACTTCAAGTGCACAAGGCCAAAATGCACACCAGGGCAACGCTTAGTGATTAATCAACGTGAGGATGATGAGAACATTTTCTCACCATACTAAATTTACAAGAGAAGCTGAGGACAATCTAGCTAAGAAGCGATGCCCACATTACCCAAGGGACCTCCAGGTTCTAACTTTTTCTGTGTGTTTCTGTAACTGACAAACCCTCTGTGACTAAAATATTGTGTCCTTAGAAATGTTCATGCAGTTAATCTGGCCTTAGTCAAACCCTGCAGGCCTATGAGTCATTCTGTCCCTTTGAGGCAGCGTTGCATATTTCTGCTCTGCTCTGCTTTGATCTCTCAGTTTAACTCTCAGAGCCAGTTTCATCGTCACATTTCCAAGTTCTTGGGGGCATCGTTTTACAGCCCCCTGTATTCACAACCCTCAGAAGGAGTCTGAGCTCTTTTTCTGTCCCTTTGTAAGAGCAGGCTTTGACATTAATCTCTTTGAGACGATGTCCCTGAAACGTATGATTTAACATACTCTTTCTAATTTTACTCTGTGTTTCCAGCTACATGGCAGTGATGGTGTTTTGATTCTCAATAACGTTAAGAGCTGTTAGTGATGATCAGTAGAGTAGATGTTGCTCCTATGGTAGTGTTTTAGGCCTATAGAAATAAGTAGGATTTAGACAGTAGTTTTGCAGTTATGAAATGAGATATAATACTCTTAAATCTTTTATGATTACCATTGTAGCTTTATTGAGACTCGGAATTTAAATGTGCTTTCAGCAAAAGAGCCAATTAAGTAGTAGAGAGAAAATGAAATTACATTTTATTCTGGATAACCAAATAGATGCTTTCTGATTTTATTTTTTAAATAAATTCCTTTTAAAACAGACTTTTGGAGCTGGGAGTCTTGAAAGGGTCATTTGATTTAGCCTCTTGTCTCTACACATTTCTATGCCCAAACAACTATTGTTAAAGATTCTAAAAATGGAGAATTCAAGATGTCCCTTGCATATTGTTTTCAAGTTCAATTTCCTATATAGTGCTTCTGCCTTCAAGAAACTCACAGCCTTGTGGAGAAGACAAATATGTGCACTCATAATTAAATACAGTGAGGCGCATGTTAATACAAGGATGTAGCAACTGCTATGGGAGCATGGGGTCAGACAAAGATCCACAAGGGAATCTTGGGCAAGTGAGGAAGGCTTTGTGAATTTGCAAGCACTCCATGCTCAGAGCTGTGTAATTCTTCCAATTTTAGCACATGTGCTGTGACACCTGCTCTTTCTATGTTGTTAAGCTTGATGCTGAGGTGGGAAGAGACACTAATTTCCTCTCATCAACTCCTCTTTACAACATTCCTTACGTATGTAAGATGCACACATATCCATGGATCTTACAGACAAAGAATAATTATAATGAATTTCTAGGTCTATGCTGGAGAGGAAAAGAAAGGGGCTTATTTTCATCAACAGGCAATGTTCAACATGTCTCAGCGTTGAAGGCTCAGCAGATTATCCATGTAACTAGGCCGAGTTTAGCAAGAGTTGATTATATGAACTCTGTCATCAGAAAGTTTCCTTTTTTCTTTTTGGCAGGCTCAGAGGTTTGTCAAGCAAATGTTTGATTCCCAAAGCACTGTGACAGTGATTTCTGTTTTAAAATGTCTGGGGTCCACAGCCTTGATTTGTTTATTTATTGAAGACTTGGATATGGATAGGGCCATAGATTCCTTCTGAAATCACCCTACAGACCAAGAGAACACTTCCCCAGTTGAATATGCTGTATTTGAGTGTCCTAACTAAGTGGGCCTTTTCTTGCAATATAAATGGGATTGTCTAGCTATCAGTAGGATAATTCTCTTTGGTACCCAAATAATTAGACCAATAGGGAGGTTAACAGAGAATGTACTTAAGTATTTGAGTAAACAACTCCCTTGTGGTCCTTTATATCTAGTTATCCAATATATTTTTCAAAGAGAAATAATGAATCATCTCTTTCTAGGCTGCATAGATTTCTTTCTTAATCTTTTACAGAACTCCAGTTCTCGTTTTCCCAGCTGTAGTTTTGGTGCCTGATACTGCTACCTGGCACAAATCTATCCTTTTTTTCACAGAACTCCACTTTTGTTCATGGTGTCAATGTATGCAGCTAAAATCCACATCAGTTCCCCAGGTCCCTTATAACAAAGGGTGCTCGTGCAGTGCTGTCCTTGTGAGTGGAACTCACCAGGTTACACTGCTGGGACAGCTGTTACTTTCTTGATAGAACAAGGCAGATACAGCTCACATGAGCCTTTTTCCTTTTCACATTCATTACTTCTTCTTGTTTGGAGTGAAGGATTGAGGGCCAGTAAAGGGGAGTCACATCTGCACCGTAGGAATTGAGGCCACATTCTAAGGAGAGTAGATGAGAAGTTACCGGAAGCCTCATTCCTCCATGACTTCCTTGAGCAGCCTCGCCAGTGCCAGACTGCTCGGCTCTGGACTGCGTGGTCTGTGCAAACAACAAATCGCTATTTGGTTGCATCATCACGGTTGAGTTTCTGTTACCTTTAACTAAAGGCACTGCTAACTGGTTGACTGCTCTTCCCTTTTCTTTGGACAGGGCATTTAATATTACAGAAGGAGAACCTCTGGAGTTAGACACACCTGGATTCAAATTCCAGTCCTGCCTCTCAGTAGCCATGTGACCGTGGACAAGTTATTTTACTGATGAGTTACTTTTCTTCTATGTAAAAACAAATAGTAATACCTTGCTCTTAGAACTATTACAATACTAAGAGAGGTGGTATATATCAAGACATATTAAAATAATGTATTCACTAAATATCCTTTCTGGTATCATCTCATTAAAACATCATTGTTATCATCATCCATAAATATTTGTTAATTCTGGACTACAAAAGCTCTTTGCCCGAAACATATTTAGGATAAGTTCCTAGAATTCCACCTCACTGCAAAAATGTAAAACACAAAAGCTAAACTGTGAATAAAAGAGCCATTGCTTTCTGATAAACAAAAGCCATAAAAAATGGAGAGTAGATCTTTAAAAAATTCCTTTCATTGAAGTAGAGCTAGTTGATTTATATTCTATCCTTAATCTCTATTTCCTAGAAATTTATGTCAGAAAAAATGTCCATGGGGAAAGAAATTACCACCAAATAATAGATCTCTTCAAAATGAAATTAAAAAAAAAAATCCTTTTAGAATAGAGTAAAATTCCCTTCACCATAGGAGGCAGGAAGCTTAGAAGAGAAGTAGGGAATTTAGATCCAGTACCCCTGGGTTCTAAACTCAGACCATCATTTACCAGCCGTGTGACCTTGGCCAGTTTCTAGATTAGTAAGCCTCAGTTTCTCTTAGTGGAGCTGTATTAAATATTTTAAAAGATTATGCATATTAAGTGTCTGATATATTTCTTTAGTACAAAACAAGTATTTAATTTTAAAACAAGGCTACTATTATTTTAAGTAAACACAGTGAGAGGAATGGATATTTATACCATCATGTGCTGTGGGCCATTCTAAAGCAGCCATGCTGCTGGCCATAAAACCTCCTGTTATAGTAGATTGTGGAACCAGAAACTTTCAGAGTCAGTTTATTTCATAGTGTAAATCTGACAATCCAGAAAACCCAAGCCTGCTGGTTGATTTTCCAAAAACATCTCAAATTGCTTCTAAATCCTTGGCCATTAAAAAATACTCACTCAGTGGAAATAGTCTTCTCCTGCCCCAAACTGATAGGAAATGAGAACATGGCCCTTAGTAATCTTAAACATAATTTCATTTAAAATTTTCTAGATATTTATTTCTTGTTAAAAAAAAAAAGGGAAGGAAGGAAGGAAAACACTTATGTTAGGGTGATATTTGATGGGAAAGGTGTCTACAGTGGAACTGTTCTAGAAGAGCCTCCTCTCTGCTGGGTGGCTGAGAAGGTCCTTTCTGTTATGGAGAAATAGCCCTGATTAGCGCCCACCTTTGCTGGTTTCCTGAAGGCAATCACCTGTCCACTGGTACAGGTGAAAGGAGAAACAGCACCATATATCTCTGAGTTTGCTCCATCCACTGCTACAAATGGCCAGCAACCAAACAGACTTTTCAAAATTGTTGTCAGTTGCTTGTAAGCAAGGATTTTCTAGAATAGCTTACTAAGTTTAAACTGTGTTATTAATGCCAAGTTATGACATCATGCCATCAAAATGAAAAAAAATTGTTAATGGATCTGCTGACATAGTACCATTATCCAAAATCTGTGTCTATGAAGAATGCTATCGATAGTCCTCATTTCCTATGGGAAAACCATCTGTCAGTGTGATATGACAGGATGAGGTTTTATTAGGCGTGACACTTTTAATGATCTGATTAGGACTTGGAAAAGCGTATTGCAGATAATATTGGTAGAGTAACAATTTACTGATGAATCAGATTATAAGGCACTGTACAGAGCCCTAAAAGAAACTTCAGTGGGGAGAATTTATTTTGGAGCTTCAGAAAAAAATAATGAAAATACTTCATGCCTGCTCATTATTTTTCTTAGAGATCTTAACTCTCTTTTTTTTACCTTTTTTTTTTATTGAATTGGAGTCATTTTACAGTGTTGTGTCAAATAGAGATCTTAACTCTCTTGAAATGCAACAGAAATTCTTGCAGTTCTACAGAGTATTTCATTTTTGAAATAATTACATTTCTTACCACTTGCAGTTTATTTATATTACTCTTTGATTAAATAGAGCACCCCTGACAACACTATACATGTTTTTAAGACATAAAGATACCTATAATGGAAACGTGAACTGAGTGCTGTTATAAAGAGCGAAAGCTCAAAGGGCTTCAGAGAAGAGGCGCTGTTTGAAGCAGGTCTTTACGATGAATCATGCTCAGAGAATCTGAAAACGTAAAATACAAGAAGTAGCAGCAACGTGTGCAGAGTCACAGAGCTATGATAGAGAAGGGTGTGTTCAGAGAGTGGTGAGAAGCCCGATGTGACTGGAGTACAGAGAACAGACAGAAGTGGAGAGAAATGGGAAAGTGGGGAGTAGAAAAATAGGCTTAAAAAGATAAATTGCAGATAGAGTATGTTCCTGCAACTAATCATAACAACATCAGTGACAACTACCACCATTTACTTAGCACTTATTCTACTAGGTATGATAAGCACCATACATAATTTAATATTCTCAAATGCTTAGAGAGGACATTATTAACATCTCCATTTTATGAGTGAGGAAGTTAAGCCATAGAAAGATTACTTCCCCAAGATCACACAGCTAGGAAGTGATAAAGTGATAATTCAGCCCAGCTCTGTGGGATTCCAAAGCTCATTTCCTTAACTGCTTAGCATATTGTTTCCCAATATGCTAGGGAGATCCTTCGGGTCTGTACCAAGCTGTTTGCACGTTATCCTCCAGGCATGGAAAAAATCAACGGAGGGCTTCAAGCAGGAGAGAGGTGTGGTACAGATGACAGTGTGGTGGTCAAAGGGGCTGGGGCAGCAGACTGCTGCATGAGCTCTTTATATCTATCTGTCTATATTTACGTGTATCTATGTCATGTATGTACATTCATATATACATCATATTCACATATGCTCATATATAGCTATACATCTATATCCATATGTATATATGAGTAATCTACTGTTTGGGGGTTAATAAGAGTAGATAGGCATAAACCCTAGGTTTCTAAGTTGGGAGACTGGTTGACTTGTAGGTTATTTAACCAAGAAAGGAAATGCTCTAAGAGAAGCAAGATAAGAAGAAGTGATAATGAAGTTCATTTTCAACACCTTGAGTTGGAAATTCTTATGAAGCACTAAGGACTGTTAGCATTTGGATGTCTTTCTTTAAGCTACCTTTCAGGCTCACACTCTCCAGAATCACAAAAATGTTGCTGATTTTTTTTTCCAAGGTCTAAACCTAGTATCTGAAGTGAGAAGAACGACAATGCCCTTAAACATGATTGTCCACTTCTGAAATCCATTAAGGGTCAGACTTCTAAGACTAATGACACAGAACATGAAAAGGAACGTAACATGGCTCCTGTCTCCCTCTGGCTCCGGGACTGGTATAAGGGACAACAGAGTAGGACGCAGGCTCAGAGTTCCCCAGTCACGCCTTTCTCACACAGACTCCCTGGGACGTAGAAGGGGAGGGTCAGTGACTGCCTTTAGAGTCAGCAGAGGAGCTTTTAATACTAAGGCTCCTTGAGCCTACACTTAGTAAGTCCTGTGTATCAGAATCAGGAATATATGTTCTTAAAAAGCTCTACAAGTAATAAACATAGTAGCCAACCGTTCCAATAATAACATGTATTGAGCACTTACAGCAGTCCTTTTCTAAGTGCTATAAATAGATTCTCATAATTAATCCTTCCTTCAACCCTGGGAGATTTTTTTTGTAAGGATTTAGCCTCTGGTGAGCTGGTTTTCTCTAGCTCACTCATATCCACTTCTTTTTCTGACATAGAAAGCATGGTAAAATGACCTTCTGAATATTGTTTGTCCATTTTCCTCATATACTTAGGTTATGCTCACTGCTTAGTCATGATGTAATTCTGATGGAAAACCACCACATGATGACAATAATCTTATCACCAGTTTTAACAGTGCCCTGCATGATCTTTACCAACATGTTCTACAAGAGACATTTGTTCATGCCGGCTATGAACTGAACAGGATGCTAAGTACTCAAGACACAAAAGAAAAGTAATGGTCTCTTTGCTCTAGAGGAACTAAACAAATGAACAAACAGACAATCTTCATTTCTCACCAACTTTTATTCTCCATAATTTTAAATCCCAGGGATCTTTTTCTCCTGTTTCTCCCATGTGACAATCCCATCAGGAAAGAGTTCAGGGTGCTTTAACCTCTAAATTAATTTTTTAATTTATATGTCATCTTTGCACTACCCATGTCATTGCAATTATGTCTCCTTTTTGTCTTCTGCCCCCAGTCTCAAGCATCAAGACACCCCTAAAGGGAAATTAGAAATTATAACAAGATGTAATAGGACCAAATTAGAAAAGCTAAATCAAATAGAGTTCTAAAAGACAAATATTGATGCCAATCAAAGCCTTAATCAGGCCAAGTAGCTAAATCAGTGTGAGCAGCCAAGAAGCAGCAGGTTATGTAAGGCAAAATCAAGAAATCAAGGTTTGGTGAGGCACCGCGGACCAGACACACAAATATAGGATAAAGGCCCTGTAATCACCTAATGCAGCCTGCAGGTAGGGACTGGAGGACAAGGGGACATGACGAGGTCTTGGTGCTTTCTCCATTTGTGGCTTCACATAAAAATTCATCTTTGATCAGATATAGAAGTTAGTGAGAAACAGCTAGAATGCCAAATAACTTTTAAAATATTTTCCAAAACTGGGCATTTCAAATAAGAATGACCGAATGGTAAAAATCCCAAGATACCTCTCAATGCAGGGCAATATTTGGCTAAGTTATTTGTCCTTAATTAATTCTCTGGAGGGACACATTGTTTTGAAAATGTTATAGTGACAAGTAACTAGGTTTTGTTTTAATTATGGGACTGGGGACAGAATCTGTAGGGGGAAGACTTAGGAAAATAGATTTACTCTCCATGTAATGATAATAATAATCCTAATAAGATAGCTACATTTATTAATTTAAACTATTTATTAAGTACCTACCATAGGCCAGGTCCTGTTCTAGGTGTTACGGATACAACAATTAGTAAGACAGACAAAAACATCTTCTTCTCTCATGAGGTTTACATTCTAGTACAACAAGGCAGACAATAAACATAATGAATAAGTAATTTTTCAAATGTTTCTGAAGGCTGAATTAGTGAGATGACAAAAAAATAATGTAGGCTAAGGAGGGTGGGAAGTATTGAGGGCAAGGAGTGATTGCAATTAAAATAGAACAGCCCCTGGAGAGGGTGAGGAAGCCAGGCATTCAGATTCCCAGCATGAGCTTCCCCAGTGGGAAGACAGCCAATGCAAAGGACCTGAGGCAGAAGTGCACTGGTGTGCGTAAAGGTAAGGAGATCAGTGCGGCTGGAGGAGGAAGATGGAAGATGAGGGGAGATTGTGGAAGGTGAGAGGGGGAAGAGGAGGATAGAGGGAAACTCCTGGGGCTGTGTATTTCCAAGGAATTTGGATGAGATGAGGGAGATGGTGGGGAGTTTCAAGCAGAGGAATGGTGTGGTCCAGCTTCTCTTTTAACAAATGTGCTGGCTGTACAAATAGCCTGTGGGAGGCAAGGGTGGAGGCAGGGAGACCAGATGAGCGTCCCTAAGTGTTTGGTAAGCACCTGCTCCAATGCTGTGAATTTCACATAGGATTCTGTCATAAGACTTTGAGGAATGTGATTCCATTTTCCTGATGAGGAATCTGAGGCTCAGAGAAGCAAAGCCTCAGGTCCCACAGCTTTAAACACCATGCATTAGGTGTTTCCCACACTATGAGTTCTTAGAAACATTTGTTTAATAAATATGCACCTGAATCCATGTGGATACAGCAGTGAGCAAGGCAGACCTGGTCCACGAAGAGCCTACTAGAGGAGGAAGACATTAGAACTCTTTTAAACTGTTAAATATATAATTATAAATGATGACTAGTGCTCCAGAGTGAAATGCGTGGTGTTATGACAATGCACAAAATTTAATTTAGGTGGAGAGGTCGGGAAGGGAAAGGCCTTATAACAAAAGTGACAACCAAGCTGAAACCTTATGAGGACAAAGGAGTTATTCAGGGAAGGAGATGAGGGGAGATGGTTTCAGGCAGATGCATGGAAGCAGCAAAGAGATTAAACTTTCCTGAAGCTGAGGAAGGCCAGTGATGTTCAGAAGAGGAGAGACTGGTAAGACATGATGTGGGAACAGTAGGCAGAGGCCAGATCATGCAGGGTCTGATTGGCCATGGTGTGGAGTTTGGATTTTATCCTAAATAAATGAGAAGCTCTGAGTATGTTTTAAATAGGAAGTGGCCTAATTTAATTTGGATTTTACAAGATCATTTATGATTTTTTGAAGGAGGGTATTTTATTCTTTAACACCTTCCTTTTCGAGGACCATTCTTTGAGTCCTGGCAGGCCCTGACGCTAGGACAGTAAAATCAAGATGAGGAAGAGACAGAGATACTTTTGGAAACAGTAGGAGAAAACTCACCTTGACAATGAAGGTCTTCTAACTGATCTTTACCTGCCCTCTCAACTCCCATCCTCCAGGCCTATCTAGATAGATCAGAACTCAGTGGAACCAAGTGAGCATCACCCTGTGATAGGAAGTGAGGAGAAAAAGGTGGGAGACTAGGGGTTGGAAGAAGAAAGGTTAAAGAGAAGAGAAGACAGACATCCTTAGGGAGGTTGTTTTGTGATGAATGGGAAGGACGGGCCACCCAGCACAGATGTAAAAAATAGAGACATAAGGACTCAAACTTACTGAGAAGCCATGGGAGAGGATGAGCTGAAGGAGTAGCAGAGCCATTCTGGCCTCCATAGCTCCGTGGACCCTAGACTGGAGATTGTAGGGGACAACTAAATTAAATTGGAAGCATCTCAGGGCAATGACAACCCACCACAACAAAAACAGCACGCACTGATAGTTAACATGCATCCGAAGCAATTTGCCTGTGTTAACACCTTAATCCCCACAGCAACACTCAGGTGGGAACTATTACTCTTCCCACTTTATGGAGGAATTAATGGGGGCACAGTGAGGTTAGGGATCTTGCCTAAGGTCCCTAAGTTAAGTTAGAAAGCGGTGTTTATGTAAATGTCATGGTCTCCATTCTCTTTGTACCACACCCACTGCAATTCCCCCCACCCCTCATTTTAGTTTCAGGATTAATGTCCACTAATGGGCTGATTTTTCTAAGTGTCACAGCCTCATTCACAACAGAATCTGGATATAGCCAAACAATGTAAAACTGCAGAAACTGTGTCCTTCACAGCCTCCTCTGATTTGCCTCCACGCCACTTCAATCAGCTGTGAGGACCCTCTGGAGTCCTCAGGGCTAGTGATGAATTCCTAATGTAGTGCTCATTCCTTTCAGTGACCAGTCATCGTTCTAGTGCCGGGCACATGACACAACTCTTACAGATTATTTAGTTTTGATTAATATTTCATCATCTTTTCATAGATTTCAGGAAATGTATTTTAGTTTTTATGTTTCCAAGGAACTGTATTTCTTAAGATCAACTGATGAAATGGTAGAAAACAGCTGCCAGGAAGATAGTCATTACTGCTACTGGAAAATGTAGGGCATGGATCTGAAATGAAGATTAAGCTCTTTTCTCCCTTATTGAAGTGTGGTTTTCTGCATTGGTTGAACGCTTCCCTGAGTCACTGTAAAATGGAGCCACTTAATCAGTGTTATGGAAATATTTAAAACATTCAAAAACAAAACGTGTTACAAAAGGCATCAGCACTTAGAAAGAAATGTACATTTTAAATTTCTACAATTACAATTCGTATAATTACAACTTCTTAGTAATGATTTCTAATATATTTGAACTCATTGCCACCTCAATTTTTTTAATTAACTTTTTTTAAATTGAAGTATAGTTGATTTACAATATTGTGTTAGTTTCTGGTGTACAGCAAAGTGATTCAGTTATAAATATATACTTTTCATATTCTTTTTAATTATAGGTTATTACAGTGCATTGAATATAGTTCCCTGTGCTATACGGTAGGACCTGTTGTTTATTTTATATATAGTTATCTGTGTCTACTAATCTCAAACTCCTAATTTATCCATGCCGCCATTTCCTCTTTGGTAACCGTAAGTTTGTTTTCTGTCTGTGAGTCTGTTTCTGTTTTGTAAATAAGCTTATTTGTATCATTTTTTAGATTCCACATATAAATTTTATCACATGATATTTGTCTTTCTCTGTCTGACTTTACTCAATATGATAATTTCTAGGTCCATCCATATTGCTGCAAATGGCATTATTTCATTCTTTGATGGCTGAGTAGTATTCCATTGCATATATATACCACATCATTATCCATTTATCTGTCAGTGGACATCTAGTTTGTTTCCCTGTCTTGAGTATTTTAAATAGTGCTGCAATGAACATTGGGGTGCATGTATTCTTTTTTTTGAATTAGAGTTTTCTCCAGATATATGCCCGGGAGTGGGGCCAACTGAATTTTTTAATTAGCAATCTGTATACTTACCAAGGAGTTATTGTGTTTACTTTATCTCTAATCAATATAATTCTATCAAGTAACATAGCCTCTACTGTATGCAAAATAAACTATGCTTCCCATGAGGAAAATAGAGACACAAATACAACATATCTTTAAAGTTGGAATCAGAGCACAGGTATACCAACAAGTAGTTAGAATTAGAAACAAATGAAGTAATTCTTATAAAATAGGTTGAAGGAAAGGTTTGAGGGGCTGCAAAGAAGGTAGAGTTAAGAGATGGGATTTCCTGGAGGACGTGCCATTAAGTAGAATCTTGAATAATGTTCTGGGCTTAAGTGTACCATATGTGCAAATATTAAGTCTTCAAGAAATATTGGCTATATTGGCTTTATATGAACAAAGTTAAAAATCTAATTGGGTACAGCTGCTTTGGAAGACAATCTGGTGCTCCCTTTCATATCTAAATGTACCCTTGCCATGCAATCCAGCAATTGTACTGCTTGGTATTTACCCAAAAGAGTTGATAACTTATGCATGAATTTGTACATGAGTATTTACAGCAGCTTTATTCATAATTGCCAAAACTTGGAAGCAACCAAGATGCCCTATAGTAGGTGAATAGATAAATAAATGGTGGTTCATCCAGAAAATGGAATCTCATTCAACACTAAAAAGAAATGAACTATCAAACCATGAAAAGACATGGGGGAAACTTAAATGCATATAACTAAGTGAAAGAAGTAAATCTGAAAATACTGCATACTGTTTGATCCCAACTATATGAAATTCAGGAAAAAGCAAAACTATGGAGACAATAAAAAGATCAGAGGTTGCCAGGGGTGAGGGGAGGTATGACTAGGTGTAGCACAGAGGGTTTTTAGGGCAGTGAAAATACCCACTATGGTGCTTTTATGTTAGGTGCATTATGCATTTGTCCAAGCCCATAGACTGCACAACACCAAGAGTAAACCATAATGCAAATTACAGACTTTAGGTGATTATGATTTGCCGATGTAAATTCATCAGTAATAACAAACGTAGCATTCTGGTTGGGAATGCTGATAATGGGGGAGGCTGTACATGTGTGCCATCAAGGAGTATGTGAGAAATCTCTGCACCTGCCTCTCAATTTTACCGTGAACCTAAAACTGTTCTAAAAAATAAAGGTTTTGTTTGTTTGTTTGTTTGTTTTGTTTTTAGTAAGAAAAATCTAGTGGCAAAGAAAAGAAAGGGGGACTATTCAGGAAGAGACAAATGGGAACAGTGTTCCAGACTGAGAGATCAGCTCTCTACATCCTTTCAGTAAGACTGTAAACCTATGGTGAGACTGTTACTTTCAGAAAGTGAAGAAGCAACTGGCTATGGTTTGACACATTTAAGAAGTGTGATATTATGAAGGGTTTGTGAACATAGTTTAGAAGATATGATTATTTTCTATCTTTTACTGTCTCAGGGGATGGCTTTACCATCCATTCAGCTGGGCAGGTCAGATTCCTAGAAATTGTCCTTGATGTGTCATGAGTTCTGTTGACATTATGTCCTAGTGTCATTTCTCCACATCCCCACGACTTCTAGTCTTTTCCACATTGGATTCTTAAAATTCCTTCTAAATGGTTTCTCCACACCCATCCAGGCTCTTCTTAATTCTTTTCTCCACAATTTGCAACCAAAGTGATCTTTTAAAAGAGCCAATCTCTTCTTTGCTAAAACTCGTTAAGTGATTTCCCCTTAATATTTTACAAATGTCCTTCATGATTTATTCTCTGATTATATATCTGGTCTTATTTCACACTATTCTCATATATATCATTTTAAGTTATCTTTCATCAGACTAATTATCATTTACATTTGTATATTTTGTGTAATTAATTTCTCTCTTACCAGAGGAATCCATACACTAAATTGACTCTGCCTCTGACTTTGTATCCTAATTGTGTGATTTTGAGAAGTTATTTAAGCTTTTAAACTTTATCCAGCTCAGTTTATTCATCTTAGAAAAAAAATAAGACTATCTCATTGAGTGGTTGTACAATTAAATGTAACAATAGTCCCAAGAGTTCTCTGAACAGTGCCTGATACATATACATGCCCAATAGCTGAGAACTATTAGATACAGAATGTAAATTCTATCATTGCATGTACCAAAATCTGTTTGGCGTTTCAGTGATTTGTATGACGCCTGACACAATTGTATAATTCCTCAATACATGTTTTAAAGTAAACAAATAATAAATAACACAAGTACAAAAGTGAACATTCAATTACACAGTAGAATAACATTTCATTCTTATGAAGTTAAAAAGATAATGTAAATATGTGAAATGTTGACAAGGAGTCCAGCTGATTTCTGTACTTTGGTCTTAAAAGATGATGATCTATGTGTAAATCCATAGCCTTGCAAGCCGAGAAACACAAATTTTTGCCAGGATTTTGAGTGAGCTCATTTGGGGATATTGGTTTTCCATAACTAGATTCACAAGACATGGCTATAAAAACAAGAATAGTAATTTATTGATTTAGAATGAGATATTTAACTATAAATGTATGACAATTTATATTTTGATGAGCACATCTTCTCTTTTCTAGGAAAGTCTAGAAGAAAGCCAAAATATTATAGGAAATGCATTTGTTAGGCATGGAATCAGAGCAAAGGGAATAGCTGGATGATGTTTGCAACTAGTGACAATAGGCTATTGTGGAAATTGTGATCCAGCCATCTTCCCTTTATGGATACAATGACAATAGACAGATTACCTTCCCTGGATTGTTCTGACCCAGTCATCCTCTTGATGACAGTGTATCTTTTGCTAGACAGTATATAGGTCACTTGTTTATGTTTGTGGTTTTCTTTTTCAGATCACTGCTGAGATCGAAATTACTATGATCGTTAAGTCCTAAGGAAACAACTTGATCTTTCTTTATTAGACTTAGGTGTTTCCTAAATCGTCTCAGTCATACCTTTACAGATTGATTTTAGGGTATTTTTGTTGTTATAGTTATTGTTATTGTTTAGCATTGTAACTAAGAGTCAATCTCATTCTTTATGTCGAAGTGGTTTTACTATTCTCATTCTGGATACATATTTGCTGATGTCTACAATATGCCCAGTACTATCATAATATTAAATAGCTGATTTTTTAAAATGTCTTCATTTTAAGTTTGGGCTTTCTTTTTTTTTAACATAGGAGGGACAGTTTCATTATTAGTTTTTTTTGATGTTTACTTATTATCATAATCAAAGTAACCTTCCAGAAGTCAACCTAGGGAGGTTTGTAGAATAAGTGAAGAAAGGAAGGAACAATGTGCAAACTTGGTGGCAGCATTTTGGATACACCTGAACTGGAGATTTACTTGCATAGAAACTAAGAGATAAGCACGGATGCTGCTTTTTTCCATTTACAGCAGTCATGGAATTGACTGTTATTAAAAATGAAATAAACGTTCTCTCTTTATGAATAAATCTTCACAAATTATCCTTAAACCTTTTAATTTTCCTTATCATTGGATTACAGGAAGAAATGTCATTTCATAGTCTTAATGAGTATTTAGGTGAGACACAGTTTTAAAACTACTGATAGGTATAGTAACATTTCCATTTATTTGGACTAATCAGAGAGAAGTTAGTTTAAAATTAATGAAAATTCTGAAATGATTTTTATTATTTTCAAGTGCAGCAATAACTAAAAACAGGCTAACTCTAGGCTCTATTAATGAGACATTGCAGAGAATTTGTAGTTAGCATATTGGTTGCTTTAATGTAGAAGTAATATCCAAATGAGATCTCAGAAGACATGTTAAAACTACTTAAAAGAACAAACAGGATTCCTACCATTGATTTTTTCAAACCTATTTTCCAAAATTATACACATTATATTTTATCTGAGAACCATTTAAAATTATCACCACTTTCATATTTATAAGGTACAACTAAGGACTTTAAACTAAATTACAAACTTTGTAGGTGGAAAGTTTAAGTAGTTATATTTTTTAATAGTAGCTTCATGTGTTTTATGGTCTTCTGAGCTTTTAATGCCTGCACATCCCTAATTATGATTACAATTACTAGCTCAGTTAAAGTTGAGTGCATGATTATGTGGGAGTATTTCAGGTAATAAGTTAGAAATTTTAACTCAGTAATTGCCAGTGATTAATTCTATTTTTCTAGATTGTTTTTTGTTTGAATTTGAAAAGTTGGCTTATTATTTCCTTGAACTGTAATTGCCTGTAAATTATGCACAAGGCTCTAAGTTCTGAGTTAATTATATCCTAGTGAGCTCTTTTAAATCAAACTCAGAAATTTCAAGGTATGCACATCGTAAGAACCCATTAAATCCTTTAGCGTGTGTCTGGGTAAGAACTGCCATGCAAGATTGATGACAGTAGTTTTTTGAAGTTCTTTCAGTTCTGTGGTGCCAATCATTAAAGGCACTGAAATTCATCTCTATTGAAGAATTTATAGAAATTCAAAAAATTATAATTATGCTGGTGAATCTCTGGCCAGTGTTTTTTATCCCAACTTCTTTAGAAGACACAAGCTCCTGGTCTGAATTATGAAAAACTGTAAGCATAGAAAGTGTCAGATCACAATCATTTTATTTAACTTGCATTCATTATATATCCAAAAATGAAAAACAAAGTAGCATAATAAAAAGAATCAGAAATCCTGAAAGCAAAGCTGGTATGTGTCGTGATGATATTATAATTAATTTGTGAAACAAGAAGTGGCTGTAATGAAATGTCCCTTCATTTACCTGCTCATTTATTCATGTTAAAAGTGATGTGGAGTTCTGACTCAAGAGAGTTAATGTAAAATACTCATTTACTTTTCATCCTTCTCACAATGTAGAGAAATAAAAACTATTTTAAAAAACTATAAACCTTCAACAATGAAGTGAACCATGAAACAGAGTTAAGGAGTGAGAAAGGAGAGAAATAAATAAATTTTTGGAAGACTGAAGGCAGCTGAAGACATGGTGACGTGTTGAAAGGTAAAACAAAGCAAAAAGAGCCATATATCATAATATGACTCAGTGAAACTTCAGTATAGTCAGAAATCTAGTTTCCTGGGTAAAGGCAAGAGAGACTAAAAGCTTGAGAACATGGGACTAATTGACTTTGCCTTTTTGAACAGCTGCTCCACATAGCCCCCTATTCATATCCTTAATTCACCTATAAATGAAAAAAAAACAAAGAAACAAACTAGTTTCATACTTACTATTAGCAACATTGGATATTAATAAATAAAACAATTCACTCATGTGGAAAACGTTTTTAAACACAATTTTTTAGACTCAATTGAAATACTGATCAGGGGTGAGAGTAAAAGAGATATTTTTGGACATGTAAAGCGTTCATAAATTTTACTTTGTGTTCACCTTTTCTGAGAAAATTATTTGAGAATCTACATAGGAAAAATGGGATAAAACCAAGAAAGAAATGTTATGAAATAAAGGAACTAGTCTTGCAATGAAACAATCATGATACTAAAATGAGAGCTTTGAAACAGACCTGGAGAAGAATAATCTGGAAACAAAAACTAAATATGATTAAAAGAAATTAAATGAAGAGGTAGAGAATTAGGGGCAGATAAGCAGAAATTATAAAAAAGAGTCACCTGGAAATTCTAAAATGGAAAACATGACTGAAGTTGAGAATTGAATGGATCTGTTTAACAGCAGAATAGAAATAGCAAAAAAGAAAATTAGTGACAGAATTAATAATCCTGAAATATCAGAAGAAAAAATCCAGATTAAGGCATAGAGACATCAAAGGATGGAGCATAAGACACAGCAGATATGACTTCTTTTTATGTCTAACTTATGTGTAAATGGAGTCCAAAGGAGAAGAGACAGAGAGAATGGGGTAAAAGAACCATTTGAAAAGATAATGGCTGAGGATTTTCCAGAAACTGCTCAAGGACATCAAATCACAGATTCAAAAACTTCTGTGACCCTAAACAGAATTAAAAGACAAATCACTTAAGCTCATAAAGTCATATGTTGAAAAACAAACGTAATGAAAACCAGAGGAAAATGATACATTACATTTAAAGAACAGTAAGAATGAGAGCTGAGTCTGAACACACAAGATAAAGTCAAAGGACAATAGAATGATGTCTTCAAAGTATTGGTGGGATGAAATAAAAACCCTCTGGCTTGAAATTCTGTAATCATTGAAAATATTGTCTCAAAATGAGACAAAATAATAAACGTTTAGAGAATAAAAGACGAAAGACATACTGCTATAATCCAGCAGCAGTAGAACCACGTTAAAGAAAATATTAAGGGGAATGCTACACACACAGAGAAATCAAGATTCTGGAGGAAAACAAGAGCAATAAAAGGAGCAAATATGTGTGTAAATATAAATGTTCATTAAAATAATTTAATGGGGATATGTAGTACATATAATATGTTATATATAATATAAGCACTATATAATGTTGGGTATGTATAATACCTAAGAATAAAACATAAAAATTAGAGAGGAGGATGTAAAAGCAGTTACAGTATTCTAAGGTCTTTGAAAGTTGTAACAGTACTAATTTCTATATAGTGTTTAATAAGTCAAGAATATATGTGAACATTTCCAAGAAAACAACTGACAGGATACTAAAAATACATAACTAACAAGCTAATATGTGCAGAGATAAGAGCAAAACGTTAGTAGATAATTACATTGTAAATTAAAAAAATAAATAATATGAAAGTAACAGGAGAGAGAAAACAAAGGACTAAAGCAGAAATTATAATCAGAAAATCAGTAGTAAATGATGCATTTAATTCCAATCATATCAATGATTGTGTTAAATATTAATGGAGTAAACACTTTAATTAGAAGACAAAGATGATCAGAGTCAATAAAATACTAAGAATATGCTACAAGAGATGTACTTTGAATGTAATGACATAGGGAGATTAAAAGAAAACGGATAGAAAAGATATATCATGCAAACAGTAAATGTAAGGTTAGAGTGATTATATTAATGCCGTATAAAATAAGTGTCAATACAAACAGTACCAAATATTTGGTACATTTCATAGTATAAAAGGGTCGATTCATCAAGAAGACATAAACATTATGAATCTGTATATATTCTCTAGTGGAAACAAAATATATAAGGCAAAATGACAGAATTATGGGGAGAAATAAATACTTGTTTAACCTCAGTGAAAAATGTTAACAGGCAACAAACATATGAAAAAATGTTCAACATCATTAGTGATGAAGCAAATGCATATTAAAACCACATCTATAGTGAAAATTCAGACCACTGTTTGAAACTGGGAACAAAAGTGAGAGTTAAGTTGCAAAAAGTAACAAGAAATCTTCTGTGGCTGATGAAAATATTGTATCTTTATTATGGTGGTGATTTAACAGGTGTATTCAATACCAAAACTCATTCAATTGCATTTAATGGCTGCAGTGGTTTTTTGTTTTTTTTGTTTTTTGTCCTAAATTACTGCCCAATAAGAATGATTTTAAAAATCCACCAACTTATACTCAAAGAATGTAGAATAAAGATAAGAACAAATATCAGAGGAAAAATCAACCAAATAAAAGCACAATGTATGACATAAAAGTGATAAGGCTATAGATGATTCTTTGTTAACACAAATAGAACTGATAAACCTCCGGCAAGAATGACCAACGAATACTAAGGATGGGAGGGTACAAATGACCAACACCAGGAATGAGAATGGGACATCACCACCAACCATACTAGCATTTTAAAATTATTTTTTGAAAAGAATAGATATATTTAAAATTTCAGACAAAAACACTGCTTACCACAGTTGACAAAAGAAGAGATAGAAAATCTTGATCATCCTATATCTATTAAAGGAATGAAATTTGTAATTAAAAATTACTGCACAAAGAAAATTCCATATGTCACAAATGGCTTCACCTGTTAAATTTACCAAACATATCACAAATCTTACACAAGCAAATATTTGAAAGAATAGGAAAAGAGGAACACTTTCCAGTTTCTTTTTGAGGCAAGCACAATCTTGATATTAAACCTGACAAAGATGTCCCAGCAAGGGAAAATTATAAATTAGCCTCCCAAGAACAGAAATGTTAAGATCCAAATGAAATAGCAGACCAAATCTAGTAATATGTAAGAGGATAAGGCATTGTGACCATGTTGAATTTATTTTAAGAATGTAAGTTTGGTTTAACATTTGAAATTAACCAAAAACAATTAAACACACAAATAGAATAAAGAAGAAAATAAGTAGACAGAAAAAGCTTGATAAAACTCAATAACCATTTTATGATATAAACCATTACAAAACTAGGCATAGAAGTTCACTTCAATAGTATGATACCGAGAATCTGCCAAAAGCAAAGAAACAAATGATGAACTTCTTACTGAACTGTAAACATTTAAAGTTTTCTTCCTGTTACTGTGGAGAAGATAAGGATCCCTGCTTTCACCACTTCACGCAACATCACACTGGAGATCCTCAGCAAGAATTCGTGAGTTCAGAGATAATTTCTAACAATTGATGGAGTAAAAATTTAAGTTTTGGGCACAATTTGTCCAATAGACATGTCAAAACAATAGCATAACTATGAAAAACTGGGAAATATGAGAGATGGATGGGTGTACAGAGAGGTGAGTCATTATATTTCAAATTAAAGAGTCAACAGGTATTGTATTTGATTATATAAGTAAGACCATTGAGATTAACTGAAATTATCATTAGTCTTAGAAGTGAAAATAGAAATAATTTAAAGTTGACCTCAGGGTAGAAGACTGGAGTTCGGTGAGGTGGGATGTAATACTATTGCTTTCATTATAAGCTCTTTGACTTTGTTCATTTTTAACATATTAAAGATTTTATTAAGATTACTTTAAAATTACATATTTTGGTATAGCTGAAAGTGTGCCTACTCTTGAATCAGGTAGCTCTGGGTCCAAATCCTGCTCTACCACACATTAATTTGTGACATTTACTATGTTACTTAAACTTCTAAGCAAATACTTTTCTAAAAGTTATTTACAATAAACATTCTGAACCTGTTTGAATTCCTCATATATAATTTATAATCTTTTTTCCACTTAATATTTTATCATTATTTCTTCATTCATAAATACAATTTCACAACATTTTTTAAATGTCAAAGGAATAGCCCGTTATTTACAAATCAGAATTTGTTCATTCAGTACCTTAATTTTAGCAATGTATTTTAGTTAACATATTTTTGAAATTATAAAAAATGCTATAATAAACATTCTTAAAAAAAATTTGGTGTATATCTTGGACATATTACTTCAGGATTAAGCACTAGACCATATAATATGTGCATTATTAAGGAGTTTATTTTCATATTGCCAAATTGCCCTCAATAAATATTGTAAAAGTTTTCCCTTCACTATTTATGTAGGAGATAAAATAGCCTGTATTTCTATAATATTCATATACTTAATGTTATATTTATTTATATATTTTGCCAATATCATGTGTTTAAAAATATTTTCTCCCATATTAATGTATCTGTTTACATAGTTGTGGATTTCGGAGTGTCAATACTTTTTAATTTTTATTTCATTTTAGTATATAGTCCTCATTTATCAATCTCATTTTTCAAGATATCCTTGACTATTCTCAATAACATGCACAAAAATAATATTAAATATGTCAGGCTTTCATTAATTCATTGACTTACTCCGTCAGCCATGTGGTTTGACAGGGGGAGGTAGTTGTGTTATTTCCAGAAAATGGATTAAATTACTCTAGTTATTGCAAATATGCATAGGAAAAAGTTGAGCAGACTGAACAATAGAAATCTAGTACAAAATGTATATTGGAGTACATTTTTCTAGATCTTGTCTATTATAAAATGTGCTTCTACTTTATACTTGACAAATTTGTTGTGTATAAAATTCTTGTGTCCCAAACTTTTTCACCCAAACCTCATTGTGTTGATCCATTATCTTCTAGCATTTACTACAGTGTTAGTTTATATCCTCTAGAAAGTAGATGATGAGACAGAGTGAAGAGAGCAAGGGGATTTTTGGTGCATAAGCCTCTGAAGATAAAGGGAAGGAAGTAGAAGTGGGCAGGGGAAGTATTCAGATCATGATATGGATCTGAAACTTGTGAAAGGAAAGAAGGAAGGCAACATAATTGAGCAGGGAGAATCTCAGACTGTGATGCATCTGACAAAGTCTTGGCCAACTCAGTATGGAGTGCCAGAAAAGTCTCATTAGAAGATTCCCTGACTGGGCAGAAATGGTCTTTTTTTCCCCCCACCGTCTGTGGCTTATTTTCTCATTCTCTCAATAGAATCTTAGTAGATCAATAGTTTTTAATTTTGATAAACTCTTTTTCTTCCTCCCTCCCTCCTTCCCTCTTTCTTTCAATGCTTCAAAGATTTTCTACTGTTATAGAAACTTTATTGTTATTTTTCTTTTACATTTATGTCTGTGATTCATTTTTCCTTAACTTTTATATAGGGTGTGAAATACGGGTCCAGGTCGTTTTTGTTGTTTCTTTTTGGCATATGGATGTTTGATTTTTTTTTCTGCAATTATCCAACTTTTCTCCAACTAAATTTTTCTGTATTACAAGAAGTTCCTATGTGTGTAGGCCTGTTTCTAGAAACTTTTCTCAATTTTATCAGTCTATTTGTCTATCCTCATGCCAATAAAACTCTGTTTCAGTCATCATAGTTTTATAATGTTTTAATATTGTAGGGCAAGCCCCTCACCTCATATTGTTTTTCAAAACTTTTTTGATTCTTCCAGAACCTTTACGTTTCTCTTTGAATTTTAGACCGTTTTGTCACATACTATTAAAATGTCCTATAGGAATTTTTGTTAGTCTTAACCCAAACAGGTCACCATTTCTATTTGTCACCTTACGGTTGGTATTGATTAGAAGCTTTTCCTGAAGTTGGGCAAAACTACATGGTTGTCTTTTCCATGTAACTTAAAGCATAGTATTATAAATAAACAGTTGGAAAAAAGAATTAAATCTTAATTTTAATTCAGTAAATAGAACTGAATTAATAGATAATGTGTGGAAATTAGTATCATTATGATAATGAGCTTCTCCATCCATCCATGAATTTTATACATTTTCCATTTACTCAGGTCTATTTTATGACCTTCAAAAGTTTAAGAATACTCTCCCCAAAGGTCTTACACCTTTTGGTAGACTTATTTCTTGATATCTTATAGGTTTTTTTTTGTTTTTTTTTTTGCTTATATAAGTCAAATAACTTTTAAAGTTTCATTTTCTAAATGATTATTGCTGGTATATAGGAATGTTATTTAATTTTTATGTTCATCTTGTACTCAACAATGCTGGAAAATGTTTTAACTGGTTCTAATAATTCCTTCTAGGTTCCTACTGATTTTCTAAGTTGATAATCTTATTTTCATGGATATTCATATTTTCTGTTTCCCTCCTTTGATTTCTTATTTGTGTTGTCTTTCTCCTGCTCCTCCATCTCCTTCTGTCAAATATTCTAGTGAGATGTAGCATAGTAGTGACAATCAGCCCTGCAGTTTTGTCCTTGACATTAGTGGGAAAGTTTCTAAAGTTTCAAAATAAGGCATGTTTTTATTGTATAGTTGATCAAGACCCGTTAATAGGTTAAGAAAGTTCACATCTATTACTTATTGTTAGGAGTTTGTTGATTTATCATGAAAAAATATTAAATAAATATCAAATACTCCATCAATATAGTAAAATAAAATTAATTTTTCATGATTTCTGATAGACTTATTTCTATACTGTGCTTTTCTAACTTCTTTTAACAGAGTATTTTTTTCTGGGTAAGTGGTATACTCCAGATCCCATCCTGGGCCTACTGAATTGATAACTCTTTAAAGGATAAGGGGTGGGGCAGGAATTGTATTAAGAAAGGGAACGTTCCCAGGTCAAGTTGATGATAAGATAGGTTGTGAAACGATATCTGCAGAATGAAGTCCAAGCTCCTTGCTCCTTAAAAAGAGAAAAATCCTTTCATAAAACTTTTGCTTATTTCTCCAAGCCTCACCTCTTGCTCTTCCACCCCATGATTTGAGTTCCTGCAACGCTCAGTTGCCTTGGTTTATGCCGCACTCTCAGTCTAAGTGCTTTTCCTTTATCAGTGCTCCCCAGATGTGGCTAATATCAACAGATCTTCCTCAACGTATGATGGGGTTATGTTCTGAAAAACCCATCATAAGTTGAAAACATCCTAAATTGAAAATGCATTTAATACGGCTAACCTACCGAACGTCATAGCTTAGCCTAGCCTACCTTAAATGTGCTCAAAATATTACATTAGCCCACAGTTGAGTGAAATCATCTAACACAAAATCTATTTTACAATAAAGTGTTGAGTATCTCATGCAGTTAATTGAATACTGAACTGAAAGTGAAAAACAGATGGTTGTCTGGGTACAGAATGGATGTAAATGTATCGGCTGTTTCCCCTCCTGACTGAGAGCTGTCACTCACTGCCCTGCTCAGCATCACGAGAGTATCTATTGTATATTCCTTGCCAGGGAAAAGAGCAAAATTCAAAATTGGAATTGCAGTTTCTACAGAATGCATATAGCTTTCATACCATTGTGAAGTTGAAAAATCTGAAGTTGAACCATAGTAAATCGGGGACCATCTTTACTCATCATTTAATAGGCAACTCAGTTGTGTCAGCTTAGGTTAGACTGAGGAGGCAACCCATCGTCTGTCTCTCCATCACACCACAGGGCATTAAAAGTCCCTGCTCAGGGACTCTCAGTTCTTGACGGAGGAACTTGTGCCTATTCACCAGTGAGGTCCCAGTGCCTAGAGTAGTGTGGACACATGGTCACCACACAATGAAATCTTTTGAAATGGAACCAATTCTTTTAATGCAGAATGCTCAGAATTGAACTCATTTTTTTTCTGAGCCCTCACCTGTGCTATCTGGGCATCCTCCAAACTCTATGACATTGGGTCTTTTCCAGTGCTCTTCGGTAATGCCAAATGTTTCTTTGATGTACTAGCACTATTTTCCCTCAGACAGAGTTTGAAACACATCTCTGAACTCAGTTAACTGTTTCACTGCAGCAAAATCTTTGAGTGGAAACATATTCATAAACCAACACATAACCTTTTCCATGACGGGTGAATGTGAGGTGAGTGGAATGAGAGAATATGTCTCTGTGTTTTTGTAGACAGAGGTACTGAAACATTGTGGGATTTTATTTTTTCCTGTTATATCCTGTGACATCCATTGACAAGCATTTTGAAAAACAATCATATATTAAAAAAATGTAACTTCAGAAAAGTAGAAAAAGGAAAAGTGTGGGGGGAAATCTTAAAATGCTTAAAAGTTATCAGTATTTGGCTACAGATGCCCAATTTCTACTAGGAAAAAAAATACACTGTACACTGGCTCTCAGTCTAAGTTAGTGAGCCTGGTTGGTTGTGCTTCCTGCTCCGTTGCCGTCGTGGTGTGAAGTTCTAATAAGCAAGACATGCAGTTCTCTTTGTCCTCCTGAATAAACCCTTTTAGACATTCACCCACAACTGAACATGCTAGTGATCAGTCATATTTAGCCATTGTGGTTCATTACGTTCTAGCAAGTCATTAAAATAGGAAAGCTTCTCTTTAAAAGGATTCATATTATTTGGTCAAGCAGTTTTAAGAAGCACACAGAACTAAAGCTGTTAAATAAATAACTGTTCTGACTGATAAATAGGTTTCCCAAAACAGAACCAAGAAGGGCTTTCAAATTTTCACTGTTGGCTCTGCTATCTGGAGCAGCTCTGACCTTTGCTTCCTCTTACCAAGAATAAAAATTTCTTAAAATTATATAGTTTCTCGTAATTTAAAGATTGCTCTAACATACATTTTCTTGGATAATTTACTCAAAAACTCTTCGATGAAGGCAGTTTTCATTATTTCCATTTGTACAAGTATATCTAAAGCCCCAAGAAGATAACTTGGCCAACTTGACTCAAAAGTTTTAGTGCTAAGGTGCAAACTTGGGCCAAGTAAGCCCTACACTGGAACCGTTTCCATCACATCACCACTGAACCGAAGCAACTCGTGCTGTGGTAGTGATAGTAAACCCTAAAGGTTTCAATTTTGTTTATTTTTATTTTTTAATTGAAGTATAGTTGATTTGCAATATTGTGTTAGTTTTAGGTGTACAGTAAAGTGATTCAGTTATATATATATTTCAGATTATTTTCCATTATAGGTTATTATAAGATATTAAATATTGTCCCCGTGTTATACAGTAAGTCCTTGTTGCTTATCTATTTTTATATATAGTAGCATATGTCTGTTAATCCCATACTCCTAATTTAGCCCTTCCCATCCTCCCTTTCCCCTTTGGTAACCATAAGTTTGTTTTCTGTCTGTGAGTCTGTTTCTGTTTTGAAAATTAGTTTATTTGTATTGTTTTTTAGATTCCACAAAAAAGTGATACCATATGTTTGTCTTTGTCTGACTTCACTTAGTATTATATTCTCCAGGTGC
This sequence comes from Camelus dromedarius, assembly GCF_036321535.1. NCBI lineage: Eukaryota > Metazoa > Chordata > Mammalia > Artiodactyla > Camelidae > Camelus > Camelus dromedarius. The sequence continues at coordinate 46,678,101 of NC_087437.1, forward strand.
ATCCATGTTGCTGCAAAGGGCAATATTTCATTCTTTTCTATGGCTGAATAATATTCAAAGGTTTCAGTTTTAGATACCGTAGTGCAATGTACTCTAAAGTATTGGTGAGAGGGTGGAATCATGACTCTCTCAACTCTTTCTTGCCCTGCGATTTGTCTTAGAACTTTCATAGGCTGTCATTGGTGTAACAGTTGAAAACAAACAGCACGTCTGTATCAAACTCTATTCTCTAGAAGGAGAAGCATATGAGACTAAGGACTGTTCTCCTTAATGGAGACTCTGTGACCAGGATGAGAGCCTTATATGTTCTCTTTACCATAACAGGACAAATAGACTTAGAGTTTCTGATCTCACATTAAAAAAAAAAATTTATATTTCCTCTAAGAACAACATTCTCTCTGTGCATGAGTGCTATCTCACATTTATTTTACTGGCAATGCATACAACTTCTGATGGGAACATTTATTTCTAGAATTAGTCTGACCAAATTATAAATGCCTCCAATGGAACAGCTTGTACTAATAAATAGATTTCCCTCTCACTTCAAAACCTACTGCTACAAGGTTTTTAAAGAGCATTTATCAGAAACCCCTAGACAATCCTCCAACTTCAATTGAACCAATTAATTTTATGCAATGATAAATCTGAAGGAAGTCTCTTGACTGCCTCTCTGACACTTTATATCCTGTGATATTTTATTTTTAGCAATAAGTGATTGAGAGCAATAGACATGACTGTTTTTTAAAATGGTATGTGGGACTCCAACCTACATTTTTGTTAGCAGTACTCTTCTGTCTAACACCCACTCACACTTTGAAGTCTTACCTCACTGTGTCATAACAATGATATGTCATTCTTCATTTTAAAAAATCTGAGTAAGAAATCAGGTTATCTGGAGAAAAGGATTAAAAATACATATTACATAGTAGAGTTTTTGAATATTTTTATTAGCACACCTTAGCCATAAGCATTTTATTTGATTGGGCAGACAGACTTTAAAACTTGAGACAAAATGTAGATTTTTTTTCACATTGACATTGACCCTCAAAGAACATAAGACAGTTTATTTTCAAGAATTTTTTAAATTAAAAAAATGTATTTGTCAAATAAATATTATATATCTGGTTCTGATGGGTGTCAGACGATGTAAAGTGTACTCATCTCCCTTAGATCTCTGCTGTTTGAGAATGGAATGCCTGCTGTTATTTTTCTTATTGGATTAGTAAGCAATTGTTAGTCAGCAACTCTTCCGTTTTGCTTTCAGCTCTTCAGGACTTACTTTATAAAAGCTATGGAACATTTAAAACCAAAACTTTGATGGGGAAGCAGGATACTTTCTAAATATTCAGCCCTATAAAAATGTACAATACACAGTTACGGTCATCTGTGTGCATAACCACCTACGTTTATTGCTTTTGCTCTGTTTCCACGGAAGAGATGTCTGTCCATCAGTATCAAACTAACTCCTCCACTGTAGATCTGAATCACATTTCTTCCCACTAAAACTATCCCCAGCACATTTTTTCTCCTGTCTTTAATTGTTTCTCCTTATTAATATTTTCACCAACTCTCTTCAACATGTTCAAATTTCTCCTCAACTGAAGCCAAAAAAAGCGATTGATTCATTTTCTCTTTCCAGTCCACCCAATTTTCTCCTCTATTTTACAGCCAAGATTCTTGAAAGAGTACATTACACACTCTTTTCAACACCGCATGTATCATGTCCTGTTTCTTAAAACGTATTGCTTTTTATTGTATTTTTTTCCAGCTTTATTGAGATATAGTTAACATAAAACATGGTGCAAGTTTAAAGTGTACATGGCAATGACTTGATACACTTTTATATTGAGAAATGATCAACAGAATAGGGTAAGTTAACATCTCCATTACCTCATATAGTTACTGGTTCTTTTTTTTATGGTGAGAGTACTTAAGATCTATCCTTAGCAACTTTCAAGTATGTCATACAATAATATTAACTATAATCACTAGGCTGTAGAAGATCCTCAGAACTTATTTGTCTTATGGCTGGAAGCTTGTACCCTTTGACTGACATCTTCCTGTCCCCCCACCCCCCACTATTCCACTCTGTTTCTAGGAGTTCAGCTTTTTTAGATTCCACATGCAAGTAATAGCATACAGTATTTTTCTTTCTCTGTCTGACTTAATTCACTTAGCATAATGCCTTCAAGGTCTATCATGCCACAAATGGCAGGATTTCCTTCTTTCTCGTGGCTGAATAATAATCTATTTTATGTATATATATACATATACATTATATATATATAACACACACACACACACACATATATATATATATATAATATATATATATAAAACAATTTCTTCATTCATCCATTGATGAATCCTTAAGTTGTTTTGGTATCTTGGCTATTGTGAATAATGTTTCAATGAACATGGGAGTACAGAGAGCAATTTGAGATCCTGATTTCATTTCCAGTGGATATTTACCCAGAAGTGATATTGCTGGGTCATAAGGTAGTTCTATTTTTAATCTTTAAAGGAAACTTCATACTGTTTTCCATAGCGGTGACACCAATTTACATTCCCACCAAAAGTGTACAAGGGTTTCCTTTTCTCTACATCCTCAGCAACACTTGTTATCTCTTCTTTTTGATGAGGTATGAGGTGATCTCTCATTGTAGTTTTAATTTGGTATTCAATTCTGGGTTGACAATCTCTATATCTTTAAATACTGTTAAGATGTCACTCCATTGTCCTCTGGTTTGCTGTATTCTTATTTTTGTATTTCCCTGATGATTAGTGATGTTCAGCATCTTTTCATGTACCTGTTGACCATTTGTATATCTTCTTTGGAAAAATGTCTATTTAATTCCTCTGCCTGTTTTGTAATTGGATTGTTGTTGGTTTGTGTATTTTTTGTTTTTGTTTTGCTATTTAGTTGTATGAATATCTTATATACTTTGGATATTAACCTTTTATCAGATGTATGGTTTGTAAATATTTTCTCCCATTCCTTAGGTTGCCTTTCTATTTTGCTGATTGTTTCTTTTGCTGTGCAAAGATTTTTAGTTTGATGTAGTCCTGCTTTATCTTTGCTTTTGTGGCTCGTGATTTTGGTGTCATATCAAAAAGACTGTTGCCAAGATGCTGAGAAACATTTTCCCTGTGTTTCCTTCTAGAAGTTTTATGTTTTCAGGTCTTATGTTTAAGTCTTTAATGTATTTTGAATTAATGTTTGTAAGTGGTTTAAGATAGGGGTCCAATTTCATTATTCTACCTGTGAATATCCAGTTTGCTGTTGAGCATTTATTGAAGAGACTAGTTTTTTCTTGGGTTCACTGCAAAATATTATCTTCAACTGTCTTCTAAAGTTAATAAAATAAGAAAAATATTTTATATCTATACTCATTTTTACCATTTTTAGTACTCCTCTTTACTTTGTATAAATCCAGTTTTTTATAGTACCAAACCTTCTGCCTGAAGAACTCCCTTTAATGCTGTTTCTGCCACAGGTCTTCTGGCAAAGAATTCTCTCTGCAGTTGTTGGCATGAAAGGAAAAAAACTTGTTTTATCTTTACTTTTGAAAAGTATTTTTATTAGGTATTCAGTTCTGGGCTGACAATCTCTATATCTTTAAATACTTTTAAGATGTCGCTCCATTGTCATCTGGTTTGCTGTATTCTTATTTTTGTTTCTTTGCATGTGATGTTTCTCTTTCCACTGTTTGCCTTCGAGATACTATTTTTCTTTTTCTTTCTTTTTAAGCAGTTTTACTATAGTATGGTGCGTGTGTGTGTGTCCTCTGATTCTTAGGTCTGTGTTTTGTTTTCTTCCTTTAATTTTGAAAAATTCTCAACCATTACCTCTTTAAATTTGTCTTCTACCCGATTCTGTCTCTCTTCTCCTTTTGGGAGAAGATGCACATGATACATGCATGTTAGGCTGGCTGATGTTGTCCTGTGGCTCTTAGATGCCCTGTTCTCTTTCTCTTTTTTTTTCTGTCCTTCCTTCCTTTCTCCCTCTATTTGTTTCTTTCTCTCTCTCTTTCTTTTCTTTCTTTTATTTTTTTCTTTCTTTCTTTCTGTTTCTTTCTTTCTCTCTTTCTTTTTTTTCTCTCTCTCTTTCTCTCTCTCTTTCTCTCCTGTTCTTTCTTTCTCTCTCTTTCTTTCCTTCATTCTTTCTTTCTTTCTTTTCTTTCTTTTTTCCTGCTCTCATTCATTTCACTTTCCTTTCATTTTGGATCATTTGTATTTACCTATATTCTCATTCATTGGTTATTTTCCAGTAGCATCTGATCTGATAAGTTCTTTGAAGAAAATCTTCATCTTTGATGGTTTTCTTTTTTACTCACATGTACTTGACTTTTTAGAAAATTGTTTCTTTCTCTCTGCTGTAATTTTTATCTGTTCCTGTTTGTGATCTACCTTTCTACTACATACTTTAAAACATTAATCGTGGCTATTCTAAAGACCCATCTGACTAAATATCTGAGTCATTTCTCTGGTTTTATTAATTGCTTTAACTGTTGAAAATGGATTTTTTCTTGCTTCAGTGTGTCTTATAGTTCTTGACTGAATGATTAACATTGTGACAAAGAGCTATAGAATCTGAGGTAAACAGCATTTATGCCAGTAAATAGTAACGCCCCCCTCCCCTGCCCCTCTCTACCTGCCTCTTCTTCAGTAAAGCTCTTGGTGAGGGGAGTGGATTTTGATAGTTGAGCTGGGCTGATTCCTGGTATAGCACAGGATTCAGATCTTCCAGTTTTTTGCTTCCGTTAGCTTGTGCTTGGTGTGGTACCTGGGAAGTTGGAAGATCTTTCTCAATGTTCAAACTCTATTCTCAGGTTTTGGTAGTCCCTGCAGAGCTGTGCCACAGAGGGGGTTTCTATCCTGGCTCTTGTCCAGTGGTACATGGTTTGTGCTTTTAATGCAGTGCTAGATTTGCCATGGGAGTAAGGCATTTTTGTTTTCCTGGTCAGTTTTAGGCAGAATTTGTGTGCCTGGGCCTCTGGGATTGAGTTTTTCCTCCAATCCTGCTCCTCTTTTGGGTGGTCTGAGGCACAGGTTTGCTGCTTTTCTTGCAGTAATAGCAGATCTCTTTTTCTGTGAAGAGTGTAGGATGCTAGGTTCACAGAGAAGGAGTTTTGCTTCTATTTCTACTCAGCAAAATGGATCTCAGGCTGGGCCCTCAGGCTGATCGGCTTCCTCACCCCTCTCCCAGAGGCAGACAGGTGTTACTTCTACCTCAGAAGCAGTGCATCTTTCCCCATGCCCTGGGAGCAAGGGCGTTTGTTTCCCCTCCCTAGCAGCTTGAGGCTTTTGTTTTATAGGAAAGAAGACTTCAGGGAAATGGGGACAGCCTTAGCCTGGTCATTAGCTGCTGCTCCTCACTCCCTTTCCGCCTGCTCCGCTGAGCGGGGCTCTACCTTGTCACGTGCCCTGCCTCCATTTTGTCAGGAAGCACCTGATGGAGGCCTGTGGAGAGAGAGTGTGAGTGAGTGTGAACTCCCTCTGTGGCTGGTTCTACCCGCTATTCTAAACTGAAACGTGGGGTCACATTTGGAATTAAGAGTTTGTAAAACTTTAGCTGATTTTTTTTTATCCACTTGTTTGTTGTATGACTCATACTCTGCCCAAGGGGAGTAAGCTTGTATGTCCTGGCTCTTTTCGGATGAGGCTTGTCCTTGTTTGGAGTTCAGTTTACTTGATTGTCTTGTGACTTCAGCTCTCTGGCGGGCTTATGAAAAATGATTATTTGTATATTATATGGCTTTTCTTAAGGTTAGGGGTGGAACACTGTTTTTCATCTTTCAACATCTTCAAGGAAAAGTAAGCTTTCAGCTAATGCCAGTACAATGAGAGGTGTACAACTAACTTTTTTTCTATTGAAGTATAGTCAGGTTACAATGTGTCAGTTTGCGATGCACAGCGTAATGTTTCAGTCATACATATACATACATATATTTGTTTTCATATTCTTTTTCATTATAGGTTACTGCATAACATAACAGACTTTTAAAACGATGTTTTCACTACTTCCCTAGCCTCCTCCTCAAGCTTGTACTCCTCCTTTATTTAATGTTTTAGCAGAAGCTATGGAGCAACTGGCTTGTGGTCACTGGAGGAAGCCTCTGTGCCCTTGCACGGGCTGTGGGGTAGGAAAGACGTGAAGTTTGCAGTTCCTTAAATCTATTTTATTAAAAATGTAAAGATTTAGTGTTTTCTTTCTCCTTTGACCAATATGGTAGATAGCCAGAGTATCATTCAAATGATAAATTAGGCAAGTGCAAAAAGGGAACAGATGGAAGAAAGCGCAGGAAAGATAGATGCTGACTCGGACTCACTTAGAAGAACTTGGGAAATGAAATTTCATCAGGTTAGGCAACTCTCTCTCTGTCACCTTGGCAAATGTGAGGGAAAGGGGTGGTTTGGTAGAATATGTCTCCAACCACAAAATATAACAGCTTTGAAGATTAAGATATCTGATACCCAGCTCCACAAATGTGGTGATAAATATAAGTGACATTTAGCCCTCTTAATAACATAAATAACACTCACAAATATGAAGCCAGATTTTCTGAAGAAAAATGTAAGCTTTGGGCTTTACACGGATTTGTTAACTCTTTGTAACTAGACACGGAGGGCACTTGACTCTCCAAGCAGTATGTTAGTAGTTTGAATCGCGTGTCTGCCAAACCAGCTTGAATTAGGTGCCTGGTTGTGGATTTCCCTGCTAAATCATTTGGCATCTCCGCCACAATTTCTAAATATTGTAATGAGAGGTTCAAGTAAACATTCAGCTCAGCCTGAAAGCAAAGATCTTGAAGTGCAGCAGGAAGGCTGAGGGGCTACGTAGAGGGAAAAAGAGGGCAGTCCTACTTCTTTTCTAAGAAGATTTTATACATCAGAACTTCAGGTTACTTTTCGCACTGGCTGGGAAAGCCTTCAGCTTCTTCTTGGGTAGCCAGACTCTGTCACTGCCCCTTCAGGTGACTGCCTACTTACAACCCCTTCCGTGTGGAATGCTGGAACTTTGTCATCACCACAATTTCTATCTTCTCAATTAAGATTTGCTTCTGTTATAGCAAAACAACTTCTGTAAAAGAACCATCAATCCAAGAATATAGGTGTGAGCAAATTCTTCTTGGCAAAGTCATTTTTAATCATCAAAATGTTCCAGAGGAGTGATTCCTTTTCTAGGAATGTTCTGAATATAGGCTCATATGAAGAGTTCTGTGTCTTTAAAGTGGAAGGGATTTATTGATCATTTAGTCTGTCCATTGCTGAGTATCCTTAGGAATGCTCACTCAAGCTTTATTTTGATGTGTTTTGCTATAAACTGACTTAAACCAATCTGGATATACACACATTGAGGCTTCTTTGCATGGGAATCAATAGCCATAATACTTGTAAGTAGAAGAGCATTAGACACCACTCTTGTACCATCTTTCTAAGTAACAGAAGCAAGCTTTCTAAGTAATTAAAAGTGGAATTCTTCTACAAACACAGTCATGTATTAGCCAGCACACACAAAACAGCCCTGTAAACTCTGCCACATCTCAGCTTTATGTTCTCCTTTACAGTGCTAAGACCACACCTAGGATGAAAGATTCACGCCAGGCAAGTGCAGTGTTGCAGCAGCAGGACTCAGCGGGCTGCCCGGTCAGGCTCGGGCAACTAGTGTTTAGACAGAGGCCTCTGTAGGAAACAGACGTGGGGCGCCTTTCTTAAAGGTAAATGTTTGGTTAGGTTTTAAAACTATAGTCTTGTGACAGAGTAAGTATTTCTAAAGTATTTTAGTATCTATTTTGAAAATCACTAATTTCAACAATGAAATCTTTCTAAACTTATTTGCTAACCCATAAAGTCTATGGTGTTGACCATCCAATATAGACGCCCAGAGCACTTGTAGTAGCCGCTTCTGGTCTGCGTCTCTTTGATTACGTCTTCACTTATCCTCATGTCAGATTATTCATCCCTCTGTTTCAGTAAATGTCTGTCAATGAAAATAGTAAAAGTGCATAAAAGGAAGGTTAATGGATGTCAGTCTGGGCAAAGGGAGATTGAGGTCCGTTGTTCAGAGTGGGATTTTACTGGTTTTTGTGAGCAAACTGTACTTTTATGTTTTTCCTAGTACATGAGAAAGTCTTCGATTTTTGTAACCTCTGAACAATCTATAGAAATTAATATACGAGAATACCCTATATAGGCAGGAAAAAGTGGTAATTCTCCAGCCTAAAATTCCATTTGCAAGGAGAAGAGCATAAAGTATTATTCATTGTATAATTGTCTTCTACAGACCAACCTCCGTGAATCAACCTCAAAAAAACAAAAAACAAACAAACAAACGAAATGACCAAAACCAAAAAAATAAAACAAAAACAACCAAATCAGACCTGGAACTGTTTTGGCACTTTATTTTAAAGAAAGAGACCTATTAAAGACTTGGTCAAAAGAGCCACCTTAAATTTTTTTTCCTCCATAAAAATTCAAATCAATTTCCTGTGTATGTATCTGCAAGGACATACAAAAGTTGAAAAAAAAATAAGAAAACACTCAAAGAAAGATTTAATTGTGTTCATTACACTAAACTTACATAAGTCAGGATGTGGCTCAGCTTATTTTGAAACAATTTTTAGCACTAAAAGTTAAAACAAAAAGAAGCCTCTAGTTAACCTTCAATTAACCACAGCTGCCTGGCACTTTCTTATTAATCAAGATTTTACTCCTTTTTGCATTATTTTTATGACATTCAATTTTATTTGGTTTCTTCAGTGTATTTCTCAGAAGTGAAATTGCTCTACTTTATAGGTGAAAATCAAATCAAAACGTGAAAGGCTTCCTGTGTGACCTTCATAAAGTCATTTCCCTGAGGTTCTTTTCTTATTTTTAAAATGACAGTTATGAGGTCCCCTCCACTGTGCTGGAAGAGTGGAATAAAATTGTGCAGAGAAGCAGGATAGTGTTGAAAGGACTAAAGTTTTGGGGGCCAGATAGGCATGGTTCCCACCAAGTAGGAGCTGTCTGACATTAGGCAAGGTGTCAACCTCTCTGAGCCTCTGTTTCTTCATCAATAAAATAAAATAGGAATAAAATAAAAATATGAATCCTAATTGGAATATTGCCATGTTAGATGAATTAATGCTTGTACAGGAGTTGGTATACGAAAGAGAAAAAGATAGCTGCTATGGGTCTGAATGTTTGTGTCTCCCCTAAACTCATATGTTAAATCCTAATGACCAGTATAATAGTGTTTGGAGGGGATGCCTTTGGGAGGTGATTAAGTCATGAGGGCAGAACCTTCATAAATGATATTAATGCCCTTATTAAAAAAAACCACAAAAACCCCTAGAATGATCCCTCACCCCTACTGCCATGTGAGATTACAGAAGAAGATTCAGTCTAGGAAGAAGGTTCTCACCAGACATCAAATCTGCTGGTGCCATGACCTTGCATTTTCCAGCCTCCAGAACTGTGAGAAGTGAAGGTCTTTTGTTTAAAAGGCCCCTTGTCTCTGGTATTTTGTTATAGCAGCCCAAATGGACCAAGGTGGTGCTTGAGAGGAGACTTGACTACATGCGGAGGAGAACTAGCACTGGACCTGTGTGCTTTAATATTACTTTTTTGTCTCCTCTGGAAGTTTCTCTCTCTGTACTCAATGTCCGTATCTGTAATCATGTACTCTAAAACTATTTTCCCACGTGAAAAATTATTAACCTTAAAAAAAGATTCCTGATCAAGGGTAAAGTTAAGATCTGAGGGACTTCACCCCATACTTTTTGTTTCTTTCAGAGAAATGGCAAAAGAATACGGGTGTTGGGAGAGAAAGTTGTACTTAACGTTCTAAAGCAGTGATTTCCAAACCTCTTTGCATCAAATTCAGCAGGGTAGCTCTTGAAAATTTCCAGATTCAGGGTCTCCACTTTGGACTCAATAAATCTGAAGAATATATCAATGAAATTTGTGTTTTCCAATAATATTTTTTGTAATTGTGGTAAAATACACATACATAAAATTTACCATTTTAACCATTTCTCAGTGTAAATTTCAGTGGCATTAAGTACATTCATGTTTCGCATAGCCTTTAGCATCATCCATCTCCAGAACTCTTTGCACCTTGCAAAACTGAAATTCTAGGTCCTGTGAAATAACAACCCTTCATTCCTCCTTCCTCTGGCAACAATCATTCCTTTTTCTGTCTATGAATTTGATGAGTTATTTTATACAGGTGTAATCATAAAATATTTGTTCCTTTGTGACTGGCTTACTTCACTTAGCATAATGTTTCCCAGATTCAGTCATGTTGTAGCCTGTGTCAGCATTTCCTTCCTGTTAAAGGCTGAATAATATCCCATTGTTTGTATATATCACATTTTGCTTATCCATTCATCCATGATTGAACACTTCCCCAAGAGATTTTTCTTTAAATGTGGAATTATTTACAATGCATGTGTCATCCTTGTGCAGGTGTCGTGCGAATCTCTGATTGTTCCAATGTTAGTATGTGGTTGCCAAACCGAGCACTCCAAGTCTTTTGGAAGAAACTGACGATGCAGTTTCTCCAGCTGCACATTGGTGGAACATTAAATCAATTTAATTGAGTGACCAGTATTTTATAAAGACATAGAATAGAAAAAAATAGAACAAGTAAAAATTGTAATAATAAGTAAATATATTATATTATTTTAAAAATTTTGTTTCTGTATCTGTGTGTGTCTCTGGCAGGGGAGGGTGGTATGTGTGCTATGTGAGGACATAAAATGTATTTCTTGTAGTTGCTCTCAATCAAAACAGTGCTAAAGCCACAGAATATAGACTAAAGAACCAGAATATAGACTATGATTGGATGATAAGTAAATTAACGCAAAGTTCTAAGCTTGAAATATGCTGTAGGATTACAATAGTCATGATTTTACTTTGAATATATTCAAAATAAGAGAATGTGAAAAGAAAAAAAAGTGGAGAGCTGCCTTCAGTGAATTGATTTGGACTCCACAGCTCATCATGGAGGTCTGAAGGTTGCTTATTAATGAGTCATTTTCATAGCCCTGTATCAGGAGTTACATATGAATTTGGCTTCTCTCTGATACACTAAGCTCTTATAGACTCCAGAAGTAGATGAAGAATTGCTAACGGCAGTAATGAAGAGGTGCGAATGCCACCAGCAATTCAGGATTCCGTTCCAGCTCAGGAAACATACCACCAAAGTCAAAATTAATTTTCCCCCCTTTGGCATTTTTCTCAACCATATGTGGTTTTTAAATTATTGTGGTGACTTCTCTCACTTTATTGAAAATATACAGGATGTATTTATCTAAGATAAATATGATTTTACTTGGTGTGTTTTCTGAAATAATAACACACAATATGCATCAGAAAATAAGGCAATTATATAATAATATAACTGTTTGTGAATTGTATTTGGTTCTGCCAGAATTTATGAAAGATATATGTTTAACAGATGTAAATGTTTATATTAGATCATATGGAACATAATCGTTCATCTGTCCTTTAAAGAAGTATGGAAATCTTGTTCATCACCAGGAGAGTCATCTCTGCACTGCTTCAGATGTTCAGTGTATGAGTCGCACCTCAAAACTTCTGTGAGTTGACACTGACATTAATACAGGCAAACATAGTATTCCCGAGTAACCAAAGTTCATGCATTGTTTTAATTCACAGGGAAGATGGGGGGGAGGGGCAGACGAATAATGGAAAGAGATAGGTAGATATATAGATGTTAATATAGCAAAATGGTACAGCTTACCTATGGAATTAAAATTCTAAAAAATATAGTAGAGACAGGCTTTTGACACATAAGAATTATATACAGAACTATAAAACTTATACATTTATAAGAATACTTTATATTGTGTATCTTCATTGAGCTCAGCACTATGTGAAAAAGACCAAACTGTACACATTTTGCAAAAGAGAAACCAGATTCTGACATTAACAGCCTCGCTGACTCATACTTCATGGATGTATCAGAGGCAGGAATCAATTCCTGGGGACTGGCTTCCAGTCCAGCCATCATTCCGCTAACTGCTGCATAAGACAAGCAGAATTCTTCCCTACTGTTTACTTTGTCCTTAAAATCTCCCAATTTCAGGATAAGACACCTTTGACCAATTAGGTAAACTCTGATTAAGAAATTATTGATAATTACCACAAATTCCTAAACAAAAAATACAGAAAAAATAATTTTATGCTGTCTTTATTTTGCAAACATGTTCTCAGCAGAGGTTCCCAAACTTGGGTGAGGCTCAGAATCAGCTACAGGGCTTTTGGAAAATACAGATTCCTCAACAGCACCCAGACTTCTGTGTTGCTCAGGAATCTCTGTTTTTGTAAAAGCCTACAGCTGATTGTGATGCTCAAGTAATTTTGAGAATTGCTGTTTTAGAAAAAACGCTTTGAAGTAGTTTTAGAAATGTCCATCGACAGAGGAATTAATAAGATGTGATACACATGCGCGTGCACACACACACACACACACACACACACACACACACACAATGGACTATTACTCAGCCATAAAAAAGAATGAAATAATGCCATTAGCAGCAACATTGATGGACCTAGAGATTATCATTAAATGAAGAAAGTCAGACATAGAAAAACAAATACCATTTGATGTTGCTTATATGTGGAATCTTAAAAAAAGGTACAAATTTTATTTACAAACCAGAAATAGACTCACAGACATAGGAAAAAAAACCTGGTTATCAGGAGGAAAGGTGGGGGATTGATTAGGAGTTTGGGATTAATAGATACACATTACTATATATAAAATAGATAAACAATAAGGACCTACTGTATAGCACAGGGAACTACGTTCAGTTCCTTGTAATGAGCTGTAGTGGAAAAGAATCTGAAAAAAATATGTGTATATATGTATTACTGATTCACTTTGTTGTATACATGAAACTAATATTGTAAATTGACTACACTTTAATAAAAAATAAGAATTATAAAAAAACCTGTCTGAAAAATTAAATAAATATATGCTTTATTTACATACCATAATCCACAAGTCTGAAGAAAATCCTGGTTTTATGTAAGCAGAAATTTATAGAAATTGAGACTTCTTGTTTGAGAAAAAGAAAGCATAATTATGAAGACAAAATCAGTTTTTCAAAAGAGTGTTTACTAAGAATGGGAAATCATAACAAATACTTTTTTAAAAAATTTTAAACTACAGACATCTGCCTGACACAATGCTGTGCTTAACAATATCTGAAAATCACTTTATATTAGTTCATAAACATATTCCTCCTTTTTTTTTTAATAAAAGAATGTCCATTATGTGGATATACCATAGTTTATTCAACAACTCACTTATGGATGGGCATTTAGGATGTTTCCCCTATTTTTCAATGCCTGTGAAAACAATTTTGTATATATGCATATTAAAACTACACTAAGATGCCTCCTCTCACCTGTCAGATGGGTAGAAATTAAACAATAACAATACCCTTTTTCAGGGCTGTGGGGACACACGCACTTTCACATGTTGTTGGTGAGAAATAAAATTGGTACAACCCTTATGGGATGACATGTAGCATTATCTAAAGTAATTGCATATGTGTTTACAGTTTGACCCCGTGATCCCACTTCCAGGAATTTTTCCTGAATATACACTGCCAATAATACGAAAATACATGTACGCAAGACTGTGGTGTGAGGGTGTTCTAACTTCATTGATTTACATGTAGCTGTCTAGTTTTCCCAGCATCATTTTATGAAGAGGCTGTCTTTATTGTATGTTCTTGTCTCCTTTGTCAAAGATTAATTGACCAAAAATTTGTGGGTTTATATCTGGGCTCTCTATTCTGTTCCATTGATCCATATGTCTGTTTTTGTACCAGTACTATGCTGATTTGATTTCTGTAGCTCTATAGTATTGTCTGAAGTCTAGGAGGGTTATTCCTCAAGCTTCATTCTTTTTCTTCAGTAATGCTTTGTCAGTTGGATTTTTTGTAATTCCATATAAATTTTAGGATTATTAAAAAAAATTTGCTAACGCCTATTGCATTACAAAATTGGTTTAATTTTTTTTTCTTCCCAATGACAGGCTTTGTAAATTATGAAAGTTAAGATATACATCTTTAAGATATATGATTCAATACGAAAATATCAAGCCACTATTAATAGTTTAATTATATAACTGCACTATTTAAAGTAACTATGAAATGTATTTTATGGAGTTAAAAATCATATAGGATTTGATAGTATATTTATCACACTTGGCAGAAAAAAGTCAGAATATTTCAGTTCTCTATTTTAAAAGATCTTTTATCAATTCTTAAGAAAGCTATAAAAAATAACTTTTAAACATATGAATAAATGTTCACTTCAGTCCTTCAAATGATGTTGGGAAAACTGGACAGCTGCATGTAAATCAGTGAAACTAGAACACTCTCTCACACCATACACAAAAATTAACTCAAAATAGCTTAAAGACTTAAACATAAGACAAGACACTATAAATCTCCTAGAAGAAAACATAGGCAAAATATTATCAGACATAAATCTCAGCAATGTTCTCCTAGGGCAGTCTACCCAAGCAATAGAAATAAAGCAAAAATAAATAATGGGACCTAATTAAACTTATAAGCTTTTGCACAGCAAAGGAAACCATAAGCAAAACAAAAAGACAACCTATAGAATGGGAGAAAATATTTGCAAAAATGGGACTGACAAGGGCGTAATTAATAGTATTTTCCAAGTAGTCAATCCTAAGTAGTGATATTTATTACAATATTTTAAAAAGTGTTTTATGTATTTGGTCATTCTGGTATCACTGTTTGAAATGATTTCTATAAAAGCTAGAAATGTTTCGCTGTCTTATGTAATATTGTGCTTATAAGGCCATAGAATAAGTGTGCTACAAAGCACTATTCCAGTGTTTTGTATTAGCATTTACTCGTCTTTAAAACTATCTATTGTTTGCTATTTATTCAAATAGTTTTGGTACCAGTAATTGCATGTTTACTTCTGTGTGTGCAAATGATGTTTTATGTTTTGTGGGGTGTACATGTGATCAAGAACCTCAATGTTTTCAGTCACAAACATTACACTGCTCAAAACTGATCTCGGAAGATTGGCTGTGAAACATGTAACAGCAATAGCTACTTTGTCTTTGAAGTTAGAATAGAAAAGGCAATTTTTATAGTCTCTTTGTTCATTTGTGAAAAATTGTGGTTTCAAACAAAATTTTCTGCAGTGCACTTTCAATGGAAAATCATAATGAATGATTTGAAGCAAACTGTGTTTTGCTAGAACGTGTTCCATTGTCGTAAGGATGTGATCATAATTTTCTAATAAACATAATAAAGCTCCCAAGTTTTTTATTTTTATACAATTTTTTAATTCCACAGAAGTAGTTTGTTTTATTGGGCAGGCCAGGGTTGCATTTGTTGCTTCTGAGTTGGTAACTTGAGATGAGTACTTCTTTTTTTATTCCTACTATTTTGATCAACAATTAAAATCTTCATTTATTGACGAAATTGCTTGATCCATTCAAGTTTTTGATGAGAAAAATTTTTTGCTCATTGTCATTGTTTTGATCCATAATTTTTAAAATAAGAAAGATTTTGTAATGTCCTACTCAAAAATGTTATGTGGTTCATTTATGAGAAGTCTTAATTTTCATTGTATTCAGTTTATTAAAAGTTCAACAAATTGTTTCTCTGGAGTTTTAAATTTTTTCTTTACAATATTTTCCTTTTCTCAGACCCAAGTATTTTGTATTTCAACCATGATTTGATGTATTAGTTGACACTGAGCTGAAAGATTAGGAAATAATAAAAGTTTCATTCAGAGTATATGGAATGTGATATATTTCCTTCAAAATGTAAATTAAAGCAAATGCAATAAATTGAAAATTTCAAAGATAATTCTTTTCAATAAAATATTTAAAATCTCTATTAAATTAAAGTCAAAGTATAAATCATATTCAATGTGTATTAGAATTTTAAGTCAACAACTGAATTTTAGAATTTAATTAAAAAATTTAATCTTGTAAAGTACTTTTATCAAAATGAAACTATTTGCAATTCTGTTTTCCAAGGTAAACAATCAGTATCTGAATACACATATGCAAAATTAGAACATAAATTGTCTAATATAGCAAAATGTTTTTCAGCCACTGTGTGCACCTGTTGCAAATGCCATAGTGATTTATCAGTAATTTCAGAAACATGATTTGGAACACTGAAAGAGGCTAAGAAATAGACATTTGGCACTACTTGGGAACTGATTCTTCATTATGCAAGAATCTAGTGCATTCATGCTCCCTGAGAGGAAGGATGAATTTATCTTTGCTTTTACCCAGTGCTGCCATCACTCAACACTTCCTGGTCCAAAGCAATGTCTGTCCCCTTTGTCTGCAGTCACTCATGGAATTCTCCTGGTGCAGCAGCCTTTTGTTTTGAGGCCATGGGGAGAGATGTTGAGGAGCACCGCCCCGGGGCCTGAGCAGCCTTAGCTACAGTAGTGGCCTCATGTGTCAGTACATTTCTGTTGTACTTCGCTGTCACAGGGCTCCCTGAAGTGTGGGGCTCAAAGCAGAGCCTCTTGCCTGGATCTAAGCCCAGTAGTGGGGAATAAAGGGAAGAGAACATTCACAATATTATTTTGACTCCATATACTTGTCCCAGGAGGTCTGGAAGAATGGCTCCTTCCTTTTTAGTGCAAGCTGCCTTTAATGAAACAGCAGGATTGTTCCCACCTGGCCACCTTCTCTCACCAGATTATATTCTTTTGGCAAATATGTGTACTTTTACTTTGAATATGTGGGTGGAAGAAATCACATGCAAAATCAATGTTGCTTTTTTTGCAGATAATTGACATCATAGTTGGGAACAAATATTTTATAGTATATTGTATTAGCTCAACTGAGTACTCTGATGTCCTTGATCTAAAAAGTTTATTAATTAGGCAATTTGTTTTACTCAGGGATAAAAACAAAGAACATAATTATGCTTTATCTCTTTTGAAAGGTTCCCTGGCCCTTTAAATAAAAGCTGAACAGCTTTATTATTTTAAAGAACTCTAAAAGGAGAACATTTTAAAAATTTAAAAAAAAATGTCTACTTAAGATGTATTCAGGTATCAGCAACCTGAAAAGAAAGATTAAAGCCAGTTAATTATTCTCCCAGGTGCTTTACACAGTGAATTCATTGGTTTAGGTTCAAAAACCTGGCTGGAGCTCATTTCTTTCGAGTGTCTCTCCTTTCTAGAACTTCAAACTCCTAATTAAAACAGTTTCCACTTTGGGTGATATTTACAAATGAGTCAGTGCTTAAGAGAATTGATTAATCTGAATTGGGAATCAGATGTCTAAGAGATCTGTCATTTCTTCATTCTTAAAAACTGCCAACTCACTGAGGGGCTCAGTTACTAATACATAAAATTGTTTAAAATTTCTAATAATATTTCTAATTTGAAAACGTTAAGAATTAATCAGAATCCAAATGTGTTCGGAACATCAGTCGTCACAGTACCAGCCTCCTGCTGACACACTGAGGACTGAGAATTTAGCCAGAAATGGAACCTGAAGTTAATATTTTTGTCATGCTAGTAGACAGAAATCGGGTAGAGTTGGTCTGCTCAGCAGAAGCAGAGGAAGGAAGGGCATAACTATTCGTTCTGCTGCTCCAGAGTCTGGCAGACTGATCCTAAGCTGGGCCAAATCTTTGTGGGATCCCTTGTGGTCCCCTACATTCAACAAGGCCCTTTATTCTAACAGACTGGAGAAACTGTTTCATGGTATTGTGCCTGCCATTGACTTGAGCTGTCACAAGGCTAAAAATCTGTGACCTATTACTGCTGTAGCAATAGTCTAATAAACCCACTGAATTTCCTTCAAATGTCGATTTGCAAGCCAAGGAGGAATTAAGGGGAAACCAGTGTACCTGGGGTACGTTTTAAGAGGCAGCATGAAAAAGTGAAGGGTAGCAGAATATCACCCAAAATATACCACTTTGGTATAGGATTATATTGAGCTGAAAGTAATTGAGAAGAAGCAGATACCAAAAAAGCTATCTGTCCTCCATTTGCCTAAAAGCAGGACATACATTTTTAAAGGTGTCTCCACTCCCCTCTCTGCTAGAAAGGACAGAAGTTAACCGCTGAAGACAACCCTAGACTTTTACCAGCCCAGAGACAGCACCAGAATAATCTACACAACTGACCTTGGTAAAACTAGCCCTTATCTACCACTAGCTTCCCAATATATTTGTCTTCCCACAATTTGCCACCTCAAGATGCTCAGAGTTTTTCTCCTTTGTCTTCTCACTTTTCTAAAATTATTTTTTCGTTAAGATACTATATAATCCCCAGTTCTAATCCACCCTTTGAGTCACTCACCACTAAATGCTCCCATGTGTCCACAAGATGCACATGTTAACAAAACTGTTCTTCTCTTATTAATCTTTCTTTTGCCAGTCTAATTTACAGAGTCCTGGCTGGAGAACCTAAGGTGGTAGAGGAAAAGCAAGTTTTTCCTCTCCTGCGGAAGAGTCAATAGTGTACTACATTTGAATTAAGAAGATGTGAGTTCAGTTTTCGACTCTGCCACTTAGCCATGTGATCACAGCCACTCACTCAGTCATTATGAGCCTCAGTTACCTCATCTGTAAGTTGGAAACAGCAAGAGCTGTTGTAAAAGATTAGCTCATGCACATAAAAATACTTTATAAACTTTAAGTGATAAGCTTAAGTGTTTTTACTTCCTCTCTTGAAGTTCCTTAAAGGCAGGGGTTGTAGCTTATTCAGTGGAAAGTAGGTTTATTGTTGTAAGTAACTATCTTTGGCAATTCTAGGGTTTGTTGTTAATCACACTCTTTCTGGGACTGTTGCACCTCTTTAGACTTACCTTTGTGGTAGCTCTTCCCATCTCTCAAAATCTGCTTTTGAGAGATGTACAGCTCTGTCCTCTTGCATCTTTATCATAACACAGGCAGACTCAGGCTTGAGACATACCAGAAGTTCAGTGCACTGGTCACAGGGAAAGAGCATGCCAGGCTTAAATCTTTTCCAGGGAAAGTGGCGTAGCTACAGATGGTGAGCCAGACCTGGAATGAGTGTCCAGTGATTAAAAGAGGGTAGCAAGTTGGCCTTGCTTCAAATGAATATGCATTGTAAAAAAGAATAAAATAATGCCATTTGCAGCAACGTGGATGGGCCTGGAGATTGTCATACTATGTGACATAAGCAAGAAAGAGAAAGAAAAATACCGTATGATATCATTTATATGTGGATTCTAACAAAGAAAAAATGGACTTATTTACAAAACAGAAACAGACTAACAGACATAGAAAACAAACTTATGGTAACCAGGAGGGAAAAGTTGGGGGTGGAGGGCTAAATTGGGAGTTTGAGATTTGCAGATACTAACTACTGTATATAAAATAGATAAACAATGCCCTACTGTACAGCACAGGGAACTATATTCAATACCCTGTAATAGCCTAAGTGAAAAAGAATATGAAAAGGAATATACATATGTATGTATAACTGAATCACTATGCTGCATACCAGAAATTAACACAACATTATAAACCAACTATACTTCAATTTTAAAAAAATGCATTGAGGAAGTTTCCAGGAAATGGAATAACAAAGCCTGGAGTGGCAGTAGTCACAACATTTCCAGACTAGCCAGCAGCCAGAAGTAGGAAGTTTGCTTTCGGAACCAGGTCATAAGGAACCGTATGTTTCTTATGGGCTAGAGTTTAATTTTTCATGTACGAAGTTAGCTGAAATTTATTTTACTTTATTCTTAACTTAAAGTTTTGTCCAGTTGTTTCTTGTCAACATGTTCTGGAGTAGATTTCTAAATTATAAAGTTTGCTTCTATTTTATTTGTCTTTAAAATATTTGTGGTCTATTCATCAATAACTGCTTCCAAATTTAATGATTTTCGTCCTTGATTTGTTTATTTTATACGTCTAGGTTTTGTTGAGAAGTATCTTATCTCTTCTTCTTTTTTCTCACGTTAATTCTCATGCATCATTTTATGAGAGACGTATGGTTTGATTTTGCTGTTACCTGCTGTGAAAGCTTCTCTCTTTCATGAGGGTGGTTCAGCCTGCTTACAATTATTATATCTGATATTCTGGTCTTAATTTGCTCGTCTTTTCAAATGCTGTATACCTTACATCCTTCTTTGTTGTTTTCTTTTTATATACAGATGGTATTTCATTTGCTGTTACTTTTTTCTGTAACTTCAACAGCAAGCTCTGTGTTTCACAGTTCTAATAGAGGGAACTCCTTTGTATATTGCAAATGTCCATGTTTCTCTAATAATCAAACTCAAGGATTAAATGACACATTTTAAAATAGTCCATAATGAAAATGAGGAATTTATTTCACTTTAGTTCCTTCTTACTCTCTCATTCCTCTGCCGTGATTTCCTTGCCTCACGATTTAGTATCTGTTTGTATAAGTAGAATTTAGATGATTGTTAGAACATCATTCTTATATTACCTATCTTTTATTTTAAGAAACACCTTGATATTTTACTTTATGACAATATATTAAACCTTTAATTAGATTTAGCTCTGTGTTTAAGATGTTTGAGTGCTCATCACTCACCGTCTTTTTAAGCAGATCCATAATCTTGAACTCTTATGTTGATCATCTTTCAGTAAGCTGGAATATACCTTCAATAAACTTTTCTTTCAAGAAGGGTTGGTAAGTGATCTATTTCCTGAGTCTTTCTATATCTGAAAGTGTGTCTGAATCATCTTCATCTATGAAGAGAGACTTAACTGTGCATGAAATTTCTTGCCAACACATGTTCTTTACTTCCTCAAATGTGAGTACATGTAATTTTATTTTCTTCTGCATTTATTTTGCTGAGGAGAAATTTGAGGTTTTCTTTTTTTATGATAAGCAGTGTTTGAGTGTATTTTTCTTTTTTCTATTTTTTTATTCAACAAATATTTATTGAGCAACTGGTATATGCCAGGCTCTTTTCTTGTCACTGGAGGCCTGGTGGGGAATAAAGTCAATAAACACTCCTGGTTTTGTGGGGTTACATTTTTTTTTTTCCTCTTAAATGCTTACATGATTTAAAATTTTAATATTGTATTTAATTTTCCATTCTTGAATGTATCTTATTTGAACTATCTTGCTGTTTTCCCTAGGACTTAAGCTAAGGCAGCTTTCTGAAAATGGCAAAAACAAATGTATTTTCCCGCTCTGGACTTTTTTTTCTACTTATGCCTCAATTTTTCAAGTTGCCTTCCTGGGAGAACCTAGGATTCTCAGTTGCATCTTTATTCTCCATTATTAATGTCATCTTTCCCCTGAAAATTTTTATAAACTCTTCATGTGCTTTTGCATTTTAAGAGCTCTACAAATTAATTACTTTATATAACACGTTAGATTTTTGAGTAGCTTTGCTGTTCAGTGTTTCATTTTCAGGTTTTATTTCTGCTTGTTGTAGTCTCAGTTTCATTGCAATTCTTCATGTTCACAGTGAGTCTCTTTTTATCTCTTCCTGTTGCCTTTTTTCCCTCTGCTGATTCATTAGTGACTTCTGTCACTTTAAATTTTGTTTTTGAACTAAAATGTATGTACAGAAAAGTATACATATCAGATTTTTACATCCAGGTACATCACACACACACCTGTGTAACCAGCCCAGGTTCAACATTCAGAACAGCACCAGCTTCAGAAACACCCTTCATGCTCTTTCCCAGTCACTATTCTCCTCAGAAGTCACCCTGTTGCCTTTTCATTTGGTGTGCTTTACTTTCCTTATCATTTCTTCTTTTTTAAAAAATAGGTGTCATATCTTCTTGTATCTCAGGGAGGATACAAAATATTACTCTAAAATTTTCTCCAGGTTCCTGCAGTAGGATTCTCTTCAGAGGCTTGCTCCTTGACTCAATTTTCATGACGCTTCCTTTCTCTTTCATTAGTCTTTTATCATAGTCCCACCCCCTCTTTTTAGGAAATGGGGAAAAAAATCTGTCTGAACTCATGGTTAGCTCAGATAGGATATCTGGATTTCCCATGGCTTTCCTATTAGTAAACCACCTGCTGGTTGAATCCGTTTCTCAGGTCTTTAGCTGATCATCAACAAAACCTAACCGTTCTTCATCTAAATTTTTTTTTTTTTGCCCAACAGTGGCGAGATTTCCTCATTATTCCACTGCCTTTCTGTGATGCTATGAACTAATAAAGGACTCAAAAATTAGAACTTTTACTTATACCCTGCCAAAGTTCAGTCTTTAAAAATCCTGCCCGCTGCATTTGCTTGTTGGATCCACACATGTCAGGGTGTATTCTGCCCCGCTCTGCCTTCAGTTTCTAGATCACCCAGCTTCTATCTCCACTCTACCAATTTGCAGTCTTGAAATTAATGTAGAATGATGAGGTTCCTGAAACAGTAGTCCTCTGAGCACTGCTAATTGTGATAGCCACAAAGAAAAAACTGGTGAGTTTAGAATAATCCAGGGCCTGCCTTCTCAGAATGTGGCCTCCTGAGCAGAAGCATCAGCATTCAACCAGAGTTTAGGGCTCACCCCAGACCCACTGATCAGAATCTGCTTTTTTTGCAAGATGCCTAGAATTCCTATACACACTAAAGTTTGATTAGCACTGACCTCAGAAACTTTTGAAAAAAAATGGTGCCTTCCCTTATCCTGTAAGTTTTTTAGAGTGAAACCATGTATTAGTATTTTATTACTGCTATAACAAATTACCACAAACTTAATGGCTTGCAACAGCACTGATTTATTATTTCATCGTTCTGTAGGTCAGAAGTCCAGTGGGCTCAGCTGGTTTCTCTGCTCCAAGTCTGCAAGGCGCATATGAAGTTGTGGGCGGGGCTGCTTTCCTTTTCGGAGGCTCTGGAAGAGATCCCTTCTGGGCTGATTGACGCTATTGGCAGAACTCGTCTCCTTGCAGTTACAGAGCGGAGGACCCTGTTTCTCTGCTGTGGCTGAGGCGCATACTTGGTTTCTAGGGCCTCCTGCATTTCTTGGTTCCTGGCCTCTGTCCTCACAGCCGGTGATAATGGATTGAGTCCTTCCGGTTCTCTGGGTCTTTCTGATCTCCCTTTCTGGCTCACCTGCCCTGGCTTCTCTTCTGCAGTATATCGCTGACCCTCTGCTTTCCTTGTCTGCTTTCAGGGCCCATGTAATGATATAGGCACACCTGGATAATCCAGGATAATTTCATTATTTTAAAATTAGTTGATTAGCAACTAGACTTAATTTCATCTGAAAAATTCCCTTTACATGCTTACATTAGAGTTTGATGGGATAATCAGAGCATGGGAATGTTGTGTGTATGTGTGTAATTCTGCCTACTTCAAGCCATCTTCTGGGGCTTCTAACATGTGACCAGGGTTGAGAATCACTAGTACAGACCTCAGATTTCTGCTCTAGGAGGACAGCAGTAGGTGTTCCCCACTGTCTTTCAGCAATGTTGGAGTGCTTTTTTCTAGGAAGTTAAAAAAAATACACACACACACACACACACACACATACTAGTTTTTTCTCTCAATTGACATTAGCTTTATTTATTTTTGGAAGGGATGTCTCCAGTGGTGGTTTGTAGGTGTTTGCGTTTGGACAACATCACAGACTATCTGTGAGTGGGTGTCAGCCTAGCGGGAGTTGGGGAGAGGCAGTTATCAGGCTAGCCTGGTGCCAAGTTAAGCCAGAAATCTCTACTCCTTATTGAAGCTGAGATTTTGCTACTTTAATTTTGATTTTCCATTTTTCAACCACGAAAATCAGGACTTGAAGAGATTAAAGGCTTTTTGCAAAGGCACATATATAGCATGAAATGAGTTATCTGGCCTGCTAAAAAAAATCAGTCTTTAACATTTACCTTCTGGGGAAATGAGCTATATGTTGTGCAATTTACTTTTATTTCTTTCGAATCACTAATATGTCATTTTAACTTAAGGGGAGGAAGTAAGTGATCCAGTCTATGCATTTCTGACCAAGCTTGTTACATTTCTGTGAGGATAAGGCATGTTTGCAGGTGATGAACCTCTGTGTGCACTTGGTGGAATAGTTATTAGCAAAAGAGGGAAAGGTTAGGTTTGGATCCAGTGCAAAAGTTCATGGTGTTGAGAGTTGAGATTTCGTAACCCAGGGTCAGGATTGAGCTATTCCAAGTCTCTGGCTCTTAGAGACAGAATTTTCAGAGAGTTATGTGTATTTTTACTTTTTAAGAACTTTGATAGAAAAATAAAGCCATTTTTCACGGTCCCCTTTTTCAGTGGTAAGCCCTGTTTAAGTCATGAGTGTCTGTTTTTGCTGAACAATAAATTGGCAGAGTTAATCAGTGCCAATTCTTAATTATCAGTGGTAACAGAAGAAGGGGAAACTTTAGACACTTAGAATCCCTTGATAATAATTTTAGCCATGCATATAAAAACTAAACTGATTCCTTCATTCCTGGTTCTTGAGGCCAGGCCTGTTCACAGGCCCAGCCTGCTTATATCTCACAAATGCTAGCTCATGACTTTGGAATAACTCAGACACTTCTGATTCTTTTCTTCTGGTTTCTTTTCCTTTACTCTTGTCTCTATGACCCTGAAGTTCGACTTCATAATTTACCATTAGATTTCAACCTCTGGTCTCCCAAAGTGAAATGATCTTTCTGACCCTCTCTCGTCACCATGGGCCTTGGCACTATTGCGGTTTTCACTTATTAATTTCTCATGTGTTAGTGTCTGTCTCATTTTGTTGGTGAGGACTTCAGCTCCCCTCCTGCTTACAGCAGGTCACCCCAGAACGGTGGCTTGGCTTGGCCAATTTTAGCCACTGTTTAAAAGGTAACAGTGAGGAGCTATTCAGTCATTACTGAGCAGTCACTAGAATTAATAAAATGGATGTGAAGTTTATCACTTTATTCTTGTTTACGTCTTCATTACTCTACCCAGAAAGGTCAAAATACAGTTAGTGAGATATTTGGTTTAGAAAACAGCAGTGCGGATAATAGCCACGTTGTATAACTGGCTATATTCTATCTTATAATCATAGAGATACAGCCTAGGCTACCATTAGAATGGAATCTTAAAGTCATGATATTAGAGCTAAAAGGGATTTTAGTGATTTAGTAACCTGGTCTAGTATTTGGTTCATGAGAGTTCCTTGAGATGCCCCCCCCACCCCACCCCCTAAGGAGCTACCACAGGAAGTTAGGGTGGGAGAAGGGGAGAAGAACAGAGGGGTAAATAAGGGGAGAACCAGGAGGGTGAGACCCCTCACCCCATTTCAATAGCAGCATCTCAGCCGTTACCTGTTTTACTCATGTAAATTCTAAGAAATATTTTTATTTGAACAAAGGCTATTGTGAATTAAGTACATTGAAAACTGGATCTGCTTTAATCCATCATTCTCCACTCGATGAAATAAAGCCCAGAGAAGTGAAGTGGCTAAGATCATGAGAAGGCCAGTCTCTCAGTTCCTATGCCAGTTTGCTTCCCACAGTCAAAATCCTCATGCTTCTCTGGGTAACCTAGTAAATAACACTATGTGGAGTTCACATTTACAAATTGTTGAGCAAATCTTCTAATTTTATGTTTACATACATGCAAGGTGAAGAGAATACCAGGAAATGAAATGTGTTTCCAGACTTTAAGTAGTTCACTGTTTAATGATAGAATCTGTTTTTGGGGAAAAAAAAATCACAATACCCAGGAATCACAGGCAAGACTGAAGGCAGTTTCATATAATTTGTTTCAATACAATTTAATCAATTTAATACAATTAAATCAACAAATATTGTGACATGAATGAATGAATAATGTTACCATGTAATATTTACATTTAGTTGGTAACAATTTTTATAGTTGTCTACAATAGCCTTAGACATGGAATTGTAAAAATTAAATTATAAACATATTAGGTGGTAAATGCCAGGATTTTATACATTTCCATTATTGGAAACTATGTCATATTTTCTTTTTTCAACTTGTTCTCTATTTCCTGAAAATATTTATGAAAAATAACAGTTGATCGCCTCTAAATTGCATCTCATATTTCAAAATATATGACGTTGAATCTTGACTCAGTTGCTATCGACAGTTAATTTACATAGTTAATTCCTAAGTACGGTGGACTCACTTGGTAAACATTTTGTATGTAATCATATGTATTATAAGTATTGCTATAACACTGATTCATTTACTAATTTAACAAAGAATTTACTCAGATTTTGCTGCTTCCTGTGCTGAGAACTAAGTTCTCTCCCCTCAAGGGGCTCACAACCTAGTTGTAGGTTCTTCTATCTTACGTTTTTCTTCTCCAGATAAAAAAATTGAATTGTGCACCGGAAAAAAATATAGTATCAACAAATCATAAACGTATAAATACGTAATGAAAGAAAACACTCTCATTATAAAGCAATCTTCATTCCAGAATAAAATACACCATGGATGCCTTTTGAATTAGTAGAGAAAATACGCTCTTTTGCTGTACAAACATACAGGGATAAACCCTACAAACTGATAGAAGATATTTAAAGATTAAATATCTTAAAAAATAAGTATCTCTAAAAAATAACTATTATATGAAATGAACTCATATGTTGGATAGGTTTACCAGCCACCAAGCTAAATGTAGGAGCAACAGAATCTCTGTAACTCAAAATGAAATCAACATATTCGCTTCTTAGTGAAGGTGGCAAAGGGAGCAGTATTGACTCATTTGCAAACTTATACATAGTAATTTCTCTTTTCCTATCTGCTCTTTCTCACCTCCCTAATGTAGCATCATCTAGATTGCCTCAAGTTAATCATGCCCAGGAGGCCACTTTGGGGGATATTATCAGGCCTCCAGTGAAGGGAATCAAGCTGATCAAAGGAAAGGAAGTGATGCATTGAATTGTTTCATAATGACATTCATTTCTCAGTGACCTTCCACCAAGCGATCTGATTTTTTTTTTTTTTTTTTTTTAATAAATCAGCACAACATGCAACTCTCAGTCTCTCAGTGATTGCGGAAAGAAAAAAAAAAAAGTTAAGTGTTCGCAAGGAGGCTTTCAACGTGTTGTCGCCTGGCCAGAGATTTAGGTCATGAGAGTTGAAATAACTCTGAGCCCTGGTGCCCTGCACTGCTATTAAACACCAGTTAGTGTGTAGATGTGTCCT
This sequence comes from Camelus dromedarius, assembly GCF_036321535.1. Lineage (NCBI taxonomy): Eukaryota > Metazoa > Chordata > Mammalia > Artiodactyla > Camelidae > Camelus > Camelus dromedarius. The sequence continues at coordinate 46,705,222 of NC_087437.1, forward strand.
CAGCTGGCAGATGAAAAGGTCTAAAGTTCAGATTGTTAAGTCATAATGAAGCCACAAGATCCATGTTCTTTATGAGAGAAATGTCAGCTCTGGAAAGTCTCTTAAACTGTAAAGGACACTTCATTACATAGAAGAACTGACTTAATATACTTTGCAAATGGCTTCATAACATTCAATTTTGAGAATCATTTCCATTCTTTTACTCACAGTACATAGGGAAATTAGCTGAAATATTTATCTTAGCGTCTCTCTAAGTTTTATAGCACTAGTCAAAAACTAATTAGACTCTGGCAATTAAATCCTGCATGTAAGCTTTTCTTTTTTCTCAAGGAGTTTTACTTGTTATGCAACTTCTTCTATTGCAGAGAGTGGCCTATTTAACTTAAAGGATTCTAGTTTAATTTTTTTAAATGCCATCAAGCTTATTCAGTTTTTTTTCCTTTTGTATCTAACAGGTACTTAGGGAAAGAGAAAATGGAGGAGGTCAATGACCACAACAAGTAAGCATCTAATGAACATGATCCAGAGTAGGAAGGAAGATTTCTCATCATGTCGGGTCCCTGGGCAGGCAGGATCCCTCCCAGAGATGTCCTGCAAACCTCCTCTCTACCTGACAAGGCAAGGACTGATGTGGGGCCAGATCAAGTATAATATTAATCTGTAAACTCAGGGCGAATAGGTGTCCCTTCTTCCCTGACAAAGAATTTCAAAGTGTGGCTGTCTGCATGGCTTGCTCCCCTGCGAGCTCTCCCTTTTGGAATTGCTCGATCTGGTTGTTGGTTCTCCTTTTGTATGGTAGGTGGGTCTTGGGCTACTTCCCAAAGGAGGGGACCCTCCTGTATTAGAAAGTCTCAGCCGTGTATGAGTTAGTATAACTCTGCTCTTAGCCCAAGATACAAATGCTTCCCTTCCTTTGATGCGTTTGCGTGTGTGTATGTAGGGGAGGGGATTTCCTAGAGCCATCTGAGTGGCAAGATCAGCAGGGCAAGATTAAGATGTAAGCCTGTCATAAATCTTCCAAGGAGCCTTTATTTATTTATTTATTTGGGCTGGGTTTTAGACTAAAGGCCAGATATTTTCACTGTGGCTTTCCAGTGACTAGGTCTATCTCACCAGAGCTGGGAGGTTTCAGAGAAGGGTTTGTGGTGTGGTGATAGCCATATGAAGATATTTTGAAGTAATGGGTCTTCTATTCAAATTTCCCTTGGGAATACTTGGTAGGAAAATACTTGCTAAATATTGGAGACCTGGAATCCCAAACATCTCTAACTGTTTCTTGAGAAATTTGAACAATATTAATTGTCCCAGCTTTAAAATCAATGGAAACAATGAAAAAACATATTACCATAAATGATGCTAGGTACATGCTTGATTATTGTTAGAGTCAGTCTGAATCAGTGAGTGAAGGCCACTTGGTTATAAACACACATATATGTAGAAACTAGAGTGAAGTTTTGTAGTGAAATATATTAGGAAATACAGAAAAGACATTGGCCCTGTTTTCTATACATTTATAACTTAGTCATAGATTTAACTGAATATAAGAATGGAAAGAGGCTGAGAAGTCAAAGTTAGAAACATCCTCAAGTTTAGATACTGAAAATTTTTATTTATCTACTTAATCATTAATCATATATTTCAGTGCCTTCTCTTTCAAGGCACTACTTGATCCTGTGACTGATGTAGAGGTAAGTCAGGCATGGTTCAAGGAGTTACTTGTCTGTAAAGGGAATGAAATATTTACACAAATAGTAAGACTACATGGGGGAAATACAGACCAAAGACTGTGGAAGGAAGGAAACTGAGCCAGGCTTTGAAAGCTGAGTCAAATAGAGAAGGGGCATTTAGTTAAATATAATGTGTGTTGAGCCTATTTGTAAATGAATAGCATTAACGAATGTCAGCAATTTTTTTGAAATTTAGGAAGATCTGTTTGGTTTTGTGTGGTAGGCAGAATTCCAAGATGGCCCCCAAGATTCCTGCTCCCTGGGTTCATGCCCAAATGATCCCCCTTAGAGTATAAAAGGAGCCTGCAAATACAGTAGCTGTCATTCTGTGATTAGGTTACAGGACACGAAAAAAGATGCAGGGATTTTTGCAGATGTAACTAAGGTCCCTAATTAGTTGATTTTGAGTTAATGTGCTGGCTTTCCTTTTTTGCTTCCTCTTTTACAATCACTTTTCTTCTATTTTGATAAAAAAAAAGGTCAACTCCCACCTACCCTGAGTCTTACTCTGATAAACTACCCTGGAGTGAAAATACTCTGAGGTGCCAAACAGAAAACAAAACAAATGTTTGAAACACTGGGGTTGACCAAGCCTCCTGTAATCATGTCACTGTCAGTCATGGTAGGATTCCCCATCCTGGGGTCCCCATCTTACACACATTTGGGTTAAGGCAAAGCTTGGCATTAGAAACAGGATTTACGGCCTGCGTCAAGGTGATAGGAATTCAGAAATTGGCCAGCAGAATTGATGATGGCGTATTTTATTCAGTACACTCGCTTCTTCCACCCACTGTGTTGTCAAATCCTGAATGTCTCCAAGGACTGGTCCTGGTGGTAAGAGGTACTACAGGTTGTGGCATCTTTTTTCACCCAGTCAATAAACTCATGGCAATGCTTAATATCTACCTCTATCTTAGAATTAGAATAATTAAGATTTGTGAAAGCATGTTGGTAAATGCTCTTCAGAGTGCCCTCTCTGCACTTTCGCCATTCTCAGTCTTGAGAGCTTGGTAAGCATTTTCATGTATTTGCGTTTCTGTCTGCATCTGAGGGGCATATTCTGCATGATTTCAAAGAAAGGGAGATAATGAAACTTTACTTCCAATAGATTATTAAATATTTGAGAAAAAGGGACTCATATGGGAGGCAAATTGTTATTTTGTATTTCATTGAGAAGTTATTCAGACTCATAGAAAAGTACTTCCATCTTTGGCCAAAAAATTATCAGATTATTGAATCCTTTAATATTTAATGTTTAATTGTTTGTGGTTACAGGAAAAACTATATATATAAATATATAGGTAGTTGTTGTGGCGACATGTAAGATGATCAATAAAACACTTCCAAGCATAAAACTACATTAGGGTAAAATTCTAGGGGAGAAGAATGGACATATTAATTTAGGGGAAAAGTGAGTGATGTAAAAATTCTGGCTGTTAAAGAAGATGATTTTAAGTGTGTTTTAAATGGGTAATGGTGGTTATCAAATTATTATATTATTTAGATTTCATTGAATACATATAAAGTAATGCAATAATTATATAGTAAACACTACTATAATGTTTATTGAAGACATAAATATTTAGAATTACATTTTTATAACAATTTAAACGTGCAATAAAATTTTTTCAATACCAGCTTAAAAATATATAAGAAGATACATGGTTTTATAACATTCTTTAAGAGGATCTGTGAATAGAAAGTTTCAGGATGAAAGATGGGAGAGACAATGTTGGAAATTAAAGTGTTTAATTTAACCCACTGGGGGAAATCACAGAAACTGTATTCAGTAAGCAAGAGTGAGCAGAGGACAGTTTGAGAAACACGGTGTTGCTTCTTATTTTAGGTGCCCTGACCAGTCCCTCAAGCGTGCCAGAGATTCTGCCAAGGCTCTGTGATCAGACTGTGCTTCGGGAGAGTGTGTGTGAAATGCAAATCAAACTTTGCAGTATAAGCAAAGGTTTCACTATTGAATTGTTTTGGGATAGTAAACTGCAGAATCATTTTCTGTTGACTATGTATTTGATTACTTCTTTGAAGGGGCCCGACCCTTCTGAGCAATACTGAAGGCAATGTTAAAGGCTTGTACCATCCCAGGCCAACTTACCCAGGAAACCATAGGAGTTACCATTTACCTCAGTCCTGAATTTCTGGATATCCAAACAAATAAGTAGAATAGACCAGATGTGGAAGAAAAATAAAACAAAACTGCATAGTTCTTTTCCTGTACTGACTTGCCCACAGTCAATGGAAAACACAAGAGGTCAGCAGTCCCCAGAGCTGAATGCTGACATTAACCCTTTTATACAGACATCAGATTCTTACCTTTCACGATGTCATTCTTTGTAGCACAAAATTCTCCTCCACTTTCCCTTAGATCTTTTATCAAGAAGGTTACCAGAACAAGTATTTTACTGCCCCTTATTACATGTTTATTTATTTGCATCTTTTTTCTCATTATAATATCATAAATATTCTGACATCATAATGAATAAGACTCCCCATTGTCATTATCTTGGGAGGATAACATGAACAGTTCCTGCTCAGTTGAACTTTCTGCTTCAAGAGATAAAATCTATGTGCTTAACTCACCTCACTTTTGCAATGGCACACATTCTGTGGTGTAACCTGCCTTATTCTGACTCTCTCCACCAGGTCTTATTAACACACAATCTAGAATTCACTCTTTTACAAATTGTGTATTTGCTAAACCTATTTCTCCTTTAATAATGAATTCACCTTTTGAGAAGCAATGCCATCTTATCGTTGTACATTTCTGTAAATGAAGATGACTACAGTAGCAATCAACCTATTTATTAGAACGTGATCTTCTCATCCTGTCACTTTAGGGAGGGCTGCACTGATCAAGATCAAAGGATCTGAAAAGGCTGTCAGTGAAGGCAAGTGAAAGAATTTGGGTTTCTCCATGAAAAATGAGATAAATGAGTAGAGTTCCCTTGCATGATTTTAATGGGTATGTTACTACTCCCTGAGGACCTGGAACAGAAGCATGCATCTAGAGGTTGAAAAAGCAGCTGAGATCCTGAGGGGAAAAAATACTATTTTAATATGCAGTGGTATTCTCCTCCCCAAATTTACTTATGCTTTCATATTACAAAAGGTTAAAGCATGACTGACACATCATATGTGGACCGAAGTTCTTCTGCCACCCATGTAGGTCAGGGCTATTTCCTGCACTGGCGGCTTTATTGGCTGACAGGTTGGCTGCTCTCTGTCAGGCCCTCATCTGTCTCTTAATTTAACATGAGGCTAATCAAATGTCAGTGTGTATCTATAAAAAGACTTTATCAAAGGTTTGTAAGTTGGTCACATTCAGCTTAATAAAATGGAATTCTGTTAACATAATTGGTTCATTTCATCACAATTACATATTATTCCAGAAATTTTCAGTGTTAGTTGTTGTTCATCTTTTTGTTTAAAGATGCATTGATTGCCTTGTTTGGGGCTGTATGCCTAGATATCCAGAGAACAAAATGAAAGATTGAGGTTATTATCATAACAACTGCATCACCGTTTACTGCTGTGAGTATCGTTTTCTGACACTGAGATCCTAAAAGGAGCACCACACGGGATATAACCATCCTATTACATGTGTGTGGGTGCTTTAAAAGAGGTGTGCTCATCTTCACACAAAGATAGTTTATTAAAGGAAAATGCAACTTTTAGCAGAATGCTTTTTATACAACCCCGTATTTATATAGCCTTTATTTTTCCTTGATGATACTAATAGATTGCATAGTATTTTGATGCCTCTGTTAAGTAGGTACAGATTATCCCTTAAGTCTTATAGCATACCCTTCATTAGAAAACTAGAAAAATTAGTTACATTTGATACATCGTTGTCATACCAGTATTGTTTGCTCTTATAAAATGGATTTGCATTCATATTTCATATTTAATTTTGTGCATTTTGTGGACAAAAGTTCTGCATTTTAATTGCCTGTTTATAATGGCTGATTGATTAAATAAATCCCCCTGAATCCATCCCACTAATTACTTACTTTCCTGTTTGTATAAAAGTGTATACATTCATGTTGCTGTAAGATGAATACAAAAAGATTTATTTTCTATTCACCTGACATAAATTTGCAGCAAATATAGTTGAGTGGAGATATTAATAAATGATGTTTTATTTTTTAAATTCTAAAATTTAATTTGTCATCTGAAGAAGACATTTTTAAGTGGAAATGCTTGAAATGGATTTACTTACAGACTTTATTAGGGAAAATAGTCCAGGATTTTAAAAGAAATGTTGAATAATAAATTAAACCTTAAAAATTGATCAGTAATAATTAACTTATTATTAATTATTTAAGAAAAATTTTCTTCAAACTACAGGAGAAATTTTATAAATGCAAAAAAATTATCAAATTCAAATATAATGTGCCATACGGTAACAATATACATTAGAATGAAATTTTATTATAATGCATGTAATGTTGAAAATTATATCCATAATTCTTGGATATGTGAGTTGAAACTGGGTATATCAGCTGCAAAGGAAATCTCAAAGTCAAAGATAGTATGCAAAGAGAAACATTAGTTTTGGTACCCTGTTAATGAATTTTTTTTCATTGGGTCCTAGAATTTTCTGGAGGGGCTTGTCAGGGTGAAATAGGAAAGGAGACTTAAGAGTAATTGCTGCCTGTCACAGGTAACAGATGATTACTTAATCCTTTCTTTAAAAAATAAAAGAAGACCCTTTTAAGACTCCATATTACTCAATTAAAGAAGACCCTTTCTTGTAAGAGATAAAACAACGTTTTCCTATTGAGGTCAGAACCATATTTTGTGTATTTATGTTAATTCTGTATTTCCCCCCAAATCATAAATTTATAAGACACAGACAACATAAGATAAAGTTAGAAGTAGATACAATTTTTATTTTACCTACTTCCGTAGTATTTGAAAATTCAACAAGAAACAAATACCACCTTTATAACCAGTAAAAATAAAGATAGTAACATTTCTAAAAAATAAAAAGAGTAACTGCTCCTTAATGGAAAAATGGAAGACCTTTAAGCACAGGCTACCTGAACTTTCATCTCTTCTGTGCTGCAATGAAAAATACACCATTTGTTATTTTCCCTAGAGATAGCAAATGGTCCCTGGACAGAGAGCAAACACTCCTGTCACAGTGATATTCACTGTAAACAGATGCAGAAAATATTTATTACAGATCACACATGGATACTGTTTTGATTTTATTAATTTTTTTAAATTAGGCAGTAAATTTCACTGATGAACTTTTTGTTTTACAGTGATTAGTAGCACTGTTTAGGTAAGAATATTTTCTTGTAGAAACCTAAGTATGTTATTTCATATCTTTTTTTAAGGTACAAAAATATCACCAATGAATGCATGTTCTAAATAATAAAATAACTGTCTCATTCTTTTTCTGTGGCTTAACGTCTTGGAGTTATCATCAACAAATAAAAATACAACAATGTGATTTTTATATTTTCCTCTGCAATTATTTGAATGTATGGCATTTGCAGATGGATTACTTGTGGAAAAATTAAACACAAATGTTCTAAAATAGCTACTTCCCTTATGTAGGGATTATTTTAATATTTCTTAATCTTTTTATGTCATGTAGCCTGTTCAGTGAATTAATGCCCACAAATGTTGTCATGTGAATGTTTGATTTTAAGGGCTTAGGTTCTGGGCAAAGATTCTAATTTTTGGAAATAAGGCAGATGATTCAATATGTCTAGTTATTTTTATATTTAATACAGGTATAAAAACTTCATTATTTAAGAGCATAATTTCCTTTTAAGGAAGATGGATCCTTAAATAAAATCTGAAGGTTGTTGCTGACTGGGCTGCTAATGGATCTCCTTCATGTGAACACTTGGGTCAGTTTTGGATATTCAAAGGTTTTCCTGGGGCTGGGTTCAGAAGATAGGACCAAAGAAAGATGAATGTTTTAGTGAGGAGAAGTTGGAGTTAGGAGCAGTTTGGGAGGGATGGAATGGATAAGGGAGAGAAGAATGAGGGCTAAGAGAGAGGGGAGCTAGCCATATAACAAAAGCCTGTATGCTCCATGGTGCCATTTATCTGATGAAAAAAAATCCCAGTTATAGGTTAAATGAAAGGGCTTTTCTGGAATAGGAAAATCTAACATTTAATTTTCAGTTCTTGGCCTTAGGTAGGTAAACTCCACTTTGATCCATTATCATTTTATAATAACAGATGTCTACACAAAAGCTTTCTATGAGTAATTTTTGTTTGTTTGTTGGCTTATTTTTTCACTAATGACCATGATCAAGTGCCCTGCTTGTGCTGATACAGTGAAGAAAAGGTATAACACTCAAGACAGCTAAACAATTCCTAAAGTAATTCTGTGGAAGCAAGAGCTAGGGTTAGAAGTGTCCATGAAAAACAAGCCCCCTGGAAATCTGCAGAAATCTTTGGTGGGACACTAGTCTTCCCTCAAGGCATCACTAGGAAAAAGGCTTGGGGCCATCATCCTTTCTTCTAAAAAGTCTGATAACTGCAGCTGACACTTGTGTTTCATAAATATTTAAGGTCATAAGGAATCATGACATTAACAGATTTATAAATGAATTGAATTCCACTCTCTGCAGTAACCTCAAAAATCACTCATAGAAACCTTCCAAAACCGTTGTCTTAGCTTCTCATGCAAGCACTTTTCCTATTTGAAGTACGCATTCCTTCATCTATTAAATAACTATTATATAGCTACTCTCCACCAGACACTGGAGCTCCTGTTTTGATAATGATTTTGATTATATACATGAAAACAAAATGTCAGTGCTGGATAATGGCAAACCTAAAAGTATGAATACATGAGGGTAAACTAGTCAGACGACATGAAAAAATAGTATATTAGAGATGAAGACAATGTTTCTTACTCTTGAAATGTCTCATAGAGTTGATGTATCATCTTTCTATAAAACAAAAATGAAAAAGCAGCACGTTGGGTCATAAGTAATTTCTACATGCAGAAAACATTATACAAGAGTTTATTTTTCTTCTAAAGTCATATAGTTTAGAATGCTTTATTTTCATTGAAAAGAAAAGAAGTGGTAAATCATTACCATGAGCTTATTCTCCTTTGTGGCCATCCCATGTCCTTAGCCATGACTCATGGCCCCCTCCTGTGTTTCTGTGTGGGTAAACTGCTCCAGAAAAGTTAAGATCACTCACACTCCTATTGTCTATGGACTCATAGCAGCTTAAGTTCTAACAGGAATGCTTCAGGATTTTGTAATTTAATCTTTTACCTAATGCCTCTGCTTGAAGATTTACAAAGATCTATAAGTCTGTTTGATAAGACTAACCGTTCCTTTTAGGATGGTGCTAATTACCGTTTTTTTCCTATGCACGGAACCAAATCTTTGCTTCTGTAACTTCTCTCCATTGCTTCATCTAGCAGGCCTTTGGGTGTTGTTTGATGTTGTCCTTTGTCATCTCAACTTTAGCCAATATCTTCAACCCCTTCTCATAGACATAGTGGATCTCTCAGCATTTTCTTTACCTTCCTCGATAGATGCTTTAGTCTCTCCAACCCAAATTAAATATGCTCTGCAGATGTAGATCAGCCACCGTAGAGGCCAGTGGGAACATTATAAGTTCTACACATAATGTACTTTACAATTACCTTTACTTTTTTAAATAGTTTCTAGGTCATGTGGGCTTGCTATTCATAAACACATGTTGGCCTTTTTCAAATGAACTACTTAAGTTATACTTCATTTGTTCTTCAGTTGAGAAAATTACATTTAAGGCTCAAGGATGGATCTGAACTGTATTTTTAATTTAACCTTATTAGTTTTTAGTCTGTTGAAATAATTTTGAATATTGATTGCCACTCAACGTATTACCTGGTTAACTCAGTTTTTAATTATCTGCAAATTTAAATGGCACATCATTTAATTTTCTTTCAAGTTGCTAACCAAAATATTGAATTGGTCAGGATCTCATTGCCATATCACTAGAGAAGACCATGTGGATATGGTAGGCATGGTTGTTTAACTACTTACAATCTGGCTACCTGTACTCTTGTCCAGTTCAAGCTTTGTTATCATAGTCTCAAGAATATCATAAGAGACTTTATTGAAATCTCCTGTGGGAAAAATACTTCATCAGTTGGAAGGTTTTGGGATTCTGATTTTTAAAAGCAACATAATTCACTTTTTCAAATAAGACTTATATGGAATCATAGTTTATAGGACGTAAGAAATGTGGAGCTGCTGTGGTTGAAATGTGGGTAGAAAGATGACACACCTACACTCATCACCTCCATTCTCCCCGAGCTCTTCCTAAACCATGGCTGCCCACAAACCTCAGGGGGAAAACATTTGATAACACTGATTTGTAGCATCTCATATCTATCAGTAGAGTCAGCTTCGCCGAAAAGGAAAAGAGACTTATTAGGGATGGCGTAAACAAATGGCACATATACTCATACTTTGGGGCCCACTCTTCTGTTCATTACTCTGTTTAATACTTTATTAGACAGTAGCATGTCAAAGAGAAATACCTCTAAGCTTACTGGTCTATCCTTTTATAAAAGAGAAGTTATAATTAATGCAGAGGCTATACTGGTGACTCTTATATCCTCTTACATCTCTCGGATAAAGTATTTAAAAAGATCTATTAAAGGACAAAAATACAATGGCACAGGAAACTAAAAATTAAAAAAAAGACCACATGCTACTGTGTGAAGGGAATTTCCAATGACTTGGAATACACATTCCAGTCTAGAGACCGTCCACTCTCTGTACCAGAATTGCATGGGCAGCTGCATCCCCAATGTCTGCTCCTAACTTTGTGACTTAAGGATTATGTTGACCAGAAAATCTGGCAGCCAACCAAACGCTGGTGCATAAGAACTTTGGTAGAAAATAATGTATCCAAAATGCTAATGCCAAAACATACAGAAGGAAGGGACAGCCTGCTGAAAGTTTTGCTTAAATGAACAGTTGTTTATAAAGTCACACCAGTGTAATAGTTGAAGAAAACTTTGGAATGATATATGATGGGAGGATATAGTCAGGCTATAGATAAACAATTTGTGATGATACACAGAAGGCCAGTGTGTGCATACCTGATATTCTGTTGGGGTATTTTTCCTTTTTCATGTCCAACAGACAAAAGTTACATAATCTACAATTGTTTTGGGAGATCAATTTTTTAAAAATTAAAGCAAGCTTTCTAAGACATGATTTTAAATTTCATTTATTTCTTACCATATTTTATCTCATTTCCTATATTTATGTGCCAAACCTATTTTTTCATGATTTTTACTTCTTCAGCATTAAATTAAAATTGAAAATGGCATTAATCTCCAATAGGTCAAGTCCTTGACATTTCAGGAGAGTGATGTTCCACTATATAATAGTGTCAGGTACCTTCCTCCAATTTTCCCAGCAATCCTCTATTTCTAATTTCACTCAGAAGTTACAATTCCCAGAATAAAACTTGATTGAGAGTAGAGGAAGGAGAGTTGCATTATATCCTGCTATGCAATTACCTCAGGAAAAGTCATACACGTGGTGCTGGGGGAGCAGTAAGGTAGACCATTTAAGTAGTACACACTGGGGAATGTAGTTGTTTTATGTACATCTCTTGTACAAAAAGAACTGCAGGACTGTCTGACTGTTTACCATAGTTACATAGGCTAGTTAGAGGAAAATTTGTTTCCTTAGTGGAACAGATAAAACTTCTCTTCCCTGTCCGTTCTCAACACAATAGAGACTGAACACATGATCCCATACTGAGCACATTACTGCAGGCAGGTCTAGATCTAAAAACAAGAATTCCCCCATGCATAATAAGGTAAGTATCTGGACAGGAGTAATACATGTATTCTGTAATCTGTAAAATAAAGCATCAGTACAGAAGTATCAAGGATGAGTAAACAGGGTAGTACTAAACAGCGTGACATAGGGTTTATGGAAAAATGTTTCAATGTAAAGGCAAAGAAGAATTATCTTGAAGATTCAGAGAAAAAGACATACTTTAGAAATAATTTTCTATAAGAAGAATTGGAAAATGCTTGAGAAAATTTATCTTACTCCCCTAATGAAAGCCTAATAGTATGCTCAGTTTGAAGCAGAAACAGGGGCCAGTATTGGGACTAGTATGTCCTTGGCTACATGTACTAATTTTGATGTGGGATGGCTTAGACAATAAATACATTATTTTCTCATAAAACTAGAAGTACGGAGGCAAAGTGGATTGTATTGTAGGCTTTTACAGAGGCCAAGCTGTCATCAGAGCTTTTGTGTCCTTCCTACCTAATTGTGTTAATTCTGTGTTTTCAAGCTGGTTTACCTCATGGTCTCAAGATGGCTGCAGCAATTCCATGTGTCACATCCACCCACATTAACATCAACATGATAAAAAAGGGATGACTCTTCCTAAGCCTCTTTGTTATGAGAGAAAAGCATTGTGCAAAATCTCCCAGTCAATTTCTCCTCACATTGACCTGAATTGAATTATATAAATGTTCCTCAGGCAATTACTGAAATGGGAAATAAAACAACTATAACTGGTTTAGACAAATTATCTGGGGAGATTATGACATCCATTACAGGGTTATAGGGAAAGAAAAAGATGGGATGGTGTAGTAGGATATAGAAAGAAATTACCTAAAATAGAAAAGTTAGAATTCACATTGGAAACAGTAAAGAGCAGAAATGAAACTGAGAAAACTGGATTGGTGATAACAAGCTAAAGAAGGTCTCCCAGAGTTAGAAAGTTAAAAAAAAAAATTATGGAAGACAGAAAATAGAGACTGAAGTTGTGCTTATTATGATAAATCAAAAAAATTGATGAAAGACTAATCAGACTTAGGAAAGAACATTCATGAGGTGGAAACTGACTTGATCCTATAGATAAAGAATGACCCGTTATGTTCCAGGGAAAAGGAATAAAAAGAGACCCATGCTTAACATAGTCACATCCTACAAGTATATGGTCAGGAGATTAAAAAATTACATAAAAGGGGATAGAATTATACTAGCCTCAGACTTTTATTGCATGGTATTAAATTAAAAACAACAATGCCTCTAGAATATTTAAAAGAAAAAATATGACCCGAGAATTCTACATGTGTACCAGGATGGCCATTCTAGTTTGAAAGCAAAAGAGTAGCTGTGTTTAAGCTCTGAAAATGTATTCCTTATTTTCCTTTTCTTACAATCGAAGATATACTTAAGTGGATGACTCAAGGTGGAGAAAAGTGTGGCATTTAACTTTGTTGAAGTTAAGTGGTAGTGATTCAAGATTCATGTATTCACCTAAGATGTCATTCCACTGTAAAGACAACAGAAGAATTTTCTTGGGTATTAAAAGCTCCATTAAACGTAAGACTTATGTGTTCTTTCAGAGAAAGACACTCTTCAGTCACCTTGAGAAGCTAAGAATAGTATTCTGGTAACATAAAAGGATGATTGTGGGATATAAAATGACCTAATTGAATTAAAAATAACTATGGTAGTGTGATTATTCAACTGAATGTAAAATAAAAAATTATTTTAAATGGTGTTTTACATAGTAGAACAACATATAACAATAAGCCAGGTTCTTAAATCTCATTAAAATAAATAAACAAAACTGAGAACTGGGTAGGAAAAGAATAGCACAGGAGTGACAAATTCCTTCAGCAGAGAAATGATTCAGAAGTCTTCATTTCTTTTTGTCCTTGGAAAAGAGAGAAATACAGGTTTAGAAATATATGAGAAATTCTATCACTAGTAAAATTAAGAAAAACAAATAACTCCCCCAAACTACTAGAGAATAAAACAAAAAAATGATTGCAACAAAAATAAAAATAAAAACAAACTGTATGGAAGCACATCAAAACAGAAGATGTAAGATGAAATAAGATAAAATACCAATCCCTTCAGTAATGGTTATAAACATAAAATTTTAAAAACTGGTCTCTGTGCTGCTTCTAACAGCATGTCAAAGATGACTAAGAGAAGACGGACCAAGGGTATGCCAGAAAACCAGAGACAAAAAGAAGGAATTTAATTATTGATATTAGATAAAACATCCAAATCAAAAGTAATCATTGGAAATCGGATTTTTTTTACATTGATAACCTTTTCTACCCTAAACCAGAATAAAAATTTCAAGCATTTTATAGGGAAATTTATCCAAAAAATGACAATTAATATTTCAAGATAATTAATAACAAGGGAAATACAAATGGCTACTGAACATATCAAAACTCTTCTACCTCACTGAGATCCAAAGGAATGTAAATCGAAATAACAAGATGTCATTTTTTACTTTAAGATGCAAAATCTTAACTAATTGTGATAGTCAATTCATTTGAGGATTCCATTGGTAGGTACTCTCATATATGTACATTGACTCCAGCTCTGGAAAGCAGTTAAATGATGTGCAGAGAAACCTTTTATAGAGTTATTTTTCCCCAAATTTAGTAAAGAAATGAATGCTAAGGCAAAATCTGAAAAAGTAACAAATATATATATATATGTAATGATGTTCATCACACTTTATTGGTAAACAGTGAAAAACTGGAAACAAATATCACTGAAGAGGAAAAGGGTAAAATAAATTACATGTAACTTAATAACCACACAATATTATAAATATTAACATAATTTAATAATATATCATGTGATATTATGTAGTTCATAAAGAGATGTTTTTGAAGAGTTACCATTGCATTGAAAAATGTCTATGATTTACTGCTAAAGTCAAGAAAACTTGATGAACAGTTATGTAGTCTATATTATCACAACTACATAAAAATGCATATAAAATTTCAGGAAGAACATATGCCAAAGTGGTAATCATACTTGACTCTGGAAGGTAAAATTATAAGTGATTTCTTTTCTGCTTCCTATGACCTTTCTATATATCCTAAATTTCCTATTTCCAACTTTATTTTAAGAAAACAAAATAATTGAAAAGAAAAGGTATTTCTTTTCTATAACTCCAATTTCTTCCATTCTTTAAGTGTTCTCAAAGATTGTGGTGGTTTCGTAATCAAATTTATAGTTCTTTTACTCCCCTGAGATGTAATTTTTCTGAGACTGAAGGCTTAAAAAGGCTTTATATTCTCACACTATCTCCTTACCTATCTTGGTTTTCAATTTCCTCCTGACCATGTTTGCTCTCCCTTTGCCACTCTGGAGATCATTGTCCGGGTTGGAGAAGATGAAAGCTAAATAGGAGTTAGCTGAATCTCGTTTGCCTTTTGTCATCTTAGCATTGTACATTTGTTACCAGCAGACTGCCTTCCTTCATCTCTCCTTCTTGCTCTGAACTAAGCAAAAAGAAAAACGGTCCACTATTTTGTCTTCAAAAAGTTTTTGCAGACTTGAGCTCTTATTGAGTACTCAACATCCTCCTTAGACGTTCAAACCAATCTTCTGAGCTAATCTTTTATTTTATGTCCCTTCTTCCTTGACTCTCCTTCCCAAGTTCCCTTACAATCTGAGCTCATCAAAAAGTGTCCTTTGAAACTGCAGATGATTTTGTATCTGTCACCCTTTAGACCAGATCAGTCCATTTACCCACCACATGTGCTTTGGTCCATGCATATAAGTCACAGTTGCTAACTGTTTTTCTCTCTTCAGATATCTTCTTTTTCTGCCAACTGCTTTGGGTGATTTGCCCTTTTCCTTGACTCTTGGTGCTTGACCATGGTTCACAAATTCAAAACCCACAGTGGCCCAGCTGGTAAAATGTGCGCCTGGAGCGCCCAGAGTGTGCCTTCAGAGAGGACAGCCATTACTCACCCACCTCCAACTGACCGCCAAGCAGGATTCATGGCCCACTGTGGTCAACTCCCTGTTTTAAAATACACTGAAAATACAAGTGTGTGTGTGTGTGTGTGTGTGTGTGTGTACATAATTATGAAGTCTGAGAAGTCCTACAACCTGCCATGTACAAGCTGGAGACTCAAGAAAGCCAGTGGTATAATTCAGTCCAAGTCTGGTAGCCTGAGAACCAGGGGACCCAGTGGTTTATGTCCCAGTTTGAGGACTGGAGACATTGAGATGGAATGTCCCAACTGAGCGATGAGGCAGGAAAAAAAGGGGTGAATTCCTTCTTCTTCCCACTTTAGTTTTACTCAGACCCTCAATGGATTGGATGATATTGACCCGCCTTGGGGTCCACTAATTCAAATGCTAATCCCATCCAGAAGCAACCTCACAAACACACCCAGATACAATGTTTAATCTTTGTGCCCTATGGTCAGTCAAGTTGACACATAAAATTAACCATCATACATAACTCGTTTATTTTCCCATACCATCCCCTCTCACGTTTGCCATTCAGATTTCAACTTCCTTAAAAAATATCTTCCATAGTTCTAAATCCTCCAAACTCTTGCTGTCACTAATCCATATGGTGGATCTGTATGTTGGGGGGTGGGTGTCTGTTTATATAAGTGTGTACTATGTGTATGCGGTTACATAAAACTGTGAGGCAAAAGACAGAATATTTTGCTCGTTACCCCAACACTGTTCTCTGCTCTGGCCTGGGATCTTGTGTGATTACATAGTCAGAATTTAGTTTTATTGGGTGTCAAAGTCCTCATGGTCCTCAGTCACACTGCGTGACTAAGGCCATCAACAGACTCTGGAGACACGAGGTCAGATATGTTTAGTCATGGGCCCATCGGCTCCCCTCCCACCCTTGTTGTCACTTCGTCTTCTGCTCCAGAGTCCCCTCATTTCTTCATCCTTTAGCTCTGTCCCGTGCCTTTACCCTGACCTCGCGTCTGAGACTTGTTGACTGAATTTGGCTCTTTCATTTTGACGTTTGGTCCTTTCCGAGAATAAGACTTTAAGTCACCTTTTGGTGTTTCCTTCTCTTGACTACAGCAGGTTATTACATCAACCCTGGTTCAGTGCTGGATGCCCTGAATAGTGTCATAGGTGAATATTCTCTGATACCCAGTAAAGGGCAGTCATCTCCTGAAGACTCCACCCCCTGTACATTAGAAAATGCACTTTCCCTACACATTTAAGAAAAATAATCTCCCTGAAATCTAAGGTCACAGTTGATATTATTATTATTAGCTTATTTGTCGAATATTTTAATTATTCTAACCACTGTCCTAAATGCTTTACAAGTAGTAACTCACAACACCACAATGAATTAATTTTATCATTCCTGTTTACAGAAGAGGAAACTGAGGCATAGAGTGAGCTAGCCAGCTAGTGTAAGAAGTGGAATTTGAATCTTGTAAGTTGGGCTCCAGAGGTATGATCTTAATAACTGGACAGTATTCTCTCTCTCATCTTACATTGTTATAAACTCAAAGATGGCATAATCATTTTCTCCCCAGGTCCCCATCACTTTTATGTCTTCATCAGTTCTCATTGTTGATCAGAACTCGGTGCCAATATCATTTCCTCTCACTTCTGCCTTTATCACCCTCTGCCTTTTGAGCAATGAGACTATCAGCAGGGCACGTCAAGAACTTTCTGATGCTCTGCCTGTAGCAGAATAAGGCTTCCAGCAGCTTTATTGATAGTTGAAGCTACTTTATCTTGCCTCAGCACCAGTTTTGTGATTTATTGATCATTTACTTTTTATCTCAAAGCTCTGAACTGTGCTTCTAAAACAGCATCAATATATTTTTTTTTCATTTTTAGCCAGATCATACTTCCACTTTATAAATTGTAAATTTCCATCTAGATTAATAGTGTGTTTATATGCAATGCTACTTCTCTTTCCCTTTACTTCTAAGTTTCTCTGACTAACCTCATAAGCTCACTCAAGACTTGAACAACATTTCTATTTCTGTGATTCAAAAAATCTCTTTAGCAGGGAGGGTACAGCTCAGTAGAGCACATACTTAGCATGCATGAGGTCCTGGGTTCAATCCCCAGTCCCTCCTCCAAGTATAAATAAATAAACAAACCCAATTATCTCCCCCTCATTAAAAAGAGAGAGAGAGAGAGAGAGAAAATCTCTTTATCCCTAGGTCCACTGCAAATCCCAAGCTGCAAAGATGCATGTGCAAATTATCCTGGACAGCTCCACCCCCAGACACCTCAATGCACCATAAACTCTCCCCAATTAGCTGCTCCTTCTCTTCTCCCAAATTTTCCATCTATCTAGTTGTTCCAACAAGAAATATTGGCCCCATTTCTCTGTGCATCTTCACAAGAAAATATATTAAAATAGTTACCATCACACCCATTTTTACTTCTCACACACTGTTCTTTGCTCAAGTAGGGTTCTGTGCTCACCACCAAAACTGACACTGCACCGGTGAGCGTCACCAACTTACCTATCGGTGAGCCCAACGGTCACTTTTCTGGCCTCACCACACTTTACCTCTTAGGCACATTTGATGCAGTTAGTTACTGCTTTCTCCTTTTGGATTTTATGATGCCACGCTCTCCTGGATTTCTTATTCTCATATCGGTTCCCTCTTCTCAGGCTTCTTGGCTGACTTTTCCTTGGGTTGGCCTCTAAAATACTGAAAGTTCCCAGAAATGAGTCCTTCACTATTAGTTTTTTATTGCTGCTATAAAAAATTACCACAAACTTAGTGGCTTAAGACAGCATAAATTTATTACCTTACTGTTCAGAAGTCTGACACAGGTCTCCCTGGACTAAAATCAACCTGTCAGCAGGGCTATGTTCTTTTTTGAAGGCTCTTAAAGTAAACCATTTTCTAATATTTTCCAGCTTCTTGCCTGCATCTCAGCTCATTTACTTTTCCCCCTATCTTCAAAGATCTGTCCAATCTCTCTCCAAACCTCCTTTTGTAGTCAGGTCTTCCTCTGACCATAGCCAAGAAAAGTTCTTCACCTTGAGGCCTCACATGATCACCTTGGGCTCACCTGGATAATCAAGGAAAATTTCCCCATCTCAAGGCCCTTAAATTAATCACATCTGCAAAGTCCCTTGTGTCATGTAAAATAGCATATTCCAAAGTTCTGTGGATTAAGGCCTGGAAATCTTTGGGGGCCCATTATTCTGTCTACAACATTAGCCCTCTTTGCTTTTCTCTATGGAGGAGATCCTCTGAATCCCACAGTTTCAAATGCCACTTGTGTGGTGATGACAGCCACGTTTATATCTCCAACCTTGACTTCTCTGAGATTTCAATCTGTATGCCCAAGGGCTTACTTACCTTACATTCCCCCCAGCCTGTCTTCTCCAAATTGTCATTATTTCTACAAATGGCACTATCTCACATCAGATCAAGAACTAAATTTGTTGGTCTTATCTGCCTTCTTTCTTTCATCCCCAATTCTAATTAATCATCTGAAGGTCTTAATACAGACCCTCCCTTATTTAATTCACCATCTCCCCTGTAGCCACAACTAGACCAAGCCACAGTGTCAGTGCTTTCGTAACTCTGCTTTTTTTGGGTTTTTTTAAGTTTTTAGTTTATTAATCCTGTCATGGAAAATCTGCACAATCACCACAGATACAGTCACTACAGAATCTTTACTCCTTCTTTTTGCCAGCACCAACATTGGCCTTCACAGTCCCCCTGACTTTCTTCATCCTGTTCTTCCATTCATTTCTCTGTTTCCTTGAGGTCTTGTACAGGCCATGACTTGCAAGCCTGTGTTTGAATTCATTTTTCTTCGCCTAATCCAAGGAATTGTCGATTATGCCAAAGCCAGTTGTCATGCCACCACCAAAATGAGTTCTGAATCTGAATACAAAGATGGCCTCTGGCGTGGTCTTGTACATTTTGGCTAGTTTTTCCTGAATTTCTGTCTTAGGTACTGTTGCCTTCCCAGAGTGAAGGACATCGATGACCATTTGTTTCTGCTGAAGTGGTTGGATGGGCATGAACTTCCTGGTCTGGATAGTTACTGTGTCATTCATGATGGCAGCTGATCTCCAAGCAGCCAGGGAGGAAAAGAGCTGTAACTTCACTTTCAAGTTCTCTCTTGATCCCCTAACATTCACCTGGCATTTAAAAAGATCCTTACAAAAGAGTAATATTTGCAAATAGTAAATTAGATTATGTTGCTTCTCTAGTGAACGCCCTCCAGTGGCCTCTCATTGATGCCATAAAGTGCCTCATGACCTGCCTCTTTGATGGAACCCTCCACCACTCTCTTCCTCTTTTATTGAGCTTCAGCCACACCACCAGCCTTCAGTCTCTGCCTGGACCACGGCAGCTTTGCTTCCTGCCTCAGGACCTGTGCACTCTGTCTGGAATCCTCATTTCTCAGATCCTGACATAGTTGGTTAATTGTTGTCATTCACTATCTCCCCTTGACTATTCATAGTATCAAGGCCTTCCCCAACCATGACCAGGTCATCTAACGTCCATCTCATTCTCTATCCTGTGACTTTCTTTCAACTCCTTCATAGCACTGATCACTATCTAAAATTATCGTGTTTATTTATATCAATGTCACTGAAATTTACATAAAGTAAATACGCATATTTTATGTACACAGTTTGACCAGTTCTGACAAATACCTACACCTGAACAGCTACCACCTCCATTAAGAGGTAGAAGATTTTCACCTCAGAAAGCTCACAAATGCTTCTTGGCAGTCAAGCCCCATACCCACCCGGGTAGCCTCTGATCTGAGTTTTTGAAGCCATTCTTCTCAGTTTTATTCCTCCAGAGCATCCGTCAAATACAGACAGAGTGAGAACCACTTAGGTAATTTAAAATGTTGTAGTAGTTCATATAGGTTTGTTCTAGAATGCCATGTAGCTCCATAACTCTATAATGTCTGCTTCCTTTTGCTCAACTTAATGTCTTTGAGTGTTGTCCTTGTTGTGGCAGTAGTCCCCTTTTCTCCATTTCTAATGGTGTGTAGTATTCTATTTTATGAAAATACAACAGTTTGTTTATCCATTCTCCTATTGATGTTGCACTGTTTCCAGATTTTAGCTGTTTTGAGAAAAGCTACTATGAACCTTCATGCACAAGTCTTTTTGAACACATATTTGTATTTCCTTTAGGTGATACAGTAAATTAATATTTAACTTTATCAAGAAACTGCTTGATTGCTCTCCAAACTGTTTGGCCCATTTGTATACGACTTCCCACGATGTAGAAGAGTCCTGGTTGCTCCGCATTCTCATCAGTACTTGGTATTTTGGTCATTTTGTTTTAGCCATTCTGGTTGTATCCTATGAGAGCTTTTATTTGCACTTTATTGATGATTCATGATGATGAATATCTTTTCAAGTGCTTATTGATCATTTGTACGTTTTCTTTTATATAGTCCACTGCAGAATTTTCCCTTTTAAAAATTAAGTTGTCTTCTAATCATTGAATGGTAAGGTTTCCTTATGCATTCTGTGTATGAGTTCTTCATCATGAATGTGTGCTGCAAATATTTTCTCCCTTACTGTTGCTTGGTTCTTGATTTTCTTAATAATGTTCAAAACAGAAGGTTTTAATTTTGATGAAATTCAATTTATGCTTTTTCCTTTTATGGCTATTGCTTTTTGTATCCTCTTTACAAAAATTTTGCCTCCTCATAGTATCAAGGAATTTCTCCAATGCTTTCTTCCTGAAGTTTTATAATTACAACGTTTATGTTTATGCAGTTTTTCTCATGATCTCTCTGTCTGTCTCTTATTCTTTCTTCTTTTCCTAATTTTTTGCTCTCTTTTCTCTCTCATCTCTTCACATGAAAAGTAGAGCACTTTGTTTGATCTCGGTTTCTACCTTATTTCTCCTCTTCTCCGATACCTGTCAACAAAACAGAGGTTAGTAGTGGCAAAACCAGAAAAAAGATGTTTCCTTTTTTTTTTTGAAAAGTAGGAAGATGAAGTGGGAAAAGGGGAGGATTAGATATGCTTCTACATTTTTTTTCTTCTTCCTCTTTTGCACAAGGAGCTTGCAAGTCCATTTCAAAAGAGATAGTACTTAGACAGCAGGGGACACAGACGGGTGTGAGAAGATGGTGAAAAGCTGGATGATGAAAGAAGGGGAAGGAGACAAGAGCCAGAGAGACATGTGCCCCAGTTTATAATGCGTAACCCCAACAGAGCAGATGGGACGTTAACACCTGAAGCACATTTTGTGTTATGTGTAGCTTGTTTTTACATACAGTTCATTTTTCCCGTGGCCAGGGCAGACCAACCTGACCAGTAGAGGAAAAAAAAGTAACATTGCAATTACAGTGTGAATGTCTTATTTCCATGCTCTTTTTTGACAGGATCTCCTGCTACACTCCGTGTCTCCCCATTCATCTTGTAGAGCCCCTACAAGTCACCTCATTTATTGGGTTCCCAGGCCCAGCCCTAACGGGTAGACAGTTTTCCTCTTCTGCTATGCGGGCACAGCCTTCAGTAGGTGATGTCTGCTGCCTCTGACTCCCTTTGAAAGTGCTACCATTACTATTCACACCATCTTCCGGCGCAGCTTGCCACAACAGTGCTGCGCCACGACGTTCGGAAGCTGTTCTGCTCAGCCAAAAAGACACTGCTGTGCCCCCAGTGTGCCACTTCTCTTGATGTAGCAAGGACAGCCTGCATTTTCTGCTCATTTAGGAAGAATTTCTCTTCCTTACCTCTGTGTATTACTACTGTATGTGAGTCCAAATAACAGTTTATCCTATACTCTGAACTTCTTAAGAAAATAGTTCTTTCCACCTGACTTACAGTTTCTGTTCCCAGACAGGACTCCTTTACTCAGGCTCTGTGGATCATCGTTTTTTTTCCCTGAGGGTCCAGTTTGGGAGACTAGGCTGAGGGACAGATAACATCCTACACTCGCAGCAATCCCCTTCCAGGATACGGCCCTGGGAACGGGCCACCCACAAGTGACCCAGTCCCTCTCTACATAGGAAGAGTTTGCTGCCAGAAGCACCTCAGCACCAAGGGCTCCCTTGCCCCTCCTTCCATTCATGCTCAGCCATTCCAGGTCATATTTAACTAAATTGTGTAAAAAGATGCATGCAATTCTCATTCTATCATGTGACATCCATTGCTACCATTAACTAATCCTTTTTGTTTTCTTGTAAAGTACTGAGTTAACAGATGATTTATTGTGTGCTTTGGAGATACTTGGCTTCGGTGAACTCTAAATGACAACTGTAGACAATATTCTGGTTACACTGGGTAAATAGTGCCTATTAAAGTATGGTGCTCTCAGCTTTTTCCTTCCTTCTTTTCCTCTTCTCTTCCCGCTTCCCTTCCTTCTTACTTGTTTCTTCCCCAAATAAATCCTTTGTTGAAGGCAGCAGAATTCCACATTAGCCTTGTCAGCCATATAAATGGTTAACATGGTTGTCTCAATATGGAGTCATCTACCACCCTGTGAGTCACATTTCCCTTGGCTGGTGATGGATAACTCCCAGATGCTAGAATCTGTGGGTCATCACTGTTGTCCACGGTAATGTCAAAGGAAGGCAGTGTTGCTTCTGAGGTTGGACTTCAACCTCTATGATCTGTTTCTCAGTCTTTTTCATTATCATGCTCCTCTTCCTGCCCTTCACCCTACCAGGAGACTTTTTAGTTTTTTTTTCTTTTTTCCTCCTAATTACCTCCTCCATCCCCTGTGATATTTTAATACCACCGATATACTGTTTATCTGTTTATATACCATGGCCATCTGACTACTATAATAACTAAGGTTTTTCACTCCCCCACCCACCAGGAACTGATTTTTACCATTGGGGTGATAGCAATCCCCATGTAGAATCCATGCTCTATGAAAAGAATGGCATGAGTGCTGGGCAGCTCTGATAATGCTGAGTATCTTTTTTTTTTCTCTTTTGGAGGAATGAGGTTTGATATAACAGAATGATTAGAGACTTGAGAGTTAGGGAGATAGGAGTTCTGGTTTTGCCATTACCAGCTGTGTGATCTTAGGAGTCTCTGAGCTTTATTTCATAAAAAGTAAAATGTAGGAAAGTATACTTTGTTCATAGGATTGTTTGGGGATTACATTTTAAATTCTCTATGCAATGCTTTTCAAGTAAGTTTAATTCCCCAGTAATTATTTTAGGTTATATTGGTCAACTCATCAATTTATTGAGGCTAATTACCCTCCATTTTCTTGGAATCATAATTCTTTCTGGGTTATTTCACACACTGTCTCTTATGTCCATCTCCATAAAATACTGCAACTTATACAGACCTTCTTAGAACAGGTTCATTTTCCCTTCTGGAAGGGAAAACAGTTTACGTTTACAGCTCTCCCAACCCAGGTCACATCAGGTAGGAAGTCAAACAGAACACAGGTATGTTAAGGAAACAATTCCAAAGATATTCATATTTCCTGGGTCTCAAATTGAACAATAACTTTTTGGGTCTCCACTGGACATTTTGGAGCTTGCTCAGTAAAATTCACTTTTTATACTTCAAATAGCTATTTATAGTATGTTTTTATACTTCAAATAAGTATTTGAAGTAACTATTCACCAGAGGTTCTTGGGAACTTTCTTTTAAACCTACATTTAAACCTTCTTAATCCTTGCTACTCAAACTGTGATCCACAGATCAGCAGCTCCAGTGTCCCCTGGGAGCTTGTTAGAAATGTAGAATCTCAAGTCATAGCCAAGAACTACTGAAACAGGATCTTTACTTCAGTCAGATTCCCAGCTGATCTGTATGCACAGCAAAGTTTGAGAAACATTTTGCATGATCACTTTTCTTCCTCTAACTTCATCCAATGGTTATTCATGTTTTAATAACCCGTAATGAATGCTACTTGCAAATATTGTTTTTACCTAGTCATACCAATTAACACCATTAACTACGTAATACTGCTAACTGAGTGCTAAACTCAGCCTTCTTCAGTAAATATGTTATTCACTGACCACACCCATAGAGTAATTCTAAACATTAGTATGCTTACGACCCACTGGGAAGCCTGCCAAAAATTCAGGAGATTGCTCACACAGATATTAGATACATTAGATCTAAAATGATGTTCAAGGATCTGAATTTTCCGCACTGACTTAAGATTTTCCTTCTGCAAGTGGTCCATGGGCCACGGTTTATGAAAAATGGTCTTATACTATAACATTTTTTAAAGTACCTTGCCTTTTCCTATCCCTTTAATCATGCTAATTGATAGGAGTTTCTGGCCACTAGTATAGAGGTCTACATTAAATGTGCAGAAAGGCCAGGCAACAGACACAGAATCAGCCTTTGTAGAACACTTCCTGGTCTCACTCTGATGTTCTTTTTATCCTCTCTGTTTGATGTTATAACTCTGCTCTGGAAAAGAACATGTGAGAGTGGCTGAGGCTGCAGAAAATGTACTGCAGTACTTATTAATGAAGGGGAGCTGTTTCCATCACTTACTCCCTCTGTGCTCAATAAGAACTGCAAAGATCACTGATATTTATTATAATATTTAAACTATTTTTATAGTTGTGAGGGAAAGGAGGAGGGGAAAGTTTAAAAAATCAGATATGTCACGATGCTTGGAGGAGAATTTTAAAGTAATTCTTAACCTAGTAGTATATACTATTTTGTATATGTTGGGCTGTAAATAGTTAATTCACAGCCATAGCACACTGCGTATTTTTTCCACCAGAATTAAGGTAACTGGTAAAATGCATTCAAAGTCTTTCAAAAGTTGACGTGCAAAGAAGACAAGACATTAATAGAAGTACAGTGTGCAGTTTTAAAGATAGCAGATAGTCTTTCTCATCTTCCTTCAGAAACAGAAGATGAATAATCACGACCTTACACAAAAGTCTCTTTCAGAAAGACTAAATGTATTTAGGAACGGCTGTTACTTAGAGATGGAAAAGAAATAAAGTAGCAAAAGTTGGTAGCACATATTATATGAAAGGATTAAATAACCTTCTGTATATTTATGCTATATAAAAGACTTTTGTGTTCAATAGGAAGGCTCAATCAGGTAAGAAAACCAGGGCCAGCGGGGATATCTGCCATTGAACCATGTTGGAATTGCCTCCTGGGGGCAGGTAGCGCAAATCTGACTTGAGCTACTAGAGCTATCTTTGGCGATTCCTGTTGAAGAACAGGATCTTCTTCAACACTAGACAATCAGAAATGGAAATGAGAATGATTTTTTAGTATTTATTTATCTATATATCTGGAGGAAACGCAAGTAACTTTAAGGTCCCTTCTCCATTTAAATCCAATTTGATTCACAAGACTCTACGGGGGCGTTTCTGGAAGCTATTTTACAAGTAACGTGTTAGCAAATAATGAAGGTAGGATGACCCTGCAGGAAGAAGTGTAGGGCAGAGTCAGAAAGCTGGAGTCATGAGGAAGCAGACAGGCTATTTAAGGATAGATCTAGAAAGGAGACTATAAGCCCTGAGAAAGGATTTTTCTCATCATGAGTTGTTAATACAAAACAGGTAAAAATGTATTCTGCATCATCCAAGTTCCCAGGATCTGTCCTCATCAGGAAAGCATGCTTACATTTTCTATAAAGAGGTGGTTATTAAAAGTAAGATTATCAACAGCACAGCCAAGGGACTACAGCCGATTTCCCTAATCCTTATAATGTGATTGGTAAAAATCACATGGGGTCCCTGGAAAGTGACTAGATTGACATTTTCTCTGGTGCAGCTTTGTTAGAGATTTTGACTCAGCTTTAAACAAGTTGTGTTTTCTTTTGGCTAGGCAGAGAGACAGTGTTTCTGTTTATTTTCCAAGGTACATGTTTTTCCTTGTCCACATCTGGTCTCACACAGAACGATTACTCACATTAGCTTTTTGGATTTTTAAGACATTATGATTTACACCTTTCAAGTAACTCTTTGCGGCATCAGCTATGTTTACCGCTAGACTGAGAGCTTTAGAGTGAGTGTTTTCAAGGCCTCTCAGCTGCCCTTGCATCCTAGTTATCAGAGGTGCCGAATGGACCCCAGTGGATTGTACTGACCCGGCTTTATTCAAACTCTTGGGATGAGAGAGCTCCCTGAACACACCAGGGTCACACCAGTTACAGATACGAACATCTGCTGAATAAAGCAAAAAATATATATGTAAGGTGCCTGGATAAAAGAAGTTAAAGTTAGATTTTTAGTTGATAGGTTTTGCTTAGAAGGCTTTTAGAATTAAAGCAACCTACTGGGTGAATTTAAAAATAAAAGTAAGACAAAATTGGGTAGTATTCAAAAGGAAACAGAGCACTGAAATTCAGATTCATAGATAAATTTAGAACTTTGCTAATTATTATATAGGAAATAGCTCTACAAAAAAAGTATAGAGTTTCTCCTACAGTTATTAGCATTTTTCCAAAATCAGAGGCAAGGAACTCTTTGACTTTCAAGAGGGAGAATTGCTTAGGGAGGTGGGTGCAATGGGGCCTGTGGGAAATAGTAACACATCTTTTCTAACGGGGGTGAGATGGCTCTGGGATATCCATCGATACTTAGGTATCAGTGCATTACAGGGAGTACTTTAAGGCAGAGACTTGTTGGAATGTGCAACAGGCTCACCCTAAAGTATGAGACCTACAGGTGAGGGTGTTTAAAGTTTTGTGAGAGAAAAGAGAAGTCAAGCTAAGGTCAGTATAAACCACTAAGGCTATAGGAGGGCCCATGGCCAGAAAAGAAATTGAGAATGAAGACGCTATTACAAAATAAGCTTCATTGCAAGGCTATAGAGCACCATTAATGTATGCAAATGCTATTAAATGCATGGAGGGTTTTGTATAATAACAAATATTGCATGGCGTTATTTAAATCTGATATTATTCCCCACATTTACTTGGTAGTTTTCTGAAGGGAGGCTCAGCAGTACGAGGTTAACACAGTCCTCAGCAAGCTGGAGCCGTTGAAAATAATAGTTGGTACCTTCCATTCAAATTAAGGGATCAGGCAGAGCCCCAGGATGCTTTCCTGGGAAGCGGCTGCGAAGCATAAGCCTTATCTATGAGGACCCTGTATGGAGACAGGAAACACGGGTACTCCTCTGTGCTGTCCTTGATGCCGCCCTCGAGCAATGATGGCATGCAGTTCTTGTTGTGTTGTGTTGTGTTGTGTTGTGTTGTGTTGTGTTGTGTTTGGCAATGAGTTTTGTGTGTGCATGCCCTGAGACGGATCAGTATAATGGTTTCTGGTCAATGCTCATTGAAGTCTTAGTGTAATATCCTTTAAAACATTCTTTGTGTCCCTCCCACTCCTCCCTCAAAAAGCCAAAATGGGGAGAATATAAATTAACAAAAGGAAAATAAATTAGAGTAGCAAATGTAAAAGCAAGACAAACTCCAAATGAGAATAAGTTTCTGGACAGGGAAAAAAAAAAGCCAAATGAATAACAGTGGGAGCATTATGTACCTAATTAAACATGATATTTAAATTTGGGGCAGTGGGTTACATTGGAACACTGACATTTGGCAAGAGGAATTCGTTTGCATGAAGAAATCAGGGTTGTCATCCAGCGCTGTTGTCGCTTTAGTAAGTCTTTAAATTCCCATCTTTTCCCTCTGTACTTTTCCATCACATGCAGCACATTATAACCAGATCAGTGGGGCAGCCAAGAGAGCAGAATTTCTATTTCAAAATGAACGTTGATAGTTGATAGCCTAGCAGCATAATGAACCACGTTGCTGGGGGAGAGTCCAAGTTTGTACAGATTGTTCGCGTCTAAACAGTGACCCTCCCAAGCCTGAAGATTTCCTCAGTAATCCCAGATGGCCGGTGCCGTGGGAGGCCTCGTGAATCAGCCCTCCCTGGGCTGCTGCTGGGAAGGTGGAGAGGCCACCGCGCCGGCTTTCCTGTGACAGTGAGGGAGGCCCTGTACACCCCACTCAGGGACACATGATTCCACCCACTGTGACGTCGGGCACATTCAATCCACATTTTCCTCTCATTAACTTTCGTAAGCCATATCCACGTTTTCAAATTAAGCGTGTTGCCTTCGCACAGATAATCTGTGTTTTCTGCACCATGGAGACGGCAGGGGTGAGACATACTGTTGTTGAGGGGGAAATGCCTGGCAATGACATAGCTTATGTTTATTAAGTGCTTTCTGTGAGCAAAGCATTAGGCTAAGCGCCTTTCATGCATTATGTCATTTAATCACAACGGAATTCTAATGAGTTAAATACTATTACAACCTTCACATTAACGAAAAGGACACTGAGGTTTATAAAGCTTAAATAACTTGCCCAAGTAGCAGAGCTGAGATTTGAACCCAAAACTTGTCTGATGCCAAATCCCCTGCTTTTAACCACAGTGTATTAACTTTCCTTCAAAATATCTAGGAGCAAGAAAGACCTAAAATTTGTTGCTAAGGTCTCTCTGGCAATACTTGAATGTCTCTTGTTACTATAACATGCTTCTTTTAGAATTCAGTGAAGTATGAGTCATCTGGTAGAACATTCTGTTCTCATACAGACTGGGGAGGAATGTGAGCAGTCACGTGGACGGTTCCTTGCCTCTCAGCGTTTGATCCACATTTTCAATGCCATCTTCCCTGCGTAACCTTTTCCAGGAAACCCTCCCCCTCAAAGTCAGTATTAAGCACTCTCTCCTGCGCAGTCCCCACCATACGTTAAGCCTAGTGTTTCCTCTCTTCTCCGCACTTCTTTGAGGTTTCTAGAGGGCGAAGTCTGTATCTTGTTTGTAGCTTTATCTCCAAAGCACAGCTCCAGGGCAAGGAGAGATTGTAGAACTGAGTTAAATCTCGTTTAAAACATACTGCTTCTATTTCATATATTTAGATGTTTTTATTTACACTTTAAAAGTGCCTAAGAAATGAGAGGAAAGAACAAAGGCCAAGTCAGTTGATTTATTTGTATAAACTAATACTAGCCCTGACCAGGTGCGTCTACCCAGGTCAGTCATTTGTCACGTGGGCCCCAGGGGAGAGCCCTCCGATGACTCTGTTGGGATTCACAGTCGTGTAGAGCTACCACTGGCACAGGGCTTGCCACTGCCAACAGGCCAGCACCTCCCCTCTCACATTTGCCACAGTGAATTCAAGCAGTCGTTCAAACAGCGTCGTTTGACAGAGTCGTTTGTATACTGAACAGTGTAACAGTAAGTTGGACAGGGATCGGAAGACTAGGGGGGTGGTTTCAGGAGAGGGAAGTTACAAAGATAAACATAACGGCAAAAGTCCCCGTTTTCAAAGAAGTCATTTTCTATTAGAGAAAACATGCAGAATTTTGTTCCCACCTATATTTAGCATTTATTTTGTTCTGACTTATCACAAAAGCAATTTTTATTTGCATAACACTTGACAGTTTATGAAGCACGATCACACTCATTTATTGTTTCATTTTGTGTTCAAGACAGGCCCCCAACCAGCGTCCTGCTGGTGCTGAAGATGGAACACACTGTTGCTTCCTGAATCCCATCTCTGGGAATTAGAGACCACCAGCGGAAGGTCGTGCTAATTTAAGATCACGCTGATGCCACAGAGAAGAGGCTGAGCTTTTGTTAGAGACATTAAAGGAGCACGTCCTAGGCTAGACTTCTATATTGTAATAAATCAGTCACTGGTTCCATTTTTAGCTCTTAGTCTAAGGGAAAAAAAAATTTCTTACTTTAAAAAACAGGGATATATTAACCATACCAACTCTTTCATGCTCGATCACAACTTCTCATTGTGATTCTGTCTTCCTGTTGAGATGCTGCACCACAGGCCATTTCTGCACAATTGTAGCCAGCTGTCATCAATAAAGTCAAGAAAACAGGGCAGAAGATTTTTACAGTGATTGTTGTTTCGTTTTATCTTCAAGAAAGCAAAGCAGAAGGCAAAGAACTCTGACAACCAGAAAAAAAGCTCTTACAGATAAATGGCATGTTTACATCCATTTTTTTCCCCTATCATAATAAACCCAAATCAGTTTCCTTCTAATTGATAAACGTTGATTGTATTTGAGAGAATGACACATGGCTTCAAGGATCAGTTGAGTCAATTTTATTAAGGCCCAAAGGGGTGATAGAAGATTAACGTTTGCCTTCTTGGGACTGGCTGAGCCACCCTCTTCCCAAGAAGGAAGCACGATATAACTCATGCAGCTGAGACAGTAAAGATGAGTTCCTCAACCGGTTGGACCCTGAGGGTCACACACCCCAGGGACAGCACTGTCAATGCAACCGTATCTCACCGAATACTAATGCAGCCATAAATTTGAGGAAGCTCCAGGCGCGATCATTTCTTTTTTGAAATGGCAACTGATTCACCCACCTTGGGAAAAAATAGATTTTGGAAGAAAGTCAGAAAGTTAAGGCGTATATTTGCTTGCTCAACAATGTATTCTCCTCCAACGTAGAAATGACCCAGCAGTACAATTAGCACCAAAATATTCCCCACCACACAAGTCCCAGGAAAGAAGTAAAAATACTGACAAAGGAAACGTGCTTCATCACCTTTTAGCAAAAGAGGAACAGCTAAAAGTGAGTATCCAGGCTCTTGATTGGGTTATTTCCACTTTCCAAGTCCAAAGAAACTAAAAGACTATGAAATGCTATCACTGGAACAGGTAGGTAGACAGCTTGGATATACAGCTCCTAAAGTATCCGTTGAAAATCAATAATTAAATTATTTCCATTTTAAAACATCACTTCCTATAGGAGGAATAACATTCGGAGGAGGATGACCTTTTCTTTCTCATTAGGTGCAGAGAAAATAAGCTGACAGAGCATGAGCTATTTAGAGGAGACTAGGCATACCTTCCTGAGGAGGGGAGAACATTAAATGACTGGGAAAAAATTTCTCTCATAGTCTTGGAAAATGGGGTATATTTTCTGTTAGAATGGATCTAATTGCAGTTCTGATTAGGTAGGGACAAAGAAGTTTGTTTTGTTTTTTTTTAAAGAATATTTTATCCCCATAACTCTTTTTAAAATTAATTTTTGAGGTAATTATGAATTCACATGCAGTTATAAGAAATAATGCAGAGGTACCACCTTTACCCAAAGTCCCCCAAAGGTAAGTAACATCTTGTAAAACCACACTCCAGTGTCACTACCAGGATCTTATGTTGATACAGTCAAGGTATAGAACAGCCCATCACCACAAGGATCCCCTCCCTTGTACTTTTATAGCCACATTTGCCTTTTCTTCTCTCCCTGTCCCTCACCCCTGGCAACCACTAGTTTCTTTTCCATTTCTAAGATTTTTTTATTTCAAAAGTGTTGAATCATACACTATGTAGCTTTTTGATATTGATGTTTTTCACTCAGTGGATTTCCTGGAGATTCATCCCAGTTGACGTGTGTATCCATCACATGTTCCTTTTTCTTGCTGAGGAATCTTCTGTGGTGTGGCTGTGACACAGTTTGTGTTCACCATTGAAGGACATCTGGATTGTTTACAGCTCTTGGCTACTATGAATAATGCTGTTACGAGCCTTCATGTACAGGTTTTCACATGAATGTAAGTTTTCCTTTCTCAGGGGAAAAATGTCCAGGAGAGCAATTGTTGAGTTGTATAGTGGTTGGGCATTTAGTTTTATAAAAAACTGCCAAAATGTTTTCCAAGGTGACTGTACCATTTCACATTTTCACCTGCATTTATTGCTGTCATTCTTTTTTATTTCAGCCATTCTGATTGGTGTTTATTGGTATCTCATTGGGGTTTTAGTCTGCATTTCCCTAATGGCTAATGTGGTTGAGTATACTTTTTGCTTCTGTGTGTGGCCTCTGGTGAAATGTTTATTCATGTCTTTTGCCTATTTTCTGATTGGACTGTTTGGTTTTTTTTTTTAACTGCTGAGTTTTTAGAGTTCTTTAATATATTTAGTTAGTAATCCTCTGTCAGATATGTAATTTGAAAATATTTTTTCCCGGGGGAGTAGCCTGTCTTTTCATTCTCTTAACAGAGTCTTTGGAATTCAAATATTTTAAATTTTGTTGTGATTCAAATGATCAGTTTTTCCTTTTATGGTTCATGTCTTTGAACATTTTGTTTAGCTCTTGATCCTGAAGATTTTCTTATTTTTTTCCTGAAAGTGTTTTTATAGTGTAAGATTTTACGTTTAAGTCCACGATACATTTTGAGTTAATTTTTTTATAAGGCGGCAGTTCATTTTTTGCCAAAGAATATTGAATTGTTCTAGAACCATTTGCTGAAAAACTATTTTTCCCTTTTTTGAGTTACTTTTGTAACTTTGAATGATCATATCTTTTAATACCTAAGAAGACACAAATTTAACTAAATTTTCTTACACTTAAGAAAAGCAATTGTTCATGTGTAGAGTGCTAATTCTGTGTGTGGGCATTGTTCTCCGCTCTTTATGTATCTTTACTCATTTACTAGTCTCCATAACTTGTAACTCATTTAATTGCCTTAATAACTCGTTGAGGTGGGCAATATTGTTCCCATTTTACAGATTAGGAGCTTGAAACATTGCCAGGTTAAATGATTTGCTCAAAATCACAAAGCTATTAAGTTGGCAGCTAGAATTTGAACCAGGAAATGTACCCCCAGAGATTGGGCTCTTAACCTTTGTGAGAACTGTGTTGTTTACAGTGTGCCGATGTTTAGCAAAATAGCGAACATTTTGCCATTTTCCTCACTATTATCCCAAGGCATTTCACCCCGTGTAGGAATGACTCTCTCCACACATCCCCGCTTTCAGGTTTCATGTTTTTGATGTATTATTCATATTAAAACCCTCATATCCATGAAAGTACAGCTTAAGAATCAAAGAGCTTTCAATTATTTTAAAAATTTGGAGTCTGTTTCACAAGCTGAAGCTCTCAGTGTTGACACCTTGACCTTCCTGTTACCTGCCAACCAACTCTTTTCCATAGAAAAGGAAAAGGGCTAAAAACACTTAATGAATCCACCGGGGAATCCCAGTGCTGTTGCCATTAGCCAGTAACTCGGGACTGGTTACTAGAATCAACTCTTTTTTTTTTTCCTAACATTTGTTCTTTCACGTCTGTTTCCTGGTTTCTTAGGATAAACACAGCGAGTATTCATGAAAAATGAAGGCAGTGTGGAAGGAAGTGTTAGCAATGCTGTCAGGGAAAAATGAAAGGAAAATGGCAATGCAGAATTTCCAACGTGGTAAATATTTTGTTCCAAATGCAGGAAGGAAAATGGGATTTTAAAAGATAAACAGTGACAGATTATTAAAAACGTAGACTCTTTGTAAAAAACAAAATACCTTATTTTATTACAAGGGCAGTTTGGAATCTTTATTTCAAAAACTATTTCTGAACTTACATAATCTGACACAGATGAAAGCCAGCAATTCCTTCTCAAATGTGAAAATAAACTGACGTGGGTTACAGGGAAACTGTTAAACTGACTTTGAAGAATTCCTAATTATTCTATTCATCTATTAAGTGGTAATTTCTTGGGTTTTCCTCTCAAGTGAGAGGCACTGTCCTAAGAACGGTGCTTGTAGTATTTTGCCTTATTGAGAACAGGAAAATGGGATAAAATCCTGCTGGAATGTTTCTGAAGTCTCAATAAGAAAACTACATGGTATGATCTTAAAGTCCCAGGATGTTTTAAAGCTGTCATCTTGATTTTCAAAATGTCTCCGAACTAGGTTTCCAAACCTCCCGAAATATTTCTGTCACTAAAATTGGATAGATTGTGCCTGTTACGTATCTGGGAGATTGTTTAGAAATTGCAGGGTACTATGTCTGCAATTGATGAAGCTGCCAACAGCAGAGGTGATAGGATTTATGGAATATAAACCACATAATTAGGTTCTTCTGAATTCACAGGTAAGTGATATAAAATAGATCGCTCTGCAATCTTGAATCTACTTCCTTCTCCTCCTCTCCTCCCCCTCCCCCACACTCTTGGTCGTTCTTCTACTCTTCTTTGTTCCTTGTCACCTTCCATACGTGAAGAATTCATGCCACATGTTAAAATAATACTAATATTTAATTAAATTTTAATTTATCTTTATTTATGTAAGAGAAATTTGGGATTACAAGTCCATTTTATGTAACGGTCCTTGATGAAGCAGAAAGACAGAGTGAACAGGAGTCAGAACTGTAAAGAAGCAGTCAGACCTGTTCTTGTTGGTTTAGGCTGAAGGAAATCTGGGGCATTAGGAAAAGGCCAGCTTTTTAAAAAAAAAATTAACTTTCTCTCTGCTTTCCTTTTCTTCCTATAGGAAAGCTCAATATTGCAGCAAGACATTTAACTGTGTAGGTAATTTGTGTTTCAAATTTCATTATAAAAATCTAAAAGGGCAAAAGTAAAATAGAGTATAGTACATGGAATCATCAATGTCTCTGAGAGACTCAGTGGTGAGACAACTCCAAGAAAAAGAGGAATTCAGAAAACTTGCCCTTTT
Source organism: Camelus dromedarius (assembly GCF_036321535.1). Classification (NCBI taxonomy): domain Eukaryota; kingdom Metazoa; phylum Chordata; class Mammalia; order Artiodactyla; family Camelidae; genus Camelus; species Camelus dromedarius. The sequence goes on from NC_087437.1 coordinate 46,740,106, forward strand.
TTAATGACCACATACAATTTATGACTTTCCAAATGGCCTACTTGCTTTGGTAAAGTCTATTCTTTACAAGATTTCTGAGTGATCCTCTTAAGATGTAAACCAGATCATGTCAACTCAAAACCCTCCAATGGCTTTCATTCTCACTCGGAATAAAACCCAGAGTCCTTTCAGTGGCCTTGCAAGATCCCATACAGTGTGTATCTTGTGTCCTTCTGATCTTCCTTTCTCTCCTTCGCATCTCCAAATTCGTTCCTCCATCTGCCTGGACTGTTTCTCCCCAAGATGTCCCTGTGGCTTGCTCTCTCATCTCCGTCAGGGCCTTGCTCAGCTGTCCCTTTCTCAGGGAGACTTTCCTAGGCTGTTTTACACAACCATCCTCTTCCTTGACTCCTACCATTTCTCATTTCCCTTGGCCTTATTTTTCTCCTTAGTACTTTTCAAAATTTTACATTAAATGTATTACATATTTCTCGTTTTCAGTTGTTTGTGTTGCTTTATCTTTTCTATTCCGTCCTAAAATATAAGTCCCAGAAGTGTAGGAATTTCTGGCTTATTAGTTAAGTAGTACTTTTAAACATATAAACAGATTCTGGCACATAACACGGTCTTAGTAGATATTTGTTGATAAATGCTTAATAGATAAACAAGCCTTCTTTCAACACAAGCTAAAAGAAGCCTGCTATTTCTCATTTAATATTTATAAAGGACTATGGACAGAGGGAGGCAGAACAGGCAAAATCATTGGCTGGACATCTGTAATTAAAATTTCAAAAAAGATTATGCATGTAGTTTCCTACTTTGGGGTGTAATTATGAGAGAGGTCTACCTAAATTAGTTAGTTAACTAATTGAAATTTCTATTTCTATTTTGCTACAGGAGACAATGCAGTTACAGTGCCTCAGTCCATAGAACAATGTCAACATTGATTCAGTAAAACAGAATTTGGCATAAGAAAAACTATCTAAGCAGCTTTGAAGTTGGCCAGATTAGGGTTGATTCCCAGCTGGTAATTATCCATATGAATGTGGCTAAATTGATAGCCCTTTCTTAGCTTCGATTTTTTTTTTCTTCCTTAGTAAATGGTGATACTATTAAGTGTTGACTTAGTTTCCTGGGGCTGTGGTAACAAATTACTACAAACTTGGTGGCTTTAAAAAAACATCGAGAAATTTATTCTCTCACAGTTTTGGAGGCCAGAAGCCCCAAATCAGTATTTCTGGCCTGAAATCAAGATGTTGACAGCACCACATGCTCTCTGGGATGCTATGACAGAATTGTTCCTTGCCTCTTCCAGCTTCTTGTGGCTGTCGCGTTTCAGTGCTTGTGGCCACATCACTAATGTCTGTGTCTATCTTCATATCCTTTTCTTGTCTGTATAATCTCCATCTTCTCTCTTATAAAGACAAACGAGGTTGTCTTTAGGACCACCCAGATGATCTAGAATAACCTCGTCATCTCAAAATCTTTAATTTGGTCAAACCTCCAAAGACCCTATTTCCAAATGAGGTGACGTTTACAGGTTCCAGGCATTAGGACGTGGATCTGTTTGGGGGGCTGTTTTTCTGCCTACCCCAGGGGTCCTCTTAGAGTTGCTTTATAATACCTGGCATATTTTATGAATTCAGTAACTTACCCTTTCCTTTTCCCTTTTTTGCTCCAAATCTCCAAAACCGCCATCCATAACACCACCTCCCACCCCCGAGTTCCATGAAACTGGGCAACAAGCTCTGCCTGCCCTCGGTATCCCTGCTGACTTTAAGTCTTTCCTTCCACTACTAGTCAAAAACATTTGCTTTGGAGTTCCTAAGTCTAAAGCCCCAGACTTTGGAGGATTAAAAAAATAGGAAGAAACTTTTTCTACCAGCAAGGGGCTTACATCATGATGTGGGAGATGGAAAGCTAAACAGTCACTTGGAACAAAGGAAGGAGAGCAGGTATATTATTAGCCCAGGAGTATCTGTGATACACAGTAAGGTAGTAAAAGAACCAGCAATTATTATTGAGAAGTAGGGGCTAGAGAAACTATCTTGAAGCCAATGAAATGTGAACTGGGCCGGAGAGATAAGAGGGATATCCATGGGTTAAAAATGTTGGAAGAGTTTTGCAGGCAAGAGGAGGCACGGAGCAGAGCACTCTCTTTTCTCTGGAAAAAATCAGTGTCGTCCCACCTCTCTCTGACTGCCCTAAGCACCTGCTCTGGATTAGCCCTTCCAAACTTGCTTTTTCTTCAGCTCCCCACGTGGGAAAATAACCTCTTCTCTCAATAGCCTCCCCCCACAACTAGCTGCTTTAATGTAGGTGTTGAAAGGAAAATAATATGATTAATCTAATTCACTGTATGGTGCGTATGACTGATAGCTCTTCCAGTCTCCCAGAACAAAAAGGAGTTTCTTAACGTAGACAAATTTGTTGGGATTTTGTGCCATGTGTAAAATTATATCCAGGGAAAGTGTGTCCCTAAGCCACTTGTATTAAGAACGATTACTCTAACCTAAGAAAATGATAAGCATAGGAAATATTTCAAATGGGGAAAATGCCTAATTAAGCAGCAAAAATTCTGAGCCCTAGAAAACCATTATTTTTTATTCTCCATCATGCCGATGTTGTCAGAAGAAAAGAATCCTGCCTCCCAATCTCATTCCTATCCCATCCTCCAAAAAGAGGAAAGAAAAAAAAACTTATTTTTAATTTTCTCTTCACATTTTCTAAGAGGCAACTTGGGAAGCAATGGACAGAAACAAATCACACAACCCTCCCCTTTTTTCAGCTAATTCAGAATGAATTGGATTTACACAAGCAACAGTGCTTAAGCAAAACCGTTCCTATGGTTACGCAGAAGGCTTGCTAAATGTGGCACAAGTTGCAGGCAGCCAAAATGACTTGACTGTTTATGTTAAAGATGAAGTCTATTCCCTATTGAAATTTAATGATCTACTAGCTGCATTTTAGCAGCTTGCACCCTGATAAAATTAACATTTCGAATACATTTGGAGAGATAAATTGCTTTAGCAATTGGCGAGTATTCACTCATTTTTATTTGATCACATCAGCGATTCAGATGAAAGCATTTCCCCCTGTACTATTAGAAATTGGGTCTACAAATTATCCTCATCTCTGGGCCTGCAAGTCCCCAAACACATTTTATTATCTTTTTGCAGGTTAGCTAGTGCCAGATGTTAGACCTCACACTTGGGAAGAGAGCTCAGAAAAAAAAAATTGTTTTTCTTTTATAGCAACCAGGCAGAATCAACACTGATTCTTGTGGCATCTCTTGAGCCATTCCGTGGTTCTCAAATCCAACAAGGTGAACAGTTCAGACAGGGTGAAGTCTGTTCCCCGCCTCCTCCTACTTCTCCTGAACGAGAAAGACAATCTGTCTGTTTTTAAAAGCTGACAGGAAATTGGAGCTGGGAAAGATATATTCACTGCATATTTTAGCTGACACCATTCAAATTTACTACATACAGGCATTCCTTGATGTCTGTTAGTAGGAACCTCCCATTCAGCAAAAATAGAAAATAAAAACAGCCTACAGGATGTCTCCCTTACATATTTATTTATATAATTAGTTCAATTCAACTAATATTTATTGAACATCTTCTATAGACTAGGCATGATATAAAGGACTATAGCGATAGAAATGAAATACATAGTTTCCTGAACACAAATAGCCTTTGGTGAATTAAAGAGATGGGGGATAAATCATGTGATGCCAAGTCTTCCTTCCCAACCAATTTGTATCTCCATATCATCTTCACCGTCTTCCACCAATGCAGTCACACCAAACATGAGAATTTTACTAAAGATCTGAGTTGTTGCAGAAGGATTTCTACATGCATATCACTAGGAATGACTTCCTAATGTATTCTCCATAAATCTCTCCTCTTCAGGTCACCCATTGGTGGGGTTTCTTCTGCCTTCCCTCTTTCTCTCAGGGCCTCAATTCACTGGTATGTCTCTTTGCCTCAGGATCTCTCTGCCAAAACAGACTAAGGCTTGGAAAAAATGCCTCCTTTTCTATTCAACACCCAAGTCTTCATTTTCCATAACCAAGAAGTATGAAGCTTGGATCTTGGTAGATGAATCATATGAAATTCAGCTACAGCACATTTAAATCCCTGAAACACAAGTTTATCAAATCTTCTCTAGCCTTTCTTTGTTAGAAGCAAAATATTTCATTGTAAATAGAAAACTAGACAAGCTGGACATTTAATAATAGTTTAATTATAATTTATTTCCTGAGATGAATGTACTTAACAAATCTGACACTTGAGAATTTCAATCTGTTTGAGGAAATTTATTTTGAATTGGCAAGTAGAAATACATTCATCACATATTGATTCCCTTGTCAGGCTAATTCCCAAACTTAAGTGACCTCTTAGAGTGCTCTAATTAGTCGTTTTATTCATTGTGGTCTTTGTTATTAATATTTTTGTTGAAAATTTTAGTATATTTTTCCCTTTAGAACATTCACTGAGTGAATGAAAGATGCAAATTTGTCCTTTTATTTCTGAAAAAAAAATAATTTTAAGAACTTATCTGTTCTTTCAGAATAAGTTTCAGGGGACTAGTATCCTAAATATGAGAGGTTATTGAAATATGTGTCTGCAGATTTTACAGATGATGCCCTGGAGTCTGACACCAAAATGAGTTTCAAAGGTGACCCATACCTTCGTGAGAGAGTAAGTCGTAACAAATGAATGTAGTTCAGAGGAATTTTATTTTGTGTTTTACAGCTTGGGGCATATTTCAAAGGAAACTTGCTCCCCTACCCTGTTCTTCTAAGAATATGAGAATTCTTGGAAAGGACCTGATAGTTTATTAGGTAAAGTCTCCCAATAGTCTCCCAAAATCCAGCTTTTACGCCATCAATTATTCACCAAAATGCTACCCCCCCTCCCCCGCCCCGGACACCTTTTTCACTGTTTAAAATAAGTCCTGAGGGGAGGGTACAGCTCAGTGGTAGAGTGCCTGCTCAGCTTGCATGAGGTCCTGGGTTCAGTCCCCAGTATCTCTGTTAAAGCTAAGCAGTTTTTTTTTTAAGTCCCAACCCTGCTTAGAATACTGTTCTGATTAAAACCTAATTTCTAATATCCAGAGCTGACCTAGATGCCAGTTACTTTTTCCTTAGAGACGAAGTCTTCATACAGAGCTCCATAATGGTAGACCTCGGGTATAAAACCACAAAGCTGGGTCTTCATTGTGAAGGAATGGCTTAGGTAGGGGATGTGAGAATTTTGTAGCAGAGAAGTGAAATTATCAAACCTGATTTTGGACAGATGGGAGAGTATTACAGAGGACGTCACAAACTTGACAACATGGGGTTATGAACAGGAATGCCATGCCTAGTCAGTTGCTGCATGGTTTAAACTGCAGGAGACAGGTTCATTTCTATGTAACCAAATGCCAAGAAGAGCATAGGTCGACGAAAATTTGTTTTTCCAAGAAACGATGACTCATTTTCCTGTCCTAAATTCACTGTTTCAAATTCAAACAGGAATGTTTATTATACAATATCTTGGAAGACATATCTGCTCTTTCCACCCTTGTTCTATTTGCCTTTTTTATTTAAAAAAGAGGGAGGAGAGAAAGAAAAATGGTATCACAGAGTGCCAGATGGATTTAAAAATAATGCCTCTAAAGTATTGATGCCTCAAGTACAAATATAAGGAACTGTATTTAATAATTGTTTCCAACATGCAACTTAGGAGATTTAAATAATATTTTCATGGGGTAGAAACGGTTAATATTCCAGGACTGATTTCCAGAGTTCACATCAACAGTCCATGCATAACATAATGTAAGATGTATTTAAATACCCAAAAGTAATTTCATCAGGCAATGAACCACGGTGTCTTTCCCATTTGTTCTTACTCAGAACACAACTCACCGGTTCACTCAGCATCCATCAGTTTTATTTTGTATCAGATACTCATTGTCTGAAGTAATAATGGATAAGTGATCCAGAGAATAGAACATCGCTTTGAACTGCTGACACATTGCAGAATGCTGTGTTACGCAGGATTGTACTGCTAGCCAAAATACCCACGTTCAGCACAGAGCTCTTTGCAGAAAACATGCCACTGCTCCCACATTTCTGTGTAATAGGTATTCTGTAGTAGGTGATTAGAAGTGGAAGCCTTTTTTCATTTTGTTCAATAAAACAGGAAATGGCATATGATGTGTTTGACTTTAATCATATCACTACATAGACACATTTTTCATGAACTATATTTGAAAGCTTAGTTTTTATTTCTTCAGTGTAAAATATCTTAAAATAGTAACCAATTTGAGACAAAAATGAGAGAGTTCTTTTATATCTTTATGTGAATTGTTTGGGAGGCAAATTTACATCATGTAAAATTAAAGTCCTTCAGGAGGAAAAAAATCTATCTCACTGAAATGCCACTGATTAATCAATAAAGAAGAGAATCAAAGAAGCATCTTCTGTTTTGCCATTTAAGCAAGATTCTGGATATGTGATTATTTTCAAATGCACCAACACTTAACACAAGAACCCAAACCCAGGAGAGCTCTGTCTACATCATGAAGCCATTGCAAGAGCATTGTAGCAAGGGGGACACAGTTTACTACAGAACATAGATAAGGCATTTTTTTCTTGTTGCCACCCAGAGGCAAAAATATGGATGTATTTGGAAATGCTGGAAATATATGTATGTATGTGTGTATATATATATAAACATGTAGATGTATGAGTATTCTTTTTAAGAGGTATTGATATAAAAATCAGTATTAATATCTATATCTCTTAAAAATGGTACCCTAGAGTTTCAAGTAACTGAAGTCTTTAGTTCAGAGAGGAGATAGTGTGTATTGGTTAATTGAATTTGCAAGTCACCAGATTGTTCCTGAGAATCTCATTGGCCTTTTTCTAAGCAAAGAGCCAAAGCCCTGACTAGCATGGAGCTGTGTGCTCTTTCCTTGTACATGGTAAGACACAACGTGTTGGTTTTCTCTGCTGCTTATTGCACAAAATATAGAACCTATGTCTGTATCTTTGATGATTTAGAGACTTGAATTTCTGCAGGGTGATAACTGTATCCAATAGCTTAGATCCAAGTTTCCCTTTCCAAACTACACAGACCCTGGAAATGAAAGGAATGGGGAAACAGGCCAAGCTACAACTGTTGTGCTGAGTGGAGGCAACGTAAAAGATGTGCAACATTGTAAAGTTGTCTGGGTATCTGAAAAATATTGACCTTTAGACTTAAAGTTGTTGGAGATTACATAAAATGTATGCTAACCTCATGGCACTACACTTGCTTTTACTAAGTATGAGGGTTATAATTTGCCTTTCCACCCTGCTAGAGATTGAGTGTGCCCATTATCCCCAGGTGGCTTACTGGAAGTTCTTTCTAGCTGAGTTATAGATGACTGAAGCTTTTCTATAATTATACTTATAAAAGGTTGTAAACATCTTCTATAACTGCTTGGGAATGCCTTGAATATCTTCTAGAAATGTAATGGCAGTAGTCATTTAGGTTTCAACCATACACACTTATTCCTTGACCTGTGATATTAATTAAAATTTTATTTGGCTATTTCGCTGCATGATAGTATAAAATGAATATATTTTATTAATTTTAGTGTTGACAATGTTGGAATATTTGGACACGTCTCCCGCTGAAATTCACTTACATTTAGCGCTCAACAGCCAGTCTCTGGTGAAGAAAATCCTACTGGCCTTTATATTAGAAAAGGACGACACCACTGCTCTCCCATCACAGGAAGAGACTTACTTGTTTCTCCATTAGTGGGAATGGATTCACACTGATCCATTTGCATTTTCCTGCTTCTTCTCCTTTGTGATTGAAGGCACCACATCTGAAATGTTGACCAGGGTACAAGAGCAGGGTAGAGAGCTGAGCACCACCATATTCTCTGCTGGAAAGTGATCAGGGTCTGATCTTGTCTGGTTATTTGGGTAGATCACTAACCAGTCAGCCCCCAGTTTCTCTTCTGAAATGAATAACTTGGAATAGATTTTTTTATGGCCAAGAGAATTTTTTTTAATGTATGCAGATCATGTTTTTGTCTCTTCCCACCCCCAAAAATTTTATTAAGAAAATCTTCATCTATAAAGGTGATAAAAGAATAATACAATGATCACTTTTATAACTCCACACCTAGAATCAAAAACTATTAGTATTTTCCCACATTCTCTTTACCTTTATGAACCATTGGAAAGTAATTTGCAGACATTGTGACACTTTATTCTTAAATATTTCAGCACAAAACCTCTAAGAATAAGAACATTGTCCAATATAATACACAACTTTAAAAGTAGCAATAATTACCTGATAGCTTCTCTTTTCCAACTCATTTTCAAATATCTCCATTTGTCTCACTTTCCCTACCCCCACTTAGGCGCCAATTATCTTCCTCTCATTACATGTCATTGTTACTCAAAGACAACTTATAGTGTCATAAATCACGTGGGCTTTTATATGACAATGGATTTTCATGCAGGATCAGTTGATTTAAGAAAAATAAATGGCAAAAATAAATGAATTAGTGAATAATAATACCTAGTAAGTGGTAGTTGTTTAACATTTCCTTGCTGAATACATTAATTTAGTAATGTTTTTAGTTGACATTGTATTTGACTAAGCACAACTGCAACTGAAGACATTTGTAAAACAGTAAGACATTTCTGTCTGAGAGGCATTTTAAAATTCAGTCCATAGATTTTAATGATAGCTAATGTGATTTGATTATTTATTTTGCACCTGGTGTGGAGCCAAGCACTGAGTATTAACTCATTTAATCTTCTCAACAAAATGGGTACCATTTTATAAAGGAAGAGACTGGCAAATTAAGTATTTTGCTAAAGATTTCAAAGTTAGTAAGACAAATAATCTCTGTATAAACTTGAGCTTGAGGGCTTATCACATATACCAGAGTGGTTTGCAAGACAATGCCTGCTTCATGAGGGGACTTCATCTGCCCTCTTGCAGTCCCTTGTCAGCGCCCCCTAGCAGACAGGTTGCTGTCTGTCTATTTCACTCAAACATCCCAGCAGAAGCACTAGCAAACATTCTGCTTAATTATTGCTGTGGCCTTAAGGGAACTTAAAGCTCTGGGAGGAAGCCATTTGAAATAAAAAAAAAAAAGTGTGCATAGTTTTTTTGTTCAGAGAGAGCTATGAGCAAGGTCATGTCTGTTTCCTGAATGGACAGGGATAGGAAGGGAAAACTGGAGCATTTCCCAACTCCAAGAGAGCCAAGTTTTCACTGTGTCATTTCATTATTCTCTTTGAAGTAAATTCCCAGAAAGTCAGACACACCCATATCCAAACTTAAGTACAAAACACATCCTAAAGCCAACTGGGCATGATTCAGGGAGTTTGCCACCATCTTGGAATGCCTGTGCTTTTGTTCCGCTCCATTAGTGAAGATAATCGCATATTTCCTGTAGCTTTAGGGAATGCTGTTCAATCCAGCACAGGCATTTCAGTGTACAGGACCCTGAACTGTAGAGAGGATAAATTAGAAACAGTAAGAGATCACCTTCACTAAACCTCTGGTCCCACCACAATTGCAGAGTGTAGTTTGGTCTATTTTTTTCAAGCTGCCAGTATAGACTCTTTCTTATTCTTGTGGCTTCATTTCCCATGAAATGGATGTTTTACTATTCATTCTGTAAATTAGTCCTAGGCTAATTAAAAAATACAGTCATACTCTTATGGAGAAAAATTCTTCCTAAAAATCTGAGTAGATGGATTAAAAAAGAAAACTATCTGGCCTGCATCTGGTCTCTTTTATCAGATTAACTTCAAATCTGCTAGCACATTTTTTAAAAAACACAAATGAACTAAATTAAATATCATCGAAAAGTCAAAATTAATCATGAGCATGATCAATACTGTTTATATCTTATGGATACAAAATCTGTGTATGAGACATGTTTTTTCTAGAAGCCTTATAGGCTAGACTTATGGAGAAGAAATCATGCAAAGTTTGACCACAAATGAAACGTGGAATCGGTCCCAAGACCTTCTAGTCGTCCAGTGTGAAAATGCTCTAAATGCCTCTCATTCTGGGCCCTCAGTGAATACTAAGCAGGGGCAGCAATTTCCTTTTCTGTCTAGTCAGGGTGTCGTTACTTCTGTAAAGCCTCTGAGCTGGTAAACACAGAGGAAAACACAATCCATCACAATCTGAACTAGGGCTTTTCTCACACTTCCCCTTTTTCATATGACTTTAGTCGCTGTGTAACCTACTGGAGATCTAAGAATATTTGTTCTCAGTTACCACTTATTAAACCTTAACCTTTCCTCTCCCAAATGCCAAGAAGTTCTAGCAGGTCTAATTAGCATAATTTATTTTGCCCTTTTCCATAAGCTGTTTGATGATGTTGAATTGCTGCTAGAGGAAGCTAACAACAACAACAAAAAAATCCACCAGCTTTTGAACACATCTCAGTCCCTTAGGGAAAAATGACATTTTATGTCACTGCTTGTCATGGTGTTTTCAATAGTTGTTTTCCCATTTTGAAAGTCCTTGGGGAAAGTTTACTTGTACCTTTCACATGTCTTTCTTTTATTAAAATACAAAATAAATACAAGTTCTTAATGTCCAAATACTTATTACTCTTGGCAGCCAGCCTCCTTTCATGCTACTGAACAGCCATCTTTGTCACTGCAGCCCATGACATAAGCCCTATGCGAACACACTCACCAGGCTTCCAGGTAGCCACACTCATTTTCCTCCTACCTCTTTGGCGTTTCCTTTTCAGCCCCCTTCACTGGCTCCTCCTTCTCTCTCTGTCCTCTAAGTGTGAGAAAGGTTTAGTGTTCAGTTCTCTATCTTCTCTTCTCTAGGGACTTCCACTCCTTGGGCGAGCTCTTCATTCGCATGGCATTTCATATCTAAACACTGGTGATTCTTAAGTGTTTACCTCGCTTGGAGCTCTGGGCTCCAGATTATGACACCTAATGCCTTTCTCAATATCTCAACTAAGATATCTGTAAGGTTTTACAAGTTTATCACAACAAAAAGAGAACCCTTGATATTTTCTCCAAAAGTCCTCTTTCTCTAGACATCTCGTTTTAATGAAACACACCACCATTCCATCAGTTGGGTCAAGCCAAATCATATAGGCTTGATTTCTCTATTTCCTTTGTTTTCCATACACAAGACAAATCTTGCCATCTCTGCTTCCAAATTATACCCTGAAGTTGTCTCCTCCTGTCCTCACTGATATGACCCTCACCCAGGCTCCATCATCTCTTCCCATAGACTACTGAATTAGCCCAAAAGCTGGTTTCTAGCTCCCAATCTTTCCCCTCTACAGTCGACAGTAATACAGAAATATTATTTACTTTTTTAAGTTAGCCATCGCCTGCTTCCTCCACTAGAGTGTGAGCTTAGTGAGGACAGTGACTTTGCCTGTCTTGTCCAGACAAGCGTCCTGTGTCTCCAACACCAGGAGTAGTGCTTGATGTATAATAGTCACTTAATACTATTTTTGAATAAATGGATAACTGGTCAGGAGACCTGGGCCAATAGGATCACTTAATCCATGTGACTTGTTTTGTTGGCCTTGAGTAATTATGGTTTTTTGTTTGTTTTTTTCTCAATGGTTTACTAACTTTAAAAAAGGACGTCTATGCTCTAATAGAGAAACCCTTGTTAAAAGTCTGGGTAGATGTGATTTAAAAAGAAAAAACTATTGATGAAAAAATGGATTTATATTGACACTGATTCACCTGAAAGGTGTTTTAATTTTTAATTTTTTGTCCAAATCTTCAAGGGATTATGGCGATGAGCCTTAAACTTTAATGTTTATAGTAATCATCTGGAGGAGCTAGCTGATAAATCTGGTATTTTGGTTCTAAATCCTGATTTGTTAAAAAAGCCCCAAGTGACCTTGATATAGCTGCTCCTTGAACTGCTTCCAGAAATAAATACTGGGCTTCAAGTTTTATAATTTCCTTCATAACTTTGAGAAAAATAGACACATACCTTTCTGACTTAACCTTTAACAGAAAACCAGGTTCTGTCACTTAGGTGCCGGATGCTGGGTTCCCAGAGACCACAGCTGAGTCATGTGAGATACCCATCAACCATGAGGAAGCCTTGGGGATGAGTAAATTGAAAGCGAAAACTTCTTGACATTCTATTGTCAAGATCAAGTGGAAAGCACAGGCAAGAAAGCAGAGATCTAGCCAAAGAAGCCGGAAGACCAGGAAGGCAATTAGAGGGTGTAATAGAAGCTTAGGAGAGGAGCAGAGATTTTACTAAATGGAACTGGAGTTCTTCAGAAACTGCCGGGGCAGCCTCACTTAGGCGAACAGGTCAAGTACAGGGGCAGATCAAACCTGCCCAGGTGGTATCAGTGGGACCTTTAGAGTTTTGCACCTCCCAGATAGTGCGTAAGAAACATGCTGCAACAGTGTATAGTAGAGACTCCTGTTATGGTCCAAGCCATCTCCCCAGCTTTAATTCCCAGGTCACACAGAGTGAGAACTCGACTGAGTTTTAGCCAGTAAAACAAGGGCATGGGTATTTGCGGCATGCACACATATTGTGATGTGACAGGCAAACTGGGAGGTAGATGGGGCTAGAGGAAGGGTTTTTTGTTTTTTTGTTTTTTTCCAGCTTGACATATATTTTGCGGTTTCAGTTCTTGAACGTATGCTCTCTTACTGTTATTAATAGCACTTATCATCGTTTTCCAATTCCATAAATTTAGATGGAACAATTTAATTGCTTCTTATTTTGCTTTATGGTAAAAAAAAATTCCAATGATCTGTTTTTGGCCCTCTGAAGTATAATATTAATTTTAGTCAAACAGTTATTGCTGACATTCATTGGAAGTTTACAGATTAGGAAACTGAGGCTCAGGGAACTTGAGTCATTTTCCCAAGGTCACATAAGCATTAAGTATCAGAACTGGGTTTCAAAGTTAGGTCTGTCTGATCAAAACCTGTGCCTGGGATGGAGTGCCTGGACTCAGTGCCCGCCGTCAGCCTTCCCTCCCCTGTGTGCTGACTGCCAGTGTGCCCCCCACCACAGGCTGGGGTGCCAGAGGCCCCACCTTCCAGAAGAAACCCATCTAGTCACCAACTGCTGAAAGCTAGGAGTGAGGAGGGCCTACACGTAGTCAGAGGTGCCAAGTCAGAGGTGCGTACTCCTCGGCCCTGGAGGTGAATATTCTGATCTAGTTGGCAATATGGGATTTAGACTGAGGCCTCGCATCCAGCCCCTCAGGGTCTGGCCCACCTGTCTGCCCGGACACTTGACTGCTTCTTTCTTCCCTGTGGTTCCTACTCTGAAAACTGAGCCCAGCCCAGAACTCCAGCTGTCGAACTTCGGTTCTCTGATGCTTTTGCCCAGTTGTTGGTGGTAATTTTCCTTGGTGACAGTTACTGGTTCCAGTATCATACCAAAGACTCCATAATGACTTTCCTTATCTAAACCTTGGGCATCTACTGGCTCCCAATAATTAGTCCTTCCAGAAACCCTGACATCACCCTCCTCCTACTCTATTAAGGTGTGACACTCTCCTGTACTCTCTCAGGACACTCAGGCCTTTAACTCTTCTTTGTGAATAAGTGTTGGTCAGAGATGGGGGTCTTAGTTACTATTTACAGTTAACTTGCTCTAGCAAATACGTCAGTCTCACTGCTTTCAGTGACTCAGGTCAACAACGATAGGGACCTGGAACATGAAAGGATTTTTTGGGGGGGGGTAATTAGGTTTATTTATTTGTTTATTAATTATGGAGGTATTGGGGATTGAACCCAGGACCTTGTGCATGCTGGGCTACTGGAGCTATACCCTCCCTTGAATTTTATAATCAAGTTAATGGGGAGTTCAGATTCCTGGATAAGATGCACTTCAAAGAATGTTTATGCTCTCTGGGTATCACACTCAGGAAACTGAGTTAGGAAGAAACCCGCTTCCTTCCATCGCCTGGCTAGATAGACAGGGACACCGGAGGAAATGCTGATACGGATTACGTAGGCCTGGTACGGAGAAGTAAAACTCCTGAGTGGAATGTGAAGCAAGACTTTTCCATTTTTTCATCCCCTCCCCCCTCCTTATCCTTTAGCAGTTTATTGTAGTGATTTGTTTAATTGCCAGCCTTGCGGGTGACAGTGGGACCCCTGGGAGGACTGGCAGGTCTCTTCTGCTCCCACTGTCCCCAGCGCTAGATATAAAGCCTGCACTCCTCATTGCCAGCCACCGGAAGCAACGGGAGAGTGAACGTGTAAAGGAACAAAAGACCCGCACGTTAGCAAGTAACCTGTAGAGAAGAAAAGATAGGTCCTGCCTCACTTCCCAAATACTAGATGCGATACCCTGAAGTCTGGTTAGAACCATCTATGCAATTACGAGCCAAGGTGACAATGATAAGCAACAGAACTTTGCTCTTCATAAGCCCACCGCACTTTTCAAATGACAACTGTAACATTTCCTGCTAAAGTTCTTAAAGCCCAGAAATAGTTATATTTGAGGTTTATGCCAACAGAATGGATGTATTTAAAACAATACAGGCTAAGAGCCATCTGAAGACTCCCCCTTTCCCCCTCCTTACCCATCTCTACCCATGTAAGGGGAGACTAGACACCAGGGTGCGGAATTCTGCGACGGAATCAGTCCTGGCATTACCTAGCTTTGGTACATTTGTACATAACTGTTCTAATGTAACGGCAAGAATTTTCCCTCTCCTGTTTATTTCTCTGAAGCTGGAATAAGCAATCCTGTGTGACATTGCCTGTGGAGCGGTTGCCAGGCAGCAGAAAGAGATCTGCAGCAGCAGGAGGCGGGAGAGCCGGGGGAAGAGGGGAGAGCGGGAGGGTGGGGGAAGCGGGCTGAGCGAGGGGGGCTGGGCGCGGAATCTGCTGAGCCAGAATTCCACCTCCTTGTCATCCTTCTTATTCCAGGCACATAATGAGCCAATAAGCTAGACCTTAGAGGGGGAAATAAAGATGGAAAAGAAACAGTTGACTGTTGTCATTAAATAGCGTGTCAGAAATGTTTCTTATTTTGTGAAGAAACGGTTTCGGATTGGTTTTTTTCCGCTGAACTTTGCTTCTTGGTAGATGCAGCTCTACAAGTATCATAAAAAGGGCTGGCTTCTCAGTGGGCCTGCTTTGCTCTAAAGCAACAAACAATTAGCACATAATATCTTGCAGCACCTTTCATAGGGAATACACACACTATAACTTGAACGGTTTTGACCTCTCTCAGGGTGTGGAAAAGTAAAGCACACAGAAAGGTACTCAGCCCTTTATCGAATATGCAGTTTGGGGAGGCGTCCTTATGCCTGAGAACCAGAAGGTCATTCAAGGTATCTCAGGAAGCTGGCCTTCTCATTGTGAGCCCTTCTGTAGTTTGTGAAATTGGGAGCCGCAGCTAAATCCCATCTCTTGGCTTTACAAGAATCTTGCTCTAATGAGTTTAAAATGATCGGACTGGGATCTGAGCAGAAGGGGTGGGGGCAGATGGCATGCAGGTCCCTGCACGCTGGCCTGGATGTCCCCCAGCACGATGCATCTTGCCTTTTGCCAGCCTTCCAAGCTGTCTAACAACTAGCTGGATACTCTCCAGTGGTAACAGACAATGATTTTTATTTAGATGTTTGATTATTCTTGTTAATCAAATAGAACCAGAACAGAAGGTTTGTTCAAAACAAACAATGTATTTACAGAAGATAGCTTTGTTTGGTGGATGCACATTTTACGCCTCTGAAGTTGCTAGTCATTCTTCTCAAAGGATGCAAACCCACCATCTGGGAGGAAAAAAAATGGGACAAAACGTGTTAAAATGGCAAGATGATCAGAATGAATTTGGATTAATGAAATGGTGACCAAACTTCTTTTTCCCTTTAGCCATGGGGGCTGGGGGTGGGAGGGGGATGTAAATGAGCTGAGCATCTCTGAAGATGGTGAGGGGTGGTAGCTGGGATCCCTCTCCCACCCACCACTGCATATTCAGGCTTCTCCTCCTGGTCAGGAGCCTGACTTTTTAGTCCCAAAGGTCATGAATGAATCTATCAAGGGTAATCGGTGATTTTTTTTGAATGTTCTAGGAAGAAGATAATGTGTCGGAAGAAAACCACAGCAGGAGATAAGAAGGAAATACAGAGATGGGACTCATCAGAGAGATAAAATGACTGAGAACAAGCAAACCGAATCCACCGAGAACCAGGGCTGGATGCAGGGACCGGCTCACTCTGCTGTCTCTCAGAAAGCCAACAGTTTTTCCTAAGGAACTGCAAAATATTTACAGACACTTGACAGTTCTCTAGGTGGCACAGTTGGAGGACGGGCACTCGAGCTTTCAGGAATGTCCTGTGATGGAGGTTTTATCTGCATTGCCCAGCAGGAGAAACTAATCAGGGAAGCTGCTGGTTCGCCTGACCACACTGGTTAACGACGGTCTCCACTGAGCCTCCTTGGAAACAGGAGAGGAAATATCACACTATTTCATGTGAAATCGCACTTTTAATCAAAGCAAAAGGGGAAAATACTCTATAGTCTGTCTCATAGTTGTGCCACAATGGGAATTTCTACCAAAGTCTATGATCATTCTTCATTTTTCACTCTTTATAGATTTTATCTCTTAAAATTCAGGTTTTATTATATCAGTTATACATGAGTTGCAAAATGTTAATGGGACTTCTCCTAGTCTCATTTGAGATCCCAAAATTAACAACAGTGGATGATAAAACCTCCACCTTCTAGAGAGAGGAGGTAGACCACATATGCAGGACCTGCTAATAGGTGGTCAAACCCAATATTGTGACTTTTACACCATCATCTACCTCCAGCCCAGATACAAGAGACTGATCAGATAACAAGAGTCCATTTTTGTAATAGAGTTGACTGTCGAATGAGAATGTACTAGCATTGTTCCTTCATTTCCTCATTCTTCTCCATCTCAAACCAGGTAGGAGTGTCCCATGAGACTTATGTCACCGTGGGAATGGAACATGATGAGAGAATTCTTGGGGAGAACTGACCTATGTTCCCTAGAGTTGGGGAAGCCCTGAGTTTGGAGAGCAGCAGCATTTGGCATCATATTTGTCCAGAGCAAAACAAAGGCATCATCCTGGACCATGAGGGAAGTAACACAGAGGATGGAGAAGATAAACTACTAACTTTCCATTACTAAGAGAACGGATCTGCCCCAATTAAAATTCAAAGTGAAATATAGTTGATGGGTTTAATTCAGTTGGAACAGATTAGACAGATTCCATTTCCTACATGCCAATAATGCTTAGGGAAGGACTAAGGAATGAAGAGGAGATCAAACACACAGCCTCCTAATAAACACACCTGTGCACAGCACGTATATGTACACATAATAGCCAGCACGTCTTTCCTCATGAGGTTTAGATTGTCAGAAGGGGGTTAACACAATTTACAATGGGATCGTGTTTTTTTTATTTGCAGTGCAAATAGGAAAGGACTTTTCATCCAAAACCGTTCCAATGCCGAACAAGGACGTAATTTTCAAAGTAAGAAGGATAAACAGAATGGAATCTGCATCTCCCTTTGAAGAGTCCAGTCCTCACTGCCAAGAATAACAGAACAAATAGATTCCTGGGAGAGGATAAGCACCTCTTCGATCCTGGGAGCTTTGTCATTTTTCAAAACTAGCACATTTTTCATAGTTTGCCACAGTGATCTTCAAGTGGATAAATGGATGTGGTCAGAAGGAAGTTAATTCCCACCTAGTCCCTTTTTAAGGATAACACATATCCTCAAAGAGAAGTGGCAAAAGACAATGGTAGATGGAGATAATAAAAGCACAGTCTGAAAATGAATGGATTCAGAAACCAATTAAAATAAAGCAAGGCTTTAAAAGATTTCTTAAATTATTCACGTGTCACAGTACTGGAAAAGCAATGGTTTCTCTCAGCCATTCCTTCTCAAATGTTTTGTTTTTGTTTCCAGAAATAACAGGTTTAATTAAATGTGCAAGATACACTCAAGTGAGCCAGACTAATGCACACGGGGGTTTCGAAGTCACTTAGAAGATTTTAGGAAGGATTTTGATTTGCCAGGCTCAGATACTAATGGAGAAAGCTGGTCTTGGGGGAGAGAGAATGAGCTCTGTGTATGGGTCTGCTACTGCTGTCAAAGCCAGTTATTACATTATTGGGAAAGAATGGTTTTGAAAGTAGCAAACATTAAGTAAACTGGAAGGGAAATTAGCTTTATTAAACTCCTTGTATGTGCCAGGGTACTCTAACATGCATTATGTCAATTAAATCTTAAAACAGCCCAGAGGAAATGGATATTATTGCCCTATTTTTAAGCTTCATAAGCCAAGGCTGTGAGAAAGCCAAGAATAGTAGGACATCCAAACCCAGGGTATCTGATGGCAAATTATCAGAAGCGCCCTTTCCATTACATTGGCTTCTCCTCTGTGCTCAGAATGGTGCATGATCAGCAAATGCTGCCCCTGATCAGGACATCAAGGTTTCTGGTGATGTACTAAAAATATACTATCCTTTTAATCCAGAACAATAATATCCTTGAACAGCCCAGTTAAAACACATTATCTGTTAAGGATTATAAGGCAACATCAAGCATTCAACAGGATTCAACAGGAACGGTCACAAAATGTTGACAGCATGATTTACTGAACTTGAATACAAATGCTAGTTTTCAGAACACATAATATGACCTTGAGAATTATTTTTGTGTAAGAGGGAAAAGAGAGAAAGAGACTGAGAGAGAGTTGCAAATCAATCAAGCCCACTGCCACTATCTCAAAATGTTGCTATTTAATCTGTGATTAGAAATTTGAAAGCAAACTAAATAAGAGTCTTAAGCGTTAAAAAGTATAAATGCTTTGTACATTTCACTACCAGTACTGTCTTTTTGTATGAACCACGAAGATAATGAATGCAGCTTAGCACATATTGTAGGTAGGTTGGACCAGCCTGTATTTTGCTAGCTGTATGTTGTATTTTGTTTGTATTTTGCTAGTTGTATTTTGCTAGAATAGCACACTGGCAAATCACTTGGGTGTTCAGTACTGGACTTTTGAGTCAGGAGACTTGGTCTTCAATCCTGTCATCACCATTAATGTAAGATCTTTAAGTGAATTAGTCATTCTTGGCTCTAAGTTTCCCAGATGCTATATGAAAATGCACTCTAACATGTATTATTAGCATTTATGAGAGTCTAGGAAGTGCATTGACAATACGTGTTGTTAAGTGAATTTATGAAATAAGGAGTTGGGTTAGATTTTTTTCCTAAGGACTCATAATGTTCTAACTTTTTATTAACTGAGGTTTATTGAACATGTTCAAGTATTAGATTCTTCTAGGAGACATTATTCAAAATTAAACACATGGGTAAGTGAGCTTTCCTCAGAGTTCTCTGCCAAGGACACACAGCATGTCAAACTTTTTCAGCTAAACAAATGTGACTGGAAGCAGAATATGAAATGTGAAGAGAAAAGAGTATAGATTTGCAAATAAGCTAAAGCATCTACATAATAGAGCCAATTAATAACATGTTATGTAATAGAAAGAGTGCTGGCCCAGGGGTCAGCAGATAAATGGGATTTATTACCGGCTCTAGCAATAAATAGCTCCATGCCTTTGGCTGTCATTTATTCTCTCTGGTTCTTGGTTTCTTTAGTTGTAAAATTAACTGCAGCATTGTACTGTAGAAGTAAAATGAGGGATGGGACACAATGTCAAACAGCCGAGAAAAAGCAGGCATTTGAGGAAAGTCCACAATGTAAAGAAAAAAAAAAAAGCACCATATTCAACCATACAGAAAGATCAACACCCATATAATCACATTAATGTAGCAAAGAGAAGGAAAATTTCCTATAAATTTATGTTTATTCATAAAATAAAGATTAAATACTGTGAAAAAAAATCAGAGTTCTTTGAAATTACTCAAAATATTCTTCTTAGTCTAAGTGTACTTATACAAAAAACAAGGATTCAGAATAACTACATTTAGCAAGAAACTGGATAAAAATAAAACAGGATGAGATAGCAGATATAAATTTAAATATTCAACAACTATAAAAAGGTATAGGTCTGAATATATTGATATTGAAAGATGATTTTTAGAATAATACATCATCAGATACAGATGTATATACATATACATATACATATACATATACATATACATATACACATACATATTTGGAAATGTACTGATACAATTCTGCAAACTGGTCCCCACTGGGAGAGTTATTAGGATTGGATATTTGAGTGAGGGAAGTGGTGCCAAAGGGATTTCTACATTTAATATAAAAATGCTATTTATTCTGTGAATTGTACCCGGTGAGAACATATGCGTGTGTTACGTTGTATTATTAAAAAAATAATTTTAGACACACAAAGAAAGAAAAAGAACATGGGTTATGGGTGAGGTAGCACTGGGATTTATCCTAACCCTAGTCCTTATTAGCTCTGTATGTTTGAATAAGTTAATTAACTTTTCTCACTAAAGTTTTCTTATCTATAAAACAGAGATAAAAATAGCTACCTTACAGTGTTGTTATAAGGATTAAAGATAATACATGTAAAGCACCTGGAACATATTCAAAATTGAATAAATTGTAATCATTATATGAAGACAGATGAGATAATCCTAGTTTTATTTTATGAATCAATGAAATGGATTCTTATTAAAATCCTTTATTGCCTAATACAAACTCTTCTTCTTCCCATCTCCCCAGTTAAAAAAGAAATCAGAACTGGAAAGAAGAGGACTAGAAGAGGAAAGACCGAGTAGATGTTCCATTCTTCCTGCAGCTACCAAGCCTCCTCTGGCAGCCCCGTCTATGTGCTGCGTGTCATAGAGGAAATGCACAAGTTTAAGGGGCTTTCCTCTTGAGAAACCAGTAGCCTCGAAGGGCAGCAGGCGGAAGAAGTACTGAAAACGTGTGTAGACCAGAGAGCCTAGGAAGCTGCTTAGAGGCAGATTTTGGCATCTTGTTATACAATTCTATTCCTCCCCCTCATGGCTTTTTCTTTCTCTTTCCCCCACCCCATTTTGGTGATGAACTCGGTGGGAAAGGAGAGAGGCTGTAATTTGAGGCAGCTGGTCATCCTACCAACAAGTCTCAGCTAAACCATTAAGATCAAATCATACAAAATCCCGTTCAATCTCCGAGGCAGTCCCGGCAAGAAAAGCAAATACAGCACAACTGACAGCAAAGTGAAGAGCTGGGAGGTACCCCACCTCCTGTAAATTATTGTAATGATGGCTCAGAAGAAAGATTGGAACTTTAGTGGAGGGAAGAAGTAAAAATGGTTGAAATGTCAAGGCCTGTTGTCAAGGGGACAGACAAATACCTCTTTTTGTTGTGAGTTTTTAAAAGCCAAC
The DNA here is from genome assembly GCF_036321535.1 of Camelus dromedarius. NCBI lineage: Eukaryota > Metazoa > Chordata > Mammalia > Artiodactyla > Camelidae > Camelus > Camelus dromedarius. The sequence continues at coordinate 46,761,452 of NC_087437.1, forward strand.
AGATGAAAATGGCTCAGAAGCCCTTTACTTAAAGAAAGGAGAGGATCCAGGCGTATATAATGGTGAGTGCCCTTGCTACACTCTGCACCTCCCTGTTTAGGATTAGGGTCACAGACGCACTTTTTAGTCAAATTTCTTATTTGATGCCTACTTACTCAGGGTCACCCCTAGTATCACTATTAAGTGAAGAAAAATGCATTTCTGGGCGGGGAGCAGGCTGTACAAGCAGAATATGGCCTGGCTTTCAGTCTCACTTGTCCCACTTGGTCTGCCATTTTTGTGAAGTGAACAACCTGTACCGCAGGGTACAACCACCCTACCCTCATGTACTCAAAATGCCAGTCAACCTGGAACACATGCTGTGTTTTCCCATCTTATTTTTGTTCATGCCATTTCCTTCTTCTGAACTCAAAACTGGCCATTTTCTTAAGGCCTACTAATGGATAGAACTATGTTTAATGTTTTCAAATTAACTCTCCAAACAATCCTAACCTAATAGAGTTAGGTGCTATTATCATCACTTCTTCCAGATGAGAGAAAAAAACAAAACAAAACAAAGAATTAAGGTTTGAGAATCACTAAAGTTACTTAAATTACTTACCCAAGGTCACACAACTAGTTAGTAATGGAGTCAAGATTTGAACCCAGGTTTATATGGCTCATAAACCAAATTTTTAACACTAAATCTTAATCCCTTTCTAATGACAAGGTGTGATTAACATTCAAGCCACTTAAAGTAAAAATAATTAAAACTTCAGCTACGTATTTGATTTGAGTAAGAAGAAAACGCTCTCTAAATATTAAGAAATCATTTGCATTGTTCAAATAAAAGTAATCGTTAACACATACACATTTTATAAATATTAAAAGGAATTCCTACAGCCTACCTCAGTGATGGAAAGTAATTACAATTTGCACCCATCTTTAATTCAGAATTCATATAATTCTCTTTGCCATCATCTGAGACACTCAGTTGAATTCACTTCCAGTCTCTGAGTTAAGCACATCTTTCTGTCAACACAGCCCTCGTATTCAGATAGGAATAAACCCTCCGTGTGAGCCTCTTCTTAACTCTAAGTCCAGGAAGGACATGTCTGTACAATGAGCTGCTTGGGTTGGAGAAAAATCTCCTCGACACCGTACTCTTCATCAAAACTCACTCTGATGCCCAGTTATTAAATACACTTTTGGGATATGAAGAGCCGCGGAGAGAAAAAAAGCCTAATTTCCAGCTTGAGATCAAAGAAACTCACTCAGCCAGAAAACAGTCAGATTGCTAGGATGATGCTTTAAAGCAATTCTCCATCTGGTCTGCTTTGGAAAGATTAGCAAATTAATCACATGGAAGTATGAAGGAACAGAAAGTATAAAGCGATCCACAACAAAAACAAACAAAAAGACACTTTCAAACACAAAATAAAAAGTCAAAAGAATCAAGGTAATTGTAGGCAAAACTCTACCCTAAAATATCTTTTTTATATGAAATGAAAAATTTTAGAAAACAGAGGTTATCTTGTGGCAATAAAAAAAAAATGCAATGAGAATTGTGGCAAAGGCTAGGCTAGCACTGTTTGCCAGGTATTTTCAGTTCTCCGCTTTCTGTGTACTCTGTAGGACTGCGTTTCCACTCCTTGTACTTGGGTGGAGGCATATAGCTAGTTGGGTCCATGAATTCTGCTCAGAAGATGCATTATTTGGGGCTCCACCATTTAAGTGACAATGACAGGCCTGGGAAAACTCATATCTTCCCCTAGCACAGAACTGACTGTGTTTGTAGATTTGTCGCTCTGAGTCCTGTGTAGCTACAAAGAGCAAGATGCCACTGACAACCCAGGATAGTCATGCGCAGTGGGCAAGAAATAAATTTTATTATTTTCAGCAACTGGAATTTTGGTGTTGGCTACCGCAGCATAAATTAGTCTATCCTAACTAATAAGACAAACATTAAACAATATCAAGCAATAATGAAAACAACAATTGAATGATGATCACTGTTGAATTTAGTAGTTATTAGAAATATGATATAAAACAAAATGATTAAAAACAACAGAACACACTAAAGTGCAAGACAAAAAGACAATTATGGAGGATGGAACCTGGAAACATAATTTGTGAAAAATAAGAATTACTGATAAAGACAAAAATGTAGAAAAATAATAGATTTAACTAAAAATCTCTTCAGGTATAAGAAATGAAGACTGGGGGGAAGTCTCTATGTATATTAAGAAAAATTATTAAATATAAAAAACAACAATATGGCTTACTAAAGTCACATATTAACCAGCCAAAAAAAAAAAGCAAGCTAAAAATCTGAGATTGGGCAAAAGTTTATTAATAAAATACAAACATTTTAAACATTAAAACAAGCTAAGTGTTTCAAAAAAGGGGAATGATTAAGTAAATTATGATGCTTCTACCTTATGCAGTCTTATTTATCCATTAAAATTATTATTTTTGAAGTGTTAACTTGTACCATCTAATGTAAAATTTAGAAAATGAAATCCATAGATAAATGTTTCTCTATAACCAAAACATTATATAAGTGTTGCATTTTAAATGGACAGGAAAGTATAATGAAAAAATCGTTGTGCTAGGGCTGTGGAACTAGAGATTATTACCATAATATATATTATAATAACAAACCATAGTAAACATTTAAATTAACACACCAAAACTCAAGAGAATAAAGAGGGGCCTCTTTATTCCTCGAAGACTTGATTTAAGTGAGACAGGTATTATGCCAAAGTACTTACATTAAGTAATATCATAAAGCCTAAAATTTCATAAAAAATTATTTCCAACCTTCTTTCTGGAAAGACATATTCTATGACTTATTATTTATTCTGAATTAGAGCAATGCAAATGTGTAAGAGCTTTTTATAATAGAAACAATCACTTTTAATGAAAAATACTTAAGTCAGATGAAAACTATTTTAATCATTTTTGCAGTATTTCTGCTACCATTATAATTAGTCTAACACATTACATTTTTTTCATTACAGGGTGGCCTAATTCCTTTTAAGAAGGTTAGCTTTGATGGTGGTGGTGTTTCTTTTTGAAGAGTAAAGCTTATCATTGAGGCAAGCTGAAACCCCAGAAAGCCTCAGAAGCTAGATGAAGACAGTGTTGTTGGACTTTCAGATCCTGAGGTTAGATACAATTTCTTCATTTGCTTTAGGCTGTTGAGTCACGTATATAAGCACTTAAAATATATGCTACTATCACAGTTACTGATAATATCTTTAATGAGCACTGAGCACATAAATCCAGTGCTGGCCAGGTACAAAGATAAATATGCTTTGGTCTAGTAGCCACAACAGATTGCAAAGGCAGCTGCATGTACCTCAAAATAGATCACTGACTTCTAGGTCAGGGCTAAATGGCTCCTCTGCTTATGACCTAATGTGATGTACATTCAACATAATTTCCTTTTATTGAAAAAAAAATACATTATGAATAAACACATTATGTGATGGAAGGAAATGCACTAAAATTTAAATGTGGCTATTACTGGGAAGTGACTTACTTTCTTCATTTGTTTTACCGGTTTTCTGTAACAGCTATAAAAGCATGAATTACTTTTGTTATAAAAAATTAAAGTTGGGCTCCACAAAAAGTCAACTTAAAAAAAGAAAAGAAAGTTGTCAGTTTTATTTTTTAGAATTTATTTTACGTAATTTTACTGAATATATACGTATATATACAGTGTAATTTCTCATTCCAGATTGTGGGACTAGTCTTTCTAAATAAATCATTTTTATACGTAAAGTACTTTGCTAGGATTAACACTCCTGTGGCACGCCCATGCCCCTCCCCACCTTGGTCTGGTTTCTTAGACTGTTTGATGTTTCATTATATCACAGGAGGGCTGGTGAGCAAAACTATGTAGGTAGAATCCTTCACTAAATTTTATCTCCTTTCAGATATGCTGCTCAGATATACTCTCATTGGTTCTCTACCCCCTGCAGTCATCTTCAAGGACTTCGGATTGACCTCTTCCTCCGTGAATATGGAAAATTTATTTCAGATCACACTCTTGTCATTTTCAGTGATTTTAATGAATTACGAAAGTCAGATCTTGTAAGACTCCTCCACCCACATCTTCCCCCAGGTCCCCACACTTTGCATTTCCCATTGCCTATGGGCCTGAAGTTTCATTCATTTGAAAACTATTCTTGGAAAGATCTCCCCTCCTCCAGCTGTTAATCTGTCATTAATGGACCATAAGTCATTCAGATATACTGCACTATTATGCAACCTCAACAGAGTGGAAAAAATCATTTGCTTTACTGTCAAAGTAAAAACTTCTATCTTCTTTGACAGTTTTATTCAGAAAACCTCAGCTTTATTTTAATTTGATTCTAATGATGGTTTTCAGAAAATGATTTGAGTAAGTAAAAGTTTAGTGCAATGACAGCTGTCATGATTTCTGTGGTGGTTTCTTTCAAGGAGTATTTATTGAAAAGATGCATTTCAAACACAGTGCATCATTTTTGGCACAATGGATGGGAAGTTAATTATTCAGAGCTGGTAATGTGGTAGTATTTACTCAGTCGGGAATTTAAATGAAGAAGGCCCATTTGTTTTATCTCCTCTCTTTCCTAGCTAGAACTTCCCTGAGCAAAACTTAGATCCACAGATATCCCCATAGCTTTGAACTTAGAGCCATTGTTGATTGTCCTTACAAGGTGAAATGACCTTCACATTTTCTATTCATAAAAATAATGACCTGAAATGCATTCAGGATGCAGTGGACTAATGAAATAGCTTTTTGCTCCATTTTCACTCTAAACTGCTGTGTTGAAACTAAGGGTAAAGGTATATATAACTATCTATTATATTTGGGAAGTACATTAACTGAGTTAAGCTTAATTATGGCTCTCCCTACATTTTCAAACTGATTTTCATTTAGTGGAGGAATATTAACCACATTTGACTCTACAAATCTGTAATGAATTTATGCTTGTTTGATAGTGGTTAAAATACAAAGACCAAAACCTATATTCTGAAAAGAATTTTATTTGGAAATATTTACATCAGCTATTCACAAAGCCATATGACCAGCTAAAATCTACGTTAGCCCAAATAATGGACTATCTAACGGCAGTTCATTTGGTTGTCAGTCATTTTGCTGTAGCATATCTTGCTTCATGGAAATAAGGACAGCGATAGCTGGGGGAGCAAAGCTATGATATGTGCACATTTTTAGTCTTAAGAGATCTATGTATGAGCGAGCTAAAAATCTGTCCTCTTACAGCAGCTAAATTAATAACACTTTAAATGATTTCAAGACTGCCTTGTGGTTTTAAAGAAACAACTAACAAAGATTAGCTCAGGAACGAACATTTAATACAAAGTCCAAGGTGGAGTTTTTCTCGCAAAGCTTATTTTCTTTCAGAACTGCAAAGCTATGAAACAGATAACAAGTAAAATACCAGTCATAGAGGAATAGCTCTTTTTTTTTTTTAAATTGAAGTATATATAGTCAGTTACAATGTGTCCATTTCTTGGGTACAGCATAATGTCCCAGTCATACACATATATACACAAACAAAACAAACAAAAGAGCTATTCTTCATTATTAATAACCTTTAATGAGGAATAGCTCTTTTGTTTTGTTTGTTTACCCGGATGGAGGCAAGGTGAGTGATGGCTGCTGTGGACCTGCTGAAGAGGATGCCTTGCAAAGGAACATCTTCCCATATTATAGAGAAGATTTGTTTCAAATAGTTACTTGTGGTAATGCATTGTCTCTGGGGAAGTTGACATATTCCAATAAAAGATGACTCTAACATTAAGTTCTGTATTTTGCAATTTCATTATTAGGAATAAAGTGAAAGGGGAAAAAACTTCTTTCCTTTTCTTTCTTTTATTATTTTTTCCAGATTGCATCATTATGCTAAATTCCCCAGCCCTCACTGAGGAAAAAACACATTAGTGAGAGGATTATGTTCCCATTCCCCCCTAATTATTTTAAACTGAAAAGTTCAAATCAAACAAGGAAGCTTTTTCTAAATCTGAAAATGTTTCCAGTCTAAAGATCTAAAGGCCGTAATAGTTTATAAGCGCTGCCTGCATAATTTAGGCAGGATGGTACACGCAGCTTTGAGAAATTTTAAGCCATGCTTTCTAGACAGCATTAGCTTTTATCCTCACTAGATGAAATCTTATAATACGTTATTGAATTGCTTCATTGTATTTAAACAAAAAAAATACAGATTTAGCCAATGTTTAAAAGGACATTAATTTCACCATAGTTAAGAAAAGATAATTCATTACTTAACAAAACGTTGTGCATTCGACAACCATCTAATTATTGTAGATAAATATTTTGTTAATTAACAAAAGTGGAAGTTTTCTTAGCAAAAAATCTAATGGGTGGGGTGGTCTTCCATCAGAATAATCCTGAAAAAGGGGTATTCTGATGTTGGCAATAATTTGTATGCTTTTTTTGTTCAGCTGCTTATATTTAATATCTTTTTGTCTATTTAGATTGAGTGCCGACAGTTTATCGTTGCACCAAATGTCCCTCCTCTACAAGAAGGGTGGGCCCCCAGAAATCGGACCTCTGGACCTCATTAGCAAACATCAGATGGAGTGAGAGGGAAGAAGGAGAATCATTCCTTCTCATGCACAGGCATGGCGATGTTACCCAGCTGTGGTCCACCCAGACATCACAACAGACACACCACTTCCCAGCTGAGCACTTCCAGGGTCAGAGCCAGCAGACATATGAAAGAGAAGTACTTGTTACCCATCCAGACCGTCAGGATCGATTCTGTATCCACATACACAGTAATCTCAAGCAATCATGTTGTTTTGATTCATTCTGGGGGTACTTTTTAACATTACTTAGGGGTCTTGAGAGGCTGTTTAAATACTTACAGATTTTTCAGTCCCATTTGCCTTTGTGATTTTTCAGAATTTGTTTTCAATTAGTTTGAAGAGTGAAAATCTGGCTTTGAATTTATGCAAGCTTGAAGAGACTACTCAGCTGTTCATTGCCAATGCATATACTTTTTAAAACCACAAAACAAAAGGGCTTGTTGGAAGAAGCACTTTTAAATAAACAGATTATTTTCAATGTATAAATAAAACTGCTTGGAATAATCTCCTTGAGGTAATGCAGTTTTTTTTCCAGTCTTGGTAATTCTCTGCTCTACCCTAAAGAGACATTAGCTTTCTTTTTCAAAGTTAGACCAACATGAAGAAATATGACAAAAATTATCATAATTTATTTAACAGGCACTGTATATACATGACTTAATTTACTTCTAATAACAAATGTATGACATTACTTTTTATCTCTGTTTTACAGATCAAGAAACTGAGTCTTAAAGAAAGATTTGATGGAAGTTTCCCTGGCTCCAAAGCCTGAGCTTCTAAAGAATCTACTCCACAACGTTTGAATACAAAGAAATATTGTGCTAAATGAAGAGGCCCCTCCATCACTTCCTCCCCAACCTCTCTGCATGCCTGGTGACAGATGTAGCACTTTTGATTTCTTTTTCAATTTGCTCCTTAAACAGGTGACAATACCACATCATGATTAAGAACATGGTGCTTGGAGTTTGACTAACCCTGGGTTTGGATTCCAGCTCTTTTGACTGGCTCTGACCTTGGGTGAGTCACTTAATTTTTCTAAGCTTCAATCTCTTGGTGTATGGAAAAGGGAATGACAGTTCTTGTCTCACAAGGTTGTTTTAAAGGTTAGTAAGTTAATATATGCAAAGCATTTAGCACAGTGCCTTACACATGATTAGCTTTGAATAAATGGTAGCCAGTTTTTTTTTTTAATTCAATATAATTTTAAATGCTGGTGTTTCCTATGACTCAAATATTACCCTTTTTCTCCTGTCACTGCAGTTACTATGTATTTCCCATGTTTAATCTGGAACTTGCATTCAAAACCTTTATCAATGCCAAGAGGGTAGCCCTACATGGATGAACAAAGGTACTCAAATTCAACATGCCCAGAACTGAACCCAGTAAACCTGGGTTCAGTCAGACCCACAATCCATCCACCCAAGGGTCCAAGACCTGGCAGTCACCGAAGATTCCTCACTATGTTCACCCTCCATCCATGACCAGTCTTCCTATTGACTCTACCTTCAAATGCTCAATTATGTTATCACCACTGCCACAACCTTGGGTCAGACACCAAACTTCTTTATTCTGCCATAGTATTTCTTCTTGACTGGAATCCCTGCCTCAGATATCACCTGACTTCATTCCTTTGTCCACTCTGCTATAAGACAGAGTATCTAATTCTGTTACTCTTTCTGGTAATGGCTCTCCTTTCTCCTGTGGTTGCACACATTTTATGGAACATAGAAGTATTCACTGGGAGCTAAGAAGAAAATATTCCTTTTCTTTTTCTTTTTTTGAATTTTATTCTGTTTAACAATTATTTTTGTATAAGTTTAGAAGGTATATGTTTTATAATGTGCATGATATAGTGGTAAAGTAGTACACATGAGTGACTGTTAATTTTCTGTGTCTCCTTGGCTAGGCCATGGTACCCAGATATTTGATCAAATATGTCTAGATGTCACTGAGAAGATACTATTTTTTTGGATAAAATTAACATCTAAATCAGTAGATTTACAGTAAAGCGGATTACCCTCTGTAATGTGGGTAGTCTTCATCCAATCAGCTGAAAGCTTTAAGAAAAAAACTGACCTCTCCCGAAGGAGAGAGAATTCTGGCAGCAGACTGCTGCAACCTCAGATCTTGGCAGAGTATCTAGCCTGCCAGTCTTTCCTGCAGTTTGGACTTGACAGGTTCTGCAGTCATATGAGTCAATTCCTTTAAATCTCTCTCTCTCATATGTGCATATCCTTTTTGTTCTGTCTCTCTAGAGAACCCTGACTGCTACAATATTACTTAAAATCTATATAATATGCTTGAAATTTTCAATAACCAATGTTGTTAAGCTTTTTTTCCTATTTTTTTCTAGGTGTTTTAGAGTTTTAGATCTTCCATTTAAGTCATTAATCCATAATCCATTTTGAGTTGCTTTTTGTGTATGGTGTAAAATAGGGTCCAGTTTCACTCTTCTGCATGTAGATTTCCAGGTTTCCAACACCATTTGTTGAAGAAACTGTCTTTTCCCCATTTTGTATTATTGGTACTCTTATCAAAGATCAGTTAACCACATACGCATGTATTTATTTCTGGCTCTCTATTCAGTTCCATTGGTCTGTATGTCTGTCTTTATGCCAGGATCATACTGCTTTTATTACTGTACCTTTGTAATATATTTTGAAATAAGGAAATGTGATACCTCCAGCTTTATTCTTCTTTTTCAGGATTCTTTGAGCTATTCATTGTACTTTGTGGTTTCACATAGCTTTAGAAACACATTTTCTATTTCTGTAAAAATGCCATTAGGATTTTGATGGGGAATGCATTGAATTTATAGATTGCTTTGGGTGGTATGGACATTTTAACTATATTAAATATTCCAAACCATGAACTCAGGACAGCTTTCCAATTGTTTATGTCTTCTTTGATTTATTTTATCAATGTTTTGTACTTTTCAGTGTTTCCATAGTTGTTTATTTTTAAGTAATTTATCTTTTTGGTGCTATTGTAAATGCAGTTTTTCTCCTAATTTTCTTTTTAAGATAGTTTGCTGTTAATATATAGAAAAGTGATAGATTTTCATATATTGATTTTGTATCTTGCAACTTTACTGTATTTGTTTATTAGTTTTTAACAGTTTTCTTACAGAGTCTTTAGGGCTTTCTATATATAAGATTGCATTGCCTACAAAGAGGGAAAATTTTGTTTCTTCCTTTCCAATTTGGAGCCTTTTAACAAAGTTTCCTGCCTAATTGCTCTGGCTAGGACTTCCAGTACTATGTTGAATACAAGTGGGCATCCATCCCTTCTTCCTAAGCTTACAGAAAAACTCCCAATTTTTTGTCATTGAGTCTGATGTTAACTGTGGGCTTTTCATATATGGGCTTTATTATGCTGAAGCACTTGTTTTCTCTTCCTGGATTGTTGAGAGTTTTTATCATGAAAGAGTGTTAAATTTTGTCAAATGCTTTTTTCTACATCTATTAGGATGATCATGTGATTTTTTTATTGTTTATTCTGTTAATATTATGTGGTATAATCACATAACATTGGGCTTAGCATTGATTTAATGACTATGACACAGAAACTCCAGGCAACAAAAGCAAAAATAAACAAGTGGTACCACATCAAGCTAAAAAGTTTCTGCACAGCAAAGGAAACAGTCAACAGAGTGAAAAGACAAAATACAGAATAGGAGAAAATATTTGCAAACCATATACATGATAAGAAATTAATCTCTAAATTATTTAAGGAACTCCTACAACTCAATAGCAAAAAAAAAAAAAAAGAAAAACCCAAACCTAATAACCTGATTTAAAAATGAGCTAAAACTTGAGTAGACGTTTCTCCAAATACTTATAGTTAATCAGTATATAGAAAAAAATGCTCAATGTCACTAATCATCAGGGAAATGTAAATTAAAACCACAATGAGCTATCATCTCACACCTGACAGGATGGCTATTATGTTAAAAAAAAAAAAAAGATAACAAATGCTGATAAGGATGCAGAAAAATCGGAACTCTTGTATACTTTGGTAGAAATGCAAGATGGTGCAGCTGCTATGAAAAACAGTATGGGGGTTCCTTAGATAATTAAAAAATAGAATTACTGTAATAGAGGAGAACAAATCTGACTCCATATTGGATCTATTCCTTTAGTTTTAACCATTGTGCCCTGCTTTCTAGGCTTAGTCTTGCTAGCTCTGCACCTTTTGTTAAACAATGTTGCCTTTAGCCTGGAATATACAGGAGAGCCTATTCTCAGGGCTCTGACCTTTAAGGATGTTAGCACTTCTGCACTTATGTAGAGATGGCAAGTTGCAAAATAGAGAATAACCTTTGTTTTGTTGGAGATTTACAGGGACACCATGGCCTGACCCACATGGACGGCTACAAAAACAAAGAATTTCTAGAGCAAGAAGTTTGCAACAACAAACAACGTCCCCTCACCTGTTTTTTTGTATAAAAGGAGCCTGTATTCTGACTGGAGCAGGATGGTTCTCCAAGACATTAGTCTTCCATCCTCTCGGTCTGCCAGCTTTCTGAATAAAGTCCCTATTCCTTGCCCCAACACCTCATCTCCCGATTTATTGGTCTGTTGTGTGGAGAACAGAACGAGTTTGGACTTAGTAACATTACCATATAATGTTACCATATAATACCATATAAAATGAGCAATCTCATTTCTGGGTATTATCCGAAAGAATTAAATTAGGATCTTGAGATATTATCACTTCATGTTAATAGCCAAAATGTGGAGCCAACATAAATGTCCATCAATAGATGAATGGATGAAATGTGGCATGTACATACAATAAAATATTTTTTCAGCCTTAAAAAAGAAGGAAATTCTCAATATGTAACAACATGGGTGAACATTATGCTAACTGAAATAAGCCAATCACAGAAAGACAAATAGTTTATGATTCCACTTATATGAAGTATCTAAAATAGTCATATTCATACCATTCAAGAGTGGAACAGTGGTTCCAGGGGCTGAGGGAGGGGGAAATGAGGATTACTAATTAACACAAAGTTTCTGTTAAGCAAAAGAATAAACTCTAGAGATCTGTTGTACAACACTGTACCTACAGTCAGCAATACTGTATTGTACACTTAAAGGTTTATTAAGAGAGTAGATCTCATGCTGTGTTCTTACAACAATAAAATACCATATAAAAAAATAAAAGCCTTATTGACATTTTCATTGAGGAATGGTTAACTTAAGGGAACTATGTTGAACCTTTTTTATTCAAAAACAAGGTACACCTTTCCACTCATCCAGCTCTTTTGAGCCCTCAGTAGTATTTTAGAATGATTTCTCTAAACAGATCTTGCACATTTCTTGTTCAGACTATTCTTATATAGTTTTTGTTACTATTTTGATATTTAAATAGTTTTTTTTCCACCATGTCTTCTAATAGATTGCTATTTTTGAAGATAATTGATTTCCATATATTCATGTCTAGCGCCATACTGAATTCTTGAAAATATTTTTTAATTTTTAAAAATGTAATGGCATGCTTAAGAATTTTACTCATGGACAACATATCCAGAAATCTTGGAAGCAACTGGTCTATATGATGAAGTCTAAACCCTTTATGAAGGTCCTTCGTGAGTTGACACTTTCTGATTCCCTAATCTCCGGAGCCACCATGTCACCACACACCTGCTGAGCCTTTAAGTGCTTGTGAGTATCTAAATACAAATGATTCTTGAATATTTTTGCTTTGCTGTAGTTTCATTCCACTAATAATTCTATTCACAAACTTCTACCATTGTCTTTGTCCAGAAAACTCATCACCTCTTCTCGGACTCAGTTCACGTATTCCCTCTTCTAAGAAACATCTAAAACCCCAGACACATTGAGTTTCTCCCTTATTTTTGTTTTCAGAGTGCCCGGTATAAAACTAAATTATTCCAATTATCCTATTAGTTTGTAACTAATTATGGAAATGTCTTCTTCATTAGTCTGTGACATTCTTAAGATAAGGTTGTTTTCTTGTTTGTTTTTATATTTCTAATACCTAAATGTAGTAGATAACAAATACATGGTGAATTGACTCTCATAGGCGCATTGCCATATAATGTGAGCCCAGATACTTGATTTTGCCTGGAAGAGAGACTTACAGTCTTAAGCTGAGAAAGAACCACATGTTCTGCAAATCTAAACCCCTCATATGAGGGGTTACGTATGAGGATAATGAAGACACAGAGGAGTAATTTGCCCCAGATCACAAATCCAGGAAGGGGCAGAGCCAGAACAGGTACACAGTTTGTTTTCCGTGTTATCCACAGCTCTTTTCACTACTCCACAAAGTTGAATGGGTGTATTTCCAGGCGTGTATACATTTGTAAAATCTTGTTCTCTGAGACTCTGCATGTTCCTGAGATGTATACACAGAGGATGGAATATATAATCACTCTCCAATCAATACTCATGAGAAAACACTGAAAACCTAAGTGCGATCCTGCTCATCACCAGAATAACAGCTGTTGTAATTTCTTACCTTCTACTCCCAACAGAGATGAAGTTGCATAGGCAAGCTGATGCTTTTTGGTACTAAACCTCCCTCTTCGATACGCTGTTTTCAAAGGATAGAGCCAAGAAGTAGTGGTACCTGGTTATTTTTTAAAGGATAATTTCTCTTTTCATCATTACAGTTTTGAGTTACAAGAAGTCACCTATAGAAATGTTTGGTGTCTATAAACAGACAACTACAGTTTGCCTCAAAACTGAGGCCCATTTACTCAAACAGATCGTTCATTCAGGAGCTTCATTTACTAACAGAACCTCAACACTGTATCTCAAACCATTGTCTCAAATTGCTCTGCACCCAAATAGCCAACATCTTTTTGGATATTTCTCCAAGATTGCTTCACACAGTCTTAAAATAATCAAGTCCAGACCTAATCTCATTTCTCTTTCTCCAATATTGATTTCTCCCTCTGTGTTTGTTCTTTTGAAGACCTCTTCAGCTCAGTTCAGGTCATAACCAACTAGCTTCTAAGTGAGCAAATATATCCCCAAACAAATAAAGCCAGCCTCTTCCCTTTTTCTACCATCCCACCAGTATAGACTCCCCTTCATAATAATTTCTTCATTTACACAAGTGGCACCATTATCATTTCAGATTATCAAGAACATTTTGGAATTAGTTGGTTTCCCCACCAAGATTAGATTTAAATCTCAGTTCCTCCTACACCTCCGTGTAAACTGCTCTCAAACAGTTTCTAAACTAATACGCTACGACCCTGTGAGTTGCTGGTGGTATGCCCTTTGTGACTCCAGGTACTGACAAAGCCCCTCTGCTGATGTTCTTTGGGATGGAATCTTCTGCCCTTTCTGGCCAAGCATCCACCTTTCTTTCCATCTCTTCTAGATATTTTGCCCATCACTTGAGGATTGGCCCCAAAATTGCTGTGTCAGGGCTTAGGGCATTGTTGGAGCCACAGTTATTACGAGCATGGTTATTATGGCCTAAGGATCGGCGTTTTGAGAGGGATGCCCTTTTGTACTACTTGTCTCATGTGACAAGTACACCTGAGCAGGGCATTAATTCTCGAGGTTGGCCTGGCTCAGTCTCTTTTTCTGTGCTATCTCCTCCACGCTAACAACTGAATGGTGAGGTAAGGTGGTCTGCTCTACAGACACAGCCACCTCAGACAGAAAGAGGGGGGAATCAGTAGGCCTGCTTCAAGCTATATGTAGCAACTCATTTTTACAATGAATCTGTATTTTAAAAAAAATTTATTCTTTTCCTTCTAGTTTTATTGACATATAATTGACATATAACTATAAGTTTAAGGAGTATAACATAATGATTTGACTTAAATCATGAGATGACCATTACAGTAAGTTTAGTGAATAACCATCATTTGATATAGGTACAAAAGTAAAGAAATAGAAAAATTTTGTGTGTGTGAGCACTGTTAGCATCCACTCTCTTAACAACTTCCATATCTAACACACAGCAGTCTTAGTTATTTGTATCATGTTATACATTATATCCCTAGTGTTTGTTTATCTTCTAACTGGAAGTTTGGAATACCTTTAGACAGCCTCATCCAATTCACCCTTCCCCCAACCCCTGCCTCTGGTAACTACAAATCTGATCTCTTTTTCTAGGAGTTTGTTTGCTTGCTTGCTTGCTTGCTTTTGAAATATAATTGTCCTATAACACTATGTTATTTACTGTTATACAACATAGTGGGTTTTTTTGCCTACACATTTCACAGTGATCACCACTATAAGTCTAGTTCCAATGTTACCATACAAAAATATTACTCAGTTATTGACCATCGTCCCCATACTGTACATTTCATACCTGTGATTCATTTATTTTGCAACCAGAAGTTTGTACCTCTTGTGCTCTCTCACCTGTTTCTTTCCTCTTCCCACTCACCTCTCCTCTGGCAAACACCTGTTTGTTTGCTGTATCTGTAACTGTTTCTGTCCTGCTATGTTTGTACATTTGTTCTGTTGTTTAGATTTAAATCATACAGCATTTGTCTTTTGTGTTTGACTCTGGCTGTGGGGCCCTGGAGGTCCCAGAGGTGGTATTTTGGCCCATTGTTGGGTAAGGCCAGCACCCGGGGGGTCCTGGGGCTGGGGCCTACTCACTGGTGGGTGAAGCTAGTCCTGAGGCTAATGCTGGCCCATTGGTGGGTGGAGCCAGTTCCTGGGGTCTCTGGTGGATGGGGCCAGGTCACTGATCAGGGCAGATGTGGGCTCCATGGTTCTTAGTGCAGCAGGCCTGCTGGTAGGTGGGCTGTGTCTCCACCCAGCTAGTTGGTTGGCCTGAGACATCCCTATACTGGTGGCTGATAGGCAGCTGAGTGAGGATGGGTCTTAGTGCTAATAAGTTAGAGGGAGGATCCCCAAATGGTGCTTGCCAGCACCAGTGTCCACAGCTCCTAAAATGGCTGCTGCCAGAGTCTGTGTTCCTGGGATGAGCCCTGCTGCCTTCTGCCTGTCTGGGAGGCTGTCCAAGATCAGCAGGTGGGCTTGAGCCAGGCTCCTTTCCTGTTACTGCTTCTGCCCTGGGAGCTGGAGTGTGCCCTTTAGGAGTATGGGTAGGGGCCCTGACTATACCGCATGTCTGCCCCTCCTACCCATCTTGTATCCTTCTTTATATCTTTAGTTGTGGAAGATCTTTTCTGCTTGTCTTCTGGTTTTTCTCATTAATAGTTTTCCTGAAAATAGTTGTAATTTTGGTGTGCCTGTGGGAGGAGGTGAGCTCAGGGTCTTTTTATTCTGCCATCTTGGCCACTTCCTTGGGGACCCTGTATTTTGAATTTGGGGATGGATTTAGTTACTGTAAACATAATTTTCTAAATCTGATGAAAAATGTTAACAAGCTAATTCAAGAGGCTAAACAAAAACCGATTTGAGATAACACAAGGTAAAGCACACCAAGATACTTTATAATCAAATTTCAGAAATACATAAAACAGTATTTTAAAAATACTCAGAGAAAAAAAGACATATTACATACAAGGAGACAATGATTCAAAGAGGGCTGAATTTTTATGTGAAACCAATGAGGCCAAGATACAACTGAATGACATCTTAAGATGATGAATGAAAAGAAAAACTGTCAACCTAGACTTCTATATCCAGTGAAAATATTCCTCAGATCTAAAGGCAAAATATAGTTATTTTCAGATAAACAAAAGCTAGGAGAATCTTGATAGCAGGTGAACACTAAAAGAAATGTTAAAAGAAAATTTTCAGGCAGAGTAAGAGATATAGCAGCTAGAAACTTGGATCTACACAAAGAAATGTGGAGTTCTGGAAATGAAAAATATGTGAATAAGCATAATACAGTTTAAAAAAATTTTTTTTACTTTAAAAGATAATTAACTTTTTAAAACAAAGTGACCAAAATATGTTGTGGCTTTACAAAATAGAGAAGTAAAATGTGTGCATCAAATGCACAAAACAAGTGAGTCAGGAAAAAGACTTTATATTGTTATAAAGTTTGTGTTTTATAATTGAAGTGATACAATACTGTTTGAAGATAAAATATGATAAAGATACATGTACATACTAGAGAAAGCACAAATACACACAACAGGCAAAGCAAGACAAAGAAGTGTAACTAAATACCAACTGAGGAGTGAAATGGAATATTGAAAAACAATTAATGCAAAATAAAGCTGTAAAGGAAGAGAAATAGCAAAGAACAGATGCACAAACAGAAAAAAAATAACAAACCAGCAGGCTTAAACCAATCATAGCAACAATCATATTAAAAGTAAATGGAGTAGGGGCTCTTCTGGTTTGGCTGCGTGGTTCCTAAAGGATGATGCTGTCTCATGGATAACCTCTCCAAACTTTAGACAAAATACAAAACAAAAAATAGTGCCAAAAGGCAATAAAAGCTAACAACAGAAATAGCCACATTCTGGAGGCAAGTAGACACTTGAAAAAGGCAACAGCATAGGGCGAGTTACTGGGTTTTGTATCTTTTATCTTGAAGGCAGGTGAAATTTGGCACTGCTTGGGGTGACTAAATCTTTAATTAAAAACATGCTTAGCCTTTCTAACCTGAAGAACCTGAGGATAGAGTTTGGGGAAATCCCAGCTACTTAGAATAAAGTGTGCCTTCTGATCAAGAGAGACGAAGTGGGAACCCTTGCTTGCTGGTGTAAACTCTGCTCGAATCTCTCTTACCTCTGAAATATGTGTGTAGAATGACACCAGTTCAGGACAAAAACTGAACTAAGATTTCAGGTGCTACCAAAAAAGAGAGTTTGCAAATTTAAGACAAACTTGGAATTTCCAGAATCCAGATTTTCCACAGTATGACATGCAAAATATCTAAGACACAATACAAACTTACTCAATTTAAGAGAATGCAGGAAAATGTACTGACCCCTGAGCAAGATAAAATAGCAATCAATGGAGCCCAACCCCGAGATGATTCAGCTCTTAGAGTTAATATACATGGATGTCAAAACACTATTATAATTAACCTCAAAGATGAAAAGAAAAACATACTCAAGTGATTGAAAGATGATGTCCCATCAGAGAAAAAAAAAACTATGGAAAATAATAAATGAAGTTGTAGAAATGAAAAATACAATATGTTAAAATTAAAAGTTCACTGATGGGATTGAGGTGGGAAGCCCCATAAAAAGACTGGCAGAACCCCCAGGCAGGACCACTACTCTCCTGCCAGCACTATCCAGTTCCCTGGCCCAGAGGCTCTACCTCACTTTTTGCATCTGAAACTGCATACTTACCCCTAAAATTCTATTGGTTCCCTGAGCTCACTTCTGACTGGTTATTTCCTTCACTCCTGATTGTTTATTTCTCTCACTTCTGATTGGTCAATTTCCCTAACTTCTGATTGGTCTATTTGTAGTACTTTATTTGCATGGAGCTCACTCCTGATTGGTTATTTCTCTCACTCCTGATTGGTCCATTTCCCTCACCCTGATTGGTTATCTCGCTCCCTCCTGATTGGTCCATTTCTACAAAGCTTGTTCCTAATTAGTCAACTTTTGTTATACCTTATTTGCATATGATGTTGCAAAGTGTAAACTGGCAGCCTATAAAAGCCTGTATAAACCTACAGCCAGGGTCCAGAGCTTGGAGTGTTAACTCCTCTGGGCCCGCTGGCGCAATAAATCTGAATTCTCCAACTCTCTGAGTGTGCTTGGTCTCTCGCCTGGATCCAGGTTGCTGTCACAACTGAGCAGTAACACATTTTTTCTGCAACAGGATGATCAGTAAAACAGACACTGAACTTGAAAACAGAGAAACAGAAATGATATATTTTGAAGTCTAGAGGGAAAAATGTAAAGAACATATCTTCACAGACCTCTAGAACAAAATCAAAGGACTGACATGTAGAAGTAGAATCCCAGAAGCAAGGGAGAGTGAGAACAGGACAAAGGAAATACTTAATGAAATAACAGCTAAAAAAATCCCAAGTTTTGTGAAAAGGATAATTTATAAAGTCAAGAAAACTATCAATGCCAAGCATGACAAATGCAAAGAAGATTATGCCTGGAAGCTTCACAATCAAACGTCTGAAAACCCAAGATAAAGAGACAATCTTGAATCAGCCCAAGAAAAATGACACACTGTGAGTAAATGATAGTTGGACAAATGAAGACCAGAAGACAGTTGGAAAGCAACGTTTAAGTGCTAAAAGAGAGAGAGAGAAAAAAATCTGTCCACTCAAAATTCTTTATCTAACAAAATACCTATCAAGAAAGAAACAGAAAAAAGATATTTTCAGAGGAAAATAAAAATTTACAGTTTAACCTCAGCAGACTTGCACTACAAAAAATGGTGAAGGAAGTTCTCCATTATGAAATTAAATAATACCAAATATAACAAAAAAGAAACAGACTCGCAGATACAAAGAACAAACTAGTGGTTATGTGGGAAGGGGTGGGGAGAGGCAATGTATGGGTAGTGGATTAAGAAGTATCAACTATTATGTATAAAATAAGCTACAAGGATATATTGTACAACACAGGGAATATAGCCAATATTTTATAATAACTCTAAATGGAGTATAGCATTAAAAAAATAATACCAGAAATTGACACAACATTGTAAACTGACTACAGTTCAATAAAATATATAATATGAAAACTTATATCTTCAGGAAAGAATTACAATTGTCACAAATGATAAATTTTGGGTAAATTAAAAAGCCTATCTCTTTTCATCTTAATTTCTTAAAATACTTAGGACTGATTAAATAAAAAATCATAGCATTGTGGGGTATTTAATGGGTTTAGATGTAATGCATATGATAACTGTAGTATGAGGGAATATGGAGAAAAAAATGGATCTCCAACATTGCAAAGTTTCAAAAAGTATTGCAATATTAATTCTAAGTAGACTGTGAAAAGTTAAGGATACATACTGCAATCCCTAGAACAGCTACTAAAACACAGAGAAGTATAATGAAAAAGTCAATGGATAAATTGAAGTTACTTTCCAAAAATGTAAGTAGGCTTATACTCTAATTATAGGACAGAGATATCAGACACAGAAAACAAAGCGAACAAAAAATTTTCTGCTTATAAGAACCACACATTAAATATAAAGGCAGATATATATTTTAAAGTACCATGCAAATACTAATTATAAGAAAGGTAGAGTAATGATATTCATATGTCAGAGAAAATAGATTTCAGGGAAAGGTGACTTAGAGTTAAGGAGGAATATTTCATAATGATAAGAAGAACAATTCATCAAGCAATCCTAACAATAATAAATAGGTATGTACTTAATAGCAGAGTTTCAAAATAATTGAAGCAAATACTGACAGAAAGTAAAGGAAAACAGATTAATCTGCAGTAACAGTACAAGATTTAAAAACTCCTCTCTCAGTAATAACAGATCTATTTGAGAGAAAATCAGTAAGAGCAAAAACAAGTTGAAAAACTTTATCAACCAACTTGATCAAATTGACATTTATGGAGTGCTGCATCCAAGAACCTGCAGAATACTAACTCCTTTCAAATGCACACACAGAACATTCATCAAAATAGAACATATGTCGGGCCATTTAAAAAGTCTCAATTCCAAACATTGAAATTATACCAAATATGTTTTCCTACCACTATGGAATTAAAGTAGAAATCAATGAAAAAAAAACCAGCACCCAAGAAAGCTTCAAATATTTGGAAATTAAACAATTCAGATCTAAGAAAAATATGGGTTAAAGAAGAAATCAGAAAGAAAATACAAAATATTCTAAGATGACCTAATCTTTCAGCATAAGAAGCTTAAAAAGAGAAGCAAATTCAAATCAAAGTCAGTAGAAAAATGAAAATAACAGAGAAGCAGAAATTAATTAAATAGATAACAGTTAAACAATAGAGAAAAATCAATGAAATCAAATGTGGTTCTTTGAAAACGTTATTAAAATTGATAAATTCCCTGTCCGTATTCACCAAGAAAAAAAGAGAATACACAAATTACTAGTGTCGGGAATGAAAATGAGGATGCTAGTATAAATCTATACCTATTAAAAGGATAAAAAGAAATATTAAGAACACTATGAGCCAATAAGATTGACAATTCTGATGAAGTAGACAAATTCCTTAGGAAAAATAAGATTAATCAGTAAAGAAAAAACAGAAAATTTGAATAATCAATATCTATTAGCGAGATATAATTATTAATTAACAACATTGCCAAAAAGAAAACTCTAGGCTCACATTGCTTCACTTAAATTTCCACAAAAATTTAAGCAAGAAATAATACATATCCTCTATAAACTCATTCACAAAATTGAAAGGTACGCTTCACAATTCATAAAAATAAAGTCAGCATTACCCTGATACCTAACACAGATAAAGACATTACAGAGGAAAACATCTACAGGCTGAAATCCCTTATAAGCAAAATTCTTTAACAAAACAATAGCAATACACACATGCACAAACACGCACACATACCAGTGGGATTTATCCCATTTATGCATTTCAACATTCAGAAGTCAATCTAATTGATAACTTTAACAGAAAAATTCAGAGCAATCTAGAAAATATATAAACACCACAATAAATTCACAGAAGACATTTGACAAAATCCAAAGCTCATTTGAATCCAAACTCTCTAAACTGAAAGGGAAGAAAAGACTTCATTTTATGAAGAGCATCTAAGAAATAATTATAGCCAGCATCATACCTAATCAATACTTCTCTCTTAAGATCAAGAATAAGGCCAGGATGACTGATTTCACCACTTCTATTCTACTTTGTAATTCAAGTTGTAGTCAGTGAACTACGTGGAGAAAAAAAAAGTCATGTAGATTGGAAGGAAGAAATAAAGCTGTCTTTATAGACAGTATGATGATATACGTAGAAATTCTAAGCAATCCACAAAGCAGCTAATGGAACTAATAAGTGAATTTAGCAAAATTATAGGATACAAGGTCAGTTTATTTCTATATGGTATCACCTAATGGAAATTGATTAATAATATATACTATTTATGCTAGCATTAGAAAATATAAACTATTTAAGATAAATTTAACATTAAAGTAAGTACATAGCTTTATACTGGAAACTGCAAAACACTAATGAGAGAAAGTAAAGAAGACTTAAATAGAGATACATATCATGCTTATATGTTTTGAAAAATTCAGAACTGTTAAGATGTCAATTCTCCCCAAATTGAACTATGGTTTCAGCACAGTCTTAATAAAAACCTATCTATCTTTTAAAATGGAAATCAAATTGTGGGAGCTTATCAAACGGTACACTTAAGATCTATGCCTCTCTTTGTAAATTACTCCTGAATAGAAAAAAAGTGTTCTTTTTATTTCAAAATTTTCTACAATATGATTCTATAATGACTTCCTCTTGTATCACGAAAATTAATCATCATAAGTCAAATAATTTATTTTAATAAAAATGCAGCTCATTTGAAAAGATTATCAATGCAATAATAGGTGCTTAAATCTAGAAGGTCTATTTTCAGTAGGATGTGTGGGCTACAAAACTGTCATCTGAGCTCAGGTTATAGTAAACACTGTTTTGCTGTGGTTAATGGAAGGGCTTTCTTCTCATTTACAAAGTAAAAAAATATATATACCCATTAATTTTTCACTCGCTAATGCAATAGTAAGGTAGCATTTTAAGATGATGAAAAGTGGTTCTTCAGGCAGCATGATGTAGCAAAAAGAAGTGTGGACTGAAGTCAGAAGGTTTGCACTGCACTCTTGGCACTGCCACTTTGTTGCTGCGCACTGAACCCTGGAGAAGTCCCCTGCGTCCCCGGCCTTCCCTTTCCTCATTTACAAAATGAAGTGATTGAACCGAATGACCTCCAAGGCCCTTCCTCCCTCTAACATACTGTGATCCATGATCCATCCCTCGAACTGTGACCATAGGTGTCCTCTGCTTTGACATTTTAATATGTCATGGCACTTACGCTTATTTTCATTCATTACATTACTACTCAAAGTTCAAATTCAGGAAGATATTTTAAGAATATTAGAAAAATAAATTAATTTTAGTTGATATTTATGATCCTGTTAGCACAGTATTTGTTATTAAGATCACATAAAGAACTAATCATTCCCAATCTGATTCCAGAGGCATAGTGTATATTACAATAACATAAATCATATTAATGTGAATGTGAGATTAATTTCAAAAGGAGACAAATTGCGTGCTTTGCTCAGTATTTACATATTGGATATTATGAATTTATTTCTTATTCATGGTAATAACATTAATTACAATAAATTTGGTTTATATTCATGTAGATGTCACACACTCCTGGAATTTAGCATTTATAATATATGAATAAATGGCTACTAGCCTTTTACTCTCATATTTCAGATGTATTTACTCAAATGAATAGTCACAAAATTAACAAGCTATGAAACCAGGGGAAAAACAATCTGGTAGTTGCATTTTATTGATTTTTGTCACCATATCAAAATACATAATTTCTTACCTCTGGCATTTATTTTGTAATTTCATGTAATGAATTATTTATTAACAGCCAATGGCCTAGCTGGAAATTACTTTGATCTGGGTTCAACACTTGATGCTGGTTTAAGAGGGCTGGATCTTCAGTGAAATCAGCATCTGTATTAACATATAACCTGGTGCCATGTTTGTGCCCCGCACCTCTCCCAATTTTGATGAGGGATGATATGATATGATGCAAGGGATTAAAATTTAAAAAAATCAAGGCACTAGAAAGCTTGGGATTGAAGCCTCAGCTGTACCACTTAAAATAGGCTCATTTTAGGCAACTTTCTGAACCTCCTTATATCTGTAACGTGTAGATAACATTCAAATGTGATTCCATTTGTGACTATACCTGGAACTCCACAGGCAATCCATAAATATTACTTGGATATGGATTTGCATTCTGTGTCCTCAGTCTAACTCTTACCTTCTGTTTTCTTAATCCCTTTGCTTTACAGTTGCTCTGTTAGATGAAAAACTTCCTGTACTGCCTCCCGCCGTGGGCTCATTAGTTCCCTATCCAGACCACTTGCATGCATCCCTACTCAGTCATCTAGGTTCCCAGCTCCAAAAGAGGGGGCCCTTTGGTTTCCACCACTAGAGGCAAACCATCCTACTTCCTCAGACCCTTCCTCAAGCACTTTTGCTGCCTACCTTGACGGACACCCTCGAAGTGTCACTCTTCCTTCATGACATTGAAACCCTCAAAACACTGCTGAAAAAGGTTCTTCCTCCTCCAGTCCTTGTTACTATTTAATTGCACCAATGAACTGGCTTTCTCCCTGACAGCCTCCTTTTCCTATGGTCCATCAGTTATGTTGCCTCTTGATCTATTCCTGAGGCATTCCTGACATCTTTCCCTGGCTCACAGACTGTTATTAACTTTCTACAGATAACATAAGAAACTCTAAATTTATTACATGAGTTTTAAAGGCCTCCATTAATCTGGCCTAAATTTATCTTTCTAATCTTAATCGCTGTATCTACTTACAGACTTTTTATTGCAGTCAAACTGAACTGTTGCTTGCATGCCTTCCTTCTTTCTATCTTTGTAATCATGTTCACATTTTCTCTACCAAGAATCCTTTTTCTCCTAACCCCACATGCCCAAAAGATGCCCATCTGTCACATACAAACTTAAGCTCCACCCCTTCCTGAAGTTTTCTTAGATCACTGCTGGAAGTAATGTCTTTCCACAGCGTGTTGGATCTGCCCCTTTCACGGCCCTCACTACTTCCCACATGCACCTATCTACAGAGATAGATGTATTCTCTCCCCATGTGTTCCTTGATTGCAGAACCCATACATGATTCAGTCGTTACTGCCTAAAAACATAGCACAATCGTTTTATAGAAAAATGGCTTCTTCAACAAATGAATGAGAGAAAACAGTTCTGTCTTATTAAAACAAAACATTTTCCCATAAGCTTTGCTAAAAGGTTATTTGCTGCAGGAAACAGAAATTTATTACATCTGTAAAAGAACCCCAGTGGAGCTAAATTTGGCAAAAAGAGTGAATTTATTATGAGGGTATAGGACATCTCAAGTACCGTACGGGCTGTGAATTAGCAGGACTCACGGATGTGCCATAACCAAAGGCCAGTACACTTGGGGAAACTGTGAGATCATTTCTCTTCATCTCTCATTTATGATTCTCTCTGAGAATCTGATATTGGATTTCTCTCTGAAAATGGACCTTTTTTGCCCTTCAGTCCATAGTTCAGATCTTGGCTGCAACAACTTTTAAATTTTCACTTCTTATATTAAAGAATATCCAGCCTGCCACTCAAATCTCTTTGTTACCACTGCACATTCCCGAGGAGGGACTTTAGTGTACCTGGCATGGATCAAGCTCCCAGCTTTAATCCTCTCATTTTTTATTAGAGAGCAGAGGCACATTATCAGATGTTTCTGGAGGAACTGCCCTTTTCCCAAAATGCACATGATTATAGTTTGTACTAAGTCTCCGTGTCACATCCAGGAATGTTTTTAACTATTTGCATCTTTAGGAACAGGTAGCTCCTCCAGAAAAGCGTGTGCATGCCACAAGCCCCCCAGCAGGTGGTCATGTCAGTGGTTAGGCTTCTAAAGCAGTATAATAAAATTTTATAAACCACTATTCTGTAGTTTCGCATAGCTGCTAGTTCTTCAAAAATATTTTCTGAAGTACTATCCCTTTGCATTTTGTTCCGGATGCATTAAGTCAATCATTGGGAGCCATTACTACTGAAAAGTTCAAGTCAGAGTTATAGCTTTTGATGAAAACTTATGAAATCATTTTGACTGCTTGAGGCTGTTTATCTTTGAAACTGGCAGAAGATCACTTTTGTCACCGAACCAGTTCACGAAATGGCCCCTCATCTTAAAGTGAAGATAAAGTCATCCAGCAAGGTGTGAAGAATCATTATCCTTCCCTAGGCTAGAGGACAGCTGACCTCCAAAGTAGGACTTCACGGGTTTGAAAAGGAACATAAATTGGTCTATTCTAAATACAAATTATTTTGGCCGTTAAATGTCTGTTGGTTTGGCAGCCAGTTTCAGGCATGATTGGAAATTTTTTTTAAATCTCTAAATCTGTCTGATCCCCTTCTCTTGCCAGAAGAAAATCAAGTGAGATGGAGTGACCCAAGAATCCACGTGTCCGAGGAAGGCTGGGGCAGGAGCTTCTTCCACGAGGTCAGGTTGCGAGGCAAGGAACTGAGGGCAGGTTCAGGTGTTTCCTGGAGCTGGGAGAAGTCAAAGGAAGGAGAGCAAGTCTCAGTTGGGATTAGGTGAAGGACGAGGTCCTGGGTAGGCTTGAATATTGACACCCAAGTGGTCTGAGATGCACAGGAGGTAGGCACTGTGGAAACCTGAGAATGAGAGACAGTGGAACAAGAAAAAGGGTGGTGGTCTATAGAAAACCCAGTGGGAAGTTTTTGACAATTTAATAAAATCATGATGTCCAAATTTCGGTTTAGTCTTTTATATCAGTTAGTAATGGATTCAGTTGCAACTGAAACTTTCAAACAGGAGTTGGTTTACCCCTATAAACACAGACTCCTGTGTGGACAAACCAGGACTGGTGATGGTTCAGAGATGCCATCTGGGATCCAAGGCCTTCCTGCCTTTCCCCTCAGCCATCCTAAGAGTACAGGCCTTTGACTCACGACAGCACCTTTTGGTTGCAAAATGGCCACTGTACCTTCAGAACCTTTGTGTCTGCATTCTAAGCCGAAAAAAACGAGAAAGACTAAAGGACTAACTCTGTGACCACCCTCAGTAGAATTGAGATACTGTTGATTAGCAAGAAGAAGAAAATAAAATTAGAGGAGGCAGCTAGAACTATTTGCCTTACTCTTCCTTTGACAAATTCAACCCGTATCTTTTTTCCTTTTCATTAAAAGATCAAGATGAATTATGAAATGAGGTTAGTGTATGGCTTAACCCCGGTCCTGGAAAGTGAGGTCTGATGTTGCTTGGGTTGAGCTGACCTAATCTCTACTTAATTTTTCATGGGCAAGTAAAATATATTGCATTCCTGATGGTTTATACAAGGCCTTCAGCCGTTATAACTTGACCCCTGTGCAGTGGTCTTGAAGGAGGAGGAGGGCAGAAGGTAGACACGGAAACACAGGTGTTCGGGAAAGAAAGAACCTGGTGTGATTAACACGTATAAAGCTGGATAAGTGACAAAACAGGAAGCGGTGGTGCTGGGAAAAGTTGAATTAACAAGGGCTGTGACTGTGGTGTTAACTGGTTCGGACTTTTTTCTGCAGGAATAGAGAACTGAGGGGTTTTAAGCAGTGGAATACATGAAGAGTCAGGCTCCTGAAGAGGTGGGTGAAATGATTACAAAGAGCACCCATGGTTTTTTTCATCCATATACTGGCTCTGAACATCTGAACTCAGAGTGAAAACGCAAGGTATAAAATGCCCTTATTGTTCAGTTAGCCACATTAGACTGCATAGAAAGTCATGATTTATGGATCAGATATTCTTACGTTATGTCAGAGTAGTTTTTCTTTATAACCTTACCTGAATTTAAAGTATGGTTATAGAAAGAATCATAGCTTAACACTCATTAATATGCCATGCAAAGGGATTCAGTTTGTCCAGAAATAGAGGCCAAACTGGGAGAAAAATCACATTATCAGAAAAATCTCTGTTCTGCCATCGGCCTAATTTACACAGGGTCTGTAACTGCCTCGGGTCTGGGGCTCAGTCTTCATATTAAGGAATTTGTTACTTTCTGTTTCAGACAACTGGACAAACTACAATCTCTACTGGGAACAAAATTACCTCCTAGGTTTGAAATAGCCCAAACAGCAGGTGTTGACAAGACAAAGACACGTTGTCTTTTCCCCAAAGGAAGCGAAGGCCCAGATCGTTGCACGAAGCCAAGATCTGTAAAAGGGACTGAATAAGGGCTTTAATCAGCTTAGCTTTCTCTTCCAAGAGAGAAGTTGAACACATTACCATCACTTGAATTTTAATTTAAGGGCAGAGTATGCAACACTTTAGTTTGTTTTGTTTATCACTAGTATTCAGGAAGATGTGTGATTCTCTGGGAGGCTGTGACAGTTACCTGGAAAAATACTATGTTGAAAATAAAAAATCAGCTCAATTCAACAGACCTAGATTTCTAACCTGCCATTTTACAGTACAAGCTGTGTTAACTCAGGAACTTAACAATTCTCTGGGACTCCGGGTTTCATCTATGAGATGGAATAATTTTTTTTTTTTTTTTTTGCCTCCATTCAAGAATCTCTTTGTTTCCTTCAAGAAAGACTGAATGCAGTCTTTGAAGCTACTCAGCCGAAGTGTGAGCAGAGAAAGCAATTTCCTAAATAATGTGACCTAAGAAGTAGAATAGATTCCTCTGGGTATCTGAGTACGTAGTCAGCTGAAATATGTAACTTCGATAATTAAAAACACATTAAAATTCCAAGAAACTTAGCATGTTTTATGTGACCTGGAGGTTGATGGTGAGAGCAGAAAGGCTTCATGTTCAAAAGTACCTTTAATGTCTTTTGTTGCAATTTTTTTCTTTTGGATCAATTAATTACCAATTAACACCTTAGTCTAGATTTACTGACAACCAGATACATAAACAAAACTAGGGAAGTTGAGAAATGAGAACACAGAATGGTTTTGATGAAGTTAGTAAGTGAACAGGGAACAGGCCTCCTGTTTTCATCTTTAGACTCCTACTGCTTGTGTGTTTGCTCTTAATTTTCTCAGATCCACAGTAACACTGACATTTCCCTTTCAGCATTACGCTGTTCTCACCAGGGTGGTTGTCCTTAAGGGCTCATTGAAATTTCTGTAAAATTCGTCTAAGCTATAGGAAACCAATAGCAAGAAAGGATTTTACCAGAATTGGTAGATGCATTCATATTTGTTTACCCAAGCAATATTTCTCCTAAAAGAGGGCTAGACAGCAAAATCATGGCTCCTCAGTTCCTCATGGGGAAAGAGAAGGAAAGATGTTTGAAATTACCTTTTTAAGTGTGGTAACTTTGCAACAAAACAAGACAGCTTATTTTCTGCTAATGCCTTTAAAACTCCAGAGAGTCCTTTTGAAAGCAACGTGGCAATATGAGCGAACTCCCAAGGTGTCCCTACTTTTCCCTCTAGTGTGACCTTCTACAGGAAGTCATCCAAACAGGACCCACAGCTCAACGTAAGACATTTACTACAGGATTAGCAGGAAAGAAAGCAGCTAAAAAAACCCTTGGAAAAAACCTAAGGGTCAAAATGTTTGAGAATGCTTAGTTCTTAGGTCGAGAATTATAATACTTCTATCTATTAAAGGTTATTTATTAAAAACTCAAATGTTATTTAAGCAGGTTTCCACATCAACAGTAAAACTTAACAGACTTTTTATTGTCTAGGTGCTGCTTTCTGGATATCACAGTGCTCAGAAAACATGGTCAGAAGTGTGTATGTGAGTATATGGAGTGTGTGTGTGTGTGCGTGCGCACACGCACGTGTATGAGAGAGAAAGAGAGAGAGAGAACTATTGATGATATGCTTAATTTTATGAAATGACAGCAAAATATTATATGAGTTGGTAATTGGTAAATACTGAAATATGCATAGTGGTTTTTAAAATATATAGTCTAATTTCAGAGAATCCAGAAAGCCAGCAGTGGAGTTGGGGAAGACACTTCAGATCAGAAGTTGTACAGTGTATTGAAAGGAAGACACAACACATTTCTACGGGTTTGGCCATCTGCTTGTCACCACCCTGTACTGTGCTTCTGAACAGAAATGTTCTGCAGTGAAGGGGACAGAGAATGGAGGGGACAGGAAGACCCACAACACGTCTTTGTTAGCAAGCATCATTTTTGCATAGACTTTGTCTTTTTTAAAGATGAGTAGGAAGATAAAATGCAAATTGGATTTATGAGAAAATAACACAAATGAAGCAAGGAGAAACGTTATTCTGAAGAACCAAAGAGAAAAGCAGACCTCTGAAACTGATCAACTGAATGGAATAAAAGAAATCTTTTTGGGGTATTCACAATAGAATCAGGAAAGATGGGAAATAGAATGCGGCGAGACAGTTATAAGAAATCATACTGAGAAGAAACAGTAAGAAGAGGAGCAAAGTAAATACACTGAGATTAAAAATAACAGTAAGAAGAGGAGAAGAAATGTAAACTACGAGGAACTGGCACCAAATTTCAGTAGAAGCCTAAAGCTCTGCACAGAAGTTACCCAGTCAGCACAACAGGAAAAAAGATTGAGTAAAAATTTAACTTACATGTTCTCCCAAAATAATGAAGAAAAGAAGAAAAGTAAAAATATTAACAGAATATTAAAGAGACAGAAGTTTTAGTTTATAAACATTGTAGATGTTCCCCAGGTGTAAGCTACATCAAATAAGGCAAAAACCAAGACTAAAAATATAAATTAAAAAAAAATTAGCTGACTATAATGAACAGTTTTGAGAGAGAAAAAGAGATAATTGGGTTACATGTATAAGTCATATTCTTTCAATAAATTTTGATAAACAGAGAATTATATCTGGACACCTTTTGCATAGCTAAGTTAAAGATAGAATTCTACAAATACACAGACAGAACAAACACCGAACTACCACCATCACAATAATAAAAACAGTTTCCCTGGAGCAGGTTTTTTCTTTTGCTACTAGATGTCTCAATATTACTGTTAAGAAACTGTGCTTAAATCAGAATTTGAAGGGTAAAGGTCACAAGTCAAGCATTTTATTTTAAACGGACTTGATCTTTGTGGCAAAGGCAACAGGAAAAAAATCATCTGACAAATTAAAGAAACTCAGAAAATGCACAACACACCTGAATTTCTTGAAAAACTTGGAGGAGATGAACAAATACATATTAAATTCCTTGCCTGCAGAGAAGTCAAGGGATACTGTTTTATTATAAACTCCAAAAATAAGTAATACTTAAATATGCTTTTGTAAAACTTAGAGGTAACTACAAATGGATTAATTTTGGAATAAGCAATAGTATGTTATTTTAAAATTTAAACATTCTGTTGGCCATTTTGATGACTTTTTTTTTTCTATTTTAGCTCGTGCTAAAATGAACTTGTCATAAAAGTCTTATAATGATAACTTTCTTATAATTAATCATAAAAATAGAACACAAATTAAATTTTTGTAGAGTATTTAATGACATAAAAAATATTCATGACATGATGTTAAGAACAAAACCAGAGAACAAGAGGCTATGTAAATCACAACATGTCAAATGTGCTTATAAACACACACACACACACACACACACACACACACACACACACACACAAAGCATCCGTAAAAGGTGTCTATTTGCTCATTATGGGATTTGGGTTTTTTTTTAAATTATACTTGTCATTTTAAAATTTAAAAATTTTCTTTAATGACTATGTATTCTTATTATAATCATAGAAATGAATTATCAAATTGATGAAGAATTAAATTGATTAAAATACATATATTTATACAATTTTAAATAATTCAGGAAATAAAAGATTTCTGCTCTTTTGCTAGCACATTATGTGAAAATAGCTGGATGGATATTCTCTGTTGTGAAGGCTATCATTGGGATGAACATATCTGAGCATGTTAAATATATGTTATGTAGCTCATGTCATCACCATTGCAGGTTTTTGCTCAAATAATCCCTAAAAAAAAAAAAAAACATGGAAAACTATTTCCCCACTCTTACATTTTTTAATTAATTTAAATGTTTTATTGTAAGTAGTTAGTTGTAAGAAATATATTTTCCAGTGTTTTGGAAATAGTGACATTTTAAAGTAAAACTGTTACATTCCTTTTCAAATTCTATCCAATAGAATTTAATAGAATAGGCTAAATAGAATCTAAATGCCGTAGCAACAGTAGCCATTTAAAAATAGAAGAACTATCTCTTCTCTCAGGGACAGAAATTTTACATAATTCTCCTTTCTTCTTTAACTTATATTTCCATTCCACTTTTCCCATGTAATTTTATTTTAATTTTTTAACACGTAAAAAAAGTGTATCTTAATAAAATACACACACTGAATATTTTAGATGAATAATACTGTTATTAATCATTATGCTTGTTGTTGGAATAAGTCTGCTTTAAAGATGAATTATAATCCTTATGTTACTTTTTTATAAATACAAATTACTAAAATCCTGTCTATCTCAATAAGTAGTTAAATAAGTCAGTTAAATAAGTTGATGGGAGGATGGAAAGAAATTTTATTATGCAGTTATTCAATTATTTGAACTTATTCTGAATTATATGTCAAAGAAATACTAAGTACTCTATCATCAAAATTATATTTAATGATCTAGAGTGGATAATTTAATATGTCCTCCTTCAATTTTGCTGGAAATACAATATGAAAACCACCTGACATTAAAGACATTTGTTACCCAATCAGCAGCGTTACTCATTTTCCCAGTGTGTGGGAAGCAAGCCAAGTACATTTTATAGACTTAGCAAGTTCTTACTAATTGTAGTGCTACTCTTTCACACAGAGGGTCCCCATGCAGCCTAATACACAAAAATAGTGTTCTGAGGGAATCAAATGTTGATATTGTCACAAACTTTGCTAATAAATAACTTTTTAAAAGGAAAGAATATAACCACAATCATCACAGGATTTTTATCAACCCTATGAAATGACCGTCATCCACTTTAGAGTCAACCCCCTCCCTCCAACCCCAGGCTCTAGCAACTTCTCATCTGCTTTCTGTCATTAAAATTTAGCCTTTTTCTAAAAGTTTATGTAAATGGAATAATATACTATTAGTTTTTTGTGTCTGTCTCCTTTCACTTAAAAATGCTTTGAAATTCATCCATTTTTTTCATGTTTTCAAGAATTGTTTTACATTGCTGACTAATACTATGGCTGTACCACACTTTGTTTATCCATTGGCTAGCTGACAGATGCTTAGGTTGGTTCTAGTTAGAAGCCATGGCAAGTAAAGTTTCTATGAACATTTGAGTGGGAGTTTTTATTTCTCTTGCATAAATGCCTGGGAGTGGGATTGCTACATTTTGGGATTTGGGATGGGTTTGGAATGCATGTTTACTTCTTGTATTAAGCTTTTATCACCCAAATATTTGCTATCCAACACATTTTAAAGAAAAGATTGGATTCAAATAACAAGGGATGCCTCTCTCAGCACCAAATCATAAATCTCAAGAGCAAATGCTTCAAATTACAGGTTTCAATATTGCCAGCGTGTTGTTCACGTGGACAGCAGCTAAATGATGGGTAGTGGGAATAATTTTATTTTAAAGAGAGTTTATAATAATACCAAGAAACATGAAAGAGTATAGTTAAAACAACTGAAATAATATGTATTCTATAAAATAAACCTTATTGTCAAGTTTTCACAGACTACATTGAGAGAAAATGCTTGTGATACATTAAATAAAGAATATAAAGTAGTTGTGATGGAAATTTTCTTTTCGAAAATGTTAAATATGTATACATAAACACAATGACTGTCTATGAGAGGAGAAAT
This sequence comes from Camelus dromedarius, assembly GCF_036321535.1. Classification (NCBI taxonomy): domain Eukaryota; kingdom Metazoa; phylum Chordata; class Mammalia; order Artiodactyla; family Camelidae; genus Camelus; species Camelus dromedarius. The sequence continues at coordinate 46,794,489 of NC_087437.1, forward strand.
TTCACATGATTTTTATTTTTCACTTTGTACCTTTTTATTTTATCCATTTTTCTGTGAGGATCTGTATTTTTGATGAAAATAAAAAAGAAGTCAACATTTTATCTGATCTTCAGATGGAAAGGTTTTCAAAGCAGAAGAATAACTTATAAAGAAAAAGACTGATAAATATAACTTGTGAAAGTTTAACTTTTTATATGTTATATCTACCATAAAAAATGTTAAAGGCAAATTGCACACATACTGAGGAAATATCAGTAGTATATCTAATTTGGAAGAGCTATATATAAAACAACACCCCCAAAGCAAAATGTTCCTATAGAAGACTAGGTAAAGACCGGACATTTACTAAAAACACACAGTAGATAATAATGTGCAAGAAATGACTGCCAATATTAAAGTAAACTCAAATTAAAGCAAGATAATGCTTTTCAACTATTATAGTGGCAAAAATTAAATAAAGTAATAATGGCTCAAAAAAGCGATACTCTGCCTTTGGAATGACGTGGGGAAACCAGTCACAGAAGTGAGACGTGAATAAGACTCAGACCCAGTAGAGGAAAGAAACCAGAACAAAAAACTATCAGGGGGATCGTTGGGGATACGGAGGGTGAAAACTTCCATCCCACATGGTTTTCCAGTGCATATGGGATGAGATGCAAACCATTTTTCCTTAACTATTAAGGTAAATGATGACCCCATAAATTCCTGGAAAAATCCAAACTCTGATATCTAGTTTGATATTTATTTATGCCTATAAATTTCCTCTGCCATTTTTCATTGTTCATTTATTTACATAAATTCGTACTTTTTATCCAACTCGGGCATAAAAGTCCTATCAAACTCGGTATAATGTTTTTTCTGTTTATGCACGCCTCTACCCAAGGCCCAATGAAACATATGTTTATCACTATCACTGTAGTTTAACTGTGGCTCAAGCTTGAATACGCCACTTAACAAATACGACTCCTGCAGTATTCAACGCTATCTCAGAAGGCAATTTAATAATTGTGTTTTTGCTACTAAAACATTATTTTATGTCTCTTGAAGGATCTTCCTCTTACCACAGGTGCATTTTTTTAAATAAGTGCAATATTCAGCTGGTACACATTACTTTAGCCAAACTCCTTGTTTATTATCAATGTCCACTGTGCTTGATCTATGCTGTTCTGATTGGTTGATGTCCTGGACATTTGTGTAATATTTTGATTATTGCTTCTTTTCATGGTACTTCTTCAAAACAAATACAGTTCCTGGAACAATATCTTCTACGTTTTGCTCCATCTCATCACATCTCTACTGATGTGTCAGAGGTCATGCTAGATTGGCAGACTGGTCCACTTCCCATCTGGTCTTTTTTTTTAACTCAGTCTGGTAGTGTTTGATCTCTTTTCCCAATGGAGCATGCGAAGGCTCTTTCCATCAATGGCTTAAAAGTAGACACTGGCTACAATGTGTCAGTTTACTATCTTGAATGTAGACCTAGAGTAACTCCTAGCATCAGTATCCCTTGAGAATTTTGAGACCAACACCACGACAGACAGGGGTAGACAATCTAGAGACAAGTTTCCATGTCAAAGAGGAAAAAGATAAAATTGAGTCAATAAACATAAGAACACAAAAAGGATGCATGGAGATAGAATGCAGAAAGTTAGACGGAGTAATTCCAGTGCTTTGGGCCAAGCAATTGAAGTTTACAAGGATCTGGCTCCAGTGGCATTTCTCAGAGTTTAAAATTAGTCATGGCTGATGATAAATAAGTGCTTGGTAGGTGGTGGTAAGAAATGTAAAAGTCTCTATCTTCTTGAGAACATAAGGGACAAATTTGGAGTGTGTGTATTCTATTTTATCTCTTTGATCTTGAGGAATAAACTTTGATTGGCAATTGTGATTATTTAGCTGTGAGAAAGCAAAAATCAACAATAAACAATCATTTATTCAGTGTCTACTAAATGACATCCTGAGGAGGGTGCATTGCCTAAAAATAATCACAATAGCTAATAACTATGACAACTTACTGTACGCCAGACAATGTTTTAAATATTTTTACACCATTAAGTCACAATACTCTAAAAAAATCTGACATAGTTGCTATTCTTACTCCCATGTGCATTTGAGAATGCTGAATTTCAGAGAGGTTAGTAAGTGTTATCATGTTACACAGCTAATAAATGGCAGAGTTAGCACACACACACTCACTTATATGTAATTATTTAAAGATCCATAGATACGTTTGTATTAAAATACATATTGTTATTCTTACAGCAAGCCTGAAATTAATATTAATATCTTTATTTCACACTGCTCTATTATATAGAACACTTATGCTCAGAGAGTTTGAGTAACTTGCCTCCAGTCACAAGGGTTGTAAACTGTAAAATCAGGGTTTGAACTCAGGCCCTTTTCCCACCATACCAAGGCTATAACCTGTAGGAAAGGAGTGAGGCTTTTATGAATAACTCTGGAAAGTTATTATGAAATGGAATCTAGGTCAGGCGCCTGATAACTCATCTATCATACAGTATAAATGTAACAGTAACGAAGAGGCTATTTTAATTGTATCTTTTACATGTGTCCTTTATACATTTATTTTCTATTCTTTTTAACATCCCTATGAGATAGGCTATGGTATTATCTATCCTGCACAGACAGAGGGACAGTTCTTTAGAGATAGAATGTACTTCACCTGAGGTCATCAAGCTAACTACGAGATGGAGGAAGGTTCCCTGGCTCTGAGTCCAGGGTTGCTTTTATACCCAGTCAACCAAGCTTCTTGTAATAATGTCTGCTTTCAGATTGAATTTTTATATCACGCACTCCTGTATCTGTTGACTAGGAATAACAATCCAGTCCATTCCACTTCTGGGATGCTTTAATTTTGAAGTTTTTCCAGTCGACCCCTGAAAAGGGCTCCATAAGAAGCTTGTGCCATAGCTGTGGCTTGGTTGCTAATACTGCTGTGTACAAAGTTCCCATCAGGATTCTGGATTCTAAGTAACCAAAGCCAGCTCCAATTTAAATGTAAGAAGAATGAATTGGAACGATACAAATAGTTGGGAAGGATAAAGAAATTAGACTCAGGAAATAGCTTGGCTGCAACCAGGCAATTTCCAAGACAGCAGAAATGGACCCTCTTTGGTTCCCTAGTGTGATGGAGCGCCATCAAGAATCAAACAATTGACCTCCAGAAGTCAAAACAGAAACAGACAAATTCTATGACATTCACAAAGAGCAAATTTGTCTATCTGATAAAATCCTTCTTTGTGGAGTTAAACGCCTAGAGTTTGATTCCAGAAATGTGAGCTCTCCCACCTTCCAGCACAGATACACACACATCTACATCTTATGAAATACAGCCTGTGACCTTGAGCAGATGATCTCACTTCAGCTTGTGCGTATCCTCAGTTAGAAACCTGGCACTTTATTACTGATCACTCCCTAACAGCTAAATGGGTTTATGGCAACAGTGACTTTAAGTACCTAAAAAGTGAAAGAAAAATGCTCTGAGCCAGATGAAAGGTGTTTCTCATTTTATAATTCTGAGGCACACATGCTATCCTGTAACTTCTTCAGAGTTCCCAATCTAAAAATATTTCCCATCAAGATACTAGAGCTTGCTTGCTGTGTAGTGAAAGAGGTATTGTCAAATCCAGAAGGGTGGAACTACATGAGAAACTTCGTTTTAAAGTCAAGGTAAATCTTGGAGAAATCAGTATACTAAGGTGTTGCTGGGCTCATGTAGACAAGGTAAGAAAACCCGTGGGTGGCGGCACCTTGGGACTCCTTGGCCGTCCTGCTCTATCCAGGCGTTTATTCATTGTGTTCTTAAATTCCAGTTCAAACACTGATGACTGACCAATTCATGAATAAGCTGTTCTCTTAATTCATGCCAATGTCATTAATGACAGAAACAAATAAAAAAAGATATTTTCCAAATTAAAAAGTACTATGATTTTTCTAAACATAATGAAACTAATAAAATTCACATATATCCCTGGAAAACACAGAGGAAGTGAGAAGGAAAAAGGTTACAATGTATTATATAAAACAGTAACTTGACTATGGAACAGATTTATGATCACATAAAATTTTTAAATAGCGTAAGAGCTCAGTCTCCTGTACATGACAGTCTGAGGACATTTACAATTTTATTTTAAAAAATAAAAGGCTCTTCTTGAGCTATTGTGGCACCATAGATGCCCTGAAACCTCAATAAAAATCTATTTTCACACTTTCACATGGGAGAGAAAAGACTGAGAAGAATATATGGAGCATGTAACACCAGAACCAGCCTGCACATCTGAGTTGTGAATGTCTCTAACAGGTGTTCCCCGGAAGGACACAAATGGAATTGTCCGCTGCTGACGCTGATTCAGGGAACACACTATCTAGCTCTCCATTGGTAGGCATAACTCCTTAAAATTTGTGCTGGTATTCCCCATGTCATACCACCAAAATGCTGCCTGTGGATGTTTCTCTGCCCAGAAGGGAGCTGAAATAGTCTTAATCAGAAGGTCCTCTCCCTCTTTCTAGCAGTTGGCTTCCTGGCCAGGATGAACCATTTATGAAGGGGAAGATATTATAATAAACATTTTTCTCTTCCTAAAGAAAGTATACACACTAAAAGTAAACTTTCTCTTGACAGGATCCAAATAATTTGAACACTGTTTGAAGATTCATTAATGCTTGACAGTGAAAACACTAGACCTGAAGCCTAAACCCTCAGCCACACTCTACAGGGTAGGGAGACACAGAGAAATGTGGAAACTCAGAGTCTCAGAGAAGCCAAGGTCGAGACTCTCGAAGTGGATGTTCTGGAACCACTAACACTCACGGTCTGAACAGAGACTCTATTGGAAGAAATTTCAGCGAGACCCTGAGTTGGGTCCCTTAGCTAAATTGCAAACAGTTGGTCTTCAGACCCAAAGTTTTATTTGGATACGCAAATATGAAGAACCTGGCTGGAAAGAGTTGAGTAGAATATTACTATAATAGTGCTAATGAAAGAAAATAATGAAGAGAGAACTAGCATGGCTGTAAAACCTGATTTATAGGTAAATCTTAACTCAATAACACTGATAACTTAAGACTTTTTAAATCAGTTCAATCCATCAAAAAATATCAAGACAAAGATGACCTATGCCAAGGCTTTTTCCTTAAAGAATTTTCAATATGACGTGCAAGACAAAATTATGCAAATACCTATAATGCAATGAGGTGGTTCTATACTAGAAGAACAGGGAATAGATATTAATTCTCACTACAGGAATCAAGGATAACTTCATTCAGCAGGTATTTGCTTTGGACTTTGAAAGATGAATGAAGTTTTCATAGATTTGAGGATTAGGTGGAAGAAATCCAGGGAGGGAGAAAAAATGTGATCAAAGACATAGAGACAAAAAAAACAAACAAACAAACAAAAAAAAAAAAACAAAAAAATATTGGCATGTTTGAACAAAAACCATAAATAGTTAAGTAGTACCAGAATCAGATAGAAGGTGGAATATATAGTGAGACATGCTGTAATACTAAGACAGGGTAAGGCCTGATGGTAGAGAACTTTCAATTCTATGTTAATGAGTTTATCTAAGGAGAATATACTCATTAACGTAGCTTTGAAACAGGAAGTCATTATAGCATGTAGAGTTCATAAACACTTAGAGTTTCTGTAATTTGTATCAAATATAGATGTCAAATGACTGAGCATATCATGCTAAATTAAAAAGAAAAAATTAGCTGTATATTAGGTCTGAAGCTTAAAGCAAAATAGATATTTCTAATCACCACAAAAGCCCCGCTAGGGCAAGTACTGTTACTGGTATTGAGCAGTGGAGGAGACCAAGAGGGTCAGAGAAGAAAGTCAGCTGGCAAGTAGCAGAGCCAGGACTCAAACTCAGATTCCGTCTCGCTCACACTCTACATCACAGAGCAGGTTTGCCTCTGGAGACGTTGCGAGGAAGCGTGACAACAATGCCATGAGAATCATTTGGGAGACAAGATCTCAAGGCCCTGGCTGGTGGCACCTGAACACCATCCCTGGTAGCCAACAAAATATAACCAAGGGAATAGGCTTCCAAGAGCACTGTACAGCTTCACGTAGCATAGGACTTTCAGGATCACCTGCTTGTGGAAAGTAGGAAACCAGTCCCCCTTTTTCTACAAGAAAATGCAATTATGCACACAAATAATAGTGGAAATTCTAACAGATCTTCCGACGTGCTTCATGAAGCTCACTGGAATGATCAGACCTTATGAGTGTTCCATTTTATTCCAAGGGAAAACAAGATCTTTCTTGCTTCATAACATTTTGCAATCAGTGCAATAAAATAAAATAAGGAAACACAGCAAACTGTATAACTGCATTGCCATATATATATACATGTACATATCCATATGTACATATATATTAAAATATATGCTGGATAAGCAAGAAAGCTATTTATTAATTAAATGCTCTGAAAGGTATAAATTAAAATTTATGTATTTTCAGAAATTGTGGCATTAACTTTCTAAACATTTCATCTTGGGAATAGTTCTTTATTTTTCTCTTTCCAATAGACAGAATTAATCAGAATACAAAGGGAAAGGATATGCACCGAGATGGAAAAGTTAGAAAGTGAAAAAATACGTCAAGTGACAATTTTTTTAGTAGTTATTAGCTGATGGCATTTTCTTGCTATTTTAACAACAATATATTTTAAAACCAGTTCTTAGATACATCATACATACTCATTAGAAAAATGTATGTGTGTAAATACTGTGTGTGTGTGTGTGTGAGAGAGAGACTCAGAGTCATTCTACTTCTCTTTCTTTCCAGGATGATGGCAATTCATCTTCTCCTACAGATTAACATTCCATTTCTCCCTGATTCAATTGATCGGAATACCTCAGTCCTTCGCCAGAGATTAGATAATTAACATGACCCTATGATTAAAACATAAAGAGTATATCTTTGTGCTTTACATTGAGAAAACTGGAGAAGAGAGAATCTTTTTTGTTTTTGTCCTATTTCTCCCATTTTATCACATAACCTAATAAGTATAATATAATAGCTTCACATTACACTTAAAATATAACATAAGCCTATTACTATGATCTAAAAGCCCTACATTATCTGGCGCTGCTTGTTTTTGTGACCTCATCTCTGTTTTTGCTTTTTCTCCTTGAGGTTCCTTGAACACGCCAAACATATGGACGTGGACATGCATATGTGGGCTTACTATTTCCTTTGCTCGCCCCACTCTTGCCCTAGATGAGAAGCCTCTTCTAACTGCAAATTAGAGTCACCTTGGGAACTACTCAAAGTACAAGGGTCTGAGCCCTGTCGCCAGACATTCTGACTTAAATGATTTTGAATGGGGTCTACGCATCAGGTTTTTTAAAACTCTCCTTAAGAGGTACAAACTATTATGCACAAAATAAGCTACAAGGATATATTGTAAAACACAGGGAAAATAGACAATATTTTAGAATAACTGTAAATAAAGTATAACATTTAAAAATTGCGAATCACTAGATCATATATTTATTACTTACATAATAGTGTACTTCAACTATACTTCAATTTAAAAAAAAGAATTTGAACACTCTGTAATTCACCCTTTGCTTATTTTTCCTAACTATTGTATGTGTTTATATTAAGAATAAAAGAATTTCAAACATGAAAAAAATGTCTCCCAGGGAATGCTGATCTACAGACAGGACTGAGAGCCACTGCACTGGATCTTCAAACGACAACTTCAGGTCTCTATTCAGAGAGTTTTCCACAGAGATCTCTCTCATGTCCGTGTAAAGAAACTCCAACCTCATAAGAGTATCACTACTGGAAATCATACCATTATTTTTTTGTTTATGGAAATCTTCCTCCTTTGCTAGAGGAGTAATAACAATCTCATCTCCTTTACTAGAATATTAGTTCCATATTAGCAGGGACTTTGTGTATTCATGATTTTATTTCTAGTGCAATAAATACTCAAAAAACATTTGTTTAATAAATGGCCATCTGGCTGATAAAGATAAGGTAAAAAGGGAAGGAAGATTAGAAGACTTTATGGTTTATTGAAGTACATTGTAAATATAACACACATTTGCAGGAATGTGTGAGTTTATGAGGATTTGTGTGTGTGTCTGTGCATTCATGTATGACCTGCAAATACCCAGGCCTTGCTAGCGTATGGATACAAATGAGATCACAACAAGATTAATAATACAATTTTTCTTGGTCGTTGACTCTACCTGTTCAGGTAAAACACTAGAGCCTTGAAAATTTTCTGGAGTCTTACACATTGTCTTGAACCAGCCCACCAGGTAGTGTCTTTATACACTACCACTTTTATATTGTGCTCCTTTTTCTCTCTGAGCTCTTCGCGGTAACCAAGGACTTATGAACCTCTCTGAGGATGGCCTTCCTGGTGCCATCCCTGCTCCTGTGCACCACTAGAATGACAATTATCGTGGTCAAGGTGCCCTTTCCTGATGCCCCCAGAGCAGCCAGCCCTCCAGCAATCAGAGCAGTCTGCGTTCTGTGCCGAGATGGGGAAAATCACCCTCTTCTATGGTTCAAATCTAAGTTTCTGGAAGGCCTATTCACTTTTCTGTGCCCAGATGTCTCACAAAATCTCACGGGAGAAACACCTCCTCCTCCTCCACCAATAAACCACCTTTCTATCTACAAGATTTAAGGATTAAAGCTTGTGGTTGGCAGGGCACAGCCTGTTGTCCTCCAGCTCCCCGCCTCTATCGCTCCCTGCAGACAAAGAGCCCATCTCGAAGGGCCCCTTCTCTGTGCTTCAGACATTTGCATCTCCCAGGCAAGGGCTGCTGAGATACAGTGGTCCCACTAGTATAATCTGCACTTGGGCTTATATTATACACATACACAAACACGGTGCTGTATACACATAATTGGTATATATACAGACACACATATGTATGTGCATGTGTGCTTGTCTGTGTGTGTACTAAATATAAATTCAGAGTTATAGATTTGAGACTTGGACCTGCCTTTTGCTAGCTGCGTAAATCTGGGCAATCACTTAGCCTGTTGGAATATCAGTTCCTTCATCTGTAAATGGGGAATTTCAGTAGATCCATAGTATTTACAAATTTAATGTTCATGGAGTCAAGCCTGTGCAAGTGAACATGACGGATCATGACATGTGGTGATTTGTAATCTTACTGAGGCGTGAAACTGAGGCTCGTGTACCAAGGGGCTGTTGTGCAGAAATGAGCCAGTTAGCTGGGGTGTGAGCCTTGTTAACTACTCAACAGGCAACTGGCCACACAGTTTGTTGCTTGACCCTGCGTACACAGTAAGTCTCCTGAAGCAGTTAAACAAGAAGTGTGTGGGTTTGGGGGGAAAACACAATTAGCTGCTAATGCTGGTTGACAGAGATGAAAAAATACATAAAGATGTTCAATCTCATGATGTCTTTCAATGAAAAGCAGAAATCTTTACCAATTTTTCCTATGTATATCCCAAACGAAGGTTGAAAAATTATGTGCCCTCTCACACATTTTAAATTGATGTGTAACATTTTCGAAGTTTAAATACTTGCAAATGATGTAATTTTTAGCATGCTATAAATATTGGCAACTTTAAATAACATTATTATGTCATTCTTAAATTGGTTCCAAAGAATCCTTATATCATAATGACTTGATAACCACTATCATCCATTACAAAAGTACACGAACAAGATCTTTTTAAGAGGATGTTACATCAATTTTACCTCTTTAAACTCACATTTTCATTCCACTTGCCCTCAGAATTTTATCTTACTAGCATATATTTTGTTTGAAAGTCTATATTGATCACTCTATCATATTCCTTTACAACAAAAATGTATGCATTTAGTTTTTTAAAATTTCCTGAACCATGAAGTTCTGTTTAAAAAATATTTTGAGTTCAATTATCATTGTAATTTATAATATCATACAATAGATACAAACAACATAACTATATATATATATATAGCTATATATAACTATATATATATATATATATGTTTGATAAGTTATTAGCATAGAAGAAAAATTGTTGGATATTTAAGATACATCTCTTAAGATATATGAAGCTTATATCCTTGACTGAATATGACTTGCTCCTAGATTGAGCCAAGACTCAGCATTCACTGCACTACTATTTTTGTTTTTGTAGATGGAAGTGCTAAAAAATGTTGCCCACATAAAAATACAGAGGGAAATTGGAGGAGTTTTATTATACATATTGACACACGAGTCTTAGAACACTTTCCAAGTTATGGGCCTAGTGATTTATTATTAAAAATTATTTTAATGATATATCAGCCAACAACTCAATCAAGAGCTCCTTCAATTTTGTTGAAAGACAATTACTGGATTTGAAAAGGATTATTGCCCATTAATTTATTCACTTGCCCAACACCTTCAACAACTTTTCACACTAATATTAGATTAGACACTCAGATTTTTCTATTCTATGGCAATGTATCATGATGACATTAGGAATAGGTGAGAGGCATGCTTTTTTCCATAAAGTGAAAAAAGAGTGATTATAAAAGAAGTTGCAGAGAAGACTTGTTTGAGAAATAAGAACTCAGGTAAATCGATTTTAGGAAATCTGTTTCCTGAAACTATCAAGAACTCACACTCACACATTCCTTGGGAAGTCTCCACACTCCAATTTGAAGACCTCCAGAATAAGTTAAATATTAATGATAAAGTATATTGTAATAACTTTATATGCGGCACTCATGCAGTACTTGCAGAATTGCTTAACAGTTTTTACTGCTTCTTTGCATTTTATGGATGAAATATTATACTATTCGAGATTCTCAGCTTTGAAATTCCCACAAATCTTAGGAGGTCTCCCTGGTGAATGTAGTACCTACTTCCCTACCATAAAGGGTTAGTCTGACATTAAAGGAGGTGAGGTGATGGAAGTGTTAGGTTAATTGCAAAGCATCATAGAAGTGTTCTGACAGGAAAGAAATGGCCTCCTTATGAAGGAGAGGACATGATGGCTCGGGAGGATGCTGTGCAATGAGGTCAGGACTAGGAAGATATTTACAGCTAAAGGGTCCAAGCAAAGATGTTACTTCAGGATAATGGCTACAGAAGCAGAAAGTACACATGCACTTGGCAAACCAAATAAGAAAGAATTAAGGTTTTTTTTTTTAAAAAAAAAAGGATTAAGGCGTGTTTTCTGGAGCCCAGCCTGAGCAGTTGAGCCGTCTGTGGCCAAAGGTTAGCTGTGAGGTAGGAGATAGAATCTACGCTTGAAAGTACATTCAGTTTCCATGAGTATTTTGCATTTTCTTTTTTGTTTTGTGTTTTCTGGTTTTCTTGTAAATGCCTAAAAGTGCTTTCACTGAAATCAGAAGAAAATGGCTTTATATCCTTTGAAGTCCATATTACATCAGAGATCAGAGCGCCTCCAGAGAGCAGACACCAGTAATCTCCTCACTGGCTCTGCGTTTCCTCTCTCATCTCCTTCCAACATATTCTCCACACAGCTGCACGGATGAGCTTTTAAAAGTGAAAATATAATACATTCTCTCCCCTCCTTAAAGCCTCCTTTCCACACTGCACTTGGATAAATCTTCATACGCTGTATGACCTACACTAATGGTGTGTGGGACCTGGCTGGTACCAACCCACACAATTATTGTCAAATTTTATGAGCTGATGGTTAAACGCAGCATCATTAAAAATGGAATTGTATAACCCTGCAATTAAATAAATCATATAAAAAGAAGGATAATGAATAGTCAATCCCAAATTCATCAATCCCTAATTATTTTACATTTGACTCTTACCTACATTGTTTAGTTATGTCTATTGTATTTGTAAGGTAGATATACTATGTATCAATGTGCAGCCACACGTCCCTCCTCAACTCTGCATTCGGTGACACCAGCTAGTAATTTGACATCGGTTATGTGGTTGTATTTATGCCAAGGGAATCTGCAACACTGTAAATAAGGGCTTTTTCTCTCCAAGAGCTGGTTGTTAAATATTTACCAGCACACCACTGGGAGATAGGACTTGAACCTGGATTAAAGAATGGGAAGGCCAAGTTGATTTAACCTTGAATATTTCCTTGTGTCTCTTTTGGCATTTTCTTCTTATAGTCATTCCCGGATGGTAAATTAAATTCTTTTAAGTGGTTGACAGTTAAAAATTTGCATTCATTCACTTAATTTTTGAAGTTACATTCTTCAAGAAACCATTGGCAATGATGTTTCATATGAGCTAGCACAAAATTCACATCTTTTAAGAACTCTACTTCTCTGCCCTCAGATACACTGGGAAACTTTTCTTCTTCAGTATTTAAATATATAGCATGCCAGACAGTATTATTTATTCACAGTTGTTCTCGTTCTTATCAATTAAAATCTTTTCAAATGACACAGTAAATTATAAAGACAACTTTTTTTTAAGATACATGGTAGCACTTGAGAAATAATCTAACACCCAGGTATTTTAAGATTAATATTCTCTGAGTCCAATTGTTATAATATCTATGGGACTTGTCCTGAACTGTATCAAGGGATCTGAAAATTAAATTATGTTCTTTTCAGCACTGCTGATAATAAGGATTTAACAATCATAATTTGTCAATTTGCTTGATAGAACAGAAGGCAGAATAGCATCCAGTTTAGTTTTTCTGTTTCACTACTGACTATAAGATCTTCTTTGAGGAGAGGCTATGCTTCACAAGCCATTCAGGAGTAGAAATGCTAAACCATTTTACAGCCTTTTTTCCCGCAGACTTTCCTCACACCTTTAGGAATAGATTTTGGAAGACAAAGATGTTTGTGTACTTGTGAGATTCTACGTAGGGAATAAAGCTTAGACTAATTTAAAACCAAGACTGTTTTTAAATACTCTTTCCAAAAAAAGGAAAAAAAAGAAACAAAACCCAACCCAACCAAAACAAAACCTAAGATGCATGTTAAATACACTCCACACCAAATAGTGAGGACGTTTTAAATACTGTTGATACAGCTATCTTAATTTTCTGGGTCACAACAAAGGTAACTTATCTGAACATGTGAGGGTCATGTAAGAGCTAAGGAAAATCTTTAAGTGAGAGGTGGACCACAAGGCCCAGTGGGTTATGTACATGAGTCAGTGTTAAGAAGATGCAAAGTGAAAGCATTGTCTCTTGGTCTACCTGGCAGTGCACTTTTTATAGGCATCAGGCAGGTGTTTATCTGATAGATCCAAGTATGTGTGGCTCTGAAAAAGAGATAATGTTCTTGGGCTTCATCAATATTATCTCTGACTTCAAGTAGAAATGTGGGTGGTTTGAGATTTCGTAAAACCTAAGTTTAACACTTTAGGGGGGCTCTATTTTTTAATTACAGTGTTACAAATCAAAATTATGTTCAAGAATGAATATTTATTTAGAAGGAAAAAAGAAATTATAGTAACTATAACTTCACACATATTTCCTGGTGATGGCCTCATCATAGGACAACAGTTTTGTAATATTTTCCATAGAAAGAAGATAAAGATAACTCAGTCTTTCCTCTGATAGAGGTGATCCAATTTTGGTTTGATTGTAGATAATTTCGGGACGCATAAAACATATGACATCACATAGCAATATCCTCCCTGTTTGTAGTATAGCTACATATTCGTGCCTCACCAACAGAGGGATTCTGATTGTTCCCCCTATTTGTCAGGTTCACTCCTGCCTCAGGGCCTTTGCACTAGCTGTTCCCACTTCCCAGATGCAGTAGCTCCTGATCTTTTCTTGGATGCCTCTTTCTCATCAGCCGAAATATCAGGTACTTGGACAGGTATCTTTAAACTATTCTTTAAAAATAATTTCTTCCTTGGTATCAAATTACCTTATTTAATTTTTATATGACTCATTATACAAAATTATCCTACTTACTTATGCATTTTTATTTATTGTCTCTTCATGCAGAATGTGTACTCCACAAGAACAAGAAGTTTGTTTAGACTATACAGTGTTTAGAATAGTTTTTTGCAAATTCAAAGACCTCAAATCTATTGGGTGACTATGTTAAGAAGGAAAAGGAGGTGAGAAAGGTTGGTTCTGATTCTTGGAAAATTAGGAGCCTAAGAAGAATAGAATAATGATCACAAGGATGTCAGGTATGGAATTATGACATATTTAAGAAAGAAATTGTGAATAGGGCTCAGTACATTAATCAGTAGTAGACAGACTTTTCTAGATCTTGCTTCAGTGTCTTTTGGGATCCTGAGAAATGCCAAAAAAAAAAAAAAAAAAAAAAAAGCAGAAAGAAAACAGAAAGGTGACCTCTCCTTTAAGGGGCATTAGAGAAGAAATTAGGAAACATCCCCTGAATCAAAAAAGTGCCTGACTTTGCCATTGTTGGGCAAAGGGTTCACATCTGTTATGTTTCAGGGCACAGGTTATTACCTAGTGTCCCATTGCCCAGTGTTGCTTCTAGGAGAGCGAAATAGGTCCTTGGCCCAAAGCGAGCTTGATGCTTAGTCCTTATTCTGAACATCTCTGATGAGGCAGATACAAATTACGTCGCAATTTTGCAGGTCAAAGTTGAGGTACTGCACTAGACTCTAGTTGAATATTTCTCCTGAAGCATTTAACTTGATGTCAGTGATTTTAGTGAATTTCCTAACACGTGTCATGCTTTATAGAATATTGGGTCTTTTTTCAGTCATGGACTGTCTAAATTACGTAGTCGATTAACTGATTTTTCAATTCTCATTCAGCTGTTTTTGACCAGCCCGGACAGTGTTTTTCTCCAATCAACTCTCCTGCACCCTGTTACGCTGTGCTATTTGTAATGAGCGATTCTGACTATCTACCAAAACTGGGTAATATTTCTTCCTCACTCCTTATTCCTCAGAACCCACCAGGCTGCTGCCTAAGGAATGCAGTAGAATCTCTTCCTAAATGTGTGAGACTGAAGTTTTAAAAGCCATGCATTGATTATATCTATTTTTTTTCAACACTGGTGGATTTCATTATAACAAGAGGATCACATAAGTATTTTCAGCTCATCTAAGTAATGTCAGAATTTCATCCTTTTTCCAAAGCAACTGTTTGAGTTCGGTGGTAGACACATTAAAATATGTACAGCGCCATCTTTTGATGGCAATCACTGCAAAAAAAAAAAAAAATTACAATCACTGACATCCATCGCTTTAGCTTTTGCCAGCTTTTTAAAAATGATGACAACCTACAGCCCTCTCGGACCAGACTAGCAATTTCCCCCAGTCACGTCGTCACTTGCTTTTTATTGTTGTTTTCAGGTGAGACCAGCTGCCTTGTAATCACTGATACGTCAGGGGGAAAAGTCACTTTCCACAAGAGAGAGAAACAGTAAATATCCTAGGAGGCAGAACTCCCCCAGAAATCTTAAAAAATCTAAAGACATGATTCTCTACTTAATGACACTATGATCACATGGGTGACTTTCATAGTGTTAATGTTAGTTTTGGATCCACTGACAGGCAAGGTTGCTCACAAAAGGTTCTGTCTGTTCTCTCCAGTTTGTATGTATAGAACAAAGACACAGACAATGGCCATTGGTTTTAAAAAAGAGTATAAAGTGCAAAGAACTATTTTATCTAGTAATCTTACTTTATCTATGCAGAACCATAGATAAATAACAGCCTCTTTGGGCATCACTCCCCTCAACTTCAAAGTTAACTAGATACTTTTTCAGGGTGTGAGGAGTATAGCTTAGTGGTAGAGCATGTGCATGGCATGCACAAGGCCCTTGGTTCAGTCCCCAGTGCTTCCATTTAAGAGGCAAAATAAATAAATAAATAAAATTAAAATATGTTAAAAAAAAAAAAAAAAAGAGAGAAAGACCACGAAGTTAACTAGATACTTAAAAAAAAACTCCTTTCACCTAGAAAGTTCTATGGTCTGGTCTATTGCTATTAAATTATCACAGTGTTTAGCACCTTAACTGTATCAAATGGAAAGACAGATGTTACTTTATCATCATATTACCAATTTGATACAAATGTCCCCTGCTATGGGAAGAAGCCAGAGAGAAGTGGAAAGAAGGATAAACAGTTTCTCCTTGATAATTCCAAGGGAGCCAAGAATTCCTCTTTATGGGCCTACAGGAAGTGTTTGGGTGGTAAAAGGAAGGAGTAAATTCCTTTACTTTTTATGAGATAAATTTGAAAAACACGACAAACAATTTAATTATATCTTTCTAGTTGGTTAAGGCACTTACGCTTGTATGGAAATCGATGTATTCATTCTAAGAAACTATTGTGTTCTTATGATTTTTGTAAAAATACATAAGGTTATGCTTTTTTAATCTAAGAATCGAGATAACAAAGAATTTTAAATATAAATCTCCAGCTGAAAAACAGTTATATAACTAAAGATATATGAGAATAAAATATGTATGTATATACATATGCAAGTAGGTATATATATATATATGTTTTTTTAACTAATCTCTCAACTGAGAAATTACCCCATCATCAACAAACATTAGGAAAGAAATACAGTGTTTCAAAAGGGGAAAAAATTGATTCTTTAAATAAAAAGAGAAAAAAATGTAATATCCTAAGAAGATAAGAATAATTGCCTCCACACTGAGTTGTATAATATTAAGCTACTATTAACATCCAGACAAGCAATAAATATTTTCTCTGAAGAATTTAGTAAGTATTGTGTTATGCATTATATGTGAGTTTAAGGTCAGAATAAAATCCTAGTATCATCTAGGAATTTTGGAAGAAGGGTTGTCTGATAGATGTCATAGGAACTGAAGAAAGGAATCAAAAGGAAAAGAAATGTATCAGTCAATCACTCTCTCCTCCCCTCTTCTAATTTGCAGGTGTCTCACATTGATTAGAATAGGATCCAGAAGTCAAGCAATTCTGATAATAAGATTGGGGGTTATTACTCGCAGGGCACAGACATGGAGAGAACTGGGGCCAAACTAATAAAAAGTGAAGAGGATCCTCATCTATTTTATACCATTTTTATTGAGTAATTAATTATTCCATTTATTTTAAAGCAATTTAATGTTATTCCTGTACTAAGTATTATTGAGAATTATAAAAGAGAATTAAGAATATACAAAACTTTAAAGACTGGACAAAAATTGTTAAAAATAATAAAAAAATTCAGTAAACCTGCAAGATGTAAAATCAATGTACAAAAGTCTGTTGCATTTCTATTCACTAATAATCAACTATCATAAAGAGAAATTAAGAAAACAATTTAATTTACGATTGCATCAAAAATAATAGTGTACCTAGGAATAAACAGAACCAAGGAGGTGAAAGAACTGTATGCTGAAAAGTATAAAACATTGATAAAATTGAAGAATACGTCAAAAATCTAAAGAAAAAAGGAAAGATATCCCATGCTCATGGATTGAAAACATTAACATTGTTAAAAATTTCCATACTACCTAGAGGAATGTGCAAATTCAGTGTAACCGCTATCAAAATTTCAATAGCATTTTTCACAGAAATAGAACCAACAATGTTAAAATTTCCATGGAACCACAAAAAGCAAAAAACCCTGAAAAGCCAGAGCAATTTTGAGAAAGAAGAACGAAGCTGGAGGTGTTATGCTCCCTGCTTGCAAACAGCTCTTGTAGTCAAAACAAGAGAGTACTAGCATAAAAACAGACACAGGGGTCAATGGACTAGAACAGAGAGCTCAGAAGGAAAGCCACACATATATGGTCAATTAATTTATGACAAAAGAGTCAAGAATATACAATAAGGAAAGAACAGTCTCTTCAATCAATTGTGATGGTAAAACTAGACACTGAACCACTATCGTATACCTTATACAAAAATAACTCAAAATGGATTAAAGACTTGAATGTAAGACCTGAAATTATAAAACTTCTTGAAGAAATCATAGGTAGTAAACTCCTTGAACTTGGTCTTAGAAGTGATTTTTTTGGCTCTGACTCCAAAAACAAAGGCAATAAAAGCAATGGGAGGAAATTTTTATAAATACTATATCTGATCAGGGATTAATAGCTCAAACATATAAAGAATTCATATAACTAACAGCAAAAACAAAAATAAAAAATAATTTGATGAAAAAAATTGGCAAAGAATCTGAATAGACATTTTCCGTAACAAGACATGTGGATGACCAACAGATACACGAATAGATGCTCAACATCACTAATCATTAGGAAAATTCAAATCAAAACTACAAAGAGCTAGCGCCTATTGGAATGGCTGTAATCAAAAAGACAAACAAGTGTCGGAACCAATGTGGAGGAAAGGAAACCCTCGTGCACTGTTGGTGGGAATGTAAATTTGTGCAGCCACTATAGAAAACAGTACGGAGGTTTCTGAAAAAATTAAAAATAGAACTACCATATGACCCAGCACTTTCATTTCTGGGGTATTTACCCAAAGAAAATGAAAACATTAATTTGAAAAGATGTATGTTCATTGCAACATTATTTATTCACGTTTGTCAAGATACGGAAGCAACTTAAGTGTCCACTGATAGATGAATGGATAAAGAAGATATGACTACTATTCAGTCATAAAAGATAAAATAAAATCTTGACATTTTCAACAATATGGTTGGATCTTGAGGACATTATTCAGTTATTGAGTGAAATAAGTCAGACAGAGAAAGACAAATACCATATGATCTCACTTATATATGGGATCTAAAAAAAATCCAGGACTCATAGATACAGAGAACAGAATCGTGGTTGCTGGAGGTGGGCGTGGAGGGTAGGTGAAGTGGGTTAAGGGGGTCAAAAGGTACAAACTTATGTTATGAAATAAATAAGTCATGGAAATGTAAGGAACAACACAGTGACTACTTAATAGTTTTACATATTTGAAAGTTGCTAAGAGAGCAAATCTTAAAAAAGAGAGACAACTGAATTATTCTTATACTCAAATAGCCTTGAGAGATAGATATTTACACAAATAATTATGACAGAATAGAATGGGGCACAGGAAGAGTAGTGTGGCATGTCCTGGGTGTTACCATCTTTGCTATGTTAAATTAATAACACATATTTTTTTTAATAACACACATCTTGATGTTCCACAGCCACAGTGTACTTAGTAAGAAACCCAGTCTGTTTCCCCAAATTCTCTTTCTCCAGATATCCCCGTGAACACCTAGTGTTATTTATATGTATGACCCCAATTCCCATTCAGGTACCCTTTTGATTGAGCCTAAATAATGCTGTTCTCAGTGTCTTGGCCTCTGGAGTGGTAAGCGAGGGTCACTGTACATATGATAAGAGCTGCTGCCCATTGCTCTCCAGCCGTTGGGTTCCAGTGCCTACCCTTCCATCCAGCCCTCTGCGCTGTTGGTCATCACTGCTCTGACACTCATGGAATGAAACATTCACTTCTGTTTAATAATCCTGTGCCATCAGTCTCAGTGCCCTCCACATACCATTTCCTATGTTTCTGCTGAATTCCCCCGGATTGACAACCACCACACTGTCCATGATACAATTCTTGGACACTAAGAAAATCTCCTTACACTGCTGCTATCTGGAGCTGTGACTTCTCTTGACACAAGAAAGGCAAATTTCTTACCTCAGGAGGAGCTGTATCAGAGGGGGTTCCCACAGTATGTTGATATGTTGAGCCCCTAGGGATATCATGCTCTTCAGGTATTTTTAAATGACATCTAAACTTTTTTGTAAATTTAGAGTTGCAAAGAATGTAGTTACTGTTATATGGCAAATGTCAAAATTTTAATATAAAACTGTTTACTTCTGGTTCTGCTTGTGCTGGAGTTGATTACATTAGATTGAAAAAAACATGAATAATGTTTGTATACCTTGGTTTTTGCCCTATTTGCATTTTCTACTCCAAATAGAATGCAAAAACAGGACCCAAGCAGAAAGCAGTAGTTTCCTGGGCTGTGGAAAAAGAGGTCTGAGTTAAGAAAGAGAGGTGAAAGAGAATGAGAAATAAGCAATATTGGCTGAAATTATTCACTTTTAAAAACTAAACAAAGGCATTAAACTACACACATAAGAACTCACTTGAAACTGAATAAATGTGAATAAAATCAAACAAGCATGTCAGAGTTAAACTGCATAAAAGAAACAGGCAAAGCGAGAGAGAGAAAAAAAATGTGTATTACCTTAGAGGAGTAACAATAAAACTAAAGGCTAAGTTTCCAGCAAAGAACATGGAAGCTAGAACAAAATGCAACAGTATCTTTCAAATTCCAGGATTGGGGAAGGGAATGTCAATCTAGAATTTTATTCAAAGCCTAAAGAGCTTTTCAAATGAAGGCAAAATAAAGACACTGTTACAGAGAATTTGTTGCCAATAAACCTGCACTATCATAAATAGTAAATAAATTAATATCAAATGGAGTTCTTTGGGAAGAATGATTATCTGAGATGAAAGCATGAGATTCCAGAAAGGAATGAAGAGTATCAAAAATGAGAAAGTAGGTAGGCAAGTATATATCTGCATGGACTGTTTCAAAGCACTCATAAGAAGAGAAGACTTGTTAATTTTAAAACATATGTTAAAGTAAATTAGATAACAAAAATAATAGCTTAAAAGGCAGAGGCATGGAGTTAAAATGTTACAATGTTCTTATATTCTTTAGGAAGTAGTAAATGTATTTAAAGTAAACTCTGTTATGTGAAGGATGAATACTGTAACCTCTGAAGTAATTTCTAAGAAAATACTGAAAGAATACATAAAGAAGACGGTATTAGCGTAGAAAAAAGTGGAATAATAATCCCTGGTTACTTCAAAAGGCAAGAAAGTATTAATAAGCAAAGAAGATATTAGAAAAATAGAAAACAAGTAACAACATAGCTGTCAGTATATTAAATGTGATAGAATAAAATTCCAATTAATAAAAAAAATTGTCAGTAAGATAGAAACAAAATATAATTGTGCTGTTATGAAAGCCACAATTGAAATATAATACACACAGCATGGAGTGGCTGTATTAATATTAGACAAACATCTTTTGACACAAAAATATTACTAGAAATAAAGAGATACATTTCATAATAATAAGCTCAGTAGGAAGATATTACATTCCGTTATGTATATACACCTAATAACATAGTTTCAAAACATATATAACAATAATTGACAGAACCAAGTGGAGAAATATGCATTTCCACAATCATATGGGACATTTTAACACACTCTTTTCTGTAACTAGTAGAATAAGAAGGCAAAATATAATTAGAAGAATATCTAAAATTTGAACAAAACTATTAACAAATTTGATATGAATGACATATATAGATCACTATACCCAACAAGCAGCCTATTCAAGTGTACATGAAATGTTTACCAAAATAGACCATATACTATGT
Organism: Camelus dromedarius; assembly: GCF_036321535.1. Taxonomy (NCBI): domain Eukaryota; kingdom Metazoa; phylum Chordata; class Mammalia; order Artiodactyla; family Camelidae; genus Camelus; species Camelus dromedarius. The sequence goes on from NC_087437.1 coordinate 46,815,782, forward strand.
CATACAGCATGTCAGCAAATATAAAAGGCTGAGATTACACAGAGCATGTTCCCTGACCACAGTGAAGGTAAACTAGAAATCCATAACTGAAAGATAGCTTATAAAAAAGATACAGAGCAGCTCTTGATATCCAGGAACTGGGCTGGCACAGTCGGCCTCAGTGTTAGAGCTGACCTGGTGCTCACAGCGAGGCCACGTGGTTCTCTGGTTGGAAAAAAGTGATCTCACAGAACACCAACATCAGACAAGATCACTATGAGATTATGATGGAGTGAGACAAAGCAAGACTACTTCATAATTTTGACTAAGTACAGATAATATCAAGGTCAGTGTGCAACTAACAAAATACTAACTTTCCCCACTTCCAGCTAAAATAATGACTAACTGCTGCTCTGTCAATTACAGCTGCAGCCTTTCTCCAGACTGTCCTATGTGTACATGAGATTTATTGAAATAATCAATAATAAAATCGCTCCTTTTTCTGACAGTACTTAATCTAGAGGAAACCCTGATGTCCTTGAGTCTTCTCCAAAATTACTCAACTAAACGCTAATCCTCTAAATGGCCCTGTCTAACTAACACCTTCTTACTAAGATGCCCCATGGTTCCCCATGATGTAAGTTCTCCCTAGCTATAATGAATAATAAACCAAACTTGTTCAACCATGGTTGTTGTGGATCTGGCAGTCTTTGGCTTGGTGACATTGACAGTTGAAATCTCCAAATCTTTGACAAATAAGCACAATACTTCTTAATAACCCAGGATCAACAAAGAAAATACAATGAATTAGAAGATGTTTTTAAATGATAATAAAAATAATACATCAAAATGTTTTTGGATTCAGTTGAACTGTTCTTAGTGTGAAATGTTTAAATGATCAAAATATCTTCTGTTTCTGGAAAGGGATGGGGAAAAATAGCCATCTGAAATATGTGCAGAGTGTTCTCCATAACAAAGGCTGGCTCTTGGGAGGAGACTCATCTAACCTGGAAGAAGGGCAATTAGTCAACTCCAACCCCCTTGAGATTTCTTGTTAACATAAAGGGAGGAAAAATAAAAAGGTAAGAAACGCTATTGAAGTTTATAGCCCAGGGACTCAAGCTCAGTGAAAAATATAGATTTAATTATAAGACCATAGAATGCTTTTCTTGTACAACACCTTATCACCATATTTACAGTACTTTAGTGTAATAATAGTGGATTACAACCAAGAAAGCTGCAAGACACAGACTATTTAAGAAAGAGATCTTAGGGAAACCCAGAGACAACAAGGAAGGAGAAAAATAACTCAATAAGGACACTGGAGGGAATGAGAGCCCCACATGTCTACAGCTACAACAAACATTAAGCACAGCCTAGCTCCTAGGCAGATTAGCATAAACCACACGCTAAACATCTGCTTGCCTCAGTTTCTGTTATCCAATACATCATGTCCAGCTTTCAATAAAAACTAAGAGGCAAGAAGAAAATGCAGTCTGGAGAATTGAAGCAAGCATCAGAACCAGAATCAGATATGACACAGATTTTGGACTTAAGAGATAAGGGATTTAAAATAACTTGATTAACATATTCAGGGCCTTAACAGAAAAGTAGACAACATGCAAAGCAGATGAGTAATATATGCAGAGAGATGGAAGATCTAAGAAAGAATCCAAAGAAAATGCTAGAAATAAAAAAGGAAAACACTGTAACAAAATGAAGAATATTTTTGATGGGCTCATAAGTAAACTGGACACAGTCAAGGAAAAAAGGTTTAGCTTAAAGATATGTTAGTAGAATTGCCCAAATGGAAACGCAAAGAGAAAAAGAAAAGAAAACAAAGGAATAGAATAGCCAAGAATTATGGGACAATTACAAAAGGTATAAAATATGCATAAAGGAATACTGGACGTGGAAGAGAGAAAAAGAGAAAAAATATTTGAATAATAACAATGGATATTTTTTTCCAAATTCTTTAATAGCAGACTCTACCACAGATCCAAAAAGTTCAGAGAACATGAAGCAGGATAAATTCCCAAAACTCTACATCTACACATATCATATCTAATGATAAATATTTAAAGAGTTGGAAAAAAACCTAGAATTCAAAATGGAAGGATAAATAATTTCTCAAATAAACAAAAACTGAGGTTATTTGTTGCCAGTAGACCTGCTTTGCAAGACACGCTAAAAGCAGTTCTTCAGAGAGAAGGGAAATAATGTCAGAAATTCAGATCTATGTAAAAAAAAAAAAAAGGAAAAAAGTATTAGAATAAATGAAGGTAAATACAATATTTTATTTTTCTTATTCTTAATTGAACTGATAGATAACTGTGTTCAAAGTAATAGTAGCAATAATCTATTAGATGATTACAGCATATGGATAAGAGACAGGAATAACATGATCATATAAAGGATAGGCGGGAAGAACTGAGAATACTTTGTTTTGTTATAAGGTACCTGTCCCATCCATGAAGCAGTATAGTGTTATATGAAAGTGAACACAGATTAGTCATAAATGCATATTGCAAACTCTAAGGCAACCACTTAAAAATTAAAAATAAAGTATAACTGATACGCTAAAATAGAAGAGAACATGGAATAATGTAAAATTATTAACTGAAATCAGAGAAGTTAGAAAGAATAGATTAAAAAAAGAGAGAAACAAAGAAACAAAGGGCAATGAATAGAAAACAGTTACAACATGGTAGGTATTAATCCAACTACATCAATCACTCTAAATGTGAACTTTCTAAATAGTCCAGTTTAAAGACAGATAGCCATAGTGGATCAAAAAAACAACAACAACAACAACAACAACAACAACAACAACAACAACCCAAGACCCAACTATGGGTTGGCTATAAGAAACTCACTTTAAATATAAAAACAAAAATAGGTTAAAAATAAAGGGCTGGAGAAAGATATTCCATGTCAACAGTAATTTTTTAAAAAGCCACAGTGGCTATATTAATCTCAGACAAGGCAGAATTCAGAATGAGGAAAGTTATCGGGAATCCATAAGGAGATTATATAATGGTAAGGGGGTCAATTCTCCAAGAAGGTATAATGGTTTTTAATGTGTAGGTGCCTAACAACAGAACATCGAAATAAACGTGGCAAAAACAAACAACTGCACATAGAAAGACAAATCCACTCAGAGTCAGAGACTTGAATACCTATTTATGTGTAACTGACTGATTCTTCAGGCAGAAAATCAGTAAGAAAATAGGTGAACTGAACAGCATCATTAATCAACTAGGGATAATTAGCATTTATAGAATATTACATCCAACCAAAGCAAAATGTATGTTCATCTCAAACTCACAGGAAAGATTCAGTATGATTGACCACATTCTGGATCATAAAACACACCCTAACAAATTTAAAACAGAAATTATACAAAGTGTGCAGTCGGGCCACAATAGGTAGAAATAAGTAATGGCAAGATAGTTGGAAATTCCAAAGTAAATACAATTTGAGCAGAAACCAATGAAATTTAAACAAAAAATCAATAGAGAAAAATCAATGAAATCAAACGTTGTTTCTTTAAAAAGTTTTTTTTTAAAAAAATCAATAAACCGCTAGCCAGGCTTATCAAGAAAAAAAGAAAGACCAAATTACTAATACCAGAAATGAAAAGAAGCATCACCACTTATTCCTTGGACATTAAAAGAATAATAAAAGAATATTATGAACTACTCTATGCCCACTGATTTGATAACATAGATGAAGTGGACCAATTCTTTAAAAATACACACTACCAAAACTTACATAAGGAGAAGTAGACAAGTTGAGTAGACTTATATCTATTAGCAAAACTGAATTAATAATTAATAATCTTTGAAAAATGCATAAAGCTAAGATAATTTCATGAATGAATTCTACTGAACATTTAAGGAAGAATTGATATCAGTTCTCTAAAATCTCTTCCAGAAAATAGAGGCAAGGAAAACATTTCCTAACATTCTATAAGACCAGAATTTCACTAACACTAAAATCAGAGAAAGACTGTAAGAAAGGAAAAATGCAGACCAATATCGCTCATGAACCTCGATGTAACACTCCTCAACAAAATATTATCAAATCAAATCCAATAATATATAAAAAGAAATGCACAGTATGACCAAGAGAGGTTTATTCCAGGTATGCAAGGCCGGTTCAACAGTCAAAAATCAATTAATGTAAACCATCACATCAATTTGTTACAGAAGAAAAATCACGTGATAATACGATAAAGAAGAAAAATCGTATGATCAATAATCAATAGTTTCAGCAAAAGTCTTTGACAAAATCCAAATCCATTCATTATAAAAACCCTCAGTGAGTTAGGAATGGAAAAAAATTTCCTCAATTTGATTAAAAAAAAAAACTTGAAAAAGCCTAGAGCTACTTTATACTTTGTGATGAGAAAATAGAAGATTTCTTTCTAAGATTAAGAACAAGGTAAGGATATCCCCTCTCACCACTTTATTCAACATTGAACTGGAATTCTAGTGAATGCAGTAACACAAGAAAATAAAATAAAAAGTATACAGATTGAGAAAGAAAAAAATAAAACTATCTTTGTTTGCAGATGATATAATTATAGAAAATAACAAAGAATCAGCAACAGCAGCAAAACTCCTGCAACTAATAAGTGATTATAGCAAGCTTGTAGGATACAAGATTAAAAACACAAAAATCAATTACTTTCCTATATGCCAGCAATGAACAGTTGGGAAATTGAAAACACTATACCATTTAAATTAGCGTGCATACACACACATACACACACACACAAACACACACACACACACACACTAGAGAAATACTTAAGTATAAACCTAAAAAATGTATAGTATTTATATGAGGAAAATTACAAAACTCTAATAAAAGAAATCAAAAAAGATTTAAATAAATGGAGAGACATTCCATGTTCATGGACTAAATATGAATTCTGTGTGTCCATATTATACATAGTACAAGATGTCAGTTCCCCCCAATGTATAGATTCAATGCAAACTCAATCTGAATCCCAGCAAGTTATTTTGTGGATATGGAGAAAAATGATTCTAAGCTTTATATGGAAAGACCAAAGGTCCAGAATATGCAGTGTAATACTGAAGAAGAATAGTGTAGGAAGACAGACACTACCTGACTTCAAGACTTAACGCCATACTACAGCACGTAAGGCAGCATGATATTAGAAAAAGAATTGGTAAATAGGTCAATGCAACAGAATAGTGAGCTCAGAAACAGAGCCACATAAATATAATCAAGTGATCTTTGACAAAGGAGCAAAGGCAATTCAGTGTAAAAGAATGAACTTTTCAAAAAATGGTGCTGGAAAAATTGGACATGAATACAAAAAGAAAATCTCAATAAACCTACAATTTTCACAAAAATTAACTCAAAACGGATTATAGACCTAAATGTAAATTTAAAAACTATAAAACTTCTAGAACATAACGTAAGAGAAATGATAGTGACAGTGAGTTTGGTGATGAGTTTCTAGATATAATACCAAAAGCCCAATCCATGAAAGAAAATGATAATTTAGATTTTATTAAAATTTAAAACTTCTCTGTGAAGGACACTGTTATGAGAATAAAAAGACAAACCACAGAATGGGAGAAAATATTTGTAAAACACATATCTGATAAAGGACTGTTATCTAAAATATAGAAAGAACTGTTAAAACTCAGCAATATAAAAATGAACAACCTGATTAAAAAGCAGGCAAAAGACCTGAACAAACATCTCGCCAAAGAAGATATACAAACAACAAATAAGCATAAGAAAAGATGCTCTGCATCATACATCCTTAGGGAACTGCAAAATAAAACAACAAAGAGATGCCACTACACAACTGTTAGAAGAGCCAAAATCCAAAGCACTGAAAACACCAGTGAAGATGTGGAGCTGCAGGATCTTAAATTTATCACTGGTGGAACTGCAGAATGTCAGAGCCACTTTGGAAAGTGGTTTGGCAGTTTCTTACACTGCTAAATACAGGCTTCTCAGATGACCCAGCAGTTGCACTCCTTGGTATCTAGCCAGAGGAGTTGAAACCTTACGTTCACACAGAAACCTGCACACAAAATTTAACAGTAATTTTATTCATAATTGTCAAGCTTGGAAGCAACCAAGATGTCCTTCAACAGGTGAATGGATAAATAAACGATGGTACATCATACAATGGATATTATACAGAGACTAAAAAAATATGAACTATGAAGCAATAAAAAGACATGAAGGAATCTTAAATACTTTGCACTAAGTGAAGAGAAGGCAGCATGAAAATGATACATACCGTATGCTTCCAACTACACAACATTTTTGGAAAAGGTAAAACTAATAATAAAAAGATCAGTAGTTTCCAAAAGTCCAGGGAGGAGGTAAATCTGGGAGGAAATAAACAGACAAATTACAGAGGATTTTTAGGGCAGTAAGACTATTCTGTATAATTGTAATGGTGGATAAAGTACATTAGGCATTAGTCAAAACTCACAACTGTACAACAAAAAGAGTGAACCTTATTGTAAAATATGAACTTCAATTCATAATAATATATCAGTATTGTTCATTAATTGTAATGTGTTACCATACTAGTGCTAGAAGTTAATAATAGAGGCAACTCTGTGTGTGTGTGTGTGTGTGTGTGTGTGTGTGTATTGGGGGGAGTACATGGGAAATCTCTGTATTATCTGCTTAATTTTTCTGTAAATCTAGAACTCTTCAATAAAGTGTACTAAAAAATTGGTAAGGAAATGTCACTCTATAAATGGAGGGAATTATACCTGAAGCAACATAAAGAAGATTTTGATTTAGCAGATAATACAAAAGGTGAAATTCATCCCAGGAAAAATGCTATATGTTTTTCAATATAGAGAAAATAACGTAACAGCCACTATAAAAATTTATATAAATAGAATTTAAATTAAACATGCTACAGACTTACTTTACAGAATGGTTTATTTCCAGGTGCTTTTTAACACAGAGCGAAATAATAGTTGCTACGTTACCATGCATTGTTTAATTTTACTACTGAGTTAAAATATAAATGCAGTGAGAATGAACATCAATCCATATAAAACACAGTACTCTCTCAAAGTAAATGGTATTTGCTTTTACTGAGTATCAGCTAATAGTCCAATTCAATGTGGTTATGAAAGAACATAACGTGGTTAGCAGATTTTTCCACCTACTCCAAGAGCCAGACTAAAGTTCCTCATAGAATTGAATTTGGGTATTAGGCAACAGGAAATGTGGCTGCTGATAACTGAGTTACTTTAAACCCTGAAGCAGTCACTGGGACATTTTGTCCATTAAATTTACCAGATGGCAAAGTAGATATGCCGTTCACAGCTGCATGCATGAGGATGTGACATCTTCGTCTATATTAATCTCATGGATCACTTGACATGACTCATTCAACCTCTTTCTATTACATGAAAAGGAGGCTAACTAGCAAGACTTACGATGATTTTTAAATAGATCCACATACTGTCCCTTAAAAGTTTTAGAGGGGAATAGAAATACTCATTCCATTTTACCAAGTAATTGGACTAACAGAGGTTACATTTTGTGATTTAATTTCCCTCCATAATCATAGTAAGGCAGTCAGTAAGGCAGTCAAAAATGAAATCTACCATAGTGCTAATATGCCCAGAAAGAGTATGTTTGATGCATGCATTCCTGACAAGAGTTTTTATCTTCAGTGGCAGTAGACAAGATATTAAAACTGATCATTGAAATTGAATTTCTGGAAAATGCATTGGCTGGAATTTTTCAGAATTCCCAGGAGAAAAAAAAATACTTTGAAAGAGCTTAATAATTTATTTTTGAACTCTATAATCATGAGCCAACAATAAATCAGGAAATCTGCTCAACCATCTGTGTCCGACCTTTAAGTTTCAGTTGTTAAGAAATTGTGTGCTGTGATGAACATCCAAGGTTATAGGACAAAGTTGTGATAGGCATATCCAGTGAGGCAATATGACCAACTCCAACAAAAATAAAAGACATCTAACTAGAGTTAATAAGACAGCAATGGATAAGATAAAACACAAGTATTGAGGCTTGGTATATATGAAATAGCGTAGCACACAACTCAAGCCTTAAACAAAAGGAGAAACGTTTGACGATCAAGAAATTGGAACGGCCCATTGACAACCTGACGGATTCAATGAACCCTGAAGCAAAACTTGAAAACTCTAGTCTGAAAACTGGGAGCTGGGTTCTCAAATTTGAAGAGCCATGCATAAAAAGGAAAAAAAAAAAAAAAAGAACCCTAAATTGTATATAGACTTGCCCTGAGAGATAAGGCCTGAAGATCTGTGTCATGCTCAAAGGCATCTTCTCTTTCTATGCAGATTAGGTTGCACTTTAAAGATATTTAAGCCTCTTAAACAGAAATTGCTTGATCCCTAAAAAAGACGTTTAGGTGATGAGTAACTCAGCATAGCCCTACAAGCCCTTTTTTTAAAAAATTACATTTGCCTGTTTACATAGTCTCTTTCTGATGTCTGTTGCCACAAATCCAAAAGGCAAAAATTTTCGTTTACTTTCACCTTCAAAATTTGACGTATTGGAGGGCAATCCAGGGCAATATTTAAATTTTAAATAGGAAGAGAGCTCACACTCTAATACACAGAGGGAAATAAGTGGTGAAGTAACACTTAGAGGCTTGTAAATGGCAAATGTGTCTGAAGTGGGCAGAGCATGCTGCTTTCATATCCTCGGAAAGAAATAAAACTGTGCCAACAAAAATAGCACTGAGAATGCCTGAAGGGTGGAAGCTCTGGTATTAGTAAGAGCATTCTGCTGCCCATTAAGCAAGTACCAATTAGACTCATGGAATCTAAAAGCTGAAAGAGGGTATAAACATGATCTCACCAGTTAATCCCAATGTTCGTGAGAATAATGACTGTGAGAGACAATTTCCAAAAATGCTCTCCTCCCCAGTAAACTGTGCCTCCTGGAATTCACATCCTTGTGTAGTCCCCTCCCGCAAACTGGATGTGAGTATCTAGCCCAGCTGCTTCAGCGGATGCCACTAGGATCAGACACACTACCAAGCTGAGCCCTTCTTGAATATCTGATCCACAAAATCACCAGTCATAAAAGATGGTTGTTTTAAGCTAGTAGATTTTGAAGAGGTTTGTTTTGCAGCAAAAATAACCAGATCAACAACTTTTCTAAGTTCAAAATATACCTTGCAGGCTTGCATGATCATTGTATTTGTAATGCTCATTCACAGAAAAAGATACATAATGATAAGAAGAAATGCTTTTTAAAAATTCTAGTAATAATAATTGCGACAACTGTAATGGCTAACCTTTGATTAATATTGTTTATTTGCAAAGTGCTCTTCCAAGAGCTTTACTTAATGAAGCTGTTTAATAGTCATAGTCTACCTATAAAGAAAGTATTTGTTATTAACATCCCCATCTTATAGATGAGGAAACTGGGGCACAGAATAAGATTAAATAACTTCTCCCACTGTCATCTAGCTAGTAAGGAATTATTATGTATGCCATTTATTACAATAGTAAATATGTATAATTGATACCTTGTAGTTCATGGGCATACAAACATACTATTTATATACGGTGGTCAGTTTATTGATAAATTCAGTCACTGTATCATAGCTCCAGGGTCTCCAGGAAATTCATGGACCACAGTTCGAGTTCCATTGATCTAAACAACTTCCCTTGACTTTTTTTAGTTGAAGAAACTGAAGGCCACAGAAGTTATATGAATATCTTATGTTTACATAGTCAGTGACCAGTCAGAACTACAGCTCCTTACTAATGATTTCCAATTTGATGTCTTTATGCTGATCCTAGGTGCCCTTTAACTACCTGTTGGGTCCTCAATTCTTTGTGTTTCTATTGGAAGTATACTCTGACTTCAGTTCCCATTTGACTTAAAATCCTCAAAATCTTCTCTTATGACTTTATAGGTTTTTGAAATTTCACATTTGTATGATTATAAATTATGATGTTTTCTTGTTATTCTAGGTAGTGTAAAAGCCTGAAGAAATAACATCACACCTTTACCTGATTTGCACCTTTGTTCAGATTGACTTTATCACAAATTAGGATTTTTTTTTTTTACTGTACTATGCAAAACTAACTTAAAAAAACTAAATAGGAAACTGTTCCTATCTAGGTTTGACGTCTACTTAACACTGTCTACTGTCTTTTGCTGCATCAGCCTTGTTCTGTATGCTGTGGGAATTATCGGTGGCTAAGTAATCCAACTCTTTTCTCTTCTCTCATTGCCTTAGCCTTGTTTTTACATTCCAAGGGTGATCAATGCAAGTATCTTGCCAAAGTCCATTGCTTGATAATGTTACTGCTACACATCATTCAATCACTGGAGTGGAAACTTTACAGGAGTTCATCTTAGGTGAACTTGAATATGCCCATTTTTCTTTTAGAGTGTGGAATGAAGAGTTCCAAACAAGTCATAAAACCGTAAAAGCAATTTCAAGAGTCCATCCTGATTGTTCCCACTGTGAAATAAAAAGAAGCATCGGGGTTTCAAAAACATTCCTGTACTCAAGGATATATCAGTAACTATTTATTGAACATTCCTGCAGAAAACATTCTGTAGACTGGGGAGAACTCTGCAGTGGCTCGATGAGTTATTTACAGACGTCTCAAGGCAGGGTGTTGTTACTCATTCTGAATATGAGTTGCCTAACAGTAAATCCAACAGTACCAAAAAGTAATTTATTACAGAACTCTCCTATTAATTTATTGTTAGTATTACAACCATGGGGTCCATATAATCACACAATTGTAGTTCTGAAAAAGCCCCTAGCCCCCTCATTTTATCCACAAGAGAATGTATACCGAGACACCAAGGAGGTCAGTTTCTGTGACTTTTATGATTGGCAGAGTCAAGTTTAGACTCCGGACCTCTTAACCCCAACCATGAGCTTATGTGTTTATGTCTAGTACACCATCATAAAGGGCGATGCTAATTAGTGACAGGCTATAATGAAAACAAACAAATATAACCAATTCGTGGATATTTGGGGCTATGCAAAGGACTTAAAAGTAGAAATAAAGTTTGAATAATGGGTGGTTCCCTAAACAGTATTTTATAACATCAGAGATGTGTGTTCTGATTAACCACACTAGCTCCTCCTGTCCATTGGTAAAGGACAAAGCTTTCAAGGAATTCTAGCAACACTAATCCTGACAACTGACAAGCTGAACCTTTATTCAGTGCTGTCTCTGGGTCAAAATTTCTTGTGTAAGGTAATAAAACACTCTACTTTGTCTATGCTGTGGACTTCTATGGGGATACATAAAATAACTTTCTTGAAATACAAAGAAAATTATTTATTCAAATTAATTTCTCATCACAAATGATGTTAATTGGCAGCCTGAGTGATAAGTCCCACAGGAGTTTACTTATAATTCTAAAGATAGCTACTGTTCTTCAGCCTCTGCTATGGGGCAGGACCTACGTTACTTGCTGTCTGTAAACTATCTAACTCCCACATCATCCCTGTGGTTTTTAGCTACTATTTATGTTCCTCACTGAAGTATGAGGAAACTGAATACCAGAGAGATTCAAAACTTGCCTAATGTTAAATGATTAGAAAGTGTTGGAGGCAAGGACTGAACTCAAGTCTGAATTTAAAGTCCAGGCTATTTTCCCATGATGCCAAGCGGCCTCAACCATCTCAAGCAGCAGTTAACCTCACTGACTATCGAGCAGGCAGTTTGTCCTTATATTTCCCTACCTTTGAAAAGAAGTCTCCAGATACAGCTGAAATTAACTGTCTTCCAGTGAATTCCTAGCCTTTGTAACAAGAAGAGTGAAAAAGAGTAGAGTTCAGGAAAAAAAGTCCACATATGTGAAAATTTGATTTATAACAAGGATGACTCAAACAGTGGAAGTTACAATCTGTGTGTTTTTTAATCAATAAATAATATTGGGTTGATTGAATATCCATATAAAAATTATCTATAATTCACAATGAATCTAAAAATAAATATTATAACAACCATAGCTCTAAATATTAAAGATGAAAAATAAAATGTCCAGTTGATATTATAGAAAAATGACAGCTATCCTAGAAGAATGGTGGATATCACAGAAGAATGACACTGGAGTAAGTAGAGATTTATCAAACAGAACATATCAGCAGTAATCATAAAATTAAATTTCTGTAAATTGGAATACATTAAAATTTAAATCTTCTTTTTATTAAAAGATGAAATGTAGGAAATAAATAAGCAAGCCACAGATTTGGAGTAGATATTTGCAAAGTGTTTAAATAACAAAGCCATCTGACTTAGAATATATATGATCCATAAAAATCCATAAGTAAAAGATATAGTAAAATTAGCCAAAAATAATTCTGAACAGTCCTGGGCATCTACTTTATGAATGAGGCTATCCAAATGGTCAGTAAGCCTATGAAAAATGTCCAGTATCATTAGTCATCAGGTAAATGGAAATTAAAGCTAAAGAAGATACCACTACACATCCTAGTCAAAACAGTTTTTTAGTTTAAAGTGAAAAAAGAAAGTGCTAGTGAGGATAGACGTGGTATAGCTGGAATTCCCATCCAATGCCATGGAGACTGTAAATTGGAGACTGTTGGCTGTATCTACCGAGCTGAATATATACATACTTCATCACCCTATAATTCCATTACTAGATATATACCCGCAAGAAATGTGTACATTTCTACACAAAATATATGAATGAAAATGTTCATAACAACACTAACCATAACTGGCCCAAATAGGAAGCAAGCCAAATAAAATCCACAGTAGAATGGAAAAACAAATTATGGCCTGTTCAGACAATGGGAAACCGTACAGAAATGAAAGTAAATAAAATGCTCTATATGCACCTATGTGGATATATTTCACAAAAACAGCATTGAACAAAAGATGTCAGACTCAAAAAGTATATACTGTTATATTTATAAAAGTTTCAAAAACTGGGAAATCTAACTGATGGGGTTAGAAGTCAGAATAATAATTCTCCTCGGGGAGGAAGGAGACATGAACCCATCCCAGTGGGAGGGACACACGCGGACTTCTGTGGTGCCGCTCGTGTTGCACTGGTTGATCAGGGCAACTGTTACACAGGCATGTTTACTTTGAAAACACTCATCCAGCTGTATACTTGGGGTATGTACACACACACGTGCACGTATCATACATCAATAAAAATGTTTATTAAAAATAGAAGAATCAGGCTCCACATGGCCCCACTGTTAAAAAAGAATCCAATTCAAGTTGCCAATTCATGTGTGGAACTAGTCCATTACGAACGAACTGGCGCTCTCAACACATGTGTTGAAAGTTCTGATGTATTTTAAGAATTGGAAATTCAAGTTCATACTCTTCTTGGTAAGTGCTTCCGTTTGTTTCCAGGTAGGGCAGACTAGCCAGACCAACTTAGAACTTTTGGCTTTATAGTAATAAATGTTAAAATATGTACTCTGAAGGAAGAAGAATATAGAATGAAGGAAGATGGGTGGGGACTCCTGAATTAGAAATATAAAAATTTTCTCAGAAACTCACCATATTCTGCCGCAACCCCCAAGTCTAAAGCAGTGAAGGAAGGTGTTATGTTGCTGGGCTCAGTGCTGTTCCGAATGAAACTGGGGTTCTTTTGGTGATGAGGAAGGAGTGAACAGGTATTGGGTCGGCAATGAGCAGCGTCTATTATACCCATGCTTTCTTACTCCCCCAAACCAACAGGAATTGCTGACAGCGACTCTCAATATCTGACATCAGGGTGCAAACCTATTTTTTATTAGTTTCAAAGAGCAATTTGAATATGGAATAATTTGGTTACATGTTCTACAGAAAACCTGACTCAGACCCTTTTTCAGATGTAATTTTTTGGAGAGTGGTATATTTTAAATGCTAATGATAGCATTATAGCAATTCTGTTTGCCTGTGACATTTCAAAGGGAACATTTTTTCCAAGTAAACATTAATGGATCATTTACATACACAGCAATGAAATAACTGCACTGTTCCATTTAGAGCAGTTTTTCCCAACCTATAAGAAATTGCTATTTTAAATTAGGGTTTAAGTTTAATAAAATCTAAGGGCATTTTTGTAAAAATGTGCTGAGTTGGTAAAACATTAGTTAATAATTCAAGAGTATATTAAGATTTTTCTACCACTGCTAAAATAGTTTCAGTAATCTAAAAAGAAAAGGTATTTGTGTTTCCTATGTTTTCAGGGATTAAGCTAAGATCACCATTTCTGTGTAATTTCCATACTCATATCATACCCTAGGGAACCTATTTAAAAGTTTTGACAATTTACAAAGATGATTAAAGGAATAATTATTAAAGCTTGGATTATGTAAGAGGAAGAGATGTCAAGGAGTTCTGTGAGAACAAATGATCCTCTCAGATCTAAAACATAGAAATATCTATGTTTTGGAAAAGATGTAATTTCACGCTTCAGAAACGTATTTTCAAATAAAACAACTCTCCTTAGTGTAGACAAATTTTTTTTTTAAATTGCTTATACAACAATTAAAAATGGGCGTGTGAGGAACACCTTGATGTACTGGGACAAAGACCTCAATCCATCTGAGCTAGAAAACTTTCCTAAAGAGTTAATGGTCCCCACAGTGTGACTGCCCCTCCTATGTGTGCTGCTGGGTTGAATTCCTGATTTGTACTGCCGTTCCTCTAATGCCTACAGCTCGTCCTGAAGCTCACAAACCGCCTTGCCCAACTGCCTCCTCTCCAGAGCCTGGACCCACTTGCTAAGATCCTGCGTAAAATCCGGCAGATTTTCTAACAACCTTCAAGCTGCCAACCACCTAATTCAAAGACGTAGGTGTATTTTTTCTAAATGAACGTTAGTGCTGCACAGCAAAGGAGCTACTCCTCACTGAGCTTGTAGGAGCCTCACCCACTCTCTACGTGGTTCAGAAGAGTGAGATTATTACAAACCTAACCAACAGAACCTTCTTATCTTCTCTCACAGCATCCTTCTCTTTCCTTGACATGACTATCAACAATTGGATTCTGTATTTACTGTGTGTCTCTCCTAGACTCATGTGCCTTTGTTACGCACTTAGCTTTCGCCATCTCTGTCTGGACCAGTCTGGCCTCGGGGGCTGTGACCCGTGCCATCATTCAGGGCCCTGCGCTCTGGAGTGCCCCGCATTTGGTTTAATGCTGTACGGCCAGATTACTGAAATTTTGAATAATTCTGTCTTTGAACCTGGGTTATATAAGTGAGGTCTGATGGGGCAATGGGCATGACCTTGAGAGGAGAGACACCTCGGGCAGCAGAGCAGATGTGCAGGCTCAGGCCTGCGGGCATCACAGGCAGTGCCAGGCACCAAGCATTGGCCCGGCTGACCAGCACATATGCATTCATCTCAGTGGAGTCTGAGGAGCTGGGGGCCCAGATTGATGACATTGACAGTGGCCACAGCAGCAGAAGCAGCGCAGTAGCAACAGCCATGGATGAGAGGAAGGGCTCTCTCTGCTTGGGAGCAGCCCTGGGACTCAGGGTGGGAAGTTGGTCCCAAAGCCTGTCTCTGCAGCATCTGAACCAATGTTGACTCTCCAGACAGCCCAGTGGCAGGAACTGCCGATGCTCGGACAGTAACCTCTTGTCAGTCAGTTATTACAAAATAAAACATGTCTGTGGTCGTTCCATGTGTCAATTACTCAGGAAGTAAATAACTCAGGGAATTATTAGAACTCTGCAAGAAGTTCAGAATCTCTGATTTTGAAAACAGCTGCAATATTGCAAAGCAAATTTCCACAAACTTAGAAATAGAAACTCAGTGTGATTGTCACTTTGGAAAGAAAAGAACACTATTGTTATACGAATGAATGAACTCGGAATGAACTAATTTTAACATGGAAGATAATTTTATAATTAAATTTTCCTTATAATTGAAAATACAAAAACAGAATGCCTAAACAGGTGCTTTGAATTCTATACAAATCATGAAGCCACTTTCGCTTTATTGTATAGAAAGTTATAAGAACTGTTCAAGGAAACTTTAAAATGTCATTTTAAAATTTATATTTAAAATCAAGTTCAGATTTATATTAAGATCATTTTTATGAAGAGTTAAGTCTCTTTGGAAAAATTGTTCCAAAAGAATTACAAGCTCTGGTGTAGTAAGATGTATTTCAAAATAACTTATAAATATGTTTCAAAATAACTCACAATCTATAAAATGAGTTGTATCAGAAGAACTTTCTTAAAATTAAAAAAATTATTAAAAATAATTTATAAACTTGCATTTGACAAGGGCACTGATACAGTTTTCAATTATGTCATTTGAAAACAAAATTATTAAAAGTATGTATTTTGATGGCCTAACAAAAGAATTTGCAGAAAAGTAAGCCAGGAAAATCATATGATAAATGAAGATACCACACTTTAAGAGTCTTATTATTTATTGTATTATATAAAATTATGAAAGTAAAATATCTTTTGCTACTTATATGCTGATGTTGCTATTCATCACTATTACCCCCTTAAGTTACATAAGTAATAAAATAAAAGCTTTTTATATTTTAGTTTCTCTAATGGCACTTTTTTCCTGCTTTTTGAATAAAGGGCCCATATTTTCATTTTGCTCTGAGTCCTGCAAATTATGTAGCCCACCCCGCTTTGCACATTTTGATTTCAGTTCTGTGCCCTCTCTCTTCTTCCACACCTCCGGTCTCAGAGCCCTCAGAGCCAGACTATTCCTCTGGATCCTGGACCTTCGTGATTCACTCCTGCCTTCTTGCCTGCCAGCCAGTTGAGTCACAGCACGTTATTCTGGTTATAAGGGCATATCTGCAATCATTTTGAACACTTACTCTTTGCTAAATCCTTTACATATAGTACCTAATTAATTGCCACAATCAGTCTGCATGGTGGGTGTCAGCTTAAATTTATAGTCAGGGAAGTAAATGCTTAAAGTGATTAAATGTTTTCTGATGTCACACAGCTCTTTGGAATTTGAAACCTACCAGTAACATGACAGGAATGTTAGACTCCAATTTTTTTGTTTTTTGTATAAGGCATGACTCCAGTGGCTCAGAAATAGTCATCTATTTCTTGCAGGTCCTTCTTCTCTGCTTTACTGAGTTCCTCACCTAAGGCTTTCCTTGTCCTTTTATTGCCTCCCAGGCCTCCAGATGCTCTTGTGCCAGTCATGAGATTCTACCAGTTCCACCTGAAATAATCTTTCCCACCCTTTCCGTTGAGTGCATGCCTCGCTATTTTCCAAGATGCAGCTCAAACGCATGCCTCCTTTATTAAGTCTTTACCGGGTAGAACTGACCACACCCTTCCCAGCCCCAGCGTCCACCACATGTTCTTCTTTCACAGGCTGTGTAACACCAGTCCACCTAAGCACAGACCCAGTGGTCCCCAGTGGAGGGTGATTAGTCTCTTACGGATAATCATTACATCTTAATTTGCCTCCGTATTGCCAGAACTTAGCCCAGTTCAATTAATGAATAAATGATGAACAAATGAACCAATAACAAAAGGCAGAGATATTGGCCCTTATACTGGTGAATTATTACCACTCCTACTTCATTAATTTGGTAGATATCATTTTTCAGTCCTGTTCTGAGTGCTTTTTATTTAACAGTCCATTTATACTTGACAGCAATGCTATGTTCATGGTATTATTATTAGTTCCTTCAACACTGGGGAAAACTGAGAGTTGGAGAGATTCAGTAATTGGTCCACTTTTACACAGCTACTGCAAGAAATTACTTCGGGGGTTACAGTATTCATTCTTCATATAACAGAGTTTACTTTAAATAACTACATTTACTACTTCCTAAACTATAATTTGAACTCAGATACTTCTATCTCCAAAGCCTGCCTGTGCTCTTCAAAAATATGTTTATTTCCTTGTACTCTTTATTTATTAAAGCACTTGTCCCACCTAATACAGTCCTTTATTTAAGTTACTATTTAATTCAAATTTTCTATCTTAGGAAATTGGCTGACGTTCAATGGGACTAAACCACAGTATCTGGGTCTCTTTCCTGTGTCAGATTAGAAATAACCTCTCCCATCTGACTCCTAATTACTCTTCCTGGATCCAAGTTTGCATATGTTTTTCTTTGGTCCTGTACATACTGTCATGGAATCTTAGCACATGAAGAAAGGGGAGGGAGGCCAGCATCTCCTCAACGGGCCCATTCAGACTCTCCCCAGCAGACATCATCCTGGCAAACTCAGGGACTTCTGAGTCCTCAGTCATTTCACAGCTTCCCTGCCTCCCCTGGTTCCTTCTCTACATTTTGTACTCTCTCTGGAGCAGGTACAGTAGACAGAAGATAGCTGAAAAGGACTACTTCATTTAAATTTTGGATACATAATGGCTGAGTTTCAGAAAATCTACAATTTATTTATGGTTGTGTAAGAGACAATAGAAAGAGAATAGAGAAGAAAATATACAAAGAAAGTCCAGCCTTTCTCTACCATGAGACTTCGAATTTGTAATTGAAATGACCTCTCTAGCTAGTTTCTCAAGAAATCTTTCTCTACAATGTGTGATTTGAATTTGTATCTGGTAATAAGTCTCTTTTTTAATACTGATTTGGTTAAGTACTGTATGTAAGGAAGCTTCTCAAAGGACGAATCATCTACAATTTTCTTAATGTTTATGAGACACTAATAAGTGGTAAATTTGCAATTAAGGCTGTGTTTTATATGAATTTAAATACAAGACTAATATTTATATGTAGTGAGAGCAATTCCTCCTTTCGAATGGTAATTCCTTTTTTTTCACTGAACAGCTGAGCCTCTGTAATGCCCTCCATCATTTGTCAGATTTAACAACCCAGAGTAAATAGCTCTCTGAAAAGTAACTACAGGTCCATCTTGTTGATCCCAATTTGTCAAACGTTGCAATGAAGAAAGTGCTAAGCCTTTAGGAAGGGTGTGAGGAGATTTGTAATTTATCCGAAACTCTAGACCAAGACTCAGAAATAGATTTTCTCTCTTGTATCTATATCATTTCCATTGACATGAGAGGAGGATTAGTTATATTATTTGACACAATTGAACTTTCCAAGCTTTCTGCCTTTCTAATATTATTTTCAATGAGAGTACATTGAAAGGAATATTTTTAAACTGTTTTTCTGTTTTGAAGCATCAAAGGCACAGAATCAAATATGTTACACTAAACCATAAACTTAGTCTATAGCAAAGGCAAGATTAGGATCCATACATGACTGGCAATCCACTTCACTTTCTACCAAATAATGGAAACAAGACTGAGGATAGAGTGATCAAAGACAATGTCTACACGATGCTAGATAATAGCTAGACAACAATTCTAGTATTTAGTCAAGATTTGGATGTTTTTATATGTTTGCAAATAAGAAACAACTCTTGATAAGCTGATATGACACATTTAGTTTCTAATTTTAGTTGTAATAATTTGTTGACATAAATTAAGGTCTTTCTTGGGTTATTAGAGTTATTGCTTCCTCTTAATAAGAAAATGTGTTATTGCTTCCTCTTAATAAGAAAATGTGCTTTGCTAAGTGCATGTGAATTGTATCTGTCATTCAGAGTCTCCTAATAGGTAATCAGTTACCATCTCTCTGAAACCCTCATGTATTTCCCCAGCAAAGCCAAGGAAATGTGACTTAAGGAAATCACAAAAATAAGTAGATTATTTTTCACAACAAAACAATAAACAGAATAGTATTGGTAAGTTTTATAGACTTTAAGCCAACCTCACCTTTATTATATAGACTTATTACTGTATACACACAGAGGGGATTGAGATTAAAAGTAGGGTAATATTGAGCAGAGAAACTAATATTTATCCTAAGCTGGGCATAATAATGTTTGCAAAATATAGAAAATTGTAGCTGAATAAATAGGAAGTAAAGTTGCTATTTAGGGATCTGCTTCACATATATATATGATGGGGGTACAGTTCATCTGTATATATGGATTTCTTATATACCATGGTACAGTTAGATTCTGTATGACCACCCAAACCCTTCGCAGCAAAGTCTGTAAAACCCCAGGGGTTTAGAGGCCATTTTCTTTTACTCAATCCTTTACTGAAAATTGAAAAATCATATCATGGCCTGAGTACATAAGGAAATGGAGACTATAAAGATGGAAGTGGCAAAATTCATACAAAAAAGGGATTTATAATCTAGCAGAAGAATGTAGGGCCATGGTATACAGCAAAACCTGGAGGACAGCAAAGACAGTGCTGTAGCTATTTGGGTGAGCGAGAGGGCATTTGCTGGATGATAGTGGTGGACTGAAAACAGGACATGAGGACAACGAAGTTTTGAAACAGTTGATGTGATGAATGTGAAAAGATGTAATTGAATTAAATACTTGTTTTAAAATTATGAGAACACATTTAAAATCAGCTTGAATTCATAATCAGTAAACTTACGACTATCTCAAAAAATATTCAGAAGCCTAAGGCTATAGTTAATAGTACTGTATACTTGAAATCTGATAAAGAGTAGACCTTAGGTGTTCTCACCACACCCAAAACTGGCAACATGGAAACTATGTGAGGGGATGGATATGTTAATTAACTTGATTGGGATAATCATTTCACAATATAAATGAATATTAAAGCATCACATTGTACACCTTAAAGGTACACAATTTTGTGAATTATACCTCAATCAAGCCAGGATAAAATTAAGAAACTCAAGAAGGGGAATGGAAAAGAGCAAAAGCTGTTGGTGATTCGGAGGTGGGGATTGATAGAGCAGTAATGGAAGTTAAGTCAAGGAACAAAATTCTTGGGTGACATCAGGCTAATATGGAGCCGAGTAGACATGAGGTGCAGCCTGGGTTGGAAAACAAGTAAGTCCAGAAGACTTGTGACGCTTCCAGAAAAAGTAGAATAAGCAAAGGATTGTAAATAACTGTTTGAAAATGAAGAACAGGGTCTGTGACAGTGACAGTCAGGAAGCAGAAAATAAAAATGTTATCGTTACAAGGGAAGGCTTCTCACGTTTCCTGAGAACAGAGGTAGCTCGTGTCACAGAAGGAAAATTCCTAATAGGAACACTTTTCATTCTTCTCGCAAAGGAGGGGCAGCAACTTACGAGGTGGTCAGATCAGAAAAAAGAGCCTGCTTGGTTCAGCTCCTTCTATGGGGGTCTATCTCAGCATGCCATCAAGAAGCAGGGCTTGGCTTTCTGTGTGGAAGCCCTTCATGTCTGTGTGGGAAGGTTTTAATTCATGAGGAAAAGCAGTAGGAATCCCATTATGCCTAAGCCGAAGCTGCATTCTCCATTCAGCATCAACAATAATAAAGTTTCACCTGTCTGATACCTCTATAAAGTTCTCACCTGATTCTGAATTTGGATGGAAACAGGATGTAATTATTACCTCCCCAGCTCCCAAGAGCTACGATGTAAAGCAAGGTGGAGAAACTGTTGTGAGCAGTGATGATATTCATGCTATGGCCAGTGAGTGGATGACCTGTGATAGAGAGGAAGGTCATTGAATATGAGGAGGTCAAGACTCTCTGAACTAATTAATACTCAGAAAAATTATTAACATGATGCCAAAGTCCCAGAAGAAGATTTCAGGATCTGGGAGATAAAGAAATATGGAAATCTATTTAGATGATGGACAGGAAAGGATCAATATAATGTTGGTGAGGGTGTGAAACAATGATAGATACCATACATGTGTGGTGAGAGTGTAAATCTATACAAAAGGTTTGGTATTGCCTAGTAAAACTAAAGGTGTGCATATCCTATGACCCTGTAGTTCTATTTGTAGGTATCTATCTTCAAGAACGCCTGCACATTGAAGCAAAATACCAGTATATTCATAGAAGTTTTGGTAGCAACAGTCAAAAAAACTGTCAAAAGCTGCTATCGTAACTCATCTACAAAACAGAAACAGATGCACAGACATGGTAAACAAACTTATGGTTACCGGGGGGAAAGAGGGTGGGAAGGGATAAATTGGCAGTTTGAGATTTGCAAATATTAACTACTATATATGAAAGTGGATAAAAAACAAATTTCTTCTGTATAGCACAGACAACTGTATTCAATTATTTTGCAGTAACCTTTAAGGGAAAAGAATATGAAAATGAATATATGTATGTGTACATACGACTGAAACATTATGCTGTACACCAGAAACAGACACATTGTTACTGACTATAATTCAATTAAAAAAAAAAAAAAGAAAAAGAATTTGGGGGAGGGAGCATTCAAGAAAAAAAAAAGCTGCTATCATAGATTGCACTACTAAACTGCAATACTGTGGAATGTTGTACAGCAATAAAAGTGACCAAACCTCAACTGAACTTAACAGCATGGTTCTGAACTAAAGAAGCAAGACAATATTCAGAGTTTAATTTCATTTAAAAAGTTTAAAATGGGCAATATAAATCTATATTTTTTATAAATCACCCTTGATTTTTGCTTTTTTTCCATTCCCACACCTAGGCTTCTAAATATTTTTTTGAGAAGTTCACAAATTTGTAGATTATAAATTCAGGCTGTCATTTTAAATGTGCTCTCACCATTATTTAATCTATTATCATGAAAAGTAGAGTATATGTAAAAAAATTATCTGAGGTAAAGACAATCACTTTGCAATGACAGAAAAACCATGAAACAAAGCAAAGAAGATGAGAGCTATACTACCAAAATAATTTAGTCATTTATCTCTAAAACTGTTAAGTGACTTTCCCAAGATTACACAGCTGAAATCGACAGAGCTAAAATTTAATCCAGGCAGCTCTGCTCTTGATGGATGGTTCCCAGACTGTAGTGTGTACAGTGGAATCGCCTAGAGGTCTGGTTCCTACTCAGAATGCTGGGCTCATCTCCAGGTTTTCTGACTCAATGAGTCTGACATGGGGCCTGAGATTCTGAACTAACAAGTTCCCAGATAATGCTGATTCTGATCGTCTGGGGACCACATTTTGAGGAGAACAATGGTTTAGATAATGAGAATATTAAGAGTTATTTTATAGGACATACACATATATACACACACTTTTCAAAGATTAATGACTGTAAGTAGGCAAAACATGGCATACAGTGATAGGCATGTTATGGTCATTGGATAAATGTTATGTTTTACTATCATTACCGTTCTCTAGAAGCAACTTTCAGTGAGTGTTAAGTTCATCTTGAGTGTCCCCCATGGTATGCCACCTTCCTCCCTTTTCCCACTGCATCTTTGTGGGGTTCTCCTCTTTGTATAAATGGGCCAGTTGCTTTTCCCCTGGATCTTATTCTTCAGAACAGAGAATCTAAGAGCTCCACAGACTGTTCTCTTGCTACTAGAGATCGCCTTCCATGGGATATCTTTGATGTGCTGCTGCTCCCAGCACAGCTGAGGATGAGAAGAGCAAAAGGACTGAAGGGGTCAGAGCCCCATCCTGCTGCATTAACATGAGCATCTGAGCAAGCCACCACCCTGCTGGAAATCCTTTAATGGGTGCTGACCACTCCCAGGAGAAAGACTCATCTTTTACATGAGCTGCTCTTACCAACCTTTTCAGCCTTCATCACCCACCACGCTCCTGCTTCCCAGCCTTTCCTGGATCCCTCATGCTCCAGGATCTTTGCTCACACTGTTCCCTCTGGCACGACCACGCTTTCATCCCTTGGCTGTCTTTT
Source organism: Camelus dromedarius (assembly GCF_036321535.1). Taxonomy (NCBI): domain Eukaryota; kingdom Metazoa; phylum Chordata; class Mammalia; order Artiodactyla; family Camelidae; genus Camelus; species Camelus dromedarius. The sequence continues at coordinate 46,839,394 of NC_087437.1, forward strand.
CCCTCCTTATCCTTCCACTGTCAGTTCCCCATTATTTCCTCAGGAAAGCCTTCTCTAACACCCTAGATTAGTTCAAATCATTTTGCTTTATGCTCTTGGAGTACCTTCATCTTTTATTTCAGAGCATTTATCACAGTTTGTATTAGTGTATTTATGTATGTGATGATCTGATTACTGTTTGGTTCTCTCACTACCAACATTACTTAGTAGAATTTTCTGTGATAATGGAAATGTTTTATAATATTAAACACTTAAAATATGAATAATGTGATTGAAGAACTGAATGTTAAGTTTTATTTAATTTTAATTTCTACATGTGACTAATGGTTAACATATAGGACTGCAGCGTGCTCGATCGATGGTGAGGTCCCTAAAGAATGGAACACTGACAATGCAGCCCATTTCTGCATTCCCAGCTTCTAGCACAGTGTCTGGTGAATAATCTTATCTTGGTAAATATTTGTAAAGTGAATGATCCCTCCAATGTCCACATTTTAATACTATAAAAAGTTGGAAGTCTTTTTTCTTTTTCTAGTACAGTAATTTTCTTTGTTTTTCCCCCTACAGGAGATCAAATAAAACTTTCACAACACTAAGAAATGATTTTGTATGATGTTCTGAATTGCCTAAACCTTGTAAGAGAGAAATGTAGACTATACATAAATAACACCTATTGTTCCAGTCCACTGAGAATACATTTTAAGATTCCATGTAAATTTAAAAGTTAATTTTTTGCAACTATTTTTGCTCTTGAATTTGAATTTTCCTTTAAGAGGTTCTTAAGTTTTATTTCTTCAGGTAGAGCACTTTATCATTTTATACCATCATTTGAAAATTTAGAATCATTTCCTCTTTATAAACAAAGAATGAATCTGGGACACACAAAGAATGTTAAAGTAGAAAAATCGACATATATGATTATAATTTCTAAGTAAGAAATCCTTTACTTTCTGAGTATTACACTACGTATATACATTTCCAAAAGTTATCTAAAAGCATTCAATGATAAGGCACTTCCTTGGATTAAAAATGCTCAGTCTCAGTTTTTGAAATCTAATCCTTATTCTGTGGATGCCTAAACTTGAGGTAAAAATCCAGTGATGTCTGAACTAGCCCGAGTACACTTAGCAGTTGCCTGTTGGGTGAATTTGTCCATTAGTATTATCGCCTGTCAGGAATATACAGAAAAAACAAAAGCCTTTCCTCCAGAGGGAAGATTACCTAATAAACCCACTGTTTCCAACTTCCTTGAAACTCTGAGGTTCAAAAGTACACCACTCACTGCACTTTGGTGACAGAGGTTTATCTTGGCAAGACTTCTAAAGAAACTTACTCATCTTTTTGCTTATGACTGTAACTGTTTCCTGAGTTTGAGATCTGGGGCCATGGGGACTTTGCTGCAGACTGTTTATGAGAGAGCTAGCATTGTTTGTGACTGCTTATTATATTTCTGGGTCTGTACGGTCTATTTAAAGGTCATCTTCCTTAGCTTCCTGTCATAAATCAGCCGGGAAAAAAAAAAGATCTTAAATTATAAAAAATATCTTATTTTTTTCTTTGTATTTTCTTTGAACCTCTGATAAAGTGTCTTTCTGTGCCAGTGTGTCTTTTATTCATATATCTGGAATTTGTCATCAGAATATGGACCATAGGATGGTTACCACCATGAAAATTAAATATTGAAAAATAAGATTAATGTGAAAGGTTCAACTTTAAGATCAAGATATTACAGATCAAGCAACAAAAATTGAAGAGACAGATTTGTTCAAAGTTAGGCAAGAATGAATTATCCTCAGTTAAATGGTCATTTTAAATATAAAATATAATGTGTCAGTCAGAAGAAGATCTGTGAAGACTGAGCAAAAGGAGAGTTGTAGAAGCAAATGCTGGTGGTAGCCATCCCAGGGAGCTGAACCCTACCATTTCCTTGGCTTGGCATCCCTGTAGGAGGGGAGAACTTGCTCACCAAGAAACCACGGACTGTTTAAAATGGCTTCATATTCAACTTGCCTTCAGAGAAAAATGTATAGATTTTCTGGTATTGAAAGCTGGCTCTCTTGACAGGCAGTTCCGAACCAAGTACATTTCCCTGGTCGATAGAGTTGTCAGGTTCAGCAGAAAAAATACTAAGTGCTCATGAAATTTGAATTTCAGATAAATAACAAATAATTTGGAGCACAGTTATACTAAAAAATGATTCATTGTTTATCTGAACTTCAACCTAAATGGGGCATCCTGTATTCTGTCTGCTAACCCAACCTAGTGAGGATCTGTATGAGCGACCAACTGGCCTAACTTACAAGGCACGCTTTGGCCTCACACCAGTGTGAGCTAATATTTGCGGGCAGAGCAATGCCATGCACTTCACAGGGTGTAGGATTCTTTCCATCCACTATCTTGTTTGAGCTTCACGATGAGTAATTTGCCTGATCTGGTGTCTATGACTACCATGTGTTGATCGTCACTGGAATAACGGGCCCTCTGACTTCTAGTCTACCTTCTACTGTCTGACTGCCTCTCTCAGTAGAAGTCCTATTACACAGCCTTTCAGTAGCTGTACACATTTTATCCCCTGACTCCTACCTTGAACATTTTCTCCAATATTGCTTTCAAAAAGCCAGTCACATCATTTGCTTCCTGATTAATAAGGAGCTGCACTAAAATATACTTTTCGTGGGAATATAACAAATGGAAATAGTGTTTCAAAAATAAATATGCCTGTAAGTGAACTTTTGGATTTGACAAACCTTGGCTTTGGCACCACTGAATATGGTTATTTTCTAATTCAGAAGTCCTTTCTTCCCTACCTTTCCTCAAGAACTGAAGAGTTCCAAGACTGTTGTTTCAAGTTTTCTTTCCAAACTTTTTTTTTTTTCAATAAAAGGCCCAAGTCATCTAAGGTAAAAACCTTGAACAATGGGATAAGTTAAATGAATGCTTGTGGGCTGCTTGTAGAAAAGAATGATATGGTACTTTGCTATTTAGAAGGTGATAATTTCAACTTCTTTCAAAAGAATGGTATCCAATCATTATGTAAGGTAAAAAGTTCTAGAAATATTTGTAAAAATTTCTTTAGAAATTATTTAGACAGACAGGTAGATAGATAGTTAAATGGATGGATGACAAAGTGAGAAAGGATCGTCAAAGACAGAATCCCATTTGAGCAGGGAATATGACAGAAGAGGACAGCGTGATTCAGCTTTTTTTTTTTTATAGGGAAGCTAAATTAATATGCAGCCAGTGGGTCTACTGAGAAGCAGGACTTCTGACTTCAGTGTCTGAAATCTGTCCCTAGTTCTAATGACTCATTTTGTGACTCTATGCAACTTATTAACTTCTCTTTATTCTAATCTCAGCCACTGGAGAGGAGATTTAATAATACACGATTCACAGGAGGTTATGATCCTGAGTCATTAATGCAAGAATCTGTAGAGAGAATATATTATTAGCTGGTAGAGAGGGGTGATAAAAGTAATTCTGAAAGGCAACATTTGGAAATCTGGAGACAGTAACAAAATAAATTTGCAATGCCACAATTCTGGTTTAAAAAAGCTTAGAATCTAGAACTGAAGTTAATGGAAACACAGACCATGAAGAGAGCCATTGTAGGGAGTAGGGACAAGGCTCAGCCATATAGTGGCACATGGCAGGCTAGTTTCCAGTGCCACCACACCCCTTCCTAGGACCTCTCCCCTGTGCGTCTTCCCTCTACCTCCATACACCCCATCACGGAGGGCCTTCTCTTCCTCTTTGCCACCCTAAGGTTAAAACTTGTTCTGTGATGCTTTATTTATGCTAAGATGGAAATAAAGTACTTAAGTCGAAAGGGTATTATTTTATAAGCTGGCCCCAGAATTCCTTCTGAGAAAAGAATATTTTGGGTTTAACATTGGAGAAAAAAAGGAGAAGTTGGCAAGAATAGATAGGAGGGAGACAACTATTTTTCAAAGAAATGACATTGTGAGGTGAAGATGGAATTGGGGAGGTGGGAGAAGAGGAAATCAGAGGGCAGGAGGAAAGCCAGCGTCCAGGTTGGCAGAACGACAGAGGTACATGTTAGAACTTCGATACTTAATATTCATTCCGAAGCTGTTCACACTGAGGGGTACAGAACCACCCACGCCAAGGCCTTTTGTCTTTTTATCTGTGTGTGTGGAAACGAAGGAAATGGGTCTGAGATGCAGGTTTAGGTCACAATAGGAGAACCCGGACAGCTGACAAATGAAGGTAAAATGACACATGAATTAATTCAGAGGAAAAGGGCTTTGCAAGCGAGAGGTGACTAAGAAAAAAAATGTAAATACATCACCTCCCTCAGAATTTCCATAATAATTGGGAGGAACAAGGTTTTCTACCACCAACAGGAAGGAGTCTAAGCACATTGTGCTTTAATCTTCACAGACTGGACAACCTCAACAACTCCAGGGTTTAACCTGGGCCATCAGGCCCTTCTGTGGGACTGCGGGATGCGAGGCAGAAAGCCGGCGACCCCACATCTCCCTCCCTTCTGCATCTCCCCCAACCTGATCCTAGTGGCAATTCCAGAAAAGACTTCCTTTGAATTGTGCAGCTGGGGGAAAACTGCTTTAAACACTCAGAAAGTCATTCACCTGAAGCCTCACTTCTTGCAGGGATATTTTTATTTTAACACAGATTGAATAAAATGATAAAGGCTTTATGGGGTAATTTCATGAGCAAGACTTCCCAGGGTGGGGGGGGGTGGGGAGTAGGAAAAGTGTGTGTGTGGGGGGGTGGAGCTGGAAGAGGATAAGGCCAGGGAGCTCAACAGCCCAAGACATTCCCCAGAGGAGCATTTTAAAAATTCTATTTCAGGAGAAAGAAACAATAGATTTTAAGAAGAAAAGCTGCATAATATGAATTCTGTTGGAGACCTTTAACATTGTATTCTGCCACCAGAATATCTCAAAGACCCTAATGCCTAATAAAAAGATTCAAATATTATTATACTGTCCACTGAAGCTGTAGCAACCACGGCTTACACTAAGTTTTGTTTTTCAGGCTTATATTAAGTTTTGTTTTATAAGAAGAGGTATTAGATGTTGCTGTGGAATGCTGATAATTTCTTAAGGGGGATGTCAGCCAGAGGTACCAAGAAACTCTTCTCTTCATCTAAGACAAGGTATAATTTTTCACTTAAAAATTAAGATTTTAGTCTCATTCCTTCACTCCTCTCAAATTGCTTTTTTTAGAGACTACTTAACATTTCTTACATTACTTTTTCAAAGGTAATGCCTTTGAGAACTGAGTTCAGGATTCTAAGATTTCTGTTCTATCATTTGGTGCTGGCAGAGAAGAGCTCCACACTTTTCAAATGATTTTTAAATGACAACCTCGCAGCTGATTTTTAAATAGCCTCTTTCCATTTCTGAGGAATTGCCTTGGAGTTCAAATAAAATGAGTCACCCAAGGAAAAAAAAAATCACAAGCCATTTTTATGCCTCATCCAGAGCAGAAATTTAATTTAATGGCATTGACAGAGCAGAGCCCCTTCATGCAGCAATTTAAAAATTCTGTTCCTTTACTTTTATGACAGCAACAAATTCGGTTATCTATGCAGCTGAAATAATAATCAACAGTGAATAATCTTGGTGCTCATGTACGTCTGGGAAGGGGGTGCTACTGACAAGAAAAGGGGGCTAGACGTAATACCACAGGGGGAAGTAATTCTAGAATGTAATTTGAGGTGGGTCTTTGGAGTCTGACTTCCCTGTAGCGGGGCTTGGAGCAGTCTCACTTCTCCATGGTTTCTGCACTCTCCCCCTGCCGTTTGCTTGGAAGGCTTTCCCTGTGGGAAAGTGGGGGCTGGGAAATTGGGAACTTGAAATGGCTCAGCCTTTCAAAATTCAAACTGGTCACCTTCACCACATGTCTGTAACCTGAAAATGTTATAGAGGACGTACCAGAGCACAGAATTCTGAGCTAAGTCCTGGTGACCCCTTTCAGCCCGGGGCGGGGGGGAGGGCTTTCCTTGACCCTATGCCCGAGGATGCACCCATTACGGACAGCAGATTTATCTAAGTGTCCATTCATGTTCTCACTTGCCTCCAGAAGAAAATTTACACTTTTAGACTAAGTGGCAATACTGTTTCATGGGCTCTCTGCTCCATTTGGAAATAATCTCCTCTATGGCTATTTTATTTCCTTAACAAGACACATTCTTTAAAATGTATGACACAAGAAATTATAGTTAAGACATACTTGAATTCTACAGCTTTAGTATACTGGTTAAGAGTGCTGACTCTGGAGCCAAACTGATCACCAGGTTCCTCTTCCACCTAGGCCCACCTGCTAGCTGAGTGCCACTGGAAAAGTCTCTGTGCCTCAGCTTCTTCATCTGTAAAATGGGATGATAGCTTGTGGTGAGGATTATTAGACAAGTAAATAAATATAAAGTGCTGTTTGACAATCAATGTTAGCTATTATTATTCCCTAGAATTGAGTGTGAAGTAAATCATTTGATTATGTTCAACAGATACAGCTGTTTACAGTTTATGAGTATTTTCCATATATATTAGTCCTTCAGATATTCACAAATACCAAGTAAGGGCATCTAGGACCTATGTTTTTATTCTCATTTTATGGATGCCTAAGGTAAATCAGTAATCAGTAGTGGCTCTAGTTAATGAGGCTGAGGGAGACAAAGTCTTGCCTGCATCACACAGGTTAGCTGCAAAGCTTGGACTTGAACCCACTCTCAGCCACCTTGACTTCATCTTACAGTATCTCCTCAAAGAATCCAACCTCTCCCCCATGCTCAGAGCCACTCGTCCATTGGTATCAACAGTGCCTATGATTAATAAACTTTACAAAGGCCAACTGAAAGTTTGAGACCTAGAAAAATAATTTCGGCTACAAAATAATAAAAGAACATTGCAAAACTAAAAGCAATAAGTATTTTAATTAAATTGTGATAAAATATAACAAGTTAACTAAATAACTGCAATAATTATTACAGAAATAAATATGTAAATTTAAATTGATCTGGGACCGAGGTGCATTTTAATTTATTTATTATTATAATATGGGATGGGAGGGGGTCTCCAACAGTAAGAATGCCTTGGGCTTAGAAGGACCCTAAAAAAGCCCAGATGAACACACTAAAACCAACCCTACGTATGAGGATCAAAAGAACTCTCAAGCTGTCTGGTATATGAGGTGGAAGAGTGTGAACGGTCCTTTTTTGCCTGTATCACAAGTAAAGCAGCTTCTTCTTATTACATAACCGTCTTAGTCAGGCTCGGTAATGCGGCATTTGGCGAGGCCGTCCTGTACTATTTGTGGCTCACTTAATCCCAGTGTTCCTCCCGGGGATAGGCCTAACAGAGAGATGTTTCATCTTGGTGCTTTTCCTGTGAAATTTTTTGATCCAATTATCTTTTAATCTTTGGCTGCACAGTGAGTCGGGTGGACAATTCAGCATCTAGCGCCCTTGTCTATAATGACAATTAGCCCAGGAGACAAGAGAGTTGAAGAGTATTTTAAATCAAAGAAAGTAATTCTGAACAGCAGAAAGCGTCATCGGTTACTTAATTCTCTGTTCCAGATGGTACCCAGATAGAAAGAGCAACTAGATTTTAAGGATGTTATCAATTTCCTTCGTGAGAACTAATTTTAGTTCTAGCTCCTCCCATTCTCCCAACCATGGAGTTCCTCTGCCTTTGTCTTCTTATTCCTTTTGCCTTAAACATTTCATAACATTCAGATCTCTGACATCAATGTGGATGACACAGCTCCCATACTGGGGAATCTTATGTCGCTTGTTGGCAATGAGGGTTTATTCTGTTTAACCACAGTAAAAGCCAAGGATGCAAAGTGACTCCACACTTGGCTTGCCATTTCCCAGCCCTCTGTTGACCTCCCTTCTTCCTCTTCCAGGCTAACCTCCTGAGGCCGTGGCTTCAGCCATTCTCTCACCAACCTCCTCCACCCGCCCAGCCCTTTGTCCTTCCAGCCCGCAACCTCCACAGTTCCCGAACCTGCTTCAGCCTCAGGGTCTGTCACCTGCTTCTACACGAAGTCCACGGACTATCACTGCAGAAATCCACTCAGAGTTACCGCTGGCAATCTGCCCTGGGGAGTCCTGTTCCTTTTAAACCCTTGTATTTATCTTTGGTCAGCAGCCCATCTCATTGTGAGCCCTCCAAACTTTCTCTTCAAGTCCTCGTCCCCATCCTCTCATCAAATAGCTGAACCACTTTCGTATCAAGACAGGCCCAAGGCACTTCAAGTTTCCTTCGCTGTCCCCTGCCGAACTCTCTCAACAGCCACACCTCTCCTTCAGTCTGATGAAAAGGTGTTACACCCCCTTGTCACGGTAAAGCTCCCATCTGTACCCTTCACTACATCCATCTTTGCACTTTCCTGTATGCCTGTCACTGAAGTTGCAACCAAACAAAATATAGAATGCTTGCTCCAAAGATAGTAAGAGAGATGGGCAAGAGAATGACAAATGTAACATGGTATGGTATGTGTCATTTTGCTCTCTCTCTTTTTTTTTTTTTTTTTTTTTGGCTTCAAGAGTATCTACTCTAGAATACTGAGGCCAGAAAACTGTCCCAGTGAAGGCAATACCTGAACCAAGCCACGCAGGTTAAGACAGAACTAACATGGATTAAAAAAAAAGTGGGAGGAAAGACCATCCCATACAGAGTGAGCAGAAACACAATGGCACAGAATCATGAAAAGGAATGACATCTGATCTAAAGCTGAGTTCTCTAAGTTGAGTGGAAAAAATGCAAAGTAGGACAAGTATTCAAGGATCCAGCTCTGAAATACAGCATACAGAAGAAGGAGCTTATGTTTTTATACTGGTGATCCTGGGGAGCCATTGAAAGTTTCTAATCATGGGAAGCGTACAAGCACATTTACATTTTATAAAGAGCATTTGAATGCAATGTGGGAGACAGATTGCAGCAGTGGGATAGACTCAGGGGCTTGAACTGGGAGGAAGACCGGTCAGTAAACTTACAGGCCGAGAAAGACAATAGGGTGGAAGTTGTGCAGTGCTGCCTTGGAGGCTCAGTGGGAGGGGAGCCTTCACTGGGCACCAGTACCCTTGAGCACCAGGCACCACTCATTGCAAAATCTCTTGTATAGTTGTAAATGCCAGCGCCCTGGCCTTGTGATGGTCCCGCAGCAGATTTCACTGACAAAAGCCAGAGCAAAAGAGAAGCAAAAATGTAGGCCCCACAGAGGAACCAAAAGTGCTCTGGGTTTCTAAGTCTACATGAAGAACTGACAGGGTCAGTTATGAGTGAGGCTGTGTGTTTGGATGGGGTGTAGAGATTAACACACGGAGATGAAGTTCCTACAAAAACGGATTGAGGCATGGGGAGGAGAGAGTTACAGCAACCGACTGTAATTCACTTATACTTTTTCCTGGGGCGTACCCTCAGAGGAAAGGAAAGAGGGTATGTCACCCAGGCTAATCTCCTTGTCAACTGAATCTCCAAGTAGATAGGCCAATAATATACGCTAGGAGGAGGAGACCTTGACTTCAGAATGTCCTCAATAGGATGTCCCTGGATAAAAATGTATCTATGATAAACCAGAATCTCTGGATTTGTAAGACATGGCTCTCTACAGAATTTCATGTAAGCTCTACCACCCTGAGATATAAAATGGGAATTTTTCATAATTTAAATGCTCCTTGCTGTGCGAAATAACAGTCGCACTTACAGACTTCACTTTTTCTGAGCCAGAAGTATATGTTTGCTCCAGGAAGAAAGGACCTGGCTGGCTGTCCTTGATGTCCCACGTCCTTCCCTGACCTCTCTGTGCCTCTTGGTAGCCAATACCTTGGGTAAGATTTGTGAGTCTGATTTCACAGTCCGGTCCGGCGCATCACATCAGAGCAGAATTAGTGCAATATGTTTAATCTTGTTTGTTACGTGCCTAGTTCTACCTACTGAACTGTTTGTTCTGGGAAAAACAGGTTATACTTAAATTTTCTGGTTTAATCTGTTTGACCAAATTAAACAATTCTTATCCATCCAACTGAACGTGAATTTTTATCTACAGCACCTATCGAGCTATCACCACTAATTTGGACCAGTGAAGGTAGTTTCTGGCTCCTTCCACCACCAAGATAATCCCTGACTTATTTTTGAGGTATTACAAGTGCAAATAAAATGTACTTTAGTGCACATCTTCATAATCTTGTTTCTGTGTCCCAACTGGAAGGAGTCACATGGATTAGAGTAAAAATATCTGTGGAAATTCTCTTCTATGCAAAGCAAGTATAGGCACTGCTTTAAATCCACAAGATAAAGCAAGCAAAGCTATGCTTTCTTCTCTAGGGCGATTTAGGCTAACAGTAAGGCAATTACTGCCTGTAGCAGAAGAAAGCTGTCCCCACAAGTAGGCAGCTGGGGAGCTGTGAATTAGCTTTTCAACACCTGAAGCATAAGTTAGAGAAAGATAATGGCTCTGCTTCGAGAATAATAAGAAAAGCCTGGGGTTAGATAAGGTCCCTTTCTTCACAGTAATTTTTCACATTTTAATAATTAGTAGTACATCAATATTTATGTTATCACAATAAAGAGGCAAATTTGGGGGGAAATGTTCAATCGTGTGTGTGTGTTCTGTTCACAGCTGTCCAGGATTAGAGAGCGCTCTGTGTCAGGGCGGGGACATTTCCTGTCAGGACTTTCTACATCAATGCAGATTGCCTGGGAGAAGTTAGGCCACTTCTAAAATGCTAGCCTGGCAACTCTAGACCTAAAATGTGATGCTTAAACTGCAAGTGAATTTCATGGAGCTATGCTGTGGGGACCTTGTAAGCACATTATTGAAGACTGAGGGGTATCCCTGATATTACCTACTTCAGTGGTTTTCAAATACTAGTGCCCATCAGATTCACCTGGGCTCCACCCCGGTGTTGATTCAGTAGGTTTGGGGTGGGGGCCCCCAAACTGCATTTCTAACAAATTTCCAGGCGAGGGTGACACTGCTTATTCAGGAACTACGCTTTGAGAAACACGGGTCTCCTGCACGTAAATCAGAGTTCCCTACTATGGCTGCCCTTGAGTATTACCTGGTGGGCTTTTAAAATACTATTGCGACCGACCTCAGAGAGGTCCCAACGGCCAAAGCTAAAATGATCTGAGTAACAGAATACATGCAGCTTGGGATAATAACCCAAAGTATAAAATAAATATCCATAAGCCTGTATCTACATAAATAAAGGGTTAAATAAGCAAATGAATGTGGGAGAAGAGACAAATCCTCTTTATGAAAAAATGGCAAATACTTCACATTGATATGCCTCACTGCAGGAGGTGAACCCAGACTCACACCGCCCCTACTTTTAGTGACTTACCTCCAAAAACTAGAGTACGGGAAGGGGAAGAGAAGGGAGAATAACTTCTCAGTGGAGAAATCGGCAAACGCCACCTTGGGCAGGTGATCAAGGTTCACATCCCCAGGGGAAGTCATGCTCATGGTGTTTACACCCTGATGTGGGATGAAGGCACTTTACCTCTGTGCTAGTCTTTCCCCAAATGCATAATTCCACTCTAACCGTGAGAAAAGCATCAGAAAAATCCCAAATTGAGGGATACTCTTCAAAATATCTGGCCAACACTCACCAAAACTTCAAGGTCACAAAAAACAAAGACTGAGAAACTATCACAGACCTGGTAAGATGAAGGAGACATGATGACACAATGTAATGTACCCCAAGTGGGATCCTGGAGCCAAAAAAGGACAGGAGTGGAAAAGATAATGGAATCAAATAAAGCCTGGATTTCAGTTAGTAACAATGCACCTATGTTTGTTCTTAGTTGTGACAAAGCTCACATGGTGGGAATGTTAAGATAAGAGGGAAACTAAGTGAAGGGCATATAGGGTCCCTCTGTGCTTCCTTTGCAACTTTCTATAAATCTGAAAGCATTCCAAAAAATTAAGTTTATTTTAAAAATATTAATGGAAACACCATAGACAAATTAAATTAGAATCTCTGGGATGCCACCTGGGCATCAGGATTGTTTTAAGCCCCCAGATGATCTTTATGTGCAGCCAAACTTGGGAACCACTGATTTACACAGAAATAAATTAATGACCTTCCCACAAAATCTAACTTTCATTTGGTCTGCATAGTAGTTGGTACTGAAACAATTTGCCACTTTATGTGTTCCTTGAGAAAACCTCTCTTTCAGTCTGAATTCATCAACTCTGCAAAATGTTAGTAACAGGCACTTAAAATAGAAAGGAAAATAGGAGCAGAATAAATTCATATTTTATAAAAATTACATTCCAGAGTATATCCTGAGGTCCACGTGCATCTCATCTATTCTTTTACATTATCTTTAAAACTTGAGTGGGAGAGAGCTGTGGGACTGGGGGAGAATTTTGTGACAAACAGAATTCAGGCAATTTAATTACATGGAAGCCCTCTGTACCTGGCAGGTCATGTGCAAGTGAAGGGTATGTCTCTGTGGTACGTCTATAAAATCTCTACCCCAGAGCACAAACTTCCTCTTCTAATTCCTGTTAATTTTGTAAGGAATTAAGGCTCAAGTGTAGCATCTGTCCCATTTTCCATCTCTACATTGTGTGAATAAATCTTCCCAATATGGATATGCCAAAAGCAAAGAATAATTCTGACTATCAGTCACTCAAATAGGAAAAGCATTTTAACTTTTAGTTAAAAAAAGGACTTGTTACATCAGGAAAGCTGATGTTGGGAAGACTCTAGCTATTCAGTTGGCTATTTGAGCATCTCCAAGGCTCCCTCTTTTCTAGTAGCTACATGTTTTTTCAGACCCAGCATTTGACCTATGGAGAGTCATGAGTAAAGGAGTTCGTAGTCGTAATTCTTCCAGTGGAGTGGAAATTTATTCTGGTCCCTGGCCTGACAGTGCCAACCAGTTCACTTGGGTAGTCCGGTTTTATGATTTCTGCAGGTCTGGAGGACACCATGCAAAATGGCCCCATCTACCCTCTCCATACATTTTGGGCAATCTTTGTTGATTACATACTGGCAATCTGGAGAGAAGGATGAAGTCTATAATGGATGGGGCTGCAGGTAGTATCAGAAAGTCTGACGTTTGTCTCCACTGCAACTTTTTTTGGCATCACAAGCAAACATAGGAATGTAGGAAGATCCCAGGGAGTTGCATCCTCCAAGAAGTGAAGGTCTAGGAATACAATGTACTTTTTTCACATTTAACGTATTAGTCAGCTCTTTCTTGTGAAGGAGTTTCCTATCATTTTTGAGGGCAGTTAAAAGCATTACTACCTGGTTCTAGGGAATATTACTATGGACTCTGGGCATTCAAAGAAAGAGGAAAAAAGTCAACATATTTTGTACCCCTCTTACTCAGTTTTCATGCCTTATTCAAGATCCAGTCTTAGGAATTCCGTTTCCTTAGCAGGTCACGTGAACTCACCTCAACCCTGTTGTCAGCCTTTACTGACTGAGCGTGAAAGAGGACGTCTGGTTCTAGATGACTTACTGATTTCCTCTCTTGGAATCTGCAATTTGGATCCAAAAGATCTAGTCAGTGTTGTAGGAGCTCGAAGTGTACTGCCTTCCATGTTCATTCAAAAGCGGAAAGAGGTTGTCTGCAGGAAGGCAGAGAAGAGGAGGTAAGGGGGCTCAGAAAGATGCCAGGGAGAGGCTGGGTGGTAGATGTGCATATGGAGGGGGTGGGGAAGGAGAAGCAAGACAGGGGGACAGAGGGAGACTGCTGGAGACTAACTTGGCCCCTAACTGCTTGACTCTGTGCTTTAATCCAGTCTACATGAGTTTGTTACTGTCAGCAATTTATTGTTAAGAGACTATGAATATATCTGGTAAGCAAATGAAGCATTCCTTCCAAACTATAACAATGCCTGTCATTACAGCATTTGATAATATTTTGATGAATAAATTAAACTTTCTATGCATTTAGGAACATTTATTATGTACTTACTACATGGTATGTATATATGTATATGAAATACTTATATACAGATGTATGTGTATATATGTATGTGTGTATTCTATTTTTTTAGGGAACGCCCTCAAAGAAATTCAACGAGTAGTGCCACTTTCTTATGTTCTCCCCATGCTGAAGAACCAACAAAAACTTCCTAGTAATATGTCTTTTGCATAGTGATTAAAAACATGGACTCTGATGTAAGGCTGACTGAAATGTTACAAGGATTAAATAAGTTAATTTATGTGCAGAACTTGGAACCATTTCGTAGATATAACACATAACAAGCATTCAAAACTATTATGGCTTATTATTATAATGCCTATTTTCATCATAATTATTACAGCATATAATAAGCATTCAAAGCTATTGTAGCATTATTATTAATATCATCATTATTAGAAAGTTGGTTTAGTCCCTGGAGAACTTGTTAGCAAGAGGGAGCTACAAACCTAAAAGAGCAAATCCCTGTTTTCAAGGCCCACTAAACTGATTATGGTTAGAAAACAAATCTGCCAAGCTCAGCAAACAAAAACAATATTAAGCTTAGAATGAAGTTTTCTCCCATTTGGGAGCCAGGTAAGCGGTGGAACGTGGAGCTGAAGAAGGTTGCACAAAGCTGAGGGCAAGTGCTGCACAGATGCTGTTTAGCAATTTGACAAGAAGACACTGACCAAGACCCTGTGACCCCGAACAGCATGTACTATTTCATAAAAAGCCATGAAGAGACTATTGGGCATCTCCTTTGGAAGATGTATGAGAACAACATAGGATCAAGGGTAACTGGTATGGCTAGAGACTTGAGAAATATGAAGAAGTGCTCAAGTCAAGTGCTTTCTTGACTTTTGCTAAGGCTCTGTGTGTGTGGCCAAAGAAACAAGGATTATAGGAGTGTACTCTTTTCCTTATACATCCACCGTAAATTAATTTTCTTAGCCATTAGAGTACTTAAGATAACCACATATTATTATTTAATGTACCTCCTAAGGAGTTTAACAATATCTTAGAATAAGTGTGGGTAAACTGTTCTGTGAACGATCAGATAGTAAATACTTTAAGCTTTGTGAGCCACTGTTTCTCTTTCATAGTTACTCAACTTTTCATGCCATTGTAGCACAAAAAGCAGTCATAGGCAATACCTAAATGAGTGAATGTGACTGTGTTCCAATAAAACTTTATTTACAAAAATAGGTGCTGGGCTGGATTTAGCTTATGGAATACAGTTTGCCAACCCTCATCTTAGAAAATTTCAACCAATTTTCCCCTATAACTTTCGCTTCCAGTGAGTACTTACAAAGGAACTTGCTAGAAACTTCAAAATTGCTTATTCTCTAATGGTTGATGGAGGAAGAAAGCCCACCCCGCTAGAGCACATATCGAGAAGGACGAAGACACATGATTAGCACGGTCAGCTTCAAGTCACGTCTCAGAAGTGGCATGGTAGAGAAGAGGGAAGAGCAGAGACAGAAGGTGCCATTGCCCTAGACATTCTTGTGCATGTGTCACGGTGGGTCTTTGGCAAATCTAGGCCAGAGAATAGAAATAAAACAGATCAAGCTGGGACATTCCTACTAAGATGAGACTGGAGAAAGGCAATTTCATAGGAAAAACTCAACAAATAAGGTTAAATGACCAAAGGGAAAGGACTCAGTACTAACATAGGGCAGAGTTACTGAACTGTGAATACCACAGAGACAGAGGATATACCTCTTCCTTGTAGGTGAGGCCCCAACACAGAGCCTGCACCAGAAAACACTCAACAAATGTTTGCCAATCAAGTGTCAACAAGGAATGCAATCTAACCATACCAACCAACCATATAACTCAGGTGGTGGTCATCGGTGGCGGTCATCATTAAACACTTTGTCTATATGTAGAAGACGTCCAGTTCAAAAGGTGACCATATAAGAATACAGTTTAGTTTTAGAAAGTAAAAAACAAAGGCCAAGCAGAATCTGTGAACAACTTGTAGTGAAGAATAGGATTTCAGTTTTCAAAACGAGCGCTAGCTAAAGCAATAGATAAAATGAGGAGGAAAAGTCCTGCCAGAGCTCCAGACAGGTCAACACTGGAAGAGGAAGAGTCATAGGAATTAACATATCTAGGCAAAATATGGGCACCTCATGTCTACAGTACTGGATTCCAATATGGTTGATAACAAACGGGACCTGCCAAAGGGAATCCAAAGGAAGTCAAACAAGGAATCCTTCAGACATGACTGGAACATTGACTTCTAAATGTAGAAAAGATTCTTAGCTCCAAAACTCAATAAAGCCAACGGGCCGATTTTCAGGGCCGATTGCCAGGGAAGAATAAAGTTTGTAGACATGGGTGTCCTTTGGATAAAGCCAATAGTGAGAGAGGACAGAGGTTGAGATGTTGAGTTACAGTATAATCACTAAGATCATGGACCTTATAGTCAGATCACCCTGGATTTGAACTCAGATCATCCTGGATTTGAACGTTGATTCTGCCACTTATTGGCTCTACCACATTTGGCTTTGCTCTTAAACAAGTTGTTTAACTTATTTATCCTAAGTTGGCTTTCCTATAAAATGGGTATTATAATAGCATGTCATAAGATTACTGTGAAGACTTGAGAAAAATATACAAAGTGCTTTATGTCTGAGTACGTAGCAACTGAACAATAAAGGAAAGACTTTAGGAAGAGAAAAACTAGCAGGGATATGAGTTTGGCATTTCCTACATTCATATTTGTTAAAGCACATCTAGATTTCTCAAAGCACAAGGCTAGGAGCTCTAAGCCCATTTTTACATTCTCTTTCCTATTTTGACAAGCGTCAACACTCTTGGACGTTGCAACTGTGGCTAAAGGCAATTTCCAGGATAGACTGAGTGCCTCCAGCAAACCAGAAATCAGTCTGTGGGTTTGGGTTGAAGCTTAGAGGCTGCTGCACTGTGGGGTAGACTGTCAAATTTCCAACTTGAAGAAAAATAGATGAGCTCCAGAATTACAAGGAGAAAAATTTTTTTCCCCAAAACTCTCTCAAAATCAGCAATTTCTCTTAGATTTTTTTTCTGAAGCCATGAAATGAGCCAAGCATGAAATGGTTGTCCTTAGAAGGCTATTTGTCAGAATAGTTCTCCCAGTCCTGTTATGGTCTTAAACTGAACCTTTGGAAGGGTCAAGAGAACACTAGCATGTCCCAGTATTCAATGTATCCATGGATTCATCAGCGACAGCTTTTATTCTTAAGAATTTTCTGGGTCACAGTGACCGTTTCCTCCTCAACCAAGGGTCCCGACTGGACTGAAGATAGAGGAGGACTCAGTATGGGGACAGTGTTCTCAGTCTCCCACAGCTCCCTGGACACAGTGGGCTTCAGAGACTTACTTCCGAAAGAATGTTCTTTATTTTGTCTACCAAGTAATTAATCAGAGTAAATAGCACTAGTAAATGATATATTGCCTCATGCCAACTGCCTTTTGGAGAAAATTAAAACCAGAACTCAAGTGCTATGAAATCTTGTGAAAAATGGCATTTTCTTTTTCCATCTTTTTCTAGCTGTAAGGTGGTTTGGGCTTCCAAGTTCCATTAAACATTTCAAATATGTCTTCATTGTGATTAAAAGGCACTTAAAACATCTTCCAAGCTACCTGTGTGATAATAATTCATGCCGAATTTAAATACCATCTTCTTTAGTTTCCTGAATTGAGAGGAAAAAAATCAAATTAAAAAGAAAACAAAACTTTTAGTTTATACATTTACTTATTTGAAATGATTGAACACAAGACCTACATAGCCTTGAGGCACTGCAACACGTAAATTATGCTTTCAGTCCTGCAGAATCAATATCGTCATTTGTTATTAATCAATCACCCAAACGGAAAATATCAACAGCACAAGGACATTTCATTGGAATTTTCTCTTGGACCTCCTATATCACAATCAATGGGAATATTGCTCAAAAATGGTGATAGCTTGGTCCCACCCAAAACTTAATTAATTAGAATATCTGGAGTTGAGACTCAAGAATCTGCTCCTTGGCAAATATGCTAATTCTTGAACAATATAAAATTTGAAAACCAGAATTAGGGATTCTGTTCTGACACTAGATTCAATAGTCAAAGAACAGGATTTTAAAAACAGAATTATATAAACTTAACAACTTATTTTTTGACATTATAATATAATTAATATATTGTACTAATAATTCAATATTATTGCTTTGTCATAAATAGTTTTATTATATTAAAATATTATATTAGTAATTTCTTTTTTTTGAGGTATAATGGCACAACAGTTTTAATACAACCACCAATCTTCACAAAATAACTTTAATACTTTGTGCCTGAGCTAGCAGCATTTGCACTGTGACATTCCTATACATACATAAGCATTTTATCCAAGTACAAATGTTAAAAGTAGAGTAACTTGAGCAGTTGCCTATGCAAAGATAAATAGACACTGTAGGTTATTTTTCTTCTTGAATCATTTTTGCTGCATAGTAAATTGCAACTACATGTCAGTATAATGTTACTGATCTATAGAATACACTTTGAATTGTAAGGTATGGCAACTCCCTATGAGAGAGCTAACATGTAAACCTAAATATTTTGAGTGATTTTTTTTTTAGCTTCCATGGATGGGTAAGATAAAAAAACCCAGCATTCGAAGACCCTAGAAACTAATTTGTCTAATCAATAAAAAAGAAAAAAAATTTTAGTAACTTTCAGCTATTTCCTATTACTTCCTTTTTGGAGCACTGACAAATGGACAAAATAAATATTGAAATGAAGCTAAGTTTGTTATGAAATTATAGTTAAACAGTTATTTGGAAAAAAAAAAAAACCACCAGGT
This sequence comes from Camelus dromedarius, assembly GCF_036321535.1. Lineage (NCBI taxonomy): Eukaryota > Metazoa > Chordata > Mammalia > Artiodactyla > Camelidae > Camelus > Camelus dromedarius. The sequence continues at coordinate 46,858,159 of NC_087437.1, forward strand.
AACTGCTCATTTACTTTACATCAAGTTGAGATTTTGATACATGTCTCTATATATGCATCCCAACTTTATAATTCAAGATTGCAGTTAAATACTTCTAAGTCACTTGAATTACCATGGTAATAAGACAATTAGAAACCTTACATTTTCTTTAAAAGGACATGCTTAACATTTTCTGACATTACTTCTAAACTCAGATGAAGCACAAAATCCTCCCAAAACAAATATTCTACTCAGAAAGTTAAGTGGTTGAGAGTTGGTAGCAAAAGCTATCACGGTTTAACTTTTCCAACATAGAGTAGATACAAATAAGTGCTGTTTAAATATTTGATAAGAAATTACCACGAACCAATGAAATAAAAATAGAAGATTAAAATACTACCATTCCAGTTTGAATATTTTCAATATTTATGTTTCATACTTTCAAAATGGACAATAAATAGTTTTTCTATGTTTTGATGTGATGTCATTTTAAATTCTGTGCCCAGATTAATATTTACTGGTTAAAATTGGGTGCTATATCACTCATACATTATTTGAATATTCTAGAAAGTAAATCATGATTGGTTAACTATCACAAAACAACAGTGGAAATAAAGGAATTATGGAAATAGAACCCAACAGAAGAATAGGCAGAGCTACCAGAAGAACTAGCTCAACATGAGGTGAAAGAATGGACTCAAGATAAAACAAACTTGTAGTGTTCTTATATGAAAGAAAGAATAAACATTCTGTCCATATTAATTAGTACTCAAGAAGATGACAATCCCTTTTTCTAGTGTTTGTGAGAGACAGTCTTTACTATACAGTGCTGGGCAGGCACTTCAGTAACAACATAAAAGTTATAGTGGTTAGAAAAAGCGGAAAATTACCAGCTATAAATAAATAAATAACCAAACTTGTATTCGTGGCCAGACTACTGGAGAGGATATGTGTATTTAAGAAATTAATTTTAAAAAATCTTAACTGCCTCATTTTTAAGACCTAAATGGACAGGTATGAAGGTCCTTGTAAGCAGTTTTTGCTGAATGAAGCATCAAAGCTTAACAGACTGCAAAAGAGACTGATGATCTACCTAATAGTGATCTATATACAGGAAAGCTGTGTTATCTGGCACTTTACCAACTGGAATTTCACAGCACTCAATGCAAATCTTAACTATACTAGACCACCACACCCAGTGACCTGGTCACACAACAGAGCATGAGACCACATGGGATTAACAATATGCTGTTGTCAGGGTGGTAAAAACAGGAGAAGGGAAGGGAAATCAGAAAAGGAATACCACCTGGGTCAAAAGGAATTAACAATTAATTAACAAAGCAATTTTGATTCACTTCCACTCTCCTGCTATGCTGGATAAAAAAAGCTTACACTGTGTTGTTACATCTCAGGGAGGAAAGCAAAGTAGGTAACTTGTAGTAGGTTACCTTGCATAGTACCTGTTGGTACTAAGGAAATGTATGGAAAACATTTCCATCAGTAGAGCACCTCCAGAGAGAGGACTGAGAAAAGTGAGATACAAAGGAGTTTTGTTTGTGCTACCCTAAGTCATCACCTATAAAATGTTAAAAACACTCCTCTCCTCCCCAACATCATTCTTAAAATAGCAGAAGTTTTTCTTAGAACAATTTTTATATGTATAAATAAAAACATGGAGAACCTAGGATCCATAAAGTGACTCTAATGTAAATTATGCAGGGAAATTTGGATTAACTCAATGTAAAGATTACATTGTATTGATTACAATACTAATTTATAATACAACAAACTCTTCCACAATCACTTTCTCCAATAACTGCAACCTCAAAGAAAAGCTTCTAAGTCAGAACAAACTCACAGAATCATTAAGACAATATAAAATGGAGTAAATGTTCCATATTCCAATATTCCAAATAGTTTTACCAAGGTTTCTTCAAGCCTTAAAGACTTTCAGTTTGAGCTAATTTATGATTTAAAAAAAACAAAACAGAAATTGCAGGGAAATGTTCAAAACTTTTCACTGTTCTACATACTAATTTAGAGGTCATGAGGATTTTTTTAAAAATTTTTTCTAATGAGGCAAGGCACTTTGGGGGGGGCTTGGTTTAGAAAAAATAGTATTACATTTGCTTATTATATTTACTATTTAGAACCATTTTGGACAAAGAAAAAACAGTCTACATAACTCTGAAATGAACAAACACAACATGTGGCTTTTAAGAATGTTAAAGGAAAGTCACTTGAAAGTTTAAAACTCCTTGTTTTTGAGCATCTGGTATTATAAAGCAAAATACCTTCCTTTTTTCATTAAACTTTTTTTCTGTAGAATAAAATTAGGAAGGTAATAGGAAAGGAAGCAATCCTTGGATCATGTTAAAGTAAGGATAGTTGGCTAATGTCATTATCTAAAGATTATTAATAAGGGATCAAGAAGTTTAAAAAAATAAAGGTAATTAAGCTATTGAATTATACTAAAAAAGAAATGTGGCAGATTCTTGCCTTTGTTAATGTTTATGTAAGAGGCTCCATCATAAAACTGAACTGTAAAATTATTTTTAAATATGTAGAACACAAAATGAATTTTTAGCAAATGTTAGGAAATTCTTTTGTTATAAATTACCCAGATTTTATAAACAAATTCCCCCTAACTTACATTTTGTTTAAAGTAATAATTTTATATCATACAAATAAATTTCAGGTATGAAAAGTGCGTTATCACAATAATACCTCTTTGCAAGTCCAAAATTCTTGGTTTATAATAAAACTGTAAAGAATTAAAAAAAAAAAAAAAAAAAAAGGGAGTAAAACCATCAGTGCCATCTATTGCAGAAGTCCAGCCTCTTAAAATGTTGCTCAACAAGTTGCAGAGAAACACGTCTGGAAGCAACATATAATTGAAAAGAAACTACTTGTGTTTTTACCATTTTACATTATTACTGTCTCTAGTATTTTCTCCTTCCCAAATAGAAATTCACATCCTCTATAACGTTGCTCTTGAGTCAGCCATTCTGCGCAGTCGCCACTTGTATGTTTCCAAAATACTCTTCTTCATGTGTTCTCTTCAAACTGCCTGTGGTACCAGAATGAACAGATAACGACCTTTCTATCTGAAGTGGCAACATCACCTGTATTGTTAATTTTTCTAAATAGATGGCTTCATATTCCTGAAGTTGAAGGACAAATCCAGCACTAGGATTAATACAAAATCTTCTTTCTTGAACAAAATGCATCTCTGTACTTCATTCCAAACGTTACCATAATGTATGCAATAATAAAGGCAGCACTCCTGGAGATCCCTCCATTCCCATGGACAAGAACTTTTCCTCCACTTTGTAAGCTCCCATCAATAAACTCTCTAGTCATGGGGAAAAAAAAGTATTATATTTTCAACTGGATTATCTGCAATATCCAAGACTAAATATCTAAATAGTTGTTGAAAGTTGGGTTTAATAGTTTGCTTCAATATTTTGTCTTATACATATTATATGAGTTATTCCATATTTCTTTATTATAGGTAGCTTGCTTTTCATAGCTGAAGAATATGGGCCTAAAAACAGTCCAGGTAAAATTTCCTACATCTCTCGTCTCACAGTATAGGTCCACTCGTCGGCGGCTTCTTTGCACTGTGGGAGCGCGGGCAACTCCAGCCTCACGTCCTCCACGGTCCGGCCGCGAGCTTGGGGGTGGGGGGTGGGAGTTACCCGGCCGGCCCGACCCGCGAGCTGGCAGTGGCGGTGAGAGGTAGCAGGACGGGTAGACCGGAGGACTGAAGGGTAGACAGCGGTCTTACACTAAAACACGCAGACTAAAGGGACCCAGCGACTCCGGCGGCGGCGGCAGCGGCGGCGGCGACAGCCAGGAAGAGGCGGTGGAGCGGCTCGTGCCCAGCCGCCATGCTGCTGCCGTCTCCCTTCCCGCGAGTCTCCGCGCCCCTCGGGCCGCCCAGGTTCCGGCACCAGCACGAGCCCTACAACCGTCTCCCCTCCTTCCTCCCCACCCTCCCAATGTATTAGTAATTTCTTAAAACCAAATCATTTTTTAAAATTCTGAATCAAATATGCAATGTATGTATCTTTTCTTATTGGCACCATATATATTACACTTAACTGGAATTTTTTTTAAAAAATCACCTTTCACTAAAAAAATGGGAAAATTTAATGAAAGTATATGAGACTATTGCCAAGCACTGGATATTAGGAAACAAGGTGCTCTTGTCAGAGAAGAAGCACAGAGAGTGACTCCTACAATTTCCCTGGCTTTACTTCTGTAGGTACTTCCAAGAACTCAGTTCTGGGAGGATGGAATGAAGCAGAGCAAGGCAGTGTTGGGTTGAGGAAATAGAGATTCCAGTGTAAGAAAGTTGAGGCAGGAAGAGTTTTCTGGCCAGGGAACTAGAAGAGGTGATTTATGCAGAGAGAGTACTCCAAAAATCTGTGCAGGGGTCTACTTGGGTCTGTCGCTAAACACCAAGCTCTGCGTGCATCAAGTAAAGCTCTGTCATCCCAAGCAAAAATGAACCAGCTAAACCAAAAACTATCAACTACTGGGAGGTCGTCAGCTACATAATTCCTGAACTTACATAGGGGTGAGAGGTATTCATAACTCAGGGTATTCCTTAGATACCGCAGAGGATCAGACCTTAACTGTAATGCTAAACTAGTTCTGCAAGAAAGGATATTGTAAAACCTTCCGAACGAAGATTAAAACTAACCTAAAAGGATCAAGTTGATTGTCAACTAACTTATCTGCCTGCCAAAATAAACGCCAACAAGTTTTAAAAGAAAACAACAAAATCCATATACGTTTATATGGATTTTTATCTATCTGTCTATATATCTATTTTCACATAATACATGACATCATAATGGCGAGCAGCTGATCCAAAATTAATAGACATGTGAAGACAGAAAAATCTGTACATAAAAACAGACACAGAAATGACAGAAACAAAGGAATTAATAAACAAGGACTTTAAAATTGTATATATAAGATGAAAAAATTAACCAAGTACACTTAATAGTACATTTATATTTGACACTGAAGTATATAGATCAGTGAATTTAAAGACATAACAGTAAAAACCATCTAAACTTAAGCAAAGGCAGAGAAAAATAAACAAAAAAAAAGACAAGAAATGAAAAGAAAATGCCTCAGTGATTTGTAGAGTGATATCAAGTGTCAAAGATGCATGGCATTTGAGTACAGATAAAAAAGAAAAAGAGGACCAAAAGAATGTGTAAAAAAATAATGGCTAAAATTGTTTTCAAACTGATGAAAATCCAAGAAGCTTGATGAACACTAAGCGAGATAAACAGAGAGAAAACCATACCAAAGAATGTGCTGGGAAACAGTGATAAAGAGAAAACTTCAAAGCTGCCAGAGGAAGAAATCACAATATATATTGGAGTACAAAGATAAGAATGATCCCTGACTTTTCATCCAAAAAAAAAAAAAAAAGGTAAATGAGAAGACAATGGAAAAAGACAATCCTTAAATTACTAAAAACACTCAGAATTCTACATGCAGCAAAAATAAAACTAAAAACATTTTCATACAAACAATACTTAAGAGAATTTGGTGTCAGCAGATCTGCACTATAAGGTACATTAAAGAAAATTCTTCGAATGGGAAGCTGGCTCTTCAAAAAGGTATAAAGAGTGTGAGAAATGTTAAAGGTGTGAAAAAATTTTTTTCTCATTTAAAAAATTCCTTCAATTTGAGGCCATAACATTAGACTTATAATAATGAATTGTAAGATATGCAGCAGTAAAATATATGATAACAATTGCACAAAGAATAGGAGGGTGAAATGGAAGTATATTATAAGATTCATGCATCATACATGAAGTGCTGTAATAATATCTGAAGAAAGACAATGATATATTAAAACTGCATATTGTAAATCTTAGTTCAGCTACTAAACAGCAAAACAGATACAGCTTATAAGAATAGACATAAAACCAAACAATTAAAAATACTCAATCTGAAAAAAAAGAAAAGGAGAAAATAAATGAAGAGCAGATGAAACAAGAAACAAATAGAATGATGCTAATAGTAAACACATCCAGATCAAAAAATAAATACAAATAGTCAATGTACTTCAAATAAAATGCAGATTGTTAGACTGATAAAAAGGCAATACTCAACTATGTTCTGTTTACAAGAAATGCACTTAAAATATAGAAACTATATTTTTAAAGTAAAATGATGGAAAATGATAAATAATACAATTTACTAATCATAAGAAAGCAGCATTGGCTATTAAATATTAGAAAAGTAGACCTCAGAGCAAGGAATTTGATCATTCTTAAGGAGACATGTTTAATAACAATAAAGGGACCAATTCATTAAGAAGAATAAAAATCCTAGATGGTATATGTACCTAACAGAAAAGCTCCAAAATTTATATATATATATATGTGTGTGTGTGTGTGTGTGTGTGTGTATATATACACACACATGCATACACACACACACACACACATATAAGCAAATACTGAACAGCTGAAAGGAGAAATAGACATGCACAATTACAACGTGGCTCTTCAACACTCTTTCCTCAGTGAAACACGCAGGCAGCATATCAGCACAGGTACAGATGATTTGAACAGCACTTCCCACCCACTGACCTAATGCACGTTTATAGGACACTTTAAACAACAATAGCAAAATACACATTTTTTCCAAGTGTCCACAAAACTTTACTAAGGTTACAAACAAATCTCAATAAATTTTTAAACAATCAAATTGACACTATTTAATCAGACCATTGTGGATATAGATTATAAATTTTAAGAAAGATACCTGAAAACTCCCCAAATAGGTGGAAGTCACTTTTTGAAATAATGAAAGTGTTCTATACGTTTGTCAAACATGGTGACTTATATTTTTAAATCAGTGCATCTTATTGCCTGTAAAAAATACTTTTTTCTAATTTGGTTCAATATTAACTAAAAGTATACCAAAAATTACTTATGTGACCCTTTTAAAGTACTGTTGGGCGTCTGTACCCACAGAAGCCACGGACAGGTACAGCCTGTCTGGGAGAGCTTTCAGTCCCCTGGTGGTCCTATTTCCTATAGTTCTTTGGGCTTTCAGGTGTTCTCACACTCTTTTATTTACACGGAATGCCATGCTCCTCTATCAGTATATTCAAATTACACACCACGTTTTTTCTTTCAAAGTCAATTTTAAATGCCACAGCTCCCATGAATCTTTCCTGTGTTTGAAGTAATCTTAGCCTAGTCTGAGCTCTTATGTTAAATTGTCTGTTCCTCCAATGGTATTTGTATAACCTACCTTGCATTATTCATGAAGTAGCCCATCTGACCAGAATTCAAACTCTTTAAGTGCAAGACCTTGTCTTACTAACTTCTCTATGTGTGCTAGCATTTAGAAAAGTGCCTGGGTCATAGTAAATGGGTATTTATTAAATGAATGAATACATGACTATGTCATTGTAATCTGTATATAATCATGGTCTACATTTTAATATTTTATTAAAATTCACTGAATTCTCTACTTGTAATTATTGAGTTTGAGTCACTTATAACCCTACCATATCTAATTCTAGCTTGCAGCTCCTATGATGCTCCATGCTCACAAGCCAGATAATCAAGCTTATTAAAGACTGTGCATTAAGTAAATGTAATTAGGCACTTAGGGAGGGTGTAATGACTTTTCATACATTAAAGCATGGCTTGAGACTTCGGGCTTTAAATCTAATTGCCTAGAAGGACTATTTTGTCAGCATCCACATTTGGGGTAATATTTTGAAGATTAAACAATGGTTTCCAGAAGTCTAGCCGCCATAAGAATAGGGTATTGCTTGCTAGAAAAAGCATTCCTGTTATAGAATATGGCCATTCTACCACTGGATATGTGTCCTCTTTGACAAATGAATTCTGGTGTTCAGGACTCAAAACAAGACAGCTGTCACAGCACCACTGAGGATTCCTCTAAATTGCAGCAGATGGTGCTACTTATTTGGCCATCTAATGCTCTTCTGAAGTATCAGTTGGCTAACTGCTGTGGTGGAGGTATGAAAACAGGAGACGTATTTAGAGCCAGAGGATGCAAGCACAAATGTTTTGGGACACAGAGTTTAAACTGATATGGAAAAATTGTATCCAGCAAATTGCCAGGCCAGATTCATTGAACGGTATGTTTGAAAGCCCATCTCTCAAATGAAAGCAGTCATGGAAAATACAACTTCTTCGACCAGCTGTACTATAATCTCTTCCCTGCTCTTTTCCCCTGAGAGGCACACATGCTTACGGGCAAACTCACACATGCACACACACACAGCATACGTATTCCTACATATACAGTTGCTAACCAGTCTGCAATTTAAATTTAACACTACTTGGGAACTAGCTGGGTCACCTGTGGCTGGTCAGTGGAAGTATGCACAGCCCACGTCAGTGGCCTTTCTCAACCCTATTTTTAAGCTGCTCTGTTGCAGCTTTTTATCAGTGTATAGCCATCTGGCTTTCTGCATCACAGAGATATGGAATATTCAGGCCATGCCTTTGGCCACTTCCATGGCAGCTATGGCCCTTTTCAGAATTAAATTTAGTTAATGAACATTCTGCTTACCACTTCCCAGAGTACAATTTTTAAGTAATTTCTTAACTTTAATTTATATCATTAACTATTTACATATGAAGTTTAAAGATAGCTTACAATAACTATTAAATGGAATACGAGTGCAGTGTAAACTCGTTTTGTAAAGTCAGTAAATTCCTATTATGTGTATAGTGAGCTACTTTCTTACTTGAGAAAAATGGACAAATTAAATTATTCCACTGAACAGCAATTTAAATTGGTGTGCTACATTATCTAAAAGGAAGTAACATAAAAAGTGAAAGATACACAGAAAATTTGGAGATCATTTCCAGGCCTCCATTTGGAGGCCTAGCATTTTTGTGGCACATGAATTAGAAATAACAAAATGAGAATTAAAATGACATCTATAAATAAACATAAGTAAATAAATGGATCAGCTTTGTGTGACTTATCGATAAAAGCAAGTGAGATTGTCAAGGAGAAGAAAAGCCTTTAAAGTACAGGAGTGCTTTACCATAAGGAAGAGAAAGACCCCCAAATTGATCAAGTTCAAAGGCAAACTAAAAACTAAAACAGTAATGAATCTTTTTTTCTTCTTTTTTTTTTTTTTTTGGTGGGGGGTAAAGCTAGGTTTTTATTTATTTATCTTTAATGGAGGTACTGGGGATTGAACCCAGGACCTTATGCATGCTAGGCACACATGCTACCACTGAGCTATACTCTCCCCCCAAAATTAAGACAGTAATAAATACATGTATACATGCCTACATACCTACATACATAAACTCTTACAATAAAGCGGTCATTTATCCCAGAATGAACTCACAGAATGAAAGGTGTAAAACGTTTTTAAATAAAAGCAAAGGAGGCTATCAGCTACAGAATAGGTGTGGAGAGGACAGTCAGGATCACAGCAGGCAAAGTGCCCTGGGGACTAGTCAGCTGGAAGCAGACAGGCATGCGAATGCTTTTCTCCTCATGGGAGAAAATATTGTCGAGGATCTCTCTACCAAATGATCTTTCCAGCAGGTTCTAAATCCTTGAAATGCCTGTAAGAAAAGCTAGGCGCCAACGTGTCTTCTGCACTATTAGGACAGTAAGAGCCAGCAGAAATAGCAGTGCTCTCAGTTGTCAGCGTTTATCAACACAGTCTCTCGTCTGACAGCCGCTGTCATAACTGATTCCCTTTCATCCCAGGTTAACTCTTGGCCCTGACTTGAGATTTATGGTTCAAATTGTTTAAATCCTATTAATTTCTTTTCATGGAAAAATCTATTGCTGACTTGCTGTCTGTCTTAGTTGATCCCTACCCCATCTTCCATCCTTTGCTACCATCCACCTATCCAATACTTACACAGTGAATTAGACCTGATACCCAATATGTAAATTTCCATCCACATTTCTGGTTTCTGTTTACATTTCAAGCCTCCAAAACTCCGCCTCGGTTTTAGTTCATTCCACACTATCTGGAAAAAGTGCTACAAATACGGAAGCCAACAATAGCAACATCACCATATACGCAGATAAAATGAACAAACTAGACATAGTTTGTGTTGTAATAGTTAACATTTACGGAGTACTGAGGGGAGGGTATAGCTCAAGTGGTAGAGCACGTGCTTAGCATGCATGAGGTCCTGGGTTCAATCCCCCGAACCTCCTTTAAAAATAAATAAAACTTAATTACTCCCCTCCCTGCCAAAATGAAATAAATAATACAATAATAAATAAATAAAATATTTAAAAATATGTACTGTATAGCACAGGGAACTAATTTCAATATCTTCTAGTAACTGATGGTGAAAAAGAATATGACAATGAATAGATGTATGTTCATGTATCACTGAACCATATGCTGTACACCAGAAATTGACACAACATTGTAAACTGAATATACTTCAATAAAAAATTATATACAGAAATATTTATGAAGTGCTAAATACTAAGGGATACTCTATTCTAGAATCTAATTTTTACTTATGTTTTTCATGTAACAAGTTACTTTGTAAGTCTGTCTGCATGTCCTGGAGTTATTCCAGGTAGTCATTCCATGAAGGGAGTGCTTTGCTAGGATGGATAGTAGAAATATTGTTGAATCAGGAACATATTTGGAGTTGGTCATGTTGTTCCAAGTTGATAGTAGATGGTATTGTGAAGAAAATATGAATATTTTCATGTTTTTGCCCATTCAGGGCTTTCTGAGCAATGACTGCCAGCAACATTGAGTTAAAGAATGACTAAGCAGAAATTCTCTAGAAAAATAGATAAAAACCATTGGAAAAATATAGAGATTTATTTTCCTGAACTCTTACATTTATAATTCATAGAGTGATAAACTCTGGAGCTATTTGTTTACACTTTAAAGGATTATTGTTATAAACCTGGGAATCTCCCCTCTCTCCTCCAAGACAGAATTTGTTTCCATTAGAGAGCAAAGTTTTCTCCCTTTGTCTCTAGGAGGGAAGATCCTATAGAAGCTCTGAAATCTATAATTTTGCAGTTCCTCATCTATAGTGTAAAACCCCCTTTGCACATGCAGGTAACATCTTCCTCAAGTGAGGGAGAGTACTAATGCTGAGACTGCTATGTGAATAAAATAATTAAACCTCCAGCATGAAAAATGCAAATATTAAAAACTTGCCAGTTATAAATAATAGTGTTCCAGGGTCTGATTAGCCAGTATATTTGTTTGACATGAATGCTTCGTAGAACAAATACTTCCCATGTTTGTTTGTGCAAGATGTTAAGTGTTGCATAAGTAAAAGCATCACAGAATTAAATCAGTTTGAGAAATGGGGCATAGTATGTCTCTATCTGGGATGCTGACAGATTGGGTTCTACAAACTTCAGTAGTAACGAAACATGTTTAGTCTTGACTTAGGATTTACGAATCAGAAATACCACTGTGGAATGACCTCACAGCATCTTTTGGTCCCCTTATATGTGTCAAGAGTATCCAGAAATTAGTGCCATATTCAAAGGTGTATTTTCTGTCTGCATGTCCAGGAAGGGTTACTAGTTGGTGTTATCTTATGTCCCATTGTCCTCAAAGTCTTAGAAATCATTCTCTTGACCCTCTAGAAAGCAACTACTATTCACAAAGAGCAGTGATTTTCAAAGTCGACAGCACATTAGAATCACTCAGGCAACTTTTAAAAAATACCAATGCCCCAAACCATACCAATTAAGAGAGCGTCTGAGGATGTCTGGGAATCTGGAAGACTTAAAAGCTTCCCAGGTGACTCTAATGTGCAGCCAGGCTTAAGAACCACTGACACAGAGCAGTGGTTCTCCAACTTTAATGAATGCAGGCATACTCGCATATGAATGCAGATGTCTGCAAAGCTTATTATTAAGAAGGTCTGGGGTGAGCTAGAAATCTTTCTTTTAAAGCAAACACTCCAGATGATTTTGATGCAGTTCCTCAATGGCCACACTCTGAAATATGTTGATATGGGCTGAACCTACCATTCTGCCTGCTTCGTGACAGTTAGTCAAGAATCCATCTCCCGGAAAACAGAGTGGTGTTCCAACTGTGTCCAGGGAACCCCCATTCCACCTCTATTTTCAGACACAAGGGGCTTTAAATTACTCTAAAATTCTAAGAACAACATCCTGACCCACTCTAGCTGTCTCTGGCAGCACTCTGGGTGGCGGTGAGCAATCGCTCCTCCAGCAGCTGGACTCAGCCGCAGGAGGGAAAGTGCAGCCACTCTAGGAGTATTTCCCCTTGACTGGTCATAAATCTGGAGTCTCGGGTCAGTTACTCCACATGTAAAATAGCTTCTTTGCACCTTAGTCGCAAATGAGGGAAAGTCAGACATACACAAATATGAATTTCTTTCAGAAAACCATGGCTAACCTTCCACTCTTGGTAATGACTGAGTAGCTCATATTAGACCAAGCTCTTGTAAATGACAACTATAAACTCTGGACAGTCTGTAGAAAAAAATTGCCCAAGGCAGCAGAGAAAACAATTTGTTCCAGATACTAGAGGGCAGTCAATATATAGAAAAAATAAATAGCATGTGGTAAGTTTCTTATTTTTAAAGGCTTTTAGCCTAAGAGTAGGACATAGCTGGCATGCAAAATGGCTAAAACACAGAAAAATTCCTCCAGGTTATTGAGGAACCAGAATACAGAATATGGGGCAACCATCATAACTGGAGAATGAAGCTGAGAATCCTAGAAAAAGGAGAGAGTGGGAGAGTCCCCAGTTCTATAAATGACTCTGCTCAAATCTCTGGCTCACCCCCAAACTACACATTCAAGAGGGCAGCTCCCAAGCAGCCCATTTAAGGCTAAAAACAAAAATAAACTAACAAACAAACAAAAATTGAACTATGAGTTCAGGGTTTGAGTTTGAGTTCTCTTTATAGGAATATATCCGAATCTAAAGTCTGTACTATACATGATTCACAATATCCAGTGTACATTCCAAAACCTCATGATAAATTAAAAGTAGAAATATATGACCCATTTTCAAAGGAAAAACAATCTACAGAGCCCAATCTCAAGATAATGCAGATGTTGGAATTACCAGGCAAGGATTTTTAAACAGCTTTAAATATGCTCAATAAGCTAAGGGAAAACTATGATTGTACTGTGTGAAAAAATAGGAAATCTCAGCAGAGAAATAGAAATTTTGAAAATAAACGAAATGGAATTTCTTGAAATAAAAACAGAAACACAGTGTCTAATATAAAACATTCAATGAACGTGCTTAATAGCAGAATAAAAATTTTTAAAGAGTCATTGAATTCAAAGATACTCTAATAGAAATTATCTGATCTGAAGAAGTGCAGAAGGGAAAGATATTAATAAGTTAATAGTGTCTCAGGAGTCTGTGAGAATTTATACCCAAAGGTATAAAATGCATATTACTGGAGTCCCAGCAGGACTTTCAGATGAAATATTTGAAAATACAAGAGTCAAAAATTTCTCAGATTTGATGAAAGACAAATTTATAAAGATTTAAATAGAGTGGGCACCAACAAATGCCTCCAAGTACATTAGTCATAGTGCTAAAGACCCAAGATAAAGAGAAAATAAAATCTTGAAAGCAGCCAGAAAAAAAATGACACATTGAATACAGAAAAACAACAATTCAACCAAACATTTGCTTCTTATCAGAAGCAACTGAGACCCAAAGATAACTAATATGTACAGAAGATGGTCCAGAAATAGACATGGGAGTGGGAATAGGGGAAAATACAATAATTTAACAGAGCCATCCACAGAGGTGATAATGGAGAAAATACTGGACTCTCGAGATTATATGATGCAGTCAAACATTACAAAGATGAGATATAAGACAAAATTCCACCATGAGCCGTAAAACACAAATAGAGAATGATACACATTAATGTGGCACACATCATCATAGGGTAATAGGCACGTGTTATGATACGGTCAGACCGTAATTTGAACTCGCACAAACTGTTTCTCCCATACGGTGGTATCACGTAAAGAAGCCGTGTGCTCTGCCCGCTCCCCTTCCCTAACTGCACAGGCACGTTCATCTGTCTAAGAGGAGTCGTTCTCTAATCCTAGTTCTGCTCCGTTTGTATGATATAGCTATTATTTCAAAAAACTCTAAAATATTTATGTGCTTTAACACAATAATTTCAGTTTGATTAATTTAGCCCAAGAAAAGTATATGAAATGCAGATAAATATTTACACACAGGTATTTATCAGAGTTTTACTTACACAAAATTTTTAGAAATAATATTAATGGCAGAAGTACAGGCATAATTAAATGACTATGGGAGATTTATGACGTGAAAAAATTAAACTCTAAAAATCATTTGTGTCAAGACTTTTTAATGATAATTGAAAATGTTTATGGTATAAAGTTGAATTTAAAAAGTTACCATTACCATTGTCTGAATTACGTTAAAAAAAAAAAAAACTGGAAAGAAAATGCCAAATGTCCATACTGCTTGTCTCTGGGTTGTGGAATTATTGTTTTGCTTTGTTTAGTTCTGACTTCTTTTACTTTATGGGTAATTTGCAAATATTTCAAAAGGATTATGTCTTATTTTATAATTTAAAAAAAGGAAGAAAGGTAGAAAAATAAACATGGTTCCTCAAAAAAACTAGACTATCTCCAGCTGTGAGCTGCACCTAAAGCAATGAGGTGTGGGTGGGAAGTTGAAATCTAGGTGCAACAGTGGATCAGAAACTACAGGGAATCAAAAAATCCAGGCCCCTATGGCTAGTAATGTCAGAGTCAGGACACTCATGATTTAGGGAAACCAGAAAACTGTCAGTCATCGACCAGAGCTATATAAGCAAAGGAAAATCAGATGGATAAAACAGGGTAGGTGGTCAAATAATCAAGTAGAAAGTCAGAAACAAGAAAAGAATAAAAATCACATTACTGGGGGGCAAAGAGATTTTCAGGGTGAGTTCCTTCAGCAGAAAACGTCATACATGCTCTGGGTTAGAACAGAAACCAGCCTGAGGATTTGGCCACTTCAGAGTCTCTCTAGGAAAGCAGGTAAACTGGCAAACCCAACAAGCAAAGGACAAAGAGGGGGCGTGGATTCCAGTAATCTCCTGTGTAGCCGACATCGGAGAAGAAAGAAGGGAGGGGAGAGAAAGAAAGAGTGAGAGGGAGGGAGACAGACAGAGAATGAGCTTAAGGGTCCCTGAAAATTGTTGGGTAAAGGAACAAACCAGTGCAGAAGTCAGGGCCCTGGGACTCTGTAGACCTGCACTGTAGCTTATTCACAAGCATGTGATCTAAAATGTTATTATAGATGAAAGAAGAAGAATTATGTTAAACACTAGATTATATGTGTTGAATATCTGTAGTAACTACAATGCTTGCTATCTACAAAACATCCCTTTCATTTTCCAGCAGAAGAACAATCTATATTCTATTTACATTATGGGAGTGTGTACACATTTATTATATTTTTCAGACTGCAGTTCTCTATAATACTTCCATTTATTTCCTTGTTAACATTCTATTTTGGAAACGCCAAGTCTCAGAAGTTGCTGACTACATACTCTTCATCTGTCACAAACATTTGCTACGGGTTCATCCTTTGGAAGGCTCACAATCACACAACTGAACATTTACAGTCTATTACTCACCTACAACAAATGCAAAGTGAAGAGAGGATCTATAGAAGTTTTCCCATGTCTTCACAGCCTTTCACAAATACGGAGACACCCCGGCCCCAGCCCTGTGCCTGTAAAATACCTGCTTCCCTCCTGCCCATGTTAATAACACAATAAAGTCCCTATGACAATTTCTTTCAATTTGGCGTTTATCTCAATCAAACGTATCATTAGTTATATTCAGTTCATTTAAAATTAACCACATCTTCTGTTCAGATGCTGCTGGAATTGACCTAGCATGTCTGCAGAGATAATAAGATTAAGGTGAATGTAGTAATGAATAGTATAACACAGCCTAATTATATACCATACTCCCATTCACCTTAATTTGAGAAAAAGCAGAAACTGGATGGAATTCAAAAGGCAGCAGATTGAAAATGGATAAAAAGACTTTTTATGCGATGTATAATCAGCTTTCAGAATTCACTGCTGCAGGATATTTCTCAGGCTAAAATTTAGTAAAGTTTCAAGATAAGAATAAGAATGGCATCTGTGGGTACACTAGCTGGATGTGAATTTATGGAAGCTATCAATCCTCATGCTGGTAGCCATAAAATCATCACCAGCTGGTGCTGGGATGGAAACCCTCCCTGTGGTACCCCTCTGCACAATTGGCCAGATGCATGATGCACTGCTGTTGTTGTACAAAGACAAAAGAACCCAGAGAGCCTTAGGCATTAGCCTTTGCCAAAGGAAAGACTGTGCACATGATGGAAACTTTCAAGCAAGTCATGAGCTGTGGTCCTGAGTCTCACAGCAGCCTCCTCTATCTGTTTTTTGATCAAATGGCATTTCCTTCGTCATGGTAAAATACAATGATTCCTCCTTTCCACGGAATTTATTCAATGTTATCACAAAATTGGTGTACATTTTATTTGTTAGAAATATAAGTCATCTCTGCTGTGAATATCCAGACCACCTTTCACTGAAAAGTGGCAGGTCCCAAATGTCCCCCTTTGAAAGTGGTAACAATGGCAACGGTGGTGATTGGGGGCTTTTGTTAATGGACAGCATGGCAGGTCTATTTGTTGGCATTCTCCCTGACATCCTGAGCCCTTTAATTCTGTCTGACAGATTCAGGCCATGCTCCAGATCTCAGAAAAGAGGTGAGAGTATTGATCCACCTGTTATTGTTGGTGATTTACTGTTCCATTGCTTTAGCAAATTTAAACACACATGCACGCACATAAACACTCACCGCTGGGGTCACAGCTGCTAGATGGTAGAGTAATGAGTGATTATTTTCTTATCTCTCCTAAGCTCTGTAAGTAACTTCTCTTGTGGATTCATGACAGTCCTGCAGATTTAAGCCAAATAAATGGTATCTTTTCACCTTAAGGTCAAAGGGTTCCTAAACATGGTAATAAATGCTTGTTGAAAATAGAAACTCATGCATATTGAAAGCTTGCAAAAAGCTTTTTTGACCATTCTATAGTTTAAGATAAATTTGAAAAAATGTGTAATTTTGGAGTAGTCTAATAAAGTGTTACCAAAAGGTAAACAACATAGAAGTTGTTGGTTTAAAATCATGAAGCCATTTCCTCTCCAAAGCTCCAGATGGTCATCATGGAACTTTCCTCTTAAATGGCACTGCATTAGGACACTGCCAATTATAAGCACGTTGCCATTGCACAAAATGGTTTTTTAATGTATTCCACTCTTTCTTCAATTTTTTCCCATTGTTTTATATACTTACAGCATTTTTACCCTCAAAACATGATATGAACAAGTTGTGTTATTGTATTAGTGTGCTCAGGCTGCCACAACAAAATAGCTCAGGCTAGGTGACTTAAACAACAGAGAGATTTTATCACAGTTCTAGAGGCGGGAAGTCTAAGATCAAGGTTCCAGCAGGGCTGGTTTCTAGTGAAGATTGTCTTCCTGGTTTGCTGATGACCACGTTCATACCATGTCCTCATGTGGCCTTTCCTCTGTGTGTGCACAGAGAGAGCATGAACTCTGGCATCGCTTCTTCTTATATGAACACAAGTCCTATTAGGTTAGGACTCCACTCTTACGACATCATTTAACCTTAACTACCTCCATAGAGTTCCAACCTGCAAATATAGTTAAATTGGGAGGTCAGGACTGTAAAATGAATTTTGGGGGGAACACAATTCATAGTCCATAGCAGCCATCTTATTTTTTTGACTTAATCCCCCCAATTTTTTTGCCTATATAAAAAATATCCAATTTCCTCTGAGGTGGATGACACTCACTATTTAGATAAGTGCCAATTCTTAGTAAATTGAAAAATATATCATAGGCTCTTAAGGCAATTTCAAAAGAAGTTCTAGACACATGTTGGAAAATGTAACAGATTAAATAAATAGCTTCCTAAAATGACTATATTCTTACCTAGAGAGAATAAGTCATAAGAATTAATCATTTTTATTTGTTCATTTTGAACCAACTTTATATCTTACCAGTGCTTCATTATTCAAGAGAAAAAATGTTGATGCCCTTCTGCAATGGCTGAATAAGCTCCAAAATAGCTTCAAACAGCTCTTCTGCTAATGACAACTATAAACTCTGAACAAAATACTAAAAAACAGTATCTTGAGGGCTCTGGAGAGGAAATAAGGCAGGCAGATTCTGAAAAGAAGTTGTCACTAGAAAAATGCAAATAGTACTGCCTTCTGTCCCTATATTCTGATAGGAAGCCCACTGTGTTTATGTCCTGAGGAATCAGGGAATGAAGCCAGCAACCAAAGATGATGGAGAATGGGAGGGAATCATGGAAAAGACAGATCCAGACAGGGGAATCTTCAAACTGTGTGAATAAACTCTGCCCAGGTCTCTGGATAATCCTGAATGATGGATGCATGAAGAAAGCTACCAGCAGACCAGTCAAATGGAAAAGAATTAAACTTAGATTTGAGCTGTCACCCACCACAGGTGAGCCAGAGTTTGCAGCTTGAATCTGAACAAGTTAATTGCCTGCAAAAACAAAAAAAGCAATACATTTTGAGGAATATAGCAGAATCTAGAGCCTACACGGGATAACATTCACAATGTTTAGGATGCAGCCCAAATTATGTTACATGCAGGTAACCAAGAGAATATGAGCCATCTTCATGGGGAAGGACAATCAGCAGAGCCCAACTCTGAGATGATCTGAAGTTGGCATTAGCAGACGACTTTAAAGCAGGTGATATAAACATAAAATCAAAGAGGTAAAAGAAAATACACCTTTAATAAATGAAAAGACAGAAAATGTGAGCAGAGAAATAGAATACATAAAAAATAACCAAATAGAAATTTTAGAAGCAAAAAATACAATATTAGAAGTTCAAATGTCACTAATTGGACTTAATAAAGGAGAAAATAGATTAAAAATAAAAATAAAGACACATAAAGACCTGAGATAGATCAAAATATCTAACATATGTGAAGCTGTAGTCCCAAAAGAGAAGGAGACTGAAGTGGACAGAAAAAAAATCTAAAAAATAATGACTGAAAAGTTCACAAATTTGGAGAAAGACAGATTCAAGAAGCTCAGCAAATCCCAATCTGAATGAGTCCAAAAAGTACCTCACCACTCCTCACCCTGCCAGGTGCATCATAGTCAAACTGTTGGGAGGCAGAAGATAAGAAAATAAATCTTGAGAGCCAGAAAACATACATATATAGCATGGAATTTTCATCAGAAACTCTGGAGGATGAAGACAGTGAACAGTATCTCTAACTTATCAAAGCAAAACAAAGAAAACAACAACAAAAAATCCAGAATTCTACATCCAGCAAAAATATCTCCCAAGAATGAAAGAGAAAGAAACACATTTTACATAAAGGAAACCTAGGAGAATTAATCCCAGTATACCAACACTAGAAAAAATTTCTAAAATTCTTCAGGCTGAAAGGATATGGAACTGGGGCAAAACTCAGATCTTCAGAAATAAACGAAGAGCACCAGAAATGGTAAGAATCTTAGTAAATGACAGGCTATTTCTTTAAAATACCCATGACTATTTACAGCAAATTTATAATGGACATCAGAAAGGCAGGGAGAAAATGACCTAAATTGCAAAGTTTCTGCATTTCATATTAGGTTATATTAACTCCAGCTAGAGAAAATATTTTGAGCAAAAGTAGAGTTTCCCTTACTGACATATTTATCCATTTACCAACAGGATTTTAGAAATTTTCATCCACATTTAATATATTTTATTTATTTTTAAATTGTGCTTGTTTCATCAGTAGATATACTAAAAAAATAGGATACAATGGTAATTTTTTTAACTTCTGGGCAAGGATGACACAAATGATTAAATGATTTACAAATAATTTGATGAAATGATAGAGTTAATTTATTCAACAAATACTCATGGAATGCAGTAATGGAAAAAATATATATATTTGGATTCTCTCAGATTATACACACACACACACACACACACCCCAATACCAGCTGGATTAAAAGCATATGAGGAGGGATGGAAACTTTACCTTTCAAGTGAAGACATATGTCTTATTTTAAAACAAGACCCAGACAGCACTAAAAATGAAATAGTTAAGAAATAACAGATAAATAAGCATTTAAATTAGACTGTTTTGCATCAAGAAATATTAGAAAACACATAAAAGATAATTCACAAACTAAGAGAAGAAAATTAAAACTACTCCTAAAAATCAGCAAGTAAAAAAGAACTAGTTCAAAGGAAAAGATATGAACAGATACTCATAGAAGAGAAAACAAAAATGGTCAATTAAGAGGCAAATATATATCATCCATTAATAATCAAGGAGATTATAATTAGTCCACAGTAAAGTAGCATTTTATTCCCATAAGATTAGCAAAAATTAAAATACCTGACAAGATCACATTTTAGTAAGAATGAAAATTAATGGAACTCATGTATTATTATGAGAAGTAAATTCGTAAAGGCCACTTTAGACAGCAATTTTGCAATATCAGGTAAATTTAAGATGCAAATATGCTACTCTTCAGGAGTTTTACTTACAGACATATAGCTAGAAAAACTCTTGCACAAATGCACAATATCATATGCATAAGAATAATTACTACAGTGTTGTTAGTAATAGAAAAACATCATTGAAGGGAATAAATCTATTATGTTATCTTCATAAAAAAGACTATTATATGGCAGTGAAAATGAAAATTGAAACAGGTGTTTTAGAGATCAACATAGGTGTATCTCACAAAACATAACACCAAACAAAACACAAGCTGCATTTATATAAAACTTGAAAACATGTAGTAAAACCTTGACCCTTGAACAACATGGGTTTGAACTGTGCAGGTCCAGCTATATGGGGATTTTTTTCCAATAAATACATAGGAAAACTTTTTGGAAATTTGCAACAATTAAAAAAATAAACAGATGCACTGGCCTACCCTAGAAATACTGAAAAAATTAAGAAGTTAGATGTGTCATGAATGCATAAAATATACATAGATACTAGTCTGTTTTATCATTTGCTACCATAAAATATATACAAATTTGTTACAAAAAGGGAAACTTTCTCAAAACTTATGCACTCAAATACAGACTCTATATGGCACCATTCGCAGTCAAGAGAAGTGTAGCGGGCGAGGGTATAGCTCAGTGGTAGAGTGCATGCTTAAGAAAAATACAATATGATATCACTTATATGTGGAATCTGAAAAAAAAAAAAAGACAAACGAATTTATATACAAAACAGAAACAGACTCACAAACATAGAAAACAAACTTATGGTTACTGGAGGGGAAGAGGGTGGGAAGGGATAAACTGGGAGTTCCAGATTTGCAGATACTAACTGCCATATGTAAAATAGATACACAACAAGTTTATACTGTATAGCACAGGGAACTATATTCAATATCTTCTAGTAACTTACGGTATAAAAGAATATGAAAACAAATGTATGTGTGTTCATGTATGACTGAAGCATTAAGCTGTACACCAGAAATTGACACAACATTGTAAACTGACTATACTTTAATAAAAATATACACATACTAAAAAAAAGAAAAAAGAGAAGTGTAAACAAGTGGAAAGGACACAGTATTAAATCATAACTGCATAAAATTAACTGGAGTACATACTGTACTTCTGTAATAATTTCACAGCCACTTCCTGTTGCTGTTGCGGTGAGTTCAAGTGTTGGGAGTAACTGCTTAAAATGTGGTGTGATGTTAATAATCACAGTTTTCTGTGAGCAGTTTTCTCTCCAGTAAATTGTACATGGCAGTAAAAAGTGATCTCTCACGGTTCTTATGTATTTTTCATCATGTTAAGTGTAATGCCATAAATCTTGAATAGCACCATGGGACCCATATGAAGTGCCACTGGTGATGCTGGCACTCCCAAGAAGCAGAGAAAAGTCATGACATTCAAGAAAAACTTAAGTTGTTTGATATGGACCGTAGATGGAAGTCTGCAGCTGCATTTGCCCACCACTTCAAGATAAAGCCAGCATAAGGACAAATATAAAAACAGGAAAAAGAAATTCTCGAAGCTGTCACTGTAGCTATGCCAGCAGATGTGAAAATTTTGTACCTCTTGTTAAATACCTTTTTACTTGCATTGAAAATGCAGCTTTTATGTGGATGCAGGATTGCTATAAGAAAGACAAACGTATGGACTCTAATACAATATGAGAAAAAGTGAAGTCATTATATGACTACTTACAGCAAAAGGAAAGAGAAGGATGTAAAGCTAGGGAATTTAATGCCAACATAGAATGGTATGATAATTTTAGAAAGAGGTTTGACTTAAAAAAAAGTCAAGATAATAGGAAAAGCAGTTTCTGTTGACCAAGAGGCAGCAAAAGAGTTCCCAGATGCCATGAAGAAAATCACTGAGGAGAAAGGATATCTGCGTGAATAAATTTTTCATGCAAACGAAAGTATCCTATTCTGGAAAAATATTTCCAGGAGGACAGTTGTTAGTAAGGAAGAAAAGTGAGCATCAGGATTTAAGGAAGGAAGGGACAGGCTAATTCGACTCTTCGGTGCACGTGCAGTAGGGTTTATGATCAGGACTGCCCTTGTCTATAAAGATGCTAACCCTGGAGTTTGAAGGAAAAAAAAACAAACACCAGCTGCCAGTCTTTTAGTTGTGCAAAAGAAGACCTGGATAATAAGAACCCTTTTGCAGGATTAGTTTCATTGATGCTTTGTCCCTGAAGTCAGGACAGTATGTTGCTAGTAAGGTATTGCCTTTTAAAGTTCTTCTGATATTGGACAATGCCCCTGGCCACTCAGAACCCCATGAGTTCAACACTGAAGCCGTCAAAGTGGTCTACTCTCTCCTCAAACTCTAATTTAAGCCTCTAGATCAGGGGGTCTTAAGGTCTGTAAGGCTCATTACACATGATATTCATGGAAAAGATTGTCATTGTTACCAAAGAGAACCCCGACAGAGACAACATCATGAAAGTTTGGAAGGATTACACCATTGAAGATGCCACCATTGCTACAGAAATGATGTTTTGAAAGCCATCGAGCCTGAAATAATAAATTCTTGCTGAAGAAAACTGTGTCCAGGTGTTGTGCATGACTTCACAGGATTTATGGCAGAGCCAGTCAAGGAAATCATGAAAGAGACAATGGATATGGCAAAAAAAAGAAAAAAAAAATGGGGTGGGGGAACTAAAGGATTTCAAGATGTGCATCTTGGGAGAAATTCAAAGTCAAATAGAAACTACACTAGAAGAATTCATGGAAGACAACCTGATGGAGATGAGCGCTTCTGGGCCAGTGCAAGATGCTGAGGAAAACAATGTAGAAGAAGCAGTGCCAGAAAACAAACTGACATTAGACAATCTGGCAGAAGGGTTCCAGTTACTCAAGACTGCTCTTGACTTTTTTAATGAGATGGACCCTTCTATGATATGGGCACAGAAACCAAAGCAAATTTAGAAACATTTTTAGAGAAATGAAAAAGCAAAAAAGTCAGACAGAAATTACAATGTATTTCCATAAAGTTACAGCAAGTGTGCTTGCCTCTGCTGCCATCCTTTCCACTTCCTCCACTTGCCCACCTCTGCCACCCTGAGACAGCAAGAACAACCTTTCCTCTCCCCGCTCCTCCTCAACCTACTCAAAATAAAGATGATGACCTTTATAATGATCCACTTCCACTTACTGACTAATAAATAAACATCATGCATATGTGTATCTTCATGTGAAAACCTAATAATGGTATGGCAAGAACAATATGAGACATTTCAAATTTTTTTATTTATTTATTTTTATTTTATTTCTTTATTTTGGCAGCAGGAGGGAGGTAATTATTTACTTATTTATTTACTTTTGGGGGAGGTACTGGGGACTGAACCCAGGACCTTGTGCATGCTAAGCATGCACTCTACCACTTGAGCTATAACCTCCCCCTAAATATGAGACACTTTTGTGTTATCATCATTATCACCTAAGTATTCATCATGTAGAACATTATGTGCAAGACTTGTATGGAAGTGGTATTTAATATAAAATCAATCATGTGTTATTTTTCTTACTGTTTATAATTTTGCTTTCAAAGAATTAATGTTACTATACAGTATCCCTCTCTCCCTTATAATTGGAGAGACCACATATCAGCCTATCATCACAAGGAAGTGGTTTTTAAAAAAAAAAAAGTAACAATGTTTCCAATACTGTATTACAAATATGACTGTACTACTGTATATTATAAACATTTTGTAACAATTCACTCATTAGTGTCTAGGCCAGGCTACCATGAAGCTGTTGTATCGATTACACTAGGCTATCATAATGCAGTCATTGCTGTTTCTTCATTATCAGTGCAGGAATCATTATACCCATAAATAAATATGAATTTCTTTTTCACTTTTGATGTCTAGTGTTAGTAATATGCATCACATTACAGTGTTTTTATTATATAAGACAATATTGATGTAGGTACTGACAGGCAATTCATCTTGTAAACAGATGATGCAAACTTAAGGTATTGATAAATACAGTACAGTACTCTAGATGTATTTTCTCTATGATTTTCTTAATAACATTTTCTTTTCTCTAGCTTAGCTTATTGTAAGAATACAGTATATAATACAAATAACATACAAAATACTTGTTAATTGATTGTTTACATTATTGGTAGGACTTCCAGTCAGCAGTAGTTTATTAATAGTTAAGTTTTGGGGGAGTCAAAAGTTATATGTGGATTTTCAACTGTGCAGGAGTCAGCGCCCCTAATCTCTGCATTGTTCCAGGGTCAACTGTATATTGTATCTGTATCCATATATCTATAGTATAATTATCAATAAATCCATACAACTGTAATAATAAACACTTAATTCAGTACAGTGATTTTTTTTTTTTTTTTGGAAGCAGGCTGATGCAGTCAGGGAAGGATTCATTTCATAGAAGGGAGAATAGTCAGGAGGCTATTACACAAGTCCTAGCAAGACAAGATCATTTGAACTAGAAAACTTTAGAGCTAAGATCTGAATCCTGCTTTTTATTTTAAATTTACCAATGGAACCTAATCAATTAGAGATCTCAGACTTAATGGGCGAATGTGTCACTTTTCATTATGTGAGAATCCTCAAACTGAAGCTACACTTTCCTCATTATCAGACAGAAGGAGCACCTATCTCCTCACCTTGTTGCAAAGCTATGTGACAGGACTCACCTCGCATCAGTTTTTATAACTAAACAAACCACAGAGTTATTTATACAGTGTTCACCCAAAACAGCAATGAGAAAATATATCAATGTAGTAGATTTTATGAAAGCTTAACTTTTGCTAAATATTTGAGTTACACAATTTTGGCAACTAAACAACTTTTTCTGCCTGCTTTTCTTTCTCTAATATATAGCCTTGAGAAATGAGACTTCATTAATATTGTTGTAAACTCAATATCTAGATACATCTATTCTCCTAACATTTCATTCTAAATATGAAAAATTGCTTATCTTGATATGATTTCCTAACAACAATTCTCCACACATATTTCAATGTGATGCCTGTCATCCAGGAATTTCAGAATGTTTCAGTCACGTCAACACATTAAACATGTTTTATATATTTTATATGTATATATGTATTTTGCAAATTTTTTTGCAAGATAGTCAAAATTCTTTAGACAGTAGTTTATAAGTTTTTACAAGTGAAGAGGTAAGAAAAAAAAAAAAAAAAGCTCTTAGTCTCATTCCTTTCTCTCCATGAAGAAAAGCTCAAATATTTGATTACTGGAGTTTCCTACATGCATTTGAATAAACTGATTTTCCAATGAGAAAAAAAAAGTTTAAAAACCACTGCTCTGCACATGCACTTGAAGTTGCAACTTAAATTTTAAGCATAAGAGCTTATTCAGGCATGGCATCCTGTGGGTCAATATGGAAGCCTATAGGTAATTATCCTACAGGAAGGTTCACTATTGGGAAAATTATTTTTGAAGCTCAAGCTCTACAACAAAAATTATAGAGCATTTAAGGAGGACAAATGCTGCAAAAACACCCCACAGCAATAATCTGAAGACTTTACATCAATGTAACGGAGATATTACATGTATTTTAAATTGCTAATTAGTGAAGACATCCAAGAAGACACAATTAGATGCATTAACAAAAATGATTGGTTTTTAAAAGAACTAATGTGAAGTCCAGTGAAAAATAGTCATTAAAAATTAGAACTCAGTAGACTATACATAGTAGAATGAACAGAAAATTTGTACTTGGAACAAAAGACTGAGAAAATCTTTCAAAATGCATCATAGAGAGATAAAATACTAGAAAAAGTAAAGAAAAATTTAGGAGACATTGAAGATAGAAAGAGAAGTCTTGAGTCCATCTAGAGGTAGTCCTTGAAGATATGAATAGAAAGGATTGAAGTAAAAAGGTAATATATATTTGTTTTCTTGAGATAAATGAAAATATGTATCCTCAAGTTGAACTGGTTCATCAAGCAAGACTGAACAATAAAGAAAGGAAAGAAAAAGGAAGGAAGGTAGGAAGGAAAGAAGGGAGGGAGGAAGGACAAAGGGGGCCTAGAAATATTATAGTAAACTGCAGAATTTTAGGAAAAATCTTAAAGAAAAAAGACATGTAATCTAAAGAGAAATTAAAATTTTGTTACATATATATTTATGGTCTCTATCTCCAAATTCACTCTTCATTACCTGCTATTTAGAAACAGAGATGGACCCTTTTAATATTTTTCTTGGCCAGTTGACATAATGCTGAGCTTTGTTGGTAAAAAGCACTGGAGAGACATGGGATGAAATAGAAGTTTTGCTTCCCAGTTCAATGTCTTGTCAGGTTCCTGCAGTACAGCCCAGGTCCTGCAATACAGAGGGCTTCCCCAGAAAGTGGCTCCTGTAACAGCTGCAGCTTCCCCAGATCCCAGCGTCTGCAGTGCAGTGCAGGTAGCTTCTTCAGTGTTGTACTTCTACATTACAGATAGCTTCACCAGCACCGAGCTTCTGCAGTATCCCGTTGTCAGCTACACCCAACAGCCAACAGCTTCCCTTGGCAAGCCTCTTGGGTCATGCCAAGTTAGAGAACAATTCACATGACTATTCTCACTTCTGTTAGCCCTGCAAAGTTTAAGATCCCCAAGATCACCCTCACTTCTTATACCAATTGCAAGTTTGGGGAGCTCTAAGACCACTTTTAGATTTGATAATTCACCAGAAGTACTCACAGAACTCACTCAAAGCTATTATACTCACAGTTATGGCCTATTACAACAAAAGGATACTGATTAAAATCTACCAAGGGAAGAGATGCATGGGGCAGATTCCAGGAGAGTTCCAAACACAGATCTTCCAGGGTCTTCTCCCAGTAAAGTCATGGTCAGTGTTAACTTCTTTCAGCAATGATATGCAACAATATGCTATGAGTATTGCCAATCAGGGAAGTTCACCCAAGCTTTGGTGCCCAGAGATTTTACTGGGTCACACAGACATAGTTGATCATCTGTGTGGCTGACCTTGGGCATGGAGGTTGAACTGATAACACATGGCCATCACACTTGGCTTCACACTTTGTTACCATCCAATATGGTAACAAAGATACTCTTGTCAGACAGGGCATTTCAAAGTCTTAAAGAATATATACCAAGAACCAAGGGCAAAGGCCAGACCACACTGCCACATTGATGGTTTCATTGCAGATTGCAACTGATGACATAATTCCCTATGAACAGCTTTCTTCAGCATCCTAGAAGGTGGATTTCCAGAAAGTTCCACCAGTGTGGCACCATGAAAACCTCTCTGGCATTCAGCAGTTGTGTACATTTCAGCAAAGTTCTGAATGTCAGCCCTGGCATTAGAAACCACTTCTTACATTTGTAGAAACCACTTCTTACATTTGCTATTTCTAGACTTTTTATACTTTGCTTTTCTTCTCATTATCTCATTCCTTGATATTCCAATCCCCTGTCAAAATTAATGATTCTTTATATTAAACTTTGTCTATTCAAATTACTGTGTGGGTTCTGGACCCTGATGATATAGGAAGTACTGATTAAGTACAGACTTTATGTCTATAATGAAAGTTTCCAGAAGAGAGTGGAAAATATTATCAAAATGCTACTTAAAATTAGCCATCAACATCAAATTCTATGCCAAGAAAAATTATATTTTGAGAATGAATAAAAATATTTTTTGACAAAGACTAGAAATTTTTATTAAAAATAGACTCTTATTGAATGAACTACTAAAGATCTTACATCTATAATAAGGAAAATAAAGCCAAAGGGAAGACTATGCTGCAAGTTACAGAAGTAAACAGAGAGACAATTTTATATTGTTGGTATATATAAATCTCTCTCTCTGTGTGTGTGTGTGTGTGTGTGTGTGTGTGAAAATAAGCTGGAACTAAAGTTATAAAACATCTGATTCTAAAATTCATATGGTAATATAAAGGACAAAGAATAGCCAAAACAATGTTGAAACGCAAGAACAACATTGAATGGCTAACAACTGATTTCAAGACTTATTATAAGGTCATGGTAATAAAATAGCATGGTATTGGCAAAAGATAGAAAAAGATGAATGGAACAGAATTGAGAGTTCAAAAGTATGCTTACACATTTCTGGACAATTTATTTTTAACAAGAGTAAAAAGTCAAATCAGTAGAGAAAGAATAGTCATCTGACTATATGTGACATATTTGTGTAGCAATGTAAAAAATTAACCTCAATTTATACCTCACACCACATTCAAAAATTAGCTCAAAATGGATAAGAGAGATGAAAAACAGGGGAAAAAAGCAGGCATAAGCCCTAAAATACTAACATTTACCAATGTAAGTCATCTAAATATAGCAATTAAAAGACAGATTGATGGAGATTAGAGTGACATGGCTCACTTATATGTTGTCTCTAAGAAACTCACTTCAAATATAACAATATAGGTAGGTTTAAAAGTAAAGAATGCAAAAAGACATATCACACAAACATTAATCAAAGGAAAGTAGGAGGGTCTATAATAATACCAGATAAAGGAGACTCAGAGCAAGAAAATTATCAAATACAGAGAGAGACAGGATATATAATAAAAGTGTTAATCCACTGAGAACACAACAATCTTTAATCTCTATGCACCAAAAATAGAGCTGTAAAGTAATCTGAAGTAAAAAGTGATGGAACTGGAAAGGAGAAAGACTAAAGTTTACAATTATAGTTAGAGACTTCAACACCCTTCATTCTTGACAGAATAAATAGACATATAAACAGCAAGAATATGAACAGCTCAACAATACCAACAAACAACAGGATCTAATTGACACTTATAGAACATTCTACCCAATAACAGCAAAATATGCATTCTTTTCAAGTCCCATGGAACATATATCAAGATAGAACATATGCTGGATCATCAAACAAATCTCAAGGGGTGTGCTCTCCAACTATCACAGAATCAAACTAGAAATCAGTGACATAAAGAAAACAGGAAACAAACACCACACACTCAGTAATCCCTGGGTCAAAGAGGAAGTCTCAAGGGAAATAAAATACTTTGAACAGAAGAAAATGAAAGTACTAGTCACCACAGTGTGCAGAACACAGCTAAAGTAGCACTGAGAGGAAAATTTATAGCACTGAATGCATACATTAGACAAAAAGAGAAGTCTCAAATCAATCATCTAGTCTTCCACCTCAAGAACCTAGAAAAAGAAGAACAAAATAAAGCAAGAAAAAGAAAGGAAATAACAAAAATAAGAATAGAAATCAATAAAATTTATAGCAGAAAAATAGTAGAAAATCAGTGAAACAGATAAATGGTTCTTTGAAAAGGACAATAAATAGACCAACTTCTACCAAGACTGACAAAGAAAGAGACAATACACAAGTTAACAATTTTAGGAATGAAACAGGGTATCATTGCAGATTCTGCAGAGGTCAAAAGGACGAGGAAGGAAGGTTATGAACAACTCCACACACATAAATTTGACAACTTAGACAAAATAAACCAATTCCTCAAAAAATACTAACTGCTCTAATTTAAATAGTCCTATTCAGGAAATTTAATATGTAATTCATCAATTAATTAATTCAATTTTCATATAAAAAATTAGACAAATATGACATTATTTTTAATGACTTTTCATCTTTTTATTTACTTGCTTGTGTATTTGTTTTTGCCAATAATTCTCATAGCTTGGGACACTAGGAAACAGTAACAGTTTACACAAACATTACCTGGGATGCACTGAGTTCAATTATATTATTTCAAATAATACCCTTCTCTACCTATATAGAGGTGGTGACCGTGTGAAATAAAAAGCCCGCCTCAAAAAGAGCAGAATTCTCCAAAAGACAGTGTGAAGTCTCTTATGGGTTCATTCCTTTGATCTTGCTTTAAAAAACCATCCACTACACTTTGTTTCTTATGGTTGCTTCCTTTCAAATAAACTGGCAGATACCCTTTCCACCCCCATTCACGGTGAGACCGAGCTTTCACAGAAGCCTATTATCTGGAAGCCTCCTTGTCCGTGCCACAGTAAACACCTGGAACGGATTTTCATCGTCTCCAGGCTGAGGAAAAACGGTCAACAATAACAGCGAAGTTTGAAGTTTTTAAAAGTCTTTTAAAGTTACAGGCAACCACGTTTTGACTGGTTCCTAAAACAAAAACGTAACAGCAACCCACACATCCTTTCATATATTCTGGCAAGAATAGCAGAAACAAAATGTCATGCACTTAACCAGTATGTGGAAGCCTAGAATGTAAATATGAGAAGTGTAAGAATTGTATGGCTTTCAAACCATAGGAGATAAGTAATATCTTTGTAATGTGAAGAGAACCGTTTTCATTATCATGGGGCCTTGACAAGTAGCTTCCCACGCAGCTCATCACACCGAAGGCCACTAATACTGCCAGAATACTGGTTCTGTTCATGCTTTTGTTATGTCTGAAGGGAGAATTTTATGCAGTGGGTGAAATGAACGCGCTGACAAACTGATAGGTCTCTGAAATGGCTACTGATAAAAAAAACAGGTTTGATAAACAGATTCTCAGCTTTCTGCTTCTACATTGTTTGGGGAACACTTATTTTTCACCGTGATAGGAATCACTGTCATCTGTATGTCGTTCCTCATAAAGCCACACTCCCATTTTACTCTCGCCAAATCATGACTTCTGGCTTCAGTTTGTCCTGCAAAAGATAACGCCTTCCACATATCCTAAGCTTGCTCAGGTTTAGTCCCCCTCATCCTTAAATACCAATTTTAAGGATGGAGCAGGGGCAGATATGACAGCCTATAATTGAGCAATGCCTAATTATTTACAAACCGCTTTCATGTGCACTATCCTGTCTTATCCCTCTTCCATCTGTGAACTGGGGACTATTCCCTAATTTAACAGATGAGGAAACTAAGAGTGGAGATGTTGCGCCCCTTCCCTAAAATGCCATGTCTCCTTCTGTGTCTTCTGTTTTTTGCTTGGTTTTGTTTTCCTTGTTTTTATAGGGAGTGGCCTGGCTCTAATGGGAACCTAGAAACTTCATAGGTTCAGCTCAGCCAAGCTGTTACCCCACTGTCTTCCTTGGTTTTCTTGAATCTAATGTTTTCAACATATCACCTTTTGATCTCATGACCCCACTTCTCCTTTCATTACAGACCTGGTCTATATAGCAATCCCTATCGCACCAGAAACTCTGGATACATGTTTGTTGAAAGGGAGAAAAGAATGGATAGATGAATGTATATGTATTATAGGTGGTTTATGTATTTATTCAGATGCTCATATCAAGTGTTCTTACTCTGATTCAGTAATTACTTTTTGTCCTTAAGGCATTATTGTAGGGGTCAGTGCAATTATATGGTGAATGTTTACAGGATAACATAGAATGTTACCAAATAAAACATCATCATTTTATATAGCAAAATTTTTTCCTCTACTTTGCCAAAAATCATAGTTCAGAGTAAAAAGGGGCCTGGAATTCTTATTTATTTTGCATTATGGAAGTCAAACAGAATATAAATCATGCGAATGCACAGACACGCATGCAACTCCAACTATCCTATGTACTTTCCCATTTTCCTTTCTGAAATTGTTTCTGTCAATATTTTGATTTAGATCCAAACAAAAAAGGAGAAAGAGAAAGATTTAATCAGAAGATTGTCAAATGCCTGCATATGCCTAAGAATTAGTAGATATTATAGCATTTGAAGTCTGATATGTATAATTCTTGGAGATGCATCATTTATAGGTGTTATTTTTTCTAGAGACTTAGTTACAGGAATTCTAGATACAATTTCGTATTTTTCAGCAATTATCTATCTGTGTTGTGTATGTGTGTGTGCATAACATATATGTGTTTGTGATATATGAATAAACAAATAGGATGAATAAATAATAATTAATTTGACCAGAAATGAATAAAGCCTATGAAGAGTTAATTTTGGATTACTCTCTGAAACAGAATGAGTCAGAACAGGGTATTTAACATCATGTTCCCTATCAAGCAGGGGACTGATTAAATGTTTCATTTTTCAACCAGTTTAATCTGCGTATTTTTATAGTGATTGGATTCTGAAAATCAAATGATCTCTTCCTCCTTTTCTCCTCAACACTGTCTCATAGAGCTGTGTGATTCTTATCCTACAGAAAGGAATTAATTCTGGATTTCAGAGGAAAGGGGGCAATTTGGTAAAAAAAAAAAAAAAAAAAGGATTCTGTTTCTTATCCATAAACTGAGAGTGAGAAAGTAATTTGGGAAAGGTGCTAAGGGACAAGTCAGTTGCACTGAGGCATTTTCAGTGAGTATGAATTAGAAATTGAAATTAGAAGTAAAAATAGATCATTGGTACATTAAAGGGGAAAAAGGAATATAGGTATTTGGTTGTGGTTTACTTTTTGAAAAACTATTACATGAAAATCCAAAATGTAAAACAGAAAAAAAAATGCAGAGATTTACTTGGCATTGGGAAATACCACTTTATAAATATCACAATGAGGTCATGAGCACAATGATTTATCAGAAGTCAAACTGAATAAATAAATCAACAAATATTCCTTGAGCTTTTACTATAAGTAATTATTAAATAATAAATTGAATGATGCATGTGCACACACATGCCAAAAAAATATATTTGAAACATCAGTTAATTTTTTGGGGTTTAACCACATTTTTGTTTAGCTTAGATTTTGTATAATAACTATGACAAAGATAATAATAATCCCTTTTTTTTTGTCTGCTATGTATGTTTTGTACTTTATATGCTTCATTTAGTTCCTAGCTATCAATTCATCCTTACTTTATAGATGAGAAAATGCAGAAATTTAAGACTCTCATCTAAGTTCACTTGACATCAGATTTAGGCTTGAAACCATGTTGTTCTGACCTGCTTTGAAAACCGGAGTCTCTGTCCAATATTGTGTTTCCTCTCCTTGGAGGAAGTGTTATTACTACCAGACTTTGGTGGCAAAGTTATATGAATACTAGCCTTAATGGTCTAAAACAGGTATGTTGGGATCAAGTAGTAACTAGACAGATGAAATTATTTTAAAGTAAATCTAAGGAGATGCATCTAATTGCCATAATTTCCACGTTAAAAGATGATTTGCAAGTACATATTTTCTAGTTTAAGCAATACAGTGCAATAATTACTTGGATGACAAACCTCATTAAATATGCTTTAAATAACTGGATGACATTTGGCTAGCACACTATGTAATAAATGTCTTATTGAATTTAAATTAATTCCTATTTGAGCACCAAATTTAAATTACAATCTGGCTGATGAAAGAGGAAAACCTAAATTGTAATGGGCTAGCAAGCAGAGTTACTAGACAATGATAAACTCTGAAAAGTTTAAGAATTTAAGGACTATTTCCAATATATTTGGTTTACATATAAGTATATATTTGTGATGATTATGCTTAATTACTCTTTTAGAGCTAAAAAATTAGCCATCATACCTTCCTTTTCAGTAAAAACAACAACAACAACAACAACAAAAAACCTAAAAGTTAAATGACTTTTCCCAGTGTCACATAGTTAAGGAAAGAGCACATTAGGTCTATAAACAATCCTATGTATTCTCAGTTAAAGTTCCTTCCATTGTTCTGTGTAGTCTCATATATCAAGCAGGTGGGCATATAATAATTAGACATTGCCTGGTACGTAACAAACAGTATTAGTGCCCACTGGATACATTAGCCTGCATGCGAAGTTTTGCTTATTCTGGCTTCAATTTTTTAGTGTTATCTCCTGCACAAACACAGGCATCAGATGGGGTCAGAGATCCCACATTTCTAATAAGAAAGAGAAACTGATGCTACATATGAGAGGACCACTCTGAACAGCAAAGCCTTACAATTTAACCTGTGATGTCCTACGTGGCAGGCTCTGACCTCTTACCTTCCACAAGGGGTTTCCTGCCTCCACATGACCTCCAACTTGAATGCCCTCTACCTTGACCTCTTCTTATTGAAATTCCATCCATCCATCTGTCCAATTATCTAACACCATTTGTTCGTGGGTGCATTTCTTGGTCATTTCTTCATGAAAACGTTCATTCTGACCCTAGAAACTTCGTATATCTGCCTGTGGTTCACATGCAAAGTCTGCTCAGATTAGTTCCTTAGCTAATCCCCAGACTGTTCTACAAACATGAAGTTCAGATGATGTGTGATTCTCAGCCCTGGCTGCATGTTAGAGTTCTTTAAGGTATAAAATCCAGGACCCATCCTGCAGTCTGATTTAATAGCTAGCTTTGGAGTAAAGCAGGGACACTGATACTTAAAAAACAAAACAAAACAAAACAGAACTCTCACTGATTCAAATGTGAAACTAAGATTAAGATTAGTCAGTGTGATCACACTACCCTTGGTTTAGATTCCAGTCTTGGGGGCTGGAGAGACATTGTCACTGGTGGTACACCACAGCAGTTAAGGTAGGAGTCACACACTCCACAGACGTTAGAATCGCCTGTGGAGCATGTAGCACATTCAGCTGCATGCCTGGACACAGCTCCAGAGTTTACAATTTATTACATTTTCTAAGAAATCAAGACTTAAAGAAAAGAAGTTGTTAGTAAACGTTAATTTAAAAGAAAGGAAAAAGAGAAGGAAAGGACAAGACTATACCAATCCTTGCAAGAGAGCACAAAACAGTACCAGTCCCTTTCCTACATGAAGTTACTCTGTGACCCAGCAATAACTATCAGACTATGGGGTAGCTTCCAGGTTCCCTTCTGGAGTACACTGTCTCATGGAGTTAGTCACGGAACATGGATCATAGCAGTCATCTTGGAGATTTCTGTGATTTTTTCATGAAACAGATCAAGGAACAAATCCAGATGCTATAGGAAAAGAAGGGAAACTAAGATGTGAGAGCAAGAAGGTCCAGAATGTCACCTAGTTGATGGAGAGAAGGGAGCAGTGTAGGAGCTGGGAAGGAATTATTGAGCTTAGGGGAGCCAAGGAAGATAATGAGGGATGTGTGTGTGTGTGTGTGTGTAAGGCAGGCAGAAAGGCTCTATGGGGGTGCTCCAAAGGATCAGGATCCTAGACATGAGCAAACACTAACATCCTACTTCTAATGCACCAGCCACATCTAACCCTGTTATCCCTGATCAATTTCCAAGTGACAATAGACAACCTACTCCTGCTGCAATTTACACTTCTGACTAGCATAGCACTATATTATTCTGTCTTTTAAAAATAATTCTCTACATATTTTTTGCACTAAAGTGCAAGAATGAGAAAGGGTCTATGTCTCCCTCAGCTTTGGATATGTCATGGTGCTTGGTACAGTTTGTTTCATATTATTGATGACCAATAAATACTGTTCTGCACCTCTATAAACATTGCATCACTATCACTTTTGATTTAGACATCTATGCCTTTCCTTCCTTGTACTTTTTTTGGCACATGATCTTTTTAAAGACTAAAAGGCAACCATCCCAAAACTAAATAAATTTCTCTTCTTCCCATTCCTGCCTGGTAAACTCTTAGCAGATCCTTCAAAATATTTGTCCTCTTCTGTGAAGCCATTTCTAACATCTGAGTTAATATCTCCTCTTCGTGTACCATAGTTAGAACTTGGGTATGTTTCTATTGGTGGGATATCAATTTTATTTTAATTATTTGATTATATGTCAATGTCTTGTTACGCTGTCATCAGTTTCTGGGGGTAAAGGGACCACTTCATTCACCACTGCATCACCAGCACCTGGTGAGATTCCTGGAACATGGTAGGTACTCACAAGTGTCTATTGAATTGAAATAAGTATCTTTGTATAAAACACACACCCAGCTCTGTGCATTGTATGTAATGGATGCTTCACTACAATTTATTATGTGAAGCTTGGAAAAAAGGTAAAAGGAAGTTTTAGTGATCACTAGAAAACAACTTACCCTTAATTAAGCACATGCTTTCCTGTGTTGCTCATGTTCATTTTTGCTACATAAATAATAGAACTTTGGTTTTGCTCTTAAATCTCTGCACTAATGAGAAAATGGGACTATCTCCCTATACTGCAGTTACTATAGTGATAAGATTCACAAGAAAAAAATCCTCCTTAATCAGCCAGGACATGAGCTAAGATGCATTTGCATCTATTAACTTTGGGTTAAGTTCTTTTTGCATTACTAGACAGGTGGCAACTGCTTTTGTGCTCCTCTGAATATGAACAGTTTCTAAAATTTAAATTTCAATTGATGTTTCAGTCTTCCTGGGTGACAGGCAGTTAACAGAAAGAAGAGTTCACTTGCCAAAGGGTGATGGATTCAAGGAAGCTATGAAACATCTTTAAGAAGACATGGCCATTTTCCATGTCATTAGATAACTCCCTACTGCCAACAAGCATTACTTCCATCTTGCTTAGAATGGGTTGCCGACCATTTTCTTTCATCAAGATTATTCTCTCAAACAGACATAGTAACGTGAATCTATGTGTAAAGGAGAAATATTGAGTGGAATACAGATGAAGTTATAACCAGCAATGCCCCCAAATATCTGTCTTAAATACTCTCTTAAACATTAGTTTTCAGGGCTGGTCTTAAGAGAAGGTGATTTGGTTACCTAAGTAGAGTAAATTCTGCATAGAAGGGAAGACACCTTTCCTCTCCAGTCTCTTTGTACCATATGCATAGTTCATACTCAATCCCCATTTAAAAAGTGAATGGGTCTGGAAGAGGAGACAAATTAAGCCTCATCGATATTTTATACTTTCTTTAGGAATTACTCTATCACACAATTTTATGAGAAGTACTTTTGGTGATAAATGTATGAAGATCACACAATCTCATCAAATTCCCAGTGTGAACGAAAAGTACTGCGACCCATATCAGTAAACAAAGAATGCTGAAGCCATCAAGTCATCAGCAGCTGCCGCCACCCCTCAGTGAAGACAGGCCTGCAGCCCAGCCTCTGCAGCCACTCTCAATGGTGCACCCTGAGGGGACTCAGAATGAGAAAGGACAGGATACTGGCCCTAGATAGTTAAGTGCTTGTCAAAGGAATGAATTCAATGAGCCCAAATGTTTGCTTCCTCCCATACAAAGAAGAGCACTAAATTCTTTAACTTGAGATGCCTGGTTTTCTTTAGTTAACAAGTAATGTTCCAACTATCTGGTTTTTGTTTTAAAGCTCCTATATATCCTAGCTCCCCCCTACCTCTTCGGAGCAGTCCCCTAGAGCGATCTGAGAGGCTGTCATCCCTGCTCAAGTCCTCCCACTAAATAAAACATAAGTCTCAACTTTTAAGCTGTGCATTTACTTCAGTCGACACCAGCAAAATGAGCTGAAATGGACATGCTCTTGCAAAGAGGAGGAGGGCGGGGTGGGAATGTAGGAGGAGGGCTTTGGTAGGTTTCTGCTGTTTTGCAGTGCTCCTAGCAGCCAATCTTCTTATAAAAAAACAGTAACAGTAATGTACTAATGTGCACTTTAAAATTCATTTCCTTGGAATATATTGCTTTTTCTATAAACTAATTCCCACAGAATTCTCAGGGGGATAGATCCAAAGAACATCCCATTTGTAAAAGCTAAGTCATAATAAATAGCTTTCATTGAGTACTTACTTAGTGCCAGGCAAAGTACTTTACATGAATTATTTTATAAATGAATAGTCATATAGTTCATATAGCTCACCTGTTCTAGGTACACGCACTACATTAATGAATGGAAAAGATAATCAAAAATCCCGGTTCTTGTGGATCTTAGGCAATAAATCATAAAGTTAATACACAAGTACGTTACATAGTATGTTAGAGGTAGTAGTGCTATGGAAGAAAACCCATCATTGTAGGACAGGATAAGGATAATCAGGAGTAAAAAGGAAGATTTGACTAGAAGGTGAAAGAAGTGAGGAAGGAGCCGAGAGGACAACTGGCAGAATTGTGTGCCAGGCAGAGGGAAGGGCGAGAGCAAAGGCCTCAGGACGGGACGGACCCCGTGTGTGGGAAGATAACTAGGAGGCTAGAGCGGCTGGAGCAGGATGACCCGTGAGC
Organism: Camelus dromedarius; assembly: GCF_036321535.1. NCBI lineage: Eukaryota > Metazoa > Chordata > Mammalia > Artiodactyla > Camelidae > Camelus > Camelus dromedarius. The sequence continues at coordinate 46,896,724 of NC_087437.1, forward strand.
AAGGTGGGAAGCAGGAAAAGAGGGCAGCGGAGAAACTGAGAAGTGGAGGAGAGGGGAGACGACAGAGCGCTGCACTGGCCTTTGTAAGTAGGGGCTGTGCTTTTCCTCTGATGCATATGGAGAACTTGAAGAGTTTTGAGCAGACACATTAGCATGAACCGTCTTAAGTTTTATAGGACCTGTAAGGGAGTGAGAGGTGATGACTTCTCGGGCCAGGGTGATAGCAGGGGACATGCTTGGATTCTGGTTCTATTTGAAAGTGGAACCAACATGATCTCCTGGTGGATGCAGGATAAGAGACCACAAGAAGATGATGTCAGGGCCTGAGCACCTAGAGGGAGGAGTCTCTATTGATTAGGTGGAAGTCTGCAAGTTTGGGATAAAAATGAGAGTCAGGGCTGGGCTTGATGAGCTTGAGCTGCCTGCTATACATCCAAATGGATGTGTTCAGCTGGCTGGTGAATATCTAGGCTGGGAGTTCAGGAGAGGCTTGGGTTGGAAACAGAAATTTGTGCTATTTTGCTTTTGAATGGCGTGCGTACACCTGAGGTGAGGGCAGACACAGAAGAGGGCTGAGCACTGAGCCGTGGGCCCTCTGTGGTCAAGAAGACAAGGAGGGGTCAGCCCAAGAGACTGAGAGAAGAGATACCCAGTGAGGTAAGAGGAGAACCAGGAATGTGTGGTGTCCTCAGAGCCTTGTGAAGAAAGTATATTAAGGAGAATGGAGAAATCAATCTGTTAAAAGCTGTTTTTGAAAACGAAGAAACGACCTTTGTCTTTGGCAACATGGAGGTAATAAATGTCATTATTGAGAGCAGATTTGATAGAGCGGAGGAAGAAAGCCTCACTGGAGGGCTGTAAGAGAATTCTTCCTACGTTTACGGCCCATATAGTATGCATTAAATAAAGATCTTCTTGGAATTGAAGTAGGAGGAATATTCAGAAAGTGTTTCATTTATCCTGGTGTAGAGATCTGATCTACATATTGTATGTGAAACATTGTAACTTACTGGTTAAGGGAATGAGTTTCAGAGGGACTCACTACCAGGCTTCCCCCCTGGAATGTCACCACTGTCTCCTAGCTAACAAACAGGTAGATTGGAATCTACCTTAATCTGGCCAACATGCTGCATGACGCCAGACTCCTCCCATAAACATTAGCTCTAGGCAGTAGCCCACGGGCAGTGTAAGGTTTCTCTTTTGTGTGCATGCATTCAGATTTACATGACAACCCTTTGCATACATGATGAAATTTACACAATAGTGCCCATGCCTGTGGATATTTAATATAAAGGAAAAGGTGACCTGGGGTAGAGTTTTAGGAAAGCAGAAGTCATGAAGATTGACAGAAGGAGTTTGTGCCTAAAACAGTTCAAGTGCATATGCATATTAAAAAGCAACTACATTCAGAAGTCACCATATGTATGCTTTTGCACAATCTAAAAAATCTGTCTCATAGCAGTCTGCATATTAGTTGTCTGTGAGCTTAGGTTAAGCATTCAAAGAGAGTCTTCACATCCATTCCCAACTCTCTGTCCAGTATCACAATGAAAATGATGCTACTGAGATGTGATACACTTACAATGGATATAAAGTAATTTAACAGGTTATGCACCAAAGCAAAGTACTAATATTCATCTCATTCCTTTCAAATTCCAATTTCAATTATACTTTAAAATACACGTTTTTATTACAAATATCTCCCTGCCTAAGGATCTGGGGCCTCTGACTTGATCAACATCAGGGTCTTTCTGCATGAAAATGGTCCTTGAAAACTGCATTTTTTTCTCTATAAAAGGAAAAGTATCTTCCTCCTCAAAGCAAGGCTTTGGAAGACAGGTCAATAGATCAATCCCAGCCACATGCAATCTTCATTTATCCTTGCCAGTAACCCTGGGTTCAAGGCTATCCAAAGATTGCCAGACTGATTTGGTGAATCTCTGTCAAGGGAGAGATTACGATTTTTACAGTTCAGCTGAAAAACAAGCCAAGTTTATTATCTATCCTGCTAGGTAACAAACTGTAATATTCATCTCTCTTGTTTTCAATCCCTCTGTGCTGTTTTGAGTGAAACTGGTAACAAATTTCTGCCACCTGACAGTTCCTGAGGACTTCTAAGTTAATTAAACCTGCCTTTAAGTGAAATCCGTCACCATATTACAGGGTTGGAAATTTACAGAGCCATGGCATAGACATCAGGCTGAAGCCATGTCTTCTGAACTTTGGCTATTGCTTCTGCCGTAATAGGAGGGGGAAATTAACAGTAATTACAGTTTAAATTAGTTGTATAGTACTGTGTGCATCTCATGAGTGCATTAGTTCTGAGTAGGCAAAGAGAGCAGAGCCACTCAGAAAATAGGATAGTTTTCAGGTAAGGTGGGCTTATCCTGATTCATGTGGCTAGGGGGAAGCAAATAAGGCAAGAGACTCTTTCACGGGTAAAATATGTTTATTAAAAATTAACTTAGTAGATTGTTTTGCAGTTGGTCTGGTTCTCACCTGCAGGCTCTATGTACAATGGGAACAGAAAGCTCTGTCAAGTAAACTGAAAAAGTGTATGAGACATCTGAATTTTATACATTTTAAGGTAGGAGAGAGAGAAGAGAGTATTAGGACCTTTTAGTCCAAACGTCTCATTTTGCAGGATACTGAGGCCTGAATACTGAATTCATTCAACTATTGGTTTCTGGAAATATTCTATTTTTTGGTGTCACTGAGAGAATAACAGAGCCCTGACAAATCCATTACTTCTTAGAGAAGGAATTAGAAAAGCTTTTCCCTGTTATTCTAATCCACAAAGTCTTGGTATTATTTTGAATTCTTGGACCTCAAAGAAGTATTTGCTTCCATACATTTTGTTGGCTTTGAAAACTCTTTATATGCCAATGACTTGAAAATCGCTACCTCCGGCCCCAATACTGCCTTTGAGCTTCCATCCTGAAGACTTAACTTGGCTTTGCTGCTTAGAAGCTTCACAGGCATCTCAAACTTCACATCTCCCCAAAATGAGCTCCCCTTACTCCACTCAAATCTAGTCCACTCCCAATAGTTCCTATTTTGGGAAAATGGCACCTCCATTTACCCAGTTCTTCTACCCAAAGGTTTTTAGAGAATGGCCTCTCCCTTTTGGAGAATGAGTTGACAGAACACAGACCTTCTTGGTTAACAGCTCTCAGAGAATCATGAATCATTATGTCCAGTTTCTGTAAAACAAAATAATGGTAAGTAGATTTATCCACATCAGAGCAATATTAAGTCATAACAGATGGTCTTGGTATTTCACGTTTTTCTTTTGCAATCAGACATTTCCTCTTCAGATGATCTAAAACCTTCATATCTGATACCTCTTCTTATATGTTTATTCTACTTCTTTCCCAGTTAAGGGCCTGAATCTTCCTTTCTCTCAAAATGTATCTACTTGTGTGAGAGTTTGTTGTATGAATATATATATATATATACATATTCCCCTCCTAGACAGTAATCCATAAGCCACTTACAGTGCCCTGCTTGATTTTCAGGGACTTTGCAGGCCAGAGTGACAATACTTTTATGTAGTGTGTAGGTGGCATATTATACATTCCTTTAATTCAAGTAATGGAAAGATCAGTCTAACTATACAGATAAAAGTGAAACTTGATAAGTGCTTCAAAGCCACAAAAAAATTTTTAGAATGATCAGAGTACTCAACTCATCCGATTTTATGTACCAAGAGACAAGCCTTAAAGGAAATAAGCCATTTATGTACCACCACTTCAAACTTTCTGCTCAATCTCTAGGTGATCTTTGTATTAAGCAGTCATGCTCATATTCACCCAAGGATCATAAGAAACCATTTAACACACAGAGGTTGAGGAAGCAAATACCAAATCTGGGCTTCAGGAGAAGAAGTATTTCAGGTCAACATTTTTGTGGTGGAGAAAAACAAGGCATTAAAAAGTGTGGAGGTGATTAGTGTTTCTGTTTTGAACCTCATGCTGTAAGACTTTCTAAACTTCACGTGGGTGGAAAAAGCTGAGGTTCAGGCTGAACAGGAACTGCGATTCTCTGCAATCCTGCGCAAGAACATCTTGTTTCTCATTTCAGAATTTGGTAAACAAGTTTGCTCCTGCATTAAATAGACCCTGGTGACAGTGCCTTGCAGGAATTCTGCTGCAGATGTTTGAACACACACAAGACCTTCAAAGTCATACATAAAGCACACTCCCTCAGAAACTAATAACCGTGTATTACTTAGAATCATGTCCTGCTTCTTATTTCAATCTTCCTGGACTATTGCAAGAGATGGGTGACTTTCCATGTTTACCTTGGAGAGAAGCAGAACAAAGGTGAAGAGGAAACTAAGCTGAGTCTTAGCTTTGAAACTGCCACCTAGAAATTGTTCCCTAGAAGCCAACTAAGTACCTTAGATTTAAGTTGTTCCCCACAATAATCAGTTCAAAATGAAAGTGTTGGTCAACATTCTAATTGCTCTGTTTATATTTTGCCAGATAACAGGTTTGATTAAAAATAAGGAGCAGCAAAATTAGCAACTATATGTTGAGTGACATAGTTTTCCAAGGAACACTCTTGGCATCTTAAACACATTATTTCATTTAACCCTCAGAATAACTTTACAGCATAAATGACAATGAAATTTCAGAATTTGAGGCAGTAAGGATACAGTGCTATTTCATAAATATGTGCTCAACTTTTAAGAAGGCTCTTTAAATTTTTACTTGGAATAAATATTTTATAAAGTAGAAAGGCCTACACACAAAGAGAACATTGTTTTATCACTAAAATATTTCACACTAATTTCATTTCACAACAGTTGAAATGAAATTATAGTAGGATGCTCTGTTTTATCTCAAAGAAATTTCTGAAAGCACAAAATATCATGAACAGTTTAATAACTATCTCATGATGCTGATTTATGAGAAAAAAAAGTGGAAAAATTTCACCCCAAACTGCCTTATTTTTCCCTGATATTTTTTTATCTTTAGTTATGTATTAGATGTTTTTATATGGAAATGAGGTAATAACTCATGAGATTTATCTCATTCAATGGTAGAAAGTAAATAACAACTCATATAAGTTTTAGAAAGTATGGAAATAGGAAATATGGCTTTACTCAGGACTATTTATAGACAAGAACATGAATAAGTCATATTCAGCCTTTTTTTTAATAGGAATAGGTTGTGTTCACAGGAAAGAAAGGTAACAGAAGACTTCAAGGGTCAGAGCTCTAGAGAAAGACCAAAAAAAGAATGGTACTATCTCGTGTGTGAGTGTGTGTGTGTGTGTGTGTGTGTATTCAATATTCGTATTATTAAGGAGTGTAAATCTTGGGAGTTGGAGAGATTGGTATAAACTCCAGAGCACCTTTTTTGGACATTGTCTCCCCTCAAGGCTTTCCACTATGTTTATGAAATGTGTGTATTCAGATAATTTTTTTCAATTATTTTTCAAATATATGTATTAATTGTGGGAGTATGTATTAGAAAAAAGAAAAACTAATTCATTAGTAATTTTCCATCTGTTAATAACACGAGTTAGTATTTTGCTATATTCCCTTCCAGTGTTATACTTTCCCTAATAGTAAATAGCAAGTTGATAGGTAATCTCTTATGTTTATAAATATTCATTTTAAAATCTTTTAATGGTTTCAATTTTAGTATATGAGTGAACTTTAATTTACCAATTTAATCCTCTGTATTTCAAATCTTTTTTATCCTATAAAATTTTTCTGATAGCTAAATTTTCTTGCATAGCCACATTAATTTCCTTAGGATAAATACAAGATTCAACTTTACTTAGTCTGAGTATATGTACACATTAAGGTTTTGTGGTTTTGTTATCTATTGGAAATTATCATCTCAAAGTGCCCAAGCCATGAACTCTCCCCACACTGGTACTGATCATCATTTTATCTAAATTCCTCATATTGGTAAAATGAAACAGGATAGCACTTGTTTGGGTGGCAGTTTACATTAACACAGATAGTTTTCATGAACCAGTGAATATTTGTCAATGATCTGAGAGACAAAAACACATCATACAGTATATGGACTGCAACTCGAGTTGTGTTTTATCACTTTTACAGGACAACAACATTCTGTCTGTGTTGTGACAGAAAAAGGAAGTACGTGAGACTAGAACAGGGGGCAGCAAACTTTTCTGCAGGGGACCAAATGAATATTTTAGGCTTCAGAGGACATACGATTTCTCTCACTCCTACTCAACTCTACTGTTGTCCTGTGAAAAAGGTCATGGGCGGCATGTAAATGAATGGGCATGGCTGTGTTCTGATAAAATTTTATTTACAAAAAGATGCTACAGGCTCATTTGGCCAGCAAGTCACAGGTGCTGATCTCTGCAATGGAATACGGGACTCCTCAGCTCCAGAAGATGAATCTCAGGATGATGGATGACCCAGCAAAATGAAACTCAAGAGAATTACATTCTTCATTATGAGACTGTTTCTCTGGAGGTCTAGTCTCACCAACCTAGAAGGAAACACGATGTCTCACCTTCTGCTCTCATTAGTTAGCTCTCCGCTGAACTCCACCTGGACAGCTCCTCTGGGACTCAACCGTCTAGAACAAGCACCTTTAAACAAGAAGCTTTAAAAAAAAAAAATCCGGAGTCCATGCCCACTTTCTGATACACCCGTATCCTGTACCCTCGCTTGCACACACACCTAATTTTGAGATCTCCAGCTCTTTCAATAGCCTTAGTTTTAGAATCCTTCCAACTTTGCTGTTTTATCTCGTATTTCCTGTGTATTGTCCTCTACTTTATTTTTTAAATGCCTGTCTTTTAAAATTTTACCATTCCACATAACATAATAACCTGCCAACACAAATTTTTGTAGAATTTAATTGAATGTAAAAAATTAGTAAGTTCACATATTTCCAGGTTAACTGAGGAATAAGTTTTTTTTCACTCTTTCTACAAGCATGGCTATGGAACCCTTGTGTGTGAGATTCACTGCCACCTGTATGGGTGGCATAGAAGTCTAGGACTCAGGCCTGTACTTTGAAAGTGAGAGGAGGGTCAAATAAACTAATGGTCAGAGGAGAATGTAAGTGCCATGATATAAATGTACACAAAAGCAAAAGGAAGGTGCATAATTAACTCAAACTGGGAATTTGGGAACATTTCCTAGAGGAGATGCTTAATAGGACTCTTGAAGAATGAGTCAGATTTAGGGGGAAGGGACTTCCAAGCAAAGGGAAAACTAAACCCAAAGTCCTGGGAATAGTAGAGAGAACGGGCCTATTGTGGGAATGGATGCTGATGATAAATCTGAAGCCAAGAGCTGCAGATGGAGCAGTAGGGGGCAGCCAACCAGAGAGGGCAGTAGTCCATCTCTGTCAGCCTGAGGGATTTCTACTTCACCCCAAAGACCGCAGAGCTTTTTCAACTAACCTAATTAGGAAAATAAAAAAGAACTTAAGACCTTATGCTTAATTGACAGAAATGGGCCAAGAGCCAGAAGTAAATTGGCTCCGCACGAGTCTCGGGATGCTATTGTTCTGCTGAGCCTGTATCACAGAAAGCTCTTCAAATCAAAGTGAACAGGGATGATTTCCTGAAGTTTTGAGTTCCCTCAGCAAACTACTACCAGCTCAAATATTTACCATCTATCTCCCCATTGGGCTGTGAGCTCTTTCAGGGCCGGGACCAGGCCTGACTCTGAAAAGGCATCTATTGATTGGATGCTTTGCATCTTTCACTATTGTTTCAAGATTTTTCTTCGTCTCTCTCCATACCTCCCTCTACTCAGCAGCATTCTCGACTTCCTCCACAAGTTCTTCTTAAGTACAAAAAGTAAGTGAAATAAAATAATAGGGGGATAGGTTATAGAGGAGAATTACAAAGGTGTAGTGATCGAACGGCCATCTAACTTTGCATGTGAGAAATTTCATCCAGTGGTGTTGGGTGTTGGGTGTTGGGTACTTGTCAATGTCCCATGGCCAGATACAACAGTCGTGACACTTACCATATTGGACACCAGACACTATGCATAACATCATCTCATTTAACCCTACAACAATCCTGGCAAGGTAGAGACTATTGCTCTTATTTTACAAATAATAAAAGTGTGTCATGGAGAAGTTAAGTAATTGATCGAGGTTCACAGAGCTATCAAAGAGCGGAGCCAGGGCTTAAACCCAGTCCTTCTCTGATTCACGTGTCCCTTCTTTAAAGGGGTGCTACTCATGGTGTGGTTGGTGGGCTGACAACACAGGCATCATCAGAAGGCTTGTTGGAGACTTAGTGTCTCAAGCCCAACCCCAAATGTAATGAATCAGAATCTATAGTTTCACAAGATCCCCAGGTGACTTCATCTGCTCATTAAAACTTGAGAAACACTGTTTCTAAACCACCATACTACACAACTGGAGTTCTTCACTAAAAATGCTGAATTAAGGAATGTATATCATAATCAAAATTTATAATGTTTTATATTTTTATCTGGGTAGTGGTTACACAGATATAGATATGTGTGCATATATATATATTGGTCAATTTATGCACTCTTTATCATATGTATATCTAAATAAAAATAATAGATCTGTCAGCATATTTATCAATTCAACAACTCCTTTCAGAGCATGTACGCTGAAAGAGTTCTGTGCTGGACACTGAGGATTGAGCACTAAAGAAAGAGAGGGAGGGAGGGAAGGAGAGCGAGAGAGAGAGAAATATTGAGAAAAAAGATTCCTTTGCACACAGAATGTATTGTCAGGAAATGGAGATAGGTACACACAAACTATCACAAAGCGAGCTTCCAATTATAATTGGACTAAGTGCTGTGAGAGGAAAGAACATACATGCAATATGTAACTAGAAAGTCTAATTTAAATTGAGAGAGTCAGAAAAGGTCTAAAGGTCTCAATGAAGAAATGACAAACTGAGATCTAAAATATACGCAAGGATTTTCTTGATGAATAGTCTAGGAAATAATTTTTCACAGAAGGCATGGCATGTTTTACAGGTGCTGAGTTGGGAGGAGGTGCAGGGCATCTGTGAACACAGAATAGGGCCTTGATATGCGAAGTACAGCAAAGAAGAAGAAGAATGGGCAGAGCTGACACTCAAAAGGCAGGTGGGGGACCAGCACGTACAAATATTTGACGATCATCATCACAAGAAGTTTAAGGACTTTTTCTGAACTTAGTGGACGCTACTGGACATTTTTAAAGCTAGAAAGTAATATATAATTAACAGTTTAAAAAATTCATTCTGGCTGCTGACTGGAGAATATTTTGGAGGAAAAACAATAATGGAGTGGGACAAGCAATTATGAAGCCACACCGTATTCTAAGCAACATTAGTAGTGGCTTGGATTAGGGTGTTTGACACAGAGATGGAAAAAACTAGGTGAATTCAAAATATATTTTGGAGGTATGCTCAGTAGCTCTTGGTGACTGAACATGGGTGGTATAGGGAAACATAAGAGTGACAGAGCCCAACTTTTCTAGAGTGTGTTGGGAGTGTGTGAGGGGTGGAGAGTACAATTTTAGTTTGAGATATGTTAAATTTGACATGCTCTTAAGAAATCTAAGTGGGAAGCCAAGTAGACAGTTGTATATACAAGTTTGGAGCTCAGAAAGGAAATCTGAATTGGAATATGAATTTTCAAGTCATTAGCTTAGGGAGGGGGGTCATGAAGTGAAAACTGAAGAGGGGCCAAAATCAGTACATGGGTAGAAGTAGCTACCGGCTAACCTTTAAAACATGTTAGCTACCTGGTGCACAGAGCCCGAGATGTATGAATTAAACTGTTAACTAAAACTCTAAAGCCAACAACTTGACCCAGTATCAAAAGTCAAAATCTGAATCTAGGGAGAGCCTACACATAGAATCTCTGGACTGGAAGCTTCTTGAGGACAGGCAGCCCTACAATTCCCTGCACACTTCCTTGCATATGGTAAGCTCTCAGTAAATGTTAACTAAATAAGTAAACCAAGAAATCTGTCAACATGCAACACAGTACGCTGGCAAACTGAAACCTGTAAGATGGGCTATTATCCTGGTATTGCTACTAATTTGGGGCAAGTCACTTAAAATATCTGAGTCTCAGTCTCCACATTTGGAATATGTTGGAAATAAACCAGATAAACTCTGAGAGCCTGTCCAGTTACAAGATTCTATGGCTTAACAATATCCTGCATGAATAATGCTGCACCACATTTGCTCTCCTCCAAAAATCCCTAGAACATGAGGAGGGCAGACACAAACTGGGATATAGGAGATAGAGTGTCTCAGAGCTGTCTAATCTACTTAGGGAATAGGTGGCAAAGGATCAGATTCCAGCCACCCAGCAGCCTAGTTGTCTTTCAAAGGTCCATTAAATAGCAAGTGGGAAGTTACTGTCTGGGCAGTCAGGTTCTAGGACCTGTGAAATACAGTCAATTCTCATCATTAACAGATTCCGTTTTGTATTTGCAAGTTCATCTACTCAGTAAAATGTATTTGTGACCTCAAAATCAGTGCGTACAAGATATTGAGGTCATTTGCTGATGGGCTTAGAGCAGTGAAAAATTTGATTCACTTAACAAGCACGTCCCCAGGTGACGTGGGACAGGACAACACTCTGCCTTCTTGTTTCAGCTCTCACATTGTCTATGTAGCGCGATGTTTTTCACATCTTCGTGCTTTTCTCTTGGTTATTTTGCTGTTTAAAATGGCCCCCAAGCATAGTTCGGAACTGCTGGCTAGATTTCCTAAGCACAAAGCTGTGATGTGCCTTAGGGAGAAAATACCTGCGTTAATACTATCATTCAGGCATGACTTATAGTGCATAGTTCAATGTTAATGAATCACAACTTATATTAAATAAAGTATATTGAAACAGAGACACAAATTAAAACAAGGTTATGTACTGATCAGTTGATGAAGATACTGTGACCAGAGTCTCTCAGGAAACATAAACTTGTACTTCCCCCAAACAATTATTCAGTATCCACTAATTCAGTGTTTGCAGTGACTTTACAGAAAATAACCACCACAAATAATGAGAAGCGACACCCTGTGTGCCACACACTCATATGTGACATTTAATAGGTACAGGGAAGCCTTTCCAATTGTATTAGCACACAGTTCCCCCAGCAGTTTGCAGTTAGAGTCATGGTTTGCGTTGCTTTCCTCAAACATATGTTGAATGATTACTATGTGATATGCTCATTCAGGTCTGCGGGGACACAGTGTCATCAACACAAAGAGTGTCCCTGTCTTCAAGCACTGACTGTGTGGTACAGGACACACACAATTACTAGAAAACTAGGATAGAGCATTGTTACTGGTAAGTCCTTGAGATGGTGAGATATCAAGTGTGGCTACACCAAAGGGACATTCTTTAAGCAGCCCTGGTGATGGAGAGAAGCGATCTGTTAAAAACACTGAAAGAGGATGGGGAAGAGAAGTACATAGAGAAAACATGAAATTCCAGGATTTAACACAGATTTATTTATTTCTGAAAAGTATTTGAAGTTCTTTCTATCTCTAGGCCTCTAAACTATAGAAACTGTCACTGTGAAAACAGAAATTGGGCTTTAATCAATAATTATTCTATAAAAAATTTAAAAATTGCTTTGGAGTATTATTATAAAAATAATAATGTTTTGAAAAACACAAAGCACTCTGTGACTTACAAAGGCTTTACTGCATCAAACTAGGGTTTTTTTTTTTTAAAGGGGTTTTAGTTTTTAGAACAGTTTTAGGTTTACAGAAAAATTGAGAACATATTTCAGAGAATTTCTGTATACACCACACTCAGATTCCCCTACAATTAACATTTTAAATTACTATGGTACATTTTTTAGAATTGATTAACCAATAATGACACATTATTATTAACTGAAGTCCATAGTTTATTCATATTTCCTTAGTCTTTACCTAGTGTGTTTTTTTTGTTCAGAATCCCATCCAGGGCACTACATTACATTTAGTTTTTGTATCTCCTTAGCTCTTTTTGGCTGTAAAAGTTTCTCAGACTTTCCTTACTTTTGATGACCTCACCAGTTTTGAGGAAGGTACTGATCAGGTATTCGGTAGGACACCCCTGTGTTGAAATTTGGTGATTTTTCTCATGATAAGACTGGAGTCATCAGTTATTGGGAGGAAGACAGAGATTGTTTTATGCATTTGTAATACAGTTAAATTGTCTTGTCACACTCTGCATTCCTTCCTGACATACCCTGATTTCCTACATGATTTTTTCTTACATTGCATACATTAAGGTTCATTGTCTGTGAGGTACAGCTCTATGGGTTTTGACAAGTGCATGTCATGTATCCACTATGGCAGGATCATACGGAATGTTTTCACTGCCCTCAAAATCCCCTAGGTGTTACCTACCAATCTCTTTTCTGACTCTCCTTGAACCCTGGGAATGACTCATTATTTTTCTGTTTCTATAGTTTTGTCTTTTCCAGAATGTCATATAATTAGAGCATACAATAAGCGCAGCCTTTTCAAATTGGCTTCTCTCAATAGCAGTATACATTTAAGTTTTCTCCATGTTTTGTCATGGCTTGAAAGCTCATTTTTCCTCATCATTGAATAATAATGTCATTGTCTGGATGAACCACAGTTTGTCCATTCACCTACTGAAGGACATCAAGTTTTGGCCATTTTTAATAAAGCTTATATAAACATTTGTGTGCAGGTTTTTGTGTGGGCATTAATTTTCCATTCTTTTGGGTAACTACTAAGAAGTGTAATTGCTGGATCATATGCTACGACTATGTTTAATTTTAGAAGAAACTGCTAATCTATCTTCTAAATCAATGTTCAGAAATGAATGTTCTTGTTACCCTACATCCTTGTCAGCATTTAATATTGCAGATTTTTAAAATTTTAGCCACTTTAATAGGTAGGTAGTGTTATCTTACTATTTTAAGATTGTAACTGATTGATGACTTGATTTTGATCATCTTTTTATATGCTTATTTGCCTTCTGTATATGTTGAGTGAGATGTTTGCCCATTTCTTAATTATTTGTTTTCTTATTATTGAGTTTTAAGTATTCTTTGTATATTTTGGATAAAAATTCTTTATCAGAAGTGTGATGTACAAACATTTTCTCTCAGACTGTGTCTTGTCCTGATTTTCCTAACCATGTCTTTTATAGGACAGATATTTTAAAATTTTAATGAAGTCTAATTTATCCACTTTATCTTTCATGGATCATACTTTTGTTGTTGAACCTAAAAACTCATTGTCCAAACTCAAGTAACAGATTTTCTCCTTTTTTACTTCTAGAAGTTTTATAGTATTGACTTTTGTATTTAGGACTATGGTATTTTGAGTTAATTTCTGTGAAAGATGTAAGGTCTGTGTCAGGGTTCTTTGCTTTGGGTTTTGTTTGTTTGTATGTTTGTTTGTTTGTTTGTTTGTTTGTTTGGTGTGGACATCCAATTGTTCCAGCATCATTTATTTTCTTTCCATTGAATTGTTTTTGCCCCTTTTTCAGAGAAGCTGAATGTATCTGTGTGGGCTTACTTTGGGACTTTCTATTTTCTTCCATTAGTCTATTTATCTCCTCTTCTGACAATAGCATGCTGTCTTAATCATTGCTGCTCTGTGCTAAGTTTTGAAGTCAGATGAAGTCAGATAGTATCTGCCCTCCAGCTTTGTTCTTCTTCAGGACTCTGTTGTCTATTCTGGATCTTTTACCTCTCCATACAAACTTTAGGACAAGTTTGTCAATATCCACAAACTAGCTTTCTGGAATTTTGATTGGGAAAGTATTAATACATCAAGTTGGAAAGAAATGGCACCTTGAAGATATCAGGTTTTCCTAATCAGGAATACAGAAAATCTGTCTATTTATTTAGATCTTTGGCTTTTTTTTTCATCAGAGTTTTATAGTTTTTAACATATAGATCCTGCACATATTTTGTTAGATTTAAACCTGAGGGTTTTTTTTTTTTTTTTGGAGCTATTGTAAATTCTAATGTATTTGTAATTTCAAATTTCTAATGGTTTATAGAAAAACAATTAGCTTTTGTATATTAAACTTATATCCCACAACCTCTATAATCACTTAGTTACAGGAGTTTTTTGGTCAGTTCTTTGAAATTTTCTGCACAATCTGTCATCTGTGAAGAAATGCAATTTTCTTTCTTTCTTTCTAATCTATATACCTTTTATTTTTGTTTTTTGTCTTTTGTGCTAGACACAACTTATAGTGTGATGTTGAATAAGAATGGTGAGGGAGGGCTCAAAATAGTGATTTTTATTATTTGTAGCTGGAGAGCCAGAATCCATTTCAGATTTAAATTTTGAAAGATGTCATTTTAAACAATTATTTTAATAAGGGCTTTACTGTTGCCAATCACTCAACATATCTTATTTCTTATATTTCTAATAAAAATTTATTTCTGAAATAATTTTTCTTTTCTTTTGTGAAACATTTTCCACCTATGTGAATTTTTAGAAAAATGCTTTAGCTTCACTTGCAAGTCTATTCTGCTCTGATGAATTTCTTTGTAGTAACTATCAATTATGCCCAAGTGTTTTTAAAAAGTCTGCTGATAAAATGATTTATGATCTTGTTACTAGATGGTATATGTGAGACTGGTATTGGTGCAAAAAAGTAATGAAGAGATCAAGGTATTTGGAGGCATTTAAATGTTTTAGGAGGAAACTAAGGTACAGATTCCAAGTCTTTGTTTTCCTATAAAAAAGTGGGTTGGTGGGGGCAGGGTATAGCTCAGTGGTAGAGTGCATGCTTAGCATGCATGAGGTCCTGGGTTCAATCCCCAGTACCTCCACTAAAATCAATCAATCAATCAATCAACCTAATTACTTCCACCTCCTCCAAAAAAAAGATAAACAAAATAAAAATAATTTTTTAAAAAAAGTGGGTTGGCCACCAATTAAATGGAATATAATATTAACCTATACAGAACACAATATTCCACAGCCATTTAAAAAGTTATGTACTGCATGTTTAGTCTAGGGTAGTATCAGTACACTGATTATAAACTCTAATCAAAAACAAAGATTTTTTGTTTTTCTTAAAGACCTAAATTGTCTTTAAGAAATAAACAGAGACAAAAATCTAGCTACATATGAATTGAAAAAGCAACCTGACATGATGGTTCTTTCCTGTTAGTCTGTAGCTTTATATATAAAAAAAGGATACAGCAGTTGCCATGGCAAACTTCTGGCTCTGCTGAATATGGGAAGCTGGTGTATAAGCCTAGGATTTGATGAAACTATGTAATTTTGAAACGAATAGGCGTATTTACATAGCCATTCACCTTGTGCTGGTTTAGATTCTAGAATGTACAGCTGTTACATTTAACACAGGAGAACTGACATTTGAATTTAAGAAACTAAATATTCTTAAAATCACAGACTTAATTTTTAATACCATGAATCTAGAATTCTAATATTTTAGGGCACATAAATTATTGAGCAAGAAGTTAAGGAAATTATCTATGTCTTTTCTAGAAGCTAATTTTATAAAAGCCATCATCATATTAATAAAAATATAATGCTTTCTCTGCACTTGCATCATAGATTATAAAATGTTTCAAGTCTCTTTCAGTAACATGAGGTACATTGCATATATATCCACAGCTATCCTATTGGGATAACTTTTTAAGTTTTTTGGCCATAGGAATTCATTTGTATTCATCTCAATATTCAAAAGTATAATAAATGCATGGTATTCCTGTTGATGACATATACTCCATAAAAGTTTAATTGTCAGTCTGCATTAATTAAGCCTGAATTAATGAACACTTTCAAAGTTTTGCAACAGTTGAATCACCAGTTCCCATCAAGCATGACTGAAGCAGAATTAGCTCATTCTAAATACTAAAATTACACACACACACACACACACAAAAGCAAGAAGAGAGATACACAGAACCTCAGTCAATTATAATACTGAGTAAGCTGACTGCATTGACAGAAAGGCCAAATTCCAGGTAGAATTTAAATCTAAGATCAATATCCTTTGCTTTTAACTCTGTTGTAAGTAGACTAATTTTTTCCCCCAATTTTCATCATTATGCAAAAGTCTTGAACATGGTAGCATGAAACTTGTCTATACTACACCATGCTGGGAAAGGTGTCTGCATTCAGGGTTGAATTTCTGGGCTTGATGGGGTTCAGGATACACCACCCCAAAATATGGCAACTTGGCATATTGAATATTATAAGCTGAAGGAATCTGAGAAATCGTGTGTACTGGGAAGACTTTCTGATCTTTCCCTGAAGTAGATCATAAAATCCTCACGTGAGAGGTGCCCTTCTTATCTCTGGGGAAAGGGCACATCCTCATCTCCAAGGTGCCGAGAGGAAGTTGAACAAACAGGCCTTGCTGTTTCCCCCGGTTTACTGCACTTAACTCACACCCTTTTTTATTTGTCCTATCACATTTCCCCACAAATTTCCACTCTTCATCAAATCTAACATAAAAACATTCAGGCTTAACCTATTCTTCTGGTCTTCATTTCCTTATGAAGCCTCCCATATCACATAAAATTTATATTAAATAAATTTGTCCTCTTTCCTCTTGTTAAACTGACTTTTGTTAGAGGGACTCCAGCTGAGAACTTAGCAAAGTGGAAGAAACAGATATTTTTCTCCACTATGGGATCTAAAGTGAACTCATATAGTAGCACTAATACCCTCTTCTCATTTAACTCCAGTGCTGATGCTTAAAGGAAAACATGGTCCCCCTTTCCAGAGGCATCAGAAGTGAGATTTAAAAGGGTGCAATGACTCATCCAAGTCACCAAAGGCAAATCCAGGAAGCAGATGTGACATTTCTGATTCTAAATTTAATCGTCTCCCTCCCAGTGGACAACAAATACTGGCTTTGAGTAACATAGAAAGGATGATTGAGAATCAAAGTCATCCATGCAGCCTACTGTCCACATTAACATGACTTTACTGTCTCACTGCCCTCATCAACGAAACTTTCGTATTCTAGCAGACTCTTCCTCACGAAGATAAAAGTTGGAAAATTTCTTTATTGCTCATTCCAGGAACTTCAAGTTTTCAGTAGAAAGCCTCAAACAATAGTTTGCACTCCAAAGCTCTGAGTTACTGCATCTTAGCATCAAAACCCTCCTCTTCCTACGTCTACCATTTCTAAATATTAATCGTGATCTTTACCCAGTCCTAATGAAACATCCGTCCCCCACAGCCCTACTCCACACTGAAAGACAAGTCTTTCAATACGATTTCAGAATAATGCACCAGACTCCAGAACCTCAACAAAGAGCTCAGTGCTGTTCTTCTCCAACATGAGATGCTACTAAGATTGTTAAGGTAGTGTTAGCCCTTACCGTGATACACAGTAAACAACTTCGTCTTATCAGCAGGTTATTTTGGTGATATTTGGGGAAGCTAGCTTTGACAGATAGGGGAAGTTAACTCAGATTAAACCAGAAGAAAACATAGGTTTATTTCAGACAACTAAATTTGAGTTCCAGGTATAACTTACAGACAGAAATGGTTATTTGCCTTTCAATACGAACTCAAGAATGACCCTCTCTGAGAGCTTCCTCTAATCCCCTACTCCAAATCTGAAGTTAGTATCTGAGGGACCAGAGAACCCTATGCACACCCCATCATATCACTTGACAAAGAATCTGTGTGTTTTGGTATCATTTATGAGGCATAAAAATAAAATAAAACTTTATTACTCCTACCCAAGTTCTGAACTGGACTATCACCATTAACACTGAGGCTACCTGAGGCAGGCTCCTGTCCCGTCTCATTCTGCTGTTTCTCCCAGCCCCTACTGATAACAGTGTCCTGTTTTGTGATTAAGAGCTATTTTTTAACACAAAATTTAAAATACTTCACATATATCTATGTCTGCCTATATAATATGGTTTTAAATTCACTTTCAGCCTGTAGAAAATGGAATTAGACGTTTTCCCTCCCTTTTACACTGACTGTGATGTTGCCAATATATTTACCTGAGTTGTTGATAACTATAGTACTTTCACTTTTATTGTTTCCGTAGTATTTTCCACATATGACAGAGGAGAAAACAATTTTAATTAAGTTTGAGGTGATTACCCTAGAAAGACAGAAATTCTTCAAAGGGAGGGGAAAAAAAAAATCTCCTTACTTTTCTTCAGAATGACACCGTGATTGACCTTTGTTGATTATAAAAGGAGAAACCCCTGTGCAAGATCAGGAAAGGGGAGACTGAGAAAAAAGGGCTATTTTGCCTTCCTTGTACTGGGATGGGGTGGGGGGGCTGGGGGCCAAGAGCTGGGGAGGGACCGCACCTTGGGGGAGAGGAAGCCCCCAGCACTAAGCTGCAGGCCGAGCCCTGCGGAGAATGACACCAATGGGAAAGCACCTACAGAGCAACCGGTAGCTCACTGCGTCCTCTTCTGGTTTTCTGTAGCCCCCTCCCCGCTGTACTAGTACTTGCATAAAAGTCCACTACTGGCAAGAGCCCATGTTTGTAGGGCTCGGGGGAATGAAACAGGAGAGGTGAGGCAGTGATGATCACTAGGACGGAGCTGTGTGGAGACAGGACAGCAGCATCAGGAGGAACGTGAGGTCATCAACACTAGGCGGGAATTTGGAGTGAGTACTCACCTGGTATATGAAAGAGCC
Source organism: Camelus dromedarius (assembly GCF_036321535.1). Classification (NCBI taxonomy): domain Eukaryota; kingdom Metazoa; phylum Chordata; class Mammalia; order Artiodactyla; family Camelidae; genus Camelus; species Camelus dromedarius. The sequence goes on from NC_087437.1 coordinate 46,915,321, forward strand.
CTGGGACTGCTCAAAATTGGGGTATGGGGGGGCTACATGCTGTGGGATGAGGGCCACAGCTATATTGTCTAGAGATTAAAGGAAAGTGTGGGTGGGACCCCAAAGGCTGGAGGAATTAGGGACTGACAATTCCACAGTGAATTGAAATTACTGGGTTTTCTATCTTCCCCACTGGACCTCTAAGGTCTGGTTTATGCTTTCTCTCTCCTGTCTCTGTGTTGACATATCATGAATGAATGAATGAATGAATGAGATAATAAATAACCTTTGGAATAGAAGTAAAGACTCCAGAAAGATCAAATCTGAAGATACAGATATGGAGGTCATCTACTTCGAATTTAAAATGAGTTGCAGAAAAAAGAGAAAAGGCCATACAGAGAAGAAGGAGGCCTTCATGTTGGGGAATAGCCCTATTATGTTAGGGAGTGAAAGATTCAGTTCTCTGCTGTTGCATGCAGAATCCATCAGTTCTGCTCATTTTACCGTCAGGCTGATGCTTGCCCTAACCTCTGCCTCATGGAAACTGTTTGCATCGAGTCATTCTCCACTGAACAGATTTTTTTGGTTGCCGTGGTAAGATAGGGAAGAAATATCTGAATCCAAGTGGAGCTGCTAACTACCCATTATAATTTTGGTAACTTTACTGTGTCGTCCTGTGACTGAACTTGAAGGTTACTAGTCCCAAACAGGGTTTGAGTTTCTTTGAAGAGTTTTGATTTTGTATCTGTTCTTAAACTTTGTTGTCTCTAGGTCTCCTATTTATTTTGCTTCCTGAAAGAGGATTTATGATGTAATCTCTGTGATTATTCTACCTGGCCAGTGTCCAATTCCAAGTGGAATATTCAAAATTGAAGACATATTAGAGGAATAATTATATGTTACAGAGAATAAAATATCTGCTCTCTTGCTCTCTGAAGAAACAAATACTCATCTCCTAAGGGACAAAATAATCAGAATGTTCTCTAGAATATAATCAGCTTAAAACCTTGCATCCAGACTTGGCACAGAGGAAATCGCCTCTGGTCCTGCTCCCTAAGTGTGGTCTGTGGGCACCGGTATCACCTGGGAGCTTGTTAGAGCTATTGACTCCCAGATCCCATTGCAGACCTACTGAATCAGGATCCTCCTCTTTATAAAATTCCCAGGTGATTAGTAAGCACACAGATTTTCAGAAGCATTATTACAGAGTAGCAAAGAGCAACCCCATTGCCTGACTCGGGGACAATGAGCACTTCTGCAAGACCCAAGGCAAGGGGGGGTCACCTAACCCTCTCCTACCTCCTCAACATGAGAATAGTTCAGCTTTGGTCTGATTTTTTTAAGTGTTGATGTTCCATGTTAAACATTAAAAATGTAGTATCTTGCTTAGAGAAAATATGAAAACCATTGCTGTGTGGCAAACAGAACTATGGTAAGTTCAAAAGTAGCCTAGAGTGTTTTCTATCCTGCAGGCTGGGACTCCTAGTGGGTAGATCCATAGAGATATAGATATAGATACATACACCTATTCTGTCTGGAGCTGCAATTCTTGATATTTTACACTAATTATATGTAAATGCTATTAAAATTAGTGAAACACATTCATTTAAAAGTAGAAATTTAAAAAGGACAAAAAGGGAGGCTAATAAAAGCTTGATAATGGTCAGCAAATGGAGGAACAGAGAAGGAAGAACACTAACCCAAAACTAAATCGTAGAAACTAGAAGAAGAAAGGTTTTCTCACTTGTGGATGGTAAGCGGCAGTAAACATTCGGAGAAGAGGAGCAGGAAAAAATGTGTTTGAGGAGATGTTGCAATGTGACTTCCAGGCACTTCTTTATCTGTCAGGTTATTTGTCTGTCACAGGAAGCAGTTAGGTGGGTTATGTCATTTCATAGCCATAATAACATTCTGAGCCAAACCAGCTGCCTCGGCCTGTTGCTGTGACCTCAAATGCAACAGATGAGGGCTGAGAAAGGAACACTGGATTCGGCAATTAGGCCGTTATTGGTGACCGTGGAGAGAGTGGCTTTAATTGAGTGTTAAGGCTGAACACCAGACTGCTCCTGGGTGCGAAAGGGAAGCGAGCAGGATGGCAAATTTAGATGCTCTTTCACGCTAAAGAAAAGTTTTCTGTGAGAGAGAGGGAAAAAGAAGTAATTTGAAGAGGTACCAGGTTTAGGGATGAATTTTTCTTTTTAAGGTGGTAGAAAACAAAGCAAAATTTTTAATTGATGAAAACAAAACAATTTTAAACTGAGGACATTTTCCCCCTCAATTAAAAAAAAAATTAAATGGAGGAAAACTTTGAGGAAAAACATTTAAAAAAAAACCCAGAAAGATTGAGAGGTGAAAAATAAGGGAGTTTATGATGGAACTAGTTCCTATAGGAACATCAAGGAGGTGGGTGGAAAGAACATGATCATTTCTACTCTTTTCCATGAATGACAACTATTTTATATGAAAAAACTTTAATGTATAGTGAAGTTGAAAGAATTTTTTCAGTGAATATCTATATACTCACCACTATTCCTACCATGAACATTTTACCCTGTTATTTACATGTCTACCCAACTTTCTACCCCTCAATTCTTTCATTTATTTTTGATGAATTTCAACGTAAATTGTTTTCCACTAAAATCTGTATCATGACTTGAACTGACTAGAGTTCGTCATTTGTTTACAACATTTCTCTTTGGGGTAAAATTTATATGCCATGAAATGAAAAATCTCACATGTATGTTTGCCGAGTCTTGACAAATGTGTATGTCTGTATGACCCAAACCCTGTCAAGATACAGACCCTTCCCATCACTCCAGGAAGTTTCTTCATGTCTATTCCCAGTCAGTCCTCACCCACACACTCCCAGAGTCAACCACTGCTGTGATGTTCTGATGTTTTTTTCAAGTAGATTATATCTGCCTATTCTAGAACTTCATATAAACGGGACAGTACAGTATCGATGGATTTGCCCAGGCCCTCGTTGATGAACGTTTTCAACGGTCATGCACACTGCTGGATGGATCTGTAGAATATTCCTCCTTATTGCTGAGTAGTATTCCATTGTTTAGCCATCCAGCCCGTAACTAGTACAACTAAAGCTGCTGTCAATGTTTTTGTAAAAGGTTTTTGTTTTTTTTGTTTTTTGGAAACATACATTTTCGTGTATCTTGGATAAATATTTAAGAGCAGAATTCCTGGGTTTTGTGGTAGTGGTATGTTCAAAGAAACTGGCAAACTCTTCTCCAAAGTAATTGTACCATTTTACACTCTCACCAATAATGTTCAAGAGCTCCACTTTCTCCAGAGCCTCTCTCTTATCGGACACTTTTGGTCTTGCTATTCTGCTGGGTGTATAGTAGTGTCCCACTGTGCTAACAACTGGGGGTGGGGGGGTGTTTATTTTGAGGTATCAGAAGGTAACCACCCATTACACTCATCTAAAACAATATTATAGCACTTTTAACAGAAGATTGCAATTGCTAGTCTGTAAATTTGTCTCTTCACCTAGCATAAACTCCTTACAGACAGGGGCCGTGTTTCAGTATTCTTTATTTTTGCACTAGCATTTAGCCCAGTGACTGTGTTCAATAAATGCTGGTTTAATTTAATTGAATCAAACGTGTTCCTGCTGGCAATTCTATCAGTGGCAAAGTCAGCATGGAAGCTTCTCTTTCCTCTTCTCTTCGTTTTTTAGGGGCTCAGTTGGCCAGTGGCAGTATGAGTACACAGAAGAATGACAGTCACAGTGGGGAAAAACAGCAGGCCTGTTCCCACTGAAGACAGACACAGGCAGGCAGCCTACTCTGCCTAATACTTAGACATATATCGCAGAGTGAAAACTTGCCTATGAGATGAAAGTTTCGAGTTGTCCTTATCAATTTTATTTCATCCATCTGGCCTTCTGCTAATAGATACTACAGACAACTATATGTGGACAATAATCAGAAAGTAAAACACAACTTCCAGGGAATAACAAAGGGTATTTTATTTCCTGAAGAACAGCATGAAGCTGTATGCTAAAGGCTGTTTTATTCGTATGCAGTAATCCCCAAGAAACGTAATGAAATTCTTGAAGCATATTATTGCTCTAGTGACATATTAAACACACACACAAAAAAACAATACAGCTTTGGCTCAGAAGCATCCTAAGACAGTCATGTCCCATGCTTCTAAATTCATCCCTATCGGACTGAAGCATTTTTTGTCAATTCACTTCCAAGAGCACTTGGATGAATAGCAAACTTCATATAAAGGTATAAAATGATAAATACAAAATGATTTGTGAAATTATAATAAGTCAAGAAATTACCTTGCTATAATAATGAAATGCATGGTATGCCAGAAACATTTTCAAGGAAAAATATTATTGGCATCATACCAAAACACTTCTAGTTTACTTTATATTAAAACAGTATTTTTCAAGTATTTCCTAGATATTAACATATAGCCATGTACCAATATCTTATATATGCCTTTCAGAATATGATGTTCAAGAAAGAAGCAACTTTGCCTATCAGAGTGTTTTTGATGTTTCTTCTCATTCCTCTGCTAAGATCTGAAAGATGTATCTCTAAATCAGGAAAGGGGGGATGGAAATGAAAAAATGTTGAATGCCTACTGTGGCAGGGTCTGTTAGCTGTCCACAAAATTTTTTTCTTTCTGGAATGGTCTCTATGAGACTGTTGATGAGACAGAGGCTATACTTGGTAGCTCTCCTTGCATCTAAGAATAAACAGGTACGGATTCTCAGCAGAGGAATGTGAACAAAAGTGATGTGCACTATCTCCAGGCCAAGACTTTTAAAAAGAAGATAAGGCTTCTCCGTTGTCTTCTTTTCCATAGACCTGCGTGCAGGGGATTCTGAGGTCCTAGGATTGTATAGTTACAGGGTGGAAGAAGCAAAGTTCCCAAATCACATGGAGAGGAAATCAGCCTCCTTACCAGGAACACTTGCAGTGGACGGTTCCAGGAGTGAGGACTTTTATTTAGTTAAACTGCTCCTGAAGCTTTGCTGATTATAAAGCCAGTGACCTCATTGTCTCCAATAATTTTACCAAGTGCACACAGCTAGGGAAAAAAGGGGGCAGCGCCTAGGATTTTGTCCCAGATTTGCCTGGCTCCAAAACCCAGACTCTACCAATCCACCCCATGTATCCTTGTAAGTTGTAACATAAACTTTTCACAAGCATAAGGAGTTTTAGAGAGATAAATAAATCCAAACTGGCTAATTTTATAAAAGAAAATTGTGGTAAGCAATTTAGCTAAGGTCACATAGGTCTTTAAAGCAACAAATTTGGGAAAAGTAGATCCAATATTCTTTTTGCTGTATCATAATATAGAAGTGAGCAATATTTATTAAAAGAACGCTCAACTCATAACATATGTCAGTGAATGCAAGGAGCCAATCCTCATTGTATTTAGAATTTATCCCTTACTTCATTGCAAACACTTTGCCATTGTTTACTCATTTAGGCCAGGAGGCGCTGTGTATTTATACTTTCTCTACTTGTTTATCTTGTGTCTTCTGTTTTGTGTATTTGCAAATCTTCTGCTCATTTGAATCAGTTACTTTTTGCCATTATGTTTTCATAATGTCATGCATAAAATACTGTCAAGTAAAAACAAAGCTCTTCAACACAGAATCATAAATTATAGACACTAGAAAAAAGTTTATAGTTCTCATAAACTTCTTATTTTACAGATCAGGAAACTGAAGCTTAAGGGATTTGAAATCATTTTTCCAGATGTATAAAACTAATTATTAACAAAGCTGAAACTATATAATGAATAATATCTGCCTTTTTTTTAACTTTACATTCCGAAGTGAAATATCAAATACTAATTTTAGAAACTTTTTTGATAACATAAATACACTGAAGTCAAAATCTAAAAATTAGGGGAAATAATAGGGCATTACTTTTCAATTTAGATATTCCTCATGATAAGGAGAAAGCCATGGTAATCAAAGAAAATGTGAGAAAAAATTATGTAAAACTGGCATTAATATTCACTAATAAATGTTTAGTGTGAAACTAGTTCCATTACTAACATTTCCAGTAACAACTATCTCTCTTACATTCATGATTCTGTTGTGCTTCAAGTCTTTACAAAGTTGCTACAAGAAGACTTTGTTCTAGCTATTAGAAAATATAAGCCTCATTATTTTTTTCTTTTTCCTCACACAGTTCACCATGAAGTATCAACAGAAAACACTGTCAGAAAGAACGAAACCTCCCACAAGACTCTTGCTCGATGTGCAATTACCAAAAAATTGGTAGAATCTATGAACAACATTTGTTTCCAATTTCAATTTAAGGAAACAGGATGTGAAATAATAAATCATTAGTCTCCATAAGCATCTTGCTGGATGGACGCCAGCATGACGAGTCCTGGAGCACTCAGTTAGCCCGAAGCTTCGGCTGTGCGGGATTCACATCAGCTCCCCAACAGTGGGTGTTTGATGGGAAAAGTCTTTCCAGGGGCTTCTGAAAACTCCACTGCTAAAGTGCCAGGGGTGTAATAAAAGCATGTATTGGTCTTCCAGACTGAAAGTGAGCAGTTATTTTCATACGACTTTTGAAAGCCTGACAGATAACGAAGAAACAGAAGCAACCATAAGAGGTCTATGATGGGGCATGGAAAATTGGAATAGAAGAGCTGAGAAAGATTTCAAGACAAAAAGGGGCGTGAACTATAAAACTGACTATCACAGTCAGACACATCTCTCTTTGCAACTCACTGAGTTTGGTGAACCTAAAGGTGTATGTTGAAAGGCACTGTTTTTGGTATGCCTTGTTTAAGAAAATAGAGAAACTTAAGTACAAAAAGGTGTAATAGCAGATACAATTAAGACTATGAGAGTCCAGTTGAGCTGGGAAGGAGAGAATCCTTAATGAAACCTTGCTCTAACTTTATAAGGCCAGAATTTGATAATTTAACAGGGAACAACATACCCAAAGTACTGGGGTCAAATGATTTGTTTGTGATCTATGCTGCAAAGGTAAGGATCTGTTATCTAATTTTACTTTTCTTTGTACTGCATTTATGAAGAAAGTTACTTTTCAGTCATAGCTGAAGACAGAAACTTTTAAGTAGGACCTCAGAGAACACTGAGCTGCACTACCTTCCCCCAAAGGACAAAGATTTTGGGTAGAATCAGGGTATCTGCTGGATGCTCAGTAGTTACTGTTCTGGAAGAGTCAATCAGGAAAATTTGCCTTATCACATCCTCTCAGTTTTACTTACCTGAATTCAGTTACCTTCCTAAAGTACGCCCTTCTACTACTCTATATCACTACCATGCAACACTCTTATTATCACCTTAATACAAATGTTTATCCCAAGGAGCTATAGAGTCTGAAGGTCCCAATCTCTACTTTCACAGACATCCTTCCTTTAATATTCAAGTCATAAATTACTTTGTTCTAACTCACCTATAGTAGCCGGGTCTTTTTTAAAGAAAGAGAAGATCTGAAGTTGTATGAGGGAGGTATCTGGGCATTTAGACATCTGAGTCCAGCTGCCAGTGACTATAAAAGGAGCAGGTATAAGGGTTTCCAAAACTTTAAAAACAATGTCTTGCTTATAAACTCAGCAATGAAAAGTGGTCTACCCAGATGTTTGGCTCCCAATGGTCATTTCAACACTTTAAGTCATTGTCAGCTGACTATGTAACCACCAAGAAGGCCTGACTAATCACCCGATTCTGACAGTGAGTAGGAGTGGCACAGGGAAAGCACCTGCAAGTTATCAATAAGCTCGTGCCTCCATTCATCAGACATCTAGTCTCTTTTAATAAAGACTATTAAAACAAAACAAAGCAAAACAAAACAACAACTCCGGTCTTCTCAGCTGTGCTACACAAAACACTCACTGGAAAAAAATGAAAACAAAATGATAGAAAAATATATCTAATATATCAATGATCATGAAATAACGTAATGGGAGTTGGACACTTTACAAGCATAACTGCTCGTGTGGGATGTGATTCTATGCATGTGAGAATAGAAAGTGACTGCCATTATTTTGTTAAATGCTTCAGTTAATACAACAGGATGCTTACTTTCATCTGAGCATCACGGATTGTTTTGATGCAACATGATGCTGGAACACGGATGTCAGGCAAATTATGCCTTTTAGATCTGGCCTAGGCCTTTCTAAGTTCCATGGAAATGTGGGCTGATTTTTCATTCCAAATTGGCTAGAGCAAAACAGAGAGGATTCTGAAGCAGGCGTCTTTGCAAGAAGAGTGTCTCTCACGATTTAATTTCCATAGCAATTTAAGGAAATGATGTGGGGGCGGGGACAGGCAGCGAGTTGGTAGAATAATTGCTCAGATTTGACAGGGTGTGAGAAAGCTGAAAGCACACAGTTTCGTGTGCATAATATTAACCTCCACGCATTTCCAAAATGGCCTCTTTATTCTCAAATATATTCTTAACATCTATGAATAGTTATTCTGAAGCTGAGTGGCATCATGACAGGTCAGAAAATGCCACAGGGCATAACAATATATATTTTTCAAACCCAATCTGAAGTTCCTTGTAACATCAAGTAAGGTGGTTTTAAAATATATACTGACATCTCTCAAAGATTATAAATTTGTGGTTACTTCTGCCTTCTCTTTTATTAGAAATTCAAGGTGACAATAGTCAAAATAAAATCAGACTATGGCTATACACAAAGATGAATTTTTTTACCCTGAAACATGGAATTCAAACATTTAAAAAATGGTAAGAACTTGGTTGTTAGACAGAATTCAGCCTTCTCTAAGACAGTCTGTGTCTATCAAAATGGCTGTATGTGTTATACAGAAAATATAAAGTAGAAAATATTGCAAAGATTAGCTGTGAAGCTGATTGAAGTGACTAAAGTATTATCTTTGAAATCAGATGCTTAGGGGTGTCGATCCCGGTCTGCCACTCACTCATCAGCAATGAGAACTGGGTGAATCACTTAGCCTCTTGGGATTCTGTTTGCTCACCTGGAACAGCAGTAGTAATACGACCTGATAGGATTACCATGAAAATCAGTATCAACATAAGTAAGGCTTTTCTCAGAGGACTAGAGTATCGAATGCACTTGATAAATGCTTCTTATTATGTATTATCATCTATAAAGAACCATCTACTTTTTTTCATTCTGCCTACCTTGTACTGCTTGAAAACACATTACAATTTATTAGGTGGATAAATTTGTGATTCCTATTTTCCCATCATTAAAAGAAATTGAGTTAACTTTAAGTGAAACAATGTTGACCAAATTACAGTTCTTGACTTGGTAATATGTATTTGCTGACTCACTAGCTCTTTGTGTGCTGTAAACACAACCAAGTCCTTCTGAGAATAACTTTAAACTCATTCAAAATTAGAAAAAAAGTTATTTTACCCATTATTAAATGCATATTGATTGAATGAATCTAAAGACCTTTATAAAGCAGATTCAAGGAAATAGGCTTTAAAGAAAATACAATTATAGGTGAATGACTTTTGGAATTAAATTAGGCTCAGTTTAGATCGCTCCACTCCTCTGGTTTAAATGGCTGTAGGACTCTCCATAGCATATGGAAAAGCATCCCAATTCTTACCTGGACATTCAAGTCTGCCCATAGCTTTGTCCCATTGGGCTTCCCACTTCTATTCTTGCCACATCTTTCATGTACACCAATGTCACTCAAAATGAGCTTCTCACTTTATACACAGGTTAACTTAAGACCTCTGTGGATGTGATCATTGTGTTTACGTTTTCCCAGAATCTCGTTTTCCATAATTATGCCATATCCACATGTTTGAACCATATACATTTCTAAGATACCAGTAGAAACATCACCTTTCCTACAAATCCATCCTAAATTCACATCCCTCCTCTGAAATCTTATGGAATTTCCCCATCTCTCTTTTTTGATGGATATGATTAGAGATTATATCTCTTTTCTTTGTGTTATTTTTTGATTATGAGTCTGTCTACTAAGTGACTCTTTCAGAGCAGGAACCGTGTGACCTCTCTTGATGTGAAGAGGTATTGTTATTCTCATTACCACATAGAGCTCCTGGTTCAATAAATGTTTTATTACAGATGATTGAGTGAACAAATAAAGGAATGAATGAATAGATGAATAAAAATGAGTGAATGAATAAAAAAAACTGAAAAGCCAAATAAATTACTAGAGCCAACAGAAAACAGAATTTAAAATATATATAATTCCAACGGCATTTACCTGGTTGTTTCATCCCTCAGTATGTACCCTTCTGTTCTGCTTGAATGGTGGAAATTACCATGGTCAAACTAGTTTAGTTTTGAATTTTCCTGGTTCATTGTTAGGGAGCTGTGAGATAAAGGAGGAAATAGGCACCAGCTTCTGCTGCACTGTCCGCTTGCTCTTTCCGAGTGATAAGTATCTAACTACAGACTAATTTTGCTATCTTGCTTTCTGATAACTTAATTTTTAGGGTTTTGCAGCAATGAACATTGATCTTTCCATTTAAGAGAGCATTTTGCACATCCCACCACTTAAAAAGCCTTGTTAATGACTTTTCATCGTTATAAATTGCAAAATACTTCCCAACAAAAACAGAGGAATCACTCCAGTATATTTGGATAAGAATGTGGCAGCTGCTTAACTGTATCAAATACCAAGATAAATGCATTTTTAAAATACCAAATTGTGCATAGCTGGGTACATTCTGGTAACTAGCTAATGCCTGACAAAGATCACTAAATTAGTAGATGTTGTCTATTAAAAGTCTTATCTCCAAGATGTCACTCATTTTAGTGAACTGATGAGGACTATTACCAACTAACATGTGTTAAAAGTAGTTTACAAAAGTAATGAGTCTTGGGAACCAAAGATTAAATATAAACAAAACTTTACCTGTTTACCCAACAATTTCGATGTGCAAACAGTTCTTAATGGGGGTGCTTTGAGGACTTAACAATTGTTAAAATTATCCTTTCTAAAAAAAAAAAATTTGGTTGTGCTACTTTAAAAATGTGCAATTGTCCTCATCCTTACTATGTGCCAGGCACTATTCTAATCATCTTACACCTATTAATTCACTTAATTCTTACAACCACCTATGGAATAGGTAATATTATTCCCATTTTAAGATTTGGAAACTGATACACAAAGAGGATAATTTTTTGAATCAAGTCACATGGCCAAGAAATTGTGGAGCTATTAACAATAGACATTAATTTATATTTGTTTAAAAAGTGAATAAATTTTCATTGCCGATCTAGCCTCCTGTGTTGTACCCTAGGACTCCCTCAGGCAAGATCTCTTCTTCCAGCCCAAATGCCTGTAACCCTCCGCCTTACTTCCCATACTCCCACCAAAACCTCCTCAAAAATTCTTTATCTGTACTGATAAATTTCTCCAGGGATCCCTCTCAGGATATGTGCATTCTCAAGAAAAAGAAGTGCTTGGAAATAATCAGTTTAGTTCTAAATATTAACAGATGAGGTAGGAAAAGCATCGATGATTATCCATGGGGAAGGGACATTTCCAGGGCTTCTGAAATCACACGCACAACCTAGTATCCTTGACCTAGGCATTCGGTTGGCTTAGCACCTCAGCTGTCACTGGGTCACACTCCACAGCAGGGAAACAATATTATATTAAAGGCAACATCTATTATTAAAAGGTCATTATGACAATAAGCAGTTGCATTGCCTATGTGCTTGTTTCAGACAAGGCAGTAGCCTCTGTCTAGCCCACAACTGGGTGTATGAGGCCAGGGCATGGGGGTGCCCAGAGTACACACAATTAACAACAAGAGCCCCTGCTGGTGTGGTAAACACTCATTGCAGACCCCATGCCTGGCATCTTCCTCAAAACAACTCTAAACCTGATGGGTTTAATTAATTTACCTAAGACCCACAGCTAATTTTAAGAGGCATTTAAATGTAAGTCTATCTGACTTAAATACCTATGGGAACCAAGGCTTCTTGATATCTTTCTCCAAAATCCCCTACCTTTGATACATACCAAGATACAATGATCCTAGTATGTTAAAATAGCATAATGAGTGCAACCTTGACATATTCAGTAAGTTACATAATATTGTGCAGCCATATTCAGGGCTGAAAAAAATTAATGAAAACATTTTTTATGCTAGCACCAAAAATTTCATTTGTTCCATTTCACTTTGGTTGTACTTTCAAAGTCCTCTTGAAATTTGGGGCACTCACTTGAAACTGATTTGATTATGAGATATACGGTTAATTGATTTTTGCATTTGAATTAATTGCATAAATGTTCAAAGAATTTTTAAAAAGAATTGTGCTCAGTTAAAATTGACACCATGGGAGACATCACAATTTTTAATATGAGCAGTATTATTGTGTTTCTAAAGGGATTTTCCTCCCTTCAGAACCTTTGGATATACAAGCCTGTGACAAATTCTGCTTCTCATGGTGGCTCTCAGCCAGGTAAAGCTGCATCACATGTTCTGAGGCAAATGTCTTTTTGTAGATCCATTGATTGCAATCACCAGGAGTTTGCTGAAAACTGGTATCAAATAGCTATGAAATAACAGATGCTTGTTGTATCGTTCCTCAACCGGACACCATTGTAGCTCGCAATTCTCTTTGAAATAACTATGGCATCACTCAGTCTGTGCAAACCCAGTACAGTTGCAGAGTCATCCTTAAGAACCTTTCCTGCTAATCAATTCACCCAATTCTCAAGAACAACGCATGTGACTTAAATATGAAAGGCATTATGATATCCATTTTGCAGATGAGGAAACTGAGCTTTATAAAGGCTGAACAACTTGTTCCTGACCATGGAACTAGCAAAGGAAACAAACCTACTTATTGTATAATAGGTTGGTGAACCCTGGCATATAACCATCACTGTTTAACTACTCGCAGGCCCTCGAGGAAAAAAACACAATTTGTACACATTTATAAATATTCTGGTTAAAACCTTGAAAACCCTGTGTGTGCTAAGACCATGCTCAGATGTGAGTTGGCTACTAGTGAGTGGACCTAGCTAACTGCCCAGCAGCTATGTCTCAACTTCATAGTGTATTTTTTATTGCTTACTGCTAATTTCATAAGGATCTCAATAAATCAAATACATACTTTGAGCCGTTCATTCTCCAAAAAGATAGCTATAAGGTGCCTCTGAGACAATGGCTGTACTCGACATGGGAGATGCAGTGCTGAGCAATGCTGACTCAGCCCCTGCAGCTAAGGGACAGCCACTGGGTAAGAAATCAGTAACAAAGCATAATGGTAATTGTAAGAGATGATTTTCAGGGAGCTGTGAGATCTCACCTAGGTATTGACCGGAGAATTTCTCCCTGGGAAGGCTAAGACATGAAGAATAAACAGAAGTTGGGCAGTTTAAAGAGAGGAGGGCAGAATAATGTCTTTATTTTTGGTTTTATTTTACTGCTTTTTGTGGGGAAAATTGCATAATAATAGCATTTATAAATCTAGGAATTTGTGATGGCCTTAGGATGTACCATAGTGAATGTCGAGGGTAGATTCTAGCCTGAGCTTTCCTCTACCTACTTAACTAGATTGGTTAGAACATGATGCACTTACAAAGTCAAGACTTTGATTGCATTCTTAAATGATGGTGTTTTTCCCTGTTCCCAGTACGCAATCTGTGATCATAACTCTGTCATAAGAAAGATTGCCTCAGAGAATGTGGATGGAAGGGTAAAATTTCATTGCCAATGCTGGGAAGAAATGTGTTTGAAGTACAGATGCTAGTGACATCATATACTTTTCTGTTTACCTTAAAGACATCAGCTTGTGATACAGTTTATATACATACTAGAAAGGCACAGTGAGGGTCTTTTATTTCTTTCTGTAGTGTTTGGAACAAAGAATTCGTGCTAATTTGTATTGCTTCATATAAACATTCTAATTTTTTTCAAAGTTGTCACTAAGAATTTTTGCAAGATTTTTACTATATGTGTCTGAATATCCATTAATTATGGTACTATATTTTATAAAACATCTGTTGGAAATATTATGTAGCATAGTGAAATTCTAATTGATAACATGTTTTAAAAAGTCAAATTTAAATTTAAAACTTCTTTTTTGAATAATGGACAACACCAACTCTACACCAAAGATTACATTCAGGGAAAGCAGAGTACAGTTAACACAAATCACAAAATGACATGTACAAAAGAGACAAAATTTTAAAAATATACCCCAAGTTATTAATACTGTTCAAAATAATTGACTTAAAAATCCTAAAATAACCTTTTAGTAAAAATCACAAAATGTCAAAATTGGTTGTAAGATCATTTTAAGATCAACGCTTTCATTTTATAAAGAAGAAAACTGAGGTTCATGAGTGAATGACCCAGCTAAGATCACAGTACTGGTTAGCAGTGATGTTAGGACAACTCATGTATTTTGACCCAAATCTAGTTGTTGGGAGTCACCATGCTACCAGCTTTATATTTCACATAAAGTTAAAAATATTTCCAAGCAGACTTTCAAATAATTTTGCCCCTTTGAATGCATGTCTGTGTTTGTACAGTTTGTGTACAATAGTGGAAAAAACAACCTGTAACTAAAGAAAACTCAAAGCACACTGATCATTGCTTTTGACCTTTGTCGGTACTAGGATGGTTACAAAAATGTTTGAGTCATTGTAAAGATATCTTACATCCCATCACTGAAGAATAGGAAATGGACAAAACTGATGGGAAGTCAGAGGTACCAATACTCTTAATTACTCCATATCTATCTATCTGTCTATTTGTCCATCTGTCTGTCTGCCTACATGCTATGATAAGCAGTTTGCAAGGAAGTTGAAATTACTGTCTTGCCACATGTAGAGAAACAGTTATTGTAGTTTTGTAAACTACTCAGTTTAGAAAATCAGTTCTTCTTATGACTATTATGAAAGCCAGAGGCTTATAACTTTTTTTCCATACCACATTTCAGCAAGCTATTTGGTCCATCTTTGCTGCTGCATGGAGTAAGTGGAAGTAGTTCTAAGTCACACCTCTTCAGTGCAATAAGAGGAAGGCACTGGATCTGTCCAAAGTATTGACATGTAAATTGCTTGCAATTGCTATTAGACAAAAGTCATCCTGAAAGTTGACATGAAAAAGTGAACAACAAAAACTCAAGCAAAATGGCTTCCCTGCATGTGGATAGGGAGAATCAATGGAACCTTTAACTGGCAATACTATTCTCAGAAGACCTTTCAGATAGGAGGGTAGAACACTGCACTTGTGACAAGCATGCAGCAGAAGGCTAGTCATCTGGCTGGGGGAGGGTGGGACACATGTCTGGGACAGGGGCTTTTGCTGCCCATCCAGTAGGGAGTAGGCATCGGAAAGATATAGAACAAAGTCTTAAATGAAGAGTTATGACTTAAGGGGGAGGTGAATTGAGGTTTAAGAAAACAGGAGGGTTCCTGGGGATAGAACTGCCTGAGCTGAGCCCCAGAGCAAAGTATAAGCTCAGATAGGTGGGGTTTAACTTGCTCAATCCTCACAATTTTGAGCAGAAATCATTGTGCCAACGAATGTCACCTATTCATAAATCTATCTCCATTCTACACACAAGTAACTCATGTGGATATGTGTCTGTGTGTATATTTGCACCTGGGATTATCTTTCACTTAATCTCAATTTCTTTATATTTTTTCTTTAGATTTTTGTAGGTCCCCCTTTTCTTTTATATCTGACTATAGTCACCGTCTGTAAATGCCAGTAAGAAAATTGGTTCTAAAACTATCTTGTAATTCATTTTGTGAATGGAATTTTCTTTACCCCCACTAGTTATTTAGTAAATTAAATTTGGGAACTCTGCTGATATTAAAAACTGACTGAATTTAAGATGACTACATTTAAAATTACTCTCTGCTGTGTAATGTTTACTGACCACAGTCTAACAAATACCTCAATCACATATGCCTTTAAGTAGATATCTTATTTGTAGTATATTTTTCATAGCATAACAACCAGAAACAAATAAACTAAAATACATAAGAAATAGAAAAAACATGTTTCTGGGTTTCTGAGTCATACCTTAATATGATTGCATTATATTTTTAAAAATTTGTATGCTAGGTCAAGGGTACTAAATTGTAGAAGTAACTCTTAAAGCAAGTTGGTTACACAAAGTAATATTAAGACATTTCTCCAAAGAATTCAAGGCATTTTTTTTTCACTGAACTTAACTAAGCCTTTTTAAAGAGATGTAAGAAATGAATATAAGCATTCTCATCATATGAATAAAAAGATGAAACACATAAAGTGTTTATATAGTAAGAATTCCAAATCTAGATAAATGCATAAGGCTAAACGAATTCAAAATGCAACACTCAATTGTATTTTAAACTTTTTATAACCTAAATGATTTATAAACCACTGGATCACACTGCCAGTTGAAGACAATATTATCTAAGTCTTTCCCTGCTGTAGCTCAGACTCAGTGTAAGGATAAAATGAGTGTATCCATTCAGAGTAAAACAAATACATAAAATCAAATAGAAAGATACAATTTTCCCTATTGAATTAGCAAAATATCTTTAAATCATAATAATGTAATAACATGAGAAATATATATAAATACAATCTTGATTAAAGTGTAATTGACATTTTTTTTTGAAGAGCAAGACTCTTAGCAAGTCTATAATGTTTAATCCAGTAATTTTACCTCAGGATGTATACTTAGAAAATAATTAGATATACTGACATGGATCTATATAAAAAAAAATTCACTGATGTGTTATATGATGACATAATAATAACAAAAATAGGATACAATATAGCATAGGTATGAGTTCTGTTTCTTTGGTTGCAAGCAACAGAAGCAAATGTTAGCTAATTTAAGCCAAAGATTATGATGGGAAAGAGAGAGCAGAGGAGGGGAAGGAGAAGGAAGAGGAAGAGAGGGAAGAGAAGCAGGTGGAGAAGGAGGAAGGGGAGGGGTAGCCAAAGGAAAGCTAAAGAATCAGACTCAGAAGAGGCAGTTTTGGGGACCCAGGGATTGGGAGCTAATTGTCAGTCACATCTGCTTACCACTATATGGCTCTTTTTTTTTTCTTCCTGTATTCATAGTGTCAGGAAAGAGTCAGATTGATATAGTTTGACTCAACTATATCAATAGTTGATATAATCACCTGGCTAGGGAAACTTGACTGGTAGTTCTATCAGTTCAGTGTATTATGAACAAAGATGTGTGTGTGTGTGTGTGTGTGTGTGTGTGTGTATTTTGTAATAAATATATATATATATATTATATAATGACTGGAAAAAACAAAAAATTAATAAGGGAATTGATGTGATAATACTTGTTTTCTTTTTTATTTTTTTCTATTTCCAAGTTTTGTATATTGAGTATTATTTTTTTCAGGAAAGTAACATTATTTAAAAAAAAATAGTTCATGGAACAGAGCAATGTAGGCTTAGGTAGGAATTGAGTTTATTCCTTGTTTTCCTTAAAACTCACCAATTGAGCATATTCCTGGATGTGGAAACCAGTATTTATTATATTCATTTAATGATGGAGTTTATTCTTTGGTCTAAAGTCAGTACTGCATAAAATGCATCACTAATAAATGCTTTGTCTTTTCTCTTATATGTTTCCAGGCTGTTCTTTTTTTCTTTTGTTTTTAAATGTACAATTGAAACATGATGTTTTATTTTGCAACCAGCATATTAAACGTTCATTTAAAAGTTTCACTGCTAAGTTGAGATACAATAAAGTACAGCTTTTTTTTTCCACTTTAAAATGTATCTTTTGTTAAATACCAATTGATTACTAGAATATTTCATGGAAAATAACTTTATTTTTAATTAGCCACAGGCAGTTCTTCAAATAATAATATATTTTTTTCAAGGTTAGCTTTGGGGTTGATTTTTTAGTTGACTTTGACACATTTTGATCATGATACATTTGCTTTTTTCATTAAACATGGAACAGAGCAGTCAACTCAAAAACAAATTCCAAAGGAATTTGACAGGATTTGAAAACTGTTTTTGAAGTTTATTGGAAAGAAATCTCTTAATCCAGGATCATGGCCTTAGGTGATTGTAAGAAAGATGACTAGACCATGAGGAATCTAGCCAGGGAAGTAATAAACGGGTTGTTTTTCCATCTTTTGAAGGATTGGAATGCAAGAAGAAAAAATATTTACCAGGGACAAATAATTGGAATTAATCTACGTGGAATATTTTTAAGATCTATATTTTATTTTTTAGATCTATAGAATTTGCTCAAAGTCAGGAATGTGATCATTAATAGTAGTAAGAGCTATCAGTTAAGATATTCTTAACTATTATGCACTTTTAATCATTACTTTCTTTTTAATTGTTAATCGTAGAATGATAATTCTATAATCACAATTTTTAAACATTAAAATTCTTTATGATACTAAGCAAGTGTTACGTTGGTATAGTAGAAGTATCACACAGGCCAGAAGTCCAAATAATTTTATTCTTTTTCAGTTCTACCATTTTCTGGCTTGATCACATTGGATTATTTACTTAATCTTGCTAAATAGAGTTTCCTTTAGTAAAATAAATTTAATATTGGCTGTGCCATTCACAACTCATAAGGCTAATTATGTGGATTAGATGAAATGTAAATATGAAATGCATGTAAAGCTGTAAGTTTTCATAGATGTGTAAGATGATAGTGCTGTTATTATTGTCATTATTATTATTATTATTATTATTATTACTGGAATGTAAAATAAGAAAGTTAAGCTCCCAAATTACCTTTGGTTTCTGAACTGTGGATGTTTTTCACTGCAGACTCTAGCACTTAAAACTAAAGCAAGTGTTAGTAACTGTTCTTGCTGTCTATAAAGGAAGGTGTTATGTAAATAGTACACGTTTTGATTTGTATATGTTGTTTGATTGATTTAAAAGCTTTCTTTCAAAAATCTATGACATTTAGAGCAGCTTCCTATGAATTCTTCATGATTTTCATGCTCCTGAAAGGAGACAGATTGCCAACGTTGCAACTGTTTACCTTTAGGAAAAGGCATCAGCAATTAAAACTTCTAAAAGCTGCCTCCCAACAGAAAGGACAGTGGTCTGCTCTCCATAGGCTGTTTAATTTTGCAGGGACTCCTAGAAAGGGCCTCATTTGCACTAGTGGTTTTCACGTCACAACCCATTAAGAGTTGAAATGGAGTCTGCTGATGTGTTTTCTAGGCTGCGGGACAACGCTGGGTAGCAGCAGTGAGAGCAGAGTAAGCCCTGGAGTGGAAAGACCTCCATCAAGTCAGGCTGCGTCAGGCTGAGAGATAAAACAGAGCATCTCACCTCTAGGCGGGCCCGTCTTACAGACCAGGTGGTGGCAAGTTTTTTCTGTGAAGGGCTAAATGGTAACTAGTTTAGGCTTTATAGGCGACACACAGCCTCTGTCCCATATTTATTCTCTCTCTCTCTCCAACCCACGACCCTCTCTGTGTATGTGTGTATGCTTTACAACCTTTTTAAAATACAAGAACCATTTTTAGGCAAAAGTCCTATAGAAACAGGTCATGAAAATTAACTCTCTATGTAAATCCACTATAATACCAACAAGGACAAATCAGCATTCTACCCAACAGCCAAATGGAAGAACAAGTAGAAACATCTTCTGTGCTTTTTTAATGACATTGGATGAGCCCAACACATACCATATAATAAATACAGTAGCTGTCTGGAAGCTACTAAATAAGCAGAAGAACAGAGCCAGGTCTAGGTCTGAAACTGTCTTTTAGAGTAGAATTTGGCCCGCTGGCCTATTCCATGGACCCCTGTGATAGACAAAGACATGTGTCCATGTTAAGGTGTGATTTGGTAACTCTCAAAGTATGCTGTACCCCTCCAACCTCCTCAAGCCTCCTCAAACTTCTGCTCACAGATTCATATAATTTAATAACTAGAGCTTCATACCTCTGGCTTCAGTTTCCCTTCCTAAAATGAAAATTATATTTCAGTAAAAAAATTTAAAACCTTCACCTTTACCTGTGATTTAAATGTATCCATTACATCCTTTTAAATTAACCCTGCCCATACCTCACTCTGCCCCCATACTGCCTCCCTAGTCAGGACATAAAAGCAGAGCAAGTCACATATAACTGCGAATATCCCAGACAATCACCCTGAGCCCTTTTCCTCTGCTCTCCACTGGAGCCTGGAGCTTGCCTCCTTTCTCAGGTCCTGCATCCTAAAACCTTTCTTCCTGTATCTGAAGCTCCTTTGATTCAGTCATCCTTTGTCTCCTATGTTTGCACTTTTGGTCCTTGACTACTGTCTTGTCTCCTTGTGGTTTATCTTGTCTTCTCTGGATTTGGCATCTCCTAAAGTCCTAAATGAGACTCAAAATAATAAAATCCACCTTACTGAATAATGTAAGAACTAAACGAGATCATCAAAGTTAGGGGCCAGCATATAGGCGCTAAAAAATCAGTATTTATCATTAGGATGAAAAGAATTTCAGGGTTCCAAATGTTGGTGAGATAGTGGTGGAGAGGTTGGAAGTTTTTTGCACTCACTCCTCCTCTGTTGGGATGCAAAAGCAGAGGAACAGTGCAAAAATTATTTCCATATTTTCCTCAGAAACATCTAAGCCTCTGGCTCTGTTATTCAAATTAATGTCAATAAACTCTGTACAAAGAATAGAAAAATCCTGCCTACTTGTCTAAGGAACATAAATACAAACATTTAAAGGACCTAGGGAGCAGCAGCTACAATATACTTCTATTAAATAGGTCTTTGTTACCTCTTCCAGATCCTGATTTCAATTATTTTGGATAAATATCCAGAACTAGGATTGCTGGATTATATTACAGCTCTATTTTTATTTTTATTTTTATTTTTTTTAGAAAACACCACACTGTTCTCCATAAGTGTTGCCCCATTGTGTTTCCACTAGCAGAGTACAAGGGTTCCAGTCTCTCCATATCCGCACCAACACTTACAACCTTTTGATTGTGGGTAACATTCACAATGTTATGGCCCTCTGTACGTAGTGGAAGACTGCCCAAACAATCTCAGTGATATCCGGCCCTTGAAGACTAATGAAGCCTGGAAAGAATCACACTGTTGTGGTACTGTGATAGCCAGTGCCCTGCCCCCCCACCCCCAACGAGGGTTGAATGTAAGTGTTCCCAAGACCTCTGTGGCTCCCTGCAACCTACTTTAATGCCTGGGCTTTAAGCTGGGGGAGTGTGGGCTTGCTGAAGACCAGCCCCTCACCATGAGGAGGGTTTCTTATGATTCTAGTCATCACTGGGAGGCACAAGGTGGGAGGGGGAGCAATACTGGATCACTGTGAGGAGTGTGACCCTCAAGCAACTCCTGCCCCTGCCCCTCCTCCCCATATGAACTGCATGAGAAGTCAAAAAAACTGTGTGTGGCAGGCATTTGCAAAAGAGGAGCTCTTCCTTGCAAGAGATGTTAATCTGTGATCAATAAAAGTGAAAGGGCCTCTTCCCTAATATTTAAGTGGAACCTAATAGGTAAATCTATGCACCCCTTTCTCATGTCCTGCCACAAAATGGTGAACCTCAAATATTCAGTTCACTTACTACACCCTCTGCAAAAAATACTCTTCCCTTTCTTACCCCTTTTTCTTATTTAGCTGGTTAAACATTCTCCTTTTAAAGCCCCAATTTAAACATCTCCAGTATCTGACTCTCTAAGGCAACAGTTACCCTCATTTGTATTCATATACTACCCTGCTTCTATCTCACTTTGCATTTTAGTTATCACTAACTATCTATGCTTCCCCAACATTACAAAACCCTCTGTGATCAAGACAACATATGCAATAGAGAGATTTATATTTGTGTCCTAACCTAAGGCCTGACTCATTATAGAAATGCAATATATGTTTAGCAAACAAATTAAATAATCTGTATCAAGTGTACCAAACTTGAGAAATTCCCCCAAATCTCAGAGATCTAGTCAGCATCACAGAAGTGGTAAACCTCACAGATAATTATGGTTTCCTTTCAGACGTGTGCATTGGCCAAGGATCCTCGAAGCCCAATCACCAGCTATCATCTTAAGATAAAACATAGCACATTTCATGATAAAATACTTTATTTTGAGGCATGTTTATTATATAATGGAATCTCTACTGATACGATGGTTTAGAACTGTGTTCTCACAAAATAAAATAGGACAAGGAATAAAGAAATGCACAGTTTTGACAATCCAAGTTAATGACCCAGATTCCTTTTATTACTAGACACACAGCACTTCATCACTCAGTAAGTGCTGTAGAAAGAGACACCTGACGAGATCTGATGTCAAAAGAGGCCAGCTGGCCAGTGTTTCAGCTTCAGATTTTCCCAGGATCCTTAACCAGTTCAGAGAGTGTTTAATAAATAATACTAGTTATTTAGCACTTGGTGTCTCCAAAGCTCTTTAAAACACTAAATAATCAATCATGTCCCAACTCCCTGTGAGATGGGAGAGAATTATCATTCTGCCTTTACAGATGGAATATTTGAAATGTAAAATAGCATATTCAAGGCCAGACAGGAACTCAGCACCATGATTAAATAAAAACTCTGAGTTCCCAACATCCAAGCCTTGGCAAAGGAATTTGTCACATTGCCTTTTTATAGAGAAAGCATGGAAACCCAGGGGGGGATGCAGAAGATAGAACTATGAATTTTAAAGCAATACGGAAATCTATTTCATTTAGGCTGAAGTTAATATGTAATCATTGCAATTCCTCCTCCTTCTGCCCATAAGTACCTGGCTGTCAGACCAGCAATTTAGGTGACTCAAAGGACCAGCACAGGCTGAATAGTGATAGAGGAGGCGAGAGAAAATTTAAGGGTGCAGAGAGGACGAATATTCTCTCACCTGTGCCTTTGGGGAACTCAAAAAAAAAAAAAAACATTAGTGCTCGCAAGGCATTTACCTACTTTGGGTTATTCTATATACTTAGAATGGAGTTTCATGACCTATGGCAGAATTTTAGAACCAATTTAAGGAAGCTGTTCACCCAGGGAGGCCTTCTTTGCTCTGGGCTCCTGGATTCACATTCCTGGTGGTATGTGCTTTTATCACTCTGACTCTGTTTAATAACTAGCCAATGAAAAACTAGATGTGTCCCACAAATTAACACCAGACAAGAGTTTGCATCTTGCTTGCCTCACCGAAGTCAAAGTTCATTTTACAAATTTATCATTGAGAGATCGGAGTTCTGATAGCAAGGTCAGCCTATATCCCCAGGAAGTAATGTACCTTCTGACAGACGTGCTCTGGCTTTAATAGCTGATAACAGGGTTGTGGGATAAGGAGAGCATTGGCCATAAATGAAATGTTCTCTTCTGGTCTTCCTCATTTGGTCACTATTTGACCTTCAGTGGTTTCTAATTCTGTGAAGTCAGGTGGAGTCACTACCTGCTGAGGGGCAGAGGGAAGAGACCTGAGAGGAAGTCACAGTGGGTCTCTGTTCAGGTGATTTGCATTATCAAGAAGCCGGGAAGCTGACTCTCCCTGGATAATCCCTCTTGCCTGCTTGCCCGCTTGACACACTTTTACAGTCACTAAAGGGAGAAATGGATAAGATGGAGCTGTTGCCTCCAGATGTCCAGCGATGGGATGCTCTATGTGCTGTCTGACCCTTGCTGACACATAAGATAAAGATGACAAATGTAAGAGTACACCTTCCATGTTTAGGCGGCATATTTTGCATAGCAATTTCAAGCAGTTTCTTGCAGGAGATCCTCCTTACAATCCTGTGAGGGGAGCAGGACATGGATTATTATCTCTGTTTGTTAGATGAAGAAACTGAGGCCCATTAGAATTTTGTGACTTTCCCAGAGTGGTGTAGGTAGTTAGTGGTTGAGCCAATAAGGAACTTCAGAACTTCCAATGCCAGCTCCATCTTGTTTCTCTGCCCAGGCATTTTTGTACAATTAGCTACTCATCCTGTTCTTGTCTCCAAATCAAAGCAACCTATGTTCAATCCAAATGAGAGAGAGAGAGAGAGATCTAGATAACCTCTTGGGATCCTTTCCAGTGCCAGGTATCCATCACCAAACTGGTAGCTATAGCTTGCTGAGAACCAACCCAAGAATTTAGGAAATGTATTTTCACATCTTTTCCAGACCATTTTTGAAGGAGTAATAATTGTGGCCTTTTGGTGGGGACCAAGACATCATACTCCACAAGGAATTATGAATTGTCATAACATTCAATATTTAA
The DNA here is from genome assembly GCF_036321535.1 of Camelus dromedarius. Taxonomy (NCBI): domain Eukaryota; kingdom Metazoa; phylum Chordata; class Mammalia; order Artiodactyla; family Camelidae; genus Camelus; species Camelus dromedarius. Next base: position 46,939,461 of record NC_087437.1, read on the forward strand.
ATATTTATTCAAGTGCTATGTGCCAGGAGTGAGGAGCTCACAGCCTAATAGAGAAGATAGGCACCAAGTGGACAAAGTGCACAATGACTTAATTACAATAATGATATTTAATAAATGACAATGCCCGGGAACTGGCTGATATGTGATGAACTTCTTATCAATAAACAAACCCCAAGTTGTAAGAGAAAATCACAGAAGAAAATAAAGTCCCTTTGGTAGACAGTGATTTTCCCTACTTGTGGAGTTTACAGAAAAATATACAGCCGTAAGCTATAGAAAAAAAAATCTGAAAAAGGACCCTGTGGCCTCCATGCCACTTGCCCCATCCTAAAGGAAGTAAGTGTTTTTCCAGACCCTGCTGTCACTCTGGGCAGGTGACTGACTTATAGCTCAGGTGCGCATTTGCCTGCTTAAATCTGCCACTGTTCCAAACAGCTTGCCATGCTCTATATATAGAGATGATTTCACCCTCTGTTGGAATGCAGCAGCTGTTCAGCAGTGCACACTGATATGCTACAAAGACTTAGGCCATATCTAATTGAGCACTTCGATATTGCAGAGATAGGCGCCTTGGAAATATTTAGATAAAATGTCTTTGGCCAGATGGCAGCCGGCCAGGACACCAGGATGAAATCTTCATCTCACAGAGCTGCCAGTACATCTTGGCAGGGGGCTCCATGGAGGGAGGTGGCATCAGCAGAGATGCTGCTCTGTCCCATCCACCCCTCCTGCTGTAAACATGACATAAAGAATAACAGGGAATAAGAGAAATTGGCATTTTGCTGCTTCCTCCTCCTCCCCATGGCAGCCCAAACAGAGCCTACCCTCTGTGAACACAATCTGAATGGTAATGGTGCCTATATGTCAGAAAGGCTCCCAGTTTTAAGATTCCCCCATGAGACTGCCCCTCCCCCTACTCCCAGACTTCCAGCCCTGGAAAATGGTTAGTGGATACAGTTAGATCAGGTCTTGCCATCCCACTGTTTCTAAATGAATTGGTTGTTCAAAATACTTTTATAAACTTATTTTTAAAGCTTAACAATACCTGGAAACATTTCAAAAAGAGATAAAGATTGCAATTAATTTTTAAAATGTGAAAGAAAACCCTTTAAAGCAGACAAAAAATTATTGACCATTTTACTACTCTAAAGCAAAAATGAAGATGTAAAGTTTCCCAGTAACATTTTTTTTCATATCCCATAAATCATTCAATAAGTGTTTTTCCAAAAAAACAGGAGAAAGCTACAGGATGAAATACATACACAGAGGTATCATCTATGTGAAAGGTAAGGGACACTCAGAAGAACAAAACCCAGTGAAGGTTAAGAAAAAATAACAGGTTAAAGTATATTAAAAAGGCCTGTTGTTACTGACACTAGAAAAAGGTGGAAATTAATTCTCTCCATCAGGAATTACCATTGAGATAAGACAAAAATAACTGAGATGTAGATTTTCAATTATTAGGAACATATTTTGTGACCACATATCCTCATGTATTACCTTTCAGTTCTCACCAAAACAATGTGATAGATATTATCAGCTCCATTTTAAAGTCAAGGAAAGAAACTCAGAGAGGTTAAATGGCTTATTCCAAGTCCTGGTGTTTGTTTCAGAGTCCAGACCACTTGATTCCAATACCCACCTGACCACTGCCTATTTTTATACAGCCTGGTAGCCTAGACTTTTTTTTTTTTTTTTTTTTTTACTTTCTTCTATAGTTGAAAAAAATCATAAGAGGGATAATATTTTATGACAAGAAAATTATATGAAATTCAGATTTTGGTATTTACAAATGAAGTTTCATTGGGACACAGCCCCTCCCATTTTTTAGTATTCTCAATGAATGCTTTTGTACAAGGGCAGAGTTGAGTAGCTGTGATAGATATGGAACAATACATGAAAGAAATACAGATAATGACCATCTTCTTGGCTCAATCAAATATAAGGTTCGCTAAATGCAACAATATTAGTTCTTTACTTTTAAAGAAGGAAGAGTAGATGAGATCTAGAATACTTAGACTATCACAATGATAATGACAAAAACTTATGTTAGTATAGGAAGTAAGTTCCTCAAAGAAGGCCTAGTGCTAAAATAAAAGATTTCCTATATTAAAGTAGAGAGATTGACACAATTCACTACAGTATACTATATCTTATTAAATTATACCACCCAAACATTCAGAGACTTTTGGTCCAGGCAAAAACTGTGATGCATGGTCCAAGTTTGAATAAGCATACAGAAACACTAAACAGATTAGTACAAACTCAAGAAATTTAAAACCTATATTCATTTTTTGTTATGTATTTTCACTTTGCAAACATTTATAATTTTATGCCCAAGGTACTGTTTAAGGTGAGGCATCAGATTATGCCATGCCAAGGGGCCTGGTTTTATCCTACAGTGATGGAGAACCATTGAAGACTTTTAAATATGAGAGTGACTTGAGGATTCTCTTAGGTAAGTGGTCAGTGGATGAAGAGCAGTCCACAAAGGCCAGAGGTGTGCAGGTAGAAGAGTTGAATAAAATGTCACCAAAGAAAAAGGATTAGAAATGAAAAGAGGAAGAATATAATTTGTAGTGTCAAATATAGCAGGAAATTCTATATAAGGCAAGAATTGAAAAATATCCATTGGATTGGTCATTTAGGTCACTGGTGACTTAGTAAGGCCAGTTTCAGAGAAATGGTGAGGCCAGACACTAGACTGCAATGGATTAAAGGGTGAATTAGAAGAGGTAACAGATTATTTTTACCAGAGACTTAGAGGACCAGAGGGTAGAGATCCGAGACTTGCTTAATGAAGATGCAAAGACAAGGGTTTTCTTGTTTTCCTTTCTTTTCTTTTTCCTTTCTTAGGTAAGAAATGCTCAGACATGTTTACCAGCTGAGGAGAATGAGCCAGGAAAAAGAAAGAAAAATAAAAGGTTAAAAATGCAAATTGAAGAAGCTGTCTAATGGAGCAAGTCTTGGCACAAAGGGGAGAAGATGGGGCCATAAACACTGACAGAATTCAGATTTAAACAAAAAGTGGGATATCCTCTTTTCTGATGCTAAAAGAGAGGAAGTGATTCTGACGGCAGATATAAACCAGCCTGAAGGGCTTTATGTGAGAGGGACCCTGAGTCTATCATAGCTACGGCCTTGGTTCTCTAGGTGAAGGAAGCAGGTTCACTGACTGAAAATGAGACGTGGGAGTTGAATGGGGGTTTGGGAAGACCAGTGATTTTTGTCAAATGCAGGTACTCCTGCTGTAGAGGCAGGCATCTCCTTTCACTGCTCTCTCGTCACTGTCATTTAAACATCACATAAGCATCCTAGAATCTGAAAAGTGACTTTCTCAAAGTGACCTTAAATATCTGTTCCTACTCTATCTGATGCTTCTTCATGACTTTCTTTCGTTTTGTCTTTTCTTATATTATTTTCCACCTTCTGCTTATATTTTATTGTTCCCAAGATTATATCACTTTAGGGAAGTATTTTGTGCATGTAATTCAGTCCTCAACCTCAATCATTGTTTAATTCCCCCTGGACATTCTGTTTCAGATTATCGTCATTTTATAAGAGCCTTTTTGTGGTTAGAGAGCTCTTTTTTTCAGTTTTATGTGAGATTCGAATTTAAAGGCCTTGTTTTTAAGATCTTATCATAAAACAAAAGCCTTCCATTTGTAACATTATACTGACCTCTAGAGTACAAAAGCTTGAATATCATTAACAAAAGAAAATAGCAAGGTAACTGGCAGGGAAAGCCTTGTTTTTAAAACTCTTGTAATCTTTATTAGGGGAGTACACATTTAGGAGCACACTTCTTTTACTTAAATACATAACCGAAATAAAAAATTGATTTTTTTACATGATAATATAGGAAACATACCAAGAGAATCTCTACACAGTCTTAGCCACAATGTAAAATTTTTAGAGCAAGACTGGCATAGAAATAAATAGCCATAGCATTCTATTTCACATTTACACAGTGTGTCTTTTCTCTAAAGGGAGTTAAGCTCTTAAATAACAAGACAAGAAAGGAAGAAAAATAGTCCAATTTTTTTAGAGATATGAAGAATGGTAGAAAAAAGAGGAGTTAGGAGAGTCATGTAGAATCTAGATTAAATAAAAGAGAAAGCCAGAGAGCTATAAAGTAGATTAAAGAACATTATCTGTCTATCCCTCATTTTGTAAGTAAGAAATCAGAGTCCTTAAGAAGCTCTTTATGATTTGCAAACTCAGATCTCCTAGCTCCTAATTCACTGTTTTCATTGCATAATGCAGTCTCTCCTATTAGAAAGAGAACTGGGAGGAGAACCACTGAGATTCCTGTTGACAAGAGGTAGTTCCAATGCCAATGAGAAAGTTTACCAACGTCCAACTTAAGCTTCATGGCACTCTGTGAAAACATAACTTAAAGAGAGAACTAGGGCTAACCATATGCTTTCTGAACTCAATTGCCTCGTAAAGCCCTTTTCCCAAGGCTATGTAGAGATCATGGAAACAGCTTATATACTTCTATACCAGATGCCTCTGGGACAGACCAGGAAATTTCAAGTGCCATTTAGCTAAAAGGGCTAAAACATACCATCTTACTGTACCAAGCATATTTACACACCCATTTAATTTAGTCTTCTCAACAGTCATAAAGCTAAGTATTAATATTCCTGTTTTACAAATGAAGTTTTAAAGGAGTTAAATAAAATAGGCTTCACATTTATTTGAAATGGTAACACTGGCATTTGAACCCATGGCATCTCATTTTAAGTCTCATCTACCCACCTTTCCTTTAGCAGTGAATATCTCTCATTCAGATTATTTCAACAATCAGGCAAGATTTATGAGTAATGATGATTTGTTTAGTGGTTGAGTTTTGTTTCTTTTCTGAATAATGTTTCATATTTACTAGGCTTGAAATCAGCCACTAGAAGAACTCCTAAACCACTGGGTCATTTATTGGTCTTGATGGGATACAGGGATGACTATCAACATGAAGTAATTTCCCATGCGTATACCCCAAGGCTGTTCCGGAAGCTTGGCAGTAGGAACCCGTCTTTTAAAGTGGTGTCAGTCTCAAAGTGAGACATAATTTAAAAGCATATTTGATTTAAGTAAAACCACGGACTGATCTTCCTCATTCTTTCTCTTCAAACATCAGATACCACACAGGTCATATCTGTGCACCCATACAGTTACTTCTCCTCACCTGCCAACCCCCAGCATACACATAAACCTTGAAACCATTCATTGCATCCTCTGACTGGACAACTATGGATGCAGTGTCAACCCTAGGCATGGCCCATCTCATAAAACAATGAATTCTGGTCCTGATCCCTATAAAACCATCTTGCCAAAGTTCCAGTTTATACTAAAATGTAAGTGACAGACAACAGCATCAATTACTACTTAACACAGAACAATCTATATTTTACAGGTATCAATTAATTTTTAGGCAAAAGGAAAAAAAATCTACCATGGTGATGGTAGCTCTTCTATGGAGATGACAAACCTTACTGTCATCTTCCACAGGTCAGGCTCTCTCCCATCATCCCAGTGATCCCAATGAGGTAGAAGAGCTCTATCCCCAAAATGCCCAAAAGAAAAAAAGATCTTATTTTCCAGGCTGAGAGTTAGAAGACAAAGGAAAAACAAGAATCCCTCACTCTTCCCCTATACACTTCAGGAAAGAAAGAGAACTACCCAGTTTTGTTGGGTGCCCATTATAGTAACAACTATAATGGTTGTTAACAACTCTCCCACGTGTGCTGATTTCCCTCATTTTACTCTTCCCTCAAATCCCGTGATAGAGGTAATTTATACCATTGTAATTTTTCAGAACCACGAAGGGTTTTCAATGTCAGAGTTGGAAATGGAACTTAAAATGATTGTCACTATTTTCACTGTTGCCACCACCTATATGTGAACTAGTGGGTTCCTCTGCTGATACCTTTGCATCTGAAAAATCTCAGCACTATTCTCCAGAGTATTGGTTCTAGACTCAAGCTGCTTGGGTTCAACCCTAGCTAAACTGGCATGACTCTGGGCAAGGTACTTAACCTCTCTGAGCCTCAGATTCCTTTTTTGTAAGAAAGGAATGACAACTGTACCTACCTTCTGGGGTTGTTGTGAGGATTAATTGAGATAAACCATATGACATTCTTAGCAAAAAGGCTCAATAATTTAGATATTATGACCATTACTCCCTAGGTCAAAGGTATCTATAGAGTTTTTTTTCACATACCAAGTCTGAGCGGAGTGGCTTCAGGAACATTGTGCTAAGAATTCACAGGAGGCCTCTGGAGAAAAAGTGCACTGCCTGATGCTGCCCTTGGAGCAGGAATGGATCTGAAGACACCAAGAGTGCAGTAAATAAGCTGTTCTGGACCTAGATGAAGACTAAATCCCCTAGCATTTTGCACAAATGGTGCTTAAAAAATAAATAAATGATTGAATGAAGTAAATAGATAACTGAATTAGGGAATCAATATGAGACCTGCCTAGTATGGATCCTATATTAGCTGAACTCAGTCTCAAATTTCCTGACTCCTCTTTCTAAGGTTCTTAATCACAACTCACAACTTTCTCTAAAACTTCAGTAAACCTCAGAGGAAAGACATTTTAAAAATGCATTATCTTTCTTAGTATACAGGGTAATAGGACAAGTGGACTTGAAGCTCTAAAATCCATGACTCTAAGATTGGAACATGCTTTACATCAATCAGTCACTCCAAATGAAACCTATTTATGGGATGTGAGACGTGGCATTGTGCGTAGAAGCAGAGCCATGTAGTTCACCCTTAGAACATCAAATATGTGGCTTGTCCACAGTAAGTTCAAGCCAGAGTATTGAGTTTTCAGTACAAAAATAAAGAACATCTTTTCTAGCCTTCAAGCTTTGTCCTTCCCGTTCTGAAAGGTTGCCCAGTTAGTTTCAGAAGCAGGCATATATTTTTCAAAAGAGAAAAAAGACCTTTACCCAGAAGATATACAAGTTTCAAACTCGATGTAAATGAAGATTTTAGATGGAAAGGACTTGGGAAAATAAGAGAAGTTAGAAAAGTCTCTTATGAGTAACTTTAAATAAAATTATTGAAAATGCTATAAAAAATCTAGCAATAAACTGAGCTTTTTGGATAAAAAACAAATCAATAGACTATAGCTGTAGCTGCGCTTTTTACTTCTTTTTCTAAGACTGAGGAAAAAAACAAATTGTTTCATCTCCATTATTATTTCCTCTACTGTGTGTGCACACCTAGAGGAGAAAGGTGTTATGGTGTAGGCTGAGGTTCACGAGAGAAGAATGAAAATAATACACTGGGTGGAAATTTATCCAGGAAACATCCAGGAAAGGCAACACACATACTTTTGCAAATGGGGTTGAGTACAAAGAGATATAATAAGGCATGTTGTAGGACTGCAAGCCTCACAAAACAGAAAATTATGAGCCATATTTCATTATTGACCAAGAAGAGCATCTAGCAAGACTCAGTGACTATTTTGGAATGAGTAAAAGTACCAAAAACACCTAAATCCCACTTTTCAGGGAATATCTGTGGCATTAGGTTTCCGTGGAGCACACTTTGGGAAGCTATGGTATATTGCTATTATTGCTATACGAATATGATATTAAATTTCTAGTGATAGGTGAATATAAAATAACTACTATTTATATACCTTTTAGGGCTTACCATTCATTTTCATGTGCTTTGGCTCATTCAATTCTCAAAATTACCGTACTAGGTCAATATTAAAATATTAATTTCAAAAATATAGACACAAAAGCTAAGAAAAGTTAAATAATTTGCCCAAAGTCTCACAAGTAATTATAGGCCAAGTCAGGACTCAGGCTAGACCTTTATGCTTAAATCCTGTGCTATTTCCAGCAGTGACAGCAGTGACTAAGCAGCAAATATATATATATATTTGGGAATATATAGCAGCTTTCTTTTAAGGAGTATAACTATGTTATGGGTGTGGTCTCTTTACTGTCTCAACATTTCGGAAGGGGGACAAGTTACTGCATTTCTATTTTGCAGTGGTCTTTCCTTGGTTGCCCTGTACATTAGACTCCAAACAATATTTGCTGTTCCTTAAAGAATGCACAGTCTACAGATCCAGTTAAACTGAATGATCCTTTTGTCCGCTGCCTATGGGTTAAACTGAACACCCTTGAATGGCTGAAATAACAGTGGACAAATTCGTCCCCTACACTGATGTTATTGACAACATTATTCACCTGCTGAAGGGATGTAGCTCTGATCCACTTTAATTACTTGGTGTCAGATCCTACCTCTGGTTGTCAGAGCTCTCCAGGAGGAGAAAGAGATCACTAGGCCACATTTCGAATGATTTTAGTAAGAACAACACCTGTAATCTTTTAAAAATTAGTAACAAAGTGAAGATTCTTAAGAAAATAAAACTCAAACAGAATTGGCCTAGAAACATTTGAGGATTCTGCAACTATTCACCAGATGTGTAACAAAAGCCAGTCAGACTGATCTTTCTGTGTATTTAGGCAAACTGCTCCTCATCTCTGGACCCATTTCCCTCTCCTTAAAACAAGGGTTCTGATGCCTATTTACCTTGTGGAGTTGTGAAGATTAAGTGAAAGTTGTGGTACTCAGTAAATGTCCAGGACCCTCTTTGCTTTGTTTCTCGATACTCGGGCTCAGCATTTGAGGATACTGTCACTGCATTTCAGCCAAACACCTTCATGTGATGATGAGTTTTGCCTCCAACAGAAATTAAATGCTCTAAAATACTACACACTTGGGAAGTGGAGGAGAGGGGACGGAGCGGGAATTTATGTTAGTGGTGATGATATTTTTCATTCTGATATTTAGAGTAGAGACTGGCATCCAAAAAGATTTTATAATCTGTCAGTGCTTTGTGTCTAAGATTCTTTGGGTCTCTGAAAGCCATGAGTGTTTAATCTAAATAAGAATCTGAAGCTAGCCTAGGGAGTCTGAAGCTGAAGGAATCGGTTTTCTTCTCTTTAGGCTCCAGTGGGAACAGGGGAGCCCAACAAACCTTTGCAGAATATTCCCTTTCTCTGATAGTGCAAAAAAGGCAGAAAAATCAGCAACATGATCTTGAAACCTGAACAGTGACCTTCAGGAAATGTCAAAGTGAGAGTGGCATAGTGACTGTGGAAAGAGGAGTGTACTCTTATGAATAGGGTTATTTTTCCCCCAAAGCATACTTTGAAACATGAGGTTTAAACAATGAGTTTTGTGATCACAAAACAAAAATCTGATGCCAAGAGCATAGCATTAAAGGCAAGATGTGCTGAGAATGAGAGAAAATTTAAAATAGACTTATGTGTTTCTTAGGTGTCAATATACATAAGCTTTCCTCTGATTACAAAGATGATACAATTGCAAAATGCCTATAAAATGGATTCTATACCATTTATTTCTGAACCTCAGAATTTTATATTTTTGTTAATTGAACAATGAGGAGGTACGTGAAAAGAAATAACAGGTATCATTGTGGGGCTTGCTGTGACATGTTATGCATATTTAACTCACTTTTCTAAGTGGCAAATTCCTTAGTTCAAGGTAATTAGGATCCTACACAGAACTCATAGTAGAGCATCTTCTATTTCTTTGGGAATACTAGGGGTCAACTCATAGCTAGAATTCATACATGAATGTTTCTTTTACTTTTTATTTATGTATTATTCAGTTCTCAAGTACAGAGAAAACATTGTTGTTTCTGCCTACCTTAACCCCTAGAAATGAAACTCAAAATGTAAGAAAAAATTTCAAAATATAAATATAGGTTTTGTCAATTTGCAAAGTGATTGCTTTGGTGGTAATAGATTCTCATTAAACTTCAAGCCAAGCCATCTTCTCCTGACTGAAGTCCCTGAATTAGAGAGTATGAATTTCTGAAGGGGAAGAGAAAATACAGAGAAAGAGCTTCAAACCCAGTAGAGAAGGAAGGAGAGTGTAATGCCATTATATCCTTTTTTTTTCATGTTTAACTCTGGTCCTCTTTGGTCAAGGGTTAAAGGCACTTTCTGTAAGTGTTTAGTGTTTCTAAAAGTAAAAGGGATGACATAAATTCTCCTCTTTTTAATTATTACAGTGTGAAAGTGCACATTCACAGTGATTTTTACATGGTCAAAAGCCACAGAAAGTCTTTTGCTTTTAGAAGTATTTACTCTAAGCAAATTCAAAAAGTCTTATTTCTGTGGGCACTGGATATTACATTTGAGTTAAAAGAATTTCAAGTCAATAATACATACATCCCTAATTAAAAGTTCACATTAATCAGAGAATAAGATCTGCTCCACTCCCCTCAGAACCCAGGACGAAGATCTCCGACTGTGGATGCAGGCTGAGTCTGAGTCTCAAGACCATCACTGAACTGCAAAGGTCAAGAAGACAGAGCTTAGCTCCCCCCCAGTACATATAAAAAACACATCTACATGTGAGCAACTCTTGAAGAAAACAAACTGAAAACTGGCAGAAAGGCTCTTCTACAACAAAGGCTATAAACAAAAATCCACACAGAATCCAGTAGGAAGGGAGGAATAGTGATCAGTTCAGGACCTGAACCCCTAGAGGGGGTCACACAAGAGGAGAGGGGTTACATGGGCCCCGAGATCCTCCCTGGGAAGTGAAGGGCTTGAGCCACATGTTGGGCACCCCAGCCCTGGGATCCAACTCCAGGAAGATGAGTCCCTTCAGTTTGTTTGAAAACCAGTGGGACTTATCAGAGGGCTATAAGAAATCCAGACACTTCTTGTGAAAAGCGCGCGCGCGCGCGCGCACACACACACACACACACACACACTTGCTTACTCCCAGGAACAAAGCAGAAGAAACAGATTGGAAAAGGTCTGGGGCTCTGGTCGACTTTCTGTAACCATCCCAGTGTCCCCCTCAACCCCCAGTGGGAGCCTGCTCCAGCCCCTCTTGCTCAAGCTCTGTTCTCCATTAGGGCAAAGGCTGCCATTGATGAGGAAAGTGCACACTTGAGGAGAGAGAGAGCTGGCTCAGACCCAGCCCTGCACCTGAACAGGGCCAGGGCAGCCACTGCCAGTGTGTGTGGAGATGGTGGTTGGGGAATGGCCTGGGGCTCTGACTGGTGTGCCAAGATTGTCCCAGTGCCCAAACCAGCCCACACTGGGTGCCTACTCTGGCCCCTCTTGCTCTGGTGCTGTTCCCCACTGGGGCAAATGTGCCATAGCTAGGGGAGGTACAGGCATGTGGAGGAAGCAGAGACAGCTCAGACACAGCTTTGCCTCCAAATGGGGTGCAGGGCAGCAGATCTGAAACAGCCCGGGGCTCTGACTGCAGGATCATCCCTGCAGGCACCCCAGCCATCAGTTGCTGCCTGCTCTAGTCCATCTTGCCTTGGTGCTGCTCCCTACTACTATGGAGGTGCCATTAGGGGGCAGGAAGTCTGAAAACTTAAAGGGAATGGAACCAGCTTGGACCAGACCCTCAGGGCTTCTACTTCAACACCTTGGGTCTGGGTCCTCACCCTGCCCTCAGTAGGGCAGTAATGGCCATTGAGCATAGGAGATGTACTGACTCAATACTTGGCTCTAGTTCTAGCCCCCTCATCTCCAGCCCCACCCTCCGTCAAGGCAGTGGCTGCCAGCACACCTTGGGGGAAGATGCTACCCATGCTCACTTCAGATCCAGTCTCCTACCAAAGCCATTGGTCACATGAAGACTGTACATGGACACTTCCACACAAGGACAACCCATTCAAGATCAGGATAGGTGAATGATTCACCAAATTTCATAGAGACAGAGTAAGCTTAACAAAATGGGAAGACAGAAGAATTTGTTTCAAATGAAAGAACAAGAGAAAAAAAAAATCCTGAAAAACTCTAATGAAACAGACATAATTTACCAGGAAAAGAGTTCAAAGCATTAGCAACAAGAATGCTAACTGAATTGGGGAAAGGAATAGATGAACAGTGAAAGTTTTAACAAGGAACTAGGCAATATGAAAAAGAACCTGTCAGACCTACAATAACTGAAATTAAAAACACACTAGAAGGAATTAGCAGCAGACCAGGTGATACAGAATAATGCATAAGTGACTTGGAAGATAGAATAATGGAAATCAACCAATCAGAACAGTAAAAAGAAAAAAGTTCTTAAATAAGGATAATTTAAGGGACCTCTAGGATAACATCAAGCATACTAATATTCACATTACAGGGGTCCCAGAAGGAGAAGTGAGAAAGAAAGGGGTAGAAAAAGTATTTGATAAAATTATGACTGAAAACTTTAGGAAGCTAAAGAAAGAATCAGATTTCTAGGTACAGGAAGTAAAGAGAGTAAGATACTAACTACTATATATAAATTAGATGAACAACATATTTGTACTGTATAACACAGGGAACTAATTCAGTATCTTATAATGAAAATGAATATGAGAATGAATATATGTATGTACACATATGACTGAAACATTATGCTGTACCTCAGAAATTGACACAACATTGTAAACTAACTATACTTCACTTAAAAAAAAAAATGAGCCCAAAGAGACCCACACCAAGACATAATTAAAATTATGAAAGTTAAAGAAAGAATTTTAAAGACAGCAAGAGAAAAACAGAGTCACATACAAAAGAACCCCTATGAGGTCATCAACTGACTCCATAGGTCAGAAGGTAGTGGCATGATGTATTTAAGGTGCTGGAAGGGAAAAACATGCCACCTGGGATACTCTGCCCAGCAAGGTTATCATTCAGAAATGAAGGCAAAATAGAGAACTTCTCAGACAGCAAAAGACTAAAAGACCTAAATTAAACCTACAAGAAATGTTAAAGGGTCTTCTCTAAGTGGTAAAGAAAAGGCTACAGCAAGAAGTAAGAATTTATAAGAATTTATTTATAACCTAGTAAAGGTTAATATATGGTAAAGGTTGTGGATCAACCACTTAAATATTCTAATAAAGGTTTTCTTTAACAGATTTACAACTATTCTGGTTACTTATTTCTTCCTGAGTGAGCTTAGGTAGTTTGTATTTCTCAATGAATTTGTCCCATTTCATCTAAGTTCTCAAGTTTGATAGCACAAAGCTGCTCAAAATATTTACACATTATCCTTGTAATAGCTGTAACATCTGTCATTATTATTTCAATTTGAAATATCTTCTATATTCCTTTGTGATTCCTTCCTTAACCCACAGATTAGTATATTGTTTTAGTCCCAAATATTTGAAGTTTCCTAAATGTGCTGTTATTAATTTCTAATTTAAGTCCATTGTAGTTAGAGAAGATATGCCATATGATTTCAACTCATTTCTATCTATTGAGGCATGTTTTATGGCTCAGTGTATCATCTATTCTGGTGATTGTACTATGTGTACTTGAAAAAATAGTGTATTCTATAGTTGTTGGGTGCTGTGTTATACAAATATCAATTATGTCAAGATGCTTCATAGTGTTGTTCAAATCATCTAAGGTTTTAATGATTTTTTTGTCTAGCTTTTGCACTAGTTTCTGGGAGAGAAGTGTTAAAATGTTTGTCAAATTGTCTATTTCTTCCTTTAATTCTGCTAATTTTTGCTTTAAAGGTTTTAAGGCTCTGTTATTAGATTTACAAACATTCATGATTTTTGTGGATTCCTAATCAATTGGCCCATTCTCATTATGAAATAATATTCTTTATGTTAGAAATACTTCTGTGTTTAGTAATACCCTGTATTTAAATCTATTTTATTGGATATTAATATAGCTACACCAGCTTCTATGCTGAGGTTTTCTTTTTGCATGGTGTATCTTTTTCTATTTACTTTTGACCTGTTTCTTAATATTACTGTTTCTCTTATAGATAGAGTTGGATCTTGCCCTTTTTATTCTTTCCTAGTAACCTCCGTCTTTTAATTAGAATGCATGTTCTATCAATACTTATCGGATTTATTGGTTATGTTGAATGGTTAGGTTTACAATTTTATTATTTTTTTGCTGTATGTATCCTTTATTCCTCTGTTTCATTATTCTTGCCTTCTTTTTGGTTTATTTGAATGTGTTTTAAAATTCAGCTTTTTAGCTATTCCTCTTCACAATTTTTTTAGTGATTGCTCTAGGGATTATAATGTGCACTTAATTTTTCTCAGTTTATTTAGATTTAATATTGCAGAAATCTTGCAAAAATATAGGCCATTTATCCACTTACCCTCCACCATCCTTTATGTAAATTCAATATTTGGGTCATCTATAATTTGTTATCTTTTTTTGTCCTCTTTTTGTGTGTGTGAGAGAGACTTGATCACATTTTCCTCTGTGTGTGTGTGTGTGTGTGGTGTGTCTGTGTGTATGTCTCAAATATTTTTAGACTGTATCCTAAAAATTATTAATGTTATGTTGTACACTCTGGATTCTATTTTGGCACTTAATCATGCATTTAAATCATCTATATAGTTTAAATTCCACAATGCCTTGTTCATATTGTTTTCTACATTTAATGTTAATTTACATTTACCTTTTTATTTATTCTTCTTGATGCATCACACTTCTTCCTACATTTCTTAACTTCTATCTGGGATAATTTTCCTTCTTAGTATTTTCTTCAGTGTTAGTATAATAACAAATTTTCTGATATTGTTTGTCAGAAAGTGTCTTTATTTGACTCTCACTCTTGAAAAACATTTTCAATAAATTATAATTCTAAGTTAGCAATTATTTCCTTTCAGCATTCTGACAATACTGTTCCCTTGCCTCCCTGTCTTCATCATTATTTTTGAAAATTCAGGTATTATTCCAATTGTTGATCTCTGAAAATAATATGTATTTGTTCTTCTGACATCATATTAAAATTTCCCTTTGAATTTGATTTTCAAAACTGCTGTTATGAGCTTACATATATGGCTTTCTTTTAAATTTAGCTAGTTGAGATGTGTAAGATTTCTAGAATCTATGGCTTGAATCTTTATTCAATTTTAGAAAATTCTCAATCATTATTATCCTCTCAAATACTGTTTCTGCTTCATCTTCTCTCTCATTTTATTCTGGGACTAAACTACCCATAAATAGACTTATGTCCTAACTCTTCCTCTTCTCTTTTATGTATTTCCTATCCCTTTAATTTTATTTCATTATGAGAAATGTATTTCTGTTTGTAATCCAGTTCCCCAACTCTCTTTTCAGTTAGTCTGTTATTAATTCCATCTATTAGTATAATTTTAGTATATATGTTTTACAGTCATAGAATTTCTGTGTGGTTCTTCCCCAATATCAAGTTCAATTTTTAATTTTTATTTTTACCTCCTTGGACATAAGAAGTATACTTACTTTAAAGACTGCATTTGATACTTTCACTATGTGGCCCTTAGTAGATTCATATCTGTTATCATCATTATTATTGATACAAGTTGTCATTCATATTATTTTTACTACTTGTATGACTAGTATTTTGATTTTGTTTTGGATATTGTATTTTCAAAACTGTAGCAATAGTTTGGGTACTGGAATTATTTTATTTTTTCTCAAAATATCCCTTTTTTTGTTTTCAAGGTGACTGAGATCATCCTAGCAATCCAGGATTACTCAAAGCTAAGACGTACAGGCAGCTGAACCTCAGTCCCTGGAAGAAATCGCCTTCTTCTGACTCACTCTTACTTTGCGATGCACCCCTTCTAGGTTCCAGCTCAATGTTAGGGAACTCCAGCCCTATGAGGCTGTCAAATGGGCCATGCATCCTCTCTTCCTTTTGGCTGCCCCTACAGATTTTGCACCTGCTCCCAGGTGAAATATAATTCAAATGTCAATCATTTCCCAGGCCTCAGTCTTCTGTATCCTAGCTTGATAATTTTTCATTATCATGCTATTTCTCCATTGTTTTCAAATAAGTATTTATATTTTGCTTAGCTTTTTGTTTGACCTCAAAAAGTAGTTTGGAAAGATTTACCTAGTGTGTCATACTGAAAGAAGTCTAAAGTTATATAATTTTTTTAAACTTATTGGAAGACAACTTGATATTTAACTATAGTATTATCATTCAATGGTTAATTCCAGCAAGTTAGAGAAATAATCAAATATTACCTATTCTAATTAAATTAATCATATCATGCACTTCAGCACAATTTTTATAAATATGACATATACTATTTATTATTCTCAAGAGAAAGGATATCTTCCAAAGCATTATTTCTAAATATTAGAGAGATTTTTTTGATGTAGATGTATCATGACTTACCCTCTGTATCCCACTTTTACAATAAATATCCTCATACATTAATCATTATTAGATTTGCTAATAGATTTTTTTCTTCCTTGTAGAATAAGAGCTCTTGTAATTACTTAACAAGGTCAGCAAATTTCCATTGCTCTGTCCTTATGTGTTAATTTATACTTTTATCAATATTATTATCATCCTTTTGTTTTTCCATAAGTTTTACTAGTTACTTTTTCTAACTTTGTATCTTAACTGCTTGATTCACATATGTTTACTTTTTTATTTTATAAAAAAGTTTCAAGGTCACAAATTTGTCATGGTTGCTTCATGTTTATATTGTTAATTCCTAATATAATTCATCATGTTATATGTTATATCTTATGTTTTATATGTTTATTCTTAAATAGTCTATGACTATAATTGTGTTTGGTTTTCTCTTTGCCCTGGGGTTAGGTTAAATTTAGAGTAGATATTTATTTTCTTATTTTTTAGGCTCAACTAAAACATACAAGTCAGTTGTAATTTTTGATGAGCTATTAAAAAGACACTCCTGACCTATGACTACACACAATAGGGATGAGATTTTGGATTATTTTCTAGAAGTAAATGCATCATTTTGTTTAAAGGGTAAAATGTTTAGTTCAATCTTTCTCCCTCAAGGGCAATTTTTACTTTGTCCTTTTATATTGCTTGCTCTTGGGGAAGCCAATTGCCATGTCATGAGTGAGCTTAGAAGTGGACCTGAGACCTGCCTATAGCCACCAAAGTGAGCTTGGAAGTGGATCCTCCTGCATTTGAGCCATGAGATGACTGCAGACCTGGCCGACACCTTGATTACAACCTTGTCCGAGATCCTGAACTGAAACCATCCAGATAAGCCACTCAGGATTACTGAGCCACACAATCTGTGAGATAGTAAATGTTTGTCGCTTCAAGCCACTTCAATTTCAGAGTAATCTGTTACACAGAACTAGATAACTAGTACACGTCTCATTTTTGTTAAACCAATATCAAATAATAAAATAAAATCCCAAATGATAAGGCAATGTATGGAAAAAAGAGAATATGACTAAACCGAGTGTGGTAACTTACAGACTGCTGATTGACTGCTCTGCAATCAAGATTCAGGTTCACAGCAATGCTCTGTATTCTAACTTGTTTTGTCCTTTCATGTATTTAGCATAAGGAATTATGGTTTCAGTTGGATTCAAAAGCTAAAATTTCTGTGAAGAGTATTTATTTAAAACCACATAAGAAATGCTATGCTCTATCAAATCCTTTGGGAAGAATCCTCAAGAAAATTACATTTCCTGCAGTGTGCTTTATCACTTTCACAATATAAAAGATGGGACTTTTCCTTCTGGAGTGTTTTAAGATCTCTGACATCTAGTTTAGAAAGTGATGAACGTGCAACTTCAGTAATATCTTGCTTTAGTTGCAGGAAACATCAATTGACAGAGCTATGCCTGTGCTGTTCATACTAGTGTACTCTATCATGGCCACATATTTTTCTGTTAAAATTTGGGTTTGATCCTGTCACTTGACTTGTGGAGAATGGGTTATCTTGTTTCAAAAATATCTTTGCCAACTATCAGTCATCATTAGTGGAAACATCTTTATTTCCTCTTGCCTCATCCTGTCTAATAATTCAATAAGCATACTTGGTCAATCACATCTTTGTTGTCTTTTCTCTGCTTATTCTGCTTTGCTCCAATTTTTCATTTTAGTGTAGCTGCTCTCAATTCTGGTGCATTTTGAAAAATTGACATAAAGCTTCCTTCTCTCTCTGTTTTCATTCTCTTCACTTGGCAAACCAGGGATCCTAAAACCCAGGACACTTTTATTTCCAGTTGGAAAAAGATTTCTATGAATATCTATAGATGTCTGATTATAGACAAGAGAAGTATCTGAGGAAACATTCATTAGCCAGTCGCTCTCAGAAGGCAGTAGGGCACCCTACAGAATTTCTCAGCCTTTGACACAGATGGACCTGGGTTTTCACCCCAGTTTTGCTATTTAATTGTGTGGCCTTAGGGAAAGTTTTAAATGTTATCTGGGTATCAGATTCCTTATAGATTAAATGGTATTTATGTAGGATATTGCTTTGAATTTTAAATTCAATAATGCATGTTAAGTGCTTTTAAAAAAAAGCATAGAAAATAATAAGTTCTCAGTAAGTATCAGCCCTACTTTCCCCCCCAAAAGTTAGTTTGCTGACTATGTTGTAATATTATAGGCTTTTCTATAATAATGAGGTAGATATTTTCTCTGTAATTAAATATACAAGGAAGGAATTTTGCCTGCAGGACAACCATAGTTAGGAAAGTGTGCAGCCCTTTTAACAGGGTTTACTTCAGGTATTTGTGAACACACAGTTGGCTGATGAATATTGTAATAACCAGCTCTATTGACGTGTGCTCTGTTGTTAAGAAATGCATACCAGATAGATGGATGGATGGGTGAATAGATAGATAGATAGATAGATAGATAGATAGATAGATAGATAGATAGATAGATAGGTAGATTGATCAATACATAGGTTAGATAGATAGATAGAATCATAAGATCACAGAATTTGAAAAAGACCTGAAATAATTTATAGTCCAACTTCTAAATTTACAGGCAAAGAGGGGAGGGAAAAAGGTGAATTTACAAGAACACAGTTCTCCCAAGTTCCACTCCTGTGCTATTTCCACTGCTCTAATAGGTGGTCTATAGATGTTTCCATAGAATCCTGCAATCAAATATCACCAAAGAATTTATAATCCTTTGCAACTATTTGTACAACATAAAACATTTAAAGAATTTGAATTAGAAAGTCTATTTACAGGATCATTGCAGATTAGTTGCTTTTTTTGATAAAGTAAAGCATTTTGCCTGATCTATGTACACACCTCATTGACTTCTTTTGATCATTGTGGGTAGAACAATAAATGGCCTTTGGAGATAAAAATGGATTTCCTACTTAAAACCATTCAACCACACACAATCAAAATGTGTTGAAAATAAGAAGTTCACTTATCAAATAGAATTCCCAAAGTGTATAACCTCAAGACCATTATGTTAAGCCTTCTGGCAAAGTTTATTAGTATTTTAAAAACACTAGAATGAAAAAAAAGAAAAGTTCCTCTGATTACAGATTCAACTAAAATGTACTGAATATCAAGTATGTTTTGGGAGCTTTAAGGGATGCTTCACACACATAATCTTAATTAATGTCATAACTCTGTAGGGCCAGTGGAATTTATATTTAACTATTGATGAAACAAAGGTCACAAAATTAAGTTATTTATCTAAAATCACATATATATAAATGGAGAGCTAGGTTTCCAACTTGAGTTTCAATTTTAAGAGCAATGCATTATACTGTAATTTTCTCAGAAAGCCTTTTGAAATTTTTGCTGTGTATGTTTTTACCAAGAAAAAGCAATATGAAAAAATGTTCTGCAAAATAAAACCAAATCAAATGTAATCTTATTACTCTGGCATAACTTTTCTATTTTCTTGTGTGTATTCCCCAATGACATTTATCCAAAAGCATTCATAATTTTATGCAGCTCTGATTCCAATGTCTGCTCATTTTTATTATCATTTTAACTTTTGAAGATGTAACCATGTCTTTACAAATGCTTTTTACTATTTTTATGACTGTATATTTAATCACTTTGTTAGATAATGATTTATTCCATATTCCATTAATATTATTATTGGAATATTTAACACAATAATAAACAATTTGTTCATATAGCTTTTTTTCTTGTGTTTGGGTAGTTTTATGATACATCTCCACTAATTAGACTCCTGAGTTTAAGAATACAGATTTTTTTGCCACTTTATTGACATTTTAATTTCAAAAAAGATTATGTAAATTTATACTATTATCATTGACTAATCTTGCTCTAATATCTACAGTACTGGAAGAATGCTTTAAAAATAATCTAATAATAGAATTATGCTTTAATTTGAATTATTTGATTTGTGATGTTTGCATGTTGTTCCTTGTGTAGATGTCCTCATCTCTTCTAGTGTCAAATCAAATATACTCAGCAATAGCAAAGATGAGCAGAATGGTACCCAAGTTGAGTACAGAAGACATTTATGAACAAAGTATGGATATTCTTCTTTCCTATAATTAAATAGGGCAACAGACCTGCCCATAACTATTATTTAAGCAAAAGCTGACCAATTCAGTATATTTCATTTAATTATTAATATTAGCATCAGTTAACCATGACATAGGACTGAAAAAAATATCTTTTCATTCTTGAAAGAGACTTGTAAGCTGATAAATATTTCATCAAAGTTCTTTGTTTTAGCTTTAATTTTGTTCATCAAACATTGATTCATGTAGGTCACTGGGCATTTGGCACTTGCCTTGTTTTTAATAGACTTGTGACACACTACTCATTATTATGGCTATCTGTGTGCATGGTATTTCCTCTATATGATTCTAGGTTTTTTTTTTGAGACTAGAGATTCTGTAATGCTCATTTTTTAGCCATAAGTAAATTTCAATTGTAATAAATAAAAATGGCAAGTTTATTAATAAATTATTAGTATTATTGATCATGATTAATTGCATAATGGAAAAGTCCATGCATGAATGTGTTTAGCAACCATAAATCCAATCAGTTGAATAATAAAGATCTAACCCAAATCACTCATATCAGGTCAATATTTGTTTAGTAACTAGAAGCAATCCAAACTTCATACATAACTATATAATTTAAAGACATATCTTACATAACAACATTAAAGAAAGATACTATAAAACAATATAGTTTAAGACATTATTAAGTTATGCAGATACTAACTAGTATACATTAAACAGGTAAACAAGTTTCTACTGTATAGCAGAGGGAACTATATTCAATATCTTGTAGTGACCTATGGTGAAAAAGAATATGAAAATGAATATATGAATGTTCCTATATGACTGAAGCATTGTGCTGTACACCAGAAATTGACACAACATTGTAAACCGACTATACTTGAATAAAAACATAAAAAAAAAACCAAGCTAAGTTACCAAAAGGTAATAAAACACCTTCTTAAAAGGAAAACCAGATAATATTAAGTTTAAAAAGTATATCCATCACTATCAGATTTTGACATACATTGTTATAGGAAACTTATAATAATAATAATAATATTTGTATTCAAAGATTAAAAATTAGTGGAGGAGATGCAACAACTTGGTAATGCCTTTTAAGTGTGAGAATTCAGGAAATTTACAATGTTCTATATCTGCATCTTTGAAATTTTATAATAAACATGTATTATTTTGTAATCAGGAGATTAAAAACACATGAGAATTTAGAGGCAAAAGAAAATGAACAAAAACTAGGATGTATATCTTGAAAATTATGACAAAAAATATTATTTGAGTCAATAAAAGCATAAGTTTCATATTTATATTTGATGATACAGTTTTTTTTTACCTGAACCCCAATTATTTAACATTCTGTTGTAACACCTTACTAATAAGAGTTTCATTTTAAGAGGTAGTATATTTATTACCTTTTAAAAGTACCGATTGTCATGACTTATTTTTTACTACAGTAAGTTTCAGTTTTGTCCTGAGGAATCCATGATGCTCTCTTTGTTGTACTAGATAGGAGGCTCTCAAACTTTTTGGGTCCAGGATCCCCAAACGATCTTAAAAATTATTTAGAGTCCCTAAGAGATTTTCTTCACATGGGTTATTTCTAGTAGATTTTCTCTATTCCAAATTGAAACAGAAATTATCAAATACTTAATTTATAATTCATTTAATAATAACAATCGAAGCCCATTTCATGTTACATAAACAGCACATTAATTAAAAAACAAATATTTTGCAAAAAAAATTTAGTGTATATGCTGGAATTATTTTAGATTTTTGCAAACCTTCTTGATTAAGTCTGTTATAATAGAAAACACTTGGATTCTTATATCTGCTTCTACAATCAATCTGTTGCACTACCAAAAAAGAAACAAAAAACTATTGCGATATTATGTTTTGGTTAAAGTATATGAAGTAAGTCCAGCTTCACAAAGATACATAGTTGGAAAAGGAAAAAAAAAATCTCAACCTTTTCCAAATATTTTTGAATAGTCATCTTTGATCCTGCACCAAAAATCAATAGGTGATAGTTTCTTAAAATCTAGTTGCTATGTGGAATCTGAAACCATAGTAACTAACTTTCTGCCTTCTGTTGAAGTTAAAATCCATCCGCCTATTTTATGCTTTGAATGGATGTTTCATCCATTCATGGTTTTGTAACATTGTTCATTGATCATTGGAAAAATACTGGTTCATAGGTTTATGCAAATCTCCCAAGTGTTACCATACTGGATTATATAATAGCAACAATTCACATGCATCAGTGTCACCACTAAGGTCATAAAAGTCTTTAAGCAGGGTCGGATTTATGGGAGTGGAAGCCGTGCAGTTGTAGAGGACCTCCACACCCAAAAGTATCCAGTGCTTGGAATAATGCTCTGATATTGCTGACTTCAAATTTTTAATACTTTCATTTTTGACTTTGTGTTTTGTAAGTGAAGCCCAATGGGACAACAAACCAAAAAAGATGGGTGCAAAACGCAGCATGCACGTCCGCAGTGCCTTGGCCCCTCGCTTGCATATAGCGTTCACAGTGCCCCATGATCACAAAGTTCCGGTGCACCCGCAAAGTGTGGGAGCTCCGTGAAATACAAAGTAAAGGTCAGCCTGCTAAGTTTATGCTGGAGTAAGTGGGGGAAACCATATCTTTAAATCAAATCAGAATTTTCTTCAAACCCAGAAAGAAGATAGTGAATTCTAAGAAAGGCGAACCACCTAGGAACTCTATCATATCCTTTCTTATCAGGATTCCTCTCCTGTAATAGCCAACCGTCTTAGCTGAAAATGATGACAGTAAGAAAATGAAAGATAGGGCAACCCACAGTTCCTTTCTTTTCAGTCCTTCCTTAGTCATAAATAAGCTGAAGATGACGTTGATAGAATGTGCAAACGTCAAGAAATGGAATAAAAAGTTGCTTAGGGTTGTGTATCATTTCTGCTCTTCTGGAACAACAACAACAAAACGCATGCGTAGGCTAGGGAAATACTAACTGTGCAATTGCTGTGATTTTGCACGTGAATCAAACATTCTTATATTTGTACATAAAATTGGTCTCGCATAATATGAACAGTGAAAGCCAGGCTACTAACCTAATTTTCTTTACTTAGAAGAACATTAAGTAGCAAATAAAAAAGACCATGGGAAAAAGAAAACTGTCCTCTATTTTGGAACCCTTAATGGTACTTTTCCCCTGCTTTTTTGAACATGGAGCCCCATATTTTCACTTTGCACTAAGGCCTGCAAATTATGTAGCCAGCCCTGTATTTAAGTATTGAGAAACTGTCAGGTTTATGGCGGTGGATACATGTTTTCAAAGTTCTGATTTTAACTTGAAAGCTCAATTTTTACATTGGCCACAAATACTGTCAGTTGTTTTCCTTGAAGTGACAGGCTCACTTCATTCTTTTTTGAGAAAATGTCTGCCAAATACTCAAGTCTGAATAGCAATACTTTCTTTCAAGCAAAAAATAGTGTTTCATCTTAAAAATGGGGCAAGTTCAGTTCTCAACAATTGCACAAGACAGCCATCACTTTTGTTACACAGCAGAAGTGCTTTATGCATATTTTGTCATACACAATATTAAAAAGACGTGTACTCAAACATTGGGATTGAATAAAACTAATAATTTTCCTGCTCTGTCTCAGGTATTACTTTTTTCCTTTCCTGCGACAATGAAAGAATGTCCACCAGTACGATTTATTGCTACTACTTTGATTCTTGTTAAGACTCTCACAGTTTGTCCTCCCATGGCAGTTGCATCATTTATGCAAATGACAACACAGTAAAAAAAAAAAAAAGTGATTAATTTCCCAGTATTATTATGAAAATTTAATCTCATGGACCTCCAGGAAGAGGGCCTCTGGGGCCACCAGAGGTCCCCAGACCACATTTTTGAGAATACACTAGCTGATTCACTGCGATGGAGAAAAGAAAATATTATACATTCTTTGAAATGTAATTTGTATTTAAAATAAATAAATTAAGCTTTACTAAATAGTTAATGTACAGATGGACACCAGTACCCTCATTTTTGCATGTCAAATGATTATGTATCACACATAACAGGTAAAATATCCTAAGGGAAGAATGAGATTTCTTTGATCCAAAGGGGTTGACAGTCGTGAACTTATTCTTTTGTTCTTTTATATTTTGATTTCTGATGTCAAGTGTATTTGTCAATTCTGTTACGCTTTTTAGCTGGGCTAATCCCCCAAAATGGTCAAAGACTTTAAAATATTTCTTCCAAGAAACAAGAGGCTAAAATTACAAAGAAAGCACAAGCAAACCAAACTTAAATGACAGCCGACACTTCTATTCCTGAAGTGAGCTCGACATTACTCATGCTATTAGGTTAAAATCAGCGATGAACTAATCAAATATGTCAGTAAAAAGTGTTCAAAAGTATCAAAAGGCAATCTCATAATGAACAATGACTCTAACCCTAGAAAGTATATACTCTATTTGACACATAGAATCTATGGTTTTTTATTGATCCAATTCTACACACATGAGGTTTATAAAGAAGAAAGAAGAGTACTCCAAGTAAACAATAACCAAAAGAAAACATAAAACCAGTATGAGAATATTAATATTAGATAAAATAGAATTTAAGAAAAAATATTAATAGTGATAAAAAAGAATATAAAATCATAATAAAAGAACAGCCCACATGGAAGATATAATAATCATACATGTATATCACTGAAAATATAATCTTGAAACGTAGAAAGCATAATTAATACTACGGAGAAATTGACAAATCCACAAAATGGGGAATTTTTTTTACATCCATCTTTCTGAAACTGATAGATACAACAAGTAAATAATCAAGGACATCAGAAAAGTGACCAATTCTATTAAAAAGTGTTAATAAATTTGGCAGTAGCTAATAAAATTAGATATACAGCTGACCCTTGAACAATGTGAGGGTTAGGGATGCTGACTCTCCAAGCAGTTAAAAACACACCTATAAATTATAGTCAGCCCTCTCAATTCCTCCCCCTCCTGCAGACTCAACCAATCACAGACTATGTAGTACTGTAGTATTTACTGTGGGAAAAAATATCCCTGTAAGTGATCTGCACAGTTTAAACCAGTGTGGCTCAAAGGTCAAGTATGTTCATATTTTCCTACCTCCCATTATCAATTACCATTATCAACTATAGATATTCATTTAAATATTATAATGAAGAAAAAATTAGAAATAAACTAAACGTTCACTAAAAAGGAACAGGATAAAAAAACATTCATTCAGCTATTAAAAATAAATATATACTGTTACAATACTTTAAGTGAAAAAATGAACAGAGAACAATGTATACAGTTTAACATGTGTCTGTAAAAAAAATCACATATATAACATACCTATTAATGAAATATGTTTAAAAATGGATTTATAAAACACATGCTAACTGAACTGTTGAAAATAATTACCCTTGAGAAAGAATGAGGAAAACGATTTACATTTTATTCACATGCACAGGTAGTATTTGACAATTTTTAAGACAAAGGGTATTTAAATATTATGTGCATAACAGAGGTACAGAGGGAAGACAGAGAACACAGACACCCTGGGTAACTGCAGGGGCTTTAACAGAAAGAGACGGGAAGCTCTGTATTGGCAGGAGTGTGGGGAGATAAGTGTCTTCATAAACTGTAGAAGTGTGAATTGATAATAATAGAAGGAAATTTGTTAGTACTGACGATTCCTGACTTAAGATCTAAATGTTCTCTGGTGAATGTTTGCAAATTATGTGTTAAATCAAATGCATTTGCTACAGACACAAAAAGTAAAAACTCAACTTATAAAAGACCAAAATTGATGTCAGTATAACAAAGAGAGTTTGTACAGTTAATAAGTATAAGTTATATCAAAAGTGCATATTGAGGGAATAGGGTGGGGAAAGGTTCTCTTGAGAAACAAAATGCTTCAGACAACACTATAGAAATCCAATGAAATCTGGAACAATTCTGCATTATTTTCCCAGTAAATCTTCCTTTAGCAGGAATTATTCATTGCTCCGAATGCCCAAGTAAATTCTAAAATTTAGGGTTTATTCTCAGTGGATTAAAGGTATGTGAATAAGTTTGAAAGAGTCTGAGTGGTTAACATAGGAAGAGATAATTACTAATGGCAGCAAGTTCATCAAATGTTTACTAAGCAAAAGGGAAATGCCTCTAGGGAGAGTGGCATAGATTAGCTGGTGTTAGAGTCAAAATGTTCTTGTGAAGAAACACATTTTCCCCAGTAAAAACATGAAAAAATCAAGAGACCTGCCACAAACCATGATTCAGAGAAGGAAAAAATTGTAATATTACTAACAATATTTACCTGGCTTCAGTCCAGTATTGTCTCATTTAAAATGTAATAAACTGGTAGCAAAGAGCTAGGTAATTAATCAGTCGTTATTACACCAAAATAACTGTTAACAATTGCTTGAATCTGTATTTGAGAACTGTCTAGAGAATAATCTTAAAGCAAGAAAACATCAAAAGTATTTGCAGAAAGGACTGAAGAGTGTGAAAAACTAAAATAATTATTTGCCCCTATGTACAGAGCAGGAAAAAAATTAATGAAAATAAGTCCAGAAAAGAAGAAAGAAAATAACAAGAAAATAAATTCTAGTACATCCGCATAAGCCAAAGGCATTCAAATAGGCCAAAGTTTCAAAGAACAAAGACCAGTGATCAGCAATGGGAAACACAACGAAACGTAGTGACAACTAGCATGTGAAAAAAGAAGTATTTTATTCTCTAAATAAGAATAATGCCAGTTTAATACCAATATATCAGTTTAGGAAACAAAGTTTGTGAGCTTCTAAAATAAAGATATGGAAAAGAAAATCTTAAATGATTGTTGGGAAAAAATACATTTTATATTAACAACAGGAGATGCTACATAAAGACTTCATTTCAAGGAAACAAACAGATCCTGATTTCATGCAGAGATGCTTTGGAAAAATCAGTAGGTCACAAACTGTTATTTGACTAAATTGGCCCTCTCTTTGAACTAGAAACCAACTAGTGTTTGCCTGCCAGAAAGGAGGGCTCTTATTAAATGAGTAAATAAATAAATGGAAGAATGCAAGAATGGATGGATGCATGAAGGTGGATACATCTTCAAGTTCAATTAGAAATTAAATGTAGAAGTAGTCACTAAAATAATGAAATTTTAAAAAAATAAAATGAGGAATAATAATGAATAATAAAAAAGCAAAACTGCTTCTCTAATAATAATCCCCAAATAAGCCAAAATATAATTTGAAAAGATGGATGGTGCAGGGCATTAGTGAAGGGTACAAATGAATAGGGCAAAGAAAGTGATTGATTTAAATATAGGGGAAAGTAATAGTTAGGCATTACACAAAATAAAGAGAACCAAGTCTGTAGTTAACCCAGATCTATTTTTTAATTTAAATTTATTCAAACTTACTGAGAGTTAGGGCTTCTGATGCAGTAACTGATGAACACAGATCCAAAAGGATTTATAAGTAATGGGACAGTTCTGACAGCCCAAGATGACAGCTGAATATGATGGAAATGCCAAAGGAAAAAGATCAAATTTCTTGCATCTCTAAACATTGAAATGGCTGAATGTTTCCTTCTCAGCATGAGCATGCTTAGATGTCTGAGAATTTATTTCACAGATAAAAACATAATCCTTTTTTCTCAGTTGGCAGGGGTGAATCTCTCATATAGAGCCAATTCTGATTTTCTTGATGTCAAGGCAATGTGCCTTAATTATTCCCAGTAAATTAATTATTTTAGGAAAAAAACAGCATGCACCGGTATGTGGCACAGTGACTAGACGCATAAGAGTTAATGGGCAGCTGGCCTATTACTATGAAGGAAGAAAGCATTTAGCATGAGTCCTTAGACTTTATCCAGCTCACTTGTTAGATCCTGTTTTTAGAGAAATATCAGAGAAGCATGGAAACTATGTAGCATAGGCAGAGGAAATATTTGATACAATGTTGTTTTTTTAAATTTCAGAGGAAAAAAATAACATATACACTATGATGATAAGCATGCAAGGCACATAAATGTGAAAAAAGACTAGAAGGAAATATAGAAAACTGTTAATAAACAAATTGGAGTCGTGGGATTATGTACTTTTTTTTTCTTTTCAGTAGTTACCAAACTTTTTTGATGCTGAAATGTAACTATTAAATTTTTTCAAACTACATCAATTTAGATCTAAGATCACTCAGACTGAAGAAGACTATTTATTGTGCATTAAAAAAAAAAAAAACACCAGTGTGCAACTTGAATTCTCCCCCAAGGGGCTCACATTTAGACAGACAAAACTAACAAGTACATGTTTCCAGTCATCTAATGGTGGAATCTTGACTTGCTATCTATTATTCACATTGCTTAACATAAAAATTAGTCAGTAGAGTTACAGTTGCTTTGGTTTGTCTTTTTTATTTTCTCTTACTGTAAAGCTGGAGAGGCTAGACAAGCTGGTAGACATCATAATTTCTTACCGTATGGAGGCATCAGTGAGAATAAAAGTCATAAAATAATAGCAAGCAAAATGCTAAGCCTTGAAGCACCACTAGAGAATAAGAGAGTAGCAAAGATTCTCTGCCTAGAAAGTTCTGTAGATGGGACCAGATCTGAGCGCCAGGGCAGCTGTGTCCATCACCTGCAGATGGCTGTGCGGATGTTCCTGATCATTTTCATCTATTTATTTATCTAATGGCCTGTGTTTGTGTTTATTTGGGGGGAGAGTGTGTTACAAACATCATTAACTTTCTTACAAGGTACAAACTACCATGTGTAAAATAAATAAGCTACAAAGATATATTGTACAGCACAGGAAATATTTTATAATAACTATAAAGGGAGTATAATCTATAAAATTTTTGAATCACTACATTGTACACCTGAAACTGATGTAACATCATAAATCAACTATACCTCAATAAAAAAGAAGGCAGTAAAAATATTGTCAGTTGTAGGAGGCAGTATGGTATTTTTGCTGAGAATCCTATGATTTAGTAAATGGATTTCTGA
This sequence comes from Camelus dromedarius, assembly GCF_036321535.1. NCBI lineage: Eukaryota > Metazoa > Chordata > Mammalia > Artiodactyla > Camelidae > Camelus > Camelus dromedarius. Next base: position 46,968,722 of record NC_087437.1, read on the forward strand.
ATAGTCTTTCACATAATAATCTATTAATAATAGAAGGACTCAGTTATATAGTACAGTTACTCAATACAAAAAAGAGTTAGAGAAAGGTGAGCTATGGTCTGGGGAAAATGGGAGATATGAGAGGTAGAAAAGGAAGCTAGGAGGACGTTAAATTGACACGTGAACGTGAAGTCCTTGTGTAGGGCAATGACAGAGGACGGCAATAAAAATGAGGGTGGCAAGGGGAACCTACCTGAAAGTGCATCAAGCTTTGCCATTAATTCCAAACATTCCCATTTATAGGAGGACTGGTGATACAACATGAAATGAGGATGAGGAGAAGTGGAGCATTCTTAACAACAAAACTAAGAAGTTTGTTTATAGTCAAACTGAATTTTTTGGTTTTGAAGGAACTTCCAGAGAAGTCTCTTGTAGGATGTTTGAACAAAAGGGCTGGCGCTTGATGGAGAAATTTGGCAAAAGGTTAGGATTTAGGAGCAATTGATTAATGGATGAAGATTTAAAACAAATAAAGGATAGTAGCTTCTACAAAACAAAGTTTTAGAACAGAAGACTAAGAAATGAATTTGGGAACTTCTGACGGTTAATAGACTGGGAAAAAAAGAGGAGTTGGAGACAGTGGAAGAGAAATGGGAACCACTCTAGATCAGTGAGAAGCGCAAAGGGGAGTTTGGAAAGGACTGATGTCAACAGAACAAGTATCACTGAGACGTCAAGGAATAAGAGGACTGAGGAGAAGCATTTATGTCTGACTAGAAGGGCATCATAATGACGTTGAAAAAACTGGGTCTCACTCAATGACAGAGGCAGAAACAGAGAGAGAGGGTGATGGGAAAACTTCCTTTTAAGTATGTTATGAAGTATCAAAGAGTCTTCTTTGGCAGGCAAAATTAATGCTTCTAGCTATAAGATAGTAAATTATTTCATTTTCTGTGAATACATTTACTGATATTGCTGGAAGTTTTTTGTTTACCAAGTCTTTTGCCTTGTATATATTCATGTATACAGTCATTCAGCATTTTACTACATACTAATTAAATACCAGGAGCCATGCTATGTACCTGATATAGTAGTCAGTGAAAACAGAAACAACCACAAGTCTCATTGAGCTTAAAGTCAAGTAACACAGATAAACACACAAACATGGAAGTAAGTTTTTTGTAGGAAAGAAAAACATCATGATTTTATGATAGTGTAACACACACATATACACAAATTAACCTGAATTAGAGATTTTTGAAAACTTTCCTGAAAATAATGATACTTAAGTTAAAATCTAACCATTGAGTAAGCATTAAATAGAAAGAGACATAATAAGACTCTTTCAAAGACTACTGGGAATTTGCTAAGAGAGTGGATTTCAGGTCTCTCACCACACACAAAAAAATGGTGACTATGTGAGGAAATGATATATTAATTAGCATAACTGTTGTAATCATTTCATTATGCATATGTATATCAAGCCATCACGTTGTACACTACACACACACACACATACACACACAGACACAATTTTTATTTAAAAAAGAATAAATAGGAAGACCCTTCAGAGTCATCCTCACATACCTCTCCTCATCATATATCCACGTAATCGGGCGCAGAAGGGTGTGGTAGAACCATTATGGTCTTCTAAGAAGGGCTGATACAGAGATAATAAGGTAAGTAGGTTTCATCTTCAGAGAGGAGTCAGATTACTTCCTGCCAGTAGATCAGGGGGTGGTTATTTTTCTTTAAGGAATTCCATAGGGACACTCTACCAACTCTGGGTTTTTTGTTTTGTTTTGTTTTGTTTTGGGTTTTTTTGAAGTTTTCATTTTTGACAACAGAATGAATCTAGCAAAGTCTCCCTCCAGGATACAGAGAGAAGAAAGAAAAAATTTCTTGGTGGTTTCCAAGAAGGAAAATGTTAGTAAGGGACCACATCAAATGATTGGTTTTAAACATTTTTTTAAAATACCTTGTCCTAGACTAAATAAGAATGAGGCAGTATAAGGCACTAAAAACACCGAACTTTCTCAGGTTTATGAATGAGGGCTCTGAGCAAGAGAAGTAATGAACGCCCAAAGATGTAGTCTAGGCCTTTTTATGCCAGGAGAACTCTGGCACAAGGGAACATATTACCCTTTCCTTCAGAAAGTGGCAGAATGATATTTTCTTACTGTGTATTGGATTTATTTCGCTTTCTTAATGCAGCGCTTCTCAGTATACAGTTTCACATTTGTTTATGCACATGTAGCCAACTGTGCATTTCTACAAAAAGGAATCCGAGATCTGAAAAATAAGAAATATTCTTCACCAAAATGCAAATTCCTGAACAAATCACTCTTCTCTGAAATGTAAAATGTGCATCACAATTTTTCTTTTTAACATTTTGTTGAAGTCTTGTAATAGTTATCTCTCAAGCAGCTAAACAAAAATGGGGTTCTGTTTACAGATCAAATCACTTTAATGAGCCAAGCCAAGCAGCAGAAATGTCAGTAATCGCTATCCTTTCATCTCCAGTCCTGTTTTGATGGGTTAAAAAAAAGAAAAAAGTAAATCAAACTAGTCTCCAAAATCTCATCAAAGAAAGTCAATCAAATGTGGTAGCCAAAATGGTATCATAGCATCCATGTTTTCATTTTTATTAAAGTTTACACAGAGCTATTCAGAATCCAGACTTACTGCTACTTAAATCCTAAATCATCCAAATGTTATGGTGGGTGAGTGTGCTTACACACAGATGGACAGCCTAAAAGAGCCATATTCCCTATGACAACTGGTCCTATGAATTCTTAAATGAATGCAAATAAGGATTTATGTTGATGTATCCATGGCCCAAAACCCCTACTGCATGGGTACCCCATGGATTGCAATGCTGTAGCAATCAATTTACCTGGTAGGCCAGAGTAAAGCATTGTACTATTTCTCAGAGTTTTCTTCTCTCTCACACTTTTTTTAGGCTAATATCAGACAGTAAGAGTTTTTCCTTCCTTAATAGCTCACATTTAATTCTAATGCCCCTTGTAGTAAAGATTCTCCTGCAGCAGGATGTTTGAAGGAGCAGAGCACACGTCAGGCAATGCTCGCTCCATTCCCTGTGAGTATCAAACAACTGTCATTCTGCTAAATGAGTTGTCATTAGCAGGCAGAGCCTTCTGGAGTCACACAGAAAGAAATCTAACTGAAGTAATGACTTGCAGGAGACATGATGGAGTTGGAGGCTTAGGGGTCCCCTTCCCCCATTCCCCTATTCACTGCATTAAGCAGTCTTTCTAGAGTGGAGATATTTGGCTTGGGACTGGTGACCTAAAATTACCTCTGAAATCTGGCACAGTATTTCCACTCTGGCAGAAATATTCTCTTTTCTCAGCCAGCATTATTGGCAGGCATCTCACACACTGCCAAGCATGTACCAGAGATGGGAATGATGAATAAGTTAGGGTGACTTGCAATTATAAATTAGTGATGGTTTCCTTTATTCAGTTTAGAATTTCTGTGGGAAATTATGGCCTCAGCTTCCTTGGTCTTCCTTTATAGTTTTATTACGGTGATTTCAATGCTTTTCTCTAATTCAGACCTTATCACACTAATGAATTTTCAACTCCCAGACACCAGTCACTGCTTTTCTGTACATCTTTCATATAAATGATGCCTCTTCATGTGCCCATATTCCATTTTCTCATGCCAAAATTTGTATTTTTGTAATTTATTGCTTTTCTATTTAACTCCTAAATTTGGACGAAATGAAAAAATAGTCATACTTGTGAAATGATTGAACTTTTCTAGAGACAAGTTGTTATCATTTCATTGATTGAAAAAAAAACATTAATTAGATCCCCGTGAGTGTATTTGTTCCCGTCCTGAAGTCCTTCACTACTTAGGGGCCCACAAAGATATTAATGGAAATCTCCAAGTTACTTTAAATATTTCAAAAATTAAAATAGTAATCATGTATTTGCCCATAATGAGACTGCACGAGCTAACTAAACTGTCAAGTTTCTTTGCTTTGGCTGGAGTTATACAACACCTTTGGCATTCCCAAGGTGATCCCAGCAATTTCATGATTCTTCTCCATGGATACATTATAGTAAATAATATCTCCTAATATGCTATATTTAATCTCCTAATTCAGTATATTATAACTGAAGATATATCCTTACATTTCCTTAATTAATTTTTGAATTCTTGATTATAGCTATCTGCATAATTTTTCACACATCCCCCAGTAAACTCTAAACTTCATGACACAGCATAGTCAGGATAATAATGTTAACCTTGAATATAGATGAATTTGTGAAAAACAAAGTTTGTAATCCCTTCACAAGAGTCATCAGCTGGTTAATGAAGAGCAGAGAGCAGCAGTGCTGCCTGGAGAGGAGGAGCCGGGCTGTCACCCAGGCTGCCCTACCTGCCCCTTCATCATTTTCTCAGCAGTCATCAACTTCATCGCATCCAGTGCAAATATAAATCTGGGTAAAACGACAGTCACTGTGTCATGTACCTTTATGAATGCTTATCTTCGACTGATGATAAGCTCTTACTGCCATTTACATTTTTTTAAAAGAAAAGTGGGGAAACCAATTGTATTAAATAAATGTAACTTGTTGAAAAAAACCTTTCAGAATATAGAGTCCATTACGAGGAATTAAATTAACAAAAAGGAGTCTTGGAAGGTGGAAAGTGTGAGATTCAGCATTTTGATCTATCCCTTAATGATCATTTTTCTTTCTTTCTTTTTATTGAGATGTAATTGACATGTAGCATTGTATTAATTTTAGGTGTACAACATAATGATTTGATATATGTACAAATTGCAAAATGATTACCACAAAAACTTTACTTAACATACATCACTTCCCATAGTTACAGCTATTTTTCTTAAGATGAGAATTTTTAAGATCTACTCTCTTAACAACTTTCAAACATACAATGAAGTATTGTTAACTATAGTCATCATGCTGTAAATTACATCCCCAGAATTTATTCATCTTATAACTGAAAGTTGGTACATTTTGAGCACCATGAAATGAGTGAAGGTTGTTAATGATCATTTTTATCTTTAATTTTATTCTTGATAAGATGGAAAAAATACAGAAAACTACAGAGAGAAATATAGCAGCCTAAATATAAACCTTCCCCAGATGAATAAAAGTTTATATTTTGTCATTTTTTTCTCATTTTTTACAAAAGAAACAAAGCTTTTTAGTTAACATTGAAGCCCTCTTTTACTTCTCTCCCAATCCCAGATACCACATTCCCATCTCAAACTCAATTATTGTTATGAATTTAATCTATCTCTCCCTAAAACACTCCATGTTTTAATGCCTTTATTAAATATATTCACGTTTCCATAAATAGTATGTATTATTGCTGTGTGAATTTTTAAATTTATAAAATGCTGTCATACTCTAAACATCACTTCACAGCTTGCTTTTTTTAAACTCAACATTATGTTTTAAATCATTTAGATTTAGTTTCATTTTACTATTGAATAGTTTTCTATTGTATAACTATACCACTATTTATTTTAATGTCCTTACTAATGGACATTAAGTTTATTTCCCATTTTTTGTGGTTACAAACAATACTGCACTGAAAATAGTTATGCACTGACACACAGGTTTAGGAGGCAAGATTCTTAGGTGAAAATACAACAGATTGAAAGTTTTCAGATGGTTCTAGGGTAAAGTCTATAGGGCTTAGATGAGAAAGAGAGCCCACTGAAGCAAGCAGAAGGAGGAACAAGAGGGTCCTCTTTGGTAACAACACTGTTGATGAGGAGGTTAATACGTTTTAAATGGCATCGTTACAAAATATATTTAAACAGAACTAAGAAAAAATTATATTTAATTTCTGGTTGCAGAATGACACTACTTTCCTTGAGAGAAAACTCTTCAAAGCAAATAAAGTGATTACAGACATATTCCGTCTCTGGCAAGAATATGTTCTCACATGCGCATCCTACCTCTGGATCTTGTCTGAGCTTTGCCTCTCCGACATCAACTCTCCAGCCTGGTCCCTCCACTCTAGCCAAACCACCCCACTTACCACACTCTAAACAAACTTTCATGTTGCCTCTTTCATGCCTTTGCTCCTGCTGCACCCAGCCTGGAGAGCCCCTGCTCTGGTCATGGTATTCATTCTCTCCTCTCCATTCCCATAATACTTAGTCTGCACATCTCACTCATACTTAATCACTGGCATCCTCGTTGCAAGTAGCATATGTTTTGACATAATGCAAATCAGGTCTTTGAGATCTCAACTAAGCAATTTTCAGGTTCTGCTGCCTTCAAGTTCCAAAGTTTCTGTGACAGTGATACCATTAGCCTAGTCTTTTCTCAGATATGGAACTTTTCTTTCAAGGTTAGTGGGTCATAACAATAGTACCCATGTTAATGAGACTATTAAGATAAAAACAAACAAGGTTTCTGAACTGTTCACTATGGGTCAGGGTCTGTGCGAACCACTCGCTACGTACTATCTCATTTAATCCTTAAATGACTGAATAAATGAAAGGCACAGAGATTAAATACGTTGTTTTAGGTCACACAGCTGGTAGGCAGCTGAGTCAGGCTTCAAACTCAGGTCTGTCTAAATCCATAGCATAATCACATTAAATTGTCTTCCATGTTAATAACTAGAAAAATACACTCCTTTTTTCTATAGGAAGCTAATAAAAACCACCTTGTCCTTGGAATTAATAAGCAAAGACAGTGTGGAGGGGTATAGTGTTGAATCTAGACCCATTTCACCTTGAGTTCAAACTCAAGTTATTAATTGCTTACAGCCTTAGTTTCTCTAAGATAGAATGTCCCCCGAGATCCCCGTCTGTTGATACACAAATGATACTCAGTCTTTGTAGATTTTCTTGCTGTGTTGTCACAGCATTTGGTGCATGTCTCTGTTTCAGCAGCTACCTTATGTTATGCTTTTATGCATTTTTTCATAATATCCAGATTGTCAGGCCTTGGAATAGGACTTACATCATTGGCTCCCTTGGTTCTCGGGTCTTTGAACTCAGACTGAATGACACCACCCCCTTTCCTGGTTTTCCAGCTCGCAGAGGAGAGACTGGGAGACTTAGCCTCCACAGTGAGCCAATTCCTACAATAAATCTATCTACCTACCTACCTACCTATCTATCTAGCTATCTGTCTGTCTGTCTGTCTATCTATCCATCCCTCTGTTCTATTTCTCTGGAAAACCCTAACACACTCCCTCTTTCCTAAGATTCTGATTTTATTTCTATTCCTCCAGTCACCCATCAGTCCTCCTCATGGGCTGTTTACTCCTCACTCTCCTACCCTAGATGGTTTATCCTCGCCTCTTTCTTCTTTTTCCTTTATGCATAATCCCTGAAGAAATAAATCCAAACTCACAACAACACCTAATACTTGTATGCCTTTGATACTCATGTCTTTTTATTACCCTAGATCTCTCCCAAGCACCATAGACCAAGATACAAACAGCCACTACTTACTAATTGCTTATGACAATGTGGGAACTGAGCTTAAAACTCACAAATGTTATTGGATTTATTCCTCCAAACTTTTGAAGTAGATACATAATTATTTTCATCTTCCAAAGGAAGAAACAAGGGCTTTGACAGATTGTTTTGCCCAAGGCCACACAAATAGTGACAAATTTGGGATTTGAATTCAAGTTGCCTGACTCCAGAGTCCATGATTTTAAACAATATTGCTTCATATTTGAGGGTTATTTAAGTTAATTACTTTCAAGCATCTTAATTGCAAATTGTGTTGAATATAATTCATCAGGATCCAAACTGAGTTTCACGTATTAAACAGAGAAGGTTTTCCTAAAAATATGCTTTCTGCCTAGAAAACCTTATGTCCTACTGTCTCGTTTGTTTAAAATTTCTTATCTGTACATTTCTTCATGAATCTTCTCTTAGAAGAAGAACCTTCAGGATGGAATAGCCGTATATTAAAGCACAGAATGTACCTGCTTTGATAAATGGTTCAAGGCTAAAGTTTCCAGCCTGAATTTTTGTCTTGTTTAGTTTCGTTTTACTTTGGTGTTAGTTAATGCGCTAGTGAACTCTTTGCACAAGGAAATGGTAGATAATCAGTTTATTAATGGCTGGATTTCTTTTCTCTAAGAAAGTAGATAAGGTGGACATATAGGTAAGAGATGCTTAACCAGGTTACTAGGTAAATGTATCAAACATTCAAATGTCTAAAGGCCAAAGCAAAAAATTGAAACAAAGAATGGTTAAGGGCCTGGGTCTGCAATCAGATGATTTGAGTTCTGCATCCGTCTTGCCATTTGGCCATGGGAAAATCATTTAAACACTCTAGCTCTATATTTCTCATATGTAATATAGAAATAATAGTGGTACCTACCACTTGAGATTCATGGAAGTGGTAACTAGACCTCCTGTGGGTAGGATAGTGCCTTACACACAGTAACTGTTCAACCAGATTTGGTTAGGTTACTGTTACCTATGCTTTCTTCATGTGCACTTGCTCGACGTCCTCTACCATAATATCACATGCCAGGCACTCACGGTTGCAGTCCATAGTGTTGCAGTGCATTCTACCAGGCGTGCTGATCTGGTTTAGATAAAGATGTCAGTGTATGTTCCTAATTCCACCTTAAAAGAGGAAGCAGGCTAGTGAACCATGACTGCTTGATGAAAAGAACACCACCTGGAATTCCTGCACACTTGGCTGGGTTCTGCAACATCTACCAGCGTGTGCACAATTGAGAGAAATTAGATTTAACTCTACCTTGTGTCAGTCTCATATCTGACTTAATCAAACTGTCTGAATATATAAATTGTATGAAGATTGAAAGACCAGCCCTGGAGAATCTGGAATATTTCGTATTTTTACATAGACTGTTTAATGCTTTGAGGAAACTGGATGAGACAGATCCTACCTAGCTGTTTTAGAGTGTGTTATAGGTAAACTACATTAAGGAAATTAATTAGAAGCTTTGGGGAAATGTATTACCACTTTCAGATTCTAATTTAGTGGGGCGTGGTAGAAAGGTAATCCAAAATTATCTACAATAACTATATTTTACATTTGTACTTATTGGGTATGGTGCTTTCTTTGTACATATTAGCTAATTTGATTCTCATTTACCTATCATCATTTTATATGTTCTGAATATTGCCACTTTTGGAAGGTTGGTGTAAATTTTCTGATTCCACGGTTAGTGTGCCACAAACAGTACTCAGCCCAGTGCTGCCTCATGTAAGAGGGCACATTTGTGCTCTAATAAAACCCTAACTGATGGATGTGTCCATTTAGTTTGTACTAGTGATGACAACGGGAGGCTGTGCAAATCCCAGTGCAGCATGGTATGGAGAGTCAGCATGTGTCTTTCTATAGTGTTTATAGTCTAAAGCCCCAGAACACCTTTGGTCATGAGCTTCATTATCAAAACATGGCCTTTCGGAAAGTGCTTGCAAAATGTGAAAGAAAGGCACTAAGGGCTGACCGAAGAAATATTGTCTAACTTCCATCCCTTCCTCCTCTTGTGCCATTCTTTCCATTTTCTAATTTCCCCACGGAAGTCCTCGAGTTACTGAACCAGGTTTGTTTTGTCTGATGCACAGCAAGCAGACAAGATGCTGAGACACCGAGGTTTGCCACAAAGAGAGGGTTTATTTGTAAGGCAGCCAAGTGAGGAGATGGGAGAGCAAGTCTCAGATCCACCTCCCTGAAGGCAAGAGGCTCGAGATATTTATGGGAAAAAGAATAAAGCTGCAGAATGGTCTGAGGTGTGGGCAAAGGTGACTGGGAAAATGTGCAGTAATCAGGGTTCTATGCAGGTGTAACTAAGCCATGGCATCTGCATGGTCAAAAGATCACCCAGCAGACACTCACGCATGCCCCGTTGAAGGGTCAGCACCCCCATCCAGTCTTAACCAGCTCAGCTTGAACAAGACGTGCTGACTCTAGGCTCAGCTGAACTAGGCAGCTGACTCCAAGTTCTCGGAAAACAACTCAGGCAAACATCTTATTGTCTAGGCTGCCTGCTGCTTAGAGAACATGCAAGTCTTCTGTAGCAACAGTGAAAATCATCTTGATTCGTGAAGGCAGGTTACAGCTGAAATGGGGTTAGCTAATGATTACCCATGGTTTAACTCATACTGGCAGCATTATAGCCCCTCTCCTAGACTGGACTCTCATTTAGCTGAGATATCAGATGCCCCTGAGCACACATCACCGACGTCCAGGGCTGTGAAAACAACTGACGAGGACCATGTAGTAGGGTTGTTCAAGGTGCTCTCGGCAACGTGTCTACTGTCTCAGCCCTGGAGCCCACAGACAGATCTCTCTAACCTGTGACAGCTTCTCTCCAATACAGCTACAGCTTTGTCCCTCTCCTCAGGTGAGGCAGCGCCTCACAGCCATCTGTTGCTTCAGGCCTTCTCTGACCTTGATCTGGGGTTACAGATCAGTGAACCTGTCCTGCATCCCTGAAGGCATCCAAGTTCCTCGGCCACCCACACAAAATCAGGAAGGGAACTAAGTGTTCTTTCACACATCTTAAGCAAAAGTAAGACTCTCAACTTTGTACATAGTAAAAATAATGCAAATCTTCCCCAGATCTAATAAATGCAAATCTTTCTCAATCTAGTAAACCTGTATTTGAGAGAAAAAGTAAGTTCATCCAAATGTATGTTTATTTTAAAATCACTGAATGCAAATGTAAAATTACTATTTTCCCACACTTACTCTAGTAAATGCCATCTAGGATTAATATCATCAACATCATTTGGAGTTCGGGTTTACTGATCTGCTCTTTTACTCTTGCAATAAAAAAACCTCAAAGGCTCATTCTAAAAATGTTGGAGGTGCCTTTTTGTAAAATAGATTAATTATATTTACATAAGGAAAAAGAAAACAACATTAGCATGACATATTCCACTCTACTTGAGGACTCACTTTTCATATAATTGTATATGACTGTCTCCTTTTAGGGGTCAGTGCAATTCTAAAAGATTTCAACTGATTCACACACAGAAAAGTGTCTTTGGGTTCAATTAAGATGTGTTAAAATTAATATACTTTTTTTCCTTTATCTCATTCTTTGTGATAAGATACTATTGAGTGACCCTATGGGCTGTGGAAGGAAGTTTCCATTTCTGATAGTCCTCCCGCTATCACTCTTTCTTTTACTCTGTGAGCATGGAAGTACATGGAAGGGAGATTCTCAATAGGGAGAAGCTGTCCTCACTTTGGCTTTCAGGCCAAGTACTCACAGGGCATCAACTTCTGATTCCCTCATAGTGTCCCCCCACCCTCTGCCTTTGGGAAAGCAAAGCTGGTGCACCACACAGGAACCCCCCCCCACCTTATTAATAAAACTGCCACATATATAGCACTTTAATTTACAAATATCTTTCACACGTATTATGTGAAATCTTTCCCAAAACCCTATGAGGTGAATATTTTAAAAATTAAAACTCTTACTTTATGGCTGAGAAAGTGAACTTGGGAAGGCAGTTTATCAGGTCAGATAGCACATTAGTGGTAGAGATAGGGTTCAAAAGCAGGCATTCAGACTTGAGGAAAGGTTATCTTGCTATGACCTTTCTTCTTTTTAGAGTAGCAGCATGCCCGACTGTAACCTACTGCATCACGGTGTGTACTGGCATTCACATCATCACGTACATGCATGCCTGTGAAATAGTAGGTCTTCAGGTCTTCCATGTAGAGAAACACATGTGCACACGCACGCGCGCGCGCGCACACACACACACACACACACACACACACACACACACACGTCTTTTGGGTAGAAGGAAAGAAGTGATTGGCCCTTGAACAGGCACAATGCACACACACCACATAAAATTCTATCACAGGACTCACTGTCTAAGAAGCGGTTTTCTTACAAATTGTTATTTGTATTATTATAAGATGTTTCATTGAATTTTGACCACAGCACAAGTGCAGTCCTATATGTTAAGTTGATGCTAAGGAACTACCGTCAGTAAGTCTAAACCCCTCCATACACCACCCTTCCATAAACTACATCAATCCAATTAAAGAATATATTGAATGGAACTGAATTAAATACAACCAGAAGGTGGAGAAAGCTCTTCATAGTTTTCAAATTGTTACATAATTTTCATTGTTTCCTTGCAGGCAGAGAAGGAGTAGTATCTGTTCAACACTTTCTAATACAAAGAGAACTTCAGCACCCAATATCTGGTTCAATCTTCCCACTCATCAACAAAATTAAAAGGTAGTTGTTTTGTTTTGGTTTTTCACCCCCATTTCCCAGATGAAGTTACCCAAAGCTCAGAGATGCTAAATAACCAGCCCAGGTCCTAATACTAACAGGTACCACAGCCTGAATCCCAACCCAGGCATTGACTCTTGAGCCAATGTGTTTTCCCTCTCCCCACACCACATACCAAGAGCATCCCAGAAGGAGCACAAGGGTAGGAAGTTGGGTCGAGGGAATTGGAGGAGGCAGGCTTGACTCTTGCAAATCTGGAGCCAAGGCAGACACTAGATTCCTGAGTTCTCATTTCTATTGCTGAGCTGCCTTTGTCCATCCTAGCCTTGTCATAAAACAAAGGGAAGCAGACCCTGGGGAAGGAGCAAGCCAAGTACTCAAGAGGGCGCTCCTTCTGATCACTTAACATCTGGAATGAAGGCACGCAGTGGTGGAACAGATGACTAGCTAAGTTGGCTTTAGTTGCCACAATGATCTTTAATCACCTCTTACCCTCAACAAAGATACAATCTAAGTAGAAACTTTGCTTTACATTTGAACACAGCTTCAACACAACGCCACTAGCCACACCCTTCCTCCAATGCTTTCAACCAGATTATCACTCCTAAAATTCTCCATGTAGAAATTTTGAGACCATGATTGTTCTTTAATATTGCAGCTAATTCTTCTTCACTTCCCTAGGAATGAGTCTCATCCCACCCTGAAATAGCCCACAATATGCTAAGTGGGTAGTTATGAGAGAGTGCAAGGCACAGAGCCAATTCTGTTATGGACAAAGGAAAGTTTATACAAATACGAGACCAAGAAGTTGCGGTGGGAAGTGGGGAAGAGGGCAGAGGAGAACTGGGGAAGTCACGAAGTATTAGTAGAAAGCTTCCCTAATAAAACTCAACCACATATGTACAAGGTCAGATTCCAGGGGAGAAAAAAATCACTAGGAAAAATAAGTCATTTGGGAGGAAAAAAAGTTAAAAATGGCCTCATTACAGCGGCAATTTGGGGCTGAAGTAAAATCAGATGGGGAAAGAGCTAGCAGGTCTCTTACACTACAAAGCCTAAATTAGCTTTCAGTTTTGGAAAAAGTGCACAAACAGATGCCGGGTTCAACAGAAACACCTCTGGCAACGGCAGAAACACTAACAAAAGTAACCTGCAGCAGAGAAACAGACTGCCTGGGCATTAAACAAAGAGGCACGTCCTCTGGCACCAGCACGTTAAAAAAGACCGATGTCTGTGCACTGGGCCATCGCAGCAACTTTCCACATGAAATGTTCCTTCCTGAGATCCATAGAGCCGCCACAAACCAAATCTCTGCTCTAGGTCCTAGGACTCTAAACAACATAAAAATAAAGTAAAATGTATACAGCACTTGAAGCTACCTAAGCAAAGTTTAAGCTTAAAATTTACTTAATCTGCCCTACTATGATTTTTCCCACACACTTCAAGGAACAGGGACATATGTACAAAAGACTTGTTCTGGTAAGAAGCACAACCTATTTGGTAAAATTCTTTCAATGGTCATGAAAAGGATCAAGTGTCTTGTTCATTCACTTATGACTTCAAATATTTAATAAGCACCTATGTACCTGTTGACCTGGACACTGGGAAACAAAGACAAATACATCGATTTTTTAAATGATTCCTCTCACTATACTCTATGTTAATCGACTCTGACTCAGAATTTGCATTTGGTTTGGAGCCCCATGTTCTCATAGACCAGAGGGAACCAGGAAAGGCCTGAGAATAGCACTGTGGGAGGAGCAGTTGCAGGAATAAGAATGGGCGGCTTGGAGATCCTGCAGGCACTTGATCTCATTCTACATTTAAAGAACTGGCTTGTCAAAGAGCGTGTAGGTATGTGCTGTGTGTCAGGCTCCAGAGGACAGAACCACAGAAGTCACAGGAAGAGATAGCTGACCTAATTTTTTTAAAAAGAAGCAGAATGAGCTGCCTTAGAAAAGTGTGAGCTTCCTGACTCTGAAAATATTCAAAAAGAGGCTGAACAACCATCTTATTAGAGATATCCTAAGGGGACTTTCAGTTCTTGTACAAAGCTAGATTAAATCTATTAATCTGAGATAGAAGAGATGGTAGTTTTGGAAGAATCACTCTTATTGACTCTTTTTATTTAAAGTTGTAAGATTAGCATTTCAAACTTTAAAATTATATTTTATTATCTATATTGGGAATTTTTTTACTGATACAGTTATGAAAGGTGGACACATGGAAAGTAATAAATATGCTCACCTTTGGAGATTAGGGTGGAGTAGGTGTCTTTAGTTCCTTAAGTTCCTGGTGGAGCCCAGGTATCAGAAACTTCTTAAAAAGTCCATGTCTCCTACTTGTGCCACAAGTTTCACTCTGCAAATAGTAAGGATTTCAGTGGTGCATTCCCAAGTGCAGGCCTGGGCTTCCTTACAATTAGATACCACATGGTCACTGGAGGTACATTGCTTCTTAGACAGAAATAGCTCATTATCACTGGTTGGTCATGAAATACACGTCTTGAGTTCCTAAAGGCCAAGTGTGCATCATTTGTCTGAGTGTTCCCTATTTTAATTGAATGTCTGGTCAGTCAGTAGTTATTTTGGTCCTGGGTATTACAGCCTTATGGAGGCTATCAAATTGCTTTCCAAATCTGTTGAAGTGGCAGTTGTTATATGATTAACTGGATCAACAGAGTCTGGAGAATCTAAAGTTGAATCAGAATTGGATTCCTCTGCTAGATAATCTTTATCCTCTTTGAAATCATCCAAAAAATCTTTAATACTCCTGCTTTTCCTTCTTACAAGAGTTAGTTCTTAACACTAAGATCTTTTTACTGTTTTGTTGAGGGTTTTTTTTTTTTTTGGCATTTTAGTCTCTTCCATAATTGGATAAATAAAAAGTACAGTAGAAACATATAAAAAAGGGTGATGGAGTGAGATAGTATCTCTCAGATGTTAATGTAATTCAGAATGATAATATTTGGACAGTGTGGTGCGAACTGTAAGAACAGACTAGTATGAAACGGAAGCATGTGAAAAAATTTTAAATGTGATAAAGAGATACCCCAATAGATGATATTGGGAAAACTGGCTAATTGCTTAGGGGAAAAAGTCAGATTCCTACTTTTTACCATGACAAATGTTATCAAGATTAAAAAATTATATATAAAAAATATAAGCCATACTGATAATAGGAGAAAATAAATTTTTATTTTAAATGACATCGTGCTAGAGAAAATCTTTCTAGGCATGACACTAAAAGCAGGCCAAAAGTAGAAGCCTGATAAATGCAACTACCTAAAAATTAGAACAGCCCATATAACAACAAAGAAAATAATCAATTAAATGCAAACATAAACTGGGAAAAGTATTTGCAACATATTTGAGGTGAATACATAAATGGTTCTTTAAATGAATATGAAGAGAAAAAAGTAGCCCCCCAAAATGGACTTAGGACATGAAGAGGTAACTAGTAAAAGAAGAAATAAAAATGGCCTGTGAGCATTTTAAATGCTTGGTCTATTAATAACAACAACAAAAAAAAATTATAAAGACAGTAAAATGTAATATTTATCTATTAGAGTGTAGGAAAAAAAGGATAATACCTAATGTCCAAGAGGTAAATAAATAGGAATTTTCATATTCTGCTGGTGGGAGTATAATTTTTAAAACATCTATCACTCAAACAATTAATTTAAATGTTTTAAAACCTTTCTGGCATGGAGATTGCAAAATACTGAATTAATTGAATCAATTAATACATGTATATCCTTTGATATAGAAATTCTTTTTGTAGGAATTTATCCTAAGGGAAAAAATTAGATGTATGTAGAAGCATAAAATGAAACAGCATCCATTACGGATTACAATGTAAGCATACATTATTTTCACAGAGAGGTATTTATGTGATTTCCAATATTTCTTGTTTTAAAGGATACTGTAATAAATTTTCTTTTACATATATTGATATAGTTATTCTCAGTAAGAGTGTTTCTTCCTTAGGTGAGATTAGTCATCCCATGCTGTTACTTTCTCTATGCATGGGTTTCATTTGCCTCCCACAAATTCCAGAACTTCTCCCCTTGGATAGGTTTGTTTGTTCTTTTCTTCGTTCTTTTCTTTCTTTCTTTCTTCTTTTCTTTCTTTCTTTCTTCTTTTCTTTCTTTCTTTCTTCTTTCTTTTCTTTCTTCTTTTCTTTCTTCCTTCCTTTCTTTCTTTCTTTCTTTCTTTCTTTCTTTCTTTCTTTCTTTCTTCCTTCCTTCCTTCCTTCCTTCCTTCCTTTCTTTCTTCCTTTCTCTCTTCCTTTCTCTTTCTTTCTCTCTTCCTTTCTTTTCTTTCTTTCTTTCTTTCTCTCTCTCTCTTTCTTTCTTTCTCTCTTTCTCTCTCTCTCTTCGTTCCCTCCTTCCTTTCTTCCCCCCTTCCTTCCTTTTCTTTCATCTAAAATAACCTAATCTGAAGTTAATTGTGTAATTAGTGTGCTAACTAGTGCCCACCCTGAGCCACAGCCATCAGATGGCCAATCAACTGATCAGTATTAGCATGTAGACCAACAAACCAGTTCAAGCACATGTGCAAATATAGGAGAAACACCTCCACCGTTATGTATGCCATCACTTTGATCATTTAAGAGGCATGTCGGGAACACAGCTTTACTCCCCCACCTAAATAACCAACAATCAGAGCCTTCCAGATAAGTCATTTCAGTTCCTAATGTTGAGACACGATCCCTTAAGATCGTTAAGTGTAAGTATTGGTCCCTTAATGCTTTGCCTTCAGATATAACTCTGAGCTATCACTGGGGAGGGACTGCAGGACTTGAGGAAAGTTTAAAAAGTAGGAAAAGATGACAAAAATCTTACTCACCTTTACACAGTATCCATAAAACCATCTTAGTGCCTAAGATTTAAGTTTACAATTGCCACTCTTCCTTTACCTCTAGTCTCTGCTTTACCCACCTGGGTCTACCGGTACACTGGTATTAAAAACTCTTACACTTACAGTGCATTTCCCTATTCTCATTTCATCTTGTCTTTTATCATCTTTGCCAGTCCCTCAACCATCCTGTGTGTTCTTCGACAACAGAGTCCTGTCACTTAGTGCTGCCTTCTCACTGGCCAAAGGATGCTCCTTCTTCATCCTACCACTTTGAAGAGTCTTTGGAAAAGCCAAGTTTAAAGGTAAGGAGTCAACTAAAATACAAGATAATCGAAACGTTCTGATATTAATAATGAGTTTCGCCATGGGAAAACCAAATGTGAGGACAAAATGGAGCTTCTGTGGGATGTCTTCTTTAAAAGAGGATCAGGATAAAAGGAACAAGTGAGACTCAAATGCATATGAATCTTAAAGCTCAGTCATTAGGGCCTCCCTTCCCACGACCAGGTGAAACTGTCCTCTGCATTTCTCTTTCTCCGAAATCCTCATTCTACTATTCATCTAGGACAGAATTCTTTTCACGTTTGTTGAGTAAGTCCAAATCTTACACAGAATCTAGCATACAATAGGCACTCAATGGTGTTTGATGAATGAATTAATGTGAAGGAATAAGCTAAGTTTTCTGTCTTCTTTTGGGTCTTCGAGAGGGAAAGCATCCAATTCTATAAAGATAATTATAACATGTGTGTATCTAGTAAGGAGCTCAGTTGTATCTAGAACTCAGCTTCCTTTCCCTGAAGCTGAAAGGACACATATCAGAGAAAGATCCATGTGCCTAAATTTACATTAGACCCTACAGACAGTTTCAAAGATAATAAAAGATACAGACTATGTCTGGGAGAGATAATCTAACAAGAGAGAAGCAAATTACAAACACAGACATGACACAGACAGAAAATAAATTTAAAAATATATACAAATTTGTGTGTCTAAATTGTAAAGGACATTGTTGGAAGGATTAGGAAAGCTGATAAGTGGTAAGCTGGAGAGAGAACCCACACTTTTGTACCACTCTGAGCCCTGCTCCTTGGCTGTTTTCCACCACAATTAGTTATCTGGCAACTTTGCAAGATCTTAATAAAAATAACTCATAAGATTTAGTCACATCAGGAAGGCCATCAAAATGAGTGATCATAAATGTTTTGAAGAGGTCACAAGTTAAGTCAGCATTTAGGATACACTTTTTAAAAAATGCCTTATCTCTTTCATCTCCAAAGAAAACATTAAAGGGAAATTGTTACAACCCTGCAATCTCATTCCATTCCCCCAAATCTTTTGATATCACATTGTGAAGTCTGTGCCAAGGGTCTTATAAAATTCCACAGTATTTCTTTCTTTTTTCTTTTCTTAGAGGAGTAAATTGTTTCTAATACCATTCTATACATTGCCACGATTTCTAACCTAGTTCGTGCCAGACGTATTTTTACCTGCGATTACTTCAGTTTTCATGACCCAAAAGACCTTAAGAAGATATAACTGCAACATTTATATAAATAATTACACTCAAGAGATTGTGTAAAGCACCTCACAGCTCACAAAACCCATTTACACTTAGTTGTTGCTGTTTTCGACTTAAAACCATCCCTATGACTTGTTTGGACAGATTATGGGGCTTTTTTCCCCCATTTTAAGGAGAAAAAATATTGAAGTTTAGAAATGTTCAGGGAAATTCTCAAGGTTAACATAGCACAAGTGATAAAGTAATTCTTGAAAATCATGTGTCTGTCTCTAAAACTATAATCACCTGCCCCTACGTATGGGCTGCACAGCTGGGAAAAAGAGGGAGAGGGGTGGTAGACTTTCCAGCACCCCCAGCATGGAGGTCTAGAGGTCAGTGATTTACTAAACTCAACACACCATCACACCAAGAACTCCATTAATTACCTCTTGTTATCCTGCCCTTCCCACTAGGAATGGCATTTCTCAGATAAGACCAGTTGCATAATTTTCAGGAACCAATGCTCTGTTCTTAGGGCCTTTCCAATGCAAAATTGAAAAAAAAAGTTGAAAAATACTCTCCTAAGATTTCATTATTAACTCAATGTATCCATCTTAATTTTTTGGATATTTCTGTTTACCTCATACCTCCAGACTTCCATGGTTTCCTTAGGCTCTTATACCCAGAACAGTCCATCTGATCCACCCTCTCTGGGAAGAACCTGACACACTTGTCTGTTGTCCTTCCCATGACATTAGAAAGAGGCAAAAAAAAAAATGACTCACACTAAGACATCAATGATAGTAATTTAATGAATGGATTCTCTTCATATGGCAAAGGTATTTCTTTTGTGAATCTCTGATGAAGTCACTTCAGACATTGGTGACCAACTGCAAGGGGAAAAAGAGGAATTATTTGGAGGTGATTGGTCCTGCTCCAATTGCTAAACCCCAAGCCTCACCATAACTATTAATCAGGATATTTTCAGGTCTACAACCCTAGGTTTAGATAAATAACTTGTCTATATTTCTTTTAAAATAAATAATTACATTTTTAAATGTGTAGACTATTACACTGAAATACTGTATTAACGAAAATAATAAGCTGTCATTCACAAACAAATACTTTTACTTTCAACATGTTGTAACAGAAAACTGTGGAAGAGTAAAGGGACTGGATTCTGTAGAAGTCTTCCAGTAGATCCTCCAAGGTAAACTAAGGTCCTCTTTCCCTGAGCCATTTTAAACCTTGATTGCATTAACTTAAAAAAAAAATGCACAGAGGAAACACTATTTTAGAGAAGGTTCTGGAACTGGCGTATTTCTTGGAACTCTGATGCCTCACGGATGACAGCAGACGCCACTGTTAACCTTGTGTTACGTTTCTGAGCCCATGTCCAGAACAGCCTCTGAGGCCATCTGCTTTCTGTGGTTGTCAGTTCTGAAAATAACCCGAGAGGGCTGAATCCCTGGAACACATTTTTCCTGTTGTTTTGATTAGAAAAGCACTTCCACCCTAATCAATCTCTCTGTTTTAACTGAAGCTTGCATTTGACCAGCTTCCTTGGTTTGGTTCTTTAGTGTACATGGTAGACTTTAAATTCCCAGGTGATACTTGACATTGGGGAAGTTCCAGTGCGCATGCAACAGAATGCTATAAAGTCACATTGCTTTGCTATCTGTTCATGGGGGGAAAGAACACGTACTAAATAAAACCTCAAGGGCAAGGACATCAGGAAGCCCTTGTTCTGGTATTTCCCTTGAGTTAACACTCTCAGCATCCTCCTTACTCATTTAGATACTTCTCATTATATAATTTTCGTATATCTCCTCTATTATGCTTTCTTGCATCTCTAGATAGCTCTTTGTGGCTCTCCTGACTGTCCTGCGTCTGAAGGCTGAGGCACACCATCTAAAATGTATGCTCAGACAAGTGATGAAAACAGAACATCTGAAAATGCAGGACTATTTCATGCAGATTTATGATTCAAATAGGATCATCTTTGTCCCAATTAAGCAAGCCTACTTAAAGAAAGATGGCTGAAAGATTGTTTTTATAAAGAGAGATTTTTTTTAAATGTCCCAAATAAAGCTCAAAGGAACACAGAGGGATATACAGGAAGAATATTACTTACTAAGTCATTGCATTTAGAAATCTTGGAGGCACATACTAAATTGCTTTGTTTCTGAATGGGATGGTCTTCTGCGGAAATCCTCCTATGACTTCTTTCACTGCCTTCATTCAATTTTATATTGTTTTGAAAGTCCAGGCAGAAAGGATGTGTAATTGGACACTTGGTGAATGCAGAGGAGTGAAATTGTGTCCAAAGTTATTAGCTTATCTTCGTTTGAAGAGCAAGGAGAACATTTTATTTCATCTAACTTTTTATAGCAATCAATTAATCCTTTGCTTCAAGGATGACAACAGAATGCCTTTATTCATTCTCATGGAAACACTGACATCTAGTGTGTCAGTGCATTAATGCAGGGCAGCTTGAAAGCTGGGGAAAATGCTCCAAGTTTGGGGATATTCAATATTGTATGTCCTCTTTGATTAATTAATTTGGTCGATTGACCTCTCTAGCTGGCTTCTGCTTGTAACTGTGGATAAAAAATAACAGCTGAGAGAAAACTGCAGGAGACAAACTCAGCACGCCTAACCAATAGCTTTCATACACCCTGTAAATAAATTCTTAAGGATTATTTTAGTTGAAGATTTCATTGTTACTCATATGAGCCAAAATTAGTAATGGTTCACTAAGTTTTGCTGATGATAGAAACTAACACAGTATTTGGAGACCTATAAAGTCTGTCACAGTAGTCCTTAAACTATTTTATTTCAGAGATGATTCTGATGAACAGTATGAGCACTCTGCCAAAAAATTTTCTGTATAAGCAGCTACATTAATTCTGTATACAACTTCACGGGGTTCAAAGAACTTCATAGAACCCCGTGAAGTTTGGGCTTATAAAGAACTCTTGAACTACTAATAAGGATAGGAAACTTTTATATAGTCATTACCACATAGCAGACACTGTTCCAAGTGCTATTAATGTATTAACTCATTTAACTTTCACAACTTTTCGAAACAGACATTATTAACCTTTCCTTTGCACAAACATTATTACCCTTTCCTTTTCTAAGAAAGGGAAATTGAAACACAGAGAGATGAAAATATTTGCCCAAAGCTACATAGGCATTAGCAGGTGGAGTTATGATTCAAACCCAGGAAAGCTGACCCCAAAGTCCATGTTCTGTTCCATCATCTGGGGCCTCTCACATAAGGAGGGCTGCAGAGATGGCCAGCTGGGCAGATGGAAACATTACATATCGTCCTCAGCATGGCCAGTCTCTCTAAGTAATCTCTTCAGACTACTTATTTTCTATTTCTCAGTTGCCAGAGTCGCATCACAGCAACAGATGCAAAGATAAACATATCCTGTCTAATTCAGAAAGAAGGAGGCAGGTGGAGAAATAGGACAATATTCTTTGGAGCCTTTCAAATGGAGATGTAGTGCAAGTCTAACTTACTAGGACCTTCGAGTCTTATGCTGTTGGGCTCACAGCCATTGGGAGTATAAGAGACAAGTATATGAATGCCAAAAACACTGAACTTGAACAAATAATGTCAGTTCTGGGTGCAAGAGATGTGACAGATTATCTTTGTTCTGTAGGACCTTTAATCTTTTACCTTCAAATCTTGTACTTCATAAAGCGCCTTCAAAGAAAACTACCTGGATTAACGTTCCTGTTGTCACAGTAGCCCTTACATCTGCTCCCTAGCACGCAATTCTCCTGGAAGGCAATGAGGTCAGGAATCAGGGTTCATGTACTGGATTACCATTCTCCAAGATGTCCCTTAATCCAACACTGGACCATCCTACCTGCATCCATCCCCAGAGGTTGCTGGGAGATGAGGGGAAGAGGCTGTTGGTCAGCAATAAGCCTTCTTCAGTAGAGTCCTTCCCCCAAGCCCCAGAGCACTTAACTGTGATAGAACAATGTCCTTTGGAAACTACTTCCAGGTGGTAAGAGAGCCCTTGGAAAAGATCTGCTTATTTCGAATACATCCTTTATAAATGTAGGCACTCTAGTTCATTGCCCTCGTCACGCATCTTTCCTTTGAAATGGAGACAGTGGAGACTTTAAAAGCATTATCTGCGGTCTAGAGAGATTTCCCTTTCCCACCCTCGACCCAAACGCTTAACCAAGCTAGAAATAGTGACTGTGTCACACAAATGCAACTGGGTTTACTAACACAAGACTTCCTATGCAGATAAAGAGGAACAAACACAAACGTCCATGGATGGTAAAATGTTTTCTCCAGAGTATCCTGATGAATCTGCAAGAAAAGCACACATTTTCCAATTAAGAAAATGCCTGCTGAGCAATGGATAATGCCATATGTCTGAGCCTCCTGAATGGAAATGAATGGCCAAAAGCTTTTTGATAAAAAAGACGAGAAAAGAATTATTTGTGTTTGTGACTGGTATTCTGAACTTCCAAGTATCACCTTTGCATTTCTGTTATCTCCTTCTGCTATTAAGTGTACTTGGCCTGTTTGATGGTGATGTCATAATTCTATAATTATAACTCTGGAATATTTACTCTTTTCTATTCTGTCTTTAAAAACACCATTTTCTCTTTAAGAAGAGACTTGGTAAAATTCCCAGTACAATTTTAAGTAATTTTTAATATTCAGTGATAAAGACCTGTGCTGCATATTTCACCACTGGACTATCCATTTCTCCTCACAAATTCTTGAGGGATCGAATCATGAGCTTTTAAAAAGCAGGATAAACTCCATCTACTCCCTCACCTTTTCGTCATTCTTTTCTGAGAAATGTGAAAGACTCACCTGCTCAATAGATGTTAAATAAATAATAAAGGTCAGAGAAAGGTCATAATTTCTTTTGAAAGAGGAACATTTTCTTAAGGTATCAAACGGGGATTTTCTAACTCTAGGGAAAATGAGGGGCCTCACTGAGAAAGAATCCTGCTCTCATTTGTTTACTCAGAGTACAGAATTGTGTTCTCCTGATCCAGGTATTTATATAGAACAATATTGACCTTAATACTTTATAAAAATGATAGTAGAAATCATTGCAAAGAACTGAAACTTGCAATATAATGAGAACGAGTCATAGATTATAACACATAGGACACGACTAACAAAGAATATTAGGCTGGTTCCGAGGTTGATCACCTCCTTGTCAAGGATCAATGACGCTTCTTTACTGGTGAGATGAAGCGACTGAGCTCCGCTTCGGTCTCGTTCCACCTCTGTGGGAGCCATATGGCCGCTGCTCTACTAGGGCCCGTGTCAAGATTTTAAAACCCAGATTTGAACTTTGCCTAGGTACTTGTTAAAGTACTAAAAAAAATTATAATGGTAAAGTTTACATATACGATTTTATAATAAATGTAATATATGTAATATCATCCATTCAGGGCTTATTGTTCTAAGGGTGCTAGCAAGCACTGCATAGTTTTTACTTCATTCAGTTCTCCTCTAATAAAACATAAACTTCATAAAGGCAGGGATACTGTTTTCATATTCACCACTGTATCACCAGTGTCTGGAACAGTGTCTGCTACGTAATTCATGGAATGAATGTATGAATGTTGAAAGTATTGTAATACATCTTTGCCAGATGGAAAAACTAAGGCTCAGCAATACTGCCTTGCCCCAAAGCTATCAAAGAACAGGGCCCTTAACCAAGGTCCAACTGTAAGTTTGGGGGCTGAAGTACAAAGCTAAAGGATGTATTTCAGAGTAATGAAGTCAACTGCTATAAAAAGTATTGCATTTCTCCATGTGCTACCTGTGAGTTGTCAGCCTTGTCCCTCAGATCTGAGTGGCACAAGTGATTTCGCAGAGTTCTGTGTAGGGGACTCCACTCTCTCCTCTGCTGTTAAGATAGGAAACACTAAAGCCCTTTGTCAGAATACTCTTCCTACTTGATGCCCAGCTGAAAAGTGGTCACCCACGTGTGCTGTGCAAGAAGGTGGTACTTCCCATGTACTACCATCACACACCACCTCACAGCAATAGCTCAACACAGTACATAATTTTTAATGTCAAGTACCTGATAAGTTGTATTGAGTCCCTCCATTCTCTCAGCCATTTTGCACTTGGTCTTTACACCTTTCCTGCTCTTCCCCAAAATAGCTTCCTAACCTCAATTACTTTTTAAAGATACAGGCTGCATTCAGAAACTAAATGATATTCATGTTAAAATCTTGTGTTCAAGACGACTTGAGCAAAAACTTGGAAGCAATTTTTTTTGCAAGAAGTTATTCTAATAAAATGATCAGATGTGTACAAAAAGATTTATATATAAGAATGTCCATAGAACATGGTGAAAAGTTTCAAACAACTTGTATATCCATCAGTGGTGTGTATACATACTATATACATATTTTGCTGCTACACTGGGAATCTGTTAAATTCACATTTTATAGAAAATGTAATGACAAGGGAAATTTCTCAATATATATAGTTATATAAAAAACAGATTCTAAAGGATAATATACAGTATAAGTCCATTTTAAACATATAAATGTGTACATAAGCATATACACATACACATCTATATACTATAAAAAGATAAGGTTTTACACAAACTGTTACTTTACTGAGTGCAATGACAGAGAATAATTTTTCATCTCTGACTTAGATATTTAACTATTATCAAGTCACATTATTTGTACCAGACTTTATTGACTGTTGCTCGGATATGAATTTTCTTAAAAACCATACAAACAAATAAGCATTTCAGATCATCTTCAGGAAATCTCTCATCTCTAAAATTAAAGTCCAAAATGTCCCCTGGGAGACTCTAAATATTATTTAAATGTTTTTATGTTTTATGCTTCTGCTTCGTGTTGAGGCAATTGTTTAGATAAAAAAGTAACTGTGTGCACAAAAGCTGTTGAAACCTAATTAAGAAATTAAAATACTAGTAAGTGCGACAATGTAGACAAAAGGACTAGGATGGTTCATGTTGTTACCTGCAGGCAGCAGCCATGGCATATGCTAAGATAAGTCTGCCTTAGCCAGCAATAGGCATGCCTTCATATGTTCAAGCTCCACCACTGGCACAAAAGCAGGAATCATGTTGGTAATCTCAGTCAGGAATTCATTTCAGACAAATCACAATTTTTGTGCGTGATCTGCCAAGTAATTTTTCAGTTTTTTTCCATGGTTTTCTGAGAGAGCCCAAACCCATGACTTAGTTACATTAGTTGAATTAACAACAAAGCTAGTCATGCCAGAGAAAATCATTACTAACGTGCTTAAGCACCCTTAAATCTGTTTCTGTTTCACTTCTCCCACGTTATGAGGACAATCAGCTCCACTTTAGTTTTCCAGTACTTCTAATCAGGGTTCAATTCCCAGAATCAAATGAAACTGAAGCCTCCTTTAATTATCTACAGGTCTTCTTTTCCAGGTCTGCTGATGCCATTACCCAAAAATGTCTCAGGACAAAGGACAGTAATACTTGCAAGTCCATTTTACATAAAATATTTTTAAGCTGGCATTTTTGATTGATTGATAGTTGATAGATAGAGTATCTATCAATTCAAAATAAACTGTGGTAGATTTCTACTTAAAAATGGCAAGAAGTGGATTTTGGCACACCAATGCTGCCACTGGGTATAAGACGGAAAACCAAGATAAAAGATGGTAATCATCTGTTTGAAGTCTACAGAGAATTGGAAAGGCCATACTGCAGAGAGGGGAGAATGCAGCAGAAGTAAGTGGACTTCTGCAGTCACTTCTGCCCTAGAGGCATTTGCTAATTTTGTGAATGGGCACAAGGATG
The DNA here is from genome assembly GCF_036321535.1 of Camelus dromedarius. Taxonomy (NCBI): domain Eukaryota; kingdom Metazoa; phylum Chordata; class Mammalia; order Artiodactyla; family Camelidae; genus Camelus; species Camelus dromedarius. The sequence continues at coordinate 46,995,121 of NC_087437.1, forward strand.
ATAATCCAAGTTTTGTACCCAGAAAGGGATGCTACTGGAAGATAGAGAAAGAAAAAAAAGTAGGCTTTTGGGAGATATGGGGAGTTGCAGGCATACTGCTGGCTTTCCTCTCACAAAGTTACCTATTTCTAGAGCAGCAGCAGGCATAAAACTAACATTTACACAGAAAGTTTCTAAGAGACTAAAGCTTTGGCTGTGTCATAAAAGGATACCGTTAGTAAGTGAAAGAGCAACCCGCAAACTGAGAGAAAATATTTGCAACAGTATATCCAACAAAGATTTATAGCTAAAATATGCAAAGAACTCCTACGAATCATTAGAAACACATGATACAATCCAGTCAAAGACAAATGAGCAAGAGAGATAAGCAAGCCCTTCACAAAAGGACATATACTTTTGGCCAATTATCATAAGGAAAGATGCTCAATTTCAGTAATTCACAGGAAAGTATGAATTTAAATCACAAAGCCATTACCCCTACATGTCTACCAAAAACGTTAAAATAAAAAAATAGGTAATAATTCCAAATGTTAGGGAAGATGGAGAGCAGCTGGAACTGTCATACATTGATGGTGGAACTATAAATTGGAAAAATGCTTGACAGTACCTGCTAAAGCTAAGCATACACGTGTTCTTGGTACAGATATTCCACTTCTTGATGTAAGCTATGTATAAGTGTATGCCCCGAAAGACATATACAAGGATGTTTATAATGCCCCCACTGTTCATAATATCCCCAAATTGAAAGCTATCCAACAATCTAACAGTAGACTAGATACATAAATAGCAGTATATTTATACAGTAAATACTATTGAGCAGTGAGGATGAACACACTATAATTGTACACAACAACATAGATAAACCTAATGGAGAGTAAAAGAAGCTAGACCCAAAAGAGTGTGTACATCATGATTTTATTGCTAAAATTCTGAAAACATACAAATTAGGTCTGTAGTGTCAGAAGTCAGGAGAGTGGAGTGGTTATAATTAGAATGGGACAAAAGAGGTCTTCTGGGATGTGGACAATGTTCTGTTTTTAATCTAGGTGCTGGTCACATGTGTTTGTTCACTTTGTAAAACTTATTCTGCTACATACTTTTTACTCTACACTTTTTGAAGGTATATTTAAATTAAAAATTTGTATCAAAATGCATGCAATCTACAGATTTAATGCAATCCCTATCAAATTACCCAGGACATTTTTCACAGATCTAGAACAAATAATCCTAAAATTTATATAGAATTACAAAAGACCCAGAATTGCCAAAGCAATACTGAAGAAAAAGAATAAAGCTGGAGGAATAACCCTCCTAGACTTCAGACAATACCACAGAGGTACAGTAATTAAAACAGTGTGATATTGGCACAAAAACAGATATATGGATCAATGAAACAGAACAGAGAGCCCAAAAATAAACACACACACCTACAGTCAATTAATCTTTGACAAAGGAGGCAAGAATATATAATGGAGAAAAGACAGTCTCTTCAGCAAGGGTGTTGGGAAAACTGGACAGCTGCATGTAAATCAATGAGGTTAAAACACTCCCTCACATCATACACAAAAATAAATTCAAAATAGCTTAAAGACTTAAAGACAAGACATTATAAACCTCCTAGAAGAAAACATAGGCAAAGCATTTCCTGACATAAATCTTAGCAATGTTCTCCTAGGGCAATCTACCCAGGCAATAGAAATAAAAGCAAAAATAAACAAATAGGGCCTAATCAAACTTACAAGCTTTTGCACAGCAAAGGAAACCATAAGAAAAACAAAACAACAACCTATCGAATAGGAGAAAATATTTGCAAATGATAAGACTGACAAGGGCTTAATTTCCAGAATATATAAACAGCTCATACAACTTAATAAAGAAAAAAACAAACAATTCAATTCAAAATAGGCAGAAAGCCTAAACAAGCAATTCTCCAGTGAAGACATATGAATGATCAATAGGTACATGAAAAAATGCTCAGTGTCACTAATTATTAGATAAATGTGAATCAAAACTGCAATGAAGTATCACTTCACCGCAGTCAGAATGACCACCATAAAAAAATTCACAAACAATAAATTCTAGAGAGGGTATGGAGAAAAGGGAACCATCCTACATTGTTGGTGGGACTGTAGCTTGGTGCAGCCATCATGTTTGAGATTCCTCAAAACACTAAAAATAGACTTACCATATGACCCAGCAATCCCACTCCTGGGCATATATCCAGAGGGAACTCTAATTTGAAAAGATACATGCACCTCAATGTTCATAGCAGCACTATATACAATATCCAAGATATGGAAACAACATAAATGTCCATTGACAGATGACTGGGTAAAGAATTTGTGGTATATTTATATACTGGAATACTACTCAGTCATAAAAAAGAATGGAATAGTACTATTTGCAGCAACATGGATGGATCTAGAGATCATCATTATAAGTGAAGTAAGCCAGAAAGAGAAAGAAAAATGCCATATGATATCACTCATATGTGGAATCTAAAAAAAAAAAAAGATATGAATGAACTTATTTATAAAACAGAAACAGACTCACAGACATAGAAAATAAACTTTTGGCTACCACTGGGGAAAGGGGGAGGGAAGGGATAAATTGGTAGATCAAGATTTTCAGAAACTAAGTACTATATAAAATAATAAATATACCACAAGTTTCTACTGTACAGCACAGGGAACTATATTCAATTATCTTATAATAACCTATAATGAAAAAGAATATGAAAATGAATATATGTATGTATATGTATGACTGAAATATTGCTGTACACCAGAAATTGACACAACATTATAAACTGACGATACTACAATTTAAAAAAAAGAAAAACAACAACAAAAAGTGTATGCATAGAGAGGAGCTGCCATTAGCTAGACCAAGATAATTGTCTTAGACTTGGATCAGTAACAGCAGCCCAGTGTGCATTAAATTCATCTATTAGACACAATTTACTTCTGCATTTGTGGCTATCAAACTACTGGACAAATATTAAATAAATGCCTAATTGCTATACTAGTGAGAAAAACTTAAATAGAAATATGATATGATTCTTAATTTTATTTTACAAAAATACTTAGCATTTACAAAGTATTTGCAATCTGTTTGGGGAGGTAAGATTAGAGAAAAAATTAGCAAATAGAATTTAAAGCTGAAGTCTAAACTCCTTTTGAATCTTGAGAGTTTTGAGCTGAGTGAGTTTGGGAAGTTCCTCTAACCACTAAGATACCCTTTGAGGATCATATTTTCTGCCGACAGAATATGATGCCTATGTTTAAGGTTTTTTGCATCTATGTTTACGAGGAATATTGACTTATAGTTTCCTTTTCTTTCAATGTCTTTAAGCAAAATTTGCCTCATAATTTTGGAAGTATTTCTCTTCCAATTATCTGGCGGAGTTTTTGTAGCATGGTACAAACATTTGGTAGAATTAATAAGGGAAGCCATCTCACTTGTAATTTTCTTTGTGCATAAGTTATCTTTAATAGATAGGAGACTATCTAAGTTAACTAATTCTCTGATTATTTCTTTCCAGTATGATTGAGAACTAACTGACATGTATCTCTGTGTGAAGTTTAAGGTGTACAGTATGATGGTTTGATCTACATACACTGTGAAGTGATGACAACAGGTTCCGCTAACATTCATCTTCTCATGTAGATACCATAAAAAAGAAAGTCGCATCCAAAGCTGTGATCAAGCATTTCATTCTGAAGCAACAAAAATTTAAAAAGTAAGAACACATATTTTAAATGTGAAAAAAATAAAGCTTCCCCTCCCCCAAAGGATGGACTGCTCCCCTAAGCTCAGGTGAGGCTTGTTCATTCGGGCCTTGTGGGTGAAGGATTCTCAGCATCTCCTCTTCTCCCTCCCATAGCAGCCAAACTCTTTTTACAAAACCGTGTCAGGTCTTAGGCAGGAGATAGTTTTCTGGCGCTTCACAAGTGGTAGCAGATCTCTTCTTTGTACTGGTGCAGGATTTTAGGACCAAGGGGTTTTCCTGCCCCTCCATCGGCATTCTTGGTGCCAAGTGTTTTCTATCCTCTCCCAGTGGCTTAGGGCTTTTGTCTCATATGACAGAAGGATCTGGTGAAGTAAGCTGTGCTTTTTGCAGTGTTTTGTCACCCATGTCATCCAAATACCTCCTGCATATCCGGGTCAGGAGGTGGAAAGGGGTTCTGTCTCCTGCCCTGTGCCCCATCTCTCTTAGAGCATTTAACGTAGCCCAGTGGGGAAGAGCTTTTGAGTGAGGACAAACTCCTTGTGTCTGAGGTGCTCGGTTGTTTTAAACGGAAATCTTCACCTAATCTTGGCCTTTAAGAAGTATTCACAATTCGGACTGATTTTTTTTCTTACGTACTTCTGTGGCAGCAAGTATTCTTCCCATGTTCTGCCGAAGTCAAAAAGATTTGTGTCTGCTCTCCTCCTGCTAAGGGATCTGTCACTTTTCAGAATTCAGTTTTCTTGGTTGTCTTTTGACCTTAGTAACTCTGATGACTTTGGGATAAGTTATAATTTTGTAGATCATCTGGCTTTTTCTCATCGTTAGGATGGCAGTAAAATTCTTTTGCAGCTTTCAGCATCCTAAATGGAAGCAGAACCTTACCTGTTAGGACTTTAGGATTAAAATCTGCAGATCAATTGTGAAAGAATTTTCATCTATATGAGTCTTTTAAACCACATAATTTATTATGAAATTTTTGAGTGATTAATTTATAACAATCATTATTTTTGCTTTTTTGCTTATTGAAGTATAGTTGATTTACCATACTGTGTTAGTTTCAGGTGTACAGCAAAGTGATTCAGTTATATATATATATTTTCAGATTCTTTTCCATTAAAAATTATTAAAAGATATAGAATGTAGTTCCCTGTGTTAAACAGTAGGTCTTTGTTGTTTATCTATTTTATACATAGTATTGTGTATATGTTAATCCCAAATTCCTAATTTATCCCTACGACCCCCGAATCCAGTCCCCTTTGGTAATCACAGTTTGTTTTCTATGTCTGTGAGTCTATTTTGGTTTGTAAATAAGTTCATTTGCATTATTTTTTTTAGATTCTACGTATAAGTGATATCATATAATATTTGTCTTTCTCTGTCTAACTTACTTCACTTAAAATATGATAATCTCTAGGTCTATCCATGTTGCTGCAAATGGCATTATTTCATTCTTCTTGTGGCTGTGTAATATTCCATTGTGATATATATATCTATATATCACATCTTCTTTATCCATTCTTCTGTTGATGGACTCTTAGGTTGCTTCCATATCTTAGCTATCATAATTAATGCTGCTGTGAACATTGGGGTGCATGTGTCTTTTTGAATTAGAGTTTCTATCTTTTCTGGATATATACCCAGGAGTGGGATTGCTGTATCATATGGTAAGTCTATTTTTAATTTTTTAAGGAACCTCCATACTGTTCTCCACAGTGACTACACCAATTTACATTCCCATCAATAGTGTAGGAGGGTTCCCTTTTCTCCACGCTCTCTCCAGTGTTTATTATTTGTAGACTTTTTGATGATGCTCATTTTGACCAGTGTGAAGTGATACCTCATTGTATTTTTGATTTGCACTTCCCGAAAAATAAGTCTATTTTTAGTTTTTTGAGGAATCTCCATCCTGTTTTCCATAACAACTGCAACAAACTACATTCGCACCAACAGTGTAGGAGGGTTCACTTTTCTCTGCACCCTCTCCAACATTTATCATTTGTGAACTTTTGAATGATGGCCATTCTGATTGGTGTAAGGTGATACCTCATTGTAGTTTTGATTTGAATTTCTCTGATAATTAGCAATATTGAGCTAATTATCCAATTGAAAAATGAGCAGAAGATCTAAATAAGCAATTCTCCAATAAAGACATATGAATGGCCAATAGGCACATGAAAAAATGCTGAATATTGCTAATTATCAGAAAAATGATCATTTTTAATTGGGTTGTTTTCTTCTTTGATATTGAGTTGTATCAAATGTTTGTATATTTGGAAAATCTACCGTCAGTGTCAACTCAATATGTCTTCATTGGAGAATGGCCATCATTCAAAATAGACTTACCATATGAACCAGCAATCCCACTCCTGTGCATATATCTAGAGGGAACCTTAATTCAAAAAGACACATGCACCCCAATGTTCATAGCAGCACTGTTTACAATCGCCAAGACATGGAAACAACCTAAATGTCCATTGACAGATGACTGGATAAAGAAGTTGTGGTATATTTATACAATGGAGTACTACTCACCTCCTTGGTTAGGTTTATTCCTAGGTATTTCTCTTTTTTTGGCATGATTTTAAGCAGAATTTTGATTTACTTTCTCTTTTTGATATTTTATTGTTAATGTAAAGAAATGCAACACATTTCTGTATATTAATCTTGTATCCTGCTACCTTGCTGAACTCATTAATTCTATTAGTTTTTGTGTGAAGTCTAACAATTATTGTTTTTCTCATCATATTAACATAGTATTATAAGTATTCACCCTTACTGAAAATTACCCTTACTGAAGTCTGTATCTCCTCTGGGGTGATAAGGTGGCAAAGGCAGCGAGGAATGTGAAGGGAAAAATAGTGATACCATCTTTTTATCATTTCTCATTTCATAGGGCATCATAACACCTGTTCAAAGTCAAACAGCTACTAATTTAATGCAGATATAAAACTACAACCCTGGTCTTACTGACCCCAGCCCATAGGTATTTCTACTACACACTTTTCAAGTTTCTAATTTCTGTTCCTATAGCCAAAACTTTCAACCATGGATATTTGTGCTGAATCCTTCAATGAAGGGGAGGTCTTTACTTCTACAGAATTTGTTTATATTCATCTTTATCAGTGTTTTACCCAGGCTTGTCATTTTTGTCATTTTATTTCTTACATACATTTGTATTCTAGATAGTCTTTAGGATTTCATCACTTTAGGTTCTTTCTTTTATCAATATTAGACAAAAAAAGTCCTTTAAAATTGAATAATCTGGCAGACAGGCCTTGCCATTCTTTACCTGAATTTGAAGTCACTGAAATTAGAAGACTAAGACTGGGTTTTAAGTTAGTTAGCTGGTCATCTTATAACTCTAGTAATCATGGCCATTATCCTGGAGCTGGAAATCAGGATTCAGATGTGAGGGTAAGGGGACATTAGAACTAGTGATGGAGAAAATTACCCTACAGAAGGACAAATCCCGGGGGAAGGTGGTAATAGCATTCAATGCAGTGAAATAAAACAGATATTGTCTGAAGTTTTCCCCAGAGTTATTGCTTCCTTTCTACTCTTCATTTATATTTATGGACTTCTGATGGGCTTTCCTTCGAAGGAGAAGAGTTCAACAGAACTTAATAGTAAATACTTATAGTAATTTGCTTTTTTAAAAAAACAGTTATTATGGAACAAGATTCCAGTCAAGTTGTCTGACTCTACAGCAGGGTTCCACAAAATATGGCCCATAGACTAAATCTGACCTGTCACGTTTTTAATAAATAAAGTCATATTGGCACAGAATCATTTTTCTTCCATCCTCCTTGTGCATCCATAGAGATATTTTAAACCACAAATTTAATCCTGTACTTCTTACTAAAAACCTTCTAAAGGCTCCTATTGCTCCTAAACTCTATAAACATATAAAGCCGTTCATAATATGACCCCTGTTTACCTAAGCAGACTCTGCATTTATCACTATTTTCCATATTACATTCTGTATTTCAATTATGCATCTACTCTATTTACTCTCCTGCCTCTGGACATTTGCACATGCTTATCTTTGGCCTCAACTGACTCATCCTACCTATCCTTTTGGTCCCATCACAGTAGTCATCATTTCCTTGGGAAAGACCCAGACACCTGAAAGTTCCATGTGCTCCCATAGAACCTGCTGGCAACAATGATCATGCTGTTATCTATTCTGCTTGTGGTATGCATCAGGGGTTGTTAAACTACAGCCCATAGGCCAAGTCCAGACTGCTGTCTGTTTCTACAGTCCACAAGCGAAGAATAGTTTTCACATTTTAAAATAGTTTTTAAAAACTCAAAAGGGATATTTCATAACAGGCCAAAAATTATATGAAATTCAAATTTCATTGTCCATACATACAATCTTACTGGAGTCCAGCCACACTCATTTATTTACATATTGCCATTCACCATGGAAGGTGTTGTAGACACAAGGGTGAAAGAGAAAATACTGTCTCAGGCCTCCCACACTTTAGTATTCACAAAACCTTTCCCTCTGTGTGGCCCATAGGAAACACTCAATAATTATTTATGACATTAATAATGTGTGAATAAGTAAAACTATTTTGCCGAGGAATCAGCTGCAATTAAGCATAGAATCCAACCAGATTTTTTAGTTCCTAGTCAATTACTCATTGCTACTAGGTCAAGCCTCCTTTCCTATGATTTTAGAACAATATCACTTTTGGAGTAATCATGGAGTTAAAATTCCTTCCGGTTTCTGCATAGTCCTGGATCGTCTCTAGACTACAGGTTCTAATTCACAGAAGTGCTCATAAGAAAACCTCCCCTGTTATGCCCACAAGGAGTAAATAATGATAGAGGAGCACTTCTGCTCCGCTTATTTAAAACAGCATTTTGATAAATTCAGGCACACCTCAAAAGCACAGCTTATGTGGAAAAAGTATATAAAAGCAAGCACAGTGATTAACCATATCCAGATGGGAGAAAAATGTGTTGACATTTCAGCAAGAACGGTCTTCAATTCAAGCCAAGAAAAAAAAATAAAAGAAAGAAATCCCTATTTATACATTCTAGTCAGCCAAAATTTCCAGCTGCATGGATTCTCTGGTGAACAAACAGACCAGCGCACAGAATAAGGTCACTGAAGAAAGTGCCAGTAATCACAAACTGTAATTAAGCAGTAATGACCTCAACCTGAAGCTTACTTCAGGATTAATGAATACCTGAGAAGCCAGTGGCCTGAGGCAGCCCTCATTCCATGCAGAATGCACTGGGATGAAGTGAGCCCTATAAACAAAATATGTTTCCAGTTTAAATCATTCCCCGAAGTTACCTTTTCCACTACTATGTCACAGAGTTGGATTTTTTTAATGGCATTCATTGTGGAAAAAAGACCAACTATAATCAAGAAAAGGAAAAAAAGGAAGTTTCAAATTCAAAAACAGTAGAGGATTTCTATAGGGTGGGGAGATAGGGATGAATGTGAATTATATTTAGTACATTCAGTCTTAATTTTCAGCTTTGCTCTGAAACATAAGAATATTTGTTACATCCCAAATGATGCCTGTAAACATATCACTTTAGTAAATGTGAAGTGAAATAAGGATTAATACCAATAACTATTATAATCATCATTACTATGTCTTTGAATGCCTCGGCTAAACTGATGAGAAAAGAGGGAACAAGTAGACTATCAGGTTAGTAAGGCGACTATCCAAATATTAGCCACCATTTATTTGCTGCTTGCACTTAATGGATATTCTGTCTCTTCCCTTGGAGGTTGAACATCATTATCCCCTTCTTATAGGTAAGGAATTTGAGAATCAGGGAGGTTAAGTGACTTGTCCAAGGTCATTCTAATCAGTGTAGGTGTAGGGATTCAAGCCTGGGTTCCTCTGACTCCAAGGCCACAAACCTGAAATCACTATGCACTGTGAGCTCGCTGATCTGAAAGTTCTCTGCCAATCATTTAGAAGTGATGAGATTAGTTTGTCGGGATGAGAATTTCAATGGGGAAACTGAACTGGTGATAGAACATCAAAGTCACTAACGAGCTTTTAAAAGGCTCTTTTATGTGTATCAGGAGTCTTAGGAAAAGCTCAGGAGTGACAGGGATTTTAATATAGGAATCTACTCTTTGTGTCATTCTCACGGCTCGATAGTGCTTCCATCTTTTAATATGAATGTAGGAGCCCTCTTGCAACCATACGTTGCAAAAAGTATCCCACAGTCACACTAGCCTACCTCAGTCCACCATGGCTGAAATTTCTCCAATAAAAGACTAAGGTTTATTTTTTAAATGAGAGGCTTAATATGTAAGCCTGAGAGAGCTACCCATTATGATTTAAATTTAGTCTGAGATCAGAAAAACTGCTATTGTTCCCTTTCTTAAAGGTAAGAACAGGAGGCTAGTTTCATAGCTCGAGGAATTAAGTATTGGATTATTAAAAATCCTTTATACCAATACTAAAATAAGGGAGGGGACCAGTGGGGAAGTGCCTATTTATTTGTCTACTGCAGACAAACATGGAAAAGATAAAGTAATCAGACACCTACTTCCCTGTTCTCATTTCCCTGTTCCCAAAGTGTGTGGCCAGGAATTCCTTTTTCCGTATGATGGATGGGTCTGATGATAGAGGAAACATAAAAGATGCTTTGGATAACTAGATGACTGCACTGAGCTTTTATTTTTGGTGTGTTTTATTCTTTTAGAAGACTTGAAAGCCTATAGTGGGCTCTCAAAGCCTCCTCCAAAGACACAGATTGTGAGGTGTCCATTCCACTCATGGACTATTCCTTTGGGTGAGGAGCAGACCTCATCCTAGGGGTCCCTTTCTTCCTGGCTGTCTACATCACTATGAGCTCTACTGATTTAGCTTACTTAGGAAGACAAACTTTGGCAATATTCAATCAAACAAAATCTTTCTAGCCAGCTCTCAGATACTGGAGTAAAATTGGACTATGGTATGTTTGAAGCCAAAACATATTCAGGTCTTAAACTAAATTTTATATGAACTCTGCCTTCCTTTTCCAAGGGAAAAAAATTATAAGAATATTTGGGAGGAAATTCTCAATACAGTTGAGATGTCTTTCCTTTTCCCATTTTCAAGGTCAGATAATCACGAACATTAATTAGAAAAATCTCCCATTTGGCCCTAAGCCATCAAATTCAGAGTAAATATAGTGAACAGAAAGAGAAGAGTGAAGAAACCTTCAATGAACATGGGTGACTAACTTTACATTTGTAATAAATAGAAGTCTTGCAAGCTTTTTCAAAGCAGAAAATTATCTTACATTCAAACACAATGGCCAAGATTGGGACAGAAAAATGTCAACATCTTCTGAATGAGTAAAAAACCTGCTTGCAAACTGATGCTGAGGCAGTAAGTCAAGAGAGAAGAGGAGAGGGGTAAGGATGTGTGGGAGGGAGAGAGAGAGAGTTACTGAATAAAGAGTCCAATAAAGAGTCCCTGGATTTATTAACTTTGATAAATTATGAATGACTGACAGTCTCAGGTCTATTCCTATTCAAGTCTCAGTCCTAGTCCAAATCCATCTCACTCACCAAGACCTGTGCTCCCCTGGTATAAGATGAGTGTCGAAAGAGGGAGTTAAAAGGAGATAATAAAATCCATTTTCAGCTTCTGGTTATAGAATATAGAGAAAAAGAAGCACAATGATACTCTGCCACCCTGTTGATATTATTACCTAAAAGACATTTCCCTCAGCCACAAATGGTTAGCTGTTAATTTTGGAAACAGTAAAAAGTCCCAGGCTTTTCAGAGGATTCAGTGAGTGGAAATTTTGTTATTTTCCATTTGTAGACAATTATTACATCCAAATTAATTTCATTGTCTAAGCTACTTCTAATTTGATGATTCTCAATCAGTATGCATTTGAGTCATCTGTAAAAATTTTGAAAATTAAGGAGTAAGAATCCTTAGGAGGAGGGGCACCCATATGTATACTGTTTAAAATGCTGAGAGCATGGTAGTAAGGTTATTTCAGATCAACTAAGTAATCACCTAACACTTCACCTCTTTCCAAACTGAGAAATCAACAAAAGAATTCATAAGAAAAAATAGGCATCAATAACTTGGATACTCCACAGGTCAGAATCACAGAATCACCTTATCCTCTACTATATATCCTCTTGATGTGTGATGTTTCTTCTTTATAAAAAGTCATGCTAGAAAGATTTTATAGCTCTTGGAGGAAATAGTTATGAGATTTACTATCATGAACCAGTTTATATCAGAGCCCTACTGAAACTATGGGTAAGTAATTTATTATTGAATTAAAATAAAGATGATGCCACAGACCTTAACAGCCAGCCATTCAATCAATGGATACTTATAGAACACTAACTGTGCATCAGAAAGGCACTATGCCAGGTGTGGAAGATAGAGTGATGACCAAGATAAACCTATTCCCTTACCTCAAAGAGATAACAGTCAAGTTGAGGAAGACAGACATTAAAGGAGAAATAATTTTAAAATCATCCTATCTAGACTACTGAGAAACTCTTATACTACATTATAATGCATTGCTATGACACCATGTGATGAGAAGTATCTAGTAAACACTATTAAATTTCAAAATGCTTGTGGATACACATATTTGAGAGGAATATAAGGAAACTAAAATTGTTTTAAGAGAGCACATTCTGAGTGATAAGGTGACTTGAAATCTGGTTGCTAAAGTGGCTTGAAATTATGTTGTATGAAGAACAATTAAAGAAATGGAAATGATTAGTCTAGAGGAGATAGATATTTTAGAAGTGTGGCAAAGAAAGATGATCTGGTTCATAGGGTCTTCAGGGGTTCAACAGAGAACAATGGCTAGAAGCAAGAAAAGGCAGATTCCACACCACCCCTGCAAAATTTATTTATATCAGGATTGCATAAAGATGGAATGGACTTCTCAAGAAATGATGAGATTTTCATCAGTGGCACATTTTTCCACCTCTTAGCAAGGATATTGCAAATTTTACAACTAAAAAATGGGCAGTTGGGGTGTGGCCAACATGGCAGAGCAGGAAGACCCTGAGCTCACCTCCTCCTCCAGGCACAGCAAAATTACATTTATAGAGCAGCTATCTATGAGAATAACCTGAAGACTAGCAGAAAAGATTTTCCACAACTAAAGATATAAAAAAGGAGCCACAATAAAACAGATAGAAGGAGCAGAGACACAGATCCTTACCCCACAAACAGAAAGATAATCACAATTGCAAAGTTTTTCCCCAGGTAAAGAGGGGTCACAGTCCCACTTTGGGTTCCTCAGCCTGGAGTCCTGCACCAGGAAGATGAACTTACAGAATATCTGGCTTTGAAGGCCACCATGGTTTGCATTTAGGAGAGCTAGTGGATTGTAGGAAACAGAGACTTCACTCTTAAAGGATGCATACAAGAATCACACATCCTCCAAGACCCAGCAAAGAGGAAGTAATTTGAAAGAAGCCTGGGTAAGATCCACTTGCTGATCTTGGAGAGCCTCGTGGAGAGGCTGGAGCCAACTGAGACTCCCTCTGGGGACAAGCATACTTGTGGCAGCCATTCGGGGGAGCTTGTTCTACCACAAGGACATTGATGCTGGCAATCACCATTTTGGAGTCCTCCCTCTAGCCTATTAGTGCCAGAGGCTTACCCATCTACCAGTGGGCCAGCACCAGTCCTGGGACACCTTGGCTTCCATAGTCAGCTCTCCCAGGACCTGGCCATATCCACCAGTAGGCCAGCATCAAACCCAGAACACCCCAAAAAACTACTGCCAGTCACTCCACAACCTGGCCCTATTCCGACCTATGGGCTAGCAGCCTCCACACAAGACAGCATAACTGGGTCAAAGGCCAGCCCTGCCTACCACTGGGCCCACAATGGTCACCCCCACCATAACAGAAGGGACCATGCAGCCAATACAGGAGGCACACCCTATAGCATATACTCTGGGTGATCAGAGGGAAGTGTGCTGCTGGGCCCCACTGGATGTCTCCGACATAAGGCCACTTCTCCCAGATCAGAAAATGTAATCTACCTACCTAATACATAGAAATTAAAGCAGAGGATTAGGAAAAATGAGAGACAGAGGAATATATTCCAAACAAAGAAACAAGAGAAAACCCCAAAAGAAGAACTAGGCAAAATGGAGATAAATAATTTACCCAAAGAGAGTTCAAGGTAATGATCATAAAGTTGTTCAACAAATTCAGGAGAAGAATGGAAGAACACAGTGAGAAGTTTAACAAAGAGTTAGTTAGGAATTATAAAGAAGAATCAAATAGAACTGAACAACAGAATAACTGAAACAAAAAGTACACTAGAGGAAATCAACAGTAGACTAGATGATACAGAGGAATGGATCAGTGAACTAAAATACAGAGTAGTGGAAATCACCCAAGCTGAACAGAAAAAATAATTTTTAAAAAGTGAGCATAGTTTAAGAGAACTGTGGGGCAACATCAAGTTGTAATGACATTTTCATTACAGGAGTCCCAGAAGAAAAAGAGAGAGAAGGGAGCAGAGAATGTACTTGAAGAAATAATAGATGAAAACTAGCTTAACCTGGGAAAGGAAACAGACATTCAGATCCAGAAAGCACAGAGTCCCAAATAAGATGAGTCACAGAGATCCACACCAAGACACACTGTAATTAAAACATCAAAAATCAGAGAATCTTAAAAGCAGCAAGAGAAAAGAAACAAGTTACAAACAAGGAAACCCCATAAGACTTTGAGCTGACTTTTCAGCAGACATTTTGCAGACCAGAAGGGAGTGGTATGATATATTTAAAGTGATAAAAGGAAAAAACCTACAACCAAGAATACTATACCTAGAAAGGGTATCACTCAAATTTGAAGGAGAAATAGAGAATTTTACAGACAATCAAAAGCTTAAAGTGTTCAGCAACACTGAAGTGGCTTTAAAAGAACTGTTATAGGGATTTCTCTAAGTGAAAAAAAAACTATAACTAGAAATATGAAAATTATGAAAGGAAAAATCTCATTGGTGAAAGCAAATATACAGTAAAGGTAGTAGATCAACCATTTACAAGTTAATAGGGAGGTTAAAAGACAAAAGTAGTAAAAGCATCTATGTCCACAATAAGTAGTTAAGGGATACACAAAACAAAAAGACATCAAAATATTAAATGTGTGGGGGAAGGAGTAAAAATATAGGATTATTAGAATGCACTCAGACTTAAGAGATCATTAACTTTATGTATATATTTGTACATATATACACATCTACCTCAGAGTAGCCACAAACCAAAAATCTATAATAAATATATACATAAAAAAGAGAAAGAAATCCAACCATAACACTAAAGACAGTCACTGAATCACAAGGGAAGAGAACAAAAGAAGCAGAAAGTAATAAATAACTACAAAAACAATTAGCAAAATAGCAATAAGTACATATCTATAAATAATTACTTTAAATATAAATGTACTAAATGCTCCAATCAAAAGACATAGAGTAGCTGAACGGATACAAAAACAAGACCCATATATGCTGCCTACAAGAACTTCAGAACTAAAACATGCAAACTTAAAGTAAGAGGATAAAGAAAGGTATTTTGCATAAATGGAAATAAAAAGAAAGCTGGGTTAGCGATTCTTATGTCAGACAAAATAGACTTTAAAAAAGACTGTAACAAGAGTCAAAGGACATTACATAATGATAAAGGTATCACTCCAACAAGAATATATAACAATTGTAAATATATATGCACTCAAAAGGAACACCTAAGTACATAATGCAAATATTACCTTTTTTTTTTTTTTGTATTGACAGTAGCAAATAAGAGTAGGGGACTTTAACACCCTACTTACATCAATTCACATCCATATATAGAGAGAGAACATCCCATTCAAAAGCAGCAGAATACACATTCTTTTCAAGTGAACGTGGAATATTCTTCAAAATAGATCACATGTTAGGAAGAGTCTCAAATATTTTAAAAAGATTGAAATCATATCATGGATCTTTTTCCAGCCATAACAGTATCAGACTAGAAATCAACTACAAGATTAAAAATTGCAAAAAAACACAAACATGTGGAGGCTAAACTATATGCTATTAAACAACCAATCAGTCACTGAAGAAATCGTAGAGGAAATGAAAAATACCCGGAAACAAGTGAAAACAAAACCAAAATGGTCCAAAATCTACAGGACATAGCAAAATCAGTTATAAGAGGGAAATTTATAGTGATACCAGTGTACGTAAGGAAACAAGAACAATCTCAGATAAACAACCTCACTTTACACCTTAAGGAACTAGAAAAAGAAAATCAAACAAAACCCAAAGTTAGTGGGAGGAAAGAGATAGTAAAGATCAGAAAAGAAATAAACGAAATAGGGACTTAAAAAACAAGAGAAAAGATTGATGAAATTGAGATCTGGTCCTTTCAAAAGATAAACAAAACTGATAAACTTTTAGGCAGCCTCATCAAGGAAACAAAAACAAAGAAAGAGCCCAAATCAATAAAATCAGAAATAAAAGAGGGTAAGTTACAACCAACACCACAGAAATACAGAGGGTCATAAGGGGTTACTACAAACAATTACAAGCCAGTAAAATGGACAACCTAGAAGAAATGAATGAATTCCTAGAAAAGTGCAAACTCCCAAGACTGGATATGGAAGAACAGACCAGTTACTAGTAACGAAATTGGATCAGTAAAGAAAAAATTTCCCCAGTATAAAAGTCCAGGATCAGATGGATTCATGGGGGAATTTTATCAAACATTTAGAGAAGAGTTAAAACCTATCCTTTTCAAACTATTCCCAAACTGTTCTCACACTAATTAATTGAAGAGAAAGGAACACTTCTGAAGTCATTCTATGAGTCTAGCATCACCCTGATATCAAAACCAGAAAAAGACACCACAAAAAAAAAAAATTACAGATCAATATCACTGATGCACACAGATGCAAAAATCCTCAACAAAATAGTAGCAAACATAATTCAACAATATATTTTTTAAAAATCATATACCATGATTAAGTGGGATTTATCCCAAGCATGCAAGAATGGTTCAATACCTGCAAATCAATCAATGTGATATACCACATTAACCAAATGAAGAATAAATATCATATGATCATCTCAAAAGGTGCAGAAAAAAGCTTCTGAGAAAAGCCAACATTCATTTATGACAAAAACTCTTAATAAAGTGGGTATAAAGGGAAGATACCTCAACATCATAAAAGCCATCTATGGCAAGCCCATAGCTAAAAATCATACTCAATGCTGAAAAGCTGAAATCATTTCCTGTAAGGTCACGAACAAGACAAGGATATCCATTCTCGCCACTTTTATTCAATTCAATAGTACTGGAAGTCCTGGTCGCAGCAATCAGAAGAAAAAGAAATAAAAGGAATTCAAATTGGAAAGGAAGAAGTAAAAGTGTCATTGTTTGCAGATAACATGACACCATACAGAGAAAATCTTAAAGATGCTATCAAAAACTATTGAACTAGTAAATGAACTCAGCAATATTGCAGGGTACAAAATTAATATACAGAAGTCCATTGAATTTCTTTAGCACTAACAACAAACTAGCAAAAAGAGAAATTAAGTAAACAGTTTCATTTACAACTGCACCATAAAGCATAAAATATCTAGGAATAAACCTAATGAAGAAGAATCCAGTGTAAAAGACCTGTACGCTGAAAACTACAAGACACTGATGTGATGAAAAAAAAATGAAGATGACACAAACAGATGGAAAGATATACCATGCTCATGAATTGGAATAATTAATATTGTTAAAATATCCCATGTTATCCAAGGCAATCTACAGATTCAATGCGCTCTCTAATCAGTATACCTATGACATTTTCACAGAACTAGAACATGTAACTCTAAAATGTGTATGAAAACACAAAAGACCCTGAATAGCCAAAACAATCTTAAGAAAGAAGAACAAAGCTGGAGGTATCACACTCCCTGATTTCAAACTATAGTATAAAACTACAGTAATCAAAACAGTATGATACTGGTGCAAAAACACACACATAGATCAATGGAACAGTAAAGACAGCCCAGAAATAAACCTGTACTTATATGGTCAATCAGTCTTTGGCAAAAGAGACAAGAATACACAATGGGCAAAAGATAGCTCCTTTAAAAATGATGTTGGGAAAACTGGATAGCTGCATACCAAAGAATTAAACTGGACTACTTTCTAAAACCATATACAAAAATAAACTCAAAAGAATTAAAGATTTAAATGCAAGAAGATATTTGCAAACAATACATCTGACAAGAGGTTAATATCCAGAATATACAAAGAACTCGTACATCAAAAAAAAAAAAAGATTAAAAATGGGCAGCAGACCTGAATAGACATTTTTTCAAAGAAGACATACAGATGGCCAACAAACACATGAAAAGATACTCAGCACCATTAATTATCAGAGAAATGCAAATCAAAACCACAGTGAGATATCACCTCACATCTGTCAGAATGGCTATTATCAAAAGGACAAAAAATAACAATTTGTCAACAAGGATGTGGACAAAAGAGAACTCCTGTGCACTGTTAGTGGGAATACAAGTTGGTGCAGCCATAGTGGGAAACGGTATGGAGGTTCCTCAAAACATTAAAAATTGAACCATCACCACAGTTCCTCTGGTGGGTTTTTCCCAAATAAAACAAAAATACTAATTTGAAAAGATATATGAACCCCTAAGTTCATTGTAGTATTGTTCACAATAGCCAAAATATACAAACATAATATAAGTGCCATCAATAGATGAATGGATAAAGAATATGTGACATATATACACAATGGAATATTATTCTGCCATTAAAAATATAAAGTCTTGCCACTTGCAAAAATGTGGATGGACCTAGAAGGTATCATGCTAAGTGAGAGAAGTCAGACAGAGAAAGACAAGTACTGTATGACTAGACTTAATATGTGGACTCTATAAACTAAAACAAATGAAGAAACATAACAAAACAGAAACAACATCATAGATACAGAGAACAAGCAAGTGTTTGCCAGAGGGGTGTAGGGTGTGAGTGAAATAGTGAGAAAGATTAAGAAGTATAAACTTCCAGTTACAAAATAAAGAGTCACAGTGATGAAATGTTCAAAGTGGGGAATATAGTCAATAATAATGCAATATTTTTGTATGGTGACAGATGATGAGTAGACTTACAGTGATCACTTTGAAATGTACAGAAATATCATATCACATTTTTGCACCTGGAACATAATGTTGTAGGTCAATTATACCTCAAAAAAATTAAATAAGTAAAATTTTAAATGAGCGGTTGGATTAGAGAGTGAAATGTTCCCAGACTTTAGAGCCCATGAGCCCATAAATCATAACTTCTGTACTTTAAACTCTTAGCTATATGGAGAATTTAAAAGAAACCCTGAAACATATTTACTATCCCTCAATTATAATGCCAAATTTCTTTTATTTCCTTTTAAATGACCATCCAATCTTATGTTATTTTCTACTATGGGGATACATTTAAATTATAAATTAAGCCCTAATATCTCACTGTCAACACAAACTTTTGTGACTATTTTAAACATGTAAGTTTAAAAAATAAGAAAAGCTCTTTCAAAACCTGTGTTATACCTATACACATAAGCCCTGGCACCTTCCTTTGAGAAACTACACAATGTTGCCATCACTCAAATAATTTCTGAAACTCCTTTTTAGGAATTGCCTTCAAGAGCCTGTAGCAGATTCTTCTGAATAGCTTCAGTGGTAGTAAATTCTAATTCTCTGAGGTACGTGTTTTGAAATAGCCAGAAGTCATTCAAAGTAACTTCTGAGAAATAAGATTAGGATATCAGGTTAGTATATCATAACCTATTTTCTTAGTCCTAAATTTCATTTCTTTCTCCTATAAAGAGTTCCAAATAATTCTCCTCCTACAGCTATACTTTTGCCTTCTCCAAGGATAAATAACCTTGTCTTTCTATACAATATTTCCAAATGTTTTGTTAATATTCCACTTCAGAATTGCTTAAACTTTTTTCCATGGAGAAGACATATCTAAATCACCCAAAAGTAGATCCTGGGAATCTCTATTTTGAAAAACCTGCCTCCAGTCATTATGATGTCTGGCCAAGTGAAGCAATCTCTGCTCTGCCATCTTATTCGAGCTCATATTTTTGTCCTCATCCTGGCACTTTCATGACCACATGTTCCCATAGGGGAAAAGCACAGAATTTCAAATCCTGAATATATAGATTTAAATCCCAGACAGACTATTAACTAGCCATTTTTAGGAAAGTGACAATATTTTTGAGGTTCTTCTCGACAGAGATACATTAATGGTTAATCTGGAAGACTGTTGAAAGAGTTAAATCAGATCATGTATGTAAAGCACCTAGTATAGTCACTAGCATGTATGAGTTTAATTAAAAAAAAAGCAATTATTGTCAATTTCTCTTCACTAGTCACCTCTACACAGGTACAACATAACTCTCTAATAATTTATTAAATCAAAACTGAACTGGGGGAACCACCATATTCATAGAGAACCTCAAGCTTTTCTTATTCTCAACACTGACCACCATCCAAGTGAGCTCAGTCGCTTGAAAATGGTGAAATAGTATTGAGATATATGAGAATATGTGTGCTTAGAAGGACAAAAAAAAAAAATCTTCAGCATATGAGTAGTTTATTGTACTTTGTAAAAAGAATAAAAAGTAAATTAAAGGATTAAAAGAATAGATAACTTCACAATATCATGTTAATATTATTTTTCCTAAATAAGACCTTTGAGCTCTAAAGGCATCCATCCCTCTTTATAGGGAAGGGTGCAGTGAATGCTGTGCAATAAATTTTGGACTTCCCCTCCTTTAATATTAGGGAAGACAAATTTTTGTAAAGGAAGTTTACCCCTTAAGTTTGTGACTCTCCTCAAATAAATATTGAGAGTACAAGAGTTCAGAAGTTTCTAAAATGGGCCTGCCTTTAAAAACTTTAGCTGACTCAAAACAAACTTTATGTTCACCCTGCCACCATTCTGAAAGTAAGAAAAATCAGAATGTATATGCTTGGTCATCATTCTTGCCATAGCTTTCTCACTGAACATCTACAATCTTATTTCTTATAGGATTGCTCCTCTCAGGGCTTCTAGTTAACTTCCAACCTGGAACATAGACAGTGTTCAATAAATATCTATTGAATCTATGAATGAGTGACTGGGTGTTATGGCAACATAAGGGATAGATATTTAACACAAGCTGTAAAAGAGAAAGAAAAGCTTTGGGTAGAGATTAAATTGGATTGAATCGTGAGTGACGAATGGAAGTTTACTGGTGGTAGATGTGGGATGTATGGGAAAATAGCCAGGCACAGAGAACTACATGAGTTAAAAAACAAAGAGGAAGAAGAGTGTCTTCAGTGTGAGGACCTGATAGCTGCTTTTCAAAGCACTAGTTAGAGATAAGCCTGAAGAGTAGGCAGGATCCAGGTAATAATTGACTTTGATGTCACGTTAAAAAGTTTAAACTTGAGCCTGGAGGTGATGAATAGTCACTTAATACGGAAGAAAATTTTTACAAAATGAAATAACTTACATTATTTAATGAAATCAAATACATATTTTGAGAGTTTTTTTGCTTTGTTTTGTTTTTTTATGGGTCACTGTGGTAGGTATGTATAGAATGGGTTTGAGGAGGACAGGGATTGAAACTTGAGTCCAGGAGACCAAACTGCTGGATGTTCAACATATACTTGTTGAAATAATGATGGTGAAAATGAAGACAATAGCGATGTTAATAATTACAGGCATAACTATGACAATGATGATGATGACTGTATACTTAACATCTGTCAAAGGCTTACTGTACGTCAAATCCTTTACTGAGCACTTGTTGCCTCATTTAATTATCATAACAGACCTATGAGCAAGGTATTTATATCATTTCATTTTACAGATAAAGAAAATGGACACTTGAAGAGGTTTAAAAAAGTATGTCTCATCATCCAAAACATATAACCCCCATCTAAAAAGAGAAAACATCAGAAAACGCAAATTGGGGATAATTCTCCAAAGTACTTAACCAATACTCTTCAAAACTGTCACAGTCATAAAAGGTAAGGAAGGATGGAAGAACTGTTTGCTTTAATAACTGTATCATGGTTAAGTAAGATGTCAACATTAGGAAAAACTGGGTGAGGTTTATATAGAAACTCTCCTCTCTTTGCAAATCTGGGAAACAGAAGCATGATCTAAAAGTGAAAATACAGTCCAGTGCACTTTCCTCTCCTTGCAAAATATTTCAAAATAAAAAATTTAAACTTTTATGTGCCTATAAAATATTACAAGCAAAATATAGGATAAGCCTGAAGTATTATGTAGTGCTAGAAAGTAAGGTAGCGTAGAAAAAACAAACAAACAAACAAAAAAAGCACCCAATCTGAAAGAACTCCCAATGGCCACAATTTGAGCAACATGATAAATAACAAAAATGTTAGATTCAAGCCAAGTAAAATAAAATAAATATCTATGTGTATAAATAAAGAAATGATTGTGTTGATAACTAAATGGGATTTAAAAGACAAATCTTCCTTACAGAAGAATTTCAAATAATAAATGTAGAAGAAATGGAGAAAATGGAAAACATGATTAGAATACCACACGATAATTGTTGCAGGCAAGATCCACTGGCAAGTGTTAAAATTAGTGGGTAGAACTCCAAGGAGAAATAGGATATTTTCATACCTGCAAAGTATCTCCACAAACATATTTTTTAAATTACTATGGTGGTTTTAACATACGGTTTTATACTTTCCCTCCAAGAGGTGGAATATAATTCTCCTTCCTTTGAGTGTGGATTGTACTTACTCACTTTTACCATATAGAATATGGAAGGGGGAAAGGAAATAATTTTATAGTGGAGAAACCTGGCAGAAAATACCTAAACCAAGTGATCAAAGGTAGTATCGCCAGTTATAAGTCATGTTGATATCATACATGTCCTATATGATGCAATGAGAAAGCACTTCTATGGTATTTTTTCCAAAAATCTATAACCCAGTACAATCATGAGAGAGCATCAGACAAACCCAAATCAAGGGGCACTCTACAAAACACCTGACCAATACTCTTCAAAAGCTGCAAGGTCATGGAAAAAAGAAAAGACTGAGAAACAGCTACAGATTGATTGGAAGAGACTAAGGAGACAGGATAACCAACTGCAATGTTGTGTTCTGGATTGGATTTTGGTCCAGAAAAAATAGTATTAGTGGGAAAACTGTCAAACACTGAAAAAAGTCTATAGTCTGTTAATAATGTTGTACCAATGTTAAGTTCCTAGTTTCATTGAATATACCACTGTAATGTAAAACGCTGACATATGAGAGGCTAAGTGAAAAGTAGATGGGAACTTTCTGCACTATCTTCACAATTCTTCTGTAAATCTAAATTTGTTTCAAAATTAAAAAATAATTTTAAGTACCCCAGTCAAAAGACATTAATAAAGTGTTCACAGAAAATGAAAGAAAAAGGTAAATGGTCCCATAAGAAGACAGGATTAATATCACTCACAGTGAGAGAAAATCAAATTTAAATTACCCTGAGATATCATTACCCTTGAGCAACAGAGGTTCAAACTGGGCAAGTCCACTTACATGTGGATTTTTTTTTTCAGTAAATACATACAACAAAGCACAATTGGTGGTCGGTTAAATCCATGGATGCAGAATCACCAATATAGAGTGTCAACTAGGGACAAGGCAATTTTGGTATCTGTGGTGGGTCCTGGAACTGATGCCCCTGTGGATACCAAGGGTCAACTGTAGTTTACCTATGGAAACTCACACAAATGATCAAATTTAGTATCCTTAATAGTGGTGCCAGTGGTACATAGCATGCTTTCTTATATTATACAATATGAAGAAGACCATACCTTTGAAATGTTTTGCCAAAGTATTAAATCTGAATTTAATCAAGGCTCTAAATTTAACATCCAATTTATTAAAGATGCGGGAAACAGAGGAACTAGTTAATGACACATTGAAGAAAAAATCAGCAAATACAGTATTGGGACAGTATAAGGAACAACTGGTAGGACTCAAAACCTCAGTGTAATGAGGGGAAAATGGGAGGTGATGGTTCTAGCTCAAAAGATTCTAAAGAGACAGATCAAGTCAATGCAGTGTGAACTTTATTTGAATCCTAGTTTGAAAAAATAGCTTAAAAAGATATTTTGGTACAATTTGGGTAAATGCATGTAAAGACTAAACATTAAATACTACCAGTTAGTGTTATTTTTCTGATGTTAGATAATGGCATTATGGTTGAGGTGACTGTAATTATTTCGGGGAGGTTCATGCTAAAATATTTAGTGGTAAAGTCTACTGATGCCTGCAATTTAATACAAAATAGTTAAGCAAAAGAAACAGAGAGAGAGAAAGAGAAAGAAATAAAACATTGGCAAAATGTTAACTTTTATGAATCCAGGTGTGGATATTTGGATATTTTTGTACCATTTTTTCAAAATTCTTAAAATAAAATGTTGGGGAAAAATACACTAAACCCAACCCTAATATATACAGGGAGTGGGCAAGAACAAAAATGAAGGCCTCTACTCATATACCTAAAATTTTTTAAGATTTAAATCAATCTATCAAAATGTTGAACAAAATATAGCCAATCATCCTACCTTAACAAGTGACTATATATTTTCAAGGCCGAGTTTGTATTTAAAACTCTTTGGCTCCCTGGAGTTGTGCACCTGTAAGGTGCAGGTAGAGTAGCCTTCTGCCCCTGACCTCCAGCTCCCTGGCTCACCCTCTTCTCTTCCCATCTCAGGATTCCATGGGAAGGAGCCTCCCACGAATATGCAGTAATACTCTAGCCCAGTCCAAGTTGCCTCCACATCTCCCACAAACAGCCACTCCTGGCCACCTTCTCAGGCCCACTGAGTGGTCCTGGGAAAAGGTCCATGTGAGTTATGGAAGCAAGCTTGGGGACATGTAGAAAGGCACTTAGGGGTCCTGGGAAACAGAAGCATGATCTAAAAGTGAAGATACAGGCCAGTGCACTTTCCTTTGGCCTTATGAAGTCATCATTAAGGAGTGACATTCTTTTTTTATGCCAGGGTCTAAGGGAAGTGGTCTGCCCAGTTTCCAACAGCCAGCAAGCAGCAGGGCAACAGTCTAGAACTGAGAT
Source organism: Camelus dromedarius (assembly GCF_036321535.1). Taxonomy (NCBI): domain Eukaryota; kingdom Metazoa; phylum Chordata; class Mammalia; order Artiodactyla; family Camelidae; genus Camelus; species Camelus dromedarius. Next base: position 47,019,998 of record NC_087437.1, read on the forward strand.
CCCCAAACTTGTAGGAGGCCAAGGGACCTAACATGGAAATGACCGAGGGAAGTACCATTCACTTTATGAACATATGCCCACTTCTGCAACTCTTAAATCTCTAGGGGTCACCATGTTTTGGGATAAAGCACAGAGTAGCATCCACTAACCAGATTAACGGATTCCCTCCTACCTGTCCACTTCCCATGCCCACAAGTCTGGATATGACTTTCACATTCAAACACTCCTCTACCTTCTACTAACAAGAAAATCCAAAGCTCCCATGCATGTCAAAGGATGCACATGGACCAGTATATTTACTAATGAAGAAAACTACATCACTTAATGGTCTATGAGGGAGGGGGCAGATAGAACAAATGTAATTCAGAATCTAGAAAAAAAACTTAATGAATACACTATTTTGATGATTTTTTTCATTTATTTCCAGGCATATCATGTTACATTAACAAAGCATTTTTCAGAATCTTCCTGTCTAAAACAACATGCACAGGAATAAATCCACAATAAAGATACCTTTTTCTCTTTAGAAGCTAAAACATTGATTTTTCATCTCACTGTACATGGATATAGACATCAAAGATACCAATCATTTCAAATCAGTGAAACTGGTTCATGTTCTTCTCACTGGGTAACCTCTTCTCAGAACCACGTACTTTGCCTGTATGATCTTTCTCCAGCCTTTTCAGCCAGCTACTGCTATAAAAGTTGGCTTTTAAAACAGCAAGTCAGTTTTATAACTTGAGTTGAAAACCAAACTAAACCATTTCCAACAGTTGCTAAAACAAACAGCAGGTTACATTTTTATGTCCCTTATATTACTCTAAATAATTCAGGGATGTCAACAAGCTATTATCTTTGCACACTGTATGCTGTGTTAGTGTACAAGTGCATGATGTGCCTTATTTATGTGGGCAAAAAAAAAAAAAACTGGTTTCAGTACATCTCTTGGCTTAAGTAAGCATTTCAACATCTAACAAGCACGTCTGTCTGTGAGCTCTTTCTGCTAACACAGGTTGGAAATCAGGGGAAAGGTCCAGAGGAGCCCTCCCTCTGCTCTCTCCGTTGCCATTAGCACAGGTCTTCAGGGCACATCTTTTCTCCTGGGTTTCTATGTTTGTCTTACTCACTGCTTTCCTGTTCTTCAGCTTAAGCTGTTTTTATGAATAAGCCAGAAAATGCTCAGCCCAGGAGCTTCCCTACTACCTGAAAAATGGGCTTTAACTTTGAACAGCACACAGATACAACAAGGTAAGTAATTTTTTTAAAAAATGATTAGTAGAATGATTTTTAAAAGAAGTAGCATTACTAAAAGATATTCTACTGGGATAATTTTTCCCACTTCCTAATAGGGAAGTATGATTTAACTGCAGTAACAAAAGAAAGAAAAAAATAATGTGTGAGCATTTGGTGAAGTTTACAAAAGTGTCCCCCCCCCCCTTTATGTATATAAAAAGGTAAAAAGTATAAGAAAACTTAAAGATAGTCAAATTTGTTAATTATTTAAACCTCAAACTTACAAGTAAATCTGTGAACCTTTTACTCACTGTTATATCATGTAAAATTGCATTTGGTGAGAAAAGTTGAATTTTTATCTAAGGTCTTGCTTGTGTATCCTGTTTAATGTCAGCAACAATCAGGTGCTAGAACCAAAAATGAACCCATATTGTTATGGAATTGGCTACCAATTCTAGCGGAACTGTTTAAGCATTTAAATGAAAATTAAATTTCAGTAGGTTTACTTGAGCAATCTTTCTTTAAAATTATTGTCCTCGGGTTATCTTGAATAATATTTGAAACAATATTGAGAAGTTAAGGAAATAAGTGTACTTGATTACAACTCACCATGAAAATTTAGGTAAATAAGCCCCAAACCAAAATTATGTCTTTCTTTCAAGTCTCACAACAACATGAACTTAAAGTGAGGGCCTGCCTTGGACATACGAAAAGACTTTTATTCAAATTTTCCAGGGTGACGGAGAAGAGCACCCCTGTTATTAACCTCCCTCAGCTGGTGAACAAATAGAATGGCCATTGTGGAAGAGCAAATGTTAGATAAAAATGTATATTTATGAAATGTATGTGCATATTGAAAATGAAAATGTATACTTAAGAACTGTCTCCAATCTCCTAATAATTCATATCTAATACACTGCTGACAATATTTGTACAAGTTTATTTATGACATGATGTGATGCCAATGGGTCATAATGCTAGATTTCAATATTTATAATGTTATAATTTGGGTCTCCTCCTTTATACAATGTTAGAAGCCACCCCTCCTTTATAACTCGTATAGAAAGCAATTTCCTGACATATGGATCCCCTGGGCTCTCTTAAAACAATATGCTACACAGTAAACCTAGGAAATAATCTATTGAATTTTTACAAATATTTTCCTTTTCTGCATCTAGATGCTGTTTTTTTTTATAACTTAGAAATGTTTCGTATAAACATACCTTTTATAATATTTTTAAAGCACTAAATGAGCTTTTTCAATCTGTTTCTTAACTCTAATAAGAAATCTGTTAAAGAAATCATTTATAAATTTAAATCCCCAAATTGGCAACTGGTAAAGAATAAGTCCATTCTAGTGGATTTTTGCTAGTTATCGCCCATAATGAATCTTGAGATATATAACTGTATAGAGATAAAAGTCATATATTCTCAAATGCCTTCCAAGTATTTTGCAAAGTGTAACAATAATATTCTACTTCAGTTTTATCTTATGAGTTCTTTCCTGAAAAACTAAAAATATTGCCCAATGCTAACACTTAAAAATATTACTAAATTCACATTTTTTCAATGACAGTCTGGTTATTAAACTGGACATTTAATCCAAAAAATCCAAATCTAGACAAACTGAATTTTCCCTAGATTGAATTTCTCTAAACTGCAAACTGAGTCAGCTTTGAATAGTTAATTTATTTTTAAGCATGCACACTACTTCTGCTATAAGTTCTGCCAGTTTTTTTCATCTGTGTTTTTTGTTTGTTGTCAGTAAGTGAAACAAAAAGAGTCATAGCTTAAGCTTTCTTTGTGTACTAAAAAAAGAAGAAAGAGGGTACATCATGATGTCAGTGTGGTAATCATTGGTGAAAATGTTATCAGGAAAGAGCAGTCACCTGTATTTATTCAAGGAAACCTGATCCTAGGAAGCAATATCAAATATTTTATAGACCTGAAATCCCAATTAAGGATTAAAAAATCAATATACATTCTACCCAGCATGTTTGTTGTAAAACACTGCGTATATTGTGGACCATACACAATCGCTTCCTCTCGCCTGCAGTGCTTGTTTCAAACATGTGTACATTTCTCTCTGAGCAGTAAATAATAGAATCATTACTATCATAATAATCAGCTTAGGATTTGCTGCATGTAACCTGAAATATTTAGTAGTAGCGTGTTCCACTAGAAGTTATAACTGTACCTTAGAAGAGTGCATTCTTCTCTCAAAAATTTGTTTTTAATATCAGAGCATGCAGGACACTAATGTGTGACTGCATGTATATATGACTTCTTAATCATGAAAATTAGTATGTACATGAAGGATCAAAAGAAACCTTCTAATAAACATGGATTTAGTTCCGGTATCTAGAGGTGGATGCTAAAAAGTATACAGCATGATCCCTGGTGTTTGGGAGTTTGTGATCTAGCTGGAGGAACTGAAGAAAATATACAGGAAACTGAGTAACAGGTGATGACAATACCAAAACAAGAGATAACAGTAATTTCCAAAGGAGTTTTGGAAAGTGATAAACAGGTTGACACCTCAATAAAGGGTTTAGGCATTTGAGAGGCATTGTGCCACTGGATGGATGCCTGAACAGGATCTGGAAAGACTGAGGGGAAGGAGATGATCAGTTCAAGTGTCACCTTCACTTCCTAGTCTTTCCTGACTGCCTTGGACCCAGCTATGGCTTCTTTATGTTCCCAGTAAACACTTTACAAGCAGTGGCATTTGTTGCAATGTATTATAATTAATTGCTTATTTGTCTCCTCTCCTTACTTCCCTCTGAACTACTAAGAGCAAAGCAGGGTTTTTATATTCCTCTTGCCTTGAAAATGCTCAATAAATGTTTACTAAATGCATTTTTGAATGATTGAGAAGCCATATGAGCAAAGATACAGGACAGAAACAAGCAGAGTTGGTCCAAGTTTTATTGGAAGAACTGGCTGTGTCGAAGGTGTTTTCGGAAGACAATAAAGATCAGTTTAAATGATTAGAGAGAAGCCCTACGAGGGCGTTCCTTTATCTAGACTGGCATTGTCTTCTCTTGGTTGGTCTCACAATACTAGTTTCTCCTGGTCAACAAGGTCCATCATTGCCAAGCCCTTTGTGATGAAAAGACAGCACTAACTAGACTTGAGATTGTTCAGTGTTAGTCCTTAGACCTCATTCTGCCCAATATTGAGCCTGTGACATATATACAAAATGCATTTTAAAAGGTGAAGCCAGCTGACTACAGGATGAATTGGAAAACTAAGAGACTACAGTGAAATTCCTGTCTAAAAAAAGATAGCAGTGAAGGTTCAAAAGGAAAGACATTAGAGAGGAATGATGGAAAGAAATTGGTACTGGTAAACTGTGAGAGAGGATGGTGAGGAAAGGGGAAGGGTTAAACAGGACTCTGCATTTCTGCGACAGGATAACTACATGGTTGAAAGAAGTAAACCTAGTGAGCAACCTCTAATGGGTTTGTTAGAGGGAAAAGACAGTTTGTTCATGTAAAACATTTTGGGAGTGATGCTGAGATACACAGTGGGAGTATCTTAGAAATATGAGAGAGGACCTCTGGAAATTAATGGCAATGTAAAAGTAGTGAAAGTTGATGCTCTGAGAGTCAGGAACGTCTCAGTGGCAAAGGAGAGCTCTGGACCAGGACTTAGAAAAGTACCTATGTGTCTCTGAGTAAGTCACTCAATCTCTTCGCTTCTCTAAAAGGAGGATAACACCTTGCTCTTTACCTCATAGGGAAGATGAAAAGCTCAAATGACGATAAGACTGCGAAGTGGTTTTAAAAACACGAGACATTATGCTAACATATATTGTTATTCATTTCCATACTTTATTCCTTGTCCTTCCTATGATCATTTTTCACAATTAAAGTAAATCAACACATGGTAGAGTAATAATTTTAACAAGTAAATAATCACCAAAAAAACACACTGTTACTAATGTGAAGAATTAATCTAATTTATGTTCCATCCTATATCACAGAGACAGTGTAAGAAGAAATATGAAACAGTGTAATAAAGAGCATATAATTTTATTTCTGTAGTTCATTATGTGCCAAGTGTTGTGCAGTGAGATTCACTGCGGGATATATGGCACAGAGCGTTTATGTAACTTGTCTACAGGTCACATAGCTAGTACCGTATCATCATCAAATCTGAGATGACAGTACCATTATTGTTTCATCTACTACTCATAGAGGACAAAAATGCAGCCAATTAAACTACAATATGCCATCAATTGCAATTTGGGCCCCAATTTCAGAGATGTTGAAGTATAGAGGAAAGAGGACATCTTATAATTGATGAAATATTGAAGGTGATGGATACTAAATGCTTTTTGTTTGTTTGTTTCTAACCACTGTGCAATACCATCTCCCATAGGAAAGGTGATTTATAAATCTCCGTGGCAGGGCTTCATCATTCCTTTAATGCTTGGTGGCACACTCAGTTAGATTTAGAGTCTAGTTCTATGAGTTTAAAGGCAAGCAAGAAAGGAGACAAATATTGCTCCTCAGCAGCTCCCAATACCTGTCTAGTCTTTCCCATTAGGAAAATCATGGCAGGATCTGAGGACTTTCACATTGCCCTGAATGTAAGACCACTGCTGACATCACTCAGTCTTTGGGACTCTAGCCAGGATGGTGCTACTGTAATAAAAAATGATTAATTGCTCACGAGATTTTTGAGAGACTGAAAATTCTTCTTCACATGGAAGAGAGACCATAAAACCAATCAGTTGTAAAACAGTCTAGTTGAGCTCATAAGAAGTCTTATGATCAATGAGAATTCAAGATGCATTTCATTGCCTTGCTAGTATGTTTTTATTCTACCAATATTCCCCAGAATGAAGAGTAAGTACCCAAAGAGTACAAGGCACATTTTGTTTGGCTCCACAATGTGTAATGAAGATTATTTCTGTTGTTTCATCTGCATATGTTTATTTTGAGGTTATTTCTACAAATTAATCAATAAATATAATACTGAAACCATTTATGAGCCATATTCTTCAAACAAGAAATTACAGTTTAAGTGGACAACAAAATGTTCTTTTAACATGCATTTATTATCTTCTATTCTTTAATGCCATTTCCAACATCTAGTCCTAAAGATCTATCCAAGGCCATATATCAGCATATGATTAGTAGAGGCAACTCTCACCTATGAAGCCACCATCAAGCCTAGACCAGTTTAGGTGCTTTGGATGTGGACCCCAAAAGGCTATAGGACAAACCAACAACCACAGGGAAAGGGTAGAGAAACACATTCATCACAGTTGTTTGCAATGAGTTTAAAATTCTGGATAGAATCACAAGAGGTTATCTGATCCAAATAAGACTGTGAGCCCCACAAAGGCAGTGCTATCTCAGAGTTTCACATTGGGGCTGACGCTTAATAAATGCTGATGGGTGAATGAATAAATGAAAAAATGGCAAATCAGTGATTCTCCATAATGAATTAGATATCTGCTAAGTTACATACCACACCATCAGGCTGATCAGCTTTGGGGCAGCGAGTGTGGCTGTGACACGGTTTACGGCAGCCAAAAGGGTAGACTGGATGAGTTGTTACTGGGGACTATGGAGTATGGAGCCCTGAAAGGCTAACATGGTACTTTGGTCAGACAGCTGGATAATCACCATTAGGCAGAGAATAAAGAGAGAAGCCGAATATCAGGGTTGGTCAAGAGGCCCATAGAGGAAAGCTGAGTGGTCAAGAAAGGATCTGGAAGCCCCAGGTACAAGATAAATGAGGAAACCAAGACCTGGGAGAAATTCCACTAGGTAATGTATACAGACAGAAATAAACCTTGTGACAACAGATTTCTGTAGAGGACACAGCTTCCATGGGCGTACCCTGTGTGGGCACCAAAATCCTGACCTACATAGTCAGGTAGGAGCCATTCAGCTCAGTGTTGTATAATTAACCATATATAACTTACAGGGATTTCTGACCAGGGCTTTATGAGCAAAAGGATTTATTAAGAATACTCACAGAGAAAAGAATGTGACAATGAGTGTGTATATGTCCATGAATAACTGAAAAATTGTGCTGAACACTGGAATTTGACACAACATTGTAAAATGATTATAAATCAATAAAAAATGTTAAAAAAAAAAAAGAATAATTGAAGTCAGATCTTTCAATGAGAATGAAACAGAACATACCAGATATAGATTTATATGATAACTTCTAAAGGATACGTAAAGGATATTCAGTTGGTTATACTATCAAACTCCAAGTTCTCTTTCACATGAATATGATGATAAGTAACACAGCAGGGAGGTAGCTATGGTCCTTTCACGGCTCCCAAGCTGTTACTTGTTTTGATTGCGAGCAACTGAGATGTACATTCTCAATTTCAAAGCCCCTGTTACTAATTCTTGGTCTTATTTGCTTGCTTTTAGTGTTTAAGTATTAAATTTTATCACCTTTTGAAACTTTTAATTCCCTTGGCTATACATTTCATATACAGTATTTGGGACATAGTTGGTGCCTCAATTAACATTTTTTGAATGTAGAAATAAACAAACAACCATACTTGTGCTATCAAATACTTACTACATGCTGAACTCTCTGAGGAAAGGAACCACAACTTGGTAAAGTGTGCGATGTCTACTAAAAACAATCCACAGGAGCTTTATGGTTCAAAACGTATTATTCTTAAGACTATCTCATTTTATTCTTTGTCTTCTACTGACATGAATTACATCAGAGTGAGTGGCGGGTGAGTATGGGGGACAGAAGAAGGAATACTGACTCTATCTGGAAGGGTCTAGGAAGGCTTCCTGAAGGAGTTGACCTATGAACTGGATTTTGAATGCATAATAGAATTTTTTCAGATAAGATTAAAGAAGAAAAATATCCCAAGCAGAAGGACTAGCATGTTCAAAGGCAGCTTAGGCAGCATTATCCCCATTTATTAAGGGTTTGATGCTTTGTCAGTGCATGATGGAGCTTGAAACTACTTCTGATTTTTAAGTCCTGTGTTATTTCCTCTACAGTCTACTCTCTCTCTGGCTAACAGAGGCTAAACAATCAGTCAGAATATCCTGAAAGACAGAAACTATAAAACAGTCACAAGCTTCCTAAGAAATAACTCCCTGGGTCTTTAGAATGATATCCACAAAGACGGAAATCCAAAGACAAGTAATACTCTGGGAAAATAAATCTGGAATACAACAGGAAATAAGGACCCAGTATCTGAGGCAACCAACTGAAAAAGAAAGGAAATCAAACAGCTGATAGATGCCCTGAACAAACATAATAACGATAGTGATCCTGACAATAATCAAAGCACTTTAAGTCTCCTACATTGGAACACACCCCAGAAAATTAAATTAGTCACCATGAAAATAGACTCATTATGATGCCACTAAAAGGAAAAACTGAAAATTTTAAAAAGAGCAAAGCCAGATAAATATTAAAAAAGAAAATAAAAAGAGGAAGCAGAACAAGATTAATAAGGAAAATAGTACCTTAGAATCCCCTTTCCCAAAATAATAAGAAAAATAATTTTGGACAGATTCATACTGGTTGTTGGCTATAGCTAGATAGAGACCACAGGTGAATGGGACAGTCCTAACTGGTCATGAGAAATAAAACTCGTACGTGCAGTGAAAGTTCATGGTATAGATGCCCATGTCTTAAAATTAGAGCCACTTGGCAGTGAAACTATTTTGTACAATATTGTAATGGTGAATACATGTCATTATCCATTTGTCCAAACCCATATGTTATACAACATTGAGTGAACCTTAATATAAGCTGTAGACTTCAGTTGATAATAATGTAATAATACTGGCTCACCAATTATAATGAATGTAGCACACTAATCGAAACATTAATAATAGGAGAAACTTTGGGAGAGACTGATATAATAGAATTCTTACTTGCTGCTCATTCCTCTGTTAAACTAACACTGCTCTAAGAAATAAAGCCTATTAATTAAAAAAAAAATTAGGGCCACTTTAAGGTTGTTATAGGCCCTAAAGTTATATCTCACATTTTATCGTCTGTTAAAATGTCCCCACATCCCATGGTAAATATTATTTTTGCTATAAAATATTTTCAGAGAACATTTTATAGTTTTATAGTATTGTTATAATTTTGCTTTTTAAATTACTTGAGTGTGACTAATTCATTTAATTTACGATCTTCAATTATCTAGCAATCACAGCACATACTCAAGAACCCTTGTGATATGAAGATATTTTAACCCACGAATTGTTCAGATACAATAAAATGTTTGTGAATATCAATTAACTTTGGGTCCTGTTTATATAATGCTATATTTTGAGATAACTAAATATTTTCAAGTTTGGTTTACCATGATTTTTCATATTTGAGGGCCAGCAAATTTTATCTTTGAACTCGCAAACATTTTTGTAGACACTAAAAAGCCATTAATCCCTGGCATTATATATCTTATCGCCATAATGCCCAGTGTATAAAATAGGCCCCCTTAAAAGATATATATGTATATAGATTTAAAGTAATAAAGCTAAGTCACTGGCACTAACGCATAAATACATTTATTTTTATGTTACTTTATTTCATATTTATGACATTTCATTTTTGTATTTACCTGGTCTCAGTAACAAATTTCTAATCTTAGGAAAAACAGCCTCCAGACATATTATTGCAGCTTCCTGTCCTATGGCATGCAACTTTTTCAAACCCAGATTTGATCTTCTGTCATTTAAATTGCTCTACGTAGGAATCGTATGATACATACAATGAGACCTCTCATCTTGCTGCCTCCCAACACAAACTGTCAGGAATTAAACAGTTTTAAAGTGCCCATTTAAAGAAAAAAATACCAAATAAGATAAAATGAAGTGGAATAAAATGAAATGAGAGGCAACCATTTTATATTCTCCAAAAAATACCAAGTCCGTAAACTTGCCTCCAGCCCTCTCCAATAGCTTTCTTCAGAATCAAATGGTTGGAGACTTTAACAAAAAGAGGGGAACTTAATCTAACCATAAATGGGATTAAGTCTTACACTTCATTACACATCTGAGCATATTTTGTGAAGGAGGAGCTTTTCTCAAGGAAGTACCTTATTCAAAATAAGAAGACATTTAGGTCTGAATATTTTAAAATGGTGTTTTCAGTTTAATATGAAAAGCCAGTTCTCATAAAACACCCAGGAAATCAGTGTGGAAACAGGCATCAAAATCAAGCCTTTTTCCTCTTCATTCTAGTTATTTTATTTTGCTTCTAAATCTGTCTGATAAAAAAAATGGGGCAACAACAGCAAAAAATGGCGTATCTGGGTAAATCTTTCCATCAGGCTTGTACTGAAGCCCTGTAAGGTGATATGAGGATAAAAAAGACCAAGCATTCAACTTAGGTGATACTGGCTCAATTAATAGATGTTCATTCATTTATTCATCAATTTATTGCACATTGATGGCAAGAATGTGCTCCATTCTTAACTCTCAGGATATAGATGATAAGTGAACATCCTTACCCTGAAGAAGCTCAAAATCAAATGTAAAGCTCTGAATAATTTTGTATGAATGTAAATCAATGTATTAAAATAAAGAGTGATTGTTGGCAGACATTTGATTGCAATACAAAGCCACTGAGAAAAAGTCATTTCACAAGTAGAGCAATAATGGCCAAAGCAGAGAGCTGGACCAAAGAGCAATTAATGATGTAGGTGGTTAGATCTGTATCAGTGAGAAGAGGAAGACAGGCTGGACAGAGCAGCAAACAGCCCAGAGCACAGCACACATCATTTTCAGTGGCTTGTATCCCAAGCTCCCAATAAGCAACAGTTTCCTAATGGAGTCAGGATGTAGTGTCTGGCTGCCCTCTACATTCTAAATACAGGCTATGCTGGGCCTGGTGACTTGGCAGTGTGACCTCACTTAATGAGCACTCTTCCCATCATCATGTACCCAGCCTGGGAGCAGACACTACCTTGGCTGGTACCTGGTCCTGCTCTCAGGGAAGGAAAGCAGGAAACTGCAGGAAGTAATGTTTTCAAGGCAGCAGATGGTACTCTCCCATATGCCTCAGTACTAAGTATTTTAATGATAGGAGAGGCTATCTTTTACAGAGAAGCAAATATTTAAAGACCATAGCACTTTGCAGGAAAGCTAGGTGACCTTTGTTTAAAGTCTAATCTACATAGAAACGCTTATGCTCAATTCTAGGAATTTATCCTAAAGGAACAGCTTGGGAGAAGGAGGAAGTAGGAAATATATGCGCAAAGATGCACATTGCAACATTTATAAAATGAGAAGCAACCTAAATGCTCATAGATAGGAGAATGGGGAAATTTTTGTCTATCCAAACTATAGAATATAATCCAATTGTCAAAATGATAGATGTGGAAAAATGGTTCTTAGCTAAGATTCAGTGAAAATAATATAACCTCCTGTGCTTCTGATGTAATGATGGGTAACTGCTGCAATAGCCTTTCTCTCCAGCCTCTGCAGAGGGAGTCGTAGCTTTGCAATAGGGAGATGGGTTGCTTTGCTTCCCAGGTCAGCAATGTGACTCAAGAAAGAATAGAATGCAGCAGTCCCTTAAGGAAGAATGTGACAGTCTCCAAGATGCCAACAGGGCATTTCTGCAAGATTCATTCTCCCTTAGCAGAGGCAGGCAAGGCTGACTGTGCAATATGTAACTACCATTGACTGAGCCCCCAGGGTTAAGTGATCTTTGTGCTGGGTGCCTTATGCCTGTTACCTCCCTTACCTTCACGGCAGCTCTAGGAAGGTGCTACAGCCCCATTTTACACAGGAGAAAACTGAGACCGAGAGAGATTGGATATTATAGACATTGTATCCAACGTTTCTCAATAGGAAAATTGCTGAGTTAGAATCAAATCCAGTCATCTGACTCCATGCTCTTTCTGCTACATCTGAACACAGATGGTCTCCTATCCCAGGACCTGAACACAGTGGCTTCCAGAGAAACTTCTCTCCTTCACCGTAGACTGTGCAGAGTTAGAGAAATGAGAGCACAACAGACTATTACAGTTGGAGTCATTCAGAATTCCCTCAGGAAAGCTTTCTTGTTTTACAAATGTGGAAAATGAAACTCAAGCAGATAAGGTTCTGTTTCAAAACAATATTTGTACGGTGCTTTAAACACAGCTGTTACTGGCTGAATTATATCTCCAAAAGTCATTCGTTGAAGACTTAACCCCCAGTACCTCAGAATATGACTACATTTGGAGAGGTCTTTAAGATGGTTATTAAGTTAAAATGAGGTTGTTAGGGTGGGCCCTAATCCAGTATGACTGGTGCCCTTGTAAGAAGAGGAGATTTGGGCACAGACAGACTATGTAAGGACACAGAGAGAAGCAGCCACCTACCAGTCAAGGAGAGAGGCCTCGGAAGAAACCCACCCTGCCAGCACCCTGACCTCAGACTTCCAGCCTCCAGGACTGTGAGGAAATAAATTTCTGTTTTTCCAACCACCCGGTTTATAATACTTTGTTACGGCAGCCCTAGCAAACTAATACAACAGTTATTACCGCTTATGTTATATCCTTAAAATAATTCTGTAAAAGAAATTGGTATCATTATTATTATTATTTTACTGATACAGAAATTATAGCCTGGAAAGAAAAGGCAAAGGCACTTGGGAACCCAAAAATATTTAGTTTAATTTTTATAAAACAAGAGGGTTATATGATGTCAGAGAACAGACTTTCATTCTAAATGTGATTCTCCATTCTGAGGCTATGCTAAGCAAAATGTCATTAGAGTAGAATCACAGAATATTAGAGGATGCTTTTTGAGACTACCCTCTCATTACACAGATGAACACACAGAGGCCTGAAGAGACACTCTTTTGTGCCTGTTGCACCAGGATGTATTCCTTCCTGCAATGCAATTGAGGGGACTCAAAATCAACAAGTGATTGGCAGCAGTTCAGCTAATTAGTTGCAGTACAGCTCTTATGCATGTAGCTGTAAACAGAACGTCTTAATGTTTTCTTTACTTAAAAAAGAAACACCAAAATCAAAATGTTATTCTTGTATCATGATAAAAATGAGCTGTCTATTCTCAATTCATAAAAGATACAAAGATTTATAAGCTCTTGACAGAACCCTCAGGATCATTTTTTAAAATGCTTAAGGTTCTCCTGCAATTCTTTTCTATCGTGTCCAGTAGGTGGCACCACTTAAACCACACAAGGCAAGAGAGCCGTGGAAAAGCTAGACTGCTTGTGATAGAGATTAGTGATTTTCAAATAGGGGTCTCTAGACCAGCAGCATCAGCATCACCTGGGAACTTGTCAGAAATACAGATTCCTGGGTCCACCCAAGACCATTTAATTATACTGTCTAGGAGTGGGGCCCAGCATTCTGTTTGTAACAAGTCATCCAGGTGATTCTGTTACATACTAAGCTGTGAAAGCCACTGATAAAGATTATTCACAGAAAATCAGGCATTAGTTTCCTATGTTGAAGCAACATGAAAATATACAATATTACAAACGTTACTTCCTAGTAAATACAATGCTCTCTTTTCAGATTTGATAGCATGGGCAAACCTCAACAGGGTCTCTGCTGTTGGCCTTGTTTTCAATCGCCTGCCACGGCCCTAGCACCTGACACACATCGACTCACGTAATCTTCACAACAACCCCACATGGCAAGTGTTCTTATCTCTTCTTTTATAGATGAGGAAACAGAAGTTCTGGGTCCTAAAACTGCCTCATTTACACAGCTAGCAAATGACAAGCCAGGACTCAAAGTCAGCTCAGTCCTAATGCCAGGGCCAAGATTTTCTGTCTTTATGCCTATTTAGGGTTGTCAGACTTAGTATATATAAATACAGGATGCCAGGTTAAATTCGAATTTCAGCTAAACAACAATCTTTTTAGTATAAAGTTATGCCATGCGATATTTGAGACATGCTTATACCAACAAAGTATTTGTTGTTTAGAAGAAATTCGATTTACCTAGATGCCCTGTATTTAATCTAGCAATCCTATCCCACTGTCTCCTTCAGTTTCCTTTCCAACCAGTTGAAGAAAAAGAAGCTGGAAAAAGGTATTTCCTGAGTGTCTTTAAGAATAAACCTGAGCGTGGGCTTCACTCCAGAAGCTGCATTTTAACACCATGCCCAAGTGATTTATATGAACATAATGTTCAAGAAGCTTTGGACTGGAATACAGTCCAGAACGATTTTGACCTGGAGCTGGGACCACATTCAGATCACCCTTCAGACCTAAGTTCTATGAGGAAAGATGATGTGAGATAGGTTATCAGTTCCTTTTTTTTTTTTTTTTGCTTTTGTTTGAAATATTGATATAAATTTATATAAGGAAAAAACAAATATTGAAAAATCAATAAATATTTCATTTATAGATTATAATTAAGTTTTTGAGGGTAGGAGAAACATTGAGCAGAATTTTAGTAAAGTATCTCAAAAAAATCCTTTAATATTAGATTTCAGATCTCTCATTCAAGTCACTAATGGAATATTCACAGCAGAGGCAATGCTACTCATTTACAGATAAGCATATATATATATTTTTTAGCCATAACATCAAATACGAGACACAGAGGGAGAAAAATAATTTCTCAAATGATACATTTACTCACTCAATCACTGTTTATCAAATAGCTGGGGGAAGTGAAATTCCTTCTCCCATTATGACAGACATATACAATTTGTGTAGAATGTCATAACATCCTTTTATGCAAAAGTATAAATGATCTTTTTTGGGGAACCAGCCTCAAGCTTCCCAAGACAAGAATGCTATCCAACAGCTCCGCCTACTTGCCTACAAAAATCATTATAGCTCAAATAAATGCATGAATTGGCCCATTCAGCAAACATGTATTAATTTTTTACTATGTGCTGGGCTTTGAGGGATGGGCTTATATGTAAGAAAAAGGGGACAGGGAAGTTCAGATGTGCAATAATTCAGAGGAGTACAAGCGATGACACTGTCTAGGCTGGGACCTTGAAATAGAGAGAGACAGAGTAGTGTGTGTGTGCAGAAGGTGGTGAAAAGTGGTTGGATATAAGGCCAGGAAGGCAGGCTGGGGGATCTTATCAGAAAATCCGTGCAGTCTCCAATCTTGAGCTTACTCTCATTGACCTGTGTCTATCCACAATTATGCAAAAGTAGCATATTTCCATCTATCTGGTTTTATGTAACTTAAAAGTCTTTCTGAGATAGGAAGTGGGCAGGAGACAGCTATTCAAGGAATAACACAACAATTAACACAAGGAATAGCAAAAGATTCAACCCCCAGGAGGCCTTGAGGCTCAAGATGGAGGGAGATTTGAAGTCTAATAATCCGTGGGCTTCATCATACGCCCATTGTAATACAGCAGCATGGTGAATAACATGCCCACAGGCACCAAGACAGTCCCAAGGCTAGCCACAAAAGGTCAAAGAGTGGGAAATGGCCAACTTCCTGGGAATCCCAGCCCTTTCCCCAGACTAGTTAGACTGGTCCTTCCACTTATTAAGATATAAAGCTACCGAGCCCAGAAAAACTGGCAACATGGCTTGGCTGCTGCCCTCACTCTCTCCCTCTTTGGAAATGGCCCCCACTCTGTCTATGGAGTGTGTACCTACTTTTACTCTAATCTGAGCAGCCAACCCCCACACCTCATGCCTTTCTGTTGCCTTTTGATGTATCTTTCTAAATAAATCTACCTTTACTCACCTGTGGCTCACTCTTGAATTCTCTCCTGCACAAAGCTAAGGACCCACAGTTGGTGGGGTGCGTCCCAGGGGCTCAGCTGCAACCTGGGACACAATCCTCCTCACACCCCACATCCATTTTTCCTGCATCATTTCTACTTTAATAAATATTTATCTACTATACTATTTTGCTCTTTGTCATTAATTTACACCTGTCTTAGGAAAAAGTATTTCATTAAATATTAACTATGGCACTTAAGAAGTTCAGGATTTACAAATCATTAATAATACTGAACAAATACACACCAACCTGTCATCATATTTGGCCCACAGAGGTTCACATTATGAAAAGAGTTGCAGTGATTTATCTGGTCTCAGATCCCCAGGTACTATTTCTCATAAATTCCTCTAAGCAATCTACAAATTAGATACTGAACAAATGTGTGCTGTATTACTTCACTGAATCCACAAGGTTTTGAAAATGTGTATTTATTCCCCAAACACTAATCCAAACTAGAACACTTGAATAAGAATCCCTCAGGGACCTCTCTTTCCTTTGAGCCTTGGGAAGCACCTGCAAATTGGGGATGAGTCAGCATAAATGCCTGGCTAGAAGGAACAGACAGACAGTAGCTTATGCTAAGACATGGGGGAATTTTGCCATCATTTCCTGCTGCCAGTACTTTTCAACACCAGTGAAGTCTTCTGCGTCTTAACCATTGTCTAGAAGAGTTCAAGACTGTCCTAAGAAACATGGAGGGTTGCAGGGAGCTAGGGGCAAATCATACCACGCAACTTTCCTTCCTCTATCAGGTTATTAACCATAGTAATACCCCACTCAGTAGTCTAGCTGAGGTCTAGACTACATTCTTAACATTTTGTCAGTTTTTCGTTACAGACCTACATAATAATATGTTGGATGACCTCCATTTGTCTAAGCTAAAGTCAGTTGTGTTCACTAAGATGTACTCCTTCCTTACTCCATGTAAAATGTGGTTTCAAAAAAAAATCAACAGCAAAAGCACACTTGTAAGGAAAAGAAGAGGACTATGGTACATAGACAGCTTTAGGCCTGAGTGTGGAAGAGGGTGGAGCTGAGAGCAAAGTCAGACATCCAGGCCCACCTGCAGATTATGTAAATATTAAATGTCTTCATACCAGTGCTGATTAATCTCCGTTTCCACTGGATGGGAGGCAATGCAATTCTCCACAGCATTTCTAGCAATCTTGTGATAGCTTTTGTACAGGATGATCATTTCAAGGATGTATGCATAACAAATAGCCTTGGAAGGTAGAGATAGTATCCCCCTCCAGGGCAGAGAGAAGACTTGTTTCTGACCAGGATAATGTCCTCCCCCAGGGACAAGGCTTGGGCATGTTTGCTGGCATCCCTCTGAGGAGTTTGCTAAGCTCAGCGTTCCTCAGCGTTGGCACAGCTCACTGTGTGCACAGTATCTACCCGTTTTCATCTCCACATGGCCCCCACGGAACTTGGGGGGCAAGGAGAATGGATGTAAATATGAAGTTCATGTGATCAACTGTCTAAGCTCATCTGGGTTCCTTGCCTCCTTACCAGCTGAATCTATGCAACTGTCAAGGGCTGATCCATCAGCAGTCCACTGCTGCTTATGGGCTACTTCACAGCACCACCTGCTCCTGCACCCTATCCATTCTCCACACTTCTCTGTCCTGTTCTGAGTCTGACTCCTAATAACTGAATCCCTGGTCTCCTTTGCTTCTGGCTTCCTGGTTAGGATTGGCCAATGAAAGGTGCAGGGAAAGGCTGGAGACAGAAAGGTCAGGGTATTTATTACTCTTGCTCTTCTCTGCCTCTCTGGCTGTAGCTTCTGATGGCAATCCCTCTTTCATAGCCACTCTGGCTCTTGCCTCTCTACTCTTAGACACAGGGAGGAAGAATGTGTCACTCTTGCTAGACCTTGAGTATGTCATCATCCCTTATTGGATCCTTAGAGTCTGCCCAGGTCTCTGTAAACAGACTTCAGGAAGCTATCTGCAGTTAAACTCTTTTGAACTTGCCACCTTGATTTCAAAAAAAAATTAAGGTCTTTTATGTACATGGAACACAGGTTATACATATTTACACACAAGACTGCATTTAAAACCTTACATTACCTCTTTTTCCTCATCTTACCAAGTCATTGCAGCCACCTTGGACTTACAGCAGCCAGGGACCTTCAAAAAGGCAAGGATATTTGCCTTGATTTCCAATATTCTAAGGACGGCTCCACCTAGACTGTGGTACAAATGCATTTTCCCATGCTCCTGGCTATATCGTTTTGATTACAGAAGTGCTGCAGATGGGCATGTTGGTGGACACCATAAAGATACCCTCTTTGCCAGGATGCAGTTCACTGCACCTCTTCTGGCAATAGTTATAATTCCTAGTGTGCACATAATACTCTTTAAGCCTTTGTGTAGTTAAGTAAATGCATACAACATTAAATAATGGCCACAACATAAAAGCATTTTACATAAAATCAGGTCATTTGGGCAACTTAGAATCACAGTTTCTAGTTGGAAGGATCTTTAAACATCTTCAATAAAATTCTTTCATTTGATCGTTCACTTGATTCTAGGAAAAAATGGTATTAAATTCATTTTAGTCTCTGTCGAAATCATTTCATTTTCCTTTTCTTTAATATTATTTCTACAACTCATCAGGAAAAAAAGTTACAAGAACTGATGGAAAAGTGTATTATCCCAGTACTACATATAAGGAGAGACAGTAAGTGAAATGTTTCCTTCTGTAATAATAATTATGACAATAAGTGAACTAGAAGATGATGTTTGCACTTTGCCTTTAAGGATGGGCAAGTGTCAGCCAGGAGGATGGGACTGTGCGAGGGAAACTCAGGCAAAGGAGACAACCCAGGCAAAGGTCTGGAGGTGAGAAAGAAGTTAAAGCATCCTGGGAGCTATATCCTAGCCATTCAGAGTTATAGGAGCATGAAGGATAAGCTAGAACTAAGGAAAACTGAGGAGAGAAAGGTGAATGCCCTTGGTGTCTACCATTTGAAATTATCTGCTTCAAGACACATAGTGTGGCTCTTCTCACAATGCTGCCAGCTCAGGGCTGGAGAACAGCCATAATCAATGAAATCCAGGTTTTCAATTGACCAAACAGTCACGGTCAACCATTTGGAGATGCCTGTCTCCACTGAGTCAATAGTTATTTACCATTTGTTATGCTCTAAGCACAATGATAAGTGATCCTATCAAAATCCTACGTAATTTTAACTCGAATTAAATGGTCATTATGAACCAAGGTCAATGCATCTATTGAACCATCTCCACCACTGCTGTCCCTTCCAAGAACTGGTCTTTGATTCTCTTCCAGAAAGTCTGAATCCACAAATCATCTAGAGCAATATTGTTCAAGGTAAAACCGAGCTCTGCACTGGTGAATGTGAATCGAAACAAGGGATAGTGTGTGGATAATTTAGCTCCCCCATAACCTACATCAGTTACCCCCCCAAACCTCTCCCTCAAATAACCACAAATGTAAGTAAAAGCAGAATGCTCATTATGCTAAGGCAACTTCAAGACAGATCATCCATCATTTAACAACTCCGCCATAGCCAGACTGTCTTCTCCAAACGTCATCTATACAGAAGTGCTACCTAAGTAGAATGTCTGCCTAAACTGTTGTTTTATTTCTAATGTGGGCGCTTTAAGGTGAGAAAATGATCTCAGAAATTCGAATAAAGGTAAGAAAGAAAAAAAAAAGATATTTTGTTTCTGCTAGCAAAGAATTTTTATTCTAATGAGATAGGTACATATTTTAAAAAGTACTTAATAAGAGACAGTCATACAGAGCCCATGTTTAGAAGGGTCCACTCTTGGTTTAATGCACTGCTGCCGCCATTTTGAAATTCTTAATGATTTTTGAACAAAGGATCTAATTCATTTTAAACTGGACCCCACAAATTATGTAGCTGCTCTTGCCTGTAAGTGATACAGGAGTCCTCAGATGGGTGGTCTTTGAGTGCAGAACTGGTCAGGGAAAGCAAATAGACAAAGACTTAAGACAGGCTTAAAATAATTTTTAAGACTCAATTTCAGATAATATTCTTTCTGGGAAAATGCTAAATAAATAAATAACCAAATAAATTAAAATTAAATTCTGAAATAATCTCCCAAAATAGTTCCAAAAAATTAAATTAACCTCCTTTTGCTCTGCCCATTCTTCTTTGACTTAAGTAGCTGGTAGGTTTTCCTTGATCTGAATTACTGGGTCAGCCTCCAGAAATTTAGTAACATAAGGAAACCAGGAAATAAGTCCCAAGTTGTCTGAGAATTCCACAAGGTGTCATCCTTGAGCTAAAATGATAACTCCAACACAGGAAGGTAGTTTTCATTTAAAAACTGAAGATTCCAAGCCTCCATTTTGAACTCTGGGGGTCTGGATCTACAGTAATATAACAGGTCCCATTTGTTGAATATTTAGCATGTGCTACACACTTTAACATACATTATTTCTAATCTTTAAAATAGCCATGTATTGCCTTAAATTCCCATTTTACAATGGAAAAAGCCAAGATTCATGGAAGTCAACTTCTCAGGGTATGCAGCTATAAGTGCCAGAGTCAACAATCAGAGACAGAACCAGCTGAGCCCAAATTCTATCCAGTTTTTGCTTCACCATACATTCTCAAAGCACCAAACAAAGAACATAGGTGAAGGAGTTCAAAGAGTGAACAAAAAACAAACTCAGGGATCTCCCTCCTGCCCAGGCTCTATTCTAAGCAGCAGCCGGAGTGCTAGACGGGGCCCACAAGCATCAATCTAGCAGCTGCCCTCTCCTGAGACTGTGAGCACAGCAGGGGGACTTAGCAGGGTCACTCCCAGGGATGCAGAAGCCCTGCAAAAGGGCGTTCCAGTAAAATCCCATTTCTTTTGATCATCATCGATTTTTTATATAGTATTAGTGTCAGAGGTGATGTTCAGAATAAATCATGGACGTTAATACTTCCATTGCCTCCAAATGTCTCTGACTAGGAAGTCATCTGCAGAAGCCTGCTCCTGCTGTAGGAGCCTCTCCTCACCTGTGGTTTCTTGACCAGAACTACAAACTCTCCCCTTCCCCTCTAAAGCTCTGGGGCCACTCTTACCTTCCTTAGAAGGTGATTCACCATTAAGTTCACTCTGCTGGTTGTTCTGCTCAGCACTGTAGCTGAGCCTTATTCCCAAGACAAAACCTCTCTTTGTACCAGGTTCTTGTCATTTGGATCCATTGCCTTGTTGCCCTGAACCTGAACCCCTTCCCTTGGGAAGGCAGTAAGAAGCATAAGGATTAATATCTCAGGCTCTGGTACCATCATATTTAGGGTAAACAACTATTGTGGTTTGCTTAGGACTATCCTGATTTTAGCATCAAAAGTCCAGTGGCCAAGGAAATCCATCAGTCAAGAGCAAACTCAGGTGGTTAAACTTTAAATTCCTTCCTAATTTAGCTACGTTGAACAAATTACCTAACCTCTCCTGACATGTAGAATGGGCAAAATACTCATATTTACCCCATCAGGTCACTATGAAGATGAAGTGAGGTGTGTGTACAGTGCTGAGCACACAATAGACATGCAATATACTTTAGCTGCTACTATTACTCCTGACCCACCCCATAATTATCCCAGAGCACCCAAGCCTGGAGGGCTGCTTTGCTCTTGCCAATCCCTTCCCAAAGAGAGAATTCTGGCCCCAGAGTCTGAGACTTGGGGCCCTTCCAGACCTTGCCGTCTCTTGCTTTTTCCATATTGCTTGCTTCTGTACTATCTACTATTCCTCCTGTGTAAAAAGCCTCTGGGATCTCTTTGTTTTTAAGTATCAGTAACATTTCTGATAGCCCACACTCCCCAAAACCTTAGTGACTATGAGAATGTCCCTTTCAAGAAGGCACAGCCAGTGATCATGGGGGACAGCAAAGAAGGTCTAACCTGGTGGTGCCTGAAGTTTGAATGTGGCTGAAAATGTACCCCTTAATTCTGTTCACTGGTACAACAAGGATCTAACCTCGAGAATAATTTTGTTGACTTGGCGAATAATTCTTCTCAATCCAACTGTATCTAATGTCCTGTGTAATTAAAGATCTCTCTCCAACCAAGCATTTAATAGCTGTCATGTTTGACTACACTTTGACACATATATCTTCATCACCATTGTAAAGACTGCTTTTCACTACTTTATAGAAGCACTGTGCATAATTAGATTCTGCTTCATATTAAAAAATACATTTTCTTTGCAAAAAGAAAAAGGAAAATGTGGTTAAAAGTGTTGCCTGCTGTATTTTCTTCTTCCATCTTGTGTACACTTGTGTTTGTGTTCAAACACATTAAAATTACATGTACATATTGCCTCACTTAGGACAGCTTGCCAAGACATCCTGGCTATATGTTATCTACTATTCATGAAATCATAACCAAGAGTCCATAACTGAAAATGGTATGCTTTATTTCTGTCTTCTTGAGGGATACTCAGAAGTTGTATTTCCTTTTCACAGGATAGCACCTTCTACTAAATTTTTAGATTTTGTCACTTTAAGTGAAATCAATGCCTTGGGACAGTAATATCTATATTTTGTCCTTTGTTGCCTCATCCAAAATGTGTTAGTCATCAGCTGAATGCCTGATTTGCACAAGAGAGCCACTTTGGATGATTTTCAGTGCAGATTTCAGTGTAGCTCAAGTATACCTTCTTCACAAGACTTGACTGACGTTCTCACAAGATTACACGTTAGCCTTTATTTTCCCATTCCAATCTCTAATCCCTCTCTGAGAGAGGAATACAAGGAAGCTCCTCTGAGGGCTGCAGGCCCCACTGATTCTGGGGGAGAGACTCACCTAGCTACACAATAACTAGGCCTACTTTCCCAGCTGGCTGCACAGACCCAGTCCAAAGAACACCTGGGTATGGGGTGTTAGTCCCTTTCAGTTGGTGAGGGTCCAACTGAAATATGTGCCTGTGGTGAGGCATCTGAATCTGCATCCCTGATCCACATGCCACATGATTTAGCAGAAACTCTCAGAGAATTAAGGTATCACAATATGTCTCCCTGTTAACTTCCAGCCTTCAGATTTTATGACACAGTGATTTAAATGGAGTGGACCCAAACGATGTAAATCACAATACACTTGGTGAAGAATAGGTTTGTGAAACTGCACTCATCTGACAATTAGGCTTAGATTCTGGAACAGTCAATCAGGAAACTGCACAGCAAAGACAAGGACAGCAGGAGCTTCAAGGTGGGGTGAGAGAGGAGAACTTCAAGGTACTTCCCTTTGACATGTCCCAAGCTGACTGTGCCAATATTAATCAAGATGGCCAGTATACTGTCAGGAGAACCAGAGGCAACAGAAAGCACCGACCTATCGGAAGAATATGGTCTTACAGTCTAATTATAACTCAATCAATCCATTAATAAAGACTGTGATAAAAGTGATCATGCCAATGCATATTTTCCTTATTTTAAACATGTGTTCTTCAGATATCCTTGAATATTAAGCTTCTTGGGACATAGAATCCTAGACCCTCAGAATATTAGAGCTAAGGACATTAGGTAATCACCTGTCCAGCCCTCTCATCTTACAGATGAGAAAATAGTACAAACTGTGAAGTGGAGGTTTATCCAAATAGGCCTTAACCTTTCCAGCAGGAAATAGAAGTTTCCATTATTAGAAAGAAGAGAGGAGGGACTTCATAGGTTTTAAATGTGATCACCGTCAGTAAAAAGTACCCATTGTTCTTGATCTCTGAATTATTGGACCAGCTCTAGTTAACTAAGGCCATCATTAAGTTGAACTTAAACCTAAAAGGGACAAAGAAAGCTACATGATCTCAAAAAGAGAAATACATGGAAAATTTTCCAGTTCATCACTCATGAGTTTTTGCACCATTATGCATTCATAAATCCTAATTTTACTTCCATGACCTGTATCAGCACACTCCATTTGAAGTGGTTCTCATTATCATCTTAGACTTAGCACAGAATTCCTAAAGTACCTCTATCTCTAGAGGACAAGAAACTTTCTGAAAGTCAGAAAGTTCTGTGCCATCTCACACTGGTCCATTAACATCATTGTTTCAACATTAGGGAGATAGATTGGGGCAATTTAAGATATTTATATATACAAATAGCTCCTTAACACTTCCCTTGACCAGGCAGCATGAAAAACCACTGATTTTCAGCCCAGCACCATCTTATCAATACCCAAAGGAGCTTCAACTTCTTTAAACTGTTGCTCACAAGTGTTGCCATCCTGCCTATAATTTCTCTCCTGAAGTAATTCTACTCTATTTATTGAGAAATTCAGGCACTATCATGTACTCAATCTTAAACTCTCCTCTGCAAGGGATAATGATTTATTAAGAAAATGAGTTGATGACTCTAAAGACAACACAAGGATCTGGCAACACCAGCAGTAACAGGTATCCCCATTAGCTCTGTGGATTAATCATTACCAGAAAGGAAACACAAACTCATACTGGGAAACATGTAACTAGCAATGGTATAATAAGGCTTTAGATCTTTGTATAACCATATTCCATTTCTAGGTTTGTTATATGACTTATTTCCAAATCAGAAGAGTATCTCTGCTCACAAACTCAAAGTTGTCAGCTTCTCCCTAAATTGGAACCTCAAAAAAGCCCTGGGTCCCTCCATGGTATCAACAGAATAAGTTCATGCAGAGTAGAACAAAACTTGCCACTCTGCTACTTCCACCTGACTTTTAGGAAATGCCTCCTTTAAGGGACCCATTTATTCTTTCTTTCTTCATTTAACAAACTTTTATTGAGCACCTACTCCAAGCCAGGCATTAGGTCAACATTGGAAATTCAAAGACAAATAAGCTACGTTCCTTCTCTCAAGGAGCTCATCCTCAGACAGGTTAGTAAATTATCACACTGCTTTATCCACATCTATGCTTACAGTAAATGACTATGTAATTGATGAACAGAGCAACCTTCAACCATTTCAGTACTCAGTGAATTGGTGTTATAATCTTCGCATATCTTCCCAAAGCCTAACAGTTTCACACTTTAGATGATTCTTTCAGAAGTGCCTAGCTTTTCACTAAAATAATCTGTCCTTACCACAAAAGTACCCTAAGTTATTGATCATCCAATTTCACAAATTACA
This sequence comes from Camelus dromedarius, assembly GCF_036321535.1. Classification (NCBI taxonomy): domain Eukaryota; kingdom Metazoa; phylum Chordata; class Mammalia; order Artiodactyla; family Camelidae; genus Camelus; species Camelus dromedarius. The sequence continues at coordinate 47,045,028 of NC_087437.1, forward strand.
GGAATTTATAACCCACCCCCTAAACACACATGTGTGCATACACACACACAGCCTTTGTCTCAGAGCCTGTCTAGTGAGTGTTTTTGAGCCCTTATTACGTGCCAGGCACTGTGTTAAGTATTTAGCAGGTATTATGTAATCATCACAAAATCACTATTATCTCCATTTTAGAGATAAGGCAACTGAGGCCAAGTAACTTGTCCAAGGCCACACAGTAGTAGGTGGTGAGGCCCTGATCAAAATCCCAACAGGCTGACTTCAAAGTCTACTCCATAAGAGGGAAGAGTTAGAGAAACTGGAACCCAAGATCTTAGAATGGCATTGTGTTAAGATATCTGAATATTGAACTTAATATAATTCCTTTGAGGACAAGATTGTCCTTAGATTTTGGTGAAAGTGGAGTGCCGTGGGAAATACCCATTAGCCACACAATTTTGTCACTACCTTAGTAGAGCCTAATTTGCCCAGATAATCTGCTTCCAAAATCTGCTGTGTCTGCTGTACCATGATGCCTGTTTATAAGGCTTACCTGTGGTACAGATACAGAAGAGAGTAAAGAGTTCTGAAAGGATCCGACTATAAAACTAGACTATAAAAAAAATAGATGTTCAAAGTTTCACCCCCACTGGTGTATTAAAGTTAACCAATTGCTTTCAGCTAGGCATAGAATGTCTGATTGCACTGGAAGAACATTTTTATTCTGCTTCTGAAATGTGTAATACCTTGTTTTTTAATGAAGATATAATCCTGAGTGTCCTATGTTCAGACTAGCCACAGACCCCCATTCATTACACTGAGTTTCCACTAAAGTAAAGCCAGACCCAACTATCGTTAACATCCAGAAATGAGCCTCACAGACACATAGAAGTGTGTCTAGTTGAGAGCTGTGTGGCAGACAGTCACAGGGCCGCACATGATTAATGATACCAATATGAAGTCCCATGTCTGTCATCTGGGGGAAATGTTTGTGATGATGGTATATTCCTCCTTTCAATTCTCACCTTCCTCTTAAGGAAGACTGCTCATTTATATCCTCTGAGGATGCTTCTAACAAGATGGATGCACCATCATATGTTTAAGGAGGGAGAAAAAACGGCAATTGCAAGAGTTCAAGAAAAAAATGGAAGCTGAATCATTCCCAGTAATTTCCCAAATTTATATCCCTCAGTATCACAAACTGAATTATCTCTATAAACATTAGTTTAGAAAACCAACTTTTCTCTTACAGCTGCATGGTGAAGAACCACATCACATCCATACAGTAAGGATTTTACTTTCAATCTAATGTGGCAATGGCAGTTTCCAATAAGAAAAAGCAATTTGCTAGTCTAGCCAATTATAATTTGTCCTTGGATGAAGATGACAGCAAAGCCTGTGCCTCTAGTTCATTGAAAACATCAGAAAGATATCCCTAATACCCAGTCTGTTTTTCTGTGAAGTTAAGCATTAAGGAGGTGATTAAAATTCAGCTTAAACTTTGGTACCAAATCAAAGGAAAGGCATCGCTATCTGATGGTAGGAGCAGGTTTTCAGAACTGTCCAAAGCAGCAATGGCATGCATTTTAAATACAAGGCCTGGGGACAATATTGAAGTTCAGTGCTTCCAGTTATAGCCTCACCAAGAAGCCCTTATTCTGTACCCTGAGGGTACAGGGCTACTTGAGGTGTCTACATTACCACACTTGGGTATATTTAAACATACTTCCCTTGCTTTATTTGATACCTCTTTTACTAAAAGATGATCCATGACTGTGAATGAGACGTTTGGGAAAGAATGACCTCCTGACTATGCCATTGATTTCCTGTGTCATGATCAGAAGATCATTTTGCTGCTTTTGCCCTAGCCATAATGTTAGGACACATCAGAGAGCTGATTTATAAGGTTGCTATGATGATAGGATCAGATAAAAAGCAGATCCGGGATATTTGCTGTTAATAAGCTTTTAAAGATGAGTAAACTGATGGCTCTTAAATAATTAATTATCCAAGACAACACTTTTAAAGTTAATCTACGACTATTACAGCAATGCAATACTGGATTATTAGTGTGAGGATATAGGAAACTTTGCTTGATAATTAAAGTCATTTCCTATATCCTGGCCCTGACTTGATGAACAGAAAATTAAGTCTATTTCCTCCAGTCCTCCAGTGCTCCTCAAGCATCAGACAGAAGCCTGGGGAGAGACATAACCTGGTCATTCATTTATTAATTTAGCAAATCTTCAATGAATGTTTACTTTGTGCCTGGCTCAGCTGCACTAGAGGAACAAAGATGAGTAAGACTTGGCCCCTGCCTCAAAGGATTTAAGGGAGAGTGAAGGGGACTCACCTGCTATCAGTGCCCTAGATACATGTACCCTTACTTGGATACTCACTCTCCGTGTGCCTGCCTACCAGCTTTCTGTGCTGGTCTCTCTGTGTGGACCACTCTACTTCATTCTTTACCTAATTCACTCCTACTCGCAATTTTGGCTTTATGCCTGGCACATGGTATTTGCTCAGTAAGTATTACTGAATTCATTATAATACAATATGAGAAGTTCTAAAATAGAAGAGGAAGCAAACATCTCTGGGGCATTGAGACTATGGTAAGGCTGCCAAGGACAGCTTCACTGAAGGCATCTGAGATGGTGATATTTGAGGTGGATTTTGAAGGATGAATGGGGTAAAGGGTGAACAGGGACAACACGAGAAGAGGGTTGTAAAATGGTGAGACAACATAAGGGAAAGTTGTACCAAACAGAGGGAGCATGATCTGTACAGGCATAAAGTGAGGATGCAACCTCTCCAGGGTTTTCAAGCTCAGGGTGACTAAAACAGAGCATAATGAGGACAGAACAGACTATAAGGTACATTCGAGCTGTATGGTGAAGGCCTTTCATGCCATGGTTAGAAGTATAGATTTTTTTTCCTAAGGTGGTAGAAAGTTATTGAAGATTTATAGGCAAGTATATCAATTGAGATTCAGAGGTACACTAAACACATGAAAAACCACAACCATTCTAGCTTAAGGGGAAAAAAGGCTTCATTAAAGGATATTAAGTAATTCAGAGACACTCTGGATAGGACAGAGTCCAGGTTTGGAGGCTCCAGCAGAAACCTCTCACCTCCACTGAGCACATATTCCAGCAGTCACACCAATGACCCTAGGCACTAGTTGACAATACTGCCACCAGTCTTTTCAAGAAAGCCATTTCTGTCACCCCAGACAGAACCAAATTCCACACAGCACTTCCTTTCTCACACATTCTTCTGATTGGTAGAGCCCAAGTCATATGCCAGCCCCATAATTGCAAGGGAGGCTGAAAATGTGAGTTTCTATCTTTGACCTGGGCAAAGAAGACCCATAATGTAGGAAATCCCAAACATAGAAAAGATGTTTTAAAGAGGCTAAAGGGCAACAAATCATGGAACTTTCCACTACCACATGGAAAAACATAATCAAGTTTACATCCTAAAAAATTCCTTCGGCAACATTATAGAAAATGGATTGGAGAAGAGAAGAGTTGGGAAACAGGGAGATCAATTTAGAGGGTTAAAGTAGGCAAGAGACAAAAAAAAACCGGATGGACTTCAGTGCTGACAGTGGACATAGATCAGAGTGAACACAGCATTAAATCTTGGAGAGCAAGGACTTGGTCTCGCTTTTTCACTGCAGGAATGGTAACGATTCCCTCCACACAGAAAGTGCTCAATAAATTGTTTTCTCTTTTTAAAATTAAAGAATAATTTGCACACTGGTAAATTCACCTTGTTTGCAAATTTTGACAATTGTATACTGTAGTGTAATCACTATGACAATGTAGATATAGAAGGATTCCATCACTCCCCAAATTTTCTCATGCTGCTCTTTTATAGTCAGTTTCTCAACCCCAGTCCCTAGCAACATGAAGTACATAGCCTTTTGTGTCTGGCTTCTTTCACTTAGTGTGACACATTTGAGATTCATCCATGTTGTATGTGTCAGTAGCTCATTTATTTTTATTGCTGAGTAGTATTCCACGGTATGAATGAACCAAGGTTTACTGATGCCCTGGGTGAAAGATACTAGGGTTTTTTCCAGTTTAGGGGATTACAAATCACTCATGTTTTTGTGTGAACATAATTTTTCATTTCATCTGCATAAATACCTAGGAGTGAGGGTGCTAAGTCATATGGTAAGTGCATGCTTAACTTAACGAAAAACTGGAAAACTGTTTTCCAAAGTCCTGTGCCATTCTACATTCCCACCAGCAACGTATGTGCACGTTCCAGGCGTTCCACATCCTCACAAGCACTTGACACTGTCATGTTTTAAGCCATTCTAACAAGTGTCAAGTGATACTTCATTGTAGTTTTAGTTTACATTTCCCTAAATACTAGTGATGTTGAACATCTTTTGATATTCTTATTTGCTTTTATATTAAAAGGTATATTACCTTTAAAAAAGTTCAAATATCTTGCATATTATTTTTCAATAAGTATTTAATGAACTTGTAAATAAACTGATATTAGAGATATTTAGAAACATAAAATAACCTCCACCTGGTATAATTTGACATTGCTAATGAGACAGAAGGGAGGTGTTGAGGATGATACCAAACTTTTTAGGTGAATGTTGGTTAGGAGAGTTTCACTGAATGACTTAGTAACCGAAGGTGGGCATTCCAATGCCTTCTAACGAATTATTGTCATTCAATAGTCTGTAGCTAAATCTAAAATGCAAGGAACTGTATAGCTTAAAAATGCTCTACTGAAGTTTCCTGCATTTGCAAAAACAGATGAACCTCAATTGTTTTTTACCTCTTGCTTATAAGAGAAATAAATAAATATCAAAAACCAGTCCCATATCATTCTCCAGAAAACCCCAGCAGTGGCTCATTTTCTTGCCCTCCAAAAGAGTACTAAATCAAATACCAAACCAAAAGAAAGGAGAATGTGAAACTGACAGTTGTGGGCCGTGGAAGTTAACTAAATGGCTGATCCTTTGTAATCACCTTCCCTATGGCGAAGGATGCCTAAAAGTGAGGTAGGGAGACTACTTTTCTGCCTCCTGCATCATTGAAGAACCAGAGGTTCTCGGACAGCAGCAGGTAGCTGGTAGCTGATGGAGGAAGAATTCCTTTCTTTCCATGGAACTGCTAGATTGTGAAAATAACACTGTGAGTTGCATCTGAGCTAAGACAAATCAACACTCCACTGGGCCTCTTGCTGCAGCTGGGCTGAAGCTTACCAAATGGCCAGAGCAGGTGACAGTCAAAGAGGAGCTGGAGCCCAAGGATGAGCATGAGTCTGCCAGGATTTGGGGAGCTTCCTCAAGTATCAGCTAACCTTGGTCTCCAGTTCACACAGTTCTAGTAGATCATTAGATACTAGGGTAAAACAAAACATGGAGTAGGCAACAGAGCATTACTATAGAGAAATCATTGTTTGAAAAAAAAAATACACTGTGTCCTGAATCAGCCCAAGCAATATTATAAAATGGCTGGTGGGTGTGGATTCTCTCCACTCTCAAGTGATTCTTCCACTGGGGGAAAATGACAGTGGGGACCTCAAAGACATTGATCCCAGCCTCCACCTCCTCAATAATACAATGATAGGAGAGCATAGGAGAGCTTTATCACTCCCCCATACATGGGAAGTTATTTGGTGGCATCACTGGAATTGGAACTTAGATCTGGTGATTTGCTACTCAGTCACTCTGCCAGAAACATCATCTGAGAAGAACGCAGCCTCAGCAGAGGGTCAGTGCCTGGCACTTCCTAAAATTTTATTCAGGGCTTTCAATGACATTTTTGCTTTACCTCAACTCCAAAGTTGCTACCCCCCAAAAAAAATCATATCAAAGAATTTATTTAATAACTTTTAGAATGCATTTTGTACTTGGTATGATGAACTTTTTATCCAGTGCTAAGGTAAGAGAAAAGAGACAGGAGAAACATTAATAGAAAAGAATCTCTGCAGCATGGTCTGATGGAAACGACTGCTTGTGTTAGAGTCCCAGATTCACCATGTGTTAGTTCGTGAACTTTCACAAATTATTTAATATTCCTGAGGTTCAGTCAGTTTGCTTCTACAATTGATCTAATAGTACCTTACTTTTAGGACTGTTGTTTTATGGCTCCTCCAAATCTCCAGGATTGTGCACATCCAGGGTCATACTACCCAGGCATAGAATAAGAAGCTGCCACAAGAGAGAAAGTTTCCTCTTCTCGGAGCATCTGTTTTGGTCTATATTAAGTAATTTTAATTATTACTATGTATTAAAATAAATACATAGATAATGGATAAAAATGCAAAATTCAGAAGAATTTTAAAATATAAATTACAGGGTCTTCAAAAATTTGTAGTTCGCAGTAGGTTCCTTTGCCTATGCCATCAGGCATATTCTCTCTACCAGCAAAAAAATTACCCTCCTGTGACGTGGTGGCGGTGGTTCAGTGAAAGACTTTCGGAAAGGAAACACTCTGCTTACCACATGGCATCCATACAGTTTCTTTCCCTCTTCTGGCACATTGTTCTAATGTGAGAGACTAGATGTGATGTGCAAACTCGGCACTGCTTGAAAATAAGACAACTAATCAAAATTGCAAAATGACAGCACAAATGGAATCACAGGCCATAAGGGAGCCATAGAAAGCAAGTGGGTGCAGTGGGCAATGCGCAGCTGAGGCAGAGGTCTGGCGAGTTCTCAAGTTGTTCTCAGACTAGGACTGGGACAGGAATACACAGAGAGAAGCCCATATTTGGTGGGGCTTAGTTCATGGCAGAAATGACAGTTTAAAGATCTACAACAGTCCCCTGTTACTAAGAGGGCACAGTTTCATATTCACAAGGGCTTGTCCCTGAACTAGGTAATGTCCCACGTTATTCTTCTTGGGTAAATCGAAGCCATCAATTACCGCCTCCTAGTGCAGCTGCTCCAGGTGCTGCACGACAGACAGGGCTGAAAAGGAAATCATTGGCCACGCATGGCTCCTTCTGGAATTGTTTGCTGCCAGTAATAGTGTCAGACAACTGCTGAAGGCACTGTTTAATTCTTGCCCCATGCCAAGCTCAGACACCAACCAAGTGCTGTCCAAGGCCTGCTATTCATCACTCAACCACATGCATCCGAACCTCGAAGACCTTAGTACAGCCTTCATGGAGGTGCGGAAACATGATTCCCTTAACCTGTGGCTGGTTCGGCAGTAAAGCCTCATTCACTACTCCTTCCTTTTAGTCTCTTGGTCTTAATGATACTCCTAACACGGGTAAGTGTAATGACCAAACTCAGAAGTGCTCCTGTAAGCCACTAAGAACCAGATTTAGCTACCATTTTTGGAAGATAATTGTGCAATGAAAGGTTAAAGAAAGATAGTTTTGTAAGCTGAGGTTTGAATTATTTACAAACAGTTGGTGATAATCATTTGCTCAGACAATAACTATTAATAACTGCTTTGAGCCAGGCATGGTTCTAATCTAAACCCCAACACTCTTTGATAGTTAGTTGTGCATGTGGATCAAATCTGAAAGAATCATGAGTGTTTTGAAAGTAAACAATTTGTACATGCTTGTAAAAAGTAGGTTCAAATACTTGAGAAAATCAACAGTATATGTCCTTCTTACAACCATCGCCCCATCCCACTATTAGTGATCTGCTAATTCTCCAGTAAGTTTTCTTTGTATGAAATGTGCGTGCGTGTTCAAATATAAACTAAGTGGTGTTTTTCCTTTTGACAAAATGTTGTAATACTATACACATATTTCTTTAATACAGTTTTTCATTTATATCGTGGGCATTTGTCTATAAATCTTACATGTCTTTTTGATTCTTTTAACAGCTATGTGATATTATATTGAATTAATTTAGCATCTTAAATTTCATGATTTCCTCGATTTTCTCTGTCTGTGCATATTTAGGTTGTGTCCAGTTTTTCTCTATTACACATAAGCCATCCACGAGCACCTTTGTATTTATAGCTTGTATACTTTTGCGAATATCTCTGACACATGGTTTCTAGAAGTGAAGTTGAGACTATGACTATGCATAATTTAACATTATTTCTAAATGTTATTCAGAGTACTAAACTGTCCCCCCAAATACTATACCAATTTATACTCTGACTAATATTATATGGAATAGCTCAATTCCTCGCACCCATTTTAACATTGGACACTATCCATTTTAAGAAAATTTTGCCAGTTCAAAAAAATTTTTAAATATATGTCTTAACGAGCATTTTTTTTTGTCTTAAATAGTATTTCCTAATCACTACTGAACACGGAACTATCTTTCAGTCAGGTCATTTTTACATTTGTTCTGTAAATTGCCAATTCATATCATTCTCTTGGCTCCTCCACTAGGCTGAGCTCCAAAAGACAAAGCTTTATCTTTTCACATTGATTTATAGGAGCTTTGTGTAAAGTAGAGCTATTTGCCTTTAGTCTTCCATACGTCTTTCACAAGTTAGTTTTTCTTAGTTAGTTCTTCTATTTGTTTTCTTCTGTCTTATTCTCTATCTTCCACGTTGTATACTTTCAATAATGCATGCTCACCATTGGCTGTCTGTTCTTACTTAAAAGCAAGGCATTTAAAAACCTATAATGGAAAAGAATCTGAAAAAGAATATGTATATATGTGTATGTGTGTGTATACACTGAATCACTTTGTTACACACCTAGAACTAACACATTATAAATCAACTATACTTTAATAAAAAAATTTTAAAACAACAATAACTAGAAGCTCTGGGTGTAAAGGTGGGACTTGCCAAATGATAGACTTCACTGTGAGATCCTATGGAAAGCTGATTTTTCCTTGGAGAATCCCAAAATATCAGTACTTTCAGACCTCTTCCCTGAAGCTGTCCAGTTTTTCCAGAAAACAGTCTATCTCTGCCTAAAAGAACTGGTAAGGTCAAAGATTTTCACAGATATCCTAGAAACCTATCAGGGGAAGTAGGCTGGAGATTTCACATTTCAGTATTCAGACTTTTACCTAATTCCCCTGTTTTCAGCCCAAGGTCTCACCACCATCTGATCTCTCTAAGTCAAGGGGATCGCTGGTCAGTTTCTCCAGAGTATAAGCCCACTATCTCCTGCTGAATTAGAGACGTGTATTCACCTGGCTTCTAAGATTAGGGGTGGGAACCTGAGGATCTGACTATCCTATTAGGGCACATCAATCAAACTTCTAGGATTCAGCCCATAACCCAACATGGTTGCCTTTATTCTGGAATCATTATGACATTTAAAAAAAAATTTTAAATCGAAGGATAGTTGATTTACAACGCTGTTTTAGTTTCAGGTGTACAGCAAAGTAATTCAGCTTTATATATACATAGATGGATAGATAGATAGAGAGATATTCCTTTTCAGATTCTTTTCCATTATAAGATACTGAATATAGTTCCTTCTGCTATACAGTAGGTCCTTGTGGTTTATCTACTTTATATATAGTAGTGTGTATATGTTAATCTCAAACTCCTAATTTATCCCTCCCCTGCTTTCTCCTTTGGTAACCATAAGTTTGTTTTCGATGTCTGTGAGTCTATTTCTGGATTGTAAATAAGTTTATTTGTATCATTTTTTAAATCCTGTGTATAAGTGATTATCATATGATATTTGTCTTTCTCTGTCTGATTTACTTCATTTAATATGATAATCTCTAGGTCCATCCATGTTGCTGAAAATGCTATTATTTCATTCTTTTTTATGCCTGAGTAATAGTCCATTATCTATATCTAGATAGATAGATAGATAGATAGATAGATAGATAGATATGCCACATCTTTATCCATTCACCTGTTGATGGACATTTAGGTTGCTTTCATATCTTGGTTGTTGTAAATAATGCTGCTATGAACACTGGGGTGCATGTATCTTTTCAATACAGAGTTTTCTTCAGGTATATATCCAGGAGTGGACTTTCTGGATCACATGATAACTTTATTTTTAAGGAATCTCCATATTGTTTTCCATAGTGGCTGCACTAATTTACATTCCCACCAACAGTGTAAGAGGGTTTCCTTTTCTCCACACCCTCTCCAGCATTTATTATTTGTAGACTTTTTAATGATGACCATTCTGATCAATGTGAGGTGATACCTCATTGTACTTTTGATTTGCATTTCTCTAGTAATTAGTGATGTTGAGCATCTTTTCATGTGCTTATTGGTCATCTATATGTCTTCTTTGGAGAAATATCTATTTAGGTCTTCTGCCCATTTTTTGATTTTTTAAAAATAGTAAGCTGTATGAGTCACTTGTATATTTTAGAAATTAACCCCTTATCATTAGTAAATATCTTCTCCCATTCTATAGCCGGAAGAATCAGCCCTCCTTTAGACAATACTACAAAGGTACAGTAATCAAAACAGCACGCTACTGGCACAAAAAAAAAAAAGACACATAGATAAATGGAACAGGATAGAAAGCCCAGAAAAACACCTTGAACTTATAGTCAATTAATCTATGACAAAGGAGGTACAAATGAATGTACAACAGAGAAAAAACAGTCTCTTCAATAGCGGTGCTGAGAAAACTGGATAGGTATATGTAAAAGAATGAAACTAGAACATTCTCTAACACCATATACAAAAATAAATTCAAAATGGATTAAAGACCTAAATGTAAGACTGGATACTCTAAAACTCCTAGTGGAAAACTTAGGCAGAACACTCTTTGACATAAATTGCAGCAATATTTTTTTGAATCCATCTCCTAGAGTAATGTAAATAAAAGCAAAAATAAACAAATGGGACCTAGTTAAACTTAAAAGCTTCTGCACAGCAAAGGAAACCTTAAACAAAACAAAAAGACAACCTATGGAATGGGAGGAAACAGTTGCAAATGATGTGACCAACAAGGAATCACGATAACATTTTTCAAGATAAATTCCCTTGCTTGTGGTTGGTAGCCTATTCTGAAAGCACTTAGGTTTTTGCCACTCTCCCAGCTGTTTGCTTTCCATCTTCTAAACACATTAAAATCTCACGTCCACTATTGTTTCCTCTTCTGTTTTTTTTTTTTTTTCTTCTTGTGGGTTTATGCTTTTTAAAATCCTCTACAATTGTTTTAGTAAAATGAAGTAAAGGGAAAAAAGTTAGAATTCTGTGTCTAATCTTCCCTGTCTAACTGGAAGTTTTTCATATGACTTGTCTTAAAAGCAGATGTGTCTGAGAGTCTCTGCCAGGCAGAATTCATTGGCAATTCTCTTTAGTTTATTTATCACATTAATTTATGTGACAACTTTTCTTGTTTTTATTGAAGTATAACTGACTTCAATATTATATTAGTTTCAGGTGTACAACTTAGAGATTCAATACTTTCAGATGTTACAAACTGATCAAAAGTCTAGTTACTATCTTTCACCATACAGAGTTATTACAATATTGACTATATTCCCTATGCTCTACATCACATTTCCATGACTTATTTATTTTATAACTGGAAGTTTGTACCTCTTATTCTCCCTTGCCCATTTCACTCATCCCCTTTTTCTCTGGCAGCCACTAGTTTGTTTTATCTATGACTCAGTTTCTGTTTTATTACCTTTGTCCATTTTTTTTATGTTTTAGATTCCACATATGAATGAGATCATATGGTATTTGTCTTTCTCTATCTCACTTATTCTCTCAGGATAATATCTCTAAGTTCATCCATATTGTGGGACAGCTTTTCTTAGGAATATTTAATAAATGAACAAGGAAATGTTGAGACTGATAAGAAAAGCTCTGAACTGGAATCAGGATACAGGCTTTAGTTTTGATTCTACCACTAATTAGCCCATTTTCTTAAAGAAGTCTCAGACTCAATTTCTGCATCAGCATAATGAGAGGGTTTAAATATGGGAGTGCTAAGGTGATGGATTTTTGAATGAAGGATGTTGAGACTGGTGACACAATGATGCTGGAACATGAGGCATGCCCTAAACAACAAAAGGACTGACAGGGCACTGTGGTTTAGGATCCTGCTTCACAAGGAGGCAAAACAGTGCAGCAGAGTTTGGGAATTTGGAATCAGACAGCCCTGTGTTCAAATCCTCAATGCATAAAATACAGTTGTGTAACAGCTGTGTTGACTCCTGACAGTCTTGTTTTCCTCACTTTCAAATATAATTATATTTTATAAGACTGTTACGTAGATTAAAGAGTAAACTAATTAGTATATAATTAGTAATGCTGGGTTGTTTGTTTGTTTTTAACGTGTCCTTGCTGATTGCTATTTGGAATTCTCCCCGCAGATACTTCTGAACAACTTTTCTGATCCACCTCTCCTTTCTGAAGTGTGAGATTCTCTCTTCATTGTCTGATGCACAGGAACCTGACCTAACTCAGGGTGGGCGCTTGGCTATAAGGTATGCTGGAATCATTAAAATGTTTGTACTGCTGGAAAACATGGGGAGAAACTGCAAGTCAGTGAGCCTGGAGCTAAAGAAATGATTCTGGTGGTGGAGCTGCCCCCTGACGGTCAGCATCCAGAGGTTTTGGCCAATCTGATTAGTGTGCTGTCAGCATCAAAGTGTCCAATTTAATAGGTGAGGCACAACTGCAAAGGTACAGACAAGGTGTGAGTCTTGAGGTCAGGCAGCATAGGGGTGCGGAGACTCGGCATAGGCAAGGCTATTTGGAGCAGTATTAGTCTTTCTCTTAATGTGGTGACTAGGGATTAAAAATTCAATCCTGAAGAGATAGTCAGTAAGAATAGGGCTGGAGGCCAGATCCTAGCCAAGTGTGCTGAGGCTCTGAGGACAGGGTTGTGCTCATGGCAGGAACTCAGAGGTTCAATAAAATAAACTGAAGCAGAAGGCCAGTCAGTCAGGGTGGGCTCTCATGACTGGGTTAACAGAAGTCGATGGCACATCATGCTCGTACGTGTTCAGGGCTCCCAGCAGATTCATGGCATAGTGGACATGCAGCCAGATCAGCTTCCTTCTGGTCCAGTGCACCGCCAGCCTTGCCCCAGATGGTCCACGAGTAATGCAGGGCTACACCTGCAGGGACCACAGTGGGCTGGACTGGGCAGAGGGCAGACAGAACAATTACACTTGTGTTGACTTTGCTGCTCAAACAGGGCACAGGCCACAGGTAGCTGCATTTTACCAGAAAGTGAGGGAGGACCCTGAGAAAAGACTGTGACTCTTACAGGTGTTGCACGATATACTTAAAAGAAAGAAACATTATTAGGGGAGACTGCTTCAGGCTTGTCCTTTGCCTGGTAGTTCTCTTCTCCAAAAGAGGAGTAGCTGAGAGAAGAAAAGAGCTAGCTCGATGTAGTGAGTAAGAAAATTTCAGAATTTGAAATTAGGAGAGTTTCTTGGGAGAGCATGATCCTGGGCACATAAATTGACTGAGACTGAGCCCAGAAGCAGCCAGTCTGGGACTTTATCAGAGGCTCCAAATGTTTGGTTTTGGGGGGATCAGGCTTTCAATGGAAACAGGAGAGGATTAAAAAAAATTTTTTTCCTTTTAATGTTGGTAATCAAGTTTATTAACATTCTCAAAGTTCATTTAAAAACGACATTTCAAAGAGCTGCTTCTTTTTCAATTACTCAAACTGACAGGCCCATTTTTGACCTGTCATTTCTGATGGATTAGGTCAGTCAAATTGCACTGGATTATAAGTGCCGCACAGCACAGCATCAGTCATGTAATTGAACAGGACATATAGATCAGTGACGAGGATACCAGAGACGCTGTTTTCTGAAAGACTGATGTATCTAAATACCTATTTTTCACCTCTGATTGTTTTTCTCAAACTTCATTTTTTCTATTTTGCTTTTTCTCATATTTCTCCTGGTTTCTTGAAAGCCTTCCCTGCATCCTTGACTTCCTCTAGTTTGTCCATTCCCCAGAGAGGACCAATAAGTGAATAAGCATCTTTTCCTCAACTTGAGCACCACAGGAGAAAAGCATATATGTGAATGGCTTGGCTTGTTATAATATGGGGTAACTCAGAGCATTAAAGGGACTGAAGAATCAGTCTTTGAACAGGACAAAAAGATCTCTTGATGTCTACATTGTGGGGGTGTCACTCTCACAGGAACACCATCATTTTCAGTTGTTGTGTCTTCTGCTCTATATACTAATTCCATAGAGAAAGGTCTGGTGGTCCTAGTCGGGTCTTCTCCCACTATCTGGCTAAGGAAAAAAAAAGAGCTTCTTCATTCATGATCCTACCAAATCTGTACTCATTGGAGGATATTATTCCCAAAGTGGAAGAGATGAGCTGCTTGGTCTGAAAACCCCCAGATATCTGCTGCAGCCCCAAAGAAGCGGGTTCCCATGATGCCAGGTCTGGGTAGTATAGAGATGGCAAATAAAATGCTGTGCTAGAACCTCAGTAGTGTTGGTACCCTATGAAATCAATGAAGCCATTACTAAAAGTACTAAGTGATAGGGGAAGCTGAGGATGAGTTCCACATCACAAACACCAAATAAAGATGATAACAATACCAACTTTTATAGGCTGCATGTGAGGAATATATGAGATAACGCCAGCAAGGTGCACCCTGAAGTGCCCAATACTTAAAAGCAGTCATGTATGTTATCCTTGTTGATACAGTCCCAAGATTGCCAAATAGACATTATTTCACTATAGCTTATTCCTTTCAGATGTTCATACTTCATCTCCTTTATCATAGCAGTTTTTCCATCTAAGAGAAGCTATATTCAGAAGCCTCTGTTAGACATCTGCATGGTTAGAGTTGGACTACAAAATAAACAAAATAGTTTACCTTGCCCCTCTATATTAAACCTGACTGTTGTCATGCTAAGCACACTTCCCTCCTATCTATCTGTTACTCTGGACTTCAGGGCACCATATGAATAAAAGTGTGGAATAAATATTTGACTGAGGTAGGAAGACGGGAAAGAGGAAGAAGAGACATGGATGATACCAAGAGTGACATGCATGATGAAAGCTCTTTGAGAACTTGCAGATTCTTAGAAGCCAAGAGAGAAATTAAACCTACTCAAGAATTCTTTCTCACCCACAATCCTTAAGTGTCCAGCATCCTATGACCAGGGCCCTTTAATGAGCAGCAGTCATTGGAGGCACCAGACTTGTAAGACCAAGACATATGGAGCTTCCCAGATGCCCAGATTCAGCCTAAGAACTCCAGAGAAATGCTTGGTTCCTCAGCCTCAATTAGCTTCAGGCTTTTCAAATGCTACTTCTGTGACCATTGAATTGCTAACAGCTTTCTCTTCTCCAAAGGCCATTTAAGCTTTTAGAAGATTGTACTTCTACCAGGGCAATAGTAATTGGCACTGCTGCTGACATCTGTAGCTGCTGGAGTGACAGGCATTGCAGTGACTTCTGGTCTTCCGTCCGATCTCATCCAGAAACATTTCTTTCCCTCATGGCTAACAGTTCTTACCTTCCCTTGCTCTCTAAGACTGATTATAAAATTTAGCTCATTAATTGTGTTATATGGTGCTGTAAAATATCTGGGGAGAAAATTCATATTAAAGCTGGTCTGAAACCCAGAAAATATAAAGCATTGTTATTGGCAGAGGATATATAATTATAGTGACAGTGAATTCAGGAGATAGTGTTTTTCATAGCCTAGGGAGAGAGTGTAATCTTAGGTTTTATGAAATTTTAATTAAATGAATATATAGGCTCAAATAATACATAGCAGACACAAAATGTACAGACCTCCAATTATCCCCAGTGAATTTTCTGTTCTTGAGATGCCAAAAAGGGAAATACTTGACAGATGGGCCATATATGCAACACATGACACTGATAGCTTCAATTTGTTTTACATACTGCAGGAAAGTTGAATCTGAAACTACAGTTGTATGATATAACTGAATATGCATATATTTATATAAACAATATATGTATATAGTCAAGAGAACTCTAAATACAAAATTGTTTTTAGACCTAAGTTTCTTAAATGTCCAGGATTTAATTTGTAACTTAATTCATAATAACCTTGCTATTTTGGCACTATTGATAACCTGTTTCATAGTCTGTCTTTTGTAACTAAATTATAGAAATCAAAATTTGGCAACCATTATATCTAAATGGAATCTCTAAATCAGGATAAAGTCCGTTACCAGTGACAAAACTGAATTCTTTCCAAATTTGTGTAGTCTACCTGAAATCTTTCAGAATACTAACTTTAATAGTTAATTGGACATCATGAAGACAATCTGCTACATATCAACAAAGGCTCAACTCTAATAGTAAAGTTGCTGCTCATTAACCATTAATCATTACCATTAATCTTCCTGTTTAAAAATGAAAGACACAGCCATGTGTTTTAGAAGCCCTATTTGCTTCCAAATAGGAGTTTGTCCAAAAAAAGTATCTCGATATAGGTAAAATGTATCTGAATTATTGCCTGGAATTTTCACCTTTTTGTCCTAGTATTTTGGCACAAGAAAGATAGCCTCAGGTGATATACTTGTAATTGCATCAACGCTCCCTCATTTCAGAAAGCATTTAGTGAGTGACACATGAGGTCCTGGAAGATACCAAGGTGAATAAGACTACTTCAGACTTCAGGGAGATGAAAGTCTGGCAGTATGTAGTAAAACACTGTACTTACAAGAAACTGAAGGCAGGTGGTGCCAAAAAAAATCATGACATAGAAAAGGGAAAGGGGGCAGGTATGGAGCTCAAATAATGCCTCCTGGAGCTGTCAGTGCAGCAGCCTCGAGAGTAACAGGTCCAAGACTTAAGACGTGGAGGACCTGAATCTGATTCCCAGATGGGACAGGGACTCTGTGTGAGTTGGGCAAGTCACTCAACGTCTCTGGAGCTCCATGTCCACAACTGTAAAATGGAAGTAATAATCTCTCTTTACAAGGTTGCTGCATAATTGAGATAATGCTTTTCAACCCATTAATAGTAGACTCTGAGGTACAGGTAGATAAGATTCTAAAACGCAATGCTTCTGCCTTTTAAAACATCCTTTAGGAGTCATTACTGGCTTGATTTCAAAAGTAGTTTTAAAAGGGGTTGAGGAGCCACTGGAAACTTTGGTGTATACTAAATAAGCCCATAAGAATGCAAAAGTGTTTGTTTACAGTAAAATATAAAGAAAAATATTTAAATTTTCAAATATATTTGTTTGCAAAAGTGTAAAAATAGCAATATAATTATTTTCAGTCATTTTAACTTTATGATCTAGTTTTTATAAGTTCAGATACAAGCTACTCAATAACATGAAAATAACAGCTAATATTATTTCATTTTGGATAGTTAATACACACAAGTATTTTTTTTTCTTTTACGCACCCACCCAATAAGGGTGCCTGTAGGTACGTATTCTTCCTGGATATAATTGCCATTGATGCAGTGTTTGCTCTTGGAAATTTTTTAATTACTTTATAAATTCTTTTCAATTCCACTGTCACTTTCTATTGGAAGTTTAGTTTTTAATTAAATAAAGATGTAGTTTTAAATGTTGGGGTCTCCTCTGAAATGAAAATTCATCAAGTATTGAGAATTACACAATACTGCAAAAAATGGAAGTTAGGTTTAAAGATACTTTAAAGAAACAACATGTAAGAGAAAATATTTAAAGACTCAAAACAATTCATATGAGGTACCTAGAACAGACTACTTCATATAGACAGAAAGTAGATTAGTGTTTACCCAGGGTTGAGAGATGAGATGAGAGTTACAGTTTAATGAGTACAAAGTTTCATTTGGAATGATGAAATGGAGATGGATGGCAGAGATGGTTGCACAACAGTGAATGTACTTAATGCCACTGAATTGTACATTTTAAAATGATTAGAATGGTCAATTTTATGTTGTGTATATTTTACCACAATAACAAATTTAACATTAAAAAATGCAAAGTGACTGTTAATGACTCCCACCGCTCCTAAACAATCCTGGTTTTCTTTGTTGGTTTGCATAGTTCAGTTCACTGAGGATCAGAAGAAGTTTTAACAATAAAATTGAAAGTTAAAGATTATAGTGGCATCTGCGAAAGCTCTTTCAAATTAAAGAAAGTCTTTAGAGACTGCACAGATGATTGAAAATACCTCTGATGCAGTACCCATGTACATCTAGCTTCAGAGAATAAAGAATTCCAAAAAGGAAGAGAGAAACTAGTATTTATTAAGCATCAGCTAAGTGTTAGGCACTGTGCCAGATGCTTTGCTGGCTTCATCTCATTCTGTTCTCACAGTAACTAAGGGAGGTGTCTTATCATCCCTACTTTACAGAAGAGGAAACAAAGACTTTGAGCTAATCACTGACTAGCTTAGATTTGTATTCCTAGCAATGTAATGTATGATTTGAATCCATGTCTCCTGAACAGGAAATCAAGGCCCTACCTAGATTTGTTTTTATTTGCTCTTATTAAGGTCTTAAAATATTTATATTTTGTTCCTTTTCCCTGTATAAACAGCTGGTAGCTTTGGCATTATTTAACCATTCCTAGGTGGTCTACGTGGCGGGCCGCAGCAGAAAGCGTGTCAGAGCAGGAGTGTGAAGCCCCAGTACAGTCGTGGCTCTTTCACTCCAGTCACTTTGGATAAATCAATAAACCCCATCTAGGCTCTGCTTCCTTCAGCTGTAGAGGGAGATAATAATGCCCCCTTTGCTAAACCGAGTTATGGTATAAAAGCCAAAAGTGATCCTGGATGGAAAAGCACCTGACAGTGATTAAGAGCTGGAAAGCAAGTGCACGTACATCTGCAGCCACAATTCCTAGCTGTGGAAAGCTCTCCAAATTGTCTGGCTACCCTATCACCACACAATAATCCAATGCCTTTTGGTTTGAAAAGCTCTTATAGTTCTTCGTTTTCTCAAGAGATAAATCTCTCCAGCCTTCTTGATATGGTTAATCAGTGGAATTCCAACAGTTTCTGGTGTGAAGACAATGTACAAAGTTTTATGAGATTGAGAAGCTTGTCTCTCAAACAGCGCTGACTTCTTCCCATCTTGCTCCTCTGGGCTCTGGCCTTTCCCCTCTCAAGAAGAACTTCACAACGCTCAGAGAAGGAAAGCTGTCAGTGCCTATGCAATAGCTCAGAAGCCACAGTCGCTTTACATGTCAACATGACATGTCTAGACATCACTCACTTTATTGTTCAGAACTGCCTTGGAGATGGTGCACTGAGTGCCTTCTGGACAGGTGGTAGGTGCTAATGAATGAGATGACTGCCATGCAGGCTGGCAGGAAGAACAATTAAAATGATGTTGCCACAATGCCAATGTTATTTTAAAATTTAATCATGCTGTAGGATGGCTTAATGGGAATTTCTTTTCTACGATAAACAAACCAAGCCAGATGCCAGTGCTGTGAATGAGCTACTATCCACATGACCCAAAGCAAAACACCGTTTGGATGATGAACCACAATTCATAAATACAGACAGTAAAGCAGCATAATTCAAAACCCAAGGTTGGGTTTTCTCACTCCGATTTATACCATTAATGTGTACTTTAGTGAAGCCAGCCCAGTAATTACAAAATGTCTTCACTTTTATTATACAGATTCAGCCTGTAAAGGGTTATACCACAGTTAAGAAGGTGAAAGAAATGCAAACACACAGGAGAACTATAAGAACTGAACAACTTTTAACTTTCACACCAAAAGGAAATAGTTCTAATAAGTAGTATCTTCTGATCATAGTAATTAACATTGTCCTAAATGGAATAAGGAGTTATCTTTACTAGGTAACACCATTAGTATGAGACTAATTGCGTCTTCACTTTTTAGTATGTGGAGGTGAGTGGGAGCACAGAGACTAAGATCTTACCCCACAGAACAGGAGTCAGCAGTCTACATATGGCCTGAGGGCCAAGTGTGGCCCACTGCCTGTTTTTATACAGCCTACATGTTAAAAATGTTTGCTACATGTATAAATGGTTTTCAAAAACCAAAAGAAAATAATATTTTGTGACAGGTGAAAATTAAATGTAAAATTCAAACTTCATTGTCTGTAAATAATAATTGATCGGAACACAGCCACATCCGTTCATTTGTATACTGCCTAGGGTTGCTTTTGTAGTACAGCTGTAGAGCTGAGTAGCTGCAACAGAGACCATACGGCCCTCAAAGCCTGAAATACTGACCATCTGAAGCTTTATAGAAAAAGGTTGCTAAGCCAGCACCCTAAAGGTATCCTGCTTAGTTCCAGATCCTGCTCTACCACTTATTAGCTTGGTGTTCTTGGGCGAGTTGGCCTTCTTATGCCTCAGTGCCCTCATCTGTAAAACGAGAATCACACCACCAGCTCCAGATGTTATTTGTGAGAACTAAGTAAATCAAATGTGCATAATGTGCTTAAAACACATAATGGCACATAGTAAGAATTCTCTAAGTGTTATTTTTCATTGTTACTATCTTCTGTCTTCTAAAAAGTTCATTGATTATACATTATGCTTGTTTGGAAAATTGTCAGGAAGAGTCTTTACTAAGTGAGAAAACAACTGAATAATATGAAATTGATTAGAAACATATTGTCTTATGTAAGTTCAGCAAATACAATTGCATAGGGAAAAACAGTATACACGTGTATATGTGTTTATTATTCATACCATCACCCTGCAATGTTGTTAGCCAAAAATCTTAGTGTACACTTTGAAGCCCATTGATCAAGACTGAAAATATAGTTAGACAAAAACAGTTGGATTGGCACATATTGCTTAAAGATAGGATTAAGTCTCCTGGAATTATTTCCCTAAAAAAGTACATAATTAAATATTGATTACTTGGCTAAAACACCAGCTGCAATTTAAACAATTATAATCAACTGTGTCAGATCATTATGTTACCTTAAATATTATAAAATATAGGATGAATGCCTGAAAAGCTAAGGATATTTTAATTTCAAAATTTTGCATTAAAGAGGCTTTTAAATAAACTTTGTCTTTACCTCTATTTTGAAGATATATATATATATATATACATATATATATATTTAAGAAAAATAACAAAGCAAAGGCAATGGTGGAATATAATCATCAATATAAAAAAGTTCTTTGAAATTATTAATGAGTAAAGAATTTAAAATGGGTAGAGAATATGAATATAAATGTTAAGAAAGAATGCGACTGATAAATCAAGAAAGAACATAAATGAAAAATAAACAAATGAAAAATCACTGTTTCATGATTAAATTAATTCAGATTAACATAAGAGATACTTGCTAATGGACTGGCAAAGATTTTCCTTAAGTAATAATAATGCTGGGTAGAATAATCACAGCAAAAGCTGATGCAGTGTTTCCTGGGGACCACATTGTTTTCTAAATGCTTCATACACATTAACTCAGGCGAACCACAAAACAACCACCTAAATTAAGTATTATTATTATTATTAGAGGTATTCTAACACGATTTCACTAAAATAGAAATGAGGGCCCAAGATCATATACCTACTTGGTGCTAGAGCTGGTACTTGAACCCGAGCTCTCTGATTCCATAGTTGTTGCTTCCAACCATTATACTATTGATACAACGATATGGATACACTTATACTCTGCTGGTTTGGGAGGAAAAAAAAAACGCACTGTGAGCTAAAGACAAGTGAACAGGGGAAAAAATGGTCTCTATTGATTTCCTCTGTCTTAACAGCTTCCAAGAGAATGTATGTTCTTATTCCACAGCTTGTCTTAGACCAATGGTAAATATGTTTTCAATGATATTTTTAAGGCAATGTAACAAAACTCTTGCCAAGGCACATAATAGCAGTTTCTGTCAAGTCAGAAATACTACACAAACACACTATGGTTGTTCCCAGGTTTGGTGTCAGAAAAGCAATCACAAATTAAAGTTACAGATGAGTTTTTTGTGTGTGTGTGTTTATATGCAAAAGAGTGGAGGGCCAAGTATTTATGAAGGAACTTCCAAGTTCTAAGAGCTTTATATCTGTTGACTCAGGCTGACCTCATAACTCGGTGAATTGAGTTATTATCTCCACTTCACTGAAGACATCTCTTGATCAGATTAGCTGAGTTATTTAAACTTACCTAAGCTCACACACCTAGAAAGTGTTATAACCTGGTGTTAACTCAAGTTTGTCTGGTCCTAAGATCTCTGCTCTTTCCAGGACACAACATTGCCTCCTATCTAAGGAGTTATTATCTTAGTTTGATCTCTATATCATGAGGAAGTGGACTTCTGATCTGCATCGTTGGGAGCTAGGGTACCAAAGCAGGAGAACATGGAAGGAGAAACAAATATTAGAGCAGGAAAGGACACTGGAGCAGAAAGGAGGGAGGACAGGCTGGGTAAACACTGGCATCAGGAACTAGAGCTCACAGGTGCTTTTATGTGCTCCTTTAGCATGACACGTGAGTAGAGCAGATCAAAGGGTTGACAACAAGACACACTGCCTAAAATTCATCATTAACATGTAGGGAAGCAGCCCAAGAGTGATCCATGTCATGCGAACCACTCTATGTTTATACAACAGAAACCTAATGAAAGAATACATTAAAAACACCTATAAAAGAGAGTGCAAATAAACACCCAGCCAGTAGGTAGAACCATAAGGAAGAGCAGGATGCAGATTTTCAAGAAGAGGGAAGACCCCAGCATGTGGTGAGAGATGGAAACATTGGGAAGTCACACTACTAGTGGGAATCCCGCCTCGTCACTACCGCTGGGAGGTACAGACACACAGCAGTCAGTGCCAGAGGGCCTGCTGTGAGTGGCCAGGGCAAGAACTCGGCCCAGAGGAGCAGAACAAGATCCATACAGACGGAAATGAAGTTCCATGCTGATTGTTATAGCTCTTGAAATGCTTTAACAAGCTCTGTCCTTATACAGTGATGTGTCTGGACACTTCTCTCCCACCAGACTAGGAACTCTCTGAAGGCAGATGCTATGATGCATCCATTTTAAAATACCCAGACCCTAATTTATAGATTTTAAATAAACACTTTATGGAGAATGGATAGATGAATGAAAATTTAACTACATGAGTTTGATGGAAAATCATTTAATGTAAGTTGAGTCACAGAGTCAAAAATAGGCTTAGAAGTCAGGATGCTGAATCAGAAGAGCTACCAAACCAGAGCTCCTAAGATTCTATTGACCAAGGTCAGAACTATTCCAAGGGCCCTGCAGGGCAGGGTCCTCAAGTGGAGCTACTGGGCCACAGCAGTGAGACAAGAGAGTGGTGAGGGCAGGGAGCCAGCAGGTGAAATTTTAGCAGGGTAGAGCCATTGCTGTGGACTGTGGACAAACTGGATAAATTAGAACAAGTCCAGGGCAGTTGAGGGCACAGTGGTGAGGGGGCAGGAATACATGCTAGGAGTAGAAATGATGAAAAGGCTGGGGCTTTATCACTAAAAGAAGAATTTGTGGGAACAGTACAGCTTACTTCAAGCAGATTTTTTTTTTCTGCATAATATTCTAGGGCAGACCTAAGCCCAATGAGTGGAGAATAGACAGGCTGATCTCCCTTGCTAGTAGCATGAGTAAGCCCATGGCAGGGAAATTACAGGGGTCATTCTTAATGGACAAGAATTGGTAAGACTAAGGTGTGAAACCAGATGGCCTCCAAGGTCTTTCCTTATTGCTGATTCTGTACCTCTGAACTCTTATGTTTTTGAGAAAGCTCATGAAAACTTCAGAAACACAAAAATCATGCTTAGGAACAACTGGAGAGAGTGAGAGAGAAAAAAAGAGAGAGAAGTATATGGCACCTAGAGCCGGTGTGTCTATGCAGGTTTTAACCTGGACTCAGTGAATAGTAGTAATGCTCTCGTTCTAAGCAACATAAGCTTCTCAGAGCTTTGTGCTGTCTGGTTGAAGTCACGCGTTGCTGGTCATCATGCCCCTCATGCTGCTCTTCACCCTAAAAATTCTGAATCTCAGATTTCATTCATGCAGTAGTCTTGCTTTCACTTTTGAAATATTAACTAATTTGCTTTAATGACCATACTCATTACCCACTTACTTCTATGAAATAGTATGCCATACAAATTAATTGGTTGACCCACCCCCCACCGTGATAAATATCATCCCTCCTCCTCAATTTCAAAGTTAATTTTAATTGTCCAGAGTCACACTGTGAGTCAGTGGCAGACCCAATACGTGAACTTAGAACTCTGACACCCAAAATGGGTGCCCTGCCCTTTACAGTGTGAGGACGATGTTAGGGGCCTGCTGACAGCAGGACGCGACGTCGTGGCTTCCATTCGATTTAGATGATGAAGCTGGAGAGAATTACCAGCATGTTCTGACCCAATCATTCATTCCTTCATTCATCCACTATGCCCGGCAAGTACAAGGGAAAAACGGGCTCAGGCCCTACCCTCCCAGAGCCCCAAACCTTTCCCAATGTTTTTTTAAATGGCCAATGTCATAAATTGAAAAGTGAGTAAAAACCATTTTTCTAGGTGGGGAAGATCTGGCACATAATTAGATACACTGGACAAAATGTCTAACTGGAAAGACCAGGCACCGTGACGAGGCTCAATGGAGTGGATATGAAAGGCTGGACTCGTTGCCCCAGCACAATCTGAGTCACTAACAACGTGAGGGCCTTTAAACTGCACGAGGTCCGAAATCCGTAAGCCTTTGTGGACACAACTTAAAGTAGTTCTGAGTTTTTAACTACATGCCAGGAAAATTTGCATGAATGCCACTCAATCTCCAAATAACCCACAAGGAATGTCCATTCAAAGCATGCCTCAGACTCCAAGAGGCAAGAACAAATGGCAGATGTGGAACTGGAACCCAGGTCTCTGGGGTGATCAGGTCCGTGCTTTCTTCTCTTCCTCAAGCAACTCCCCTTGTAACAGGTGAATTACAGCTGAGGTCGGGGAAGGTCTCTCGTGAAGTACTTGGGTAAAATGCTGCCTGGTTGAAGTGGTTAATGTGGTTAGTTCTGGAGGCCCCCTGGGAGTGTGCTTAGGGCCTTGGGGACAGGCTAGGAGAGCCCATCTGTGTGCCATCATCCCAGCAGCCAATTCTACCAGCCACGGGAGGAGGAGGAGAAGAGGAGGTCTTTTACTTTGTATTGGTACATAGGAGACTGAGGCATCCAACCTCTTTACAATAATCTATATTCAGAGGGGATGTATTTTATCTAATACCTATGAGTTTTGTAAGGCAGCAGGATGCTATGGGAAGAGTGAAAGTGGGTCAAGGAGAGCAAGATAAGCCACAGTCAAAGCCCAGGATTTGAGTCAAGCTCTGCTCCGATGCCAACCAGCTATGAGCTGCTTCCTTATCCCTGTGTTGCTGCTTAGGGAAGTGGTTTCACCACATCCTGCTTCAGGTTGCACAATGGCCTTAAATGCATGGAAGTGTTCTGATGGCACTTAAAAATAAGTATAAACAATACGAAAAACACTTACACAAACCCAAGTGAATTATTTTTCTTTTAATATTTTAAGATTGCCTGTGAAAACCAAGGCTTGTTGGATGCCTGCCCAGGAGGGTCACTGGCACATCCCAGATCCAGGCATGCGCTACACTCTGTGTTGCAGCCCACCCATCTACCTCCAAATATGCAAAATTCATAACTAAGAATAAGACTTGGTTATCAGTATTTTCCATCTGACTGCATAATTATAAGAGCAGATTAGAAAGTCTCTTTTTAGCTCATTCATATCTCTAGGGTAGACAGAGAATTAAGCAACTGTAATTGCAGAGGCTGGAGAAAGTGTAAGGATTTGAATTGGTATATATAAAAGGAAAAGGAAAAAAAAATACCCAAAAGTTGTCCACTTAAATTAGCTTTTTATTCACTTGTTTTTGATTCTCTATTACAGCCCTGGAGGCTCATAAACAAATTTTCATGTAGTCTACTTTTTCTCTTTCCCTCCACATGTACACTCATGTAGTTTCATATAAGGATGAATTCTCACAAGCCAATATTAATCTCCTAGTACGTATCTATTCCTAATGCAATAACTGGCTAGAACACTGGGAGATTATTTCTAGGCCATACAATGTGATCAAATTAATATGCAGAGACCTAAATCTGCAGAAATGAAATCTTGACATCTAGAAACTTCTCCCAAGATGCAGGTAAAATACTGACAAGTGGTCCAAGAAGTAGGCGTCCTAAGAACATGGCATAATTTGACCCTATTTTATTCTTGCTCATACTCTGTAGATTAAAATAGTATTTTAACTGGAAATAAACAAATACATGTATCTTCCTTATTTCCTCCCATCCCCCCAAAAGATAAGTGCAAAATGAAATTATCTTTGGTCTGCAGCTGATACCAGAACCATTAAGAGATAGCACTGGTAAATAATGCAGCCACATAAAAAGCTTTGAAGTCCACAGAGATGTTCTTCCTTTGCGAGGTGAGGGGCAACAGCATTAAGGGAACAGAATGAGAAACAGTAAAGCCCGTAATTCCTAGTGACAGTGTGTGCATCTATCCACGACACAAGGTTCTTAGATATATGAATCCCATTATTTTAGGTTGCCCTGCTCACCACGAAATCATTAATTTAACAAATACATATGGGGGTTTACTCTGAACTAGGCAGGTGTGCTTTTAATAGCAATGTGAGCACAGGAGAAGCAAATATGTCTGTCCAGGTAAGTCAGGAAAAGTTTCTTAAAGGAAGTGACATTTTTTATGTGAGCTGGGTGATCAAGTGAACAAATACGGACACATTTTCCAAGGAAAAGGGAAAACGTGAGTAAAATCTTAAAGATATACAAGTGCATGGAAGACTAATGGGTTGAAAAAAACCCAGTGTAAGGCACTTAGCAGGAATGGGTAGAAGACAGGGCTGGAGAAATACATGGGGACAGATTGTTAAAAGCTCATATTGGGAGCTAAGGAATTTAAACTTTAATTTGAAAGCTGTGGAGAACAATTTGAGGTTTCCATGCAGGAGGTGATAAGATCAAAACAGCAGGAGTTTCATTTTGTAAATTTTGTTGAAGTATAATATAGATAGACTACAGAATATAGAATAAGTGTACATTGGTAGAATTTCACAAAGCCATGCAACAGAGTACCAGTAACCAGTAAGCATTAACCAGTAACCAAGTAACCAGTAATCAGGTCAAGAAATACAGCACTGCCAGCTCCCTGGAAGACCCCGTCATTCTTCCTTCCTGTCACTGACAGTGCCCCCCACCCACCAAAGGTAACTGCTACCCTGAATTCTAATGCTACTGATTAATTCTGTCTGTTTTTGGACTTCATATGACTGGAACACTATGGTACATGTGCTCTCATGTCTCACTTCCTTTGCTATTGTGTTCGTGAGAGCCATCCATGCTGTGGTAGAACTGCGGTTCAATCACTCTTCTTGCTATACAGTATCCCATTGTACTAATATACCACAGTTTATCACTTGCAATGTTGAGACAGACATTGGGTGATTTCCAGATTAGGGCTATTAGCAATGTTGTTACGAACATCTCGTAAGTCTTTTGGTGAGTTTGTGTGTTCATTTCTGTTGCATATAGTAGGAGTTCACTTGCCGGGTCAAAGGGAATGCCATGTTCAACTCAAGAAGATACTGCTAAACGTTTGCCCAAGCTCTATTTCGATTCACACTCCTGCCAGCAGTCTATATAAAGGTCCAGTTGCTCTACACCTCACCAATCTTGGTGTTGTCTTTTTCATGTTAGCCTTTATCCAGGTATATGGCAGTGTCCTGCAGGGTATTTTAAGTAGTGTGATAGAGAGAGACCGGAGGTGGCCAGCTAGGGAATTGTGGAAGTAACCCAGGAATGAAGTGCTACAGGCATGGATCCAGGACAGTGCCAATAAGAAAGCAGGATCCCTTTTCATCACCTATCCTGCACACACAAACGAAAGAGTATATGAAATAACACCAAAAGCCTATGTGAAATTTTCCTCTCCATCTCATGCATACCTGCACTTTCTACTTTCAATAAGATAATTTCCATTTATATGGGATCCTTAATCCCAAAGCTCTTCCAAAGGAAGCAAAAGAAATGCAGCCCAGTCCCTGTCGGTTAGCAGAAGAGAGGAAACAAAAGGCCTAGGTGCGCCTTCCCCACCTCGCCTGGTCAGGGGCCAGGAGGCGAGGCTGGCCAGGCCAGAGCTTCTCCAACCTGCCAGGGCCCCCAGGCAGACTCACGCAGGAGTGCCAGCCCTTAGCAGCAGTCCCCGCGGTGGTAGGGAGACTGCGAGGAGACCTAAAAAAGAGACCATCCGGCTGAGCCCCCTTCACCAGGGCGGCCAGGCAAAGACAAAGGGAGTCCAGCCAAAGCACCTGCAGACAGGAGAGGGGATTTCATTGTCCTCTGAATAGCTTGACTAATGATGATCACTTGCTATGGCAACAGAAAGGGTTTTGTTTGTGACTTTTAACCTTCAATTCCAGGTGTTTTAAGACAGTTATCAGGAAGTTGGCAGGCCATACAATTTAGAGAACCGTTTCAGAAGGCAGGCTCTGGGAGGTGTCAGAGAAGCAGTCTGCTCTTGAATTGCTCCCTGGGCTTCCGATCCAGACAGAGGCAGCAGCCCTGCCCATCCATGCAACACTTTCCCCTCCCTCCGCCTCAGAAACAAGTCCTGCTGGGATAGCTCTCTTTAACACTCACACAACGGGGCATTCCCTCAGCTGATCTCTGACACCCAGTGTCCTGCAGGTGGGCTTCTTGGGAAGGTCTCAAAGCCAAAAGGATTCAAACTGGAATTGCAAAGGAAGTTTATAAAGGAGATATTTCCCTACTGGACCCTCTTATTGAACTGAGGGTGTTCTTTTTTTCATGCATGTTAAAGTAAGTTTCCTCTCTCTCTTTCTTTTGTTAACTTCATCTTTCTAAATGCATTTCTCAGCCCATCAATGTGTTTTTAGCTTCCCTTGTGATCTCTAAGTAATTTGGACTCTGAGGTCTGCACCTTAAATTCTCTCAGCAAATCATCCTCTTTCTCCAACCTGCTGCTTTTCCCTTTGGGTTGCATTTCCTGTCTCTACTAATGGCATCCTTTTTAACACAGTCTCCTGACTCACAACCTAGAGGGCATCTTTGACTTCTGCTTCTTCCTACCTCCACCCCCGCCCACACACTGCACCCAAGTCCTACCACTTCCATGTCTCACACCACCCCATGTTTTACCTTCCTGCTTCCACCATCCTGCCTCAGGTTCTCACCTGGAACCTCTCCAGTCCCCAGCCTGCACTGCTCACTTTCAGCATCACCGTTCTGATGTGTCCCATGTCACACTGAAAGTTCAACCTTTCTCAAATATATATATGTATAATTTATTTCCAAGTTCTTATGTTTTTAAATGTCCAAGGTTCTCCAGGGTCTCCAGAATAAATTTTTTATATGACCATTCAAAGCCTTGTAAGTAAATGCCCTAACTCACCCTTCCAACATTCTTTCACTCCTCCTCATAGGTACTTTGCAGTCTGGTCCAGTAGATTTCAAATTATATACATTTTTGGAACCCTAGTGTTTATGGAAATGCTATAGAATCCATGTCAGGGGCTAACAGTGGGGAAGGAGATGCTGAAGAGGTAAGCCCCTGCCCCTAATTCCATTATATTTATTAAAATTTATATTTTTATTTAATAGTTATATTACATTTAATGTATAAATCTATTATATTTTAATCTTATATACAAAAGTTCCACTGTTTTAAAAAATAGTAATGAGTTTTAAGCCAGCTGCTCTCTTATAACTGAAAACTTTTCTAAGTTCTGAACATCCGACCCCATGTCCCTGTCTTTCACCACTGTGCTCTCCAGCTGGCTGAACTGCGTTTTCATTCTCCCCACCCATTTCTGCATCTCCAGATTCAGCGTCTCTTCCAAACCCATCTTAGATGCACATCTTCCGTCACTAATCCAAGAGAGCCCCTTTCTGTCTCCACCCTAGAGATGAAGTTCTCTCCTCTACCCTGAGGGAGAGACCACAGGGAAGCTCTGCTGGCTGGCAGGTTTCCACTGTGTGCACAAGTAGATCAGAGGCAGGCCGGCTGGAGAACCCCAAAGACAAAACCCCGAAGGATTCTTTGAGGCACTCCACCTCTCATGTAGGCCTCTCTACTTCTTTCAGATGAAATGCTTATGTGTCAACAGACAGGCAAAATGCCTTGGTCAGAAGGCTCTCTCAGGTGGCCATTTAGGAAACAGATTCCCAAGCAATCAACTTGATTTCTACCACCCTCCTTCAAATCCTCACATTGTCTTTTGGGGGGAGCCATCCCTTGAGAAGGGGTTCTTACCTCTATTACAAACTTTCCCTTCCTGTGTGTGCTCTCAACTTTGGCTTCCCACACCCATTTATCCAGCAAGCTGTCCCACCCACATTTCATCTTCCAGAAATTTACCCAAAACCCTTCCTCTCAGTGGTTTGAACTAGAGTTCCTCACACTTCACTGAACTCATGTTTTTGATGAAGTACATTCAAAGATCCAAGCATTGTTTTGGCTAAGGGAAGATATATCTTGGTTAAGAGTTAAAGAAGTTCGACAAGATGAAAAGGATTGAGTAGGAAACTGAACAAATGCAGAGAGGAAATGAATAAAGTCTGTGCTGGACAAAACTGAAGACAAAGCAGGTAAAAGTCCTCAAATTCAGGTGTTCTAGTAGCTGAAACATATGAAATAAGAAAGACCCAGATCCGAGTCTGATGCTAAGAGAGCGGCAGCCTCAGTCTTCTTTACAGTTCTTTTGGGAATGAGCAGTTCTTACCAACAGATGTTAAAAGGGCTGGCAGAGCATTTACCTGTGGTGAAACGCCAAATGTGGTAGCAGCAGGATGTTCTCTAATTCTCATGCTACTTAAATGCAAAAATTATTTCCCATAGAGGCAGTATATGA
This sequence comes from Camelus dromedarius, assembly GCF_036321535.1. Lineage (NCBI taxonomy): Eukaryota > Metazoa > Chordata > Mammalia > Artiodactyla > Camelidae > Camelus > Camelus dromedarius. The sequence goes on from NC_087437.1 coordinate 47,075,709, forward strand.
TGCTGTTAACTTCATTCAGAAGGACTGTGTTCAGATTTTATTAAGACTCTTTATAGCAACCATGAAAACAATGAGAAAGGCAAAGGTATTTTCATCACGCAGCTAAAGTTTTGTCCATGCTTCCAAACCAATATGATGACTTTTATTGATAATCAATTGAAGTCAGGGGAGAAAAAATGGTTGCTTCATTCAGCAAGCATGCACTAATCAATTAAGTGACCCATTAAGAAACAGTCAGTTCTACAAAAAATGATTGAAATTGCATGTCTCTCTGGTGTGTATGTGTTTGTATTCAACCAAAAGTAGGACATATCAATAAAATAACAAGCCTTTGGTTATCATGGCCACCCAGAATGCACTTAGATGCACTTGGTCTATGACTTCTAATGGCCCTTCTTAAAAACAATAGAGCAGAGCAAAGATTTGTTTCCATACATACTCTTAGGAAGGATAATGGAAACAACAGAGTCTGTGTGCATTTGTGGATGTGCTTATCCACTGGAGGTAGAAAGACACAGAAGCTCAGGAATGAATCACCACCTCTAGAACCAAAGTGCCTGCAGCCACTGGGTCTAACTTCATTTCCGTGGAAATGAGGCAGTTCAGCCATGCACAGAAATTAAAGTGTACAGGGGGAAAGTGCTAAACAAAATGTGAATTGTATTGGAATCTAAAATGCCACTGGTTCCATTATCGTATGCTTTATGTGATCATGAGGCAAAACAGCCTGGGTAATGAGAGGTCACGATCGCTAAAAATCGTAGCACTAATGGCTCTAACCCACTGGTGAGAAGCAGTGATCTCAATAAAATGCAACACTGATGGGAAAAGCTTCATTGGGAAAAGGCTGACATCTGTACTATAGGGAGATAGAAACAGAGAAACCTTCTCAATCTTCCTAAAAATCTGTTGTTTCAACAAATAATGCCTTTTCAAATCAGTTGGGAAATTTCTGCTGCAAGTGCTTGCTCTGAATGTTACTTCTACCTAGACTCCAATCTTCTGACTTTCCCTTGAGTGAGAGAATCAGCCAGCTGTGTCTGTACCATTTTGGGGAACATTCTTGGAGATGGTACATGTGGTCAATAACGTTCAGGATTTGAGAGGCCTGTGGTTAAGTGGTATGCAAGGAAGCTGCGAGGAAAAGAAGATGGCTCAAGTTGGAGCCAAGTATCACTTGAGGCTTAAAAATATTCATTCAGCCCCTGAGCCTCCCACCATAGCCTGCATATACTCAGGGTGAGGCTAGAGAATATTATAGGGGTTATTCAGGAAGATACGTTATTATTCTGAGGACACAGGGGAGATACTGGGTTTTAAGTAGAAGATATGATCCCGTGGGCACTGGAAAGATCCCTTTAGTGGTGCAATGGCTTGCAGTGGGGAAAGAAAATAAAAAGCAGAGATGTTAGGTAGTCAGTGTACGTGCCTCTGCCCCCATTCTACATAATGCCAGATAGCAGCATCCTCCTACTGCTCTCTGGCTCTCCAGATCAATTTCTTTGGTCTCCTGCCTCCTCTGGGCTAAGTATCAGGCTTTGATTTAAGACTGAGGATCTTAACTTAGATTAGAATTCTACAACAATGACTTGAAACCAGGTATGGTCAGGAGTAGGGGTTCTGTCTGGAAGGGGACACTGGAATTTCCCAGCAAGGAAATTTCAAGCAACATCAGGACCCTGACTCTGCCCCCTCTCTCTTATCCTCGAACACCTGAAATTCTGAAGCTATCTTCTAGAGGAGCCTGTGTCCTCTCCACCACCCCATGAGGGGGATTCAAGCCACGACGAGCTGCATGAATAATGAGAGTGTCATTTGCTTGAGTGTGACTGGAGGAGGGAGAAGACTGAATCAGTCTGCTGGAATATGAGGTGGTATTGCTCTGTTTTGAAACCCAGAGAAAAATTTATTCCAGGTGGACTACTGTCCCTCTTCCTTTCAGAACAGAGCTTTTTACGGTTTGAGGAAGAGAAGTTAAAGAACCATTACCACTGGTTAAACAGTGGATTCTATTAAAAGAGGTGTTAATTCTCATTGTGTTGCCTTTCAACAGCTCATGAAAACAACAGGGAAGCTGCAAGAGTAATTCACAAAACTGATTTGCCTGCTTTGACTAACAGTCTGTCCATAAACCTGTTCAACTCCTATTTCTGATTCTTCTCCCTCACCCCCCATTCTTCCTTTTAGTTATGCCTTCATCTCTTAATCTCATCTTTCCCTGCATCCCTAGTCATTACAATTACTTCCTTCTGCCTCTTAATTCAGTTTACTAATAACCATTTGAATATTAAAACAATAAATAAAATTTCTCTTTATGCGAAATTACCAGGTGAAAGTATCTTTCAAACTTAGAGTCTAGAACACTCTGTTTGCCAATAGAGAGATAAATTGTTATGTTCATATTCTCACTGGCAACCAAAAAAAAACAAAAGTTTACTTGGAGTCTTAATAATTACAATTCAGGAGACACAGATTTGGGTCAAACAGAAAGAGTGTTCCGGGGAAGAGAAAGGGTCAGAGGTTTGTAAAGGCAAAAGCCATGTGGCTGTGCTCTGACACAAGAAAGAATTTGTCCTTAAGTCATGGCAATCAGGAATAGTTTTAGTGTAAGTGTCCCATAAGTTTCTGGAAGATGTTCTGGATGCCTTCAGTTGGACAGTAAGTGGTCAAAGGGTCAGATTCCATCCAGGCTGAGATGCACATGTCACATTTCCTCGGTGGCCTCCCAGCTCCATTTAGAGAGCTCTATTAGCAATACCAACTCCATTTTTATTTCCTTTTCACATCCTGAGGAACAGATAATTGAGTGAGAAGTGAGTGTAGTGCTTGCTTCCCTTCATGATCCCACAGGTGGCAGACTCCCAGGGGACGAAGGATCCATTCTCTCTTTCCTTCCTAACTATACCTTCTTCTCTCCTCTCTGGGTGCCTATGTGTATATTTCACCATATTTGAAAATGCCTATTTCCCATTTCCCTTTCAATTTACTGTAATATGGATCTAAAAATACATGTTTCAGCAATTTTAATATATGATGAAGTTTTATTGTTCGATTCACCATCTTTCTCCTGTGTGGAGAGCATTACACTTAAGAGTCACGGGATAATTTTTTACAAGTTTAGACTCTTACAAAAGGCTTCTCTGTCCTCTGCAAGATATAGCTTCCTTTCTCTCCCTCAGACTGTCCTATCAATGTCCTTGTCATTATTCAAGACCTAGCTAAAATCATACATCCTCTAAGAAATGTCCCTAATTCTTCAAGTCAAAATTAATCTTTTCTTTCCATTTATTTTTATAGCACTATAGACTTATATTTTTATTCCCCTCTTCATTCAATCAGTCATCCATTCATTCACTATAATGGACTGAATTGTGTCTCCTCCAAATCTCATATGTTGAAGCTTCGACTCCCATTGTGACTACACTTGGAGACTGGGCCTTTAAGGAGGTAATTAAGGTTAAGTGAGGTGGTAAGGGTGGCTCCCTATTCCAATAGGACTAATGTCTTTATAAGAGGAAGAGACACCAGAGGGGCATGCACGCACAGAGGAGGTGGTCACCTGTAAGCCAAGGAGAGAGGCCTCCAGAGAAACCAAACTGCCAGCACCTTGATCTTGAACTTCCAGCCTCCAGAATTGTGAGAAAATAAGTTTCTGTTGTTTAAACCACCCAGTCTGTGGTGTTTCGTTATGGTGGCCCTGGAAGACCAATACACTTTTCAAATGTGCAATGCAAGTCTACTATACATTAGGCCTGTTCATCAGGGCTCCTATATAACACAGTCTACTCTGTATGAGTTGTATCGATGCATGAGGCTTCCCTCCTCTGCTCAAAAAGAAGCTCTTTGTGGACAGGTCCAACTCAGAGCTGAGCACAGGCCTGCAGTAGAGTACAGGTTTATTCATCTGCTGAATTCAAATCAAACTTTGCTGAAGCTACACATTGGCCCTGGGGAAGAGGCAGGCGTTTGCAGTTTGACAGATGACATTCCCTTTCCTTGGGGCATATTTCAACCCCTCCTCCGAGCAGTCATGCTGCACGTTTTTATCTCACATTTTTGGCCTGAGCCCTCCTGACACCTAAACTCAGAAGCTTCTGAACTCAGGGAGTACAGTTCATGACAAGGCTTCTGGCCATGGCCACGGCTGCTGGATTCCCCTTCCACCCAGTGCACTGTCAGCCCAAGAAAGACAATTGTGTTTTATACCCACTGCTTTCCCTCTCATGCACACCCTGCTTTTCTTTGTACTAACAACTCAGTTTGTTTTCACATTTGAAAAAGAAGAAACAAGATGCATAAAAAGCCTCTCTCTCTCCACCCCCTTTGGCTTTTTACAGTTGACTGCAAAAGACTGTCCAAGTTCAGGAAAATTGATTTTTGCCATTTAAATAATCTCATCTTCACAAACCTTTTAACATCCAAACAAAAACATTTAAGGCACAGCAAGATAATTAATATTGAAAATAGTCTCCACAGGGGATCTGCATTCCTACCTGCACACATTCTCCATCAGAGGAAGCATCTAGTTGGTAGTTTCAAGTTTATGGCAAGGTTTACCTCATCAATATGAATTCTATTTTAATAGACCTTTCCTTGCACATATTTTACAAATTGATTAACTTAACTGGCCAAATACTAATTAAAAATGCATTAGGAAAGCGTTTGTATTCAACAGCTTTGCTAATATTCTTGTTGATGTTTTCAAAGCCCATTGAGTTAGGAAATCAGCACCGTGGAGTCTGTTTTTCTGCCGTCGCCTCCCTCATAAACTCACTGGTGCTGATGGGGACTGCACTGGGAGGGAGAGCTGAGCCAGGAGGAGAAGAGAAGTCATTATCTAAAGGCCAAATGCCACCATTAGCATTGTAAGCAAATTCAAGATGTCCACAAGCATGACAATATCCCTTCCCCTATAATTCACCTTGACTTTTTGTGAATTAAGAGCATTCAGTGGAACTGACTGATAAAGTAAGACTGATAAAAACCCTGCCTAGTGAGAACCCCCAGCCTCCTGCAATCCTGCAAATACTCCTCATTCCCAGCCTCTTTCTTGTGCCAAAACCCCTTTTCCTCCAGAGAGTCAGTTCTAATCACATCTGTCCCTAAGACAGGAGTTCTTACTCTAAAGTTCATGAGCAGGCATATGGAAATCTGTGAACTTCCTGATTTGGGAATATACAAACATATTTCTGGAGAGAGGATGCACAGGTCTCAGCAGATCTTTAAAGATAACCATGACCCTAGAAACGCCACAAACAAGAATCTTTCACCCCACTGGGTGCTATTTCCCCCTTATTATGCTCCATAATAAGGAGCATAATAAGCAATGGTTTATTGCTTTTCTGAAGATGGCCAGTGCCTTCTCCCTCTCAAGTATCTGCTCATCTGTGTCATATACCTGGACTGTGCCCCACCTCCACTGCCTGATTCTCTTACTCATCCTTTGGATGTTTGAGTAACTATCAGTCTGACTGCCTCCTTCTCCAGAATACTCCCCCTATTTCTTTCAAGGCACTTGTTACAGTTTATAACTTCATATCTGTATAATTATATGACTAATATTTGTCTCACACTAGACTGTAAGTTTCATAAGGGTAGAAATCACGCCTGTCTTCTTCATCATTTTGTCAGAACTTGGAACATTGTATACAGCTTATAATATTTGCTGCATGGATGGGAAATGCATGAATAATAAATGAATTCATGAGTACCCCAAGCCCTACTTTACACAAAGCCTCCTACAACTAAACTGGTTTATGCAGCCCTCTTAATTTTCTGAAATTCTAAATTCTCAAGCACATAGAGACACCATTCATTTGAACAATGTTTTCTTGTTACCTGCGATTTCATCTAGTAAGTCTTGTGTACTTAGCTGGCCTAAGAGCTCTTTGGGACAGAGATGGGTCTTATTCTCCTTTCACGGCTTCCACCTCACTTGACGTGGTTGAGCACACATTAGGAAAAAATCAGATTCCGTCTGATACCCCACAGCAAGTCAGCCAACTGTAGTGCAGTCGGTTCCACACTAATTTACAATATTAGATAAGGTAAATATGTGACCTGCCTTTCAGATGATCATCAGCTCCCTGGGAGCCGGCGTTTTCCTTCTCCCCCAGAACGTATAGGGTGCTGCTGGATACTTAGCAGATTCAGCCAGCTTTATGGTGACCATAATGTGCAGCATTGGGTTAGGCAGTCAGTAGCTCTACTTTCTATAAGACCTAAAAAAAAAAAAAGCATAAATGGGAAAAACATTAAACCTAGTCTGAGTTTTCTTATCTCCTTTGCTTTCCCCAAGTTGTCCCTTCCTCACTGCAGAGGGCTGAAGACCATCACACCAGTCCCCACTGGGCCACCTGAATGGGCATCCTACTGGGCTTCTTGCCCCCACTTCTTACAGCTGTTTTTGACTGAATTATTTTATATCACTCCATCCAGATGCCCCAACAATGTTTTCTTCTCAGGTAGAAACCTGCAGTATGAACTACAGGGATAGTCCAAATCTTTTTCATTTACTTTCCAACTGCTATTCACTTTCAAGACAAACACATACACTTAGTCAGGCATTTGACTGACTGATGGGTAAATTCTGGACAGGTTAGAAGGAGAGGATCAAGATGGATTACTGTGCCTGGATGCCCAGAAGCTCAGGTAATGGGCATATTTCATAACTCAATCAACAAAGACCTGAAGGCAGCATTTGTCTTGTATCATTATTTATGATCAAGGAGGCAGGAGAAAAATGCATGATATTTGTGAACCAGAAGAGATCCTGTTTAATATCCTAGAAAGAAGTAATAGCATAGCAACTATAAAACTGGTTTTGCTTTTGTGCCTTAGGATGTACCATGCTCTCAGAATCAGAACATGGCAATAGTATACCTCCTTTTGGGAGATCACAATATCAAACTGTGTGTCTTTTTAGTAATGTTAGCCACAACTCTATCTAGGAGAGCAAATAACAACACCAATTTCCAGGTAGAACATCAAACATCAAAAATCTCCAGATAGAATAGTGTGTTTTGTCACAAAACAGCCTTAGTGTAAACCCCATGGATTAATTTGTTGGGCTGCCATAACAAGATGTCACAGACTAGGTGACCTGAACAAGAGAAATTTATCTTCTTTCAAGTCTAGAGAACCTATGGCTAGAAGACCAAGATCAAAGCATCAACAAGTTTGGCTTCTGAGGCCCTTTCCATGGGTTGCAGATGGTCACCTTCTCACTGTATTCTCACATGGCCTCCCCTTGGTCTATGTGTTGTCTGTATCCTAATCTCCTCTTCTTATAGGGACACTAGTCATATTGGATTAAAGTCCACTCATATGACCTCATTTTACCTTAATTACATCTTTAAAGGCCCTGTCTCCAAATAGTCACATTCTGAGACATTGAGGGTAAGAACTTCAACATATGAATTTGGGAGAGATACAGCTTAGCACATAACACTCCGCTTCCTTAAATTAACATTATCTTCTCTTAACCTGTCTCTGTGTACTTTCCCTACCCAAATCATACTGTAGCCAGAAATATTTCTTAAACACAATTTTGACCTTGTCATCCTTCTGCTTAAAAAGAAATTTAAAACGAATCGCTTATAGATTATGGAATGAAGTCCACACTCTAGCTAGTCACACAGAGCCCCTTCTGGTTCCGGTTTCCCGTATGTCTCTTTCATTCCCAAACTAATTGACCCTTCCCTCTTCTCGGTACTGGTCTCTCACTTTACAGCTTGATGGCAAGCTTCCTTCTGCCTGTAATACACCACACCTCCACCTCCACCCCAGACACATCTACCCCAGCACCTCACACCACCACCATCCTCCAACATCTCTATCATCAGTGCCATCCTTCTAAGTCCAAATTCTATTCATTTTTCAAAGGATTCTTAAATTCTTCTTCCTCCAGGCATTCTCAAATACCTTCTTCCAGTTAAATATGTCTTGATACCTCCAATAGAAACTAATCTCTCCTTATTCCAAACTCTCATTCCAACCAAACTTAAGAGAACAACAGAACATAGAAATACGTTCTCTTCTTTGGAAACAGGATCTACATTAGTTTTCTGAGGCTACAATAACAAGTTACTACAAATTTGGTAGCAGAAGCAACATTACTTTATTCTGTCACAGTTCTGGAGGCCAGAAGTTTGAAACCAAGGCATTGGTAGGGCAGCACTCTACCTTGAGAAACTAGGTAGAATTAATTTCCTTCCTTTTCCAACACCTGGTGGCTGTTGTCATTCTTTGACTTGTGGCCACATCACTCCAATCTCTGCCTCCATGGTCATGTTGCCTCCTCTTCTTCTGTTTGTGTCAAATCTCCTCTGCCTTTTTCTCATAAAGACATTTATTGGGTTTAGGGTCCACCTGAATAACCCCAAACTATCCCCTCTTTTCAAGATTCCTAACTATATCTGCAAAAACCCTTTTTCTAAATAAATGATGAATAATGTCACAGGTTTGGGGAATTATGACATGAACGTTTCTTTTTGAGGGTCATCATTCAATCTGCTACTGCATTCTCAAATCTGATCCATCTTTATATTCCCACTGTGTCTAACAGTATCTCACATAGTAGGTGTGTGATAAATATTTGTGGAGTGGATGAATAACCAGTAAAGTAACTTGCTAGTTCAATCCTAACCATTGAGGAATTGTTCACTGAATGAACAAACTGTTAGTCTGAAATAACACAATCAGCAGACTGATCTGGTGTTGCTAGGACAAAGGTGTCAGGCATTGCTGATGCAAAAAATAAAGGAGAATAATTGGTGGATTTCTGGTATAAACCTCTAAGCCAGATAAATTACTTATTCATAATTTTTACCTCTTTTTAAATTCATTATTTAGGTACTTTTCACTTTTTAATCAAAGTATATTTCCATTACTGTTTCAGTGTATTCTAAATACTTCAGTGCCAGGAGTGCTGAAATGTCTCATGATACTCCTATATAAGACAAAATAAAATTGACTCTTATTAAGTTTTAATTTCACATGTTTATAAACATTTCTTACAGAGCACCAGATTTGTATATTCCCCATAGTAAAGTGTAGATCATTAATGATTTAAAATATAGCATTGTTTTGCATGAAGCCATCATTTACATTGTAGGCAGATATTGTAAACAGCATATATTGCAGCTTGTAGTTGATATTTCAAAAAATAAATAAATCTACTTTTGTTTTTTATTTTAGCATAGCTACATTTTTTTTGCAATATAGAAAAAACCTGTTTAAAATAATACCTTAAGAGTGGGCAACACATTATACTCTTCAACTGTATTCCTGTACTGCATTTTCTCATTAAACCATGTAACAACCCTGAAAGAAAAGTAAAACCCACTTTATTCAAATATCTAATCACTGACAAGGCTCTTTTCAGAATGTAGTCTTGTAATGATCAATAAAATCCCTTTCACAGAGGAAAAATACTCATTAGGACCAATAAAGATAAAGAAACTTTTTTTCTACTGAGCTTCTTAAAATCCAAGGTCTCTCCATTCTGTGTCAAGATAAAAAGACATGTGATCTAGAAAAAAATCAATGGAAAAATACATCCTTGGAATAACTGAATAATGACTATTAGAGTTGTAAAGAGTCTTGGAAATCACATAGGGCTCAGACTTAGTGTATCTCAAAGGGGCTAAGTGACTTTTCCAAAGTCACAGGGTTCCTGGAGAGTCAGAACCACAACCCAGGTCTCCTGATTCCCAGTCCTGTGAGGACATGAGAACATTCAGAATCTGCCATAGACTTGGCGGTGCACAGTCAGTATATCACATGGAGCAATCAGGTGACGTGATTGTAAAGATCTTGTGTGTTATTTGGGTGTAGGAAGAGGGGAAGCCCAGGTGTGCTGGAGGTGGCACCTACAAGCTGCTTACTAGAATCTTCTCAGCTTTGTGTTTACTGCTGTCACAGTGGTAGACTGAGTGGCCAGGATGGGAGAATTTATACTGTGGAAATCAACAATTGCTACAGATTAGGCCTTTATTGGGGGAGGGGAAGAGGATAGCCAGTTGTTAAATATTTACCAGTTTACTTCTCTAAAACCCTCTCTCTCCCACCTCAGTAAGAGCAGTGTTCACCTTTGATTCCCCAGACAGTAGATCCATCCAGCCTGGAATGCCATTTTGTCACCTGCTGTTAGCCTGGTAAACATCTATTTACCTCCCAAGTCTCAGCTCAAAAAGTCCTCTCTCTCTCTCTGACTCTCTCTCTTTCACACACACACACACACACACACACACACACACACACACACACACACACACACACACGCCCTCCAGCGTGGACTTCCTGTCTTTACTATGCTCCATAAATATTTCCATCAGGTCAAGAAAAATCAGATTGCAAACATGTTAAAGGTGTATCCTCTCCCTCAACATACACACCAGCATGTGAGCCCCTTAAGAGCATGGACCCAGGAATTTCGTCCCCGTAGTCTCCGTGCCTCACAGAGGTAAATGTTGGATGCCTTAGTGGGTGAGTCTAGAGTCAGGTCAGAGCTCTGTCCTTCCCTCACCTGCTCTGGATTGGTAACAGTTTGGAAGGAACTCTTGAAGAAACAAAGGAAAATAGATATTCTAGGACAGCAGGAGACAACATTTTATGCACGGCACTCCACTCCATCAGACATCAAGGAGATAAGAAATGGCATGAAAGAGTATGTGCTTGCTCCTATGTGAACACTGATCCCACTGTATTGTAATATAATTGTTAAATTGTAGTCCTTAGTAAGTTTCAGGACCGTGTCCTACTCATTCCTATATTCCCAGACCCATCTTAATATCTAGCCTTAGGATGGGTCGTGAGCAATCAGTGGCTTCAGCTGAGGGCCACTCTCCAGTTTTGGCACTTGCCCGCCCCCACAAAGAATTAGAGGGAGAAGTATCAGAAGGATTTGGGGAAGAAGTGATATGGATTGACTAAAGTGTGCCTAAAACTGGGACATGTGCACCTACCAAGACATAAACTCCAGGGATTGCTGACCTCTTAATTCTTAGTCAGCATCTAGAAGTTTATATTTGAGTTTAAGGAGGGAACTGCATCTTGGAAAAGAGATCTACCACATCCAGAAATCCCAGGTTTCCACTGAGCACTGGGACAGGAGGGTAGCACAAGGGTGGGGCAACCTAAGGCATTACCTAGAAGAAAAGAATATTTGGCTCATCGCCAGACTTCAAGAAACACAAAACCCATCAGCCTAAAGAAACATTAGAAGTTTATGATGCAGAAATTAGTAGCTTGTGCGTGATGCATTTCCAATTTATGGCAAGGCAGCTATTAGAATGGAATGCTCTCCAATGGATAGGACCAGATTAGACTCCATTGCTACCAGCCAAACACGGCTCAGGAAAATTGGCAATTCTATGTAAATGGAAAGTGATTAGTATTACCTTCGCTCTTAGATTCTTCCCAACGGGAAGGGGACAGAGCATTTGTCTGCAATAGACAGTTAGAAAAAGCAGACGTGTCTGGATTTTCTTTTCTTTTAAAGATGTTGCTTTTTCTCTGTATCTTTCTCTGGATAGTGTTAAATTATTTTTTCATTCATTTTATTCAGAAATATTAATTGTGTATCTCCCAGTGTCAAGCAAACTGTTCAACCTTGCAACTCAAAAATAAGTAAGACATTTACTCTCAAGGAGTTTACAGACTAGTAGAGAAGAAAGGTGAATACACAATTGAAAATTACAATTGTGGAGAAATGCTCAGATGCTAGAGAGCAAAAAATGACAGGGCCAGTTAAATAAGACTTTGCTGTTTTGTGGGGCGTGGGGTTGAGGGGGGTGTTTCGTGGGTGGATAAGGTGTCTGGAGCTCAGGTTTCCTGGTGTAATCTGTTGTTGTGGTGAGTCCTGCAGTATATGCAAGAGTTAGCCAGGCAGAGGGAGGTTGGTGCACCAAGACATGAAGGTGAGAGAGAAGCTGAGGGTCATGCAGCAGGAGAAGGATAACTCTTCAGGTAGGACAGAGGAGCAAAAGAGGCATGGGCAGGCAAGAGGCAGGGATGCACTGACTGTAATCCAGCCCAGGGCAGACCCGAAGGGATCCTGCCCTGTTGAGATTTCTTTTTTAACCTAAAGACAAAGGTAGTGTTTGTGGCATTTATTAACAATCCATTGCCAATCTAACTACCTGAGTGTGGAATTTCTGTTTGAGATATAGTCTATTTTTCTTTGCTTTGTTTTTGTTGGGGAGAAGGAAAATGGATAGATATTATTTTTAATCCTTTTAAGTAGCAGTGCATCTATTCTCATAGATATCAGACCTGCAAGGGGCCTTAAAAGTTGTTTAATTCAATCTCCTTATTTTACAGATGAGGAAACTGATCTCTACAAAGATCAAATGACTCGCTCAAGGTCATATAAATAATGAAAGCAATAAAGTCCACTTCTTTCCAGTCTCAAATCCTTTGAGTTTGTGAAAGAAATTTAGAAACCAGCCTGGTTCTCTGAGTGAACATTACTTCTCAGGCAGCTAACCTCTTCCATTAATTCTCAATTTATAAGCTTTCACTCTAGGTGCTGTCCTTAACCTAACCTCCTCTGTATTCCAGGGTTATGTTCCTTTTGTAGGCTATGAAACATCTCCTTCCTGTCCCCACCCCACCCCCAACTCTGGTGGATTCCCTTGGCATGCAAAGAGAATAGAAATAAATCCTTACCCACCAGGCATGGCTCAAAGATGCAGTCTGCCAAGACACTGGAGTGATGTGGCTATAAGTGCTTCACTTCTCATTAAATCATTTGGCTGGTTTTCCTTTTAATAATATTTAAGTAATTGTTTCTGATTTCAACATTCTCTGGAAATATGAGACTAACAGACCCCAGAAGATCTCTCAACCATTTCCAGCACCAGCCAGGGATCTTACCCTTTTCTTTGGCCCTCACTTCTCCCAAGCAAGGGATTCAGTCTAGCAAAAATGCGAATTATTTCTTGATTTGGACTTCTTCATTTCACAGCTTTGGGGACATCCATACCAGTCCTTGTATAGTTTGGTACTATACCACAGTCATCATTAAAAGTAAGTCAAAATACTCTCTAAAAAATTTTGTAAACTGTAGTTTAAGGAAGTGATTCAGATAATGGAAAATTTCAGCTAGACTGGCTTCCTTTGGCAAATCTCACATCAGAACCATGTTCAATAATAAAGTTTTTAAAAAATCCTCCTGGAATGATGTGGAATTGTCCTTGTTTCCCTCAAGAAAAGTGACCAAAACTCTAGTATATACATCACTTTTAAGATGGCAACTATGGACCTGACCATCAAAACCCGACTACAGCCTTCACCACTTCATCCCAGTGAGGGAAGGCTGGAGCAGACTGAATAGTCATCAACACTTATACAGCAAGTTTGGCCATTTCTTCAAACGTTATCTAACATATCGTAAGTAATCAAAGATTGTAGAATAAATGAAATGAAGATTGAGAAGGTGACTAGCCAGGCTTGAAGTCTCCTGACACAGAGGTATACTTAGAAGCCTAGCACTACAAATGTGTTCCTGGGAGACTATTTATGCAAAACATGTCTCTTGAGATCTGAGTGCAAAGTAGTTGCCATGAACTTCTCAGCCATATTCACATCAGATACAAGAGTCAAAAATTTGTAGTGGAAACTACATAGATGTTGTTTTTAGGCCTATTGCCCACAATGCCCCAGGAGAAAATGTTATGCTGAGAGCCAGTGTGCTGATGCACTGAGACTTGGATTCCTGCTTCTAGAAAGTTCTCCGGGGAAAACATTTGTCAGCTCCTTGGATTGGTTAATAAAATGGATTTCTTTAGTCTTTTCCCTCAGGCACTATATTCAAGAAAACAGGTACTGATTAGGCAGTTACCTTAAAAATGTAACTTCCAAGATTCTCAATGAGGAAGCAATATCTTGCCTGGAAGATGTTAATTTTTTTTTTCCCACTGATGCCTGAATTTAAATCTCAGTCAAGATCTAGGATTCCTACCAAGTTAGAGACACTCTCAGGTCAATCTAAAATTAAAATAATGCAACTGTGCTTACACATATAGGAAGACATAATTTAATATAGGATGGTAATGAATACAATACACACACTGTGGAGTACCTCTGCATATTTGTGGGGAGTAGGGGTGGGGTATGGAAAATGGTGAAGGATGTGGCTGACGCATTAGGCTGTTGTGAGATCGCAAAGGGCCTTGAATACCATATAAAGAATTGGGGATTAATTACTCCTGCCTTCTAACTACTCCTGACTACTCTCCCTATTCTACACTCAATGTCATCAGAGTGTTTGTAATATTTTACTGCTCTCATTTATGTTTGTCTTTTCCTACTAGACAGTAAGCAACATGAAAGCAGAGACTATATTCAGGTTGTCTTTTTCCCTCCATTGCTAGCAAAGTGAGCAGGGGAACCACTGTACAAAAATCACCTGATATCACTATTAGTATTGCATAGATTCAAAACAAAATTGTTTTAGAAACATAGTTATTAGATAAATTAAGGTGTGCTTTATCATCAAAATGGACACAAATACATGCAGGGGGAGAGAAAAAGCTGGAAAAACCCAAACATTTTCATAATTGAACTGGAGATTTAGTTAATAATGTATCTAAATTTTTTTTGAAGTTTTGACTATTACTTCCCAAAGATCAAAGATTTAGTTTTCAAAAGAAAAAAGTTGCCTACAATAATTTTGAAGAGAAACCAAGTAGAGAAACTTTGGGAGGGGGAGGAATTATTCCAGTTCCCTATGCCTTGTGTTGGAAAGGCAAATAAAAGTTAACAGTCAATAAGAAAAAAAAAAAAAAAGAGTGAGTGAAGAGCTGGGGTGGGACCATCTGCTGGGGTGGGGCAGGTTGAAGTACTTCTCATAGCACTGCACATTACCCCATCATAGCACTGCATATTACCATATAAAGTAAACCAGAAAGGGAAATTTCACTGACCTCAGGCTACCTCTATCACCATAAGTAGTTCCCTTCAATCACGTAGGATGTACAGCAAAGTTCCATACAGTAAATGCTATTTGCTCATTGACATTTACATTAAAATTAGATTAAAAGGGGAGTTAATGGATTCTGCTGTGCTGCTTGTACTAACCAGCTCCTGGGGGAGTGTCATTTAGGCAGATTAATCCTATGGGTCAGTATAAAATTAATCCATGTAATATTCTAAATCCAATTTCATTCCATATGCTGGTATAAGATTCTCTTCAACCTTACGAAATAAGAGCAGAACTTATAGACTCTCTCTCTTACAGGAAATGTTTCATTCTCAACTCAGCCAAAACAGAAATAGCTAAGTTCTATGACTTTTCCATATTTGAAATTTTTGCTGTCTAACAAGAAACAAATAATAATAAAATAACAGCAACATCAACAATAGCATAATTCCAATCACAACCACCTTTCAGCACCTGCCATGTATCAGGAACTTTGCTACATGTTATTCGGTGAGAATATTACTCCTATTTTCCTGATGGGAAAGCTGAGTCTCCAAAAAGTTAAAGTAATTGCACAATTCTAGCTAGTAAATGATAGAGCCTGAAGTAAATCCCTCAGACTGTCCAGTTCCAAAGATTAGACTCTTTTCGTTACCGTACTTCTTTTATTTTACACCCTTTAATGTCCTTTCTAACAAACAGCTCTATTCAAGTCAACAGTTATGACCAGTATTTAGTATAGGTCCAATCTCCATAAGGATACAGGAAAATTCACAGGCCCCTGGCATCGAGGATCTTGGTATGACCATGAGGAGTGAGCCTGTTTGGTGTGCTATTATTACAATGTTACATGAGTCATTGGACTTTACTGAGTTTACAGGGGCGCCAGAGTTCAAGAGAAACAAAGCAGCGTTTGGAAAAAGAACAGGTGCTTTCTTTGGCCCCGCCTGTAATTTACAAAAGGCTAAAATCCCATCAAAAGGAAAAACAAACAAATCTACCAGTACATGCAAGGTATATGGCAATCTGAGAATGCTTGTTTCTTCTAATAAACTCTAATACACTTCCCCTGACAGAGAATAGGGATTAGGATATGGGGAAAAGAGAGGAGAGAGAGAGACAGAGAGAGAGAGAGTGTGTGTCTGTGTGTGTCTGTCTGTGTGTGTGTGTGTGTGAGTAGAGGGCAGTGGGACTTTTGTTTGTGTGTCCCCAGCATGTTTACATGCTTAAAAGTAAATACAAAGAGCATGTCATCTACAAAAATCGTATCAGTTGAGGGTTTGAGGCCAGTATCAGGTCTTCATAAACTATTAAGAAACCCATATTAATAAACATTTCTTGTATTTGTCAAAAATTTTTGTATTTTTAAAAATATTTCTTCAATTGTTTTCTCCCTTAGAACCCATTACTTCTTATTCATATTTAAATGTGTTCTGACTAATTAAACCCAAAATAATTTTAGAAAAAGAAGCCAAATGTAGACAAAAGATCTCAGAATAGAAGGTCAAGAAACTTAGATTCAAGTTCTTGCTCCAGGACATTCTAGAGATGTGTGTGACCTTGAGCAGTTAGTTTAGCTACTCTACCCATAATTTTTCTCCACTCTAAACTACGGTTATTATAAAGTGTGATAGGCTCCTGAATGCTTAAATAAATAAAAAGGTAATCAAATAAAACAAACATATTAGACAGCATTTGTCTATCACAGAGTACTATACAACATTAAGGAACTATTTTGTTATGTATTGTTTAATATGGGAGACATTAATCATGCCCAGCTTGGAAATACCTGTCTCTCATTCAATAAAAGGATTTAAATGATACTGTAAATCATTCATGGGGATTTCAGCATCATTAGAACATTAGCCAAGAGGTCAAAATTAAAATATAAAAGCATGACTATTTTATTGGCACTATGTATCCTAGAAATTCTTCTATCACACCCTTCCCCCAAAAAATGGGGTGGGATTTAGTTATTTCTAATGAGATTCTCAAGGCATTTATCATATAGTGATCAGAATTTTGATTTAAATTGAAAAACATTTTAAATTTTCATCCTCTTTAAAGTAATGGGAAAAAATTTTTCCTATTAAAAAATTAACTGTAAGTTAACAACTGAAATTATTTAGTTTTTAAATGTCTAAATGAAATGGAAATCTGAAAGAGAAATAGTATAGAATGATGTTTAAAACATAAGATTTGAAGAATATTAAGAAAGCCTCAACCATCCATTTGTCCTTCCCCAAATTTTCTTTTATACTCTGCTAATGTTTATTGTCAGCAAGTTATTATTTTTCATTAAGTGCTGTGCTCCACCTTAGTTTTTTGCATACGTAAAACTCTCTAGAAGGATCTCACATTATAGCTCATGATGGCAAGCTGGAAAGAGCCAACCAGTCATTTGACAAGGGGTGACAACTTGTTTTTAACCTAACATTTAATTGATCACTTGTAAATACTCCCTGCATTGAAAAGGACAATGAAGTCAGACATTAGTTCTGTGGGCCCTAGAGCCATGCCAGATCCCCACCATCCAGCATGGATGCAGGACAAGGGAGTGGGATGCACTTGTCCAGCGCTGCTGCCCCTGTCCCAGTGCTCACCCAGCAGGTGACAACACCTCAGCCCAGATCAGCAATGGTTTGCCCAGTGCCACTCAGTCAATCCAGAAGCCAAAGAAATTAAAAGCAAAGAATAGCCAGCTTTTAAAGCTGCAAGTGCAGTGTTCTTCTCCCTCTAACATGTCCATGCATATCACAATTTGATTTCAATTTATCAGACCACATTTTATTGTGACCACATGAAAAGGGACACTAAACAGAGAAAAGGAGTGAGGGGAGAAAATAAAAAGCCTGTGAAGTTTTAGCCAAAATGGTTTTGCCTAGAGTTGGTTGGCCCAAACTTATTACAACATACTTTATTTCAAAAGAAGACAATGAAACTCCAAAACACCATAAACTCTAAGACAAATGTATAAACTACAGGTGCCCATAGAATTTCATATCCTTTTGCAATTTGTATAAGCAATCTAAGTAAATACAGAAAAAACGTCCCTATGGCATTTCCCAGACAACTGATCTATGTGGTAAGCCAGAAAATAAGTGGGAAATATTGCATGCCTCTGCTGTGTTGTCAAAGATGAAACATATGGGGGGGGGAGGGTTATGAGCAAAAAAGGAGGAAACCCTGTATCTGCATTTCTTAAAATTGGCTTACTATTGATATATACATAACGGTCTCATTTCTGACTTCTGTGAGTGATACTGGGTACATTAGCTGATTTTGCAAGATAGACTCCCATATCCCATTGTTGAGAGCCAATTGACTTGTCCAATTTATTTAACAATAGAAATACACGTAATCATCTACAGGCCTGACTTGGAGCTTTTCTAAGTGATGAACATTTATTCTGACTAAGAAAATCACAAGTCCCCAGTTTTCAAACGGTGCTTTATTTGCCTCCTAAACATATTCCTGAGACTAACTAGAAATAAAAATTGGCCCCTGTGGAGATGTTTGATCCACGCATTGTACCAACCCTGAGTAATAAGTGACACAGCAAGAGGGCCCCTGTGAATGTCCTTCTAAAGGAGATACCCCATGCTTGGCATGTTCAAACTAGGCACTGGGACAGGGCAAATGTTGTTGGGTGACTCTAGTGCAAATGCCTTGCTTCCCTCTCCAAGGGGAGCCTTTAGAAGGACAAAAAGTGAATTGACTGGGAGAAAAAAAATTCTCATATGCAATATGTCACATATGATCTTTTAAAATTTAAGTACAGTAAACATACCAACACACCCAATACAAATATTTGTTAGTTTGAAATTTTAGGTGAAGAACAAATTACAAATAATATCATATCACAACTTAGTAGAGTAGACAGTACATGGCTTTTATACTAAATTATGGATTTAAATCCAGGTTCAGTCACTAGCTGTATGAGTGTAGGGACATTGCTCAACTTCTACGAGATTATTTTGCCTCTATAATGCCTATCATGCTAAATTGTTATAAGGATAGAAACAGTATATATGTAATGTGAAGCTCACAACATGGCCAAGTGAATGGACATTACTATTGTCATTATGATTGCAATAGGATGCCAGTGTTTGCATGCATTTCTAGAGGATGGGGAAGGTCTGCATTAGTCTTGATAGGGTGGAACCCTTTCATTCTTTTCTTATCCCGCTCTTCAGTTGAATGGACCATTTCTCAGCCTTGATCTGACACTATTCAGAGTTCAGTTAAGCAATGTTTGATTTCAACTGTACAACTGCATTTCTATTTCCAAAAACTTTAACTGTAGGTATCTTTTTAAACAAAATCTCACTGATATAAAACAAGTAAAAGTAGAGCTGTTCTGCCAGAAATCTCCTCAACCCAACTCAATGTCCTCAGTGTTCTCTAAGACACAGCCAGAACCCTAGTACAACCAGTGGTTCTCAGTCAAGGGGGTAGTGACCCACAGTGGCCATCTGGAAATGAGCACAGATCATTATGGCTGAAATACTGGTGGGAGGGAAATGAGGAAGGCAAACATCTTGCAAAGAGAGGGACACTCCCTCACCCCAGAGGACTGTCACTTCCTGTATGCCATTAGCACCCACACTTAACAACCTCGGCACACGCTCCATTCCTCCTCATCCTTCAGGAACCCGATGAGGTGGATGAATCACGCCTGCACAGAGTGCCCTCTACTCGGCTCTGCATTAGTGTGACAGCTGTTGTGTATCTCCTTGGCTTTAGCCTGGAACAAAACACTGTCTTCTAGGTCAAGTACCACCCACCTGTAAGACTCTCGTAGCCTCAAAGCTGTGACAACTGTAGAAGGGTCAAGCAGAAGTCTGAGGTGGGGAGAGATTATGTATCATTTCCCCAAGTGACACAAACAATATGGAGGTCCTGGATCAACTGGACTCTGAACACCGTTGTTCCACACTCCAACAAACTGCATCTCAAGCAAGTGATGTTAATCTCCGTGTAACCAACCAATGCTCCATGCTAAGCACTGTGGAACATTCAAAATAAAATAAAGGTACAGTCTCTTCTCACAGAAAACTTGTGATCTGGTTAGGGCTGTGGGATTACAATTATGACACCAGTTCCAATGTGTGGGCTTTTTCCTCACACCAAGCAATTCTTAGACACCAGTTAGGTGTCTTACAATTCAACTCAATTCTGACACTACCTACCCAGAGATAGTGTATTGGCTTTCAATACACAATGAGCACTAGTTGTCACCTGTGATTCCAGACCACTAGCTATACAGATCAGAAGTTCCAATGACCGCCTCCTTGGACTTGATTAGTTTACTAGAGCAGCTCCCAGAACTCAGAGAACATTTTACTTACTAGATCACCAGTTTATTATAAATCTATATAACTCAGGAATAGCCAAATGGAAGAGATGCTTAGGCAAGGCATGTGGAAAGGGGTGTCAGGCTTCCATGCTCCTGGGGCTCAACACTCTCGCCAAATCTCCACATGTTCACCAACCAGGAAGCCTTCTGAGCCCTGTCCTCTTGGGTTTTTATGGAGGCTTCATTACACAGGCGTGATTGATTCAGTCATTTGCCACTGGTGATTGAATTCCTCCAGTACCTGCCACCCTCACTAGAGGTAGGGAGACTGAAAGTTCCAACTCTCTGGATACCTAGTCCCTCTGGCAACCAGCCCCCATCTTAAGGTAACCTAAAGTCACCTTATTAACATAACAAAAGACACATTTAGCCCTCTCAACTCTTAAGAAATTCCAATGGTTTTAGGACCTCTGTGCCAGAAACAAAGACCAAACATGTATTTCTTACTATAAATCACAATATCACAGGGACATAGACCTCAGAAGCACAAATACCAACACAGGAAATTAGCTATGTGCCTTATGAGTTTAGAGTTTGGAGATCAGTTAGGGCAGAAACCATCCAGAGAACTTCGTGAGAAAGGTTGTATTTTTTCTACTACAAAGGAAAAGTTGGATTAGAGGGTCAGTAAACCTTTTCTGTAAAAAGCCAGATAGTAAATATTTTAGGTTTTGTGGGCCACACAGTCTCTGTTGTAACTATACAACCCTACCATTAAGCAGAACTGAAGTGTAATAATAAACACAGACAGTATGCAAGCAAAAGGGCATGGCTGTGTTCCAATAAAACTTTATTTACAATGACAGATGATGGTCTAGATTTGACCTTTGAACTATATTTTGTCAACCCTTAGATTAGACTACAGACTTAATTACAAACCTTCGTCTGGCCTTCAAGGCTTTTCCAACTGGACTGAAATCTGCCTTTTCAATGTCACTGTTACACCTCAGCAGGTGAAGAATATTAAGGAAGGAGTTTCACTTGAGTAAAGCAGGGGAGACAAGAATGGGAAGGTTATGTCCTACATAGACAAAAATCAGCTTGGCTAGAACAGAGGACTCTGCGGAAGAGGAGAGAGAGATGGAAATAGATATGAGTCCAACACAGAGTGTCTCGAGAGCCAGATTAGGGGATTTATATCTTAACCTGTAGGCAATCGAGAACAGTGTCAGTCATTTAAGTAGGAAAGAAAGATATTTGTACAAGATTAATATTTTTGAGATTAAGGTTTTTCTTTAAGCTTCACAGAGGTCAATAATACTCACTATATTTGTGGGAGACATGAAGATGCACGGCCCAGATGTCCTTGCATGGAAGGACTTGCTGTCCAGATGGGGAGTGTTGTATGCAGCCAGCCTTCACCTGTCAGTGCCTTTAGGGTCTGCCTCTGCATAGACAAACGCCTTGCCTGAGGCTAAACCCTTCCCAGGCAGCTCGCACCTGAGGACCAAGAGAGACAGAGTTTAAAGGCCTCTCAGAACGACACTCTGATGGGCAATATTTGTTTCTAGTTGCCAGATGGTCTGAGGCTTTGTGGGGGCCTGCATCAAAATTTAAACTTTTTCTTTGCTCTGTGCTGCTTCTTGCAACTTACCCTGATACATATGCATTTTGTACCCTTTGTGGGTTGAATTATGTCCCCCACAAATTCATATGTTGACAGCCTAACCCCTAGGACCTAAGAATGTGGCCTTATTTGGAAACAGAGTTATTGCAGATACAACTAGTTAAGGTCACACTGAAGTAAAGCAGACTTTAATCCAGTATGACTGTGGACTTATAAAAGGGGGAACTTGGACACAGACATCCACAAAGGGAGAATGCTGCGTGAGGATAAAAGCAGAGATTGGGGTGATGCTGTCACAAGCCAAGGAATGCCAAAGATTTCCAGCAAACCACCAGAGCTAGAGGAGAGGCTTGGAAGAGATCCTTCCCTCACAGATCTTAGGAGGAGCCAACCCTGCTGCACCCTGATCTTGGACTTCCAGCCTCTGGAACTATGAGACAGTACATTTCTTTTGTGTGAGCCACCCATTTGTGGCACTTTGTTATGGCCAGCCTAGGAAACTGAGACATACCCTAAACTCCATCTCAGCATTTACTGCCAGAGAAACCAATCTGTGATGATATCATTTCAATAAAAAATTAAACTGTTGGGAGTTCAGAATTTGCAGATACCGACTACTATATATAAAATAGAAAAACAACAAGATCGTACTGCATAGCACAGGGAACTATATTCAGTATCTTGTAATAATCTATAATAAAAATATGAAAAGAATATATATATGTATAACTGAATCACTATGCTGCACACCAGAAATTAGCACATTGTAAGCTGAATATACTTCAATAAAAACAAAATTAAACTGACAAACTTAAACAATAATGTGGCATGCCCAAAAGAGAAAAAAAAAAATCTTAAAAAAGGTTTCATGTAGACTTTTACAATAATACATCAAGTAAAAAAAACTTCCATTTATTTTCACTTACATAATGGAAGATTTTTGTGTGCACGTTTTTTTTAAAAGAAAGCAAGTAAAACAAAAACAGAGGCCATAGTAAAAATTTAGAAGCAGAGGCAAGAATGTGGGAGGATAATCAGAAGCATAATAACAATATTTCCCTAAAATATCAAAAGTGTGGGTTAATTAGGTAACATGAAATTGCTGCTTATGCTGAGTATCTGTAATATAAAGAGAAAATAAATGTTCAAGGTGAGAAATTCTGCTTTAGTCTATCTTTAGATAGAAACAACTGTGCTCCAAATTGTTTAATATATTCAAATTATGAACTTCCTACTACACTTGTTCTGCTAGAGGCAATAGTGAAAGATGCTTTCTTTGTTCCAAAATATCTAGATTAAATGTAATGCAACTAACTTTTTTTCCCTATAACAAAGACAGTTTCTTCAAAAGTTTTATGTGTGACACATATATGCAGTTCTATTATACTGCAGTGACAAAGTTTGGTATTACCATGGCTCCAAAGGCCTGAGTTTACCTTACTGTCACTCAAGCAGATCAAGGGTTAAAGTGGATGAAAGAAGCAGGGAAGAGAGTATGGCAAATTAAACACAACTTTCCGAATTCTACTTTTAGTCAACCTTAGATGAGCATGTGACCTTGAGTAAGTTATTTTTTCTCCCTGAGTGTCTATCATCTCATTTGTAAAACTGAGGGCTGAACCAGATAACCTCTAAATGTTGGTGGTTCTAAGATTTTGAAAGAGTGGACAATGATCAAAAGAAAATAAAACACTTGTACATAGGGTGAAAGGGAAATGCTTGCAGAGCACCAGTGTACAGCTCGAAGTCATGACCCTCCTTAGCCCATCACAAGTCCTCACGTTCTGGTGTAGGAAGTCCCATTCTCTGCATGCACAGAGTAAACAAGATTGCTCATCTCACAACACTCACTCCTTCTCATCCTCCAGTGATCATGAAGGGAACTTAATGAAAAACATAGTTCTTTTAGTAAAATAGATCTGGGCTCAAGTAGTATTTTTACCATACACAAGAGTATCCTTTGAGCATGTAACATAAATTCTGAAAGATTTTTGATCCTTGCTGTGAATTGTATCTCAATAAAACTGATTAAAAGAAGATGACAATGCCTAACTTCAAGGGTCACTGTCAAGGGTGGTCACGATGGGTGTAGAGATTCTGCATTTAGGTGTTCAACTCAGCAATCTCCTCATGATGACATATGTTAACATGGGCATTTCAGTTTGTAATTCTTTCACTAGCATTTGCTTACATAATTTTCTCAAAATAATTAATCAGTCTAGAAAGCAAATAATAAAGCTAGGGAGATTTCCAAGAAAGTACCCACAGAGCACATAAAACCATGAAAATATCTTCTCTTTCCCGCTCATGCCTCAGCTGACTGGGGAAATAAATAAATCTTTAGTAAACATTTCCAGCATCAGATGATATTTCCAAGATTGTATTATGTCTCCAAATGCCTGCATAAGTTAATTATCTTCATGAATATTGGGAATTATTTGTAAAGTGTGCTCCTGAATCTACTGTAGCATCATTGATGACTCAGTCAGGAGGGTGAGAGTCTATTTGCACTCAAAATGGACCCGAAATAACTTATCTGCTATGTGAGTATCCAAATCTTTTCATATGAAAACATGGTAGTTGGTTGGGGGGTGCAGATTTATGTTAGTGAAGGGTTTCAAGGTCTTTTAAAAAATCACTGAGTGTTACACCTGGAAGAAAATTTAGAGGTACAGTAATTTAGTCTACTCCTCGTTTTTGTTTGAAATAACTGGGGCACAGGGGGTTAAATGATTTATCCAAGGCCACAACTTTGCAGTGATGCAACTCAGACTAAAATCTACATGGCCTAACTTACCAATTTGTGTCCTTTCCACATACTATCCTGCTTCATCATGACAAAATACTATAGGAAAAAAAAATATTGACACATACTTCATGCTTTGGGGCTACACTGACATCTGGATGTATAATCAACTCATATAACTATGTATATTTCCTCTCAACCTCACCTTGATGCTAAAAGAAATGCGAATAGGCCAGAAGATATAGGCATACCCTAAAGAGCCATGTGATCATGGGAAGAGCATGGGCTTTGGCTCAAGAAAGATATGAGTTTAAATGATAGCTCAGTGCAACTCTGAGCTATTTACTCAACCGCTATGGTCCTCAGTTCCCTGTGGTTCCAGTGGAATGGAGATAATACCTGTCCTGAGGGCTTTACAAGGGAGAAGAGATTGTACCTGTGAGGATTCTGGCACACAGTAGGTGTTCAGTAAATGTCAGTTATTATTTATCACTGAGGTCCTTTCATGGTTCAGCCATTTGATTCTCCAGTGCCCTCACAAGAAACATGAAAAGGTCTGAGAATGTCAAACTGAGAAAAACCTTGGGCTCAGGTCTAACTGCCACCAGCTGCCATAGTTAAGAGATCTTGGCTTTGCTCTAGCCTTGGCTCCTGTCTGTAAATGGGAGCTAAATTCTACTATCTCTACCAGGCTATGAGCGGTCTGGGGGATACATTTGTTTCCCCAGTGCCTTTCCCAGGGGCTTACAAGAGTCTTTACATCAATCCATGAGTGACACAGGAAGAAGAACACTGCAGGGGAGCCCAGAGCGGGACAGACCTGCTGTCCTGTCTCTCTATTCTGTCCCTGGAAATCTCCTCAGGGAGGCGTTTTCTTAGCTACTTTGAAGACCCCTACCCTGAGATATCCGGAACGTCATTGTCTTCACGTGCTCCATTTCCAACACATATCCCCAGCACAGAATTCCACAGCCCTCATGCATAATTTCATGTGAAAAAGTTACATTTTCTCAAGAGAACAAAGTTCATGTGCTTATGCAATAAAAATACCTTCCTTGTTTATTCCATTTCTTCCTCAATTCCCAAGCCCCATATTGCATGCCTTGGTATGATCTGAAAAAGCTGTTCTCAAAAACTCCTCCCCCTGACATCTCTTCATTCAAAATACAGCATGACATTGGTAACCAAAAAGACATCTGCCATCTGGTAAAGTCCTATTTTTACTACCAAGGAACCCAAAATATTAATTGCCTTAAAATACCAACACCTTTTTTATTTCTACTGATCCTCTTTTGTAAATTTCTCCCAAATATAATTATTTGTCAGAAACTGTTTGCAGGGCATTCAAGACTAAGAGAAGGTCACTCAAACATAAACGGCCATAAGTACTCCTGCAACTTAATTATCACTCAAGTGTTTAAATAAAATAAAGGTCCAAGACATGTAGAGATTCAGAAAATAAATGATAAATACAGTGTCTACATTTACATAGAATGGGCTTTGTATCCTCAATGTTGTTAGTAGAAAGTCTAAACGGTGAAACTTTCAGCTGTTTTGTGCTTTTCAAGAAATTTGAAAATTAACACTGTGAAAACCTTTCAATTCTCCCATCCTAGGAAGTGGAATTTGTTTTTACAAATAAGGGTTTGAGTTCTCCAAACAGTCCAGGAATATACCTGTCAGGCTGAATCCTGCCTGCTGAAAAATTGCATCTTCACCGCCATCATAATTTATCAAGAATTTGATAGGTATCTAAGACTGTACTAAGAGCTATTCATGTAGTAAGATTTAATTTTGGCAATAACTCTACAAAGGAGATAATGTTAACCTTACTTCATAAATGGGGAAGCTGAGGCAGAGAGCAGCTCATTCTCCAGTCATAAAGCCAGGACACTACAGAGCCATAAATCAAATTTAGGTGTCCCTGGTTCCCAAGCTCACGCTCTCACCACTACTGGGTCCCTCACTGAAGTCTTGATATCTGTGACTGACGAATTGTATCTTCCAGACTCTTATGAATGCATCTATAAATTAAAATATCCATAACTCATTTGTTGGTAAAAGGAACTAATAAAATCAGGAGGCACTGTAAAAACCATAACATTTTTAAACATTCAATTAAATCATAACATAAATAAGCTTGTTGAGAGTCTAAGGTTTACAAAAATTAGTATGTGCCTTTTAAACTCACTGCTTGGAGGGGAGTCTTCGGTAACTGTCAGGACTGGAGGTTTCCTGCTGCTGTTGTTTGCTGACACCCCAGTCAGCCTGCCCAGAAACATGTTGACAACAGTAAAGACAGCTGAACATGCTCACGGAAAGATTAATATTAAAAATGAGCTGGAGGAAAACGGAGATTTTTTGTTGTTTTTAACACATGCCATTAGGCACATGATGCAGTTTCCTGTTGCTCTGTTTGTTTCTGAAACAAAAATGGTAGTTGATGGAGGGAATCACGTCTCAGAGATGAGCCACTCCGGAGTCAGGAACAGATCATTAAAATCCTCAACAGGCATCAAGTGTTTCATGCAAAGGACAAACACAGAACATTTGGAGACAATGCTAGGGTAAAGATTTTTTGTTTCCCTCTGATCAAACTTTCCATGAGAAGAGAGACTTACAGAGTCAAAAAGACACATTTATGCATTGCAGCCTTCAAAAACACAAGTGCTGGCTTCACATTGCTTTTCATTTTTAAGTGAATATGTGACAATACAAAAATGTCACCACTCGTTAAACTTTTAGATCGCTTCAACAGAGGAAGCCTCCTGCAGGTTGCTGAAGGTGGAACTGTGCCTTTCAGGCTGATTCTGTCTCCATCATGGACCCTCAGCAAATTCGTCCAGGCCAAAGAATAGTAAGTGCTGGAGCTTAGCATGAGGAAAGAAAGGATCTTAAAGTTGAAAGGGACTTAGTCTAGCTCTTCCCCTGTAGGGAAAGGGAGGAAAGACTATGCCTAGCTGTTACTAGCAAAGACTTCTTTATAGTTCACTGGAAACTGAAAATTCAGCTTAAAATGCAACTCCCTGAGTGCCTGTGGGGTACATACTAGGCAATGCACAAAGTTGAAGGCTCTTTCTTTGGGTTAAATACCAGGCTTTTTTTTTTTTTTTTTTTTTTTTTTTTACCTACCCACATAGATCTTGTACTTACACACTTGCCTTCATTCATTCCTTTATTGAATCATTCAATAAATATTTATTGAGCACACACCATGTGCCAGGAACCCTTCTAGGTGATGAGAATACAAAGATGAATAAGATTTTACCCATACCTTCAAGAAGCTCACATTCTAAATCTATCTAGTGTGATTAATGAGCCTCTAACAAGGAAATGTACAAGATGCAGCAGAAGCAAGCACAAAGGATGTAACTCTTCCCAGGAAGGTCAAAAAGGGCTTCACACAGGAGTGAGGCTCTGGCTGGGACCTGAAGGATGAGGAGCAGTTCAGCAGGCAGACAGAAGGGAGTGGGGCTGTCTGGAAGGAAGCAAGTTTAGACAAGACAGGCAGTGCAATGGTCTCTGTGCACAGTACCTTTATGAATAGTAAACTTATGGAATTATTTATGAAGTGTTGATTAGAGCTAAAAGTTGGGATGTCCTTGAAATATTTTGAAAATTTCTAAACAACTCACAAATAATTCTTTAATAACAGGGTTAAGATGGTTGGCGCATAGCATTCACCTTTTAGATAATTGCACTCTCCCATATGTAATTCATCTCTATGGCTCCCACCTTAACCCTCTACAAAAGAAATCAGGGTAGGTGTCCTAAATGAAAATTTACAGGTATTTAATCAGAGGCAGTATCCTGAGCCAGGAAGACCACAGGGCTCCCCAAACTAGCCATCCAGTGTGACCTGCCCAGCTCTCCCTCCAAGAGGAGCTGCACCTTCAGGTTTTGCTCCATGCCACCTCCCTGCCGTGCCCTGCTGCACTCAGCTCGCTTTCTAACTGCAGTGCCGCATTGCTGACTCACAGCAATCTGATAACTACCTAGAACCTCACTCTCTGTTTCTGCCTCCTCACACATAGCCTGGTCTTTTCCCCCATATATATGGGCACATTAGGGCCTTCCTCCTATCCTGTGTCTACCTGTGCTCCTAGTTAGACAAAACTTCAGTGAGTCTATTTCTGATTTCTTTTCTAAACCACCAAGGTCACTTTGAATTCTGAATCTATCTTTTATCAAAGTGGTAGAACCAGCTTATACAATCTTGTCATTGGTATACTTCAATAATTTAATAGTCTCTTTGAACTCTCTTTGTGTCACTGATTGAAATTTACCTTGGTGAGTTACCCTAGACCCAAGACTTCTTCCTATTGAACAACACTGGCTACCTCCCCAGGCCGCCATTTATTTTTAAGGACCATTCTCAGATTATGTTTCCAACCAGATGTTAGAAACATACCTAGGAACTGTATATGTCCTCAGCCATATTTCCATAAGGGTTGATACTGTGCAACAAATCTCAAGCTAGAAACATTACCAAGGTCAAGGGAAATGACATCTATAGGAAGCATAGCTTTCCTCCTGCCCTAAAGGAGATTAGGTTCTTCTGACAGTGTTTGATCTTGATAAGCAATAACCATAATGCGAATTTGAATTGTACTATGCTTTAGAGTGTTAAAAAAAAAAAACTTTCAAATAACTGAACCTAATGGCATCTATACGAGGTAGCTGTTGTAAGCCCTATTTAGTTGATAAGAAAACAGAAGCCCATGGAAATTAAAGGGCCAGCCCTGATTCATATAAAAGTAAATGGCAAAAGTCAGATTCAAAGGCAGGTATTTTTAGGCCAGATTCTATATCAACTCTGGTGTTCTGGAAACATACATTTTATAATGGTTTTCTCTGTTAAAAAGTTGGGGTTACAGACCTATAATTTCCCATTAATCTCAAGTATGTTCCTAGACATATATTAATTTCATTAATTGAGCTAAAAACCCATTAACAACAGCAGGCAACTATTTTATTGTCCTGGAATGTAAGTCAGAACAGCTTCTCAGACGAGAAACATAACCAGAAAATGATCTTTAAAAAAAAATGCTACTCTAGGGAAGTAACAACTGATGTTCAGTAGAATGAAGTCTTGTAACCAAAGTAAGTAACATCTGAATCAATGACATCTCAAAGAGTTCAGTGAAGAAATCTGTAACATTTTTGCAAATCTTTCTTTGGGCTTATCTTTACTGCATTTTTGTTTCTGCACTTCAGTCTATTCTATCTGTCCTTTTCCAAAGAAGTGATCTGTATTGTTTTATCATAATCAGTTTTTAGTATATCAGTTCTAAAAGACCAAGTAACTATGATTTTAAAAAGCAATAAGGGGATGAGATCAAAGGATGTGGAATTTTTTTCAAGTGTTATAATAGAACTTGAATCTATTTTTTAAGATAAAAGAAATAAATTAGTCCTCAATGCTTTGATAAGTGCAGCTAGTTGCTAGCATAAAATTAATTTAAGGTCATAGACAAAAAAATGCCTGTCCCAGGTGATGAAGAAAGCAGCTTAGAGACCTGATAAAGGCCCTGTGTACCAAATTTTCCAGCATAGAGGTGGACAATTTAGTCTCTAAGCAGTTTTTGATTACCCCAAAAAAGGAACTGTGATAATAATGATTGGAAGACTGAAGGAACTAGCAAAGAGAAGGTAGTGATTATGGGTCTTCCACGTGAAAGTAAAATTTGAAGTTTTCTAAATCATTCTAGGCCCTGTCAGAGAGATAGTGTTTGATCAGTAATCCATCACTTAACAACTGGAAGGCCAGCAGGCATCAATCAAACTCAGCAGAATATGCAGAGGGAGGGGAAGCAGAAGTAACTTCCCAGTACACATGGGTCTATTTGAAGCCAGTTGAATTCTACGACCTCATATCAAGGAGGGCAAGAGTGTGAAATTCCTTTGGAATTATTCAATAAAGGTCTTATATAGACAGCCCGATTTGGTCAGATGCCTCCTGTGTATATGAATATAAGGAATCCCATTTATTCTCAAAAAAAAACCCAAAAACCCCCGAAGAAAATTCAGCAACCAGTTTTACAGAAGGATGCTCCAATTATTTATTTCATTTTCCCTTTTTGTAACCTGACATATTTCTATCTTTGGGGATTACCAAAGCTTTGGTTAAACCCAGAAGGCAAAATCACCCTCATCATCTCTTAGAGTGCTGAATACCGCTTGTGTGATACATCATTTTTTCAGATGGCATTTAAGTGCAAAAAATTTAAAATATCATATCACCTATGTGGGTGCACTGAATATGTCAAAATGAGCAGAAGCAACTTCAACAGCTTTCTTCTGCATACTGCCTTAAATTTTATCAACTGTCCTCTTACTTGGTTCTCAAAACACCTGTATGAAGTGGCCACAACATATTAGTATTTCCATGTTACAAATGGACAGGCTGAGTGCACATGACTTTCCCAAGGACACACAGTTCCAAAATGGCAGCCACGATACTGAAACCCAGCTTTCCAACTACAAATCCACCAGTAAACCAGGCTTCTAAAGAAGTATGACTGGAAGTTTCTGATTAGGATATTCCCTACCACTGGTTTTCTGCATTTTTTAAGGACCCACAAAGGTGGATATAAGGAGTTCAAACTACGGTGGCTGGTCAGTCAGGCTATACATCTTTCCTGAGCATCTGCTAATTTCGAAGCACTTGCTGATTGTGCTAATAAAGGAAGCTACAAAGTAAAAATACATATCCAACACAGCTTCAGCCCTCAGTAAAAGAGATACAAATAACTGAAATAAAATGTGACACATTTAAAATACTGACATGAGTAGAAGAGGAAATTCTGACTCATTCTGATTGGAGTCAGGCAAGACCTCCCTGAGAACGTGGTACTTGAAATGAGTTTTGAAGATAGAGGAAAATGATGTTGATTTCCAGATGGTACATTTTACATGCCCAAGTAAACTGGACAATTGAGCATAAATTACATAGCTTATTAAAAATTGTGCATATTGAATTAGGAGAAAGCAATTAAATCTGAGCTATTAACTATAAAGCACATTAGCTACTACTTCTCATTCCCCTTGGAGAAGTAGCATCTGAAGCAGCTATTTTGAGGAATGGTCAGTCAAACCACCAACAATTCAATAACTAGTGACCAAACAAATAAAGGGGATGGCAGAGTCATGTTTACAGGAGAACAAGAAGGCCCTGCACACCTGCACTATGTAACAATAGCAGATGGCAGAAGCTGGAAAAGGAGACCAAAAAATCTACAAGAAGTGGCTAATTTCAGCAAATGAAGACTCAGGCTGACTGACTGAACTCTTTTGAATCCATTCAGGGTCAATTTCTCCTAGACAATCTTGGGAATTGTACTTAAAGTATTAAAGTGCACACTTTACAAGCAAGGGTTGTCAAAACGTCCAATGAGTTGTTAGCCAAGAAAAGCAACCCAGCAGGACACTAGAGAATTTATATGAAACAACATCTGCAAAGTAAAGACTTCTGGGTCACTTAACAGAGCTTCTGAAACATCTTTTCTGCCCCCATCCTCACCTATCCATTCTGTCAGTACACAATGGCAAAAACAAAGGAACAGACAAATAATTTAGCAGATATGGACAGGACTGGCAGTTCATGAAGCAGACGGCAAGTAAAATGCATTAACAGCATCATTTGTCAAGTACGCATATGGGTCATAAAACAAAAGAGAACTCATCTACATACAAAGAGACAAGTTTTGTCATCATCATGAGTGAGCATCTCAGCAGGAAATCACCCCATCACTGTTACTAGGGAGAAGGAAGCAAGACAACAGAGGTCATAGTATTCATGGATTTTGTTCATCTCTTCACACTTAATTCAGTTAACTTCTATTACATGCAATTTGTGTGCCAGGCAGTGTTAGACAATAGGTTACAAAGGAAATTGGGACCCTATTTCTGGGCTCAAGCAGTATTTCTCAAGAGCAGTATTAGAGAAATGCAAGGGCATTTATAGGAGGGTAGGAGCTGGGTCTTAGAGATGAGGACTTGCTCAGACAAAAATGAGAGGAGAGGGATGGGCAGGCACAAAGGCAAAAGAAGGCAGCCTGAGCAAAAGCAATTGATGGGAAAGTGAACAACATCAATGCGGGGCGGGGTGGGGGGGACTAGAAGCAGATGTGGATGGGCAGTGACCTATGTGTAAGTTAACTGAAGAAAACGAAACTAAAAAAAAGTAGCCAGAGGCCACATAGGAATGGCTTCATATGTCAAGAAGCTTGAACTATCTGAACAGACCAATGGAAAATCCATTGAGAAATTTAAACTGAGAATCTCTAATTCCTTATTTTAATTGGAGTGACTTGAGAGCTTCACATTTAGGATACTTGCTGTTAGATCTTGATAAATAGTCTTTATTATGTTAAGCAGTTTTCTTCTTTTCCTATTTTACTTAGAATTTTATTAGGGCTGGCTGCTGACTTTTATCAAAAGCCTTTCAACATCTTTCAGTAAGATCACATGGCTTTTCTCTTTGAATTTGTTGAAGGCTTATGTTGATAGATTGATGGATGTTGCATGACTTGAATAAATCCAACTTTGTCACAATATATTATTTTTTGATATCTTGCTGTATTTTATTTTCTAATATTTTATTTAGAATCTTAAATCCATATCCATTAATGATCCTGATCATTCTTTCCCTCTTTACATGGTTTTTGTTTCTCTCTTTTTTTTTTTTCCAGAAATAACTTTATCCTGTTTTGGTACTAAGTTATATTGACTTTGTAAAATCAAATTAAATGATTTACTCATTTTTCTATGATCTGGATTAGAAACAGCTTTAGAATGACCTGTTCCTTAAGGTTTAGATAAAATTTCAGCTGTAAATACATGTTTCTGGGCTTTCCACAGACCTAGATATCTAATTTCGATCTTATCTCTTCCATGATGATTGCTTTATCAAAGTTTTTGTTTCATTTCTCATTCAGCTTTACCAACTTACATTTTGATAGCAAATTATTCATTTCATCTAGGATTTCAAATATTTCATTTCCATACAATTATTTTAATCTTCTATATGTGCAGTTATATCTTTTTTCTCATTTATGTCTTGTATATTTTTATTCACTGTGTTTTCCTTAATCAGCTCATAACAGGTAAATCTATTCCATTAGATATTTAAGGTTTCAAATTTGTCTTTTCTTCCATTTCTTACTTCCCATATTACTAATTTCTGCTTTTATCTTGATAATATTCTGTTTCTTGCTTTTCAAAATTGCTTTTCTAATCTCTTCAGATGCATACTATTTGCTTTTATGTTTTTCATTTTTCCTCTTTAATAGTAAAGTCATTTAAGGCTGTACATTTTTGAGTAGCAGGTTATAGCATCCAGAGTCCTCCTCTGTATTTTCTACATAGTAGTAAGCATTTCCATTTGACTCTCCCTTGATCCAATGGTAACTCACTAACTCTGTTAGTATGTAATAGAAGAAGTGGCTCAAAAAATTCTAACCTTTAAAAATCTGTAAGGATTTTCTGTGTAGCCAAGTACTTCATATTTTTATTATTATTATTATTATTATTATTATTATTATTATTATTATTTTGATATTATCATTTCATAAATATAGTTTATAATTCTCTATTTGAAAGATGGAAGCCTTTTAAAAATACTTATTGATGTATGATACTGTTCAATTCTTCTATGATTTTACCTATTTTTTGTATGTTCATTTTGTCCATTTCTTGGAGAGCACCGTCACTGATTTAAAATAAAATTGCCTATTATAATATTTAAAAGTTCTCTGATTTCTAATAGTTTTTGCTTTATGTATTTACTGATTTATATTTTTTAACTGATGGGAGAGTGAATATAGGCTTATGACTATTATAGCTTTTTCAGAAATGATCAATTTTACCATTTTATAATGCTATTTTTATCCTCTATAGTGCTTTTAAGTTTAAATATATTGACTTCCATTGATATTGCAACCCTTGCTTTCTTTTAGCTTGTATTTGCTTGGTTTCTCCTTTTCTACTTCTTCATTTTCAACCTTTATTTATCACTTTGATTCTACTTCTCTATGAATAGTACATACATGAGTTGAAATTGTTTTTAACCCAATTTGATAGTCTCAGTCTTTTAAAGGGAAAAATCTATTTACAAATCATAAAATAGCCAATATACTCAATTTATGTCTTCCTTTCCACTTTATCATAATTGTTTATTTTATATTATTGTTGTTATTTTTTTTCTTTTTCCTAGTTCAATCATGTTGTTATTCAGTGTGGTGGATCTTTTTTTCTTTTGTTAATTTGGAAGTTTTACTGTACTATTCCATTCCATCAGTGAATATCTTTCCTCTCCCTACATCTTAAACTACTCTTAAATACTAAGTATTTTCCCACTAGAATACTGTTTCCACAACCAGGATGCTGTATTTCTCATCAACTTGTCCCCTCCTCCGTCCTCTCTGTAACATGAGACTTTAAATAACTTGGTCCTCTCTTCCTTTCCCCAAGAAGTCCTCTGGAATGCTTTTACTCATCTTCTCCCTCTCCGTTCCAGGCTTTTATCAGAATTCCTTTTTCAGG
Source organism: Camelus dromedarius (assembly GCF_036321535.1). Classification (NCBI taxonomy): domain Eukaryota; kingdom Metazoa; phylum Chordata; class Mammalia; order Artiodactyla; family Camelidae; genus Camelus; species Camelus dromedarius. The sequence continues at coordinate 47,110,852 of NC_087437.1, forward strand.
GTGACCATTCTGCCTCAAGTGTCTTCACAGAGCATCTTTGCAGCATGTTGCCAGTCAGCCTGTCTCTGTCCAATTGTGTGTGTCTGTGCAGATATAAATGTGCATGTTTGTCACTGTTTCCTACGTCTTCTCTTCTTCTGCCTCCGTTGGTTCTTTGGTTCCTTCAATAAATATCCACACAGTAAACAAAGATCTACTGGGGCACTTCTATTTGAAGACGATGATGAGAAAATAATGTAAATCCTCCCTGACACCAGTGGATTTCAGATCTTTCTTCTGTGCAGGGAAAACAATTTCTTCGTACTTTTTAAAAATTATTGTCTCTTTTTCACCTTTTCCTTCTTCTGCCCCTATAACACCTGTTTTTACCTGTTTGATTTTCTGCATTAAATCCCCATGTCTCTTGTCCTTTTAAGCCTCATATTTTTGTTCTGTGCCTCAAAATATATCTTGCATTTGACTTTCCATCTTAACAGGGACCAGACCAGCCTCTTTAATATCCAATAAAATAGTTTAGTTGGAAAATCATGTATTTAGTTGGCTCTTCCTCTCTCTCCATATACATATATATATATATGGATATGTGATCATGAATTATCAAATAAGTCAAATATCAAAATTATTAACATCCAAGTATCATGAAAATATAAGGAAAATAACAGGATTAATTTCAGCCTTTTTAAAACACAGACTTGGAAGCATCATTTTTGCCTGTGCTACCTCTTCTTTGTTTGGACACACAAGGCCACCATGTGGCCTCATGCAAGTTTTCTACTCTGTAATTCTGGGGCTGTAATTTATTTCCTAGATATAATAGGGGTTTTTTCCTACTTATAGGGACAATTTTCTAGCAGGTGGTTCATAAATGTTTTGATGAAGAGGTAGTTTTTTTTTCTAATTTTCACAAAGTCACCATCTGGCCATGTTCATAGTTAAGATTTCACCAAATTATCCTCTATTCCATGAACTTCATCCTCCAAAGGAAATGAAAAAGATAACATTTTGAACTTAAAGATAATGTCAAGCTGTTTTGAATGGCTTGCTTGATTTTTATAATGCAATGCATTATAGTAAATCTACCCAAGACATTTTCTTCTCAGTTGCTAAAATTCTGGGGAATTTTTTCTTCAAAAGCTATGATTAGTTTTTAAATTTCCCTGTAGAAGTGATGGTTTTATGAAATACTTATCCAATATTTTCCATTTTATAATGTTAATATTCCATCTTAATAATAATAAACTATTAATTTAAATAAACATTTGGGGACATTCTACACTTTTTTTGATTGACTGCTGCTTCTCATTACATACTTACTAGACATAGTTGGGCCACGCTATCAACTCTGTCGCTATCAAGAGCTTTGCAGCAAGCTTTAAGAATGTTGGTTCTGACACGTCTCAATTATTTCAGGTTATTTTGAATTTCCTTCATTATCTTGCATATTTTCTGATATTTCAAGCTCACTTCAAAAGATTATACTGTTTTTAACTACCAGTCAGTGATCCCAATTAAAAACATAATTTTAAAATTAGTATAATTTAAAAAGACATATTAGGAATGGAATTAATACAACACATGCACACACACACACGCACACACACACACACACACACACATAATTTGAGTTACTTCCTTAGCAGGAATTAAAATAAAACATGGATTCCTGTGTAAATTAATATTTGATTGAATGCAATCTCAGTAGGATATTGATCTGATTTTTGTGGGGGCAGTTTTTGTGTGTGTAACATCTAAAATTTCTGAATCTTAGAAAGCTGACAAATTCCTTTTTCATGAAACAGGCAACATAGGTCTCTTCTAATTTGCTGAGAAATGCTTCCACCCTTCCATATTATCATCACTGGTTCCCATCAAAGGCATTCTCTATTCATTTTGATAAATGGCATAAGAATTCCTTGAAGACAAAAAAAGTTCCAGATTCCCAATAACTTTCCAGTTCATAAAAATGTTGTGTTTGGTGAGCTTATCTGGAAAAGTTTCAGGTTTAATGATGTTGGAAAAGCAATTCTACTGATTTATGTATGTGCTAAAAACTTTGCAAAACACAGAAATTCAAAACTCCTGCCTCCAAAATCTGTAAGCAAATTGATTTTTCAGAAAGACACACCAGATTTAACTTTTGGATTTTTTTTTTTGTATCTCTGGCATACAACAGAATCCCCCAAGAGCAGACATGACTCAGGTTTCAAAGAACACTGTTGAGGAGAGACTCTGCTCTAAGCAACAGGAACCACAAATGTAAGCCCCAGGCTTTGCAGCAGGTCTTCACTTTCCCTTCCCCACAATGGGAATAAAAACATTTCCACTTCAGGAAACTGAAACCAAAGTTCCAACATTAGTGGAATTGCCTCTTTTCTCTCTCCTCTCATTACATGACACTTGACTTCCACTTAAGTCCCAGAAGCAAAAATAAAAGTGGAAATAAATCTCTCTGTGTGAAATAAAGGAATAAAGCATCCTCTTCCCATACCAATGAATACCCTGTCCTGGGCAGGGGCAGATCCCACTGGTGGAACTCTGAAAACAGTACAGTCCTTCAAGAGAGCAGCTTTGCAATGCATGCCAAAAGCCTCTGGAATGTTCACACATTTCAGGCCAATGATCCAGACCTGAAACTTTATCCTAAATAAATATAATTAGAGATGTAGACAAAGATTTATGTAAAAAGACCTTCAGCAGAGCACTATGCTAATGAAAAATTTAAAAACCACCTGTGTGTTTAACAGTGGATTTCTTAAATAGTCTAGGGAAGATTCATATGATAAAATATTATGCATCTATTAAAAAAGATTTGAAGAGGGGAGGGTATAGCTCAGTGGTAGAGTGCCTGCCTAGCATGCACAAGGTCCTGGGTTCAATTCCCAGCACCTGTGTTTGAAAAATAAATAAATAAATAAACCTAAAAAATTATCTCCCCCCATTAAAAAAGAACATTAAAAAAAAAAGAAGAAACAAAAAAGGAAGAAAAAAAGTAATAAAAAAATAAAAAAGATTTGAAGATTTTAAAATAACATGGAAAACATGTTATAATGTTAAGGAGAAAATTAACATAAAAACTACATATGCAATGTAATTCTAGTTTTTTAAATATTAATAATACATATTAATACGTTATCTGTGGATTATAGCACTGCAGGAAACTTTTGTTTATATTGTCTACTTACTCTAACTTTCCAATCATGAGTATGTATCACTTTTCTCTTTTTTTAATTTTTTATTGAAGTGTAGCTGATTTACAATGTTAGTTTCAAGTGTACAGCAAAGTGATTCAGTTATACATATACATATATATTTTCTTTTCAGATTCTTTTCCATTATATGTTATTATAAAAAATTGCATATAGTTCCCAGTGCTGTACAGTAGGTCCTTTTATTTATCTACTTTATATATAGTAATGTGTATGTGTTAATCCCCAACCCCTAATTTATCCCTCCCTGCTCTTTCCTCTTTGGTAACCATAGTTTGTTTTCTATGTACTTGAAACTGTTTTTGTAAACAGAATTTGTAGTACTTTTTTTGGATTCCATATATAAGTGATATCATATAATATTTGTCTTTCTCTGTCTGACTTATTTCACTCAGTATGATAATCTCTAGGTCCATCCATGTTGCTGCAAATGGCATTATTTCATTCTTCTTTGTGGCTGAGTAATATTCCATTGTGTGTATGTGTATACCACATCTTCTTTATCCAGTCATCTGTTTATGGACATTTAGATTGTTTCCATGTCTTGGCTATTGTAAATAGTGCTTCTGTGAACACTGGGGTGCATTTGTCTTTTCCAGTTATACTTTTCTCTAGATATATGCCTGGGCGTGGGATTGCTGGATCATATGGTAAGTCTATTTTTAGTTTTTCAAGGAACCTCTACAATGTCCCTCATAGTGGCTGGACCAATTTACATTCCCACCAACAGTGTAGATGGGTTCCTTTTTCTTCATATCCGCTCCAGCATTTGTTATTTGTAGACTTTTTAATAATGGCCATTCTGACTGGTGTGAGGTGATACCTCATTGTAGTTTTAATTTGCATTTCTCTAATAATTAGCAATATTGAGCATCTTTTCATGTACTTATTGGCCATCTATAAGTCTTCTTTGGAGAAATGTCTATTTAGGTCTTCTACCCATTTTTTTATTAGATTGTTTATTTTTTGATATTAAGCTATATGAGCTGTTTGGAAATTAGTCCCCTGTCAGTTATATCATTTGCAAATATTTTCCCCCATTCTGTAGGTTGTCTTTTCATTTTGCTTATGGTTTCCTTTGCTGTGCAAAAGCTTTTAAGTTTAATTAGGTCCCATTTGCTTACTTTTGCTTTTATTTCCATTATTTCAGGAGTGGTTCGAAAAAAAATTGCTGAAATTTATGTCAAAGATCGTTCTGACTATGTTTTCTTCTAGGAGTTTCAGAGTATCCAGTCTTACATATAGGTCTTTAATCCATTTTGAGTTTACTTTTGTATATGGTGGTAGAGAATGTTCTAATTTCATTCTTTTACATATAGCTGTCCAGTTTTCCCAGCACCACCTATTGAAGAGACTGTCCCCTCTCCACCATATATTCTTGCCTCCTTTGTCATATTATATTAATTGACCATAAGTGCACAGGCTCATTTCAGGACCCTTCATCCTGCTCCATCAATCCACGTGTCTGTCCCTGTGCCAGAATCACACTGCCTTGATTACTGTAGCCTTGTAGTACAGTATGAAGTCAGGGAGCGTGATTCCTTCAGCTCCATTCACTTTTATTATAAGAATTATACAGTGTTTTGTTTTTAGGTGGGAAAACAGGGCATGCAGTGAAGCCACCGTCATATCTAACCTATGCTCTTTTTTTTTAACATTTTTTATTGAGTTATAGTCATTTTACAATGTTGTGTCAAATTCTAGAGTAGAGCACAATTTTTCAGTTATACATGAACGTACATATATTCATTGTCACATTTTTTTTTGCTATGAGCCACCACAACATCCTGTATATATTTCCCTGTGCTACACAGTACAATCTTGTTTATCTATTCTACTTTTTGAAATCCCAGTCTGTCCCTTCCCACCCCCCACCCCCTTGGCAACCACAAGTTTGTATTCTATGTCTATGAGTGTCTGTTTCTGTTTTGTATTTATGTTCTTTTTTATTTTTAGATTCCACATATGAGCGATCTCATATGGTATTTTTCTTTCTCTTCTGGCTTACTTCACTTAGAGTGACATTCTCCAGGAACATCCATGTTGCTGCAAATGGCATTATGCTGTCAGTTTTTATGGCTGAATAGTATTCCATTGTATAAATATACTACTTCTTCTTTATCCAGTCATCTGTTGATGGACATTTAGGCTGTTTCCATGTTTTGGCTACTGTAAGTAGTGCTTCTATGAACATTGGGGTGCAGGTGTCTTTTTGAAGTAGGCTCCCTTCTGGATATATACCCAGGAGTGGGATTCCTGGGTCATATGGTAAGTCTATTCCTAGTCTTTTGAGGAATCTCCATACTGTTTTCCACAGTGGCTGCACCAAATTGCATTCCCACCAGCAGTGTAGGAGGGTTCCCCTTTCTCCACAGCCTTTCCAGCATTTGTCATTTGTGGACTTTTGAATGATGGCCATTCTGACTGGTGTGAGGTGATACCTCATCCTAGTTTTGATTTGCATTTCTCTGATAATTAGTGATACTGAGCATTTTTTCATGTGCCTATTGATCATTTGTATGTCTTCCTTGGAGAATTGCTTGTTTAGGTCTTCTGCCCATTTTTGGATTGGTTTGTTTGTTTTTTTCTTATTACATCGTATGAGCTGCTTATATATTCTGGAGATCAAACCTTTGCCGGTTTCATCATTTGCAAAACTTTTCTCCCATTCCGTAGGTTGTTGTTTTGTCTTACTTATGGTTTCCTTTGCTGTGCAGAAGCTTGTAAGTTTAATTAAGTCCCATTTGTTTATTCTTGCTTTGATTTCTATTGCTTGGGTAGACTGCCCTAGGAAAACATTTTTGAGATGTATGTGAGATAATGTTTTGCCTGTTTTCTTCTAGGAGGTTTATTGTATCTTGTCTTATGTTTAAAGTCTTTGATCCATTTTGAGTTTATTTTTGTGGATGGTGTAAGGGAGTGTTCTAGCTTCATTGCTTTACATGCTGCTGTCCAGTTTTCCCAACACCATTTGCTGAAGAGACTGTCTTTATTCCATTGTATATTCTTGCCTCCTGATTCGAAGATTAGTTGACCAAAAGTTTGTGGGTTCATTTCTGGGCTTCTATTCTGTTCCATTGATCTATGTCTGTTTTTGTACCAATACCTTGCTGTCTTGATTACTGTAGCTCTATAGTATTGTCTGAAGTCTGGAAGAGTTATTCCTCCAGCCTCTTTCTTTTTCTTCAGTAATGCTTTGGCAATTCTAGGTCTTCTGTGGTTCCATATAAATTTTATTATGATTTGTTCTAGTTCTGTGAAATATGTCCTGGGTAATTTGATAAGGATTGCTTTAAATCTGTAGACTGCCGTGGGCAGTGTGACCATTTTAACAATATTGATTCTTCCAATCCAGGAGCATGGGATATCTTTCGATTTTTTTAAAGCTAACCTATACTCTTTTTTTTTTAACCTATACTCTTGATAAAAGTAACTTTACAAATACATTTCTGTATACAGAATGTATTTGTTTATATCCATTTTGCTGATTCTTTCCCTAAGTAAATTATGAAATGTAGAAATATTTATTAAGACTTTCTTAGATGTCTAGCATTGAATAACACTTAGAAATTCTTCAATTAACAAGACATAATAGATTTTCCTATAGTTTTGCACAGTGGAACCTTTTACAATGAATGCTCACACACTTGCTAAAAAGCATTTTGTTAAATAATTCTTCTTCCACCCTAAAGATCTAGCAACATTTAGTGTGTTATTAAAATACACACATGAATGCAAACACCAACATACATATAAATCCTTGTCCTTTGGACCCAATTTTGGAGCCTACTGCATAGAAGGGATTTTTTGTTTTATTTCATTTTGTTTTTAAGACAGATGTCTTTTAATTAAGATATCGAAAGCAGCAGGTATCATATCTAATGCTACGCTGTGTAGGGTACATAATACTGCAGCGCCGTAAGTCATAAGAATAACAATAGCAACTACTGATCATCTTCGCCTTGATTGCTTATAGATACACCATGTCTGGAGTGTCACATTGGTATACTGCATGTTTCCCCAAAGCAGGAATATTGCAGCTAGGCCCTGGGAAGTAAGAGAACCCAAATGAAATAAAACTCCAACAACTTTCACTGCTCTATTTTATGTTTTATTTTAAAACTGATTTATGTCTGATCCCCTGATAGGCTTCAGGAGGATGGAAATGCAGCCCCAGTAAGCTGTCTGCCAGATGCAATGGCTCAGCCAAAGAATGATGGCTTCAGAAAGTTGGTTAAACTAGCCTGTGCCAGTGCTTTCTCATGGGCATCCAGGGGAGGGAGAGGGCATCTTTATCTGTGTTTGGTGGTGGGAGGGGGAATGTTAGGGAGAAAGTTTCTCCCATTCCGAAAGTTCAGGTAAATCAATTAACATGAATGTTCTATTATCATCTGCCTCCTTTTCCCATTTCAACCACAGGCATACAGAATGGTAATTCTTTGAAACCTGCTGATAGGAGTAACTGCTGATGGAAAGGGAGATTTCCTGCAGGACTTTCTCTCCTAATTTTCATGAATACAGACAGAAATACAATCAAAGAATCCCAGACAGTGATCCAAATCATGGCCTCACTAGATGGGCTTGTGCTTGTAGCCCACAGATCAGAGATCCTGTTCAGCTGCTGTCATTAGTATAGAATTATATCTAATGTCAATTCTGTCCTTAGAAGAACTGTGAAAATCTATAGCTTATCTTTTAAAAAGGTTTACCAACCCCAACTTAAAAACATAGAGCTAGAAAATCAAAGGTAAAAACAGGCATGAATATTTGCCAGATGGGAAGAGAAAAAAAATATGCTGGTAAGCTCCAGTTTACACTTTTTCTTTTCTATGGTTTTAAAAAATTCTTCTAGTACTTATATTTCTAGATATTTATAGGAGAACAATTAGGAATAAAAGTTTCATGAGATAAAAACAATGCTGTATTATGAGTCAGAAGACATATTTACAGGCTATGTGACCTTAGGGTAATCATTTAACTTCTCTCATCCTCAGTTTCCCCAGATGGAAATGGAACTGTTCATATTTGCCTTACCTCTCAGTAACTTTGTTCTGAGGATCAAATATGTTTGTGTGAATATACTCCATAAACGTAATGTTTTAGAAACTATTATTCTATTAGTGAACTTTAAAAAATTTCTAATGAGAAGGAAAATCTTTATGAAAAGTGATGTAGACAAATGAAAGGCACTTCAGTCATCTTGGAAATCAGACACTGTGCTTTAAATGTCAGATTTTCATCAACTGTTTTAACTATTTTCTAGGGCTAAGACTTGACATTTATATTAGAGAATGCCTCTTTTATGGATCTAAACTGAGTCTTCAGAGTGAATCAGTTTCAGCTTTCACAGGAATGTAACAGGAAGGAAGCAGTTTCTAAACTAACTTTCCCGTTGTTCCTAGAAAAATACAACACGGCAAAAGCAGTTACTCTCTGTATTATTCAGAGCACAAATTATATACTCCAAAATACAATTAGCACTTGTATCTGTAACAGATAACTACACTTTCTGGTTATGTATCTATCAAATTTTCATTTTAATAGTGATGACTCATAATAAAATTATGCATTCATCATTCCATTCATTAAACTGTTTAACTTGCAGGCTGTGCATGTAAACTGCAAATTCTCTGCATATGTGATCACATCATTCTCGCCCAGGCTCCAATTCTCAACCTAATATTTGTTAACATACACACATTCTTTTCAGAACAAGTTTTTTACGTGCATTCAGAGAGCAGATGCCGTCAAAAATGTTATCAAGTTACAGATGCACAGAGTACACTTGCTGAATATGTTTGGTAATATAGTTCTGAAATATCACTTCAGTTCCTGCCTTCTGCTGCCCCAAACTTCATTCTCCAGGGAACCATCCAAAAAAGCAATGCTACGAATTACTAAATTCAATCCTCAGATCAGCTCTTTTTGATACAGGAGAATACACTTTTAAACAAATTCAGCATAGGTTCTCTCTTGTTGAAAAAAGTGTGAGCACCAAAGATACTTTATTATCTGAAACCTCATCACAGGGAGAGAACTAAGGTGACAGTTATTGGAACGTGATCCAGAAAGCAAAAACAAAAACAAGAAACACAAGATATATGTGATCCAACAAGAGAAATTTTTATCTCCTCCAAGCCCCCTCTTTTTCCTAGCCATGCATCCTTTCTTCCTACCTTCTTTTCCCCTCTTTCCCATTCCTCTTACCTCCTCTCTAATCACTCATCTCCATCTTTCTTCTTGTTCAGTAAAAGCTAGCATTTATTCTAGTATTTCTGTTCACAAGAGCCTCTACTCTCCCTTATCAACATCCCTTGCCTTATTATTGCTGCAGTCTTACAACAGCTATTCTGAACACCCCATTTCACAGGAAAGGCTCAAATAGGCTCTCAGCCAAGTTTCAAAATCAGGTGTCCTTATTCCAAAGCCTGTGCCCTCTTCCAACACCATGAAATTCTTTCCTTCCTCCTACATGGATCTCTTCTCCTCTTCTTGCCCTCCCTTCAGCTTCCTTTCCTGGTTTCCTGCTCCTTCTCCACTACCTCAACAAACCATCTTCCACCCCACCCCCACTCCCATCTGAACTGTCTTTTCCAGAAGCCTCCTTCATCATCAGAGAGGTCAGTTGGCCTCTACCCCTCCAGGGACAGAGCCTTCTTAAAGCATCACTAATCATCTCTTCCCCAGCCCCACCCTTACTTCATCAAAAATCTTACCCTATCTCCTGTATTACTAACAGCTGTTCCCTGAATTAATCACTTGTAGGATCAGAGGGAAGTATCCACCTAGGGAGGTTTTCTGATTCTCTCTCTCCCTCTCTTTCTAAATCATATTTGGTGCTGTTAATTGTTTTCAGATTGTCATTTAAACACTTCCGTACATTTGAAAAAAGTATTTGGGATGTAAAATTTATAATTTTACTCACCCATCATTTTTTAAAGAGACTATCATAAATTCATTTCCCCTGAAATAATCCTTCTTCCAGTACAAATTTTTAAATGATATGCTTTCCTATAAAAAATAAAAATAGAATTTTTTTACAAATCCTGAAGAATTACCTCCCAACAATTTCATTTTGAAATTTTTGTGCTCTTACTTCAGTGTTGTCAGTCACTCCAATTACAAACTGTGAAAATGAGGTACTAAAGACAATAATTTTATATTCCCCAGACTCTTTACAACTGTGAAATTTAATTACTCTGCTAAGAAATAATTCCTCTTGCATGATCTTGAGGCTAGTGAAAGGTTTTGGACAAAACACACACACAAAAATTTGTTTTTCTATTTTAAGAACTGAAAATTTGAAAAAGATTTTTTTTTGTCCTACCAACATAGTGGGAACAGAATTACTTTTTGGAATTTAAATTACAATATTTTCTGATTTTGATTTTGCCCCAGGGAAACCACTATAAGGATACTCAACCAGAATGAAATAGTTACAGTTTGTGATACAAGGAGATTTTTCCACTAAATCACATTTTATTCTTCAAAAGAAATTGTGACTAGTCAAGTAACAATTAAAATTCACATACAATCAGGGCATAATCAAACTGACAACCAGAACTTTAAAAAAAAAAAAAAACCAGAGAGACAAAGAGGGAAAAAAGTGTCTTTTTTCAAATCAAACATCTGAGCAATTCAGATATTGAATTCTTGCATATAACAAAAGATGAATGCTATGATCATAATAATATTTCTAGATAATAAATATTACCAGTAATTAAACAATGGTGATTTATAATCATTCCCTTTCAGATTTTGTTTTGTAGTAGTTTCCGTTTGTTTGCTTGCTTGTTAATCATACCTCACTTTCAATTCTATAGACCAGTACATTTCCCTGCATATTCTATCTGCAGCTTTTCCTAAGCCCCTCCCCTGGAGCAGACCACTTGGTTTCCATAGTAACTAGTATATAACTATTGCTCCTGGGATAACAGGAGGGGAGACGGAACAGCAGAAGAAAAGGACTAAAATTGGGTGGTTCGAGCATAACGCATCCTCTGTGTTACTGAGAGCTACCAAGAACTTTCTTCTGCTTCCCTATTTGGAAGAGTGCTTAGAACTTTTCAGAGTAGTGTTTCCAGCCAAGTTATACCCTCGTCTCTGCCCAATGGTAAGAAATTCCTCTTTCACCTTCCAGGATCATGACTGTCCAAAGTGGATCGAGGTAGTACACACATCCCCATGCCTTCCACCTGTCATTCATTCTCTCCATTTGGACAGAAGTGCAGGACGTATGTTTGCTTCAAACTGAACACAAAGCTTTGTAAATCAGTATGAAAAAATAAATGTGCTCATTGATCCATTCAGTCCATCTGATACTTAATTTGAGATTTTATGTAAATGTGTGCTCTGAATCCTACCTCAGTAATGATGAGAATGTTTCCTAGGGATTGATTCTCTTACCTAACTCAAGAGAATGCTTATTTTTGTAACTGGGAAGAGAAGGAGTCCCTTGCTGGGAGTGAGAATTGTTTGGGGAATTCTAGAATGTTTATTCCCAACTTCACTTTCCATGTAACAATAGCTATTTTCAAAAAGCAATTTTCTTTCCTGTAGTTAAAGAGAATTGGGAAATCTGATCCGTTGGCAGGGTAGTGTTTGTCTCAGTCTTGTAAGGAAGTCTGAGCCCTCTCTCCCTTTTTAATATGAGAATTCGAAAGCAGTGGGGAAGTGATGTTGGACCTATCACAGCATTGCTAACAGACAGCCTATTACAGTATTTAATAAAAACAGAAACAGCATGCCTATCATAGGCTAATAAATCCTGCTTCCTGCACGCTTTAAAAACAGTAAGAAGCAGCTTCAACGGAGCTTCGGATAACTAATTTCAAGCATGGCTGTCTAGCGTGCCTGTCACTCCTATTGTCCTTCCAAACTCTTTCAGACATTTTGAGCAGGGAGTATTAAAGCTATGAGTTAGAAAGGGTTGTGACATTAATGGTCCAGAAAGGCTTTAGGCACAAGAGGCAATGATGATTACCGGTGGCTATTTGGAGGACTGCACTGGATCGCTGTCATTAAAAATTAAACGTGGCTTTTGAGGAAGATGTGACAACTACCGGAGGTAGGATTTGCATGTAAAACAAAGGAGTCTGTTGCTGTTTCGTGGTTTTGTTTGCTCTGTGCGGTGTGGGTCGTGGATTGCAGCCAGGTGCAGAGTGAGAAGCAGAAAGGGGAGAGAGGGGAGTGGGAGACAGATCCGCTTAGAGCAAAACACAGTGGATACTATTATGTTTTATGGCAGCAATGCCTCGAGGACAAACTGTCTCCAGGCTCGTAGCCTGCTGAGTGTGCATTCCACGCTGCTTTTCCCGTGGAGTAGAATGATTAGAGGTCAAGGAGAAAAAACAGTTTGCTTCTTATCTATAGTGCCAGCTGGGCTGTTGGTAGGGTTAAGCAAAGACTTTGTTGGGTGGGAGGCATAAAGGTCCAAGAAAAATAAAGAAGAGGAAGCTGTCCTTAAGACTTGAAACCTGTTAAGCAAATATTTTATTCCCATGGTCAATGTGCTTTCATAGAGTCTAATTTTTAAAGGGGGAAATTGAAAGGTTACAAGGGATTTCCCTGATTAAAAAAAAGTACTCTGGATTTAATCTATTATAAAAGAAAATTAGGGACCTTCATCCATTTTGCATATTGAAAGGCTGATACACACTGTTTGTATGGTTTTGCTAAAGCAGAGCAAGAGTTTTAGACTGAAAAAGGGGCTTTCTGTTCCTGCTCTTGCTTTTAAACAACTGAGGAGGCTGCAGATGGAAATGATGATTCGTTAGAGGTTATGGACGTGACTTTTACCTTTTTCCCCCCCTTCTTTTTTCTTTTTTTAGTGAACAGCATAAAAACACAATTCTCCTTGAAAGATAAGAGGGGCAGTTGGGTTCCAAAGTCCAGTGGATAATGAGTAGATTTGCAAGGGAACTTATACTGCTTTGTACTTTATTATAGGATCGGTATAGCTCACTCAGAAAAGGAAATGTCAGGAAACCATACACAGAGATTCTTAAAGCAAAAATGCAACGATCAGAAACCAGTCCTTCCCCAACTTGATCTATGGTGCAAGTTTCAGTATTTGTCATTGCATGTGACCCTTAATGTGAAGTGGCAGAAATGTAGTGAGTGAATTTCTCAGTGCTGTTGTGTTATTTTCATGATGGGATTCGTAAACTCCAAGACGTAAAGATGTTGCTTTAGATTTTGAAAAACTAGTTCTGATGCATTGATTTGGTTATAATGAATGGCAAAGATACATAGAATAATTGCATGTTTATAAACAAATGTAATATTCTTCAAATGTATCTAAAACTTCTATATTAATGCAGTATTAATTAGAAATACAAATGAAAGACAATTATAGTATGTTTTCAGCTAAATACGGGAATCAAAGCTCAGTGGGGCTTTTTCTATTCTATGATGCAGTTGAGTTTGTACATTTGTGAGCTTCTGTGTATATGCTGCCATTCACAAACATACAAAGTTGAAATCATTGCCCTATAGCGTATGGCATCGATGCTTAAAGTTGTGTGTCTATTTTTCCCAGTAGTGTGATGATTGTTACTGAACCAGCCAAACTCTCTTGGCTAGTCTTTATGACCAAGAGCACATGTCCATGAAACGACTGTACGGAATTTCTGATGCAATTGATGGCTATGACATCGTTTTCAGCTTCTGTGTGGCCAGTGGAATGTGTGACCTTGACCTTGTGAAGTCCCATTCTCTAGCCAGTTGTGCTCACCAGTCAAGAGCTCATATGTAGAAAGAGAAAGCTCATAATACATAAGCAGAAACACACACACGCATTTCACTTACTGTTGTCAGAAGTTTACAACTGAATATTGTTTCTATTTTTTAAATTAATTTCATTCATTTGAAAGGGACTTTCACAGACTCTGATTTTACCAATGTCTTCTGAATCTAGTCATATCAAGCATTTATTGTAGGGGCAATTCATGGCATCAAAGTTGTCAATAGGACAAATTATTTTGTTGTGGTCATGCTTGTAACACTTTACTGATAAACTAAAATGCTTTTCACGATTTTCACAGATTTATTGGAAAAATTTCTAAATTATATCTTGTTGGTCTATATGTCAATACTGGACCCACCACAGCATGAAAAATAAAGGAGGAAAGTGCTCATTTTTTTTCTTTGTAAGCTGTGGAAAAAGCCAAAGTAGTTAAGTCAAAACAACCTGCTTTGTGTCACAAATAAATTTCATTACCTGTTTACATAAGTAGATATCAACCAAAGCATTTCCAAATGTTATTTCCTTTTAGTTTCTGCTACATCTACTAATAAAAAACCAACAATTCTCCAATTATTCAGAAGGCAAGTCTGGAATCTACCCTCACATAAAGAATAAGCAAAGCTTTGGTCAGTCTTGTTTTCTCAGTCCCCTTGAGTAGCACAGCCGTATCAGTCACCATGACACAAGTCACCAAGTCCAGGAATCGTCCTTGTTCTCTGCCTCTCATAAATACACCCAGGCATCATTCTACTTTATTGGTAGATTTCGGACAAGACATTTCTCAAACTAACATGAGCTTCCCTTTGATCATCTCTCTCCTTTCATCAAAATATGAAAAATGAATCTTCCAAAAATATCTCTGCTATTATATCAAATAAAAAAGCAGACTACAAAAATATATATACAAAGTAATCCTAATTTTAATAGATACGTCCTATGGAGAAAAAACTGCACCAAAATGTTAGCAGTAGTTATCTCAGTGTGGAATTATTGGTGTATTTCATTCTCTTCATTCATTAGTAGAGTTGCTAAATTTTTTCAAAAAGCATATAATATATTAATAGTCACAAGGAGATTAACATCATCAAAGTTTATCTATGTCTCCTTTTCCAAACACATTGCCACCTTTTCCTATTATCATATGTCATATCACACACTGTGTCTTCACCCCAAATTCCAAAGTAACCTGTGGTCCAAGCAAGACAGAGCAGAGGTCCCCTTTCCTATAAGAGACCCTTCCTTCTTGGGTTTCTTGGTACATCATGAAAAACTCAGCATCATCCTTTCTCAGAGACTGACTCCTACCTCTTAAATCAGATTTCCTAGAAAAAGAGATTGTGTGTGTGTGTGTGTGTGTGTATAATTCTATATAGATACAGTATTTTTTAATATCCTTTGCTGGCTCCTTTTTATCTCCTAAATCTTTAAATGATGCTCCATGGCTCACTTATAAATATCTTCTTTGTCTATATACTTACTCTATAAATGAGTCTCAAGACCTTAGAAACTACCTATACACAGCCCACAAATTCTAATCCCTACCCTGGACTTTTCTCCTAACTTCCTTACTTATATATTCAATTACCTATATAACATATCCACTTATATGCCTTATAAGCATCTCACACATAACATATTCGAAATCAATTTTCTCAATTTCTACACAAAATGTCCTCCTCCCGTATTTCCCCCTCATGTATATAAATGGAAACTCCATTCTTCTGCTTGCTCAGAAGACAAGTCTTGGAGTCCTCTTTGAATCCTCTCTTCTCTTCACATATCACAGAAAATCCCGTTGTCTCTACCTTCAAACTGTACCTAGAAATCAATTACTTATTATTCCCACAGCTACCTCTCTAGGCAAGTTACCATTAGCTCTAAGACTACTGCAATATTTTCACCATTGAGCCTTTGCTTCTTCCTCCTCTGCTCCCGTACACTCATTCTTCTCTGTACCCAATACCAGTGGTCATTTCAAATTTGAAGTTAAATCATAGTATCTTCTGCTCAAAAGCCTCTAACATCTTCCCACCTGACTACGGACAAAAGCCAGATCCTTACAATGGCCCACAGGCCATGCATGATCAGCAGCTGGGTTCCTCCCCGCCCCCTCCTGCCACCACTCTGTCTTTAGCACTTCACTGCGGCTACACTGACATCCTGGCTCTTCCTCAAACATGCCATGCACTCTCAAACCCCAGAGCTTTTGACTCTTCTGTGCCCAATGCCTGGAAAATTCTTCTCCTCCACGGCCACATGATTCAGGTTCTCACTTTCCTCAGGTCTCTGCCAAATGTCACTTTATCAGAGAAGACTTCACTGAAAACTTCCTTTCAAATTACACCCCTTTGCACACTTCCTACCCTCAGTCCCTGCTTTCTTTTTCTCTATAGCATAGCAAATTAGCCCTCAACATATTGTATGTTGAGTTTTTATTGTCTGTCTCTCTCCTACTAGAATGTAAACTCTATGACAGCAAGGATTTTGTTTTGTTCCTGATATATTTGCAGCACCAATCATTAAATGAATAAATAAATTGTTGAATGTAGGAATTGAATGTTTTCCCCCATCAAAATCCATTAGTAGCATTAGGCTCCAAGCAGGAGTTTTTCAACCTCAGGGTCTAAGCTTTGTGACATAACATTCTGTTGCTTTTTCCAAAAAGAAAGATACTGAACACCTTGAAGAAAGTCAAGGAGATTTATCAAGAAGATTTTCTTTCTCTTCCCTATACGGGAAAGAACTAAAAATCACATCACTGACCCCAATCTATGTCAAAGCAAATAAAAATTCAATTTACCTCAATTTGATCTTATCCAAAACATGACTTCTATTTCAAAAAGGCATTTTCACAGATCTATATGAATGACTATATATAGTCTGTATAAATAACTACAGACACACATGACCTGTGTTTTATCTGCTCTTTCTTGGTGATGGGAGAAGGGATGGCAAAGCTAGGTTGAAAGGTACAGCTGGGGTCAGTATACTTCTCTGAGCAACAAGCCCCAGTAGCAATAGGAATCCATCAATAATAATCAGCAATTGTACTATTCACTTACATTCATTTCTTTCTTTCTAAATGAATAGGATAAGTTTCATGGTCTGGTTAACGGTGACCTTTCTATCATTCATAAGGTACATGTTTTCAAATAATTACATTATGATAAAATAATATTATTTTCCAAACTGTGTCCAAATAATAATGCCTAATATTTCTATAATGCTTTATAGCCTACAGAAGTAGTGATTTGAAAAGGACACAGCATCTGAGACAAGCACGGGTTTTACAAAGAGACAGACGTGGTCTGAATCTCACCTTCTCCTCTTCATCACTATGTGACCATGGGCAAGTTTTAAAAATCTTACCAAGACTCAGTTTCCTCACTGGTCATTGGTGATAATAATACCTATCTCTTTGGGTTGCAGATTAAACATGATCATGTATGCCAGTGCCCTATTAGAGTACTTGGCACAGAGGAGATGCTTAAAAAGTTAGAGTGTTCTCATTGTCATTTCATCTTTACAGTATGTCAGAGTAGGAAATATACTTTCCATTAAACAAGTAAGAAAACCAAGGTGCAGAGGATGTAATCCTTAAAACTGCTCAAGATCAAAGAACTAGTAAGCTATTGAAATTTACTTTCCCTTCAGCCATAGAGACTCCTGATAAATAGAATGTCAGCTTAACCATCTTTAATGTATTTAGTGACTAAAGGCTGCGAGTGATTAGGGAAATTTTTTAAAAGGGAGGATCTGAAGAAGAAATTTCTCTTTCTTCTGTGAACAACGTGGGTGCCTTATATATTCCTTCCCTAAACAAAGAGTAGACTCAAATTCCAGTGAAACAACTTAAATGAATGCAAGTCTCAATCTTTAAACGTGCAGTATAAAGAAGCACTGGAACACCAGCTTCACAGCCTTGAAGACCTTGATTTGGATCCCACTTCTGCTTGTTCCTGTTGCTTAAACATTTCTGAGCCTCCCTTTCCTCAGCAAAAATGTAGATAGTAATAGTACACCATGGGGCTGTGAGGATTAAGCGAGATAATCTATGCAAGGCTGTTAACACTGTCCTTGGCACAAATTAAGTGCATAATACATATTACCTATCAGCACTTTATTATTATCTAAAATGAAACTTGAAACATTATACATATTATGACACAGTTTGGGTTTAAAGTGTCTTCTTTGGTTCTAACTTCTTGGTATGGCATGTCTCTAAGCTCACTCAATAGAAATCATGTAAGAGTCATGTAAGCATCAAGGCATTATGTAAGAGTCTGAGGTGTTTGAGCGTTTGGCCAGCACCAGACACAGAATTTCCTGAAATCTGTGATGTTTGCTTGCTTCTTACTAGGCCCCAAAATGAAAGATGCAACTTTGGAAAAATCAAGAAAATGTCTGCTTGTGTGAGATACAAACCCAATTTTACAGATTCATGTTAAAAAGGACTTTAACCAAGTGCTTTCTCTCAGCCTTATCAGGCTCCCATTTCAAGATTTCCTGTCTTCACTCTGTTTATGGCTGTATAGGCTGAATTACTGGTAAACTGACCAGATGAGTGCATCTTACAGCATGACTCTAGTGCAGGACATGCATGAAGCTGGCAATTAACATCATCAATTATTCCAGATTTACATTACTAATTTCTTAATGCAAAAGCATTTAATTTCATATAATTGATGAATAAAAATCAACACATGCAATTCAACTATTGGGAAAGTCTCAAATACTAATTTACAACATAGGCCAAACTTTTCTTTAATCAATTCTGAACTTCATCCTGCACCAAACAACTTGTCAAATTTCAGATTCTTGAAGGTTGGTTTGTGCCACTAACTATTGGATTTGCATGAGTGTTTCCTTTAATATTTTGTCATTTCTCAAATCTACCTCTTTAAGTGCAACTGGTCCCAACAGTAGTATCTCTCCCCAAAAATGTGGATATGCCATTGTCATTAAAACGTCACAGATTTTCAAGCTTTGATTGTTTTTTAAAAATCTTCAGAAGATATTACTCCTTTTTGCTCCAAGAATACTTTGTGCATAATTCTACCATGGCCCTTGGCACCCTGTACTATAATCTTTGGTTCATTTATCAGTTCCCCTCCTCCCCAGGGAAAGCCCCTGGAGGTGAAGGACTGGGTCACAGTCATAGCAGTGTTTCCAGTGCCTAGCACTGGAGTTCTTGGTGATGGTTAATGCTCAATAAGTATTTCTTGAATGAATGAATCAGTGATGTATATACCAGATGTCTTAGTGACCACTTTGACCTAAGGAGGGTAAATGACCAAGGGGACAAATCAGTCATGCACTTCAGAAATAGACTGCTGCATGGAACTCTTTTGTAATAATGAAGCCCTGACCTGCATGTGCTTACTCACCTCTCATTCACCTGTTGTCTCACCTCTTCTCTTTATATTCCTTGGGCCATATAATCAGATGATTTAGTGACTGCTTCCCCATCCCTTCCTCTCTACTGTCTGCCCACAGTCGCTACCCCATCTTTCTAAAGAGTATGGTGGAGTGTGCCATTTGAAGCCAACTTCGAGTCTGACAGCCTCAGACAGCAAATTCCAAACTCCCGCTTCATCAAAGCCAGGGTGACAGATGAGCCCCAGTGAGAATTTCAGCTCAGGGGGAGGGGAGGGAATAAATCAGCTGTCAAAATGTCAAGCCTGCTGACTTCTTAGGAGAGAAAGAGAAGATGCTTATATTACTAGACAAGAGGCCTTTGGTTTACATTTGCCAGCATTTGTACGAAATAGGGAAAAATGTCAGATGAATCTCACATGCAGGTTCCTTGTCACCTTGGTGTTTTCCTGAGTGTGAAATTAAAACTCTGGAATACTCTGGACATGGGAGCTCATTTTCAGTTTTCAATATGTCTATTTAATGAGTTAAAAAAAATAGGTAGGCAAGTAGTAAAATACAATTTTAGCTTAGATAATTAGGTTGCATACTCCTTGAGAGCAGACACTATGTCTTTATAATTCCCACGTGAATAGTACTGTATTAAATATATATGGTTTTTTAAATAACTTTTTGACTGGTATACATTCCCCTATTCACAGAGGTAAAGCCATATTACAGAAGTCAGGTAAACGTCTTATTATTTATTGGTTGCTTGACTGGAGATTTAGGGTTCCAGAAACCACACAAATCTTAATTCCACTGAATCCCCTTTGTGTACTTGGTTTAGACAGCGCTCCTGGGGAGGAGGAAGGAAAGAAGGGCTTGGGAGTCCTGATATTGCCTGTTTATTCACAGAGTCATATTACTCACAGGCATTTGTGATTGGAAATGATTTACAAAACCAATCCATGTAGGCTTCCACCAAAGGAGGATTCAGTCTGGAACTTTGTCAAAATAAATGTAAGCACCATACTACGTGTGCCTGCAATAAAGCCGTTACAACCCTATGTGTGTCTAGGGAACTCCACTGTATTTTGTGACATAGTTGAAGTATCTTCAAAATAATGAGTTTGGTTTGTCAGACTGTTTAAGTCTTTTTATTATTATTTTTAAATTTTTTACTGGAAAGCTGGCAAAGGTCATGTGCTTGACTCACTAACTCTCATCCGAAAAAGTGAAACATCTTTCAAACTGAAACTCTTAGAAAGTTAAAAAAAAAAAAAAATAGGCAGCAATTCACATGCAAATCTAGAGTCTTTCTTGCTCTGCATCAGATGCAGAGGGTCATTCTGGCCATGCTGCATAGGGCACTTTATGCGAAGGAGAAAGAAGCAGTTGGTAAATCTTGCCCATGACATAATTCTTGAATGTCTTGAGTTTGGTTGTGTATAGCATCTAAAAATTTCTGACCATAGGGAAAACTTGTAGCTCCATCAAATTGAACTATAATTTCCTCAAAGGGATTATATGTCTGTGGTAAATCTGGGTCCATTGACTGTCTCTGGATATTTTTAAAAATTTCCTAGTTTATTCCAAGTGAAAAAAATTGGGGGAAAAACAAACAAGCTGACATCCAGAAAAAAGTAATACCCAACTTTAGAGGCAAAATTGCAACAGGTTTGGTCCAGTTTCTTCCTCTCTGTGAGGATGATCAATGACTGATTCAACTTTGCTTCCTAGTGGTTTTATTTGATCCTGTGTGGTGCTTGGGAACAGCCAGGCAGGGTTCTCTGTGTAGACAACTCAAGGTAACTATTTGCTTTAAAAACATAAAAATAGAACAGCACAGGACTCAATTCTCTGTTGGAATGAATCAAAAGAAAAGAGAGAGGGAAACAAAATTCATATCAAAAGGAAAAGGAAGGCCTAGATAATATGTTGCCAAATTTGAGAAAATCTTTTTGGTTATATAAAAGACAACAATAGCCCTGATATGGAGAAAAGTGGCTAGAGAATGTCTATTACAACCTGCTTCTCAGTATTCCAGGTCTATTTCCTCATTGACAAGTGGATTTAGTGTCTGCTGAACTGAAACTGAAAAAAAAAAATAGTGTAAAGAAAACAGAAGATGAGCTCTGAGTTATATCTATATGAAAAGTTGCCGTGTGTGTAATTTTGATTTCAGATGGTGTCTAGTTTGTTTACTAGAAGATTCTTCCCCTTGGCCTATGAATGTGTTCGGGCATCCAAATCATTATTTTTTTTAAATCCATTCTCCAACCTCCCGCTCTCTAACTAATCAGTCCTTATTTCATATCTGCATTCATCCAATTCAACAAGTAATTTTTGAACATCCACTGGGGACTAGGCACTGTGATGGGTACTGGAGTTACAATGCTGAGCCAAATCAGAAACGATCCCCTCCTGCTGTAACCATGGGGGTGACAGCCCTGAATGAGAAAGACATTCATAGAGTCACACATCTCTGAGATGACTGAGCTGTTTAATGAAGAAGCACATGGGCAAAGACTACAGCATGGCCCTGCACTCACTCAGCATTTACCAAGGACTCAGTGTGTGTGTTTGTTTGTGTTTGTGTTTGTGTGAGAGAGAAAGAGAGAGAGAGGGAGGGAGGGAGGAAGAGAGAAAATTTCCTGCCCTCATGGAGCTTACATTCTTGTGAAAATTAGTACTTTCAAAAAAATTGGTAAACAAGATAAGAAGAAAGCCTGTTAGAGTAGATGGGGACTGTGTGGCTAGATGGCAGGAAGATTAAAGATAAGGCTAGAGAGGCAGAAAGAGACTGGCTAATTAGGACCTTACTGGTCATGCTAAGGCATCCAAGGTATTAAGTAGGGGGCAGGCTAGATATTTGTGCTTTGCAAAGGTTTATCTATCACAGTGTGACGATCAAAAGGGAGCCAAGCAAGAGTGGGCAGAGAGAGAAGCCAGTTGAAAGGCTATAGTAATAATCCAGATGATGGTAGCCTGGACCAGGTGGCAGCAAGGTGGCAGAAAAACAGAAGGAGAGGTGCATAGGCAGGTATATCAGAGAGTGGGTGATGGGCTAATTTTGAGAGGATATGGGTGAAGGACCACATCAGATTTCTGCCTTGAGTAACTGGATAGATGGTGAGGTTATGGAACACCGGAGCATGACTAGAGTTTCCTTTCATCAAAAAAACATTTTGAAATTGTAGTCTATATGTAACGGTCTCCACTTCCTTGCTCCCCATTTATTTTTAAGGTACCGGTGCATTATTTCTAGACACACTGCTTTTCTGCAACTGCCCTCTTCATCCTTTCCAGGATTCCTTTATCATCCAATTTGTTGGCCCTTTCACAGCCTTCAGGACCCTTGATCACTACAGTACGGCCTCACTCTCTGTCTATATTTTTCCCTTTGAAATCCTTTCTTCCCTTGACTTTAATTATGTTTAACTTCCAGGGTCCCCTCCCAACTTACAGTTCTATCTCATCTTTCCTCATTGATTGGTTCTCTTTTTTCCTTTTCTAACTTTTTTATGCTTTTTTCAATAATTGAAAATATTACCTGTCTAGCCATACATCCTACTATCTCTCCAGCTGCAATCCTGCTCCCCACCCTACATCTTACATTGCCTGCTACCTGGTAGACATTTCCCTGTGGTTACCATTTTACACTTCAAAATTCACTTGGCAAAACTAAACTCGTGTTAAGATCTTATAAAGCCACTCTGCCTCATGCTTCTATTCATTGTGCCACTGATTGCCCAGGATTTAACATCAACAATTCTTTCAATCCTCCTCCAGCTATAAACCTAATTGCACTGAGTCCTGTTGATTCTTCCTTCAAAATATCTTTTGCATCTGTGCCTTTTATTCCTCCCTATGCAAATAAGGCACCTTTATTCTCACACTTTGGTTAATATGATTGTTTGTTAACCAAGCTCCTTGCCCCAAGTCTGATGTTTTTCAAAGTGCTGTCCTTAAATCACCTGCACAAGAATTACCTGGGGAGCTTTTTAAAATATCAAGTTGTATGGCCTGCATTTAATAAGAATTTTGGGGGGTAAAGCCTGAAAATTTAACAAACATCCCAGGTAGATCTGTCATACATAAACTCTGAGAAGAAATGCTGAGATCTCTTCCTGCCTATTTTCTTCTACACAGATCTTCTTAATGGATAGTTGCAAAGCATAACCTTGATCTTGGAACTTCCCTAATCACAGTCCTTCAGCGACTCTTGCTTAACCAAGCAAATAAAGTCTCCTCCCAGGCCTGAACAGCAGATCCTCCAATATCTGGTGTCCAGATAAATTTGCAGCCTAATCTTTACTACAGCTCCCTTCTCTCACCCTGTGATACAACTGAACCATACTGCTTCCCACCCCTCAGACATAACTACCACATCCTCATGCCTGTGTCCCTTGGCCTAATGCATTTCAGACATCCAGGAAAGGCCTCTCTCCCCCTTCACTTTCACCAGTCAAACTCCTATCCACCCTCCAGTGGCCCCTCCTGGGTATAACCTTCTCTCATCCCTTTCCCCTTTCTCCTTTGCCCTTTCCAATCCGTGCCCTCCAGGATAAAATAGAAGGGACAGCTCTGGTCTTTGAACTCTTTGAGCAGGTTTTACCATTTGCCACTTCCTTATCACATAATTATACACATACATCTTTTTTCTTTTTTTTTCTTCTATTTACAAGTTTTATGAAGAGAGGAACTGTATTTTATGAAAAGGAAGATTTATGGAATAAAATAAAAGTGGACGAGTTTGGATTCCATCAAGTGCGTGTCCTTGGGCAAATCATTTAACTTCTCTGAGCTTTGCCTCTATTAGTTAAGTGGGATAGTGTCACTTATGTTATAGGATTTTGTTCCATGTAAGTCGAGGTCTCTTGCAAAACACTGAGCCATATGAGGTTTCCTGTATTCAATTATTTTCACCTACAGAAAAAATGGCAATTTTATTAGACCCAGTTGTCCTCTATATTTTAGTATACTTTTCTTTAAAATATTGTTGTGTCCCATATTTATGCTTTGCATCCACTTTATACATCAGCCCCTTGCTCATTGGGAAAAGTATATATATATACACATAAAAACAATGTTATCACTATTGGCCTGAAGAGATAGAGAGGAAAGCACTGCACCAGCACCAAGGAGGCAAACTATTAATCTACCTCAGTGCTTGCCCTTGCCTGTTCCATTTTCAAAGCAGGTGAGCAAACAGCAATTTTAACAATAAGTAAAGCAAGCTCTTTTCTAATGAGAGAGTTCTGTTAAACAAAGGTCAGCAGGGAAAGGAACAACATTCATTGTCTCTTGTTTACGGTCCATCTGGGCATCACGGAAACTTGCTCAAATTTCTCTCCTGAGCATTATGTTACCTAGAGTTTATCTAAATCACATTACACTCACCCTGGCTGGGATTCTTTATCATTAATCAGAGCAGCAATGATGTTTTCAAATGCAACTTCTAAGATAAGTACGCACATTTTGTCCCTTCATCTATATTTCTCTACCCCTGCAGTATTTATGAAAAAGCCTTTCAACCAATTAACCCAAAGGAAACTCTTACTCTGAGAAGGTCAGTGTTATGTTGGTTATAAAGGTAAATGATCTAGTAAGGAGTTGATGTTTTTATGTTTTACTTAGTGTTAACTCTAGACTTTTCAGTCCAAGGAAACCTTCTTTGTTTAATGCTCCGTTTGTAAAAATAATAATAATAATTTGTCCCAACAAGTCATTCTGTTAAAGGAGTTCCTCAAGGAGATTACAATTTACTCAGAAATCATATTGAGTTGCAGGAGTTAGGAATAAGACAAATGCCATAATAAAGGTACATAGGGCTTTGAGTATTTTAATAGACAGAGAAAGATTACAAATAGAAGCTAAGGGCAAAGCTCCAAGAAGAAACAGTATTAATAGGGTTCCAATCGCTCGCTCGCTCTCTGTCAATTATGACATTAAGCAAGTTAATTAACATCTATCTGCTTCAGTTTCTTCCTCCATAAAATGGGGCCATAATACCTGCCACCTAGAGGTTTTGTGTAAGTTACATGAAATCGTGGTGCAAAAGGGCTAGCACAGTGCGGCAGGCAGTAGCCTCTCAAGAAGTGGCACCTGTTGTTTTTGTTATTAATGTGACAATAAGCAATCATGTCAAATATTACAGAGTTCAAAGAGAAAGGGTTTTGGAGTCTGTGGTTTGGGAGTTTACTTATTCAATAGTGAAATGCAAGATCATTTGCCAAAACAAAGTAAAGCACCAAAATCAGTTTCAATGGTGTTAAAGGACTGAGAAGATGGTGAGGAAGCAAACCATTCTTTAACAAAAATTTTCCCCAAAAAGGAAAGCAAGAGTAAGGGCAGCTGCAAAGAGACAATAAGGAAGCAGGAGTAGTTTAGATATTCTTTCTTTTGACAGGCTGGCCATGGGGCCTCTTGGTAGTTGGTGAACTAGCACCTTACCTTATTTTGCAGGTTGCACACTGAATTCACACTGAATTCATCTCCCATTAGTCCTATAATTCTGTGTGGTGGGCATTATCACCCCTATTTTAAGACAGGGACACTGACGTTCAAAGGCATTGAAGGTCCTGCCCCAAGTCCCACAGCAAGTAATGGCAGAGCCAGCCTTTCTAGCCGACTCTAGTCGGTTCCTCTGACTCTAAACCCAGGGCCACACTGCCTAACTACGAACCCATCACCTGTGCCTCTGAAGCCTGCTTCACCAAGACACGGACATTTCCAGAGAGGATTTGGAGACAACAACCGTGGAGAAAAAGCTGTTCTTGATATGGTCACTGCTAACAAGACCTTAAAAATGTCCACAATGATACACATTTACTGAGCACTCTGTGGACAGCAGGCACTTTACACAACATCAGCTGAAGCTTGTGAGCCTGCAGTAAGTTCAAGGCGTTGTGCTAAGCATTTGATATGCATTCTCTCATTGATAGCTCAGAACAGCTCCAGGAATTGAGTGCTCGTATTGTTTCTATTTTACACTTGAAAAGACTGAGGCTCAGAAGGAACAGTGGACTTGTCCAAGGTAATACACCTTGTAGGCAGCAAAGTTGGGGTTCAAGACGAACCAGCCTGACTCCCAAATTTTCAAGCATTGCATTTGACACCTGCTGGCCATTTGACATATTTTCTGCCCAGATGCCAATGTGCACAGGCTCCCAGTGTGCAAGCCTGGGCTGTGAGATCCCAAAAAGGTCATGCCCAGAGCTCAAGGAAACAGCGGGAAGCACATGACTCATGCACAAAGGTCTTGCTGGCCACTGACCCAGGCAATCTGCTTTCCCATGGATTAACATCTATCTCTGCTCTCTCCTTACCCGCTAAGTAAACCCCTAATGCATGGTGCTGGCCCTCAGCCAGATGCTGACCAAGGTTTACAGATGTGATTCTAAATGGTAACTATGGAAGAATGATTCCACAGCACTCCCACCACAAGCTTCCACACTGAGAAGCAGGAAAGGAGAAAGCAGAAGTTAAGCAGAGGAGCGAAATGTCTGGTAAGAGATTTCACATTTTTTTCTTAACATATCATCAAATTGTTTTTCTATTTTTTCCTTAGTCTTATCTTTTGAATAACAAAACCAAAAAACCATTCTATTCTTCTGCCACCAATCTCTCAGATAATTCAGGCTGACAACCCATTTCAGATGAAATACAAATTATGTCTCAGTTCTCTTTACCTAATACTTTCCGTAACCCAATATATATCAGTGGCATTATAAGCTTTATTTCCTTCCCATCCCATTTTCTAGAAATCGACCTTGACCTCATCAGTGTTGTACATGAGCTGCTTTCCTATAAAGTTACCTTTCCTCTGTCTAAGTAGAATTTGGATCACAGGTCCTTCCATTTCTGTAGTTATTGTTGCTGTTTTTGTGACTATTTTAACTCAAGCAAATATAATAATTATCCTTGCTTTTCCTTAAATTATAGAAATTCAAACACTCTATTACCCTGAAATTATTATAATTTGTATTCAAAAGCAATGACCTAATAAGTTACACATTTTAAGCCTCAGTACTCGGCTAGATTTGTGAATAAATACCATAGTCAATTCTGACAGCACCCTTAATGGTGTTAAGATTTTTTTTCTTCTTTGCTAGGTAGAGCAGTTTGATGTTATCCATATTTCAAAGGTATAATAAAAGCTAAGTATTTCTTACTGGTAGTTCTTCAATAAAGATAAGCAGGAAAAAAAAAACTACCCTATGCCAAAATGTTATCTTGTCTGGATTTTTATCACTGCTTGTCAACAAACTTCCTCAAAATGATATTGAATTAATTCATATTCACAAAAGCAAATCAATTTTAATAAAACATTAAAATGCAATTCAAACTGAAACTTCACCTGAAACTTGAACTTCTAAATTGCTGTTCATCTAAAGTCAGTTATGATTTATGACAGATACATAAAATGTGAGGAGGAAAACAGATTTTCTTTATTATCCTACCTAAGTGCCATCTGGCACCATGCTAGAAAAAATAGAAAACAAACAAACAAAAATCTGGTTTGGGGCTAGTCTTGGTCTGGATGTGTTTACAAGATTAGATTGAAAAAAATTTGAAAGATGTACTACATATTAGCCAAAGTAAATTTTTAAGAATGCCTGTTGAAAACAAAATTAAAAAGCAGACACATGGGCAAGCCACTTGAATGTAAGAAATGATGGGGAATGTGCCCCAGAGACAGAAAGGGACAAAGTTTGGGGCTGAGGACAGTAATGTCACCTAGCACTGGGCATTCTCTGGTCAGCTTTAGAAATTCTTATGGTACCAGGGGGATGTTCAAATTGGTTTTCCCGAAAATAAGCCCTTGTAAGAGAATGGTAGGCAGAAAAGAGAGAGTAGATCATTGGAAGAAATCATTGAAAAAGGATGTACCAGGAGCAAATTATTTTAGCAAAAGCTATTAAAATTAATAATAGCTAACATTTATTGATTACTTATTTATGTGTCAGGTACCATGCTAAATCATCTCATCCTGATGACAAATCTATGAGTAGGTTTTCTTATCATCTCTCTTTTTCAGATAAGGAAATTGAGGCATGGAAAAGTCCAGCGACTAATCCAAAATTAGTCAGCAAGCATTAAGACTTTGATTCAATTTCAGGTGATACAATCCTGGTTCCAAAGTCTATACTTTTAGTCACCATTTCCAAGAAATTCCAACACACTATGTATTTAAAATGATAACATTAAGAAGATATGGTTCTAGGTAAATTCGAATGAACTTCTAATAAGTATTCAAACTTGAAATATTTATCAGAGTCAAACCTTGAAACTGAAGTTGGTACAAAGCACTATGCCTGTTCCTCATCCTTCGTTAGAGAAAGGAACCTCAAGTCATAGTGAGATTTACAGAGTACATAAGCATTTATATTTAAAGAAACATGTTTTTTTCTCTTATCAGGATCACCTAGAAACTTATAAGAAAATACAATTTCTTCCTTTTTTTTTTTTCTGATATAGAAAAAGTGACCTAACTGTAAATCAATTTAATTCAGTTCTTTTCAACAATCAATTATTGGGCCCTTTTCAAGAAAAAGCACTTATGCTTTTGCTTCTCCTTTTAAAAACTTGAATTCACACTACCTCTATTAAACAAGTATAATTTACATTCAGAATCATTAGCCTAGTAAGATACTAAAATTGATAAAAAGATTAGAACATGCTTCTTTGCCCTCAAGTTCCTTGCAAACTAGTATTGATTACTACTCAGAAGAAAATACTGTCTGGGTTACCGCAAGCATCTGGGTGTCATGTAAAGAACATAGGTCCATGCAAGTGACTTTATCATGGGTAGGAGTGGTCAAGAGAGGACTTCATAAGGTTGTCTAATAAATTCTTCCTCAACTATTAACAGATAAGAATGTATGACCAAGTCCAAGGGTCTTATCATTTTAACCTAGATTTCTTAAAGACAAAGCCTTCAGGCTGAAAAAAAGAGATGATGCAAATGGTGGGCTAACAGACCAGAGGAGCTGGCACATTAGAAGGGTGTCCTCACACAGTGCAGCTGAAACCCCTCCACCCCCACTACCTCCTGCTCAAGTTGGGAGGTTACAAGAACAATGAGAGTCAAAAGAAAGAATATACAAAACGTTTTATTATTTTTCAGAAATAAAACTGCTCTTCACCATCTACAACCCTTCCCTTAGCAAAGGGTCTTCTCCCCTGGTCCATCAACTCTCAATGTGCAAGCAAAGGATAAGGTTTAATCTAAGGGAATCATACAGTGTTAAGAGCATGAACTTTTATATCTGGATTTGACCTCTGCTCTTCCATTACTGACTGTGTCTTCTTAGGCAAGTCACTTCAAGTCACTTCCATCTATAAAGTGGATTCTCATAATACTGATCTTGTAGGGCTTGGGGAGGTTTGAATAAGATAACACATATATAATATGTGCTGGTATGATAAGTGTGGCTATAAATGTTCACAAAGCCCTGTGCCAACATTACATTTAATGATGTATAACAGTCTCCAGTGTATTGTGATTGTGGGGTGTGTATGTGTGTGTATTTTTGTTTACTCAGATATATTGTAAGTCTCTTGTTCTTAATACTAACTCCATCCAAAAAAATATGGTCTCTAATATCAAGCAGTTTGCAATTAAGTAATGAAAACAGCACAAGCAGTAATATACTAAAAAGTAGAATTGCTAAATCTCACCCTAGACCCATGAAGTGTTTTAGGACTGCCAAGAAGAAGAAGGCTAATTTTGACTATGCATTTGGAATGGCTATGGTATGGAATACCATAGGGGAGTGAGTATTTGACCTGTGGCTTAAAACAGGGGGTGAAGAAAGAATTAAAAGTGAAAAGGAGGAAACAGATGTCCTAAAATTTACAAAGGTAAAAGAGACACAACTTGGTGATTCATGGGACATGGGGTGTAAATAAGAGAGAGAAAAAGTGACAGATAACCAGAATTTTTAAGCCCAGGAAACTGGGAAGACAGTGTTGGTCAGTTTCATGGGGGATCACAGGGAAAGAATGGAACTGATGGAAGAGGATGAGGCTGGGTTTGGAACATGTTGAGTTTGAGGTGGAGGGACGACATCCAGATAAGGAAGCCTCCCTGTGAGGTAAATTGCTACTCAGGAGAGGGATGCAGATTTCAGAGCCATTTTCATGACTTCATTTACACTTAGGCACAATTAAAGGAAATTTGGGGGGCATGGAAAAAAAACCAAGAGAACATAGAATCACAGAAATCCAAGGAAGAGAAGACGTCACAGAGGCAGTGGGGATCAGGAGTGTCGCCCTGCAGAGAGCCTGGAGGGGGATGAAGACGGAGGGACTTTGTTGGACATGTGGTGCCCTCAAAGTTATTCAGGACTGGCCTGGATCAGAACTATAGAGAAGGCAAACTAGGAGGAAAGACAATGCATGGAATCATAACTTGAGGGACAAGGGAAGGTGTTTGATTAAGATAACAGAAGGCTGAGCACATTTGCACACTGATGAGAAGGAGCAGTAAAATGGATTAAAGTTGAAGAATATATAAAGATTAATTAATATTTCAAGACCCCAGAGCCATGGTTATCTACCATTTCTGAGCACTAGACTCAACTGGGACCCTTAAAATACTAATGTCTAGTCTTGATGTGCAGAGATTCTGATTAAATTGCTTCAGGTAGGGCGGGAACCTCTATTATTTATTAGTTCTCCCAGGTGATTTTAATATGTATTCAAGTAAGAGAGCCACTGACTTAGAAGAACTGGGCATTGGATTAAGGCCATAATAGAGGGTCCCTTTGGATGACACAGGCACTCTTCTTCCTCTAAAATGGAAGTAGGGTAACTTTGGAATGGGGAGTAGGGAAAGGGTGAATTAAGAGCAGAAACATTTTGAAGGAAGAACGTTCAAAGAACCCATAATGGATGATTTCAGTTTAAGAAAGTAGAAGGTGAGATGCTTCAAGTAAGCAGGCAGGAGTGACATTGAGTCATGAAAAAAATTTAAATGTCCTGAACAACTACTAGGATTCCACCAGGAATAAATAAGGTAATTGTCCATTTACTGCTTAATTCTCTCTACTCTTATTTGTTGGCCAATCCCTGACATAGAAAAGGCATTACTGTCTTTCTTGTTCCTCCCCAGAAAAAGAGAAGAAGAAGAAAATTTATAAACAGGGGGAACTGAGAAGAACAGAAAAGGTCTAGAGCCTCAGGGAAGACTTTAAGCAGGAGTAGCAAGAGGGAGAAAATCTAAGCCGCAGGCTCAGATCTCTGTGAAATCACTTAGATCTTGTCCACGAAGGCTTCTTGGGATCACCTTGGGCAATTCCTCCCATTTAAATGATGAGTAAACTGAGGTGCAGAGAGATTCTGTGATTCAACCAGATCAAACAGCAAGTTAGCACCACCAAGGCACCTCGAGATAAAGTCTGATACCCACACCAGCGCCTGCCGCTCCTGTGTATACTCAGCCTCATGACCTCTGTGGTTGAAGTTCCCAGTAAACAAAACGGCAGTAGCTCTTCTGGGAGGATTAATAAGAAATCCATAAATTGTTTTTAGCTCGTTGCAAGAGAGAAAAAATGTTCAATTTCTTCTTTATTGCTATTATTATGTGAACCAGATTGAATTGCTGCGTCTCTTAAGAGTTTCTTATGACTAGTGTGAAGTTTCCCATTTTAACCCAAGCCAATTTTAAATTGCCTATGGAATATACAGATAACTATAATAATTCAGTTGCCACACACAGTACACTGTTTGAAATACAACCAAAGAGAAAGAGGAAAACTTGCAAGCACAGAGAGGTAGCAAGATAGAGCCTGCAAGACTGTAAAAAGACGTGTTCCAGGTAACGAAGAAGGGGCAGTGCATGCTGACAGGATCAGTGTGTCTCCTGCGCTGTGTGGCCACAGTTCATGGACCATAGCTTTAACCCCCTGGGTCTGCATGTTTCATCTGTAAAGCCAGATGAATGAGCTAGATTATCTCTCAGGCCCTTTCCATTTCTAACCACCTGTATTTTAATTTTTGCCATCATGCTCCACAAAGGCGTCCTGAAATAGTTTAGAACAAACTACATAGAATATTGCATGGATCATATTTCCAGGTCTTTTAAAATTATAAATAAATTTATGTCTCAACTTCGTTTCTTACCTGGAAAGTAGAGGAGTGCCTGAGTCAACAGTCTCCCCTTTAGCCCTGCACTTCAATGGCCCCTTCACTTCCTTTGGTTAGTTGCACCAGGCACTAGGCTAGTTGCTATTTACCTTACATGGTTGAATGCTCTGTTCCCTCACCCCACACAGCCAGGGAGGGCATGGAACAATGACTACTCTGTCTTGGTACAAAGGCCTCTGGGCATCATTCTCTCTTCTTTTTTTTTTTCTTTTTTTTTTTTAATCCCATTCAAGCATACAGTACACTCTTGGGTCATCTCAGGAGCCCTGTGGACAGGCCAGAAAGACCCGAGAGTGTGCAACAAAGCAGAGAGTGACGTGACAGAGTGGCATGCACTAGAGGTAAGCCAGAGTATCCCAGAGAACTGTGTTTGTTTTGCATTCATCCTCTTGAATTGGTCTAGGAATTGGTGATGATTGCTATCCAGAAAGAGGCTACAATTAAACAGAAAGGTTTTGGTTTAGATGAATTGGAAAATGGCTGGAAGATGGAAAATTAGAGAACGCAATGTTACCTGCCTCTGGAAGAGAAGATGATCACTCATGGGAAAGCTTTCTTTCATAGGGAAGTGATTTCCCTTCTCTCAGTTGGATTTGGGGCTGTTTCTTGATTCTAGTGTATACGAGAAATATTTTTTAAAATGGTGTGGTGTCAGTTCATAAGCTGCAGGTTTCAATTCTAATATATTAGAATTGTGTGTTTTTTCTCAGTCTTTCAAATTCTCAATTATGTTACTGTCAGAATTTTCTTCTGTTTGATCAATTTTCTGAAAGAAGCTCTGTCTAGACATGTGAACAGACTTACTAACTTGGAGAATAGATACAAACATCTAAATTACTACAGGAAAAAGATCTTAACTGATTGTTGTATGCAACAAGTCTTTGATCTTTACTCATATTAATTATCCAAGTATGTGTTTAGATCTCTAATTGGTTTTGCATATGTAGAAATTGTCTCACACAAACATATTTAACAACAGTGTTATTTTACAGGATTTTTTTTCTCTGCAAATTAGATCACAGTATTTTTAGTGATGGGAAAATATATACAAATTCAAACTGACAGCAATTCACGGATCCCTAATATTCCAATATGCTCTGGTATATGTCACTCGCTTTGTAAAATGATTATTAATACCCTGACTGCAAAGTTGCTTAAGAAACATTTCATTTAAAATTAGCCATAGTTTTCTTCTTTTAGATTATACAGATGCATTGTTAAGATCATTTTGTTTCCCTGTATTATTTTCCCTGTTTAAAAAAAGAATTTTATATATATATATATATATATATATATATATATATATATATATATACACACACACACACACATACACAGAGACAGACAGACAGAGACGGCGAGGTGGAGAGAGAAAAATGAATATATACTGAAACAAAAAACAAAAACCAAAAAGCTTGAAAGAAAGGAAGAGGGAAGGAAGGATAGAGGAAAGACAGGAAAGAGGAAAGACAGGAAAGGAAGGAAAGAGGGAGGGAGGGAAGAAAGAAAAAAAAAGACAAGAGAAGAAAAGATAAGAAAATATTTGGCAAGTAATTAGTCAGTTCATTTGATTATCTCACATCACCGAACAGAATGCTTCAAGTCTTTCCAAAACCTTTGTATCATTTGGTTCAAATGTTCTCCTCTGAGGGGTGAATTTATTGGCAACAACTGAGGGTGCTGAGATAAGTCAGGGTGGGAACCCGAGTAATTGCCAACCAGTCAGGAGACCTTTGTCTGAGAACTTGAGGTGAATAGGAAACACTGACAGTCAGAGGGACAGAGACTTCTATTTGGAGGACATTTCTCCCAAGAACAAATGATTCATAATTAAACTGAAGATAACCCCCAGCAAAGTGATTGCTATCCTAACTTTACTCCTAGGATTCTTCGTCAAAGCAAGAGATTGCTGCTGTGGGCAAACAGGCTACACTGAGCCACACAACAGAATTCACTCAATCAACTAGCCGTCAGTCAATCAATAAAATCAAGATATTTCAGACCCAAAACCCGAGTTTTCTTCCCCTAAATGTACTGAGATAATTGGTTTTACTGCTCTTCAAAGCACATTAAGCTTCAGTGACATAATAAAGACTTTAAGCATTAGCTAACATATTTGAGAACTACAAGTGAGGCATGTGCTAAGTGATTTCTATCTTGTCTTTTAATAGAATCTTTGAAATTACTCTCTGAAGTAAGTGCTATTTTTATCCCCAGATGAGGACACTGCGACTTGACTGAAGTTCTTTGCCCAAGATAACACATCTGGTAAATAAAAGAACCAGGATGCAAACCAACACTGCAACCATGCCACCACCCACTACACTATTCCACCTCCTTACAAACAACATTGCCTCATTCTCCAGATGTCCCAGGACACTCAGAAGCCCACAACAGAATAGTAGCTCTCTGAAGATAACAGCCCTCAATATTGGGGTCTGAATTCCCAAACAGTGTCAAGGATAGCACTAGGCACACAGTAGGTACTTGAAAAATATCTATTGAATTGAATTCACAAATGAAAACTCTTTATTCTAATGCCTTTTCTTCTCACTGCTATGAAATTGAGTCTGAATTTAGAAAATTTTAGTCATAATGATAATGTTATTTGAACAGGAACAAGATGGCATTATGAATAATAGATTTCAA
The DNA here is from genome assembly GCF_036321535.1 of Camelus dromedarius. Classification (NCBI taxonomy): domain Eukaryota; kingdom Metazoa; phylum Chordata; class Mammalia; order Artiodactyla; family Camelidae; genus Camelus; species Camelus dromedarius. The sequence continues at coordinate 47,145,967 of NC_087437.1, forward strand.
TCTATTACGCACAGAGCTACAGCCACAGTTTAACAGGATAATGCAAGGATTATTATAAAATCTTAGGCGATTACTATAAATGGCACATGATCCCCTTTGCTATCAATAAACACAGAACAGTGCTGAGAACTAGGCTTTCCTGTTTATTTGTTTATATGTGAAAGCTCTGCAGAGTTGTACAACTGCACTAGAGGCGGGACAGCCAGCTTCTGGTCTTGGTCCCAAAACTAAATGGCTCTAAGACTCTCAGCAAAAGACCAACCCATTCAGGTCTAAATCTCTTCATGGGTAAAAGTAGAGGAGGATCAGATTAGACGATTTATAAGGTTCTTTCCACTCTAAAATGCCATCATTCTGTAATATTGCTGCATTAGATTCTAGTGTTAGCATAGCTGGAAATTCCCACTGTGTAGTTCTTCACATTTTTTAAAATGCTCTGTCATAAGCTCCAAAAGGCACTTTATGGCAAAACTCAGTAGGGAAACAAATACAGCAGCCTTTCAGCCACTGAGCTGGGATGCATATAGTGTGTATGTAAGGGAGAGGAAATTCAGTTATATGCTTTGGTATGGTCAAGGTCAAATCTAAAATAATATCACCAAGACTTACTGTACTTAGAGTTAGTGACAGCTCATATGTAAACAGAGTTTCTAGTAACATTATACATAGCCAATGTTATAGAGAGATACCTGGGAAGTACCAGTGCTGGCTTTTATGCCTACCTCTCTGAAAGCTATCTGTTGTCTCAGCTAACAAATGTTACCATTCTGGATCTGGGTTTCTCCATGTGGAAGAAGAGAGAGCTGGATTAGATATGCTGCCTAGCTCCAAAACAAGGAATATTATTGTGACAGTAAAAATATGTTTTGGTTACGGTAATCTCTTGCAGCCTTCTATGGGAAGTGGTTCCTGATAAGTGGAGGCTCTGTTGTCAGCTGAGGAGATGACAGCCGTGACCACCAGGTTTGGCACAGCTAGATGAGGACTAAACTACTCTGAATAATTAAGGGAAAGAGATTGAGAAGCCCCAGAAAGAGGATTCTGGGAAAGGAATCAGGAATCAGTAAAGCTAAGTGCTTGCACTGAAAGAGGGGGAATGGGGATGGAGAATGCCAAGAAATGTAAGGCTAAGGAAAGAGATCTGGAGGAAAATGTTGGGCTTTATAAACCCTCTCTTTTGCCTCCAGTTCTAAGCTCTCAACAAAGTGTACACTCTTCAATAATGCTTTGGTGCAAATGAATTCTATATTCTGAAGGTAAAAATGACCAAATCCATCTTCAGAGGCTGTGTAGAGGAATGGTTCACACATGGGTTAAAATGCATTCCAAGGAAATGTACTATAACAGATAAATCTCAATTTGCAATATTGATAGTGCCATAGAATGAAAGACCCCCTTCAACTGAGATGTAGCCAGACCACAGCTAGGTTCAGTTCCAGATGTGACACTTCAGCAGGGGTCTCAAATTCAAACACTTTTAGTGGCCAAGGGCAGCGAGGCCCGGATTAATAGGCATTGATGAAGGCTTGGAGCTGGAGAATGCCTGCATTGTGGAAAGGCTTTCACATTTCTTTTCCTTTTTCTTTTTTATTTAAAAACAAAACAAATAAAAAAGGCATCATGCCAAACAAAACACATCTGTGGGCCAGAACCAGACAGCTTGCAGTCTCTGAAACAGTCATTATCAAATCAAAGGACATTCAGAGGAGAGTGGTCAGGAAATGAAATAACTCACGGTCAGGCAGTATGTGAAACAATTGAGTAAACCAGATTCTTTAACTTGAAAAAGAGTAGCCCTTGGGGAACCTAATGATTGTCTTCAAAGTATTCAAATGCTGTTATATAAAGAAAGAGTTAGAGATGTTTTATCTTCCCTTAAATTGCAGAACCAGAAAATAAGGGGCAGCCATTAAGGATTAAATGAGTTAATACTTGTAAAGCACTCAGAACAGTGCACAGAGTTAGCACTGCAGAAATATCTATTATATTAAGGTTTGGTATTCAGAGTTGTTCAAGGTTTAAAAGAGTTCTGTTATGGGTGATGGGAGGGCACCTCACAGGGGTGCTTGGGGGACCATATTCTGAGGGATACAAAGCCCACACATTCTTAGAGAAAAGTGTCCCTACCTGGATGATTTTCTAGGGTAACTTGTAAACTTGGGTCCCATTAAACGTGCATAAAATATGTAAGGTGAAAGACATTTCTCCTCTACTGATTGGTCTTGCATCACATCTTACTTCTCAGATAAGACTCATCCCGGCTCTAAGATGGTAACCAACAGAAGTTGTAAATTAAGTCCCCATGAAAAATGAAGTATGGGGGAGTTATAGTCAATCCTAGAAAGTAGGGGTGGTCTCAGTGGAAGCGTGGGGACTTAGGAAAGTAACTGCCAGAGTACCCCCAGAGTCCTCCAACTAAGGAGTAACTGGCGTGGGCATAGTGATGAAGACCATCAGAACTTAGCATCTGCAAATCTCTCAGAGCCGCCTTGATAACATTTTGTCTGAACAAGTAGATGTGGACATTTTGATGTTGGATCGTTCAAAACAGAAATCCATGTCTCAAAACTCCAAAATTATGGAAACTAAGAGTCACAACAAGAAGACCAAGAAGATGACTGCAAAGTACTGGTAAAACATTGAAATTCTGATGACAATGGGCACCATGTGTCATAGAAGGATAATGACAATATAAGGACAACAGTAACCCGAACCAACTCTGACTTATGAAACTTAGTACTAATGTAGCTATGAATATTGAAGTGCTGAGAACACTGACTATAATCAAGATGGAAAAACTGGATCCAACTAATAATTGCTGCACTGTTGCTTTGTGTAAAGTGAAGCAGCTAGAGAAGTAAAAACCTGGGAAAGAAGATTTATGAAGCACCCACTTTGCATCAGGTACAGTGCCAGATGCTTTACACAAGCTATTTCATCTAATCCTCACATAAACCTTGAGAAAAAGATATTTGTGCCCATGTTATAACACAAGAAAATTAGAGCTCAATTTAGTAAACTTGCCCAACTCTCATATACTTTTGATGGATTACAAATCGATAAAAAATTACTTTGGAGAGTAATTCAGCAGAATCTATCAAAAATTTTAAGGAGCAAAATTATTGCTTCAGCAATTCCATTTATAGCCATTTATTCCTCAGGAAGACCTCCACAAGTGTGGGGGGATATTATGTACAATTGTCTCCACTGCAGTATTATTTGTAATATTGAAAATTTGCAGACAACCTAAAGGTCCTTCAGTAAAATAACAATGTATCTATATTCTAGAATACCTTGACTCCAATAAAAATATTGAAATAGATGAAGTGAAAAATAAAAAATATGGTATGTAGCAAATCAACTTTTTATTGATAAAGTGTATCTACATCTGTATGTATGTAATAAAAGGCCTGGACTAACATCTGCCAAGTGGTTGATAGTAGTTACATCTAGAGAATGAAAGTGAGGAGCTGGGATGACGAGATCATGTACTACTTCCTGCTCTTCTGTATTATTTAACTATTTTAAGTAAATATGTGCTGTTCCGTTCAAGAAAGATTAAAAGTCATAATGAAGGCAAAAATCATACAAGCAGCCACTGGCAATCAAGATTCAGCACAGTGCTTCCTCCAGAATCTACTTCTAAGTTTTACAGTGTGGCAGTCCTCTCCTGAAATGTGTTTATCTAAGGCAGAAAATGATACAAAGCAGAATTACCTGAGAGAGAAGGCAAAAATTTTCCAAGGAAAATCAATTAAAGCATGGACAGAGGCCATGGTAGCAACCATAAACATATCTTCCTGCCAAAAAAATAAACACACACTTCTAGACATGAAGATTTACACAAAACGGTGCTGTGTCATATAGTTTGTTTTCCCAAGAGTGCAGTTCTTTCCAGCAGTTCCAACTATTAAATTACCCTGACAGGCTTGGTCAGGTACACACAGCTATTGATTACACCACTTCCACATACACTTTATCAAAGTATTTATATCTCCAAATGTAAGCAGTTAGCATCTGCTCTGGCTTTTCTCAGATAGTGTCATGCTGAAAATCGGGATTCTCGTAAATCACATCATCACAGTATAAATCCCATGGTTGGCAGAATTTTGATTTTTAGAAGTACTACAATGTTTAACAACACTGAAGATTGTAATTGTTAGTGAGGGATAGAACCCTGAAACAGGCAACCAAGACAGAGAAGAACATGATTATAAGAAAATAAAAAATACTCCCAAAGTTCCAAGAATATTGAGAGTGGATAAATTAAACAAAATGATAATGAATTATCCCTTTAGAGCAGGGCAGACTCTCACTGACAGGGACGACCATAAGAATAAATTGAAGTATCCAAAGATGGTTGAACTAGCTGCCCTTTAGGGTCTTTCCTTCCCTTAGGTCCATGTCCCCTAAAACATCCATATAATAATGCAGGGAGTCTTTCTTGGGTGAGGATGCTTGGGTGAGGATATTTCAGCAAAAATTATTTTACTGAAGATACACTTACAATTCAAACTTTGCAAAAAGTCATGAAGCAGCTTTGTGCTTTAAAATGTGTATTCATATTCTACAGATTAACCACCACCTAATGGCTCCAAAGGAACAATTACAACAAAACACACTGGTGTTAGAATAATTGAGACGCATTCATTTAAAGATAAACTTCCTACTTCTTGTAGCTCTAGGTGATGAGGATGCATAATAATGCATAATCATATGAATTAACAAGATGCTTTCAAACCTTTCAGCACTTAACAAAGTAGTTAAATCATTTCCTAACCAACACATGCTGACTCTATCAAAGGTGCCTTTGGGATATCACCATTCTGGGTTCTCTTAGTCCCATCTTTACCCTTGCCAATATTTGACCAGAGGCAAAAAGGTCAGTGTAAGTAATTAGAGCTCCTGAGTGTGCATATATGTAAGTGTATATATATAAATACATTATATATAATATATGTAATATGTCTAAGTACCTCACTTAAGAAAGATATCATTTACTAGTCAATATCATCTGTTTGAAACCTACATGAGACCAAGGAAATAAAGGGAAAAAGTCCTGAGCAAGCAATAGAAATGTCAAAAGTAAAGATTAAGTAGACCACATAAATAATACATCTAGTGGTTTATGGAAGATATTCAATAAATAATCACTATATTATTATCATCATTATTGCCTCCACATGGCTATACAAAGGACCTGAAATCACTTATCCTAGAAAACTTACTTAGATTTAAAGCAGCTAAGAAGCAATCTACTGAAATGAAGGATGCATTTTGTTACAGCCAGGTCTACTTACAATAGCAAAGAGCTACAGTTAGCATTCTGACAATAAGGGAGAAAATATAGAGAAAATTATAAAAGGCAGGTATAATTCGAAAGAAAGAGTAGTGTAAGGCCATTTGCACCAGGAAAAATGGTTTAGAATACCTGAACGCCAGGGAGAATATGATTTGATCTTTGCAAAGCACACACTTCACGTTCTTAATGGCAACATCATGTTAAGAACAGCAGTTGTGGAGTTAGACAGATGTGAGTTCAAATCCCAACTTTATCTCCTTGTGGTTTTGTGATCTTGGCTAAGTTATTTAACCATTCTGATCCTCATTTTACTTCTCTCTTAAATAAGGATTGTATTGTATCTCTTCCATCACAGAAGTAGGTCTAAATGAAATGTTAAATGTAAAAGGCTAACACAGAGACCACCATATGGAACCCACTTATTAAATAGTTGCTATATTATTATTACTATGCTTTACTTAAAACATGGAAACATATAATGCATTTTAAAAGATCTCTTTAACTAGTTCAATGCTATAAAGTAATTTTATCACTTAAGGGGGTAATTTTCAGTTACCTAGAAAATTAACATATGGAAAGTCTAATTCCCACATGTTCCTGCCATGAATATAAAGACTTGGTTTATAATGTAATATATAATCAGACACAGATAGATATGAAGATATGTAATCAAAAGGCAGAAAAAAGAATAGTGTCTTTTTCTCCCCTTTATCTGGGTCAAAGCAAGTTTGCAAATGTTTCAGAGTTAAAAGACGAATAATTGTTGAAACTAGAATAGTCACTACACTTCTGTAAGTGTAACTATACTGGCTTGGAAGTGTATTTCTGCTATTTTTTTCATGACACTTCTCTGTTTATCCATTTAAAATCACAGACAAAATGCAAATCCCTCCAAGTATACACTTATAAATGCCAGTGATATCTCAAGCATCCAGTATGAGAGGATGGAATTCCTTCTTGAAAGAGTACAAAACCTTCTGATGACATTCATGCTATGATCACAGGAATATTCACTCAGTTTAACAGTCAGTATTTCACAGCTCTTAAAAGAAGTGATTAAAAAAAAAAAAGGCAGAGGGAGAAGTACAGTATAAGCAGTGCCTCCCCAGTGCTTGAAAGACACTCAAGGAGTACCCATTGAACTAATAAATATTTATCCTAACTGGAGTATTCAGTGAAATCTTTAAGATGATAGGTTGAGTGATAGATAGGTAGATGAAATTAGGACTTGGTTCAAAAGAATTGAGTCTCTATATTATACAGAACTCAGGATTTAAATGGCAGAAACAAACATATCTAAGCAAATATGAAATATACTGGCTTCTTAAGTAAAAATGTCAAGAGTTGCCCAGCCTTGGCATCGGTAGATCCAGCTGCTCCAAAATATCCTCTATTTCTTGGCTCCTTTTCTTTTGGACTGACTACATCTTCCAGAAGTCTTTCTCCATGTATTAAGAGTAGGCAGCCACCATCAGTTTCAGACTTACATAGACTTTGCCCTCAGAAAGACAGAGAGGATCTCTCTTCAAACATCCAAATAATTATCCCAAAAGGAATTCAAGGGCCCCTGCTTGGATTAAATTGGCCCTGCATTGATCACAATGACCAATTATAGTGGTTAGAAAGATAGGGCATTTTTTTGCCACCTTGGCTCATGTGACTGCATCTGTGTGGGGAAGGAGAGGAGTGCTCTTCTCTCTAGAATCCTGTGATGAGAGAAAGGAGCAATTTCCCAAAGAATAGGATGTCAAGGAAACAAAATAATAGACGTCAACTATCGTTCCCTACTGTAATTATTTTTATATCTTCTGTATGTTCTCTCCTTGAGCCTCCAAAATACTGTAGTCAGTTGTTACATGCCCCAGACCGCCTCAGGACCTATGTTTTCTCAGGGTAGGGAATGTGTTTTCCTCACCACGTGGAACACTGAACATTGTAAGCACTCTTTAATTTAAGGGGATAACATATATAAAAACACTTTGTAAGTGGTAAAGAATTCTACCAATGTAAATATTTAGGGGGATGGGATACATTTAATTGTCTTTGACCTTCTGAGAGAGTTGAAGACATCAGAACTTCTACCTCAAAATTCAGTCATCCTGAGCAATCATGCAGGACTGATTCTGCCAATGGTTTTTGTATCTATGCTTCCTTCAACTCATATCTTTTTATTGCTTGCCTTTTTTCCTGATCTATATCATAAAGGGGCTGAAAAATGAAATAATCATGTTACTACCCAGAAGTATAACTCTCACAGTACACTGTTCCCGTTCCTGACATTGAGCAAGATACCTAGAATGCAGCCACATGTGCTTTCCTTTTTGTTAGTTATCACATTTAATCTGGTCTGCACAGGCTCTTTCTTCTATAAATGATGGTTTCTCTTAATACACAGAATGAGTTAGTTTGTGGCTAATACTCCCAGTATATTTTCAGCACCTTGCAAGTCATCACTAACTTGAAAGTTCTGCCTATCAGAACTTCTAAGCTTCTCTCTTAAGGTTTTCTGGTTTTCATGTATTTAAAATTATGTTAGAGAAACAAATTATAACTCTCTAAAGGAGGACCATGCATTACACATTATTTTTAAATCATTCACCATGCCCTGCTACGAAAAAAAAAAAAGAAGCAGCTCGTAAGAGTGGATTTTTATTTAGCTTGAGAAAGGAAAAGTGAGTGGAGAAAATGTGGAAATGCTTCATTAACGATAAAACTAGAAAATCAAGTCTTATTAAAATTAACACTGTAGCAACAGAAGCTCATTGTAATTAAAATATTTCAAAGTTCTTTCTGGACTGAGATCAATAATGATGCCTTTTGCCTTTGCTAAAAGTTTCCTTTGTTCATAAATCAGCATAATAAAGGCTTTACCCCTTAGTTCCTGTCCACTTCATTATCAACAGCCATTGTGGAGGGGGAAAAAAGGCTGAACACTTGATCCTGAAGCAAAGAGTAAATGGAAAGAGAGCAAAAAGCATTAGCAAAAACCTCCTCACAAAGAAACGCTGTCAAGAGAAATATGAAATGTGGCAGTTTTCTTTTTTATAAAAAGAGGAGGAAATAAGTAATCAAATCCATGGACTTTACCAAGAACAAAACGGGCTTTGACCAAAAAGATATACTACCTTACATTACAAGTTACATAAAAGTTTTTACCTGTATCACCTTATAGAGTGTAATCATTCAACAAATTTATGAAGTGGATATTATATTTTTATCAGATTGGGAAGCTGAAATTCAGACTTCAAGTGTTTTTCCCAAGAGAGAAAGCTAGTCATCTTCTGACTTAAACATTTTGTGCTTTTTCCATTACACCATGTCTCCCCTGTTGCCCTCCACAAATGAACCACATACTTTTAAAACACTGAGGCCTTATGTGCCTCTTGAATACAATCTCAAATTTATTACACTTCCATTCTTTCTATTTTTTTAGTTGCCCCATGTATATACATGTATATATATAGGGTATAGTTTTATTCCTCAAGTATTTTTTTCTATAACTCTCCTTTTGACTAGCATCATCTAAAATATAGATGACATCTAATAATTTAGATAATGTGATTGGAATAAGACATAAATTATGGTTATAAAATAAAATAACCCCAGTTTTTTCTTATGATAGATGCTTTAGAGTATTATATAAGAAGAACTGGAAAAGCGTGTTATGCAGTAAAATGTGTCAGCATTGCCTACAATCAAATAATTTAGATCTAACACAAGCTTTATCATCAATTTGCAGCATAGATGAGAAATAAGGGCAGAAGGAAAAGTCAATGTAAATGTGCAAGCATGAAATGAGACCTCAATGAGCTTGCATCCTAATTATAGAGACAAGGAAGATCCACTTAAAACATTGATTATGTCTCTCCATGCAAGTTCACCTAACTAGGGAGGAAATGGCCTCAAAGTTCCATTACTTCAGTCATCTTTATGATACAGGTTAATCTGAACCCCTCAATTCAGTACATTGGACAGCATCTTGGCTTTAAAAAAGAGAGCCATCTACTGGCCGTGAACCTGAGCAGTCTTGGTACAGTACTGCTTGGAGTTTCAAATCTTCGGATTCTAAAATTAAGAAGAAAAACAAAATTCTTTGTGATGCTCTTTTTTTTTTTGGACATTTTTTTATCATCATAGTGAGATCTATGGATATTCATTTTAGTTCCCTTAAGCAGGACAAGCCAGTTCATGCAGCTTTGGACAAAGGTAACTGACTAGAGCTCAACAGTTCTCTTCTCTTGGGCTCTAGTCAGTTCTATATAATCCTGCCACAGTAATTACTTTGCAGATAAAGAGAACATAAAATATGGCTAAGCTTTTAAGATTACCAGAGTTTCAAATGCTTTCAAGTTTCGCTGGAAATGCTTTGAAGTTCCAATTCTAATGCTGATGTATCTTTCCAAGCAACCTCTAATAATGTGTTAAGTAAATATTCAGTGATGGAATATTGAAGGAATATTTGTAAGTGAGGTGAATTGTATGGATGTGTGAATCTACATTTTCCTGTAGATATAATTTCATAGCCTAATTGAGTCAGTTAAATGAGCAAGTGATATGATTCCACCTGAAATTCTCTTTCCTCTGTACAAAATTATTTCCCTTTTTTAAAGGTGTAATTAAAAATAAATCATGTGCTCTGATCCAACTACCGTTCTTTAGCATGTATTCCATGCAGCTAATCCTAGAAAATGTCTTGTTGCTTGAAGAAACAATCATTGTAGCATTCAAAATGGTAAAATTTTCACCATCACTCATAAAAGTTAATTCTTACATTTGTACATCAATTTATACAGTGGAAAACAAATCAGAGAGGGATAAACCTAAGATAGTAAGTTAGTTTCTAGAGTAGATAGTTGTACTTAAGCATTTTGAAGAAAGATTGTCTAATAATGTTCTAATGATCATCTAATAATGATCTCTTGCTATTGGTATTCTTCAGGAATACCTTGTTTTGAAAGCATACATAAATTAACCACTTCTGTACTTAAGACATTATCTCAGTGGATTCTCACAATGACCATTTAAAATAGATAAGGTGGGAATCACTTACCCCATTTTAAGGATGAACAAACTGAGGCTCAGAGAAATCAGTTAACTTTTCAAAGTCACGTAACTAGTGTGTGCTAGAACTGGATCTTAAGCCCAGTTCCACAGATTCAAGCCCTATTCTACACCACTATTCCTCATGTTCCTATGAACACACATTATCAGACACACCTTCTCCATGAAAGTAGGAAATAATCCACTTGCCTCTCTTCACATGTGTTCACATATTCTGCAGTGTATCTCCACTTTATTTTCCTGTGCTGAAGTGAAGACAGGGATAGGCAGGTGGACAGGTAGACATAATGTGCTTTCTGGAATGGTATTTAATCATTTGCTTAAACTTGTTCTAGCCAATAACCCTTAATTTCTGAACTTTAAAATTGCTATGTGTGTGAACAATAATAATAGCAATTGATAGTAATATATTATTTCACTTGCAATCTTTGCTCTAAAATGCTGTCAACACATATCAATTTGAGGAATAATCTCCCCATCCCAGCCTTGCCCCCACCGCATTACCTTTGATATTGTGAAACTCTGAACTTGCCATTCCTTTTTCAAAACCTCCCAATGGTTCCCTAGTTTCCTCAGGATAAAGAATACATTTCTTAGGCTGACCTTCCAAGCCATCCATGAACTAATCATCCTTTCCTTTCCAAACTCCTTCTCCAACACTTGCCTTTCTTTTTCCAGTTAAAATGAATAACTTTGCAGTTATCCAGGATAGTCCATATCATTTTACTTCACCACATTTCTGACTATAATCTCCCTTCTTTTCTAAACTCTACTCTTTCTTCAAAAACTCTACTCTTTTCTATCAAAAACTCTACTCTTTCTTCAAAGCCAGTTCAAGCGTCTGTCTGTAAGATTCCTCGAGCATCTTTCTGCTCCTCCACAAAGCCGGGTTGATGATTCTCTCCTTTGTCCACATCTAGATTAGAGTTAACTATTAGATTCTACGTTGGCACCTATCACAGGATTTTGTAATCAGTTGTTTGAGTGTATCTTTCTATGTTTTATCTTATTGCCCCTGTTCCTAGCACAATACATTGCAATATATAGCAGGTGCTTGATAAATGTTTACCAAATAATTAGTGAAAGCATGAACAGCCATTTAAGAAATACCCATTAAGAAATGGGTATTCTAAAGAAACATATGAGTAGCTAAGAAACAGAAATTCGTGATTTTTTCAAGGCACTACCACCTGAAGACCAAATGTTATTCTTACACTCTATTCTATCTAATATTAATGTAAGATTACCAAGTATCTCCAACATATGAGATCACAATCATCTCATGAGAATGAAAAAGGAGATTTATTCATCTTATGCAAAATTCTAGTGCTGTCTCTTCTGCCCTTGAGCAAGACTTGTAATCTTTTGCATTTTGGTTGTTGGAATACTTTTATCACCCCTCTTCAGTTTTGTATCTTTAAAAGTAAAATAGCAAGATGAAACAAAGGGAAATTCCAGTGTTTTTGAGGCAAATATGAATCCTTTGGATAATGAATGACATTATGGACCCCAGAGTCAGTCCTCTGAACACCACTTACATAGTAAGAAATGCAGTCACCAAATCTGAAGAACCTCATTGAGATATAGTATGAAAAGTTATGATTTTGAAGAATAAAATCTAAACAAAGGCTTGGAATAAATAAAAGAAATGGATCTAGCACCTAGTTCACTAATTTTATAATTGAATGCCTGCTTTTAGTGTTCTTTTTGATCACTTATTTACAAATTCATACAACAAAATAGGAGGTTCTCCAGAAACTATTGTGGACATTGTGAGGGTTATAATGCAAATATAACCACAAATAGAAATATTTGAGAAAATATTTACATACATACATATTTGAGGAAAGAAATATTTCAAATAACAACTCCAAAATTCATAACTTAAGGTCTAATTCATTAGTATAAATAACTGTAATCAGAGTTCATGGAAATTCTTTACATTAAATCTTAAAATCAGTTCAATATTGGAACAAAGATTTTATTTTGCAAAAATGTTATGATGCACCATACTAAATGCTATAAGCAATGCAATAAACAAGACTTAGTCTCTGCCTTCTAGATACTGAGTGTCTAATAGCAAAGGTAAAGCATTTGTACAAATAAACCCTGAGTCATGCTAAAAGAGAGATCAACATAGATCAAGTACAGAAACTCCCCATCCAGAGGAAATCAAGAACCACTTTATAGAGAGGAGTTACTCTCAGGAACAAATGGCATAATATGCATTAAAGCACTCTAAAACCATAAAATCTTGTTCCAAGGTTAGATGATTTTTTTCAAGAACAGAATGGAACATGTTACATTCTAAAGTACACATCAGGAAGGATAGCTGACTGAGGTACTTTCAGGTGTAAAAACAGGTCCACTAAGGGTACACAAACCAAGGAAACACATTTTATCACAGACAAGAAGATGCCAGGCAGAGCAGGTCCTCCTGGAGGAAGAGCCAGAAGCAGAAGCTTGTTTACAGACCCAGGTGGCAGTGAGGCCCCAGACAGCAGGGCTTGTGCCTCCTTACTCTTTGTCTCCACCACTTTAACTTGGCTCTTCACAGGGCTCCTCTTCCTCTCACTACAGAACCTCGTGAGCTTTCTTTCTCCCCTGCATATCTTTTCTCTCTCTCTGCTTTATGAGCACTTCTTCATACTCTACCTGTGCTTACCCAACTTGGCCTCAGACTCTACCTTAGGGCTGCTCTCTATACGTTGTCTTTTATACCAGGCCATGTCATACATTCCTGTGGAACTTAAGGATTGGCTGCCCTTAAATCAGGTGCCCAACCATTGTCCAGCTGGCTTTGATCATCAGGAGGAACGGGTCATGTGGCTCAAAGTATGACTGTTTGGTTTTTCTCTTTCATCCACACATTCATTAATTCACTCATCACCTTTTGTTCTATGTACTAGATGACACAATTTTTTATTAAAGATGAACAAGATTTTTTATTAAAGTCCCTGCCTTCATGATGCTTTCATTCTAGTTGGGAGAAACAATAATAAGAGTAAGAAAATAAACAAATGAGATAAATTCAGCTGGTGGTAAATGCTATGGAAATATTAAATATATAATAAGAATACCTGGGAGTGGGGAGGGGGAAGAGATGCTAATTTTAGCAGGGTAAGGTTACAGAAGGAAGTTGTACCCAATAATTAAGAGGAATAGAATGAGCAGTGTGGTTCAGTAGTGGGTTATGTAATAACCATAAGAAAAATTTAGCAAGACTACTAAGATATTACACTAGTTCTCCTCCCAACCAAGTTTAAAATGAATATATCAAGCTTAAAATATGTATACTAGCTATTACGAGCTATGAATAATCAATTTACAAACATGTAGAAGCATAAATCCAAGATGATGAAAATAAGTTCTAGTGACAGTAAGAAATGACAGCAATTGGCTAGGATTCCTACTCCACAGGATTATTGATATGGTAAAAGCCAATACGATATAAGGAATGTAAAAGCAATTTTAGACAATAAGGGATTATGATCATTACTAGTATAAAGTAGAGTGAAGGGAAGAACATTGGATCCCAAGCCAGGTAGATAACAACCAATCCTACATTTTTTGAAACTGTGAGTAATCCAAAAACGCTTATAATACGTACTCATGGTGTTCAATGGAGAGTGCATTATCAAGACTAGTTTCACTGGGAAAAACTTTATTTGCATATATTTATGTCATCCCTTTTAGGAACATCATTTTAAATCAAAGTCCCTACACTTCACCATTTATTTAGCCTTAGTGCATTGTAATTTCCACAGCTCTATCTCATCAAAATATAATTTTTATCGGAAGTTTTTGCCCAAATTTAGAGGTTACATTCTCAAGTTCTGCCAGCTTTTATGTATCACCCTAAGCTCATACAAATCAGATAAGTAGATTGACTAAAATATTTTAATTACTTTCTTATTATAGGCATGATCATGTAATTACCAGATCATGGATCATCTAGTTTTACAAATACAGTTGGAAATCATTCAACAGGTCTCTTATTTCAGATGACCTTCTCCCACATGCATCACTAATTCCCCTTCAAGTTAATTTACATTGAACTTTCCCCTGCAGAATGATTCTTTTTTTTTTCTACATCATTTTTGTATGTCTCCTTTAGATATTCCAGAAATAGAGGACTTTGTATATGATTTTGTTTATATATACATTTATAAGAAGTAAATAACAATTTCTCTTGGTGCAGAGAAAGACCTGGATTAAGTATTATTTTCATCACTAAATGGCTCACTGGCCATAAGCAAGTTATTTAACTTTTCTGAAACTCAGCTTCTCAGTGGTAGAATTTATGATTAAAAGAGAGATTGGTGTATAGAAAATTTGGGACACAAAATAAGAACTTAATGATCTTAGTCTTCTTTTAAGATGGAATAATTTTCCATAAGTACAACTGATTATAGAAGGAAAGAGAAATAATGTACTTTGAGTTCAATATAATGTATGATTTAGAACTTTTAAGTGAACAATCTTAAAGTACACATCTTTACTTGATGGATGAAATGTCTGCCTTAGTGTTATTAATACATATTAAAATGAAAGTTTCAGAAATTTAAAAAGTTATTATAAAAATTGCTGTTGTACTTACAGGATAACTGACTGTTTAATATATGATCCATCTGCTATATGCTTTTCACAAAGTAATGAAAGCAATTACATTATAATATTTGGCTAATCCTATACTAATCATTGGCTAAATCTTATTTTCTCATCTAAACCAGAATTAAGTTATACAAATATAAAAAGGAAACTCAATAATGGTAGGTTTCAGTCTCTTTTTGACTGAGAATTTATCAAAAATATTATTTAATTCAGTAGTTAAGATGGTATTCTGTGATTATAAAGACTCAGTTCAGAAATTTGAACTATTATTTTCAAATATGACTGAGTCACAAAACGTTAGAACAATAATGATTTGCCTTTGATTAGATCTTTCACCATGATGACCTCAAGAGAATAGAATTTGGCAGCAGAAGATAAATTTCCTTCCCAAACCTAAAATTTACTTGCTGTGTGATCCTGGAAAATTCCTTAACCTTTCTGAACCTCAGAACTATCATTAATAAGAGTGGGAATAACACCTACTCTACTCTCTTCACAGGGCTATTTTGAGTAACAAATGAGATAATGCACATAAAAGCACTCAGAAAACCCTGAAACCAAAATAGGAAGAAACTAGGCAGAGACAGTGGTTCCTTTCTTTGAGTTCCCAAGCAGGCTAGTCACTGCACTCCACAGTATTATAATTATCTGCTCTCATGGCCTAAAAGTGATACAATAGCAGGAGAAGAGTAGGCTGTGAGGCTCTAGACTAAACCACCTGCTCTCAGCAGCCAGGAAAACCTTGGTCAAAATCATTTATTTAAACAGAAACAGTGTTATTTTTGTGATCTTCTGTCATGTCCAGCTTCTACAAGGGAACTAACAAAGGAGATATACAGAAGGAAAAAGGCAGCTAGCCAAGAGGCTGTCCTGGCTGATGGGGTTAACACCTCTGCTTCAAGAAGGTGATGAAAGGAGTAAGCTCATGGTTGTTACATCCCAGCCAGCAGATAAGTTTAGTGGCTCCAGAGTAGTCCACTGTTCACTACGAAAATCCCTGAACAAGAGTGATAAATTGGCCCAAGGTTTGAGTAGTAAAGGATGATTACATTTATAGGCTAAGATCAGTTGGTGAGGCTTAGTGGGCGAGGTTGCCCCAGGCAACAGTTGTACTCATCTTACCAGAGAGAGCCTGTTCAACCTCACACATGTTCTCTCCCTCTCCTTCCCTCTCCAAGAACCAAAGTTTGTATTGAAAAAGAACCCCTATTTCTTGATTTGAGACCAAATAGTCGGATTTCTATTATATTAATATCAAGTAAGCCGGAGCTACTCAAATGCACTCTCCTGAGCAAAGGACAAGTTAATTATTACACCTGCTGTTTTGCACTGGCAAAAGATTTCAATACCTCCCTCCCTCCTCCTCAAAAAACAAACAGAAACCATCTGAGGCAGAGGCAGTGTTTATATACTGTATTTGTGTGCACCCATCACTGTCCTTACCTCTAACAAGGAGTGTTTGTCTGCCAACATTTTCAGATTTAGCAGCAGGGCTCTTGACAGTCTAAGAGAGGGGTCCACAGAGGAAAATCCATCATCCGATTAAGGCTTTTGGGCAAATTAAAACTCTCTGGACAGGATCCTCTTTCCTTCACTTAGTTTTCAGGGAACAGAAAGCAGATTATCTCTCCAGGCAATTATCAGCTCTAAAAGTGCTTGTGGTTTGAACTTTGGCAGAACTTGTTGAAGACAGCATCATCATAATACACTTGAACAAACTCTAATTCCAGTGGCTCTTTTGTCCCACGTGAGGCATGATGAAATTTATGAAGGTCTGTTTTCCTCCCTCAGGCTCACTCCTTTTTTTTTTTTTTTTCTTTTTCCACAGAGCCAATCTGCATCACTTAAGTCCAAACTATTATATTAACCATCCTTTTCACTAGACTAGAGAACTTCTTTTTAATTGTCCATGTCATGGCCACCATGCATCAAAGGTAGGATCATTATTTTCCACTTATTTTCTCTTCTAGACACCCAAATTCTTGTAGGAAGAGTTTTTATGATTGGGAAGAGGAGAGAGTCAGAGTCTGGGTGCAGATTTCATCAGTAGCAGTTTGATCTGGGTCTTTGACTATACCAAGCCTCAGACACTTCTTATAATACTGTATTCAGAGTTCAGTCTGACTTGTTTTCCTTACAGATGTAGGGAGGACTGAAAGGGACTTGATCCAGAAATTTGGGCATCCGATGGAAGCTGCCTGAGTAATTTTGCATTTTCAATTATTAAAGCAATATAATGTTAGTTTTCTGGGGCACTGTTGTCTCACTTAAAACATGTATAAACTGCTTTATTAGAGATTATAGCCCTACTGGGAAAGAAAGCAAAAGTGATCATTTATATGATAATGTGAGCTGATAATTTAGGAATGATTCATTCTCATAAATGTTCCAAAACTGCATGTAAGTTTATTACTTACAGAAGTCCCATTCAGAAAGTAAGGCCTTTTATAAAACAATCTTTGACCTTTTTTTCTGTATGGTAGAGTAGCATATAAAACTTAGTGAGACTTTAGGGTATAAGCCACAGCTCCCCTTCCTGCTGTTTCTCTGCTCTTTGCTTCATTCACACGGATGTGTAGTTGGCATGGGCACATTAATGGAGCAAGAGGGGATTTTGTGGGGAAATTCAAGTTTGGAATGGGGACTTGACTAGATGAATTATAACATTTCTTCCAACCCTGACTTTCTCCTGCCTTGAACAGGAGTTAGAAATATTTTCCAGCTGCAAAGACCTGCAGAGATCCAAATCAAAAAAGAATTTTGTGGTATGTCATTGGACAGGAAAAAAAAAGATAGTAATTGTGGTTATAGGTCAAACAGGGAGTCTGAGGATGAACTATTTTAGTCAACATTTTATTTCAGCTTAAAATAAATCTTGGGTCTTTAAAAGTCAGTTTTTGAAGGCAGTCTGTTATGTTATAATCTATCTCAGAAGAGGACAGGGAGGCAGGGGAAGGTGGAGGGATAGGAGATTCTAGAGCCATGTAACCAAAGATGGAATCAACAGTCTCTACTAATGAATAAATAAGCAGGGCTGATACAAGGTAAAAGTGAAACACGGTAAAAGTGGATAAAGATCTTGCCTATTTAGATAGATAGATAGACAGACAGATAGATAGATAAAAAATAGAAAAATAGGTAAAAGATAGATAAAATACATTTTTTCTAAATATTTTTCTTTTCAATGTTTTTCTAGTAGCCTAAGTTATGTATGATTACATATCCTTTACATTACCTTCACAAGAAGTTAACCATTCCTAAGATGTTATTGAATATTTTTTCTATATTTACATATATTTTGTGTCAGTTCTTAATTTTTATAGTCAAATATGCCAGTCTTTTCCTTTATGGTTTCAGGGTTTGATGTCAAGATTATAAAGTTATTCTGCTATACTTTTTCTAAGACAATATAGATTTTTTGTTTTAGAATTTTAATCTACCCAGAATTTGTTTTGGATGCTATGAGAGAAATATTCTTTTTTCTGTCAAGTGGGTATAGTAAAACAGTCTTTTTCCTTTACTGATTTGAAATGCCACACTTAGCATATAAACATAATAGTTGGGATGAAGGGTATGATCTGCACCCTATTCTGCTCCATTGGTTTATTTATCTGTTTCTCTACTGATACTGTATGGGTGTTAACTTCTTTGGGTTTTGTACTAAATTTTTCTATCTACTGGGGAAAATCATTAACCATTTTGACAGATAACCTCCTAATAAATTTTCCAGCACAGGTTAGTTATCCCAGGTTAGGCTAAGGCCCCAGGAAGTATTAGGAAACAGAGGGTATAAGAAGGACCCCTGGGCTCCAAGAAGCTCTCTCCCTCAGTAGACAGAATTTAGTGAGCTAACCACATTTTCCAGTCATCTTTCTGACCGAGGTGTCCACGGACTCTGCTTGACCCACTAGGAGACGGCAGGTAACAGAGCACCTTCCCAGGCCAAAAAAGTCATCTTGACCAGATTCAGTCCCTGCCTTTAAGGAGCACATAGCATAGCAGGGAAAAGCACCCAGATAGAAAAGGTTCTCATTCCACCTAGAAGTTGAATGAGAGGTTAAAAGCCCTGCCACCGTCATCTGAGGTAAAAGCAGGAGAGTCTTTTGAGATAGATAAAAAATTTTCAGGAAACTCTGAGCAGAGAAATGGCAGAAAGTAACTAGAACTCTGCCCACAGAGTTTGTTAGCAAACCTCAAATGAAAGCTTCTTCACTTACTTCTCACCACATATTCCTCTACAGAAGCAAACTGGTCTTTGTGGAAAGGGACCCTTGTTAAAATAATGCTATTTATTAAATGTTTATTATGTTCCAGAAACGCATACACACATAAGCGTGTGTGTGTGTGTGTGTGTATAATTTTAGAATTTATCATTTTGTTTTACATATCTATATATCGTGTGTGTGTGTGTGTATATCTTCACTTATTCATGACAAACACGCTGGGAGGTAGCTATTAGGACTTTCATTTCATATCTAAAGGCACTGAGGCTCAGTTCACAGCATCATCACACTACTTGGAGGACATTAGGTAATTACTACACTCCTCTAAGCCTCAGGCTCCTCGTAGAGAAAACAAAAGGACTGACATGAGTGATTTATTAGATAATGGATATAAAACATGTAGCACAGGGCCTGGCGCACAGACTGTGCTCAACAGCTAGTAACTGCTCAGGTCACACCAGTATTAAATGACCAAACAGTCTATGTGAATAAAGTGATTCCCCTTTGGGCTCAAATTGAACACTAAATTCTTATTAGGTTGGGTTTTTTTTTACCCATCTCCTATAGCCAAAAGAAAAAAAAAAGTGCTTTAATAAAAGAAAGGTAAGTTTATCTGAAAAGAAAATTATTTAAGATATAAGCTCATTGTGAAACAAATGTAACAGGTTTTTACGGCAACATTCCAACTGTTCAGCTTTCACCTTCCAAGCCCTTGAGTCGGGTAAGCAGGTTTCTAGACCCCAGATTTCTGACAGAAGCATCAAAAATCACTCAATTTTGTCAGTGCACTTGTTTTTACCCAAATTCACAAACATGGAAGCCTGTGAGGGTCCAGATGGATAACCAACTGCCTCCACACCCCACAGACCATCCCTGCCTCTAATCCCCAAGGACAGTCCGGATGGCTCAGAGACAGCCCACATGCCCCAGGGACTCAGTCGCTGCTTTCTTTCAGCTGAGCCCTGCCAGAATCCATCCACATCTGAAAAGGGGCTGTGTGAAGCCATCTGGAGGGGCCATGACCCAGTCAGGTCCAAGTATTATAACCTGGGCCCAGAGAAGGTGTTCAATAAGTGGACCTGCTGGTTAACTGGTTGAAGTGGCAGGGCAAGGTGCAACCTAAATTCAGAACTCCATTCTTCCATTCTCTAAAGAAAGAGGTTTGAAGAAAGTCCTAACAGTTTAAACTGTTCGTTTCGAGCTAGAAACCTTCCTAATGATCTTCTTATCTAAACCTACATAGAGGTGTGATCAAGTCAAATCTGCTTGCATATCAACACACTGAAAATGACAGGCCCAAAAGAGTGGCAGTGAGAGGGAAGTGTTGGCATGAGATTGAAATGTTATCCAATTGAGATCTGGAGAGGGTCACAAGAAATTGCATGTTCTCATCCTTCCTCTCATTCCTCTTCCCTCTCTCTTGTTCGGTGCTAGGTCATGTGACAGTCAGTTGACAGGGAAGAAGGGAGAATGGATTTTTCAAGAAGAGCAGGTGGAACAATTTTATCTGTCCATCTGTCCCTCCCCCAATCTCCCCTTCTTAAACACACTATTCAACTCAAATTGAACATCATTTTGGTTGACGATGGATTTAAGAAAAGGAGGAGATTTTCAAATATTGCAAATTTTCAATTTTCAAAAAGGGGTACTTTTTCTGTTTTATATTTATAACTGTAGTTTCTGTCATAACATAACATATAGCATAATCTCATTGAAATGTGTTTTGGAAAATTAAAAGAAAAGGGTCACCCTATTGTCCTACAAACAGCTGACATTTATTGAGAACTCTCTATGTACTAGGCACTTCACCAAGAGATTTATTCATTAGCTTATTTAATCCTCACAACAACACTGTGAAGTTAAGCACTATTATCTCCCATCTATGGCTGAACGTAAGACATAGAGTAGTTGAGTAACGTGCCCAGAGTCACACAGCTTTTAATTGGTAAAAAACAGTACACAAACCCAGAGAGTCCAATTCCAATGCCCATGCCCTCAACCACCCTACTTTTGTCTAATATTTGAATTACTTTTTAAAAGAGTTAAAGTCATACTGCACTTACAGTTTTGGAGCAGGACTAGTACATTCTTTTTCCCTAAAACAGGGAGATTTCCTAGTCCCTATTTGATTGAAAGAAAAAGCAAGTCTATTAACTTTACTTCAAAGTGTTTTATGATGTTGCATGAGCCACTAAAAGACAAAGAACATAAGATTTGTGACTAAAGGTAAACTACTTCAAAATTTTGTCTAGGAAACTTATTTTTTAAATGGTGCAGTCTAGAATGGAAAAGAGGTCAATATCTCATGAATCACCATCTGATAAGTCTTTATTTAAAGTAATTCTCATCTTCTCACAGTCAGTCCCACCGAGCTGAAAACTGCCAAGAGAAAAATCTCAAACTTCCCCAATATAATCAATATGCAATGGTTAACATAAATAAAAAGTTTGTTGGAGGAAACAGCATACATATGTGCCTGCCAAAATGAAGAGCTGATTGTGAAGTTTCACACCCCTTGTCTTTGAATTGAATTCAGAGCTCATTCCTTTCCTAGAATCATCAACTACCCAGGGAGCTTCAAGGTATGCACAGTGGAGTTAAGACTTCCATTTCCTCCAAAAACGTTTCCTGTGCTCAGCCCTGGACCTTCCTTGGGGGAGGTGGCACTCCCTATCTCTCCTTGCTTTCAACCAGTTTCCCTAAAGAAATCCATATTGAAGAAAGCAGCTCTTAGCCAGTCCTTGACATGAGTACAAAGAGGCTACCCAGCGCGAGTTTACACAGTTGACCCTCAGAATTCGCACATGACTTATAGTCAGTCGTCCTTATCCACAGTTCCTCCACATTCCCAGGTTCAACCAACCATGGACCTTGTAGTGATATGAAGTATTTATTATTGAAAAAAATCCACCTATAAATGGACCTGCTGCAGCTCAAACCTGTGTTGTTCGAGAATCTACTGTGATGCAGTGTCTTTATCAAGGACTGAGTGGCAGCTTGGCCTTGGGGGAGTGCTGGTATCTGGGTGCTGAGTTGGACTTCATGGCACCACCCCTTCCCCACTATAGGTAAATGCCTTGACTTCTTTGGTCATAGTTACTGCTCTCAACCATGAAGGCATGGACTCATACAGTACCTTCCTGTGAAGCCCTCGGGCCCTGATGTAGGGTATCAGGTCTGCTAGTCGGCAGGCTGAGATCAGGCCTAGCCTTTCCTGATGTCCTAGCTTCATTCAGAGCTTTTTATATAGTTTAAAAAAGGATTTTGATGCTAATTTTTTGGTAAGAATTACTGGGTTATGTGATTCCTTAAGTCTCAGTCCTATGTGATTTTTTAAATAATAACCCAATTCAAGTTTGTATATTTCTATGCAAAGCCAAGAAAGTGCATCCCCCTCACATCATAACATACCTTGTTTCCTAGAAGACTTTCCTTTTTGCTTTTTGCCTTTACTGGCAATGTTTATGAAGGGTCTAAATTATCTTAATCACACAAGTAACTGTAGATTTAGTTCAGGCAACATAATGCATGATCTCCCACTCTCAGCCCTCAAGCAAAGCATTTCCAAAGGTATAGTTTGACCACATTATTTCAGACTCTGGGAAGCCAAGAGTTCTAGGTGGAATACAAAGGTAATGCTGATCAGCCTCTGCCTCCCCCAAAGGACTGATCACATCTGGTTTCCTAAGGCAGATGTTCACTGAGGACACAGACATCACTTAATGTTTACGTTTATCTCAGACTCTCTTAAGGAATTATACATATGTGAGATGCATCGAAATTAGGAGAGCTTGATACTCAAATTGCTGGAAAGGGATGGCTGGATTTGCAATTATCATGTTATGTTGGCATTAGCCATTCAGGTTTCCGTATGATTTGTGTGTATTTTCCATAAAACCAGATGTTAGTAGAAAAGAATTTTTTTTAAAGTGTAGTATATTTCAGCCTCAGATGTGGGAAATACTGCAATCGTGGCAGGTCTGTAGGTTTTGGTAAACTCATTGTTTGTGCCTGCCTATTTTGTTTTGTTTAAGTCACTCCCAAACTGTGGTACATAGATCATCTATATCAGCGTCATGGCACAGAGGTATTTTTGAAAAGTGAGGGTTTCTGCTGAGTCAGAATCTCTGTAAGATGGGCCTATATTGTTAGCCTGCTCTCTGGGGCTTCTAATGTATGGCAAAGTCCTTTCCTTTTGTGTGTGACTCCTTTGGTGTAATACGGCCTCAGAAAACATCATTTGCATATTCCAAATGTTTTGACCACCAAAGGTATAAGGTTGGCAAGTCCCGTCACCATTTGATTTCTTTTGAAAAATTAATTAGGGACAGTGGAGTGGGGTTGGGATGGGGATGTTGTAGATGAGCTGTAAGGTCCCTGCCAGCTCGAACACGCTATTCCTGCTGCTGTCTGGAGTAACCCAAGCTTACGGCCAGAGCAGTTTAGTGCTTTAGGTGCTTTTCAGTTAGAGCTAATATCCATTAAATGGCATATATTCAACTTGGATAAACAGAAACTTTTAAAATATTTATGTACACATTTATGATGTGCGAAATGGAAAGTGATACATCTGGGAACAAGTACCAGAAATGAAAAAAGTGTCTAATAAAATAAGCAAACCAATAGGAAGTCATATATCACCTGACTCAGTTCCTCCTAAAGGGGCAATCGAACTAGATGACTTGAAAATCCACAGTTAAGTGTATTATAGAGTCTAGCCAGAAAATACTGCATCAAAATACATTATTTGGTCCTTTATAAGTCTGCATTTTTATTGGATAAGTTAAGATTTCCAAACTAGTTTCTAAGCAGTTTTTTTTTTTTTTTGAGTCAGTGATCTGAATTTTTCCCACTGATACCTACTCTAGAAAATAGCTGGTAACAAACTTTTATTGATTTTGACCAATGGTTACTTAATGTCCACAGTGTCTAATGTTCTGCAGCCCATAATACTCTTGATCATCTGTTTCCAATGTCCCAGCCATATATTGGCCTCTAAAGTTCCCTGCCTGAGCTACTGCCATGTCCTCCCAAAGGGTCACTCTGTTTCCTGTTTTACATCTTCCACTGTAAATTCCTAAAATGCAAATCTGATTATGTCACTCCTATGCCTAAAACTCTTTATTGTCTATTCATTACCTATTGGGATACAGACCAACCTCTTGGACATGGTATACCTGGCCATTCATTACTCGGCTAAGCCTGTATCTTTTGTAGAGGCTCACCCCCAGAGGCACTGAAATTCCAGTCATGCCCAATTCTCTGAGAACCATGACTTCGAAGATGCTGTCTTTTCCCTCTGGGATGCCCTCCTCCCTCCCTCCTTATGCACCCAATATGCCTGGCATGTTTGATCAATAGCAGAAAGGCCACTGAGGCAAGAACAAAGTAAGCAAGGGAAAGACTATTAGGAGATACAGTGGGAGGCAGAAAATAAGGTAGATCATGTAGGACTTCATTAGACTCTGAGTGAGACGGAATGTCATTGGAAGGGTGAGAGCAAAAAAGGGGCATGATCTGTTTTGTATTTTAACATAGAGTTCACTATGGCTGCTGTGGTGAGAACGGTCTGTGGGAGTGGGGAAGCATGAAAACAGCAGAAGCAGAGACATTAGGAGAATTACCCTAACCTGCCTGAGCAAGAAGTTAGTGGGGAAACACTGGAGATAGTGGGAAGTAGCCATATTCCAGATGTGTTGTGAAACTAGAGGCAACAGGATTTGCTGATGAATTTATGTAGAGTGTGATGAAGGGAGGAAATCAAGGATGACCCCCAATTTTTGGTCAGAGCAGCTGGAAAAGCAGAGTAGCCACCTATTGAAACATAACAGGAAGAACACATTCACAGGGGATGGTAGCAAATTTTAAGTTCAGTCTTGGGGGTGTTGAATTTGAGGTAGCTATTGGACATTCAATTGGGGAGGATTTATAAGCAGCTGGATGTACGAGTCTGGAATTTAAGGGAAAGGTGGCATCTAAAGAAATTAATTTGGAAGTTGTCAACATACAGGCATTATTTATAAGTAAATACAGATATAAAAGAGGAATGTAAGCATACAAAAACACTTAAAAAGTGAGATGAATGAATACATGAATGATGAATGAATTATACTGATTGAGATACCAACTTACAGAGTGAAGTGAATAATACGAAAGTCTCGCATCAGTATCACTCAAAGGATTTCCTTCTTCACCTTCTTCTCTAATGGAAAACTTGTTGGCAACTCTCATTTCCAAGAACACACCACAAATGAAGTTATTTATTAAGCTAATATAGACACAGTGAATACAAATAGCTGTTTGAATACATTGAATTACTGATGTCTTCTTATTCTGTAACTTAGTGATCATATATTTGCAAAAAGAAACAAATCAATACATCAGTATGATGAGGCTGTCAAGTTTTCGATGGATATCACAGCTAAAAGAGGTGTTTGGGCACATTAAAAATTCCTCACATCCTCACATGATAGTTGACAGTTTACGATGTGCTGTATCATCCATTCTAGCTCTCTGACTGTGAGCCTCATGACATCCATACACTGGGCATGTGGGCATTATCATCCCCTACTTAAATGTGAAGAAACTAAGGCTGAGGAGGCAAAGTCATTTATGGGAGCTGATTAATGGATCCTGGTCGTCCAACGAGTGCCCCACTTCTGCATGTCACCTTTCTGAGAATCCCGAGGTCTGTCCCATATCCTTAGTGGCAGCCCAATAAAACTTTCACAGGATGGCAAGCAGTCCTTTTCCATTTCATTGGGAAGACTGAGAAAATAACTGGTCTTTACTGGTTACCACTTAGCAGATCAGCAGCTCTGTGTATGTCACAGAACTAGGTTTAATCACTAGAATAAACACCCTCAGGCACAGAGTCCTGGGCTTTCCAAAGCAGCACTGCAGAGGAGAATGATGCCCCCGAAATGTGTCTGGACTCACCTTCCACTCAACTACCTGTCTCCTGTCAGTCCTTGCCTCCTTTGTGCTTGGATTTGAACCCTCAGATGTCAAGACATACTTTTGCACTCCACTCAGATCTGACATCTCTCCAGCATTAGCCTCCCATCTTGGACACGTTCCCTTTATGAACTAAGTTTCTAAAATCCACACACTCCTAATGCATCCAGATGCAGATGATCTATTTCAATTTTAATAACCTTTCCTCAACAACAGCAGAATAAGAATGAGTATCACTGATTTCACGCTTGCTACACACTTAGCCTTTAGCCATGTTATCTAAGTTGCACAACAATCGTAACCAGAAAGACATAATTTTACAAATGAGGAAACAAACTTAGAATCACATGATCAAACTCCTGCGGCCACACATCTGCTGTTAACTGAAAGAATTAAGATGTGAATCCAAATCTTCATTACCCCAGAATCCAAGCTCCTTCCTTAACTCTGCACTACTGCCTTCCTTCATCATGACCCTGTTTTACTCTCCATAAGACAACATCAACACAAGCTAAATTACAGTCCATTTTCTCCCTCTGGATGAGGTTAACTGCTCCTTGTTTCTTCCTTAAAAAGATCCAACAAAATTTCCCATGGTCTTCTCCCTTCTCTATCTCCATATCCCCACCACCACCCTGGGGGTTGTCAAAATCTTGTTAGAATTAGTGGAGTCCAGCAATCAACCAGATTGAAAGGAACCTCCATATGCCTAAAAGACAGAAGATCCAGCTTTGTGTCAGGTTCCAAATCTGTTTCTCAAACAGTTCCCATAAATCTGTTCCAAAATCAAAAGAAATGATTTATACTAGAAGCTCT
This sequence comes from Camelus dromedarius, assembly GCF_036321535.1. Lineage (NCBI taxonomy): Eukaryota > Metazoa > Chordata > Mammalia > Artiodactyla > Camelidae > Camelus > Camelus dromedarius. Next base: position 47,172,940 of record NC_087437.1, read on the forward strand.
TTCAGTTAACACATCCATCGCATTGTTCACTGCAAACCAAGGTCTCCATGTGGCATATGGCTGAACAGGAGAGAAGAGGGTCAGTGAGGTTTCCATCCCGAAGCTCAGTCTTCACAGGTGGGCCTGCAGCTACTCCCCACACAGGTGCCCGCTATCCTGGGGGCACTTACAAAGGAACAGGGTTAGTCACAGTCTCAAGCTCTTTGCCTTAAATGGGCATCACAGAGAGGAGCTGAAGTCACTGACGTTCTTATGCCTCATGCCCATAATGGATTTTTATCACATCATAAAAGAGCTCCTCAGCCACTTGGAAATCATCGCCTCGCTGAATTAATTATGATTGCAGGGCCTCTGGAATGTTCTGTTGATTGTGATGTTAATAGGTGCAAAGATACACAACTTGCAGCTCAGTAACAATTCCATTAACGTCTAGTTTAAAGTTTATTTCCATTATCATCATTATGAAGGAGAAAATGATCCACAGGACACAGCACTGGGAAAAGTAAAGCTCACTGATAAGTGTGCAGGCACCCGAAAGCCATTTGCCTCTCTCCAGGTTCATTCCTCATGAAATGTGCACAACACTGAGTTTGCACCGCAAGGTCCACTGAATAATCAAATGGAAAGTTTCGTTTGAGATAAAATTGGCATGCAAAGCATGAGTGGGGACAAAGTCACATTGTCATTTCCACTACTGACACAGTGATACAACAAACACAGCTTTCACTATGAATTGTACTCAGACTCCTGAAGTAAAAATACTGGAGGTGCTGGAGTACTGCCAAGTCAGGAATTTCACATACATGTATTTGAACGATGTGCCATCCCCACTCATTATCCTGCCACGGGTTGTGTTTTACATGGTTATGGGTAAGGTATTTAGACACCGGTTTTCACTTTTCCCTCTTTGAGCTATACTAATTGGCCCTGTTTACAATTTCCTTGGCTGCAATTCCCCCTTTTGTGTTGGCTCTGCAATATTCCCAATGTTAAAATTTGGAGGGGAAAGAAATGGCAGGAAAATCAAATCATGAAGTCTTGACAAGAACTCAGATTTTCAAACTTCTAGAGGGACAGTATTTTGATGACAAGGAATCTGGAGAAATACAACAGGACAACAGACAAGGTATAGAGACCTCAAGTTTCTAATTAGAGTCTGACACCAGCTTCAAACTCTCTACACAGTACATAGTCATGAGCTCAGATTATTTGACCGTTTAGCTACACTCTCTCAACCTGAACCCAAAGAGTAGTTCCAGGTAAAAAAGGGTTTGGTGAGATGAGCTTGGGATTTACAGAGGACTCTAGGTTTGAGTCCAATCAAGTGATAACTACCCAGAGGCACTTTTCTGATATGCAAATTGTAGATAATTAACATCTGTAAAGTACTACAGAATATAAATTGATAGATAGAGATCAAGTGATCAGAATTTTCACGGAACTGATAGATGTTCTCTTTATTCATCCATTTGTTCAGTCATTCATTTGGGTAAGGAAACTTATCGCAGGGATGCACATCAATAATAAACAAGACAGTGAGGCAGAGGTAAGAAGGAAAAGCTATGATTACAGTAGAGTTTGCTCATTTGTCAGAAGAGAGAGGTAGGAAGGGGTAAGGGAAGGGAAGAACCAACATGAAATTGGTGATACTTGAGCTGTGTTTTCAAGGTGGAATGTCAGTCTGTCAGGGGAAAGAATGAAAAGGCCAGAGTCAGAGGGAGCAGCCCAAGCAGGAGAGGAAAGGGTGAGAGTGAGCACATGCCCAGGGAATCTCATTTGATCAGAGATATGCAGGGCCATGTTGATGTTAAGCACAACTGGGGAAAGATGAAATCCTGAGGGTCTTGTGAGGCATGTTAAGGAGTGTGTACACTTTCCTGTAAGTCAGTGCTTCTCAATTCTGGCTGCACATTACACTTGAGGAGCTTCTGAAATATACCCAGACCCCATCCTAAGAGATTCGATTTATTTGATTTGGGGAACTTCCTGAAGTGGCAATTTTCAATGCTAACCAGGTGCAGCTGGGGCTGGGCTCCACACTACAGGGATAAAGTTATGCTGAGAATGTTCAAGCAGAGAAATGTCAAGGTCAGTTCTGCGTCTCAGAAAAGTGAGTCTAGCAGACGTGTGGAGAATTGATGGAGAGAGATGCAAACCAGGCAGGACACGGGCATAGTCTCCTAGAGCAGTGGTGTTCACGTTGTGGTTCACCAAAACTCTAGGGTTTTATGCAGCTTTTGTAGGAGTTACAAAGCATTTGCTTTCTATTTATTTTTAGGACTATTTAATTACTGTTAAAAAGAATAATTGACCAAAAAAAAAATCCAATGTGATGTAGAAAAAATTTTAACACGTCAGCAAAGGTTGAATTTATGTTTCCAATTTAATTCCTTATTCTCCTGAAATCTTTAATAGTTAAACAGCCTGGGATTATATGGCAAGTTGTTTTAAAAAAAAAAAAAAGTCACTAGGCTACCAGACTTTTTTTTAAAAATGATACAACCCAATCAGAACACATGCTGAATGTTAAAAATGAATGGCCAGCCATGACCTCAGATTTCAAGTATTTGTGTTTCTCAAACTCAAACATTGACCTTGTTTCTCTTATACACTTACTTTCTAAAAAAAATATTGTGGCAAAATCCATATAAGATAAAATTGACCATTTTAACCATTTTTAAGTGTACAATTTAGTGGTGTTAAGTATATTCTTATTGTTGTGCAACCCATCCCCAGAACTTTTTCATTTTGCAACTGAAACTCTATTCCCATTAAATAACTCCATTCTCCAGCAACCATTTTTCCTGTCGACTACTCTAGATACAGCAGAATCATAGTGTTTGCCTTCTTGTGACTAGCCTATTTCACTTAACATAATGTCCTCAGATTTATTAATGTATAGCATATGTCAGAATTTCCCTCCTTTTTAAGGCTAAATAATATTCCACTGTATGTACATACCTGTACAGAAACATTTTGTTATCCATTTGTCTGTTGATGGACATCTGGGTTGCTTTCCCCTCTTGGCTATTGTGAATAGTGCTGCTTTGAACATGGAGATACACTGAAGTATCTTTTCAAAACTCTGCTTTCCGTTCTTTGGGATATACATCCTGATGTGAGATTGTGGAATCATATGGTAATTCTACTTTTAATTTTTTGAGGAATACATTGACTTTTAATAAATTAAAGCTACACATTGGGAAATAAATGTATTCTTATAAAAAGGAGCTTTATCCATTTTATAAAGTTCCACATAAGAATTTATTTTTAAAGTTGAGAGAGAGGAATCTCTAGTGCTTTGGACAGAGAGGAGGGTGGTAGGGGAGGGACCACAGGACAGAAATTGTAGGAATTGAGGCAGAAGCAGATCAGAGAGGTTAAGAAGGTTATGTGTTAAGGTCTCTGGAATCTCCCTCCCAAACATCTTTAATTATTGTGGCCCTGTAGAGGCTTCTAGGTTGTATGAAAATAACACAAAACTCTCTGGATAGCATAATCTTAGGGTCAGTGAATGTCCCTGTCCGCAGCTGACTTAGAAGGAAAGCTGCTAGAATAATTATAGAAAAGTAAAAACTTACATTATTTTCAAGGCCTCTTCTCACTAAGGCCCCTCCTTTTAAGTCACAGGATAAAGAAAGTATACAGAAAGTTTCCTTATTCTCTCTTGCCTGGGGGTCTCGTCTCCTTCTCTGCAATTCCAAAACTTACAGCACCACCAGAAAATTCTCCATTACCTAAATTTTACTTATCAGTATAGAAGGTTCCTATCAGAAGTGAACTAACAGTGCTGCTCTCAAGGAATTAGTTGGGACCAGGAAAGAACAAAGGCAACAAAAAGAAGCCATTATGCAAATATCTGGCCAGTAATTGCCTGCCTACCTTGAGTAGCCTTGGCAAAGAATGGAGGAGAGTGGCTGACTTGAAGGGTTTTCTGCCAGACTGAACTATTAGGTCTCTCTGTAGTTAATAACAGACCGCTGCATAATTTTTCCTCAGTGGGCCTCCTGACTGTTGTGATATGGTTGGGGGGAGGAGGGCGTGAGAAGGATGGATCAAGGATAACATCCTAGTCATCAGCTCAGATGCATTAGCTGGCATGGCAGAGGCCTGGAATGGGTAAAGAGTAGGTTTGGGGGATCAGAAAAAATCACCAGTCTGGAGTAGGTTCAACCTGTAGCTGTAGGGCAGCATGAAGTCAGAGTGAAGCAGGCCTCAAACCAGAATGGTTTGTCCAAAACTCTTTTTTCTAGATCACCTACGATGTGCCTAGAATAATCCTGGTTGCAAGGAAAGATTTAGTGAATAGAATAAACATGATCCAAATCCTCCAGCATTTTCTAGAGGATGTGATAGGCAAGTTACTGGCAGTTGTGATTAAAGGAAGTCAGTGAGAAGTAGGTTTTGCCACAGAACACTGTGGGACACCTAGGACAAGCCCCTACTTGATCTTTGGGTATTGGGGGAGGCTCTCCAGGGGAAGTGGCATCTCAGTAGAGCCTGAAGGATGAGAAGGAGTCAGCCAGGGGAGGAGGAGGAGGAAGTAGCATGTACAAAGGCCCTGTGGCAGTAGAGGTTGGCATGGTGGGTAAAAGACGGTAGTTCCGTAGGATAAACATGAAATGAGTCAGGAAATGAGGTTAGTGAGGCTTTTACACTTTAGTAAGCACCAAAGTCACCTGGAAGGCTTGTTAAAGCACAGATAGGTAGGCCCAACCAAAGAGTTTATGATGTTTAAGCTCTAGAGAATTTGTATTTCAAATAAGCTCCCAAGTGATGTTGATGTAACTGGTCTGGGGACCACATACTGACCACTAATATAGTGGAGTTGGGGATTGAAGCACATCCCCCTAAAATGGCCATTATAGTAAAAATGGCAGCAGCCTGGACTAGAGAGGTAGGAGTGGTGATGGAGAGGTATCGAGACTGTAGAACTGACAGTTCTCAATGACCAACTGCGTATCAAAGGCAACGGAGTGTCCAGAGTGTAGAGCCAGAAGGATTGTGTTATTCCCTAAGATAGGGAGGAAAGGAGAACCAGATTTGGGGCAGAAAATGACATTTGGGTCTTGAGAATGGTGCTTATGGGTCACCTAAGTAAGAAGTAATTAAATGGATGTTATTTCAAAAGTAGATATCAAATGTATGTTATTTAGGAGCCAAAGGAAATTTTGAAAGGCTAGAGACACAAGCTAAGTAAGATTCTGGGAAGGTATGGCATAAGCATTAGAGATAGAGATTGAAGCTGTAGTAATGGCCCAGAGAGAACGTGTAAATAAGAAAAGAAGCAGCTGAGAACCAAATCTTGAAAGGAAAATAAAACAAAGAAACAAAAAATAAACAGACAAATAGTTTAAGGAATGAGCAAACATAAAAGCCAAAAAGGGAGACCAAAACAGTCAGAGAGGCAACCAGAAATGCTCGAGAAATGCACAGAATAGGAGAGAGAATTAGTGCAGAAGGAGAGAGTGCTCTACAAATGGAGAGGACAAACAAGACAGGGTCACAGGCATCCACCGGCTTTAGGAACGAGCAATGTTGTGGACTTAGGGAGGATGCTGTAGTTGAGGGGTAGCTGGATGTAGTACCAAGCTGATGAGACCATATTCTGCACAGTTGAAATTCTATTGTGAATTGGAAATTCAACTGCTGATCCTTTAGTTTAAGTACCTTAATTCTATGTATGGGGACTTTTGAAAATGTCATGTCTGTGTGAAAGCAAACTCGGACGCTGGTAAGTGAAACTGACATTGCACATATATTGGTCTGAAAGCAAGAGAGTTCCTGTAACATAGTTCAAAGCCTCAGAACAAGAGTCTTCACACCGAGGAGACGCAGAGCCATTTCAGGACAGCTGTGGCAACCTTTTTTTGGAGAAACTCAGCAGGCTGGCCCGACAGCTATGACTCTGCTCACTTCTTTCCCTTAGGAGCATCTTATTTCTGCTCTTTTTCTCTCATCACCGCATCCTCAACATGCCTTCATCCCTGCCCACCCCTTTCTAACAGTATTAGCCCTCTGGGGCAAAGCAAATGGGAGTGCTGTTCCCTGTTAAATGAAAGCACTGCCTGGGGGTGAGAGAACCAGACCATAGAACAGACATGCAGCTGGAATGAAGTGGGAGAACAGCATGGGGACAAGACAGACTAAGTAAGATATATCCAGAGAAGTTATAAAATTAATTCCAAAATAGGAAAGCTAACACCACAAACAGAGGTTAACTGAATTATCATTCAATACAGAAACATGCTGAAAGAAGAGATGAAACCTGGGGGGAAAACACCCAGAACCATGAATATTTTATAGCACACAGCCAGCAGCATTTTACTCTCTGCTCATAACCTAAGTGTACCCTATAGTTTAAGTTCAAGAATTCGAATATGAGTTTAAATGTTTTATGGATTTTTTAATAAACTGAAAAATTATAAATGTAATTCACAAGTTTGGGTTGACAATATTTGATTTTTAAACTTAGAGAAATCCAAAAAATTCTCATTTTAACTAATACCTGCTAGCATTCCCCTTACTAAATCATTCATCTGATTTGTTAGCAACAAATAACTTAAAGTTATTTGCCTTATGAGAAAGTCCAGAATGTGATCCCATTGGTGGCTAACTTATTTGATGCAAAGTAAATTACTTAATCTATCAGTTTCCTAACAAGTAAAATTACCCAATTTGGTTAGATGATCTCTAAGGCCCTGGCTAGCCTAAGAATTCTGTAAACATGACACATTATACTGATAACTCTAATATAATAGCTTATCACTAACAGAATCATAAGGTTGACAGAAACTTAGACGTTATCAAATTCAACCCACTCGTTTTACTGATAAATAAAAGGAAGTCCTAAAAGATTGAATACTTTGGCTACTTTCAAGTAGCTTTTTAGGATGAGATCCAGAGTCAGATTTAGGACCAGTGCTATTTCCACTGCAGCACATGGCTCTTACAGAGAGGTGAAGGTGACACTAAGGATGGAACACAGAAACCAATGGTGAGTTAGGTGCATGGAAAGGGACAGCACAATAGATTTCGTAGAAGAAAGATCTTTCGACTAAGTTCTAAAGAATCTGACGTGTATGGGATGACTGAGGGGAAACAGGTAATAAATGAAGAAATTAAATGGCAAGAAAGACTGTGGGTGAGGTATATTACCGCATGTTTAAAATTCCTTTCCCTTAGAGCCTCTTCAAACCTCTGGTTGTAACAGCTGCTCACTTCTTGTTCCTAAAGTGTCCACATTTCAGGCCTATAATTAGAGCGGTTTGTTTTTCATTCTCAGCAATGGAAGCATTGTATTTTAGTTGAGAATTTCTATATAGGATCAACAAGGTTGAGAATAAAGTCAATGCAATGATCTCTTCAGTTTGCATCAGTCCTTCAAAACATGCGCAGAAAATGTGTGTTCATATGTGCCAGGTTTGCAAGTTGATTTATCAGCAAATACTGAAAACAAAGAAAGCATTCATAATTTCTGAGGTTAAACCAGTGAATATCTAACATGAGTAACTTTCTTCTATGCTCTGGAATCTTGTTAACACTGTCCTTTAAAACCAGATTTTCTTTAAAGGCTTTAATGAAAAGAGTATTCCAACGTACGTGGGATGTGTGTTGCTACTCAGCTTACAGGAATGTCATACCTGTGGTAGTTCTAGAGTTCTCCTATAAATAAAATGTGAATATGGATGTAGTGGGAGACACACAGAATACAAAGGGAGTAGGAGAACTTAAAAGTATGGGTCCATGCTATGAATAATTCTAAACAAACATGAAAATATATTTTGAGGAGATAAAAGTATAGTCACTGGATATAGAGGCTCAAAGGGAGGTATGAGCAAAATAGACAAGATAAGAAAATTAAATTCAAACTTCTAAAGGAAAACAACTAACAGCAAAATGGTTTGGGAAGAGCTAGAAAGAAGGGTTTTACAATTTCACCCACAGGCTGGTAAAAATCATTTGATCTGTCAGGACCTAGTGTTAAAGTTGAAATGCTCACGTTCTTTCTTATTCTCTGGATAGAACAACCCTGAACTATATGTAGGATTGGTTTGATAATTCCCATTTCATAGATGGAAAAATTGAAGAAGAGAATAAGCTCTCATGATATGCCTACAGATTTACACCAAATGATTTGTGAAAATGGAAAACGGAACCTAGCTATCTTATCTCCAACCCATTCCTTTCTCATTGGACCAGGTGCAATGGATGACCAGAGGAAAAATTCCATTTTCTTTCCCAGAGAGATTTTAGAACTAGATAGACATCCATCTCTCTCACTGGGGAAATGGGGGAATATGTATTGCACAGGGCAGGAGAAGCAGTCATATTTTTGTTTGTTTGTTTGTTTGTTTGTTTACTTAGATATTGGAATTTTTATGGTGATTCTTGGTTTGTGTGTGTATATTCTAAAAGGAACATAGAAACAAGTAAGAATTATACAAATTCTTATGATATAGAATTACTAGGATTTTTGAATATTTGCTTTTAATAGTGTTTGTTATTTTTTTTAAATCACTGTGTTTTTCCAAAGAAATGTCATCACTATTTAAGAGTCATTTTCTTGTGAGAGAAACAGGAACCTTCTGTTTCTCATACGCAAAACCATGATTACTTTCAGAGGTACAGAGGAGTCCCTTACATACAAGCATCCTCTTCCTTTCCCACTACATGCTCTACCTCTCAGCTGAGAGCAGATAAATTGTGGGGAAATTTTCTGGCAAAATAAAAGGAACAATGGTCATCATTTATTGAGCATCTGCCATGTCTTAAGTAAGAGCTTTAATAAATGTCTCATTTAATCTTCACGGCAACCCTAGGAGATAGGAATTCTCATTGACTGTTTTTATGAACTCCCATGGGGTTATATATGCTGTGGTATATTCCTACACTCAAATATTGTGCAGCCCTTAAAATAATATTTTCAAATACTTTTTATGTACATGAGATTATAATGAAAGGTATGTAAGAATTAAGTTCTCAATCTTCAATGTGCCACTAGAAAAAATATGCCCAAATGCTAACAATAGCTAGATTGAGTAGTAGGATGATTTTTGTTTTACTTTTTTATGCATAGTTTTGAAAATAAACAATATTTTTATTTTTGTCATGCTTTTAGAAGTTATATCCAGGAAATACAATAAAAAAGATATAGCATTTTAAGTACAAGGACATGATTCCTGGCTGGCATGACCTAGGAAAAGATAACATTTGAAACAGACACTGAAAGATAAGTAGGACTTACATAGGTCCAGACTGGAAACAAAGTCGGGGGTGGGATGCACTCCAGGCAGGGAAAGGTAAAGAGAGCAAGACTGATAAAAAGTTTTGGGCATTTGAAAGGAAGTTGTGAGAGAAAAGTCCCAGAACAGGTGGAAGCCCGTTTGGCAATGCCATTGCTTGCTTGATTAAGGAGTTTAGAGTCTGACAGACTGGCAAACTTTTGAAGGTTTTTTGGTAGGACAGTGCCATGATCAAAGAAATGCATTAGGCCTTAATCTGTCATATATATACACAATGAATGGAAGATGCAAGGGAGGAGAGACAGGAAGAATAATTACAAAGTCATTGAACTAATTTAGGCCTGAGATAATAGGGCTCGAATTAGCATGATGGCAGTAGAAATGACAGGGGAGGAACAGATGGAGAAGAAGTTCCCCTCTTCACTGCTCCAGCCTGACTCCCCACTCCTGCTTCTTTTGCTCCATCCATTTCGGCCACACTGGCTTGCCCTCTGCTCCTGGAAAGAGCTAAAGGCCTTCTTGCCCATATCTTGCTCCCTCAACCCTTCTCCTTCTGACTCCTTTGTTCTTACTTCATCCTTTGGGTCTCAGCCTAAGTATTTCTTCCAGGAGTACTGTCCTGCTCCTTTCAGCCAGTCTAGACCAGGTCTTCCTGTTTTACTTCCTGAAAGCACCCTGCACATTTTTTCATTGTTTTTATCATAATCGATAGGTAAAACTAACATTTATTGTGCGTTTATGATGTCAGTTACTGTGTTAAGTCCTTTACAAATATTATCTCATCTTATTCTCAAAATAAGTATTAGTATTATCTCCTATTTTCCAGGTGAGGGAACTAAAGATCAGAGATGTAGTTAACTATGGAATTCAGGAGTGACTGCTCTCACTCATCAGATGTACCAAGTCACCTGTGGGGGGTAGTTTAATATAGTGATCATCTGCATAAGCATGGAGTCTAGAGTCAGAACGACTGGGTTATTTTCTTGGCTCTGACACTAGATATGAGACTCCTGAAGCAAGTTGTTTAATCCCTCTGGACCTCGATTTCCTCATCTGTAAAATGGAATGATATCATTTCTTCTCTCACAGAGTTGTTACAAGGATTAAATAAGTTAAACACTTAGAACAAGATGGGCAGGTAGTAAGTGTAGTTTAACTGAAAACTGCCATTTGTTGTGTAATAACTTGTTTAGAACCTTCCTCCCCATCTCTTCTTCAGGGACATAATCTGTCCCTGAGAGGTAGAGGTTGTGTTGATCATTGTACTGAGTGCCTAGCATAGTACCTGGTCACAGTGGCTGTTTGGTAAGTATTTAAACAAGTGGAAAGCTGACTTCAGAGAGCTTACCCACCAACACCATCACTATGCACTTTAAATTTTATGATGCATATTTCATTACTATTTTGTTTAATTCTAACCACAAACTCAAAGAAGGCAGGGGGGAAAAGCATTATCCTCAATGTTGAGTCTCAGAAAATTATTTGCTCAAGTTCATATAACTAATAAATGGTACAGCCAAAAGAAGAACCTAGCTCTCTGATTGCCCGAGGCCACAGAGTGCCTTAAAGACAACCCAGCTGAGACTCAACACATATGGGGTTGAACCAGTCACCACTGACTGATGATGCTCTCCTGAGTTGCCCTCAGTTTAAGCACTGACCTTGCTGTGACTCCTGAAAACCTCTCTAACTGCTCCCTCAGCTTTGCTCCATATCCTCATCTGAGGCAACTACTGGCCTCTCCTTGTCCAAGCATCTCTTACTGATCCCACTAGTCACCCCAAATCTGAGTAAAGTTATCACAGACCAAGCCTGACACCAACCTAGAGTGCTTTGATTGGACTATACCAAGGTGGGACATTGATTCTTTCTTGGTTGGATATAAGAAAGAAGTTTAAATGAGTTAAGTGGGTTGCAAGCCTGGTTAACCAGAAGAATGGTGGTCACATTAACACAAATAATCAATATAGAAGGAGTATGTTTGAGAGAACATAGAATCAATTCAACATCAGACTTTAAGTCTGAGACTCCAGTAAGGACTCTAAATGAACAATGGCTATCTAACAATTGGAAGTGGATTAGCATTCAGGAGAGATTTCAAGATAGAACTTAGGAATCATCTATGCCAAAGGAATGGCTGAAGCCAAAGAACCCAAATCCTGCACAATATTTAGTGCAGGGCTTTTCAAACTGTGTTCCGTGGTGTGTCGGTATTCCTTAGACAGGCAGCAGAGAAAGTCCAGCTGCCTAGGCTTTGAGCTTCAGGCACTGCTTCAAACAACACAGGATCACATTTATCTGATTTATATTGAATTTCTGAGTCAGAGTTTGTTTAATAAAATAAAATTTTGCAGCTAAAAGAAATGTCTGCAGCACTGATTTAGTAGGTATTGTCTCTCCCTGTTCTAATGCCTTTGCCTCTTGCAGCATCACAGTCCCCACACAGAGAGACACATGGCAGTGATAAATCGTTGCCTTGAATTTAGTTTTGATAGTGAACAAACACTTGCCACCAGGGACTCTGAATAATATTCAGGTGACTCATATCTAGCGTGTGATTTAGAAAATATTTCGATGTTTTAATCCGGTTCCAGTTCAATGAATTAGTTACAGGTTCAAACCAGTTCACTAGGGTTTAATGAAAAATTAAAAAAAAAACACTTTGTTTCATTTCTCAGTTCAGTAGAAAATAAAAACAGTAATGTTTGGATTTGATTTAAGGATCAGCAAATTTATATAATTCATTCCAAGTTTTCCTTCATGGTTTGCCTCTGTACTCACTGTAGGGGAAAATGCCCTGTAGATATCTACAAATTAATACTGATGGACTGTATGCAAGCCCTGCACTTAAAATGACTGGTCAGAGCCAACCACGATGTCATGGAGCAAACCCTAGGTAGCCCTTTCCTTGAGTGCTGAGCAAGACTTAGGTAGAGTTTCACAGGGAGAACACCTGCCTAGGAGCTCTCCTGAGAGAAAGTCTCAGATCACAGGATACCCCAAAGACAATTGCACCACAGGGATGAGAAGTTACATCAGACACAGATGCCTACTTGAGAGCCTCAAGTTTCATGTGAATTAGCACCTACTTGTTATTTCTGTCTGGGCCCAATTCCCAGATCTGTTAGTTCACCCAAGGCCCCTCATCCATAGGAGACTTGAGCCATGCCAGGGCAAATTTAAACTGCTACAAGCATTCAAGTAAGGGCAGATCCTGGCTTTCCTTTAATCAAGCCTCAGAGAATTAAAACAGAAACAAAACCAAAAAAATACCTGTTTCCAGTGTATCTATTTCTTCTACCTCTTTATTGGTTGATACCCAGCCCATGAACAGCTCAATTTTTTAAAAAATGTTTCTCATTATTGCCTTAGATTTTTGAAAATACACAAATTCATTTTAGCAGCTGCAAAATGTCTTCACAAAAGTGTCTAAAGAAAATGGCTCAATTCCACTGCAGAAAATGTGTAATATTGCCTAGAGTCAATTTCTCCATTTTAAACATACTCATTGAGATGATTCATCATTTATTCAGTGTGATCCATCTGCCCTCTACATTAGTAATCTGTACAATACCTTGAATTGGGGGGCCTCTCAGAAGAAATCAAATAGCTTTCCATTTTCTAACCTACACCAACAGCTCTATCAGGAACAGGGAGAGCAGCTTGCCTTCTTTAGGCTGTACATTATGAGGCCTAGAACAGTGTGAAATAGGGGAGGAGGAGATGGGGCTGGCAGACAACCTTGGGTTCAAATCCCAGCTCTTCACCTACTTGTTATGCAGATTTGGGCAAGTTACTTAATTTTTCTGAACCTGCCTCCTCCTCTGCAAAATGGACTGTCGGGTGGATTCAAAGAGATAATATGCCTCATACCTGGCACATAGAATATGTTCAGTACACCTTTGTTCACTTTCCTACCCTGCTCAGATAAATCAGGGGTCTTCTGCTCATGTCCTTTCATGTGTATTTGCTGCAAAAGGTAAAACCTCAACAGGATTTACCCTAAAAAATGAGACTTGAGTTCAACCTAAGATACCACTGAGAAAAACAGAAAATAGTAGGAAAAGCTTCTGCAAACGTCCATTGCTGGTAATGTTCACTCAGGCAATACATAAGATTGTGCAAAAAAGCAAAGAGGACCTGGAATTAGGCAGACTTGAATTTGAACACCAGTTCTGCCACTGATTAAATGTCAGAACTGAGCAACTTATTTAACATTTCTGAACATTTGTTCCTCATCTATAAAGTTAAAATTATAATAAAGGCTTCTATGTGCAGTTGTGGGAAGGACTGAATAAAATAATGTAAGTAAAATGCCTGGCACATGGTAAGCGTTTACTGTAACTATGTTACCTTACGCTGGCCAATGGTGCAATCTGAGATTATAAAAGCAATTTATATATGCTTACCTATCCTTTGTAAAATAATTAAGTACTATTAATACCAACTTGTTAATTGCCTCATTGAGGTTTAAAGGCTTGAGTCAGCTAGATTACTGACAAACTTTGAGATTTATTTAATTCCCTCTTTATTAAAAGCCTAAGCTTTAAAAGTGACCAGAAAGGAAAGCTGGAAGCCTTTATATTCATTCATTATTGTCCTGATCTCTTGGTTATCGGGTATTGTTTTCTCTTAAATATCCCACTATGAAGAAAATACTAAGATCAGTTTATACTATGTCATTTCATTAATTTTGCCTTTGAAATGAGTTCAAAGTCTGATTGCATGGCTTTGAATATCCATTTAGAGAATTATACTAGAATGTCCTAGGAGGATATTTTCATGTTCAGTTCGGATCTTCATCTCCAGATTGATGCTGAAACTCAAAACCCCTAGTCCTTTTTTAAGGAATTTTCACATTTGTTCTCTCAGTGCATCAGACAAATATCTCATTTTGACTTATTTCAGTTTCATAATTGCATTCTCCAGAAAACAACTTTCCCAAATGTTCAGATACCTCCTCAACTTTGTCCCTGAAAACCTTTTGTCAACTTTCTCTCATCAGGGTGACCATTTGATTTACAGTCGTAGGTGGAAAAGAATAGACCCACAGCTGCTTATTATGCTGCTCTATCTCCACCTGTATTATATGAGCCGTTTCAACCCTGATTATGCTAATCGGGTAACATTGTATTTGAATAAGTTGTTGCTTCTCAAAGACTAAGAATGACATTAAAGAGATAGCACTCAGTGCAATCAAATATTCTGCTCCTGTATTTCAGTCACTAATTTTCCAAAGGAAAACCAAGAATATAAATTTTGATACAAGAACAAAAGTGAAACTTGAAATCTAGAAAATGCTAAAGAAGCCAGCTGTAATTGTACAGAAACAGCAGTGTGAATCTTCCGGCCAATGTCTGTGAGTGCAAACTAACTATTTAGCTAGTTTTAATTAGGTAAACAGCTTAGCGCTAAATTAACTATATAAGATTTCATTCCATGTTTCAACATTTTCAAAATACATTCATACCCATACTTTAAATGTGAGTGATTCTAGAGACTGGTTATTATGTGATTCATAGAGCCAGCCTTCCCTAGCCAGCCCAGCCACCACCTTTCTTCACCCTCCTCCTTAAACACTTCTCTCTTGGATTCTGCATTAATACTTAACGCTGTAAGGAGAACTGAGCATGAGGAGTGAAGAGCACTGGGCTTTCCTCTTTGAATCAGACTCTGTCCCCACTTGATCTTGTAATAAATATTTCCTACAAAGGAAACCTGTGATAGGAAAAATAACGATTCTGGTTTTCACCAATTAAAGTGCATTTATCATTTAACTTCCTATAACACAGAACACAAATCAGAGAATAAATGTGGTCAAATAGTGGTGAAGGTACGTTAACCATCACTTCTGAGATTAGAGAATGAGGTTTGATGATTGTGATCTAGCGATGTTCTCAGTGAATTACAGTCTAAAACTATAGAAAAAACAATGAGTTTTTGTAAATTCCAAGTTCAGAGTATGATTCCAATGAATTGAAGAACCATTATTGGAAGATGCAACTGCAAAATTTTTTTCCCATATGTTCAAGGAACATATGTTCCATATGTTCGACTCTCCTGAGGGAGGTCATTTTCTGGCTTCTGTATTAAGGAGGACTATATTGTCTCCTGGGATTGGGGGAAGGGAAAAGCATGCTAAAGAAAGGGAAATGCTCAAATGCCTATGTCTTTTGAAGAATTCTAGTTGAGTTGCCCTGGACAGAATACTTCCAACTGTGTGTGTATTTTTTAACCATTACATTTATATCTGAGAAAACACACTAAGTTTTAAATTGCTCATAGTCTAAAAATATGGACTGATTTCCCTATAAGATCTATAGTCTACTTAAGTACCTTCTCCTGATATGATTGCAGAAATACAATATTCACTTGTTTAACTGAAGTAAATTTAATTAAATTTAATGTATGTAATGAATATTTTCATTCAGAACATTCCTTTTTGCTAATATTTTTTAAATCTCCTAATTATCTGCATCATAACCCCGAACTCCTTATTCCAAGTCCCAGTTATTTTTCCAAATTTCTATTCCTTGACTTCCTTCCTGCATTTTTAGTACCAGCCATATTGAATTACTCACTGTAATTCAGTGTTTATAGAATGTGTTAAATTTTCCTACAGTTGTACATATAGTCACACCACTTTCTCTCCCTGGATTTGTTTATCATAAATAGTAGGTTCTGTGGTATAGAGACGCAAGGATGAACCGAAAGCAGTTCTGTAGGAAAAATTAACAGAGGCAGATGGTATAATTAATCTCTCTCAGGGTCAGAGGAACAGGGGGTGGCAAAAGACAAATTCTTTATCAAAGTCTGGGGGGCTGGGTCAAGATCAAAGTCAAGACCCTATCTGTAGGGTCTGATTTGGTTGGGGTGAGGATGGGAGGTTTGGGAAGCATTAAGATACTGAAATCACATTGGGACTCTCTGCCATGGATCAGAGAGATCCAGAAAAACATAAATAGGGTCCTGCTCTGAGGAATACAGCTACTAATATTCTAAGATCACAGTCATCTTTGTTATAAAACATTTATTGAGTACCTGCTATGTGAAAAGCTTTGTACCAGCTACTGATAGATACATAAAGATCAATAAGACAAATTATTTGACCTCAAAGAAATATGCAATGAATACAGATAATTCAAGAAGTGAATGAAAGGCCAAGGAGATGTGGTGAGGTTACAAACTGAACCCCCTCAAGAAGTTTGGGCCCATTTAGAGTGAACAAGGGATATTTTGTACCCTTCAAGGGCAATTTGCATTACAAATCATTACACAGTAACCAGCTTATGTGGGCAATGGTTTTGAGAAATCTAAAATGATGCAATAATATTTAATATACTCCCAATGTTAATAAGCATTACCAAGATATTCACTTTTATAGTTATGCCCTAATATAGTTCTGGATCTCTATGCTAAGGGAAGGTCTCACCCTATCCCAGTGTCCACCATATTGCCTCTCTCCTGCCCTTACTTCCATATATGAATGACCACAAAGTTCACTTCCCTGAAGTTGCTTTAAGAGACTCTGCTACCACTGAACCATTTGTGTTCATGTGAGGACCATGGCAAGCAAGGTAGTGTCAAGGGATAACCTGCGAAGGCTTTAATTCCTTCCTTCGCTAACAATTTCCATCAACACTCCAAGAATCCCCTGCTAACTAAACCTACAGTCTAGGTTAAAATGTATGTTTGAAACAATATCAGTTTCAAAATAAGTGTCTTAGCACCACCTTCCAACAAGATTGCCACCCTTGAAAAGCTCCCCTATAAAGTAACTGTTAATGGCAAGATCATGGACTATTGAGATCTTTCAATTACAGTCACAGAGAGAGTGACCCCTTCCAAACTCTTTGCTATGCTTTTTCACATGAACCCCAACCAGGCTTAGGGTGGGTCTAGAATATCACAAATTCTTTGTTGAAAACAGTTGTGTTAGCCTCTGGTGCTTAGAGCTATACCATGGGCTTCAGATACTAGTTTACAGTAAACCCAAGGAAGTGACAGGATAACAGACATCATGCTATTTCCTCCATCCTTCTTCTTTCCTTTTTTTTCTTATCTTTACCTTCTCAGACACAAAATGGAAGCTATTATATGTATCAGTAGATGCAAACTGATGTGGAGGATAGGGGCCTGTGCTTCAGATCTGCTGAGAAACCTGTTCCGTAATATTAGTGAGCTCTGGTCTTGAGGTCAAAAATGCCAGAAGAGTTTTCAGAAAAATTTCCGTGAGAGCCTAACCAATCAGCTTTCGTGTTTTAAGAAGAAAATTACAATTATCTGGAACACCTTCTTCATCAGTACTGGTCATTGTGTGAGGCATTATTTACAAGCAAAAAAACCAAACCAAAAAATTCAATAAAACTACACAGCATCCCTAAGTCAGAGGAAGTTTTTCCACTGACTCCTGATGGAAGCTTAACTTTCAAAAGGGTTCAGATAAATGAACTTCAAAAAAGGCTGAGACATTTTCTATTGTTCTTAACATGATCTTTGGAGGTGAAAATTACTTCTCACTCACTACCCAACCTTCTTGGCTGTTTTCCCACTTGAGTTTCATTCCTCTCTATGGCTGATAAGCCTCTCAGTGCCTTCTGAAATTTCAGGGAAAGACATCATTCACAGTGGTGCTTCCTGCCTAACACGGGCCAAAAAGGGACTGACAAGTTATTAGTGTTGTCAGTCACCGTTTCACTGGGAAAACAGGCGGGGGCACCCATGCTTCTTAGCCAAAGGAGCCTGTATGCATTTCACCCCACTGTCCACAACAAGCCAACAAAACGACTCAGCTTCTGCATGTCCAGCTGGCATTCCTTGATCCCCTTTTGCTGCCACATTTTGGTACAAATAGCACACAGTGGTGTTAACCAAGAATTCCAAGAGCAGAGACACAGTTAAGGCAAAAAAAGGGGGGGAGGCATTTATTTGGGGTTTATTAGGACTGCAGCCCAGAAGACATATATCCTGTAAAACAGGCAACATTTATAAAGGCAAAAGAACACAAGGTTACATAAAGTGTTCATCAGGAATTAGGATTGGAGCTGGCAAGAATTAAGGGTACTTGTTAAGCAGGGATTGGGTGGGGTTTGAAATGATTAAACAGCTGTGAAGTGAGGAGGCGGGTAGGAACCTCAAAACTACAAGGTTGCAGCTAGCAGCTGCTAGCAGATATTGTTTTAAAAATAGCTGCTGGTGCCCTTGAATGTGATACAGTTCAGAGAATTCAGGTTCTCAGTGATGCAAGAACCTGTCTGAAATTGCATCCACAATGGCCACCTGGCTCCATTTTGGATGACTGAACCATAGTTACTCCATTTTGATTTTTAAATGATCTTAGATATGTCACTAATGGACACTGGATGGATGCATGCATGAATGGATAATGGGTCCTGACTGCAGCCAGAGTATTTAAAGAACTAGAGAAGGAAACTCAAACTCAGATGTGCCATTTGTTGCAATTCAAATTAAGGGATTTGGTGAAAGAATGTGGGACTAAAGCTACTGAAAAAAATTTAGCTTTTGGATTTCAGATTCTCTTGCCACTTCTCTGGCTAACTAATTTGTGTTTAACTAAACGTTTTAAATAGCATTAATATCATTCTTAATCCATACAAGAATCACCAGCATACCGAATCTAGTTGTTAATTCTATGGAGGAAACAACGATTCTAGCCACAGCTTCGTATCATGCATGGTTTCCAATTTTGCCTAGAAAATGCTTTCCTTTAAAATAAAAATATGGCCTGTTTAGTTTGCATTCACTGCAACAGGTTGACAATGCAACAGGTTTGAGAGCAGTTTAATTGAAGTCATGAATTATTCTGTATCATCTGGGAGGCAAGACCATGTTATTCTGATGCTTTTGTTTCTTTTGGAAACAAAATAGCATGATGCCTCAGGCACTGCACACATCTCGAAACAAGGCACCAAACACAGGGCCCTGTGTGACTGCTGGGTGTGTCCCTCTGCCTTTATCCCATAACAACAACACTGCAGCGCAGAGTGTCTAGATCAAGGGGAAAAGGCAGCACACAGAATATGCTCTTAAACCCTCGGATCAAACTAAGACCCCGAATTTGGTCCGGTGGTGCAAAACCCAATGCTACACTCCTTAAAAGCCAAAATAAACAACTGCCATCCTTCTGATACAGGATCTGAAGGAGAAATGTTTAAGAAGGCAGGATGAAGGTAACAAATTTATGTAGCAACCACAGGCCTCTACTTACTTGAACTGGCGAACTCTAACAGAGGCCTTTGAGGTGGGAGGTCGTGGTCTCCTGGGGTGAAACAGATGGAGGCAGTGGAGGGCCCAGTGGTGAAAGTCTGAGCCCAGCGAAAAGGAAAAGTTTCCCCTCTTCCACCCAATGTGGAATATATTGAGGCTCCTGGACTGGAGATCAAAGGGTGCTGGTCTCTGCTTTGGTGTACGATTTTTCAGCTCTGGGACACAGCAGGAGACAAAGCCTGGAGAAGGGCCAGCAGTGCCCATAGACAAAGACTTGATTGAGCAAATGCTCAACAGCCCAGGTGATGAGCCAAAATACCTGCTTGGGGAGGGTACTTGACCAGTGTGCTTGAACTGGGGAGAGCTAAGAGCACAATTGGGAGACAAAACATTAATTTGTTTTGCTCCCTACCAATAGGCTGATGAGGCCATACAGGTTATTTAGACAAGTCTCCAACAGACATGGGTTTCCAGCTTTCAAGTGTTATGGTATCCCTCACACAGTTACGCATACAAAAACATATACACACGTACAAAAACATACCTTCTTCACAATGAGCTCAGTTTTCACACCAGACAGAGGGAAAAGCAAAAGATAGCTTTAGATGCAGCAGCAGTGGAATAGCTCTGAGAGGCTCCACTTCATAGATTTCTGTAAATTAACAGAAATATCATTTGGCATCCTGCAATATTCTCCACACCAAGGTTCTCGTCACTTATAACACAGCTCTCACCAGTCTCCTTCTTCAAAATTCCTTCTTCACCCCGACTGTGTGGTCAGGTCAGAGAGCTGGAAAACCTTCCACTCAGATATGCATTCTGTGTCTCCTTCACACACCAATCATTCACCCCTGAGTCCATATGGCCACATTTAAATATTTATATTTTGGCATAAAATTATTTCTTTAGCTTATTATCATTGTAAAAATCACTGTGTGGTCAATGTTTTATTATTATAATTATAATAATCAAATATTTTAATTATTGCTCATTGCCTACTAATTCATAGTCATTAGTATCACAAACAATTGTTACTGCTAGGGTTTCATAATTCTGTTGACATCACTGTTTCCAAGATGCAGAAAGGATATTCCACCTGTACACCCCACACAGTCTGTGGTTTGTTCATTTTTACCAAACTACAAAGTAATGTTGGACTTAAGGTTTAAAATTAGATCTAATAAATAATTCATTATTTGAGTAGTTGATGTGATCAGAACCTGCAAGTCAGATACAACAATAAATCTGTGTCTCATTTCTTCCCAATTTTCCAACCCCAAGTCAGGGATTCAGGGCAAATTACTTCTCAAACAAAATGTCCCTTCAATTTAGATGAATTATGCTTCTCAGAGGTATCATTTACAAATGCAAATAGAGGAACCCATTAATTAGTTGCCTTGTGAGATCACTGTGTGTTGGGGACTTAAAAATGATGAGAAAGAAAAATGCACTCCCCAAGCCTCTTAGTATCTTGAACCTTCCAGTGTTGTATTCCTCTTCAGGAGAAACAAATATGCAAAATTTGTGTAGTAACCCAAGGGAGCCATATGGGGCCTCTTTCTAAGAATCATCTTTCTCTACCATTGGGGTCTCTTCTGAGCATTGCTTTTTCTTTTCCTGAGGTCAGCAGTTTCTTGTGACACAGGGGTGGGCAGAATTATCTTATGGCACAGGGGTGTTTTGGGGAGACATGTCTCGTGACACAGCAGAATTGTCACTGGTGGAGGGCAGGTGAGCAGAACCTTCATCAGTACCTAATAAGCTTTACAGGTTACTTAATGACACTGATCTTAAGTCTCCTCATCTTTTACAGAGAAAGTTTCTAAGGTCCCACACCATCTGATTCTAACATTCTATGGGTTGGTGTATGTAAATAATCTAACATAAGTAAAATGCAGGTCACAAGGATAGTTAATGGAGAAACCACTAACATATTCATAGCCAGAAACTGGGGCCACTAGTCAGTCACAAGGGTGATAGAAGAAACCCAAGGCTCATGATGAACCCTGCATATGGTGATTATTTTCCATCTCTGATAGACCATTATTCCCCCTTTCTAACATCTTTTTGGACATTCTTCTTGGTGGTTCTATGAGATGGGCTTCAAACTTAACGATATCCTTACAGTGATTTCAGTCAATTCTACTCCTCCTATTGTCTCTGTTTCTACTGAAGGTTCCCAGCAACCTCTTAGCTGCACCGCTTAAATGTATGAGGTGCCTCTCTGTCCCTGGAAACTCATCCAAACATAGCATGATCCCGCCCATTGTACTTCCGCAGTTCATTGCAGATGTGCCCTTTCACCGTCAGCACCTTAGTTCAGACCTCACTGTGGATTTCCACGATACCTAACTTATTCATTCACCCCTTCCCTTTCTCCTGTGGCCCAGTCTGTAAATGGCCACCAGAGTTATTATTTTCCAAAGGGTAGGTCAAGGCCTATTATTCTTAAATATATTCAATTGTATCTCAGCCTCTGCATAAAATTCAAACTCCCTAGACTGCTTCTGATTCCCACAACCTAATTTCAACAAAACTTTTTTTCATTTGTTTCCCACTGTCCTTTATTTACATTTCTCCTGGGTTTATTCCCCTCTAGATTGCTTTCACCATTATCTCTACATGTCTAAATCTACTCTTACATCAAGGCACCAATCAAATGCTACCTCTTCTCTAAAGCTTTTCCACATCCTCCTGCTGGAAGCAATCTTCTCTACCTCCAAACACCTACAGTGTTTAATCTACACCTCTCTTATGGTACTTCTCACTTTTTATGTTAAAATATTTTTTAAACATTTTTGACAAGAATGTAAACTTCTTAAGCAACTAATGTAGAGTGTGGATATATTATGGCCCCAATTCATATGTAGATTTAAGTTACTGAGTGTCTTATTAGAGGAGACAGATGTGAAAAAAGTACTTTTCATCCAGGAAGTATATTGGAGAGAACATATGAATTAGATGGATGGTTTAGACAGGCTATTCTGGTATAGACTAACAAATTGTCATAGAACCCCCTCCATACAAGCCTTCTAAAATGACATTGGTTTATTTATGGCCCTTCCCAACATTCAAGTTGCTGGTCAGATATTTTTTTAATGTCTATGAATCCAAGTAGCATCTTAAAATATTCCTTACTTTTATGTTTATGACAGAGGCAAAGTCATGTTAGAATAATCCTAGCTGACATGTACCAGTTCTTTATTATGCACTGTTTAATATATTAAAAGCTTGTCACTGATTCTTTCATTTAATTCTCACAACAACCTGATAAGATCACATGATTTTCACTATTTTTAGATGAGAACATTGAGGCACAGATATGTTGAATAAATTGTCCAGGATTAAACAGCTAATAAATGGAAATCCCAGAAAGTGAGCCAAAGTAACTTGAGACTAGAACATAACCATTATACTACACTGTCCCTGGTAGAGAAGAAAGAATATTGGAGTTGGAGTTGGACAACTGTTTAATTCTGCCTCTGTTATTTACTACTGGCTGTGTTATTTTGAAAAATAAACCACTTACCTGTCTGAGACTCACCTCATTATCTATAAAACAGTTAAAATAACACCTACCGGGCAGAGTTCTTAATAAAAATAAATAAAACAGTATCTCTGTAATCCAACCCCAGGTTCCTTACCCTCAGGAGTAGCATCCCTCTTCGGGAAAAAAGAGGCTTTTCTCAACCTAATCCTAAGTTGTCCATTCTCCTGCTGCACGTTCCTTCGGAACTTCCACTCTCCATGAATCATCACTAACATCTAAGGCCTCCTGGGACATTAGAAAAATAGGACCCCCTAGAGCACTTTCATAGCTATGTCCACCTCTATGAAACATCAGAAGAACCTTTGAAATAGAAGTTTTTCTCTATCTTCCGGTCAAATTTTTTGTGTAACCTGCAGAACGTTCCCCTATTATTTCTGTATGGAATAAAGGCTGGAATCAGTGAGCAGTATAAGGACGTATTAACCTCATGGCTAAGAGTGGGAGAGGAAAAGATTTCCTCCTGCAGTTATGTATTTAAGTGTCTAGTATGCCTACCACAGAACAGGTGTTCAATAACTATTAGTTGTCTTTCTTTGTCCTAGACGGAAAGCAGTGCCACGTACTAGTGAAAGATTAAACAGGAAAAGAAAAACCTTCACATTTTTGTGGACTTTACAGATTGCAACTTACTACAGTCTAATGAAATGGGCACAAGATGTAACTTCTATTGACAAGTCTCAAGGCTTGAAAAAATTTTTTCCTTTGCTTGTTAAAATTTGGATTAAAATTTTAATATTACTTACAACCAAAAATTAATTCCCAACTCACAAAGCCAAACTTCTCATTTTCCAATAAAGACCAACATATCAATTTGTCTTTCATGGATTGTTCTTTGGGTGTTGTGCCTAAAAACTTACCACCAAATGCAAGGTCACCTACATTTTCTCCTATGTTTTCCTCTGGAAGTTTTATAGTTTTGCGTTTTACATTTAGGTCTATGATTCATTTTTAGTCAATTTTTGTAGAAGATGTAAAATCTGTCTAAGTTGGTTTGTTTGCAATTGCTCCAGCACTATTTTTTGGAAAGATTACCTTTTCTCCATTGCTCTGTCTTTGCTCCTTTGTTAAAGATCAGTTGACTATATTTATTTAAGTCTATTTCTGGGCTTTCAATTCTGTTCCAGTGATGTATGTATCTATCATTTCACCAATACCTCACTATCTTGATTACTTTAACTTCATAGTCAGTTTTGAAATCAAGTAATATGAGTCTCATTCTTCAGTACTGTGTTAGTGATTCTAAGCTTTTTGCCTTTCCAAATAAAGTTTAGAACAGTTTGTCAATATCTACAAAATAGCTTTCTGGGATTTTGATCGGTGTTATGTAAAATCTATAGATGAAGTTGGAAAGAACTGACGTAATACTATAGGGTCTTCTAACCAATGATCATGGAGTATCTATTTATTTGGATTTTCTTTAATTTCTTCCTCAGAGTTTTGTTGTTTTCCACATATAGTTCCTGTATATTTTGTTGAATTTATACCTAAGCATTTCTCTTTTTTGGTGGAATATTAAGTAGTACTGCTTTTCTATATTTTCAAATTCCATTTGTTTGTTGCTGGTATATATAGGAAAGCAACTGACTTTTGTACATTAACCTTGCATCCTGCAACTTTGCTATAATCACTTAATTCCAAGAGATTTTTTTTTTGATGATTCTTCAGGATTTTCTGTGTAGACAATCATATCATCTATGAACAAAGAAAGTTTTATTTCTTCTTTCCCAAACTATACGTTTTAATCCTTTTTCAGGTCTTCTTGCAGTAACTAGGGCTTTCAGTATGATGTTGAATGGGAGTGGTGAGAGAAAATTCTTCCCTTGTTCCTGATCTTAGAGGGAAAGCATTCAGTTTCTCATCATTAAGTATGATGTTAAGTGTATATTTTTTGTACTTATTCTTTATCAAGTTGAGAACGTACTTTTCACCTGCTTTATTAGAGTTTTTATCATGAATGGGAAGATCTCATTTTTAAAGACTCTACTCTTCCTCATAACTTCTATTTTCCATCTCTGTATGTTTCCAAATTATGCTTACTTACTCATTTTTATTTTCATACCCTTAGCTTCTAAAATGGTATAATTAAGCCATCTGGAGATTTTTATAAGACTTACTAAATAGCTGGGATTTTGCCCCCAGGTAAAATAAATTACTGAAATCATGTGTAATAACATACACTGGTTTATTCTAAGTATCTCTAAGATTTGTTTGGGGAAAAACATTCAAGATGGAGCTTCTGGTTTTTACAAACATGACTTTCAGCAAGTCAATGCTATAGAAATCCACACATGGGATACTCTGACATTGACATCGTGAGAGTCAAATTCTTCTCTAAGTAAAAAAGCAAAGATTTTTCCTTTTCTAAAAAGGGTTTACTTATTCATGAGAAATAGCAGTCTTAATAAGTTGAAGGTAGAAATAAAAATCAGAGTTCTAGCCAGGTTCATTTATTAAGTAATCGTGCAATCTTGGACAAATCATCTGACATCTCTCTAGTTCTATGGTCTCATTTGTCAAGACAAATGACAACCACACCTACCACCAACCACCACTGTGTGCTTCCTATTTACTTCATGGTATTAATTCAGGGTTAAACAAGCAGTTGTGAAACTGCTTTTCTATAATTTTAAGCACAACAGAAAATGGAAAGCATTATTATTATTAGAAGGAAGGAGTTCTGACATTCTCTCATCAGATTTTTACACTTAAACTCCATCATTAATGCAGCTACCTTTTCTGAGATTTCCAGTTTTTACTGGAACTTCACTGCTAGGGTAAAAATCATGCAGGGTGATCAAGACACTAAAGGCTAAAGTTTTCAAACGTATCACCAATTTCAAGTCTGGCCTGATCACACTAGCATGCAAATACAGTTGTTGTGTCGATTAGTCTTATTTGATCCACTTCTTCTCCAGTCAAATGAGGAGCATGTTCATTTAGAGGAGCTCATGGTAGTGGGTGTGAATTAGATGGTCAGAATATTTGGCTATGCTAAATGGTGTGGAAACAATGAACTCTAGTTTTCCCCACTCAGGCAAGATATTTGACCCAGCAAGTTATTTGCAGAGTCAGTTATCTCGTCACATAGCTAACACTGAGCTCCAACAACGTGCCAGATACCATGCCGGAAATACAGAGATAAAAAGACAAGGTCTCTATGTACGTACAAACCATGAAATACAACTCAGCAATTTGGTAAAAACTACTGCAAGCAACAACCTGGATGAATCTCAGGGAAATTATGCTGGGTGGAAAAAAAAGCCAATTTCAAAATGATATTTACTATATGATTTTATTAAGTAGCATTCACGAAATAACATAATTACAGAATTGGAGAACAGATTAGTGGTTGCTAGGGGTTAGGGATGAGAATAGAAAGGATGGAGTGACTATAAAGAGGTCACATGAGAGAGTCTTGTGATGATGGCACAGTTAAGTGTCTGACTGGAGTGGTGGTTAGAAAGGCTAAACGTGATAAAATTGTACAGCACTATGTAAAACACACACATATACATATACACAGAGTTCATTATAACTGATGGAAGCTGAATGAGCTCTAGGGATTGTACCAGTATGTCAATTTCTTGGTTTTTATATTGTACTCTAGTTGTGTAACATACTCACATTAGGAGAAACTAGGGGAAGGGAGCACAGAACTTCCCTGTACATTTCTCTGCAACTTCCTGTGAATTTATAATTATTTCAAAATATAAAGTTCAAAAAAGACAAGGTTCCCATAGAATGTACATCAAGAGTGAACTATAGTGTAAACTATGGACTTTGGGTCATTATGATGTGTCAATGTAGGTTCATTTTTTGTAACAAATGTATATTTCAGTGGGGGATGTTGAAAATGGGAGAGGCTATGCATGTGAAGGGGTAGGGGGCATATGGAAAATCTTTGTACCTTCCTCTCAATTCTACTGTGATCCTAAAACTGCTCTTAAGTCTTAATTTTAAAAAATCCAAAAGAGAATAATATTTTGTGACATGTGAAAATTATAGAATATTTAAATGTTAGAGTCCATAATAAAGATTTATTGGGACACATACACACACAGACAAGGTCCCTCCTCTCCAGGAGCTACAAGTGAGGTCTCCTTGATCTTCCTAGCTTGTAGGAACCAAAAAGTTCCACTAATGGAAAAGCCTCAAATTTCAGTCCATCCAGCCTGACTCTCTCAGGGTCTTACCCTGTTATTTCTGAGAACCTTCAAGGATTCCTCATATGTGCTCCTTCCTCTTCCTTAATCTCCGCTGCTTACCAAGTCACCACTGCCTAGTTCACAGATCTGTCCGTGAAAATGCTAAGTCTTTTTTGAATACCATCATCCCTGAAAATCTCAGACTCTGTTCATAGAGCTACTACAGGAACAGTCAACTGTCTTCTCCATTCCCCTTCACACTCCACACCTTTAGACATCCAAACAATAAGCCACATTCCCCAGTATAACCAGCATGTGAAATATATCCCTAAGGGTCCCGCAATTCCGCCATTTCACCTCCAGTATCTGGTTGTCAATTCTTTAGGGTCTGATAGGAATGAAAATGCCCAAGGCGAAAATAAAGTACTTAATCAAAGTACTTAATCAGGGAAGACATCCAAGAAGGTAGTGCTTGACTGACACTTTAAGGTAAAGGAGAAACTCTCCTGGGAAAAAGGAGGTAAGAGAGAATTCCAGGCTAAAGGAACCTATATGCAAAGACACTAAGAAAGCACAGTGTGGCCAAGAAAGAGAAGTGGTACATTATTGGAATACTGATGTTGGAGGAGGGGCAGGTGGCAGAGATGAGGACAGGAAACCAGTTCTGATGATTTCCCAGGGGCATCTCCCCCATGTTGCCATGTGACTGAGGAGCATACTCAGACACAAGTACACCTGTACCGCTGTGCTATGTAACACCTAGAGCTGAGATTCACCCTAGAACTCAACCAGCCCGACCTGGCAGGCTAACCTCAGCATGAGTGTGGCAGTGAGATGACTGAGGCTAAGGAGGGGCTGCTTTTGCTTCAGTCACTCACAGGCTGTCGAGCTAAATGAGTGTTGCATCATCAGCATTTCCTCTCGGCTTTATGTCAGGTTCCGCTGTAGACCCACCCTTCCTTTTGCACCCTATCCAAAGCTGTGAGGCAGAGCGTGGTGTTATAGAGGCACTGGACTCACAACACATGATCTCAGTATGAATCGAAGTTCTACATCCCTTTCAAGCTGTGAGCACTTAGCAAGTTCACTTTACTGTGCTTTGGTTTACCCACCTGTAAAATGGGGGTAAGTTCCTACCACACAGAACTCTAATTAAATTAAATGAAGAAGCCTTTCCCAGGCCTTCACCCCTATGAGATATGTTCTTGTTTTTTATAATTTTGCTTTTCTTTTTCTAATGGTAGTTCCCCTCCTTTATCCAAGATCTAAGAAGTGTCATCTCATTTCCATTCATATTTGAAAGTCTACTAAAGCAAACCCCTAAGGTGACAATTCTAGTGCCAGTCATTTTTGGGGGGGTAGAAAGAAACAACAGTGGGGAGGAAGTTAATTAAGACTGGGAAGGAAAGGCAGCCAGGGAAGGGGTGATATCAAACCAGCTACTTCTTCAGGTCATTGAAGTAGACTTGCACCAGGAAAACCTTAGAAGCCAGTGTAGAAGGATACTTCAAAGGAAGCAGGAATTTTTTATCCAGTCACTGGTTATGGGTGCTCCTGGTGGAGTAAAATGTCACTTCTTAATGGATCTTCTGTCCTGCTAAGCAGGCCTGAGAAAGCCCGAAGGCAAAACACATACTTGCTCATGGCAAGCAGATGGAAATTGTGCACTGAGATGGTAAGGGAGGGGATCAGGGTGAAGCACCGAGAATAAAAG
Organism: Camelus dromedarius; assembly: GCF_036321535.1. Classification (NCBI taxonomy): domain Eukaryota; kingdom Metazoa; phylum Chordata; class Mammalia; order Artiodactyla; family Camelidae; genus Camelus; species Camelus dromedarius. Next base: position 47,201,821 of record NC_087437.1, read on the forward strand.
GCAATTAATAATTCTTAGCGTGTACATTTACCTTCCAACACAAGAAAAAGTGTTAGGTATTTAACAATTTTAACAGCAGAATTTGTGGCACCACTTTTGGTGGGGAAGACAGATGTTTTACAGGGTCCTCCTGGAAGTACATAATGAGGGCACATATTTTTTCCAGTAGGAGTAAGGCAGGCCTCCATCTGTGGCATCCATCTGCATGCGTTAACCTGCATCCAAAGTTATCATCACTTTCGAAAGAGAGTTTGTGATATGAACACAAGGAAATGTGGTTTGTATCACAAAAGGTGACAGTGTCCAAAGAAGTGGGTCTGGGAATATTTGTTTCCTTAGGGTATCTATCTCCCTGCCTAGATGACAGTCCTGGAGAGATAGTTTCAAGATCACAGGGAAAGCAAATCGCTATAGGGCAGAGCCCAAGGCACATTACCACCTGAGCTGCACTGCAAGGCTCTGGAAACAGACAAGGATCTGGCAATAGCTCAATATCTGTGACACAGGTTGTAATGAATAATCAGGCACATTAATTTGTTTCCTCCAAATTAGAAAGCTTGGTTTAACTCCTGGCTTCATTTTGGTCCAGACATCATAATTTAGCTACACAGGCCAGAAAAGAGTAGGCTGAATCTCTGAGGGGCAGATGGCATCTGTTCCCCTGACTTACAGGGGCATAAAAAGGAAACAGTTAGGGGATGGTGGGGTGTACCCTGCAGAAAAATGACATTCACTTTCAAGAAGTCAGGATCTGCTCTTTGAGGGGTGCTGAAGCATCTCCTTGAGACCAGCAGATCTGAGCACTAGTCTGCAGGAGAAAGGGTGGTGAAATGCTCTCTGACATCAATCTCCCAAACCACAACTCTGGAGAGTAAGCTAATAATGTGTCAGGCTGTTAATGAACTTGGTCTGGCCATAGTGACAGAGTTCATTAGACAACATTTATCCTCCACTCAAGAAGGAGAAAAATGACTTCAATAAAAACTACACCAGCTCCACAGATACATAATCTTTATTAAAAAGGCATTTTCAGTAGTAATATTCATTACATTTTTACATAATTAATCTGGGTCCACCTCTCCCTATACTATATTATAGTTGGACAAATGCTAGTAAGCTTTAAGGAAAACAAATATGATCTTACAGCTATACTGTAATTGAAAAAAGATGTAATAAAGAAGACAACTATAAACTCTGTTTATATTTTGATTCTGCTGGGTCAATTTATAATCTAACCAGATCAAAGTCAAGGTCCAGCCTGCCTTCTGATGAATCATCCTGGGTTGCATGTATACTGATGCCTGTGGAAGAATAAGCTAAAAGGAGAAGATTCCTCTCAGGAAGCTGAAGTTTGTTACTTGTGTGCTTCTTCTATCTTTCCCTTTTTATATTCTGGAAATACACTCGAAGCAAAATTTGGAGACTAAAATGAATGAGAAAAAAAAGTGCATCAGGATCTGGCAATGTCTTATGGATGCCAAACACCTGAGTTAAAAATCCTAGTGCCACCACTTTTAAGCATAGAAAAGTTATTCAAACTCTCTGAACCCAAGTTTCATCATGTATGAAACATGAACTAGAAACCCTACATGAGAGTGTTTTGAGAATTAAATGAAATCTATGTTATTCATCTACAACATGCTAAGTGCTTAAAGACAGTTCGTGTTGTTTTGGATAATCAAGTCTGTTTTATTTATTCGATAAAGCTTAACTGAACGTCTAGCATGAGTCAGATGTTAAGTTTTAGGTTCTGGGGATATAGAAATAAACAGTGTGGATGTGATCCTGACTGCTCTTGTGGTCTTGTTCAAGACATTCTTCCCCATCTAAAAATTACAGATATTCTCAAACATTGCCTTCTATTACTTTTACATTTTTATTATTCTCATTTAAAATTTATTTCAATTGGAGGTGCTTTACATATGATGAGAGGTAGGAATCCAACTTTTTTTTATTATAATGAGCCAATTCTCCCAACACCATCTAAAAATCTATGAAATAATCTGTGAGATTAGTTAGACAATTTCCCCTTTTATTCTATTTCCTAAAAACATTTCCATAAGATAGAAACTACCTATTTTTTTGTAAATTTGGTTCTCATCTGTGAAATATGCTAAACCTAGAGGCTTCAGGTTATAGATCTAAGCAAGTCTCTTTCTTCTTAGGCCAATTTCAGCATTTCATACCTTTCCAGAAATGCATCTATTTCCTTTCATTCAAGCTTACTGCCATGCAATGATTCACTATATTCTTTTTATTTATTTTTTATTTATTTTTTGTTGTGACAATTTTCCTTATTTCATATTGGACTTTAAATATTTTCATCTTTCTAAAAAATGAGTCTTTCCATAAGTTGATATTTCTTGTTTGTCTTTTCAAAGGTCTTATTGATGTACACTTATAAAACACTTTAAACTTAAGGTCAGTAAAAGCATCTCATGTCAACATATGAGGAACACAGCTAAAATATTTATAGGAAAATTTATAGTTTTGAATATATTTATCACAAAATAAGAAGAACCAGAAATTTGAACTGAACACTCAACTCAAAGGAACAATAGAACAAACCCAAAGAAATAAAGAGGAAAGAAACAATAAAATTAATGACAAAAATCAATGGGATATAGAAAATTAACACAAAATAGCAAAATAGCCAAAATTAACAATTTATACTTTTAAAAATGCTTTTACATAAATGATATCTCTTGGGGAATGACTTTACACTGTAGACCAGCACTTGGATTTAAAAAAAAAAAAAAAGCTCGAATTTTTGTTATTTGCTTTCATTGTTTTTAAAATGTTTTTTTAAATTTTGTTGAGGAAAACCACAGAGGCGAAGATATTTCAATCAGCAAAAGGTAAAGTGGACCTTTATTACTGTTCTGATTGAAAGATGATATAGGACACTTGTCTAAAACGGTGGGCTCCATGTTCAGCCTGAAAAGGTTCGATGTTTGGCTTTGCCACCTCTTTGCTGTGTAATCTCAGGCTCTCTAAGTCTCAGTCTCCTCATTTACAGCATGAGGAGATAATGGCTTCTACCTCAGAAAGCAGTCAAAGGAATTAAATGAGATAAAATAAAGCAGTATATAATGTGCTTAGCATTATGTTCAGTAAATGTTAGCTCTCTCTGTGTGTGGGTCTTAGTAAACTGTGTTATATTTAAATACCCCCTTTGATGAAAAAGAAAATCTTGGACAAACTAAGAATGTATGCTTGAGTATTAATTTTAATTCTCTCATAAATGTGATAGCACTGTGTAAATAATAATAGACCTAAATCCAGTCTTCAAGTGGTGTAGGGCAGCTTCAAACCACAGGTGAGGAATTCAGTGACAAAGAGCTGATGCAGAATGATCTCTAAGTCTCATTCACAAGAAGACAGTGGAATGAGAAATAACATACTACAGCTCTAGCCCATATGGAGTGCTGAGAAATTCCAAGAGAAAGCTTTTTAGAGTAACTGGGAAAGAACTATGAGAACAGTAGAGACCCTCCCTTGTTGATTTCCCTTTGAGCTTCTTCAGCCTTTTCTACAGAGTAGTCTCAGGGAAAGACAGAATGAGAAAGGGAGAAAATGTGGGAAGCGAGACAGTCCCACAGAAGTGGTGATAGTGCTGTTGATACTGGGCCAAGGAGTGAGGTTTCCAGAAAGGTAGGGAGGGCCTAGGCTCTGGGCTCCAGGCAGGAGCAGCTAAGAATACCTTGTTGGGCCCTCAGTCCCAGGAAGCACACTTCTGAAGCAGATACCTGGGTCCTCTGAGACTTTCCCCAGAGCCCCACGCTGTAAAGTTATTTTTGTAAAGCACGTTCACGGAAACTTCTCAGACTTCTTGAATTTCACAACTTGCCATCAGAATTCACTCTCTGCACAGGGAAGACAGGAGGTCTGCATCCCAGCAGCTGCCAGTCTCCTTTAACACGAGATGGAACAGTAATGAAACCAAGTGGGATTGGCACATTGTCTACATAGGAGACCCACAAAAGGCGTATTGTTATCTTTTTGAATATGGCATCAACTGTCTCATATTCAGACATGCAGATATACTTAAAATGTGATAAAAGCAGGCGTACGTGTAAACATGACCTAGAAAGTGCCAACTAAGACTTCAGTTATATTACATTAATACAAATGGGAATCTCTGTAAAATTTCTTCTGAGATAATTTCATGGTGTACTAAATGTGAATGAAACTATTTCTGACAACTAAACTCCAGCAGGAATGGAAGGTAGGAGTTTCAGAAATGATTCTCTAGGAACAGGCAAGTTCTTTTCTTTAGTATGTTAATAAGCATTAATGCTAATAAATGCTGAATTGAAATGATATTCCTACAGAGTGGAAATTATCACCTGAGAATTCATCTGAATAATGGTATTATAGCATATGTCAGGAAGGTGTTAATCAGCCTAATAAAAAAGGTGGCAAGGTGTTCTCACAACCATCTCAAGGAATGCTGTACTCATCTCAGCCCATATTCTAAGTCTCAAGTGTGAAGTTTAAATAGCACATATCAAAATGATCAAAACATGCCTTCCTTGAAGTAGCAGAGACAAGAAGCAGGTGCAGCTGAAGGGAAAAAAGGAACCTAGTAAAACCCAAATGCAGGCTGGACCTCTCATAGTTCGCCTTGGCTGAGTATCTACTATGTGCTGGCGCTCTGCTTGCCTGCCAGCTGCTCTGTGTCTCTCTGTACCTCAGCTGTCACTACATCCCTGCAAAATGCAAAAACTAAGGTTCACATGGTGGAAGCAATTTGCCTAAGGCCACACAGCCAGGACATGGCAAGGCACTTACTAATTCCAGATCCCATATACTTTCCATACTGTTATGCTACCCAAAAAAGGGCTCAGCTCAAACACGGTCTCTGAGCTCATTTGTCCAGGCTCCCAGGGATCACACCTACTCGCTCTGCATCCTTTATGAAACAGCATAAGCATTGTTTTAGTTGCTCAGTCACTCCAGCTTGGATTTAAAGTCTCTTGCTCTCAGCCTAGGGCTTAATGCTTGGCTGTGGAGTGACCTGGAGAGAAACCCCTCCTCTGCCCCTATGTGACATTGGTCAAGATATATCATTTCTCTAAGCCTTGGGTTTTCACCATAAACTGGGGATAGCTACACCCACTTCATAGGAGTCCATTTTTAAATGAGGTAAGTTAGCACACAGCAAACTTTCCAGCAATGCATGAAGGCTGCCATCATGATGGTGGCCTGTCGTCAGCTATGCTTTTGCTCATAATTAACACTTTGTTCCACACTTTCCCAAGTTTCTGACCTTGGCCTGGCTCCATTTTACCATTACTTCCATCTTGGAACTGGTAATTTAGAACCCAATAATACATGGAAAGAGTCCAGGAAAGAGAAATAAGGAAAGCAAGAGAAGAAAAATGAAAGGCTGGGAGTAAAAACAGCTATTATTGGCTCCAAAACTTAAGATCTTGTCAAAAAGATGCCATTTCCCAGCCCATTTCTCAAACTTCCGAAGTGTGTACTTTAAGAAACAGGTTTTCCTCACGACACCAAAGGTCCAGTAAGCTGCTAGTCTTTTCAGCACTGAGGAGTTCAGTCAAAGCCATCTGTTCATGAGTCATAAACTGACCTTTATTATTGAATCAGGGCAAAATTATCCCTTCCTTGTAGCCTTCTCCCCTTTTTTCTGGTACCCAACTAGAAAACCTATCTTACCAATTACTCTACGAAGACTTTTCTAGGTCCTGTGCAGATCCCTTTCTCCCATTGTTTCCCTTTTCTCTGAACATCTATGTTACCTTCTCCAGCAATGGTTTAAAAGCTGAATTTCTCCACTGGTTAATTGACATATGGTTGGTTGCCTCCCAATCTAGATGGAATATATGCCAGGCAATGGAAAGAAAGCCCAGGGGGTCATGCCTTCTGCTTTTGTTACTTTACTCCAAGCCTCCTATAGCTACACGTGCAGTGTACATAACATATTACTCAGTAAATGATGCTCAAAATAACAATAAACTTAAAGGACTTCTCAGACAACTATACCAAAGGCTTATGATATGTCCAGAATGTTATCTCCCCAAATTAGGATACCCTCACTAAGTCTGGCATGCACTGTGCTGAGTGAACAGAAATTATGCTTGGCAGATAGCTCCCACCCCATCAGACCATTGTGAACCCCAAGTTACTTCTTCAGGCAGATGCTTGAGCTCAGGCCTCAACAAAAATCCAATAGTGAAATGAAGGACATTCAAAAGTCATACATTTCCTTCTGGTCCCTCTTCCTGCTAAAGGAGCTTTGCAAAGCAATGAGCTAAGAGTGTTTTTAACATTTCAAATAGCAAAGTCAGTTCATCCGTGAAGCACTCACTCTGGAATTCTATTCATGTTTCCAGAATGGAGGCCAGATCCAGTGTGACAACTGCCAGGTGAAAATCACAGAAGCATAATATTACGCAATTTGATTTCAAGGCAGAAAGTTCTAAATCTTCAGGTTGCCAGCCAAATAAAACAGCTGTGAAGAACAAACCCACATTTACATATGGAGACCCCTCATCTTTAAATACCTGGATGAATGTTATGAACTCTGAAAGTTAAAGCTCTCGACGTGCTCCTAAAAACTATCATTCTTAAAAGTTTAAATTTCTCTAAGTAGAAGTATTGGTCATTTGATGTTAATTTCATAGAACCTCAAAATGTTGGATCTGAGATATCCATGAGATATTATTTGGTGAAACTCCCTTTGTTTGTAGTAAAGAAATTGAAACTTAGAGGAGCACATAATTTGTCCAAGCTCACCCAGTTAGCTAATATCACAGCCAAGATGCAATCCCAAGTTGATCAGTCTGTGTGTTCCATAGCTCAGCTGATCTGCACACTCAGATCCATAATGGAAACCATATGTGTTTTGTGAACAAGCTACTCAACTTCTCTTGGATTGAGTAGTTCCCATTGTGTAGGGAAGTTATGTTAATTAAATGACACAGTGGAAGTAGCACACGGACTATCATAGGACTTTATAAATAGTTGTTGCTATCATCATTATCATTACAGTTATTACCCAACCTACAATTTAAGCCTCACACAATTTCCTGTCATGAGTGAGCCTGGTTGTATTTTTAGGAGACCCCTTCTGAGCAGTGAATGGAGCCTGAAACTGACATCCCCACAATTAGCTAGGGTTCCAACAGACCTTGCTCTAGCTGCTTTTCAAAGCTGCAGCCTTCCCATCCTGCCTCATGGCCATGAGAAAGAGTATAGGTTCCAAACTGGAGAGTTTTGAGTCTTAATCTAGTTCTGCCACTTATTACATGGCTGACCTTGAATTAATTACTTAATTGTACTGAACTTCAATTTTTTCCATTCTTAAGTGAAGAAAATAGTACCTACATTGCAGAGTATGTAGAGAAGATTAAATAAAATAACGTAGTGATGTCACCAAGATAACAAAGTAGGTCATTAGCTCCCCCTCACAAGAAGAATAATCAAAAACTATTCAAGAACAAGACACCGCTGAGAGAATCCTAGAACACAGGGGTGAGGGTGAAGCACCCCACTGCACCAAAGAAACCAAGACAGACTGCATTAGAAGGGTTAAGAGAAGTGGCTACACCTTGACTTCATTGCCCCTCCCTCAGGCCAGCATAGCACCACTGGGAGAGAGCTCACCTGAGATTCTAGTTCCTCCCAACGGGGGACAGCCAGCATTGAGGTCACTTTGTGGGAGCCCCTATTCTGATTTCACACCATAGGGATTGTAGGAGAATCTTTAGGCTCAACCTCTGGGAATCTGCCTGTGACTGAGAAGTGGGGAGGGGCTTGCAAAAACCAGCACATAGATCTTCCAAGACTGAGTTCAGACCTGCAGTGCCCCAGTAATAATCCCAACCGGCAACTTTGCTCATCGGCAGAACCAAATCAGGGGCACTCTGACTGGGGATCTTGGTGGGATGCAGATCTGCCTGATTCAGATCCTCAAATAAGTTTTTCCAGCCCTAGAGCCTGGTGTGCCCATGCCCAGGCAAAGGAGCTGAACACAGCCCTACCCACTTTGGAGAGTGTCTCTGGCCTCATCTGACCAGAAGGGCTGGTGGAAACTGCTGGAAGCTGAGTGGCCCAGTGGTGCTCCAGCCAACAGGTGGGCAGGCAGAGCTGATTGCCCCCAGAGTAAAGCCAGTGCCAAGCGTGGAAGGTTCACATGCTATGCACAGGATTAATTCAAAGCCAAGGCTTAAGGTAGCTCCCAGAAGGTCTCCCAACCAGGGAGCCTATTGGAAATTGAGAGTAGCCTAGAGCAGCCCCTCGCCTATCTGTCCTGGTAGGGAAGCTGAGACACAGCCCTGCAACTGTGAAGAATGTCTTCAGGCCCCATCTGAACAGAAGGCCTGGCAACAACTCCTGGAAGCTGTGCAGCCCAGTGGTTCTCGAGCCTAGAGAAAGGCAGGCAAAGCAAAGCCAGTGGCACTGTCGGCCAGGGAACTTGGGGTGTGGGTCAGCTTAAGTTAAGACAACAAAGAGCTTTACAGGCTTTAGAACTGATTCCCACAGTGTGCCCAGGCAGGGAATTTGTAGCCCTACTTATTGATGAATACAGCCTTCAGCCTGTCTGACCAGGGAGCCTAACTGGAGCACACAGGAAACTGTGGAGCCCATTCAACAGCCCTACATAGAGTAGCATTCGAACAGAGAACAGCCTATGGCTTCCCCCATCTGAGAGCAAAACAAGTGGCCTCACCTGACCAGAGAATTCAGTGCATACTCTGGCCCAAGTTGGTTCTCCACACAATGAGCTGTACATGTCCTGGGGGTCCTGTCCTGCTGCCCTAGCAGGGCATGGAAGCTAATTCATACCTTATCTACTACTGAATATAGTACCCAGCCCTAACCATATGACTCCAAATAGTCAAAGAAATCCTAAGAAAGAGGAAAAAGCAGAAGACATCACACTTACTGGTTTCAAGCTATACTATAAAACTATAGTCATCAGAACAGTATGGTACTGACATAAAAACAGATAAATAGAACAAAGGACCAGAATCAAGAGCCCAGAAATAAAAACGGCCAAACATATACAATCAACTAATATTTGACACAAGAGCCAAGAGTACTCAATGGAGAAAAGATACTCTTTTCAATAAATGGTGCTGGGATAAATGGATATTCACATATAAAAAAAATGAAACTGGTATCTTACACTACTCACAAAAATTAACTCAAAATGGATTCAAGACTTAAATGTAGGACCTGAAACCATGAAACTCCTAGAAGAAAATATAGGAATAAAGCTATGACATGTCTTGGTAATGATTTTTTGATTATGACAACTAAAACACGAACAACAAAATCGAAAATAAACAAGTGGTACTACATCAAACTAAACAGCTTCTTCACAACAGAAGAAACCAACAACAAAATGAAAAGACAACCCACAGAATGGGAAAAAATATTTGCAAATCATATATCTGATAAGGGGTTAATATCTAAAATACACAACAAACTCATTCAATTCAATAGCAAACAAAAACAAAAACAAAAAAACCCAAATAACTCAATTTTTAAATGGGCAAAGGATCTGAATAGACATTTCTACAGAGACGATATATGAAAGGCCAACAAGTACATGAAAAGGTGCTCAGCATCACTACTCGTTAGGGAAACACAAATTAAAACCATGATGAGATATCATCTCATACCTGTTAGAATGTCTGTTATCAAAAAGGCAATGCTGGTGTGGATGTGAAGAAAAGGAAACCCTTCGCACTGTTAGTGGGGTTGTAAATTGGTGCAGCACTATGGAATACAGCATGGAGGATCCTCAAAAAATTAGAAATAGAGCTACCATATGATACAGCAATTCCACTTCTGAGAATATATCCAAAGGAAACAACATTAACTTGAAGAGATTTCTGCACCCCTGTGTTCACAGCAGCATTATTTACAATATCCAAGACATGGAAAGAACTTAAGTATCCATCAATGGATGAGTGGATAAAGAAGTTGTATTATATATGTATACAACTGAATACCATTCAGTCATAAAAGACAAGGAAATCTTACCATTTGTAATAACACTGATGGACCTTGAAGGCATTATACTAAGTGAAATGTCAGACAGAGAAAAACAAATACTGTATGATCTCACTTATATGGGAAATCTATAAAACAAAAACAAAACAAAATAAAACAAAAACCCCAAACTCAAAGAAAAGGGATCAGACTTGTGGTTACCAGAGCCAGAGGGTTGGGGAAGGAGAAACTGGAGAAAGGTGGCCAAAGGCACAGACTACCAGTTATAAGATAAATAAGTACTAGGGATGTAATGTACAACATGATGACTGTAACTAACACTAATGTATGGTAGATAGGAAAGTTGTTAAGAGAGTAAATCCTAAGAGTTCCCATCACAAGGAGAATTTTTTTCTTTTTTCCCCCTCCTTTTCATTGTATCTATATGAGAATATGGATGTTAGCTGAAACTATTGTGGTAATCCTTTCACAATATACATAAATTAAACCATCATGGTTTATGCCCTAAACATATACAATAATGTATGTCAATTATTTCTCAATAAAACTGAGGGCAAATAGGAAAATAATAATAATAGTGCACGCAAAATGCTTAGTAAAGCAACTGACTATAGTGGGCACTCAATAAAATCAACATTATTCTTATTATAACAAAAGTTGCCCATCACTGTGATGAGTCTTCTGTCTTGGGTGCTGAACTTCTACCATCATGACTGGAGCTCTGACATGAAGCCTAGTGCACCTGGCTGAGACCAAGCTCTCACCAGGACCCTTTCCCAAGAATGACAGTGTGGAACCAGGAAACAGCTACCCACTTGACTCTGAGCACCATAAAAGCTTATAAATTCTAGCAGCCATGTCACTCACAAATGAGAAAACTCTCTCTTTTTGATTAATGCAGTACTAATAATTTCTTAGTCCATTTGGGCTGCTGTAAGACAGACTGAGTGGCTTATACACAACAGTTATTTCTTCTCACAGTTCTAGAAGTTGGAAGTCCAAGATCAGGGTGCCAACACGGTCAAGTGAGGGCTGTCTTCTGGCTTGCAGACTTCTCGCTGTGTCCTCACATGGCAGAAGGGTCTGGGGAGCTCTCTGCAGCCTCTTTTATAAGTGCATTAACCCCAGTCAAAAGGGCTGAGCCCTTATGACCTAATCACCTCCCAAATATCCCACCTCCTGATATCATCACTTCAGGAATTAGGTTTCAACATAGGAATCTGAAGAGGGGATACATGGACCATACCTGTAACAGGTTAAGTGTTCAGTATTTTTCATGTATAATCACTAATTTTCTAATATAACTCACGAGCTGGTTTGATGAATCTCATTTTACACTTGAGCAAACTGAGGCTCAGAGAAGTTAAAATGACTTGCTCGGGGTCACAGAGGCAGTAACTGGCAGGGCCAAGACTCTAAGCCTGCTCAGTTTTCACCGGGCCCTGTTGCATCCTACACACAGTGCCTGACACTCGCAGATGAAGTCAAACCCATTCCCAGCCTCTTGCACTCCCTCTGCTGAGGTCCTGGTGAGATCCATCATAATAACCTGATTCCTCAGACAGATCCTCCCATCTCCCCTTAACAGCCTCGCATTGCCCCCACAGGGGCTATAAACATACAGAGCTCTGTATTGGGGCTGAGTGATTTTTTCTGTAAAGAGCCAGACATGAAATATTCTGAGCTTTGTGGGCTCTACAGCCCCTGTTGCAACCGCTCTGCTCTGTAGTGAGCAGCAGACACCAATAAGACACCGACAAGACACAGAAAAGACACAGACAAGACACAGACAGATAAGCATGGCTGTGCTCCAGTAAAACTGGGTTTACAAGAATAGGCAACTGCCTGGATTTGGCCTGTGGGCCATAATTTGCTGACCCCTGTTCTCTGTTGGGAGAACATCATGTGGGAGCTTGTTGAAAAAGCAGAATCTCAGAATTCTGTAAAACAGTGAAAAACTAGAAAAAAATTAATTTGTTTCAAAGGGACTGATAAAGTTACAGTAACTACATATGGCACTGGAATACAATGCAGCCATTAACAATGATGATTTTTATTTGCTTAGAAAGTTGTCACAACAAGTGAGATTTGAAGCTTACAAAGTAGCATATATAGTATGTAAAATTGAAATGTGAATGTATGTGTATATAAGAAGAGATAGATGTCCTTATGTTTGTATGAAGGATGTTTACCCAAATGTTAACAGTGATTATTTCTGATTTTTTTCAACTTTTTAAAAATGTTTCAGTAGTTTTTAATTTTATCAGTGAGCACAAATCAATTTTATAAAATCAATAAAATTAGCAAAATTTTAAAAAAAGAAAAAAAGCAGAATCTTAGACTTCACCTCAAATCTATTGGATCAGAATCTGAATTTTTAGAAGACCCCCAGGTCATTCACATGTATATTAATGTTTGAGAAGCTCTGTTCTATATGTCTTCAACTCATTGAGCACCTCCTATAATCCAAGCACTGCTCCAGGTGCAAAACATACTTGATCTAAAATCCTCTAAAATCCAAAGTAGCTGCTATTATCCAATTTTACAGATGAGGAAACAAAAGTTCAGAGAAATTAAATAAACCAAGAAGGTTACAGACAGCATTGAGATTTAGCTAGAAATTAAATAATTGCTACTGAAACTCTTCTTAGAAATGGTCACACAGAATAGTTCAGAGGCACTAACTCTGAATTTGAATAAATATTGTTTTCATGATTATGAGCACAGAGGTTTTTATTCTGAAGGACTGAGAGTATTACATAGTCACAGAAATAATTTTCTACTCTCACAGATAATCCTAAAAACAGACTATCTTTTGCCAAACTATTCCCTTCACATACTTTCCTTTACTCAGCTTTATCTAACATCGTAAACTCTTCAAAGGGCCATCTCTTTACTTAGGTAGTATTCTGTGCATTTTTCTATTGATTCTATCTTTCTAATGCTTCTTCAGAATTTTTTAAAAGAATTTGAGGTAACTTAGAGATACACATAAAATACAAGACAGAAAATGAAATAAGCCATGATGCACATTGTTGAGGGCTATACAATATGCCCAAGGATGAAGGCCATATACAAAATGCACTCCATAAAGTCCTTTACCTTTTTCTTGGTGTTTTACTAAAAACTGTAATCAGAGCTTTATCATCTATTACATAATACAAAGAGGCTAAACTTGGAAAACACTCGCTTGTCAATCATATCATTTAATTTCTATTTGCTCACATATTAAAAGTGGATAATAATATCTCAGAGAAATGTTATCAAATAAGAAATATGAAAACTGTATTATTTCACTCCAAATTTTAGTGACCTTTTAATCACTATAATAGTTACTGACGTAAAATATAATGTTGTCATAAGAACTAAGATTTATTGATCACTTATTATGCTAAGATCTCTAAATGGATTGTTTCTTTGAGTCTTCACAACAACCCTAAGCTACTAAAATTAGCCTTATTTAGAAATGATAAAATGGGTCTAAGAAAAGTAACCTGGCCTTCTAGTGTATCGCAAACATAGTGGTTTAAAAATAATAATATTTATTTGTTCCCAATTCTTCGGGTTAGCAATATGGCCTGGGCTCAGCTGGGATGGTTCATCTCTGCTCCGATGGTTCATCTCTGCTCCATGTAGTGATGGCTGGGCTCATACATATCTAGAAGGGCTGGGACAGCAGGGCTTCTCTCTCCACGTGGTCTGTGTGGTGTCTCATCTTCATGGAGGCTAGCCTAGATTTCTTCACTTGGTTGTAAAAGGGTTCCCAGTAAGCAGCCACAAAAAGAAAGCCTCAATGAATAAGCTGTCTTCAAACCTCTGTTTGTGTCACATTGCTGATGTCCCAAGCCTAGGGTCAATATGGGATGGAACTCAACAAGGGTATGCACACACAAGAGGCATGATTTCCTGAGAGTCATTAATGTAATAGGCTAACTTCCCAGCATATAAATGAGTGTCCCTGTGTGAACCCAAGACAATGTGAATTCAAGTCCCATGCTCTTAATCCCACCATACTCGCCTTCAGGAAAATCCCCCCTAATATTTTCTAGATGATGTCAATTTCTTTATAAATTCCTAAGCCACCTCCTCCTAAAACATGAAGACATTACTAATCTTACCTCCAAATGATTTTTCTGACTTAGAGCTACCATGAACCTCATTGAAAATTTCAAAAAGTACAAATTAAAGGGAGATTATTTTTTACTCCTTAAACCATTTATATTATTAGAAAGATTGAATTTAACATAACTGCTCTGTAGAGACCCAGCTGATACCAAAAGTGGCATCAGTGCATCAGAAGACAATACTATTACCTCACTTTGTACACTTTACGTGTCAACGCAGGACTTCCAGAAAGAAAGTGCATTTGGGCTTTCCCTGTGGGCATCTGGAATGTTAGCAATGGGGGAGGAGGGTCAAGTGTGGAAAGCCACTCTAGAGACAGGATATGGAGAGCTCTCTATGCCATACTGAGGAGCTGGGGAACTTCAATGGGAGTAGAGAATGGATGACAAGGTCAGATTGGCATTTTAGGAAGATATCTCAGGCAACAGAGGGGAAGGTGGATTAGAGTGAGCAGAGACAAAGAAAGAGACTGATTGAGAGGTTTTTACACTAGTCTGAGTGAATGGCTGTAAAAACTCAAGTCCAAGTGACAGAGGGGATGGTTCCAATGTCAGGCAACATGCCCATACACTCCTGTTTGCTACAGGATATGTTATTCTGTTTCATCAAGAACGGCTGATTAATAGAATGATTGTAGTGGGGTGGAGAGATCGGATACAAAGATTGGTCTGTTTGCTCTGTAACTATCAAGGATCCTCTGTACCCAGAGGATCGACAAAGGACTCCTCATGCCCTGAAATTTATGTCCTCTATTCCTCTTAATATAAATCTCCCACAGTTAAAAGAAAAAAAAAGAAAGAAAGAAAGAAATTGCACTGTCATGTAAACAATAGTGGCATCCTTCTTGGAGAAAATAATGGAAGAAAATTAATGTAGCATTAGATTAAGCTCTATTAGTATAATTATACAATGGCTGTCCTAAAGAGATATGTCATGCAGACAATCTCTATTGTTACAAAGGACAATCTATACAAAAGAACAAAGGAAATAATTTTAATAAAACATTTTGCCCTAAGCAAGAAATGTGCTTTATGTATCATATATGAGAAAGGACTGTTGTTCGATATAAAGTGCAACTATGACCTTGCCATAAGAGTGCTCATTACTTAATGCCACTGAAAGTAAATTAATGGACTCCCAAAAGGTGTAAAATTCATTCTGCTTTGTGGCATTTGTTTGCTGACAGAGGAGTTGAAGAGGGATCTTTTCATATGATTATTTAAACAAAGAGCTTCAATGAATTCAAAGCGACCTTTCAGGTTTCACCAAAGGGCATTTCTCATAGAAAGGATTCATTTGAGAGGGAAGTCCCACCTTTGAAAGAGTTTATTCATAAGGGAAGACGGGTTCATGTGCCACCTGCAAAATTCAACAATTTGTGCTTTCAAATAGTTATAGCTATTTTAGATTTCTCTAATCAAATTTAACATTTGTCTAAAAAAAAAGCTGAGTTGTGAGTTGGCAACCCAGGAAGAGAACTGATTCATTTAAAGGTTTCATTTGTACTTCATCAAGTCTGAATGCTTTATGTGACATTAAAGCTCTTTATTATATATGTCTCCTTCTTTTGTTTCCTGTCACTCAAAACCGCACACTTATAGCTGCTTACCTTATCTTTATAGGCCACTTTACAGTTTATAAATTGCCTTTACCTCTCATTAGATGTTCTCGGTGACCTTGAGGTTAGGCAGAACAAATATCGGTATTATCATTTGACATATAAGCAATTTTAGCTTTAAAGTATCTAAGTGACTTGCTTAATATCAGGAACTTACCGATGGCAACAGAGCAGCAAACAAGACAGGCAAAGTTCTTGCCCTCAGGGAGTTTGTCTTCTAGAGTGAGGGTACACAAATATATGAGTAAATAAACAAGTAATACAATGTCAAGAGAATAATAAGTGGCAAGACTGAGACCACATAAGTCATCTGTCTCAGAGCTGAGCTTCCCCTAGCAATCATCCATCAGAAGAAAAACTAGAGAGTGGCTGTCCTGGCACAATATTCCATATTAAGGATCTCTAGTATGACTCTAGCTAATCCCACTGCCCAAAGAGCAGCTGTGTAGACCTCTACATTTTAGCCTACTTGTCTATTCATCATAGATGTCCATGTGTCGCTGGGGAGCTTCAGACCAGGGAAGTAGATGTCAGTGTTCCAGAAAGGTTACTTACAAACGTGGCTTGTGGACACCAGAGAATGGCAATTACAAAGCACCAGCATGGTTCACTGAGAACAAGTCAGACGAGCCAGATCAATGGTACTTGCATTTGCAGCAAGGTCATGAAAGAGGTAAGTGAAGATGAAGCCAGAGACATACTGTGTCTACATCTTAAGAGCCACTTCAAAGTCCTTTCTTAGGAATCAGGTTGGCAATAAATACATAAATGAAAATTCTGTGAAGACCCTTCATGAAATAAACATGTAAACAAAACATCTTTGTGGAGAAATGTGGCCTGCATGGCAATATAGTTAGGGTGATTTAAAATTAGTTAAATAAGCCTACCTAAAAATCATGGTCCATTGCTCAATTCACAGGAAGGGTGAATAAGGGAATGCTTCAATCCTTGATCACAGCCAGTATTTTCAGCAATTATTTAAATGAGAATGTCAACATAAATTCCAAAGAAAAAAAGGCAGAGGGAAAGCGTATGTACATGTTAAAAGGAAATAATCAGAATCTAACTTTACTGCTAAGTGGAGATGGTCACTCAATTCCAAAACCTTTATTAAATGCCACCAGGAGTAAGGCACTGTGAGGAATGCCAAGCAAGGAACCTGTAATCCCCTCCCAGGGTTCCGGTGAGCAACCACTGCTCTCCCACTGCTTTTCCCCATTACCACCTTGTCAGGGGCTGAATTGTGTCCTCAAAATTTGTATGCTGAATTTCTAACCCCCAGCACCTCAGAATGTGACTGTATTTGAAGACAGGATCTTTAAAGAGGTAATTACATTAAAATGAGGTCATTAGGCTGAACCCTAATCCAATCTGACTGGTGTCCTTATAATAAGAGGAAATTAGGACACAGACACATATAGAGGGAAGATGTGGAGACACTTAGAAGACGACTGTCGACCAGCCAAGGAGAGAGACCCTAAAAGAAAACCCTGCCAACATCTTGATTTCAGGCTTCTAGATTCCAGAATTGTAAGAAAATAAATTTCTCACAATTGTTCAAGCCACCCAGTCTGTGGTACTTTGTTACAGCAGCTCTAGAGAAATAGATACAAACCTCCATCAGAATCTCTACCACGCCAGGCCTCTGCTCCCCAGAACCTCATTCCTGAATATCAACTTTCCTGCCCAAACTTCCATTCCTGTCCCATCCCCAGGGTTTCTGCCCCCCGCCCCCCGAGGCTGATGGAGCAGCAGCCTCTGGGGAATAATTACTGAGATGATTATTAAGGAAGAAGTGTCCTCTGCTGCCCCTAGGAGCTTTTAAAGAAGGAAAGAATGTGTCTATTTTCATATAAAAACATTATTACACATGGACTAGTCATGCTGGGTTCAGTTGACTTATAAACATCCATAACATAACCCATTCGTAAAGCAAAGATCTCTCTCTGGATTTGCAAACTCAGCTGTCTGTTCATTCACTGAACATGTGTCTACTGAGCCCTTGCTCTGCACCAAGCCCTCCGCTAGACCTTTCCACATTTATCACATCATGGAAGCAAGTGTGAGGGCAAGTCAAGGGGAGATGGGGATAAGTGGAGCCTTCCAGGAATTGGGAAGTTGTTCAGAGGATCAAAGGCACAGAAGGGTCTGCAGTGTCTTCAAAGAAGAGAAAGAAGTTTGTCGCAGCTGGAGTAAAATGTGTGTTGAATAAAGGAACAGGAGATGAGGTCAGGAGGTATATTGGAGTGATGCATAAGAGTTTTTTCTGCCACACTTAGGCGTTTTGGACCCCATTCTGTACATAATGGAGAATTAATAGATATTTTTAAGGAAACACAAGATGTGATTATCTTTAAAATTACAACCCTGGCAGAAGTGAGGTGAGATGGGGGTAAGAAAGAAGTGTCAAGGGGCTAAGTTCAGAAATTCTTTAGAGACTTGAAATAATGAATCTCATTACTCATGAGGTCCTAAAGTTATGAATCTGTGCATCAATCTAATAGAATTGCTCCAGTGTGTGCATCTGAACCACAACTCCTACATATATATATGTGGACATTTTTGTGTACTTATGAGCTGACCCAAATTCAATTCATCAGCACTAAAAATAAAACTATTATTGCTTTTAGTAACTTACTGCGATTGTCCATGTCTTCTGTTCTTCAATGGCTAGTGATTATAATATTAAATGGTTTATATATTAATATGATTTTAAAAACGCTTAAGATTTTATAAAATGGCACGTTTCTATTACCAAATCACAGGGGCAGAAGGTTCATTTTTCCTTTAGTAATGAAGCACTCATCTCAAGAGGCCCAATTCATAAAAAGACATTTACATAGCTTAGTAAGGTTTTTTTTTCCTCTCTTTCTTCTGCTTTTTATGAGAAGAAAGAAGGAATAGGCGAGGAATCTAAATCAAATGGAAAATTAAAGCCAAGGTAAAAATAAAATGAAAATCCTTAATGATTGGTGTAGTGAATCGGGTGGGTGGTGTGGTAGGAAAAAAGGAAATCACACGGGCTTGTAGGAAAAACCTCTTTCAAACATAAATGAAGATGGATGGGCACGTGACCCACAGGGGACTTCAGACTGCTTCTTGTTTTATAAATAGCAGCTGCCGCCTTTTGTTACATTCCTAAAATAGCTTGCATGTTGTTAATAGAAGAGAACAGACAAGTGAAGTGTATCCTGGCAGATTTCGTCAATGAAAATAATTAACCTTCAACAATAAAAGAGAGGAGAGGAGGGAAGGAGGGGGAAGAGTGTGGAGGCTGTGAAGGTAATAACTAAGAAAAGTAAAGCAGGAATCCTAGTGCAAGCCAATGGATGTCATGGGTGACGGCTGTGACCATGCAGGGGTGGAGTTTAGTCATGGGGACAATATTGTAATTCAAAATGTTGACTGAGACTTCACTGTGTGCAACATTCCACAAATTGTGCTAAATTCTGCACATGATTCAGAGATGAATGAGAGGCAATTCCTAGCTTCCAGAGACTTATCATTGAGAAGGAGCAATTAAACAAGAAGAGCAACACCTATAATGCAAGACAGGATATGAGATACATTGTGAGACATAAAATCACAGGGCTCTGGGAGTCAGAGGTAAACAAGAAACACTTGGGTGATCCGGAAAAGCAACATGGAAGGAGTCATGCGTGAGTCCTTTCTTAGAGGATGAGTAGGACTGTAGTAGAGTTTAATACAGGACTGTAATATAAAAGATGAAAGGGATGAGCAGTAGAGGGAGGCTGTATCCCACGCAGAGGGTAAAATAGCAAGAGACAGCAAACCACAGAGATAAGGGAAAGGAAGCAGATACAGTTGAGAAAAGTTTTGTTTGTAGGCAGCCAGAATAGGTTTTTACTGATTTTTCTTGACTAGAAAAAAATTTTTTTTATTTGAGGAAGAGGAATGAAGTTGAGCTTTTTCATCGGAAAGTTAATTATAAAATGGGCAACTAACCTTCTCCATCCCCACTCACATGGAGCCAGAAGCATCACTACTGCCAATATTCACGAATTTGGCAAAGTAAAGGAAAATGAATCTCTAAGAGATTCTCCAAGCAGCCTTTAAACTCCTTCCTCCTCCCCTTGGAATCCTCAAGGGCAGTCAGGGTAAGTCTTTGTTGGTGAGGAGAAGGGCTGTCTTGTGCACTGTAGAATGTCCAACAGCAGCATCCCTGGGCTCTGCCCTCTAGATATCAACATCTAGATATCAACAATCAAAGACCTTCCAGAAGCGAGTGGAGACTAAAGAAGTGAACGATATTAAATAAAATAAATTAAATTTAATAAATTTCCACTTATTAAAATGGAAAAATTTTAAACCAGAAGTTTCCTTAGAGGTATAACAATAACAACAACAAAAGTTTCAATGCTACATGCCAGAGTTCTAAAGTCTTTACTGAATTGATGTTAGGTGGATCTAAAATTAGCTGAATTAACCCATCAAAGATCTTGGGCCATTGTTCAGCTCATGGGAGAGATGTACAGCAGAGGGCCTAATCCCTATAAAGTAGCTACAATTATTATCCCCATTTTACAGGTGATAAAACTAAGGACCAAAACCATACAGTTCTTAAGTTTTGATTCCAAGATTTGAACAAGATCATCTGACTTCTAGCCAAAAAGTGTAATCACTCTGCTGTATTGCTTCCACTGTAAAGCAACTCGTTTGTTAATTTTAAGTAGGAAGCTGAGGCTTGGAGAGGTGCCATGATTTGCCCAAGGTCACCCACTTGTTGGTAACTGCTCTGTGACTAAAATCTAGGTCTTCTGACTCACTCTTCAGAGGTTTTCCACTTAAAGAGTGCTCCAGGGATGTGCACAAAGGAGATTGCTTCCTCCTCCTGGGAGACCTGAGTGTAGGAGAGGTTCAATAAAGTAGCAGGTAACAATAGAATCGCCCCAGTTTCATATTCAATCTGATGCCTGCATTAAAAGAATTGACTCTTGAAAGTGCCCCCCGCCACACACGCGCACGCGCGCATGCGCGCACACGCAAACACACAGGCTACAAGGAAATAGAACACATGGTTGATGTTGGTTTAAACCTGCAGTGATCTAAAGAGATCTAGTCAAAGTCAAAATGCCCACGTTGTTTCTTAAAAACATTTAAGCCCATCGAAAGAAAACTTTCTTGCAATTAAAGTTTCCAATTCAGGATAATTCCACTAAAATTCAAACCTAAAATATAAGAAATATTTTTCAGTTGCTTTGAGAGTTCACATAGGTGTTTTGACTCTCCTTTAATTGTATAACCTTCTGACATTTAGAAAGAGAAAGAGGGTCTGAATACACCACCACTGCCCAACCTCTAGAGAGGCAGACTGGCCACACCTGACAGGTGTTCCCATCTGCTAGGCAGAGAAAATGAGTGGTCTAGACTCATTATCTCAGCCTTCGGTGTCTCAGAGCAGCAATCTCTGAGCTTAGGGAGAAATTACAGAATACAGACAGAAGGTGAAATTGATGATCCACAGCACAGTTTTCTGATCAATCAAAAGATCAGGGGCTTAGTAAGGAGCAGGAAAAGGCTTCACTGAATGAGAAAGTGTACATTTGAGCCCACTTCACCTTGTTATGTGTCAATCCTTGTTTCCCTGAAAACAGAGCCTAGGAACAATTAAGTGCACCTTTGTGAAATAGTAGCTCCTGTGCTTATAAATAAGCATGTATCCTATCTGTGTGCTCTGATTTAATCAATTTGTGATTTATAGTAATGTAATCACTGACAACACAGAGCCAAGAACTGGCAACATGACTTCAGCCATTGAGTAGCTATGGAGACAGAGACACTGCATATTCTGAGCCACATGTACAGAGGGGGCCACAGCTTTGGCCAAGAGATCTTATGAAGTCTGCTCTACTAATAAAAAACAGAATCATTCTTTCATCGTCTCTCACTGGGCATGTTACCAGATCACTGGAGATCAGAGTCTGCTTGCTCCTAGTACGCTTTTTTCTCTGAAGGACTGTTGTACAGTGCTGGGTGATGTGGAATTGTGTTACTCGGGAAATAACCCAGTCAAATGTGATGTTTTATTGCTTTCATGCATCAGAAGTTACAATTTACTAAGCATTATCTATGGACCAGGTCAATACTGAGCACTTTATGTGTAAAAGCTTACTTTGTTAACTTTCCCACATCCCTATAAGGAAGTGTCATTTCCTCATTTTACAGAAGAGGAAATGGGTTTGTGTCTTTTCCAGGTGTATATGGCTAATCAGAGGCAACTGGGATTCGATTAGATTAGCGTGTCAGGCTTCCAAATCAGTATTCTAACTGCCGTGTACTACATAACAACAAATACATATCAAGCACCTGTACAACCTCTGACGCTTCTGTGAGCAATAATGTTGTCTTTGTCCTTAAAGAGATTGTAGTTGGGCTAGGAGAACAGGCAAGCAAAAGAATGACTGCAATGGAACTGCTAGCCTCGACAGACGGGAAGGTTGTTCACAGAAGGGTAGAGGAGCGGCACCTGACATGCATAAAGGTCTGTGCTAACACTGGTCGCATGATTTCATATGTCCATAGTGAAATACCATAGTGAACATTTGCTTTGTGCATGCTGAGGAAGTTGATAATGTAGTCTAAACTAATGTCTTCCATATCTTCACTTAAATTTGGAGAATTCTTCAAATTCTTAGCAATATTCACATTGATGAGTCTCCTACAAACACTGCCCTTTCGGTTTCTGAAACACCTCTCCTTCAGTGATATTGTCCACCTTCCTATCTCAGCCACTCATTCCCAGGGTCACATCTCCAGGCTTGTCCTTACCAAAACCTGCAACCTGACCACAATTTAAATTTGAAGACTCCCACTCTCTGACCACCACCTCCTGTCTCTCCAGCTCATCCTCTTGTACTTGCCAAAAACCATTGGTGGCACCAAGATCTACAATCCATTGATAATACTGTCCTTTTGTTGTCTCTTGCCTCGTCCCTGTCCTTATTTCACCTTCTCTTGTAGCCAGCTTAAAGTCCACAACCCATTATGATTCATCATTCTTTTTCAGGCATCCTCAATTCTCTTGCCCTCTCATATTTCATCAGACTTGGCAAAACTTCAACCCAGGGTAAATTCAGCTCTCTGCTTATTCTGCACTTGTACCCATACTGTTGAAAATAGTTGGATACAACAATGGAATATAGACCCACTTTGTATTCATGACCATAAACCTCAAATGGGTCTAAGAGCAAGCATACTAGGTTTCCCCAGCCTATTGTCAAGTGTAGTTCTTCTGTTTCATATCTTACTAGTTCTCTTATCTCTAGCCACTACTCCGCATCTTCATTCTCAACTCATGATTGATCTTAATTCCTACTTCAATAAAAAATGGAAGCAACCATAAGAGAACTCCTTCAAGCTCCCACCATCACACCAACCCACCTTCTGTGTTCCTAACTCCTGACTTCCTTCCTCATACTATAGATAAACTGCCCAGGCTACTATGGGGGGGGAGGGTAGTCTTTCACTTGTGTACTGGATTCCAGGCCCACTCAAGACAGTGCTCCAACACTGCATCCTTAAATTTTTTCTTCTCCATGGAACCTTTGCCATCAACCTAAAGGCAAGCTACTATTCTCCAATCCTCAAGAACCCTTCCTTGACTCCACTTCCCCATAGGAAGTGCCTTATTTTTCTGCCTTTACTGTAAAGTTTCTTTAAAAGTCTGTCTGTAATCACTCTTTCCAATTCTTCTTTTTCCTTTCTTTCTTAAATTCACTTCAGTTAGACTTTTGCCCAACATAACTCCACCAGTTATTTTCATCAAGTTTACCAAAACCTCTATTTGTTAGATCAAAATGTCAGTTTTCAGGTCTCACTTTATTTACATCTCAGAAGCATCTGATACAGGTGATTTCATCCTGCCCTCCTCCTTTCTTCACTTGTTTCAGAACGCCATGCTCTTAGTCTCCTTTGTTTTTCTTCATCTCTCCTACCTCTTCTCTCTTTCTACACTCACTCCCTGGATGGACTTAACCAAACGCCAAGGCTTTAAATATCTTCTATAAACTCACAACTCCTTACATTTCTACCCCAGACTCCAGACTCAAAGATCTAACTGCCTACTTGACACCTCCACTTGGATATTTCATATATATCTTTACCTTAAGAGTTCAAATTGAATGCCTGATTTTCAATCAAACCTAATCCACTTTCATTTCTTCTCAATTAATGGTAAGTTCTCAGTTGTTAAAGTCAAAAGTTTAGGAGAGATCCTTGACTCCTCTTTCTCATTTCCTACACCTAATCCATCAAGACTGATTGACCTTACCTTCAAAAGAGAGCCAGAATCTGACACCACCGTTTCCAGCACACCAATCCAAACTGCCTTCATCTCTCACCTCAATTATGGCAGGTCTCCCTGCTTCCACCTCCCCCCGCTACAGTCTATTCCCAACAGAGTGGGGAGTGACCCTGTTAAAGGGCAAGGCAGCTCATGACACTTCTCAGCACCCACCTCTCTCAGAATAAAAGGCAAAGTCTGCACAGTGGCCTCCCAGGCCTTTCACAATCTGGCCCTCACAACCTGGCCTCATCTACTACTCTCTCCTTGCTCAGTCCAGTTCAGCCACAAGGGCCTCCATGCTATTCCTGGAACAAAGTGGGCATGCTCCCACCGCGTGGTCTCTTTCACCTGTTGCTCTCCTTGCCTGGAAGGCTCTTCTCCCAGAACTCACATGGGTCACTCCCACATTCTCAGCAAGGCTCTCTGATCACCATAAACACACTTGCAGCTCCTGCACTTCCTATCTTCCTTTCCTACCTAATGTTTCTCTAGAATACTTACTACCTTCATGTATGATGCATAACCTATGTATTTCCTTTACTAATTGCTACGCCAGAAGGGAAGGTCCACAAGTACAGAGATGTGTATTATTTTGTGTTCCCAGCACATTGGGTCTGGCACATGATAGAGATTCAGCAAATATATTTTAAATACGTTGAATGAAGGATAATATAATTTTAAAATATGATTTGGGTTTACTTTTAATTGACTCATCAGCATGTCCTATTATAAAAGCTACTCGTACTTAAAAGCCTAATGAGCCTTTTAATAAGCATTGGTAAAAACTCTGGTGTATTTAAATTGCTCAGTAGTAAACACCAGCCAAGACTTTCAGAACCTGATGAGGTTTGAAATAATGGAGTTTATTCTTCTAAGTTGAATGAAGCTAGGTACCAGCTACCATATCTCTGAGGGCACTCCAAGGAGACCAAGGTAAAGTTAAGTTTAGACGGAAGAACTTCCAGTTTTCCACCGGAATTGATTTCTGTAGATGTCAGAACTTCTGACACACCTGCTCGGGGTAGAGTCAGGACAAACCTGAGCAAGGGTGAGCACGGGTAAGTAAAGACTGCAAGCTAGCATTGGAGCACTTTTTTCTTAGGTGTTTAAAAGAAGTGTTTGCTTTGATAAATATAGGAAATCTTTGATCAGTGTTCACACATTTTCTTAGAAAACCATGTCTAAAAGTGGAATAATCTGCTCTGCTCTAGACCACTTCTGGGACAAGAAAACGGGCTCAGTTTTAGGCATACCACAAACAACAGAGGCCAGAGTATAAATTAGAGGGTCCACAGGATCATTGTGAAACAAAGACTGATACCGAAACCTTCAGATCAAGTGGATGGAGGAGTCTCTGGCCACCTGTCAGGCTGGTAGCAGCATGCTGGTTCTCAGGAGCCTCTCCATGTGGAATAACCATAATAATCATAATATCAACCATTTATTAACCACGTATTATATGTCAGGTCCACCAGGTACTTTACATGTATTATCTCATAAGTGTTCAAATACATATATTATTCCCATCCTAAAGATGAGAATGGTGAGGCTCAGAGAGGATAATCAGGGGCTTAAACTTACCCAACTAGAATGAGATGGGATCAGTATCCACATTCAAGTCTCTGACCCCAGGCCCACGTGAATGCTCCTATACTTGGCTGAAGAAGGGTTTAGAGGAAGCACTCAGGCCTGTGGAGGGGAGCAGGTGAGAGGAAGCAGGCTGGCATCATGGCAGGACTCAGGCCTCAATGAGGAACTGGAAGCCACTCAGGATACCAGTCTAGCCTGAGAGCCTGGACATACTCAGTGGTTCCAGTGATAAGACTAACCAGGTGAGCACAAATGACCAGGGCTTCACACCTGGCTGAGGGCTGCACAGGCCAATTTTTGGCAGAGAGGGGGCCAGGCCGTGGAGAAACAGACACACACAGAGATGGATAGTGCAGGTGAGGACTGACACAGGAGGGCTCCTTCACTGCCCTCCTCTCTACCTTACATCCATATTCTACCTTCACACCCTCCTCACCATCTGCTTTGCTCCTCCAGCCTCAATCATTCCCACCAAGCTCACTTTATTGCCTCTGCAAAAAGAGGGTCCTGGGGTATTGGGTTTGATTGTACCACACCCCCCTCCTCCTCAGGAGACCTCTCAGCCTCCCCTGACCATTAAGTATTCCACCCTAAGCTCTAAGTTTTTCTTTGGCACCCAGGTAACAATAACCCACAGAGTCAGACATAACCCACTTGGGGGTAAAGTAACCTCTTACAGCAGATGTCCTTAAAGCAGTACTGAGGCCTGACACAGATCCAACGTAGCAGAGTCAACATGCTTGTACTCTAAGCAATTTTCTCACATTTTGCCTGACATTCACTTATTCCTGACCTTTCCATGCCAGAGAAAGGTAATACCTCCCATTTGTTTAGCATTTTACAGGTTACAAAACATTTTCAGCTGCATTACCTCACTGAATCCTCCCAAGAGTCTGGAGGCATTATCCCTCATGTCAGATGAAGAAATGGAGATTCAGAGAAGGCAAGTAGCCTGCCCTAGGCCACAAAGCTGGTCAGCCTCAGGCAGTGGTCAGATCCCAGAGCCCCTTCACCGCAGCCGAGAGAATGGCTCAACCTCAGTGAAGAAAAGGCTTCTTTAGCCTAATTTTTGTTTCCTCATGACACAGCCTTTGCTCCCATTAATAGAATTAAAACCAAATTAAACAAAAGCAGTCTTGCCAGAACTCTGGGAGTGGGAAGTCAGACTCTCCCAGGCTGATGATACTTCATAATCCTCGGCTCAGGGACTTCTCTCCACCCTCCACTTACCTGCAGTAGTTTTATAAATAGTTATCACTTTTCTTGTGTAAAACGCTGGAAGCCATAACAAGAACATTTACATGAAGGACAACTTTAGACTTTGAACAACAAAAGAAATCACAAGAGAGAGGACAATGAGAAGGACTAGACACAAGAAGGCATGGGAAGGGGCTCACACACAGAAAGCGTGGACCTGCAGGAAGCCAGGTCAGGACTTGGCCTTCTCTCTTGGTGGGAAGCCCTCTGTGTTGGCCCAGCACCCCCTCCGCCCCTGCCCTTGGCCCCAATTGCTTTGTCTTCCCACCAGCAGCTCTGGGCTTCATCTCCCAGCCTCTTTCTGACACTCCTGGCCTGTAGTCTGTACACCACATAAGGAGAACCAGAGCTTACAAGAAATTAATGTAAAAGGCATAGAGGAAGAAGGTAGCTACATAAAGGAAGGAAGGAAGGAAGGAAGGAAGGAAGGAAGGAAGGAAGGAAGGAAGGAAGGAAGGAAGGAAAGGAAGGAAGGAAGGAAGGAAGGAAGGAAGGAAGGAAGGAAGGAAGGAAGGAAGGAAGAAAGAAAGAAAGAAAGGAAGAAAGGAAGAAAGGAAGAAAGAAAGAAAGAAAGAGAAAGGAAGGAAGGAAGAAAGAAAGGAAGAAAGAAAGGAGGGAGGGAGGAAGGAAAGGAAGGAAGGAAGAAAGGAAGGAAGAAAAGAAAAAGAAAAAAAAAAAGGAAAACTTGGCAATACTATTTAAAAAAATCAGAGAAGAATTTCTTTTTGTTTGTCATCATGGAATGTGGCAGCCTGCTGGGAATGGCTGAGCAAAATGGGGGTGCCTTGGGGTACATTCTGTGTAGGCTGATCACCTCATTCCTGACATAAGCCCACAACATAAAGAGCCACCAGTACATGAAGACTCAGAAGACCTTCCCAATGGAGGTTCTTCTGACTGTCTCTACCAGAAAAAGAAAGCACAGGAAGATATGCAAATATTTTTTGTATTCTATGCACAGGCACTCGAGTTGGTGGGGGAGAGGAGACTGACATGTCCTGGAATAATGCAGGGACATGTAGCATCCTGTTACCACAGGCTTCCTTCAGTCCCTGGCATGACTGTGACTTTCTCATCACCTTACAGGGCTCAGTTTAAATGGGACCTGCAGGCCTTTCCTGACCCCCTTTCTAAAATAGACCTTTCCATTATTTTCTACAACAGCACCCTGTTTACACATTTTTTTTTAACACTTAACAACAAGCTGTAATTGTTTTGTTCACATATCAATGTGTGTGTTTGTTTGTTTGTTTGTTGGCTGGCT
The DNA here is from genome assembly GCF_036321535.1 of Camelus dromedarius. Taxonomy (NCBI): domain Eukaryota; kingdom Metazoa; phylum Chordata; class Mammalia; order Artiodactyla; family Camelidae; genus Camelus; species Camelus dromedarius. The sequence continues at coordinate 47,229,970 of NC_087437.1, forward strand.
CCCCCAGAAGATGTAAGCTACAATAACATGTCTACTTTCATTACTAACATGAGGTATTATTAAGTAAGGACTCATTTTACATCAGTGGAATGAACGAATAAGGATTAAAATCTTGAGCACAGTGCCTGATTTTCAGTCGATATTCCAGAAACCCAAGTTTTCCTCTCAGAGCCTACAGTCAATGGGTGCATGGATACAGGAAAATATAATTCTACACAAGGCAGACTGAGTGGCATGCCAATTTAAATACTGACAAAAGTATCTCTGGTAGTGAAAATTATATTCAAGGAGGTCTAAGGGACTGGCAGGAGAGGCCACATGTACATTTCAGGATCTCTGGAAACACAGGGAAGTCATACCCAAGTTCATGTTCACCTGCTCTGCCCTCTTTGACCCCGGGGCTCACAGTTAAAATAAAGATGACCAAAAATCAGAACCAGTGGACTGACAAGTACCTATAAAAACATTAAGATTTGACAACTCCCTAGTGCAGTAAAACCTGGGCTGTGCCCTCACCATTGCAGGGTTCTCACCATTTTATTTTGGCTTATATTTCCTTCATTTCTTTCCAACACGGAATTGAGTCAGGGTTGCTTAAAATGCCCCCATTCACAAGGTGCATTGTCCTTAGAAATGTCACCTAAAGATATATTTGAGGTCTTTTCCCCCAAGTGGTTGGAGGAGAGCATAGAGTCTGTCCTTGGCACATATCAGTAGGAAGGATGGATAGGATCCACTCCAGACTGCAGGAGACCCCCGGGGAACCCTGAAGCATCCCCCTGCACACAGACTAGCAGCTGATTGTTTCTGCCTCCCACTGCCTCTTTTTCTGGAGTGAGACTGTGCATCTCCCCTAATCCCAATAAAGTTGAGGCAAAACCTGTGGGAGAAAGATAAGGATAGAGGGAGCTGGAGATGGCAGAAGGGCTCTGCCTTTTCTTTTAATCTGACTCCACCAGAGCCTGCCTAGTAAGGCCCCAGAGGTCTCTTTAGGCCTGTCTGGCTAGAAGCACACTTATTTCAGAACTGCCCGTGTCTTCCAGCTGTGTTGACAGCTTCTACACATCCTACCCAGGCTATCTGGAGGCTGGCTGTCACTCACTTGGGCTGTTCTTTATCCAAATATTTTTTTCTTTGTTTTTGAAGTTTTATTTTGTTTTGTTTATCACTTGGGAAATTGAAAAGGCAGGAAAACAGAAACACGACTAAAATAACTTATATTACATTTTACTAAAAAAAGAAATATTAGAACCTAGTTTTAATACCAGTAATTTTTTATTTCTTTTGGCCCTTGAAGCTGCTGAGGCTATTTCTCTGACACCTCCCACCAGGGTGCTCTGCTGGCATTTATATATATCCAATCCAGGCATCCAAAATTCTCCTGGTTGTGATCACTTCTCATTTAACTACCTCATCAGTGACTCATTCTCTAATTCTCACCTCTCTATTCTCTCAGGGAAAAAAAATGTGTCCCAAGGAAGAAAGAAGTAATAGACTTGGAGTCTAAAGACTCAGTTAGACTATCTCTTAGGAAGGGGCCCCAGATGCCTTCAACAGGTGTCCCTGAAGAACACATGAAGTGTCTGAATGACACACTGAAAGATTTTTAGGCTACTCATATCTACCTGCAGGATAGGATTGAGCCAATCAGTGGAAGCTCCTCAAAGCAGATTTGGGCTCTTCTAACAGTCAGATCTCAGCTGCCTCACAAGACAACACTTGTCCCAGAGATGTTCAAGAGTATGCTAGAGCAGTGGTTCCTAAGCTTTGATGCCTAATGAAATTTCTAGGAAGTTTTTAAAAATATACAGATACCTACTGTGATACCCTACTCCAGACCCACAGAATCAGACTCTGGGAATTGGAGGCAAGAACACAGCACCTTGTACAACAGAGAACACAGATTTAAGGCCATCCTCTCACACTTAAAATAGAGTTACTTAAACTCAGAGCTTTGAGTTTTTTATTAGTAAAATGGGGCTAACAATACCAACTTTACAGAGTTGCTATAAGAAGTAATAATGAGTTATATGTGCTCAAAAATGTTACTTTTGAAAATAGCTAACTTAGTTGATGGAGTTCACATTCAGGTGCTACTGGGAATGAGTTAGAAGCCTGACAACATCTGTAGATTTAATAAAGATCCCCAAGAAACAATGGTCATATACCTTGGTCTAATCCAGTAACAACTAATGAATGGATTTTCAAGTCAGGTATAGCACTTGACAATTCATAAGGCATAATCATACACATAGCCTCATCTGGGTTTTGGTCCTCATAACAGCATGAGAGGTGGGAAAGATAATGTTATGCCAACTTTACACAGCTAAGAAAACTGAACATTAACTCATACAAGGTCATGCTGCTAGTTATCCAGAGATCTAGGGTGAGAAAGAAGTTACACTTCCTAATGCCTAGTCAGGCTCCATTATCTCCATTACCTCAAGCTTTGTTACAAGTCAATGGTTTCAGAGGCTTATTTCTTGCCTTTCCAAGTAGACAAGAGACTAGAGGACTATCTTTAATGGTTCTTTTTGCCTCCCATCCTGCTGGACAGTGTCTTACATATGATGGGAGCCCAATTAGTGTATGTTACTGGAATTAATTCACAGATTGTGTTTTGAAGAAAGCAGCACTTTTTTACCAGCATATCCCCAACTTGGAACTTGGGACATTATCCTATCTGCCACTATATCACCAGGGTTCTTGGTTCTAAAGCTTTGTTTAAATCCCTCATTTCTTAACCATTTATACTGGTCTCTTCCCAATGCCTGCTTGCTTTTCTGTTGTAGCATTTTCTAGGTGTTCCCCATCTCCAGAGTCATGTCCCTAGAAGCTCTTGCCAGTCTTCTCCATCTCCCTGGTCAAGTGGAAGGACATGAAGCAGATCTGAGTTTGAATCCCTAATTTTCTTTCATTAGGTTAGGTAATTTGGGGCAAATTACTTCCGTGTTTTAAACCTCAACTTTCTCACATGTGAAATAAGAATATTTACATACCAAGGTAGTTATGAGGATTAAGAAAGATAATGGACCAGGGTGCCTGGAAGTCAGTGCACAATAATTGTTATCAGTTATCTCTTCTGCTTCTCTAGTGGCTTCTCCCTGCAAATTTTTCTAAGCCACAAAAGCCACAATAACACAATCCTCAAGTAAAATTTCCATTTTATCACTTATCTACTCAGATCTTTCCTTCAGCATCTCCTAAGCAATATCCCCCTCAAGTTCAAATTTTAGAGCAACACTGTCCAATAGAAACATAATGCAAGCTGCAAATGTGAGCCATATATGTAAATTTGCAATTAAATTTTCTAGTAGCCACATTAAAGCAAAATAAAAAGAAACAGCTGAGATTAATTTTGATGATTTATTTTATTTAACATAATATATCTAAAATATTATCATTTTAACATGTAATTATATAAAATAATTAATGAAATAGTTTACATTATTTTTTATACTAAGTATTCAAATGCAGATGTGTAGTTTACACTTGTAGCACATCACCTTTCAGACTAGCCACATTTCAAGTGGTTAATAGTGATTATGTGACTAGTGGCTGTTATATTGGACAGTGCAGCCTAAATCTCAGTTTAACCTTCACCCTCCAATTGTTTCTCTTTGCTAATGACCCTGACTTCCCAGTCTTACCAAACATTTATCAAAAGCACTCATTTACAACATTCTCCCTTTCTTACCTAAACAAATATATAAATCCTTCACCCAGCTAGAAATTCTTCCTCCTTCCACTCATACTTTTTTCAAAACCTTGAATGTGGGACAGCTCCTCCAGGGATACTGCCTCTGTTTAACGCCACTGGGTATAAGGTAGCAGACTGAGAAGAGAGGTCCACTGATTACAAAGCAGAGTGATCTTGTTGATGAGTAAGGGCTGTGAAGTCCTGGGTCTGTCTAGGCTCTATCACTAACTGCCCTTGATAGATAGGAGCAGGGGTGGGGCTAAGACCAGTAGCTGTCAGTACTTTATAAGCTCATGGAGAAAGCCCCAAATAGCAATAATGATATATTAGCCCAAGAAACTCACAGTTAAGAATACTTCTTTTATAGACCCCATGGAGTGACTATTACCTTATGACAATGAGGCATACAGCTAGCACTACAATATTAGCTTGCGAGTGTTAGTACCATCAAAAGGCAGCCAGAGATCAAGGCAGCTATTGCTAATCCTTGCCAAACCTGCCAGCCACATCAACACTGGTTCCATTTTTAAATTAAGACATTAATAATTAATATTTTATTCACCTTGTTTTGCATAACATCATCACATTGCCTCACAGGGCTATTGGCATGCAAGTGGGAAGATTTTTGGCAGGAAGTTATTAACTCCAAATCTGGGCAGTCTTTCATTTCCTCACTATGAACTTTATCAATAATGTTTTCCCTCTTTTAAACAGTGATAGATAGAAACCAAGAGAAGAAAACTTAGTTATGCGTTTAATAGTTCAGTCAATATTTTCTAAGTAATCTATACTTTACCTTTTTAAATTATAGATAAGTGTCACCCAAGTTGCAAATTCTGGTTAAAGGAGAAACTCTCCCAGGCTTCATGGAAAAATACTGACCATCAAAACCCCATATCTTATGAAATTATTATGATGATATATTGTTTAGAAACATCACTTTTAAAATGCAAAACCACTAACTAATATTCCCTCATAAACTACCCCTAATCATTTAAATATATTAAAGACAGAGAGAGAGGCCTTAATACTCCAACACTTTTGCAAATAGGGAACTGTCACTTTTTAGTAATACCTTTTTATGTTTGTATATCCTTAGGTCCATATTTATATATGGTATACAACTTCTAGTTTGTTCATCTTTAATTGAAAGAACTTTCTCAAAACACAAATCATCAAAGAGAAAAGTTAGTTACCAGGGAGATTCCCTGATGAGTGATATCTAGAAATACTATATCTGCCTAGTTCAAGAAACCTTATATTTAAAAGAGGGAGAAATCATACCCCAACCAACTGTGGATTATGAATTTCTACTCGGAAGAAGTACAGAGAGCTTTTATTTATTTTCTAGACCATGGAAGCAAATTAGCAAGTGCCTCATATGGAATCTGTGAACAGATTTAGATGCATGGGGAATATCTCTTGAGAAGGCTTGATTTAGGAAAATAAATACCATCCAAGGACAAAGTGGCCCACTGGAGGAGACTAAGGATAACTCCGAGGAGCTCTGCATTTCTACCCAGGAATCTGCACAAGGGTGCTTTTGGAAAGGGGAACTAAGGAAACCTCTACTTCTTTGGCTGCAGCTGTGACATTTTCCAAAATAGAGGCAGTGATACTAAAGAAGAGTTGACTCCTGATTTTCCTCGGCATGATGAGAGTGAACTGCGTGGCTAATTTGGAAAGTCAAATCAGATTTTTTGGTTTACAGCTTGATAAAAGGAAGATTAATGTTCACATCCAAAAGTTTTTTTCATTGATTCTCATCATATTTCTGTAACAAGCCTCAATGTGTTTGTGAGTCTGGAGTTTCTACATGGCTGCACAGTGGGAATCAAGTAGTTATTACTAAAGGAAGACTTTTGCAAAGATAACACGAAAGGCAGTATCCAGTGGAATGCTGAAGTCTCCTGCAGTTTGTGGGAATTAGAATAATGCTCAGGAATCATATGAGTGAAACAATTAGAGGAGGAGGTGCAAATAGTGCTGCAGGGCAGAGAAGAAGTTTCAAAAACTATGCAAGTAACAAGAGGGTTGTAAAATAAACTTTGACTGCAGAATCTCAATTTTTATGATTTACTTTGATGACTGCTGTTTTTCTTCCTGTGCAACCAACAGAGAATATTAGGAAAATATTATCGTTTTGAAAGTTTCAGTACTTGCATTAAATTATTTTTGTCTTGTCTGGAAATATGTTTAAAGAGAAAAATTCAAAAATCCTTGGAAACAGAAGATTTCTATAAACAACTTATTTTTAAATAGGTTGTCTCCCTAAAGGTGAAACTACAGATAAATATACTTGGAAGGAAAAGTACCTTTGCCTGACACAATTGAAATCTTACTGGAAACTTCATGTCCACTGCTGCTAAGGTGACTCAGTTAACTAAAGTCTGAGTAATATTTCCGAAATCATTACTGAAATATGAGAGGAGGACAGAGATTAGGTTTAGGGTGACGAAATTTGGGAATCGAGAATTAAGTAGGCTACAACAACTCTTTCCTTTGCTTTTTACATTACAGATAAAAATTCTCATAGCTTAGCAGTTTTGAAGTGATAAAGAAACTAATGAGATTCTCAGTACTCAGGTGAAAGATATTTTATAGGACAATGACTTGAGGTTTAGTGTTATGACATAAATTTTGCTACTTCATCTCTAGAATAAATAAAGGTGGTGGCAACAGTTGTACTCCGAATTTTTAAAATTCTAGTAGATAATCATATTTTCCTGACAACTTTATGAAATTTGTCATCAAATCTTATTGATCTATATCACCTCAGGCTTCAAATTAAGTGAGAACAGAGTAAATAACATTATTTTAATTAAAAAACATGATAAATTTATAGGGTGAAGAACAATAGTAGAACATGCGCAGCACAAAAACAAGTAAATGTGCTAACTGTGAAGCTAAAAACTCCCTAACAATGCTTTTTTATTTATAACTTGTCCATTATACCTTGAGAGTCCATATCTCAGAGATCTGCAAGGGTATTGTTCTAATTCCAGGGACAATAAAAGAGGCAAAAAAAAAAGTTACCTAAAGAAGGAATTTGGAATTTTTTCTCTTTCACTATTGAAATTTTAGCTCAGATTTCATGTCTTTGGAAGATTTATTTATTTATACTTGCATTCTTTGATTCTTATGGAAAGGACAAGAGAAATTGTTGAATATGAGAAAAACAAAGGAAGACAAGTAAAGATGGTGAACTCCCTTCATATTCCTGTCAAAAAATGTGAATACCAATGTATATCAGCTTTGCTATCAGTGTGTATTGTTATTTGAATAGCAAATGTTCAATAAGTCTTCCACAAGTAAAAGAAAATACTCAGTAAGAAGTAAAAATACAAGAAACAGAGAAAAGGAATCTTCAACTGATTATCAGTTTTGGATTAAGTCAAACAAAAGTCTTCAGAGCATTATTGTGTATTATAAGACTTTAAAGGAGTAACATTCAGAAAATCCTAAGACTATAAAGTGTATTACAGTGCACATGTATATTGTTATAGTGAATTTGTGACATTCTTTCCTCCAAAATGGTAGTAAAAAAAATAAATATAGATTGATCTGATAAGGGCAAGCATCTTGGTAATCACAGATTTTTAAGAGTATCATTTTTTTCACATTTTATTGTGCTTTGAGTAGTGTTCAGAGAAGATATGTTTTACCAGTAATAACATCTTGGTGTTTATATAACAGTTTATTGGGTGGGGGGGATTACCTTTGTTTGTTTGTTTGTTTATATTTAATGGAGGTACTGGGGATTGAAACCAGGACCTCGTGCATGCGAAGCACACATATTACCACTGAGCTATACACTCCCCCCACCATAACACTTTAGAAGTTATAGAATGCAGTCATCCAAAAGATCTTATTTGAAACCCATATACTCTGGGAAATAGTTCCCCCTTCCTTTGTCTGAAGAAAGAAACATAGACTGAATGGTTGTGTCTTTCTGAGATCTTAAAGCTAGTAAGTAGTGGGACAGCAACTTGAATTAAGTCTTCTTGCTCTAGTCATGTTCTCCTACCACTACTCTACAATATCTCTATTGAAAGGATGAAATATTACTGTGGAAACCCCACCCACAGGGGAGAGAATGCATCAGGGGCTCCAGCAGTGGTTTAACCATTAGCTTGAGTGTAGATGGTCCTCATAAAGAAAACCCATATGTTGAAATAAGCTGAAAACATCTTATTCAAGTGCTTTCATTCATTATTGCTTTCTAATAAGCTGCTGCACTTGTCATTTTTAAAGTATTAAATTTAGCTGACCTAGGTTTCTGTGAATAAATATTGGCAAGTAATAGGGAAAATTCCTATTGTAAGAGTGGTAAACACATGTTACCTAAAATGTAGTGTGACTGGCATTTTGTGCACATTTAAATTATACAAATTTGAAATACTGTGATACAGAAAATATGAATGAAGTTTATACACAAAATTGTATATAATGAACATCCATATTTTCAAAAATCTAGAACTACACAATTTTAAATTTAGCAAGCCAAGTGAATTATAAGCTTCTTGTGCAGTCACCAAATGGCATTAATAACTGATATTCTTTGCCAGAATCATGTGAACCATATTGCTATATGTATTAAAACTTAGCTGGATAATTCTGGTGACTGTTTGGCTGTTATTTTAACATTCACTGTTATGATTATACACCTTTTTAATATACTATAACAATGTTTTTAGTCATTAATCAAATCTAGTGCAAAGAACAAACCCCCAAAATAAATCACTTTAGAAGAAAGGTCAGATATGCTAAAACACTTTAAAGAAGGACAAGCAAGTGCCAAGAAAAATAAGCCACTGATTTAGGAGAGAGAGCTCTAATAAATAATAGATAATTCTGCATCTAGTTATAAAAAAGCAGCTCTGAAAGAGGAAAAGGAGTGGAAGAGGAGGAGGAGGAAGAGAAGAAAAATGCAGAGGACAAAAGGGAATAAGGGAGGAGGAGGGAAAGAAAAGAAGGGAGAAGGAAGAGAAAGAAAAGAAAGGGAGAAATTGTCACGATGGTTGTAGATTTCTGAACTCTGACAGTGCACTCTCCTTTACACTTGTTAATTTGGGGGAAATTAGCCTTGTATTATTCAAATTATGTATTATGCAAAGTCTTTAAAAACATATCCCTCATAAAATATAACTTCCCTTTATAAAATAATATGCTCAGATTCAGCACTATGGATAGCTCACCCACAGAAAGATTTAATCCTCCTGTGATAGACCCAAGGTTAGAATGAAGCTTAAAGGTCATCTGCTCCAACCAACTTCCAGGCAAGATATAGAATCTCCTCTGAAACATATTCCAGAAGTGACCAAAGTGATCCAGAATCTACAGGTCTACTAAAAGACTTCGAGTTTGCAAAGTACTTTCATATGCATAAATTCTTCTAATCTTCACAATTATTTTGTGCAGACAGAACTATATTAATTTTACAATGAGAAAACTCAGGCCCAAAGAGTTCATATTGATTGCCTATGGATACAAAACCAGCTAGAAAAAGACCAGGTTTTCTGACACCCAATTCAGTACTTACCTCCTATCAACTAAATAATTTCATTTCACTGTATTTATCAAATTTCTTTAAATTTCCATTTTATGCCTAAACCTTAAGTAGTAGACAAATATGTTGGAAAGTGTGTGGATAAGCTTTCTTCCAGATTACCATCCTTTAACCAGAATGGTTAACTGAGTCATGACCCCTGGAACTTAGGTTCATTGAAAAAAAATTTTTCAGACATACAGTGCTAGCCCAATGGCCTTCTTTCTCAAAAAGGAAACATAGCTGCAAGGTGAAGAAGTGAAGAAATTTTTTTCTGTGTCATCATATGGCTGTTTCCTTACAGAACATAAGAATTCTAAATATTCTTCCATATCTAGTGTGACAGATTTAGGAAGAGATCTGAGAAGATACATCCAGCTAATGGCACTCCAGATAAAGAAACAAGAGATCATTTCCTTTTCCAACTCATTCTCAACCACAACATCCTCTTGATGAGTAGTGCTTAAAAAAGAAACCCAAGAAATTGTTCAAGTTTTTAAAATACTTAAAGTATTTTAAAGTCTTAAAGCTGTAGAGAGTTTGCCTGGTTGAGTGTGAAACTGAGCCTCACTGAGCTGTATTATAAGGGCCAAAGGTTCTCCCCTACAGGATTTTACTGTGACAGCCAATCTAAACTCACTTAATTAATGCTGCTTACATGCTGGGTGGATTTTTTCAAAGCAAAAATAGATTTCGTCTGATGATTTTCTTTTAAATTCTAATAGCATTCATTTCTATATAAGTACCAGTGCAGAAAAGTATTAATCAAGGGATATGAACCTAATCTGGGTGTGAACCCATCAATGTCAAATCTCTGTTCATGGAAGCAGCTGGAGTTAGGATGCACACAGCACACATTCCTTCCTTACTGAAAGTATCTAATTCCAGACCCTGATGTAAAGTAGGTACTTACTCATTTTTTTATTCTTGCTTACGTTGTTTTATCTTAGTGAGTTTCTACAACTTTAACATATTTTTAATGTATAATGTATACACAGAGGTACAAAAATATTTATACAGACTAGTTAGTTGGGATGACCATAGATTTGCAGACTAAGGAAAAGGAGGTGGACAAAGAAGATAGAAATGAAGATTATTTTGTTAGTTATACCTGTATGTTTATCCCATTAAAGTTTTAAGACTGCCAAAAGGAATATGAAAATGATGATTAAAATTAACAGAAAACAAAGAACAAAAAAAATGAGGAAAACAAAAAGGGAAAGAGAGAAAAGAGAGAATGACAAGGAAGTCTGGCCAATAATATTAATAACCATTTATTAAACAGCTCCTGTTTGCTGGGTACTGAATACTCTACATTCTTATCTCTATAGATATTGGCATTCTCATTTTGTACCAGAGGACACTGTGAGTTGAGCACAGGGCCGCAGAGCTGGAATGTTTTTGGAGGTCGGATTTCCCTATGTGCTTTCCACCATTCCACTATTTCCAAAGCTTTCAGGAAAACAAAAGGAAGTGACTGGGGAAAAAAAAAAAAAAAGAAATAAAAGGGAAAGAACAAGAAGATACTTAGTTCTCCATTTATGCCCCTTTTGCTTCCACGTGGTCATTTCAGTCAAATAGTCACACAGACACCCCAATAAATCCCCGTCAGATGCCCAGAAAAAAAACAGTAGCTATTCAAGTTGATTATCCATGTTGAAATTTAAAAAGAATACAAGGGTTTTAATTACAGAGAGAGGAATTCTTTAACTAATGGTACTCAGTTAACATTGGGCCAAAATTGTGGAAAACTATATGTAGCATAAGTGAGTCATAAAAGCTTTGAGAGTCGTGTGAATATATAAACATTCTCCATGGGTCTCATTCATGTAAACTTGTCTCTATTTACATGAGTGCATATATCTTGGCTCTTCCATGTGGACCATTGCTGGCTGAGATCCAAGTTCTTTCTAAATACTGAATACTTTTGAAAGAAATTAATCTATGAGGAAATTTCAAGTATTTATTATAAGATGTTAAAGTGAGGAATAGGGGGTTTGAATGATGGCATCAATCAACACAATTCCCAGAGTTTTAAGCCCAAAGAATATTCAGGAGGCTGGTCTAAGATATATTTCTTAAGCAACAAGAGAAAAGCTTTCCTTTATAGACCAATGAACATCATGCCCTAAGAAGAGAATACTCTCAATTTATAATGGTGGAACTTGAGAAATATAGCTTTAGTCTTTGATGAAGTGCTTTTATATTTAGGTAATTTTATTTGAAATCTCCAACCTTCATGGAAAACAATTAAGTTTCAAGTGCCATGCTGATAAGTGATACGCCCTATATTGAATCTGCTGTGTAAATTACAACGAACGTTCTCTGATGGTTCAAAACACTGGTGGCAGCCTTCAAGGAGAGAGGGCACCTAATAAGAGAGAGCTTTTCCCTTGTTTTATGCCATTTACAAAATATTTTCGGCATCATCCCCTGCACACATTCTAATTTAGAAGCATACTCTGTGTTTCAAAGCTATCTAGACCAGAGCTATACAATACGATGGTCATCAGCCACATGAAGCTAAAGTAATTAAATTTCATTTCATTTCACTTAAGATTCTTTAACCTAGTCTCACTAGTTACAGTTCAAGTGCTCAGTCTGAGCCGTATGTGGCTAGTGGCTAGTGGCTGGTGGCTACTGCATCAGTCAGTGCAGGATCACAGAACACTTCATCACTGCAGAAAAATACTCCTGGACAGTGCTGCTCTAAATAAGTATCTGCCCTTTACAAAGGTGAGAACTTTTTTTAAAGATACCTTGTAGGAAGGGAGAACAAGAAAACAATCACTTTTCCTCCTCTCCTACAATTTAAGAACATGAGACTCAAAAGTTTAACTGGCTTTCTCAAGGTAATAACACAAGTTCATGAGAGAATCACGACTCAAGTCCACCACTCTTGCATCATGCTCAGCCCCAGCCTGTTCACAGGACATTTTCATTTAAGGCTAGGAATAAACGGCACTTTTGAATGACTGCAGAATTTTCCAACTACCATCAGTTCCTGAATTCTATGAAAGGAAACTTTCACAAGTCTCCAGCCTCTTCCATTTCTATTCGCACCTCTCTGGGCACCTACCACCACCACCTTTTTTCCCTCTTCAAACTTGAACCCATGTTGGTACAAACTTTCCTTTGACCTCATCTCCAGCGTTCTCTAAGCCAAAAAGCCAGGCCCTTTCCCATAAATCCATGGTCCCAGTAATCAAAAGAGCCCCAGGCTTCCAACCCCAGCCCTCAAGCTGAGGTCCTAAACCAAGCATATTTGGGGAACCCATCCACAGACTACATCTCTATACAGCCTCTCTGGTGGCTAACTAACTCTTGAGCAGAGACCTACCCTGAGTCCCTGGCCCTTACCCCAGCAGTATCCGTGTAGAGATGGTTCCTTGGACATATTCCTAGGTGGTCACTTCCAAGTCCCAGACTTGTTGACAACCACATCATCACTGTGCAGCAGCTTCTTGGGGGTGGGAGATACTGTCCAGCCGTTGGCAGAGACCTGTCAGTAATCAAGCCTGACTTGTCTCTCCAGCCATCCAATAAGCTAGGATTGGCCTAGCCAAGAACCTGTATCAGTATGGTGAATTCTAGGTAGTATCTCATTGTCTACTTTCAAGTAATATAAATGAGAATGAATTTTAGTTTTATAAAATTTATGATTTCAGAAATGTTCAAATTAGAGGAAAGAATGTCTGAAAATAAGTTCCAGATACACACATCCACAAACATGCACATACACCCAGAAGGGTTATAATGTTTGTATTGGGGGAAGCAAAAAAGGGTGCTTTTTATAATTGTCTATAATAGCTTTTTTTGCTAACAAAACTTTTTTATTCTTATCATTTATTCCCATGCTCTTTGAACTGTTACTTAGATTTAGCATATCTGAAATAATTATAGTTAAAACAAAAGGCAAAATCAGAGTCAAAGCCATCTCCTCCAAAAATAGAATGCCAAGGACCCTGGAAGCAATGTTAAAAGGAAAAGAACCTGATCCCCCACTTTCAAAAAGAGTGTACATAGAAAAACAGATACAGAAGCAGTGGGGGAGAAGTACAAACATGGAAGGCATAACTTGGCCTTCGTTCTACCAAGCCCCTGTTTCCACCACCCCCATGTCAGACCACAGGAGATACCTTGAAGTGTCTGGGGGGAGGGGAAACCTTGGCTCATCAGGTCTCACAATCAGTTGCAGGAGGTTGAGTGTGAGCGTCCTCTGCAAGACACGCATGGGTTAACCCCTACACGTCTTGGCCCCTCCCTGCCTTTGGTGTCGCAGCCACAGGCAGGAGGTATTTGCCTGGTTCTCAAATCACCAGCTGCTTGGTCTTCAGCAAAATACTTACAGTACTGGAGATTCAATACTTTTCTCTGTAGTAAGATCATGATAATTCCAAGTGTGTGGGATTTTTTTAGTAATTAAGTGAGATAATTTATGCAAAGTGCCTGGCACAGAGTGGGACTTCCCCAAACAACAGCTGTTCCTTTTGTGATCACATGCTGCCCTTGTATGATAAGGCGACATCAGCAACCCTCCCTGACCTGTCTTTTTGAGGGCACAGAAACAACCGCATTTAGAACATCTACTCTATTTCCAAATGGGTGCAGACGAAAATTGACTAGACACAAGGTCTGGTCTTGTCTCCCTTGTCTTTCTAATCTCACAACCTTCCATGCCCAATCCAGACCAATACTACTGTGCTCTCGGGAACTTCCAGAAAGGAGGAAGTTGTTCTTTTCTGGCTTGTGGTCCTATGCCAGGTCCAGACTTCTTCCCTTGATGAACAAGAACAGATCTCTCTGTAGCCCCAAACTCTACCCGGCCCTAATGGTTAACTTGCCTTCCCAACCTTCCCAACCCCTCAGTCCTCTGCATGTCCACACTACAGTCCACATCCATGCTGCTGTGTTCTCGGGGAGAATCCAGGCTCCTCTCCATCAAAATGCCTCACAGTTAGCAGCTACTGGAGTACCACAAAACGAACACAGCTAATTTCTTCTATTTACAAGTGGAGATATGAGGAGAAAGGCCTGAAGGAGGTGAGTGGCAATGTGGTACTGATTTCCAGGGTCCAGTTTCAGGGTCTCTGGTATAAAGAGATAGCTTATAGCTCAGTTGAGGGGAGAAGAGGCACCTGCCACTTACTAGGCATGAGACCCTGGGTGAACTAGCTAAATTTTTTATTCACTGGTTTCCTCATCTGTGTAAAGGAGACAAAAGTGCCTAACTTTTAGGGTTGAGATGAGAAGATGAGATGAGAAATTAGAAGCACCTGGCAAAGTGCCCGCCTGGCCCACAGTAAGTTCCAAATAAATGACAACAGTTACTATCAGTAGCACTATTACTGCTAGTGCTACTGCCTGGAACATCAAAGGAATTACTACTGTTGCAGGTGTTGCTCTGAAATGATCATGGCAGGGAAGAGACAGCAAGAATAAGAACCTCACAGGTCCTCCCAGATGCTTGTGCCAATTCTGCAGCAAATATGATAAGTATCAACACTGGGCTGCATATTAAGATCAGTCATTTTTAAAGGTGATTCTAATGTGTAGCCACGTGTGAAAAACATAGTTCTAATGGCTGCCTTAGGAGGGTAACACCCTTACTAGAGCTTCTACAGACTCTGGTGTGTGCTCTGGTGAATGCCTGTACCCCCACGAGACTCCTCAAGACGAGAAACCATGATTTATTCATCCATGTAACTCCATCGGTAATGATGTATAATCATAATGATAGTAGATAACTTTCATGGAGCACTAACCCTACATGCCTTGCTTTGGGCTATTTTCTCATTTAATTCTCACAACACCTGTGGGGTAAAATGCTACTGTTACCCTTACTTTACACCCGAGAAAATCGAAGCACTCACAGGTTAAGCAACTTGTTTGAACAGGTAGTCCAACTCCAGAGCCTCCACTCTTTCCCATTAAGTTACAGAAACCTCCGTATCACAGAATGGACACAGAGTGGGCATTTACCAACAACAGTAACAACAGTAGCAGGAGTATCACTCGCAACTTATGTAGAGCTCCCTCTGTACCATGAACTATGTTCATCCCTTTACCTACTTTATTTCATTTCTCTCTCTCTCTCTCACACACACACACACAAACCTACAAGGCAAATCCTATTATTATTCCCTTTTATGAAGAAGAAATTGAAACTTGGTAAGAGGTTAAATAATTTCAAATGAGGTCATTCAGAGTAAGGCAGGGATTTGAACTCTGATATGTCTGATTTCTGGCTCTTAATTACTAAACAATACTGCATTTATTTGTTAATTCACCAACAGATGAATGAAAGAACAAGTGAATGAATGGATGATCATCACCAAGTCTTTTTCTATCCTTACCTTCTTTATCAATATTCTCAGCAAACATCTCTGATTTATAAGAAGCTTAACCCTCTTATAGGTTAAAGGAGGAAAAAATAGCAGTGTACTGGTTCTGTCTGAGAGTGGAGGAAGAGGAAATCAACACGAAGGAAATGAGTCTCTGCAAATTCCCAAAGATTTGGAGTTGAAGCCAATTTGTTAGTTTGCAAATGAAAGCGCTGTCTCCACTTTTCACTACTCTGTTTCATGCCTTTAAAATTTAAACAGGAGGCTTAACATCTGCTATGTGTATTGGAAAATCAGGAAGGCTGCGAACACTAAACAGAAGATGTACTGGCTATTTTCAAATGTTTCCAGTTGCTAGGCAACACACTTCCTGCTTTCCAGGCACCTTAGTTAAGTCACCTGGGCTTCAGCTCTGAGGATGTCTCGAATTAAACTTCCAGCCATAGGCTGTGACACACAAAGTATTGAAGCAGAACCACAGAAGAGACATTTGATTTTATACCATTTTTCTGGGATTTGTCACTAGCAGTTGTCACTGTCAGTGCTGGATAAATAGCAAAAGACACGTTAACACAATGGGTTTTTTTTAGAAACTCAGTTTTTTATACAGACTCCCTAACTCAATTAAACATTAGAAAGAACACTATTGAAGTAATAAAAATTACAGAATATTTTTAAATAATAGAATTTTGTTCATTCAGTTCAGTTCATTAACTTCAAATGAAATAACATAATTGTCTAGTAAAAATTCTATTTTTTTGGAAGTTGAGAATTTTTTAATTAACACATTAACACACCAGTTTAAGCAGTTCTGGTGCTTGTTTACCAGCCTCCTCAAGGTTTTATTTGTGCTTCTCATTTAAGCAACTACATGTAGATCTTATTTCATCTTCACTACAATTCTGGAAGAAAATATTTCCAACATTTTTACAGATAACTAAGATTATGTGGATAAGATCCCTGTCTGAAATTCTTAGTTGGGTTCATAGAGGAGCCGAGGATTAAAAGCAATTTCTGCCATGTGCTTAAATACCAGCCTATGCCCTGGAAATGCATGCTTACCTTTCCTGATCCCTGAAACGCCCAAACCCACGTGGCAGGAAATCAGCACAAACCAGTCACCAGGGCCCCTGTCTATGCCTTGCCTGTTCAGTCTCCCAGCCCAAGTAGATGCCCCCAGGGACCTGAAATAATACAATTAAACCAAATAAACCATTGGCATGAATTATGTGAACTTGATGACAACCTCAGGCCATCGGAATAAAGCAGGGCCCCAGCTCCATCTCATTCACAGAACAAGGCTGTCACAGAGCATCGGATTCCAGCTTACAATCACTTCTAAACTTCTCATTTCTTCCTTTCCCATCACAGTTCCTTAGCCACTCACATACCGATTCAGGAAGGAGATAGAGCAGAGTCAAGGGCTTTGGAGAGAACCTTATCAGATGGACACAATTCTCAGGTGCCTCACTGCAAACCTCAATAATCCTAAATTCTAGATTTGCATGCCAGCTACAGGAAAGCAGCCCTGTGTTTCTCCCTGGTTCACACAGAGGGTTATTACTGGGCCCAAGGCCTGAAGACAAGGTTGTTTTCACCGGGTTCCTAACTCAATTAGGGGTGTGAGTGTGTGTGTCTATACACACAAGAGCTTGCGATTATGTTACAGCAAGTGTTACAGCAACCTGAATCCAGTCGAGAGACAAAGCGACACTTGGAGAGTTGGAGAACTCAGGTTTATTACACCGGCGGGCCCAGAGGAGTTAACGCTCCAAGCTCTGGACCCCGTCCGTAGGTTTATACGAGTTTTTATAGGGTCTTAGGTTTGGATTAAGTTCGTGCCATATGCAGATAAAGTGTTAGAAATGGACTAACCAGGAGTGAGCTTTTGGGAACCAACAGGATTTTAGGGGTAGTTTCATTTTCCTAGAAGCAAACCATTTTACAGAAGCACAAAAGCGAGATAATGCTGCTGGGCCAGGGAACCAGATGGCACCAGTGGGAAAGTAGTGGCCCTGCCTGAGGGGTCCTGCTGGTCTTTTCATGGGGCTTCCCACCTCAATTCAGGCAAAAAAGAAAAGCCATTTTGCATATGAAAGCTATTCAAAACATTCAAATTCTTCCTGCTACTAAATGGGGTAGGGAGAAAAGTTTGGAAGTTTTCAGCCTTCTCTGAGGATCTTATTTATTTTATTTTACTATTTAGACCTCCTTCTAGTATCGATATAATTCAGCCTCCTATGTCTCTGGTGAGGCCCTGGCCTTCAGCTGCTTCCTCTGTTACATCTATTATGTACTAATTTATTTATTCAACCCATATTTGATATTTGTTGAGTGCCTACTATGCTTAAGGAGCTGGGGACCCAGTGACGAACTGAAAGGGCTTGAGTCCTGCCCTCATGGAGATTGCTGTCAAGGGGACATTAATTGAGCACTTACTATATACGAAGAGCAATGCTAAATATGTCACATCATTAGCTTATTAAGTTTTCATTGCACTCCATCCTCACAGTAAACACATGAGGCAGATACTATGATTAATCCCTTTTTACAGAACAGAAAACTGAGTCTCTGATAGGTGAGGAAATGGCACTTGCTGATAGTGAGTCAAAATTCAAACCCAAGTCTTCCGGAGCACAGACGCTGTATTACCACACCATAATGCCTCTATGTGAAATGGTGTATATTTATATATTTTTTAATTGTAAAGATTAAGTACCATAATAGAAGCAAAACTCTTAATATGATGCCTGACATTTAGTCATTTATTCAGTTATTAGTCATTTAGTCAATTAGTTATTAGTCATTTAGTCAGTTATTTTTATTCTCTCATTTTGCAGAGAGAGAACCTAACTAATCCTGAGCTCCTAAAACTTCTATCATAGCCAAGTGTCCTTGGTAAGTCCCAGACAGTCCCTTCCTTTTGGCCTGGCCCTGCCTCTCCTCTCAAAACAGATCCCCTACTATCCTCTAAGAACCAAGAGGCCAGACTTCACCATTCCTCATAAGAGAAGGAAGCCTGCTTCATGGGCCCAGGAAGACCTTGTCCTCACTCAGAGAAGCCCAGAGGAGGTTCCCTACTCCAGCAGCCTCTCCAGATTCAGAATATGCAAAACCTGTCCCTGTGGTCCACTGCATACAGTGGACAAAGTCCTAGATTTTGTTCATAAAACTTTAATATGCATCAGAATCCCCTGAAGGTCTTTAAATGCAGACCTCCAGGCCCAACCCCTAAATATTCTATTTTGGTAAACTTGGTGGGGGTGCAGCAAGAGATAAGCATTTCATCAGACACTCCATGAGCTTCTTATGCCAGTTATTGGAAGACCACAGAACAAGCCTCAAGATTAGCTTCATTTGTGGCTGCGAGGAATCTCTCAGACAGTAGATCCCCTTCCTCCAGGGAACCCAGTTTCACCCAGAGAATCAGAGAAGGCTGAGTCCTCAGAAAAGGCTGGAAGTTCCACTTAAAATTAAGAATAAACCAAACATCACTGCTATCATCTCTGGTCAGTCAGAAGAAATAGAGTTAAAATAACATTTTATTTAATACTTGCCACTTTCTGATGATTTTCTATGTGCCAGGCTTGGGTTTACTGGAGAAAGCACTAGTTTTGAAATATAATGAACTCCTTTCAAATCATGTTATGTTTCCTTGGGGAAAATTATTTAATTTCTCTGAACCTCTGATTCCACATCTGTGAGGCAGGAAGTTGTAAAATGCAGCGTTGTTACGGGGCTTAATGAAAATCAATTATCCGGTCTATGGCAACATGCATCCAATGTTGGTTCCCTCAGTTCTACCCTCTCCCCATCAGACAAAGTGTCTGCTGTCACTGTGACTTGGGAGTATTCAAGTAGTCTGTGTTTTCTACGTTAATGTTATGAGTGTAATGCTTCTATTGTGCCTGCTAAGTTTTAGGATATCCCTACCTTAGCAACCTTATTCAAACCAAGAGATTAATGGTGTATCTGCTTGCTCCATGTCATTTTTTCCCCAATAGGAAATAATAAGATTAACATATTTATTAGGAAGCCTAACCACCTAAATGCAGTAATCTGTAGATGTTGTATATAATGGGTGGAACTTGGGACTGATTAAAAATTCACCTGTTATTTTGGAAACCTATCCCAAGAGACTCTGCATATTACTCAATTAGTAGTGTGTACAGTCCAGTAGAAAAAGGCTGCAGAGATGTGAATGCATGTAGGTGTTACATTGATTCAACAAATATTTATTAAATATTTCCCAGTTTTCAGCCACTGGCCTGGGTGCTGAAGATACTACATTGAACAAGGCATACAAGGACTTTGCTCTCATGTCACTTCAACCTAATAGGAAAATACTACTGACAGCTGACATTTATCACATGCATTCTATATGTGAGGTACTGCAATACTGATTGTTTTACATGCATGCATGTTTCTTAAAAATGCCATAAGCAGAAGCTGCTTTTATTATCTCCATTTTACCAATGGGAACTCTAAAGCACAGAGAGGTTAAGTAACTTGTCCAAGGCCACACGCATGAGAAATATCAGAGCCAGGATTCAGATGGACCCCAGAGATTTCTGCCTCAACCACTGTGCAAACTGCCTCTTTATATAATCTGAAGTTTTAAGGGGTGTTGTATTATTCAAAGAGATTTTTATATTTTATTCTATGGGCCTCATAACACATCTATGAATTGGGAATAGCAAGTGATAAAAATTACCATTTTTGAAACTAAAACTAAACAGAAAGGTAAAGCAGCTGTAGACCAAAAGGGAGTGGACACAAGAACCCACATTTTTAATACTTTTTGTCTTTTGTATTTCTTTTACTATATATACATACATTCTGTTGGAAAAAGGGGAGGAAATTATTCAAGTATGAATTGAGTCAATTTATCTTGGATAATGTTCAGTCTCCTCATTGTAAAATTAAGGTAAAATCATAGCTTTGGCATGATTATTAAAAGAATCCATTTAGATAAAGCATATACAGTGATTGGCATGCAATGATTATTTTGTAAATGTCAGAGCCTCTTCATCTTGTGGTTATAAATTTACACTTTTATTCTTTCACACTTGATATGGGCCAATATTCATAGAAACTGCATCTCATTCCTGGGAAATTTCTTAAGTCAAATCACTGTTAATTATAGAATTATTATATTAAATCAGCTCTATAAGGCTGGTCTACATGAATGTTTAATTGGCATACAAAATAGGAAAAATAATATTGTAGCTGAAAATGAAGAAAAGTATCTACTCCTGAAGTCACCTACTCTTAGAGCAAAAGTAGTTCTTAGTGGTCACTTTAGAGATCTGGTCCAGAAAATCTAGAAACCAAAATGTAGACAGGAATTGCTTTGTCCAAAGGCCCACATCCGGTTGGAGGCAACATACTTGGGACTAGACTCCTGCTGTGCCACCCTCCCACTCCCCACCCTGCCCCACACACAGAGGGCAAGGAGAGACCGAATAAAGAGGGAGATCATTCCAGATTGGCAGGTGGCAGTTTTAATAAGCAAGGGAACTTACATACGAGACTTTCCTTGGGTGGCCTCAAGAGAAATAGGTCTCCCTACTGCCCGACAGAATCTTAAAAGTTTATGTAAAGAACTTAACTGGGTTCAGTCATGTATACCACTCAGATGGTCTCAATAACACATTAGCATCTCAAGGCTGCATTCTTGCAACGGCTCCGGCTATGAAGACAGTGGGCGGAAC
Source organism: Camelus dromedarius (assembly GCF_036321535.1). Taxonomy (NCBI): domain Eukaryota; kingdom Metazoa; phylum Chordata; class Mammalia; order Artiodactyla; family Camelidae; genus Camelus; species Camelus dromedarius. The sequence continues at coordinate 47,251,276 of NC_087437.1, forward strand.
ACATACTCCAAGGACAGGGGAGGGGATGAGAAGCCTGTGATTGCCCTTGTCCAGCTCGTGGGTCAACCAGCAGTCATGTCCTCTTGATGACCTCCTCCAGCAATGTGGTCTGCGAATGACCACTGTCATAAAAATTTCAGCCCTGTGGGGCAAACCTACATAGAAGTACCCAAGTAACAGGGCCTAGGAAGGCACAAATCTCTGATCACTAACCTTGTAGAAAAGAGTATCTGTCCACATTGTCTTATTAGAGTGTTTATTTCTTTAAGGAAAATAGAAATTCCCCCTTACATTAAAAAATCTTACAATTATCTGTTAAACTATCAAGGTCTCCACACATTTTTCTATTGGCCACGAGAAATGGAATTCTTCAAAAAAAAAAAAAACCTACTAATCAGAAAAACGTGGTATTAATTTTCTAAGAAAAAGATTCCTGATTATGATTAAATTGCATGTTCTTTCTTTCAGTAACACACACACACACACACACACACACACACACACACACACACACACACACACGAGTTGAAAGTACCAGACATGGCCTGTCTTCTTCACTGCTTCTAAACTTACCCTATATTTTATTTCAGTATTTATTCAGCAAATATTTCTTCAGAACTGCTAGTATTTGGTCCTGTGCTGGACATATGCTACAGTTCTTGCCTGAAGAAGTTCACTGGGGAGGCAGACCCTCAAACATGTGTAAGTGCTCCCCTAGACTCTAGACTTGACTCTAGTGCTTACAGTGCAGTGCGGCAGTGAAGAGAGTTGCTCTCTCTTTCTGAAACAACCAGGGAAGGCTTCAGAGAGGAAGTGAATCTGAACTAGGTCTTGGAGGACCAGTGGGAATTTGCCAAGTGAAGACTGCAGAGGCCACTTGGGACAGAAGGAAAAGCATGTGTAAGGATGCAGACTCGGGAGAAAGCATGACCTAGTTATGAACAAGGAGGACCAGTGGGCAGGAGCAAGTGAACCAAGTTTGGAAAGGTAGGTTGCAATGATATTGAGAAGGGTCTTTGGGGTCAGATGAAAGAGTTTGCACTTGTTAACCTGCTGGTGGGCAGTGTTGCTCCAGGGGAGGCTTTTAAACAGCAGTGACTAGATAAGATCCATTTTTGTAACATCTAATGTTTGTCAGCATGTGGCAAAGCTTTTGCACTTGAGGAGGAGCCCCTCTCTTTTTGAGATATTGGAGAGAGATTGGCCATGGAAATCACAGCTGAACCAGAGTCTTCTGTCTAGAAATAATGCATCTGCTGCTTTCTGAAGCTTTTCATCCCTGATTCTGAAATTCTGTATGTCTGTCCTGGCATTTCTATAACACTGAAGATAAAAATGAATATGACCACTTTGTTTATTCTGGATGTAAATTACAGAGAAATTTTGAAGTTTCCAGCCTACTTTTTCAGTCTGAAGACAAAAAAAGAGAGAGTTTGTGGCTGATTTGAATAACGACTTGTGTTCTCAAGAGCTTTGTGCTTTGGTAAGCAATGTTGGCTGATTATTGCCTCATGCATTTCTGAAACAGCTGCCTGTCTCCTTTTAGAGCTCTATTCTAGGGGGACTGCAAGAGCCACAGCAGAGATTTAACTCCTGGATACCCAGTTCATTTGGGTAGAAAAGAGATGAAAGAGCAGTGGTACAGTTTTGTTTGTTTGTTTCGGAAATGATGGTTGTTTGAGGCAAATAGTGAAAGTCTCCTTCTGGGGAACCAAATGAAAGTTTTGTGTGAGCCATTCCTCTGAAGTCCACCTTCTCAATATTTTGATATATGTCTGCCTGTGTCTTTGAGCCAATTTTATTTTCATCAAGGATTCAACACTTATTTCAATGAGGGACAAGTTAGGGCCTGCATCATGGGGCTGTCCTTCTGCTTTCTGAGTCCTACTATAAATCTAGTTTACCTGGAAAACCCCACCATGCTCCTGTGGTTGGATTTATTGCCACACCCAATAAGGAACCAGCTTCTATGCTTTTAGAGACTATATATTAAACACTCTGCACTTGGCATTCCTTAGATGCTGTGTATATTTAATGGATGGAGTTTATTGTCCTACTCTCCTCTAGTTTTAATCACATGATATAATGAAGGGCCCTAGGCTTAGTGAACTTCCCTTTCGTGGTAGGATGACAACTAAACAAAACTGACCAGGACCACGGGTGAACAGGAGCTGATTTCACAGGAAACAAGTCAGAGGTCGGCAGTGGTCCCATGGCCCTGATTGAGGTTGGAAGAAATGCTGGAATTACCCGCCAGCTCCCACGCTATATAACCATCCTCTGTAGTGCTCCCCTCTCTGTGAGGTATCTGTCCTTCCTGCCAGTTGTTCCCAATTGAATACACACGTCCCTCTTCCCAAAGTTTATAATTCAACAGTTCCCAGTGGTTCTTCTGAATTACCTATGGACTGCTCATTCCCAGTGGACAGAGCAGAGTGTTCTATAGTTTTTGTTCACATACTTCAGCAGTGATCTTGGCTTCTGTTCTACAATTAATATTTATGGTATTTCTGAATGCTTACATAATGTGCAAAATAACAATAATATCAAATATTTATGGAGCACTTATTATATGTCATGGGCATGCTAAACATCCACATGCTATCTTATTTATTTTCCTCACAAAAAGCTTATGAGTGAAATACTATTGTTTTCCCCATTTTTTATATCAACATCAAGATATGTCCAGATATAAATGGAAAATTGAAGGGAAGAAAACTAGTGTTTTCCTACTGTGTTTTTTTTATCCTTGTATCTAGTTTGACCTGGGCTTTTAGACTGGGCACCTGCCTCCAAGCCATGGCTTCCTGAATTTACCTGCCTCCTACTTTGGAAATACATTTCCCAACTGCTTCTAACCTCCTCAGATCCTGTTCAGGCCTTCTTACTCAGACCTTGAGTCCTTTGTCAATCATGCTTCTCTCAAGCTGACACTGGTTTCCTTCCCTGGCTATGGTTTGCCAGAAGTCTTGGGCCCTCCAGATAATGATGGTGCCTAGTACAACTTCAGTACAGGGACCCTACCTGAGGGCCAGCCTACAGGATTCACACTCCGCTGGGTTGGCTTCAGCTACCTCCCCCAGATAGAATTGGGCAGTTGAAGTTAAAAGTCCCCTCTGACCATATTAAGCATGATAACTGGCTTCTCTGTCTGGGAGATAAGATAGCTTCAGGGAGGCATCCTCTCAATAAACACAGTAATCCCTTAGACTTACAGGGCCCTTTTTAAAAAGTCGGCTTTATCAACTTATTCAGCAAGCATGTATCAAGTACCTGCTGTGTGCTGGCACACTCGATTACACTAAGGGGTACAAAGATGAATAAGAAAGCCTCAGGAAACTCTGGGGACAAAGCAGGTTAGTGATGGAACTTACCCAGGAAGAGAAAGGAGTCAGAAATTTTGTTGGTTCTGACATCTTTGGTTACAAAAGGGGCAACGTGATCTTTGGTGACTCCTGAAAAGTGAGAGCATCATTCCCCAAACTCTCCATCTTCTTCCAGACACTTTACTTGTTCTGCCTCAACACCATCATAGCTTCTTTATCACCAACAAATGGACATGTCTTATCCCTCTTGTAAGTAAAGCTTACCTGATCCATTTTTCCTTCAGGTTATTGTTTCTAACTTTCTGCCCTTGCAACAGCAATCCCTAGTCTGAGCCACTCTATGAAAGCCACTCTCCATCTCTTCTCTGGAAGTGCCAGAGCAGAACAACCTCTGGCCAGCTACAACTCACATACTTGGGATATAATAGTATCTTATTGCTTTGTGCCTGAGAATGAACGTTTCCTTATAATCTCCTCTCTGGTGGATATTGTTTTATTGCATCATCCTGAGTTGAGGTAAAAGAAAAATAACCTTACCAAGTACCTGAGATTTTGTCTGCCTGCCTATCTATCTATTTATCTACCTACCTAAATTTCCCCTCAATGAAGAAAAGTCTTCTCAGAAGTTAGATTGACCTATAAGATCAGAAACATTTTTTTCATCTGTTCCCCAACCCTGGAGTCAGAAGATTGCCATTAAAGCCAGTTCAGGCACTAAATTACTGTGCTACCAAAGGCAAGACATTGCATCTTTCCCGGCCTCAGTTTCTGGGTTGAGACACGAAATTAGGTAAATTCTAAATTCGAATACAATGGGCAATTGCTTCAGGCCACTTGTCAAATTGAGACAATATTAGGGTGTAGAACAAGTCCCACGTTCTTTCCCCTGCCTCACACCACCTGAGAAAGCTCACCAGGAAGCACATCGGCATACTTCAGTCTATTTTTTCCATGCATCATTTAAGTATTTTGCTGACCTAACCAAATGTAGTACATGAATTTCCTCCTGTCTCATTCTAAACTCAGTCGCAGATTTGGGGTCCTGATCCCTTCACAGAGGCAGCCAGTCCTCCAAACGGTAGTGAGATGGGGTTCAACTCGAGCTATGGTCTTCCAGAGGTAAGGGTGGGCCCCTGAGCTGACGAGCTGTCACAGCCTCCAGCCCCACCTGGCACTTTTTCACCAGCATCACTATGTTACTGACTACGCTGGGCCTAATCAGTTCTCTCCGAATGAGGGCTGCTTGCAGAGCACAGTGAGTCACAGCTTAGCCCTGCTTCCTTGCATTTTCAACACTTGCTTTATTCTTTCCCTTACAATTATCGAGTGTCAACAGTCCCTCCTTTCAACATGGCAAATCCTGCACGGGGGAGGCTGGCATTATTCCAACCAGGCCAAAGCCATAGGTTTTCCCTCACTGGTGTCTTTTAACCACAAGAGAGTTGCAAGATTTTTTAACTATTCCTGTGGGCTCCATTTCAAGATCCTTCTCTTCAGGCTCTGGCGATGCCACAGTTAACCCTGATGCCCAATGAGCAGGTTGGGAGGGCACCTCACCTTATGACTCCTAGGCGACATGCTAGATTTTTGAGCCCTTTTAGAAATGGTTAACACTGCTCTCCGAGGGCAGTGGGTGATATGTGGTTTCACTGTATTCCTTCTCCAAGTCTGATTTCTTTTTGCCTTTTCTTTGCTTCTAAAACCTGTTTTCCTCCAGGGGCTTGGGGATGTGTATGATTTTCAAGTGGAACAAGTTCACAATTTTTATATTTTCTCTTGTTCAACATCAAAAATACCATTGTAAACTAGACACATACAGCAGCTTGGTCAGCTTCTATAATCTTTATGTCCAAATATTTCTTTTTTTTCTCATGTTTTAAAATCATCAGACAGTAAAACTGACTTTTTTTAGTATTTCATTCTATGAATTTTTAGCACATGTATAGATTCATGTAACCACCATCACAATCAAGATAGTTTCCCCAACCTGCTATACCTGGGTTCCCAATCCTCCCCCCACCTTGAGCTACTGGCAACCACTGTCCTATAGTCTCACCTCTTCCAGAATGCCCTATAAATGGAACCTTATAGTATGTAATCTTTTGAATCTGGCTTATTTCAATTAACACAATGCATATGAGATTCATTCATGTTGTAGTATGTATAAAGAGCTTATTCCTTTTTATTACTGAGTATTATTCCATTGTTTGAATGTACAATAGTTGTTTATCCATTATTCCTCAAAGGATATTTAAGTAGTTTCCAGTTTATGTCAATTATAAATAATCTACTATACAAATTTGTGTATAGGTTTTTGTGTGAACATAAGTTTTAATTTTCCTGGGAGAAATGCCCTGGAACACAATTAATTAGGTCATATAGTAAATGTACACTTAGCTTTATAAGGAACTGCCATACTATGGAAAAGAATGGCTGTACCATTTTGCATTCCCACCAACAATGTATGAGCATTTCAGTTTTCCCATATTCTTTCAAGCACTGAGTATTATTGTCAGTATATTTTAATTTTGGCCATTTTAATAATAATTTTGGCCATCCTGGTTTTAATTTACATTTCCCAAATGGCTAATTATGTTGAATATCTTTTTATGTACTAGTTTTCAATCTTTACATCTAGTTTGGTCAAGTATCTAAGTCTTTTGCCCATTCTAAAAAATAAATTGTTTATTTTCTTACTGTTGAATTTTGCAAGTTCTTTATAAATTCTGGATGCAAGTCTTTTGTCAGATATGTGATTTGAAACATTTTTCTCCCAGTTCATAGATTGTATCTTCATTCTCTTAAAAGAGTCTTTACAAAGCAAAAATACTGAATTTTGATTAAGTGCAATTTATCAATTTTGGTGTCATGCCCTCTAACTTCTTGCTTACTTCCAGGTAACAAAGATTTTCTTCTGTGTTTTTTCTTAAAGTTTATAGTTTAATGCTGTAAGTTTAGAGCTATCATTCATTTAAAGTTAATTTTTATATAGGTGGAGTGAGGTTTAAATTGAGTTTCTTTTTTTACACATATAGGTGTAATTGTTTCAACACGTTGGTTAAAAAGATTGTCCTTTCTTCACTGAATTGTCTTTGCACTTTCATAAAAATATCAGTTGACTATGTGGATTAATTTCTCATCTCTCTATTCAGTTCCTTTTATCTATGTGTCTATCCTTTGACTAATACCAGATTGTATTATTACTGTAGCTTTATAATAAGTCTTGAAATTTATAATAAGTAGTATAATTCCTCTAATTTTGTTTTTCACTTTAGTAATTGCTTTGGCTATTCTAATTCCTTTGCTTTTTCATCTAACATTTAGAATCAGATTGTCTATATTGTTAAGATAGTCTGCCAGAATTTTGATTATTGCACTAAATCTATGTATCAATTTGGGAATAATCAACATCTTTATTATACTGAGTATTCCAATTCATGAACTCAGTATGTCAGTCTATTTATGCATGTCTTCTTTGATTTCTTTCATCAGCATTTTGCAGTTTTCAGCATAGAGAATAGGTATGTGTTTTTTACAAAAGTGTTTTTCATTTCCAAGTGTTCAGAGACTTCACTGATATCTTCCTGGTATTGCTTTCTAGTTTAATTCTATTATGGTCAGAGAACATACTCTGCATTATTTCAAATCCTTCCAACTTGTTAAGGTTTGTTTTGACCAAGAACATGGTCTATCTTGGTGAATTTCCCATGTGCAATTAAGAAAGAACATTTCATGCATAATCACTGGGTGACATGTTCTATACATGCCAATTAATATCGAGTAGGTGGGTAATGTTGTTTAGGTCTTTTATGTCCTTACTGATTTCCTGTCTACTATTTCCATGGCTTACTGAGAAAAAAGTCTTGAAAGTTCCTAAGAATTGTGGATTTATCTGCTTCTCCTTTCAGTTATGTCAGTTTTTGCTTCATGTATTTTGAATCTTGTGGTTAAGTACATAACATTTAGACCCGTTATTTCTTCTTAGTGAACTGTACCTTTTATTATGATGTAATGCATTACTCTTTATCCTTGGTAATTTACTTTGCTTAGAGGTCTACATTGTTAGATATTAACATAGCCACCCCACTCTTCTTTCAACTAGTGTTTGGATGGCATATCATTTCCCACTGTTTTACTTTAACCTATCCATATCATTTTGTTTGAAGTGAGTTTCTTGCAGGCAGCATATAGTTGGTTCATTATTTTTTAATCCATCCTGACAATCTCTGTCTTTTAGTTAGGTATATATACAACATTTCCATCTAATATACTCATGGAAAATTTAGGGATACCATTTTATTATTTGCTTTCTGTTCATTTCCTCTATTTCACATTCCTTTGTTTTTCATTCCCTGACTTCTTTTGAGTTATTTAAATATTCTTAGTGTTTAATTCATCTAATGTGGGGGGTTTTTTACTATATTTCAGTGTACTTTTATTTTAGTGGCTGTTCTAGGGATTACAATATACATACTTAACTTCCTGCAGGCTATATAGAATCAATTTTACCACTTCAAGTAGGATGTAAAAATCTTATCACCACAGAGGTCTCTTATCCTTCCCTACTACGTTATAATTGTTTTATATACTACATCTGCACTCACTGAAAACCTTAATGATGATATTCTAATTTTTGCTTTTAAGCATCAAATGTATTTAAAGAACTTAGAAGGAGAAGGACAAGCTACTGTATCTACCATTTTTGTTACTCTTTCCTTATTTCTGGTGTTCCAGGTTTCCTCCTGGTATCATTTCTCTTCTGTGTCTGAAGAATTTCCTTTTTGGATTCTTTTAGAACAGGTTCTGCAACAAATTCTTTTGGTTTTCTTTTGCCTGAAAATGTTTTCATTTCACTTTCATTCCTAAAGAATATTTTTACTTGTTATAGAATTGTGGGTTCACAGGCTTTTTTCCTGTGAATCAATTTCCTCCAATATTTCTTTAAATATTCTCTAATACATGCTGAATCTGAAGAACATTGAGTTTGCTTTTATTGGACCTGAGACTGTTCCATTATGACTTCCTAATCATAAGATATACACTGAAATAGATATTCCAAATATATCATGTATTTACACTTCCGCATTTGCCCTCAAGATTTCAAGTAGAAACGCTGCCACAGAAAACGTAAACTGTTCATTTATGACAATACGAGGTGTTGGGCCAAGACAGCTCAAAATGGCAGCCTGTCACTACTTTCATTAATTTGGTCTTCCTCCCATGATTAATTGAGAAGACATATTGTCTTTCTTATTATAGCTCTCATTTCACTTGATTTTCCCATCCTGCTGTAATCACACTTTCATCATTGCCCTAGCTAGAGACCACTAGCTTGCAAGTAAAAACCCATCTCCATTAATAATATGTACCATCTGCCTCCCTTGTTGGGCTGCTAATTAAACAAGAGTTAATAAGCTGATGATAGCAAAACTCTTGACTGATTAGGTATATACTGAAGTAATAAGAAATAGTCATATACCTTTTTGAAAGACCAAGGAAATATCCATTCTAGCTTTCATTATATGTTGAATCCATGTACAGGTTTCTGTACGTATTTCTCCCTTCTAAGCTGAGGTTCTTATCTGACCTTGAATGCCTTCCCCACAACTCTCCCCTGCCTTGTTCACCTTGAGACTTTCAGTTTGGTCTTTAGGACTCAAATCAAGTTTCACCTCCTTTTAGAAGGCTTTCTTTCACTTTTTTCCCCATTGTGGTAAGGCAGAATAGCAGTCTCCCTCAAAGATGTCCATACCCTGTGAACCTGAAAATATGTTACCTCACATAGCAAAAAGAACTCTGCAGGTGTGGTTAGGTAAATGACCTTGAGATTGGGAGATTATCCTAAATTATTAAGGTTGGTCCAATATAATCATGTAAGTGCTTAAAACTGGAGAAACTCTCCTGGCTGCGGTCAGAGGGAAACATAACTAAGGAAGGAAGGTCAGAGAGAGGAAACGTTGCTGGCTTTGAACATAAATGAAGGGAGCCATAAGCCAACAAATGCGGGCCACCTCTAGAAGCCTGAAAAGACAAGGAAACAGTTCTCTTCCAGAAAGGAATTCAGCCTGCTGACACCTTGAATGTGGCTCCATGACACCTGTGTCAGACCTTCAACCTACAGAAATACAAGACTTATATTCTGTAAATTTGGGTCGTTACATGCCACTGAGTTTGTGGTAACTTGTTACAGCAGCAAAAGAAAAATGATACCTGGTTGGGTTAAACGCCCTTTATATAAGCTTTTGTTATACTTCACACATACTGCTACCAATATGTAGCAGCACCTATCACACAGTACCGATATAATGTGCTTAATTGTCTGCTTTTTTTAATAGACTGTGAGTGCCTTAAAAGCAAGCATAGGTCTAATGTGGGAATGTGGTTATCTGTGAGTTCATTCATTTATCACACAAAATAGCTATTGAGTCATCCCTTCACACCTGGGACAGACTCTGATAATGACAATGCATATTAACATTGCTCTTTCATTCCAATGAGTCTCCTGCCTGAGATTTTTCATTAAAGAAATGGAATAAGGATCAGGCACAATAAAAATGGGTGACTTCACCCAGACATGGACCCTAACAACATTCATATCTTTAGATCTGGCAGTCAAAGGACATTAAAGACATATTTGTATCCACAAAATCTTTCCAGCAAATCAGTGAGGTTATTTTGGGAAATATGATGGGCCAAGGAGAAGGGGGAGAAACTGTTGAAAGGAAATGCAATTGCTTATTTTTCCACACAAAAAGTATCAGGCAGGAGGCATCAAGCAATGTTACCCATGACACCATCAGACAGATGACTATTCCAAGCCAAGTTATGAATCATGCTAGTGCTGTCTGTCCAAGAAGCAGAAGAGATTAGACTGACTTTGGGATGAATTTGTGTGTTTGTCGGCTCTTTGCAAGAGACATCTACCAGTCGCCTCTGTCAGCACCAGGTCTAGGGGTGCTCAGCTCTTTCTCATCCACTTTTCCCCTCTATACCTGCTATACTTTTATAGCAGGCAGATGCCTGCCTCCACTCCCAGTTGATGCTCCTTGAAGTGACATTTTTAATAGGGATATACTCTACCTTAAAAGAATAATAGTACATACACTTCAGACTTGGCATCTCACCTCTATTGAACTGAGAACACTCCTGGAAAGTTACCTAGGAATGCAATTCCTATTTCATCGTTTGCACCTATCTCATTCTCCTGTAAACTTACCTAATCTGTTTTCAGCATTGAGAATCAAGGGATCAAGTGTTGGTCTGTAAGGGCACATACAGATCTGGTTAAATCTTTAGAAGAGGGATTTGTTTCTTACTCTGGCCCATCACATCATTTTCCAGAAATAAAATATGGGACAAACAAAAAAAGTAGGTATCTATTAGATGCCAAGTTATAAAATCTTGAACAAACATTGCAAAAGGAAATAAGTTCCAGTCAGGTTTGTTAACCAAGGGGACACTAGGACATGAGGGAAGGAAAAAAATCTTTCAGGACTGTATTTTTACTGAAACTGGCCCAAATATTGCATACAGTAAGTGAGTGAGTCAGACCAAATATATCACGGTGTCTAGGTCTCATCAACTTTTCCAAGGCTGTGTTTCGTGTACTATACAATCAATTTGGTCCCAGCTCACAGTATTGATTAGGAAGATGCTGAAATGATTATATCTTCCAGAGTCAGTTTCAAAAGCTGCAAGCAGACCAAACTCCAGTCAGCTATTTCATTAATTCTCTACCTTCTTCTTCTATTTGTTTTGTTTGTTTAATCTCCAGCACCACCCATGATCTTGAAATCCTTTGTCTCTTTGAGCCTTTCTCTCTGCGTTCCTGTGTCTTTTGAGGGGGAGGGGCAGCTCCTATGTCTTGACTTTTATTCAAGTGGTAAGATTTTCAATTAGCTCAGTGCTGGACTGAAGTCAGCCAGGTCAAAGATTCCTTTAGAAATTTCTTTTCCTAATAAATAGTCTGATAAAATGACCGTTCTTGGCAGAATATCACATTTTTTAAAATCCCATTTCTAGGCATATTTGACACTTTTCCTCATCCCAGCGTGTTAATGTATTTGCTTCACCAGGCTGTGGAGATCAGCATCTTTAAATGGTGGTCATTCCCAAACCCTTCGTGGAAGATGATTTGGTTTTTCCCTCTTAAAGATTTTGCCTTTTGTGCCATGTATCTATCATAATAGAGTACATTATGTTGTAATTTTTTTTAAAATCACAGTGTTTTAAATCAACAGAGGTTTATTCCTCACTCATGCTACATGTCCATTGCTGGTTGACAGGGGGATCTCACTGCAGTCTCTGAGGGGGACCTAGGCTGACAAAGCAGCCACCATCTCGTCACTGCAGTGGAAAAGAGATCTCTAGAGTCTCACACAGACACATATCAAAGCTCTAGTCCAGTGTGACACATACCACTTCCATTCACAACTGGCCTCAACTAACCACAAAGAAATGAGGAAGTGCACATCTACTATTTCCAGATAAGTCAGAGACTGAACTATTTGACAACACTAATGACAATCATGTGCTGCTGTAAGAATCTGTACTTTGATGTTATAAATTCTTAAATTGTGTACCTTGCCCATCGCTTATTATCATAATAACCTACTAGATATTTTAGGTAATTGCATTTATTTTCAGAATACATTATATGTTTCCATTTTTTCGTATTTGAACTGCTTCTCTCTTTCTCCTTTGTCATTACCACCATCCTCCCAGCACACACATACATCCCACCCCATCTAATCCTCAACCACTGTAGTGGCTTCCTAACTGGTCTTCTTGTTTCTACTCTTGCCCTTGAAAGGCCACTTCCTCACATAGGACCTAGAGTGTTTCTTTTCAAAATACAACTCAAATCAAGTCTTTTAGTACTCAAGGCCTTCTAATTTCTTCCCACCAAACAATAAAATACAAGCTCTGTACCATGGCCCATGAGAGCTCCACCCTGCCTACTGCTTCAGCTTCACCAGGCACCACGTCCTCTTGCCCACTCTGCTCCAGCCACAGTGGCCTTCTTTCTGATCTTCGGATAAGCCAAGCTAATTTGCGCATCAGAACTTTTGCATTAAGCCTTCCTTCTGCCTAGAATGTTCTCTCTCCAATTTTTCACATGGCCGGCACCTCCTGCCATTCAGGTTTTATATCAGTGCACCATCTACAGAGACTGACTTAGATCACAAAATCTAAAATAGGATGCCCTCCAATCACTCAACGTTATTCATTCATTTAATAAATATTTAAGTGTCAACTGTGTTCCAGACACTATTTTAGATATTTAGATACATTCATGAAGAAAACAAACAAGTATGCTTGCTCCAGTGGGGGAAGATACAACAATACATAATAAATATATTAAATAAGTAAGTTATATATTTTATTAAAAGATAGGTTAGAGGGAGGGAAGAAAGGGAGGGAGAGAGGAAGGGAGAAAGAGAAACAGACCTAGGCGAGCACGTACTTGAATAGGCTCCTGCTGGCCAAAGATGGGACAATATTGAGCACCACTGTGTTTAAAGCCTGCCACGTCTACATGATATGTACCTCGGATAATCAAAGTCTATAATTAAACCATGAGGGGAAGTTTCTCTCTACAAAAATATCTCAGCTAATCAACAAAGCAGGAATGACAGAATTAGAGTAGCATCATTGTTCAACACTTTTTGGTCTGGATCTTTGTTGTGGGAGCTGCCTTGTGCCTTCTGCGATATTTAGCAGCATTTCTGGCTCTACCCACCAGCTGCTGGTAATTGTCTCCAGACATTGCCAAATGTTCCCTCGGAGGAAAAATCACCCTGCTTGAGAACCACTGATCTAGGAAATGAGCATCAATGGCGGTTTACATGACAGAATGAGAGACAAATAGACATTATGTGCTTTTTGATGGAAGTACAAAACACAACCCATAAAGTAATCTTTTTGTTAGAGATAGACACTAAAATACACTCAATCTTCATTATTTGCAGATTCCACATTTGCAATTTCGCCTACTCACAAAAATTTATTTGAACCCCAAAACAATATTCACAATGTTTTTGCAGTTATTCATGGACATGTGCAAAGCAGCAAAATATTTAAGTCACCTGACACACAAGCTCCCAACAGAAGTCAAACAGGGCAATGGTTTGCTTTCTTGTTTCAGTTTTCATAACTGTAAACAAGAGTCCTTTCCATTGTCAATTTAGTGCCACATTTGTATACTTTTTGTTTGTGATTTTGCTGTTTAAAATGGCCCCCAAGCGTAGTGCTAAAGTCTTGTCTAGTGTTCTTAAACGAAGAAGGCTGTGATGCACCTTATGGAGAAAATACGTGTTTAAGCTTCATTCAGGCATGTTATAGTGCTATGTGCCATGAGTTCAATGTTAATGAATCAACTACATATATCAAATATGGTATCTTTAAATAGAATTGTTATAGATTAATTGGTTGATGAAAATGTTGTGACCAGAGGCTCACAGAATTCTAACTCAATCCTCTAGTTCCCTTGGAGTAACAGTTCAGTGTTTACTAACTCAGTGTTCACAGCGACTTTACAGAACATAATTACCACAAATAATGAGAACTATGTAACAAATGTAATTATATGATTTTGGATTTCCACGCTTGAATCTTACAGAAAATAATTTTCCAGGAGGCACTCAATGTCCTTAAACAGCTATTCAATCCATGTACATAAAATACAACATATGTGCACTTTTAAATGTACATATAATGCTTACAAATCAAATAATTCTAAATAACAGAAAATGACAATTGACTGAATAACAAATGAAATTACATGATTCTGGGTTTACCTCAAAATAATCTGGGGTGAGGAGCAGTGGGTAAGAGTAGATGAAACAACACTGGCCACAGTTGACAACTGTTGAATTTGGGTGATAATATATGGAGTTTAGCTATAATATACTCTTGTATATGTTTGAAATTTTCTACAACAAGAAAATTATAAAAATAGGGCAAGAGTAGAAAAGGGATTTGGGGAGGCAGGCATCAGAAGTTAACAATTTCAGTTGAGGTCAGGATAGGTCTTATTGAGAAGGTGACATTTAGGAAAGAGATTCTCGAGAAAGTTGGCCATATAAAGAGCTGGAACAAAAGCAATCTAAGCAGAAGGAACAGTCAGTGAAAAGGTCCTGAGGCAAAGCATATCTTATATTCAAGGCATTGCAAAGAAACCAATGTGGCTGGAGTGAGCAGGAGGAGACAATGTTGGAGAGGTGATGAGAAGCCAGATCAGGGGGCTTATTAGCCCTTATAAGGGCTTTGACTTTGATTCTGCATTGAATAGGTAGCCAATGAAGGGTCTTATGATCATCTGATTTCTGTTAAGTCTAAAATCTAAACTGTAAGGAATCTGGAATAAAAGCAAAGAGACCCAGAACATTGTAGAAATCCAAGTAAGAAACAATGGTAGCTGGGCCGAGGAGTGGTAGTGGTGGAGGTAGTAATAAGTGGCTAATTCTTGATCCATTTTGAAAGTAGGATCAATAGGACATCCTCATCAACTGAGTGTGGGATATGAAAGAAAGAAAGGATCAAGATTTTGGACCTCAGCAACTACAAGGATGGGGGTTTTTAATAAATCTTATGGAGAAGAAAATATTTGCAAAATGCTGGTATAGCCAACATCAGAGATGATTCAGTTATGTCCAGTAAAATATGTATATGAGGACAAATACAATCTGCCATTTGTTTGCTGTCTGCTACACACTTGACACATTTCACACACCCTTTTCAATACTCACAACATACCTGAGACTCAGAGGGCCCAAGAGGCTTGTTCTAGGACACAAGGAAAGTCAATGACAAAACTCAGCTGCAAAACCAACATTTCTCTGGGCACCAAACAAATACCTTTTCCAGCATAACACATTTACTGAAAAATTAGTATTTTACATATGGCAAAGAAGATAACTTTCAATTAATAAAAACATTTTATTCAATAGAAATATCTATCTCATGCCAAATAAGAGGACTCAAAGTTACTTAAAAGACAGCTTATCTAAAGGAGTTAACCATTTAAGTGCCACAGGGCCATGGTGAATGTTAGCTTTAGATGTTAAAATGGCCTACTTCTAAATTCTGCCTTGTTTTGCTAGATTAAGACTCCCTCATACACACCCACTCAGGCTTGCTTGTCTTTGTCATCAAAGAACAGCCTGTACTCTCCTTTCCGGACCTTGCTGTTCTGCAGCTAAAGACAAATGTCTAAGACCAAACCCTACAAGCTGTGGAAGCACCTGACACAACACCAGAGGCTAATTCACCTCTGCCCACTCAGGAACAGGTATGACGGATGGCTCTGGGTGACATTCATAATGGGCACCAGCTTTCAGAAAAATGGCTTCTAACAGAGCCTCTTGTGTGCACAGATTCCACGAGTTCCTGGCGGACTTATAGCAGTTGTCAAGAACAAGCTGGAAACTCAGGGAGAGGAATAATACTAACAAAGTATTTTTTTAAAAAGCAAACTAGCCAAGAATGTTTAGTATTTTAAATTAATTGAGGTACTAATGCCAAACAATGATGTGTGATGCATGCATGAATGTCCCTGCCCAAGTAATAATAAAAGAAGACTGTAAAATGATGACAGAAAGGCTGTCTACCAGCTTCATTAAAGAATGGTAAAAGCTGAGTAAGACCTGGACCCAGTTTATTCCCCTCCCCAACTCTATCACCAAATACTGTTACATAGCATTCTGGCAAAATTTAGCTCCATCTCTGCCCCTAAATCAGGTAGCCAATGGCTCTAAGTATGCATTTCAGAATGTTTCAGACTAAAGCAGCTTTTCTTTACACTTTAATGAACAACAGCCTGAAAGGCTTCAATTTAGGTCTCAAACTTCCTTCTCACAACTTTGTAGAAAACATTCCCATGGTCATTATAGTACATTGTTAGTGGGGATAATAATGAGACTAATGAATGACAAATTTAAAACTTGTCTATGGTATAAAACATTCACTCAACAATCATTTGCTGCATAAATCCCATGTGGCAGGCATATTCTGGACACCTAGAAAACAAATGTGAATGATATGGCCCCTGCCCTCAAGAAGTTCCCAAAGTTGTGGTGGAAACAGAAAAAAAGATTACAATTTAATATGAAAAAAATCATAATAGATTTGTGCGTAGTGGTTTAAGAGAGCTGCATGTAAAGTGTGAGTTGAGGGTAATGTCAGGAAAGACGGCTTGGAGATGACAGGATTACTCAGAATTAGATTAAAATCCTTCTACTAAGTGGATTCCCCAGTGCCATGACTTGCCAATGAAACACAAGATACTCACTTTGAAGAGGGCTGTGTAATATGAAATAAACACATTTGCTGGTAAAACTAGTATTTAATAAAAACTCAAGTAGGTGCCAGTAAAAGTTTGTAGACTGGCTACAAATTGGCAATAATATCTCCCCACCAAGAGATCGGAGGACACTGGTGTTAATGTTGATGAGTGACAGTCAGCATGTTTGTCCATTGACAAACGACTAGTATTAACTCCTTAGTGTTAATCTCCCATTCCCGAAAACTGCTCCTACTCCACTGTTCCTTATCTCAATAAATGACATCACCACCACCCAAGACAGAAACCTACAAGTAATCCTGACAGTCTGTCACCTCCACTCTTTGTCTCCAATCCCACACCAAGTCTGCTCTCCAATTTCACTCCTCCCCTTAGTCCTAGCCACCAGCACCTCCAGCATTACAACCTGTCCACATTCATTGTTGGCCCTCTACAACCAATCTATTCTACTTTTAAATTTCAGCAAGACTGATGTTTTCAAATTTTAAATCCAACCTTACTGCTTACTTGCTTAAAACTGCAGTAGTGGCTGAGCTATATAACTCCCCATTTCTTTCTGAATACTGTCCAAGATGTTCAACATGGCCCCGAAGTCCTATGTCATCGGGCAGCTTCAGGTTGTATCACATCCTTCATTGTTTGAGCTCTAACCCACTGGTATGCTGTAACTACTCCCAATGAGCCAAACTTCCTCCTGCCTCAGGGCCTTTGCACAACCTTCCTCCTCTACACCTAGAATTCTCCATCCTAACCCAGCCCTACTTTAGACCTCAAGTCAAATTTCACTTCCTAAGAAAAGCTTTCACTAGCTCTCAATCCAGCCTAATCCCCTTCCTACCCCCATGCCCTCTCACAACTCTCAGTACTTTCACTTTACTGGAATGTAAACTCCTAATGGCAGAGAACATCTGAATTTCCCACCAATTAAACCTTCTAATTACACATTTTGTGATTATTTGACTATTGACTGTTTTCTTTTTTAAACATATTTTTATCGAAGTATAGTCAGTTTACAATGTTGTGTCAATTTCTGGTATACAGCACAATACTTCAGTCATATATTTGTTTTCATATTCTTTTTCACCATAAGTTACTACAAGATATTGAATATAGTTCCCTGTGCTATATAGTATAAAATTGTTGTTTATCTATTTTGTATATAGTAGTTAGTACCTGCAAATCTCAAACTCCTAATTTATCCCTTCCCACCTCCTTCCCCCTCTGGTAACCATAAGTTTGTTTTCCATGTCTGTGAGTCTGTTTCTGTTATGTAAGTAAGTTTGTCTTTTTTTTAGATTCCACATATAAGTGATATCATATGGTATTTTTCCTTCTCTTTCTGGCTTACTTCACTTAGAATGACATCCTCCAGGTCCATCCATGTTGCTGCAAATGGCATTATTTTATTCTTTTTTATGGCTGAGTAGTATTCCATTGTATAAATATACCATAACTTCTTTATCCAGTCATCTGTCAATGGACATCTAGGTTGTTTCCATGTCTTGATATTTGCAAATAGTGCTGCTAAGAAAATTAGAGTGTATGTATCTTTTTGAATTAAGGTTCCCTCTGGATATATGCCCAGGAGTAGGACTGCTGGATCATATGGTAAGTTTACTTTTAGTCTTTTGAGGAATCTCCATACTGTTTTCCATAATGGCTACATCAAACTGCATTTCTGCCAGCAGTGTAGGAGGGTTCCCTTTTCTCCACACACTCTCTAGCATTTATTGTTTGTGTACTTTTGAATGATGGCCATTCTGATTGGTGTGAGATAATACCAAATTGTAGTTTTGATTTGCACTTCTCTGACAATTAGCAATATTGAGCATTTTTTCGTGTGCCTATTGGCCATTTGTATGTCTTCACTGAAGAATTGCTTGTTTAGATCTTCTGCCCATTTTTTGTTTGGGTTTTTTTTTTTTTTTTATTAAGCTGTATGAGCTGATTATACATTCTGGAAATTAAGCCCTTGTCCGTCTCACCTTTTGCAAATATTTTCTCCCATTCCGTAGGTTGTCTTTTTGTTTTGCTTATTGTTTCCTATTGCCTGTTTCTCTTCTTCCCAGACTAAGTGTGTCAGGGATCATATCTAGCCCATTGTATGCCCACAATAAATATTTACTGAACAACTTTATCTCTCAACATATAGAAGGTGATGGAAGTTCATGGCAAGGTCACACATTTTTATAAAAATATACAATTTCCAGTGATCGATTGATATGTAGTTAGGAAAAAGTCATAATATGGGTGATCTATGTGTGACGGGGGCCTCTAGATTGGGAAAATGTCCTTAGATAACAGAAAAATGTGTGAGGGCCTGCATGTTGGGGAGGTGCAGAACTGGAGGATTCAGAAGAACTGAAGGCCAGACACACTTCCATAACCTATAGGCCGTGTGTCACTTAGCCTCTCACTCAGCTTCCTCATCTCTAAAACTAGAGGTAAAGACACTTTCCTGCCCACCTCAAGTGACACGTTGAGGGAGAAGCTTCTATGTCAAAGGAAAAGAGCTCCACAAAAGTAACAGTCCATTATCGTGTAGTGATGGGAATAATGTCTTATTTCCACTCTTTAAATGTTTCAAAGAATTTGCCTCTGGGGACAACGCCAGATAGCTGTTTCCTTGCAGAGCTAAATGAATTTTTCAGTTGGACAGTCTGGTCTGACCAAATTTTCCAGTGAATCACCAGAGCTGGTGGAAGCTCTCCATAGGGCAGGTGCCACTTCACAGGACATTACCCTTTCCTTGCATTCAAGAGAGATTGGTGAATATAGCTTCTGAAGATGGAGAAGCTAAATCTTTCTGACCTCCAAATTGAAGCCTCCTTTTGGAAAACAGTATGCTATTGAAACAAAGTCAAAAGGAAGAAGATGCCCTTAAAAAAAGGTCACAAATTCAAATGCTTACAGGAGCAAGCAGATAAGATAAAGGTGACAGGCAGCCTGGATAAGGGGCTAAGGACACTATAGTACACTGGAGATGAGGGGAACAGACAAAATATTGTCCAAACCAAAAGGAACAGTGATACTACATTAATTATGCTAAGGAAACAGGCATCAACCAGGCTGTCCAAGGCAAACCAGGACATACGGTCGTCCCAGCTAGGCAGCATGGCTGCTTGGCTCTAGTTAATGTCAAAAACACCAGACTACTACAGGTCCTTCCACTTTCCAAGAGAATTCAGGAAGTTGGGTTTTTATGCAAAATTTTCTGGTTTTAAATGTTGGCAACAACTTGTTTTTTAACACTGAGTGTACCACATAAAACACAAATTTAGGAAGCCCGCTTATGACCTATGTCTTTAAGTATTTTCTTCATCATTATTTACCATCATCACCATCAGTAAGACTATTGGTCTCCAAGGAGACAAGTATCTGTATCACCTGCCACGGCAGAGAGAATCTTTGGTGAACACATTAACGAGCATACATCTGCTGAGTACCTACCATCTGCCGAACAGACGCTCTCACAAGTACTACCTCATTTTAACTATCCAACATCGTGGGGTAGAGATTCTTACTCTCCTCCACTTTACTGGAGACAAATCCGAGGCTCAGTATAACAAAATGATTTAATTTCTCAAACAGCAGACCTGGGATGCAAAGTCATCAATTCCTTACAAGTAACAAGTTTAGAGGAACTTAAAAGGGTAAGAAGCAGAAGACAAGGAGAGAGAGTAGCATTAAAGCCAAAAAGAAAGGAGTGAAAGAAATAATTTTGAGATCAAGCATATAATAAGGTCTCAGTATTTATTGAATGAATGAATGAACATGTTTGTGAACTTTCAGTTACAATTTTGGCATGTATAAATAAAAGTGTATTTGAAGTTAGACCACCTGTATTTGAACATCACCTTCACCGTGTACTAGAATGTGAATTTTGGTAGATATTTAATATTCCTGACCTCAGTCCCTCCCCTATAAAATGGACATAACATTTACTTAGAGGGCTGTTTCAAGAAACAATTGGAACAACGTGTATGAAACAATTTGCACAGTGTGCAACATAGAAAAAACTCAGTGGATGTTTCCTTCCTCCCAGCTCTCTTGGAAAGAAGGGGAGACATCCCTAGTTTTTGTTTTCCCATTGATTTTATTAGCTTTCTACAAGCGCCTCTTACTTCCATCAAATGTTTCCCCATTAATTCTTTTTTCTTTACTTTCCTCCCCTTAACTGAATCTGGTTTGCCCCTAACAGAGCTTCCCTCCCTGCCTTTTTCCATGAAGGCTCTTTGCCTCTGGGCTGGAGGTAAAAGGGGAGGAGGCTGATACTCTCTGAGCTTCCCATTGTGGATTTCAGATGAAGAGTGCACCCCCTTCATTACCTATGAGACTGTAATCCCTTTAAGAGCTAGACTATATCCTCCTCGTGTTGGTTGCCCCCTCCCCACAGCCTAGCGAGGGGTCCGGCCAACAGCAGACATCAGTAGATGCATGCTGAGTAAATGAACTTGCCTTATAAGTGATTAAAATCCCTCTCTTGTGAATCCCAACTCTGCATCTAATCAGGGCTCATAGACTAGATTTAGAATTGTCCAGTAATAAGAGAGAAGTTTAATTACTCGGTAATTAATAAGCACCTGTCCAGTTCTTAAGATTATTATATGGAAGAATAAACGTAAGTTTTAACAAATTCATCTTTCTTAATTATTGTAGATGCCCTGATTTATGGATAATAGGTATAAAGAGTCTAACCAACTGTTAATATCCATCATAAAAATACATTTGACTAAGGAATAATAGCATTGAAAGTCACAGAACACCTTATAAAGGCAATTTCACTGTCAGTATGTATTTCATGGAGCACAGCCACTAAAACTACTCTGCAGTGAATGATTAGGGAAATCAGTTACATTAATTTAAGAAGATTCAAATTCTACTCACATTCATAAAACCTCTAATGGAATGGCACATTCTTCCAACAAGGCAGGGATTGTTATCAGACGGGGCTGCACCTGCACACGCAGGTCTCAGCTACAGTCAGATTGCTCTAATCTGATGCTCATCCCTTGCTTGTGGAGTCATGAGTGTGGGAAAGCAAATAACTAAAGACAGTGGATACTCCTCAAAATTTACTCCCATTTGGCCCCTAACACATCATTACCCAACCCATGGGAATAATGATCATTTTTCGGTCAAGGTGAAAATGAAAGCAAAATTTTAAATAGACGTTTTGTTTAGATTTTCTGAGATTGGGGCAAAGATGCCAATAAAGCCCCATTAAGACAGGTCGGTCACCAGCGTAATTAACATCTCGGTTGAAAACTGAGGCTCATTCTCTCTGCCTCCCTGCACAGCAACAAGGCAGTCAATGCAGAGCCCTTGTCAATGGAACAAACAGGGGTATAATGGAGACTGTCAAAAACATTCCCCAAGTGACCCAGGAGGACAAATATACCTGCAGTAGTAAGCATATGGCTGGGGATGAGGGAATCCCTGAAAGTTTTGAATTGATGCCCTCATACACCTTGCAATATTTTTTCAATATGGCTGTGGGGCACCATTTCCCATCACTGTGCTCTGGGATACACTGGCCAAGAAGTGTTAAACCCCTGACCGGACAGAGAGGGGTGGCTGGTTGGAAGGAAGGCACTGGGCTTTGCAGGTGTGTCTCACAGGCCTGTGTGGAATTCAGGGCAGAGTAAACAGCATGATTTTTGGAATCTGGGGCTGTTACAAGAAACAGCACGTTGAGGGACTACTAGGACCAAGCGTGGTCTGCAAAATGAGTAGGACCCCTAGAGGGAAAGCAAAGGGAAGAAAAGACTTAAGAAATGATAGCAGTGCAGCAGGATGTGCAGAAAGAGGGTCTCAGGGCCTGTGGCCATATCAGGCACAGTGTTCTCCCTTTCAGCACATGTCCTTTCCCAAAGTTCTAGCCCCGATTGAGAAGTTACAGTATCTAAGTTTATTAGAATAATAAATCAACTCTAGAAGTTATACACACAACTTTATATTTCTAAGTTTTTATAAAGATTTAAAAAATAAATTATAATGGTAACCCGTCACAGCCACATCGGATATCAGATTATATCAACCCCTCACCTCCAGCCCAACACTCTCTCTCAATCTCCTCTTTATGGCTCCATCCTCCAAGGTTAAGGAGGCTCAGAAATTCTCAGAGCAGTCGAGCTTTCTCATCTTCTGAATCTTCCCCGAGAAAAAGCAAACATAGGCTCTCAAGTGCTACTACAAGTGACAAGAATCCTCAGGATCCTGCTATGTTGACAAAATTCTGCAGGCACAACTGGACT
The DNA here is from genome assembly GCF_036321535.1 of Camelus dromedarius. Taxonomy (NCBI): domain Eukaryota; kingdom Metazoa; phylum Chordata; class Mammalia; order Artiodactyla; family Camelidae; genus Camelus; species Camelus dromedarius. Next base: position 47,274,162 of record NC_087437.1, read on the forward strand.
TGGTCGGAAAGAGCTCTGGTTACTGTAATTCCTTAATAGTGACATTTTCCAATCCCTGCATCACGTCAATCACCAAGTTCCTCTAACAGGAGAGCATTCTGATAGCAAACTGTTTCAGTCACCCCAGGGGTGGGGAGGGAGAAACAAACACAAAACACAAAAGCCTGCCCAGCGATACAGCCCGAAAGGTTGACTTTTCATTTAGTTCTATCTCTGGAGCTCACGATGCTATAAGCTTCAGCATTAAATTTTAAGCATCTCATGTCGAAGGATCAAGGGGAAGCCGGAGAAGTTTTCACATTCAACGACCGCTGGTCTTGCTGTGGATTTTCAGCAAGAAAAAGAAGGGCATTGCTTGAGGAGAATGCAACATTAGTCAGAATGTAAAACATCTATTTCTGGAGATTTGTGAAATGATATCATTAACCGATTTTAGTTTGTGACCCTCAAGAAGGTCAGCTCTCACTAGAATACGATTTGATGTAGTGACAGAAGTTAAATCTTAACTACCAGCAGAGATGGAAAGAGACTGATCTCTTTGAAATTACTGTCATTACAATGAAACACACTTAATATAGCAAGTTAATAACACAGTATTTCACATTCAATGAAGCTATAATGGGTCTTTTATAGTTAGGCATTGTGCCTGATAAATTGTTGACATGATAAATACAGAATAATAACCTGAATGTCTTTTTGCTCTCTTAGGCCTTCAAATGAACCACTTAGTTCTGTGACTATAATACATATTTTTGGTTTTCTGGTGGAAGGTCCTTTTCTGTAACTATATAGACTGGTATATGAAGAATTAGTCTTTGAAAGAGAATTGTGATATCAATCATTAGAAGAAAGTAATGATATTTTGCATTTCTTCAGTGTTTCAGTTTTTCACTCATTCATTCAGTAAGTATTTCAGGAGCCCTTACTATGTGCTATGCTAAATATTAGGTGACTGGGGGTCACCAAAACAAACTGATCTCAATTTTCATGGAACAAAAACCTTTCACACAGCCTAGAGAAGACAGAGCAAGGGTTGATACCAATTGGCTCTGTCTCATCAAGTACTCTTTTTTTGTTGTTATACTTGGAACAGAGCCTCACTGGAGCCCCCTTATGAAAAGGGCTACATTCTGGAAGGACACACAAGGATTCTGTGGGATCCCAAGCACAGTAACAGATACAGTCAGGCTCCTAGGACCTGTAATTGGACCTAGGACAGCCATAAATCTCCACAGGCTTATTTTGCTCTTCTTTCACACCAGTTGCCAGCCACCTCTAGGGCTCAGATACTCTCTGTTTCTCTGCTCTCCTCTTATTGGGACATATCAATTATGGAGAGGCAGTAGAAGGTAGTGGTCAACAAGCAGACTCTGGAGCCCAAAAGCCCAGATTTAAATGCCAGCTCTACTACTTACTAGCTGTGTGACAGTAAAGATATTAATTAACCTCTCTGTGCCTTAATTTCCTCATCTGTAAAGTGGAAATACTAATAGAACCTACCTCATAAAGTTGTTGAAGGGCTCACTGACATACATCATATAAAGCACTTGTTACGGTGCTTCTTAGGCAATAAAAGTTGTGACAATGAATACTGACATAGGATTTAGTAAACTGCCAAGCACTGTGTTAAGAGTTTTCCTTGTATTAATTTATATAATTCTCACAACAACCCTATGATGAAAGCACTATTATTATCTTCATTTTACAGACAAGAAACTAGAGCGTTAGAGAAGTTAAATAAATTGCTGAAGATCACACAGCTGACAAGAATCCACATCTATTTCACTACAAAGCCTGGGGTCTTAATGTCTGTGCAAACATAATAGTTGGCTTTATAGCCTTTGAATCTATTAAGTTTTTTTTCTCAATCTCAGCATTGCTTGATTGAAGGGCTCCTAACTTCCACTTACCATGATCTTTCTTGGCCCTGATTCTACTTCAAGACTCTACTCTCTGTTTCTTATTTCAAATCTCAGCTCATCTTTTCATGACAAATCCCCTCAAAGTTTGCTAAACCACCTTATGTCAGTGTCTACCCTGGTCCAGTTTGCTAAGACTATAGGAAATGAGGTTACTTGGTTTAAAACAGGACCAGATAGAAGTGGCTGTGGGCATGGCAGACAATATGAATGACATTTCTAATGTACCCATTCTATGGATACAGTAATAGAGGTTTTTAAAAGTCTGGTGACTGATGTTAGTCTGTTAATTGTCACTAGAGGTAAGACTCCAGTCTGGGATTTTTGACTCCAAGACCAGTGAACCATCCATTGTTTCTGCTGAAATATTTTTCTGTGTATATGGAGGCCTAATTCTGCCTAGCTTGGATACATCACTTTATTCAAAAGTGACTATAAAAGAGTGGCCAAGATGGCGGAGTAGAAGGATGCTCCTAGCTCACCCTCTCCCACAGATACACCAAGACTGACATCCACGGACCCACCCAGCCAATAAGAGCACCTACTGAACTCTGACAGAACATCGCCTTCTTCAAAAGACAAAATACACCACGAATCTGGTAGGAGAAAAGGAAAAAAGAAAGAAGAAAAACAAACAGTGCAGGACACATCCCGCAGGGAGGGAGCAGCAAAGGAAGAATAACGCTCGATCGCTGAATCTTCCCCTCTCCAACGGAGAGGTCAGCGGGACGGAGGGGAAATCTCCGAGGCCAGATCTGTACGGAGCAGCCGTTGACCAACAGAACTAAGTTAAATGGGCACAAAGGGTCCCCGCAACCCCCAGCCCTAGAGCAAAGCAGCAAGTAGGAGACAGGACAGGCTGCCCAAGCCGAGCAGATGACTGGAGCAGGCTGCACAGAGACAATCCCAGGGGACTGCAGTGTGCTGTGTGCCATGGCTTGAAGGGTATACAGAGCAGAACAACCTGGGTCCCCCACAAAATACGAAAAAAACAAAAAGAAGCAATATGGCTGGTGTGCCCTAGGGGGAGGGGTGCCATAGCCTTTGTCTCTGAAAACCTGTGAAACCATTACAGGCACATTCTCAGGAGAAGAGAGGCAGGCTCAGCCACAGCCACCATATTCTCCAGTGCTTAGCACCCAGGTGGGGGTGGGTTCGGGACATGAATCCGTACCTAGGGGCTTAGCAGCCTCATAGACGGGACTGATACTTGTGTACAGCCCATGGCAGAGAGAATGGCTCTGCCCTGGAGCCTCTGTGAACTCGCACCTCTAAGACAAACGAACAAGGAGCAGAGTCCTGTCACAGAGAAGGGGCGAGTGCTGTTCTGCCATTTTCCCTGAGCCTGCCTATAGAGCATGAACCTGAGGCAGAGCAGGAGCTGCACAGAGCAGGGAAGGGACCTGCACATTCACTGTGCACAAGCCAGTCACTGGACTTTGGCATCGGGAGGAGATGCAACCCACCCGCAGCACCTAACCACCGCGTCAGGAGGGAGCACAACCTGCCCAACCACCTTGCAGGAGTGCAGCACCTGACCACGAGTAGGGAAGGGGTGAGACCTGCCCATCTACCATGCACAAGCATGGCTGCGACATCAGGAGGGAGCGTGACCCACCTGGCTAGTGTGCACAAGTGCGGCACCAGACCCGCAGCATCAAAAGGGGTGCAACCTGCCTGTCAACAAGCACTGGGAGCAGCACAGACCAGGGGTGCGAACAGAGGGCCTCTGGAACCAGCAAGCTAAGTTCATGCAGCAGGGTGAGGGCAGGAGCAGCGACAACCACAAAACAAAAAGGAGGCCCAATTCAATAACAAGGGCAGGATCTGACTGTCAGGTCAATGGCCACACCCCTAACCAAAGCGAAGACTTGGCAACCATCCATATTTAAGGACCTCCCAACAAAATTATTAAGAATGCACAGTCTCCAAAGGAACACATCCACTTTTTTTCTTTCTTTTTTTTTCTTCTCTGTTCTATTTTCTTTTACTTCTTCAAATTTTTACTTTTTAAGCAATTTTTTGTTTCTATTTTTAATCCCTTTTAAATTTCTCTTTTAAAATATTTTTATTATTATTTTTTAAATTTTCCTCAATTTCATTTTTATTTCTCTTTGTTTTGTTCTTCTATTATAGATTATACTGTTTTCAAATATTTTTCCCACTTTTAAGGTTTTTAAAATACATCACAACTCACTTTTAATTTGCTTCAATTTCTTCTTTTGTTATTGATTATGCTGTTTTCAAACCTTTTTCTCTTCTTCTATTAAATTTCTTTTTTTTTTTTTTTAGTTTTATTTCCACATCCACTTCAGACAGATAAATAAACTCCTTAAGGAACTCTGTCCTTAAGGAACAGAGTAGATAACTGATACTACACAAGCCATAGTGCCAGAGAGATATAAGCAAAATGAAGCCAAGGAATCACTCCCAAGTAAAAGAACAAGAGAAATCCCCTGAAAGAAAGATCAATGAAATAGACATTGATAGCCTACTAAATCATTATTTCAAAAAAGGAGTGATCAAAGTACTGAAGGAACTAAAAGAGATTGTGTTTGGAGACACAGAATATGTCAAAAAGAAAATTGAAGCTAATAAGAGGATCCAATTAAAACTGGACAACTCATTTACTGAGATGAGAGATGACCTAAAGGCTGTAATAAGTAGGCTAGATAATGCAAAGGAACGAATAAGTGACTTAGAAGACAGGACAACAGAAATCACCCAATCAGAACAGCTGAGAGAAAAACAAATAAAAACCAATGAAAACAATGTAAGGGACCTATGGGATAATATAAAGCATGCCAATCTATGCGTAAAAGAGGTCCCAGAAGGAGAAGAAAGAGCAAAGGGGATTGAAAAGGTATCTGAAGAAATCATGACTAAAAACTCCCTAAACCTAAAGAAGGAATCAGATATCCAAGTACAGGAAGCTCAGAAGGTCTCAAACAGAAAGAACCCAAAGACCCACACCAAGACATTATAATCAGGATGGCCAGGGTTAACGATAATGAAATGATCCTAAAGGCAGCAAGAGAAAAACAAAAGGTGAGTTACAAGGGAACCCCCATAAGGCTTTCAGCTGATTTCTCTACACAAACACTACAGGCCAGAAGGGAGTGGCAAGATATATTCAAAGTCCTGAATGGAAAAAAGATGCAGCCTAGGATACTTTATCCAGCAAGATTATCCTTTAGAATAGAAGGAGAGATTAAGAACTTCACAGACAAGCAAAAACTAGAAGAGTTTAGCAACACTAAACCTATGCTAAAAGAAATATTGAAAGGTCTACTCTATGTAGAAAAGAAGCAGGATGCTACAGAAAGGAGAAAAATATAACTGGAAAGGTGATAACTACCATGGATTACAATAGAATAAATATGAAATTGCAAAAGAAGACATCTAAATTATTAACAGTGGAAGAGAGGAGCAAGAAAATAGAGGGGTTTTTTTTTCTTCTTCTTTAAATTTTTGTTCTTGGTAGGATAGGTTTGAGCTTATATTACTCTGTTGAATACAAATTGTTATAGTAATGGGTTAATATATGTACAAAAATGGTTACCACAAGCCAAAAGCTTACAATAGAGTCACAAAAACTAAAAAAAAAAAAAAAAAAAAAAAATCCAAGATAATACAAAGGAAAATTATCAAACCACAAAAGAAAAAAGAAAGGAACAAAGAGGAAATACCAACTCAAGTGCAAAATTGAGTTCAAAATAGCAATAAACAGACATCTATCATTAATTACTGTAAATGTCAATGGACAAAATGCTCCAATCAAAAGACATAGAATGACAGACTGGATAATAAAGCAAGAACCTTCAATATGCTGCATACAAGAGACCCACTTTAGGGAGAAGGACACACACACATTGAGAGTGAGAGGATGGAAAAAGATAATCCATGCAAATAGAAAGGATAAGAAAGCAGGAGTAGCAATACTGATTTCAGACAAAACAGACTTTAAAACAAAGGCCATAAAGAAAGATAAAGAATGACATTTTATAATGATTAAAGGAGCAATATAAGATGAGGATATTACACTCATTAATATATATGCACCCAATATAGGAGCACCTAAGGACATCAAGCAAATACTAACAGAGATAAAGGGGGAAATTGACAGGGATACAATCATTGTCAGAGACTTTAACACCCCATTAACATCACTGGACAGATCTTCTAGACAGAAAATAAGTAAGGTAACAGAGAAATTAAATGATACAAACGAACAACTAGACTTGGTTGATATTTTCAGAACATGACACACTCCAAATATAGAATATACATTCTTTTCAAGTGCACATGTAACATTTTCTAGGATTGATCATGTACTTGGGTAAAAAAGAAGCCTCAACAATTTTAAGAAGATAGAAATTATCTCAAACATCTTTTCTGACCACAATGCCATGAAACTAGAAATCAACTACAGAAAAACAAAGGAGGAAAAAAATGACAGCATGGAGATTAAACATGTTACTAAAAAAAAAAAAAAAAAAAAAACAATGGGTCAATGATGAAATCGAAGAAGAAATCAAAACATACTTTGAGACAAAAGACAATGAAAACACAACCACACAAAACCTATGGGATGCAGCAAAGACACTGCTAAGAGGGAAGGCCTTCCTCAAAAAAAGAAGAACAATCTCAAATAAATAATCTAACTTACCAGCTAAAAAAATTAGAAAAAGAGCAAAAAAAAAAAAAAAACAAAAAAACCCCCAAAAGTCAGCAGAAGGAAAGAAATAATAATGATCAGGGAGGAAACAAATAAAATAGAGATTAAAAAAAATAGAAAAAAATCTATCAAACCAAGAGCTGGTATTTTAAAAGGATAAACAAAATCGACAAACCTCTGGCCAAGCTCACAAAGAAGAGAAAAGAGAGAGCACAAATAAGCAAAATAAGAAAGGAAAATGGAGAAATTACAACCGATTAACACAGAAATACAAAACATCATATGAGAATACTATGAACAACTATACAGACACAAAATGGATAACCTAGAAGAAATGGATAAGTTCTTGAAAACATACAGTCCACCAAGATTGAATCAAGAAGAAACTGACAACTTGAACAAACAGATCACTAGAAATGAAATAGAATTAGCAATTTAATAAACCTCCTACAAATAAAAGTCCAGGACTGGACAGCTTCACTGGGGAATTCTACCAAACATACAAAGAAGAACTCACACTAGTCCTTCTCAAACTCTTCCAGAAGATTGAAAAGGAGGGAATACTCCCAAACTCATTCTATGAAGCCATCATCACCCTGATAACAAAACCAGGCAAAGACACTACCAAAAAAGAGAAGTACAGACCAGTATCACTGATAAACATAGATGCAAAAATCCTCAACAAAATATTAGCAAACAGAATCCAACAACACAGAAAAAAGATTATATACCACAATCAAGTTGGGTTCATCCCAGGGACACAAGGATGGTTCAAAATACACAAATCAATCAATGCAACATATCACATCAACAAGAGAAAGGACAAAAACCACATGATCATCTCAATAGATGCAGAAAAAGTATTTGATAAAATTCAACACCCAATTATGATAAAAACTCTCACCAAAGTGAGTATAGAGGGAACCTATCTCAACATAATAAAGCCATATATGACAAACCTACAGCCAGCATAGTACTCAACAGTGAAAAACTCAAAACCTTCCCACTAAAATCTGGGACAAGGTTGTCCTCTCTAACCACTCCTATTCAACATAGTCTTAGAAGCCCTAGCCACAGCTATCAGGCAAGAGAGAAAAATAAAAGGGATCCAAACTGGAAAAGAAGAGGTAAAATTGTCACCATATGCAGATGACATGATACTATATACAGAAAATCCTAAAAGTTCCACACAAAAACTACTAGAACTAATAAAAGAATTCAGCAAGGTAGCAGGTTACAAGGTTAACGTACAAAAATCAGTTGCATTTCTTTACACTAATGATGAATCAACAGGGAAAGAAAGTAAAGAAACAATCTCTTTTAAAATAGCACCCAAAGTAATAAAATATCTGGGAATAAATCTAACCAAGGAGGTGAAAGAATTATACACAGAAAACTATAAACCATTGATGAAGGAAATTCAAGAAGACTTTAAAAAATGGAAAGATATTCCATGCTCTTGGATTGGAAGAATCAATATTGTTAAAATGGTCACACCGCCCAAGGCAATCTACAGATTTAATGCAATCCCTATCAAATTACCCAGGACATATTTCACAGAACTAGAACAAATCATAATAAAATTTATATGGAATCACAAAAGACCCAGAATTGCCAAAGCATTACTGAAGAAAAAGAAAGAGGCTGGAGGAATAACCCTCCCAGACTTCAGACAATACTACAGAGCTACAGTAATCAAGACAGCATGGTATTGGTACAAAAACAGAAATGCGGACCAACAGAACAGAACAGAGAGCCCAGAAATGAACCCACAAACTTTTGGTCAATTAATCTTTGACAAAGGAGGCAAGAATATACAATGGAATAAAGGCAGTCTCTTCAGCAAATGGTGTTGGGAAAACTGGACAGCAGCATGTAAAACAATGAAGCTAGAACACTCCTTTACACCATCCACAAAAATAAACTCAAAATGGATCAAAGACTTAAACATAAGACAAGATACAATAAACCTCCTAGAAGAAAATATAGGCAAAACATTATCTGACATACCTCTCAAAAATGTTCTCCTAGTGCAGTCTACCCAAGCAACAGAAATAAAAGCAAGAATAAACAAATAGGACCTAATTAAACTTACAAGCTTCTGCACAGCAAAGGAAACCATAAGTAAAACAAAACGATAACCTACAAAATGGGAGAAAATTTTTGCAAACGATGAAACCAACAAAGGCTTGATCTCCAGAATATATAAGCAGCTCATATGAATTGATAAGAAATAACCAAACAACCCAATCCAAAAATGGGCAGAAGACCTAAACAAGCAGTTCTCCAAGGAAGACATATGAATGATCAATATGCACATGAAAAAATGCTCAATATCACTAATTATCAGAGAAATGTAAATCAAAAGTACAATGAGGTATCACCTCATACCAGCCAGAATGGCCATCATCCAGAAGTCCACAAATGATAAATGCTGGGGAGGCTGTGGAGAAAAGGGAACCCTCCTACACTGCTGGTGGGAATGCAGTTTGGTGCAGCCACTGTGGAAAACAGTATGGAGATTCCTCAAAAGACTAGGAATAGACTTACCATATGACCCAGGAATCCTGCTCCTGGGCATATATCCAAAAGGAACCCTACTTCAAAAAGACACCTGTGCCCCAGTTCATAACAGCACTATTTACAATAGCCAAGACATGGAAACAGCCTAAATGTCCATCGACAGATGATTGGATAAAGAAGTGGTATATTTATACAATGGAATACTATTCAGCCATAAAAATGATGACATAATGCCATTTACAGAAACATGGATGGACCTGGAGAATGTCATTCTAAGTGAAGTAAACCAGAAAGAGAAAGAAAAATACCATATATCACTCATATGTAGAATCTAAAAAAAAAAAAAGAAGAAGACAAATGAACATAAATATAAAACAGAAACAGATTCGTAAATATAGAATACAAACTTGTGGTTGTCAGGAGGGAGAAGGGTGGGAAGGGACAGACTGGGAGTTCAAGATCTGTAGATACTGACAGATATATATAGAATAGATAAACAAGTTTATACTGTATAGCAGAGGGAAATTTATACAAGATCTTGTGGTAGTTCACTGTGAATAAGAATGTGAAAATGAATATATGTATATTCATGTATGACCGAAAAATTGTGTTCTACACTGGAAATTGACACAACATTGTAAACTGACTATAACTCAATTTTAAAAAGAAGAAATCAGGTAAAATATAAACAATTAAATTATTTTTAAAAAGTGACTATAGCCAAAATATGTTCAACAAAAGCATGTAAAAAGAAAAAAATGAGAAATATATCATCTATTTCTGTACCCTGGAGCTTAGTCCACTGTAAAAGTACATCATTCACCTAATACAATAAATTCTCTCTAGTAAATATTTGCTCTGTTTCCCTCTTGATTCCTGTATCAAGATTTCCTGCTTATAGGTAATAAGGAGAGAGAAACTTTTTATAGCTCTATCAACAAACAATTCTTGCCAGCTCAAACACTGCCAGATGCTATTTGGGGGAGGGTAGAGGAGCCTGGGGACTACTAAGACTCCCAGAATAATCTGCACAAATTCAAAGTTTAGAAAAGAAAATTGATGGCTTGTGAGTGGGAGTAGGGAACTGGGCCATGTGGGGTACAATCCATTTTCCCACTCCTCAGTAGAAAGTTTGTTTATACTAACTGACTCTCCACAAAGAGATTGAACTTTAATCTATACACTTTTTCCCAGGTTTGAAATATTCTGAGCTTTATGCTTTTAACAGTTTTGGATTAATGTCCACAAACAGAGCCTAGCTATTAAAAACTGAGAATGCAGCATCATACTTGAAGTTACCTTGGAACACAAAACTATTCCTTAGCTATCCTGAGGCCTTGTGTCTTAGTGACACCATGTCCATGATGCTGAAATATTGACTGAGACTTGTCTTCTGCTAGGAAATGTGAGACAAGTGCTTATACTTAAGAAACTCAAAAGAGACCTGTCTCTTGCTGACAAGTAATAATGATTGCAGTAAACTCAGAAGCTCTCAGTTTAGCCAGCAAATGGTTCTCCATGATTTCAAGGGGGAAAATAAGGACTTTATTAATGACTTTCTTAATGGTGGAACACTATTGTTCAAATTACTACAAGGAAAGTGTGATCTAATGAAAAAAGCATGGCCCAGAGAATCTGACAAACCTGAGTTCAAATGTTTCTTCTGACATAGTTTCTTCCTCTGACTTAGTTTCTCTCTCTGAGTTTTAGTTTCTTTATCTGTAACACTGGGAATATTAATAACTATCACACTTGTCCTGAAGAATGAATATATTAGAAAGCATAGACAAAGAAAATAAAGGTTATTTCCTTCCTTCCTTCCCTCGTGAGAAACTCCATATAAAACAAATTTCCACTACAACAGAGCAATTGGGCATCCATGATCATTATATCTGCTCTCAAACTGTAAACTCAGCACAGAGCTGTAAGAAACTTGTCCTAAGAGAATTTCTACAATAACAATTGTAATCCAACATACTGAAAGGGGGTTACAACTTTCCCTTGAACCTTTCTATATTTTCAGTAAGGTAAGTAAGAATGTTTGTAAACAACTATCTGCCAGTTGAGAGTGAAAATTTCATCTAGATACTGTTCTCTGCCATCTGGTCATTTTGTACCAAGCACACCCACCTCTCACTCCTCAGAACAGTTCTGTGAAGGCAGGAGGCTGAAGTCTTTGAAGATCTGATGCTGGCACTCACTAAGAATTTTCATAATTTGCATCTAGGAAATGCTTAAAGCCATAAACTTTGGTAATTAACTAACTTGGCATTGCTCAAAGTTTTGAGTGCAGAGAATTAATTAAAGGAAGCATTTCAAGTGTTTGCAAGGGGTAAATTGGGGTGAAATTGTGACAGCCAAATTGAACAGATTGGAATATAGACGCGTCGGAGCAGAATTGTCTGAGAATTATTTCTAACCTCTGGAAAGCTGATTAAATTTATCATTTTAGCATTTTCTCCTGCCTTTAATTTGGTGATGACACCCAGAGTAGCTATGTAACTCTGCAGAGAAGGACTCTTTCCCATAAGCACAGATATGAAAGTCACAGTAGAACTACAGCATAGCTTCCTCTGAATTCGATGTGTCTTTGAGAGCCCATGACTCTTGGACAGCCCTGGGACATGTGTTTTAAGAAGTACCCAGGTACATATTAGCTGTTAAACTCTTAAATGCCAGTCAATCAACAAATGTGCATCAAAGACCTAGAATTGCTGGGCATAGGGGACTGGGCACAAAGAAAAGATTAGACTCATTATGAAAAAATAAGTAGAAAGACAAAATCTGTACTACACTGGTAATGAGAGATACATCTATAAAATACTTTTAGAGCTCAGGGGTGGGAACTCTTATTCATTACTGAGGAAGCCACTTGGAAAAGAGATCAAATAAGAATTTAATCCACTCACTTTGCCATTAAGATCCCATGGTCTTTTTAATCAGTGACCTTGACCTAAAAAAAGAAATGGTTTGGGAAATAGGACATGGAGATATAGGAATCTTGAGAAGGAAAGGAAGAGGGGATGGAGTTTTAGTATTGTTTTTTAACCAAAAAAGATCATAAGTAGGTGATTATGTTATAATCTCATGGCATAATTTCAATATGTGGCAGCCATCTACAAAAGACCAACTTCTCAGCCAACTCAGCTTCTAAACACTTTCTACTGAAGGGGGCAACAGAATGGCCCACTGGCCATTCCAATCTGAAGGGTAAATCCAACAACACGTTATTCCTGTGCCTGGTACATGAGGGAGTTTCCTCACAAACTTTGCCCCCATCACCTACTGTCTACTCCAATTTAGGCTTCAGGAGTCACTGTGGAGACTCTCCTTGTTGCTGAGCACATACTGCACAGAAGGACCCAGATAGATCTTACAGTCAGGTTTTCTAGTAAGAATCCTGACTTTACACTGCTCTTCATACAGTGGGAGTTTATGGGTCTCCTGCTTGGCAGAGTCTAAATGAGAGAGGGAGCAGTCCTAAAGAGATTAGTAGTCAGTGGTTCCCCAGTGTAACGTCCTCATCAACTCCAGCAGACAAATTAATTTCCTGCCTCATGTAATGCTCATGTTCTTTTAAAAATCTGGCTGCACCCACCATGGCACTGTTGTCTCAATGGATTTAGTTGTTATTTTAGGGAGGAATAGACCCATCTGCCCCAGGATAGAAAAGCAAGCCCTGGCTAGTTTTGCATGACTGGTTTGGACAACTCACGTGATAAATAATTTATGCTTTTTTGCCTACCAGGAGCATGAAGGCCATTCACTTATCCCCCAACCATTGGGCCAACAAATATTTATTCATTGTCTACTATGCTTCAGGCATGCTACTCTGCAAGAGTGAGGTTTCTTCTATGTCCCAGGAAAGCCAAAGCCAGGGGATACAAATAATTAATTTAGAAACAAATAGTCAAAATAACAACAACAATAATAAATTCTTTAAAATCAAAAGCATTTACAAGGTACTATTAAACAGATTATCTGTTCTAGAGCAACTGGAGACATGGTGATGCTAACTGAGGGTATTATGGGGAAGAGGGGAAGAGGAATGTTCTTTTGGAAAGTATTACAAAATTAAACTACACATGTGTTTTATTAGAGGAAACAACCAGTCCCTGAGACTGGACAACTCAGGCCAAGTCTCGGTCACATAAAATGATGTGCCAAGGAGTTTCACCATAAAGCTAACCAGTCAGTTGTCACCTCTATTGAGCTTGTACTGTGTGTTCAGTGCTTTGCAGATGTTACTTCTCTTAGCCCTCACAACAGTCACTGGAAGTACAAATCAGAGTTAACAGCTCTCTTTTGGTCCCCTATACAAGCATATTAACTGGTAGAAGCAAATTTAAAGTCAACTTAAGCCCGAAATACATAAGCTAACTCATATTGTAAACGGTCACTGCTTGCCAAAAACCTACAGTCTACATGGGAAGATGGGTTCTACATATTTAGAAAGCTAAAAATACAGGACAGCTATGCTAGGGTGGTATGCAGCTATAAAGATGAATTAATTTTTTTAAGTTCAAGAATCTTTCCATCTATTATGGAAAAGGCATATTTACCACCCTTCAACATAAAACAAATTAAGTGCCGGAGAAGAACTATAAACACAGAGCAGTTAGAAATGGCAATAAATTCTAGTTTGGGGTAGCCAGGAAATGACACTTGAGCCTGCCTTAAATAAGATCAAATATTTTAACCAGTGGAGAAGGAAAGGAAATTTTTCCAAGAAGGCAGGCCATGTGTCCTGGGGACATGGGAGCATATGATCCATTTCAGAAATAACAAGTAGCCCAGTGTGGCTACAGCGTCTGGAATTAGTATGGAAGTATGTTGGGAGATGATATCCAAGGAGCAGGTTGGGGCCCAATTGGGGAATGCATTGACCACCATGCTAAGAAGTTTATGGTCTATCTTGGAGGCAATTTGATGTCACTTTAATGGCTTTCAACAGGAAGGAATATTATCAGATGTGCATTTTCATTAAGTGTAAGTTAGAGAATGGAAAACCAGAGGAAAGACAAGAAAATACAGATCATATCCTGGGATGACAGTTAGGAACCTATTACACTGGTGTAATGTCAGATACTGAAGTCAATGGCAGTCTGAGTACAGGGGAGGGGATATATTTGAGAAGCCCTTAATGGGCAAGATTTAACCACAAAGTGAAGGAGAAGAGTAACTGAAGACAAGGCTATGTTGTCTAGCTTAGGTACTAGACAGAGTAAACTGAGAGTAAAGATAAGGTCAATAAAGAATCAGTCTGGGGTACAAAAGGTAACTCATACATGTCTTTTGGGGAAGAGAACACTGTGGACTGAGCCAGCAATCACAAGCCACCCAAAATTGGCCCAAATGCCGTGGCCCTACGAGTGAGGGCAAGAAATCAGGGATTTTTTTTTCTAGTTCTCCTACAGCTTAACTTGTATTTTAGACTAGTTTAATCAACTGTTTGTTACTGAACCACAACATCAAAAGTAGAATGTTGAGATTTCTTTCCCCCAAAATACTACAGAGTGTTGATTGTAATCCTGTAGTAATTTTATGCCTGTAGCAAAAATACTATTATGACTTAAACTTCTAAAGTGCCTTACACTTCTAAAACATCTAGCACTCATCACGCATTCATTCAACAGCCCACCATGGGAAGTAACCATGAGGACTAAGAGTGTGTGCACTAGAGTCAGGCTGTCTTGTGAGGCTCTGCCACCCAGTCACCGTGTGACCTTAAGCAGGTTACTTAACTCCTCTGTGTCGTTTTTCTCTTCTCATCTATAAAATGTGTGTAGGAGTAATGTTGTGATGGTGACTGAATGAGTTAATTCACATAAAGCGTTTAGAATAATGCCTGGCACTAGTAAGTGTTCGATATGCTGTCATGACTTTCCAAAGGGCATGCTAATGAGTGCTGTGAGTAGGCAAGGAGTTTTTAAAGGCAGAGATTCCCTTATGAAGGAGTCTAGAAGCTGTGGGGAGAGAATCAGATGGAATATAGGGAATTTGCATTTTTTTAAAGTAAGCCCTTAAGAACTCAGTTATTTATCTTTGAACCTGATTCTACTACTCCACACTCATAACCACTGAAGTACTTGCAATAGTACCTGGAACAAAGTGGATACATCTCATACTCACTAATGAATTTATTATGTGTCCAAAGAGGGATGCTAATAAATGCCAGTAGAATTCAAAAAGAATGATTATTCTTTGATGACCACAAAGGAGGTGGCATTTGTGCTGTGCTCAGATGAATGAGATTTGATGCTGTGTCACGTGTCCCCACAGCAGTCAGGGGGTATAGGTAGAATGCATTCTTTACAAAGCATGAAGGTGAAGTGACTTGCCCAAGGTCATACCATCATGAAGCAATATTGCTGGGTTAGAAATGGAGTGCACTCAGCTTCCTGGCCAGGTCCATCTGTTTGGGCCTGCATAGACCCCCGCAGCTACAGGAACAGACTGTTTAGGGAGTTTAGCCCTCATTCTGCATTATGGGCTATAATCAGACTGACTAGAGTTCCTCTCCCCTGGCCTCTGAATAAATGGCCATTGCGTGCCCAGTGTTGGGACATCTACTTTGCAGCCATCACTGGTGATGAAATTAATGCCCAGCGCAGAGCAGATGGACCATTTCCCCATCCTGGCTGGCATACATTAGGCTTCCTCTGCTTCCCAGAGATACTAACACCAACAGCAGGGAAGGGAAGCATGACCAATAGCTCAGAGAGCACTTCTGCTGCAAGTGCAAGCAATGTTAGCAACTCCTCCAACAGAGAGGCAGCAACAGGAGACATGCCTGGGTGCCTGCAAAGCAGCGGCACCCAGTAAATGCTCCATGAAAGAACCTGACATTTAGGGGGAAAAATGGCTTCAAAATAGTCATTATGATAAATACCATATTGTGGAAATTCCTCACACTTATTTTACTATTTAGCATCATTTTTCTTTTCCATTACATAAAGGGGGTAAGAAACACCATCACCTTTTCAGGTTTGGACCCTCTAAAAGTTATACTATTTGAATTTTTGTTTAAAACTTAATGTGGAATCGGAAGATGCATATTAATATCTTAAAAATATTTTGTCTTTTGGTTGAGGTCATTTTAATAACAAAACATCAAAAAATCTTTACCCCCAGTTGGATTAAGGCCACCTTTTTATATCAAGTAAGCAAAACAAAATGTCAGTGTTGTTTCTGTGTTATTTTGTTTTGCCCAAACTATTTCAAAAATTAATTAATTTATATCTACAATATAACCTTCTTCCAAATTTTATCCAACACTGTTGTTAAAGTTAGAGGACTCCTCAAAATTAGCCTCATGACTAAAGTATCGTATTTCAGAATTTTAACTGCAGTTGATTCTGGGTGGTAATTTTTCTTTCTTCTTCTGTTTTTCTCTGTACCTACCAGTAATTGCTAAAGTTTCTTTTATAAAAAGGAAATAAATTTAAGGAAAAGAGAGAAAGCTACTGGAAGAAGAGTACAGAAACTAAGCAAGAATGGGTATAGGGAGATAAGGCTTTGAAACTGGCTATAGGGCTATGCTGATTTAAATAACAAACATAATCTAAATAAAATGTTTATAATCCAAACACTTTCTTAGAGACATGTAACAAGTAGGAAATAATATGCAAATATTGGCCATCAAACTAAAGGTTCTTTATAGGAAAGATACTAAGGGTTTTTTTTTTTTTAACTGCTTATATCATTTTCTGATCAGGATATCATCTAATAACTTGACTCACTAATTAGGATGTGCACCAGTTGAAATTCTGAGTGTTAGAACCTTGGCTTTAAGAGGTTGAGTGATTTCTTTAATCCCTTGAATTCAGTGAAAATGGGAAGGTCTGAGACCTTCAAGGTAGTATACCTTTAATTACTCAGATACTTAAGCCCTGGGTCTGTATTAACTCTAAGTCTGAATAAGCCTTAACTTACTTTTAAAGAAAACTTTGAAGCCTGGGCAAAGAAGCTAGAAATGAATCATGGTGAGTGATACTCCTGAGTGATGCTCTTTGATTCCCATTCCTTGCTTCTCTATCAGTGTTTTAAGAGCATTTTCTGTCGTGCTGGAGTACTATTGCGCATTATGCTCAGGCCATTATCTAGAATAAGCAATAGAAGTCAAATATTATATTTTTTAAAACAGAGAAGAAATAAAAATTTATTCATCCTATGCAATGCCATTTCCCCTATAAATCTTCCTTATTTGTAACAGATATTATTTGCCTGAGTCAACATTTCCTTACAGACTATCAATATCCTACTAGTTCTAGTTTTGATTCTGCAAAACAAGATGGCTCTTCACGTGGGAAAGAGAGCTGTTTCAGAGCAAATATAGTCAATATAGCTTAACATTTTACCTTTTAGTACCCAATACAGACCACCTGTGTCACTCATCTGCTAAAGCAATCCAGCTCATCTGTGAAAAGTAGGGTGTGTTACACTAGCATAGCACAATGGACAGTTTCACATCCCTTATGTTTATGCATTCATTCAACAAGTATTCTTATGAGAGCTTACTAGGTGTGGAAAATGTACCAAGCACTGAAGAAAAGCTGTAAAAAACATAAGTAAGATTCATAATGTCAGGTATTGATCCTCTGTTTGAGAGAGAGGCACAGTAAACAAACACATAGACAAAGGAATTTCAGTTGTGAAAAGTACTAGAAAGAAAAAAAAATTGGGGGGCTTGGGTATCAAACCATTTTATTGAGGAGATTCAGGGGAGGGTTGAAGGGCTGGGAGGACAATTAGATCTGACATCCTCATCCGGCAGGGATCTCTCTAGCTTCACACTCGCTGAAAGGAGAAAGAAAAAATTTTAATGGTAGAAAGCAATTGGGGAAAAGAGGAAAAGCAAGTGGGCCTCTTAGAAAGAGTGGTGATTCAAAGCTCCCTGGGATGTGATATTCAGCTGAGCATAAAAAGGTGAGAAAGATCAACAAGCCAAGAGCTGAGAGTGGAGCAATCCAGGGAACGAGAGTAGTATGTGCAAAGGCCCCGAGAAGACTTGGCAAGTCCAGTGTGGCTGGATAGAGAAAAGTAGGATATAATAATGTTAGAGAGACCACACAGGGCCTATAGAGAGTCCCTCCTGTAGCAACCTACAATGAAAAAGAACATGAATGCAAATATATGTATGCATATGTATGACTGAAATATTATGCTGTACACCAGAAACTGACACAATATAGTAAATTGACTATACTTCAATAAAAAAATTCAAATTTCAAGAGCAATGGAAATCTGTTAGCAGATTTAAGGCAAGGAAAGGCTAGTCTAATTCTCCATTTTAAAATATCTCTCTAAGTGCTGTAAGGTACAGATGGTAAGGGGAAAATCAAGGAAGCAGAGACACCAGCAATGAGGCCATTACTGAGGGCCAAATGAGAAAAATGTTGATAGTTTAAGCCAGGGTTGTAGAAGTAGTAACAAAGAGAAGAGGACTGGTTAGAGAGAGGTATTGGAGATAGAAACAATAGAATATGGAGATTGTCTGGATGCGGAAAAAGTATGGTGAAGTAGAGAAAGGAATCAGAAGTTATTCTTAAATTTTCAGCTTGAAAAACTAGAGTCTGGAGTTTGAGAGAGAAGTCTAGAGATAAAAATTTAGGAATCACTTAACTATAGGTGGTATTTAAAGCCATAGAACTTGACGACATTATCTAGGAAGCATAGACAAAACCCATTTCAACATTTGGAAAACAAGTAGAGACTGAAGAGCCACCTAAGAAAACTGAGAAGAAACAATTAGAGAGATGGAAGAAAAACCAGAAGTGTGGTGTTCAGAATTCAAAAAAGGAGAGCTGTTCAGGAGACAAGTGGTCAACTACATTGAATGCTGGTAAGAGTTCAGGTGAATTTAGAATAAAGGCCTATACATTGGATTTGGCATTGTAGAAATTAGCATAGCACAATGGACAAGCAGTTTCACATCCCTTATGGAGATTAGCATCCAAGTGGAGTATAGGAAGACTGAAGGGGAAATGAAGAAGAGAAGACAGTAGATCTATTTGACTCCTTTGAAAAGTTTTGCTATGAAGATGAGCAGAAAAATAAAGAAGTAACTAATGGGAGATGCAGGATCAAGAAAACATTTTTTGGTTTGTTGTTTTTTTTTTTTTATGGAGGATTCTAGAATCCTGCTAATTGCATTGATCAAGTAAGAGGAAGAGAGGAGACTGAATAACTGAAGGAGAGAAATCATTTCCAAGATAGGAGAGAAAAGGACCCTGAGTGACAATAAAGGGTAAGATCTTGGATAGGAGCAGGGCAAGTGTCCCACAAGGAAAAACAGAAGTGAAAACAGATGCCAGCAAGTGTATAGATCTGTGGTGGAAAAGGCAAGATCATCAGTTAGGAAACTAGACACTGTGGGATGTTTGTTTGACAAGAGAAGTGAAGCTCTGAATTAATTGTTTCAAAGAGAAACAAGCTGAATGCACTAGGGATCTGTAAGTGGTGGTTGAATGCCATTTGAAATTTAGTCATTATTTAATGTAAAACCACTGTATCAGGCTTTGTGATTTTCTTCAGAAAAGTTTGGTTGTCACTGTACAGGAACAGAAAAGATGGATAGCTGTTTTCACCCAATGCTGGAGTTTAGTCTGACAAATACAATGAATGGACAGTGAGGCAAAGGAGTTATGGAATCCTACAAGGGGGAGATACAGTGAAAGACCATGAAATCAACTTAGGTAATTACAGAGGTAAATAAAGGGAAGAGGTAAGAGGTTTACAGATAATGAAAAAAGACAGAGTGGTTGGGTAGGGGACTCATTAAGATCAAAAATTTATTGGGGAGAATCTTGGAATAAATAAGCTTCAAAACATATAGACCAGGGAGTAGGATGCTCAAAATCAAGATTTCTGAGATGATGCAGTTACTGGTGATGATAAAATTTAGGGTGTGATCATGACAGTCAGTGGCTGAGGTGGAGAGGAAGACTAGATCATACCTTTTGATTCTCAGCCATTTTTTGTAAGGGAATCAAGCCAAAAACCATACCGTGGAATGGTAGAACAAATCTCTTTGGAAGTAGGACACTGTGTGTCATGTTACACTTCTGCCATTTTCTAGCAGCATGACTTGGAAAACCCCTTAGTACCTCAGTTTTATCATCTGAAAAAAATGAAACTAATAGTAACTAAGTCAACACTCACAAGGTATTGTCACTTTTAAATAGAGTGACAGATATGAAACTTATTTTAAACTAGGAGACCATTATAAGATGCAAATCATAATTAGGATTATTTTACAGGTAAGGAAACCAAGGCTCAAGAAAACTAAATGATCAAGGTTAGACAGTGAATGAAGAATTAACTTCCCATTATATGATTCACATTCCAGTGCTCTTTCATCACACCACTTACCATTTTGCCAATCAAACACAAAATCTCCCATTTGTTAGAAACAAATGATTTTGCATATTTGGATCTTTGTGCAAATAAACTCACTGAATTACAAACTGATTTTTCATGAATTGCCACCCAAAAAGCAGACATCCTTAATACATGACCATTACAACATATTACCTCCTAGAGTCAAGGGACAAGGATCAGAGCAACTATCTTGAGTATTAATGCCCAACACAGATCATCATGAGACTAGTATGAATGCAAGAGCAATCCACGTTACCAATGATGGGAGTTCTTCTGAGTTTGCATAACCCAGAATGATATGCATATATTGAAACTAAACTTTAACAACAAACAAACAAAGAATAAAATCTCTCTCCTGGCCCACACCATTGTATTAGCCACAGGATAAAATGGAAGTAGAAGCAAAGGGTGTTTAAACTGTCATTTAACTCAGATAACTGAACCAGTGTAAGTTAGCTGTAATACTTCGTGTGACCCTATGAAAATCAATCAACGAGAACAATAAACTAAATTTAGAACAGCAAGAAAAAGAAATAGTAAATTTATTGCCCCTCCTTCACGTCTGGAATGAATAATGAAGTCCAGGAATCCTGAGTAAATTACAGTGTACGTACATTCAACTAAAATTGTTCTTGACTGCTTACAAATTATACTTTGTTCATCAGGTAATGGTGGCTTTGCCTTCTCGTGAAGTAGTCCCCAAAGAAACAATCATCCCAGAGTGTGAGACTGGGTGTTGACCCCTGGAGTCCACTCTTTTTTTCCTAAAGGGCACTGTTGTGGCTACTACAGCCCCTCAGGAGCGTTGAGCACTGTATGCTAGAAAAGGATGCCTGCCATCTGCCAACTACTCTCGTCCCCTCTTTACGAGACGGGCTGAGAGGCGACTTGTTATAGTCTTGCTCATTTTCTGTTTTGTAAAATAAAACTGCCTCCCATTTCTTGCTGACTTTTCACATTCTACCTTTTTTAATTTTTTCTAAAGAGAGCAAGAGATGTGATTAGAAAAGGACATTTACTTTAGTAAACAGGGGTCTGCTCGCCTCCTGCACAACCTGTCACCAATCCTCCTCCCACAGCCCCAACCTACTTCCTCTTCACAGATGCCAGAGTCAGGCTTCTAGAGCAGCACTGCTAGAATCTGCTTGGTTGTGTGTCTGTGCGTGTGTACGTGTGTGTTTGGAGGCCCAAGGCTGAAATTGGATCCTTCCTGATTTTGTACTAGGCAATGACTTATTAATCACTCGTCTGTTCCCTAGTCCCCAGAGAAATCCCCTCAAAAACTGCTCTCCTACACCTTCTCTCTGTTCATCAAACCCTCAGTCCCACCTCTGCTCTCCTCATGTTTAAGTGCCCTTTCTCCTACTTCTACTGAGAAGATGGCAATTCTAAGACAAATTTTCCTTATCTTTCCTACACAAATATTCTATTCTATACTCTACCTTCTTCTGTCCCCTTCTCTCTCCTTCTTTCTCTCTTCTCCAATACACCATCCCTGCAATACACCTCATGCTTTTCTTCCTTTCTGCATCCATCTCTGTGCACCTCTACTCCTCTCTGCCTCTCCAAATATTACTGAAACATAGATTCATCTCAAATCCCATCTCCCATATAAAATTTTCCCTCAGCTTTCCAGAAAAAAAGAGACATCTCCCTCTTCCAGATTCCTATGAAAAATACTTTTTATGAAAACGATTTGGCAATTAATTTAACTATCTTGTGACAACTGCACTCTTATCTTGGATTGTCATTTTATTTTCATATTTTGTTATTTTACTTTCATATTTTGTTACTTCAGCAATGTCTTTCCATGTGTTGCAAAAAAACAAACAAACAAAAACAAGCCAAACTCTTAAAAAGTAATTCTTCATGTAAAACTCTTGAAGAGATGCTAAAGGTGGGAACTTACTGTACAAGGAGCCAGTGCCTCAAAGATCCTCTTCATCCATCTACAACCCTTGTGTGAATAGGACCAGGGATTAGGTTTGGTTTTCAGATTTAGGATCAGAGACCACAACTAGAACCACTGTTCCCCATCCACCTTCTCTCTCTCTCCTCACCCACAAAATCTCAGTTAAGACCAAAATGGTATCTACAATCCAATGCCTAGGTTGTATGTGGGTTTGTGCCTCTTTAGCCCTGAGATGATGCACCCCTTACACACACACACACACACACACACACACACACACACTCCATATGGGGCCAATCCATCAGGCAGGGCTTTTGTCCAAACACTTTTTCCTTTGATCTGATCATTGGCCTAACCATGGGCTGCAGTGTCTGCATTCAATTTGGCTGATGCCCAGTCTAGCTTTTGCCAAGTCTCTTTTCCCAGGGAGGATATCCTCTCCCATTATCCACTGCATTGGGATAGAAATCTAAGTACAGACTGATTCCCCCAGAACAATTTATACAGAGATTCTTTCAGCAACTCTTTATTGAGCACCTACTCTGTCCTGAAACTCAAACCTTGATGCCTGGGCCATCTGCTTCCCTGCTACAGTTTCCCCCAATCCCTGTGCTGCCTTGGTTAATGAGTTTCTGCCTGATTCTGCTTCCTGTCCTTCTCCACCAACTCCACAGACTAAGATCCTCACATACATCCCAGCCCAGGACACTTGACACCATTTTTTCCATCTTGCAAATTTCAGCACCCTTAAGGATTTTTAAAGCCATAAAATCTTCAGAGCAGTTTGAATCCTACATACTGCACTCTGAACAGTTACCTCAAATCAAAGAAGTACTACTATATAAATCGTTTGAAAAAAAGCATATTCACCATATTCAGGGTTTTTTATTTTCTTTTCTGTAATATACATTATTGAAAGTAAAACTCGACAGAATTTTCTTGGCTGGCAAGGTCTTTTTGGTTCCTGGACCCAATTTACACATGGGGGAGGGGTGGGGGGTTCCCACACAACACCAAGCAATTCTTGGATACCAGTAAAGCGTCCTACAATTCAACTCAATTCTGACACTATTGACCCAAGGATACCATCAGATTCCACAGGTTAAGAATTCAGTCCTACAAGACTGTCCCCCACCTTCAGAGGCCACTAGTGAGCCTAGGCTATTACCTGCGCTTCTGACAGACCAGCTACTGGATGGAGGTTCCAGTGATCCCCTCTTTGGCAACTCAATCCAGATTCCAATTGCAAACTCAGGCTATCACCTGTACTTCTGTCCAACTGGCTATAAATCAGAGGTTCCCAAGACCCCCGGTGCAGATTCATCAAAGAAGCATTTTACTTACTAGATCACCAGTTTATTATAAAAGGAGATAACTTAGGAATAGCCAGTTGGAAGAGATACATAGGGCAAAGTATGGGGAAAGGGTGTGGAGCTTCCATGCCCTCTCCAGGCACACCTCTTTCCCCAGTCTCCATGTGTTCACCAATCTGGAAGTTCTCCAAACTCCATTCTTTTGGGTTTTTATGGAGGCTTCATTACATAGGCATGATCGATTAAATCATTGGTCATTGGCAATTGAGCCAACCTCCAGCCCCCCTCTTCTCCCTGAGGTCTGGGGGGTAGGACTGAAATTTCCAACCCTCTAATCACAAGGTTGGCAACCAGCCCCCATCCTTAGGTACTTTCCAAAAATCACCTCATTAACATAAAAAAGACACTTTCACTGCTCTCTCACTTGGGAAATTCCAAGGGATTTACATGCTTGCACCAGAATGGGGATGAAAACCAAGTATCTACTTTGTATTATAAATCACAGTATCACACAAGACTAGTCAGAAACAGAATGAAAAGCACTGTGGGAGACACGGATTTTAAAAGGTCAAGAGGCAGCGCTCTCAGGACACCTGCTTTGCCATTTTACTTCTATAAAGGAGCCCTGCCCTTACTAGGGGGAGGCAATGAGCATGTACTGCTCAGGCAGCGGGTCTGCATTTCTCCTCACTTATCCCACTGACCTATGTCTTAATTCCCCTTGCATTAACAAGGAGAATAATAAAAGAGCCCCAGCTCTAGCTCACAGAGCAAGAGAAAAACTAAGGCAGAATCATCAATTCAGTGTTTCTAATTTTCACCCATTTCTCTTATTTTCCCACGAGCGAAGCCTGAAAGGGAAGGACTCCCAGTGATGTACTAACATTGAACAGCAAAGTGACAGCAATACCCAAAGTTTCCCAGAAAGGCTATCTAATGTGCAAAGTAAAATAAACCTAACAAATACCACCGATCCCTCCTCCAAGGAAGAAACAGTTTCATGTACACAATCTGTGAACCTTAAACAGACCTGCAGGATAATGTTGGAAAGTAGCCTGCTGCTTGCAGTGCTAAGACTGCTTCAGTTTCCAAAGGCACCATCCTTAATCAGCCTTATAAATTTAGCTTTTCACCCCTGGTATGTATGGCCTTGAATTTGCCTTGAATTCATTGGAACCATTTGATTTTTTGACCATTATTTTCCCATTGCATTTATTTTCCCATAAATGCATTTTTAGGTTCACTAACAGTAGGGAAAGCTTTCACTGCTTAGTGGAAGTACTTTTTATCATGTCCTGTGTTTGTCCCTGCATGACCAGTTCTTATACCAGTGAAAGTGGAAAAGACCCCTGCTGGGGTCAGATAGAAATGGGGTCTGACCCAGATGAAGACCCTTAAAGATGTGCAGCTTGTGCAAAGCATGAGATCCAGTATGTAGTGAAAATAATAACTATGGAGAGAGACAACAAATCCAAACAGTGGGATACCCCCAAACATGAACAGAGCATGTGAATTACAAATCCACAGTTAGCAATGATACACAGAAGTCCAGGCAGGAAGTACACAAACATCTGATTTGGTAAAAATGTTGATTCTCCTCAAATTCACCTAAAAATTCAGAGAAATTCCAATCAAAGTCCTAAGGTCTTTTAAAACAGTAATTTGGCAAGCTGTTTCTAAAGCTTATCTGGAAGAATAAATACTAAAGAATAGCCAAGAAATTTTTAATGGAAAAAAAATGATGCACTAGTCCTCTCATATACTAAAATATATCATAAAGCTAGTTATCAAAACTTTATTGATGCTAGAATAAGAAAATTATATAAATGGACCAGAGTATAATTTAGAAACAGATCCATGTATTATATAGGAATTTAGTCTCTGATAAAGTTAGCCTTTAACAGAAAAACATCTTGTCTGTAACTCAGCCAGTGGGTTACACAATTAATTGTCCAAATCGGGACAATTTGAGAGTGAAAGGAAGTACCAATAAACAACAGCAAAAATTGGACTGCGCCGTGCCAATCCAGACAGTTAAAGATAGGACTGTCCCTGCATAGTTATTAATAATTCCCCATTCACTCTCAGAGGTGTTCCAATTCAGGCAACAAGTCCTATGGTTACTCTAGTTATAGGGTCCTGGTCACCAGGAAGGTATTCAAGAATCAAGCTCCAGGTTGAGAGAGGTTGTGATAAGAAGAAGGCAGGTACTCAGTTCTCACACAGGAACAAAAGACAATACTTAGGTTACATCTATAGGAATTGGGGGATAGCAATTAAGGCAGAAATCTAGTTTTAATGTCTTAGAAATTCAAGAGACAGAGCATCAGTGGCACTTAAGCATCAAAGTTCTGATCAGGAGAGGCTGCCTCAAGTCAGGAGCGGCCAGAAGGTGGACTAAGGGAGGCATTATGCAGAGGCCAGGAACCAGACAGAGCCTACCACAGTTTTTACTTCATTACTTTTATATACTTTATAAATATCCCAAAATTTTAGTGAAATTTGTGAGACAGATTGATCATTATTTTTACCAACATTAAAAAAACAAACCACTGTAAAATTGTTCTCAGCATAAAAGATCCAGAGGTTAAAATAAGATAAAATATGTGAAGGTGTTACAGAGAGCAGTAGTGGCCATACATGTGTTATTATTACTGAAATTTACATACAATTTTTATTGCTGGACTCATTATATGCATTATGTTATTTAACCATAACCACCACTCCAAGTAGGTTTTGCTAGCTTCCAGAAAACATACCCCACCACTGCTAATTGGCAGAGTCAGAATCCAGGTCTGTTTGGCTCTTAGCCTTTATGTGTTGTTGGTACCAAGATTACTCTTCAGGTAGATGAATAAAGATGCCTAAAAGCACAGGGTAAGTGCAACTGACACTTACTCTTGGGAAAAACAATTACACAAAGATCTAGTCAGAGATTTTAAGAGCAGAAATACTCATGAAATTATAATTATCTGTTTGCTTGATAATTTATGTGTTTACTTGATAACAGCAAAATTGCAGATTAATCTTAGACTCATCCTTTCCTCCTCTTGTTGTCACACACTATACAATAAACTCTCAGTCATTCCTGTCAGCTCTACCCTCAAAATATATTCAGCACTGCCACTGCTACCGTACTGCTCCACAAGTCGATCATCTCGTCTTGACTGTTTCTACAACCTCAAAACAGGACTCCCTGCTTCAACCCTTGCCCTCTGCAGTCTGTTCTCAACACAGCAGGCAGAGCAATTCCAGTAAAATCTACATTAATCATGTCTCTCCGATGCTCAAAGTCCTGCAATGACTCCCCTTGTCACTCAAAGCAAAGCCAAGTCCTGCCCACTGATTACTGGCCCCTTCATGATCTGCTGCCTCCTAGCTCACTAACTCACCTCCAGCCACGTCCCCCTAACTCACTTTGCCATGTGAACATTTGCCTCCTTGCTGTTCCTCAAAAACAGTAGTACAGGATCAGCTCGGCATGCTTCTGCTTGACATCCTCCTGCCTGGAATGTGAAATCTCTTACCTCTTACCACTGGCTAAATCCTTTACCATTTCAAGTCTTCATCAAATGTCAGTTTTTCAGCGAGGCTGCCTTGACTGCTGTACATAAGTTATCATCCTCCTCCTCCCACAGCATCACCCACCTTATCCTGTGGAACATTCTCCCGGGCACTTATCATCAACTGACATGATATACATATAATCTTATTTATCTTATCTCTTTGTCTCCACTTGAATGTACTAGGTTGAACCATGTGAAATTACCATTTGCATAGGTCAAAAATGATCAAATATCTATGATTTCATCTGGTTTAATTTAGTATCTCTGTAAGGCTCTGTTTCATTCTCTGCTAAATTTTCTTATGCAGATAACAATGACTTGTATGTAATAGGTGCTTAATAAATATTTGTCCAAAAAATGATTTATTTGAGGAAAGTTTTAAAGAACTAGAGCATACAGGAGTAGTCAGGGGTCTTATCTAACCAGTAATAATCGCTTTTCATCTCAGATCAATTTGGTCCTTAGTTACCATCTTGTACCCACCCAATCAGGGAGTTAGTCCACCCTGAACTCCCCTTGTGGTTTCTTTGCAACTCAAAGCCAGCGGCAGCCACACCATTTGCCTCTGTCACTTCAAAGATTTCAAAGCTCTGAGCTCTGCTGACAATTTCAGAAAGAGAAGGTATTACTTATTGCTACTGGTTGCCCTTGCATATTCAATCTTTGCACGAGGGAAAGCTGACATAGATAAGGGTATCTTCAGGCCCCAGGCAGGCTTCCAGATCCACCAGTCATGCCAGCTCTTCTGAGTGAGGAATAGGGGCAAGAGAAAAGGCTTCAAGTCCTCTCTTTCTGTTACCA
The DNA here is from genome assembly GCF_036321535.1 of Camelus dromedarius. Lineage (NCBI taxonomy): Eukaryota > Metazoa > Chordata > Mammalia > Artiodactyla > Camelidae > Camelus > Camelus dromedarius. The sequence continues at coordinate 47,302,256 of NC_087437.1, forward strand.
ATGCTCAAGGCCTAGAGATTCCTGATTTCCAGTCTTAATATTTACTGAACACATTTTATTTCCTTATTTTCTTTTACTTATCCTTGGTGATTTACTCCACTCTTTGCTTTCTTACTAATCAATATGACCCTTACATATTTGCGTAGGTGATTACTTCTTTGTAGTAGTAAAAAAATTATATCAGGCCTGCTGCTTTTTCCTCCCTTTTTGAATCTGACTTCAGAATAATCAAATAGGCTTCACCCCTTTGTTCAGCCAAATATATTTTTAACAGAACAGGACAGTCTTACACCAGAATGTGATCATTACTGAAATGCAGTGAGGAGAATGTGCTTGTCTTGGAAATGACCACAATATATGTTCACTGCCTCTTCCTCCTCACTCTTCTCACTAATCCATTCTTCAGATCAATTTCCCCTTTGGGGACTCTGCAACTTCACTAGGCACATTCATCCAAAATGTTATACCTTATTTTCTTTCACTGAAATAATTGCTGAGCTGCATGAGATAGGGAGTTCCCCACCCACCTGTTCTCATTTTCAGAGAGAAAGTCATTAAATCTTCACTTCAGTTACAGAGCAAATGTTCAGTGTGCCTCTATTAAAAAATATTAACTCAACTTCTTCTAGGGCAGGATCTTTTGCTTCAGTTACAGACCTACCCTTCATTGCTACACCTCTCTTCACACTGAGCCTTGGGAAGATGGAAGGTAAAAGAAGTAAGGATGAGCAGTGTAAGAAGCAGATCTACAGAGCACTTCCTGTGCCTGTCTTAGTCCATGCAGGCTGCTATCACAGAATACCACACACTGGGTGGCTTATAAAGAACAGAAATTTATTTCTCCCTGTTCTAGAGGCTGGGAATTCCAAGATCGAGGCACCAGAGATTCAATGTCTGGTGAGGACCTGCTTCCTGATTCACAGATGGGCCATCTTCTCACTGTGTCCCCACGTGGTGGAAGAGCTGAGGAAGCTCTCTGGGGTCTCTTCTGCAAGGACACTAACCCCATTCATGAGGGCTCCACCTCATGACCTAACCACCTCTCAAGTGCCCCTCCTCCTAATACCATCACCTTGGAGGTTAGGATTTCAACTTATGAGTTTTAGGAGGACAGAAACATTCAGTCCATAACAATGTCTCAGGCCCCTGTTCCATAGATCCCCTTTTTCTATCTCACAGTCTTGAGAAATCAGCCAGATCTGGAGGGTCCAAGGAAGAAAAGACCTGGGATTCAGGGAATCCGATGGTGTAAGACAGTGGCTCTGTGAGAAATTACACAGAGAGGAACTCTGATCCACTATGGGGCTGAAAGTCCTCTGCTCTCATTCATATTCCAGGAGAGGTGTGGGCAAGAACTACTCCTAGAAGTGCAGGAACTTCCTTTTTCTCCATTTAAACTTAGGATAACTTTACCACCCCTCTCCCTCCCATTGTTATTAAGAATGTATCCAAAATGAGCAGACAGTAGGGATAATAGCTCAAAACTATCCTGACAGTTTATATGTCATTTAAATAATTAGGGCAATGTTAAAGGTCAAATGTGTGTTTCTTCTATCTACCATCTCACTGTTTTCCTTGCCTCTTTGACCTTATTTTAACTAGAAGCTCTTCTCTAAGGTAACAAAAGATTTCAACTTCCAGAGGCTGACAGGTCTCCCACAACCAACCTCATACAAATGCAGGTAATAGAACTACTTTCTCAACCTGGCTTACTTTTCCCTATGCCAGGTAGTATTTGCAGCCCGATTCCAGAAATGCATCCAAAGTTTAGAGACATATCATAACTTTTTTTTTCTTTCTGGAGCAAGAGCTAATATGTGATTCACATGAGAAAAAAACAGGCTATTAAAAATGATCAGAAGTTCAATTAATATTCGTTGCCAATTAACCGAATTCATTGTTATGCTGAAGTACTTGATTTCTTTTAAGACATCCCACATTCCTGATGCTGGCCAAAAACAGTAAATTAATCCCTCACATCTAGTGTGCTATCTGATACCTAGTAGGTTCCGAACAAATATTATATAAATGAATGCATCAATAAATGAGAACCCACAGAAACTATTTAAAAGATAAAGGAAAGGAGAATACTTTTTTTTTAGAAAGGTTGTTGAGGAGGAATGACATAACACTTACACATTAGATTAAAGAGAACTTTAACTCCTATTTTACTGAAACCTAAATGCCCTGTATTTCACACTAAAAATAACAGCTTCTTAAAATAGAAATTCTTCTTCTTGAGAGATTATCACTTACCATAGTCAGATATATCATTTATACTAAATGGTCACCCTGCTAGAGTATTTGGGGGAACATTTTGAAATGATGAATATGGCTCTTGTCAAACATGTTATTCCTTATGTAAATGCAAATTCATTTACAACTGACAAGGTGATAAAGAAAATTAGAATCATTTTGCTTGAGTTTTGACACAGCAAGACATCAAGGGCAGCTCAGGGACTTTATCCTCCGGGGCTTTATCCTCCGGGGCTCCCAAGAACAAAAGCCAAACCTCAGCGTGTTGTCTACACCTGGCGCTTCCCTCTGAGTCCCCGCACACATCCACTGCCTACAGCCCTCTCCCCAGGATGTTTTACTTGGCATTTTCTTTATCTTTCTCAACCCCTCCTCACCTCCCCCCCATATCCATTCACCCCACCCGTGCCCCAGAGCAGCAGTCCTTTCACTACATTCCCCACTGCAGTTAATGCTGTCACCATCTACACAGTCTCCAGTGAGAAACCTGGAAATTGTTTTTACATCCTCTTTCCATCACCTTGTCGCCTTTCTATCAGTTAGCCACCAAATCCTGGCCTGACATCTCCAAACGCTGCCTGGATCTCTTCCCCCTCTGTTGTCCCTTCTTTCTTCGGCTCTTGCTTGGATTGTTGCCACCACCATCTAATTTCCTGCTTATCACTTCATCCTGCTCTAATTTAACCTCAACACTACCTTCAGAGTAATATTTCAAATATATAAATATGATCATGTTGCTTGCTCCCTTGCTTAAAAAATGTGTGATGGATTTCAAAATAAAGTTTTTTAAAATGCATAAAAGGACTGTATCATCTTCAAGATACAGCCCAGGACCTCTGCATGGCTTCTGCAAGGCAAGTGTGGAACTTTAGAATCTGGTGTGGAATTTTCAGCATTATAGGATTTCCTGTATGTATCACAATCAAACATACCAGCCAAGAATGTTAATGTGATCTCATGATACCTAAATAGAAAGAAGTTTCAGTTTTGCCATTCTCAACACTAATCAGATGACACTAGAAGTACTATATTCAGGAAAATAGAGTTTTACATTGTTTAAGAGTGTAGCCTCTAAATGCCAGCTGCTGGATTCATATCCTGGCTCCTCTGCTTTCCTGCTCTGTGACTTTGGGCAAGCTATTTAACGTTCTTATACTTTAATTTCCTCATCAGGAAGACAGGAATGATACGAGTATCTGTTGTTTAAAAATTCTGTGGCAACTAAATTAATTCAAATATATAAAGCAGTATTAAATAATAAATTTTAGTATTATTATGTCCATGATACTTTAGGGGAGACATTAATCAACGCAACATGGCCTGAGGAGGTGACTAAAATAAGATAAGAAATTGCGATCATGTTACATAAAGAACAGTAGGAAAACATGCAGTTTACAGTGAAGAAGTACTGGCAGGATAATACAGCTACACTAAAACATCTGGAGAACAATCCAGAGTGTAGAATCAGGAACAATAGTGGAACTCTGTGAAGACAGATTCCAGTTCATACTACGGAAACACTTTCCATTAAATAGAAATGTCCAACAATTGGAGGGGTTGTCTCCAGAGAAAGTGGGTTCCCTACCACTAGAGTTTAACCAATAGTTGGATAATTTCTTGTTTAGAGTATTCTAAAGGGATTGATGCATCAGATAATGGGCTGAAGAATAACTTCCAAAGATCTTATGAGTCTCAGATGACAGAAGGCTTAACCCATCAGTTAACAGGAAGTAGATGTTTACATTTGGTAAAGCCCGTAAAGCATAAATGTTTGTCACAATGCTAGCTTAGGTTGCTTTGTCATCCAGTCTCCCTCAATAAACCTGTTTCCCCAGTGCTGTGTAAACTCCAGATCTAGGATACACCCCAACATCCGAAACAATCTTTCTGGCTCCATGATTCATGATGGACAATTCTAGCCAATGTCCTCAAGTGGCAGCTATCCCTAGCTACTGCAGCTGCATTTCCTTTTATTACTTACAGAAGTTCCTTGAAAGAAACAATGGCCACTTTCCTTCTCAACAATTTGCTTTCAGTGCTTATTTTCATACTTTAATTCAAATATATAAAGCAGTATTTATATATTTATCAAAAAACATGAAAGCAATATGGCAAAAGAGAGTGTGTGAGGAGAGCTTTATTTTGATCTTATATGAAAGCAATATGGCAATATGGCAAAAGAGAGTGTGAGGAGAGCTTTATTTTGAAAGCAATATGGTAAAAGAGAGTGTGAGGAGAGCTTTATTTTGATCTTATGTTTCAGTTGAAGTAAGATGAGAAAGTTCAGAAAGAAATAAATGGGTCATCTTTTGACCTTGACACAACTTGAAGCTTTGAGGTAAATCCATTAAGAAGAGCTACTTGGTTGAGTTCCTTCTATGTGCCAATAATAATTTCGTTTTAAAAATAAAGAAACAGGCTAAGGTATGCTTAATTGCCAACTCAAAGCCACACGGTCAATAAGGAGGAAAGCAAAAAATCACACAGTGACCAATAAAGATGGAAGGCACTTGCCTCCAAGTCTGTCTCAGTTGTGCCACGACCCTCTCCTTATTTGCTCCAGGCTTACTCCTTGCATCCTAGAGCCAAGCAAGTCTTAAATCCTCTCAAATCCTGAGAGTAGGGGAGGCCAGCATCTTGTTCTCCATGGTCCTGAACCACCTTTCTCCCCTGGGAACCCACTGAGGCCAGTCTTTGAATCTGAATTGAACCTTGATGTTAGACTTTGCACTTGCACTTCACTCTTTGACCTGGATTTGTCTGCTGGCTCTGGACTAGCCAGTTAGGATGTCACCCCCTATAGCTCTAGCATTCGAACTCAGCTCCTGTTACCTGTCACTGGACTCTTCCTTACCACCGCCCCCACAAGAATGTAATAATTTAATCATTAGTTTTCAGCTGGGATGACAAGACACAGTGTGCTGTGACTGATTATGAATAGGATAGCGTAACTGGGAGCCTATTCTGCAGCCTGGCCTTGATAATGCCCATGAAGTGGAGTGCAAGAAAATATGCATCATGAAGGGGAAAGGATTAAGAATCACTGCTTTAAAAGAGAGACTCATCTTATATTAATATTTAAGAAACAAAAGGAAAGTGCAATGATGAATCCCACTGCATCAATTATCAACTCTTCCCAAACTTGCTTTTCACAGCTCTACACCCACCACTGCTATATAAACATGGACCTCTGCTTCAGGAAGCACCAATCTCTCACCCAACCCCCACATACGATGCTCACATCAGTGAGCCTATTCAACTGTCCTTTTCAGAAAGTCTTCCTAACATTTTTTCTCTTCTTTGGCTATCAGTTTCTCCCTCCTTCAATTGTTGGAGATAGATATTACAACCTTCATTTTTTACAGATAAGGAAATTGAGATTCAGAGAGGTTAATTAACTCATCCCATGTCACAGAGCAAGGAATGAAAGTGAGAGGTAAAAGAAACCCCTTCTGCTTGATCTATGTTGCCTCTTTCCAATTTAGGGATAGATGTGTGGGTTAAAGAATAAATAGGATTTCAAATTCTGTCAGTCACTTATCTTCTTGGTTAGTCTCCCGGATTCTTAGTCCTGAATGTAGAACCCAAGATCTTAAATAATGTTGCTATTAATAGCAGGGTGTATGTATATTTTTGAGTTAATCCTTATTGTGTGGTTGGCTCTATTCCTTTGATAACTATGTAAGTTTAAGAAGCTAAGCTCTAAACATTCTTAGAAATGATGAACAGTACATATATGTAAATTTAAAATTATATGTGCAGTAAAAAAAAAATGATCTATCAAGCCGTGAAAGACACTGAAGAAACTTAAAAGCCATATTACTAAATGAAAGAAGCCAGTCTGAAAAGGCTACAAACTGTACGATTCTAAACAAATGACATTCTGGAAAAGGCACAGCTACAGAAACAGTAAAAAGATCATGGTTTCCAGGGGTTTGGGGAGAGGGAAGGAGGGAGGAATGAATAGATGGAGCACAAGGAAGTTTTAGGGCAATTAAATTATTCTGTATGATACTATAGTGGTGGCTACATGTCATTACGCATTTCTCAAAGCCCATAGAATGTACAATATCAGTAGTGAACCCTAATGTAAACTATAGACTTCAGTTGATAATAATGTGCCCATGTTGATTCATCGATTGTACCAAATATGCCACACTGATGAGGGATATTCAGGGTAGGGGAGAAAAATGTGTGGATGGGGAGGGCTATGTGTGAACTCTGTATTTTCTGCTCAATTCTGTTGTGAACCTGAAACTGCTCTAAAAGAATAAAGTTCTATTAAAAAAAAAAAAAAAGAAGACAACGAAGAAGAAGAAGAAGAGGACTTCAGGATTGATAAGTTGCTGGGAAGAAGGGAAAAGGGAGACAAAAGACGGTGTCCCAACCACCCAGTGGCATTACCTCTGCATGTATGAGCGCAGGAGTGTGATTCCCAGCAGGAAGTACATCATGATGGAGCACGCCATCATGGCCAGTCCCAGGAGAATGGCCCAGTCCTCTCCTGTGTGAACGCTGTATCTACAGCTCAATTCTGTTGTGAACCTGAAACTGCTCTAAAAGAATAAAGTCTATTAAATTATTAAAAAAAAAAAAGCTACAAAATGTAGATTTGAGCTCTTTAATCAAACCCTTCCAAGGTATTTATATTATTTATGGAGCTTCCTCAGTAATTGAATCATCACATCAGGCACTTCCCAGACAACTGTGAAAATTTAGGTTTAAAAGATGACTAAATATCCAGTTTAATATTTCTCAAGAGTCTTTCACTATAGAATCCAAGCAGTTTGAATAGGTTTTTCTTCAACCTGTATCCATCAAAAAAGAATTACAACTCCTATTGCTGAGGTTTTTTTTTTTTCTTTTATCTTCAAGAACAGGCCGTTCCCACTAGGTTAAAACAGGATTTACAATTTAAAATATCTTTTCCTTTGCCTGCTTAGTGCCTTTTCCATTGTGAAAACCTACTTTTACAATTACAGACATTTGCCTTTTACCCACAGCCTTAAAAAAAATTAAAGACCACATTTATAAATGTCTATTGAATATATTTAACTGTGTGAACTAAGAAAATCAAAATACACCAAGTCTCAATACTGGCATATGGCCTAGAATACCTGATAGCTCTTCCAGCTTTAAAATGCCAATATTCAGTGACTACTCTGAATTCTGTCTCAAATCTCTTCAGTCAGAATAATGGTCTTAATTTGGCATACTAGATATATTAGGATACATAAGTAAATAAACATTTATTTATGAACGTGAATAGCTATATATATATATATAGATAAATAGTTGCTAATAATGTCAGATTCATTATTTTAATTAATCCTCACAATAAATTGATAGAAAAAAGGCCAGAAATTGAACTCAGTTTTTTCTACTTCCAGAGTTCATGTTTTCTCACCACTGTTGCATATGAAAGACATGAACATAAAACAGGGATCTTTGCTCCAATGGCAAAAAGGAAGGGCTGGGTTACTCGATTTGATGTTGAGAACACTGAGTTGAGGATGCTGGTTTCCTCCAGGAGTAGAATTTTACATATATTATCAGTAGTCAGTTCAGAGCACCTACTGGGAAAGACAAATTTGATTATAGTTCACCCAACGACCACCACAGCTGGACAGAGTAGGAACTATGAACCATATTTTCTTGCTTCCCCAAATATCTCCCTCACCAACCTGTCATAGCACCTAAAATTCCCATCGTCACAGCTCCCCTAGGGATAGAACAGTGGTTTAACCAGTGGGTTAAAGAAGGGGCTACATGAGGAGGCAGCATGGAGAGTGGAAGAAATCCTGTGGAAGAGACTGTTGGAATCCTGACAACAAAAACAAGGTTTCTGCCCAAGATGTCCAGCTCTAGAGCAATGCCTGAATCCATAAAAACCCTTTTCAAAGATCGTTGGAAGGCTTTCACTTCACCTTTCCATTTGGTGCCTACTCTCTCCTCCCTCTACTTTGTTAGATTTCCCATGAGCATTACTGAATACTGCATTTAAGGAATCAAAAGAATGCAAAATAGAGAGAAATTATATCTAACCAGAGACAAATTAGAAGTCAAGTAAGTCATAGGAACAGACCTTGATTGCAATTTTCCAAAGCAGAATAAAATAAAATTTTTCAGATGAAAGGAAACTGAGGGTCATGTCTTTCAATTTCCTCACATTACATCTGAGGAGTAGGGGGCCAGGAGGCAAAGGGCCTCAGTTAAGAGACTAGTTAATGGCAGTGCTGCTTCAATGGCTCACTCTTTCCTCCACTCTTCTCTCCATTAAAAACTAAAGACCACATTTATGAATGTCTATTGAATATATTTAATGGTGTGAACCTTTATACAGATTCCAATATCTTCTAAATCTAATGTATATTTAACCCATTCCCAAGAGGTAATAATATACTTAATTCCTACCATGTTGTACTTTTCATATATTAACTCACACATATTATTATATGATGTCATATGTAGCCATATATTAACATAGATATGTATATTAATTTGCATATATTCATGTTATATATATAGTGTACTGATACAATATGACATTCTTACATTCTAGTTTCACAAAGCACACCACATATATTAACTCAGTCTTCACAAAAACTTTATGAGAAATACACTATGATTATCATCCTCATTTTGCAGAAGAGAAAACAGAGGTGAAAGAGATATTAGAAACTTACCCAGGACCACATAGATAACAAGGAACAAAGCCTGACTTGGGACCCACCCATCCATGCTCTTATCATTATGCTTTACTTTCTTGCCCTTTTCTCACTCCTGCCATATTCTTCCACCAACTCTCATTTTCCCTCCCTAAGTTTGATATGAGGCAGAATGTGGTACTCAAAGTAGAAATGAGTGAATGTTGCCATCAACACTTAGCACCCTTAATGCATTTGATATGGATTGTGGCACTTGGTTTGCCTGGCAAAAATGTTCAGGTTGAGAGAACATGGGTTTCGGAGTCGGACAGGCGTGGGTTGAAATTCTGACTTCACACTTAATAGTTTTGTGACCTTAGACAATTTACCTCCTTTTTTGAACATCCGTTCCCTCGTCTGGTAAATAGAGAGAGATCTCATAAGGATTACTGTCAGAATCAAATGAAGCAATGCATATAAATGCATTATTTATACAGATCTAGAGAAGTACCTCATACCTTTATGTTTATTATTGTCATTTCTAGTTCTATTAAAAGCTCCTGTTATAATTTACCTCCCTTGATTTTCAATTGAAATAAAAGCAAGAGTTAAACCATATTCACCAAGAAGAGATGGATGGTTTCAGAATAAATCTGTCATTTGTACCAATCTAAAAAGCACATGTAAGTGATGAGCAGGTTTTCTCACACCAGTTGTGTATGTGTGATGCCCAGTAGAGTGAATGCTTAACAATTAAACTGGTTTTAAATATGTAGCATGGAGGGAATCAAACTGAAGATCAAATGTGATTATCCACTTGAAAAGCTCAGTAAGAAATGAATTATGGAATAGTGGACTAATTAAGACCGTGTAGAAATGTGTTTTCCATTTCTGCATAGAATTAAAAAAAAATTAAACAGAAGGGTTTGATGTATTGGTATGGCCAATCTGGAAAAAAATTTTTTTTCTCCTATTTCCTCCAAATGGAAAACAGTAGCATTTGCTGAATACCTACTCAATACCATACATTATTTCAAATCATCTGCATGGCAATTCTTTATGGTATCTGTTATTACTTCAATTTTCTTGATGAAGAAAATGAGACTCAGGGAAATTTAACAGTGTATTTAGGTTATGTAACTACTTCATTGTAGAGCTATGGTAATTATGGAGGGATTTCAACCTGAAACTAGTTTTGAAATTTTTTCAGCTAAGCCCTGAGATCATCATTTCTGATAGCTCTTATGACTGTAGATGACATGCAAAACTTATTGCATACACACTATGTCTGATCAGTCTGTCTCCTTGTCTAGAAAGACCATAAGCTCCATAAAAGAAGGGTCATACTGGTTGTATTCATCAATCTCTTCCCAATACTCAGGCTCAGTGCCTGCCATAAATTACACCTTCAATAAATATTTGTTGAATGAAGAAATGAATGCTGAATTAACTAAAAGAATAAAGTTCAGATCCACGGTCATCCTTTTCATAGGTGGCAACGCGGAGGGTGGGGAGGGCAGGGGAAGGAGTGTTTTGCCTGCAGTTCTTCAATTACTCAGTGACAGAGTGAAGATTAGAAGCCCAGAGTCTCTGAATTGCTGAACTCAATGAGCCAAGTCACTAGCAGGCTAAAGGACAGCTACATTATTTAAGCTGAACTGTGTCCTCCTGAATCTGAAGTCAAACACATGATTACATGGACAATAGTTGGCCCACATGTGTGGCAGAAGTCATAAGTGACTCCCACACCCATCTTCAGCCAGAGGCATCCATATGTGATCAATCCAGCTACTGAAAAGCAGCCTGCGATAAAAATTCAAATAATCATTCTTTCTTATTTGATTCTTCTCAAAGAGGCTACGGTGTTCAGTGGTACACTTCTTTACCTCTCCAAGTGGAGAGCAAATGGAACTATTCACTCTGTCTTCCAGGCAACAAATAGGGGAGAAAGGTCTTTACATTCCTCTAATGACGCATTGTCAAGAGACTATTCACTAGTACGTCCTAGTGCCCCAAATGATAACATTTAATGGATGGATAGAGAAACAGGAATCCAGCAAATAAATGGAATAAGCAGCTAGAGAGTGAGGGAGAGAACCAAGAGAGCATTGCCCTGTAAGTCAGCATTGTAAAACATTTTTAGAAGAAGGAAATAACCAAAAATATCAATTTCAGCAAGCTGAGAGGCTAAATAAGGTGTGGAAAGATAAGAAGCTATTGGGCATACTCACTGGGAATCATAGCACTCTTAGAAAGAGCAGTTCTGGTATAGTGCAAATGTCAATCTGTTATTCTGACTTCTCCATGAACTATCTCAGAAGCAGAAATGGGTGGCTTGGTGCCTGCAGCACCGGTAGACCACCTGGCACATTGAAGGCACTTATAAATATTGTCAGACCGACACCCAAATGAATTAATTAAGACAAGGTGTAGTAGTTCATTTTGGAAGAAAACATCCCAAAGTTATTTAAAACTTCTGTTAATAAGAAGTACCAGTGTTTTCTAAATTAAATCACCAGGTCTAAAATTATCACCATACATTTGGTTTCTCCCTCCAAAGGCCATGGAGTCAAAACAATTCAATCCCTATGGAGAACATATAATTTGCTGTCTGCAAAAGACAAAGTCTCACACATTAGAAGATTTCCTGAATTTCTGTACTTAGAGTGACCTTTTAAGTTGCTGCTGTGATGTCATTAGTGTTACAATTTTACACAAGATTAGACATGTAATAAAGTGTTAAATAGTTCCACTGGCTCCGGCTTGCTGTTTGATAAAGCAGAGTGCATTCAGAGTATCCCATATGCATAGCTCAAGGCCACTGACACTAGAAAACTGCATCTACTTTGCTCTTTCCCTGCTTCATATGCCACTTGTCCTCACAGCTATCACTTCAAGGCCTCGGCACTGATAGGAAATGAGAAGCCACTGCACGGAGAGGCACTCATAGAACCGTTAGTCTTCAGCTGAAGCTTCTAGAAGCAGAGGGAGTCTCCATAAGAACTCAAATGAAACCAGAGCCTGAGAGTGTGTAGCAGGGCATCCCATGTTATCTTCACATCAGAATCACCTGGGAAGCTTTTTTAAAAATTCTGACGCCAGGGACCCACCCCGAGAGATTCTCACTGGTCTGGCTTGAGATCTAGGCACCAAGATTTTTTAAAATTCTGTCCAATGATTCTAATGTACAGTGCATATTCAGGGGTACCACATTTATGCTCCTCTTGCTCAGTTTGGGTATCAAGGTGAATGAGGAAGTACTTCAGATTTCATTATCTCAATATCTCAGAAAACTGTTTTTCGTCTGCCACTGACCCATAAGGGAAAAAAAAAATCAATAGTCTCAATGTACAAATACAAAGCAACTTAATTGGATATTTTAACAGAAAGATAAAATCCAATTCATCCACTTTTAAAATTAACAGAGGGGAAAAGAAGTAAACTAGTGTTTAGTATGTGCCTTGATTTACTTTAGGTACTTTTGCATCTATTAACTCATTAATCTTCCAAGCAACCCAGAAAGGCAAGTAGTATTAATCCCATATTTATAGTTGAGGAAACTATAAAACTATTCCTACCTACATAGTTGAGGCAAACGAGCACACCCCATTGGACTCTCCTGCTCACATTTTCATTAGATCATGCTGGCTTTCTACAGAAAACTTCCTGAGTGATAATTTAGCAAGCAGTAGAAACTTTCTGTCCAAGTCAATGAAAGGAACAGAGGGAGCAGGACAATCAAAGGAAGAAAAGAGAGGATGTGGGGAGTGGGAAGAAGGAACCATATCCCGAGCTAATAAGGAACAATCTGGAAGAAGACAGTGGCTGCACCCAGCAGTCTTGAGCCATAGCAAAGGAGGCCAGAATCAGTACCCGTGGTCTTGTTACCAAGCAAGGGCTTGCTGCCCAAACTGCACAGAAGCCAATACAATAGCACCAGCTTTTGAGAAAAGAAAGAGCTTTATTGTGAGGTTGATCAGCGAGAAAACACGAGGCAAGGCTCTCAAATCTGTCTCCCAGGTCCAGAGATGGAGTGAAATTTAAAGGGCTACAGGAATTTCAAACTTGGAAGCTGACTGGCTAGCCTCGAATCAGTCCATATAAACTACTGATGTTCCTGGAAGCCAGATTTTCCTTATTGAAAGACTTCTCACTTCATAAAGGGCTCCAATGGCAACGTCTCTATTCTTTGAGTTCCGCAGACTAAAGAGTCTTGGTCCAGGATCATCCAAGAGACATGGGTTTCTGCCTTGTACATGCACAGTGCTGTCTCTGTAAAATAACTCCAGGTTTGATTAATCAACAGCCTGTTTTAAGAAAGCAAAACTAGTTTAAATTGGTCAATGTTTTACGTGCTGTTTCAGTCACGCTTTCCACCAAAAGATATTTAGATGGTCAAGACAGCAAACACAACCAGTATGTCACTGTGTGTCCTGCATTGTGCAATAAAGGTGCAAAAGACACAGCCCTGCCCTGGAATGCCCATGGCCTAGCAGGGGGGGCAGATTTGCATACAAGCAGGATAAACTATGCCTTGCTTTGTGAGAGGTGAGTACCAAGAAATGGGAACAGAGCTCAGGAAGCTGTTTGTGTTGGTCAGAGAAGGCTTCACAGAAGAGATGGCACCTGAGATGGCCCTGAAAACAGAGAAACTCATTTACCCAGCAGGGAAGGGAGCAGAGGGAAACCATGAACTGAGTCAGGGAAGTAGAAACCTACGGAGGTGTGTGCTTCAGAAATGGAAAGGAGCCCTTTATAAGTTCTTGAGACAAAAAAATGTTACAATCTCCCTGACTCCTACTTTCATTCAAGGCTGAGATTATATCTTTTAGGGCATCTAGTTTTCAGACCATACTCATCTGCAATCATATAGTCATGGCTCAGCCAGGTTCACCCCAGTTCCTAGGTCATTAGTGATGGAATTAGATCCAGGTTTCCTCCCCCTCAGCCCTGTGCATTCACTAACACAGATCTCTTTTTCGTACTAGGATTCCAAATTACAAAGTTTGATAAAGTGCTTTTTTGTCCCTATATCACTTTCCTAATCACAATTCAAATGAGATGTTTCTTGTCTTATAAAATAAACAGAATTGAGGTAATTACTCAAGAAGTTCAAGAGGGTTGCATTTGAGCTAAGAGAACCACCCAACCAGGTACCATTAACATATTCAACGTGTTTCTTTGAAGCCTGAAACTTTTTTTCAATCTCCATAGAACCTTTATACTGTTGTCTTTAAAGCAGCTACTCCTTTCATTTTAATTAACAACGAACTTAACAGGTTTTAAATAACAGTTTGTGAAAGAAAACTGGGGTGGAGAAACACCAAATCCGCTCTTAGAATAAGCTGAGGAGTCATTAAGTCCTTTCAACAAACGTTGGACAGTTAATTAGAATAAATACATCTTTCATCTCTCCCTTTCCATATCATCTTCAAACAACAGAGCAAGGGTATGATGGTGGAATAATGAGTCTGGAAAGTAGCCTAAGTATATTAATATCACAGCAGCCTCTCTCACTTTGAATGATTTCAAAGCATTTATTGTATGGACAGTGTGTCTATTAAATGCTGGCTAATTAACCAGTAACAAGATGGGAGCTCAGTAATTTATTGCTTTACCTGAACTTAAAGTGTGTCACTTTTCTTTGCTCCAACTCAACCCTTGAAGAGTGACCATAGTGATCAGAAGATTCCAATCAGAGTCAATGTTGAAATAGCTTCCTGAAAGTTTAAGCCAATCCTTTATGAAGTAGTTCATTCAGGTTACATTAAAATCATTTTTATTTCCTGAAGACTGACTAGTTTTAATAACAAATTGAATCCCTACTCGATTTTATCTGTTTTAAAGATTTTCAAAAGGGAACCTAAATAACTTTAAATATTCCAGATCTAAGTCTTTTAAAGAGCTAGCAGATTCAACTTCTACATATTTCTGAAACTGTCTAGGGTATCCCTTCAGGTGTATCCCTTCATTCCTGCCATTCATCCCAGGAGACCAAGGGTAGAAGTATGACTTCCTGCATCTCTACTGGTTATCAAACCCCTACCACCTCCCATGGCCTCTTTTTCCTTCTTTCTCTGATGCTGACCCAAGGGTTATAGAAGGAGAGCCATTCTTGGACCTACTTCCAAAATATATTCTTCAATTTAATGAGTCACAAAATTTTGGAGCAAAATTTTGGAGAGGGATCTCAGAAGTTATCAATTTCAAACTTTCCATGTTACAGATTAAAAACAACTAAACCCTAGAAAAGATAAGTGACTTTCTCAAGGCTAAACAGAAAAAAAAGGGGAGGGGGCCAATAACCAACTACTGACTCTGAGCACCTGCTCTGAGCCCTAGCTGCTTAGTGTTTCCTACAGACCAGCAATATCAGGATCATCGAGAGCTTGTTAGAAATGCAGACCCTTGGGCCCCACCCCAAACTCCTTAAATCAGAATCTGCATGGTCACAAGATCCCTAGGTAACCATATGCACATTGAGAATCACTGGGCTAGACTATGTGTCTTTCTCCAGAAAGAATGAGAATTGGGGACATGCAGACATGGCTCCACATTTTCTTTTTTTTTTTTTTTCACCTTTTGTTAATGTGAGCAAATAGCTCAATCTCCTAGAAGCATCATTTGTAATCTGGAAATCGTAGCATCATCTACCTTGCAGGGTTTTCATAATATAAGCAGAACACAGATATAGGCATATACATGCCTATGTCTATATAGATATAGGCATTTCATGATATATACATAGATACATAGATAAAATATGCAAATTGCCTACCATGTTGTAGCTAATATAGTATATAATAGTTGATATTATTTCTAATCTCATGTTTACCAGTAATAATGTACTCAGCCAAAAAGAAAGCCACAGGTGACTATGTACCCATGAAGAATCACCTTCCTTCCTTTGTTCTATTTGTTACATATCATTTTAGCTTTTATACGTGATTAAGATTCCTATGATATTGCATATTTCTAACTTCAAGATGTAAGAACTAATCCCCAAGCCAAGTCATAACCAAAGGAACACAATATTCCTCTATTATCTTGTAGGAACTCTCGGTCCTACAAGCCTAACCTCTAGGAGCCAAAGAACATCTGCTGCTGCTGCACGGTGATATTCTCAGGGACTCAGCAGCCAAGGGATGAACCCACAGCTGTGGCAATAGAGCGCATTTAAAATATGATCTTTCATCACCAACATGTCACATCTGTCAGCATCAAGGAAAACAGTCTGAAGAGGAACAGAGAAATAGGAAATAGAATTTTAGTATCCAAACCCAAATCAGAATTTTGAAAAAATATAGAACACTAGGCTGTGCCAAAATTATATTTATAGAGGAGATGTGTTGGAGGAAATATGATAATAACATCAATTAGAAAACCATGTTTCCCTAAGGCAGTGGGTCTCAATCCTAACAGTGCATTAGAAACAACTGAAAGGCTTTTTAAAAAACTGAATGCACAATTCTGAGGGAGGGACCCAGGTTTCAGTGTTTTTTAAAAGATTCCCAGTTGATTTTAATATGCAACCAGGGTTGAGAACAACTTCCCCACAGCAAAAGAAACTTAGTCTTATTTAAATGATCAGTCCTCTGAGAGTTATTGTTTGCTGTTGACACAGAGTCCCCCAAACTTTAAGTAATGAATCTTTAACTTCAGTATGTACCTCTTCTAGGTCTTTTCGCCATTCCTCCAAGACTTCCACCATAAGGAAAGGAGCCTCTGGACCAACATCCTCTAAGATGTTCATATGGACCAGTGGTCGGACCTCTTCAACTTACAGACACGATGAGAAAAGGTAAATCACTGGAACTCTGGGGGCTTTTCAGAATCATTTGACCCAACTACCCAGAGAGGATGCCAGTGGGAAATCATTGGGCAATTGAGCTTTGTATTTTGCAAGTGTTAATGTGGATGTGTTCTACATTGAGGGAACAGGGTTTCAGACACTTTGGCCTTCATCCTCCTTGCACTCTCCATGCTCACTCCTACAACAGCAAAGGCTGTTCTCTGTTAGAAATGCCCTTTACACGTGCACATATACATACTCGTCACTTAGCTAGCTCCACCTCTGCCTTTAGATAGGCATTCAGTCAGACTTTTCACCATCCTCTTGACCAGCACAGACTGTGTGTTGTACTCTCCCTTGAATTTTCCCCATCTACCACTGTACCTAGCACATAGTAATTACTCAATAAATACTGAACTGGAGTGATGAAAACTGCAGTTCAAGGCACTAGACATATGGTAGAGAAGGAAAACAAAAACTAAGAGAGAATGAAAAAAAGAATAGACAAGTTCATGGAACTCTCAAACTTCTTGGAAGAAGAGCCTGAGTCAGGGAGAAATGGGGGAATAAGAAAAAAGATTAAAAGGCAAAGGCAGTGTTAATAAAAGACAAAATGACAATTATGCAGCTCAAAATAGCCTTTCAACTTGGGAGTAAATGCATTCATAAAATTATCTAGCCATTTTTAAATATTTGGTTTCTTTTTTTTTTTTTTTCTGAGTTTCTCTCTTTCTTATTGAGCTGGTACTATTGCTTGGGTTTGCTGAAGCTAAATTTTAAACAGAACTTCCTATACCAACATATTGCAACTTAAGCAAGGCTTACCTGCATGCAGAATCTGACAGAAACCAGAATTGATAAATGGTGTTGGGCATAAGAAGAAGGATCTGAGGGAGGTTTACTTGAGTATGAGTTTTGAGAGCTGGTATTCCTATTTTTCCTTTTAAAAATCTGTATTTACCTACAGGTAAAATTCTTTAAAAATTCTGAAAGCAATATTGTTTTTCACAATAATTATATACTACAGCAAAAATTCAGAAGCAACTTCAATATACACAATAGAAAATCTGTTAAATAAATCATGGACTATAATATATTACTTAACACTTAAAAATGTTTTGACATAATATTAACTGAAAAATCAAGTTGAAAAATTACATACAAACTATAATTTCAGCCACAAGAAAAAAAATACATAGGAAAAAGCCTGGCAGGAAAAGTATGTTTTTCACTCCTCCATTTTCTAAATACTTTGTAATATGTTATATTATCTTAATTATGGAAAAAATAATATAATGTTTAAATTACAGCTCAGAAGGCAACTAGTGTTTGAACAAAGTCTTGTTGCTCATCATGACACAAGCAGATCAACTGAAAATTTTCTCTTTGTTTATCTCTAGGTTTTCACATGCTTTTTCTCAATGCTTAATCAAGTTATTTTCATTTGCTTTCAAGCAACTAAGTTGAATCATCTTTCAGCAAGATCTTTACCATAAAACTGTGTCATTTTAAAATTTCATATTTTGTGGAATTTTGTGAAAAAAAGTTTACTACCAGTGATGGTGCAGAACGGCAGAGATTTTGTTGCCCTACAAGAATACTATAACTGTCAATGGCCAGTCCTCCTTAGATTCTGAAGGTTTCATCAGAGCAGGTGAAGCATGATGTATTTGTTTCACCTTCTATTTATTCTCACTGAGTAATTAAATGCATTCTGCTATATATACATATATATTTTACAAACAAAAGAATTAACAGTTAAGAAGCAATTACTGTGCGCTACATGTTTTCCTAAACTGCCCTCTTCTAATTTACAAGATAGAGATTAGTATGCCATTTTACAGATGGGGAAGCTGAGGCTTAGAGAGTTTAAATAACTTCCAAGGGTCCAACAACTAGCCAGTGATGGAATCAAGATTTAAACCCAAGGCTGTACTCTCTCCCCTGCACCCCATGGCTTACATAGGCCCTTGTCAAACATGAGATATTTGGAGCAGCAGTAAACAGCCAAGCCCACAAGGGGAAAACTGTGTTAAAGTGGAGCTGAAAATTGTATATCAAAGGAGATAATAAATATGTGAATTTGATATATTGGCAATATTTGTGGAGTTAAAAGAAGTAATTAGCTTCATATTCAGCACCAATAAGATTCCATAAAACTCTTAAATTACTACTTTTATGTTTTTATATTCAAAGCATGATTTCAGCAACTATGGGATTTTAAATAATTAAAATATTGACTACAAACAAATCAGTTTCAGCAAGCTTTATTTATGGGATGGGGATGCCAAGGCTTATGAAACTAATCTGCATGACTTTGGCCTACAGTGTCAAAGACACATGGAAAAACAGCCAACAAATAAAGCAACAGAATCTACCACTAAGTCAGTATGCTTAGTTTGTTGTTGGTTCATTTGTCCATACCTCTTTCTTGACCACAATTTCATCTTCACTGCCTAATTCTCAGTCTTGTAGAACAAGACTCAGGTTTTAAAATTGACTTCTCTGCTTAAGATACTCTTGGTGGCAATAATCATGGTGATAAGGAAGATGATGGTGGCTGATAATAAATCTAGATAATTAAGGTCCTCAAGTTAATTATTCAGAAATAAATTAACTAGATTTCTGGAAGCACTGCCCAGAATGGCTCGTAATTGTTCTACCCTAAGTTTCTTATTCTGCAAACCTGGCCTCTGTATGTCCAGCTTCTTCAGCTGTGTTCCCCCAGAAATCCCAGAGGCCAGGCAGTCAAAAATCCTCAGCTCCATTCCATACTGCCTATTGTGAGACCAGAGCCAAACTTGTCAGGATATTGGCTTCCCTGGGATTCCTTAAGAGATGGAACATCAGAAAACCAGCTTACAGACAGGTAGAGAAATAAGTGGAAGCAAAAGTCCACTGAAAATTCTGAAACCTAATTTTTATAGCTCAAGGGAAGTTGAAGTCAATTTTGTATTTTTTCCATGATTTTAATTCAAAGACAGTCCTTTTTCTATATATGCAAAACACTGGTTTCTATCCTTAGCCTCCATTCCACAACCCCAGCAAGATGAAGAAATACTTTTTCTTCTCTGAACAAACCTCCTTGTTAGGTGAGCCGATGTTAATTTTTAAATTGCAGGAGGCAAATAAAACAACAGCAGCAATAACTAATTTAAAAATTAAAGAAGAGAGAGGTTATTGGCCAAAGATATTATGGCTGAGTGTTTATCAAATATTCTTTGGATTGCTTTTATTAAATACTGAATTGATACAAAGGAAAATTTATCACATGTTAACATACAGAGAATGATGGCATAATAAACATATGAGTACCCTTCATTAAGTTTAAAGAATAAACCAATCAGAATTTCTGAAGCCCTTGAGATGCTTCCCTAATAGCATCCTCCTCCCCATCCCAGCCCCCGTCCAGAGATAACTACCCTCCCGAATTTTGTTTATTATTCCCTTGCTTTTCTTCATGAGTTTGTCACATTTTTATGCTTAAACAATATATTATTTACTTCTGAATGTTTGGAGATTTTATATAAATGGAATCATACCATATGAATTGCTCTGCAACTTACTTTTTCTGCCAAACATTATGGTCCCATGATTTATCAGTGCTGATATAAGTAGCTGTAACTCATTTTCACTGCTGTGTAGTGCACCATTATATAACTATACCACCAGTTATTCTACCAGTCTATTGCTAATAGACATTGGTGTTATTTCCAGTTCTTTTTGTACTAACAATGCTGCTATAATACTTCCCGTGGATGTCTCTTTGTACACATGTACAAACATTCCTCAGGATACATACCTAACTTGGGAATGGTTGGTTCAAAAGTACACACAGCTTCCACTTCCCCAGGCGATGCCATCACTTTCCAAAGCAGCTGCAGATGTGACTTCATTGCTCTGGCTTTTTTGAGTTTTAAATTTCAACAATCCAGAGGGTTTGTGCTTTCAATTTCCATTTTTCAAATTAGTAGTTAAGACTGAACCTAGTCCTTTTCTGTGACATGCCTGTTCAAATAGGTGGCCCATTTTTCTACTGGAGTTTTGTTCTTTTTCTTATTGACTTGTACGAATTCTTTACAAAAGTCTGGGCTTTTTTTACTTAAAATTTTTTAATGGAGGATAGAATAGTAACCATTGAGAATGGTTGAAAACAAAATGAGAGAACTGGAAGATAAAGTGAAAGAAATAGCTTAAAACCCAGAGGAAAAGTATAAAGAGATGGTAATTGTGAAAGGAAGGATTGGAAAGTTACATGTGAATGTTTAGAGCCCAGGAGAGGGAAAGAGATGGAGGAAAGATATAACAGAGATTTCCTTTTCTGACAGTACAGTAGACTAAATACTCAGACCAGCCCTCCTGCAGCAACAATTTAAAATGCTGTATAAACTATTCAAAACGTGTATAAAAGTTTCTATTAACCCTTTGTTTATCGTGTGCAAATAGCTTCTCCTAGTTTACCTGTGTTTTCACTTTCTTTATGATGTCTTTTCATGAACATATGTTTTTAATTTTAACGTGTTCTCAGCAATTATTTGTAACATTTTGAAATACCCTCCTACTCCTTTACAGTTTTCTTAATATTTTGTAGGTTTGCCTTTCATAATTAAGTCCTTAATCATCTGAAGTTGACTTCTGTGTGTGGTGTGAAGTAGGTACCCAGTTTTTTCTGTATGGATAACCAATTGCCCAGCACCTTTTGTTGGATGGTTTATCCTTTTCCCAATGATCTAAAAGTATACATCTACCATATTTAGGTTTCCACATATGCATGGATATGGATCTCTAGCCTGTCCCACTGATCAATTTTGTCTACCTCAGAAAAACACCACACTTGAGCTTACAAACTTTAGCATTAGAATACATCTTGATATCTGGTAGAAAAGTTGCTCACCTTGTTCTTTTGTAGTAAGGAGTGTATTTGCTATCCTGAGATGTTTGCACTCCCATATAAACTTTAGAATCAGCTTATCCAATCGGCTACCATACTTACCAGAAAAACCCTGGTGATTTTTATTGGAATTTTATGAAAGCTATTAATTAATTTGCAGTAAATAGGCATCTTTGTCACCAAGTCTTTCTCTGAATGAATATGATTCTCTGAATGATTTGTATAATATAGGTAGAACTCACCTATAAATGATTAAGTGGTATTTCCATTATAAGGATATTTTAAATCTGTGATTCAATTTTTTAATGATTTAGAACTATTTAGATTTTCTAGTTATTTCTGAAGCAGCTTCAATAAGCAATATATTTGTAAGAATTTGCTATATATTTAATTTAAATTATATATCAAAGCTTTCAAATGTCTTGCTATAAGATTGTTTTTAATATCTTCTATTATCTTCTAATCCATTCTGTATCTGTACTTATGGTTTTCAAATTCCTGATATTTATTTGAGCCTTCTCTAATTTTTCTTATTCTCATCAGAGGTTTGTCTGTTCCATTAGTCTTTTCAAAAAATTAACTTTTGATTTCAATAATTCTTTAATATAGTACTTCTTTTATTTCATTTATTTCTGCTCATGTTTATTATTTCCTCCCTTATACTTTATTTTAATATGTTCTATTAATCTATTTATAACTTCCTAAGTTGGGTGCCTAGCACATTAATTTTCAGACTTTATTGTTATCTAATATAAACATTTAAGACTATGTCATTCTATCTATGTATTGCTTTAGCTACATTCCACTAATTGGTCTATAGTGTTTTTAATTATTCACTTCTAAATGTATCCTAATTTCTATCATGTTTTATTCTCTGACCCATGAGTTCTTTGGAACTATATTGTCATTTCCATGTATAGAGTCATCCTAGTTATTTTTTTGTTAATTATTTCTACTATTGTTGCACTAGAATCAAATAATGAGATGAGTATAAAGGCAGTACTTCTCAAAGGCTCTTTAGGTCATAAGAACAACGTAACTTATCTGAATGGTAAGTTTACATAATTTCCTGTTTCCTTCCCTATTTTTCACTAAAAACTTTTATCAAATTTAATGTGCTAATAATCAAGTAAAAAGAAATGAGACTTAGAAATTAAGATATCATTGGGAAATTGATCTGATAAGTTAAATGCAGGAATAAAAAGAAATAAATCCAACTTTTGTTTCCATAATTTTGCTCTCATCCTTATTCTCTTCTCCATAAAATATTATAAGACATCCTGTGAATTAATAAATTGACAATAATAACATTAGGTTCACAGACCAAACCCCTCTTGTTAATGACTATATTATGTGTGACTGTCATTTGTTCCCAAAAGCACATTTCTCCCAAAGAAATGTATGCCTTAAAAGATCAAAAACAGAATAATAATTAAACTGATCAAATTGCACCATATAAATATATACTCACTAGCTCAAAGAAAAACCATGAAATCTGGAACTAACAGAGGATGAGGAAACCCATACAAAGAAGCACATCTCAAAAAACATAGAAAACTGATGGCCAGAAGGCAGAAAATGTCTGTTTTAATCAACATCACTCCCAGCTCTGCCACATGAGGTTACAGGTTGTGTTCCTGGGGCAGGGATACATAGCAACTCTGCCTGTTTAAGCTCAGCTGGCATTCAGCAATCCATTGACCCAAAGATTCACCTCATAGGATCTAACAGAAGGCACTTTTCCTTGAAGTCTGGAAACTACAGCTCTCAGTGCTTGAAAACCTTGAAATTTTTCTAGAAAGAATAGTAACTGTGTTAGTGGTAGCATCCAGTGGCCACTGATAGTAAGAGAGAAGCCAAGAGTCTGTTCTAGCCATGGTTCTCTGATTTATTTGGTTTTGCTTGGCCATTGAGCCTCCTTGTGCTGGCTGTCTCACAACTAAACATACTGAAGCCATTTTTAGCCCAAAAAGGAGCATACTCCTAATAAATGCAAGGGACTGAGCCTACAAAGATGAATGTGGTCTGGCTCCAATTCTTGAGCAGCTCAATATTCACTAGGCCAGAGAGGCATAAATACAAATATCCCGTCTGTTAAGTATTATGGTCAGATTTCTGAAAGGCTTTCCCCAAGATGTGTCAGATATACATAATTCTTTATTCGTACCTTCCCTCCTTTTTCCTACACCTGCCAGTGCCCTTCACCTCTCTACAGCTTCAGGACCCACTGCAGACCTGTCTTCCTGCCCTCTCTGAGTTCAAATACCTTTGCTGACTTTTGTTTCTCCGACTACCTAAAGAGTCTCATTAAAACCCAGTGTTCATGGTTACTTCTGTACACAAATGATGGCCAGATTTAAATTTTCATCTCCTCTACCACTGCTTTTTTTTCAACCCCTCTTTATCTAATACCTGAAATGCTGAGAGGGTTTCAGAAACAGTCTCTTAGCCTCCGGATGTTAAACCACTCCACACAATCAATTGCACTAAAGTGAGTGAGCTTTTCAAAGTACAAATCTAATCACAGCACTTTCTTGCTTCAATTCTTTTAGTGGCTCCTCTAATTTCAGAAGACACAAAATCCTTTATCTCTGGCCACTACCTATCTAACCAGCCTACCTACCATCCCCCACCACTGGATCCTAGATTCCAACCACACTCAGCTACCCTATTCTCTCACATTCTGCCTGGATACTATTCCCCTCACAATTGTTTGCTCATTGGAAATTCAATCCAGTCTATTATAGGATCCTTAACCATCACCACTTAAACCAAATTATGGCCATCTTGGTTTAATTAAGCATGAATTAAAACTACATTCATGCTCATAAATCACAGTCCTGAGTCAATTTATCTATCACCCATCTACTGAATGCACATTTCAAGGAATAACCAATACAGCGATAGACAATTTGCCTAAAGCCAATTTGCCAAATACTGATCCATTTGTCAGTTGATCTTTATGGTGAATTTATCAAATTTAGTTATGTACCAAAAACTTTGTTTAATCATTGTAACCTTACATAGTTTTGTGAATTAGCTGGGACCAAAAAGGCTGCAGCGGGGCCAAATTTAGGGCCTTCAGACCCTTTTCCTCTGTCTTTTGGTCTCTGCAGCCATTATCCCTCCATCTCTCTGCTCCTCTGCCTCTCCCTCCTTGTGTCCCAGATGCCCCACCCCATGCCCTACTGCTCTCTCTGCTCCTTGGTTCCTCTCTGCTCCTGGTTTCCTCTCTGCCCCTGGGTTCCCCCTCTCTAGGATCAGCACACCAGACTGCATCATGCTGATTCTGATCTTCAACTTTCCCCTGGCAGAGGGTCTCACCATTCTTAATCAGATCCCTTCTGTTCCAATAACAGGACAAGAGCAGAGACATATTAAACATTTTGTTATAAGGACAAAATAAAGCTGTTCAAACAGAACTTCACAGAAACTTCAAAAAGCTGTTAAAAATTCCCATCCAAAATCGATTACCACAACCTTATGAATGGTTAAGAGAAACAAATCTTGGTTAATTGATAAAGCTGCCAAATCTATCAAAGTAGTCACAATGTGAAATTTGCCACAAGAATCTCAGTGATGCTAAAATGTTAGCAAAACAGCAAATGACTCTAAAATAGACTTGGAAAAAAATCACCATAAACTGAAAGGCTCCCACATGAAATGCTAAATTTTTGTTATATCTATTAGAAGAATGTATTCATAAACATATTCAAGAAAGATATATCTATGAATGTATTCATAAGAAGGATATACTTTATAATTATATTTTTAAAATATCATCTTAAACTATTCAAAGGAAAATGTATCCAAATTAATTTACTATACTTACAACAATGCTCCCTAAAATAAGTCTTTGTTAAATCTGTGATAAAGTGGGCATATTACTCCTTTAGCCAAGTGATCCTTCAATAGATTGGCAAATTGGCTAATCTTGGTGCATTAGTTCAGTAACTGATTCTTTGGCAGATCAGCCCCCAGCACATTGACTTGCTTCCTTTTTGTGCTCCTCTCCAAAAGTCTCATTACAGTGCGTTGTAATGATAGGTATCTCACCCAGCTCCCTCAGGACAGCTCTAATTCATACTTGGTATTCCCCAGAATTTGGCACAGTATGTTTCATCTTATGAAGACTTAAAGATGTTGACAAATGAATAAACGAATTAATAAATGACTTTTACCCTGCCTTAACATGAATACATTTCTTCCTGTCAGCTAAATATCAAGAGAATCTGAATTTAAATGGATGAAGGCCAAGGGGGAAATTTTTTCTTTCACATTTTACTCTTTATACCCATGTTTGTATATGCATAACCTCATACATAATTTGCTTATGAGCCACAGGACTAATGTCAAACTTTAAGAAACTATCCAAATATGGAGCTTGAAATAAAACTGCAGTGTGTTGATTTTTGCCTGGGGTAAAAATCAAGTTTTATTGGATAATTAGTTTTTTATGCAAAATATTTTGTTATACTTGGTTTTGCCTTGTAGTTTTATTAGTAACTCACATTCTCCAAAGGAATTTGGGCAGAATGCTCCCTGCATATGTAGAAAAGATTGTCAACAAGTATAAATGTTGATTTGTATCCACCGTATTGATTCATGGTTCACCAACAGAGCTTAAACATACAGCCTTGCCAGGACATGCCAAGGCTAGATCTGCTTCAGACTTATAAATCCAAATTCCTGCTCTATACCTACTGTTGAAAATCTCCTGTATTCAAAACTGAATTTGTAGTCATGCCCCAGACTCATAATTCCTCCTGAGAGCTCTACTTCAGTGAAATATACTAGCCTTCATTCCCTTATTTCTAATCCCCCAACACCCCTTTTTAAATAGATTCACAGAGAATAGACACAAAGAGCCAAAGGAAGATGAACAATCCATTCTGTTAGTAGTGGTACAGTAACCTTCAAAGTACACGGCTTCCTAGTATGAAGGGTGATGTTTAGGCCTGAGGCCCAAAATACAGCATGGTGATCCTTCCCCCTATCTTTGAAGGGAACTGAGCATGGGAGGGACACCTCGCTAACCCACTTAGTCTTAAACTGTGGACACTCCCATCCCTAACTGGGGCTTATTACCTGGAGATGGGAAAGCCAAAGCACACCAGGCCTGAACAAAAGCAAGTCCAAAAGGATGGGGAAAACAATGTGCCTCCCATGAACAGTGTACCTTCAAACTCACCCAAAATGTAGACAGGGCCTCTGACTGTCAGACTTTGGTCTATTTCACCAGTCAGATTAGTCAGTCCTCACCTGAGCTCAGGACACTATGTTTTGGGGGAATGAAACTATAAATACACAATCCGCCTCTCCATTCTTAGCCAGGGCAGCAAAAATCCCCTCTTAGGAACCTGAAGGGCAGGGAAATAAGGATCCCTGTTTTAAAACCCTCTACCATTTCCCTAGTTGTCCAAGTCAAATTCTTGGGCATAAATCTAAACTACATCTTTTTTTTTTTTAATATTTTTTATTGAGTTATAGTCATTTTACAATGTTGTGTTAAATTCCAGTGTAGAGCAGTTTTTCAGTTATACATGAACATACATATATTCACTGTCACATTTTTTTTTTTGCTGTGAGCTACCAAATGATCTTGTATATAATTCCCTGTGTTATACAGTATAATCTTGTTTATCCATTCTGCATATACCTGTCAGTATCTACAAATTTTGAAATCCCAGTCTGTCCCTTCCCACCCCTCGCCCCCTTGGCAACCACAAGTTTGTATTCTATGTCTATGAGTGTCTGTTTCTGTTTTGTATTTATGTTCTTTTTTTTTTTTTTTTTTTTTAGATTCCACATATAAGTGATCTCACATGGTATTTTTCTTTCTCTTTCTGGCTTACTTCACTTAGAATGACATTCTCCAGGTCCATCCATGTTTCTGTAAATGGCATTATGTCATCATTTTTATGGCTGAATAGTATTCCATTGTATAAATATACCACTTCTTCTTTATCCAGTCATCTGTTGATGGACATTTAGGCAGTTTCTGTGTCTTGGCTATTGTAAATAGTGCTGCTATGAATACTGGGGTGCAGGTGTCTTTTTGAAGTAGGGTTCCTTCTGGATATATGCCCAGGAGCAGGATTCCTGGGTCATATGGTAAGTCTATTCCTAGTTTTTTGAGGAATCTCCATACTGTTTTCCACAGTGGCTGCACCAAACTGCATTCCCACCAGCAGTGTAGGACGGTTCCCTTTTCTCCACAGCCTCTTCAGCATTTGTCATTTGTGGACTTTTGAATGATGGCCATTCTGGCTGGTGTGAGGTGATACCTCATTGTAGTTTTGATTTGCATTTCTCTGATAATTAGTGATATTGAGCATTCTTTCATGTGCCTATTGATCATTTGTATTTCTTCCTTGGAGAATTGCTTGTTTAGGTCTTCTGCCCATTTTTGGAATTCAGCAAGGTAGCAGGTTAAAGATTAATGATCAAAAATCAGTTGCATTTCTTTACACTAATGATGAATCAACAGAAAAAGAAAGTAAAGAAACAATCCCCTTTAAAATAACACCCAAAGTAATAAAATATCTAGGAATAAATCTAACCAAGGAGGTGAAAGACTTATACACAAAAAACTATAAACCATTGATGAAGGAAATTCAAGAAGACTTAAAAAAATGGAAAGATATCCCATGCTCCTGGATTGGAAGAATCAATATTGTTAAAATGGTCACACTGCCCAAGGCAATCTACAGATTTAATGCAATCCCTATCAAATTACCCAGGACATATTTCACAGAACTAGAACAAATCATAATAAACTTTATATGGAACCACAAAAGACCTAGGACCTAAAATTGCCAAGCATTACTGAAGAAAAAGAAAGAGGCTGGAGGAATAACTCTTCCAGACTTCAGACAATACTATAGGGCTACACTAATCAAGACAGCATGGTATTGGTACAAAAACAGACATACGGACCAATGGAACAGAACAGAGAGCCCAGAAGTGAACCCACAAACTTTTAGTCAACCAATCTTCAACAAAGGAGGCAAGAATATACAATGGAATAAAGACAGTCTCTTCAGCAAATGGTGTTGGGAAAACTGGACAGCAACAATGTAAATTAATGAAGCTAGAACACTCTCTTACACCATAAACAAAAATAAACTCAAAATGGATCAAAGACTTAAATATAAAGACAAGATACAATAAACCTCCTAGAAGAAAACACAGGCAAAACATTATCTCGTATATATTTCAAAAATGTTCTCCTAGGGCAGTCTACCCAAGCAATAGAAATAAAAACAAGAATAAACAAATGGAACCTAATTAAACTTACAAGCTTCTGCACAGCAAAGGAAACCGTAAGTAAAACAAAACGGCAATCTACAGAATGGGAGAAAATTTTTGCAAACGATGAAACCAACAAAGGCTTGATATCCAGAATATATAAGCAGCTCATACAACATAATAAGAAAGAAACAAACAACCCAATCCAAAAATGGGCAGAAGACCTAAACTACATCCTTTTTCTCACATCCTCACCATCTACTATATTCTCTCAATCAGCAAATCCAGAAGTTGTATCCACTAGATATTTCTACATACATCTTTTTCTTTCCATCTATTCTACCTCAGTCTGATCCAGCCCTCATCATCCTTTGCCAACACTACACTAATAATCCCATAATTCTTCCTAATTTAAATCTGGTTCCATCTGTAATCTGATCTCCACCCTGCAGGCAGAGTGATCAATCTGAAACTCAGTTCTGACCATGTCACTCTCTGCCAGCTTCCCATTAACTATAGGATAAAGATCTTTAAATTACTTACAAAACCCTTTATGACCTACTACCTTCCCAAACTCATCTGCCCCACTTCCTCTGTCCCACACTCATCCCAGGAATAGTGAAATTTGTGTAGTTTCTGTTAGTCACCACACAGTTGCAAATCTCCACCCTTTTGTTTATGTGATTCCTTCTGTCCGAAATACCCTTGATTCCCTGTCTCGTTTGTTTAGATCTGATTCATCCTGAAGATTCTGTTTAAGGCATTTCTCCTCCAGGAAGCCTTTTGTAACCTTTTTGCTCCCTGTCCTGCTCCCTCAAGCTGGGAAAACTACTCCTTTACTTTACTGATTCTATAAATGGCTCCTTCATTGAATTTACTACCCTATGTTGATACATTTTTATGTCAGTCTTCCTTTTGGCTAGGGACCATAGCCTCAGTAAGTAGAGGTTACCAGCACTCAAGGTAAGTTTGTGGACTTTTACTGAACTTTTTGTTCCTCCAAATCATTCATTCATTCTTTATCTATTAATCCAATTATCATCTATTGATGAATTACATGAGTATGTCCCACCTCACTCACTCACTTTCATTTTGCTGAGTAATATCCTGATTTCCCAGATGTGTTTTAGCCTGTGTGGAAACCAATCATGTTTCCTCTTCTCTACACATTCCAGAGCACATGAAGAACATTTGTTAACCATTTCCAAATTGTGATTTGTTTTTAAATTACTCACTTGAATCATTTTTATATGCTGCTTGTTCTAGTGACATAACTGACTGATTACACTGTGTCTCTTTTATGGGTATAGACTGACATAAGTAATGTGGTGTGACAGCCTACTACTCTGGAATTGAGACTATTGCTCCCTCCTTGCTGGCTTCCACCTGCAGGAAATGCAAATCTCAATGTTAGCCACCGGAATTAAATACATTTTGATAAATAATAACAGCAAAGTAGCATCAGATTACTATTTTACAGCAAGTCTTTGAAACCACTCAGACTCAGCCTGTCTCTTCTTGCTTCAAAAACCTGGCTTTAGCTGTGAATGGGCACTGATTTATTTTTTTTCATTCAGGTTCATAAAGGATCAAGTTTAAGAGCTTTGATATATCCTACATTTCCAAAGAAAATCTCAGAAAAGAATAGGAACTTAGACATGGGTGGTGGCCAGCCCACAGAAGTCAAAAGCAGGGCAGGCCAGCTGGTCCAGGGGCATTGGGCTTGGGAGCTGGAGAGTAATGAAAAAGATGGACTCTTAGAGATTCTGGCCATGAGAGGGAGTGGCCAAGAGTGAGTGAGGGTGGGAGGCAGCCAGGAAAGACATGGCCATGAAAAGATGAGGAACAAAGCCTCTATTTAGCTATGATTCTTACACTACAGAGGCCCCTCAAGTAAGATTTGTATTAACTATTTCATGAAGAGAACTAAATCATCATCATCATCATCATCATCATCTAATTGGTTAACTTTACACTCTAATAACTGGATTAATAAATACTCTACCTTAAAACCTTATAGAAATATATTAAGTCCATACACATTCTCACACCTCCAGAGGGAATCAAAATATCTAACAACCAGCCCATAATGAACCAGTCCTCCAGAATGTATATCCACCAAAAACCCCGTAAGGGCATCCTGGAGCATGAAACTGAATAGAAGCCCTGAATATACAGACAATTGTACAAGTAACAGGCATCACTTTCCTCCCCTGCAAAGTTCTACACTAGATTCTACTCTGGTTTCTTTTTCAAGCAACAAGAATGACTAGCGATGAAAATTTCAAAGGAAAAATCTGAAGTTTGCCTTTTGTTTAGTTGGCTTTCTGTCTGAAGCTTAAAATAAAAATGGCCTAAGAGTTTCTTTCTCCATTTTCAGCATTCTATTTATCCTCCTCTCCGTTCCCAGGCCCTAAAAGCCAACAGCTCCCCACTCCCACACCCTTGCAATCCAAAGCTCCCTTCTCAAAATAGAAACTGAAGGAGATCCCCACAGCTCCTTGGTTGTTGCCTGCCTTGCCAGGATCCCTGAGCATTGCCTTCCTTCCCATGCTTCTCATGTACCTCTCTAACCAGCCAGCACTCCTGCAATTCCTCACTTCTTTTCTACCTTCTCCTCCAGATCTTGTTTCAAATCCAACCCTCCACTCATAAGATTTCCATATTATTCACTTCCTTGCCATTCTGTCCTTTAGAAATTCTTTGAAGAATAGTAGCGATTTTTGGATGTTCTAATGTCCATGTCAGGAAGCTGTAGCTCCCCACACCATTTTTTAATGGGAACATTTATTAAATACATCATGTCAGTCATTCTCCTGGATAATCTACTTATGTCATCTCATTTAACCACAACAATGTAGTTACACATATTATTTCCATTTCACAAGGGAATGAGAAAGACTGAGGAATTTGTAGAGATCATACAGCTAGTACGCCATTAAATCAGGTTTTGACCTAGGAGACAGTTTAATGCCAATCTGTTTTTTCTTACCGTAGATTGCTGCTCAAAAAAACAAAAACAAAAACAAAAAAAACAACTAATAAAATTTCCAGATTTATGGAGTGTGGTCTTGATTTGACAGACATTTTTCTAAACTCACTGAAGTGTTAACCATACAAGAAAAGAAGGCTGGGTCACCACTGGACATCTCATTTCTCATAAATCTCAAGCCGACAGAGCCCTAAGCAACTGTAAGCTTGAGGAAAATGTTAACCAGGCTAACTTCTATTACTACTGAGGGGAAATAAGGTATTAAGCTGACAGATTCCTGAAATATGTTGCCATTTATTTGAATTAATGCTGTGTGTGTGTGTGTGTGTGTGTGTGTGTGTGTGTGTGTGTGTGTGTGTGTTGGGAGATAATGGTCACATGCTGGGATCCAATTGCACTCAGGTGGGTTTGGAGGGCCCCTCTCAGCCTCTCTGTACTAGGAAGGCCTGGGCAGATATTTACTCTCTAGGGGTATGATAATTAACTGTGGACATCACATAAGACTGTATTATTTTCAATCTCAGAAATATTTACCAAAAAATCAGGGACCACGACCTCCTGGACAAAAGGAAAACTGTCACAGCACTGAAAGCAGGAGAGGACCGGGCCATTCTCCTAGGACTGGCCATGATGGTGTGCTCCATCATGATGTACTTCCTGCTGGGAATCACACTCCTGCGCTCATACATGCAGAGGTAATGCCACTGGGTGGTTGGGACACTGTCTTTTGTCTCCCTTTTCCCTCCTCCCCAACAACTTACCTATCCTGAAGTCCTCTTCTTCTTCTTTTTTTTTTTAATAGACTTTATTCTTTTAGAACAGTTTCAGGTTCACAACAGAATTGGGCAGAAAATATAAAGTTCACACATAGCCCTCCCCATCCACACATTTTTCTCCCCTACCCTGAATATCCCTCATCAGTGTGGCATATTTGGTACAATCGATGAACCAACATGGATACGTTATTATCAACCAAAGTCCATAGTTTACATTAGGGTTCACTCTTGATGTTGAACATTCTATGGGCTTTGAGAACTGCATAATGACATGTAGGCACCACTATAGTATCATACAGAATAATTTCATTGCCCTAAAAGTCCCTTGTGCTCCATCTATTCATTCCTCCCTCCCTCCCTCTCCCCAAACCCCTGGAAACCATGACCTTTTTACTGTTTCTGTAGCTGTGCCTTTTCCAGAATGTCATTTGGTTGGAGTCGTACAGTTTGTAGCCTTTTCAGACTGGCTTCTTTCATTTAGTAATCCGTCTTTTAAGTTTCTTCAATGTCTTTCATGGCTTGATAGATCTTTTTTTTACTGCACATATGTTTTTAAATTTACATATATGTACTGTTCATTGTTTCTAAGAATGTTTAGAGCTTTAGCTTCTTAAACTTACATAGTTATCAAAGGAATAAAGCCAACCACACAATAAGGATTAACTCAAAAAGATACATACACCCTGCTATTAACAGCAACATTATTTATAATTGCCAAGATATGGAAACATCTTAAGTGCACATCAATAGTTGAATAGATAATGAAGATGCAGTATATTTATACACACACACACACACACTCATACACACATATAATGGAGTACAACTCACCTATAAAAAAGATGACTTTGCCATTTGCTGCCCTTCATTCACTTTTTTTTTCCACTTCAAAAACCAGAATTTTATAACTGGCATCAAAAACATCAAAATACAACAAAATATCTAGAAATAAACTTAACCAAGGAGGTTACCTATACTCTGAAAACTGAAATGACACAAAGAAATGGAAAGATTTCTTGTGCTCTTGGATTGGGAGAATCAACACTATCAAAATGGCCACGCTACCCAAAGCAATCCACAGATCCAATGCAACCCCTGTCAAAATACTCACGACATTCCTCACAGAACTAGAACAAACAATTCCAAAATTTATAAGCAACCACAGAAGGCCTCAGACAGCCAAAGCAATCTTTTGTAGGTCTCTTTTTTTCTCTTTCTTCTTTGTGTTCTCTTTTCTTATGGTTTGATGACTAGAGAAAGTCCTTTAACATTTGTTGTAAGGCTGGTTTGGTGGTGCTGAAATCTTTCAGCTTTTGTTTATCTGTGAAGCTTTTGATTTCTCCATCAAGTATGAATGAGAGCCTTGCTGGATAGAGTATTCTTGGTTAAGTTTCCCCCTTGAATCACTTTAAATATATCGCGCCACTCCCTTCTGGCCTGTAGAGTTTCTGTTGAAAAATCAGATGATAACCTTATGGGAGTTCCCTTGTATGTTATTCGTTGCTTTTCTCTTGCTAATTGTAATATTTTCTTCTTGTCCTTAATTGTTGTAAATTTGATGAGTATGTGCCTTGGTGTGTTCCTCTTTGGGTTGATTCTGTGTGGTACTCTCTGCACTTCCAGGACCTGGGTGACTGTTTCCTTTCCCAAGTTGGGGAATTTTTCTGTTATTATCTCTCCAAAATTTTTCTCAGGTCCTTTCTCTTTCTCTTCTCTTTCTGGGACCCCTTACATTGCGAATATTAGAGTGCTTCATGTTGTCCGAGAGTTCTCTTAAACTATCCTCATTCCTGTTTATTCTTTTTTCTTTTTTCTGTTCTGAAGTAGTGATTTCCACTAATCTGTCTTCTAGCTCACCGATCCGTTCTTCTGCCTCATTTAGTCTATTCTTGGTTCCTTCTTGTGTATTGTTCATTTCAGTGATTTTATTCTTCAACTCTGTTTGGGTATTCTTGATATTTTCCAGCTCTTTGCTAAAAACTTCACTTTGTGCATCTATACTCCTCTTGACTTCTCTGAACATCTTCACTATCATTACCTTAAACTCTTTCTCAGATAAATTAGCTATCACCTCATCACTTATTTCTTCTTCTGGGATTTTATCTTTTGCCTTGGCCTGGGAGGTATTCCTTTGCCACCTCATCTTTTTATGTGTTTGTGGATTCCTTCCACAGGCTTTGGGATTATTGTTTTCTTATTCCTAGTATCTGCCTCTGGTGGATGAGGCTGGACTAGAGGCTTATGCAGGTTTCCTGACAGGAGGAGCAGGTGCCTGCCCACTGCTGGGTGAAGCTTTGTCCTGGACCTCTGGTGGGCAGGGCTGTGTCTAGAGGCCTTTGTGGCTTAGGAAGTCTGATGATGGGTGTGGCTGTGTTCCCACCCTGTCTGTTGTTTGGCCTGAGGCTTCCCTACAGGCTGTTGGGTGGAGCTAGGTCTTGGTGCTAATGATCCAATCAAGATATCAGCCTCCAGGAAAGTCATGTAGATTAACACTCCTGGAATGTCTGCCACCAGCTTTATGCCCCCTGAGTGACCCACAGCCATCCCCTACATCCCCAGGAGACCCTCCAAATCCAGTAGGCAGGTCTGGCCCAGGTTCCTATGAAATCATTGCCTCTGCCCTTGGACCTGGTGCATGTGAGTTTCCATGTACGCCTCTCAGTTTCCCCCAGTCCCACGAGGCTCCCAGAGCCAAGCCCCACTGGCCTTCAAAACCAGGTGTCCTGGGGTCTCCTTCTCTTCCCAGTGCTGAGACCCGAGCTGGGCAGCCTGACATGGGGCTTAGAGCTCTCACTCCTGCGGGAGGGCCTCTGCGACTTAACAAATCTTCAGCTTGTGGGTTGCCCACCCGGGGGGTAGGGGGCCCAATTATATCACAAGCACGCTCCTCCTACCATCCTGCTGTGGTTCGCTCTTTATATTTTTGCTAGGTTCCAATCTTTTCTCGATGGTTGTTTGGCATTCAGTTGTGGTTACACTGTAGTCACAAGGAGAGGCAAGCTCGTGGTCCTACCACTCTGCCATCTTGACCAGCCTGAAGTCCTCTTCTTTACCTACTTTCTTGAAAAGAACTTTGAACAGTGCCTAGCACATAACATTTATCAATAATGTTATTTAATAACAATGATTTTTAAAAAACAGCTGTAGGTATAAACTACCTACTACGTGCCAGGGACTTGGCATTATGTTATTTGTTTAATTCTCATAACTATTCTATAAGGCAAGTAGGCATATACTCATGAAAATGGCAAAACTGAGGCTTAAAATAGATGTAATTTGCCCAAAGTCACACAGCTTTAGTATTGGCAGAGCCAAGATTCAGACTTACAACCTGCTAATTCCAGAATCTCTATTCTTGCCTCTTCACATCTCTGTCCATTCTCCACCCTCACTGCTTTTCCATCCCACCTCACTCTTCCATCACCCCACACATTAATGGTTCTCAACCGCACATTTTAACTTCCTGAGAGACTAAAAATACTGATACCCAGGTCCCATCACCATCATTCCAGAGGGTCAGATTTAATTGGTCTGGGGTGGGACCCAGTCACCAGTATCTTTTTAAGTTCCCCCAGGTGATTCTAATATGCTATCAAGGCTGAGAAACACTGCTATGCACCAACTTCTAAAAAAGAAAAAACAGATTTTAAACATTTCTTATTTGCACTAGGTTTACCAAAAATATAAAGAAGTAATTAAATACTGAGATGGCAAGTGTGTTCCCTCCTGCGTAAGCCACATGATAAATCTCCACAACCTCTCTAGCTAACTGTTGTCCATAAATTGGACACTGTGAGCACAGGAAAACCCAGCATTGCTATAACTAACGGGGTAAGTCTCACAGTGCTTCAGCTTAAAGTAACGAGGCTCTTTCAAATGAAAAATTGAGGTTTAAATCCAAAAGACAATCAAACCATTTTGTGGCACTCATTTCCCCACCTAAGTTAATACTTTCATTTTAGAAGCAACATCCAGCTGAAACACAGTAATTTACTAAAATTAAGGCAGCATCTTTCCCATTTGTGGCTGCTCTGCTCTGTTTCTCTGATGCCTTCAGCTGTGCTCCTTCTCAATGAAGGCGCTGATGCCTCAGGCCCCAAGAGTTCACTGATTTCAAAACTGCTTTCAGATACTCACATCTGCTGAGAACCATCTAAGATTTTTTTCCTCCTCGTGTAAGCAAAATCTGACCACCCACATTACAGGAAAATACAATTTGCCACCTTAGAGGCAGTCAGGGCTAGTATCCTGGCCCTGACATAAAACTGGACATGAAAAGGGGGCCCTGTCAACACATGTCCAGCAAAAAGAAGGGTTATTAATTTTCAAAGAAACATGCTGTTTTCTGACCACTATAGTAATCACCTTATATCTAGAAGCAAAACATTGATTCTGGGTGTGTTACTTCCTAATCACAAATATTACCCTTTATCATAAAATTATAAATATTTCAGAATGAAAAGCTAACCAATGGGCAGCTGGAAGGGTTTTTGTTTGTTTAATCTTTCTAATTGAGAGTCCCAGGGCACAGATAGGAGCCCCTTAATCTGCACAGAAGGGCCTCTTGTCCACTGTGTTTGTGGGCAGCAGCACAGCACCATGGAATGAGCCTGCGCATTAGAGACACTAGCTGAGTGTCCTTGCATGTTATTTGGTTTCTCTGACCATCAATTCACTCACTTTTAGAAGGAATTAATACCCAATCTACAGGGTTGTTGGGAAAACAAAAGAAGATAGTATATGTAAAGCACTCATTAGGGTTAAGGGGGATGCAACAAATGATTGCTCTTGGTATAACCAAAAGGTGGAGTTAACTTTTCTCCCTTAAAGAAATCTATCACTGTCCTTCCATCTGTCACATTGGACCTCAAGCTCCTCCACTCTTTCGCCCTCTCTCCTCCCCTTCTCCCTTATACCTCTCTGCCTACAAACTGGGCAGACATCATGAGGTGAGGACCAGGGCATGGCTGGAAGCTGCTTACAATGTAAAGATTCAGGGTTGGGTGCAGGTTGTGATTCAAAAAGATGCCTTATGCTTACCAGTGAATCTGATGAGGAAAAAATATATAACTTAAAGCAAGCATTGGAGAAGATGATACTAAATCCGAAGGAAGTCACTGGAAAAGTTCTCAGATGCCAGGCAAAGTTTATCTATGTTTATATCGTAGTTAGCCTAAGGCTGCTCTATTCAAAGGCATACATGTTAACAAGTAGGTTGTGTTACAGATTTGGAAGATTTTTCAGGTCAAGTTCCTGACAAATTATCCCCTCCCATTACACCTTCTTTGCCATTGGCATTTGGGCCTGTGCTTACTCTCCCCCTCTCTCTGTAGCGTGTGGACCGAAGAGGCTCAGTGCACCTTGCTGAATGCAACCATCACAGAAACATTTAACTGCTCCTTCAGCTGTGGTCCAGACTGCTGGAAACTCTCTCAGTACCCCTGCCTCCAGGTGTACGTTAACCTGACTTCTTCCGGCGAAAAGCTCCTTCTCTACCACACAGAAGAGACAATGAAAATCAATCAGAAGGTAGGAGCTTGGCACACACTGCATCTCATTCACCCCAAACAGCTCCACTCCAGCTCATCTCTTTCTCTCTGACGTTCCCTGAGCCACTATTTCAAAGGAAAATGCCATTAGGAAGCAAGCCCTGCCTCATCCAGTGTAGAACTCACTACAGTATTTGAATCTTGCTTAGGAAACATTTATTTTCTGTGCAACTGGTGGTCAAATCATTCCCCGATTTTGTGGCAGTGCAGATTTAGCCTTTACTTCCATTTAGAAGGATAGACATCATATCCTTATTGAGACACAAATAGATTGAGTCTTTTAAAGCAAATGTGCAGCTTAGACAGAGTTGGACAAGCCAAAAACCAGATGTTTGTTATATACCTGGGAGCCATAGGGTAAAACTCTATTTTGATTTTCCATGGCCATTGTCACTTAGTTTTGTGGTCTTGGAATGTAACTTAACCTCTCTGAGCCTCAGTATCCTTTTCTCTAAAAAGGCAATAACAATGACCATCTTGTAAGGTCATTCTGGGGATAAGGGCAGGGTACGTAAAGTGTTGAGCAGAGCACAGGCAAGATCTTCAACCCATGGTCACAATATATGTGCCTGTGTGTATATCTCCTTATATATTATGTTCATAGACGCTGAATTTTCCAGCACTGATATATTCAAGTCCACATGTTGGAGGCTCAACAAACACATATTATGTTAAAGCTGCACATAAAATTTGCATTTATAAGGCATGGGATGACCAGTAAAGTGTCAGCAGAATCAATCTGCCATTATCAATTTTAAGTTAAATATACTAAGTTTTGAATTTATGGTAACAATTTAGATGGCCAGAGTACTCATATATCAAGACAACAGGCCATTCTCCAATACAACAGTTGACTCTCATCATAAGGATCTTTCTCTTAAAAATTTTTTTTCATTACAATTATCAGCACTCAAATGACATAGACTATATGTACTGAAAAAAATGCAGTAGCTTTAAAGTGTGATACTAGAACATGGGATTTGTTTTGTGATATACTGACACAAACTAGGAAACCCACCTTGCATTTTGATTACAGTAAGTTAAAAGAATTCTTGTAAATATCTCTGAGGACACAAAAGTCTGCTCTGATTGCCTTTCCTTTGTGGTGCCCACAAACAATACCAGTCCTAACCCTGTTCTGCAAATATAGCTTAGCTCTCTCACAATCACAAAGTGTATATTTTTCACAATCCCTTAAGTCAGATTTTTAAATAAAAACTGACCTAATAGTCATGTAATGACTGAGTAAGTAATGCCTATAAAACTCTCAAGTCTCCAAGGAATTAAAAATTAGCCAAAGTTAAATAGGCATCAAAAAGTGGGACCAATATCCATTTCCCCGTTATGACATTTTATGACTGCAGCCCTGTGAACGCATTATTTAGGCTATACACAGGGAGTGAACCTTTCAGAGAAAGTCTCCGTTAAATATTTAGGACCAGTATCTTATCTGCTGTCAGCACAATACTAGGTCATTGTTTGGTTTATTTACCTTACTTTTAACTGTGAAACATGTAAGAAATGAAAAAGTACAGCTCAGACTCTTATTACAGAGATCCCCCACATAACTACCATGAGAGCAAAGAAATTAAACATTTCCTGCACTGCAGGAAATCAGAAACTTGAAGTTCTGATGACTAATATTATCTAGACCATTTCATTAATTTATTGGCATTTTGAATATCCTTTCTGTAAAATGTCTGTTCAAGTCCCTTGTTGAGTTTCCTACTGGATTGTTTCTTCTTAATATTCATTGCAGGAATTCTTCAAATCTAGATGTGAACTTTTCTGGACCATTGTGTTGTAAATATCTTCTCCCAAAATGTAGCCTTTTCACTCTCTCAGTATCTGAATGGTGTGTTCAAATAAAAGGATTTTCTAATTTCAGTGCAACCAAATTCTGACAATATTTTTTCCTTTTCTTTTCTTTTATCTTTTCTGTGTGTGTGTGTGTGTGTGTGTGTGTGTGTGTGTGTGTGTTTGGTTGTCCTGTTTAAAAAGTCTTTACCTATCCAAAGGTCATGAAGTCATTCTCCCAAATGATCTTCTGTAAGTGTTATTGTTTCTTCTTTCAGGTTTAGAGTACAATCTGCCTGGAATTGATTTTTATGTAGAAGTCAAGCTTCTGGGTTTCTTTTTTATTCATACAAATAGCCATTTGCCCAAGTCCATTTATGAAAAGATGACCTTTTTTCACTGGTTTATTTTTATGAGCCCATTTTCCCCTCTATTTTCTTGGAAATTATGATTTGTTACTACTCTTTTGAGTGTTTAGTGATTACAGCATGCAATCCTGACTAATGAGGGACATTAAAACATTTTAACTCCATTTATTTTCTTCCCAATTTATATAGTATCAACATTTTTATTCTATATCTATTTAAGCACAGGTAGATATTACTATTTTTATCTATAGTAGATACTATCTATAGTAGTAGATGTATCCCTCTGATTTTCCATTTTCTTGTTCTTCATTCCTTTCTTTATCTTTGGCCTTCTATCTGGGATCATTTTTCTTCTTCCTGAAGAAAACTCTTTAATTATTTAGGGCAGTATCTGCTCTAAATAAATCTTTCAGCATTATTTGTCTGAAAATATTTTCTTTTCATTTTCATTCTCAAAAGATATGTTCACTGAGTATAAAATTCTAAGTTGGATGTTATTTTCTTTCTTACATTTTAGACATTCCATTGTCTTCTGGTGAGCATTGTTACTATTTGTAAGTCAGCTCTCAGTCTAATTACTACTTTTCTGAAGGTAATCTTGGTCTACTTTAAAGACTATTTTCTTTGGTTTTCTACAGTTGAACTATATTATGTGTCAAAGTATACGCTTATTTCTATTTAGCCTGATTAGTGTTCCCAGGGCCTCTCCTCTCTCCCTGTGCCTTGATGTTCTTTGTCAGTTTTAGAAGGTTCTCAATAATTTCCTCATCAAATATTGTCTCTGCTCTCGTTCTCTCCCCTTTCTCCCTTTTGGACTCCAATGGACCATATGTTAGGTATTCTCATTGTATCCCCTGTGTTTCTTCATCTCTCTTTTTTATTTCCTCCTTTTTTCTCTCTGAGCTTCAATCTAGACATTGACCTATCTTCAGATTTACAGTTCTTTCCTCAGCTCTGACAAATCTCTTGTTAAACTCATCCATTGAATTCTTAATTTCTCTTATTATATTTTTAATTTCTAGGCTTTTTGGGGGGTAATATTCTAATTCTTGTATTTTAAATTCTTCAAGATAAAAAGTAAAATTGTAGTTATTTGAAAGTTTATTTTGATGACTTCATTATCAGAAGCCCCTATGTGCCTATTCTAGTTTTTTTTTTTTTCTTCTTCTTCTTCTTTTCTTGGCTGTTTTCATGTTGTCTTGTAATGTCTGGTTATTTATTTATTTTTTTTATTAGATGTCAGACATCACATCTGAAAAAAAATATTTTAAAAAAACAATTTTAAGCCTAGGTTGATTTTATGATGTCATTTTTCCAAAAATTATTTCCATTTGCTTCTGCCAGGCCTCTAGGCACACCAGCCATTCATGATCACCTCATTCTGACTACATGAGTTAAGATATTCAAGTTTGAACTGAGGTCCCTGTGAGGATCAGTCTTCTTCATGTTGACCATTTCTCCTAGAACTCAACTCATAAGAGTCTCAACCCAAAGTGAATAGTGGTCATCAGGGCCCCCACCTGATAGCCCTTCATGATAATCCCTGCTTCTAGCTCTGCAAGGCTGTCAAAAGTTCCACCCAGCCTTCTAGGATCTCAGCCTCCTTCTAGAATTGACAGACACTCCCAGGAGAAAGGTAACACCAAACAGTAGGCTCCCCTTCCTAGCCCAGTAGTTCTTCACTCTCTGGATAGCTATCCTCTGCCTTTAATCAGAAATATATGCATTGAAAATACAGTTATCTCCATGTCAAAATGTCATTAAACCATGATCTTAATGTAGCATGAAAAATATGCAGGACATGCCTGGGGAAAAAAATGGAAATATTCTCTATCTTGACCTCTCCTTCCTGTTACTCTCCCCTAAGCTCACCAAAAGTAGTAGTCTTTCCCATAGTTACCAAAAAATGGGCATGGTTTTATTGAGATACATAAGGCACTACTGACAGTTTGATCTGAGGCAACAGGAAGCAAAAGGATATCAGTCAAGCTGTCTGCTTCTCTGTAGAAAGATATCCAAAAGAGTTTTATTTTTAAATTTTCATGTTCTCTTATGTATTCTTTTTCTTTAGTTTTTAAATTCAGTGACCAGCCTCTTGTCAACATTACAACTGAA
Source organism: Camelus dromedarius (assembly GCF_036321535.1). NCBI lineage: Eukaryota > Metazoa > Chordata > Mammalia > Artiodactyla > Camelidae > Camelus > Camelus dromedarius. Next base: position 47,344,690 of record NC_087437.1, read on the forward strand.
GCTGCTTAAGCTGATAAGCTGGCATGCTCTCTTGTGAAGCATCTGGCTGACTAGCAGTCCCTGGGAGCTACAAGTAGGCTCAAGAGCCCCTGACTCTCCTGGCTGCAAGGCTGTCACTGAAATCACAAACAGTGACTGAGTATTAATTCACTGTGGTTGTTAAATTTCTCAATGCTGATCTCCTCTGAGAGTTTAAAACCTTGTTTACCCAGAGATTCCCCAAAAACATGCCCATCTGGTTTAAGAGTAGATTTTTAAAGAATTGTGGAAAATAAGAAAATATATCCATTTTCGCTATGTAGTATAATACCATATATTTGGTATTTTATATATAACTGTCATGAGGAAGACAGCTATTTGGGGCGAAGAATAACTTCTATAAATCAGCCAGTTATTTAGAACTCCAAACCAGCATCACACCCTCATTTTGTCACCAAGTCTGAAGCCTTCTGGGTTCCCCAAATCCAAGGGGTATACACATCTAGACTAGGATTTCTCAGCCTCAGGACTATTAACATTTGGGGCTGAATATTTCTTTATTGTCTGTGAGGGTAGTGGGGAGACCTGTTCTGTACATTGTGGGAGGTTTAGCAGCATCCCTGGCCTCCACTCACTAGATACCTAGCATCACCCTCCCTCCAAGTGTGGCAACTAAAAATGTCTCCAGACAATGGAAGAACCACTGCTTTAGATTTTGTTTAGCTTTTAGCTTGGATGCTGAGATTCTGGAATTCTAATCAAAGCTTGTAAGCATTGAGTTCCTCTGCACAGCGTTGGTGGGATAAGAAGAAAAGGGAAGAAAATAAATTGAAGCTGAGAATTTAAATGGGAAAACAAAGAGGGATCCACAATTACTAAGTGTTTACTATATACTCCATGCTCAGCACTACACTAAGAATTTTATAAAAATCATCACATTTCATCCTGAATAAATCCCTATTCCTAAAGTAATAATAGCCAAATTTTATCAAGAGTTTACAATGTGCCAGGCACTATATAGTACTAAATATTTTACATGAGCTCATTTGTTTAATTACAGCAGCAATCCCACATATTAGGTACCACTACTATCTCCACTTCACAATAATGAAGCTAAGCTCAGAAAATGAAATAATTTTCCCAGGGTCACACATTCACTAATTAGCTCTGAATTAAAATCTAAGTCTCTTTGCTTCTATCATGCTATCTCTTAAAAAGCAAAGCATTAGAGCATCCTCTTAAAAGAATAAGGAAAAATAGATTTAAAAAAACCTAAATTCTGTAAAATATTATCCTTCTGATGGTATATTTTAGTCAATATGTGATAACCTATGCTATTTCATTATATTCCAAGAGGTGCTTAGGATTAAGCAAAAGTCATGAACAAGGAATAGAACTATCCATAGGGATAGTCAAGATTGTATATTCAATACCAGCTTACACAGAGTGGATATTAAATAGAAATTCACCCTGAAAAGAGGGGGGAAATATTCCTGGAAATTTTGACCCATGACAGCCCCATAATTATCTAAATTTAGAGATATTTATTAGACATGTTCAGAAACTCCCTATGGACCATATATTCAGAAATGCTTCTGTGATTGACAAAATTTAGTCACTGCTCACTAAAACTGAATTCTGGCACAGCTAAGGGCACCTTTGTGCAGAAATGAAGGGAAGAATGTGCTCCCAAACAGCTTGCACTGAGCATCAAGAAGAAAAGCATGCAGAGGGAACCTGCTCCTTTCCGATTGCTGAGAAGGAGGACCACCATGAAGGGCAAGGTCAGATAAGATATCTGACTTACTCTCAGCCTAACTGGATACATAATGGACCTGACGGCTCCATGGTTTAAGCTATTGTGGTTATTGACTAATCCTGAGGCTCCACATGGCTTCTATTTCATTAGTGGATTTCCTAAGTCTTTTAAGCATCTCTTCTACTCCACATCAAGCAGAAATGCGACAATAAATGTGAAAGCTCTGGGAAACAGAAAAGGAAAATCTCTGGAGGGACCTGTATCTTAAAACTGCAGGAAACCACAGTGCAATAACAGAGTGTGAATACTGTTTTCCTCTCCTCTACCAAATATTTCAAATAGTCCCACTTGCCAAAATCAAGCAGATGCTCGAAGTACAAATTTTAAAAGTTTAAACTAAATTTTGTGGGATTCACTTTTTGAAAAGTGATGGTAAGGAGCAGGAAGTCTCAAAAGGGAATGAAAAAAAATCCCAATTTACTATCTCACCTCCTCTGTCCATGACTAATGTTCAAAGAACTCAAAAGTTCAGAATATAGTTGTGGGCCACAGTACTCCAAAGCTGCCAGCTGGGAATCTCTGCATCTTTGAAGCTAGGGATTGAGTCTTCTCCAGCACAGAACACAAAGCCTGGTTCATCATACATGCTTAATAAACATGTGCACAATATTCATTGTCTGAGGGCACCGAAAAAGTTCCATCTGACTCTGGAACCAAGAGTATTTATGTTTCACACAAGCAGTGTTTTTGTTTCTATGTCCTGGGCTTTGGAGACCAGTGTGCCCTAGCTACCACAGCGTTCTGAGAACAAATTTGTGGCCCACTTCTGTGAAGGGCAGAGTCTTTACTGAGAGCCTTTTCAGCCCTGTTCCTGGTCCCATTTCATTACCCCTACCCTTTTCCTACTTCTCTGTAACGATATATTTTAAACTACGGTGTTGATGCCTATATCCAGCACACAACCTGGCACATTATAGACACTCAATAAATATTGATTAGATTTCATTAAACTAACCTTTCTCTGAAATAAGACTCTGCCCTTTTTATAATAGAACAAGTGAAGAATAAACCCTTCCTCTGAGGTGATCCTGAGAATTGAGTTCCTCCCTACCACCAAAAGGAAAAGGAAGCTGACCAGTAAGGATGACCAGCCAAACACCCACCTCTCACTGCCCCCACTCCTCCCCACAGCTTTTATTTTCAAGGTGAAGGCTTGTCACTTTGCTTCACACATGCCTAGTGAAGCATTTCTAAGCAGAAGCCCTACAGGTACTTTCTTAAAACTTCTGTCTATCACAAGAATAAAAATAACTCTATTGATATGAAAGATTCTGGGAGGCTAGAAAAAGAAAATTTTCAGTTGCTTCTGAAAAATTGGAAAGAAGATGAAATTGCTGGATCTTCGTCATAAGGGAAAGGACAGCCAGGAGAAGGTGACGAGACCCAGGCTGTTTTCTCAACTGAGAGAAGAAAGGTCATGCTGCAGGGCCATCTCTGTGTTTTCAATACTAAAGAGAACTTAAGGGAGTGGAGAAAGCACAGAGGGTTATTAACTCAATTCAGGGTTAAGAAGAGAGATGCGAGTATAAGTCTTCCCCTGAATGGCTGCCTCAGAGTTTTGCTAGGTTTATATATTCATATGTTAGGCACAAAAGAAAGAATATAACACATAGCCACAGTAAAAAATAATATTAACATATTTTGAGGGTCTTGTGTATATAAAATTACTATTCACATGTTCCTTTGTGTTTTCTGTCATGCAGTCTAAAAGTAAATCTAGCCTGTAACTTCTACCAAAAAAAAGAATGATCTAAAAATGCTAGCATTTTTATCTTTTCAATCTATATTACATTTTTTCAATTAAGCATAGATCACTTACAAAAGTTTTCATTTGCTGAAATGAATTCTATGGGTTCTAAACCAATCATGTGAAATTATCCTCTAAACATGTGGTGAAATCATAAGATCACTAAATCTTGACCCAAATTTATACCAGCCTCAGAAACATACACATGGCTATAGTTTGAAACAGAAAACTAGAATCCTAATATATGATTCAGCATAATGTCAAATCTCTTTGGATACAAAAGCAAGAAACACATGATAACAGCCATCAAACAGGACAGTTTCTGTGAAAACTATATAATTTGGTCTCCTTAAAGAGACCAAAGTGGCAGTTGGTTAATGACTTTAGAAGATCATAAGGACAAATGTGATATTCCAATAGGAAAATAAGTTAAAGAAAATTTATTGAGGTTTTATGCATATTCATCATTTAATCCTCACACAACCCTGCCAGGAAGGCTCTATTAGCCCCATTATATAGATAAAGAAGTTGATTCTGAGGAGCCAAGTAACTTGCTTACAGAAACACAGTAACACGGTAACCAGACCTCTTATGTGTTGAAAGGCAGTGGGTGGCAAGGTTAGAGAAAGCTAAAAACACAAGGGCAGAGGAAAGTTTTCTCCACTAGTAACATGGAGTTGCACTTACTTCTAAGTGCAACTGGCCCTCAGGACCCAAGTCCGATCATGTATGGGACATGTCTCATCTGGTCAGTCTAAACATAAATATTTGAGACCCTGATGGCTTAAAACTTTAATAAGCAGTTTCTGTATTACAACCTTGCTAGATGGTTTCAAAAGTAATTCATATCTCATTTTATTTGGGAGAATCTTATATAGTGATAAAATTTTTGTCATTGGCTGCTAACTGTTTCCTAAAAAAAAATTTTTTAAAGCCAAATAAATTCATAAGAGCATAAAAGAAAAAAATTCCATTTTAATGGACTGCCATTTTTATTGAGATCATTTCAATAACTTAGTACTATTAGCCACTGAAACTACTACTATAAGCTATCTTGGCACCAAAATATAAAGAAGCCTGATGCATTCATACTCTAAATTGGCTCTTTCTGAATTCAACCACAAATGGCTTGTCTTTAAAATTTTTTTAATGTTTTTGAAGCAAAGCATTGAAAAAAATTATAGACATGATCTGGGCAGCTTTGAAGAAGGAAAAATATAAAGATATTCCCTTACTGCTTTAAACTCTTTTGATCCAGAAGGCATCCAGTTGGTAGAAAATTTGCTTCAAGGCAGTCATAGGCCAATTTTCGTACTAAGTTTCTTCATATTTCACTGAGAAATTCAGCTTTCTTGGAAATACTTTCAGATGCTTGATGCTGGGCTAGTACCAGCTCTCTGCAGTGCTCACACTTATGAGTATACTCACACTTATTCCTAGCTGATTAAATTTGAAGGTGTCAACCAGCCCTTGTATGAAAACATTAAGACTTGTTTATGATAAATGTCAACATGTTCATCCTCCATTCTTAACTAACTGAAGACTCTTCCTGCTGTCTACAGACAAATAATCCAATGATTACAGCACAGTGAACAATGCAAGGTGCCAGTACACCCACTAATAAAGTCAGGGGAAAGAGTCATTCAAATATACTCCATTAGTAAAATTCATTCCATTTCTTTTATATTTTCTTCTTGTGAAATCTACAAGTCTAAATTGGTTCTGGAATTCCAGAATCCTACCCCAAAGCTCCCATAAATGTACCTCAAATTTCACCAACAGCCCACCTCATTGTTTGTCTGCTTACTGTTGTGTGAGTTGTGTACAGTACAATCTTAGGTGTACCAATCACATTGTAAAAAGTCATAGATGTAAATATTTATATCACAACTTATAAACTGGTAATACAAAATATGTGGGGTTTTTCCATAAAAGCAGTGTATTACTACAACTTTTCAACAGAAAATAATTATATTTTGAAGAGGGGGCATAGTTTTCTAATTCACATTAAAATCCTATATAGATTAGCAGTGATCTTATTACAAACCAATTTAATTCAAATAGAGCTGTTAAATTAATTATTTGATAATGTGTATAACAAGGGACAGATTTTTTTTCCCATTGGGAAGCACTCTACCATAAACAGGGGAAAGAGTAAACCAAGGACTGGCACATCTCACAGAGAAGTGACTTAAATCACTTTTTTCTTAACTTTTTAAAAGGTTAGATTCATTGTTATATCAGTTTTGTCACTGCTCATTTACAGACCAAAGAAGAGAGTAACAGAGATTTCATGTCCTTAGAGACTGCTTTTTAAATCAAGAAAAATGTATTTTTAAAAAATCCCTAAATAATAAAAAGAAAAACTACAAACTTCTTTAATTCCATCTGTATCCAGAGGAGAGAGAGAGAAGGAGAAAGAGCAGGAAGAGGGAACAGAGGGGAAAATATAACAGAGGGGTGAGGGCTGGGAGGGAGGGCAGGGAAGAAAAAGAGAGATGCAAAGAAAGAAGTCAAAGGATATAAGTACGTAGAAAAAAGAAAAAAGGAAAGATATATAGAAAAGATATATAGAAGATATATAGAAGAAAGATAAGAGGTGAAAAGATCAAAGGAAAGATATTGTAATTCTCAGATGGGTGCCAATTTAAGAGTAAACTAACTGAATTGATTTTGCCTTATTTTTCCTTGCTTTATGGAAAAAGCTACCTTGTCATGCTAACTAGGCATGAACCATTTATCACAGCTCTTTAACTATTCAATATCCCTACACCTTCCAAGATTCTTTTTTAGCAACTCGGGGATACCTGTTTTCTTGACTACAGTATCAAGTTGACCAAGATGATTTGGATGAAAAAAAATTAAGCCAAGTCAAAAAGATGAGTAAACTACTTCCCCTGAGAGAACTGGTAGCTTCTAATATTACATGGACAGCTGTGGATAGACAAAGACAGAAAGGTTGACACTCTGATTCCACGGAAAAGTATGTTCTACAGGGAATAATTAACACTCACCATGCTTTGCTATGGCAGAAAGAATCCAGTGAAGTTATCCGATTTTAATCAATATTTAAGCTGCATGAGCGAGCTAGCAAAGTACATCTTGACCGGGTACCTAAAAACATTGTTTTTATCAGTGTATGAGTTCTTAGGGTTTTAGGAGGCACTAGTTTGAATATGAAAAGAATAGCCATCAAGGTTATCTTATAGATCATTAAGTTGGCCTCAATACCCCATCCCCTCCTAGTAACACACACACACACACACAGTATCTTCTGGTGACAGTTTATCTCATTTTCCACAGTGCTCCTATATACCTAAGTGCGGAAAAAATTTCGAAGAATCCATGTCCCTGGTGAATGTTGTCATGGAAAACTTCAGGAAGTACCAACACTTCTCCTGCTATTCTGACCCGGAAGGAAACCAGAAGAGTGTCATTCTAACCAAACTCTACAGTTCCAATGTGGTGTTCCATTCACTCTTTTGGCCAACATGTATGATGGCTGGGGGCGTGGCAATCGTTGCCATGGTGAAACTCACACAGTATCTCTCCCTGCTCTGTGAGAGGATCCAGCGGATCAATAGATAAAAGCAAAATGGATGAGATCATTTTCTTTAAAGCTCAAATACTGTTTTCTTTCATTCTTCACCAAAGAACCTTAAGTTTGTAATGTGCAGTCTGTTATGAGTTCCTTAATATATTCTTATATGTAGAGCAATAATGCAAAAGCTGTTCTATATGCAAACATGATGTCTTTATTATTCAGGAGAAGAAATAATTGGGGTTTTTTGTTGGTTGGGTTTTTTTCATAATCTTGGTTCGATGCCAGAACTAATACTTCCTTCTCTCCTTCAGCCAAAATCGGGCTCAGTTATTCATTTGCCAAGCTTCCTAGAGGAATACAGACAATATCAATGTGAAAAGGTCTGTGCTCAGAATTGTCAGATCTCTTGAAGGTATTTCTGCAATATTTTTCATCATTCATTGTTTACTAAAGCTGCAGCCAAAAATATTTTTTCTTTTCTTGCTCTAAACTGAGCCCTGTAGCAAGTGAAGGGACCAGATTTCCTAACTAAAACACGTTATGCATTTTCCTTATATTTCTACCCTATCACTGTAAAGAAGGGGGAAAACCCAGCCAGCTATTTTTCTTTTACTACTTTCTACTCATAACTTTAGATTTTTTAACTGATTTCAAAAAATAAGCTGTTTTCATTAACCAGTTCAGTAATCTCTTCCTGTGATTTAAATAGAAAATGAACAGAGCCCTTTTCCATGTAAGACCTTGCTACTGTGTGAGGAGATGACATTTACCAGGAGTTTCATTACCTGTAAACTGACAATGTTGAATAGATGCTCATTACAATCCAGGAAAGTCTACATTACTAAGGTATTTGTGTGAAAATCTTTATTCCATTTCAACTGAACCATTAGATGGTAAAATTAAGATCCTACTTGCTGGTCAAGACTGGTGGACTGATTTCAATGGGTAAACCTATTGTGGCAAATTAACACATTGGAACATTGCTCTTTGGGAATTTATGTTTAAATTAATGAGTGTGTAGTCTCTCTTTCTGACAAGTGTTCCCCATTGGGATTTTAAAGCTATATGCACAGAATATTTGTCTCCTCTACATGTTTTACTTTTCTATTTACAGTTCCCTTTTTTGTTGCTAGATTTTATATACATCTTTTTTTCCTAACACACAGTTTAACTGAATAACAGATTTAAAGGAAGCCTTTGTTCACATTGCCATTCACTTGTGGTGTTTGGGGTGGGGAGGGGAGGAATGAGGGATTGGTTTTAAACAAAAACATTCCATCTTTTATTTAACATCAATATCAGAAGAAGAAGATAAACATCTATCTTTCTCATCTATATTTAAGTACCTTTTTATACTGTAGTATCAAGGTTTTCTAGGCATTGCAAAATTTTACAAGTCATATTTGTGGAATGAATGGTGAAACTAATTTGATGAAGTAGAAAGTATTCTGCAATACTGTAATTCATAGCTTGAATTTTCAAAAGCAAATAAATCCATAGGGTATAATCAGGACTTCAAATGTGTAATTTAAATTTTTTTTTAAATCCATTACATCAGCAAGATTTGAATACCTCTTGCATTCTCAGCTGACAAGCCCATGGCAGTCCAAAGACATACGATTCACTGTTTTTAAAGTTATTTAAAGAGATTATAAAGAAAATTCCCTTTTAATTACTCAAATACATATAAGCAATATTATGAATATTTAGAAAATATGATAGAAAACTTGATTCCTACTCCATCTGAAAAACATAATTCTGAAGATGATAGAGAGATCTTTGTGACTATGAAAGATAAAAATTTATAATCTTTAATGTTCCTTGGGCTTCCCTTTAAGTGATCTATGGGTGAAACACATGCAAGTAAAATTACTAGATAATTTATTTTTTATTTTTTATTTTCCTCTGGAATTTTAATTAAAAATTCCCTACTGATGAACCAGATAAAAATGTAGAAACCTCAAAATAACAACACAGAAAAGGAGTTAACTAGTGACTTCTTGAATTCCAATAAGCAACAACCTCTTAAAGTAATTTAAATGTATACACAATTAGATACTCATTATTAAAGGAGAAAGAACTGGGACTAATAATGTTTTAAATGCTTTGCATGTGTTAACTAACTTAATATTTATAACAACCCTATTACAGGGAGCACTATTATTATTCCATCCTACAGATGACAATGTTGAAGCTCAGATATTAAGTAACCTCCCCAAGCTTACACAGATACTAAGATGGCAGAGAGCTGAGAAAATACCCAACCTATAGCTTTCCCACTGTGGTAACCACTTCCATGACTTTGGGATCTTTTAGATAACACTGAGGGATGCTGAGGTTTGGAAGGGAAGGAGGACTGAACAGATAATTTTTAAGTTGAATCTGTTCCACTCTTTTACATTTGCAGCAACTGTAAGGAATAATACAAAGTATACAACACTGACTTCTCTCTTAAGAATGAGTTTGTAATCTACTAGAAGGACCAAAATAAGGCACAAGAAAAAATAGAAAACAGATCTCTAATTCACACTGGTGTGGATAATATCTACAAAGTGTTGATGTGAAGCCTAATCAGGATGTATATGTTAAATGCCTAGTAATATATGTAGTATATAATAGATGTTTACCAAATGGCAATTAATACTATTAATAGTAAAATGTAGAAGTCATATTAATAGTAGTAGTATAACCACTAGTAGTATATGGTTTCTTGGAGCTAGAATAACTTAAAATGCCATTGTGCCCAAAACTCACACCAATGCATCCTTCTAATCCTTAGCAGGGATCATCTAGACAGGGATAGTTACTACTTGAATCCTACCAGTAATGGCATAGGTTATCAGTTAATAAGACAATGTTAAAAATTTTCCTGATAATTTGAAATCTGACTCCCTATAATACCTACTCACTAAATCCACACAAAACCAGATCAATATTCTTATTACTTACTTACTCTATTAGTGTTATTTTACTAAAAAATGGAAGGAGTGTAAGGAAAGAGCAATTTCCATTTGTTTAGAACATAAGACAGAATTATGACATAAATGAAATGTATAAAGGTAGCATAAATGACATCAACTTTAAAAGGTTAATAATATAACCATTAGAACCTAAACATTCATGGATGAGTTAAACTGATGAGCTAGCTAAACCTTATAATGTCCACGTGAATTTTAATTCTGCACCACCTCTCAAGTGTGGTTTGGCCTTCTGAGAAGTAACGCTATCTGAAATTTTACCTTACGTCCTTATTCAACTTTATGACAACCAGACTGTTGTCTAAGTGACCAGATTGCTTAGGAGCATAGATGTTTTCCTAACAAAATGTTGCTACAATTGTGCCATGGGTTCGTCTTGGCTAAGGTATCATTCTCCAGTGCAGTGCCAAGGAATTGAAAGTGAATGTCATTCTGTGCATTCCAGTAGTGACTTTATGAGGAGGTGTTTCATTTAGATGGGAAGAGAAGTTGGTCTCTCAAACAACATAATAACTTAATTAGGACTTTCAGACTTGTTCTTCAGCCAAGTTCTTCTAAAACAAATTTAATCCCTAAGCCCATGCAAGTTGTCATATGACTTGTTACCAATGTAGTACGAGATCAGGCTGTGGAGAAAGCATCAAGGCCCTCTGCACAAACCCATCACCTATTAGCACTACTAGCAGACCAGAAATTTTTGTAGGTAGACATCACAACATCTCTTAATAAAAATCTCCCTCCATCCAACTCTCTGTCTCTCTCTTTCTCTCTCTCTCCCTCAGCTCTGTTTCTTCTTTTGTGTAATCTCCATATACCAGCAAAGATGAACCCCCAGCAACTACATGTTCTTAAAATCCCTTGTGTCTATAATGGGAAAAGGAGAAAAACCCAGCATTTGCATCAGTCCTCAAAAATGCCAGTTCTCTTCGTATCACCTGTTCACCACTGGGCCCACCCCCATAGTGATGGAGATCAGGGCATGTTATCTGCAGCCCCACCCGGTGGGGGTCAGATAATTCCCCACAGGAAAATGGATATGTGTTAAATAAGAGAGGAAGGGGTGCTGGGCAAGGAAAAAACAATAGGTGTCCACCACAGGCAATCTGGACAAACTCTTATCAGATTCTTCTGCCAACACAGATTTTGGTTGAAGGAGAAAAAGTGTTACATTCACAGGGAAGAGAAACTAGTGTTACTGAGAAGGTAAAGGAGCAAAACAAACCAATGCTCAGAATTTACTTTCCAATTTTCCTATGAATTGTCCATTTATCTTATAAAATTTAAAAGAAAAAAATTCTGATTTTCACTCAACGAGAGATGCAGGAAAATTTTGGTGTCAGTCAGAGACAAGAGGTTCCCTTAAGTGCCAACTGATAACATGCTAAGACGAAAGAATTGCTAAGAAATAGAAACTACTTTAAAAGGAAGGAGTGATAATATATGGGGAAAGGAGATCTAGAATTAGAAAATCTAACTTAAGCAACTATTGCTATTCATCAGTTACTGAAGAATTTCTCCATGTTTTTCTTAAGGACCTTATCCTTTGGGGTTGATAAATACCTCTTTGGACTAGCACAGATCCAACTGCCCCTTTTATTGCTTGTTTTGGAGTAAATTCATTTAAAAAGCATGTGAAGAAAGGAAGGGATAGGTTCTCCCTACCCCTTAGGGTTTCCACACAATGTGACATTTAAGAAAACAATTCCTTCTTGGACCATGCAGTGAGAGAGCTGGTCACAGAGATATCTACAGGAAGCATCACTCAGCATCTGCATCACCATGGTGACTTCAACAACTAGACATCCACATAATGCTTTCAACTTAGGTCTGTACAAACTCATCAGCCTCCTCCAGTTGGAGAGACATCAAAGCTCCGCTCTTTTATTCACTGCATTGTAAGTCCAGCAGTTTGTGAGGCAGCTGCAAACCCTAACACTTAGCTCCTTCCCGTGGTGAGCAAACAAATGGACTGTCCTGGCACCATCCTTAAGCATGACAGAAGTATCATTTTGGAACAATTAACAGTGTCTATCTCTAACCAAAAGCATTCAGCGGCTGTAGCTGACATCTAGCAATGCTGAGAAGAAAGCACAGTGTTCAGACTGGGTACTCATATTGCATGTAAAATATATTCCTTCCTTTCCAATAGCTGTGACACATACAGAATTTGGTGCAAATGCAACTCTTAGGTCCATCTCTAGAAAGTCATAATTAGCCGGAAATTTTTAAGCTTTCCCAGAAAAAGTGAGCGCCCTAAATACAGCTCAGGCAACGGTCTAACAGAAACCCTAGGAGCCAAGCCATTTGCAACAAACTGGTTTTGTGCTAACACCAACAAAGAGGCCTTCCAACTCTCAGTTTCTTTGAAAATGTCACAGTATCTGGCTGAATAAGTAACACTTTGAATACTAAAAACTCTCAAGTTAGCCCAGCAAATATCCAAGTCCATTTAGAAGATTCCACTTGGTTTGTCTGAGAAACCACATATCCAACAGTGGAAATCAGCAACTGTCTCCACTTTTAGGAATGAAATATTTTAATAGCTGAGTACCCTGAGAAACTGCCAGCATTTACCACTAAACTCAATAAAAAAAAAAAAAAATGAAGACTGGAACAAAGTGGCCCTTTGGAAGACCAGGTAAAGCTAGCAGTTTACTTTCCCTAATATCAGTGTAGTTTGTGATACCTGAACAGCAGCCGCTGGCAAGACTACAAGCCACCTTCACACGGTCACTCCTCTCATTTCCACTTCTATTTTGCATAAAGTAAATCAAACGCAGCCTAACCCTGACATTGGCAGGCATCCAGGCCTACTAATAGGAAGAGGTTTTCATTTAATAATAGACAGTACCAGCTTGATGTTCTGCCTTTATTCAGGAAGAGTTACATCCTAAGACCTAGTAACAGTTTGCTGCTGCAAGTGACTTGGATCACGGAGTGAACTGGCCCTTCAAGTCTCTTTCCCACTGTCATCTCCACACCTCTTATGCTTCAGCCATCTCATCAGTGGTCATCCCTGATGTTCCAAATTCTTTCACATCTCTGGGCTTTTGCATTTACTATTTCCTCTGCCTGAGACTCCTTTCTCTGATCTCTCTTCCAACCATTTGGCTAACTGATACTTATTCTTCAAGACTTAGCTCAAACTTTATCTGCACCAGGAGGTGATTCAGGCCCAGGCTAGGTGCCTAACTTCTATGCTTCAATGACACCCCACTGCACCCTTCTATAAAAGCACTATCACACCACATGATAGTCCTGGTTTATTTCTCTGGTATTCCTACAAGTTCTTGAAGACATGGATTTATTTTATTCACCTTCATTTTATTTTGTCTGTATATTCTCATCCCCTAGTCCAATATAATTCCTGGCACACAGGAGAGCTCAATAAATGTTACTTAAATAAATAAACCAGTAATTGAATTATTAACAAAAAGTAGGCAAATTAAGCAGGTTTCTCTGTATTGTGACTTGAAGGTCTTCCCAAATGGGAAAAAAAAAAAACAAACCTGAAAAGTAATCATTAGAGATCATTGCCTTCTCATGTAGATCTTGTGACCTGGCAGTAAAATTGCACATGGCCCTAAACGACACTGGTTTTCTCAGCCGATAATTCTTCATCACACTAATGTATCTTAGAACCATCTATCACTCCAGAAACCTAAGGGCAGGGCTATAGAAGAACATAAAAAGTAACTGCTGATAGGAGACAGATGGAGTCCTGAATTTACAGAATTTAATAATGCCCAAGAGGGAGAAGATCTAAATAAGTGATTAGCACAAAAGCTTTGGGAACATCCAGACCTGAGTTTGAATCCTGGTCCTACCATTCACTAGCTGTGAGATTTGGGTAAATACACTTAACTTACTCATGCATAGTTTCTTCATCTGGAAAATGGGAATAGTAACATCCAAATTATAAGATTAAATGAGATAATATACAAATGCTTATCAAAATGTCTAGCATATAATAAACACTCATGAAATGACAATACTTGTTTTATGATGATTAATAATAAAAGGCAGAGACCACTATTATTTTTAGGACTGGGCACTGGGAGTTCGAAGGCAAAGGAAGAAAAATGTATGTAAGCTGGGCAAAAAATATTAAGATGAGCTTCATCCCATCTATAATTTTTCCCAAGAATGGCCCCAGCCTCAGCACTTCCAAATGAAATCTCGTAACCAATGGCAGTTCCAGGGAGATTTGAAAGCAACCCTGTCAACAGAGAAATGTCAATGGGGAGTGATGAAATTGATCTGAGATACTATATCACGTGCTCCCCAGTTTCTTTGGAGGAGAAACCTCTGAAGAGGACTCCTGTTCACTCCCCAAGTGGTGAGGAAATGAATGCAGTCCTCATACAGAACCTCATCTAGGCTGTGCATGAAATTCCAGAAAACATTTTTTTTTAAATAGAGGCAGAAGAGGCTGATCAAAGAGACATCTGAGTTTAAGCGCTCCAGAGAGCCACCTCTAAAGGAAATGAGGGGTGCAGGGAGAGACATAGAGGAAGAGGAGAAAGTGAATGTATAAACTTGATACGGAGGTGCCAGTACCAAGGCTACATTAAGGAGTGCCAGACACTTGATTCCAGTTCCTGTTTTCTTCCTAGAAAAGAGTCAAGAAACTGGCTCTGCATAACCACACACGTTATCTAAATATGTTGACATTTTTACACAAAGGATTACCAGGAACTTCCTTTAACTTGAGACTAAGGACATACGTGAACTACCAACTCAAAAAATGAAGATATCCTTTATCACCTACTTTCTGTCACCAATTTCCAGCAAACTGGAAAGAGTAAGAAGAAAATGACCTAATATATGGCTAAATAGCATCACACCAGAAGCATTTTTATTCTCCCAAAAATGTAAGGATGGCTGTAAGTGGAACACTTCCTGCCCTCAAAAACAAAATAATTTGTATACTCAGGATGTCTGGTGTAGAAAAGGACCACGGAGGTTAAGATGTCTACATATAAACACACACTTGCCCTTCTAGAAGAAATAGCTTGCTCAAGTTTTCCACCAGGCAGGGCTCATCTGCTTTCTAAATGAGTTATTATCATTTAGAGGCTCTATTCTAGACATTTTAAAGGGAAGAATGTGGGGAGAAGGTAGAAGACAGAAGTTTCAGAAACTGTCTCTTCTCACAAATAAGTCAAAACCTGATTTCTTTTAAACCAGAATAGCAAACTCTGGTGAACAAAGAAAAGGTGATTTTTTTTTTTGCCTAAAATAAAACCACTGACATAAAATAAAATCATCAGCATAACTGACTGGAAATTAGTTAAAACAGCAGAAAGCTGAGAAAAACACAACACAGAGGGTGTCCTGCCATCATCTGGGATCATTTTTTCCCACCATCACCTACCATATGCTTACAGAGGTGGGAAATCAAATTGGCAGCCGCAGCAGAACATGACAAGCCCCCTTCTGCTCTTTTTGTCCACAAGCTGCTCCTTCATTCTGTTCAACCAAGTTCTGGCTATGGCTGCCCAAGAGATGTTACAAAGGTTTGACTCACCTACATGTATGTCACATTGTCAGGGGTTTTCATCACATAGGTAAAATATGCCACAAATTGTGTAATAAAATATGTCACAAGTTGTCACATTTGCAACATTTTCTAAATGTCAGTGTCATCTCCTTGGCAAATAAGAGAGTGAAGTAGGTTTTTTTAAGTCTTGGCCAAAAATGGTTGTGTTTTCTATATTCAGAGGTTATTCTGTGGCAGGATCCTTTCCTGACATGACTTACAGTACTGTTTGGGGAGGTCTTTCCTCAGAGCATAAAAGGAGGAAGAGAAAAACTTCAGAAAGATTTGCTATAGACATTTAGGATGTCTAGTGAGTAAATGTGAATTATTACTACCTAAAACTTAATTCTACAGAGTTAGGTTGGATGCCTAGCACATGGTCAAAAATAATTAAAAGGGAGACAACCATGGTAACAGGTGATGCAGAAATGAATGGACCAAGAAAAATGACCAGGTAGTAGCTGAGACCCAGAATTTACCTGCAAAGCAAGCACTGCCTTGAAAAATGGGATTTAGCATCATCTATGCCTATATCCAGTCACTATGTAAAATGTCCAATTATTGGTAAACTAGTAAAAATTACAGAAAAGAACATTATACATTATGATTTGACATATGTCAGATTCCTACAATATAACAGATATATATATAACATGCGGAAAGATATGATGCCTTCTTTAAAAACAAAAAAAACACTTGTGGAGAGGACCTGTATCATTCGATAAGTTATGCAGAAGTACTTTGGGAGGGACAGTGGAACAGTGCGGTGTAATGAGAGGAGCATTGGATGTGGAGCCAGTGGATCTACTCCTTGCCTCAGCTCTTCCCCTTTCCAGCTAAGAGACAAGTCACCTAGCCACCCTCTGTGTCCTGATTTTCTCCCTTTCCTCTCCACCCCAGATGGTTGTTATGAAGATCAAATGAAATGATGTGTGTGAGAAAACTTCACATACTTTTGCACAGCCTTTTTTTCCCCTTTTCCCAAGGAACTCCACATGTGCCAATGGCTTTAAGGTCTTCAAATATCAAATAATATTCCGAAATGTATATATTTAGTTGTGTGGGCTCTTTTCCAAGTCTCAGAGCTCTACATTTATCTGCCTCTGGATATCTCCACCTGGGGAGTCTTCAGGCATTTACAACTCAGCATGTCCAGTTGAAATGGCCCTCTTTCTAAACCCTCACAGACACTCATACTCACATGTGCCCCAATCCTCCCTGCTGTTCACACTGCACCTCTTGCTCTCCTTGGCACATGACCAACCACACTGTCACTATGTTGCACTGCCCCTATCTATGCCCTAAGCATCAACCCCTTCTTTTCCATCCACCCTGTCACTCTCCTAGTAGCTGCAGCCTCAGAATCAGCCTTTCCGCCTCCAATCGCTCCACTACCCCAACCCCAATTCATTCTTTACACAAGAAGAAACTTTAACAAATGAATATCTGATCATATCCTACTGTGAGTAGAACTATGTAATGACTTCTCATTGCCTTTGTGATGAAGCTCAAATACCTTAACTTGACCTACAAGTGGTTCATGAATTCATCCCAGTGGCATTTCCAGCCTCATCTCCCCCCACCCACATCCCCTGCTCTAGCCACACTGAATCATTTCTTCAAACCTACCAAACTTTCTCAAGACTCTGTGCCTTTTCCCCTGCTCTCTGTCTAGCCTTCCTCTTAGTGTCAGCAGAAGGACTAGTGAGAGCATGAACTCCAGAGACCAAATGCCTGGGTTCAAATCCTGTCTCCACCCTGGGCATGATACTTGCCTTGTTTTGGATTCACATTATTTGGAGGTTCAGAAAATACCAGGAGGGGAGCAGGGAAGAGAGGAAGGAAAGAGAGGTCTCCCCATTAAAGGGAAGGCTATCAGGCCAGCCACCTCTGTGCATGGCTTACATTGTATCCCACAGGGACACTCTGAAAACCAGTAAAGAACTCTTGCTTCAGAGTCATCCCACCTAAGAATTATCCACCTGAAACCTGCCTGAGAGGCAAGGTTCCTGGGTTATGAGAAAAGTTCTCTTTTTCTAGCTTTAGTGAGATATAACTGACACATAATATTGTGTAAGTTTAAAGTATACAACATGATGATTTGATACACATATATTGCAAAATAATCTGCAACAATAGGGTTAGTTAACAATTCATCATCTCACATAATTACCATTTTGTGTTTGTGTGTGATAAAAATATCTAAGAGCTACTCTCTTAGCAACTGTCAAGTAGATAATATACTATTATTAACTATAGCCAATATGTTGGACATTAGATCCCCAGAACTTATTCATCTAATAATTGGAAGTTTGTACACTTTGACCAATGTTTCCCCATTTCCACCTAATAGGACATGTGTGACTTTGTTATTGTCTTTATTTGGAGATTAAGTATGTTTTAAGGAGATGTGTAAGGGTGCCAAGGTGACCAGACATGGACTACGATGATCAGTTCTATGTGTCAACTTGGCTAGAATGTAGTTTCAGGTATTCAGTCAAACACTATTCTAGGTGTTACTGTGAAAGTATTTTGTAGATATGATTAGGTCTACAATCAGCTGACTCTAAGCAAGGGAAATTATCCTAGATAATCTGGGTAGGCCTGATTCTATCAGTTCAATGGTCTTAACAGCAGAACCAAGGTTTCCCTGAAGAAGAAATTCTGTCTATGGCCTAAAGCTTCAGCTCATGCCTGAGAGTTCCAGCTAGACCTTCCTGACAGCCCGCCCTACAAATAGACATACATGTACATATAACACATATACATATTATAAAGATACATAGATATATTTTGCTTGCATATGACTATCTTAGCAAATGCAAGAAACTGGTATTGTTATTTTCCTTCTGGGAGGGAACTTGGTGGCTAAAAGATAGGGAAGGGAGAGACATTTTTCACTGTATAACCTTTAGTAACTTTGAATTTTGAACTATTTGAATGCAAGCTACTCAAAATGTTTTTCTTTTTTTTTGTTAATTTTAAAGAGATATAATACCTTGAGAGAGTATGATTCTAATTCTTTCTTATTTCCTCTTCCCTATTCCTTATATTCAGGTCTTATCTATGCCCACCTAGGTAGATTGGCCCAAAACACAGTTTTTAAACACAAAACTTTCAAACTGTGACTCCTTAAAATCTATCCACATCTTGAAAGGTTCAATGGACAACATAATCTTAAAAGACTTTGAAATTGTTCAAGGGAGTCCATATTTGCCAAACTTTGGTGCTACAAGCAATATGAGGGAATTCATGGGAAAAAGAAAAAAAAAACTCTGTAGGGAGAATTTGCTAGTTGTTTCAATGTTATGTAGAAAAATATTGTTGAGATTCACTCTGAAATGAGCAAAACATCAAAGAAATAGGTGAGCACTCAATTGCAGCCCAATAGGAAGCGCCATTACACTGTGTTACAGGGTAATCATTCATCTTTAGTGTTTCCTGTGATTTCTGGAATATCATTTGAAGCCATGTAAGTTTATGGTGATGCACTGACCAGGACCAGTCTCTGTAGTGTGAAATGGCAGCTGTTGTCACTAAAAAATAATACTTCATTTCCATACCAGACATAATCTCCAATTCAGATCCTTACTATTAATAGATGACAAAATAAGGAACTAATTCTCCATTAATAAAATGTCAGGGAATAAAAAGCCAACATACAAATGATACACAGGGAAACTAAGAAACAGCCGCATGACCAGCATGATCCCAGAGGTCAGACTGTGGCTTTATCTATTGAATTCTTGCTTTCTTTGTTACTGATTTTATTGTAAGAAAAATGCTGTATCTGTGAATTACAGGGAGGGAAATAAGGAAATAAGTAAGTTAGCTTCTGGTGCTCCCAGAAGAAAATTAATTAAAATAACAGCTGGAACAATAAGCAAGGAAAAGTCCTTTAAAAATCAAAGATTACAGAGAGCTCAGTGGTGTCAAAGCTCTTGGGGAGTACACAGCCCACGAAAAATCATGACAACTGTAGCCAACTATCAGGCACTGTACAGTTATCTGGGTTTGCTAGCATTATGGCAATCAAATATCAACTCTCTGCAAAAAAATATAAAATCAGTATGTTTCCTATTCACAGCCTAATAGAAAATAGGTAAAACTTTCCTGAGCAAAGCACAAAGCCATAGAGAATATTGACAGATTAAACTACATCAAAATATTGACAGATTCAAAAACATCCATAAAAGTTCACAAGCAAGTGAAAGACACAGATTAATTATTTACAATTCATTTAATAGACAAATCAACTATATGTCTTATAAAGTGCTCCTAAAAATTAAGAAGAAAAACAGAAGGCAACAGATAATCAGCAAAGGATAGGCATGGGCAATTTATTGAACAGAAATAAAAACGGCTGATAAGCATTTGGAAAGATGTTTAATTACATTAAATAATCAAGAAAGCGTAACTAAAACAACAATAATATGTCACATTTCCCTCATCAGCCTGTAGAATATTTAAATGGTATGATTCCCAGTGTTACTACTGTGTAAAAATGAAAACTCTTTCTGTTTCTGTGTGTGCAAATTAGTATAGCCCTTATGGAGGACAATTTAGGAGTATTATCAAATTTTAAAATGTGAGTTACATTTAACATAGCAATCCACCTCCAAGGGTATCTCTTAGAGATATAATTATACTTAGATACATGACTGAGGATAACAATGCTGTTCACAGTAAAAAGAAAATGGAAAATGAAGGTCCATCAGTAAGGAAAGTTGTCAAATATGCTATGGTATATGTGTACCTTGGACATCTATGCAGTGATTAAAAAACTGAAGTAGACACACATGTACAAACACGCAAAGACCTGCAAGACGTAATATTTTAAAAGTGAATCAAATTTATTTCTCATACATATAAAATGGATATATGCACATCTATGTACACTATATAAATCTATAACTATATGGGGAAAATCTGAAATTATAAACACCAAAGAGTTAATGGTGGTTTCTTCTGGGGAGGAGTATTAAATAGAGGACAAAAAATGAAAGCGGGCTTCATTTTTTATTCTTTGTAATTCTATGTAACCTATATCTTAATTTCTATAACATGGTGTAGCGAGTGAGCTAAGTGACACCCTCAGAAACACGTGTCCTATTACGATTAGCCCTATGTATTCACTTGCCTAGGCTATAGCGCCTAGTTATTCAATCAAACACTAATGTAGCTGTTACTGTGAGGAATTTTGTAGATATGGTTAACATTTTGATTGTTGACTTTAAAGGTTACCCTTGATGTAGTGGATAAACCTCATCCAATCAGTTAAAGGCCTTAAGAGTAACAACTGAGATTCTACAGTAAGACTGTAAAATCAATTTCTGACTGAGTTTTGAGCATGCCCACCTGATCTACAGATTTCAGATTTGTCAACTCTCAAATGAGCCAATTCGTTGAGAGAGAGAGAGTCTTTCATAGACACAATGACATGAGGTGCCCCTCCATACTCAGGCCTGAGGGTGGAGGGGCACCCCGTCTCAAGACACATGACAGGCCTCGGGGAGGAGGTTAAGTGCACCCGAATCATGTGTCTATTAAACAGGTGCACACCCATACACAGGTCTGGGTATGGATGTGAACTTGTATGATGTGTCTATTATACGGGTGCACATAAATACACAGGTCTGTTATGGATATGTATATACATAAAATATGTATATTACACTATATATGTGAATATATATACATTATGATATAATGTATATACATTATGATATATATACATTATGATATAATATAATTTATATTATACATGTGTGTATCCATACACATGTCACTGTATGGATATATATACACATTATATATATATTATATATACACATATCTGTATGTGGATATGTATGTATTATATGTATATTATATAATTTATATGCATATATACATATATAATTTATACATATATAATTAATACATACATAGATATGATATATATACATACAAAATATGTGTATTATATAGGTGTACATCCACCCCCACGCCTGTCTAACTTACACCTCAGCTCATATGAGGAACAAATGATCTTTTTTTTTTTTTTTTTTTGGTTGAGTAAAGGTAGATTTATTTAGAGATTCATCAAGAGGCAAGAGAAAAGCCACGAGGTGTGGGGGTTGGGTGCTCAGAGTAGTGTAAAAGTATGCACACACTCCTTAGACAGAGCACGGGCAGTGTCCGAAGAGGGAGAGAGAGGGGGCTGCGGCCTTGGGACTGTCTGACGCCTGTGAGCACGTTATTCACCATGCTAATATATTACAATGGTTGAATAATGAAGGTCAAGATCTATTAGAAATCAAATCTCCCACCATTTTGAGCCTCAAGGTCCCCTGGGGGTTGAATCTTTCACCATTCTGGTGTTAACTGCTGTGCTATTCCTTGAATGGCTGTGCCCTGCCCCCTTCCTGTCTCATTCCCCCTCAGAGATTTTACTCCCATCATCTTCTTAAGGGGTTGCAGAGGGATGATGGTCCATCTTCTGAAGCTACTTCCAGGCTGAGTAGGGGCTTTGACCCTGCCTATCAAGGAGTAAAAATCCTCTGGATGCCTAATCTAGGGGCTCCAGGGGCAGGACAGTCGTTTGTTTTTGTGTCCAGAGTGCCGAGGGTATGGGCCATCATTTGATGTGGGACTGCTGTAACCCACTGTTTCCACTGACTTCTGATGAATTTTTTTAAAGATGAAGCACCTTTCTAACAACTGGACAGTCTGTAACAACAAAAAGACTTAAAAGGCATGGTGAAACATCTGTAATTGATAGAGATTTGTTTGTAATTACTAGAATTACGACTGATTACATTTAACTTAATATATTAAATAATCCTAGTTAACTTAATATCTGAGATGTCTCAGGTTTTCTTTAAAGCATCTTAAAGTTAGCTGGGGCTACAAAGAACTTTCTGAATTTGTTAGATATTTAAAATCCTGATTATGTATGAAAACTTTTCCCTTTTTTTGTAGTTTTTTTTTTTTAATGAAACTCTTACTGAAAACACACATCTTACTTTCCTACTGTATACTGAAATACTTACTTTAGGAGCTTTAATTACATATATTATCATTTTAACCCTCAAAAACCTTAAATCTCTTGCAAAAACCAAGAAGAAAGCAACTGTGAATTGGTTGTCATATCACCGTTTCCTGACTGGAAACTTTATTTTAGTTTGTTTTTGTTTTTCTTTCTAAAGCAAAGGGAGATAAACTTAGATCAGCCCAGTAATTAATGTTTTAAGATTTTATAAATGACACAGATAGTCAGTGAACTTTTTAACTTGGTTTTAAGTTTTAAGTACCAAAATTCGGAGAGACACTTTTGAGAAGGAAAAGCTGGGCTGGGCTAACAAGCTAACTCACAAATCTAAGTGTAACAAGTGTCAGATTACTGATCTGAGTTCTGCTGGATTAACTGGTAAATCTAAGTTAATTAGTGTTGGTTTGCTGATTCCCTGTTCACGTTTTTTTGCTAGCCAGCTGGATTTTCAAAGAGACATATCTGGCCTTGAAATGTTGGTTTGCTTCCTCCCTGCCTCTACTTTCGTGATAATGATGCTGCTAAAGCTGTTCCATGCCTATTGGCCGAATACCCCAAACTTGTAATTAACCCTATAAAACCTCATGCACACATCTTGGAGGTGCTAAAAGCTTCGGAGCAGAAGCCCCTTTGAGCCCGCCGGCATAATAAATCTGGGTACTCCAAACCTCCTAGTGGTGCTTGTTTCTTGGCTGGCCTGTCATTTCCGTAACACTTTTAGGTATATAGTTTCAAAAGAAAACTCCTATAGAGTTTACCCCAAAGTTCTTATTTTGTTTACTTTTTGAAAGTTTTTTTACATTGAGTTACTTTTTTTGTTGACAAATATGCAATAGATATAATAAAGTTTTGCTTGACCTCTAGTAAGCCTAGGCACAACTGAAGTATTATACTTAACATTGATGTCTCTAAAGACACGTTTATATTAATTAAACCAATAAGCTTAAGCTAGCTTCAATACCAATACCAGTACTGAATCCTTTTTAGATAACGTGAACCTGAAATTTATTTTGGCCAATTTTCTCTATGTTTGAGTATTTATATAAGTACTTAATTTCCTTTCAGCCAATTAAAGAGCTCTTTTATCATTTAATTGTGTCAATACCATACATCTATGACATACAAACCAGACACCTTATAGTTTTCATTTTAAAATTTTAGTCATGAATCTGATAGAACAAAGTAAACCCACTGGCTCCAAAAGAAGTTGGATTTAAACTGGGGGTTTTGGCAGACAGAACAAATCAAAGTTGCCCATCTAGATGGCTAAGCCTTTTTACTAATATTTATGAAAAAGAGATAAAATTTTTACTTATCCTTAGCAAATTAAGTTCCAAATTATTTATCCCCTCCACATCCCTTCTTTTTTTTTTTTGAAATTTGCATTTTAAAAAGATGGTGAGATCAGAGTTCCTGGAGAAGACAAGGTAGAATATTTGTATCTCCAAAGCATAGGAAGGGAAGTTTCTCCTAGAAAAATTTTTGTTTTTTTAAAGGCCAGAAAAAACATCTTTTTTTAATACTTGTCTCTTGAGATAAATACATTGGGGAGGTTTTGGGAGTGGTAGAAGGATTGGTGGGCTTTGTATCCTTTTTGGAGCCACACCTCTGGTCCTGTAAAGACTGGATTTGTAAAACAAAGACAGTTTTGTTTTTTCTCATTTAGCTTAGGGGAGACATTTCCAAAAAAAATTTATTATGGTTCCGAATATCAGTGATGGTCAGTTTAGTCCAACCGATGGCCTCCCATTTGGCTATCTATTTACAAACACTTTTGAGAAGCCTTCCTGGGTTTGAGAGATTTTTTTCATTAAAGCTCTTGGTTTGGCCTTTGATCTGAAGAGGCTTGCTTGTAGCCTCACGTGGTCCTGTTTCTGATAGTAACCTGACAACAGTAGCTCTGTCCGGGACGTCAGTTTCCCAGGCAGCAGGGTTTCCTTGAGAATCAATATGGGGTGGAAGGGAGACCTCCTCTGGCTTGGGACTGAGGCAGGCTTCCAAAGCCAAGAGTAGACATTTTTTTGGATGTGTGTCTTTCATGTAACGGTCTTTGAATGGGATTATTTCTTGGGACCTACTGAGCAAGTAGGTCCCTTCCCAATGAGGGGATGGGGCACTCAGCCACCAGCAAAAACTCTTGTGTAGAAGTAAATTTTTAGTAAGCACCTTGTCTGGGGCCTTCTATTGATCCCTGTTATTACACAGGATTGGGAGGACAAGGGTCCAGGGAAATCAGTCAGCACAGAGTAGGTGGCTCCCTTACCTACCTTACCTAATAAGAAGACAACTTTTCTACCTGCCACGTCAAGGGCTACCCAAGGTTCCACCGGAGAAATGACCTAGTGTCCTGTGGGAGCCAGGGAGGGTCCCAGGTCCCGTCAGTCTTAAGTCATTTCAGCCGTCATTGGTTTGGGAGCCCCAAGCCCCCTTCGGCAAAGGGGGCAGTCCCGCTACCAGTGGCCTTTTTGTTTGCATATGGGGCAGGGTCCTGGTGGACTTTTCGCATACACGGGGCATTTGTTTTCCAGTGGCCCTCCTGGTTGTACTTAAAACAGGTCCCTTTTTGGCGAGACAGTGGCTCTGATGCAGGCATCCTGGGTCCTGTCCTCACCATGGGTCTTGGTGGAGGGTAACTCTGAGATGGTGCAAAGATGAAGGCTGCCACTAAGAATTGCGCCTTTTGCTGTTGTCCCTGAATCCTTTTTTTGCCTCTTTAGCCCTGTCTCTATTGTGCAATACTTTAAATGTCAGATCCATGAGCTGATTCATGGGGATCTGGGGTCCCCAGCTGCCCAGAAGGGGCCTTAGGGGTAGATGATTGGGAAGATCTCTCCAGTGGGGTCCTTCCCAACAGGAAGCAATGGAAGAATTTTAAAAATCTCCTAATAAGATCCCTGGCCTTGGGGCTTCCAGATCCCACAAGGCCCTTCCAGTTCTCTGTTTATGAGAGAGGAAGAATAGTCTCGAGGGTCCTCACCCAATGGGTGGGTCCTACCCAACAGACTATGGGATACCTCTCCAAACAGGCAGATCCCACTGCTTGAGGCTGGCCTTCCTGCCTAAGAGTGTAGGGAGCCCTTTCCACTCTCCTGGAGGAAGCTTTTAAGCTAATTCTGGGGGCCCCTATACAAGCATACACTAACCATCAAGTTTCTGACCTTTTCAAAGGCAAGGGACATTTCTGGCTCTCAGATGCTCGGCTTCTTAAATATCAGGCATTCTTACTGGAAAACCCAGATGTCACTGTCTCTGTTTGTGGGACACTCAATCCTGCTACACTATTACTATCACCAGACAAGTCTCTTCCCTTTTGCCTATGTCATGAGACCCTATCCATTTCTCTAGGAGCTAGAAGAGATCTCACCAACCAACCCCTGGAAAACCCTGATGAGATCTAGTTCACCGATGGGAGCCACATATTCTCATGAACCTCTTAGCGATCTGCGACTGCTTTCCAAGCAACACTCTGGTGAGACTCTTCCATCGCCCTAGGGGACTATGGATCCCTGTTAGATAAACCTCTTTCTTAAATGTCTCCTGGTTGAAATCTTTTCTCTTTTAGGGCCCCCACCAAACTGTTTTAATACTAATTTAAAATGTCTCTGACATTAGGGTCCCTCTTTTGACTCCTCCTTTAGTTCACTGGACTAACACTCCAACAACTGCTTTCTAAAACCTAAACCAACAGAAAGCACAGAAATCAATGTTGTTTAAGACCCTTGTTTGCCTCTTTCATCCTTGGTTGGCTAGGATTAGCTCTATATATTTGACCTCTATCTTTTCAACCTTCTTATGAAAATTGTTTCTTCTCAACTAGAGATAAACTTCAAATGATTATATAACAAGGTAATCAACCAATCAGCCAAGACCACTTCGCTCACATCCTGCCCAAGGACAGGCAGCTAGTCTGGGACCCCAACGAGCTCCATTATCGCCCCAGATCAGCAGGAAGCAGCTAAAGGAGTCCTCGCTCTCTACATCCCCAAGATTTGGGGTCTTATGACTAGAGGGGGGAATCTTAAGTAGCAGAGGCAGAAATGAGCATTGGGCAAAGGGAGAGGAAGGGGAAAGGAAAAATCCAGAACACAAGAAACCTGAGCTCTCAGCCAGAGCGCAGGGAAACTGAGCTGTCAAACAAACAATCAATCAACCAACCAACCAATCAATCAATCACAAGGCCTGGGGGTAACTATCACTGGCCTGGGGGTGGAAGCACACCCCGTGTCATGCCTCCATGAGACGGCATGCCCCTCCACCCCCAGGCCTGTGGGTGGAGGTGAAGTGCACCCATTCATGTGTCTATTAAACAGGTGACCATCCATACATAATCCAGGTATGGATGTGCACCCATATCATTTGTCTATTATGGGAGTGCACATAAACACACAGGTCTGTGTATGTATATGTATATATATAATATGTATATTATATATGTATATAGACATATACGTACATATATTATCTAATATATATACCTCAATATATCTACATATAAAATAAGTATATAGTTGTACATACACCCCGAGGCCTGGTGGCAGAGGCACTCCCCATGTCACAAGTCTGTGAGACGGGGTGCAACTCCACTCACATTATACGAGTGCACATCCCTTCCCAGGCCTGGGTAAACACATTATACAGGTACACATCCATACCAGACCTGTGTATGGATGTACACCTATATAATATACATATTATATGTGTGTATATATTATATTATATATATTGTATTAGCTATGTACTTTTAGTAGATTATATACACATATATTATATAATATACATATATATATATATATATATATATATATGTATATATATATTACACACACACACATATATCCATACACAGACCTTGTATGGATGTGCACCCATATAAGAGACACATTATACAGGTACACATCCATACCCAGATCTGTGTATGGATGTACACCTATATAATATACATGTTATTATTATACATATATTATATAATGTACATATTATATATACGTATCCATACAGACATATGTATAATATACATATATATACATATCCATACACTGGCATCTGTATGAATATACACATATATAATATACATATTATATATGTATATATTATGTCATATGTGTATATAAACATATATATTAAATTATATATATACATATCTATACAAAGGCCTGTGTATAGACGTGCACCCATATTAATAGATACAAGACACGGGTGCACTTCGTCTCCTCCCCCAGGCCTGAGGATAGATGCACACCCCGTCTCATAGACACATGACACAGGATGCACCTCCACACTCAGACCTGTATATAGATGTACTCCTATATAATTTATACATTTTATATGTATATATAAATTTTATTATATATATTAGATTACATATGCATAGATACTGGATTATGTATGTATATATTATAGTATACACTATATATACATATATAACATATATAATATATATACATATTCATACAAAGACATATGTATATATAATACATATTATATGTGTATATATACTGTATAGTATATATACATACACACATATGTTATATAATATACATATTATATATATATACACACACCCATGCGCAAACCTGTGTATTTAGGTGTGCCTGTATAATAGACACATTATATTGGCACACATCCACATATGCAGATCTGGGTGTGAATGTGTACCCATATATAAAAAACACATTGAGGACCCTCAGTGACACATATTCTAATGTCTGAAACATAAATATTATGTTAGTTGGAAAAGGTTTTTTTGGATGTGATTGAGCTAAGCATCTTGAGATGAAAAGATCACCCTGAATTATCCAGGTGGGCCCTCAATTTCGTTGCAAGTGTCCTTATAAGTGAGAGGCAGAGGGAGTTTTGACTCAGAGAAGCTAATGTAAGACAGGCAGAGATTGGAGTAGTATGAGCACAAATCAAACACTGCAAGCAGCTACCAGAAAAGGCAAGAAACAGATTCTCCCCTGAAGTCTCCAGTGGAAGTATGGCCCTGCTGACACTTTGATTTTGTCCCAATGAAACTGATTTTGAGCCTCTGGCCTCCAGAACTGTGAGGGAATACACTTCTGTTGTTTTGAGCCATCAAGTTTTTGGTAATATGTTACAGTGGCCAAGGACACTAACATGCATGCACATATTGATAAAGTACTTATATAAAAAATATAAAAATCAAAGGCTTCTGTTAGGACTAGAGAAGTGACCATCGTATCACATAAAGAATGGGATCTTTGGATTCAGACGGCCTCTTTCTCTGACTGCCCTTTTCCTTTTCAACCTCTTGTGGACTAACCCTACTCTGCCACTCTGCTGAAACTGCTTCTTGAAGCCATTAATGAATTATTGATTCCAAAATCCAGTGGCTTTTTCCTGGTTCTCATCCAAGTGAACATTTTACTCTCTCCTGACTTCAGGGACACTGCACCCCACGTTTTTCCCCTTCTCCTCTGGTTTCTCTTACTCTCCAGAGACTGATTCCTTTCCTGTTTAGGTCTGCTCTTGATTCTCTTTATTCTTTATACTTTTACTTCTTGATGGCTCCCAGTCCCAAAGATTAAAATATCAGTGCTATTTATGCCACTCCTTTTAGTAATTCAACAGCAGTTTATGGAGGGTTTCGCCTTCTGGTTCTGAAATTTTTATTCTGACAAATGTGGAAGCTATTCCAAGACATAGTGTGCCTGTGCCAACCACCACTGGTGAAGGCACTCTCGCTAAATGCATTGTGACAGGCTTGATGGTACTGAAGAGGGGGTGCATGAAACACAGGCTCTGGAAAGGCTACTCGCTTCTATACTTAGTCAAGGAAGGCACAGTCAAGGAAGGCACCTTCTAAAACCTCTTTCTCTGTTTGTAAAGTGGAAGTAAGACCATCAACCTACTTCAGCAGTATGTGGGAAGTCTAGAGCATGACATATAAACAGCAAATACATAAACCATAAAGGAAACAAGGTTCAAACAACAGTACAAAATATAATGCACTTATTCAGACTAATTAGACCTAATTAGTAATAAGGTTACCTGTACAGTGTATGTTAATTTCTATCTGGCTCTCTTTGAGTTTGTATTGATGTTGAATGTGGTGGGTATTTGCTGTGCTCTCTCAGCTTAAGCAAGCTTAGATGAAACTGTCCTCCTGGCTAATGTTTCACATAACACCCAATGGACTGACTCCAGCAAATTATATTAAACCAAATTACAATAAGGTGGTATTTATTTATTAAGTTGGTGAGCAGTTTCATCTGCTCATTTTTTTAAGAGGCTTCATTCTCCTCCTCTGGTTCAGGAGAAACAAAACACATATTTTTGAGGCACAGACAGAAACAGAACCCTCTACACATTATCCAACAATATTATCAAAAGTATGTAGGGCTTTTGTTCCCTGGAACATCCCTTGGCTCTTATTGGGATTTTCATAGCTGCGGTGCTGATGTTGACCACCGAATGGAACTGAGGTGAAGAAGGTCACAGGGATGAACACTGAATTAAGCATTATCCGTCCCACCCTTCTTAACCTTTGGCATTGTCCCCTTTGACATCGAAACATAATTATTAACTTTACCTTTGTGTATTTAATTTGTGCGAAAAGAATTATAGAAACCAACATGGCCACCAATTCTCTGTTTTTTTCCCCTGTGGCTGTAGAGAACATGTATGGAGGGATTCATAGTTATGCACTATTCCTACACACAGCCTAAACTTGGAAATCAAAAAACCAAGGCCACTTTCTGAAAGTTAATCTAATTAAATCAAGACGTAATGGGAGGAGACAGAAAAATCTGTCCCTCTAGAAAGTCTTGCTCTTCTAAAAACTGCTATCTAACTTTTTTGGTAATAAGAATTCATCTAGACAAAAAAATGCCCTAACAGAAGTCACTGGCCAGCAGAAAAATGCTGGTCCAGAAGGCAAACCTAGAAGCATATGTCTTGTACTAGTCAGGAGAATAAAAACTGCTTAGGCAGAAAATTCTGGACCTTAGAGAAATGTTTGCTATCTGCTTAGGATTTGAGAAAATTCAATTCCAATATTACCCAACTGTGATGAACTCCAAGACCATTGATCTGTCTGCTTCCCAAGCAAGTTTTTCATTGTTAATTTTATTTCCCAGCTATCTCAAAATAAAGAATGATGCAAGTACCTTAGATTGAGACGTAAGATCATTCCCATTCCTACAAAGGGATGACCCTCCATAGTATATTAACAAGTTTCCATCTGTTTTACCCATGAGGCCTTTGCTAGTGTGGTGTTTACCCACCTGTGGGGGTACTGGTGAAAGTTCAGATTCTATAAATGTAAGATTGAGGTTCACAACCTGTGAGGCCTCCAAGGTGGTCAGTCAGCTGCCACCCACCCTGGCTCCCAGGCTACCTGTTTTCCTCTTTAAAACACCAGCAATGGACTCACCTGGAAGAAAACAATAAGCAAGTCTGGTAGGTGGCCATTACCTAGTAAATGTAATAAAAGCCATGGCTCTTGTTTATACCAGCAATATCTAGTTATAAAATATAATAGGAAAAATCTTTCTCAGTGGCAAAAGAACTGTATAAACATATAACCTGTATGAAGAAAATGATAAAATTTAACCAAAGAACATAAAAGATTTTATTAAAGAGATATCACATTCTTGAATAAAAAGATGTATTACTGTAAAGAAGTCTCAGTAAATTAACCTATAGAGTTAGTTCAATTCCCATTAAACTCAAAGAATTGGGGGGAACTTGACAATATAATTCTGAACTTCTGAGAGAATAAAAAGCTATTTAAGAAATTTGAAAAGAAAAATAATGCAGGAAGGCTGTCTCTACCAGATGGTAAAGATACAGCAATTAACCAGCATAGTACCCCGAAAGAAATAGAAAAATAAGTGGAACCATACCAAGTCCAGGAACATATCAAATTTTTGACAAAGATGGGCTTTCAAATCAGCGAAAAAATAATGACTATAACAAATGGCACTGGTATAACTAGCTATAAATTTTCAGGAAGGTAACACAGTTAAATCATATTTCAAAACTTTAAATTCTAAATGGATCAATAATTCAAATGAAACTATAAAAGTATCTGAAGAAAATTAAGTTTTCTCTTTTTAGTTTTATTTCATTGTGGTAAGAACATTTAACATGAAACCTACCATCTTAAATTTTTAGGGGGTATAATTCACTATTTGTTAGTGACTATAGGTACAGTGTTGTATAGTAGCTCTCTTAGTTAACTGAAACATTACTAGTAACTCCCCATTTTCCCCTCCTTTTAGCCCCTGGCAACCACCATTTCATTCTCTGATTCTACAAATTTGACTATTTTAGGTGCCCCATATAAATGGAATCATGCAGTGTTTGTCTTTCTGTGACTACTCATTTGCTTAGAAAAATGTCCTCAAGGTTCATCCATGTTGTCATATATTACAGAATTTCCTTCTTTTTCAAGACTAAAGAGTATTCTATTGGATGTACATACCATGTTTTCTTTATCCATTCATCTGTCAATGGACATTTATGTTGTTTTCATATCTTGGTGCTTATAAATAGCTCTACAATGAATATGGGAATACTAGCTCTTCAAGATCCTGATTACTATTCTTTTTGAATAAATACCCAGATTTTGATTTGCATTTCCTGCAACTGATTGGTGACATTGAACATCCTGTCATATAGCTGTTAGCCATTTGTATGTCTTCTTTGAAGATATGTTTATTCAAATCTTTACCTCCATTTTTTTAACATTTTTTACTGATTTATAATGATTTTACAATGTTGTGTCAAATTCCAGTGTAGAGCACAATTTTTCAGTTATGTATGAACATATATATATTCATTGTCACACTTTTTTTCTCTGTGAGCTACCATAAGATCTTGTATATCTTTACCTCCATTTTCTAACTGCATTATTAGATTTTTTGCCATTGAATTGTATGAGTTTCTTAAATATTTTAGATATTAACCCCTTATCACATATATGGTTTACAAATATTTTTCCTCATTCCATAGGTTGTCTTTTCATTCTGTTGATTCTTTCTTTTGCTGTACAGAAGATTTTTAGTTTGACGTAGTCCCATTTATTTATTTTTGTCTTTTTGCCTGTGCTTTTGATGTCATATTAAGTCACTGCCACTACCAATGTTTTTAAGTTTTTCTCCTCTGTTTTCTTCTAGGAGTTTCATAGTCTCAGGTCTTAATTTTACATCTTAAATCAACTGTGAGTTGATTTTGTGTATGGTATAATATAAAGGTCTAATTTCATTCTTTTTTATGTTCCCAGTGAGCCCAGTGTTCTCAATACATTTGTTGATAAGACTATTTTTTCACCGTTGTATATTCTTGGCACCCTTGTTAAATATAAGTTGACTACATATGTGTGGATCTTTTTCTGGGCTCTCTGTTCTGTTCCACTGGTCTATATGTCTGTCTTTATGACAGTACCATACTGTTTCAGTTAATGTAATACATTGTAATATGTATTTTTAAATATATTGTAATATATTTTTAAATCAGGAAGTGTGATGCCTCCAGCTTTGTTCTTTCTCAGGATTAGTTTAGCCATTCTATGGTCTTTTGTAGTTCCATATGAGTTGTAGAATTATTTTTCTGTATACTTCAGTTTAAAATGCCACTGGGATTCTAATAGAGACTGCATTGAATCTGTAGATCACATTAGGTTGTGTGGACACTTTGACAACATAAGTCTCAAGCCATAAACACAAAATGTCTTTCCATTTGTTTTCTTTCATCTGTGTTTATAGTTTTCAGTATACAAGTCTTTCACCTCCTTAGTTTTAAGTTTATTCCTTTTTTTTTTCTTTTGGTGTTATTGTAAATGGGATTGTTTTCTAATCTCCTTTCCAAATAGTTCATTGTTAGTGTATAGAAACACAACCGGTGTTTTTGTATGTTGATTTTGTATCCTGAAACTTTACTGAATTTATTAGTTGTAACAGTTTTTGGGTGGAATCTTTAAGATTTTTTTTATCTACAAGTTCATGCTATCTGCAAACAGAAACAATTTTACTTCCTGATTCGGAAACTCTTAATTTCTTTTCTTGCCTAATTGCTCTGGCTAGGACTTACAGTATTTAGTTGAATGGAAATGGTGAAAGAGGGAATTCTTGCCTTGTTACTGATCTTATCAGAAAAACTTCTAGTTTTCACCACTGATGATGATAGCTGTGGGCTTTTCACCATTGATGATGTTAGCTGTGGGCTTTCCATATAAGGCCCTTATTTTGTTTTGTTTTTGTTTTTGTTTCAGGGGAGGTAATTAGTTTTATGTATTTATTTAATGGAGGTGCTGGGGTTGAACCCAGGACCTTGTGCATGCTAAACATGTGCTGTACCGCTGAGCTATACCCTCCCCCACCCCTTATTTTGTTAAGTTACTTTCTTTCTGTTCCTAGTTTGTTGAAAGTTTTTAATTATAAAGAGGCGTTTAATTTTGTCAAACACTTTTTCTGAATCTATTGAGATGATCATGGACTTTTTTCCTTTATTCTGTTAATGTGTTATTCTGTTAATATATCACATTAATTGATGTTTTTAATGTCGAATCATCCTTGCAACCCAGGGATAAGCCCCACTTGGTCATGGTGTGTTATCCACTTAATGTGCTACTGGATTCAGCTTGCTAGTATTTTATTGAGGATTTTTACATCTATATTCATCAAGGATATTGGTCTGTAGTTTTATTTTCTTATAGTGTCCTTGTCTGGCTTTAGAATTGGGGTAAAATGCTGGACTCACAAAATCAGTTTGGGAATGTTCCCTTCTCTTCAGTTTTTTTAGAAGAATCTGAGAATTATTGGTGTTAATTCTTTAAATGTTTGGTAGAATTCATCTGGTTTGGGTTTTTCTTTTTAAGGAGGTTTTTGACTACTGATTCCATCTATCTACTATTATTGTATTATTATCTATTTCTCCTCTCAGTTCTGTTGATGTTTGTTTTATATATTAAAGTGCTCTGATGTTGGGTGCATATATTTATTGTTATATATTCCTGGTTGATTGACCCTCTTTATCACTATATAATGATCTTCTTTGTCTCTTGACAATGGTGACAGTTTTTGACTTAAAGTCTATTTTTTCTGATATAAGTATAGCTACTCTTGCTTTCTTTCAGTTAAAATTGGCATGGGATATCTTTTACTATCTCTTCACACTCAGCCTATGTGTGTCCTTAAATATAATGTGAGTTTCTAACAACAAGGTCCTACTGTATAGCACAATATATTCAATAGCTTGTAATAACCTATAATGAAAAAGAATATATATATGTATATATAACTGAATCACTATGCTATACACCAGAAACTAACACAACATTGTAAATCAACTATACTTCAATTTTTAAAAAGTGAGTCTTATAGACAGTATATGGTTGGGTCCTATTTTTTAATCCATTCTGCTATTTCATATCTTTTGATTGGGGAGTTTAATTCATCTACTTTTAATGTAATTATAGATAGATAAGAATTTACTACTGCTATTTTGTTGTTTCCTGTAGTCTTGTGGTACTTTTGTTTGTCTGTGTGTTCTGTTCGTTGCTTGTATTGATATGGTTTAACTTCTTTCTCTTTTTCTTTTTTGTAACTTCTATAAGATTTTTCTGTGTATGCATCATTACCTTGGGGCTTACATAAAATATCTTACAGTTATAACAGTCTATTTTAAGTTGATAACACCTTAAGCTCAGTCACATACAAAAATTCTATATCTTAACTTCTCCCCTACACTTTGCTTTGTTGTCACAATTTGTATCTATCTTTATTGTGCATCATTTAACACAATTTTAATTAGTTATTTTTAATATTTAGTCTTTTAACTTTTATACTAGAATTTTAAATGATATACCAAATACCATTATAGAAATTCAGTATTCTATATTTGTCTATATAGTTATCTTAATGAACAAGTTTCTTACTTTCTTATGCTATAATGTTGTTGTTTAGCATCCTTTCATCTCAACTTAAAGAACCCCCATTAGCATTTCTTATAAGGCAGGTCTAGTGGTAATGAACTCCTCAGTTTTTTTTTCTCTGGGAAAGCCTTTATCACTCCTTCCTTAGAAAGTAAATAAGCATCCATAATGAGCAATTATTAATAATTTTGTTTAAACTTTTGCAAGAATGGATAAGCCATAAGCTCCTCAAGGGGATTACTCCATACTTTATCACAGAGTCAAGTTCTTCACTTTGTTTAATTCAGATCTCCTCTTTTAATTTAAGCCCTTCTCCCTCTTTGTGACTCCTGGTAACATGAAATTCAACTGGTCAGCATCTTCATAAACACCCTTATTGAAACAACCCAATCCAAAAATGGACAGAAGACCTAAACAAGCAATTCTCCAATGAAGACATACAAATGACCAATAAGCACATGAAAAAATGCTCAATATCATTAATTATCAGAGAAATGCAAATCAAAACTACAATGAGATATAACCTCACACCAGTCAGAATGGCCATCATTCAAAAGTCCACAAATGATAAATGCTGGAGAGGGTAAGAAGATAAGGGAACCCTCCTACACTGTTGGTAGGAATGCAGTTTGGTGCAGCCATCATGGAAAACAATATGGAGAGCCCTCAAAAGACTAAAAATAGACTTACCATATGACCCAGCAATCCCACTCCTGGGCATAATTCCAGAAGGAACTCTAATTCAAAAAGACACCTGCACCCCAATGTTCATAGCAGCACTATTTACAATAGTCAAGACATGGAAACAGTCTAAATATCCATCAACAGATGACTGGATAAAGAAGTTGTGGTATATTTATACAATGGAATACTATTCGGCCATAAAAAGTGACAACATAATGCCATTTGCAGCAACATGGATGATCCTGGAGAATGTCATTCTAAGTGAAGTAAGCCAGAAAGAGAAAGAAAAATACCATATGATGTCACTCATGTGGAATCTAAAAGGAAAAGAGAAGACAAATGAACTTAAATATAAAACAGAAACAGACTCACAGACATAGAATACAAACTTGTGGTGCTGGGGGGAGAGGGGTGGGAAGGGACAGACTGGGAGTTCAAGATTTGTAGATACTTACAGGTATATATAGAATAGATAAACAAGTTTATATTGTGTAGCACAGGGAAACATATACAAGATCTTGTAGTAGTTACAGTGAAAAAGTATGAAAATGAATATATGTATATTCATGTATGACTGAAAAATTGTGCTGTACACCAGAAATTGATACAACATTGTAAACTGATTATAACTCAATAAAAAAAAGTTGAAAAAATTTTTTAAAAAATAAAAAAAACACCCTTATTGAAGCCAAGGACCAAATCACTGCCTTGGACCCATTTGACAGTAACTCTCAGAAGTAAAGCTTCAAATTTAAAAGGGGGACAATGGAAGGAGTTCTTCATTAACAATATGTACAGAATAAATCAGTTTAACATTTACTGTGCAACTTTACAATACATAAGCAGGACACTATGCTCCTGATTTTAGAACTCCATCCAGAGTTTATGAAATATGTTCATGAATAAACAAAGCAAAACAGGCACTAAATGGTATCTATTAACTGTTATGAACATCATAATATTATTTTTATTAATTCTCATTCCCAAGAATAGCACCTTGAACAGTGCTTTATATGTACCAAGAATTCATTAAATATTTGGGGATGAAAGTTAGGGGAGGGAGGAGGGAAATGAGGGAAAATGGAACAAAGGCATTTTTTGCTGTAGACACAAGCTTCCCACGAAACAAGTACAACCAAACACTTCCCACTTTGAAATCTAGTTCTTTAGAAGAAAGGGAATATGATCAACAAATTCAAATTCCTTGCATCACATCTAAGAATATGTCTCGTGGAGGAAAAAGTCAAACTTCAGGATAGTTTTACTCAGGAAAATCATTAAATATCAGAAATCAAGTCTATGTGACTTAAAGGATAATGTGTCTCACTTTATTAGGGAAAGGAAAAATTAAGTATAAAAAATGAAAATGGTCCTATACATGAACTGACCCCTCTCCTGGTGTCATTTGTATTCTTAACTAAATTTATTCACAGTCTGAATTGCTAGATATGGTTCAGCAAACTATGATTTTAAAAAATGATACATTGGAGAAAAAGAGGTGGGACAAAGGTAATCATTTCAAACAAATTGTTTTAAACTTGCTGAGCTTTGCCCCATTCATAAATGTTGTGTTTATGTAAAATGGAACTCACAAGAGAGCTCTTTCTTTTGCTTAACTTCTGTCCTATCACCTAATTTGCTAACATATGGTCTGAGAGTTGGACAGTTTGTGCCTAAGAACTCAAAAATACATAACACATAAGAAATACAGAATGGCTATGATCTTGATGCAGAACATGTTGCCATCTATTGTTTGTCAGAGGAAAGAGGATGAAAATTTCAGAACCTAAATGAATAAGATGAATTAGTATCTGGGTGGCATTTGCCTCGTAAACATTCCAGTAGAAATGGAGAAACAGGACAATCCATCAACATGTTAAAAAAAAAAAAAAAAGAAAAACAAAAAGAATTTTAGTTAAATAAAAATGATTTATAACCATAGAAGTTTCTACATAGATTTCATTTGAAATGAGAGACTTAAGGATAGAGATGTTTAAGGCTTCCCAAACTTTAGGTAATGGGCCATCTGGAATTTAAGTAGGTGGAAATGGCTTTTTAGTGAATGCTGAAACCAGAGAAATTAAAATTATCCTTTATAGCTTATGACAAGCACTCTAAAATGCTTCAAGAAAACCCCCAACAAATACAGAGATGACTTTAAGAACATAAGCTCCATGAGGACAGAAGTTTATACACCTTTTTCATCCACTGTATCCCTAGTGCCTAGAACCATGACTAGAACAGAGGAGGTATTCAATAAATTCTGTTTAATCAATTTTATAGGATTTAATATTATATAGCAGGGAGTAAAACTAGAGGCTCCTTGGTCTATAAGGAAAATGGAAGGAATGAATGGAGGGAGGAAGAAAGGTAAGAAGGAAAGGGAGGAAAGAAGGAAGAAAGAAGAGAAGTAGAAGGAAGGACGATTTCTCTTAGTGAATAAAACAAGTAAGTTAAATACTACGCAGTCCATAAAAATACCATCACATCACCCTATCGACTCAGTCAATCATTTAGGAATTAATTCCACCCCAGTCACCATGGCTACTCATAGTGTCTGAAAGCTCAAATCTAAAATGTTTTGATTTATGAAGTAAATTGCAACACAGTGGGCAAACAAGTAAGCCAGTGGCATATAAATCTTCCTCAATTGTAACAGTTTCACATATGTTTTTCAAATTTAAAATATATCATGGAAAAATAGAGTTAAAGTAATTTACCTGGTAGAACCAGTCACATTTAGTACAATTCAAGGAGAAAGCTGAAGGAAATTTTTGTGTCATTCTATGAAGAGCTACTGTTTTCAGCACTGTCTTACATCTATAACTTCTGAGTACACATTCTTCTTGCTGTCAGTGATGACCATCAACAAAAAAGGTGACCCTCTCAAAAAATAAATTTTGTTCTTATATAAGTGGAATGTTCACCTCAAAAGTAAAGACTTCCTTTAAATGCTGAAATCTTGGAATCAGCTTCTTCATGCTAGAATCAGAAGTCCACAAACTATCTTCCTTGTAGAGTTGCTTTGTCATTACTGATCATAAGAATCAAATAAAAGCATAATTTCAAAAATAAACTTGTCTCTCTAGTACAAAGCTGTTCATTAAACACTGGTAGTCAATCATCAGCTTGTCCTGTTATCCCATGTTCCCACAATGTAGGCGGCCTGCTGACACGGTAACTGGCTGAGGAGTTGATGGGTTTCTCCCAGGGGCAAAAAGTGCATATCGGCCCAGTGAATGCAATCTGCTGGTAGGCTGAATCCATCACTTGTTTTCAATTTGGCTATCAGAAATAATGAACTGTCACACTGAGCCTTTCCTCTGAACCTCTGGAAGTCACTTTCTCTACACATTGTGAGGCTTCTGTCCATGACAAAGAGCCTCAGGATACTGTAAAAGGAATTACATCAGGAACATACCACCTGTAGAAGGAGAAATCCAGGAGGCCAAATGATGCTGCACCTTTTGTGCCTCCTCCCAGATTTAAACAGAACTTCAGGCAAAATAGAGGTCTGGCCCTGGGGATATTTTTAGGGCTATCTGGCCACCACCTCCTCTGCCTCTCTCCCAAAGCACCCAACACCCCAGAAAAAGCTTCTTCTGGTGACTTGTCAATAGTTAAATTTCTTTGCTAGAGAAAAATATGAAAGAAAACTAATGTCTAGTATGCGTGTTCTATAGTAGGTGTTGTACACCCTCCCACATCAATTCTTACAGCCGTATGAAGCAGGCATTATTGACCTCATTTTATAGCACAGCAAACAGACTCCAAAGGGACAGAATACTTTCTCAGACTCACAGAGCTGGAAGGGTAGAGTCAAATTTCTTAACCTAAATTTATTGTGTCATTCCATCCTACACTATAGGG
Source organism: Camelus dromedarius (assembly GCF_036321535.1). Lineage (NCBI taxonomy): Eukaryota > Metazoa > Chordata > Mammalia > Artiodactyla > Camelidae > Camelus > Camelus dromedarius. Next base: position 47,384,784 of record NC_087437.1, read on the forward strand.
CAAGGTAATATAATAAGTCCATGCTAAGAAAGAAATGACTAAACAAAAAGATTAATATATGATTTTCCCATAATATCTAGTCTTAACAGGAAAAAAGAGAAAATAATACTGGGTGACTGTAAGAGTAGCCCAGTCACAGGACGTAAAAGGACTCTTGGAGCACTATGACAACCTTCACCTGTATTCAAAGTTACCCCTAAATACATCTGTAGCCTTGAGTATAGATATAAACAGAATTGTGTTGAGTTTATTCTGTTGCCAGTGGCACTAGTAAGTAAAGATCAACTATGAGTCATACCTAAGGACCATAGTAATTGGGGTCAAGGTTTTATTTGCTTCAGGAAAGACAAAAAAAAAAATTGGTCAATTCAGTAAACCTGGGATTGTCCTAGGCCCAAACAAAAGGGTCAGGGTGAGGCAGAGAAGTGAAAATAGACCAACCTAGCCTTTGGGTCCTCACAGAGCTTTCCAAGAGAACAATCTACAATGATGGAAATGGACTGTATCTGTGCTATGCAATACAATAGCCACCAGGCACATGTGGCTCCTGAGTACTGGAAATGTAACTAGCACAACCGAGGAAATGTGTTTTTAATTTTATTTAGTTTAAATTATTTAAATTGAAATAGCCATATATGGCTAGTGGGTACCATTTGGGCAGATTAGCTCACATAGCCACATGGACCCTTGCCTCCTCATGGCATCCTCCCTGATGTGTTGATCACCCAGCTTTAACCCAAGCCAGACTCAGACCCAAAAGGTGGCCTAGGCTGGACAAGCATTGGCAAGTGTCACTAAAAGTGAGGAATGTGTAAAGGAAAGAAAAGCAGAGGAAGTGTCAACAATGTCTCTGTTTCATTTTCTTTCTCTGAGTCCCTAAAATTGTCAGTTTGACATTTGTTCAGCAAAATTTCAGTCAGTGCAGGAATGAGCAAGACAGTGTTGACCCTCTAGATCACAGCCTAGCAGTGACAAAGGTGATGCTTGGGCCAGCTAGGGGCTGGTCAGGCAAGGAAGCATGGAAAGGACTCACATATGAAAAGAAGGGAAAGCAAGCAAGGCCTATTTGGAGAGGTAAAAGTAGGTTAGCATGACCAGAGCACAAGTGTTGTTATGGGCTGAATTGTGACCCCCCCAAAAAACTCGTACATGAAATTCTAACCCCCAATACCTCATAATGTGACTGCATTTGGAAATAGAGCCTTGAAAGAGAGAATTAAGTTGAAAAGGAGTCATCAGGGTGGGTCCTAATCTGATATGACAGGTTTATTTATAAGACGAAATATGGACACAGACACAAGGGGAAAAACTATGTGAAGACATCTCCATCTGCAAGCCAAGGAGAGAGGCCTCAGAAGAACCTAACCCTGCTGACACCTTTTTCTTGCACTCCTGGCCCCCAGAACTGTGAGAGAGTAGATTTCTGTTGTGATGGCAGCCCTAGCACATTAGCATGAGTATTCGTACAAGGAATAAGCCTAAAAAGTCACCCTGGGACAAGTTCATGGGTGATCTTGATGTCATGCCAAAGAATTGAAGATTTATCCTAAAAATAACTGAAGGCTTTTAAGCAGGCAAATGACATGATCTGGTTTGCTTCTTCTTTTTTTTAAGTTAATTGTATGTGTTGGATTTTAACCTGCCTTGACCCTAGTCATCTGCTGATATTTGGCTTGCTAGCCTCCAGCCTTGGTTCTGATATTACTTTAAATATTACATGACAGCAGGTATAGCTGCGATAAAACAGACAGTTATTCTTTAACTCTCTGATACTTGTCACGGGTCAGTAGACAGTCCTGTCTTAACATGTTTTCAAAGCCTGTACTCGCTGCACCTGGGTCAGACATGATTATTTCATATTCACTGAATAAAATTCCCTAAGTGCCTAAATGACTCTAAGATAGAAGAAGTTCAGCAAAAGGGGAAGGCACATTAACTCTTTCAAGTCACTAGGCTACCATTTAATGCATTATTGCAAATGCACTTTCAAATAAATAACAGGTTGTAAGAGGCATTGAGACAATTCGCCCCCTTAAGCTGACTTTAGACAGGCAGCTCTGAGCCATATGCTGGATGACTATGATGTAAGGAGGCTTTAAAACAAAAATAGACTAGAAAATTTAAGTGCAAATGAGTACTGTCATCTTGGGAGTCAATTTGCTTATTCCAAAACCCTTCCAGTTACTTAGAATACTTTGGAAACTCTCCTTCTGGACATGTCTCCAGAGCTGGGTGATGAGACCTCCAGTTCTCAAGTCTCACTTGGGATCTATCTGCAGCCAACAAAAAGGGAGAATCTGCTCCATCTGGGGAGCAGAGGGCCCACATCCAGGCTTCCTGGAAGCAGATACTTCCCAAGCTAAGATAGCCATGCTTTTGAGAGGTTGGAGGACCTGGACCTTTACCTGCACCTGCACCTGCACCTGGAAACTGGGCAGAGATCCCTTGAAGAATAAGAAGCCCCAGTGTTTATTTGGCATCTTTCATGGCATGTTGCTTTCTTGATTTCCACAATAACCATGCCTTAGGGGAGGCCAGAGGCTGAGGAAGAGATAGGAGGATATGAAGAGGTTTCCTGAACAACAGGATCATGGTTATATCATGGCACATCTGTACTTAATGAAAGGGAATATGCTACTTCTTCTGAATCCCTAACTGCCAGCCAATGAACAGAACTCATGGATCCCAATTTGAACTTCTCCTGTTCCTTGACTTTCCTCCATACAGTTTCCTCTAAATATGATTGTCCTCCTTTCTATGCATCCTTAAACCCTACTTCTTCTCTCAGGTCAATTCGAATGCTACTTCCTTTATCAAGTCATTTCTAAACTCCCCAGCAAGAATTAATTAAGTCTTTCTCTAAATTCCCCTAGCCACTCTTTCATCCTTATATATAGTACAGTCATTTATAGTCTTCTACTGAAGGATGAGCTTCCTAAAGTCAGAGGCTATATGCCATTCATTCTGGTATCCTCCAATTTCTAAAGCAATGCCTAGAATAGAAAACAAAAGCTTCTGAATAAATCAATTAAAAGGAAGAAAAATCATAATAGTGTCAGTGTCTTAGTTCAGGCTACAATAAAAATACCATGGATTGGGTGGCTTAAACAATATACATTTATTTCTCACAGCTATGGAGACTGGGAAGTTTGAGATCAGGGTGCCGGTATGGTCAGATTCTGGTAAGAGACCTTTTCCTAGTTTGCAGATGGCCATCTTCTTGCTGAGTCCTCACAGGGAAGAAAGAGAGAGATCACCTCTCTCGTCTTATAAGGACACTAATCCCATTCATGATGGTTCCACCCTCATGACCAAATTACCTGCCAAAGACTCTATCTCCTAATGTTATCACATTGGGATTATGCACCAACATAAAAATCGGAGGAGGACAAAATACTCAGTCAATGTAATATTCTCCAATTATTAGCATGAAGGGTGTGAACAGACTGTAATAGCATAAGATCAAGACCCAGAAGGACAGAAGCAAAGGAACAGATCAAGCAAAAAGGCCATGAAACCATGAGGAAACAGCTTGACACAGATTCTGAATCAGAGAGGCAGGCATACCTCAAGACACGACCAAACTAAAACCAACAATAGAGTACAGAACACAGAAATAAAGAAAACTTTAATGACAAAGCAAATTTCTACCTCAGGATCCAAGCCCCTTTATCATCTGCAAGACATGATAAAAGCTAGTTGCGTTCCAAATGTCATCTTCATATGATGGTTATTTAGAATTTAGAATATAGTTTCCCATAGAAATAATGCTAAAATGGAAATAAGTTATGCAGACAGCCTGAAATTCTATTTAATTCATGACATACCTGAAGGACATAATAAAGAGAACTATTTCAACTACAAGTGACCACCGTTTATAGAATAAATAAATGCTTTGAAAAATAAGGGGAAATTTCCCGTTTGGATTTAAATGGAAAAAGTTTATTATCTTTCCCATGAATTAAAATTAAAAACTCTGGAAAGAAATAATAAAGCAACTATCTGAAAACTGAAAAGTTAATAACAGCATGTGAAATGATCAGGGAAATCAAACCTTGAGGAATGATCAATATGGTAGTGAGTTTCATAGTTTTCTTTTCCTTTCCTATACCTCCTTACTCAGACACAGACAGCATGAATCATAGAACTTCATAGCAAAAATCTCCAAAAGAAACTTCTTTCTAGCTGAAGGACAAGAGATGGAGGTGGGAGCCTACGCGACAGAGAGTATAGGGAAAATACACCCCACACCTTACTCTCCTGGCCCTTCCTTGAAGCAAATCCACAGGCAGCACCCTGCGGCAGAAGCAGTGTGCAGGCACTAAAACTGTGAGAGAAAATCTTCTCTTTGATTAGAGAAACTTGGAAATGAGGTTGATGAGCTCTGAACAATGTAGGGAGAATCCCTGTGATTTTTCCCTTTTTCTCTTGCTGTTTCATCACTGAGGCAGATTTGGTTGAGGGAAATAGATGACAGTGCAAAGAAGATAAAACCCCAGCTTTGCAACTAGAGGTCTATGAAAAGGGGTATCATATAACTGGAGGGTTTGGGAGCTAAAGAGAAGAGAGAGGACCCCCTAAGTCTACGCATGATGTCCTGGGTTCATGCATGAGCTGCACATGTGTGGAACTGATCCAAAGCAGAAGAGCAAAGGCTTTGAGAATGAACCTACAGAACAGACCACCGCTGAGGTCACAGACTGGCCTCTGGTTGGAAAACAAGCAGAGCTTGTTCAGGTCTCCTCCTCGCTCATCTGATGCAGGTCTCACACAGGGATGGAGCCCTAAAAAGGCTCTAAAAACTAAATTGACATCAGATCCACAGCCCGCAGAAGATGGATTAGAACTTCTTGTCTAAATTGAACCAGGTTGACTGTTGACTTTCTCCAGAGCATTTTAATAGGACCCAAATACCATAATACTGTAATACTCATACTATAATACTCATAATACTATATTCAAAATGTCCAGGACACAATACATCATTAATCAAAATCTCAACTACTCTCAGTGTAAAAGACAGTCAACAGATGGCAATCCCGTGATGACCAGATGTTGGAATTACCAAAGACTTTAAAGTAGTTATTGTAAACTAAGCTCCATGAAGGAAGAGCAAGCTCTCTCAAATGAATGGAAAGACAGAAGTGCTCACCAAAGAAATAGAAACTATATACAATGACAAATAAATGCAAATTTGGGGATTAAAGAATATATTAACTAAAATAAAATATTAATGAGGTGGACTCAAGAAAAAAAAATAAAGAGTGAAAGAACTGAATAAAGATCTATAGAAATTATCCAATCTGAACAACAGAAAGAAAAATTGCGGGAAAATGAACAGAGTGACAGAAATTTGTCAAATAATCTCAAAATTCTAGAATTCAGATCATTCGAATCCTAAAAAGAAAAAAGAAAGAATTTCTGAAGAAAAAATTTCAAAAAATAATGGCTTACATTTTCCAAAATTTGGTGAAAGATGTAAATTTACATACTTCAAGAAGTTCAGTGAACCTCAACAGTATAAACTCAAAGAATAAGAATCCTAGATACATCATAATCAAATAACTAAACACCAATTTTTTCAAGAAAAAAAATAGAAAAAGTCAAGAGTAAAATATCACAATAAATATAGGGAAACAATGGTTCAAGTGACTAAAGATTTCTTATCAGAAACCATGGAGGACAAAATACAACGGAACATTTTATACACAGTAAAAGAACTACCAACCAGAGAAAATATCCCTCACAGATGAACAGGGAAAAAAGATATCATCAGGTGAAGGAAAGCTAAGAGAATTCATCAGCAGTTGATCTGCTCTAAAAGAAATACTAAAAGAAGTTTTTGAGGCAGCAGGGAAATTATAACAGAATGAAACTTGGAATTTCAGGAATAAAGAAGAAATAACATAAGTAGTAAATATCTAGGTGAAAAAGCCATACTTATATTACATTCTTTAAAATATCTATGACAGTATGACTATTAAAAGCAAAAATGATAACATTGTCTGGTGGGGTTTAAAATTATGTAGATGTCATACACATGTCATCTACAACAAAAAGAATTCAAATAATCGAAAAGCGGTCAGGAAAGGAAAAACAGGAAAATGAAAAATAGAGGGGACAAACAGTAAACAAATTAAATATTGTCGGACCTATATCCAACCATAATTGTCAATAATTACACTGAAAGCAAATGGTCTGAATATACTAATTAAAATAGGTTGTCAAAATAGATAAAATATAAGACCTATAGGGTAAAAGTACAATGATGGGAAAAGATCTACCACAGGAACACTACTCACAAGAAAGCCAGAAAGTTATATTAATATCAGACAAAAATGAAATTTTAGAACATGGAAGGTTACCAGGGATAAAGAAGATCAATACATAATGATAAAAGAGTCAATTCATACCAAGAAGATACAGCAATCCTAAATTTCTATGCACCTGAAATATAGACCTTGAAAATAACCAACACAAAAGCTAATAACTGAAAGAAGAAATAGACAAATCCACATTATATTTGGAGACTTCAACATTTCTCTCTCAACAATCAAAAGAACTGAAAGAAAAATCAGGAAAAAATATGGAAGAACGGAACACCATCATACAACTGGGCTGATTTAATTGACATTTACCAAACACTCCACTCAACAACAGCAGATTACATATTCCTTCAAATGCACATGAAACATTCACCGAGAGGACATTTTCTACCTGTAACATGAACCTTAAGAAATTTAAAAGAATGGAAATCATACAAAATATGTTTACTTACCATAATGGAACTAAACTAGATATCATAACATAGAGGTCTGAAAAAAATCCCCAAACATTTGGAAATTAAACAGTATATTTCTGAATAATCCTTGGGTCAAATAAGAAGTCTCAAAAGAAATTAGAAAATATTTTGAATTAAATTAAAATACAACTCATCAAAATTTGAGGGATATAGCTAAAGCAGTGCTTAGAGGAGAAATTTATAGTATTAAATGCTATTATTATAAAAGGAGAAAGATCTCAAATCAATAAGGTACACTTCCACTTAAGAAATTAGGTAAGAGAAAACTAAACCCCAAACAAGTAGAAAAAAAGAAATGATTACAATACCAGAAACCAATGAAAGTGAAAAAAGAAAACAAAGAAAATGAAATTAAATCAAAACTTCATTCTAAGTAACCTATAATGAAAAAAAAACCAATAAAGAAAACCAATATATGTATGTATATGCACAGCTGAACTACTATGCTAACACCAGAAATTGACACATTGTAAACTGATTATACTTCAATAATAAAAGTTGGTTCTATAAAGAAATCAATACATTTGATAAATATCTAGCCAGACAGATCAATTTTTTTAAAAAAGCAAAGATATAAATTATTTATATCATGAATAAAAGAGGATATGTTACCATTTACTTCAGAAACACTAAAAGGAAAATAAAAGAATACTAAAAAGCAACTCCATAGCTATAAATTCAATAACATGAGTAAAATCAAGCAGTTTCTGGAAAGATTCGAATAACCCAAAACCTACTAAAAAAGAAATAAATAACCTAAATATTCCTATATCTACTAAAGAAATTGAATTTGTAATTAAAATCCTCCTGGCAAAGGAAACTCCAGATCCAAATGCTTTTACCAATGAATTCTACCAATTGATTTTTGAAAAGATGCAAAGGAAGACTCAACAGAGAAAGAATAATTTTCACAACAAATGGTGCTGGAACAATAGGCATAAATATTCCCCCCAGAAAGAATCTTGACCTATATTTCACACTTTATGCGAAAATTAACTTGAAATGCATCATAGCTTTAAAATGTAAATCAGAAAACTGTAACACTTTTGAAGAAAACACAGGAAAAAATCTTTATGAACTTGGGTACAAAGAGTTTTCAGATACAACACCAAAACCATGATCCATTGAAAAAAAACTGATAAATTAGTCTTCATCAAAAGCTTGGTGAAAGACACTATTAAGAGAGTGAAAATACAAGGTACACATTGAGAGAAAATATTTGTATATCACATTCCCATGTATTGTGAATATATAAAGAACACTTGAAACTCAGCAAGAAAACAAAAAAAGGGCATAAAATTTGAACAGACATTTCATAAAAGAAGAGGTATAAATGACAAAAAAGCAAATGAAAAGATGCTCAGCATCATTAGACATTATGGAAATGCAGACTGAAACCACAAAAAGATAACTACACTTCTAAGAGAATAATTTCGGGGGGTTTTTTGAGCAACTAGAATTCTCATACATTGCTGGTGGGAATGCAAAATGGCATAACCACTTGGGAAAACAATTTGGTAGTTTCTCAGAAAGTTAAATATACATTTACCATATGATTCAGAGTCAGAAATTTCACTCCTAGTATTTATATTAAAAAGCTGAAAATTAATGTTGCAAAAAAACTTTAATACATAGTTTTAAATGTTTTAAAGAGTATTAAAGAATTTTAATACATGGTACAGCAGGACAGAATTTGGCAGGACAAGGGAACTTTTCTGTATCCTGGTTGTGATGGTGGGTACATGATTTCTGCATTTGTCTAAATGTTTTCATTAAAAAAATAAAATATAACAACATAAAAATAAAGGGAAATAAACTTCGAATGGAACAGATTCTCTAATTCTCTGTTCCTCACTCACTTCAGCATCAATAACTGCCAGAAACAGATTTGAGTACCATTTTGGTGGGAGGGGCAGAGCAGGGAAAGACAGGGCTAGGGCTGGCCTTTCTGGACTCTATATCTTTATGCTTTTATAATAAAAGATCTTTCCAGTTCATTTACTCTTTTTCCTAGTAGTGAAAATGGGGACCAGTGGGCCACTGTCTCTATAAGGAAATGAAGAGGAAAAGTTGACTTTGTTTGCATGGGCAAATCCTTCCTAAATTGGCTATTCTTAAATCAAGCATATACTGATATAGTACATTTCTTTCACTGCACCTAGAAAAGCCTGACACCATCAAAGTAAAAACTTGATTCTGCTATTTAAAAATAAAAGTCTATTACTACTTAATCAAACAACTTAACAAAACTCTCTACTCTCATGTTGGTCCTAAATTGAATAGAAACATTTTTGTTTATTTTTAAACCTAATTGTATTTTGTGGATTTCTGTAGGTTACCTAATTCTTTCTTTGAATGAGTAGAATAATTGTTTTTTAGCTTTAATTACTTCTCTTCGTATTTAATAGCCATTTGTGTGCTTGCATGTTCTGTTACATACTTGACTACCTCAGTCTTACTTGCTTATAACCATAATTTTCTATTATACAGAAAAAGAAATTGTTTCTGCTGTCTTTTTATTGTCTTAAATAGGTTTTGGTACAGTAAAATCAAATTTCCTTGGTTTAAAATATTTTACTGTATTGTCATAGCATTGAATATTCACTGACGACAATCTTCTAGAATGGATTAAAACACTGCTACAATAGTTCTTTTAGCTAGTCTGAATACTCTAAAAATTGACATTCTTAACATCTCTCTAGTATGAAACTTCAATCTACAAATCAGACTCATCAATCAGAGGCAGCTTGGGTTAGATTATTTTATCTTCACCTTAGATCCTGCAAAAACCACAGAATTGATATACTGGGCAACAGACCTGATAAAAATACAACAGAGGTTATCTCACATGACTTTAACTAAGTAGCAAAACCGAGAGGGAAAAATAAAATCTCTCCCTAGAACCTTACACAAATATGAAAGAATTCTTCAAGTATGTAAGACATGAAGACATTGGCTCAAAAATAAATTATGATTTAGAATGTAGAAAGCCATTAAATAGCACTAGAAAACAATGGGATAAACTGGAAAATACTTGGAGAAAAACTATGTAACTGAAGTTGCCTCTAAGTCTTTCTTTATTAACATACTAAGCTAAGAGATGAATCGATTCTTTCCCTTAAAACAAAGCTATCAGTCGAAAGGCTACTCTTTTTCAGAAGTTCTTGAGAAGTGACTGGCAGGTAGGTCAAAGGCATAGTGTGCTCACTTGCTCTGCCTTCATCCTGCTCTCCAGACTCCACTTTGGACATGTTATCCCTCTTTGTGCCATCACCTCAACCTCAAGCCATGCTCAGAAATCACTAACCCTGACACTTCTGTTGTCACCCTGTTATTCTGACAGGTTCTTCAACTACCTCATTGAGTATCCACACAAGGCATCTTACTCAATTATCAAAAATAATAAATATAACACAACAATACTCAGAGAGTGCTATCTATTCCTTCCTTCATTTAACGAATAGATTTTGAGCTGGTTTTAGGTATGTTGCCTCCACCAAGGGCTAGAGAAGTGATGAACAAGACAGAAGTGATCTATGTTTTCATGGACTATAAAGTCTTGTATGTAAAAGAGGCCTTAGAAAATAACTGCACAGATAATTATTAGCTGTGATATACATTCTGAAAGAAAAGTGCAGGGTGAACTGAGAGCATGTAACAGAAAGACTTCTTTGTCTGGGAAAGCTAAGAATTCCCAAAAGAAATAACATTCAACAGAGTGTTATCTATACTGTGACCTGAAGAGGGGGACAGGTGGAAGGAGGATCTGGAGCATGGACCTGGAAAGGAGTAAGGAGACAGAACTAAGTAGCAAGAAGTTGACCTGTATTATGTTATTGAATGTGCAAAATGAGAACTTGACATGTAGTCAGAGGAAACAGGTTTCTGATCCAGCTTTGCCACTTAGTTGCCATGAAACCTTGGGTAATTCACTTAATCTTTCTTATCTTCAGTATATCCATCTCTTGGGGGGGGGGGGCGAGGGTACTTTTTTTATTACAGTATCTTATCTCCAGTATATTCACCTATAAAACGAAGGTAATAACTGTCCCATAAATCTCACAATGTTGTCAATACCATCACTTAGCATAACAACTGGCACACAAAAAAATACATTCCACAATTTTTTAATGGTTTCAGTCATAATTCCTGCCAAGTTTTGTATGGGCATGAGGGCATACGGCATTAAAAAAAAAAAAAAAAAAACAGGCATATAGCTTCTACTTTTTGCATTCCATTGGTTCCAGGCTTCCATATAGGGTATCCTTCAGCTGGGAGCTAGCTCATCCCCAAACCTCTCTCCTTTCTTCTTAGGAGGTGGTAAATAGTTTCAAAATGTTAACAAGACCAAAGAAGTGTCATGAAATAGAGTTATTTAGAGAGAGTAGACTTCTCCCTAAAGAAATTCAAAGTATAACTTTAGACTGCCCTATGGCCAGGAAGCCTTATGTTTCCAAGCTACCCTGAATCTTGAGTATTAGAGACTCTGCAAAAAGGAGAAGATGGTAGGAGGTAAGTACTCCGTAATTCACACTTTTTCTAGAATTGGATTGATAATGCCAAACAAGGAATGCTAGGTAAGTACTAAACAGCAGATCTGAGGTAGTGATAAACTTAAGAAACTTCAACTGAGGCTTTGATATGAAAAGATGAACCTAACAGACTGATGTTCCTCCATCCAAAAATTGATCGAAAAAACTCACAATAATAATGACAAGACTAAATAACATTTACCTGTCCGTTGGCCTAGCTTCCAAAAGACCAGAGGACACAGCCAACAACTCAGAGTAACCTCCATTAACAGAATGAGACACTGAAAAAGCTACTAGTTTTGTGAGGCAGATGTATCTCTTTTATGTCACCTCAGGAACAGCATTAATCTTTTTGCTTTGTGTAAAAGATTCAGAATTGCTTTCTGAGTGACTATTTCACAAAAATTCCAGGGAGATAAAGCCTTTCACCTCTAGCTGCCCAGCCTGAATCAGTAGTGCCTGAAATTTACTACCACTTAAAAGCCAAGTGTTGACCTGTGTGAAATGAAAGGTTACATAATATAATGCAACAGAGGCAGGTTTCAACAGCTCAGGGTGACATCTGAGTCGACGCACATGGAACAGCTCGAAGGCATGGAAAGGGTTAAATGGCTCCGGCCGGGTACTTATTTCTAAAACACCAGAATAAAATTTGACAGGCCGTAATTACAAAGTAGATGCACAGAGAAGGATTATTTTATGTTTCAGAGATCACATGACTCAATCCCCAAGCACCAGCTGTGCCCACACTTTGTAAAATGCTTAATACCTGAGGCCCCCTATGCACACAGTCGCACGCTCGCTCGCTCTCCACAGCGCGCGCGCGCACACACCTCCGAAACAACCAGTTGCTCTTTTCTTCCTAGTGAGAGTACGCTCTTTCAAGATCCTCTCTCACTTGTAACATTCTGACTTTCCTGAATAATAAGGGGGGCCTTTCAGCTATTATATTACTAAGAAGAATGAATCAGGAAAAAAAGAAAACTGCCCATCTTCATCCTTTCATTATCCTCTTGAAAAGGGGTTTCTACCTCCACATTGTGCCTCTGCATCAAAAGACCCTGATACTTATCTCATTAGGTGGGAGCTGCGAGAACGGCTGGTAGAATCCCTGAGAATAAAAACAGAATCCGGGTAATAAAGTCTAACCTTTTTCTTTTCCTCTCCGCTTTGTTTCCCTCGTTCACAGGGTACCGCGTGCATAGGCCTCACACCCGACGCTTCTGACCAGAGTTCCTCAAGGAGTGGCGGCAGCCTGACCCGTCAACACGCAGCGCTTCTGCACAGGGCTCCGCAATTCAAGATGGCGCCGGCCCGCCGGGGCGTGTGCAGAGGCGCTGCGCCCGGCACTGCGACCTGGAGCGCGGGAGCCGCTCAGCCGCGGGAGCTCCGGGAGCCTCGCGAGAACTCCGCCTCTCCCCGCTGCGGAGAACGCGGTAAAGCAGCCTGCCCATGGCCTATCACCGGAGCGTGTGCTGCAGAGCTTGAACTCGCACATCTCCATTCTCTGATCCAAAAAGAGAGCTTTCCTTTGCTTCAGAACCGAACTTGGGGTTGTTCTGTTGGCACAAGCAGACACCAGGCAGGAGGACCCTTGTTGGAGCCGGACACAAAAGGTCAATAATACCTTGGCAGGTGGCACTGAACTAGCCCTATATTCAGACTCACCTGTTTCACTGAAACTGTTTTTTTTAACTAAAACATTAACTTAGATTATTATCTAAAGGATCTCATGCTTTTTTTTAATAGAGTTCTAAAAGCTAAAGTTTTAAAAAGAAATTATTTCTATATTCTGACAGAAGTATCTTCATCACAAACTAAGATTGTATAGTCCTTGTCTAAACAGAGTGGAGAGAGAGAGCGAGAGAGAAAGATAAGGAGGGAAAGGGAGAAAAGGAGAGAAAGGAGGAGAGAGTGAGAGCGATCTCCAGTATCCTTGCTGCCTGATGGTTTTCTCTGTTTGAGAAATGAAACTCATAGATGGAGGCAATCCTGGTGACCTTGGGCAATCTCACCTACCAAAACCTGAGTGCACTCTAAATCAGGGCAACTTGAAGCATAATTTAAATGATTTCCCAGATTTTTTTTTTATTGAAGTATAGTTTATTTACAATGTTGTGTTAGTGTCTGATGTACAGCATAGTGATTCAGTTATACATATATATATAAAGAAAATATAAAAGATATACATATATTCTTTTTCATTGTAGGCTATTACAATGTATTGAATATAGTTCCCTGTGCTATACAGTAGGACCTTGTTGTTTATCTGTTTTATATAGTAGTTAGTACCTGCAAATCCCGAACTCCCAATTTATCCCTTCCTACCCCTTTTCCCCCCTGGGAACCGTAAGTTTGTTTTCTATGTCTGTGAGTCTGTTTCTGTTTTGTAAATAAGTTCATTTGTGTCTTTTTTTTTTTTTTGATTCCACATATAAATGATATCATATGGTATTTGTCTTCCCCTTTCTGACTCACTGCATTTAGTATGATAATTTCTAGGTTCATCCATGTTGCTGAAAATGGCATTATTTCATTTTTACGGCTGAGTAGTATTCCATTGTGTGTGTGTGTGTGTACACACACACACACACACACACACACACACACACACACACACACACACACACACTACATCTTCATTACCCAGTCATCAGTTGATGGATGTTTAGGTTGCTTCCATGTCTTGGCTGTCATTATAAATAGTGTTGCTATGAACATGTATATCCTTCTTTGGGGTGCATGTATCTTTCGAATTAGAGTTTCCTCCAGATATATGCCCAGGAGTGGGATTGCTGGATCATATGGTAAGTTTGCTTTTCATTTTTTAAGGAATCTCCATACTGTTTTCTATAGTGCTTGTGCCAAATTACATTCCCACCAGCAGTGTAGGAGGGTTTCCTTTTCTCCACACCCTCTCCAGTATTTATCATTTGTGGACTTTTTAATGATGGCCATTCTGACCAGTGTAAGGTGATACTTCATTGTAGTTTTGATTTGTATTTCTCCGATAATTAGAGATATTGAGCATTTTTCATGTCCTATTGGCCATCTCCATGTCTTTATTGGAGAAATGTCAATGTCTGTTTAGGTCTTCTGCCCATTTTTGGATTAAGTTGTTTGTTTTTTGATAATGAGTTGTATGAGCTGTTTGTATATTCTGGAAATTAAGTCCTTGTCAGTTGCATCATTTGCAAATATTTTCTCACATTCCGTAGATTGTCTTTTTGTTTTGTTTATAGTTTCCTCTGCTGTGCAAAAGCTTGTAAGTTTAATTGGGTCCCGTTTGTTTATTTTTGCTTTTTATTTCTTTTGCCTTAGTAGACCAACCTACGAGTGACTTCCCAGACTTACTTAGGTTCTAATGCTCAAATCTTCCCACAAATAGACGATCACAGTGCTCTAAGTTTACCAAAGTAAGGCATTCCCTAAAAATCTTGGGTCTGCTTCCCTACCCCCATCATAAAAGCTACACTGGAGGAAAAACTTCCATGCTACATTGACTTTGGCAAAAATTAAATTCTGTGACACTCAACACCCAACAGCTCCAGGTCCTATGATAAAAAAGGGCAACTGACTCTGAGAACCTAGACACTTTTAAGCAAGAGTTCCCCAAGAGGTGGAAGTCAACCTGGTTCCCACTTAGAATGAGGAAGACTCAGACTTCCCTGAGAAAAAAAATCCATTCTCAGAGTGTCTCACACACACTCAGCTTAGGACACTAGAATCCAGATCAATTGTTGGCTTTAAGGTCCATATCTAGTACAGTTGGTACAAATCCTGGAAAATACATGCTTCTGAACTAACATTTTTCTCCCAATCTCAGAACATTTGAAGATGTCCAGATGACTTGTTTTGTCTTGTCAGCCTGTGCCTCCACACACTAGCCAATGAAGAAAGATCACCTGGAAATATAAAGCAATTGCTTAGCCTGCCTTCAGGAATCCTATAGCTCCACAACCCCCACTAGATGACATCCCTGGGCCTGGGCCTGCCACTGCTTGTATTGTAATGTGACATATAGTCACAGGCAAAGACCAGTGAGTTTTCTCTCCCAGTCTCTTCCCCATCTCTACAACCTAAGACCTCTGGCATCTCCACATCTCTCAGCTTAGCCAGCTCTAGGACACTGGCCTTGGGTACCCAGCCCTCCTCACTACAATTCAACCTTTCCACTTTCCATTCACTGCATCACTCCCACATTCAAAAAAGTTCAATAGTCCTTACCAATTTTTACTAGATCAAGCTTAATTTTTCTGACTTTCAGGGTTTTTCATAAATAGTGTCATCCCACCTGGTCAGCCTGATTTATCACAATTTGGAGGGCTCTAGTCAAGCCCATTGCTTCACAATCCAGGACAGCTACCCTTGTTCCTAAGATTTTCAAAATCTGTATCCCAGAGGAAGGCTGAAATTTTTTGTCCTAGATTGGTATATTCCAGTTTGAAAACTTTGTAGTGATGTTTCAGTGATGGAGGTGATAATTATAAACAAATCATTTTAAAGCTATTGCTTGAATTATGAATCAAGGAGAATAATTTGACTATTTAAATGTAATTAGTTTAATTAGTTATAAGAGGATGTTTCTTTTTAGATAGTGTAATAACTACCAGAATGAGTTTGCCATTTGAAATATGTGCTGGTGGGAATTAATTAAATAACCACAATAATCTTTAACACAGGTGGCTCCAAAATTTTAGTCAACATCAGAATCTCTTAGAGAGCTTGTTAAAACACAGATTTCCAGGCCCCACCCCCTAGTATTTCTGAATCAGTAAATCTGTGATGGGAACAGAGAATTTCCATATCTAACAAGTCCCTAGAGGACACTGATGCTTCTGGTGGAGGGACCACAGTTTGAAACCCACTGACCTAGTGTTTACTATATCCCAGGCCACCTTCTACATTGTTTACCTACATTATATCATTTCATAGTTAAAAGAAAAACCTAAGAGGTTGATATTGCTAATATGCATCCTACAGTTAAAGAGGTTAAGTAACTTGCCCAGAGACACTGCTAGTAAGCAGTGGAGAAAGCATTCAAAACTAGACAATCAATTCTGGGTCCTGCATGTCTCATCACAGGGCAATATGTATTGATTGTGAAAGTGTCATTTGAAATAAGTAAATATATTTGTTCCTCCTATGGACACAATATCTGTCTCTGATGGACAAGTAAGAGGCTACGCTAAAGCTACATTGTTCAAATGAAAATAGAACAGTCACCTAGAGCAGTTACATGAGTACTAGTCACCAGTGTCTTTCTAAAGGAAAAAAAGCTCAGCTTCCCTCCACTCCTAAGCCCTTTGGAAGGCAACCCCACATCCTCCAGAAGCTAGTGATGATTTAGACAGTTCTTCTGCAGAGAAAATCATCTACCCAAAAAAACAAAACACAGAAATAAACAAAAATTAAAAACCACTGACCTCTGCACACTTATCCAGGCTTCAGTAGTTTTTAAAGCTTCCCAGGTGATTCCAGTGCACAGCCAAGTTTGATATCAGCACTCCAAAGCACCTGCTGAATCTCTTCTCTGGCAGTACAGCTTTGACCAGGTTCATTCCATCAACCTTCTCTGCTGCATGCATTGAGCCAGCCTCCGCCTAGCTGACACAAACATCAGTTCTCTCTCGTATTCCGTATGCCCCTCCAACATCTCTAGCCCTGTGCAGGATGTATCAGGTCTCGGAATTTGAAGATCTATGTACAATTATATAATTATTTCTGGTTATTGTGGTGGCTGAGGAGACTGGCAAGGAGAAGCTTTGTATTTATTTCAGAAAAACTCTCTCAGTAGAGGAAAATTCTAATCAGTATGAAAACATTAAGCAGATGGCACCCATCCTTTTTTAAGTCATGTTTAATATTTTCATACTAGATGTCTCCTTATGATAGATCCTGATTCTCTGGGGTGAAATGCAAAGCTTAAGACTTTCAAAAATACTTGTGAAATGCCAACAGTTTCATCTATTAATGGTGCCTTCTGGCCTTCATTTTTATGTACCATGTATATTGCATGTAGATTCTGCCCATTTCTAAAAAATAATTTGAAGCAATATATAAAGATGTATATGAGGCCAAATAGCTGAAATAGACATAAAATAATGATCATTGATCATTAAATAGATGAGAGAACAGTGAACGAGGAATTATAAATGAGTGATACTTTCTGTCACTAAGTATTAAATTTAGTTCTGAGCTTTGTGGCAAACAATAAAAAATAGAGAAATGTTGGCTGATGCCAATTTTATCATAGAGAAGAAGGGAGGGAAGAAGGGGAAAAGCATATTTGAAAAGACTATATCCTGGAATTAATTTCTGGGTAAATTAATAAATTAAACTTATTATCATTCTGATCCTCACCCAGGAAGACAGTTGGTCCCATAACAATCAACATGCTTTTCAACTTTAGCTCCAACATCTTTGGAGTGTCACTCATGGCCTATGATGAATATGCAGACCATACTTATTTAAAGCATAGAGAATGATTTAAGTAGCTAATCGTCCTTCCACACTACCAAACATTAGCAAATATGGTTTTCAATTGTATGGTTTCAATTTATTGTATAAGACTATAAATTAATGCAGCCAATTTTAGAAAAATTAGTCTTATCTCAGTGTTCCCAACTAGGAACTAGACATGTTTTCCTAGCCTCTTTCCCTCATGATTGTTTACAAAAGAGACATTTCTGAAGTACATCAGGGTTCTATGGAATTCCTCAGTTGAAGGAACAAAATCCTTAGGTTTAGAATAGCCAGTGAATAGAAATCTTTGGTATACTAAATTGAAAATCTTTTCCAAAGAAATGAGTGAAAATTGTTCTCTATATCACTCTATGAAACATGACCAGCTTCAATAAAGTGCCTGCCTGGCATGTAACAGATGCTTAGTATGTATTTACCTTTTTTTTTTAAGTTGAAGGTTCAATTAAGTTATTCCAGGCTGTGATATCCTGACGTCATATGCAGAAGACACAGGACACCTAGACATATGGCTACATAGCAGAGCAGTCCTCTAGGTGGCACTTCCAGACCCTGGCTCACATGCCCCAAAAGGTCTAAACACATCTATCTCCAAGATTATCTACAGCTATGGGTTAGTGGACAGCTATAAAGTGAGCAGATAGCCTTCTGGTAAAATCCGCAGCAAAGTCAGACCATCTCCATGAATAAGCTCATATACCTGCCCTGATGGTGACTTGTTTGTTTGTTTCCCAGTATTGTTTCCAAGTTACTCTAAAACATGTCTAACTTAGGCTGCCCTTCTCCTTCACTGCTGTGCATTTACAAGGATTGATTAGTGCATCTATGCAAGGCTTAAGAGCTCAGGGTATCAAAATTAGAAGAGATGTCCTTTTATTTCCCAAAGCTGAACTACATACCATGGAGGCACCTAGTAACAGAGAATTCACTCCCACTTGTGCCAACCCATTCCATTTCTGGAGATCTTTGGCTTTCAGAAAAATTTGAAAAGGAGCTACAACCTATTTCCTTCTACCTGTTGGTCAAATTCCACCCATTGAGGCCATAAGAGTCTAATCACTGATGCATCTGACGATTCCTCCAACATTAAAGACAGATATTTGTCTCCTGATTATTTTCTCTTCACAAGTTTCAGCACTTCATGAAACCTAAGCTTCCTTCCCTATAGCACAAAATTCCCTTCACTGTCTTGGTCTCTTTCCTCTGAATGCACTAAGATTGCTTCTATCTTTCTTAAAATGTAATAACTTTCCACAAATGGTGCTTGAACAACTGGACATCAGAATGCAAAGAAGATAAATTAGACACCCTTCACAAAAATGTACTCAAAATCTATCATTGACCTAACTGTAAAACACAATACCATAAAACTCCTAGAAGATAATACAGGAGAATACCTAGATGGCCTTGGGTACAGCCATGACTTTTAGAGACAATACCAAAGACATGATCTATGAAAAAATCTATAAACTGGACTTGATTAAAGTTAATCAAGATGTGGACTCACTACTAAGGCTTCTAACTTACAACAGTAAAACTTATTCTCATGTTAGGCAGCAGAGCCTAACTTTCTTGGTGTATGAGGAGCATCTGTCCTTTAACCTGCTCCATGAAAAACATTCCGTGGTCAAATAAGCATACACTATACACTCCTCTTAGATATTTACAACACTCATTAGCTTTGATGTTTAACAGCATTAACACAGCATTTTCTAATTTCATTAACCCTGAAGCCTTCCACACACCAACCCTGGTACCCATCAGCATTCCACAGACCTGCAGAATGTACACGGAGGAAAATGTTTGCCTCCTGATATTTTTTTGCCTACTTATCCTGGTACTATCACTCAGAGCTGTATTTCAAATATGTTAAAGCCTCCTCCACTCGATGGGCTTTCAAGCACTGAAGACCTCTTTCATGCTCCTCTAGAACCCTCCAGAGAGGCTGGCTACACATAAGCTGAGAGTTCTTTTCTAAAGAAAGATGGCAATGCAGGCGTAAAAGAAAGAAAAATTAAGTAGAACCCCTAGTGACTTTGGAGGCACAGATGATCTTTAAACTCTTGGATCTTTCTGGCACACTCAGAGAGTTTCACAAAAGATGCTACAACAGAGAGAAGTCTTCAGTGTCAGCAGGAGGTCCCTCAAAAAGCCCTCTGAAAAACCCAGCAATTCTCCCAGAGAAGGAGGGGTGAGATACTTCTAGCAGTGGTTTACCAGATTAATTTATTGCCTCTGGAAAAATCACTTTTGGAGGCAGTACCAGTTACCTTCTCCTACTCTAAAGACCCAAGGAAAAAAAAGAAAGGAAGGAAGAAAGAAAGGAGGAAAGCAAGATAGAAAGAGAGAGGGAGGAAGGGAGAGAAGGAGGAAGGAAGAAAGAGAAAGAAGGAAGGAAGGAAAGAAGGGAGGGAGGGAGGAAGGACGGACCTCATTACTATTCAGGTTGGGCTGAACATTTCCAAAGGTTGTTTAATGAAACGGAATATTTCAAAGAAGGGTGAACTGGCCAACTCTAAAAACCTTTTTATTCAATTAATGAAAAGGAACGCTGAATTGCATGGCATGAGCAAAGTCTTTTTCTCATGCTAAACAGAAATGTGTTTGGGGAGAAAAAAATCTGCCAGGGTTTTCTTCTGTCTTTGTAGATTTTTGCCGTAGCTGCTCTGAGAAAAGAAATTTCTAAAACCGTGGGTAGCTTTGCTACTTTTTCAAGAGGTGCAAAGCAATGGGGAGAAAAAAAAACATGCGCTTTATAAATGAAGGGAAGTTTTAGATACGAAATATAGCTTAGAATTCCAATTGGACACACTCTCCAGACCTGTGCAGAGCTTTTACAAAGCTTTTGATGGATTAGTTCTATAGGTAACATAACTCAAAACACATGAGGTAGGGCATATGCTAGTAAAATTTCTTGAAATAACTTTGTATCTGAAGGCAGGATTCTTTCCTTTGAGAATAACAAGAAGTGCAGGTTAACTATAAGAAATAAAAGACCATTTGAACTTCTTTTAGACTTTACCCTGCAGCAAACTAAATAAAACTAAATATTTAATGAAATATCAGTCTAAGCCCAACCAATGCAAGCAGAAAAATGCCAAGATGGTTTTTAAACTTAATCCTTAACCCTAGGTCACTCACCCAGGGATATTGCTAATAGTGTGATAAGTGAAGCAGAGGAAAAACTAAATTCCGGGGCAGTCAAAGCTCATACATACTTAAAGCTGCAATACCGCATCAATACATTTTAACCAACCATAGGCAGCACTGACCAGAAAAGTTTGACTATGCAGTGGGTGGGTGAAGACGAAGCAGTATATTGGATTTATACTGTGAATTGTTAGTATAAGAAGATCTGACATTTTTCATATTATGCTTTGGGGGCAAAGCATTAAAATTAAAATAACAGAAAAGCAAAACAAACAAGTAAAAAACTTCATACCCATCTAACACCCAGTAGGCAGAGGGGAGGAGAGTAGTCGTTATTAATGACCTATTATATAAAGCTCTCACATGATTTCTTCCCTAGGATTAATGAAAGAGCCTCTTACACAGGACTCCTTGCCAACACTCCAGCCCACTATAATCTATCTTTTATACCACAGCCAGTAGGATCTTACAGACCTGACCATAATCACTTCTGTGCCTGAAGATCCTTGTTGGCATCCTGCTGCCTGGGAGTCAAGTACCAACTTACTGGTTTGGCATTAAAGTCCTTCTCAGTTTCCCCTTGTCCCACTTCTCCAGCCTGGACACTTGCCATGTTGCCCTCTCCTCTGTTCTCACCATTCATCCAATGCTCCATGACATGAACTTTTTATTTTATGCCCATACCTGAGCTTTCATATCAATCTTTTTCTCCTCTTAGCCCTCCCTCCAAGCCCTCCCGGGGGATTCACTCATTGATCCAAACTCTGTTCATGTCATCATTTCTATAGAGCTTTTCCTGGCTCTCCTGGGCCAAATTAATTGCTTCCCTCCTGTACCCCAGAGTATCCTTGTTCTAAATAATAATAGATGAAAATCATTAAGTACTTACTATAGGCCAGGTGCTGTTCTATGCACTTTTATTCAATTTAATCCTTATTTAATCTTCACAACCCTATGAGGCCAGTACTATTATTACTATCCACATTTTTCAAATGAAAAAAAAAAAAAAAGCACAAGAGGCTGAGTGTTTTGACAGGTCATTCAGCCAGTGAGTGGCAGATACAGGGTTCTAACACAGGCAGCCTGGGCCCATGGCATTCACTCTTGACAACACCACCCCACCACAAAGACTGAGACTCCTGGGACCAGCTGGGAGGAGACCAGGGCTCAGCCAGGCCAAAGGGGTTCCCCAAGTCAGGGGCCAGTTAAGATTGCTTCTCACTAAAACTGAGAAAATAAGCAGGGCTAAGCATTGAGGAGAAAGGCAAGCCAAGCAAACCAGAGAAGAGACTACAGGTTCGCCAAACCAAGGGAGAAGTGCAGAGGTCAGAAGCTGAGCTCTAAAATCAAAGATCAGCAAGCTGGGGACCAGGCTGGTTCCAAAAGCAGGGAAATGCCTTACTCACCCTTTGTCCCCACAGTTGAGCCCCATAAATTTCCTTTGTTTGAAAAGGTATAAATAAATCTAGCTATCAATATGCTTGAAACTTCTTGCGAGAGAACCAGGCTCATCTAGAGAGTTGTTTATCCCCTAACTCGGAATTTTGGGGGTCAAACCTTGAGGTGGTCCTGCATCAGAGGGATGTGGCTTACCCAGCCACACAGCAGACCC
Organism: Camelus dromedarius; assembly: GCF_036321535.1. NCBI lineage: Eukaryota > Metazoa > Chordata > Mammalia > Artiodactyla > Camelidae > Camelus > Camelus dromedarius. Next base: position 47,407,363 of record NC_087437.1, read on the forward strand.
CAAAAATAACATCTTGTTTATAGGACTGAAGCCTTTGGTTATAAAGCACAGACTACTGACTCGTAACTAACACCAGCTTACCTGTCATTTGTTCATAATTCGTTTTTCATTTCAGGTCAGAACACACTGAAATATGCTCAGTACTAATTTTTCTTCCCTAAAATGCCCCAGTCTCTGCAAAACTGCTTTTTTCTGCAGGGATTTAAAGGAGACGGAGCAAATTTTTTCAGAACTCAAGTGCTTTCTCCACACTAGAACTTTCCTTTGTCAACCTTACTGGAAGTGAGTTCTCTCTCATCTGATCTTCTACAGAGATTTAGTCCTGACTGGTTGTAATTATGTTCATTTCCCAGGGCAGCTACCACTAATATTAGTAACTATCATCTATTTTCTTGAGAACTTGCTGTGTGCTTTTACACATATTCTCATTTCACACCATGTGAAAGAGTTATTCTAATCCCCATTGTACAAATGAGGAAACTGAGACACAGGAGTATTCACACACTAGTAAGAAAGAGAACTATTAATACCAAGTCTGACTGCACCAAACAGCAGTGCTACTGTACATTTCCCAGCCTCCATGCAATTAGGCTGGGGTCATGCAACCAATGCACTGTGAGCAAAACAAATTATGAGCAGATGACAATGATGTGTGTTACGTCTGAGCTAAAGCATTTAAGAGTGTCAACCCTGGAAGCCAAGCCATTCTCCAAAACAGAGAAATCCTGGATCCATGTGATACTACATAGAAGAGAATTGTAGTGAGGACTCCTGAGACGCACTTCAAACTTTTCAAAAGCAAAAAACAAACTTTAGTTGTGTTAATCCCCTGAGACTTCAGAGATTTTTATGGGTTTATTGTTGTTCACAGCACACGTATAGAACCAGTGTCATGAGGGATTCCACAGACTGGCTTGGAGCAAAAGAAGAAGCAGGTGAACTGCAGAAGGGCTGTGACATTATTCTGCTCCAATAAAATCTTTCCCTTTCTTGCCACTCACATTAAATTTACATCCTGGATGCAACTTTAATAAATATCATGATACACCAAAGGTTGCCGTACATTGGAATTCCAGGCTTCATAACAAAGAAAGATTTTAAAGAACCACAGAATAACCTTTAGAAGAAGCACATGTTCTGTCATGTATTTCAGGTAGTTTTGACTTATTCTTGGTAGACTAAACAAGTGAATTTCCTTCTCTCAGTCCTTTTGAATTTAGTCATCTTCCTCTCCACTGTCCTACCAATGCATTAGCCAAAATGATAAATATGCTCTCATTCCAGCAGTGTTAAAGTAGGAAACAGTAAATGTGCTCACATTCCTCCCAGCAATTTCACCCTAGTAATTTACACTACTCACACAAATTCAAACATATAAACATATACACTTGTGACAGCATTCTTTATAATAGTGAAAAACTGGAGACAACCTGAATGTCCATCAACAGCAGACTGGTTATATTGTGATATTTTCCTACAAAGGAATTTATAGTCTTTAAAATGATTTTGTGCCGCTAGATTTATTGACAAGCAGACATCTATGTCAGGTTTGTGAGTGAAAATTTAAATTATAAAAATATCTGTATTGTGATTCTATTTATGCAAAACTGTCTGCCTTTGTGTGTATGTATTTTTTGTTTGTGAATAGAGAGGGCTTAAAGGATATACTCCAAAATGTTCATAGCAGTTCTGTCTTCTGAGTAGGTTTTAGAGTATCCGTCTCCTCTCTCCTATGCTTTTCTATACTGCTTCAATTGTAAAATATTCGTATAGTATATTTATAATCATAAAAATAATAAAACTGCTTTTTAATTTGGGGGAGAATGTTGAAACTGTATATTAGCTATCACCTTCCAACCCACCTAAAAGCACAAAGCTACACTAATTAAGAGCCACAGTTGGTTTTCCAGAGATAAGTCTGGAAACAGTTTCCATAAAGAGTGATGCTTGGTCATTGCTCCGACACTGTTCAATGAAAATAATGATGAGGATTTAAAAGTACATTGGAAGTTAATTTATTCCTTGATGAGTGTTCACATCAGACTCTCACATTACATATGTGAAGGTGGATTTGACTGAGAGAAGACATAAAAAGCCATTCTAATAAAAAGTTCAGATATTTAACTTCTTTTTGCAGAACTGAAATTCCCAAGGTGATCAAGGTTTTCAGTTTCTGCACAGATTTGTACATGTGGGCAGATGTTCTGGCATCATTAAGTCACTGGCTGTCAGATAAAGGAAAAATAAAAGAAATCCTAAACTGTATCTGTCAATACCCTCAAAACTATTTCAGGCAAGGTATTGTGAGATATGTTGTAAGCCTCTCTCACCTGGTTAGTAGAGATTTTGTCAAAAAGGAATTTAACAAAAGGCAGTCAAAATAAAATGTCAACTCTCCTGTTTAAAAAAAACTGCACAAAGACCAGAATTTAATAATTAAGATCCGAAGAATGGGCACATGATAGTAAACAAGAGTTGTGAGACTTCAAAATTTTAATGAATTTCTAGAACAATGCCGTTGGGACAGCGCTGTCATGGAACTATTCTACTGAAAGATACTACTAATAAAATTTGACTTTAGGGCTTGCCCATCCCTTGAACATATTAGATGCTCAATAAAAGTTTGCTGAATGATTGAATAAGTGTATGTGTAGTTCAGAAAGAGAATAGCTATGCTGCTATAATAAATACACCCTGAAATCTCAGTGGTTAAAACAACGATTCATTTCTCTCTCAAGTCATGGTTCAATGTGGTTGAGTGACAATTCTGAAAAGCCCTCATCCAAGTACTGACTCAGGGATCTTGGAGTGTTTGCAGCTCTTCATTTGGGCCTCCAAGATTGCCACAGAAGAAGAAGAGGGGCTGGGAAATCAAAACAGTATTTTATGGATAGACCCAGAAGTGGTTCATACCATTTATACTCATATTCCTTTGGCTAGAACTCAGCCACATGTTTTTACCTTGCTGCAAGGAAAGCTGGTGTGCCTTCTATGTGCCCAGGAAGGTAAAAAGAATTTGTAAGCATGCCATATGTTGACATTTTCTATGTTAATTATTTTGATAGTAGTCTTTCTGGAACATATTATATACTACTTTGCTTTCTTAAAGACAATAAACATTACACTTTTTTTGTGCCAAGTTTATCATTGCAAGCATTACACTGTTTTTTTAAACCTACGGACCTGAAAGTTATAGTCCTTTCCTTTTTCAGTTCTCCCACATTTAGTCATTCATATCCATACTTGATAATGCCTCGTTCATTCAGCCTTTGCTTTGGTCCCCTCCACCATTAATTACCCAGTCTGAGTGCTCACCCACAGTCTCCTAGATCTCTCTGACTCCATTCTGACCTCACCAACAACTAAACCATTCCATATACTGCCACCAAATGAATCTTCCTAGAACATGCTTCAACCACAACTGAACTTTCATTGTAATATTATTTCCTCTTATCTTTCCAATTGCTACCTCAGCAATAAAGTCAGGTCCAAACTCCTTAACCTCCACAAGCTAAGGTGGCTTCTCTGATTATCTTCTTCAATATTCCATTTTAGCCAATGGTCTTGCATTCCCTTTCCCATGACAGTGCTGATTTCATCCTTCCTGTCTCAGATATCCTCAGCACCATCTACAATTATCTAATCTCTTGCATATTTCTTAACATTGTTTCACATTCTGTTGTTGTCTCACTTTCTGTATTAGTGAGGTAACATATGCTGCTGTGACTGAAAAACACCCAAATCTCAGTGGTTTAAAACAGCAGAAGTTTGTTTCTTGCTCTCATGAAGTCCAAATTGGGTGTTTCTGATTGTCACCTGGCTCCTCTCCAAGCAGGGATTCAAGAACCTAGGCTCCCTCCGTCCAGTGGTTCTGCCATCTTTAACACTTGGCTTTCAGCACTGCTGCTACAGAAAGAGAAAGCGGAGGGTCATGAATAGGGGAGTCCATGGACTAGGACTGAAACTGGCACACATCACGGCTGTTAATATTCTGTTGGCTAAAATTCATTCCCTTGACCACCTCTAAAACTGCAAGGGAGGCTTGTGGGCCCAGGAAGAAGAGAAAATGGGTTTGATAAGTAGCCATCAGTATCTGTTGAACTTGCTTGTGACTTCTTTCCTGACAAATCCAACGCTTCCTCCTCTGAACATTTCTGTTACTTTCTGGTACCGTATACACTATGGTAATTGGGTAGGGGTTTTTTTCTCTTTTAATATATTTCCTTTCCACATCAACTAAACTTTAGGGAAGAATAGCACCCCCAGCTATAAAACAGTGCCCGGCACCCTATCAGAGCTCAATACTGTTGAATGGTGAGAATGACAAGGTACGCTGAGTCATGTCCCTTCACACAACAGCCCGGCCTGCTGTGAATAGGGAGCTGCTGGCCCACACTTTGGGTTTTTCTTTCTCTTGCCTTATAGTCAAAGTTTAGCTCCTGCTTTTCATTGCCTCCAACATGCTTGCTTCTTCTAGTCAGCACTCCTTTTTCTTCTTATAACTTGCTGTCTCTAATTGCTATACAATGCTTATTAAAATCTTAGCAATGGGAAACTTTCTCCAAATAAACTCATCCGTGAACCCCAATAAAGGGAAAAATATTATAGCAGGTTCAGATTGTGGCAGGTGGGGCATTTGCTCACTTAGCAGCTGCCTGGCCCCAAGGAGACTCTCAGTAAACATAAGCTCTCCTTCTTCTTCTCTCCTTGCCTCAAATTTACTATTTGATCACTGAAAAGCACTGCAATGGACAAACTTATCTAAGATTTCTTATTCATGGCACAAACCTACTAATTTTGTCACATTCACCCTTACCCATCCCAGCAAACAAAGAAAAAAAAAGTGAGAAAGAGGAATAGGAAAGGAAAAGAATTTTGAAAGTTCTGTGAATAATAAAACTTGTAGTTGTCACAGACTTTTCAATAACATCCCTGTTTTCCCCATGGAAATTCTCCATCCCAGGTAGCTCACAAAGCCTCTTCTGCATTAAATGCCATGTGAAGACAAAGGCATATAACTGCTTCAAAGTCTCATCATAAACAAAGATGACTAGACACAAATGTTCATTCAAACAGCCTTCAATATAAGTATAAACACCTCATTCTAAAAGGAACTTAGAATGGCTGAGTCATACATTTCTAAGCAAAAATGATACTATTTTACTTGTTAAAAGTTATAGGAATCAATTCAATTATTTCTAAGATTAAGGTCAATAGGGTCAGTGAAAAGTTCCGTGTGACAAAATCAATATGACTGTATATGTTAATGTTTATAGTATTTGTAATTCTGAATTAATTTATGCTCCCCTGGGCCATCATTTTTATTGTCACCTTTGATTAAAGTGCCTTGAATTAAATGTTAACTGAATATAGTTTAAAACAAAGTTTCTTTAAGCCACACTGACCTCTAGAGACACAAAGGGATTTCAAAGATGCTCAAGTAAAACCAAAATCCACCTTCACAAAATCAGTGTGAATATAAAAAAAGGATTTATTTGGGGGCATACAGATGGACTGTCCTCTGAGCTCTTCGCTATACTCCATTGACTAAGCATACTGCATTGCATGTTATTAAATTTCACTGCAAAGACAAAAAGAGGCAAAGAGAAAGACTAGACCCAAAAAGAACATGAAAATAATTGAAGTTGTTCAAATGTATGTAATAGAAAAAGCAGTGAACTAGTCATCCAGAGATCTGAGTTCTGGTTCTGTTTCTTCTGCATACCTGTATGACCTTGGGCAAACCACTTTCCTCCTGAAGTGAAGCCTGTCAAAGCCAGTGCCTCACCTATTCACAGGGAGATGCCAGTCAGGATCCCCACTCCAGGGTATGACCCTCATATCACAGCAGAGAAACCTGCTCTAGCCCCATGGTCCTTAGTCACTGATGGAAAGAGAAATTGAAATTTCCGGATATTATTTACAGAAGCAAAGATAGCCAATAAAGGAACTGTTAGAGCAGAATTTCTTATTTAGTATGTCTGAGGTGTGTCTCAAGAATGTGCATTTCAAATAAGTTCCCAGGTGATGCTAATACTGCTGCTGGTCCAGGGACAACACTTTGAGAGCCACTGGCCTATAGGGACAAAAATAGTACTTGAGAGTAAATGGGCTTCCCCACACCAACAAGCAGTTCTCAGACACCAGCAGTGTCTGCGAATTCAACTCAATTCTGACACTCTCTACCCCAGAGATAGACTCAGACTCCACAGACAAAGGGCTCAGCCCCTTAAGACACCCTCGACTTCAGCCAGTGACAAGTGCATGTTGTTAACTGTACTTCTGAGTGACTTGCTATCAGTCAGAGGTTCCCACAACCTCAGGTTCAATTAATTTGCTAGAATGGCTCACAGAACTCAGGAAACCTGTTTAATCACTATATTACTGTTTTATTATAATAGGATATTAAAGGATATGAATCAACAGCCAGATGAAGAGACAGATAAGGCAAGGTTCAAACAAAGGAGCTTCAGTCCTCGTGGAGCTTGGGGCCTGACATGCAGAAGCACTTTGATTCCCTGACGAAGAAGCTCTCCAAAGAAGGGACCAAAAAGCTGTCCTTTTCTTTTTTTTTAACAGAGGCTTCATTACATAGTTATGATTGACTAAATCACTGGGCAATGGTGATTGATTCAACCTCCAGCCCCTCTCCCCTCCCTGTAAATCAGGGGGTGGGACTGAAAGTCCCAACCCTCTAATCACCTGGTTGGTTCTTCCTGCAGTGAATCTCCATCCTTTGGAGCTTCTAAGAGTCGTTTCATTTACATAACAAAAGACACCTTTGTCCCTCTCAACACTTTGGAAATTCCAAGGATTTTGGGAGCTGTGAGCCAGGAAATGTGGACAAAGACCAAATATATATCTGAACGACCAAATATATATTTCTTACAAATCAATATTGCAGAGAGTACCTAAGAAATCGGATCAACAATCCTTGGTGACTGCTTGGATGAAGATTTTGAAGAGAAGGGAGGAGTCATGGTTCTTCTCAACTTTCTACCTTAGGCAACTAGGAGATTGTGGGGTCAGTCATCAAGGTAGGGGGGGAATACTAAGGAAGAACATATTTGATGGGGGCATAAAGTAGTGAATAAAAAGAGATCCTTTAGAGCATGTATCAGACTTGACATTCACACTGGACATCCTAATGAATTGTACAACAGGCAATTCATAAATAGTTCTGAACATGAAAAGGAAGATATGGGTTAGAAATACAGATGAGAGAAGCAATAGCACATAGATGATAATTAATGCCATGAGACCGACTATTGTTTCCCAGGGTCATTGAGTACTGTGAGAAGAGAAGAGGATAAAATCTTGAGGAACATAAAATTTAAGAAGAAAGGGAACTGGCACCACTTAAGCCAGCTGAGACTAAGAGGTAGAAGTTATGCCATTGCTACATTTCAAAAGATTGAAATAATGAAATGTCCATCTATATGGGACTGATTAAATAAATCATGACACTCTATAGTAGAATTATTTGCAGCTGTTAGAAAAAGGAATGAGTAAGTACTATAACTACTGATAGAAAAGATGTCCATTTTGTGTAATGTGCTATCATTTAGATGAAAATGTGGGTGGAGTACATATATATATTTGCTGGTATATGCACAGAATATCTCTGGAAAGATGCACAAGAAATGTGTAAACTTAGAGGGAACATAGTAGGGAACCTGGTAATACAGAGACAGAAAATCCAAGGCAGAATTTCAATCCAAAGGCCCAAATGTCCTATGAACCACCAGTAATAGGCCTATTAAGATGGAAGCATCAGAGCCTGATGCTATTAAATATTTAGACTATAAAAATAATTCTCCTTATTCTGATTTCATGATCATCCAACAAGATTCTGAAATTTTTCCCATAGAAAGAGAATTCATTCCATAAACTGTCAAAATCGACTTGACAATCATATATTTTTATGACAAATTAAGTGTTGGCATTCTACTTTAAAAATCCTTCTCTTGCAATTCTGTGAGCTGAAGGCAGTCAATATCTAGGGGTGCCATCAGTTCTGGGAGGTCACATAGAGATTCTGAGTCTACAGAGCTACCGGCCGAACCCCAGACTTGGGTAAATTAACAGAGATATATTCTGCTTTGTTAGATTTCTTGACACGCACTCAGCTGGTCTCTCCTGGCCATGCTCCAACAGCACTATGTAAAATTCAAGTTTTTAGAGGGAACAAAATTATTTATAATACTCTTCATCTTACCTTCATGGCACACACTTCACAGACTGATACTAAATCTGCCCATGAATCCCACAGGACTGTGGCCGCCAACCTCTCCCAGTAGCATCCACTCCCCTCCCCAAGTTCACCAGTATCATTCCACCAAAATATTTCTTCCTACCATAAACAAAAATTATATCATATAAGGAGATGTGCACTTGCCAGGATCCACTACCAAACCATAGACTTTCTGAGGAAAGGATGTTTCATTCATTTTTGTATTCCTAAAAGACAGCACAATGCCTTGTATATCACAGGCATTCAACACAATCATGTCGAATTGGATTGGATTCCCTGCTAATATATTACCTGCCCAGATAAGGTAATTACTTAAACTACTTAAATCGAGGGGCCTTACAAAATTCTCTTTCAGGTATGACCTCTTGAAAGGGAGATATTTTTGCCCAGGTGCCTTTTGACATCCTTCAAATGTAATCATAAGTGAAGCCACTTACTCAACCTACTTATGAAATCTGCTTGGATAATATACTGTTACCTAGCAAGGTCAGAAAATGGATTTTCTATTCTAGTTAATAGAGAATCTCAACATACGTGAAATATAGATTGATATTTTCCAAATTAGAATTTGATTTTTAAAATATGTTACACTAAAATAATACCAAACAGGATGTAAATTTTCTCTGAAACTGTAAAAATATGTTTGCAAACACTGTGTAGGGAAACGAGGCATGGAGAGAGCAGAAACAGGTGGCTCAGCGAATCAGGCTCAGCCCCTCCACAACTGCAATCCACATAAGTCCCAAACAGTTCTACTTTTCCTATTTAATATGGTGGTTTTATATATGATTTCATTTTTTAAATTTTTCCACTAATTTTTTTTAGTTTGAAACCCATTTGTTTAATAAAACAAACATAATAATCTCACAATGACTCAGATCATTATTATTATCATACATTTTTCTGCACAGTATCTGCACAAAAGCACCAGGTAATGGAGCAATGGAATAACTAGCATATTAGATAACAGAATATTTGTTGAAAATGCATTGCATACAATGTGATTCTTTAATGGCAGCTAAAAATGCCACTTCCTTTTACCTCCTTTCAGAGTGGTTACTATTTATCCTGGGTAACATCTATTACTCTCCTGTCTTCTAACTAGCATCAATGTATAAATAATGTTCACAGTACTCTGTAGAACACAGAACCTGGAAAGTTCCCAGCCACAGTCTAAAACGGTAATCCCCCAGCAGAAAATCTCAGAGCCATGTGCCTGCAGTTAAGTATTCAAAGCCACTTGTCTTGTGCCAAAAAATATCCCCAATATGGAAACTCCAGATATCTAAGTATTAAAGAATATACTTTTTAAAAAATTTTATCTTTTTAAAAAATTTTATCATATTCAAATAGATCTTCTAACTCCAGAGAACTAACTGCAAACCTTAAGATGTAAAGGACTGCTTTTTCATGGATGAAAAGAAGTCCAATCTCTTCTCACTGGAGAGGAAGAAAATCTCAGCACACTAAAGCAGAAAATGAAAGAGGAACCATCACTTGGGAAGAGATGATAGTGGAATGCGGAAAGAGGCAGAGATCTAAGAAATCAGATCAGCTGTATCTTAATGACCAAGATTCCAAAGTTAATCTAGACACATATTTCTGAACTTATCTTCAATAGGATTTTATCTCTGCTCCTCTTTATTTTAACTCAACTGGAGCAATATTGTTAGAACATAACAGTCTGATATGATAAACTACATTTTAACTTTATCATTATACACTGTTGGAGAAGATTTGCTTTTCTGCTTTAGTCACATTCAAATAAGTGCCCATACAATTTAATACACTGTAAATATTTCAGATCAAAACCTTACCCAAATAATCCTTACACAACCGGGAAGAGAGAACCGTCCCTGAGCCATGCTGTGCATATTTCAGATACCTTGATAGAATCTTAATGGCCTGTTAATTAGAGCACAGGTTAAACGGCCCCACCACCTGCTCTACATCAATATTAATATTCTGATAAACTGTTTAAAGAGAGAGAAATGTCACCACCATCCTACACCAACTCGAGCTTTCAGAATGAAAGACTGAGGCCAGTTTTCATCTATTTCCATACTATATTCACAGTCACAGATTTGAGCAACTTGAATCTAAACATAAGCATTAATCACTGGCTCCCAGCATTAAAATATTAAGTCTTGCTTTTTTTAAATCAAATCTTTGAATATTTTTTTTCAGATTCCTCAGTATACATGTCATAGCAAAAATTCCACTGTGCTGGAATTGACTGACTGTCAACATTTAATGATGAAGTGCCCACTACGCACAAGGCTCTGGGTCTCAACAGTGATCAAGAGAAACACCATCTCAGCCATCATATTGCTTATGATGTAAGTCCTGGGTTCTAGTCTCAAATCTACCACTGAATTTGAAGGTCGTGACATGATCTTGGACAAGTCATTTAATCTGTCAGCCTCTTTTTTCTCACCTATAAAATATAGAAGTTAACCAGGTCTTTTCGAGCACTAAATTACTATGAATATTCATGCTTCTGCCACTGCTGGGTTCTGCATCACAGGAAGCAGATTGAAATTTTCATTATCCAAACACCAACTTGACAGTGTAAAGTTTACTGACCTGTGCCTTACCATGAACATACAGGTAAACTATCTCTGGTTTCAATCTTCAAACTTTCACCTGAGATAAGATTTTTGGGTCTTTGAATGCTATTGGGAAAGACATCATACTTAACACACACAATATTAACAACATTTAAGAACTTCCTTTTATAAGCTGAGAAGCTATAATAGAGGAAACTAATAATTTATAATTCTGAAAGACTAATTCGTGTCTTCAGCTATGAACATGAGCACACATTGTCCCTTCATCCACAAATGATTCCATCTGGATATCTGTGCTGCTACTAATTTATCAAAAGGTCAAATGGATTTAAACTTCAAAAAAAGGGTGTAGATTTACTCCCTGCACACCTCCTTGATAGTTTAATTAGTATTTATACTTACTCAGCGTAATGTATTTAGTGGGACTGAGAATTCAGAATTAGGAGCTATGATCTAAAATCTAAAGTTTCTGAATCTGATTAAAAGTCATAGAATTCCAAATCTAAAGGAAATTCAAGTCTAACTCCCTCACTTTAAAGGTTATATACATATACATACACACATATACATAAAAATGTAACCCAGGGAATTAACTGATTGTCCTAATATCCTACAGCTGGCAAGTGACAATGAGGACCTGAGGAGCCCAGACATTTCTAGCTCTTTCCACTGAAGGAAATGAATCCTTCACTATATTCAGGTGACAAGATTATCTCCAAAATTCTTTCTAGTCTATATTTCAAGGCTCCTTGGAGATGGTTGAAATCTTCCATTTTCTGAGTGGAACTGGGAGGTGCACTCTATCAATCTGAGTTCTTAGCTGCAAGTAACAAAAGGCTTTAGCTGATTTAGAAGGAAAAAAATATTTAAGATTTCTGAATAGTTTCCAGAATCACCAGAAAAGGTGGAGAAACAGGATAGGAAAACACACAGAAATAAAGGAAGTTTGGCAGCAGCCAGGACCAAAACAAAAATTAAGTCATAGACCAGACTGGTGGAGTCACCAACACAGCAGCCACTGCACCCAGCACCCTGCGTGTTTCTGCCCCTGCTGCCTTGCCCCTAGACTGGATTCTGTCCTGGCCTTGGTTGTCTGCTTCAAGAGCCAAAGAATGTTAAGGTGAAGCCCTACACCTAATCCCTAGCTACATGAAAGGTTGAAGAACATGCATCTGACCTTTTCAGCTTCTACCATGGAAGGCAAGCTTTGCCACAGGACTTCCCCAAATATAGGAAGGAGTCTAGATCCAGGGAAGCTAGCCAGCTGGCCAGCTGGCCAGCTAGACAGACAGATAGACAAATAAACCCTTGTTCACAACAAGTAATATCTTTGAGAAACTTAAAGAAATGCATCCATGCCTACATAAATTAAACCCCTCTAAAAGTGACTGAAAATGATCCCTATACAGTATTCCAACCAATCTCAAGAATTTAATAATAGTGTAGAAGCCAGTTTTAGCATGATACATACAATGTATCTAGAAGGATCCACACTATAATGTTTATGCTATTAGCTTTGGGTGGTGGAAAATGAGTAATTTTGAAAATTTTACACTTAGCTAGAGTTTCTAAATTTTTCTGCCACTTATATGTGTTACGTGTGTAATAATTTTTTACCAAAACAATAATGAAGGGAAGAGCTTTCTAATTCAACTGGGAATTTTACATGATTCCAGACACTTTAACAATACATGATGTTTTCTAAGAAAGTAAATATAGCTTTTTATGACATTCACACACACAAAACCCTTTTAAATGCTAATTTTATTTTTGCAGTTATTTTAGAAACTTAAAGATTCACATTTTCCCACAAATAATTTCCTCAAAGAGTAGAATCTTTCCAATTATTTTTAAAAGGAGGGGGTTCTGATTAAGAGGGGGTTTAGCTTGTCAAAATACACTGTATTTTCCTCTTTACCAATTTATACGTCTCCCTTCCTGAAAGCTTTATTGCCCTCAATTGCTGTTGTCGGTAGCTTTCTACTGCTTTTGCTCTTGGAGGGTTAATTTGTAACATTTGGATGTCTTAGCACTCTTTCCTTCTTTTTCCCAAATACCCAAGCCCTCCACCCCTTAATTTTGCTAGTTGATTCTGTGCCCAGGCACTATTTACAGCTGGAAAGAATCCCAGATTCAGACAGCTGGTCTGGTCCTGTGATCTATAATTGCGTTCAGTTTTATCACGTATGACCCTAGACCACAAATACATTAAGGGCATCTATGCAAACTAAGTTTAATAAACATGAAGCACGTGTGCACATAGGTCCTATACTGTCAAGTCTGCATTCCACACTTTAAGGAAGAGAGGACTTACAGTACAGCTAAGAGTATCTTTGGCATCTATTCATGCAGGGATAAAGCCTCCCCTCCAGGCAGGTAGGCTTCTAGCACCCTGTGAGCAGACTGCTGTGGCTATCTCATTCCTTTTAATTCCCTGGTAAACTTCTCACCAGCCTGCTGGTGTCTTGTTTATTCCAACTAGGAGCACAGCAGTCAGACTAGCAGCATCATTAGCCTTCCCTGTTTATTTGCTGTTTCTGACAAATAATTGAGGGCATCAGGTTTCCCACTCCCTTCTCCAAACTGAGTCAGCTGCCTCCAGTAGCTAGGTGCCTTTTTTTCATGGCTTGCCCCACCCTGACCAAACTATCACATGATGGAACTGAGGGAGGTGGGATGGAAGCAGCCTAGGTCAATACAGCACAGATTCATTGCTTGCACCCAAAGTTCAGCAGCTCTTGTAAACTAAACACATCAATTGGTTGCATACCCTTAGTCAATTTTCAGATTTCTGTAATGGTTGTTTTTGGCAGTGTTATCCAGTTTTATCACTGTTTTATGGGAAGAGGATTTGCTATGCTCTTCACTCTACCACTCCCAATCTCTAGATATTAACTGAAAAAAAGAAAAGAAAAGAAAAGAAAAGAAAAGAGCCATTACCACATTGCAACCGTACTCTCATTAGTGAAAAGAGAGGCAGAGAAGCTTCTAGATTCTAGACTCTGCATAGGTGGGATGGGACTGGATGGAGTGGGAATTAACAACAATTTTGTTTCTTGTTCCCTTCAAGCGTATTTATTGTCTACATTTCTCAATATCTCAGTAGCAAAAGAGTATTATTGCCTAAGCCTATATTTTACAGAATAAAATGATCCATCCATCAAGATGCAAATTGCCATAGCAATTGCATACAGTAAAAAAAAAAATCTATTATCGTTGTCCAGGGACCATATCAATTCACTTTAAATATTTATGAAGTTTTTTTTTACTTTATAAATCTATAAACCTGTTATAAGTTTCCATAGCTCTTCTTTCTCTGACTAGGAGGCTGAATCATTGAAAATAACTCCTACTTATAATATAGTCCAGCTAAAGGTGATAAATGTAATAGTTTATTATTGACTTTTGGGCTGTTAAGGTACAAAGTTACTCAATTTTTCCACGTTTTCTTTTACCTGCACATGCCCATAAACACAACGCCAAGATATTCTTTATTTCAGAGGCTACATACAAACTGGTAACCTCTGGCTGAAAAATAGGTTTTATTTAGCTCTTATTATACCTTTTAAAATATTGAGCTAATAATTAAAATTCACATATGTCAGATAAAATTATGAGTACCTGCTTCTTTTTGAAAAAAAAAAAAAAAGACCTGGTGATACCACACCTAATAATGTCTGCCCTTTTTATAAAAACAAGCAATCTCCAATATGTTACAATCCTCACCTGTCCCTATAGTTTTCCTAACACTGAGAACCAAAGTCAGCTACCATCAATCATTTCACTTGCATTATTTTTCTTTTTTATGATAGAGAATGTTTTTTAAATGCCTTAATTAAAAATGGGAAGAAAAATAGAAACTAAGAGGACTATTTGATTATCCTTCACCCAGCTCTCTTCACTTAATGCTCCCTGTCTTTCTGTTCCTAGATTAAAACCAAACAGTCACTTAAAATAAAAATAATTCAAGATTGTAGGATTCTTGCTTATCAAGTTGGCCGATGCCAGAAGGTAATCCAGAAGCTGTTCAAAAATCAACTGATTGCATAGTGTAGTGGTTACATGCCCAAAATCTAGAGCCAGATTACTTGGGTTCAGATCACTATGGATTTTGTGATCTTAGGCAAATTAATGTCTCTGAGATTCAGTTGTCCTGCCTATAAAATGGAAATAATGATAGCATTCATCTTGTAACTTGAAGATGAAATTAAGTGCTCAGAACTGTGCCTAGTAAGTAGTAAATGCTATAAACATGTCTGCTATTGTTATTACAGAAAAGCAACTGCCACTATAAACACTTTGACATTGTCCAGTGTCAATGGAATTGAAAATCATGCTTTGTAAAAATACTTTATCTCCAGGATATATATAAATGCTTTTATAAAATTATGTCTATGCAATAAAAATTAAATAGAGAACAAAGCAATTATCTAATAAATTTAACTAATGCAGACACTTAATTTGCCCAGATAAATCAGGTCCTAATTTTTTTAACCTTTCAAAGCAACTAATAGAGATTGGGTCCTGAAATGTCTAAATATTTGCATCAACTCTCTGAATTACTCACTTTGCATACATATTCCTAATTTTTTAAGTAACTTGTTTAAAAATAATAACAACTATGTCTTCAACAAATATTCCCCTTATGGTTCTATAAACATTGATATCCCATCTAAATACCAGTCCCTTGAGCTCCCTACTCTGCTTCTGACTTTTTCCTTTCCAAAATGAAGTGTCTACAACTAAATTTCCTTTCCATTGTCCCCCACACTTCTGCTTAGATGGTTAGGGCGTTACGGCAAGGTTGGGGTGTGATGTGAGGCAATAAAAGGAAAGAAAATAAAACATCTACCTAATGCAAAAGAATGCACAAAGCATCACTTATAGTTTTACAAAGAAAATGCCGTAGACAGCTGTTAGATTCCAACATATGTCTTCCATAAATGCAGTAAGGAGAAGATACATGGGTATGAATACCATTGAATAGCACACAATGAGTCTTAATTGTCTGTCTTGGAAGTAACCTACAGGCTGAAACATTGCCCAGCAAGACAAGGAGATCCTTGCACTTCAGCCTTAGCTAGAACATGAAATCTGTAGTCCCAGAAAGGACCCTTCCTAGGCCAGTCTGGTTCCCAAAGGCTCTACTTTCAACTCTAGGGTAATTTATGATATCTACTCAAGACTCCCAGGGCAAAGCAAGATATTATGTTGATGGATTTGGTCAATCAAGTCAAAATAGCTACCTTAAAATATAAAAGTTTTTTTTTTAATTACCAAATAATATGTGCTACACACATTCCTCACCTTTACCCCAATCCTGGGACTCAGGGATAGTGGGTCAGCTTCAAGAATATGTCCCATATGACAAGGAATTTTTTTTTTCTTGAAAGTTTAATTGTTCTTAGAAAATTATCAACTTGGATGTTCTAGATGTTCCCAGAGAAATAGAGAGGATGCTACAAAGGGCCAGTCTCAAATTTTAAATGGGGCCACTGAAGAAGACATTAATAGAACAATGAACACCAGGTTCTGACTTACAATAAGTATTATAACAAGTCCAGAGGTCAAATCTGGAGCTAACTTTTCCTACCCTGTCTTGTCCAACAGCTCCTTCCTGCTTCCAAACTCACTTTGCCCTCACTAAATTCATTCTTTCATAAAACTGAACTGAGCACTGCCAGGTTAAACAATTTAGATCAACTGGAAAAAAGACAAAATATATTTTTCTACAAAGAGTTCACGTAGAAAATCAACCTACCCAAAACATTAAAAAACACAGACAAACAACATATATGCACGAGCAGAGGGATATAAGGGTCCCATGTGTTTTGGACCAGTGCAAGCTTTGGACCAAGCAAGACTGAGAAAAAAGAACAATAGACTGAAAGCTCGAAGACTGGGCTGTAATCCTGAACTCTGACACAACACGTTACTACCTGTGTAACACTTCACAGAACCCTGCACTATTGCAGAAAAACGTGTTACAGCTCAGTTGTGACAGCAGCCTGGATCCAGGCGAGAGACCAAGCAGCACTCGGAGAGTTGGAGAACTCAGGTTTTTTACGCCAGTGAGCCCAGAGAAGTTAACACTCCAAGCTCTGGACCCCGTCTGTAGGTTTACATAGGCTTTTATAGGCTGCCAGTTTACATTTTGCAACATCATATGTAAATAAGGTATAACAAAAGTTGACTAATTAGGAACAAGTTTTGTAGAAATGGACCAATCAGGAGGGAGAGAAATAACCAATCAGGAGTGAGCTCCATGCAAATGAAGTACTACAAATGGACAAATCAGGAGTGAGGGAAATGGACCAATCAGGAGTGAAGGAAATAACCAATCAGGAGTGATCTCAGGGAACCTATAGAATTTTAAGGGTAAGTTCCACTTTCCTAGAAGTAAGCCATTTCAGAGGCAAAAAGTGAGATAACGTCGCTGGGCCAGGGAACCGGATGGTGCTGGCAGGAGAGTAGTGGCCCTGGCAGGAGAGTAGTGGCCCTGCCTGGGGGTCCTGCCGGTCTTTTTTATGGGGCTTCCCACCTCACACCTTTCTGGCACCAATAAGTAAAATGAACAGATTAGATCAAAAAGTTCCCTCTCAGCTCTATCTAGAAATTAATATAAAGAATACCAAAGACTTTTCAAAAGGCTTGCTGCTGTATTCCATAATGGTATGGTTTAAATTATTAGGAAAATCCTGAGCTTTTCCATTCAGTGGTATTTATTATAACAGGCTTTGTCCAAGGTGTCATAAACTGAGCATTTAAATATATGCGGAATGTAAAGAACCAATTTGTATAAAATGGAATTAAACGTGGAAACTTCTTAGGGGCTTATCCTGAGAAAGTAGATGGTATGTTTAAAACTACAAATCTCCAAAAAAAAAAAAAAAAAAATACACAAACACACATTTTACACACAATTATAGAAGACTCACCGACCCTTAGACAGATTGGATTTTGAGAAAAACTGTCATCTGAACATAAGAAGTTAAGGGAGGTTGGGCTAATAAGGGCTGGGCAACTTGGAAGAAGGGAATCCATGTGATAATGTGTTTAATTAACAGCTACTTTATAGTATAAAACAGCTTGGTATTAGAAGTCTTCAATTAGAAAGCAAATACAGCATTTTTAGTCACATTTAAACTTTTGAAAACACGAACAGTGTATTTTCATTCATTCATTCCGAAAAGGAAATGCTGTTCATTTTCATTCAAAGACCAGTTTCCTTTTCATTCTCAAAAAAAAAAAAACAACAAAAAAAACCCAAAAAACAAACAGACAAAAAGCATGATGAGATGCCCTCTTCTGTTTCAAAACTGTTAATGCAGGGTTTTTTGAATTCTAGCAATTTGGAGGATTTCATATTAAACTGTGAACGCAGCAGGATTTTAAAATCCTAAAGCACTCCATTGACCTCCAGCAATCGGAATATATCCTTGTGCAGCAGAAGTTCCTCTTGGCCAATTAAAAAGTCCTCATTTCTCTCTCTGTATAATAGCACACCCTGCTCCTGGCTGAGAAGAAAATAAAATTAACCTTGGGCTGGCAGCCGTGTGCCTGATTTCCCTGGGTGAGTGAATGAGCTCACCAAATGTATAAATAATGTGTCCAAGTCCCCTTGTTGCTCAGTTTTGGGTTTTTTTTTTTTTTTTTAATATTCATTGCCCAGAGCCTTGAGCACAATTTCAAACTGTTAATGTGTTAAATACTTTCACCAGGGTTTGATTCTAGTTGCTGAAAAACCAGTAACAGTAAACCCAGAAAGATGGCCCAAACTTCCTGTTTTTTGTTGGCAGAATTTTGCTCTGCAACTTGCAAAGTTTGACAAATTATGCAAAGAAACAAATGTAAAAGGACAGTTTAGAGATACACATCGAGGTGGAGCACAGTTGTTTTAGTGAAACTACCACTGGGCAGCTGCCAGTAGCATCTGGGCAGGAAGGAAATGCAAATTAAAAGGAAAAATTAGGCCATTTTAGAGCAAAGCGATTTTTCAGCAGAAGCTCAGTGCTAACACTAAAGAATAAAGAAGGTATTATGTAGTTTTAAATTGAATTGATTGATTCCTTTCCTCAGTTCTTCTAAACTGCCTCTTTTCCTCTTCCCTGGAGGCACTGAGGGGTTGTGATAAGGGCAGCGGCTGTTCTCATCTCTGATACTTCGCACAACCTTTTTTCATCTCATTCAACCACAGAAAGTGAGTTTGTCCTTCTCTAAGATGTGTACCCTTTGACTGAAATCAAAGCTATTCGCTTTTTTTTTTTTTTTTTTGTCTTTCAATCATCTTCAGAACTAAACAAACAACTCCAACCTAGAAAATGAGACTTTGGAATCAGAACTGAATTTTAGACACTCTCTGCTTCTCACCAGTCCTTTGAATTTGAGATTCCTCAGCCATGAGATTCAGAAGTGTTCCCACTACACTATCAAGTGGCTGTTAAGGTAAAAGTGAGATAATATATGGAAATGCACTTTAATGCTATCCTTTGCCTTTATTTATTAACTCATTTAATCCTCACAACAGCTTGATAAAGTAAAGACTATTTTATCCCTATGTTACAGGTAAGGAAACTGAAATAGAGGAATTAAGTAACTTGCCTAAGGCCTCCCAGCTCCTGACGTCAGGACCTCTGACACTCAGACCCAGGGAGTCTGGTTCCGGGGCTCCAGGACTTGCAGCACCACACACTACTGTCCAGGACAGGCGTCAAGTGTGGCTATTCATTCATTTATCCATCAGATATTTACTGATCATCCACCATGAACTGCATACACTTTGATTATGACTAAAAATGATCAAATCAATGAGATTTTTATTACTTTTCATTTTCACTTTCTTCACCCTACAGGAAATGTACAGAACACAGTGTAAGAAGAAGAAAGAAAAGAAGACTCCAAACCCACCATTGAGACACTTTTCAAAATAGTCTCATTGAAACTTAAGGTGCTACAGTTCAGAGGAGAGGACTCCTCTGTGGTGGAGGCTCAGTGACCACGGGCAAGAGGGCTTGGAGGCGGGGGAGGCAGCCATGCACAGCGGACAGCGTGCACCTCCACAGGCAGGTGCAGAGCGGGCAGTGTCGCAAAAGCAGAGGCAAGCTAAATCGGGACCAGGATTTTCAGCTCACTGAATAGCAGAGTCACGCAGGAAACCCCAAAGCCCCAAACACTTAATCCTCAGCCTTCCTCACTAGTTTGCTGTGAGTCTGTAGGAGACAACATCTGTGAACACACTTGCTGGACTGTAAAGTGCTCTACCCCGTTAGATGCAACGACCAAGTGACCACAGTGAGTGGCCCCCACCTCAACCAGGACTCCAAAATGGGTCCTCTCTATAGGAGACACAGACACAATACTTAGTTTTTAAAATTAGGGAAGGGAGGATTCAAATCCCAGAATTCACTTATAATCCTCTAGAAAAAAAAAATCATCATTACATAAATGATAATTAATAGTTTTAATACTAATAAGGCTTTCTCTTCCAAAGCAATGGTCTCAAGAACTTCAAATAAGTTTAACTTCATTAGCCAACTTTCCCTGTAGTAAGCTGTCATTGCTATTATTCACCCTATTTTTAAGAAAGGGAATTTTTAAATAAAAATTTAAAAGAATGAACAGGACTGTGATATTGTGATATAATAAGAAATATGTATTTGGACTTCATCCCTGGTTCCTGGCACAGAGCTCCTAAAACCCTTATTTCCTGAGTGGCTGGGGTAAGAGGAGAGTCTTTTGTTATTCATAATAATCTTCTTTCAACCCTACCTGAGATTATGCTTAATGAAGTGACTCTTGGTGGACACAAATAGCTCTAGGATGGGGCTGGATGACACAGTAACCAATCCCAATCATGTGATTGGAAGGTTGGACTTTTCAGCCCCATCCCTGACCTCCAAGGCAGGGAGAGGGGCTGGAAATTGAACCCATGGCCAATGATTTAATCAATTGTGCCTACATAATGGAATCTCCATAAAAACTCAAAACAGGGTTCACAGAGCTTCCAAGTTGGTGACTGCATTCATGTGCCAGGAAGGTGGCACACCCCAAACTCCATGGGAACAGAAGCTCCCACACCCTTCCTAACCTCACCATTGGTATCTCTTCATCTGGGTGTCATTTGCATCCTTTATAATATCCTTTATAATAAACCAGTAATAGTGAGTAAAGTGTTTTCCTCAGTCCTGTGAGCTGTTATAGCAAATTACTGAACCTGAAGAGGGGCTCTGGGGAATCTCCAATGTGTAGCCAAGTCAGAGAGAAGTGTGGTTTACCTGGGGACCCACTACTTGCAATTGGCTTTTGAAGTGAGGGGCAGCCTTATGGGACTGAATCCTTAACCTCTGGGGTCTGTAACTCTGGGTAGTGTCAAAATTGTATTAAATTGTTGGACTCCACATAGAATTAGAGAATTGCTTAGTGTGGAAAACCTACATATTTGGTGTCTGAATTGTTGACAGTAAAAACAGATAATAGCAGGGATATTTTAGCATTTCTACAGGAAGCCAAACCATGTCACCTGCCAGGAATAAGACTGCTCTATCTGGGAACATGCACACTTTCCACTTTCTTCACTTGGCAATGTTGATTCCTTTTTGAAAATGCTGGCCAAGTGTGGGCTCTTTCCTCTTCCATAATCTGCCCCTTCTGATACATATTAACAGTATTAACTTAGAAAGTGCAACATCCCTCTCTCGGCATACTCTGCCCCTCTTCTAGGACACCTGGAGAGAGGAGGCTCTTGGAGCTCATTGTTGTCAATCAGTTCTCTATCTCACACATACACACACACACACACGTGCGTGCAGCACGTGAGTGTATATACACCATCCTGCCCTTGAACGAGCTGGTAACCCTCAAAGGTTAACGGATAACCTTTAACAGGTGGAATGGGTAAAAGACTCACTAAATTCACAGAAGCCAGTCAAGAAGTCCAAGGGTAACCCTGGGCCCATAAGTTTAGACATTTACTCAAAACAGCACATTCAAAATCACCTCAGAAAGGTGAAAGTGTAGACAGAAGTAACTATAAATATTTTTCATCAGTAAAGTAAGGGCTGAAAGTGTGTGTGATTACAAAATGGAGAAGAACGGTGAGGTTTCATCATCAGGGGTGCTTTTCTGCCGAGTAGGTCTATCATTTAAGAAGTAGATGGACCATCGACGCCATCACCGGCAAGGCCCGCTACACGCTCAGCGAGGAGTGGCTGCTGCGCGAGAACATCAAGGCCAAACCCCACAACCTCAACGTGTCCTTCTAGGGCTGCGGCATGGGCGCGCTGAGTGTGCAAGCCATGGACACGGACACGCTGATGCAGGTGAAGGAGAAGATTCTGGAAGTCTTCTCCAAGAACGTGCCCTACTCCTAGTGGCCGCGTGCCGAGGACGTCGAGCTGGAGTGGTTCGCCTCCAGCATGCAGAGCTACATCCTGCGGGACATGGACGACACCTCAGTGGTGGAGGATGGCGGCAAGAAGCTCAACACGCTGGCCCACTGCAAGATCCCTGAAGGTGCCTCCCTGTCCATGAGCCTCACAGACAAGAAGGACAACATGCTGGGCCGAGTGAGAGACTTGGACGCAGAGCAGTATTTCCATTTGGTGCTGCCCACGGATGAGCTAGCAGAACCCAAGAAGTCCCACTGGCAGAGCCACTGCAAGAAGGTGCTCCTGGAGATCTATCTGCTGTCCACCAAGGGCACACTGCACAAGTTTCTAGATGACCTGTTCAAGGCCATTCTGAGCATCCGTGAAGACAAGCCTCCACTGGTCGTCAAGTATTTCTTTGACTTTCTGGAGGAGCAAGCCGAGAAGAGGGGGATCTCAGACCCCCGACACCCTGCACATCTGGAAGACCAACAGCCTTCCTCTCTGGTTCTGGGTGAACATCCTGAAGAACCCTGAGTTCGTCTTCGACATCGACAAGACGCACCAGATCGACCCCTGCCTGGTCATCGCACAGGCCTTCATCGACGTCTCCTCCATCTCCGACCTGCAGCTGGGCAAGGATTTGCCAACCAACAAGCTCCTCTACGCCAAGGGGATTCCCGAGTACCAGAAAATCGTGCAGCGCTACTACAAACAGATCCACGACATGACCCCTGCTCAGCGAGCGGGAGATGAACGCGCACCTGGCCGAGGAGTTGCGGAAATACCAGAATGAGTTCAACACCAACGTGGCCATGGCAGAGATTTATAAATGCGCCAAGAGGTATCACCCACAGATCATGACCACCCTGGAGGCGAACCCCACGGCCCGGAGGACGCAGCTGCAGCACAAGTTCGAGCAGGTGGTGGCCCTGATGGAGGACAACATCTACCGGTGCTACAGCAAGGCCTGAGCCTGAGGCAGCGGGGCAGAGGCCGAGGGGCGCCACCCTCTGCTTCTCTCTGCTCCCAGTGCCTCTGACTCCGGCTGGGGAATGACTGAGAAGAGGCGGCCGGGGTGGGGGACGATGGGCCTCTCTGAGCCAGGCGGAGGAGCCCCCGGCCCTGGCCCCTCAGGCACCGTCCCCTCCCACCTTCCCCCCCGACCCGGGCTTTGGGACGGGAACTCGAACCCTGCAGCCCATCCCGGGTGAGGCTCCTGCCGGCCATGCAGCACAGCCTGGAAGGCGCCCCCACTCCCCCCGCCACGGCCGAGGGCCCTGCCCCACGCAGTCCAGCGCCAGCGAACCAACCCGCGGGCCACGGGCCGCCTGGCCCACAGGCCGCAGCCGGAAGCACTACCTCATCCAACCTGGCGGAGGGAGTCCCCCTGAACCAGCCCTCGGTTGGTTTCTGCTTCAGCCACTGAAACATTGTTCCCGTCTCCCCTCACCCGGAGAGTTCTTGACTACGCACGGGTTCAAGCAGTGTCATATTTTGGTTGCTTGAGCAGCTGCTGGTGGCGGGGGCCGCGCCCACTGCCCGCGGGAAGGCTCCAAGCCGCCGCACGAGCTGGGCGGGCCGACGACCAGGGGACAGGCGCGGGGCGATCCTGGCCTCGAGAGGGGAGGCTGCGCTGTACCAAGGCTGTAGCTGGGCTACTTGATCTTGCTGGAAGTGTTTCTAAAGATAGCATCTTTAGAATGTTGTTGTTGTTGTTGTTGTTGTTGTTGTTGTTGTTGTTGTTGTTGTTTAAAGCTTTTATATTAAAAAACTTGCCAACTGTGAATAGCTGCCGCTCGAGCAGAGGACCCGGGGAGAGGTCCCCAGGGGCTCCCAGCGCAACACTGGAAACGACTGCTCCAGGGACCGGCAGACCTGGCAGAGACCCCCGCGACGCCCTGAGAAAGTTGCCCTTCCTGAGCTGTCAGAAGCTCCGTCTGTGAAGACCCGGCCGCTGGCGCAGACCCACCCGGCACCAGACAGTCTCGGGGCTGCGCGGGAGGGGGAGGCTGGGACGCTCTGGAACCTTCTTTATAATAAAAGCCTGACTGGAAAACCTAAAAAAAAAAGAAAGAAAGAAAGAAAGAAAGAAGTAGAAGGATAATGGAAAGCATCCATGACACTGTCATGCCTGGAAACCTTTCAAATTCAGCTTTGGATAGACGTCTAGGGTTGAGAAGGCGACTCAACATATCAAAAGGGATTTAGGTCTCATCTGGAAAAGCACCTCAAAGCAGAAAGCAGTTAACACACTGGTTACCAAGGCTTAACAAGGGAAGATGTAAATTATGTAGATTTTCCAAACAGACCTTCCCCTGAAGGCAGAAGAACTAATTAAATGACATAGGATCACAGATTCTTGGAAAATGTTTTAGAGATGTAGATCCTTGCTCCATTCCACGTGATCCTGTACCTTTTGACTGAGATTTTCCAGTATGCAGAAGGCTACTACCAAGGCACTCTTACACTTTTAAATGTTAATTTGAAAGAAAAAAGTTTCTTTTCACTTTGGCATGAAATCAGCCTCCATATAACTCATATTTACTGATCTGAGGACTTCTGGATTAGCGAGAATAATTCTCCGTGGCAGTTCTTGAGAAATGAAGAGAGTCGTCAGTCCCTGCTCTTCTCTAGATTAAATAGCTGCAGTACCCTTTGAAATTCAGATGGCATGGTTTCCAGGGTCTCTCAAAACACTAGGGGCTGTGTTTTGACATCAAACTTCAGTGTTCCTAAGGATCACCTGGAATGCTTGTTAAAGGTGAAATGAAGCCTGCCAGCCCCAGCCCCAGCCCCACCCCATGTTCTTGTACCAGAGCAGGACCCTGTGGGGCCTTCCTGGGACAGACCCCTCCCCCATAACCTCTGCTGTATGTCCTCTCTGATCTGCTATAGGTCCTCTCTAATAATAGTATCTCATGTATATTTCCTGAGTTTTTCAGATGCTAAAAACCACCACCTAAGGGAAGAAATGGACTACTTAAAGACTGAGAGCAAGTAGCTCCCAGACCCTCTGGCACCTAAGGGTTGACAGTGTTGACCACCCTGTTACCTCAACATCAACCGATCAGAGAATTGTGCACGAGCTGATTGCTACCCTGTGACAACCGCCATTACCTGGCCTTTAAATAGGCTTTGCTGAAACCCTTTGGGGAGTTCGGGGTTTTCTTAGGCGTGAGCCACTCCATCCTCCTTGCTCAGCCCTGCAATAAACATTTTTCTGCTCCAAACTCTGAAGTTTCGGTTCATTTGTCCTCACTGTGCCTTGGGCACACAAACTTCCCTGCCATAACATTCTGATGTAGTCAGGATATCTAGGATGGGATCTGAAGCAGAATGTTTAGGTCTCCCTTCCTGATGCAGGTGGCGTAAGATCCATACTTGAGAAACTGTGCTGGTATATGCTGGCCCCATCAAAGTGTAATATCACAAACTGGACATGGCACTCCAAATTCCCGCCTACTAATTCAAAGTCCGATGAAACCATTACCCTCTCTGATCTGGACACACAAACCTACTTCAAAAGACTCACCTCTTTTGAATAAAATATTTTGTCAATTCTGTACTTTGGGAATGTACCTGCAAGGCACATTAACTTTGATGTCTAAGTGAGGATGTTTTCTATGACCCAAATCATAACTATGAAAGTTGAAGTTTGATTTTTATTATTATGGGAGCAGATATAATGAAAAACAACCTTTTAAGTCCTGGCTCTGGTCCTGCCTGACAGAAGAAATCCCAAACAGCCTAGGAATATTCCTTCACCCTGATCTCTTTACTATTATTATAGTCTTCGGAGAATTATTTACTATTTTAAAACTCAGTCATTTTATGTGCCTGTTCTTACTTTTGATCAGAGACCATCCTGTCAATATTCTTCATGTGCCCCCATTGTCACAGGTTCTGTGGACAATTATAAGATCCTCTTCTGGGAAAAACAAAGGACAGAACAAACTCCATTTCCAGCTGGGGTTAAATGGCAGGAGACACAGTGTCCCAACCAGCAGAATAATGAAGTGGAAAATAGCAATTCCAGGTTCAGGTATGAGTCAGGAACAAGGCATGAAGCAATGTCCCAGCCAAATATCTGATATGCCCAGCAGGAGTGAGGCCTCCCTGTGACCAAGGACAAGTCTCCATATCAGATTCAGGTGTGACAGCTAGAATAAAGACAACTTTTGTCCCTGATCTAAGCAGAGAAACTGAAAGAAACTACTTTAAGAGCCAGACTGGTTCAGACACTCCAAAAGAAAAGTGTTTATGAAAATAGAGGACACTGATTATCAAAACTTACAGAATAGTTCATAGAGGTCCCATGTACCCATCTACCAGTTTCCTCCGATGGTAACAATTTATGCAACTAGAGTACAATATCAAAGTCAAGAAATTAACATTGGTACAATTTACAGACCTTATTCGGATTTCACCTGTTTTATATGTGCTCATTTGTATGCATTTCTATGTGAATATATAGTTCTGTGTGATTTTATCACACATGGAGATTCATGTAATATTATGATATATCATGTATTATCATTATATGATATTACAATATCATATCATACCATGATATTATCAAGCTTTAAATCTCCAGAATATGGTGATTTGTTTTTCTAAGGTTCTATATTGTTCATAAAGTTATTGAATTAGAATTGTAATGAAGCTTAACCTCAAGAAATCCTTAATCAAAGAAATCCTATTTAAAATTTTAAAATACTCTTTTTTCCTTTTAAATAAGTAAAAACTTTAACTGATAGTATTCAATTTTAGAGTACAGGAAGTCTGGCCTTCTCATACACTGCTTTTAGGAGTAAAAATCAGTACAACTGTTCTGGAAACAAATATGTACCAAGGGCTTTTTAATGTTTTGTACCTTCTGATCTAGGAACTCCCTTTCTAGAAATATATATTAAGAAAATAAGCAGAGAGTTGGACAATTATTATGAAAAATTACGTTTATTTAGTGTTATCTACACTGGTGAAAAATGTAAACAAAGGGATTAGTTGAACAAATTAAGGCCCATTGAAGCAATGCTATGTTATACAACAGTTGAAAGTGGTAATTTTCAGGGGCTTACAGCCTAAAGAGAATCTCCATAATAAAATGTTAAGTAGAAATAGTAGCTATAGCTCATAGCTCACATTTGTTTTGTGGAGATGGATTTTTAAATCTCTGGACTTCTGTTTCTGGGAAGATGAGGTAATGTGCTTTTCTCTATTCTTCTCACTAAGTACAACGTTATATGTGAAACAAACATAAAAACAATCAGAAAGGTGGAGGAAAGAAGGCAAAATAGTTAGGGACCTCAAGACCCACGGAATGACATGGTTATGGTACCCTGGATTTTCTGTTTGCCTCATATATGCCCAGACTTGGAGCTAAGGAGACCAGCTGTCCAATAAACAAATGCAGATTTTTTAAAAGCTCCAACACAAGCCTGCTGTCTCTAGCCAAAGGACTAAACAAAGAGGAGCCAAGCAAGATAGTAAACTTTCAGACAATAACATCTATACTTGAGCCAAACACCACAGAAAAGAACTGGTTCCCAACACACACCAACAAAGGCTGAGTAGGAACTAGACTTCCACCCTCACCTGGCTCCCCTGCCAGGGTTGTGTCTGAGAAGGCCATGTAGAGAGCCTGGACTTGCATTCCCATCAGCCAGGAATGAGCTCCCCACTCCAGCAGGGTCAGTGGAGAGCACATGGGAGCCTGGACTTCCATCTCCCCGCTGGTGTGGTATGAGAGGGGGCCTACTGATGAGTCAGGATCCACACCACTGCCCGGTAGTGATGAGGCCACTCTTCCTGCATGGTGCTACTTGAGTCTGTCTGGGGAGAAATAACAAGGCACTCCAGCCCCTCTCAGCCAGGCAGGTGTCAGTGGAGGCTGAATGGGGAGCTAGAACTCCCAGCCCTGAACAGCAGTAATACAGAGCTTCCTCTTGAATGTCAATAGATGCCAAGTGGGAAACCTGGACTTCCATCCTCACCTGGCAGTCACAAAGCTCTGCCTCCCATTCCCTGCTGGAGCTGGGCTTCAGGAAGCCAGCTAATACAGGGAATTTAATTAAGATCCAAGGTCTCATAACAAATTCTATCTTGAGTGCCCAGATTTTGATAGAAAATCATCTACCATACTAAGAAACAGGAAGATTTCAAAGGGAATAAAAAAGATAATTAATAGATGCCAACATTGGCAACAAAATTATCTGACAAATATTTTAAATTATCTATTATAAAAATGCTTCAATGAACAATAATAAACACACTTGAAACAAATAAAAAAATGAAAGTCTCAGCAAAGAAACAGAAGATTTAATGAAAAGTGAAATGGAAGTATTAGGAATGAAAAATACAATAACTAAAATAAAAAACTCAGTGGATGGGCTCAAGAGCAGAATGAAATGGACTGAGGAAAGAATCAGTGAAATAGAAGATAGAGCAATAGAAATTGCCCAATCTGAACAACCAAAAAGAAATACATTTTTAAAGAAATGAACATAGCCTCAGGGACCTGTGGGAGGATAGCAATAGATCAAACATTTATGTCATCAGAATTCTAAAAAGAGAAGAGAAACAGGGAAGGGCTGAAAAACTCAAAGAAATAATGCATAAAGACTCCCCAAATTTGGCAGAGAACATAAACCTACAGATTCAGTTTGGGAGAAAATCCCAAATAAGGAAATCCACACCAAAACACACTATAGTCAAACTTCTGAAAGTGAAAGACAAAAACTTGGCAGCAGTAAGAGACATGTTATCTATAGGAACAAACTACGTGAATGACAGTGGATTGCTCATTAGAAACCACAGAGGCCAGAAGGAAGTGGCACAACATTTTTCAAGTGCTGAAGAAAGAACTGTCAACTCAGAATCCTATATCTAGCAAAAATAACCTTTCGGAAGGAAGAGAAAATCAATACACTCCGAGACAAAGGAAAAACTATGAAAATCTGTCACCAGCATACCTACCCTAAAAGAATAGCTATAGAAAGTTCTCTAAACAGAAAGGAAATGATAAAGGTAGCAACCTTGGAAACACAAGAACCAAAAATATGAGTAAATACAATAGACTTTCCCTTTGCACTTCTGTTTTCTATATTATGATTGAGAGTTGAAGCAAAAATTATTAGACTGTGACCTGGTTCTAAATGTTTGTGGAGAAAATAGTTAAGTCAATTATAAACAGGAGAGGATAAAGGAATGTAATGGGGGTAAGTTTTCTACACTTCACTTGAAATACTAAAAGGACAACACTAGTAAAATGTGATGTTAAGTATACATAATGTAATACCTAGAGCAATCATTAAAAATGCTACACAAAGATATACCACCAAAACACTATAGATAAGTCAATAACTACATTAAATGGAAATGATTTAAATATAACAATTAAAAGACAGGACGGAAGGAGGGTATAGCTCAGTGATAGTGCGTGTTTAGCATGCACAAGGTCCTGGGTTCAAACCCCAGGACCTCCATTAAAATAAATAAACAAATAAACCCAGTTACCTCCTCCCCCTTACCAAAAAAAAAAAAAAAAAAAAAATTAAAAATAAAAGACGCAGGCTGGCAGAGTGGATTAAAAAATTATGGCCTAACTATATACTGTCTATAAGAAACTCACTTTAAATAAAGCAATGTAAGCACGTTGAAAGTAAAAGCGTGGAAAAATACGTACCATGAACACTTTCATTAAAAAAGCACTGGTGGATATGTGAATATCAGACAAAGAAGCCTTCAGGGCAAAGAAAATGACTAGAGACAGAAAGAGACATCACGTAATAATAAAGGGGCCAACCCAGCAAGCAGACAGAGCAGTCCTGGGTGTAGATAACACCAACTATAAATCTCAAAATATGTGCTGCAAAACTGATAAAACTAAAAGGAGAAATAGACAAATCCACTGTTACAGTTGGAGACTTGAACACTCCTTTCTCAACAATTACTAAAACATTCAGATAGAAAATCAGCAAGGATATAGGACTCAAAAACTTATCAACATGATCTAATCATTTATAGAATATTCCATGGAACAGCAAAATACACATTCTTTTCAAGTTGCCACAGAATATATACCAAAATAGACCATATTCTGGGCCATAAAATAAACCTCAACAAATTTAAAGGAATTAAAATCATACAGTGTTCTTTGACCACAGTGGAATCAAACTAGAAATGAAAAATAGAAAAATTGGAAAATCTCCAAACACTTGGAAGTTATGCAACACACCCTTCACTCTTAAATAATCCGTGAGTCAAAGAGGAAGTCTCAAGTGAAATTTTTAAAAATATATTAAACTGAACAAAAGTGAAAGTACAAAATATCATTACTAAAGCTGTGCTAAGAATGAAATTTATAGTACTAAATGTGTATGTCAGATACGAGGAAAAATCTCAAATAGATTGTCTAAACTTCCACCTCAACAACGTAGAAAAAGAAGAACAAAATTAACCCAAAGCAAGCCTAAGGAAGGAAATACTAAAGAGAAGAAAGCAATGAAATTGAAAACAGAAAAACAATAGAGAAAAATCAAACACAAAACTAGTTCTCTGAAAAGATCAATAAAACCAATGAACCTCTAGCAAGACTGACAAAAGTGAATAAGAGAGAAGACACAAATTATAGATAAAAGGGGGATATCACTATAGATCCCACAGCCAACAAAGGGTTAATAAGGGAATACTATGTATTAGGACCAGTACACATAACAAACATTGACAATTTAGACAAACTCAGCCTAAGTATCAAGATTTTGCCAGGCTACTCATCTTAATAATCCTGGCAATAAATTAAAGTTTTAAAGCGATACTTACTTTTCATTTTCTTATCTTTTTAAAACAAAAGCAAAACATTCCATCTAAACTAGTGTGGGCCCCCCTCCATCAGGGTTACCTTAGGTACTTGTTTAAAATGCAGATTTCTTGACTCAGCTCAGGTTGACTTAATTTGGGGCCGCTGAGAGTGGGGCTGAAGAACCCGCACCCCAGGGATTATACTGCCCCTGAAGCTTGAGATCTCCAGCCTCACCTCAGAAAGCCCTGAGGCTGAAAGGGCCTGATTGTTTTCAGAATGTTACTTTTTATTCTTCACTCTTGTTCTATCATTTGTTGCCATCCGGTGAGTGAAATGGTAATTGCCCCAGCTTAAGGGCTTTTATTTCGCCTTACTCCATAAGGCAAGGATGGTGATGGCGAACAAGATTTTCACAAAACTAAATATGGGAAAACCAGCCTCAATGGGAAAATGCAATTTCCCTTTCCCACATTTTCTTTCCCATTACTTTACCTACATATGCAAACACACTTTTGGTTGGTTGGTTTACTTTGATTTAGGCTCCTGATTAAATGTGTTAAATGTAATCATTTGAGTGTTACATCCCCAAGTCCAGCACAGTGTCCTTCCATCACTCCACGCTATATTCCTGCCCATGTTGTGGTGAATCAGTTGTGTGTGTTCCCCAAGGATGGTTATGAGTTAAGGGAAAGATTCCCACAGACATCAAGCAGGTGATGTTTCTTTAATGGCGATGATGTGAAAACTTTGAGAATGGTTACATAAAGCAGGTGATAACACAAACAGAAGCGAAACTTTCCAGGTCCCCCCACGTTCCACAGGCTGTGGATAAACCATCATCCTGGGCATGAAAATTTGCTGGACAGGAGACGCATCTTCCATTCTCATGGAGATCTAATGCCCCTCTGTCCTGGAAACCACCGAGGCTACGTCAGACTTCAAAACGTGCCCAAACCCGTGCTAGGTGGTCACAGCAATGCTGAGGAAGGCCAAGGTCCTTTTTCCAGAAGCACATTTCCCCATGTTCTGGAAAGTCTGAGGTTCACTCCTGTAACTATCATTTCCAAAACATATCAGGGCCTCAGGCACTATGGTTTCTGGAAGTGCCACAAGGAAAACGAACAAGAGAGGAATGATGCTATTTGGCAAAAGTAGAATTTCATTTGCCAAGTACTTGACAATATGCTAAGAGGCAGGCACAGTGTTACTGATATTTTAAAAGCTTTTGAAACATAAGATCAAGACCAATTTGCTCTTCCTGCTTCTTTTTCTCACTTTCTAGTCAAATTCAAACAGGGTCACCACCTCCTACAATCACAGTGGCTGTCATTGTCTCCTACTCCATTGAGAAAATTTAGGTCAACTAACATCACCCATCTCAGCTTTCTTTTCCTTACATGTATCTTTAATACATTAGCTTCCCTTAAGAAGTGATAAGACATACTGGTCAAGAGTACGAACTCTGAAACCAGACAGCCTGGCAACCTGACTCCCTACCAGTTGTGTGATGTTGTGCAGTTACTTAACCTCTCTGTGCCTCAATTTTTTAATCTGTAAAGTGGGGGTAGTAATAATACATACCTCACAGTATATGAGAGTCCTTGCGAAGAAGAAAAGCTTATATTTATTAAACATTTTGAAAACAGAACAGTGCCTAGGGCGTAGTAGATATATAGCAATGTTTGCTATCATTATTCCTATCTCAGAGAATGAAGAGTCCATCTCCTTTTAGAGGTAAGCCCCTGTATCTGTGCTCCTGATGCCACTCCCATCATCGCCAACCAGAGCTGGCTCCATCAGTGTCTTCTTCCTCTGTCTGCAATCTCTCCCTCTCTCCTAGCTCTTTCTCCTTGGCCTTTAAAGATGCTTGAGTGTGGGGGAGTTAGAGAAGGGTCCCCAGCAGTATCTAAACTGAAGTTGGCCTTGAAGGCTGAGTAGGAATTTGCTGATGGAAGGAGGGTAGTAAGGAATCAGTGTAGGGCTGCGGAAGTGGGATTTCAAGCAAAGGAAACAGCACTAGCAAAGGGCATGGAGTGTCTGAGGACTTGCTGGGGGTGGTCATGGTGTAGAATACCTGGGGTGAGTCCCTGAAGGTGAATCTCTAAGCCAGGGTCATAACTGCAAAGGCCTGCAGAGCCAGGAAGGGAAACTGGATGAATCAAGTGAGCTGGTTAAGAAAATAGGGAATGGAGGAGGTCTCAGCATTGGTGCTCACCTGAAAAGCAGAACCTGTGATAGGGGCTTACGAACAAGCAGTTTATTTTAGGAGGTGTTCCCAGGGAATGAGAGTGAGGGACTGGAAAGAGTGAAAACGAGGAGAGAAAGCCAATTCAAGGGTGAATGTGGATCCGGATACTGCGGTGGAAAACTGCAGCTCTTTCATTGGGGACTCCCCAGGAGCTCTGGAGAATTGCTGTGTAGAACACACCTTGGAATTACCCCCTAAGACATAAAAATAGGGAGTATTGATCAGCTGGCTCTTGATCCTCATTACTAAAGCGTTGCCACCTAGGGTATTAACATCTTGACACATACAGGTTTGCACCTGCATCAGAAAATTTAGAGCATTCTTTCCTGATTCCCATCCTGCAGTAGCAAAGAAGCCGTGGGGCAGAAGCAATGCTTATAGTACCTGTAGCCCCAGAGGAGTCCAATACACGGTGGGTTGTTGCAAAGTGGAGGGCTCATGCCCCATCCAAAGAGTGCAGCCACAACTCATTGCATCTGATTTATACAGAAATGCTGGCCAGTATGTCCACAAATCAAAATTTTACGTTAAATCCCTTGACCTTGGTCTCTTGGTAACTAGTTCTAATTTTTCTAGAACACTGTGGGGCCACATGAACTATACTTGCAAGACAAATTCAGTCCTACGCTGCTGGTTTATAAGCTCTGCCTTAAGAAGGCTTTGATTTAATTCTATGACAACAGAATTTAAATTTTAGGCATTGGAGAACCAGTGAAAGTTTTTAAGCAAAAGAGTGTCTTGGCCAGATTTAATTTAGAAATGGGTCCCTTCTTCGAATTCTTTGCTTTTACTCTTCAGCGCATCAACCCATGAATTCCAAAAGTGGCAACCACCTGTGATAGGGCAATTATGAGACAGCATACAAATCTCTCTTGAAATCCAGCACGGGCCACAGTTTTCTTAATTGGTAGTGACTTTGTGGAGTCCTTGAGCCCAAAGATGAATTCCTGTTTCCTTGCAAGCTACCAAGTGATAAGATGGTGATCCCATGCAAAGAAATATGAAGCTGCTCATTCTCTTTCCTCAGTCCACTAAGAAGGACTTGGCAGGAGGGCATGTGGATGAAATATACAATGGTATCAGGCAATAGCCATTCTGAGAGTGAACACCTGCAGAACACAATGCTTACAAACCTGTCGGCTGGATACTGTTCTGCCAGCAATCAGAGAGAATTCCTACGGAACAAAATGCATCAGTCCTCCTGCATAGGTGGAGGAAGGGAACAGAGGAGGAACAGCGTCACACTCAGCAAATGAAAATCCACCCGCACCAGGCTGCCAAGAGCCACTGGCACTAGAGCAAAGAGAAAGGCAGTCCTTATGCAAAAACAGAGGCACACTTCTCAGTTCCGGGAAAGGCTTTGCCTTACAGCTCTCTCCATCCAAAACAGGAAATATAATATAACTAAGGTGTCACTGCTTGCCTTTTAAAATAAAATTCTTCTACAGCAGTGAACTCTTCAACTTTGGTCATTTGTTTTCATTCCCTAGAGTGTATTTTTAAGCTGTATCTGGGGTGCATAAATTCATATCTAGTGTAGCACATGGAAGAGTTTAGCAAATCTGGGATAGAGATGAGAATACATGGTTAAATAAGAAGCATTAGAATAGATATTAAAAGTACAGGACTTAGAAATCTTCTCCAGTAAAACATAAAAACTACATACTTAGAGATACAGAGAAAAATGTTTGGAAGCATAAACACTATGCTAATAGTACTAGTTACCTCTAGGAAGGGAAAAGTGGGATTGGGAAAATGGGAATTTAAGGAATATTTTCCCTTTTCAAAAGTGTTGGAATATTTGACAGTGAAAATGTATGTATGTCTGTTTATGTGATTTAAGTAATGGAAAAAAAAGGAATTTCCTCTCTCTGAGAAAGTTCTTTCAGGTCACATAAACTTTGCAATAGCTGATCCAGTTGTGATTTAATGCTCTGTTCTACGACTTATTCACAGAAATGCAGAGTAATTGGATAGAGGAGTGGGTAGTCCCAAGACTCCACTGACAGGTCAGGAATTTTCCCAATTTTAGTGTTGGGCAGAAAAGTCTTCACCACTAGAGGGACAAATTCTCGACTGAATTCTCTTCCTTCCAGATGCGGTAGCTTTGAGCACTCAAAACCCATGCCCTGTCGGAGAATGGGTGGCAGCTTCCCCCAGGAAGAGCCCCAGACTGGATGCTGAAAGGGGAGTGCCGCCCCGCCCCGCTAAGCCCAAAGCTAGGAACTCCCCATCCTGCAGTGCGTACTTTCTTATTACTAATGTATTCTTCTGACTTTCTGACACAATAAAGTTTTTCCCTCAAAATTTCAAAGTTTTCTTAAGTGGAAAGGAAATTTTCCAATAAATTTGGGGGTAACATAAATAAAGTGCTTTTTAGAAGATTATCTGATATATAGCATTAGTGCTTGACAAATGTGTGTTAAGTAAACTCTATGGACCAAGCACTAATTGTGCTTAAAACAGGACAAAGCGTTTGCTCAAGTGTTTTGATAATTTACTAGACTAGAAGTCCCATAATATTATCTACCTGCCTGCTCCAGTCCCTTGTGAGTAAAACTGTCCTTTCTAAGGGGGCATCCCAGTAAAAGCCAAGCAACACGTACAATGTAGCCATGGCTGTTTTGGTCCAAGCAGTCATTCTAGATCTTGGCTACATATTAAAATCACCTCAGCTTTTCATTATTTTTTGATGGAGATACTGGGGATTGAACTCAGGACCTCGTGCATGCTAAGCATGCACTCTACCACTGAGCTATACCAACCCCCAAGAAGCTTTTAAAAGTCGCTGGACACCCCAGCACACCCTAGAGCAAATAAATCAATTAAATCAAAATCTCTGGGGTATATAGTAGATATAAGTTTGCTGTTATTGTTACTGCTGTTGGATCTAACTTCCCAGATGATTCAGCTGTGGGACTAAGTTTGAGAACAACTAACTGCTCAGACTTTAACCTGCGTACGAATCAGCTGGGGATCTTGCATAAAGATAGGTTCTAATTTAGTAGGTCTGGAGTGGAGCCTGAGATGCTGCATTTCTAACAAGTTTCAAGGTGCTGTAGTAAGGATCTAGTTTCTAGAGTCTATGGAGATAATTTTTAAAAATTCATTGCAGTATTACTTATAACGAAATATTAAAAAAAACCTACATGTCCAGAAGGATGAATGAATTGTGGTGCAGACAGTGGGACACTATACAGCATTTTAAATGAATAAACTATAGTTACACGTGTCATGATAGATAAATCTCAAAAAGTGTTGAGAAAAAAGAAAAATAATGATATTTGCATGTTATGATGCCATTTATATTAATACTGAAAGCCTAAACAATACTATGTATTGTTTATGAATATATATGGTATTAATACTGTACATGGAAATAATAAATATCAAGTTCAAGACGAGAGTTTATCTGGTGTGGGATGAGATTAGAATTGGGAAAGGGTACAGTGGGCTTCAGCTGAATCTGTATGTTTTCTTTCTCCTAAAAATATCAGAATAAAATGATGATGGTGCTGGCGAGCTTGGTGATGAGTATATGTATGCCTCTTTGCTTAGCCTCTATACTTTGCACATATGAAATAATTTATAATTTTTAAAGCTTTTAATTTTTGTACACCCACGTTCATAGCAGCATTTTTCACAATAGCCAACAAGTGGAAGCAACCCAAGTGTTCATCAAACCATGAGTGAATAAATAAAATGTAGTATACACACAAAAAGGAGTATTAGCCTAAAAAGGAAATTCTGACACATGCTGTAACATGATGAACCTTAAGGACCTTATGCTAAATGAAATAAGACAGTCACAAGAAGACAAATAGTGTATGATTCCACTTACATGAGGTCCATAGGGTAGTCAAATTCATAAAGTCAGAAGGTAGAATGGTGGTTGCCATGCTCGAGAAGACAGCATTTTTTAATGAGTTATGGAGTTTCAGTTTGGGAAGATTTAAACAGTTCTGGAGTTGCACGGTGGTGACAGTTGTACAACAATGTGAACGTACTTAATGCCACTGAACTGTAGACTTAAAAATGGTTAAAATGATACACTTTATGTTATGTATATCTTACCACAATTTTAGAAGTTTTTTAACTAAAAAAAATTCACTCTATATGTCCGTCAGTAGAGGACCAGTAAAGGAAATTTTGGAAATCATACAATCAACACCACATAGTCAAAAAGAATGAGATCCATATGTACTGGTATAGAATAATTGCCAAGGCACACTGGTCACTGGAAAAAAATGTGTTTGGAATGCCACCATTCATATTGCATAGACTATCTCTGGGAAAATACCTAAGAAACTGGTAACTGTGATTGCCTCGAGGGAAGTAAACAAGGGAGCATGAATTCAGGACTTATCTATTCAAAAACCTCAACTGATTTTAAATGATCAGTTCTCAAATTACCCATACTCCCAGGAGAGATGAAAATAAATGACTAGAATTCACAACTCATACCCCAATTCTGAGTAACTGAATTTTAGAGAGGTTAAGTAACATGCCCAAGAACACACAGGTGACAGAACAGGGACCAGTTATCTTAGTGTGTACTTTTTCTAAACATTAGAAATACCTAATAAAAGACTTTAAAATGTCTCCTTCTAAATGTTTGGAAATTTAATAAAAGACTTTAAAATGTGCTGCTAGCTTATTGAATCAGAAAACATTATGTTCTCCAAAATAAATTGTATGGGAAAACCTTAGAATTATGTAGTACAGGTTTTATATTTTCAGCACAATTTACACCTGTGCTAACATTTGCTCCTGTATATAACTTTTAAATTTTCAACAGTCTTTGATGAGAGATTTTTTTCTAGTCCTTCCTTCCAGTTTGGGACTTTCATTGACTATCATTTTAATTTAGTTTCCATGTTTGTTGTTCACACACCCAAAAATGTTTGGATAATGGATTTTTTTAAAGCAAAATAGACATTTTTAAAAATAAAAAAAAAAACCCCACTCACACACATATGTGTTTATATACATACACACCTACATGTGTATCCTGAAGGCTGATCCACCACTTTTCCCACTCTGCACACTTTAGCAACTAAAGCCATAAAAGAATACACTCCTCAGTATCTCCCAGATATGTCTGCCTTTGCTTTATTTAAGGATAAAAACTCCTTTCTTCCACTAGGTGGTTTTCAGCCAAAGATCCTGCTTCCAAGGGAGCATACCAACCACACAAATGACTAACTGTAAGATTTAGAGAGTCCACAGGGTGGCACTAGATACCTTTGGTCAAAGTCCATAAGCTAGTAGCTATTTCTAGAAAACAGGGATAGAGAAGAGCCTCTGGCACCAGCAAAGATTAAAACCTGAAGCTAACATGAAAGACATCTTGTTCCTGTCTGGAGGAGTGGCTGCCAGCCAACATTTGAAACTCTAATTACACACTTCAAGATTTATCCGAAATGCCAAGCAGAAGTTATAGACTGCCCGTGGTGGAGCATATTTCTTCCAGTGGCAAATTTCCATCTCTTTCCTTTGGACATACTTCATTACAAGTATTTGATCACCTTAAACATATTTCCACATACACCCCCTCAATATCTCTTTCACACACACACACACACACACACACAATGCAGTGTATTTTTTTTTAGGTGATTATTTTCTGGTGAAGGTAAGGACTCAATCACATCTCCATTAAATAATATTTACATTTCACAATAATTACCTGCCTTCATCTTTTTCTAAGGTCTTGATTTTCAACAGTTTATGAATATCTCACAAATAGGAATAAAACTTGGTGGGTTAAATCTCAACTCAGATGATAAAAATCTTAAAACTTACCACAAGAAGATATATTTCTGCTCTCTTTACAATCCTTTATCAATTTATAATAGGTTGGGAAAATTCAATGCTAGTCTTTTCCATATAGGCAACTTTAAAAGATAACACCCCATGCTTGACCTTGAATAGATTTTCATCAAACAGATAAGTCTCAGAAATGCCTGAAGGAAGAAAAGCTCTTGTGGTTTAAGACTTTATTTTTATGCCCATTAGCATGGGTTTCTTTCATGCTAAAAATCACTTGGAGATGATTTAATAAAAGGTGCTGCTGCCTTGAGTATTTTACAACACACAGATTCAATGTGATCCTTTCACTTCATTCAGAAACATTTTTCCTTGCAGACACAAGAATTTCTCCCACGACAGTAAGTGTATGTGTCTTGCATCCTGATTAAACAAACCGTAACAGCACCTTCCAGCCCTATAATCTTCTTTTTCAAATGAGCATTTAAATTCTAAAGCACATTGCATACAGCTAACCAGAATGCTTAAAAGACCATACCTCAATATATTGTTTATATAAGCTGATTATATTTGTAAGAGTATTTTACATGTGAAACACCCAAAGGATTGGTGGGCATATATGCCTTTTTAATGTGTTTATTTCCAGAAGCAGCAGTTATGGTCGCGCTAAGCCTAACTTTGCTCAGAATTTGAAGGGAAGATAAACTTTAAAATATACCAATAAAATTAAGAACTTGCTCTAGTCCCAGGCTAACTTTCAGAGACGGGGGGAATGGGTAGTGTGGGCAGCTGGGTCAATTCTACGGCAAGCCCAAGAGCTGACAACACTCTGCGTGAGTTCAAGAAGCAGGTGGCAGAACACGTATGTGCAGACTGACGAATGGTGAATACACTGCCATCAACCATCTGCATCAAAAATAACACCTCAGCACCTCGGTGCTGAGTACCTGCTTCCCTTGATCTCCCACTCATAACCAAACAATTTGCAGACAAGACTCAGAAACTTTTTATTAAATTGAACACAAAATGACTGTCATAATAACGTCAAGCCTTTATCAGAAATCAGTACATAAGTGAGGATACACAGCCAAAATGAGCCATCAACATAAGCAGTGTAAATTTTGAATAACTTTCAGATTCCTCTATTCAATATGCTGAATAAAATAAAACCAAAAGAGCAATTTCAATTTCACAATTCACAGTTGATTGGTTTTAACCTCATGACACGTTTGTCATTTATGAAGCCTCAGAGCACAGATTTCCCCAGTAGTCACTGGGAAACATATACACAGATGTTAAACCCCTGTATGACATTTAGAGAAAACTGTGGGAAACAGTCCCAATTTCATACAGTTTGGGCTGGCATTTTTTAGCTCTATCCTCTACCAGAGGCATTGTTCTAGTGAAATAGCAAAAGCAGTTTTAAAAGTTTGCCATGCCGTTAGATGAAGGGTTCTAAAGTCCCCCCTTGGTTTTCCATGATTTTATTCTCTAATTTAAAACAGTATCTGCACTAAAATGCAACCTTAACAGTGAAAGCAAAATCAGTTTTGCTTCTGGATCTAGAGCATACATCCAAGAGAGGCAACTTGCTGTCCTAGCAGATACACGGAATGCTTCAGAGCAGAGTCTGACATGCTCTAGTAAGGCATTTCAAAGCAGACACACAACCATACCCAAATTAAATTATGATGATCAGCTGAGGATACCACAAGGGGAACACCAAGGAACACAGAATCAACATGAAATTCTTACAAAATGACAGACTAATTTACAAAAACCACAGAAAGGTGCTCAAGTACCAAAAGAAGGTAAAACAATGACCAGCCACTCTAAAAGAGTTTTGTTCCCGTAAATGCCAGATTTTCAGAGTAGAAATAAATCACTTCATGTGTGCTTTGCCCTAGGTAATATCGTTCATCTGGACACATGGGATGGGGTTACTTTTGCTTAAAAAAATATATCACGTAGAGAATATACATATAATCAGTGATATAGAACATTTCTTTTCACTAGTGAGGGGGTCACTTAAGCACTTACATAGAAAATTATGAGTGAATCATGAGGGTTATTTAAATGCAAAAGGAAATCTGATAAAACCTGTATTATTAGTTAGGATTCAAAAGCAAAGTGAGGTTTTTAGCAGCTGCATTGATTCAATGAGGAAAATTCATGCAAAAATTTCAAAGTTCAAAGAATTGTGAAATGTTGAAAAATAAAAGTCTAATTAGTAAAAATACACATTTTCACTTTAAGGGTCCCAAAGGAAGTGTTCAGTTATTTTGAAAGCCATGAATCTTATTAAACAAGCACAAGAATATGAATCAGGAATACTGAAGTTTCAGTTCTGACTTACCCACTGAATCTTCCCAACAAGTCACTTAAATTCTTCACATTTTGTCCACATACACAAAAAAAAAGGCATAAAAATAAAGGTATATGTCAATTTTTTTTTCCTAAACAGGACTAGAGTAAAGCTAAAGATGGTTACTAAGGCTCACAATTTCAACAACTCAGTGTACAGTACAATCATTTTTAATCCTGCTAATTATGGCTGGAGAGAGGGCATGGGCAGTTAGAATTCTGAAGGAATTCAAAGGCTTTGGATAAATTAATGGTTTCAACTTTCTCAACTACTTAATCAGTTCTAGAGTTGTTTAATACAGCTAATCATCTGTGGGGTTGACTCTTCACGCATCTCTACTTCCCAGTAGAACAGGTGAAAGCAGTAAAAGGAGAAAGGACACCAAGGAAAAAGCAGCCATAGATTGAAATGAGGTATAAGCTGATTTAATAAACCCTAACTGGTCATTTACAGTTTTTTTTTTAAAGAAGCTGCATAGTTCAGCAAAAATACATCATAAGAGGAGGGGTTAAGAAAAAATTCTTATCGTGAAGCTTTAAAATGTATGACAATGAAGCATTTAAAATGACCAACACTAGAAAACTTCAGTTTGAAAAGGAGTCTCCCCTCACTTGAAGCACATACAAAAACAGAAACTGGAAAGCCAGAGTCCACAAGAGACAAAGACCTATGTTAATTGGCTCAGGTTATCAACTTCACACACTGCTTTTTAAAAGATTTTAATATTCAAACAAATGTTAAACTCTAGTTAATAACACCTATGCTGAACTGTTTAAGGGAAAAATAACATCTGAAATTTACATTAAAATGTGTATTTTTAAACACTCCATTGTTTGATGGGTGAATATAGGTTCAG
Source organism: Camelus dromedarius (assembly GCF_036321535.1). Lineage (NCBI taxonomy): Eukaryota > Metazoa > Chordata > Mammalia > Artiodactyla > Camelidae > Camelus > Camelus dromedarius. The sequence continues at coordinate 47,449,594 of NC_087437.1, forward strand.
ACAGAAATGCAGGAATGCAAGTACAATAAAATGTTGACGGTAAAACCTAGCGGTGGGTATACTGTAAAATTTTTCAACTCTAATGGATGTTTTAAATTTTTCATAATAAAATGTTGAGGAAAATGTTAGTATTTCTACAATAAAATTAATTTAGCAGTGTGTTTTAAAAATTCAAAGTACTCAGGCAATTTAGAATTTTAAATTAAGTGGGAATATTTTGCTTTAAAATATCTTGAACCTGATTTGTGAAGATGCCTGTTTTTAATATAGAGATGAACTAGCACAATTACTAAGTATTAAGAGTTTTACTCAATATCAAATTGAGATTGCATGAAGAAACAAAAAAGATGTAGAACATAGAATTCACACAAACCTTTGCTATCCCAAGCTCCTGTTTTATGAATTGTGATTAATGGCAATAACTCTATCATCTCTCTGTGAAATGCTAAAACTTGCTAAAGGCACTCATATTCTGGGCTTAACGGAGACAGGGTCACATGGGACCATAAGCCAGTGTTTTTTTGGTAGCCACTCAGAAAGGGAGTTGATAAATGATCCTCCCATTCATAACGGGAAGACACAGTCAGTTATCAGTAGAAATGTCGTATGAGAAGCTATTTACACAGCTATTTGTCCATTCAGTTAGATTGATAGTAATAGCTCACAATGGAGTTCACTGCCAAAAAAAAAGCCCTAAAGCAAAAACAAAGCATTCTTAAGCATTCTTTACTATGTATGAAACTCCTGAATGGTGACTTGGCTGTAAAAAAAAAAAATTTGGTAGGGTGGAATATTTTCAAAATAACTATTCAGAGGCCCACACTAAATTTTTACCTATACTAACAAAACATTTCTCTATTTCTAAAGCACCTCTGTTGTCTTTAGTATATGTGCCACCAAATTTTTTAGAAAGTACTCCCAGCCTATGTTCTGACACTGAGGAAACTAAACACATTAGGTTCCAAATCCATCACTCCTAAGCCCGTGTGTAGAGGATACTATGCAGAACAGTTACATGTCTCCCCTGGACAAGCGAGACTCATTTTATATGGGTCACTGGACAGTCCTCAAACTGTCATTGCTCACAGTCCCAGCCAATTCAGGAGTGAAGCAATCATTAATCCCACCACTAATCCTTAGAATCTATCTGCGGAGGAAGATTTAACCAGGTATAGACACACATATCCATTTATCTTTGTTCAAAGTACAGATAGGTAGCCATAAGCAAGCACACAGTTTTGCAGAAGAGCTTTGTAAAGTAAGGTGGACAATGTCATGCTTTCCTTTTAGCTGTTTAAGTCAGAGGGACATAAGGATGGTCTCAGATTGCCATGATTCTTCATCCAGTCTCAGGGTTTCAAAAACTCTAAACAGTTTTCTAGGCTCACCAACTAATGAAATGGGGAAATAGAGAGGAAGAGTTGGAGGAGGAACTTTTTCAAAATGAATGGTATAAAACAACTATTCACCTTGCAGAATTCAGTGCAATAAGAGACAAGCAGACAAATGTCCTAAACAACATGCACATATTTACAAGTTGTAATACATGATACACAAAGATGAGACCAATAAAGTATTTTCTGTTCAACGTAGAGTCTAAAGGATTACCTGGCACACTCAGTTGTGCAGCTGAACTTTAAAAAAAAACCACTTTGAAGGCATAAGCAATCCAATCTTTTAATTGGAACACTGAATTTTTTCCTTTACAATTTCTTGCCCTCAATATCTTCGAAGAGTTTCTAATTGTTATCTTCTAACATTGAGTTTTGAAATGACAACTTACACACAGATAGTCACAGGGAAAAGAGACTTTGATGCTATGCGTTCTTGCAGATGAATACTGAAATCTATTTGACTTATTTGGCTAAAGGTTTTCCGTTGATTAGGCCTCTTGTCCATCCTTGTACACAACATAAAAAAGATACTAGTATCATTCCTGGGGAGCACAGGCTGCAAATTTTAAAGCACATTACAGAACAGGACTCAATTTCACAAAATGAAATCAATGGAGATCACATATCACTGACTGCAGTAGTAACCACAGTCTTCTTTGACAGGGAAAAACACTGTCTTTAAGGAATGCATGAGTATGAGAAACTGTACCATGCAGAGATGGATTTATTTAGGCGTTTCCTTTGTGACATCTCTGTCACCTTTTGTTTCACTCAAGGAACACAGGAGACTATTGCAAGGTAACAAGCCCAAAACACAACCCATTATCACAGAGATCTGTGATTTTTATGGGGGGGAGGGGATGTGTATATAATCTCTATAAATGATCCTGGAAGTTATCAACTTCCTAGAAATTAAGGAGCAAACTGAGCTATTGTAGGCAATATGGTATTTAAAGTGTCATATAAAACAAACACATAGCTCTTTTTTAGTGCAAAGAAATATAACAAGTAAGAAATAACGCTATAAATCTAACTTTCTTCTTTAAAAGAAAATGCGTTTATGCATTCATAACATCCATTAAGGGCACTGAGAGACTAGAAACCTGAATATGCAAGGCCAGGATAACCTTCAAGGCCTTAAGTCCACTGCTTTGTGTGTGTGTGTGTGTGTATTTATATATGAAATTGTTAAGTGGGGAGAGTAGGGCAAATCTTTCCTCTAATTTTATTTGCTAAGGAAAAACTGAAAGTGGATGAATGCCACTTTCACAAAATGTAAGTTCTTATCCACAATCTTTTACTATTATCTGAAATAAAGATTTGATGAAATTTTCTCTATGGTATCACACAAAATTATATATACACAGTTATATATGTGTGTGTGTGTATATGTATATAAATACATATATATATACACACATACATATACATACAAAGAGAGGAGGGAAAGTGAGGTTTTTAAATAATCATAGAGCCATGTGGCCAGCACTGTAATATTAAAATCTACCAAAAAAGTATACTTAGCAGCAAAATGAGTAAACTACTGACCAATAAGATAAGCTCTAAATTGCCCTAAAATAATCAATTATACTTCACAGATTACTGGAAAAAGGGTTATCATACTAAGAGTCACAGATGTAGCGAGAATTCAACAGAACATTATTTCATTCTTTTGTTTCTGGGAGAAAATAAAATTACTAAACAATTCTGCTTTTCAAAAAACCACCACTTCAATGGAACAGTAACTTGTTAGTGTACCAGAGGTTAATTGCAAAACTGAATTTTAAATATGGGTCTAGATTGTTCAAAAATTGTTCAGAAGTTCTAAAGGAAAGGAATGATGATTATAATTTTCCTTCTCCCCAACTCTTTGCCTATAGAATTCTCAAGGAAGATTAGGAGTTTTATTTTTAATTAGTAATATAAGCAATAAAAAGTGAATTTACCATAGTGCAAAGATACTGCTCAATATAAAGTTCCTGGTGAACGTGACCTTTCAAAAAAGTAGAGATGAACTTACGGTCTTATCCACGTCAATACAGTAAATAGGTAAATACAGTTAATGAAAGTTCAGAGAGTCCTCTATTAGTTAATCTAAGTATAACACTAGAGCTATTTTTAAAAAAACAGAACAAAAATAATAATACTGTTGTAATTATTAGATATGAAAGTAATCTATAATATATTTTCATTATCTTCAAGGAAGCTGAATCATAAAGGATAAAGCCAAAGTTCATGTATTTTTCTATTAGAAATGATGATACTGAAATTTGACTAACTTAAAAAAAATTCCTCTGCATCTGGGAAACAGTAAGGTCATGGTATTTTTCAGGACAGTCAACAAACTAGCAAGACAAAAAAGAATGTAAGTAAAATGTAAGGATCAGTTTATCTTAAAAAGTTTACCAAGACAAATATTAAGAGATCAGAACATATGGTTGAGGTCATCATATAAGTACATGTTATTATCATGAAATAAGTGAAAAATCAAACACATATTTCATTTCCTAAAACCAGATGAAAAAATACATATATAAAAACTCACTGGATATTCAAATGTGGGGCTTGGAAAACCTACAACATAGCTGGGCCATGAAAATGAACTTATTAGATAAGCTAATTCAACTAGGGGAGAGAAAAAGAGGATGAAAGAAGATGAATTAAAATGTGTGAAACTGAAAGCTGGAAATGAAGTTTCGCTCTTTTGAAGTACACAAGCACATTAGGAATGTCTGAATCCAAGAAAACCTGCATGTCAGTAAAGGGGGGACATGATAAAAACTATCCTGAGAAGGACTCTATTGCAGTTTATACAGTGAATTCTATGGAAAATACATCGAGTTGAGGTGGATTCCAAAGAAGCCTTGGAAAACTGAAACCTCTGCTTACCTGTTTTCACTGTGATCTGAAGAATTCAATACAATTATTTATTTAACAGTACATTACACTAAAGTTGAAAAAAAAAAAAAGACAAAGTTTTTAAATAGTTAAAGCTCTAAGTGGTCAGGCTACAGTTGACCAGAACTTGGTCAAGATAAGTTATTTCTCATGGGGTAGGTAGGTCACAGGCTCTAAGCAGCTCAACGCAACTGACCTGAAAAAACATCATGACTTAAGTACGTTCTCTTCATTCTCCAGTTTTGACCCCTCATGGTACCACTGCAAGGTTACATGTATTAACATTAGGCAGAGAAATGTACTCATATCAAAAGAATCACAAAGCAGGGCATGTTGACAGAAGGCAAACCACAGGCAGGACAAGCTCTCTACTTGAATATGACAATCATTATACGTAGCCCAGATTCTCCATCTCATTCCTGTACCGCTGTTCAGACACCTTGCTTTTATGTTGCTTGCTCTCCAAATGCTGCCGGAACTCCACTTCTTCACCAGCCCCAACGTTACACATGGAGCAGTAAAACTGGCCACTTGGAGTAACGCACATGGCAAGATCACGTGGAATTCTCTGCCGAGAGCGGGGATTGAAGTAAGGACCTGCTAAAAAAAGACAAAAATAATGTATTCACCTCAAAATATTCACCAAGTGAATGGAGGCTGACCAATTATCACTATAATTTGTAACTCCAAGCTGAAAGTATAGATTCCTAGCTTTAAAAGAATGTAATGTTAATGGGTTTTTGAAATTACAAGTTTATTCAGATTCAATCTTAAAAACTAAAATGATTCCTCCAACCATTGTCAGAAACGTTACTGTGGGGCCAAACCCAAACTCTAAATGGCAATGTCTCTAAAAAGTGAATATAATTTAAAAAATAATTTCCAAGCATATCAAGAGTTGTATGATTATGCTAATTCTTTAATCCAATTCTACTTCTAAGAATTATACTAAGAAAATGTTGAGAATTTTTGCACAGAGATTTATCAGAAAGGATATTTATTTCATTAGACTTGATAAAAGCTTTTTTTTGGGGGGGTGAGGGAAAAGGAAAGATCCAAAAATATGACTCAAAAAATTAAGTGATGAATGCAATGAAAAACTATACAGTCACTAAAAACAATGTTATAGAAAATTCTTTAATTATAATATTTGATTATAATATGCTATTAAGTAAAATAAGAATATCATAAAATATGATCAAATCTCTATTTTACAGAAGTAATATACACAAAGAACTGGAATGATATATACAAAAATGTTGGTAGAATTATTGATAATTTTATTTTCTTTTTTTACATAACTAAGTTCAATAATTTTCTGTTTTTCTTTTCTAGTATAATAATAAATATTTAAGGCTTTTCTCAAAATATTACTTTAACTGCATGCTACAAATTTTGATACATTTTTATTACTGTTTGGTTCTAAGAATTTTCAATTACCAGTATGATTTCTTCTGTGGCCCATGAGTTATTTAGATATGTTTAAAATTTTCCAAACACATAAAAATTTTGTTTGCTTATTCAGATTTTTATAACTGACATCTCATTTAATTGTACTCTGATCAGAGAACATGAGTCTAAACTGCCTTCTGTCCTAGTTTTTTAATCTAATATTAACACAGGTTTCCTTCACTTCAGTTGAGTATTTTTTATTTAATCTTACAGTCTTTTTCTTTTAACTGGGACTTTAGTAAGCTTACATTTATTGCAGTGACCTGGTATATGTTTTGTCTTTTATTAATCATATTGCATTATGCTTTTTATATGTCCCCTTTTTCTATGCTTCTCTGTCTTCCCAGTTAAGTCTTCTGAGGTTGCTGTCCGTTTTACTGTTCACACAAATGACCTCTGCTCCTACGGGTATGCGTGGGAGGCAGGGGGAAGGGGAGGGACCATGCAGTCCTACTCTCCCTAGGGAAGCTAATCGGAAAAAGCAGAAAACACTCTTGCCAACTAGCAGTTCTGAACTGAAGCTATATATAAGAACCACTGAGGAAGCATTTTCAAAACACACATATGTCAGAGTCCCACTCTCAATTAACTAACTGAAGATCTCTAAGTCATGGTTCAGCCATGCGTATTTTATAAAAACTCCCCAGGTAATTCTGACTCACTACCCTGGTTAAACACTCACTGCTACAATCTTTTTATTTTTCCCAATAAATGGAGATTTAATATGGTGCAACTTTAAACCAAATAGCCCATTTTATTGTTTAAATTTCTCAGCTGGCAAATAACCAGAAGCATAAAGGTACTATGACCAGAGACCTTAAAGCATAGACTTGGTTTAAAATCAAAACAAATAATATACTAAATAGGAAATAAATAAATAAATAAGTAAACAAGGCCTGAAATAAACACCAGCTTGAAAAGCCACTAGACCAATTCAACAGAATGACAGCTACCCCCGAATTCTCAGGGCTATCTATTACCATTAAAGGAAACAAAAATAGAGGAGACAATCTGCAGAACGCAGCCAAGGTATGTGGAAATCCACAGGGTACCTGAATTATTCTGTACTGCATACACATTTCTCCTATTAGACATCATCTTGTATTCATTCCCTTCCTTCCGGGTCCGCCGCTGACCGATGTCTGAGGGCTCTCTGGAGAAAAGAAATTTTAAAAGAGTGAGACTTCTAAACCAGGATGCCTTTCTACCCTTTTTCTCTAAAGACAGTTGGTCTCCCAGAACACTCTGGCCTCAGAGAAAGCGGCAATACCTACGAGAACGAGTTGCTCTGAGCTTCGGCCAGCCGCAGCCTCTTGGCGTGGTTCTTCCCCTGGTAGTGAGCCTGAGCCACCGCCGGAGAACTGAAGGAGGCGTCACAGAGCTTACAGTAATCATTCTCTGTGGCCAGGATCACTCTGCCTCCTGGCTTAAAGGAGCCCATCTGACAGCAAAGACACAGGAGACAAGGCTTAAAAATGTGGAGTTTGTTCTCTTCTCCTCAAAGTTCCTTCCTTCTACAAGCTGAAAAATAACCTAAGGTTACAGCATGACCACAAGCACTCGGCTTCACAAGGACAGGATATAATTCATTCCAGAAAGAAAAGAAAAGAAAAAAAGGCTGGGAGACACTTAATCATGGTTTTGCATTATAATCACCTGTGTACCAAATTGATGAATGCCTCACTGCCATCTCCATCGAAGAAATTTTAGAAAAGAAGTTAAAAAGCCCAGCATGGAAGATTTAGGGCAGTACAGGTAAGGCCTAAAATCACATTACCAGAAAGAACGAAGTTCACTCAGAATCCATCAACAAGCATTTACTGAACACCTACTGTTAACAGGGGGCTTGCTACCTAATGCAGAAGTGATACATAGGCATGTATTTAAAACTCGGCCCCTGTCCTCAGAGAGTCAACAAATTAGTTACAGACATGATATAATTAGAGGGAAATACCCAGAAGATCCAGACAATTGTATTCAGGTTGGGAAACAAGTTAAGTGAAACCTAACAGAGTGCTTGGAAAATAATATGCACTCGATAAATATTGCTGGGTTAACAAACGTGACAAATTAGATTTTGGCTAAAGAAGAATAAAATATTAAACAAAGAATCTAGAAAGCATATCATATCAGGACCAGCTGAAGAAAACAGCACTGTTTCACATGCAAGGGAAGATTTTCTGGGGACAGAATAACTGTCTTCAAAAGTCACAAAGGGCTATGTTAGGAAAGAAGGCTAAGGCTATTTGCCCAGGAGGATGTAGCCAGCTGAAAACAGTCCCCAGTAGGAAGCAGCCATTCAATTCTAGAGCAGCCTTCAGGAATCAGCACTGTGACAACCACTCAGGCTGAAGATCTCTCTGGCTATTTTCCTGTCCTCTGATTCTGTTTGTAACATATCTCATTTACTCCACAAATTAATGAGGATGGAGGAAGAGCTGGTGTTGCTATCCACACTGTAAGTACTGGAAAACTGGCACTCCGAGAAGTAATTATACCCTGATGTTTAGGAGTAGAGGTCTAAGGTCAAGAGAAATCCTTGCTCCACCACATTACAAAATTTGTAATGCTGTGGAGAAGTTCCTTAGCTTACCTGGGCTTCTAATAAACTCCCAGGTGAGACCAATGTGCTGGTCCAAGGATCACACTTTGAGAAATAAGGCCAGGTTGTGGCAAGCATGAAATGAAGTTAGGACCCAGGCCAAGAATGACGTAAGGGAGGTACTTGCCATGGGCACAAAATTTAAGGGAGCATCAAAAAACTCAGCAATCAAAGTTTAAAATATTTTAAGAAACATTTTTACAAGTCAAACATAATGCAAAAAAAAATCAATGAGGAACAAAATACCAAAATTTTAAATAAAGACAGGATCCACAACAGAGCCATGCCAAGCCAGACTGCAGCCTGAGGCAAAAGGAAAATCAGTAATACTTATTCTGTCTTTAAGTTTTTAACATTTTGTTCACCATTGACTTTATCACATTACTTTTGAATTTTTAAAATATCACATTAAATTATTTATCTTGATTACTGAGTGTTTTGGCTGCCTCTTAAGTTCTGTGCCAAAGTCAAGTGCATCCCTCACCTCGCTGTAGTCCTGGCCCTGAATGAAGTAATGCATGAAAAGTGCTTAGCAGAGTACCTGACATAGTAAGTACTCAACTAAAGTGACCATTATTAATGAACTTTATTTTATTCTATAGAAAAATAATACTTCAAAGACAGAATAGAGTCCATATTTCAGAGGCTACTAAAGTACAGAAATATCTTGCCTAAAGAACGAAAGGAACTTGGCTTTCATGTGTGTGTCATGATACCGAAGTCCAAAAAGAGTTTATCCAGGTTCTCTGCATAGAGGTAAGAAAAGGGCAGCCTCAAGAACCTGATCTTGCTGGAAGGCAAAATATAAAGTCAATGGGATTAATTGCAATAAAGATACAAATGTTTAAAAATCTCTCTTTTCACTCAGGGCTTCGCCTAGACATTCAAGGCCACTGAACCCAGAATTTTGAGAAACGCACAGAAGACTCAGGAAATAATTTTGTTTCATCACTTCATGCATCATAACCAAAGCCAATGAGAAATTGTGGGGATCATAGACTTTTGCATGCATGAAATCCAGCACCACAGTTCATGAAGTTAAAAGCACCAATGAGGACCTTTCAGGAGTCTTTGCCCAACTGTAACTTCATGGGCACAAAGATGACAAATTGCACACATAACCATCTGTGCATAGGACAGCCCTCACACCAACACGTGGGTCTCACCTGCGGAGGGACTGGAACAGCTGGAGTCGCCACAGGTTCCACTGCGTTACTCACTCTAGCAGGAGGAGGACAGCTGTTCGCTGCATAGTAATTTCGAAGTTTCTTACCATGATTTTTACCCTAGAAGTAAAATGAAATGAGTAATCACTGTGAGGAGAAGTTGTCAAATTGAGTTAATGCATTCACTAAAAAAAAAAAGAAGAAAAAAACATTTTATTCTTTTTTTAAAAAAATATACTTTTTTTGAAGTATAGTCAGTTTACAATGTGTCAATTTCTGGTGTACAGCACAATACTTCAGTCATTTAGGAACATACATATATTCATTTTCATATTATTTTTCACCGTAAGTCACTACAAGATATGAATATGGTTCCCTGTGCTATACAGTATAAACTTCTTGTTTATCTGTTTTATATATATACATTAGTGAGCATCTGCAAATCTCGAACTCCCAATTTATCCCTTCCCACCCTCTTCCTTCCTGGTAACCATAAGTTTGTTTTCTAAGTCTGTGAGTCTGTTTCTGTTTTGTAAATAAGTTCATTTGTCTTTTTCTTTTTTTTTTAGATTCCACATATAAGTGATATCATATGGTACCTTTTCTTTCTCTTTCTGGCTTACTTCACTTAGAATGACTATCTCCAGGTCCATCTATATTGCTGCAAATGGCATTATTTTATTCTTTTTTATGGCTGAGTAGTATTCCATTGTGTAAATATACCACAACTTCTTTATCCAGTCATCTGTCAATGGACATTTAGGTTATTTCCATGTCTTGGCTATCATAAACAGTACAGCTATGAACATTGGGGTGCAGGTGTCTTTTTGAATTAAGCTTCCCTCTGGATATATGCCCAGGAGTGGGATTGCTAGATCATATGGAAAGTCTATTTTTAGGTTTTTGAGGAATCTCCATACTGTCTTCCATAATGGCTGCACCAAACTACATTCCCACCAGCAGTGTAGGAGGGTTCTCTTTTCTCCACAGACTCTCCAGCCTTTATCATTTGGACTTTTGAATGATGGCCATTCTGACTGGCGTGAGGTGATACCTCATTGTAGTTTTGATTTACATTTCTCTGATAATTAGTGATATTGAACATTTTTTCATGTGCCTATTGGCCATTCATATGTCTTCACTGGAGAATTGCTTGTTTAGGTCTTCTGCCCATTTTTGGATTGTGTTGTTTGTTTGTTTTTTCTTATTAAGTTGTATGAGCTGTTTATATATTCTGGAGGTTAAGCCCTTGTCAGTCTCATCTTTTGCAAGTATTTTCTCCCATTCCATAGGTTGTCTTTTTGTTTTGCTTATGGTTTCCTTTGCTGTGCAAAAGCTTATGTTTAATTAGGTCCCATTTGTTTATTTTTGCTTTTATTTCTATTGCTTGGGTAGCTTGCCCAAGAGAACATTGCTGAGATTTATCATTTTATTCTTTCAGAGATATGCAACACTGGGGTAAACAGGCCACTAGCTAGATATGATTATTAGATCTTGAAGTAGAAGAGTCTGCTCTTCGATGCTAACAGAATGATTAAATTTATCTGGAGAAGATAAGGGAACAAAGCCAAGAGAAATTAATTTCCTATATATTTCTGGAAAAGTACCACATTTTCTAGTGATCTATGTCCTGCCCCAACTTGTTTCTATTCACATGCCACTGCCTAAATATGAGTTTTATGACACTCTGATCTAATCTTTATAAATCAGTAATGAAATGGATAATCCAATTACTTTTACAAAAATAGCACTTACAGAGTATCTTTTCTACTTACAAAGAACTCTCATGTGCATTAGCTTATTTGCTGCTCACAAAGATTCTGTAAGAGGAATTTCTTACCTGTACTGTTATCTACTTATGACAGCTGAGGAACTGCAATCCAGAGAGTGTGGGGAACCTGCCCCAACACCTTCAGCAGGCCTAGCAGAGGGACTAGAGTGTGAGGCAGGTCTTCTGAATCCAAAGCAAGGCCTTTTTTCATTACAGTAAGATGGCTTCAGGATGCACCATGAGCCTCCACTAAAATGGATTTGCCTCTCTCCTCGTGTTTTAATTTATTATTTATAATCTGTATTCATAAGCTGATACAAACTGGTGGGCAGGGTCAGTGGTCTAGAAGCATTCTAAATGAGGGTAAAACAGCATATTATTCTTTAAACTGCACTATAAATTCAAACCTATAGGCAAACATTAATTCCCCATCTACCATATGCTAAGCCCTAGAAATAGACCAGGCTAGCATATGGTCTAGAGGAGGAGACAGATATGTAAGCAGTTACAGTAATGAGCTAAGTTCCATGTTTTGGCTACTGGAATGCCCTAGAGGTGCTCTTACCATGGTCACAGTAACCTCCAGGGAGCCAAATCCAGTGGTCATGCCTGTGCCTTCATTGTACTCCAACTCTAGCAGCTTGATACAACTGATATCCCCCTTCTACTCTATTGTCTTCTAGGACTCCCTTTTACCTCCCTACCTCTCATTCTCTAAATGCTGCAGCATCCAATGCACTACCCTTGGTCCTCTTTTCACTCCATCTACATGTAAACTCCAGGTTATATTGCCCAGTCTCATAGCTTAAAAATACAGTCAATAAGTTGGTGACTGCCAAAATTATCTATCTCCATCTCTGTCTCTGCTGACTGTGTCCCCCCCAAAATTCCTATTTTGAAATCTAATCCCAATGGGATGGTATTTGGAGTTGGGACTTTGGTCGATAATGAAGTCATGAGGGTAGAGCCTAATTAGTGCCCTTGTAAGAAGAGGCCAGAGAGCTCCCTCACCCTCTTTCAGTCACATAAGGATACAGGGAGAAATCAGCCATCTGCAATCTGGAAGAGGACTGCACCAGAACCCAACCATGCTAGCTTCTTGATCTCTTCTACCCTCTAAAACCATGAGAAATAAATGTTTGTTATTTAAGTCTCCTAGGCTATGTAATTTTACAGCAGCCCCACCAGACTAAGACAATCCCTGACCTTCAGAGCCAACTAAAGGTCAACTGCCTCCTTGCTATTCACACATTGCAGTCTTAAGAGGCATATCCAACTTAAAACGTCTAAAACATAAATTTTGGTCTCCTCCCCCCGAACTTTCTCATCACTGCTACCATTATTCATCCACATGTCAGTTAATGATACTACCCTCTACCCAGTTACTCAAGAAAAGCAGAGGGGTTCTTTTCTTGATTCCATCCCTCCTTAAAGCCAGCACATTCAGTCCATCAGCAAGTCTTGTCAGCCTACCTCCTAAATATATCCTGAATCATTCCATTTCTTTCCATGGACACTCAAATAAATGCCACAGTAATCCAAGCTACCAAGTTTTTCATTTGTCGTAGGCAACAACTCCTAGCCGGGCTCTGCTCTCACTCTCATCCCCCTACAATTCTCCTCAAATCAGCCAAAGAGATAATTCTGACATAAATCAGACTCATGTCACTCTCTCACTTAAAATCTTCCATTGGCCTCCAACTACACTTGAAATAAAATCAACAAATCTTACCTATAAGATATTTACCTTTAATATACCTATGTCTGACCTGGTCCTATCTACCTCTCAGCTTTTACTTCACACAGCACCCCTCCTCCCTCATCATTATGTCCCTGCCTCCCTGCCATTCATTCTGTTCCCTATGCATGCCAAGCACATCTAGCTCTAGTGCCCCTGTACTTGCTGTTCCTTCTGCCTGGAATGTTCTGCTTTCTGATCTCTACGTGGCTGGCTCCTTCTTATCCTTCAGGTCTCAACTCAAACAACACCAAACAGCATCTCACTCAGTCTGAAGTGCCACGCCCATCTCCCCAGCCCCACTCCCTCAACACACAATCTCCATCATATCACCACCATTGTCTGGTTTTATTTTATTAGTACCACTTATTACTACCTAAAATAATGTTCATTTACCTATTTTTTCTCTTTCCTAACCTCTGGAATGTAGACTTCTTGAAAATAAAGACCTTGTCTGTCTTGTTTACTGTTCTAGCCCCGATTTCTAGAACAGTTTCTAGCATATAGCAGGCAATCAATAAATATTTGTTGGACAAATGAATCAAGTATTATCATGGAGATAAGGAAGAAAATGCTAGGAGTTCACAAAGAAGGAATTTCTTACTTCTGCCTGAGTGTGTCAGGAAAAGTTTTCCTGAAAAGGGGACATCTGAGTCATCTTTTAGAATAAACAAAAGTTTACGAGGCAGATAAGGAGCGAGGTGAAAGAAAATTGTGAACAGAAGAAACAGTGTGAGCAAAGGCCCACCCTGCTGGAGAAACGGTCTAAATGATCCTTTGAAAAAGAGGTAGGAGCTGGTATATACAAAGGGAGCTAATCATTAATGATCTTGTCCATAATATAGAACTTGGACTTTTAGAGGCAGCAGGGGAACTCTGAAGGACGTTAAGCAAAGCAGCTACGTGACTGGATTGCATTTGATAAAGACTATCCTGGGGTCAGCCTGACGAATAAATTAGAATAGACGGAAGCTGGGAAGATAGAGAGGAGAGCCAAAGACGAAGCCTGAGGACACTATAATATAGCATAGTAGAGCATGAGGACCCAGAAAAATGAGACTGAGAATGCCTGGCCTAAGAAGTAAGATGAAAAATCAGACAAGTGTGGCATTATGGAAGTCTAGAATAAGGTGTTTCACAAGAAGAGTCTAGCTAGATACATTATAACCCACCACATTCTAACTTTTACTTCTAGGTATCACCAAATGGAAACACACATATAAGGAGATACCTAGAAGAACTGTTTGTAACCACTGAAAAGTGGAAACAACTTAAGTGTCCAACTACAAGATAATGGATAAACTGTAGTCTATAGTTTGGAACTACAAACTATGGACTTGCAGTAGGCATGGAACACTATACTGTTGTCAAAACACACATCCTAGGGCCATGCATGGCAACATAAATGATTCTCATAACAAAATGTTGAATAAAAAGAACATGTTGGGAAAGAAAATATGTAAGAGCAACCTTTTTAATTTGGGGGTTAAATATGAAAACCACTACATGTTATATAGGAAGACATATGTAGTGAAAGTACAAAAAAACGGCAGGCAATAAATCCCAGGTCAGTACAGTGGCGACAGCTGGGAACACAGGAGTAGCTGCAATTGGGAAAGGATGCAGAGAGCTTCAGATGAATTGGTAATTTTCATTCTTGAAGCTAGATGGCAAATACACATGTTCATTATATTATTTTAAATAATTTTATGTCTGAAGGATTTCAAAATAATTTTAAAACACTAATAACAAAAAAAAAAAAAAAGGAGTGGTTCACCAGGTCAGGACAGAGAAGTAATACTTGAAAAGACACAGGTCAAGAATACTCTTGGTAAGAACCATTTCAGTAGAGCAGTAGGGGATAAAAAGTCACAGGGAGTAGCTTAGGGAGAGAGTGGGAGATGTGAAAATGGAGACAACCAGTATAGGCAGCTATGTAGAAGAGTTCCACCATGACAGGGAGCAGAGAAATAGACTATAGAGTTGGAGGGGGGAGTGAGTCAATAGAAGATTTTTTTTAAAGATGGCTTAGGCTTGTCTGCATGACTACAGGAAGAAATCAGTAAAAACAGAAGCACAGATGATGCAGGAGCTGAAGCATAGTTACAGAAGCATACCCCATAAAAAAGGAAGAAGAAGACGACATCCACAGGACTATGACAGGGACCAACTTTAGACAGGCTCAGGTATTTTATTTCTAAAGCAGGATCCATAGCAGTATTCAAGCAGCTACTGCCTCCATACATAATGATCATAATGGCAGCTAACAATTTTTAACCACTTACGTGACAGTGTTCCAAACACTTCATAAATATTTTCTCATTTAACCTTCATGAAATCTCTATCAAGTAGGGATAATAATTATCCCCATTTTGCATACAAGGAAACTAAGTTTAGAGAATTAGAAATTTATGCAAGAGCTTTCCCATAGCTAGGCAGCAGCTGCCTAGATTTGCATTTCCCCATATATCCTACAAACAATAGAGAACAATAAGAAAAACAAATAAAACTGCACAAAAACCATATCCTTCATACAACTGGAAGCCACAGAATGCCCAGACCTCAAAATAACTGTAAGTAAAAAAGAAAACACATCAAACCCCAGTGAGCAATCACTCATACTCCTGCCACAAGCCTTCAAAGTAAACAAGAGCACTCTGACAAAAAGTGCAGGATAGAAAGAAGAGGAATCTGGCAGCTGCCCTAAAATTGCTTTATAACCACCACTAGAAAAAGTCAGTCCCCTAAGTTTATAAATACTAAAGCATGATCTAGCCACTAACTGCTGGAGAGGGACTTAAATGCATACATGATCTGAAGTGGCTATCTTCAAAGTGGCTTCTAGAGGAGAAAAAGGCAAAAAGGAAGGGAGAGGCACCCTTTGGCAACTGGGAGGTGAAGAGGAAAAGAGGCAAAACAGGAAAAGCTAGCATCCTACAAGGCAAAAAAGAACAAGGAGAAAATCAGAAGACATACAAACCCTCTCCTGGCCACTATTAAAAAAAAAATTCCCCAAATTATTAAAGAACTGGACTTTGCTGCAGTGACAGAAGATGTCGCCATTGAATTAGGAATCTCATAAACCACCACAAATCCACATAATAAACAGACAAAAACAAACCAACTTTATACAAAGTTACTACCAAAAGATCAACACACCTCAGCAAATGAACCAGACTCTGCCAGAAAATGAAACAGAAGAAGACAGCAAATAGAATTAAATGTAGTATTCAAACGAAAATTGGGGGATATTAAAAAATCATCTTGAATCAGGAATTAAAAATGTACAAAGAAAAATGGGCAAAACACAGTGAGAAATAAGAATAAGGGAAATTAAACTCAGGAAAGATAAAGAGAGTTATGTCAAAAATGAGGAATAAATACAAGTGTCAAAGAAGAATAGACTCAAATGAAAATGTAACAAGAGGCATTAAAGAAAGAAAACCAATAAAAAAAAAAAAGATATAAAAAAATTTAAAGGGTCAGAAAAGAAGCAATGGAAGTGGAAGACAAGTAAAGAAGAAATAACGCATGTAAAACTGGAATCCCCAAAGAAGAAAAGAAAAACAATCAAACAGAACTAATATTTGAAATTATAATTGTCCAAAATTGTCTAAAAGTGTTCAAAAGTAAATGAAGACTTGAATCTACATATTGAAAGGCATACCAGGTACCTGGGAAAATTTAAAAGGTATGAGACTTCACAGAAAAAGAAAAAAGTCCTCAAGCTCTCTAGGCAAAAAGATCAAATAATTTACAAAGGTAAAGAATCAGAATGGCTTCCACAATATGCAAAACAAGGTAATAATGGAGCAGCATTTTTTTTTCAAATTAAAGTATGAACTAAGAATTTTATGTCCAGCCAACTATTCCTATATCAAGTGTCAAGACTATAGAAAGACATTTTTAAACATACAAGACCTTAGGAATTTAGTACATAAAAGTCTAATATTTAAAAGTATTAGAGTTTCATTCAACAAGATATGATTAGGAAAACTTCAGAAGGGCTGATGGTAAGTATTTTCACATACATAATTGTATCAAAGACTAAATAAAAGGTGAAGGTGAGGGTGAAAGATTAATGTTCAAATATTACACATTATGACAGAATGGAAACAATTTAGGAAAAAATGGGAAGAAAAAGAAAGAGGAAAGTAGAATAAGCTCATTGATTCTGTAATAAGGAATAGCTGAGATACAATTAAGAAGTGAAAAACCAGATAGTAACACCAACAGGCTGGTAAAATCATTTAAAAATATATAAATAATAAGGGAATGAAAATGGACTACAAGGGATGGCATGGTGTGACACTTAGTTCTAAGTATACCTTTTTGTATGATTCTGATTTTTAAAACTATATTAACATTTTACAGACTTAGAAAAAGAATCAAAGCCAAGAATAATTGAAGAGGACCAAAAATAAAAATGTACAAATAGAAATAAGCCAACCTGTACAAAAAAATAAATAACATCACCACACTGACAGGGGAGGGAAGAAAAAAATTTTTCACATAGTTTCAAAGTATCTGGCCCATGATACTTATTAAACATGAAAAGAAAAATACAAAGGACAACCCTAGCAGGCAGCACCCTTGTAAACTAAATAACTTTGTAAAACAGTAGTTTGACTACACACTGTAATGCTAAAGACCAAAAGAACACTGTAAAAACATTATCCTCTCACCAGTAGGTTTGTTTTTCAAAAGGGCATAGATTATCAATCACTGAACTACTTTATATGTATGGTGAGTGAGTGAGAGTGTATGAGTGTGTGTGTGTGAGTGTGTGTGTGCACATGTGTTGTGGATAATGAAAGCCCAGGTTTCTCACTATCAAAGAAAGGAGTTAATATTAAGAAAAGATGGAAGGCTGGAATGAACTCTGTCATGGTGTACTGAAACTGGAAGCATCAGTCTGAACTCAGTTTTCAGTATGTGTACACACAGATAAATAGAAACGTATGTATACATACATATAGATTACTAGCTCTGTCATGAGAGAATCTAGAAGCAATGACACTCCAGTACCAACAAGCACACCTAACACTCAGATTCTGGTTTCTAAATGGGATTCTCCATTAAAGAAATCTAGTTCCTTGAAGAAATGCTTAGTATGGGGAAAGTACAAGAAAATCCTGGAATACTTTTTATTGTCAGAAGTAAGGAGTATGCAAAAACTTATGGGGACATGTCAAAAGATTACAATCACTAGACTGAAGGGACTCACTCTGGTCAAACCTGGGACAGTTAAAACATCAAAAAAATGACAGTAAGAGATTATATCCCTGGAATAAAATAAAAATCCATCATCCATAGTGAAATAAATTAATTAATTAATAAGAAAAGTTCTTCTTTAAAGCAAAATTCTAACTATACATGTAAAAAGAATGATTAAAACAGAAAAATCACCATTTGGCAAATACCACAATAATCACTGCAGGAAAAAATCCATCAATAGATGCTAAAATCACTAAGTAAAAATAGGAGAAATATTCACATAGTCCCAAAGTATCTCCCCACACGGTACTTTAATTAAACATAAGAGGAAAAACAGTAACTTTACAAAGGAGAAGCCTGGCAGGCACCCCTGTAACCAGTGATCAAAGCTAACAGCACCAGTGATGCAAAATATTGACTTCATGTCCTTCCCAATATGGCATGCCCAAAAAACCACATAACCTAAATTTAATCATGAGAAAACAACACACAAGCTCAAATTGAGACCTTCTACAAAACAACTCTGCAAAGATTGCAAGATGGTAAAAAGCAAAGAAAAACTTAACCCATCTAGATTAAAGGAGACATAACAACTACACACAAAATTTCATCCTGCATTGGATCCTGGAACCAGAAAAAGGATATTAATAGGCAACTAGGAAAATTCAAAGAGCCTATAGATTAGATATTCTTATTGTTATCAGTATTAATTTCCTGATTTTGATAACTGTATTGTAATTATGTAAAATTTTAATATTTGGGGAAGCTGATGAGGTGCATGCAGAAATTTTTGTAAGTGTTTTGTAAGTTAAAAGTTATTCAAATTAAAAAGTTAATAAAATAAAATTAACCTTGTCCAAATCCACAAATAAATAAATGGCCTAGCTGAGAACGATCTCATTCCTGTGCACCCTAGGACAACTAAACAAAATTAAGGACTTTCTCAGTACCAGGAACTGTTCTAAATGCCTTACTACATACTAACTTGCATGTATTATTAGCATCATCATTATCATGAGCATCTTTATAAAGCACAGAGAAGTTAGGAAATGTTTCCAATATCATACATCCAGTAAATAGTAAGTCTACATCTTGAACACCCAAAGCCCATGACCTCATGTTCTTAACTAATATCCTATAAAACAGATGCTAGAAAAGGAAATAATAAGAACTTAAGAGTTCCTTAAAAATTAAAGATATGATTGTCAAAATTAAAAAAAAATCTGACATATCATTAGAATTCAAGAATACCTCTCAGAATGTAAAATAAAGGAATGATAAAAGAGAGAAGAGATAAGCAATATAAAGACTCAATCCAGCTAATCCAAGATAGTGCTAATAGAATTACCAGGAAAAAAAAAAAAGAAAATATAGAAAAGAGTATTATCAAGGAAATAGTATCAAAGAAAATTCCCTAGAGCTCAAGAGAAACCGGAGTAAGCAAACTGAAAGGATTCATGAGTGCTGACAGGGACAAATGAAAAAAGACCCATACTTAGACATATCCATCATTGTGAAATTTCAGATACCAAGGATAAAAAGAAGAGCCTAAAGCCTCCAGGAAAAAAAAAAAAAGCCCAAAATTAAAGTAGGTTACCCACAAAAGAATAAGAACCAGAATAAGACTTCTCTTCAGCAACACTAGGAAGACACACACACACACACACACACACACACACACACACACACAATGGAGTACATCCTTAAATATTCCTAGGAAAAATAATTTTCAAGCTGGAACTGAACTGTCAAATATGAAGACCCAATACAGACATTTTTAGACATATAAGAACTCAGAAAAATTTATTTCCCATTATTCCTTCACTTTAAAGAGAAAGACATGTTGTCATTTAGATTTATATTTATCCTTTCTTCCTTCAAGTAATGTGAAGATGTACTCCAACAAAACAAAATTAAAAAAAAAAAGAAAACATGTGTATTTAGAAAATAGCAGCTCAAACCATAGATCAACAAAGAGAAGTTCAAAATTAACAGCTGTGCAGCAAACCCAGGGGGCAACCAGTTGAAAATGGAGCAAGAAGATAGACAGATCCAGGATAAAAAGTGGGCTAACACACAATAGATAGAGTGATCGAGAGTCTGGAGAGGAAAATGAAGCTATGATAAAGATACATTATGTAAGAAAAAGAAGGGGAAAGAGGAAAACAATTAAAAACTGTAGGAAATACAAAAAGCTACACAATGAAGTCATGATCCAAATGCAAAACAACTAGTCCAAATTAGAACAGGAAATCAGTGGGTTTCATGAAGTAATTGAAGTGGATTGTAAATAATAACAAGAATTAAGAAGCTAGTAGACTTTTTTAAGGCATAAGATTCTTTCCCCTACTTAAAGAAAAAAAAAAGTACGAAATTCAGAGAAAAACAAAAAGCTGTTTCAAAGTTATAACCCACATATGATGCAAACTAAAATAGATGTGATTTCTGAGCAACTGGTGACATTCAAGAAAGGGCTATCCATTTGAACATCTCTTTTAAGTAGTATGGAATCATGACATTGGCGACAAAGAGTAAGAAACAACTTTGCAGTGAACATTTCCCTACTGATAATAATGCAAAAGCTGAATATCAGTTTTCAACAATGGGGATCAACCTGCAAATGGAGGATGGGGAACTTCATTTGATTACAGCATAAATAAGAATAAACCTTGACAGTGTCAAAATAAAATTACAGCCAACCCAAGATGGGAGGTAGCAAGAAGAACGGAGAAGAAAAGGTAGGGTACGGGTGCAGAAGGGAGAACAGGTGATAACCACTTTTCATTACAAGCCCTTTGATCTGCAGGCATGATATTGAGCAAAATACCTTAGAATGTTTTAAGGAGGAAGCTGTTACCAGCAGCAAATGCCACAAAGAGGTCAAATGAGAAAGAGCTAGATTTGGCCTGAAAGATCACAGATGAACTTGAACAGGATCATTTCCATAGAATATTGGAATGGTCACCAGAGTTTGGTGGGCTGGGAAATGAATGGAAAATGAAGACCTGAAGAGGACAAGTATACCTAGCAGAACTCTAAGGACAGGAGAGAAAAGGAGAAAGGTTGCTAATAAGAGGGATTAAAAGGAAAGGGGAGGTTGCTGTTGCTACCTTTATTTATATGGAAAAAAAACTTGAGCATGGTTTTAACTGGATTGAGATGAAGAACAGATAACAGGTAATGAAATCCAGAGTGCCAGGTGAGGAATCAGCCTTGTACAGAAGAAGGGATATCTATTCTTCCGAAATGTAAAGAAATGATGTAGGGGTGGACTCCACTGAGGAGGCAGAAAGCTGGTGAGCATATCATGGAGAGCGTCTATCCACTAATGAAGCATATCTTGACCATTCTCAGTACACTGCAAGTTCATTTGGAAAACAATCAGATGGGAACATTTTGAAAACAAAAAAATTAGCTCAGAGTAGGGTTTCTGATCATGCAATCCAAAGCTAGGAGATCCATGTGAAAATGTATGTGCCAAAATAAGTACTTTAAATTTGGAAATAACATCAATTGCATTCTCTGTATTATGAGTTAATATCACTACTTTAGTATTATAATTCGAGAGCTACTTTTTTCACATGTGCTCCATCTCCCTTTCAAATTAATCTAATTACTATGGTAGGTTGTTATTTGGCTACTAAATATTAAAAATAAAAATCCATGTTTATGACAGATTTTAGAAAGGTACTCTGAATTATCAGTTCTTTTTCAATGCGTACGCAAATGAGTAGAAAAACTCATTAACTTTATTTTAAACTGTGGCTGTCTTGGCAAAATTTATCCATGCTTTTTGCTTTTTAAATTTCTGTTAATAGCCTTCCATCCTACAGTAGTTCTTCCTCTGGGCATTTATGCTGCTGAAACAGTGCTATGTTACTCCATGCCAGGCTTGCCCTAAGTAACCTGAAGTCTGCAGACAGATTTTAATAAAATGAAGACATGTTTTTCCTCCAAAGGTTTTATTTTAAATTAAGATATAAGTAAAGCCATAATTCTGAGACTGCAAAAATAGGTAATCTCATTAGAAATAAAACAACAGCTAAGGGTATTCTGAAGCATGGTGACTGGGTTAAAAAGTCTGGGAATAAAAGTAAATCTGTGATGACCACTGCTACGTGTGGGTCATTGCTAAGGCAGCCCCAGTTTAGGAACAGGAATATGGCAGGGAAAGACGGTAGTGAGCTTAAAGGGAAGTATTTATTGAGCAGTTTCCATTGTGTGGCCTGGATTACTGGAACATGATATGGTCAGACTCTAGTATAAAACCGCTCAAACCAGACCGAAGATTGTTTACAATACTCTGGGCAATCTGAGACTTTGAGATTTTAACAATGGTATCAACTGACTCAAACGTTTTTGAATAATGTAATCAACAGTGATTTATTACTTCACACGAATGTGTGTCCAGCTTACAAAAAGGCTACCACTGAGCCCTTTCATCTCACACATAACTGAAAAAATGAATTTGTGATCTTGGTATCACTCTGTATTAAAAAATTACGAAGCAGGTTTTTAGAGATGAAATAAAACTTGACTTCCATCATCTCACCAACCACTTTGCTTTCTTAGTCTACACTCTGCCTATTTCTGGTTCTTGGTAAGCCTTACTTATTGGTCTTACCCTTGTCTTTAGTAGCCTTTTAAAATCACTGCCTATTCTTGTACGCTTGGTGTAGTCTTTGATGCATCTTGCAGGCTAACATTTCTATGCCTTCCTTATATGTTGGTTCACCCACCTTTAGGTTATGGTCATGCTCTGATTGTTTATTACTCTTTGATCCATACTCTCTCTCATCGTCACCATTTCTACCTTGTTAAAATCCATATTTCACTTCTATATTATCTTTCTTTTATGCTATCCTAATGAAACTGCTCTGTACTTTCATACTGCTTTGCTTTGTTTCTCTACAAAAAAAAAACTTCTTCCTCTTTAAGAACTACCAGCAGCACTGGTTTCATTCAAATCTTTGCGTATAAGCTCTGAGGAACCTGCTTTTATTATACCCACACTTTTCACTTTCCATTAGTTTCCATTCTCTTAATACCCACTTGCTTCTTCTTTACTCCAACTTTCCTTAGTTCTTGGCTACCTAAATTGTTTCTATGACAGGCTATCCCTTTCCACCAACTTTTCCACTTAAAAATTCTGATTACTGAGAAATTTATCTAAAATTTACTTCTATTTTCTTATATTTCCTAATTTATATATTCACTGACTCACTGAGGGAGCTGAAATTGAGTATAATTACTACGCATCAGCTAAAAAGTTCAGAGAGCACATACACACAAATGTAGAAGAAAAGAAAAAACCTAAATAAATGCTGATTCTCTTTCTCATCAAATTTAAGCCTTATAATCCAATGTCCTTGCTCAAACTGAATTTTCTCTATGCATAACCAGAAGTATCCACCACTGTCTGGAAAGCCACAAAGTGATACTAGGAGAAAAATAGGCAGGAGGTTCATGGATAATCCATGCACACATTAAAATTACACATTGCCCAAGAGTTTTCCCTCATAAAAGTAAACAACTCTTCTGTAAAAGGTAATTATATATGTGTATGACACACAAGTAGGTTTGTTCCCAAGTTAATGATTTATTAAGGGCTTCATATAGCTAAATATCAAAACTTTAGAAACCAGGCTTGATTTCTCCAAGTGTTCCTCAGGCCATAAAACAGAACATTCCATAGGAACAAATGAAGACAAAAGCTAGCACTGGGTCTTGGATTTGAGATGCATCATCCTACCAGACTCCAACTGAGTGGTAAAACCGGCAAAGGAAGACCCCGTATCAAACCATTGTCATGGGGAGTGGTACACAGAGAGAGAGTAGGAGGTGGAGAAAAGATAAAAAGTGTAAATAAAACACAAGAGGCCTTTATGAACCAATAATGACAGGTGCCAAGAGCTGAGTGATATAATTAACTCAACTCTTTGCACCAGAGAGCAAAACAAACCCAAACAAAGGGAACTCAAGAGAAGTAACACAGCATGCTTCCCCTAAATCCCAGAGAAAACAATTCACCGACAAAGTATTTCTGATGCACAGTCACAAAGTGACATAATTATCAGCTTTGAAGATCAAAACAAAAAAGACTTACACCCAGAGTAAATGAAAACTTTAAGCTGGAGAAAGTTATAGAGGCACGATAGAAGAAATATCTTTGTAACAGTCATCTTTCTACCATATTGTCTTATTATTTCAAATATTAGTCAAATCAGTGATGACCCAGAATAGGTACTTTCATTCAATGGCATTTGGTCTCAATGGCTTCTTGGGTCTCTTTTCTCAAAAAAAAAAAGGAAGTTACACAGTTTTACACACAGAAAACAATCTAGAATAAAAAGAAATACTGTACTGTCTCTTTCTAGCCAAAATTTAATTTTCTATTTGTTCTTAGGTAATAATACCCTTTAAAATTGTCCTTTCCACTAGCTATTCTACATGGAGGTAAAAGCTTTAAATCCTAGAAATAAGTAACAGTTCATACTAACAGACTAAAATGAATCACAGTATGATTATTATGAAAGAAGGACAGGGCTCAGTATTCCAATGTCACTTTATTTTCACTACAGAAAGATACCTGTGTTTTCCTTAGCAGTGACAGGATATGCTGGAAGAGTTAGAGGTCATAAGAAAAAGGATAAGATTCATAGGTAGAGAGTACCCTGAACTGATATAAATTATATTAGCTGGAAGAGAATGTTTATTGTTCTAAACAATTTGACACCGAATTGAGTTTGGTACATCACGTTTCAAATACCTGTTCTCCTTAGGATCACAGGTTCTAACACACATAGATGATTCACATTTGCCTACAGCGACTGGTAAGCTAAGTGTAGGAGGCTGAGAGAGACCCAGTTCTGTGAAAAGTGATGCTTTCTTTCAAAGTAGGAACATTGTACTTTTAGCCAAACAAACTAATACTTAAGACCACCTTATTATTCCAAGCACACTTGGTCATTTCAGGGAGAACTGAAATGAGCAGAGCCCTAAAATGTTCTCCCACTAAACGCCTGATTTTTCTTTGCTTCCCTTACCTGATAATGAGCCTGGGCTTGCTGTGCTGAGTTCAAGGTGACATTGCAGAGCTTGCAGTACAGGGGCTTACACAGCTCCTCCAGGGCAGAGTCTTGCTCCCCTCCCTTAGGTAACTCTTCTTCCCCGGCCAGAGGCAAGGAAGCCTCCTGCCCAAAAGCCTTCTGCGGTGGAAGCTGCAAGGTTCCTGTAGACCTGGCGGCCACTGACATAGGAGGAGAGGATGAGGGCCGCTTAGGCAGAGGAAGCCCGGCGTGTTGCAAGAGGATCATTGGGTAGGAAAGCCTTGGGCATAATCCAGTGGGTGACAAGAAGTTGGGTCTTCAAATCTGAATTAACAGCAAAAAAATACTTACTTAAAAATGTGTCCTCAGCAATACGACATGTAAATGACTAGACCGTCTGACCCTTTCCTCTACTTCTCCAAATCATCTTTGGGACTTCTTTCTTTTCTGCCGCATCTAGTAGACTTCCTCTGTCTGTTAATCCACATTGACACAATGCTCTTCCACTGAGAACAGCTTTATAGATTTGGCTTGATTTTGCGTGGCACAGCTCCAGCTGAGATCCCTCTGGCCCGTGAACATTAATAGCATTGCATCCGTGGCTAATTAAATCTAAATGTCACATGGCTGAAATGGACATCAAAGGTCACCTAGCCCAGACCCCTTCCCTCAGGCACACTTAAACACTCTTGATGATACTCACAGATAGACAAAAAAAAACTATCAGCAAAGAACCTTAGCAAATATCTCCATTCCATCAAAATGCTATCAAAAGAAGTGAAATAAAGAGTGTCACTCCTCAGAATGCTTCATCTGAAACTAGCTAAAATATCAAGGAACTCTGGGAATAACTCAGAGCTACCATGGGACAAAGACAAATAAATGTACTTTCTTACCAACTAGAAATATTTAAATAATTGAGCCAATGACTTTTCAGAGGAAAGGCTGCAAACAGACAACCTGTAGGCCACATGCAGTCACAGATATGTTCTGCTTGGAAAATACAGTGTTTTGTTTTGCTTTCATTTTTTTAAATTGAATTAGTCATCAACATTTAAAAATCAAAAGATCTGTGGCTTCTCTTGATAAAAGGATGATCTGGCAACACTTGGCCGAGGGTCTGACACGGGCAACAATTAGCTAGTTAGTGGGGAGAGGTGCCATCCTGGGTAGCCAAGCTTGCCTTCTCCAGGCCACCTCAGTCCCCACTCAGCCTGCTTCCTATAGGCTTGAGTGTAGGACCCCACCTCATATAGCCTTAAACTGTATTCATGAGTCCCCTATAACATCAGAATGTTTTCTCTCCCTCTAGAAGTAAATCACCTACACAGAATAATGTATTAAGTAAGTGTCCTACGGAATACTGGGTCACACTACCATAAGCCCCAATGTAATTCTAGTTCCTCAGTCTTTCAACTGTTTGTTCCCCTTCTTATTAAATAACTGATAGTGTTTATTCTGTTTCCCTCAGAAAAGACCCAGTATGTTCCAATCCCTCTTTAATTTTATACATGATTTCTCCTGCCTCCCACTGATAGCAACTTCTACCCCTGAGTATCTCAAAATGAACCACAGTATGTGCTTTGAGTTCCCACGATTCTAATTAACCCAAATTAAAATCCTTATTTCAAAATCCTCTATTCCTTCCACTCTCAATACTATTAAAACCTCTTTTCTTAGTCAATTGAATATGGCTATTTTAAGCTGCTGAAATTTTCCATCTGCAATAGAAATGTGTACATTTTATGACAATAATAGATTGACTAAAATTAACCAAGAACGTTTTGGGAAGTTAAAAGACTCTTTTACCACAGTTAATAAGTATACACATGTGGAAACTGCAACCAAGTAACAACTTTTATACTAAATTCAGGGTCGGGGCAACAGAGAATATCAGTGCAATGGGCCAAGGATATAAATTATTAGTCATGGTATTTAATAATACTTCTCATTAAACAAAATATTTAGAAAAAAATATATTATTCTACTCTCAAGCAGACAAATGCTGTCCATATCTCTGAGAACATTTTAATAAAGGCATTATAGATTTAGAACACTTAAAGTCAGGTTCTCTATAATCACATTATTCCTCTCAAATCAAGCAAAGACAGATACAGATATTTTAAAAAGGAAAACGAAGGAGAACTATGTTTTTTTAAAAGTTTAACTACCTAATTATAATAATTCGTAATATTAAAAGACTACACCTACCACCTGTACAGAGACATACTGGATACCAAAGTGCCAATGACAAGCTGCCAGCTCAGAAGAGAAATGATGGAGGAAGGTGTTAAAACATGTGGATAAAGGAAATCAGCAATATAAACAGAAAATCTAATGCTACCAATTGCCTAGACATGTCTGGACTTGTTTTATGAAAGCTCACTCCCACTTGAGGAAATACCAGCGTGCATCTAACCCAGTGTTGTCTACAGGTTTCCATCAAAATAAAGGACCTTCTCAAAGGACAGAGGTACAAGAGGCCCCCTTCCAGAGGTGATAAAATTCCCTGCATTGAAGAAAAGATTCTCACCAAGTAGAGACTTACCATGATTACATTTTACCTTGATAATATTTAAAGAATAAATAGTCCAAAATTCTTTCTTATAATATTTAACAATCAAAATGATGTCAACTCCCCCAAAAGAACCTGTGCAGGACAATTACATCAGGTATTACTATACATGCCAAAAAAAGAAAAACTTAGCATAAAATAAAAATCTAAAAGAAATACTAAAACGAAGGCTTTGGTGAAAGCAGACATGATGGAATATAAAGATACAAAGATACTCAAAACAGATGCGACTCAGATCTGTTTAACTACTGCATTTGATTGAAAGAAACTAACATGATGGCTGATGTAAATAAAATATTCCTCAAACCATAAAAGCCATTCAATATGATGCTTGAAGTGGCATAAATGAAGGATTTACGATGGTTAATGTTCTGATTCGAAGGGGTTAAGGGGACAATAAAGAAAATCAAAGCTTCACATTATACCTGTTTAAAGAAAACGAATGATCAAAGCATACTTAGTTTTCATGATTGGACTGGGCCTACTCCGTCACATACCGTATTAAAGACAAGCACTTTCTCATTTTGAGAAATATTCTGAGGAAAGAGAATACAATAAAGGGACAGGTTACTAGCACCTCAGCAAACTAGGGAAGTCTGTAATTGGGAAATCTGGACAGGAGGGAAAGCCGGTGACCATCATTCAGTGGTCAACAGAACGCAGGGAGCAGGAATAGGAGAGAGAAAAATAGAAAAATGATCAGCTGAGGTAAGGTATATCATATAAGAAAGACTCAAAAGAACGCAGGAATTTGGGGTAGAAGAGGCCTCGGTGAATTGGCGAATGTTTTTCAGACTTAGCTATGACGGTTCCTAATCCTAGGGAACCTTCTACATATTTGAATCAAAGCTACATATACTTCAGCATCGCCCACATATACCTTACATTCCTAAAATGTGCATGCATACACACAAGAGTGCACACACACACATGCACGCACCTCAATTCCGTAAGCATGCCATCACGAAAGATGGAATCCCCGGTCTCCCACGGGGCTGGGGCAAGCGCCAGGGCCAAGGCAGCTGCACGCCTAGATGATCCAAAGAGTACACGTGAAATGCTGCTTAAAAACAAACAGATAAATAAAAGCAGCGCAAGCCAGTCACGTGGAGGGCAGGTGGAAAGCCCGCACCGGAAAGGAACCGCTAGTCCCGTAGTTCCTGGGCTCGTCCTAAATGCTCCGAGACTCGCGATCGCCCGCACTTACCGGAACCCCCGGGACGCGCCGCGGAGAGTCTGCGCCGCGTCCGCCCGGGAAGTCTGCCGCCGTCTGTCCTGGGCGCCCGGCTTGGCCTGGTTCAACTCCGCCTGCCTCCGAGCAACTTTCGCGGCTGGCCCCGCAGAACCCCCTTGGCTGCTGGAGGCTGACTGTCAAAACTCAGTCCGACCGGACCCACAGGGAAACAGCTGCAGGAAGTGACTGCGGAACCGGGAGGCGGCGGAGGAGGAGACTGAAGGCGCCGGCCCGGCGTCGCTAGTGCGCATGTGCCTGGCGGAGGAGGCCCCGCGGCGGCAGAGACTGCGACTGCGGCGGTGGCGGAGGCTCCAGCAACACCGGCGGGTGGGGTGCGCGCTCACGAGGTGCGAGGACTGTGAACGCAGGGGTGCTGAGCTGGTGTAGGGCGCAAAGGAACGAGTCAGAGGAACGGCGCACCACCACCAATTGTAAGAGCTCTTCATCATATAACCTGGAAAGTTGATCCAGAGCAGAAACCTGGGCAGGGTTTTTGCAACTTTCATCTCGTATCTTTGAGTTCCAAACCTTTTTCATTCCAGCCCCGCCCTCAGTCCGCTGATTGCCGCTAAAGTCGCTGAGTGGAGCTGCTAGAATATCCAGGATTCTTTAAACTGCTGCGACAGAAACTTTAAACTGCACATTTCCCGGGATGGAGGAAGAATAGTGTGGCTGCCTTCTCAATGGTCTCCAATCACACAAGAACGTTTGCCCTCTCCCCCGCATCAAAGTGGGAAAGAAACAGATAGAGAACACTTTCTCTTGACCCCTGGAGCTTCACTTGCAAGGCAGTAAAGACTAGGAAGAGACTGCCTAAAGCTAAAATGTCACATCCTCTCATAGTCAACTTCAACACTTTCATGATGAGCTGAGGAAATTCAAACTCTAACATTTTATTAACTTGTAAATTCTCCCATAGTAGTATTTGCTGGGGATGGGGGGAGGGGTAAAATATACATAACATAAACTTACCATGTTCACTATTTTTAAGTGTTCAGTTCAGTGCCATTAAGTACATTCACAGGGTTGTATGCTTATTTTTTAATCATTAATTAAACTGTCAAGGAGATCTAACTATAGCAACATGTGCCCTAGTAGTAGACAAACTACTGCAGGAAATTAAGGCTATTTCTTTGGCTGAAACACACCTTCCAGTACAACCACCAACAAACCAAATTGACTGTTTTCTAGAAATGGCTTCATAAATACAATGATTGTTTAGCAATCACACCCACAGCTAGTGTACATAGGCCATTTGGGGAGAGTAATCCTTCATGTCTCCGTAGAAAACACAGAATTTTCTGAACTGATTTTGTTTATGTATACATACTTTATATTAAAATTTTTTAAATGGACACATTGTTTATAGGGAGTCTGGTTTGATTCTTCTGCATGTAGCTGTCCAGTTTTCACAATACCATTTACTGAAGAGACTGTCTTTCCTTCATTGTATATTCTTGCCTCCTTTGTCATAGATTAATTGACTATATAAGTGTGAATTTATTTCTGGGCTCTGTATTCTGTTCCATTGATCATTTTTGTTCCATTGATCTATTTTTGTTCCAGTACTATACTGCTTTGATTATTGTAACTTTGTAGTATAGTCAAAAGACAGCATGAAACCTCTAGCTCTGTTCTTCTTTCTAAAGATTGTTTTCACCATTTGGGGTCTTCTGTGTTTCCATACAAATATTAGAATTGTTTGTTCTACTTTGTAAAATATGTCATTGGTATTTT
Source organism: Camelus dromedarius (assembly GCF_036321535.1). Classification (NCBI taxonomy): domain Eukaryota; kingdom Metazoa; phylum Chordata; class Mammalia; order Artiodactyla; family Camelidae; genus Camelus; species Camelus dromedarius. The sequence continues at coordinate 47,480,427 of NC_087437.1, forward strand.
GATAAGGATTACATTGAATCTATAGATTGCCTTGAGTAGTATGGTCATTTTCACAGTATTAATTCTTCCAATCCATGAACATGGTATATCTCTCTGTCTGTTTGTGTTGTCTTCAATTTCTTTCCTTAATGTCTTATAGTTTTCTGAATACAGGTCTTTTATCTCCTTAGGTAGGTTTATTCCTAGATATTACATTGTTTTTTATATCATGGTAAATGGGATTTTTTAAATTTCTCTGATAGTTCATTGTTAGTGTATAGAATGCAACAGATTTCTGTATGCTAATTTTGTATCTTGTGACTTTACCAAATTCATAAACTCTAGTAGTTTTTTGGTGGTGTCTTTAGGATTTTCTATGTATAGTATCATGTCATCTACAAACAGTGACAGTTTTACTTCTTTCTTTCCAATTTGAATTCCTTTAATTCTTTATCTTGCTTGATTGTGACTAGGACTGCAAACCCAAGCAGACTAATAGGGGGCATGATGCCACTTTGATATTTTGTTTATCAGTGTCAACTTATTTCCTGTAGTGTCTAATAGTCTTCAACATGTCCAGACAGTTCTCTTTCCTCAGTGAACAGAACAGTCACCTGAATAAATGAACTTAGGTCATTGGACAAGGACTGAGGCTACTGTCAGAGCATGTATTTGCTGTGATGTTTCAGGGACCTTCTTCTTGAGAATCTGGCCACCACTTCATTCAGCAGGTTCTAGACCTGAAAACTGACTCAGGTCTGGGCAAGGGATCATCTCTTTTTAAATTATGATAAAATTCACATAGCATAAAATTCATGATTTTACATTTTGGAATGTATAATTCAGTGATTTTTAGTACACTCACAATATTGTACAACTATCCACTATCTAATTCCAAAATATTTTATTACCTCTAAAAATAAACTCTATACCCATTAAGTAGTAGTGACCATTCTCCATTCCCCCAATCCCCACCAGCAGCTGATAACTGTTCATCTATTTTTCTCTCTCGGTGGATTTGCCTATTCTAGACATTTCATATAAATTGAATCATACAATATGTCACTTTTGATCAGTACTTTTTTCTATTTTATTTATGTTTACTTGTAGTATAGTTGATTTACAGTGTTTCAGTGTACAGCAAAATGAAAATATATATATATATATCAATCACACACACACCCCTGGATGGATTATTCTGTGCCTTAATCTTAGTTATTGGCCTGAAAGCCAGGGGAGAGGGCTTCTGTTGCTTTGCAGAGGAGAGGCCTCTGTAGTGTCTTCCCCATGGGGAATAAAAGGTAGGAATGCTGCCTCTTAATAGGGAGGGGCAGGTCATCTCTGTAGGCTCTGAAGGTTCAGAGAAATCTGAGGATTCAAAATCTTTGAGGTTATCCACACAAAAGTCCTCATCCCATGTATCAGGGACCCAAGTTTCCCAACCAAAGCCCTGATCTTGACGAATTGCTGTCCTGTCTTAGTAAGAAGTAAATGAAGTCTATGAAGCTTGATGACTCAAACTAAGTCCCGAATATGGTTTTCAGTAATTTCTGCTCTCTCAATGCAGGAAATAAAAGCTATTGTAATCACTAAAGAGGCCTTATGACCTCCACACTTGGTTTTCAACTGTTTGTTAAATGCCGTCAACATTTCATTAGCCTGCTGTAAAGCAAAGCATCAATGAAATGTAATACCAGCTAGATAATTTCATGTCTTTGTATTCATTGTCCACCCACCACTACCCTGGCACTTTTCCAAAGCCTGAATTATTGTACCAGTCAAGGTATCCTCCACCATTTTCCCAAATCACCATTGGTGAAAATGTTAGCAATTTGGCTGTTAACTTGTGCTAGAAAATATTTCTGTCTCACATACCACCTGGAATGCAGCTATCATTGCCAGCCAAATGATGAATGATCCAGTTTATAATCTTCACTGCTGGTGCCTTACTTTGTCACTAAAGGTCCTTGAGTAAGCAGACACTATGATGGTATTAGGAGTGCATGAGGTTTGTGGAGGGTGATATCTACCAAAGTTAAATGGAGTAAGTCAGGGTTGGGCAGGAAAAGTCTTCAAAAAACAATGTGGCTCTAACAGTCTTGGCCAACCTGATGGGGAACTCCAAAATAAAAACTTCCTATTAGAACCCTTGCATCCTAATTTATAATATGTGTCTTTGAATATAGAAACAATGTTTTGAATTAGTTACCATCAGGGAAAAGTTTAGTAAAAGCACAGACTTGTGGTAAGTGGACAAAATGCTGTAACAAAGAATGTACCAATTTTGCAAAATTGGATTGAGGCAAGCTCCTACCAAGCATGTTTTCAATTTCTTGTCAATTTTCTCTTTTCTCTTGAGGTAACAATACTTTGAAGACCCCAGAACCCCATAAATGTGCAGAGAGAGATAACAAAACTTTTGTTTGTAAGTGTTTGTTTGTTTTTTACTACACTACAAGCTAGGAAGAGAAATCACCAAAAGGAGAAACTCTGAATACAGGTACAAAGATAATTGAGTGCAAGCAGAAATTTCAGGCTGATGTCAGACATTCTATAAGAAAAAGCCACTAGTGACATAAGAAAGACTGAAAGTCTCCTTAATCCAGGGTCAGTATATTTTATCATTTGGGGATTACTTGTCAAAAAACATTTTCAATGAAGAAAGTGAAGTTTTACCATTAAAGCTATAATTTTTAATCACATGTAAATTTAAGTCTCAAATGGTTCATGATCCTCAAGAACAACTTTATTCACCTACCCTCAAAATTAGTTTTTCATTGAAGCATGCTATTGTTTTCAGTAAAAAAAAATTCACAATTTATCACTTTTAACCATCCTGTTAAACATACTAAAAGGCAAATTTTTTCAGGTGAAATGTTCTCAGTAAATGGTACAGTATTAGCTAATAAATTCAGGAGACAACCACCCCACAGCTTTATATGTGATAGATTTCACCCCATTTATTAATTTTTTCAGTTGCTATTCTGTTCACTGAAAACTCACCATCTTGTTGAAAATATTTTTGTTTGCACTTTGCAAATAAAACAAATTCACAAATATTCTCATAGTAAATAAAAATAAACAAAAATCAATGAAAAGCTACATGAATAATATTTGTCTTAACATGTTTGAGTACATGTTTTGAGCATATAAAAATGTGTCCTTCGATGGTAAAGTTCAAAAAGGTCAATTGTTTCCGCTTAGATACGAATTTTTGAGGTAAAACATATTTTAGCCAAATCTACAGTACCATATTACCACCAAATTTTCTCCTATTCAGTAGCATCATTGTCCACAAGAATTCTAAAATTGATTTCAAAGGCAGATTTAATTATTTCATTTCTTGTTAAAAATTTTAGTAATTTTTCTTCATAGTTTGTGTGGTTGGTTTTTAAAAACCACCGAAAGGTGGGCGGTTTTACACGGCTACTCGGACTTTATCCCCATAAGTCATACTAAAGTTCAAGCTATTTCGCACGTCCATGATAGTAAGACTCACGCTTGAAGAAGCATCCGTGGCAGAGACATATCCTGCTCACCAAATATACATGAGCTCCATATTCCTTTACCCTTGCCATTAGATAAGCCCATGTGGCCAGCTTTGGGCTGGGAAAGAAAACAATGCCTATCATTTCTAACTCAAAGCATTTAACAGCCAGTATGTGATCTAATCTGGAAGCCAGATTTTGGATAACAGTCACAATATGGAAATAGATTTGAAACAGAGCTGCCCTGGAGAGTCACTGGACCCACAACTGACTGGTCAAATGAGAAATAGCCACTGTACTATTAAGCCACTAAGATTTTGAGGTTAATTTGCTACCACACATAACCTAGTATCTGAATATAGTCTACATTTTTTAATTACTGCTGACTCTTACTATTATGATTGGAGTACTGCTAACTCTTACTTTCTGCTAGTGAGGCAGTCTTCAGGGACAATGCTCACAACCTTTGATCATTTCCCTTATTTTCTTTACTTGAGTATGAGTAATTTATGTATTCATAGGTTTTAAGCTTATACATCAAAATTTCACTTGCCACTATCAATAGGTGGCCCTATTTGAAAATACAATTTTAAATATATAATATTGTATTTTTAAGAAGAAAAAGAGAGGCATTACAGTAATTTCTAAAGCAGAATTTCAGATGTATTTATATTAAAAGGGAACTCACTGCCATGGAAAGTATAACTAAGTGAAGTTTCATAGTTATAAACAAACGACTTAATTATGGGAAATTATGTTACCAAGTTGAGATGACTTATGAATAAAATATTTTCTATAATCAATATCATAAATAAACAACTACACAAACAAATGCATGCAGGGGTTTGAAAAGAGGTGATCTCATTCTTCAAAATACTAAATGTGTGAGCCTCCACAGGTAGCCTGAGATATCACACAGCCTAGTTTTAAACACTATTTTGGAGGCAGGGGGAGGGGATGGATGATAGGGAGGAAGTGGGCTCACAGCAAAAATGTTCCCAATTGGGAGGGGTCAAAGGGGCAAATATATGAGATTTCCTCAATGTTACAGAAGTCCAAATTTCCCAGTAATTCCTGGTGTATAAAAATATTAAAACATACACAAATTGAACAAATGTAAAACATAAAATTGGTAAAAAAATTAATAAAACCATGAAAACACAAAACAAGATGACTCCTGATTTTTTTTGTGGATTTATATGACACAATATTTTGATAAAAAATATTCACGATTTTCCTCCAAAATCTTCATATAAATTTAATGCTTCAGAAAGATGGGACATGTTAATCCTTTGGTTTAAAGTATCCTCAGAACACTGATATCTATAATCCCAGGAACAGAATTATGTCAACATGGGAAGCATCACTCTAATTTCCCTAAAGATTATCCTTGTATTATGCTAATATATCTGAACACTTTGAATTTTGACTGATTGTGTAGATTTCTTGTTATCAGTGCTTCCACCTAGAGATATTTTGTTTTTATGCCATCAGTTTACATTAAGGGACGTCAGTCAGTTCAGGCTGCTATAACAGAACGCCATAGATTGGGTGGATTAAACAATGAAAATTTATTTCTCACAGTTCTGGAGGCTGGGAAATCCAAGATCAAGGTGCTGGCAGATTCAGTGTCTGGTAAGAGCCCTCTTCCTGGTTGGCAGATGGCCATCCTCTTGATGTGTCCTCACATGGCGAAGACAGAAAGAGAGAGCACTCTTTGGTCTTTTCTTGTAAGGGCAAAATTCCCACCATGAGGACCCTGACTCCATGTTCTCATGACCTCATCTAAATTTACTTATCTCCCCAAAGCCCCACTTCCCAAAATCATATAACATGTATATGATAAACTTTGAAAGGACACAACCACTTAATTTATAACAAAAGGTAACATAAAAAACATTCATATAGAATTCTTTCAGGCATATTGCTGAGAGCATTTTATATGACTTCATATAATATCCTCTTTATGCATTTCCATGAAATAAATTAAATTTCTTTCATATCTCAGTTTGAGGTGGGAGGAGGAACAGCTTTCTTTTTCCAACAAAACTTCTTTGTGTTTTAAATTAATAATGCTAAATCTTTTAATTTGATCATTGCGAAGCCATTTGCCAAGATGGCCCCCAGTGATCTCCAAGGATCACATTCTTGTGTAGTTTCATCCCACAGTGTAATAGGGTTGGTCTGTGTGACCAACAGAATACTATAGAAGTATTGGTATGTCATTTCTGAGACTAGATCATAAAAGGCAATACAGCTTCTTTTCCTGCCTTCTCTCTTAAGTCACTCATTCTCGGAAATCCAGGTACCATGTTATAAGGACACCCAGGCAGCCCTGTGCAGAGTCATGGTGAAGAATTAATGCCTTCTGCCAACAGCCAGCCAGGAACCAAGACCATCAGCCTCAGCCAACTGTCATGTGATGAACTACCTTGGAAATGGATCCTGCAGCCCCACTCAAGCCTTCAAACAACTGCAGCCTTGGCTGACATCTTAACTTCAGCCTTGTGAGAGACGCTGAGCCAGAACCACCCAGCTCCAGCCCTCCTAGATTCCCGACCCCCAGAGATAATAAATGTTTGGTATTTTAAGCAGCTAAATTTTGAGGTAACTTGTTATACAATAAAAGATAATTTATCAATCTGCTTCCCTCTTTCTTTTGACTGTTAGGAATCCTAGATTCAAACGTGAGGCTCACCTCTAAAAGTTATGCAGGACTCTCAATGCATTATTTCCTTATTTTTATTTTTCTCATCTCCATTTCCTCTTCTTCTTATTTAATTTTATTACAATATATGCTAAAGCCACCTCAGATAGTTTTTATGGGAATGAGGCAAAGTACTTTTTATGACAAAATGAAGAAATATAACCAAAGGAAGATAACAGGATATAAGGAAAGAAGTAAACATTCGATGTTAGACCTAAGTTTGAGGCTTTCTTCAATGTGGAAGAAACAAAGTTATTACCTGTATCACCTGAGGCTTTCTTAAAGGATTTGAACATAAGTTCTAGGTAGGAAACAAAAATTCAACAAAAATATGTTATTTGAAATGAAGATTATGCTTTTATCCTCTGAGCAGTGATTCCAAACCACCAGACCATAAAAATAATTTCACCAATCTGCTAGAAAATGAGAAAAATAAGGACAATGCAGTCAATTTTCCATTAAGTTAAATTTATTTAACTAAAATTTGACTCTTTATACTGAAACTATGTTTTTTCTAATCTTGATGTATCTTTTTTTAAAATATGATAATGATAGTGTATTGTGGTGTTTTTTTAATGTTCCTAACCATACAATTTCTCCATTTCTCCCAAAACTTACTTGTTTTTGTCTTATTAAATGTTCCCTGTGTGTGAAATCTCCAAGGGCAGAAACCACTGCTCCTGGAGAGGTACTGAAGGAAGGGTGGGGAGGTGGCAAGGCAGCACACAAATCTCAAGGCCGGAGAATGTTTGAGGGAGAAAAACATACATATTTTCAATATACCCTTTGTTTTTATAACACTAACTCCAGAGAGAGAACTCAACCAATATGCATCTCAACCCCCTCCACCCTCAACCTGGCTTAATTTTGATGTTCCAGAGCAGTAGACAGGGTCCTACCTTTGCACCTTGGACCTGTAGAGATAATACAAGAGATTATCCAATCCTTTTGCTCACTTAACATGATGTATAGTCTGAATAGTATCTCCAGATAATGTATGTACTATGTTCCAAATGTAAAGAAGTGCTAGGCATAACTAATCAAATTCCATTCAAAGTGGTCTAAATTCATGGCAGGTTTTTATATGTGTGTCATCTTCTAATTACTAGATACAAAAATATAATTACTATGAGATGGGCATCATAAATTGTTTTAGGTTTTTAATAAGGGCCCTTCAATAGTGGGGAACTGGTGCTAAATAAATGTCTTTGGATAGGTTTTAGGGGCTTGAAAGTAGAAAATAGAAAAGGAAGAATGAAGTGCTTAAATCTTCTTTCCCATTATACAAACTCCTGGGAAAGGTTCTTAACAGGGATAGAGTCTCAACCTAACACATAACTTTTTATTTCCTTTATCAGGTTAAGTGGATCCTTGTGCTATCCCTAAATGAAGTAAAATGCCTCACTTTTAAAGGTGAAACTTCCTTTTTTTCAGATTATCTGAAGAATGTGTTCATTAAGTCTAACATCCTAGTTATGAGACAATAATAAGACCAATTTCCATAAACCACTCTAGAAACTCAATAATTACTTCATAAAAAGGAGCTCCAGTTTCCACAAGTACTGTAAGTAGATGGTTATAGCCTGCAACTTATCAAAGATGAGTCAGGATATTCTGCAGCTCCTGCGGTGTTCTGAATATTTAAACATGCCTCTAGTACATACTGTACCTTCCATTTCATTTTATCTACCCCCAGCTTTAGGCTTCCTTGTGAAAAACTGTGTATCATGAACTTACATCTTTCCCAATACTGGATATTGAATCCTTTTAATGACAGAAACACTTGTTCAGACTTAATCTACCAGGTCTTTTTTTTTTTTTTTTAAATTCTGAGAGGATGAGGATATGTTTGAAATGATTCTGCTATCTTTTAACAGATGGACTGAAAAGAAAAATGGCAAGCAGTTAACCTTCCTTATTTCTTTCTTTTTTTTTTTTTTTTTTTTTGGCAGTGGGGAGGTAATTAGGTTTATTCATTTTTTTTTTTTTCAGTGGAGGTACTGGGGATTGCACCCACGACCTCCTGCATGCTAAGCACACACTCTACACTGAGCTATATGCTACCCCCCAGCCTTCCTTATTTCTCCAACAACTCTTTTACTGTAATTTCCCTCCCTGTTCAGGAACTGTTCTGTAAGCAAGGTTTGCATTTCCCTCAAATCTAGAGCATAAATAAAGTTCAGCAAAGTAAGTAGCATAAAAAAATCACTGCAACTTAGAGATGGAAAGGACACACACACACACACACACACACACAAAGCCCATCTAAAGTCTTGAATTTATAAAAGAGGAAAGTAAGGCCCATGTGTCTCGACTGTCATACCATCACTTATAACAGGAGCTAAAATTCAGGTCCCCCCACAGGAGCTCGGAGTTTCTTGTATGTAGGAATTCATGGTGTTTGATAGTACAACTGGATGGAGAATTGGGGACAGGAAGAAAGATCAAATATTCTAATAAGAGATGTCAATTCTAATTTGGTAACTCCCACAGGAAACTCCAAGAGGCCTTAAGCCTGGAAAGGCAGGAAGTCCTCCTTCCGGAGTCTCCTCCATCACAGCAAGTGCTGGCTTCAAAAGCAATTTAATTTTACATTTGCCTTGAAAGTCTAGTGATGATGTCATGGCAGACCTACCCAGTCAACACTTTCTTCAGGGCCACAGGTTTTCTAAAGTGAAATAAAAACCAAAGCAGTATTTTCCTTTGCACAGAATAAAAAAGAAAGGGAATGAGATGGAGGGAGAAAGAGAGAATGACATTATGATAGGCAGATGACAATTAGAGTCAGTGAATAAATTAAATGGTATTTTCTGACCTTAATTTACTTAGGGTTTTTTTTAATTATCAAGAAATGATACAGTCTATGTCATTTTTAAACATTAAAAGTCATCATTAAGTAAATGTTAATGAACTTTGAGCAGATGGAGTACAGGAACCCAGGAGACAGTAACATAGGTGTTCCAGATTGCACCATGTTCTATTGCACTACCTTAGAGTGTTCTTAATTTTTAAAGTAATATTAGTTACCTTTTATACCCACGATTCCATGAATTTTATATCAGATTATTTCACTGACTTAGCTTTAATATATAGACTCTAATCTGAATACTCATTACTATTAAATAATACCATCATTATGACACTTTCCCACTTTTTATTCAAATTTTAATTATGGCTTAAATTTTAAAATGAAATATGAATGCTTAGCATGCACAAAGTCCTGGGTTCAATCCCCAGTACCTCCTCTAAAAATGAATAAACCTAATTACCTCCCCCCAAAATAAAATAATTAAATATAATAATAAATAAATGAAATATTTTTTAAAATAAAATGAAATGTGAAGGGCAGTACTCCTAAAAAACCAACAGAATATCATGTTAATTAAAAACAACATTACAAAGAAGCTATATGAAAGGCCGACAGATACATGAGAAGATGCTCAGCATCACTAGTCACAGGGAAATGTAAATTAAAACCATAATGAGATATCACCTCGCAACTGTTAGAATGGTCATCATCAAAAAGACAACAGATAACAAATACTGGTGTAGATGTGGAGAAAAGGGGACCCTTGTGTACTGTTGGTGGGATTGTAAATTGGTGCAAACAGTATGGAGGATTGTAAAATGGAAAACAGTATGGACAACCTTCAAAAAATTAAAAATAGAAGTATCATGTGATCTAGTAATTCCATTTTGGGGGGATAGGAATATATCCAAAGGAAACAAAAACACCAACTCAAAAAGATATCTGCACCTCCATGTTCATAGCAGCACTATTTATAATAGCCAAGACATTATATACATATTATATATTTATATTATCTATAATGTGAGATATAGACATTATAAATCTATTATATAATGTGAGATATATAGATACATCTAATGGAATATTATTCATCCATAAAAATGAGGAAATCCTACAATTTGTGACAACATGGATGGACCCTGAGGGCATTATGCTAAGTAAGATTAGACAGAGAAAGACAGATACTGTATGATCCCATTTATATGTGTATCTTAAAACAAAACCAAATAAAATAAAATGAAGCAAAAGAACCAAATTTCTAGAAAAGGAGATCAGACTTCTGATAACCAGAGATAGAGGGTATAGGGAGGGGGAATTGGAGGAAGGTGGTCAAAATGTACAGTCTTTTAGTTATAAGATAAATAAATACTAGGGATATAATATACAACAAGATAACTGTAGCCAACACTGCTCTACAATATACAGGGAAGTTGTTAAAGATGGTAAATTCTGAGAGTTCTCATTACAAACAGAAAATTTTTTTCCTTTTTTCTTTTCTCCTTTCTTTCCTTTTTATTATTTCTGTATGAGAGAATGGATGTTAGCTTAACTTATTGTGGTAATTACTTCACAATATATGTAGCCATCATGCTGTACACTTTAAAATTACACACAGATATATGCCAATTATTTTTCAATAAACCTAGGGAAAAAGCATTACAACATCAACTTTATTACACTAGATGGCAGCAAATAATTAGAAGGGCCAAATAAAGGAAATTTTGGAGTATCACATAAATATTGAAGCACTGGAGTTAGTAGTGCCATAAAGGTAATATTTCAGAAGGAAAAACAAAACCTGGCTGACTCCTGAACATTCTTAAAGATTTATCATTTCCTTATTCCTTCATTCAACAAACATCAACAAAGTATGAAACAAATACTTAGACTATTACCAAGTGCTATGGGAGTACTTCCTCTACGCCGATTTTATAATTCTTAGATACCATGTTAGGACTTACTTTATTGCTCTTCTACAGGTAAGACCTATGTTTTGGTGTTTCAAGACTCTCTCTTTACTGTATAACTTTGATACAAAGTAGGCTCTCAGATTTTACATTCAGTTACTTGCTAGTTTCCAGTCATAACATGCACTCTCATACCTCTTTAGTTTTTCATGTTATTCTCTGTTGTTCTGTATATCTGGAATTATGCCCAACTCCCTGCTAAACACACACACCCGTACACACACACACACACAGACACATACACACAGAGAACGCACACACACACCACCCCTTACAAGTGCTTTCCCTTTGCCTAACCTTCAGTGACCATTGTAAGCACATCAGAGTTCACTCTTGTATGTGCTCATGGCATTCTGAGAACGCCTCTAACTGTGAGGAGTTCTGTGTTAAATTTGACTGTCTCCTCCACTAGACTACGAGCAGTATGTTATATTTTTATATAGCCACTACAGCACAGTTTCTCTCACAGAGTAGGCCTTCTGTAAAAATTTGTTGAGTGGTTTAGCTGTGTTACAGAAATCAAGCTTCTATGTTAGAGGTCTGCTTATGACTTAACAAATTTAAGTGCCAATATCTTATTATTTGATGTTGCAGCATATTGATAAGACTTGTAAAAGTGGCCAAAATGCCTGAAGTCCCTCCAAAACAGATTCAAGGTTCATGATAAGACACTGTTGTATAATACTAACATAGGCACGCATCGGAGATGTCGCAAGTTTGGTGTCTGACCACTGCAATAAAGCAAGTATCACAACAAAGCGAGTTATGTTGATTTTTTTGGTTTCCCAGTAGATACAAAAGTTTGGTTTACACAATACTGTAGCTTATTACATGTGCAATACCATTATGTCTAAAAAAAGCAATATACATATCTTAATTAAAAACTTTATTGCTAAAAAATGCTAACCATCATTTGAGCCTTCAGTGAGTCAATCTTTTTTGCTGGTGGAGGATCTTGCCTCGATGTTGATGGCGGCTGACTGATCAGGGTGGCGGTTGCTGAAGACTGGGATGGCTGTGACAATTTCTTAAAATAAGACAACAGTGAAGTTTGCCACCTCTATTGACTATCCTTTTCAAAAATGATTTCTCTGTAGCATGCATTGTTGTTTGATAGCATTTTACCCACAGTAGAACTTCTTTCAAAATTGGGATCAGTCCTCTCAGACCCTGCCACTACTTTATCAATGAAATTTATGTAATATTCTAAACCTTTGTTGTCATTTCAATAATCTTCACAGCATTTACACCAGGACTAGTTTCCATCTTAAGAAACCACTTTCTTTGCTTATCCTAAGAGGCAGCTCCTCATTCATTCAAGTTTTATCATGAGATGGCAGAAGTTCAGTCACATCTTTAGGCTCCACTTCTAATTCTAGTTCTCTTGCTATTTTCACCACATCTGTAGTTAATTCCTCCTCTGAAGTCTTGAACCCCTCAAAGTCAACCATAAGGGTTGGAATCAACTTTTTCCAAACTCTTATTATTAATGTTGCTTTTTTGACCTCTTTCTGTAAATCACAGATGTTCTTAATGGCACCTGGAACGATGAATCCTTTCTAGGAGGTTTTCAATTTACTTTGCCCAGCTCTTCAGAGGAACCACTATCTATGGCAGCTATAGAATTTAGAAAATGCATTTCTTAAATAATAGAACTTGAAAATCAAAACTATTCCTTGATCCACAGGCTATAGAACGGATGTTTTATTAGCAGGCACGAAAAAATATGTCTCATTGGAGATCTCCATTGGAGCTCCTAGGCGACCAGGTGCATTGTCAATGGGCAGTAGTATTTTGAAAGAAATCTTTTTTTCTGAGCAGCAGATCTCAAAATTGGGCTTAAAATATTCAGTAAACCACGTTGTAAACAAACGTGCTGTCATCCAGGCCCTGCTGTCCCAGCAGAGACAGAGGAGGTTTTGCATCATTCTTAAAGGCCCTAGTCTTTGGGGAATGGTAAATGAGCTTTGGCTTCAACTTAAAGTCACCAGCTGCATAGCCCTCGTAAGAGTCACCCTGTCCTTTGAAGCTCTGAAGCCAAGCAGTGACTTCTCCTCTCTAGTTATGAAAATCCTAGATATCTTCTTCCAATACAAGGCTGTTTTAGCTACATTGAAAATCTGTTTAGTGGAGCCACCTTCTTGATCTTAGCAAGATCTTCTGGATAACTTGCTACAGCTTTTGCATCAGCATTTGCTGCCTCACCCTGTACTCTTATGTTGTGGAGATGACTTCTTTCCTTAAACCTCATGAACCAAACTATTCTATCTTCAAACCTTTCTTCTGCAGCTTCCTCACCTCTCTCAGCCGTTACAGAATTAAAGAGAGTTAGGTTCTTGCTCTGGATTAGGCTTTGGCTTGATGGAATGTTGTGGCTGGTTTGATCTTGTATCAGATTGCTAAAACTGTCTCCATAAAAGCAAAAAGGCTGTTTCACTCTCTTATTATTCATGTGCTCACTGGAGTAGCACTTCTAATTTCCTTCAAGAACTTTTTCACAACTTGGCTAATTAGTACATAAGGCCTAGCTTTGGGCCTATCTTGACTTTTGACATGCCTTTTTCACTAAGCCTAATCATTTAGAGTTTTTGATTTAGAGTGAGAGATGTTCAACTCTTCCTTTCACTTGAACACTTAGCGGTCACTGTAGGATTATTAATTGACCTAATTTCAACGTTACTGTGTCTCAGCGAATAGGCAGGCCTGACGAGAGGGAGAGAGACTAGGGAACAGCCAGTCCATGGAACAGTCAGAACACATACAACGTTTATCCATTAAGTTTGCTGTCTTATATGTGTGTGATTCATGGTACCCTAAAACAATTGCAATAATAACATTAAAGATCATGGACCATCAATCACCACCACAAATATAATAATAATAAAGTTTGAAATCTTGCAAGAATTGCCAAAATGTGACAAAGAGACATGGAGTGAGCAAATGCTGTTAGAAAAATTGCACCAAGAGACTTACTTGACACACAGTTGCCACAAACCTTCTATTTATCAGGGGGAAAAAAAAAAAAAAAAAGCAATGTCTGCAAAGCGTGATAAAATGAGGTATGCCTATGCTAAGGAGAAATATGAGGTGGAGGAGGAGAAGCAGAAAAGGGAAAAAATGAGAATAAAGAGGAGAAGAAAATAGAGAAGGTGAAGCAGATGGAGAAGAAAAGACAGGCAACACTGTGCCAGGCACCATTCTAAGCAATTTATCTCATTAAATCTGTATAACAACCCCAGGTAGGTACCATTAATATGCCCATTTTACAAAAGAGGCTCTTAGCATTTGAAAAACATACTCGAAATAACAGACAGCAGGAATGGAGTCTACAATGATTCTACTGACCTTCAGCTTCGTCTGAAAACTACTGTCAGACTAATGCAACACTCAATCCACTTGTTATACAAACAATATGTAAGTTTTCTTAGCACAGTCTTATAACTTCTTGGCTTGTCTATCATACAGTTTTGGGAACAGAAGAATTCAAATTCAAGTAAAACAGTGTAGAATAACCACTGAGTATGTCTTACTTACAACATATTAGAAATCTTTGTCAAAGATGGTATGGATTAAGGAACTTGATTACTGATGATAGTTGATGAAATTGTGAACAAAAGAACAAACACCTCTAAAATATATTCATATATCTCTTCCTCTTCAGGGATATTTAATCTTCTCCTTTCACTTTACTTTTCTTGATTCCTGTAGCAGACCTTAGCCTTTGTTTTCCTCCTCTTCCCTGACCTCACTCCCAGAACCTGTATCCCCTTCCATCTCTTTGACTTTTTTTCAACTATCCTGAATCCAAAAAAAATGAAACTCAAGGGAATTAGAGACAATGCAGTGAGGGAAAAAAACAAAACTTAAACAAATAAAGATTACTAATGTCCTGTGAAATGACAGAAGACAGGGCATCTATGAAACAAGAACAGAATACTAAAAAAAGAACATACAGTATCACTTACATTCTTTTTCCTTCATTAGAAGCATGTCATTAAGCCCAGTCTATACTCAAAGGAAAGGTTATTAGGCTCTACTTTATGATGAAAGTATCAAAGAATTTGTGGAAATACTTTGAACCAACACACAAGAAGGAAAAAATAGCTCTAGGAAATTATAAATAGAGTCAAAGCAAGACCATCAAAATAAAAATTTAACATGCACATTAAAAAGTCAACTTGAAAAAAGTTGACAAAAAAGTCAGAGACGGCGCTTGGAAACTTATAATTTAAAAATTCCACTCTGGAATCTTTTAGGATCTCCTCTTTATTTCTGGTGTTACCATGTTTTAGTTGGGGTCATTTTTTATACTTTGTGCTAGGCAGTAGGGAAACTCTTTTATGAAGTTAGGGATTTGTGTCCTTCAATTCTGGAAAAAAAATTTATTTAATTATTCCCTCTTTCCTTTGTTCCTTCTTCCTGATATTCCAATTAGTTGGGAATTTGAGAATCTGGATTAAAGGTCTATTTTTTCTTACAGTAACCAAGCACCACCTATCTGGTAATCAAATTTAATTCATTTGCATGGGGACTAAAAATCTTTATATCTACTAAGTTCCCCAGGTATTTTTAAAGATTAGTCAAGTTCGGAAACCATCTTAAACCAGTGAGGTTTAAGAGTTCTGAGGAGAGTGAGATAAATATTATCATACTGAAGTATTGCTTTTCACTAAAATTGTTGGACATATTTTTCCAATATTGTGCTATACATAAATCCATTGTTTTTTGTGGGTGGTAGAATTAACCTCATTTTATAGAATCATGGCGGAAAGTGGAAAAAAGAATTTCTAAAGTACACCTTAAGCTAAATTTTAGTTCCATGTAACATTCTTCTCAAATTTATACACAAGAACTGGTAACCTGTTTTCTAATAGCATTAAAGAAAGAATAAAAGGAAATGACTTAAACTACAGTAAAATAGCCTTAGGGTAAGGAAGTTTCCTGACATTGAGATTTGTTAAACACTAACATGGGTTTCCAGGGATGTTATGTAATATTCACCTTGAAGAGTTTTTAGAAAATGTTTCCCATCTGTCTGAGTTTAGAGAATAAGCCTGAAGGAAAGAAGATGGTTGGAAGGACTGAATAAATCTGTTTACTAAGTTCTTGTTGAACCTACTGCTAAGTGTCTGGCACTATACGAGGTGCTGGGGGGTATTTTAAGACAGCATTTTTCAAATTTATTTGATCATAGACTACTTCTCAAATAAAAAGTATCTCCATCAAGAGGAACTTCTAACATAACAATGCTTTTTTGCATAAAAAGAAAATAGAAAAAAAGTCTCACAAATTAATGGCTGCATAAAAATAAAAAATAATATTTATGAACAAACTTTATCAAGCTTAATAAAACAGCTTTCATTTCATATTCTTGTTATAAAATGATACACATTTACAAGTTACATTTTTACACATTTACATAAAATAATCAACTATACTTTTTCAGAACTTGCAGTTCATCAAAGGGGTCAGTACAAGGCAAATATACAAATCTTTTCTATAATCAATTAGAAATGTAATGCGGGAATTGGAGTAGGGGGTCTATACCCTAGAGCAATCAAAAAGATAAAATATCTATCAATATGATTATAGGAAACATACAAGCTTTATAAGAAGAACCTGTTAGTAATTTACTGAAATATATTAAAGAACACTTGGATAAACAGAGAATCTTCAAAATCAAGATTAGGTATCGTAGAAATATCAGTTCCTCTCAAATTAATCTATAGATTCAATGAAATTCTATATAAATTCCCATGTATGGAGGAGTATGTATAACATGGGAAACTGATTATAAGTTCATCAAGAAGAATAAATACATTAAAATAGACAGAAATGGATAGCACATTGACAGAAGTTTAATTCCTCTTTTTCCAAAGTCCCACCTAAAAATGACATTAAATGGATTCTTGAAAAAGAACAAACTCATGGGGGAAGGAGGACAACGGGATACTAGCTGGCAAATGACATCAGCAAATTTTTGGAAAATGGAGAATAGAGAGATGATAACAGAAAAGGAGAAGTTGCTGTAAGTTAAGATGCTTATCAAAGAGAAAGATGTTGATTTACCTCACTGAACCCCTGACAGTCTCCAAACATGGATGAATCAGATCCTCAATGAAAGTCTCATCGATGAGAGGCAGGGATGAAAACAGAGAAATTGGCGAGACGTTTGTGTGCAAAATGACTGGAATGACAGGTCTTCTCCTCAGTTCAGCACAGCCAAATCACTATCCTCTCTGAAGAAACTGAAATCAGAAAGTCTCTCTGCTTAAACCAAACAGGCACAGCAGAGTAGAAGTAATTGTAAAAACCTGAATCTTGTGTAGTGAGAAACCAGAATCCTTCCTTCATCCTAGGAATTCCAAGGATCAGTCACATACCTCACAAGCAGAAGACTAGAGGATCCTTTTTTAAAAAGAAATTAAATGGCTCTGGAACAATTACTTAGTAATATCTAGTACTAATGTCTAGGGATTCTAACCGCTGAATCATCTTACTGTGAGGCCTGCCACTCAGCTTTTTTAGCACCTCATTCTAAAATATAAATGGATAGTCTGGGTCACCAAACATTTGAGGAAATGCATAATACATGCAGAGAATACAATATTCTCTAATACATAATACTGAAACAAACAAACAAAACAGAGGTGAGGAGTAACTGAGGGGGAAGGACCCCCAATGTAGATGCAAGAAAATACATAAAAGAAAACATCCAGGCATATTGTTATGCTCACTAGTGGGTAAAGGGACAATATCACATATATAACATGGCTTCTGTGTTGGTGTTGTGAAATTAGATGCCATATATTAGAACAGGATAGGTTGGGTTTTTTTCTTTAAGCAACAATCAGAGAACAAGAAATAGCTCTGGAAAATTTAAAACATTATCATAAAAACTAAAAACTCAATAGAGGGATCAGATCAACATTCCAGATGAGGAGGGAGAATATAGCTCAGTGGTAGAGTGCATACTTAGCATGCACAAGGTCCTGGGTTCAATCTCCAGTACATTCATTAAAAAAAAAAAAAAAGAAGTTAAATAAATAACCTTATTACCGACCTCTGCAAAAAAAAAAAAACAAAACAAACAAACAAAAAAAACCACTGAAATAAATACTTTCCAGATGGTACAGCAAAGAGAAGATTAAACTGACAGACTATAGTGCAGATAATATTAACAAAAATAGAACGTCAGTTTTTACTCATCACTTAGCAAAAGTTAAAAATTCTGACGTGATCAATTGTTACAAAAGATAAGGGGAAATTCACAACTGGTAGGATGGTAAGTTGGTATAGCAACTGGGGAAAGCATTTAGCAATTCAGCAAAATTGAAAATGTGTGCACAGTACTACCTAGACATTTGCATTCATACATGAGCCATAGAAGGATATCCAAAGCATTATTGCTTGTAATATGGAAAAATTGAAAATAACCTGACTATTGATTGGCATATCACTAAAATCCATTGGTTCATTCAATACATATTTATTGAGTAGCTACTCTGAGCTAAGCACTACTCTGAAAACTGGAGACATACATAGCAGTGAATAATACAAATAAAAATCCTTGCCTTCATGTAATTTACATTCTTGTAGAAGGAGACATATAATAAACAAAGGAGCAGGTAATATGTTAGATGGTAATGAGCTATGGAGAAAAACAAAATTGGGAAGGGATAATAGGAGCCCTGGTTGAGAGAGTGTGTGTAATTTTTAAAAGGCTGGTCAGGGAAATGCACCTTGACATTTAAATGAAAAGAAGTGAGCAAGCTAGCCAAGAGAATATAGGAGTTGGGAGTGGAGATTATCCTTAGGTTCTCTAAAATATGCACAGGAATACCTTGGAGATACTGCAGGTTCAGTTCCAGACCACCTCAATAAAGTAAATATCACAATAAAGCAAGTCAAACAAATTTTTTGGTTTCCCAGTGCATACAGAAGATATGTTCTTACTACACTTGTCTATTAAATGTGCAATAGCATTATGTCAAGAAAATGCACATACTCATGTATAATTGAAAAATTGTGCTCTACACTGGAATTTGACACAACATTGTAATATGACTATAACTCAATAAAAAAATGTTAAAAAAAAGAAAACGCATATGCCTTAATTTTAAAATGTTTTACTGCTGAAAATGCTAACCATCATCTGAGCCTTCAGCGGGTCACTGTAGTAACATCAAAGATCACAGATCACAGATCATGAGAACAAATATAGTAATAGTGAAAAAGTTTGAAATATCATGAGAATTACCAAAATGTGACATAGAGACATGAAGTAAGCAAATGCTATTGTAAAATATGGCACCATATAGAC
The DNA here is from genome assembly GCF_036321535.1 of Camelus dromedarius. NCBI lineage: Eukaryota > Metazoa > Chordata > Mammalia > Artiodactyla > Camelidae > Camelus > Camelus dromedarius. Next base: position 47,499,703 of record NC_087437.1, read on the forward strand.
CTGTTTGACTCAGGATTGCCACCAACCTTCAATTTGTAAAAAATGCAATATTTGCAAAGTATAATAAACTGAAGCACAATAAAACAAGGTATGCCTGTATAACTGTTGAAGGCAAAAATTACAGAATTGTCTGATGGGGTTTCCATATATATAAATACAATACATATACCAAGTATAAAATAAAAGTCAGTGAGTAGGGGAGAGAGGAACCTAAATGGTTGCAAGGTGTCTTTCCACATTTTACTTGAAATTATATAATATTCACACTCAGCAGACCATGAAAGTTTACGTGTATATATTGTAAGCCCTAGAGCAACTATTTTAAAAAATACAAATAGATCCAAAAGACAATATATAAATTAAAATGTAATATTAAAAATATTCAAATATTCTAAAAGAAGGCAGAAAAGTAGGAACAGAAAAACCATGGGGAACAAACAGAAAATAAATAATAAAATAGTAGGCCCAAATGCAACAATATCAATAATTACATTAAATGTAAATCATCTAAACACAGCTATTAAGAAAAAGATTGCAGATTGACTTAAAAAAAGAGAGACCTATGTATTGTCTACAAGTACCCATTTTAAATAAAACAATACAGATAAATAAAAGATAGGAAAATATATATCATGCAAATATTAGTCAAAGAAAGGTAGAATGCCTACATAATATCAGAAAAAACAGATTTCAGGACACAGATATTACAAGGGACAAAGAGAGATAGTACATAACAATAAAAAGAGTCAATTCATCAAAAACAGAATTCTAAGTGCATGTACACCTAACAATACAGCGTCAAAACATATAAAGCAAAAATATACAGAAGAGAAAAAAAAATAGACAAATTCACAATTATAGTTGGAGACATCAATGCTCCTCTCCCAGAAACCAACAAAATTACTAGAGAAAATCAGTAAGGATATACAAGACCTTTTTTTTTTTTTTTTAATGGTTCTGGGGATTGATTTCAGGACCTCACACATATCAAGTATGTGCTCTAGCACTGAGCTATACCCAAACCCCAGAAGACCTAAAATTATCAACCAACTTGATATAATTGATATAGAACATTCTACTCAGCAACACACATGAAATATTCCCTTACAGGTGTACATAGGACATTCACCAAGATATTCTGGGGCAAAACAAACCTTAACAAATGGAAAAGAAATGAAATCTTAAAAGTATGTTTTCTGACCATAACCAAATTAACGTGTTACACGACGGCTCACTTGTGTTATCACTCGGTGTTTTTACTGTTTGACTTGGCAATTTTATACATCCAAAGTATATTTCTTTGTAAGCAAGTTGACTCCTGTTTCCAAATGACTTCAAAGTTTAGTAGTAACTTAAGTGTTAGAGAATGTTTTGACTGTCAGATTTGTGTATCAGTTACCTTTATTTTCAATGGAAATGAAACCAAAAGGCAAGTAACTTTTATTATCATTCCAATGTGTTAGAATAGAATGATAGAACAGAATAGAATAGAATAATAGAATAGAATAGTAATAGAATAGAATGTCTTGGACATTTCACCTCCTGACTTCAGAAAATAATTCTTTAATTCTGAAGTGTTCCATTTTTATTTGATTAACAGTCTAAGAATCACTATTTCAGTTTTTCCTTTAAAACATTCTTTTTTCAGTTGCAGGAACTTGAGCAATGGGTTTTGTCATATAGATGTCTTAACATACACTAAATACTGAATAATAGTGCAAACACCTTTGGAAGCAAGATAAAACATATAATAGATCAATAGTCACCAAATAAACCAAATACATCAACTGTGAATTGGGCAGTAAATGCTAACCCTGCACCACTGAACAATCATACATTCACTTACGATTGGGTGTAGGCTTGTGGTATTTGAGCAAAAACTGGTTATTGGTGAGCTTTTTGCTCTGGATGACAAGTTGTAACATCTCTAGGGTGGGTCACCTCCAAGCCCTTTACTCTCTAAAAATCCAAGTGAAAGCCCTAGTTTTAGGACTTGTATGGCAAACTTCTAAGAATCATTGTTTCTACGCCTTTCCACTACAATGAAGGACCACTAGGGGGAGAAACACGCAGAAAATCCGACTCTTACCAGTAGTGATCCCCAAAGGCAACAAGATCCCATTACTCTCAAGCAAAAACAGGCTTCTATGGTACGCAGTACCAAGCACCACTTTGAATCTAATTTGCAGCCAAAATGGCTTTTTTGAAGTCTCTGTGGCAAAGACGCGAAAAAAGTACGTATTCTGAATAGTCAGAATTGAATCCTACAAGCTGATTCAAATCTGAAAAAAAGGACATTGCAAAACGTCTCCCCGAGTGAGTCAAAGGATTGCAGAGGGCTGTGGCAGTGTATTCCTCTTTCGGGATGGGCTACAACTTAACACTTACGTTGGCAGGACGCGCAACAAAGTTTCGTAAAATGCCTTCTTTCTAGTACCGATATCCACTTCTGGTTAGCCGCTGACAGCCGCGGTTAGCCACCGCGCCCCCTTCTCTCTCCCCACGAGAGGAAATCTCATTTCCTTAATGGGCGCAAAAGTGAATGGACTCACTTGTTCCCAATACTCCTTTCTGTATCTCTACTCTAGCCCGCCTGCTGCTTGTAGAAACAGATATACTACACATATGCAGCCCTACGATGACACACAGCCTCACCACTGCAAAAGACAACAGTATTAAACACACGCCCAGCAGGAAAACACCCCAACGCCACCAGAACTTCGGGCAGAAAAGTTAAGCGCAGGCGCAATGGCACACTGTAACCCGATTTGCCCACTTCCCCCTCCTGGTCTCTGGAATTTCACTTCCCCTCCTTTATGCATCTGCTTCCGGAGCATAGTAGGCTCGGCCCCTCCTCAGCTCTTACCCTCCTCTGCCCGAGGAGGGGGGAGTCGAGGGGGTGGGGAAGAGTTCGTTGTTTGTTTACACGATGTGAGCGGAAAAAGAGACCAATAAAGTTTATTCTGGAAACAAAAGGAAAAAAAAAAAACAAGGGTGACAGAGAAAGGAGACGGGGGCGGGGGCGTGTGGCGGGGGCTAGCGAGGAGAGCAGCTAGGAGGAGAAAGCGGCAGTTCCGGTGCCGCCGCTGCGGCCGCTGAGGTCTCGGGCTGCTGTCGCCGCGGCCACTGGGGCTGGGGCCGCCGGCGAGGCAGGGCTCGGGCCCGGCCGGGCAACTCCGGAGCGGCGGGGGAGAGGGGCCGGGAGGCGGGGGCCGTGCCGCCCGCTCTCCTCTCCCTCGGCGCCGCCGCCGCCGCCCGCGGGGCTGGGACCCGATGCAGTTAGAGCCGCGGAGCCTGGAGGAGCCCCGAGCGTGAGTAGAGCGCAGACTGGCCGGGAGCGGGAGCGGGAGCGGGCGCGGTCGGGATGGGGCCGGGTGGGTGCCGGGGACTCTCGGGCGCGTCCGCCGTCTCGGGCGGGGGCTGCCCGCCGGTCGTCTCTCGCGGCATCGGCCCGCAGCGGAGTTCGCCTGCGATCGCCGCTCCCTCTCCCTCGCCTGCTGCTGGCCTCACCCAGATGCAGAGGCGAAGGCTCGCCGCTCCCTCTTTTCTCCCTCTGGCCGCCGCCTTGCTCCTGGTTTCCTTCCTCTCCCATTTTTGGGGATGGGGCGGCTGGAGAGTGAGGAAGTGCGCCCAGGGCCGCCGCCCCGGCGGCTCAGTGGCTCGGTCCCCCGCGCCCTTGCACACCCACCCGGCCCGCGATCTCCGCGGCGTCAGGGATCCCGGCGCCGAGCCGCGAGCAGTTCCTGAGGGGCTGTCACGCCCAAGGACTCCAGCCCCACCAGCCCGGCGACCCTGCGCTTGCTGGGTTTAAATCTCCCGGCTGGGGCATGGAAGGAAAACCGCTCCCCTCACCCCGCAGTTCTCCTCCTACCCTTACACTCGAAGTTGTTTTTTTCCTTTTAACCGAGAGACAGTCAAACGTATTGGATCTTTCATTCATAGACCTGAGAGATTGTCTCGTGATTTGTGTCTTTAGTAAGTCTATTATGTGATACCTGCTTCATAGCTCCCAAGTGGTTCAGAAAGGTAGGGTAGCGCCCAGAATTGTTCTATGTAAACACCAGACGTTCGGCCACTGTATTTTGACCGCGGCTTGAGGGGTTTATTTTAGGATGCTAAAGGAATAGTGGCGATGGTGGCTAGTTACCAGACTTGGGAATCGAAAGCTGTTTTCTTAGATGTCAGTAACTGGGGACCTGTTTACGTAGTTATGTAAAGGGTAAGGGGAGCGGAACAAGAGGGGCCTTTGTAAAAACAGCGTGCATATTTTTTAATGAAGTAGAGTTGTGATTTCGTTTGATGAAGCTTCCTCATTCCAGCACTGCGCCTTTGTGCACATGCAGGACATGGGTTTGCGAGATGGTATTTTGAATCGTACTTTGTGAGGCCTGGAGGAACCCCTAGAAAACTTGGGTAGGGTAAACTCCTGGTAGCTCAAGTCGTCGAGTAATTATTACGGCCACATTTCACTGTGGGCAGTATTGGTCGCGTGTTTTCCTGCTTAGAAACTAGGTTTTCTGGGTATTTGCTTACATTGCTCCGTAGAAAATTTGTTTATGTGCTGGATTGCGTGTAGTTAAGGAAAGACCTGGAAAATATTTAAGATACCATGTTGCTGATTTGTATAAATCGGAACACCGTCTTTATTAATGGACTTTAGAAGCAACTGCAGTGTTAATTTGTTAATATGTCTGTGTATTCAAGTTTTAACATTTTTTAACTGAAGCATTGAATTCTGGTTGACAGCATAGATCTCTATCTAAACATCACATGTTCTGGAAAATTTTAATTATCAGATTAACTGTTCTGCAGTGTCATCAGCCAAAATTATCTGTAGAGGGCCCAGTGGGTGTGTGTGTGTGTGTGTGTGTGTGTGTGTGTGTGTGTGTGTGTGTGTGTGTGTGTGTGTGTGTGTGTGTGTCTGTATTGGTGTTTTGTTTTTTAGTTTTCTCATTTCATGTTTTTGGATAAAATTAAAATTTCATCCATAACTTTTTTCAAAATTATCGTGTGCATTCTTCATCGTTATAAAATAGAGTGCTTTCCTATTAAAATCACAAAATAGGTGGTTGAAAGAAATGATGGCACATCATAATGGTAATAGCATCATGGGGAAAGTTATAAGAAAGTGAATAAATATTAACTTAATATTTTATCATTGACTATAAATATAAAGTTTGAAAGGCATTCTTACCAGTTTTAGTTTAAGAATTTAAAATGAACCACATTTAAATGCACAACAGTGTTTTTATATGTCTAAAGGTTTCTTTTTAAACTTTAAGTAAATTGGGTATAGCATTAAAGAAATGTCACTAAATACAAATACTGTTCTTAAATAAAAAAAATTGCTACATAAAAGTATATATTCTCACAGAGCTAGATATTTGTAAAAGGGGGACTGTAAAGGAGTAGTGGCTTTGCCTGGCTCTGCATGGAACAGCCCTTGTCAAGGCAGAGCTTCCTTCCTGTCAGGATAAGATCCTCTCCATCCCAAATAAGTATTCCCTTAAAAAAAAAAAAACAACTAAATTTATAAATAAAGTACTTACATAGTAAAGTAGGTCATAATAACTTTTCCTAAAACAGTTTACTTTGTGTATACCTTTCCTTATTAGTGCCCTTTACTGGATAAAGAATTTTTAACATTTAACATTTGCTATTACTATTTAAAGGACATTTACTCTGTTGATCTGTTTACTTGAAAGGGGCTAACTTAATCCTGTTTGATCTCTTTAGCAACTAGAATAGTATTAAAAGAATCAGTTCTCTTTTATTATTTTAATATCTTGAATATCAAGGCAGGAGTGATTCTTTAAATGAAATAGGTTTCTTTTTGTTTTAAATTGAAGTATAGTCAGTTACAATGTGTCAATTTCTGGTCTACAGCACAATGTCCCAGCCATGCATATACATACATATATTCGTTAAATGAATTATGTTTCTTAAGCACCTTAAAGATTTCGTCTCTGGTGAAAATATTTATGATCTTAAAAAAATTGTGCAACTTTAAGAGCATAAGTTTTGGAAAATCATTGCTTATATTTTATTTGCACAGTTATTGAGCTGTTTTATTAAGAATACTTATCTTGAGCTACACAACAATCCTGTAGAGAAGGCAGTATTACTGTCTCTGAGAAATGACGTTTTTATCTAAGGTCAGACAGGTGTCAGGTGATAGACCATTGACAAAACTAATGTTTTGTGACTCCTTTCATTATCTCATACTATCTCTAACTTGCTCCAGCCTGCTTTTCAATAGATAAAGAAACTAGGGCCCAGAGATATATTTAATTACTTAAGATCACCTTTTCCCTTATTCTTAGTAATTGTGTGTGTTTAATTCCCCCTGTAGCTTAAACAGTGGTTTTCAATCCTGGCTTCGTGTTAGAAGCATCTAATTAGCAGTGCCAGGGTCTCATTCCTAGAGATTCTGATTTAATTGGTCTGAGATGGTGCCTGGACATCTGTTTGTTTGTTTGAAGTTCCCCAGGTAATTCTAACAGACAAGATTGTAAACCCTTGCTTTTGAAGACCTATATGATTTGTTTCTTTCTTCCCTCTCTGAATTTCTCTCTCCTCCCTCCTCCTACAGCTCCCTTGGCCTTTCCCTACTTCACGTGCAAATGCTGTTTGCTTTTCCTGAAACATTTGCACACTCTATACCCCTTCCTTAACTGGCTAACTCTTACTCATCTTTCATGTCACCTCCTTTGAAAAGTCTAGTCTGGGTTAGGTGTCCTTGCTTCCTGTTCCCATAGCATCTTGTACTCTCACTGTCATAGCATTGACTCATGCATTGGTAATTGCCTATTTATTTGTCTGTATCCTCCACCAATATGTAAATTTTATGAGGATAAGGACTGTCTTATTCAGTTGTATTCTCATTGCCAAGCATAGTAGCTAGTTCATAATAGGCACTTATTGACTGAATAAATAAATATATTGGCAACAGACTTCTTTACAACATGTAATAATTTATAAATGCTGATTAAATTTTTATTCTTGCCAAATGCATTAATTATTTTTGGTCACTAAAAATACATATCCCTGAACCTGCCACACATATGAATTTCATTTGGAGACAGTTGAGATATTATAAATTGTATATAAATTATATCAAGAGTGACACTCAAACACACACACACATACACACACATGCAAAAATAATTATACATAGAAATCAGGAGATACGAATTCAGATCCCAACCTCACCACAAGTGTGTGTCCTTGGGCAGGTCTCAGTCTTTTGGGGCCTTAGTTTCCTTATCTGTAACATAGATGAATTGTATTGTGTGCTCTACATGGCACTTAGTGATCTAACCTTAAAATCCTATGAGTACTAAAAATATTGGCTTTGGGAAATCTGAACCTCTTTGGTTCAAAACCTGGCTTCTATACTTACTGGCATGATTACTTTGGACAGAATTCCTAATCTGTATAGTGGGAGTAATTGCTACTTAGCAGGGTTGTTATTGTTTTTGTTGTTGAATTAAATGAGATAGTGTAGATCCAAGAAAGTTTTTGTCCTGGATCAGGTGTTTAATACATGTTCATTTCCTTTACCCTTAGGAGGTGTTAGAGCTCATGAGTGGACTTATCTGAGATAAGAAAAAAGACACAGTTTATGTAATAAACCCTATCTTCCACTTTGCTGACTGCCAGTTTTACAGGTGTGACTAGGGACCAAAAACCGCATGGCTTTTAGTTTCATTTTCTTAGAAACCTGTTCCACTGTCAAACACCCAGGTGTTAGTCAACCTGCTTGGAAAATAATTATGCCTAGAGGTTTGAACCATGACAAATAATACATAATATGGAGGAAGGGAGAATCTAAACTGATGACCTTAAACCATCTCCAAAAAAATGTAAGCTCAGACTTAACTGTTCCAAAAGAATGGAACAAATTAAGACTAAGGATGATTTACAAAAGAAGACCCAGAGATTTTGGTGAAATCTCTGTTCACCAAACTTTAAAATTCAGGGACAGTATTTTGGAACTTCTAGGAGATAAAGAAGTATACCTCTGGTCAGGACCAATTTCAGAAGATAAGAATGTTCTTGATGTCAGATTAAGCAGTTACAGTATCAGTTAGCAGACTGAAGTGATTGATATTTTTCTCTATTTGGGAGCCATGTATCTTAATTTTGTATAGTTATTTTAACCTTTATTTGGTAATAGAAAGTAACCTTATACACAATATAATAATATCTCTGCTGAAGTTTCTTGATACCAGTCTTATTTTTGTATAAAGCAAATTAACCTATTTGAGTTTTCCTTAAGTTTATGTATAAAATGAACTCTATCAATCTTTTTAGAAAAAAATTATAATAAAAATTAAAAACCATGGGTAGGAAAAAATGAAGTCTTAGAGTGTGAAAAAGAAACCTGAGTCAACACAATAAAGTCTGAGGATTCAACTTACAGTCTTGAGATTTCCAGCATTCGGAAAGGTCACTTAACCTTAGATATACTGATAATGTTTTATAGCTATTTATATTATTCACATTTAATCTCTTATTAATACAAATCAATTGATGTAGGTTAATGAATTTTTAGATGTTCTGTCTCCCCCTACCCAACTATGCCATTTGGAGAGTTTAAAGTTAAAATGCTTCAATACAAAGTTTGTAAGTTTGTAGTAGAAGTGGTGGCTTAGAGCTTTTTCTTTAAGGTTAACGTTTCTTAACAGTGAAACTCTTAAGTACGGATTTTAGCACTTTGGTCTGGATGGCTGAAAGACTAAATTCCAATCCCAAAGTGCTACTTTGTTTGGGGAAAAGGAGGCAGATATCTCTCATCTTTGCCTCTTTTCCTGCAATAATACAGTAGGAATTGCAGTATGCTGCTTGCTGAGTAATTCATATGATTAACAAGATAATTTAAATGATCCAAATTGCATAAAATTATTTAAGGAAACATAAATACATATTAATCATTATGTTAAATTTATATTAATAGAAGAATAATATGTTTCTTTTTTTTTCAAATTTCAAATTGGATCTCAAGTATATTGGTATATATGTAAGGAATAACATGTTTCATTTTTGGCCCCCAAAACTTACTTATACTGTATCATTTTAGTAGTTAGCTTGATAATTTATCTGAATTGTGCTCATTTTTAAGAGGTTAAGTTTTAGTAACTTTTAGTATATAATTGCAGTTGTTACAAAGAAGTCTCTGTATCAGGGCCAGCATTGCCATTTGAAGTAAGTGTGAGATTTAAAAACAGAAAAAGGTTAAAAATTCTTGCAGACTATGCTTATCTGGTCTGGTACACTTCAGATTTTAAACATTTGTATAGTGGAAGCCAAAGAAGTTAGTGTTGTGATGTGACAAAAGCTGCGCTAGGGATAGAATCATTCTGTTCTAATCATAACTCACCTGGAGTTATTAAGATTCAGTGGAGAGATACATCTTATAAAGTACTATAGAGATTTAAGGCAATATTAAGACGATAATTTTAAGCATAAATTATTTAACAAGAGGAGACAATGTTTGTGTTCATTCTTGTGTCCTCGGCATCTAGCATAGTGCCCAAAAGTAGGTGATCAGTAAGTGATCTTTTTGCAGTAGAATCATAATTGTGTATCAAAATACTTTTCATATCTTTTTATTAGTTAGTAGCTATATGCTTTAAGCTATCTGAAAAGTAGGTAAATTGCTATGTGCCAGTCTTAGTTTATTATTTACTGAGTATAGTTATGAAGGATACAGGAAATAATTTTCTGTAAGTTATTGAGTAGTTGCCTATTCCTATTGATGTTTGTGGACATTTTTAACAAAGATTGATAGGTTAGGAGAGACTGTGTCCTAAAAGAGCACTGAATCAAGAGTCCAAAAATCTAGATTCTGTATTGAACCAGCTGTTTGGCCTTAGATCTTGACCTTTCAGCACTTGCTTGTTCACCTGTAAAGTTTCTGATATTCTTTATCATTGCTAAATTCTCTGAGATTCGTAGCATTTTAAAGTCTTATGTCTGATTTCAGGGAAGCGTAAGGAAGCCACTTCCTAGAGGGAAGATAGTCTATCTCAGTTTGTTGTATTTTCAGATGCTAAAATCTTTTTATATGCCTGATTATAAATTTGCACATATTTGAAGTCCCTTATATAAAATTCTGTGGCAGAGAAGAGCTGCCATCAGAAAAGAATGGACTAGAAAAATTTTTTTTCTTCCCAAAATCATCAATGACTTTGAAGGATCAGACTTACTGCAGGCATGGCCATTTTGGTTGCTGGCACTGAGAGCAGTTAGATGACAGGCATTGAGAGTAGATCATCCATTGCACACAGTTGCCAGGGTTATGAAGGCCAGCAAACCTGTCACAGCAGCCTTAATAGCCACTGGACACCATCCTTACTTGTTAAAGACTTCTAGGAAAATATGTTCCATAATTTCCTTTGGTAACCCATCCCACTAGATGGTTTTCAGAAAATAGGTTCTAATCTTAGAAACATAATTCCAGAGGCATAGCAAGCCTCTTTTTTCTAGATGTCTGTTGTGCAGACAAATATATGGAAAGATGACAAAAATAATTGTCCTTGATCAGAAGGCAGTAGTGTGTATGTCATTGATTTGTTGTTTCTATAAGTATTCAAATTACTCACCTTCAACTTTTGAATATTTTTTAACCTGCAAACTGTTCAGGTAATGAGATATTATTTAGAGTTATTTTGAGTATGTACTCATTTTTCAACAAGCTAAGCAGATTTCTGTGGCTTATTTTTCTTTTACAGATTGTAGTTTTCCAAGTACTTTTCTGATGAACTTACTGCAGGTCTAGACCTGAAAGTAACATTGCATTTTGAAACAATTGACTGCCTTTAGCCTAAAAGCAAGTGAATTGTGTGTTTTCCTTAGGAGGTTAACTTCTTGGCACGTACAAAAACCTTGGAGTTTTTCCCTTAGTAAGCTACTATTCTGGAATGTAGATTTACAGAACATGTAATCAAATGTAAAGCAACATCAATGGAAAAATTTGGGAGGAAAAGATTGAAATTAGGTACTACTATGAAGTCTGATCTAAAATCAAACCATACATGACAGCAAAAAAGGAAAAACTATCACACTATCATTTTTATACATATTATATATATATATATTAGTAATAACATCATTTTAAAGTCATTTTCCACATGAAGATTTCCTTAAAATCTAATGGCTATTATTATTTGCAATTGAGAACTTGATAGGCAGCATCTTAAAGTATTTATGAAAGTAATGTTTATATTCTTTTTCTTTAACTATGTGCCAGTTGTAAAAATTGAACTTGGCTTTATCAAAGCAATTTCTGTGCTTGTCTTCATAATTACAATGGTAGTAAAACTCAGTGCAACTTATAATATTAATAATTTTATAGTGTGGAGACTGGTAGTTTCTTTGTTTTTTCTTCACTGGAAGTGACCAACTTTTAGCTTTCTTAGCGATAATGTAGTACTTCAGATTTCCTCAAAATCTATGCAATTAAAGCCTGCTCTTTTTACAGCCATGTGATGTTCACAGACACAGCTAATATACAGCTAAATGATCTACTAATGAACAACTACTAAAGCACAGCTAAATGAATCATGTGATGGTCTTTTGTTGAGTATAAATATCAGACATAAATTGGTTGAGGACATTCCTCCTGCAAATAACTTTTTTCCCAGTCAGAATGGGGTCAACTAATCTGACAACTGTACAGAATATTTGAAGTCAGGAAAGGCTTAGAAAATCCACAAAATATTGTCAGTGTATGTAAGGTTCTTTAATTTAACTTTTCTTCTCCTAAATATGTCGCAGCGGTTAAGACCATATACTCTGAAGCCAGACTATCACAATTACTAGTTTTGTGTTTTGGGGCAGTTATTAACCTGTCTGGGCTAAATATTGTCTGGGTTAATACGTATTTCCTCATTTGTAAAAGAGGGATAATAACAATACTTACATAATAGCATTATAATAAAGATTAAATGACTAATACATGAAAGCATTTAGAACAATACTTAGCACATAGTGAGCACTCAGTGAGTATCTGTATGCTTCTTGAGAGCATGAACTATGTCATATTCATATGGATTTATTTAGGGGATTTAATGTTGTGTAGTGAATTGAATTCAGTCCCTTCTGAGGATTTGCTAATGGAGCCACTCTCTGGAGAGTGAATAACAAGGTTTCTTTCTAACAAGCTTCTTGACATTAATGCTTGGTTTTTGTTCTATTATAACTTTTTTTTTTTTAAGTTTTGTTCTTACTCTGGGAATTTGAAGTTAGCATATGGAGATTTAACATTATAAGAATGAGGAATTCATGGACAGAAGTGAATTAAGTAAACAGAAGTACATTTTTCACAGCTGATCTGTGCTTCCTATGGATTTATTTTCCCTGTCCATTCCTAGAATCTCAGAATCCCCAGAAGATACCTTTTTTCTCTTTTTTTAAATTGAAGTATAGTTGATCTACAATATTATATTAGTTTCAGATCTTCAAGTAGTGATTCAGTATTTTTCTAGATTATACTCCTTTTTAAAGTATTATAAAATATTGGCTATATTCCCTGTGCTGTACAATGTATCCTTGCATTGTACAAACAATATATCCTTGTTTATTTTATACTTAGTAGTTTGTACTTCTTAATCCCCTGTCCATGTCTCTTCCCTTTCCCCACTGGTAACCACTAGTTCTCTATATTTGTGAGTCTGTTTCCATTTTTTTATATTCATTCATTTATTTTTTAGATTTCACATATAAGTGGTAACATATAGTATTTGTCTTTCTCTGTCTGACTTACTTTGCTAAGCATAATACCCTAGAGGTCCATATTGTTGCAAGTGGCAAAATTCATTCTTTTAATGACTGAATAGTATTCCACTGTACGTATATACCACATTTTCTTTATCCATTCATCTGTTGATGGACACTTAAATTGCTTCCATATCTTGGCTGTTTCATGAGACTGACGTGCTACCTACTGCACTAACGAAGCACCTATATCTTGGCTATTTTAAATAATGCTGCTATGAACATTGGGGTGCATGTGTCTTTTCAAACTTGTTTTTTTATTTTCTTTAGATATATACCCAGGAGTGGAATTGCTGGGTCATATAGTAGTTCTATTTTTACTTTTTTGAGGAACCTCCGTACTGTATTCCACAGTGACTGCACCAATATGCATTCCTACCAACAGTGTATAAGGGTTCCTTTTTCTCCGCATCCTCACCAACATTTGATATTTGTGTTCTTTTTGATCATAGCTTCTCTGACAGGTGTGATATTACATCTCATTGTGATTTTAGTTTGCATTTCTCTGATGATTAACAATCTTGAGCATCTTTTCATGTGCCTATTGGCCATCTGTATGTTTTCTTTGGCAAAATGTCTATTCAGCTCTTCTGCACTTTTTTTAATTGGGTTGTTTTTTTTTTTTTTTGATGTTGAGTTGTATGAGTTATTTATGTATTTTAGATATTAACCCCTTATCAGTCATGTTATTTGCAAACCTTTTCTCCCGTTCTTTAGGTTATCTTTTCATTTTGTTGGTGGTTTCCTTTGCTGTCCAAAAGCTTTTAAGTTTAATTAGGTTTCATTTGTTTATTTTTGTTTTTATTTCCTTTGTCTTAGGAGACAGATCCCCCAAAATATTGTTATGATTTATGTCAAAGAGTGTTCTGCTTATGTTTTCTTCTAGGAGTTTTATGGTTTTCAGTCTTACATTTAGGTCTTTAATCCATTTTGAGTTTATTTTTGTATATATGATGTGAGAAAATGTTCTAATTTCATTCTTTGACATGTTGCAGTCCAGTTTTCCCAGCACCACTTATTGAAGAGACTATCTTTTCTCTATTGCATGTTCTTGCCTCCTTTGTCATAGATTAATTGAACATAGGTATGTAGATTTATTTCTGGGCTCTGTATTCTGTTTCATTGATCTGTCTATTTTTGTACCAACACCATACTGTTTTTTTTTTTTAAGAAAATATATGTCCTTTTATTATCTCTGAGAAAGATATGTAGCTTTTAAAAATTGAGGTATGGTTGATTTACAGTTTTGTGTTAGTTTTGGGTGTCAATACCATGCTGTTTTGATTACTGTAGCTTTGTAGTATGGTCTTAAGTCAGGGAGTATGAAACCTTCAGCTTTGTTCTCTTTTTCTCAAGATTGCTCTGACTATTTGTGGTTTTTTGTGGTTCCATATAAATTTTAGAGTTGTTTGTTCTTGGAAGATGTCATGGGTATTTTGATTGGGATTGCATTAAGTCTCTAGATTGCTTTGAGTAGTATGGGCATTTTAACAACATTAATTCTTCCAGTCTGATACATGCATGCACTTGCATAAGACAGGATATCTTTCCATTTCTTTGTATCATCTTCAGTTTCCTTCATCAGTGTTTTATAGTTTTCAGAGTATGGGTCTTTTACCTCCTTGGGTGTATATTCCTAGGTATTTTATTCTTTTTGATGTGATTTTAAATGGGATTGTTTTCTTGCTTTGTCTTTCTGATAGTTAATTATCAATGTGTAGGTAGGCAGCAGATTTCTGTATATTAATTTTATATCCTGCAACTTTACTGAATTGATTTATTAGTTATAATGGTTTTTGTGTGGAAACTTTAGGGTTTTCTATATATAGTATCACATCATCTGCAAATAGTGACAGTTTTACTTCTTCTCTTCTAATTTGGATGCCTTTTATTTCTTTTTCTTGTCTAGTTGCTGTGGCTGGAACTTCCAGTACTGTGTTGAACAGAAGTGGCAAGAGTGGGCATCCTAGTCTTGTTCCTGATCTTAGAGGAAAAGCTTTCAGCTTTTCACCATTGATTATGATATTAGCTGTGGGTTTGTCATATAAATGGCCTTTATTATGTTGAGATATATTTCCTCTGTATCAACTTTGCTGAGAGTTTTTATCATAAATGGATGTTAAATTTTGTCAAATGCTTTTTCTGCGTCTATTGAGATTATCATATGGGTTTTATCCTTCCTTCTGTTAATGTGGTATATCACATTGATTTGTGGATATTGAATCATCCTTGCCTCCATGGTGTAAATCCCACTTGATCATGGTATATGATCCTTTTTATATATAGGTGAATTCTGTTTGCTAATGTTTTGTCAAGGATTTTTGCATCTATATTCATCAGAGATATTGGCCTGTAATTTTCTTTTTTTGTACTGTCACTGTCTGGGTTTGGTATCAGGGTAATAGTGGCCTCATAGAATGAATTTTGTGGTGTTTCCTCCTCTTCAGTTTTTTGGAATAGTTTAAGAAGGAAAGGTATTAGCTCTTTTTTTATGTGTGTGTGTGTGTATATATATATATATATATATATATATATATATTTAATTGAAGTATAGTCAGTTTACAATGTTGTGTCAATTTCTGGTGTACAGCATAATGCTTCAGTCATACATATATTTGTTTTCATATTCTTTTTCACCATAGTTCATTGTAAGATATTGAATATAGTTCCCTGCACTATACAGTATGAACTTGTTGTTTATTTTATATATATTAGTTAGCATCTGGATATCTTGAACTCCTAATTTATCCCCTCCCTCCCCCCACTTCCCCCACCCCCTCGGTAACCACAAGTTTGTTCTTTATGTCTGTGAGTCTGTTTCTGTTTTGCAAATAAGTTTGTTTGTCTTTTTTTTTAATTCCACATATGAATGATATCATATCATAATTTTCTTTCTCTTTCTGGCTTACTTCACTTAGAATGACAATCTCCAGGTCCACCCATGTTGCTGCAAGTGGCATTATTTTATTATTTTTTTATGGTGGAGTAGTATTAGCTCTTCTTTATATGTTTGATAGAATTCCTCTCTGAAGCCCTCTGGTCCTAGACTTTTGTTTGCCCCCAGCAGATACTTTAAAAGCACTCTGCTACTGAAGCAGTACTTGTTTCATGCTACTAGGTATTTCCTTCCCTTGTCTTTCTTCATACACTAAGTAGTATTTGTGTCATATTGTCGTATGGTCTGTGTGTTACATGGCTTTTGTAGAATTCTCAGGTCATGTTTTAAAGCTTCTTATATCTATCTCACTTCTCTCTTGTACTTTCTATGAAGTCTTTAATACAGATTTAACTCTTTTGTATATCATTCTGATACCTAGTTTACCCTGACTAGACATTGTATAAAACTTATATGTCATTTATGTGAAAATAAGGAAAGCAGCCACGTGTTTTGAATATTTCCATCGATTCAGTCTCTTAAGTCTTTGCCTTAATCACTAAAGTAGCTGCCTGGCATCTTTGATGCAGATTTCTGCGGCATCGTCTACCTGGTTTCAGTACTGTTGTTGGCACCTTATGTAAGTGAGATTATTAGTTTGTATTTAAGTTTTTGGTAACTATATGTGAGGTTATGTTTTCTTACCTCTTACTTTTCAGCAGTTTTTAGATTGCTCTCAGTGTCACACAAGGTAACTTATTTTTCTCAAGTTGATAATCCCATAGTCTTTCTCTCTCAGTAAAACCCACACACTTTTAAAAACTACATATATTATTATAATTAATTTATACAGAAGTTGCTTTAGAAAGTATCTAATTTTTGGCATAGTCGTTCAGCATTTTTCATTGTTACTTGCTTTTAAAGAATTATTAAGTATACTCCCAGACATTTTTTATACATGTAAAACTATAGAATTTTGTATCTTTTGGGTGGTGGTGGTGGTAGGCACAATGAAAAATTAAAAAATAAAAACACAACAGTAGACTGCCCTTGTGCAATAATGAACTTACTGACAGCCTGTGGGAGAAAATGTCCTTGATTTTCAAAATGTACACTTTAGTATGTATATTGTGAGTTACCTCAGACCCAAACTTTAGTATCATGAATCTGGGAAAGGAGAATATTACAGACTTTATGTTATCTCCCTTCATCTTCACAAATAGCGCTCCAATACACATTGTCTCTCCATTTCACAGATTAGAAAACTGAAGTTCCACATCTAATCAGTAAACAGTGGACTCCCATTACATTTAATTTACATGAATTTAATTGTACACACTCAGCAAAAAGTAAAAACACGAGAAAAGTAATTATTTAAAGAGTGCATTCATATCCCACTGCTGAGCTTTTGCTTTAAAGTAGACATGTGATTTAAGATGTGACTTTGCTGTCACCTCAGTGGATCTCATTGTGTAGGTATGAACTCACTTTGTTGAGTATGATTCTGTTACTCAGACATACGTAATGTTTATACAGCATGGCCTCTAATACCAAGTCTCCGGTGCTGAACCAAAAAAACCAGCAGTTGGTCCCATTGCTGGAAGAAAACTGTTGTTTTAGACTTGCTAAGCAATTGTGTTGATTTCCAAGATGGCCTGCAGTTATGGCCACAACAAACTATTATCTATGCATGTGCATTCTCTCTGATACATGCATGCACATGCATAAATCCACAGCATTTTAAGTACTACATGTATTTTATATATTCCATATATAATTTTGTTGTATTCTAGATTGCTGAATATGTATTATATCTTTTCACAAAACATTTCTGTACAAGGTGGTATAAAAAAATGTACATTGTAAGTTAAGAGTGATTTAAGAGTTTTCAAGGAAAGTGGTGAGTGTGTAAGTCCACAGACTATGTTTGTGCTGTTTGCCACCATAAACCCAGGGTCTAGCATGTTAACAAGCACAAGGTTTATTGACTAAATGGGGAAAAAATGTTTAATTATTCAGCTACTTTTTAAAAAAAAATACAGATATACATATATGGATCATATTTTCTCAGTCTTAATTTTTGAAAGCACTTTGAAAAATCTGCTTTATTCCTCAGATGGATTACTCTTAAGTCATATTAGAACAATACAGAAAACAGAACATTAGAAATTACAACTATCTCACAACATCTGGTACTAATGTGACCACTGGACTTACTGTTATTTATGTTTCTTTCTCCCATCTGTTCTTTTATATGTATATGGATTTGCTAAAGGAAGCACAACCACACTAGGCAGAATTTATTTTGTGAAAACTCTGAGTAGGTTTCTGCTAACTCTTTCACCTAGAGAAGTGGAAAGTCTAAGGATAGAAAATGTAAATAAGATGACAAATCTACGTGTTACTCTTATCTCCATATGTCATATTCATCCCCTTTATGCAAACACTTTGTGAATCCCTGTCAGATCTGTCTGGGGAAAGAGAACTTCCCCTAGATCCTTGGAAAGAGAAAAGTGTACCCCTGAGCTGCCACGTGCTATTTTTTTTCTAGCTGGCCTAGAAGACATGATCATTGGGCTGAGAAGACATGATTTCTCTCTTACACTGGGGAGAGGGCAGAAAGAAAAGGTTTGATGTGGTAAGATGGGACGTTTGCTTATAATTCTACATCAGAACCAAAATATCTAACCTGCCTACTAACTGCATGACACTGAATAAAACCACTTACGTTTTATGAGGCGGAAAAGTTGATACTGAATGGCTAGTGACTGAAAGAGTTATTTCCAGGGTGTTGTATTCCAGAAATGAGCTTGTGCAAACAGACTTTTAAGAACATAGAACTCAAATAAAATAATAACTGTAAATAAAATAGGAGCAAAAATAATTCAATAGTATATTAAGTGCTGTGTCTTCCATAGAAATACGTAGTCAGAAGACTATTGCTTATGAAAAATTTATAGTAATTTAAGGAAATGTTTTTCAAGTGAAAAAAAGCAAGATACAAAATTACTATGCTGTATGAGCACAACTATATAAACCAATGAAGTAAACTAAAAAATATGTGTAGTAAAAAAAGCTGTAAGACACTACTACATCGAAAAATGATAATGATTGTATCAGATACATTTTTGACTGTTTTGTTTTCCTCATTCATCCATGCACCACGTACTCTGTGTAGGTACAGAGCACAGTCCCAGGATCTTAATAGACACTTAAGTCAGTATTTAAGTGAATGAATTTCTATAATAAGCATGAGTTACTTTTGCTTTGAAAGAGATATGAATACAGTCGACATCTAAGTTAAGGAGAGTGTGGGAAGTGTTCTAGAAAGGAACCTGGTTAATAATACCTTACACTTAGACTTCCAGTTTTGAAAATGTTTTTACATTTCTATTTTATATGATTTTCTGTTCATAGCATCACTACTTAGCCAAATTAGAAATTTCTGTTAACCTTGGACTCTATCATCTCTGACCTATCAAAACAAAGCCAACTGATCACCAAATCTTGGGTATTTTTCCGGAAAATGCCTCTTGATTTCATCTCCATCTTTTCTCACAGTCACTGCCTTAGTTTAATCTTTTCTTGTATCACAGTTGTATCCCAACCAGTCTCTCCACTTTTCTACTCCTCTCTCTTTTACTTTCCACACTGCCACCAGAATTTTCAGACATGTAAATAATCAGCAGAATTTCGTGTATGTCCTGTAATAAATAGGTTCTGTGGAAGAAGGCAAAGAAGAGATTGGCACTGCTTCCATGCTCCTGCCAAAGTATTACCCTACAATACAAACTTGATCTGCTTAATGTTTTGTAATTCCTTGTGATCTACATTGCTGCTTCTCAAGCTTTAGGTGTATTAGAATCACCAGGGGGAACTTGTTAAAATGTGAATTACCCAAACCCTAGAAATTCTGATTCGGTGGATCTCTGGGCCTGGAAACATACATTTTAACAAGCTTCCTGCTCTTAAGCCTACTACATGTGACTCCGAGATAAGATTTTGAGGAACACTGACCTCAAAGTAGAGTGCAGTCTCATTCATTTACTGTAATTCTTCTCACAATTTGGCACCGTACTACTTTTCTGTGCACATTTTCTACACTATCCCTCACTGAACACCTTGCAGTCTAGCCATTGGGAACTGCCTCAGACTCACCTGGGCCTTACTGGACTCCTGTGCTTGTGCTCATGCTGAGCCCCTTTTGCTGTGGCTGCTTCCATCCAGTAACTTGTTTACCTGGCATACTCTCTTCAGCTTATGCGTACTCTGTGTAAAGTGTTCCTGGACTTGCTCTCCTAGGCAGAGGTGATCTCTCCCTCTGTACTTCCGTAGCCTCTATTACAGCACACACACTAAGCTATATGCTTACTTATTTACATATTTGTCTTCCTCAATAGACTGTGAGCCTCTTGAGGTCAGGAATGCCATTTTATTTATCTTGTACCTCTAACATAAGCTCGGCACATAATTGCTTAATAAATGTTTGTCATATGAATAACATTTCAGTAAAGAAGTCAGGGAAGGAGTGATTAGTCCCACTTTTCAGTGAGGAAAATGAGGTCTTAAGAAGTTAAGTATCTGCTTACAATTACCCAGGTTGTAAGTACCGTAGACGTGAGATTTGCCCCCAAGATACCTGGCTGCTTTTCTGATTTTGGGCTTCACTGAAAAGGTAGATAGACTATCATAGTAAAATTATGCACACATACACACCTTTTTAAGCTTTTTTTTCCTGCTTGTGTATTAATTTATCTTTTATAATGTTTGGAGGAGAATGTATTTTAATAAATTTTTTAAAACCATATTCACAGTTAATAAAATAATATCTATTCCTCTAGGGTAGGAACACATTGCTGAATATTAAGCTATTTGTCTCTCAGTTTTGCATCCAACCTCCTGTACTCTGCTTTGTGATGCTTATTTGTACCCTTTGCAGAAACCATATTATAGGACGTAATAGGGTGTCCATATTAAATTCAGCTGACATTTATGTGTAGTTAGCATTTTATTCTGCAACAATTAAGACAAAAAGCTATACGTATATAATACATATATAAATATTCAACTGGGTTTGCATTGCATTTTTAAAGTTCAGTTTCCAAAGTTTAGATGTGTTTAGCTTTACTATAGACAGTAGTCTCGAAGTGTTGATGGAAATCAACGACCAGCTGCAAAGTTCAGATCCAGTATGCCATAGAATACATCTAGCCATGGCTTAAACCAAATGTTAGCAATGAAATATTTAGTAGCAACTGTTCTTTTAAAAGAAACGTTTTAGATAATTAGAGTCATCTTGTAATATCCTTATACCCAGCTGTCAGCTTTTTACTTTTTCTGCCAATATTTCTGGAACTGAAATCAAGAAAATGGAAATTAAGGTACCACACTTTGAAATACACTAAAC
Organism: Camelus dromedarius; assembly: GCF_036321535.1. NCBI lineage: Eukaryota > Metazoa > Chordata > Mammalia > Artiodactyla > Camelidae > Camelus > Camelus dromedarius. The sequence goes on from NC_087437.1 coordinate 47,520,765, forward strand.
ACTTGAAAAACTGTTATATCTTATAAAGATTTCCAGATAGAGTTCCTCAGTTAGTGTTTCAAAAGATTTTTATTAAAAGCAAATAACTGTAATAACCCTCTCCAGTATTAAACTGAAATACATTAGTGAATAATAGCATTTGAGAATTGCCTCTGTTAATAGTCACTGTACTTGAAGATTATTAAAGTAAATTTGGGCATTTGAATTTCATTTTTAAAAATTTCTGCTACTGTTTCTTAATTGTGTTACCATGTTTAATCAGCATCTCACTATCCTTTCATTCCCCCTTTCTTTAGCTTTTGTTATTACTTTTCTACTTTTAATATATTCACATGTCCATTTGCTGTTACATCAACTTTCAGTAATATTCCTGATTCCCCCACTATGTTAGACAATGATGATAGTACCTTATTTTTCCTTTCAGGTCTTCTTCCACCCTTCCACAGCACGTTATGTATGCAGTTACTTAGTACATTGTCAAGTAGTGTGGTAACTTTTACATTCTGTTCTATGACCACACTTAAGTCTTCTTATGTTTTGACTACAGGTAGATTTTAATAGTTGGAGTTAATGGTATTTACATTAATATGATTATGTAAAAACATTTCACTCCACAGCCAAAAAGAGTGCTAAGATTAGATTTCTTTATATATTCAGCATCATGAACCACACAAAAAAATTCTTCTTATTAAGATGACATGGTTCTTCTTTTTATACATTCTGTAAGTTGCTCAATACTGTGCTATTTTGCTTTGTATTTTAAGCATAATTTTATTACACATTTTGTTGTTTTTCCCCCCCCAACATTTCAAGTTGCCTTTTTTCCTGTTTTAAGGATAAGCATATGCATTCTTCAGCGTGTCGTTAATACTTCATGACTCCCACGTTTTTAATTTGTTCCTTAGAACTTGTTGTATTCTTTTTTCTTAACACTTTTTACTTGGGCCACACAGATTTCATTCCAGTTTGGGCTTATTACTCTCTATGGTTGATGTAAAACTTTACCCTAAGATCGCTTTTTCTTAGAATAAATAAGATTTATTGTGTGATTTGGCCACTGAGTCGGTTCCACCACTTGTAGCATGTAATATCTTCTTTCTTGACCTCCACCTTTGGTTGGCTGAAGTAATAACAGCTCAGGTACCTTAGAATTGGTACATGGAAAGTAAAACCCATGGAAATACCTTTATATTTTCTTTACAATATGATTATTTTTTGGCTATAAAATTTCTGGTCAAAATATTTTCCAACAGATTGTAATTACTAGTTTTTCACTTTTATTGATAAGAAAAGTTGCCAGTCAGATAATCATGTCTTTGCTATTACTTATTCCACCACCCCACTAAAGCCTTTAGGCTCTTATCTTTATCTTTTATTGTCTAATATAGGTTTTTTTTTTTTTTTTTTTACATTTAGCTGCTCAGTGGTCCCTTTTAATCTGAACATGTAAGTCTCTCCAGCTCAGAAACTTTCTTCTTTTATTTCTTTAATTTTCTTTCTTCCATTTTTCTCTTACTCTAGAATAAGTATTTGGTTATGGACCTCTCTTTTATATTCCCCCCCCACCTTTTTTTTTCAATGTATGCCTTTTAGTGCTATTTTGCAGCAGTTTTTTTTTTTTTTTTAGTTTTGAAATTCCAGTAGGCAAAATGTTTTATCATTTAATTTGCATTTTTATTATGAATAAAGATAAGCAATTTTATTAACTATGTTTCTTTTTCTGTGTTTCTTTCATATCCTTTGTCCATTTTATATTGAATTGTTTTTATTTATACAGCAGGGATTTCTCCCTTTGTCAGTTATATGAGTAGCAGATAGTTTTTACTAGTTTTTCTTTTGTCTTTGCCTGTAGTGTTTTTCTCCTACATACAGGAATTTTTGTTTGTTATATAGTTGCATTTATCAGTCTTGTCTTTTTATGGCATCTCCATTTTACTCAGGAAAAAATGTCCTTGCACATATTAAAAAGGATCATCTCATGTTTTCTTATAGTACTTTTATGGTTTCATTTTTACATTATGTTTGTTATTGTAAGTAGAGTTTATTTTAATGTAAGGTGTAAAGAGGGAAGCCACTCTTACTTTTTTTGCAAGTGTCCAGCTACTTGATCCAAATGGTCTTTTCCTTATTGATTTGAAATGACACCTTTATCATATAATACATTCTTTGTCTATTTAAAAAATTTTTTTCTTTTGATCTGACTCTTTTTGAACTGTATCTTACCATTGTAATTATTGTAGTTTTAGCATATGTTTTCATGTCTGCTAGGGCTAGACTCTTCTCTCCCCCTGATTTTTCCCCTCCTCAGATTTTTCCTGGGTTTCCTGCCTTGCCTTTTTTTTTTTTTTTTAAACATTAGAGTCAGCATGATTAATTCTATACACCCAAATCTTGTTGGTATTTTATTGCAATCATGTTAAATCTACAGATTATTTAAAGAGTAATTTTTGAGTCTTCCTTACCAAGAATGTTATATTTTTCTATTCCTTCAAGTCTTTTATGTTTCTCAAGAATATTTTGAAGTTTTCTTTGTATATCTTAAAGCAATAAGAATTCAACTTTTTTCTCCCCTCCAAGTAGCTAGTCACTTCCACCAGGACCATCTGTTAAGTAATCCAACCTAGTACCCTAATTAGAGACTCTGAGTTCTTTCCTATACAAAATAGCAGCAGTGACTTCAGTTCATTTCTGAAGTCAGTTCTGTTCCATGGGTCTATATGAGCCAGTACTATATATTCTATTTTTGTAACCGAAGCTTTAATGTCTATTAAGGATTGTCTCTTCTCATTACTTTTCTTTCAAAGATTCAGTGTATTAAAAGCTATTATAAAAATTAGGTACACTGTTTTATAGGCTCACACACACAAAGAAAACTAGACTAGTCTCACTTCAGGTATTATTTATCCTAAATAAATTATTAACTAACAGATTCAATAGTCTGTTAAAACACACACATACACGCACACATGTACGCACACCCCACAATCAAATGGCATTTGTTGTAGAAATACAAGGGTCATTTTAATTTTAGGAAATCTGTAACACTTATAAATGCACATATTCTCTCCCTCCCTTCCTGCCTCCCTCTCTCTCTCTCTCTTAAATACACACACACACACAGAAATACACACAACCTTAGAAAATAATAATAGAAGTCTATTCCTTGATATATTAAATAAGAGTTATCACAAGCCAGAAGTTTCACTCAGGCTTAATAATGAAAGATTCACATTTCATTCATGTTATGAATGATGTTGGGAACAATCAACTATTTTCTCACCTTTTTTTTATGTTGATGTACAATACTAGTTAAGTTAAATAAGGGAAAGAAAATGAGTATAGTAAGAAAAGAGGAGACAAATTAATTATAATGTGAAAATTTTACTTTTTGTATTCATTTCTGCCTTTCCTAACTGCCCACTCATATCCTGCTCCCCAAAGTGTAGCCAATGTTAACATGTGGTTAATTCTAGCAGAGGAAGTGGGAGGGGGTATAGGGATATATATTTATGTACAATATTTTAAATCCAGATTTTTAATCTTTTTATATAGAATTATAATCAACATTTTCTTGTTTGTATCTTCCAACTGTCATTATATTCCTCTTTTAAATTTTTGTGATCAAAACAAATGTATCTTCCAGTAATGATAGTGTGAAGGTTGGGTGATTCCCTTCCACAGAAAACAAGCATAAGAAAGCTGGAGTAACTATATTGATATCAGCCCATGTATTTTAAAACAAAGAATAATACTAGAGATGCAGGGATATTTCAAAATTATAAAAGAATGAATACAGAAGGAAAATAGAAAAATTTTTGAATATACATGCACTTAATAACAGAGGCACAAAATATAAGAAGTAAAAACTGACAGATCTGAAAGTAGAAAAATAGGCAGTTCAGCATTTGGTTTGAGATTTCAGTCCCCTCTCTCAACAGTTGGTAGGATAAGTAGACAGAAAAACAGAATATAGAAGACTTGAATAAAGCAGTCAACCAATTCGACCTAATTGACATCTACAGAATACCACACCCAACAACACATACACTGTATTTGAAACAGTCATCAGGATAAGCCATACTGTGATCCACAAACATAAAATATGTTAATAAATGTGAAAAGATTGCAGTTATGCAGTGTGATTTAAACTAATTTAAAAGAATTAAATTAAAAATCAATATAGAAAGATATAATGCAAATCCCCAAATATGTGGAAACTGAATAATGTATTTCTAAGTAACCCATGGGTGAAAGAAGAATTCATAGGGGAAATTAGAAAACAGTTTTAACTGAATGAAAATAAAAATAAAACATATCAAAATATTTGGTATATAGCTAAAGCAATGCTAAACAATTAATTCAGAGTTCTAAATGCTTATACTAGAAAAGAAAGGTCTCTACAATCAGTTATCTAAGCTCCTGCCTTAAGAAGCTAGAAAAGAAAGAGTAAATTAAACCCAACATAAATAGAAGAAAAGACATAATAAAGGTCAGAGCAGGACTCAAGTAAATAGAAAATAAAGAAATCAATTAAATGAAAAGTTCATTCTTTAAAAAGTTCAGTAAACGGTTGATCAACTTTTAACAAGAAAAAAGGAGAGACGTAAATTAACAATGTTAGAAAGAATAGATACTATTACAGATACTATACATTCTTAAAAAGTTAATAAAAATATTATGAACAACTTTACACTTATCAGTTTGACCACATGGATAAAATAGACAGATTCTCTGAAAAAGACAAATGACCAAAATTGACTCAAGAAGAAATAGAAAATCTAAGTAGAGCTATGTAGAACAAGGAAATTCAGTTAGTAATTAAAAACCTTCCACCACCAACAAAAAAATTCAGGCCCTAATGGCATAGCTGGTAATTCTGTCAAACACTGAATAAAGAAAAAATACAAGTCCTACCCAAATTTTCAGAAAGTATATGTGTAAGGATAACATTACAACTCATTTTAAGGGGCCAGTATTACCCAGATACCAAAGCCAAAGACATTACAAGAAAAGAAAGCTAGTAGCCAATATTCCTCATGAACATAGACACAGAAATCCTTAACAAAATAATAGCATATTAAATTTAGCAATGTATGAAAAGGATAATACATTATGGCCACGTGGGATTTGTCCCCAAAATTGAAGACTGGTTTAACTTCCAAAAATCAATTCAGTGTAATACACAATGCTAATAAGACAAAGTCAGAAAACTGTATGATCATCTCAATGGATGCAGAAAAGGTATTTTATAAAATTCAACACAAACACATAGTAACTCCTAACAAACTAGGAATTGAAGGCAACTTTCTCAGGTTGGTAAAGAATATCTATGAAAACAAGAATAAAATCATACTTCATGGTGAATGACTGTATGCTTTTCCAGTTAAGATCAAGAACAAGGCAAGGATGTTTGCTCAACTTAAACTCCACTTTTACTCAACATTAAACTGAAGGTCCTAACTGATGCAGTAAGATAAGGGGAAAAAAATGAAAGGACATACAGAATAGAAAGAAAAAAGTAAAACTTTTATTCATAGATGATATGTATGTAGAAAGTTCTAAGGAATCTGCATTTTTAAAACTGTAGAATAGATGAATTTAGCAAACGTATAGTTTACAAGGTAGTAAACAAGAACTAATTGTATTTCTGTATACTGACAGTGAACAATCCACAAGTGAGATTAAAAAACAAACCATGTTAGCATTATATAATTATTTAGAAGTAAATTTATAATTACTTAGAAATAAATTTAACAAAAGATATGCAAAATCTGTGCACTGAAAACTATAAATTTTTGCTGACATAAATTAAAGACCCTAATTGAGAGTCATACCATGTTCTTGAATTGGAATACTGAATATTGTTAGGATGGCAATTCTCATGTAATTGATCTGTAGAGTCACTGCAGTACCAAAACCTTGTTAGTCTTTTTCATAGAAATTGAAACCCTGGTTCTACAATTTATATGGAAGTACAAAAACATAAAGTAGCTCCCCCCCAAATTTTTTAAGTACAAAATCTGAGGCCTTATAGAACCTGACTCTTTAGACTTCCTGTAAAACTACAGTAGTCAAAATAGTACAGTATGAGAGTAAGGATAAACATACAGATGGGTGGAAGAAATTTGAGAGTCTAGAAATAGAACCATGCTTAATATAATTGATTTTTTTCAAAGACACCAAGGTAATTCAAGGGGAAAAGAATAATCTTTTCAAAAAATGGTGCTGGAATAACTGGATATGTATATGGAGGGATTGAAAAGATTCTTAACACTATCTTTACACTAAACTCCAAATTTCATTCAAAGTGGATCCTAGACCTAAACATAAATGCTAAAAACAACATGCAAAGTGAAAGAAGCCCGACACAAAAGATTACATACTGTTTGATTCCATTTATATAAATCTCTATAGAGTAAGCTGAGCTAAAGAGACAAAAACTAGGTTAGTAGTTACCTAGGACCTGGGGTAGGAGTGGGAATTGACTGTGAAGTGAGAAAACTTTTAGGGATGAGTAATTAAAGTATTTTAAACTTGACTGTAGTAGTATTTTTCACAACTGTATATGTTTACCTAGATTCATTGAACTGAATTTTAAGTTATACCTCAAAGCTGAAATAAAAAATAATAAAATATAGATTTAAATTACTACTGAAAGGTTAATAGAAATAGTGTATTATCCCTCTTTTCTCTTATCCTCTTTCCCTAACCTCTTTCCCTAACTTGTCCTATGTCATTCTTCAAAAAAAAAAATTGTCAACTATTTTCACTACTTCTGTTTACCACCTTATAATAATGGGGTATACTGCTATCTCTTGGTCCACCAATATTCAACATCCATTGATTTCCTCTTATAAAGTATAATTTTAACTTTCTTGACATCTTCCTTCTCCTTATCTTGCCATCCAGATATTTAATTATTACTGGTTAAATAGTAATTTTCATTATGGTCATATAAATGTTGTTCAACAATGAAGCAAAAAGTGCATGTGATTATGTCTTTTCTAGTACAGCTTTTATTGTTGTTACTTTAATTAAGTAATTGCCTCATTTAAAAAATTTACTTAGTTATAGTTGCATTTCAGTTTGTCTTCTCAGAGGCTTCAATCCATCTTTGTAATAATTTTCACCTCTAAGATAATTAGCTTGGTTATTTTCCTAAGACACCTTCCTAGAACCTTCAGTTTTTCTAATTTAATCTTGACTACTCCCTAGGTCTGTTTCACAGCTCTTGTCATGAGGCTTCTCTTTTCTTTCATCCTGGAAATTACCTACACCTGCTTCCTGTGTTGGAGCCTTGCTTTCCCGTGCCCCATACCTTCATGGTATACTCCCTCTTGTGGCTTCCTGTAAAGGGATAACTGAAGGGTGGATTTCTTGAGATTTTTGCATTTCTGAATATGTCATAGTCTACTTCTGCAGTTATGTGATATTTTAGGTGAGTGTAGAATTCTAGATTGGCAGGTGACAATTCTACCATTGAACCACCAATGCCCAGCGTAGAATTCTAGATTGAAAATCATTTTTACTCAAAAAATTTTTAAGTATTGCTGCTTTAATTATCATCTGGCCCCCAGTTTTGCTGTTGAGTGGTCCAGTGGCATTCTGGTTCGTGATCTTTTATTTCGCCTTTTTGGTGGGAGGGGTGTTGTTTTTCTCTTTAGAAGTTACTATTATCTTCTCTTCGTGCCTAGTCTTCTGAAATTTATAGCGCTGTACCTTGGTGTGGGTCTTCGTATTAGTTCAGTTCTTGGAAGTTTTCTCGGTTTACTTTTTTTGATATTTTCTCTCCTCTATTTTCATTGTTCTTTCTGGAATTCGTACAAGTCAGATATTAGACTTCTTGGATTGCTTTTTCTAATTTTTTAACCTTTCTTCCCTATTACTCATCTCATTCTTTTTAATTTGCCTTCTAGAAAATTGCCTTGACTTTAAACTTTTACTGAGTTTTTTTTCAGCACTTATTCTCTGATTGTTTTCTTATTGGTTCCTCTTCTGATCAATGATGCAAATTTTCTCTTATCTGAGAATATTTTAATTAATTTCTTTGACATTTTTCTTCTGTCCCGTCATTCTCTCTGTTTCTCAGCACTCTTGTTTTGGTTTCTGTCTTTAATATTGGAGACTTCCTCAAATGTGTGAAGATCCTTGGCTGTCATTCATATTTAAAAGGCATTAAAAGCTGATTAAAAGCTCTGAGTTTGAGGGCAGAACTCTTGTCTGTTGGTGGACTGTGCTATAGGAAATCCCTAAATGTCATGATCTTCTCTAGGTAAGTCAGTTTTGGATCTTCTGGAGAAAGTCTACCTTCTCTTGTGTAGGACTGCTTATGTTGTAGAGCTTTACTGAAGAAAGGGGCTTGGGATCTTACATAATCCTGATTTTTAGTAATAATTTTACAGTTATCTATTTCTGTGTCTATTTAAGTCCAAAGTTTCTTGGATTTAGTTTTTCCAGAAAGTATGCCTTCTGATTTCCGAAGGATTGGAAAGTCTTTGACTATGCTAAGTGTTGGAATTCTAGTAGTTTCAGGTATTTCCTGCTCCTGAACTGTTCTGAGGTTCTTTAAGAATTGGCTTGCTTCCTGTCTGTAGGCACTTAAATTTAATATTTCTTATCTCACTTATCATTCTTTTCTTCCCTATCTTTATAAATTATAGTTTAGGATTATAATTTTCTAGCTTCATCAAAGAAGGTGTTTTTTTTTTATTCTTAGGAATGATTGAGGGTACAAAGGTCTTTACTCTATTTTGAAATCTGAAATCTATCCCCCTTTCTTTTTTATAAACACACTGTTTTGCAGCTCTTCTCCCACCTCCTTACTATGTCTTGGTGATCTTTCCATATCAGCACATACAGATCTACATCATTCATTTTAATAGCTGTATGATATTTCATAAAATGCTTTACTATAACTTATGTAATCATTCCCCTTAATGAATATTTTGGTTGTTTCTAGTTTTTGCTTTCATAAATAATGCTGCAATGAATATACTTTAACCTAATTTTTGGTGAATTTTTACAGATGTATCCATATTCCTAGTAGCGGCATTGCCTAGTCTAAGACTGTGTGTCTAAAATTTTGAATCATATTGTCAGTTTGTCTTTTAGAAAGTTTGCATTCCTGCTAACAATCTGTGAGTGCTATTTTTGCAGTAGTGGGCTTCATCAAACTTAAATTTTTTTCAATCTGATAAGTAAAAAATGGAAATATATCCTTGTTTTTATTTGCATTTTAATTATTTTTTAAGCTTATTCATTTAAATTTCCTTTTCTGCAGAATATGTATTTGTAATGTTATCTTATTCATCTTTTTCTTATTGACTTGTCTGAGCTATTTGTAAATTACAAAAAAAAAAAAAAATTAGCCCTTTGTCATATATGTTGCAAATACATTTTTCCAGTTTACCAGTGGTCTTACAATTTGATTTATGTTACTTGCCCAAAAAGTCTTTGACTTTTTAGTCATCTTTGTCCATATTTTTCTGTATGACTTCTTGGTATTGTAACATTAATATATAAATAAACCATAGTTTTCCTTTATAGGAACGATAACCAGTTATATAATGGAAGAGAAGAACCCATTCAAAAAATTAACAAAAAGATCACTTATCTAGAAATAAGCTTAATAAACCGTAACAGAACTTACATAAAGAGATCTTTTAAAACTCTACTGAGAAGGCAAAAATTTCTAGGACAAGGTATAGATAGTACTAATCATGAAAGAAAATTAGATAAATAGGACTTTATCAAAATTAACATTTTTTGCTTATCAAAAGACATTGAGTGGGAGGGAAGAGTATAGTTCAAGTGCTATACTCAAGAGCACACGCTTAGCACGCACGAGGTCCTGGGTTCAACGCCCACTACCTCCTCTAGAAATAAATAAGTAAACCTAATTATTTCCTCCTTTCTAAAACAAAGACAACAGGAAGATGAATAGGCATACCACAAAATAGAAAAAAAATTATTCTCAGTACTTACAGGTGACAAAAACCTTATATCCAGAATATATAAGAACCTGAAATGAACATTTAAAAAAAATCAACTACCTAATATAAAAATGGGTTAAAGACATAGACATTTCACAGAAGATATACAAATGGCCAATAACACATAAAAAGATTCTCGACATCATGAGTCATTAGTAAATGCAAATTAAAACCAGAGTGTTTTAGTTTGTAGAGATACTACTACATTCCCACTAGAATAGCTAAAATTAAAAACTGATACCACTAAATAGTTATGAGTGTGTAGAGCAACTAGAACTCTCATTTATTTCTGGTGGGAGTACAAAATGGTCAGCCACTTTGGAAAACTGGAAGACAGTTTCTTATAAACATAACATTTACATTGTGTGTCCGGAATTGACCAAGACCAGGTATGATGGTTTGCTAGGAGGACTCAGCATGTCGTCATACTCATGGCTATGATTTATTACAGCAAAAGATACAAAGCTCAGTCGGCACAGGGAAAAGGTACATGGGGAGAAATCCAAGGCAGACAAGGTGCAAGCTTCCAAGGGTTTTCTCCCAGTGGAGTCATACAAGATAACACTGAATTCCCCCAGCAAGGAGGAATGTGTGAAATGTAGCCAATAGAAAAGCTTGTTAGAGATTCAGTGCACAAGTCTTGCTTTAGAGGCTGCTCCCTCTGCCTAGCACATACCCATGTTCCAGAAGGAAAGCAGGTCTTAAACATAAACCGTATTTTTTTCATGAACAGTTTAGGTACACTGAACCACTCTTATCAGTTAGGAGATAGAAATCCCCTCAGTATCCGAGATCCAAGTTCTCAGACACTAACTAAGGGCCGGCTTTGCAAGCAGGCCTTTTTAAGGATAAGCAGTCAGTCTATACACCATACAACCCAGCATTTCACTCTTTAAGTATTTACCAAGAGAAATAATGGTATATGTCCACTAAAACAAAAACAGTAAAAACTGATGTAAGAATGTTTATAGTCAAAACTCTAAAAAGCTTATATCTTCGACAACTGGAGAATGGATAAACAAATTGTAATAAATTTTGGAATATTCCTTGGTGATTTAAAAGAACTAATTAGTGATATATTAACAACATGGATAAATCTCCAAAACAGTGTGTTAACTGAAAGAAGCCAAACACAAAAGAGTATATACACTGTGTGATTCAATTTATATGAAGTCGAGAACCAGTAAAACTACTCTGTAATTACAGAAATCAAAATATGATTGGGGGCAGAGAGAGAAGTTAATTGGAAAAGAGCATGAGGAAACATTTTGGAGTCATCTGTATCTTGTTTTGTGTGATGGTTACACAGATGTAAAAAGTTAAAAATCATCCAGCTTAATACGTAAGATGTGTGCAGTTTATTGTATGTTAATTATAGTTCAATTAAGTAACTACTGATGAACATTGAACAATACTTAGAAAAGTGAAAATACATACTAGAATAAGAAGATTATCTTGTAAAAATGTTAATTCTGTCTTAGTATAAAAGTGTTCTTAATTAAAATATGACCAAGTATTGCTTGGAGCATTGTATTTGAACCTAACAAGGTGATTCTAAAGTTCATCTGGCATTGAAAGCCAAGTTTAATGAGACTGTGAGGAACTATAGGGAAGATATTTGGGTTGAATTTAAAGAATCAGTTTGATTGAAATGGCAATAGGGGATGGAGATAGAAGAAAGATCATGAACGTTATTTACAAATGCAAAGAAAACTGAAGAGAAAAGATTGATCCAATAGGATTAGAGCTTAGAGTGTGAGGGAAAAGAGAGTAAAGGCAGAGAGCATTGTTGTAATGGTTCATGAGGCTTTGAGTTTGAGCTATATTCTATAGATTCTAGAGATTCATCATATTATTTTAATTGAGTAGTGATATGATTAGATGTGTGTTTTAGGTAGTCAGTTCTAGTGATACTGTGGATAATCAATTGGGGAGAGGAGAAATTATATTGTGTATGCTTTCAGGGCTTTTGCCTTAGTTCATATTGCCCACTTAACTGGCTGTGCCCTCTGTACCTATCAGAAATCCTTTTCGTTCACTGTCTCCCTTAATAGGACACATATACACACACACACTTTCTCCTGTAATTATTACATTCTACCTGTAGATTAAAAGGTAATGGGCGGAGGGGCAGGTATAGCTCAGTGGTAGAGTGCATGCTTAGCATGCACTAGGTCCTGGGTTCAATTCCCAGTACCTCCATTTAAAAAGTAGTAAAAAAATTTTTTTAATAAATAAATCAACCTAATTGCTTCTCCTCAAAAAAGAAAGATAACAAAGGTGAGCATTCTGTCCTTCTGACCTTCATTTATAAACATATATGAATGATTGTTTTTCCTCTCTTTTTCATCACTTATCGCTTCATGTTAATTTCCAGCATCTTGTAGAAAGCAATTGCTTAATGAATGCTTGTTGAGCTAGAAACAGATCAGTGTTCCATGTGAGAACTTTTTAGGGTCTGATAGTGATACAGAAGATGGCAAAGAAAAAAAAAAAAAAGGGATGAATTTGAGGGCAGGTTTAGTGGCTGGAAGTGACATCATGTAAGAGGAGTTGAGAACTCCAGAGGTTCTAACCTTGCAGATTGAGAGTGGTGATGTCGTGAAAAATGCCCACATTTGACTAATGAGCAGAGTAAGAGCGACCAACAAAAGAAGCAATTTAAGGAGGCCAGGAAAATATCACAGAAAGATTATTTTGACTTTTTATTAGGATAATTTGGGGGGAACTTTAAATCATTTATAAAATCAATAGTCCCTTACCCTGGTAATTTTAACCCTTTAATTTTGAATGTATTTTACGATGAGATATAGCATATGAACCTGAGAACCTCTTGACGTTTAACCTTGTAGAAATGTCCACTTTTAGAATGGTCTCATATATATTATAGTGACTTTGTAATACATGCGCAAATAGTAAGAGAGAGAGAGAGGATGTGTGAGTGTGCACATGTGTATATGTGTCCGTATTTTGTCCTGGGAAAATGACATCCTAACAAAAGAACAGTTCTGAAAATAGCTAAAGTAAAGGTTGTTTTTCTGTCACCACAAAGCAGATATGGAGAGTAGTGAAAGCAGACAGATGGACAGTTCTGCCAGTTTTGGACTGTTCTAATAGAGAAAAGAAACATTCTGTTCCTTTTACTCAGAAAATGAATTTCTAGGCTAAATTACTGGTTTCAGTAATAAATTTCCTATTCTGACCAAAGAAACATAATTTTTTTTACCCTAGGGATAATGACTCATGCTCTTTTCAGAATTTTGCTTTTGTGGAAACTAAACTGCAGTCATATATATGGCACTGTTATTTGGATCTTAGTGTTAATGATACTATTATAAGTAGACTAGTGATGGGTAAGAACACTAGTATTGTAAGGCCAGTTTAACAAAGGAACCAAGCACAGGTTTTAATTAGTTGATTCCTGGAGATATAAAAGTAGATTTGTTTGTTTGTTTATTTTCTTTTCCTTCCTTTTGCTTCTTTTTTAAATGGAGGTACTAGGGATTGAACCCAGGACCTTGTGCATGCTAAGCATGCGCTTTACCACTGAGCTATATCCTCCCTTCAAAAGTAGATTTAAAAAAAAAAAAGAATAAGCTAATTGTTGTGATTTTGTTTATTATGCTATAAAAATAGAGCCCATACTTTTAATCTTTTTAGAAAAAGATATTTCATTGTTTTGAGGACTTTGTGACAGAAGATGAATTTCTGACTTCCAAAAGAGACAGTAGAGATACTTTAAATAATTTTTTTCTGCCTATTTTTTTCTTATACCATTCAAAATTGGTTGAGACTACCAAATTATAATTGCATAGGCCATAAAGCAACTATTAAATAACAGAGATTATTAGTATTGACTACATGAAGTTAAACGTCTGTGTTCCAGTTTTAGTTTAACCTTAATCTTGCAATTTAAGAAATAGAGATTTAAATGTACTCCTTATCTAATAGATGCTCTCATGCTGAATTTTCATCGCATCAAGATTGTCCATCAGTGTATCCATTCCTATAATAACCATTATTGGACACAAAACACACAAAAGTATGTGTTAATGTCCCCCACAATGTCTCTTCAACCTAGAAATTTCTCTTATCTCTTCGCTTTAATCTTTGCAATCATTCCCTTTCTTGAGGTACTGCTTCCTAGTGAAGGTTTAGAATTTTAGCTCTTTAAGGTTGCTTTTTCAAACCTTCTTTTCTATTTCCCTCTGTGCATTTATTTTAATTTCAGCAAAATTAACTAATGAATCATTATGGGTGAAGCAGTTTGGGGGATAATAATTTAATGACTTATGTTAAATAACCAGTTTAAAAGTTTTTGTCAGTCATTACATATTAAGGAAGCACTAAACTTACTGAATTATTATAATGTAATTTATTGTTTAACTGATTGCCTTCGATGGCCAACTGATGATATATTTGCACCAATGAATAAAAATGAAAATATTCTACAGACTGATCACTTATGTTGATGTTTATACAGCTACACTGGTTTCAGTTTGTCATTCTCATTGCTCTAATTTTTAAGGTATGGTAACTGTCATTTCCCACATACTTGGTACATTGTGCTGTATCAAGTCTAAGTGAATAGTAAATATTTGAAAGGACAAAGTGAAACGTATCTACTAATATTTCTCTTCCATCATTAAATGGATTCTGAAGTATCTTATCCATATTGTGTTGGCTAAAAACACTGAGTTTTTTTAAAAAGTACCTGTGCTTACATGACTGCATTGTTGCTGTCATTTGTAGGACTGCTGCTTTCACAGCTGGGCTAGGCGATGCTTTTGCTGAAATTAAGCTACCATCTCTCTGATTCCACTTCTGGGAGATTTGTATTCCTTTGCTTGCCAGGCAGCTATCCTGCATTACTCCAAATTTTGCTTCTTTATTGAAGTAGTACTGCTTTTACCAGAGAGCAAATACTGAAGTGTGATAAATCACTATTAAAGTTGATCAATAATTGCTTGCAATGGAATTTTTCACCATTATTTGTGTAATACTAAAGCATTCTGTTATTGCCAGAAAATGGAGCAGATATCAGAATATAATGTTATTGTTTGGTCTTTATCATTGAAAAAGCAAATTTTAAAAATCAAGTTTCTACTATATTTCACGTCTTTCATCTAGTGTCGTTGCATCCCTCTTGAAGTGTAGTGTTACCTGTAGATAGAGTTGGGTGGTATTCACTGAACAAATAACATAGTATCTTAAATTCATTAGAGTATAGTTTGAAGAAAATGGAACATATTTGCAAGTAGCTCTTTATAGGTTTATTTAAGTTCAGTAAAACTTGGGACTACTTGTTTTGGCCAATAAATTTGGCATGTGAAATGAGCAGATTAAGAATAGACATTATGTGATCATCTTAAGTGAAATGTAGTGAAATAAAATTTCAATGCCCTATGTATGCTATGCTTTGTATCTGTTGTAAAAATGTCAGTAATATATCAAAAGATACAGTATAAGAGAAAGAATACTTGAAGAGATTACAATAATGGCTTCTAAGAAAGGAAATCAGTTCAAGGACAAAGTCTGAGATTGTGGTATTGGGGCAAAAGGATAATAGCAAGGTTAAGTAAATAAACAAAAATTTCAGGGATCTACATATTGATGTGATAACCAGACTTACTCAGTACATCTTCAGCCAGATTTATAAGTACTTTGTAAAACTAAAATATGTTTTCATGACACTGTATTACACTGATGCTTAATTTTATGGGATGAATGAAACTAAAGGCAACGTCCTCCTAGTATTTTTGGTAAAAGTTCATTGGATAGTACCTGTTTCCACAGAATATACTACTAAAATTAGAATGGCAACAGAAGACTAGCATGGTCCCTGTGTAAGGTTGATACACACATTCAAGACATACTCCATATTTTTAAATTAACATTTTTCTTTGATTCGCTTACCAGCAGGCTGTTTTCCTGCTGCAAAGCAAATTGATGAAGTCCATTTGCACTTTCTCCTTAATTCCTCAGTATTGGCAAAATCACTACCATGATCATTGCAGCACAGTCCAGATCTTATTATTCGATTTTGAAAATATTGTCCTTGCAACAACCAGTTACAGCAATGATATATAAATATCTGCTTTGTTCATTATTTGTGCATGGTAGTATGTAATCATAGGCACAGATATGGTAGTTGCAGCTTTATGACACTTGTCCTCAGGAAATAGGGAAATGTATAGGAGACCACAGATATAATGAAGCTTTATAATTGGCCCCTCATTCTCTCTCCCAGATCAATTTGGCCTTTGGTAGATAGTACAAATCTATTAAATCTGGAATATTGAGTTGGTCAAAAATGAAAATAATACTCCAAAGCAAAGAGACTTTTTATGAAATATATCTGGATGCAGTTAGGGGAATATTTCAAGTCTGCTAATACCCCCAATCAAAGTTGCTAGCTCCAACTTTATTGGTCCGAATTAGAGTGAAAATTTACTATTTTGGTATTTGAGGTTTTTTTTTTTTTCTTTGTGGATATTAACTGCCTGTTCTGTGCAAGGAAGATAGAGCAACTCATTCTACTGAGAAACCTGTAGCTGACCCAAGGTTCACTTTGTTTATAATGGGAGCATAAGGTTTGTTATGCAAGACTCATCTTTTCATCATTGTCAGGAAAGACCATAAGGTTAATCAGTGGGGTGCAGACAAGTTTCAATACATCCAGACACTAGAGGGGTACCACCAGAAGGAATACTAATTGCCTAGGAGTCCCTAAATTATGTCTTCATCCTGTGGCATAAGGAAATAAGGTAGCTATTCATTCTTGATAAAGAGAGGAAAAGACAAAAGAGGAACAGTGTGAAGCAAAAGTTCCTCCACCCTCCGCATAATAGCAGGAAAACTTGAAAGAACACTGTTGAGGTATTCAAAGCTATGGAAAGGCTTATGAAGGCATTATACATATTCCAGAAAGAAACAAAAATGAAAGAGGGAAAAGCCATTTGATAAACTGCAAAGAAAGAAGTTCTCATTTGTGAATGACTTACGGAAATATCTTGCCTTCAGCTTGTTACGGGTCTTTAAAAGAATCAAGTTGAGTGAGCTAGAAGGCTCGTTTCTAGTGTTACCTTTTTCTAGATGTTTCTGATTTAATTAAGATGTTTAATCTAAATATTCTTAAATTCTTTAATGAATTTATCTAGATGGGCCCTGGATGATGTACTCTTTTGTCCTTCTTTCTCCTTAGATCACTAGGAAATGACTATTTTCCAGATCAGCCAAGTCCAGGATAGTTGTTAGCTTCAGTAGGATAAGAAAGAGTGAAGTTATTTTTTGTGAAGCCCCCAGGCTTTTGAAAGAAAAAGAGGGGAGAGTTAATTTTAATACTGACTTTAAGCTGAAAAGTAGAGCCCTTTTATACTTTGTTAAGTGAACACATCAATCACGAAAGAAACAGTGTGGTTGGCATCATCCAT
Source organism: Camelus dromedarius (assembly GCF_036321535.1). Classification (NCBI taxonomy): domain Eukaryota; kingdom Metazoa; phylum Chordata; class Mammalia; order Artiodactyla; family Camelidae; genus Camelus; species Camelus dromedarius. The sequence goes on from NC_087437.1 coordinate 47,538,190, forward strand.
CTAATTCCAAGTACTAAATAGATTTTCATCCTGAAACATATGGGACATGAGCCTCATTTGTAAAGGGGAATTGAAAAGGACAGTGAGCCCTGTTTTTTGGTTAATAATAAGTTTGGTTATAAACTTTCATTTATTGCAAAAGATTAAGCTTTAGGAACCTATTCTCATAACATTCTGTGGGAGCTAAAATTTTTGCTTAGCAGAAAATTGGAGTAACATTTCAAGAACCCCTCCATATTTTGCATTTCCTTATAGTAGGCCATGCTTCCTTGCTGGGCTGATCTCTTCACTGATCTCATATTGGTTAAATTTTCATGGAGGCAATTGGGTGCATAATTAGGCTTCTGTTTTCACTGTTGTGAAGTATACTCTTGGCCCTTAAATGTAGATGCAGCTGCCAAATTTAAATACCTTAGGGTTGTTTCTCTCTTTGTATAAAAGATACTACTTTGTAACCGTTTTACTAGGAGTATCTTTTTTCTTATTAAAAAAAAATTACCCTCTACATTATACCAAATTTCCTTTAAGTATTGCTTCAGTGAACTAATAAACAGTATCTTACTAGAGGGACATGAGCTTTGCTGTTGGATTTTGGCCCAGAAAGATCACTCCTGCTTATTTCTGATCAATCCAAATATGATTAAAAGGCATTTATTTTAACAAGAAGAGAAAATCAGTAGTGTGGTCTGTTTCATTCCCCTTTACTTCTTGCTTTTCCTCATTGGTCATTTTTTTTTTTTCAGTCCAAAGAGCCAAAAATATTTTTTACCATGACTTTGCGTTTCTACTGCTATTACTCATGGCAGTATCCCCCTTTTTCTTTAAAAGAAAACCAATATAATCTCATGTATAAACTTAAAAGTAGATTTTATAAATTATGTATAGCATTATTCTAAAACAGGAATTTTTGTATGTATTTCCATCTGCTTTTTTCTTAAGTGTTTTGTTGACTTGTATTTGATTATTTTCTATTGTGTTTTATCATTGTTGAAATATATCAGAAGACCATTTGATTTTATGCTCTGCTGAGAGTGTACAGACTGAATTAAAGATATAGGCCTCATCCTTTAGGAATTTTTTGTTTTAGTAAGAATAACAGAGACAAATATAAAGATGAAGACAGACATCTGTACAGATATGAAACACAACAATAAAAAATATTTTTATTGCATCAGAATTTTTTGAAATAATTTTTTAAAATATCTTTTAAAAGTATCTGTCATCTCCTTACAGTAGGCCCGAAACAATAAAGTTCTGTCCCTTTCTGGACACATAAATCTAGATAGCATTGATCCAGTAGGTAAGAGAGAGGGAACCTTCATTGAATTTTTACCCTCTAAGCACTGTGCTAAGGATTTTTTTTACATGTATTATCTTATTTAATTCTTACAACATCACTGTGAGGTAATAACTTTTTATTCAACTTATGCAAATATGGGAACTGCCTGAAATTTCCTCTCCTGAAGAAGTCTTAAAAATTGCAGAATTCTCCATAGGATCAGTAGAGCTGAGGATGATGGAGCAGTGATCTGAACCAAAGAAAACACTCTGGTTAGACCATTTGTACTCTGCTGTTAGAACAAGACTGTTTTCATATATGTTGTTCTCTTTGCTGCTAAATACTGAATTATTTAGTATGGAACTAAAAACTGTGGAGGTTTCTATAACATTTTAAGGTCCCTTGTATTCATCTGCTGCACGTGTTAAGATGTTAAAGCTTAAGTCACTGGGTAGATCCTCTTTACGGAATGATTGGCTTTACTCTTTGGACAAAAAGAGGCACCCTTGATGCTGTCCACTTGTCTTACCAATGCATGCTGTTAGTCACAAGGTGGCCTGGTTAATAAAGAGGAATCAAAGAATTAGAATTTACTACTCTTTTCTACAACTAGAAAAACAAGGCAAAGTATTAATGTATATTTTTATTTGAGGTATTAACCATTCTTTTAATTCTATGTTTTAAAGTCATAATTTACCAAATACTGCCATCTTGGTCTGAAAAAGTAAATGGGATTTCTAGAGTTACCTGATTTACAGTTTACTTCTGACTGCCTGCTGCTTGTTTTATGTGAAGCTATGATAATCTGCCTTGACTCCTCACAAAGAGGAGAAAAATACTTCCTGGAAACGAAGTAACTATGGAATCATTTGTCCTATTAAATTATGTGATATTATGAAATATCTCTTACTGTATTTTCTACATTGTTGAACTATATTTGCCTTTCCTCATAATCCTATCATTCTAATCTTCACCTCTGCCTATTAATATTTGGTCCTCTTTTAAGCTGAGATTTTTAAGAAATTTTAATTTATCCTGTCATGCACTAAAATTTGAATTTTTAAAGTTCAAATTGGGGGAATTAGTAACTATATTTTTATATTTGGTATGTTTTCTTTATCTATATAAACTATGGAAATTAAATTTGTAATTTATTTAATAATCTGAGATCTATATTTCACTTTATTAATTGGTCTTACGTTTGCTTACCACATTTGATTCCGCTACTTATACTGGGTTCTTTTAACCCACCTAAATACTCCTTGTTTACATTTGTTGATAATCAAAAGTCTACATGGTGTAGACCATAATTGTTTGTCACTGTTTTTAAAAATCCGTTAGTGAGACCCTTCCTAAGCCCATCTATGGACCTCATGTTAGGGAACCTTTATCTTAAATAATGCATTGTCTCTGAAATGTATTTTCATAACACCTTTTTTATAGCACTATGAATTTAATAGTGAAAATTAATTTCATCCCCTACTAAAGGAATTTGAATTTTCTATATCCTAGTGGTAAGAACTTGATTTTCCAACCTGAAGTTGTTAAGGTCTGTCTGAATCACTAAAAGAGTGAGTTAAATCTGTTTTCTGATGGTTTGCTTCTAAAGGTCAGTGAAGGACAGCACTGAAAGAAATGAATAACACGCATCCTTCCAGAGCTAGTGTATTTTACAGCTGTCCCTTTGGACTCACTCCAACAACAGCTCATTGACTCCTAGAGGAAGAGAATTTTAGAGGTCTTAACTGGGGATCAGAAAAATTGTACTGAAAGACACTTGCTTCCCGTGTATAACCACTGCAGTGAAATTCATTTGAAATTATGCTTCTTATCCCTCAAATACAGTTAGTCTCAATGCTTTTGATTTTCCTTTGTAGCATATCTTCATTCATCTCCTTCTTGCTTATTACTCTTGCTACCTCTCTTTGTTTAGGCCCTTGTATCATTTTCCCTGGGATAATTTCAACAGATTAGTTTTCCTACCTACTCATTTATCTTCTAGGACTGTAGTGACCCAAATAAAGACCCTATCCTGGAAAAGTTCACAGCCTAGCAGGAAGTCAAACATGGATGTAGATAATTTTGGTAAGAGTGTATTAAGGTACAATTTTAGAAATACATATAAGAGGCTGGGTAACATCAAGAAAGGGAGTAATTAACTCTGGAAATAAATATTAAAGAGTAATCAGACCATAGAATTATTAACTGAGATTTAATCATGTTATTTCTGTAGCAAGTGTAGAGGCAAGTTTTTGTTCTAATGTTCTAAATCAGACTAAAGATTAATTTGTAATAAAAAAAAACAGAAAAGCTTATTTTCTAGGTAATGAGCAAATAGATACAATTGAAATGCGACTTTGGCAGCTGAGTTAGCCACAAAACTAATGTTTTCCTGTTGACCTGTCTGAGAATAAGGGTGGAAAATATCTTGTCAATATATATCTAAATATACACATTTGTAAATGTATCATTAGATAATATTTATTAAATGTATCAGTTAAATAAAAAATAAGTGTTTATAAAACCTTTGGTCATTCAACAGACATTTATTACAGCTTCCATATTTGTGAACATAGATATCTAGAAAATACAAGGTGCTTATTTTAGCAAATCGTGGCCGTTTGAAGTGATTAAGCTACAAGGGACTCAGTATAGATATTCCCTAAATTTGCAAGTGTATACTTCAAAATAGCAAGTCATAAAATGTCTCTGCTGTCTTAGGCTGTATTTATAGAGACTTATAATCCACACTGAAGTAATAGTTTTCTGTACTCTGCCTTGGTGATACTGACTCCAGAGTATTGTACTAGATTTTGGTTGCTGCATTTTGAAATGAATATTAGCAAAAGAACACATCCAGTAATGGCAAAGAAGATGACAATAAACTATCTCACCTGAATCATGGTTAAAGGAATTGGGGGTAAAAAGGCCTCTGGAAAATTGTGATTGCTATCAATATGTGAAAAAAACAGATGGCAGAACTGTTGGAATGAAGTAGGTTAGGAATAGCAACCTTTAGGGATAACTTTAGAAGTGCTTCACAAAAACTTCTGTATCAGGTACTGAGCTCCCAACACTGAAAATACCTAATTAAGTGACTTACATGAGATACTTTACTATTTCAAGATTTTAACTTCACCGGCTTCAAATTAATGCCTCTGTTTTTGTTTCCAGAGGACTTAGATTGAAATTGTAGGATTGTGGTTGCAAAGGCAGGATTGGGGGTGACTTATTAGCCAGTGTGCATTTAGAAAATTCTCCACTTTATATCAAGTAATTCTTATGCCCTTTAGGGCCAAACTTCAGGGTCAGCAATCTTTTTCTGTAAGAGGCCAGATAGTAAATATTTTAGGTTTTGCAGGCCACATGGTCTCTATAGTATCTGCTCAACTCTACTGTTGTAAAAACATCACTGACAATATGTAAACACAATTTATTGGCTGTGTTCCCATTAAACTTTATTTATAAAAGCAGGTGGTGAGCTGGACTTGGCCTGTGGGCCACAGTTTGACAACCCTTGCCTTAAATGATGAAATCTGGAAATATCATTCTAATATAGGTGAAGAAAGGCTTGCAATTCAGGAGTTAAAAAACAAATTGTCAAGATATCATGGTGTTCTTGGGCTGAAAGAGTGCACAATCAAATGTTCAAAATACTGAATTGCCCAATGAGTTACCCAACGAATTAAGAAACCTTTCTCTATACAAGTCAAGTGACAGTGGCAAGTCTGAGACTATTTTCTGTTCATTTCTGCTGCATATTTTGTCCTTAAAGGTGTTTACTCCTGAGCAATGCCGTCTACCACTTGTGGACTACTAATGCAGAGCCAACCCTTACAAAGACATAAATGCAGGTTCAGGCTTTCTGAGAACCAAGATTTTCAGTGCCTCCTACCCAAACACAGAAATTTTTAACAGTAATTTTAATACTAGAACAAGGAAATAAACAGAAAAATCTGTGATCAGCAAAGAATCTGTTTCATATTTTGTGCTTCTAACCTCATAAAGCAAAGGTTCTCATACCATCATTTGATCTGTTGGCCTTTAGTTTATCAACTGTTAGAAAATGATGGTCAAGTGTTGATGCTGACTAGAAATGAGTAACAGGAGAATAGGAGACTACTCTCACCAGGCAGTCTGGCCACAGAGAATAAGTGACCACTGACTGCTAGAAAACAAGGGGATGGGGAGCATTTTTAAAAGCACTGTCTCCAAAACCACTGTCTTTGGTTTTAGGGCCAAAAATACTCTCAGACTCCTCAGTGATACTGAAAAGCTTTGCTATAATGTGTTTTACAAAACCAGTGATTGGTTTTATAATGAGGGCTGCAATTTATCAAGAAGGATACATTGTGAAATATATATATATATATATATATACTCTTTTAAGAAAACAGGACTGCTTCAGTTGAAATAACATTATTAGGTATATTAAAAATTAGGTAAGATTAGAAAGCAAAACCAATTTATTTCCTAAGCATTCTGAATAGTTATGATTTGTCATTATGCGACTATTTAGTCCTTGTGTTATGAACTCAAAAACCAAATAGAGTAGTTCCTTGACTCTTAAAGTGTTTTATTTTTAGCAAATATATTTTTGTCACTTCACATCTCCAAACTGCATAGATTCATATTGAAAATATTAATTTTATATTGATTTATTCCCCTCTACTGCTTTTCAAATAAGTTCTTTTTCTTTGTAAATAGATGCATTTAAGTTTGGATAATTCTACCTTCTTTATCAACATCTAATTTTTTCCATAGTGTAAAGTCCCTTTTATTTAAAATATTATGTATTCTGATTTCTCAACATTAGGGATTATTTTCCAAATTTGGGAAAATTAAGTTTCTACACCTTGATTTAATGTTTCCTTGATTATATCCTATATTTGAAAAGCAAATTTTTAAAGAAATCTGAATCTAAAAATCATGAAAAAAATGTCATGTCATTCTTTTGTTCAAAATGCTCCAGAGACTCCCTTTTACTTAAGAGTGTACTACATAAAATTCGAATTCCTTAACATGTCTGCCCACCTTTCTGACACCCTACGTATTGCCATGCACTGCATACTCAGGTAATAAAAAACAACTTATATTGTTGGTAATGGGCCTCATTCTTTCATGGTCTGTGACTTTGCACACATAATCTTGTGGCAATCTAAAACAGCCTCCCATTTAGCTCTCCCATGTCCAAGCCATCCCTTCTCTGCAAAACCCCTGCTTATCTGTAATACTCTGTTTAAACTTTACCTCTCTCATGCCTTCCCTAGCCGCCTCAGGCAGTTGGGAGATTTCCTGTGACTTTTCCAAGGTTCATATTGTGTTAGAACAGTTTTCCATTGTTAAAGTTTTTCTTGCATCTTGTCTTTCCCCAATAAACTCAACAACCAAAGAGAAAGTGTCTATTTACCATCGTTATCATACTATTTATTTAACCTAGAACCTGGCAAAAGCAGGTATTTCTCCCAATAAGGGGGTTACTAAGGGTTCCTCTCTCTCAAGCTATAGATAACTGTACCAGTTAAATAGGGATATTATGAGTCTGGGAAACTAGAAGTACCAGCATCTGAGCCACTCATACTATTCCAAACTCATCTGTGAGCCTTGCAGTACCAGTACTACCTTCACATTTCAGCACTTGACGCTGGCACTACTTTATGAAGCTTCTTACTTACTTGCCTCCCTCTGTAAAGAACTCAAACTCTTTTTTCCCCATCCCTAACTAATGCCAGTCCTGAATAATTCTTAATAGCTTGAAAAGATAATGTGGGTATACTTACTAGGTTTGTTAATAGTATGTAACATTTATTGAGTGCTTACTGTGTGCCAGTCTCTTTGTTTACAAGTTTTTCTTTTATTACTTCATCTAATACAGCAGGTCTGATGAAGTATATGCCATTATCCCAACTTAACAATTTGGGACAGGGCAGCTGGGTGAGATACAAGGTTTGATAAGGTGAATTAAACTGCTCAAGACCATACAACTATTAACTGAGGAAGACAGAATTTCAATCCAGTGTATCTTCAGAGCTCATTCTTTTGTTCACCACCAGTGAATATTCCCGCCATACCTGAAGCCCAAATAGTAGCATGGCTATAATGTGCACTTTAAAAGCATCTAGACCTGAATTCAAAATCCGTATCTAACATTTACTGGTGGTAAATAACTTTACTTCTCTGACCTTTGGTTTTCTTATATGTAGAATGGTAATACTACCCCAAATGATTATTACTTGACTAAGGTGCGTGATACGTACTAAACAGTAAGTGTTAGCTCCATTTGCCTCTTCTACACTTCTGTTCATGTGAGCTCTGAGGTAATGGTTTGAACAGAATGAGGCCTAGCATAAGAAGACAAATAAGAAAGTTAGCTTCCTCTCTCTTCTGTGTAGTACTACCATAATGTCAACCAGTGACTGCCTTCCAGGATCTTCAAATATTTTTATAGTTATGATCACACTTATTCCCTTAATGAGAAGGGCGCATCTTGAGTATTTAATAGTTGTTAATTGCTCATAAATATACTATAGTAGAATAAGGATTAGCATCAGTGATCTTCTGTTTTACTAGACTTCTCTTTTGCTAGTTCTTAGGAGACATATGTGACTCTGAGGGTTGTTATTTATTGTATAAAATAGTTGCCCCCGTGATTCCATAACATAGATCTGTTAGTGCCAAATCAACAAAGAAAACTATAAACACAGCTGCTGTTTTGGTGTGGTTTGTGGTTTGGTTTTGCTTTTAGTTGAACTTTTTTACGTAGGCAGATCATCATTTAAAAGTAGTCATTTGGCATTTTCCCTTGCATTCTTCAAATTTTTTGTAAGTTTTTAAAAAGCTTAGCTTAAGTCACTTCTATAATTACACACTTAGGTTGATTCATCTGGTCTTTTTGCTGGCCAATGAATTTTCTTTTTAAGTATAGGAAATAGGATAATTTAAATCTTATAACTATTAAAATAGGATATTTAAAGTCCTATAACTTCAGTATGTCTCTTTTATAAATTCAAAGAAAATATTTTCAAGTATTAAAAAATAATTTTATATTCCTTGTTGTCTTTTAATTGATTTCTGTATTTCCAGAGGTAGGAGGAGGGCTTGGAATTTCTGCTATTTCTGCTCCACCTCCTTCATATAACTCTGGAGCATACTATAAACACTTGTTTGCAACTGAGAATTGGTACAGCAGAAGTGTCTGATCAAAAGTAGGTCCTGTTGCTCTAAGTCACACTGGTTGTAAAGTAAAAGATGGGTTGTAGGGGGCAGATATAGACATAGGGAGACCATTTAGGCCTTTGCAGTAGTCCAGACAAGATATAGGAGTGGCCTGACCAAAGGTACCAAGAGTGATAATGAAGGAATGTAGACATATTCAGGATACAGAATTAACAAAATTTGTGGATGAATTAGATGTTGGTGAGTATGACGTGAGTCAGAGGGGGCAGGGTTCTGGATTAGAGGTATCGGGCTCCTCACGTTTTTCTCATTGTGTTTGCTCAACTGCTGCTTATCCTTAAAGAATTTAGTTTATTTGTTACCTCCTGTGGAAAACCTTCCCACTCCAACTTCCATTAAGTTAGGTAACCACACTATGTGTTTTTATAGCACCTGGTACTTTTTATGAAAGCATTTTTTTCTGTTTTGTACCTATGAATTTTACTTCACACTCTCATACAGATAACCTTCACAGTCTTGACTTTGCCTTGTGAAGGCAAGGGCCATGCCTGACCTACTCATCATATTCCCACCACCTATCATGGTCCTGGGGACAGCACCAATACATTTTTGGGGAATAAGCAAAGTGTCATTTATAGCTATTGTCCACAGCGCCTGATAGAGTAACTGAATGCAATAAGTTATCTGGGCTTTTTTGATTCATTCCTCTGGCTTAACTTTCATTTCTTTTGTATTTTCTTAATCTCTCTCACTTTATTTTTTCTTATACCTTTACAGTTTAGCTTACTGAATAAAAGAAAATATAAACAGCAAGAAGTAAATTTGTGCTTTGCAGGTTTTGACAGTGTCTTCCAAAGGAACCCTGAAGATTATTTTAACATCTAAAAAGAGAGGGCTTCAGATTGTAATATTATACTTAATATTGTATATTCAGATTATAATAAAATACTTAATATTTTAAAAAGTATTATAAGTACTTAACATTGTTGGAACATTGTACTGAGCCAATGGATATGTGGATCAGTTCATTTCAGTTAGAAATAATAGGACTGAGTTATTTGATAAAGAGGGAGTGGATCATTGCAAATTCATCATGTCTCAAGGAAAATACATTGATGACACTTTATATTATAGTAAATATGTACCTCAATTATACTTTAAAACAGAATGGTCTAAGATATCACTTAGACAGTAATCAGTACAAAAAAGAAAATTACAAAGATTGATTTAAGAAAGAAAAAAAGGCAAAGCTATGTAATTTTTGATTACCACAGGATAGAGGTAGGGGATATAAAAGGAATAGAATTTGATTTTCTAGCCTTTTCTTTACTCATCTTTAAAAATAAAAGCAATGGACCCATGATCTAAAAGATCCTTTCCAGTCAAATTCTGTTGTTCCATAAAATAGAAAAGAATGATAAAGGTGGTATGTGATGGGAATTCTGGTTTCACTTGCATCTTACTACTTACTCTTTCCATAGCTTCAGCTCTGTCTTGATAAGACCTGACTTTAAAAATACATTCATATAAAAGTTTTTATTTGAATGAATTTATTAAATATAATTAAACACAAGTTACTTTTTCTAACTTCTGCTTTGGATCAATTATTTCAGCCTAATTTGGAACAACAATCTACATCAAAATATTTAAGATGAATTATGATTACTTACTTACCCAAATCAATTCAAATTACAGAAAGTGAATTTTTGCACTTTTGTAGAGCCATAAATGTATTCTTTGATGTTTCTCTTTTAATGTTTTCATTTTTTAAAAAAATCTTTATTGTTTTAATCTTACTTTAGTCTTCCAAGAAATCTTAGTTAATAACTTCAATACCTGATGGACAGATGAATAAACAGAGGTCTAGTGAAGTTACAGAACTCATCCACAATTACTAATTTACATTGTGACAAAACCAGAAAAAGATTCATTCCTGCTGATTTTCCAAAGTGACCCTTTCTGCTAGAACCACTTCATTTGTAAATACTCACTAGCCTAAAATTTACAAACAAGGTCAGACTGAATGACCTATACCCATTTTCGGACTCTACAAACTTCTGTGGGGAAAAATATGCATATGAGAAAGTAGAGTTTTCTTTTTAAAAAGGGGGAAAAAAAACTTAACATGTTTTCTTTCTTTGGTTTAGATTTCTGCTTTGGGACAGCCACGCATCTAATTCCTTAAAGTAGTTTTATATGTAAAACTTGTAAAGGATCAGAACAATGCCTCCAAGACCATCATCAGGTGAACTGTGGGGCATCCACTTGATGCCCCCAAGAATCCTAGTAGAATGTTTACTACCAAATGGAATGATAGTGACTTTAGAATGCCTCCGTGAGGCTACATTAATAACTATAAAGCATGAACTATTTAAAGAAGCAAGAAAATACCCTCTCCATCAACTTCTTCAAGATGAATCTTCTTACATTTTTGTAAGTGTTACCCAAGAAGCAGAAAGGGAAGAATTTTTTGATGAAACAAGACGACTTTGTGACCTTCGGCTTTTTCAACCCTTTTTAAAAGTAATTGAACCAGTAGGCAACCGTGAAGAAAAGATCCTCAATCGAGAAATTGGTATGATAAAATTTCAAAATGGCATTGTCATCGTATTCTAAATGCAAATAACTATGAAACTTAATTATTTCCTCATTAGTAAAATATTTTTTCTGAACTGGTTAATTACCTTGGTAATCTTAAGTAGATTTCAAAAAAATCATTACAAATCTGAAGTATTTTTTGACTGTTAGGCTGAGGAACTATTTTTAACACCTTGCTACTATTCTATCAAGTTTTCTTTAGAAAGTGTCATTTGTAGGGATGACTTAGATTTGTTATATCCCAGTTTTGTCTTATTAGTCTTTTAAAAAATAATTGATATGGATAATATTTGCTACCTTTGCTCCAAATTGCCAAATATATCATATTTTATATGTTAAAAATATTTGAGTCCTTGTCAGCTCTTACTGTATGTATTCACGAAAAACTTTATTAACACAGGAAAACTTCTTTTTTGTGATCTTCCAAATCTGCCAAGTTCCCTATTTATAATAAACATGGTCTTACTGTGTGTTTAATAGAATGTTATATTCTGTATACAACTTTTTTAAGGTTTTGCTATCGGCATGCCAGTATGTGAATTTGATATGGTTAAAGATCCAGAAGTACAGGACTTCCGAAGAAATATTCTGAATGTTTGTAAAGAAGCTGTGGATCTTAGGGATCTTAATTCACCTCATAGTAGAGCAATGTATGTCTATCCTCCAAACGTAGAATCTTCACCAGAACTGCCAAAGCACATATATAATAAATTGGATAAAGGTAAGAAAATTGTAAATCTACCATAATTGGTGACTATAGTGAAAACTTCTGTCTGTTTTTATAGTCTTTTTATCCCAGCCAGATGATAAGCTTCTTGAAGAAAGGAGTGGCTCATACTGACAAGATATAGTTGAGTGCCAAGTACACAACTTGTGTGCAATAAATATTTATTGATTGAATGAATTGTGTGCATATACTGCTGATCCCTTAGTGAATTGTTTATCTCAGAATAAAACTAAAAAACATTGAGTTTGAAATTCACTGTTACAGAATTACAGCTGATTATCTTTTTACAAATAAAAACAAGTATAGATAGAAAACATTTTATAAAATTTTGGGACACATTCTTATTGTATACAAAGAAAAAATAAATTTCTTAACGTTAAATGCAGTAATTAACTCTGATCATGATGAGTGATAATATATAAGGTGACTTTTGACACTTAATATACGAATTTCTAGAATTAAGTGAACATGGGAATATATAAATATATTATTTTGGAAATGAAAATATCATTGTATCAAATAAATATTTGTATTTTTCAAGGTAACAAAGTGAAAGTTTTCATTGAAAGTTATAGAATAGGTTAACTCACACACTTTTAAACATATTGTCAGTAGAATAAATTAAAACATCTTATTGCTATTTCAGCCATATTCAAAGTGTTTAATGCTTATATAACATAAGCTTTTCATTTAAAATTTCTTTTTACTCTAGCATACTTTTTTAAATGGAATGCTCTTTTCATTTTTTTCCCCAATACCCTTTATGAAAAATTTCCACTATATAGAAAAGTTCAAAGAATTTTACAGTGAACACCTCAACTACTCTAACAGTTTTATCTTTTCATTTTTATCATTTTGTTTGGTCCCCTGACTTACTGCTTAACTAATTTTGAAAGGAAAAAATTAGAAAATACGTCTTCTTCTCCCACCTCCCCCATCTTTTCTCATTCTGATTCAGCATTTTTCTTTAAGTCTCCATGATTCTATCTCATAGTTACCAAAAACTTCTACTTAAGGTACTGTTGCAGCTTTGATACCATCATGAGTTCCTCTTCATAGGGCTTGTATTCTATGAAGTATGTCATGCAGTTTAGAATAGAAATTAGCTTGGTCTCAGGTACTTGTGACCTACCCTAGTCACAGTTTTGCATGCTTGCCATAAAACGTGAGGTTTGGGCATGGTCTGGCAGCCCTGTCAGATTTGAAGATTTGCTTTCTACCTGATATTTACCTGTATTTATTTAAGTTTGATTATAAGTCATTTGTGATTATGGTTAGAGTAATGGTAGTACATACTTTTTTGAAATTTATCTCTTAAAAAATGAAATATATGTGGTGATTGTATCTAATATTTTTTCCTATTATAGGGCAAATAATAGTGGTGATTTGGGTCATAGTTTCTCCAAATAATGACAAACAAAAGTATACTCTGAAAATCAACCACGACTGTGTGCCAGAACAAGTAATTGCTGAAGCAATCAGGAAAAAAACTCGAAGTATGTTGCTATCATCTGAACAACTAAAACTCTGTGTTTTAGAATACCAGGGCAAGTATATATTAAAAGTGTGTGGATGTGACGAATACTTCCTAGAAAAATATCCTCTGAGTCAGTATAAGGTGAGTAGCAAGTTTCAAAGATACTAATTTTAAATTTAAAAGGCATTCACACTAGGAACTGGTATCTGTATTTTTAGGACATATTTTTTGAAAATTAAATAATTAATATTAGTAAATAGCATTAATAAGTTTATTTTTATACTGTATTTAATTTGAGAGATTGATGATGGATTTGAGAGGACAGGCACTATCCTTCTAGATTTTATGTAATTAATATCTGGGGACTTGAGTGTACATATGTGGATAAGCTGATTAATGTTTTGCAGTTGTAACAATAGTTATATTGTTATTCAGATACAAACATTTGATTATTTGATTTAAAAAAAAACTATAAAAAGCGACTGGATTTGTACCAAGCATATGCCACATAGTGATTTATAATACCCAGCAAGACATGGTTCTGGCCTTTAGGTTGCTTATAGCCTAGGGAGGCTTGTGGGTAAGGAAATAGGTTTTTATAATATGAATACAGTAGTATTTATATTAAAATCTTTATCCTAACTACCATTTCAAAGTTCAAACTAATGCATTGTAATATTTAAATATATATATTGCATAATTTTATTAGTCTCATCTCTTTGTGGTTTTTAGTTTGGGATTTTTTTTTTAACAAAACAAATGTTTCTCAGGAAATATTGGGACAGAAGAATGAGTGGGGAGCAACCCTTGGATTTAACATCAATATAACTTAATAAATTGAATGGCAGAGGCTTTCTGCATGATGTTGCTTCTCCTTTAACAAGTATAGTGTTTTCATAATGGGTATCCTCTGATCCTTGTTTTTGATTCCTTTTTTCTTTTCTTTTTCTGTTTTTCTTTTCCTTCTAGTTAAAGATAAAACTGCAGTCTCAAAAACTGACTTTTTTTTTGTTTTTATACAATTTATATTTCAAGAGGTGGCTTGGTTGATCTGTGGTATAACCTAACTCCCAAATGTTAGTATTTTAAATATTATAAATATAGCAACTACTAAGAAATATGATCTATAATGTTTGATTTTTTATAACCTTTGCAGCTTAGTATGTAAATTCTCTTATAATATTCTCTCACATTTTGATTTTAAAATGAAGAGCTTGACAAGAAATGGCTTCTCCTCTCCCACCTTAATCTCTTACAGTATATAAGAAGCTGTATAATGCTTGGGAGGATGCCCAATCTGATGCTGATGGCTAAAGAAAGCCTCTACTCTCAACTGCCAATGGACTGTTTTACAATGCCATCTTATTCCAGACGCATCTCCACAGCTACACCATATATGAATGGAGAGACATCTACAAAATCCCTTTGGGTTATAAATAGTGCACTCAGAATAAAAATTCTTTGTGCAACCTATGTGAATGTAAATATTCGAGACATTGACAAGGTAAGCTCAAGTGTTGATGTTTATAATTTTATATGAATTATGTTATATAAATCTCTTTATTGAACTATATAATAATCTGTTAACCTGCAGTATGTTTTCATATGGCTGGAAAACCATTTGTCAACCTCAGCTTACAGTCCTTTTCTGTAGTTCTAATATCCCTAATTCTAATAGTCTAATAATTCTGATACCCATAATTCTAAGCTCTTTAAACCAAACTTTGACAGAATTCATTTGGCAGGAAAACATGACCTAACCTGCAGCAACATTTTTTACAGTCTTTATTATTCCTACTTAGTGTAAATATCCATATGTTTTGTTGTAGAAATACTAATTTCTTTTTGGAGTGCTGCTTCAGCTGCTAAGAGTACTAAGTAATATTTAGTATATATGCTAGTTTATCTCTGAATTACATACCTGGCTTAAAGGGATTGTGGGCCTATATTAATTTTTAATAGTCTAATGTCCCCCTGAAGGCAGCAACAAACTTTGGTGAAGAATCTGCATCAGTATTAGTTTACTATTTTTGTAAAGGAAGGAGAATAGAAAAGCTACATCTGAACAGAGACTTTGACTTGATTCTGTCATTCATTATCAGTTAAATTGTATGATAATGTTTAATATTGGTCCTGTCTAGTATTTATGTGTGCATGTGTATATGTATGTATATACACATAACTTTTTTTTTCTTAGATCTATGTTCGAACAGGTATCTACCATGGAGGGGAACCCTTATGTGATAATGTGAACACTCAAAGAGTACCTTGTTCCAATCCCAGGTAAGGAAGTATATGTATTTATATTTCCCAAAGTCATATTAGTGTTTAGCAATGTACTCAGTAAAAGTATTATATTTTACATCGTTAATTTTATACAAGTCATGTAAAATTACTCAACATTTGCGTACAGAACATGAGGACATTCTGTCAAAGGGGTATCAATCACAGGATCGCTTTATTGATTCTCTAAAATTTTATCAGAAGGGCTTTTCTGATTCTCTCTTCCCATTGTGTCAAGGAGAGAACCTAGAGTATAGTTATAGTTTTGTGCTGATGATTTCTTACATCAGATCTATAAACCTAGCCTTTTATTCTTTTCTTATCTCCATTTCCATTTCCATTAAGAAGTGAGAGGTGGCAAACAACTTTAGAGCTGGACTACCCTAAGGCAGTCTCCTTTACATTACTCCCAAAAATATATGTTTATGGCATTCAAATTAAGGGTCTTTGAAAACAAATCAGTTTCTTAATGAGAGAGAGAGTTATTGGGAACATTTTAAATGATTATTGCCAAGATAAATAAGTAAAAGACCTATAATTCAGCAGACTAGCATCCTGTCATTTCCTTGCCTCTGTTTTTAGAATCATTTGGGAATAAAAGTCTATTCCTTAGTGTAATACTAATTTTTTTATTGAAATATAGTTGATTTACAATGTTGTATTAGTTTCTGGTGTGCAGCATAGTGATTTAGGTATACACATATATACATACATACTCTTTTTCATTACAGGTTACTACAAGCCATTGAATATAGTTCCCTGTGCTAGCAATATTTTAAGAGAACTCAAGTTGGTATTAAAGATGGCCTTTGTAGACTAGCAATAGAGCTAACTAGTGGATCTTCTACAAGTAGATTTCATAATGAATTCAGACTGAGTTCTAGAAAAGCCAAGAAAAAGTTCTGGTCTTGTAATTAAATTGCTAGAGGTGGCCACCCTTATAGAACCTAAGTGAAGTTCAAAGAGATAGTAGCCTTTTCTACCAGGAGGAAGGAAAATAGTTCTTCACCCTACCTGAACTAATGTAGGTCAGAAAGTACATCATTCAAATTAGAAGTTATGCTGTGGCAACTTATAGCACCAGAATATTTTAAAAATTTTTGTTAGAACAACAAAAGTTTATTTTCCACTCATATGGCATATCTGTCACAGGTTGGTGGGTGGTTGTGCAGGGAGCAGAAAAGCAATATTTGGGGAAATGATGGCCAAAAGTTTTCCAAATTTGGTGAAAACTATAAAACCAACCATCTAAGGAGTCTGACAAGCCCACAGCAAAGACTCCAAGACAATGTTGGATAGATTTATCCTAGTTGTTTCAAGTACCAAAAGTAAACAGGCTTTAGAAAAGTGAAAGGTAAATTTGTATAATAATACAAGATTAAAATGTCAAAATTTTAATAAAAGTGCTATTTAGAAAGGACTTTCCTTTAAGAATTCTCTGTAAGGTAAAATCCCTATGGTAGCTGTATAAAGATTTCAGTAAAATTTTTAACTTTTCTGTATTTGCCAAAAAAGGAGATAAAAGTATATGAAGTTATTAGGAAGATAGAATCTTAAAA
Source organism: Camelus dromedarius (assembly GCF_036321535.1). Taxonomy (NCBI): domain Eukaryota; kingdom Metazoa; phylum Chordata; class Mammalia; order Artiodactyla; family Camelidae; genus Camelus; species Camelus dromedarius. The sequence goes on from NC_087437.1 coordinate 47,555,289, forward strand.
ATCCTTACTGAAATTAAGTGATTATTCTAAATCTGTGCTTTCTATATGCTAAATAAATTGGTACTTTATGATTTCTTCATAAATGTTTCCAGTTATCTCCCAAAATCAGAATCAGTTTGGAATATATGTTTAAAACCATTGCCTACAAATAAAGAACTTAATTGTGGGTGTATGTGGGGACTTTAGAAGAAGAAAGGAAAATGTTTTATTTAGTTAGCATAGTACAGAACAACTACATTAATAGGACATAGCTCTCTTAGATATGTAGAAATTTTCTCATTAATTTAAGCAATTCTAAAGATTTAGAGGTAGTAAAAAGTACCAGGTACATTTGAGATACATGTATCTAATTTTTCTTAATTAACTGTGGACTTATCAAATCTCATTGTATTTCTTTTCACTGCATTTGTTGTTTCCTTTCCCTTTAGAGTTCCTTCTTGCTAAGTTCCCCCATTTTAAATGTAAGTCTTCTCTATATAAATGGACCATATATTTCTTTTTATCTTTGCCCATACTCAAGCAAAGGTGCTAGAATAAATAGAACTTATTTTACTGATAAAGTTTTATACCTTAGTTTGGCTAACTAAAAATAGAATTTGTATATCATTTTGTTAATTAAGTCTTCTGTATTAAAAAAAAAGAAGAGTTATAAAAAAGCCATTTTGAAAAGTTTTCATAGTATCTACCTCTTGAGCTTGTAGCATAGACCAATTACTGTTCTAATTGCTTTACTTATATTAGTTAATCTTCACAACAACTTTTTAAGGGTACTGTTATTAGTTCCATTTCACAGATAAGAAAACAAAGCAAGGTTCACACATTTAGTCAAATAGTAGAGACAAGATTTTTACTCCAGTTAGTCTAACTTCTGAGTCTGTAGTCTTAGCTATTACTGTAATGTTTTTTAATTTAAAAAAACCCTATTTATTGTACTTGGATCTTTACAAGTATGTGTACCAGATATAGACATAATTTCACACATAGCATCCAGTAAATTGAAGGGAATTTATCATAAAAATTTGAATAATTTTATCATCGCTTTTTGTTATAACTTTCCATTTTGTCCTTATTATGAATGTCAAGTTTTATTACCTCTTGTAAAGTAGTTATTTTAAAGTTTAAATACTTTCTTCTTATGTGTCCTTCATTTTATTTACATACTGACTTATTTAAATTAATGGGCTTTTCTGAATGAAATTACATTATATATAAAAGTAATTAAATATAATTTTAATCATAATGTGAAATCTAACTTTATCTTATTTAGCTTCCCTTTTCTATCTGCCTTTTTCTATAAGCTAATTTGTTTTTAATTTTATTTTTGCTGAAATACAGCACAAATGCATAAAATTATATAAATCATAATTGCACAGTTTAGTGAATTATCACAAAGTGAACACCTATATAACCACTACTGTGGTCAAGAATTAGAACATTTATCAGCATTCCAAAAGTGTCTCTCCCAATCCATTAATCTTCTCTCCTTCCCAAAGGTAACTGCTATCTTGACTTCTAACGCTATTGGTTAGTTTTGGTTGTTTCTGAATTTTATATAAATGGACTCAAGGAGTAGCTATTCTTTTGTGTCTAGCTTCTTATATTCAATATTATGTTTGTAAGATTTCATTATTGGTCATTTCTATTGCCATATAGTATGCTGTTGTATGAACATACTACCACTTACCTATCTTACTGTTGGACATTTGAATTTTTTGAACTTTGAGGATACTGTAAGTAATTCTATTAACATTGTATGCAGAAATGCTTGCATTTCTGTGGTTTAAACCTAGAGTTTGAGCTGAATCATCGGTCAGTTTTCGTAGGTTGTGCCTTCCAAATTGATTGTACAAATTACACCTCCACTAGCAGTATATGAGATTTCCTGTTACTGTACCTCCTTACCACCCCTTAGTATCATCAGTCTTTATAGTTTTAGCCATTCTCTTTTAGAGTGATATCTCCATGAGATTTTATTTTCCATTTTTTGGATGACAAATAATGTTGACTATTTTTCATGTTTATTGGCCATTTGGATATGATCTTGTGAAGTATGTTTTAGTCAGTCTGTGTCCTGTTTTTCCATTTGATTTATCTTTTTCTTGAAATTTGTAGGAGTTGTTTATATACTCCAGATAAAATCTTTTTTTAATAAATTCGTTTTTTCTTTAAAATTTTATATAGATGGAATGAATGGCTGAATTATGATATATACATTCCTGATCTTCCTCGTGCTGCTCGACTTTGCCTTTCCATTTGTTCTGTTAAAGGCCGAAAGGGTGCTAAAGAGGTAAAGTATTTCAAAAGGAACAATTATATTCACTTCTAAAAACTCCATTATACTACTGATTGAATTTTTTCAAGAAGTAGATATTTTTCTTCATTTAAAAAAAATCAATAAGTCAGACATTTTTAAATAATACATGTGCTTATAGACAGATACCTTGGGAAAGCTTCCAGAATTTATTTTATAATGAGTATGTCCTGAGTTCATGATACACTTTTTAAACATGCAGAGTGACTATACATAAATATCTTTTAAGTGACTACATGCAAATATCTGTCTTGCTTGGTTTGGTTCCTATCTCCTATTTATAATTAAAGAAAATACATGCAGTTTCAAATGGGAAAAAGGAAAGAAAGCACATATACTTTGAAAAAGTTAATGTGACTTGTTATAGATACCATTATAAAGACAGTTGTTGAATTCTTCTTTTGGGGGAAGAAAAGTGTTTTGAAATATGTTTTATAATTAAATCCACAGAGTAGTGTACATTTTTCTGTTTGTTTTTTTAAGGAACACTGTCCATTGGCCTGGGGAAATATAAACTTGTTTGATTACACAGATACTCTTGTATCTGGAAAAATGGCTTTGAATCTTTGGCCAGTACCTCATGGATTAGAAGATTTGCTGAACCCTATTGGTGTTACTGGGTCAAATCCAAATAAAGTAAGCTTTTTATTATCATAAATTAGATATTTTTTCTTTTATGACAGGCAACCATAATATATATAATAACTTTTATTCCCTCTCTTAGGAAACTCCTTGCTTAGAGTTGGAGTTTGACTGGTTCAGCAGTGTGGTAAAGTTTCCAGATATGTCAGTGATTGAAGAGCATGCCAATTGGTCTGTATCCCGAGAAGCAGGATTTAGTTATTCCCATGCAGGACTGGTAAGGCAAATCACTGTGTTTTCCTTAAGGGTCGGTCATAATCAGTGGATTTGAGTGCAAGCTTTTTATATGGAAAAGTTCCATAAGTTTTAGTTACCCTGGCACAGATCCTATAGGCTCTAGAACAATATTGCAATACAGTAAAATTCTCTCTGCTAATATGTCTACTGCAGCTGTGCCTCTCCTTAGTTTAACCTGCCTTCATTTAACAAATGTTTGTTGAATGCTGACTATATGTACGTATTTATTATGTGATAATAACTAGGTAATAAAGTTGTGACCTAAAGAGACCTCTACTGATTGTACAGTCTAATGGTGAAAATAGTCCTGAAACTAGGAAAAACAGAAATGTAAGGTTACAAATCATGGTAAGTGTCATGAAGGACACAATAGTGGGCCAAGAAGGACTAAGGGTTTCGGGGGTAGAGGCCCCCGAATAGTGAAATAATGGAATAAATCATCACTGTTACATCATCCTTCAGTCTTCTTGCTGCACAGCCCAGTGTTTTGCATCATTTTTCCAGAGGTATATAAAGCAGTCTACAAACAACATCTTTGTAGTTTTTTGTTGCTGTTATTTCTTAGGCTTTCGTTGAACACGACTAATAATTCAGAATTTTTCCCTTTCCAATCATAATGACAAAGAGAAGAAAACTGAAAGAGGAAAATATTTCGTAATTATTAGACTGATCAGAATATGAATGCAGAGACAGATAATAGAACTTTTAAGCAGTTTCTCAACCTCGACATTGGTAACATTTGGGGCCAAAAAATTCTTTGTCATAGGGGCTATTGTGTGCAGTACAAGATGTTTAGCAGCATGCCTGGCCTCTACCCCCTAGATGCTGGTAGCACCACCACCACAAGTTGTGACAATCAAAAATGTGTCCAAACAGTACCAAAGGTCCCTTGGAGGCAGAAGGGACTTTAAAGTCACCCCAGGTGATTTTAAAATCACATCCAGACTCTAATGATGATGTTGAAATTGATCATATAAGTGAAATATCAGATGAGAGTATCTGAGATGAATTTTCTCAAACTCAGGAAACAATGAACAATGTATCTCCAAAGACTAAAATGACTAGCGTCAGTTAGTCATTCTACAGGAATGACTTCATCACACAGTATTTCTTAACAAGAAACTGGACCATGCCTCATCTGCAGTATTTGTTCCATCTTTTATGATGTGCACAAAATTTACTTTGTAAGTGAATAAGTGCTGTAGGCAAGTGTGTATACAAAGATGATTGGAAGGAAAAGGTGATGTAGAAATTTTTTTAAATCGTGGATTGATTATTCTGATTGATACCTGTAAGTATAAAGTATAGAAGCATTTTGCAATTATGAAGCAAAGAAGATTGCTATCCTCTCAAGCAAAATTATGTCATCAACTTTTTCAAAAGTATTGCATTTTAACAATGCAAATATGAGAAGAAAACCCAGAAGTAATGATAAGCTAGAACTTAATAGATACGTATTTGAAATCTGAAATGAGTATGTACAAGATGGATATATTTCAGGCTCACGCATGGCAGTTGATAAGCAAGTAGTTTGTTTCATTCAACATATGTTGCCCATTTTGGGTTATGAATTTGGTTCCACTGTGTTTAAATTCTTACTAAGATGTCTAATAAAATTTTTTCACCATCGTTTTTTTCTTCTCTAAATTATTTTATATTAAAAATACAAACAAAAATAAGTAAATAAAAGACTTAAGACTCCATTGGAACCCAGATGATAAATGGTAATGACTACTTTTCCTGATGAGTTGAGGGTTAAGTATTTATTATCTCTTACCTGGACCATTGCAGTAGCCTCCCAGCTGGTCTCCCTCTTTCCCCAGAGCAGCTGTAATAATATTTATAAAACATAAATAATAATTTTCATCCTTTGAGTAGCTTTCACTGAAAGTAAAATCCAAACCTTTACCCTGACCTACAAATTGTGCATGCTCTGAATATGCCTCCTGTCACTCCTCTCCCTCAACTACTGGACTTTAGACTTACTGGTCTTCCTATTCCTCCTTCACACCACACTCATTCTCCCCTTAGGGTACTTTCACTGTTTCCTTCACCTGCAATATACTCTTTCCCTGATCTTAATGTGGGTGGTTCTTGTCATTTGGATCACAAATTAATATTACATTCTCAGAGGCCATTTCTGAACACCCAGTCAAAAGTAGCCACTCAGTCATTCTCTGTCACATCACCCAGAGCATCTATCTAAATCAGCTCTCCAGTATTTTTATTTGTTCATTTAATTTCCCACTATAATAGAGGCTCTGTTAATGCAGGGTGTTTTACTATTTTCTGAGCCCAACAGTAAGATCAGGACAAGGTACACAGTACATGTATTAATAAAGATTTACTGAGTATGTGCCAGTAATATTTCTTTATGCTGTTGGATAAATTAACAATGTTTAAATGTATTAACACCAAGCAACTTGGATGTCTACTTTTGTTTTTAGCCATTAGGGAATATATGTAACCCATCCTAAAGGGTGTGTGTTTGTTTTGCATGATACATTAATATGCATTCATAATTATTCATTATGCAGTTAATATATTTGTATTTAAAGGGATAAATACATTAGTTGAAATTTTGGAATTACACCAAAAGTTACAGTATTATCCTTTCAGTTTCCAAACATTCAATGTGCAGTGTTTTAATGGGGTGTTTCTTTCTCCTTTGTTCCCTTATTTATTTTTACTTTTAAAATTGGAAAGCCTTGCAGTGATTATAAGGATATATTCGGGCAAGGATTATGAAAAAATTTATATTTTTATTTTATTACTTTTATTTTCCGTCTTATTCCAGAGACATTAGCAGATTAATTAATAAGATACTAAGAAGGGTCCTCATCAGGAAGAGAAGTAAATTGTTCACTACTACCCACTAGAATCCCAGTCTGGTCTTATCCCTAACTTTGGCAGTTACTATTCTTTGGTTGGTGGTAATGTTAACCAAGTGAGTTACTGGATTTGTTCCACAAATACTGTCTTAAGTTGGTTCTTTTCTATCCCTGAAAATAAAGTCTTGTAATGAAACTAAACTGTTTCACAACCAGTCATAAGCAATGTAAAGTTTATTGCAAATTAATTTTCTTTTTTTACAGATCACTCATGAATCCAGGTGGGAGAATATGGCAAAGAAAATCATATAAGATATTACTTTATTTTACAGAGTAACAGACTAGCTAGAGACAACGAATTAAGAGAAAATGATAAAGAACAGCTCCGAGCAATTTGTACACGAGATCCTCTATCTGAAATCACTGAGCAGGAGAAGGATTTTCTGTGGAGCCACAGGTAAGTGTTAAGATGGAGATTCTGTGTTTCTTTCTACTATTGCAGAAGAAAGAACTGACTTTGACTGATACTGTCACGTTGCTGCCATTACCTGTTAGAGTAAATAAAGCATAATTTACGTGACTTTTTATTACAAACACAGTCCATTTTTAAACTGTGGATATAGATGAATATTCCTAGAAGATCATGCTGCATTGGTACTAACCTTGCATATTGAAGGCTTTTTTAAATTCAAAATCCTTAACATGACTTTTTTTAGGATTTGGGTTTTGGTTTTTGTTTTCAAATAAAATTTAAGATCCAAAAAAAGTACCTGTAGTTTTAGATCAGTTTAGTTGTGATTTAGTTGGTCTAGAGATTTTCATTTTTAGGAGTTCCTTCCATTTTTTGTTTTTTCTTACACTTTTTTAAAGTAATAGTATAATGCCTCATTTTCACTTCCAAAGAAATTATCCTGCAGATTGGTAAGTGTACATTGGTTTATTTAAATAAAGCAGTAAAGCAGTTGCAGTGTATTTCTGCAAAAAGTTCATTTAAACGTAAATTTTGTCCAGTGACCACAGTAGAAGTGCTGCATCCGCTCATGGTTCATGTTAAGTAAGTAGATGAAAAATAGGAACTATACAAAGAGTCTTAAAACATAAATTCATAATTTTTCCTAAGTACCTGTTCTCCATTTGGATTTTTCATTTTCTATGCCATTATAACTCTGTCTGAGTATATATATACATGTATGTGCAGCTATAGTGTTAAATGCAGATTTCTTTTGATTTTAAAGAAGGCTGGTAATGGTAAGAAGTTTTGAAAGTGTTTGGAACTTCTTGAAGATTATCTAATTGAAAATTTAGATATCTAGGCCTTTTGAATAACATGCAAGAATGGTTTTTATTTTGTTTTGTCGTTCCCACACAGGCACTATTGTGTAACTATTCCTGAAATTCTACCCAAATTGCTTCTGTCTGTCAAATGGAATTCTAGAGATGAAGTAGCTCAGGTAAATGCATGTTTGAAATTACTGAATAACTGTTGCACAAGTCTGGTTTGTCATTCAGATTGTTTTCTCCCAGAAAGGCTGTTTAAGTATAAAAGATTAAATAGACTTTGTTTTAAATTAACTAATAATGATAATACAAATGGTCCCAACTTACCATGGTTTGACTTAAGATTTTTTGACTTTACAATGGTGTGGAAGTGATACGCATTCAGTAGAAACTATACTTCAGATATTGAATTTGGATCTCTTCCTTGGGCTAGCAGTGTATGATAATAAGATACTCTCTCCTAACACTGGACAGCAGCAGCAAGCTGCAGCTCCCCATCAGCTGGGCGATCATGGTGGTAAACAAGCAATCTCTTTACAACTATTCTGTACCCATACAACCATTCTCCTTTTAACTTTCAATACAGTATTCAATAAATTACATGAGATATTCAACACTTTATTATAAAATAGGCTTTGTGTTAAATGACTTTGCCCAACTATGGGCTAATGTAAGTGTTCTGAGCATGTTTAAGGTAGTCTAGGCTAAGCTATGATGTTCAGTAGATTAGGTGTATTAAATGCACTTTTGACTTAAGATATTTTCAACTTATGATAGGTTTATCAAGACATAGCCCACCATAAGTCACGGAAGATCTGTATAGTAAAGAAAAATACTGTTTATACGACTTCCTCTGATAAAATTAATTAGAACTAAACATTTTAAGCACTGAATTCATAAAGGAGAACTTTTATCTAATTTTTAAAATAAGAAATTAAGACAATGTCTTAGAGGGTTCATTCACAACTATCTTTGCTTTTTAAATATGATTTTTTATCTTACTCATACACAGATGTATTGCTTGGTAAAAGACTGGCCTCCAATCAAACCTGAACAGGCTATGGAGCTTCTGGACTGCAATTACCCAGATCCTATGGTTCGAAGTTTTGCTGTTAGATGTTTGGAAAAATATTTAACAGATGACAAACTTTCTCAGTACCTAATTCAGCTAGTACAGGTAAAATAATGTAAAATAGAAAAATAATGTTTTCTTCTAAATCCTTGCAACTTCCAAAGCCTACTCTATTAACTGGTTTTATGCTTTTTTAAAATTCAGTTTTATTACCTGTAGTACTACTCTCTTCCTGAAAAATCTCTAAATCCAACCATGCAGAAAGAAACTGACCCTGATTGGTGTGGAGTTATTTTTATGTTTGTTTTTAATCACGTAGGTCCTAAAATATGAACAGTATTTGGATAACCTGCTTGTGAGATTTTTACTCAAAAAAGCATTGACTAATCAAAGGATCGGGCACTTTTTCTTTTGGCATTTAAAGTAAGTCAAATTATTTTCCCATTTAATTCCTTAGATGTATATGACTTGTATTCTCAGTAGATATATAAATATGCATTACTTATCTACTGTTGTTTTTGTGTGTCTAGAAGAGTTTTCCATACTGAATGTATATCATACCAGTGATAAGTTTCCCTCAGCTTTTTCTCTTTAACATTAAATAAGCAGTAAAATTCTAAATGAAATTTAACACAAGAATGAGAGCTGAAATATTTTTAAAGATTTTGATTCTACTGTAAGCAAAATAAAATTTGCTAGGTCCAGGATCATGCTGCAGTCAGTTTCACTGTATGTGAGGATTAAAATATCCCACTGCTCCCCCAAAATATCTTGCCTTGGTATTCAGAACAATAATGACAATATCCCAAGTTTTTTACAAGAACACAAGCTAATTAAGAATAAAAGGTATTTTGCAGAATATGATGTATTTAATACACAAAGTTAGAGGTATAAACCATGTACTTTTTTCTAAATTTAGAAATGGATTTGTAATGACATAGTTTTTTAAATATTAAAATAAATTAAAAATGGAATCTAGAAGCTAGATTTAAAATAACTTAAATTCAGACACAATACAGAAAAGGTCAAGTAGTGCTCACTTAAATTCAGACACAGTACACAAGAGTCAAGTAGTGCTCACTGAGCTCTTCACTCCCTTCTTACTCATTTTATTATTTTAGTGCCTAATTTCCTTTTGTAACATTTATATATCTTGTTCTGAGATTAGTAAATGAAAAATAGTTGAAATAAACCTAAAATCTAGTTTTTTGTTTACATTTCCAAGAACTACCTAAAACTTCTTGATTATTTTGCTTCCAAATGATAGATTTTAAATTATTTTATTGTTAGTATGATTATAACATTAGTTGAATTTAGAAAAAAAATTTTTTTTTTAAGATTATATGTGTACTCACTTAAATCTCAATCTATTTCTCTCTCTCTTTCTCTTTTTCCCCCCTAATGTTGCACTGGTGTTTTAGATCTGAGATGCACAATAAAACAGTTAGTCAGAGGTTTGGCCTGCTTTTGGAGTCCTATTGCCGTGCATGTGGAATGTATTTGAAGCACCTGAATAGGCAAGTTGAGGCTATGGAAAAGCTCATTAACTTAACTGACATTCTCAAACAAGAGAAAAAGGATGAAACGCAAAAGGTATGTGACTCTAGTTTGTTTTGAGATTCCTTTCATTGTTGTTCAGCAGGGTTGAGAGTCCAGTATATCTGCAGATCATAGGCCTCAGAATTAAGCAGATTAGGATTTAGATACAAGTTCCACTGCTTCTAAGCTATATAATGTTAGACACATTATTTAGTCTCTTGAGATTCATTTCCCTCACCTGTAAAATGGAATAATACTTTCTTTATAAGGTTGTTGTGAGAATTAAATCATACGAGATATACAAAGCACCTATCATGGTCTCTCGAACATGGCAGGTGCCCAGTAAATGTCTGCTCCCTCCTCTTTCCCCTCCTTTCGCCTTTATATAGCCCTGAGTCTTAAAGATGATTTTTCCTTGCTCTGTGTTACTTATTTTCTTTTAGTAATGACCCTAAAAATGAGAGAAAAGAAATCAGTTTTTCTATTTCTAAATTTAAAATGGACTCTCAGTCACACAGTAAATGTGTCACACACTCAAGTCATTGACTCAAGTCATTGGCAGTCTAAGTTTGTGTAACTAAGGAACGTGAAATGAAAAGGTTTTTCATGACTTTTTCCTACTCCTTATCCTTTATTCAATCCAACACACCCTACAGTAAAAAGTGAGCTCATTCTTCACCTCTAGTGAAATGAAAAAAAGAAAATCCCAGTTTATTAGTGAGTCCCCAAAGAGCAGACAATGTAGATTAGTAGTATGAATAAATTTTTCAACATCTTCATTAATGTTGCTTGAAGAAAAACCAAGTTTAAAAGAAAGTTACTGTATTAATCTAAATGCCATACAATATGTGAGTGAGTTGATTTTATTGAAATTGTGGTATGTAAGTTCAAATACAGGTTATTAGAAAATAATTGTACTGTTTCTGCTGCTGGAATTATGAGCAAGAGGGGACTAGGCTGCTTTTAAATAATAAAATTTGTTATATTTATATTGTAACTGAGGTAAGAAAAAAGAAATTAGATACTATTTAAATTTGTAAATGCGAGCATTTCTTCTAAATTGAAATTTTCATATCACAGTTAGGCTGTGATGCAGTGGATTAAAAAAATGATTAAAAAGCACGTTACTTTCCAGCTATGTACTCGAATTTGAGTATAGTATGAGATTTCTCCCAACAATTTCTTTTAGCCTCACTAGACCATATACCCAGCAGAGAATGTGGTGAATGTGGTATTTTCTGAAAAACTTAAGAGTAAGATGATTAAGCTGAGATAACATGATGTCTCCATAATTTTTCCTCTAGAACAAAGGTCAGCAAACTTTTTCTTAAAAAACTAGGTAGTGAATACTTCAGACTTGGCAGGCCATGCAGTCTGCTGTAACTGCTCACCTCTGCTGTTCTAGTGTGGAAGCAGCTAATGTCTAAATGACTGGTGTGACTTACAAAAACTGGCAGCTGACACACAGGCCATAGTGGCCGAGCCCTGCTGTAGAGCCAAAATGTTGTCTCTGTCAACATGCAGAGTTTTTGTCACAGGAAGGTGCGCAGTATTGTCGCTCTCACCTGTCCATCTGAGTTGTGCTGCTTTGTGTTATAGAAATCCTTCTAATTAAAATGCAGGCAGTCCAAGACATGAACTCAAAGACTACACAGTACTGTAGTTCCAGTGTATAAAAGAGGTTAGCAATTAGTTTACCTTTCATCAAATCAATTTCTAACCATGATTATGCTTATTTGTCAGGTACAGATGAAATTTTTAGTTGAGCAAATGCGGCGACCAGATTTCATGGATGCTCTACAGGGCTTTCTGTCCCCTCTAAACCCTGCTCATCAACTGGGAAATCTCAGGTAAGGTACTTTATTGGAGGTTTTATTAATACATTTAAACAAGTACTTTCTCTGGAGAAAATCTTGAAAGAAGTCAAAATGCCCTTTATAATTGTGTTCAATAATATGTGCTACTCTCTCCCATTTCCTACCCTGCAAAATAAGAGTAGTAAAAATTTCTCAAGTTCAGAGCTGTACTTATTCAGAATGAGTTTTTACTACTTTAAAAATAGAATTTAAAAGTTTCTATGGCCAGAATTTCTGATATCATAGGATAAGAAGTAGATTGTAATATCTGTAAAACTAATTATATGTCCCTGTATTTATGGAAAATTCATATTCCATTATATATGAAATTTTTAAAGTTAATATGTATTTTTTTGTACTCAGAAATGAATTTAGAAGTAAAATTGAGGAGAAAGTTTAAAATTTTTATAAATTTCAAAAAGCTATACTATATATGTATTTTAAAATAAATTTGAGACTATAAAGAATAACAAAGCTAAAGTTCCTAGTAAAGTTTTCAACTGTTTTAAAGGCTTGAAGAGTGTCGAATTATGTCCTCTGCAAAAAGGCCACTCTGGTTGAATTGGGAGAACCCAGACATCATGTCAGAATTACTCTTTCAGAACAATGAGATCATCTTTAAAAATGGGGATGGTAAGGAAGAGTATTAATGAACTTATGATACATGAATTTAGCTATCTTTGTACACAGGGTATTTATGAACCATGAAGACTGTTGAAAGCCATTTAGGGAATATGCATGTGAGAAAATATCTAATATTAAGCAGATGTCTTAACCTTTAGAATATGTATGTATAATTATTGAAAAGAAGTACTAGGTTTAGAAACAGAAGGTCTGAAATCAGTTTTTGTCATTTGTCTAGCTATATGAGTATCCATTCATTCCATAAATATTTGATGTGCTAGGTCCTAAGATTCTAAACATAACACAAAACAGAATCCCTGCCTTCTTAGAGCTTACAGTCTAGCAGGTAAAAGAGAGACATTAAATAAATAATTACAAAAACAAAATTATAGCCCTGGTACAAAAGAAAAGTGTAGTCTGCTATGAAATCATAAAAGAAGGTCTTAATTTACTTGGAGTACAGACTGTGGGAGAATACATTTTTATATACTAAAAAAAAATATGTATCATTGATGGGTTTCCATTGGGAAGTGACCTTTGAGCACTGAATTCTGTTAATCCAAATATTTTAATATAAACATGTTCAAATTTAAGGACTCTGAAAAATAAGTAGTTTAAATATTTTAATTCATTTTTTGTGAAATACCTGCCAGTTTATCTGACATTGTTATACAGATTATATAGATACTTTAGAAATGGGTTAAAGAATCAGATTATTGCTTCCTTATAGATTATTTTGAAGAGCAAATACAGCTCTGTATTTTTCATATGAAAACAGTGTGATGATATGATACTAAAATTTGCATTTGTGACATTTAATGGTGTATACATATTATTTGAATTTCAGATTTACGGCAAGATATGTTAACACTTCAGATTATTCGCATTATGGAAAATATCTGGCAAAATCAAGGTCTTGATCTTCGGTAGGTAACCAGTAAGGCAACATGTATGTTGAAAGTTATCCTGAAAATGTAAATGATTAGTAAATATTAATTATAAAGCATATAGAGTCATAATGTCTATAAAGGAATGTATAGAGTAGTAACTAACACTAGTTGATTACACTATGGCACTTTCATTTATTCTCTTCTTCATTGGCTTAGATTAGCTAATGAGATTCAGCTAGTTAAGAAGAACTGTCTCTAATAACCTGATAAAGACTCTGCAATTGCCTCCAAGTGTCACTAACAGTCTTCCCTTGGTATCTGCCAGGGATTGATTCCAAGACCCCTGTGGATACCAAAATCCATGGATGCTCAACTCCCTTATATAAAACGGCATAGTATTTGGATATAAGCTATGCATATCCTCCTGTAGATTATAAGTCATCTCTGGATTACTCATAATACCTAGTACAATGTAAAGGCTATGTAAATAGTTGGCAGTATGCAGCAAATTCAAGTTTTGCTTTTTTGGAACTTTCTGAAATTTTTTCCCCAAATATTTTCCATCTGCAGTTGGTTGAATCCAAGTATGTAGAATCCACCATTATGAAGGGCCAACTGTAATTTGGAATAGAGCATAGGAGACACGATACACAGAAGACCCTTTTTTTAATTCAAAAGTTAAGAGTTTCAAAGAAAGTTTCTTCTATAATATAAATTTTTTAATTCTAAAACTTTATAAACTGTCTAATCTTAAATCAGTTTTTCAGCAAAATTTATGAAAGCAACTAATCTTAAAGTTTTTGTCATTCTCTTGGTTTCTGCCCAACCCTCCCAGTTACCAGTATTGTCTCCAAATTTTCTCTCATGCTTCATCTTCTCTTAGTCATTTTTGCTTCTAATAACTTTTCATTTTCTTATCTGTCTCTTTGCAAATCCAGAGTCATTCAGGCAAAGGCCAGCCTCTCCAAAAGTACTTTTGTCTGTAGGTAAACAATAGGAGTCAACTCCAGCTGCAGCAGAGTTTGTTGGAGTTTATTTGTATGCCTCTTTATAGATTGAGTAGCTAATATACAAAAATGTGTTGGTGACAAAGATTAGAATCCTTTTATTGCAAAGAAGAAAAATGGACATCTCAAGTAACCTGCGAAGGGACAAAATTAAGTCATCAGTTTCAGATTCTTAACTCCTGATTCTTTGTGTAATCCCTGCTGCTTTCCAAAAGCAATTAGTGTTATACGAACCAAGTTCCTTTTTTGGCATAATTTCATGTGTCATGAAAGAGCCACGTGCCATTACTACTACCACCCCTAGGAGAGCAGAGTACAAAGAAAATGCAGAACTAGGCAGAGTAGAGAAAAGGATTGAACTATGTAATTCTGGTAATTACAGTATTTAATTGTAAATTAGTGGCTGTGCAAAAGTGCATTTAAAGTTAAGCTAGGTCATTGGAAGGTAAGTTGGATCTTTGGGAAGTTGTCACATCTTAAAATATTTTCTAAATATTTTTCTTTTAAGGAAATTTAAGTTAAAATCTTATTTAAAATTTAAATTTAAACAAGAAGTGAATTTAAGTAAAATCATAGCATTTTTAGTTATACTTCACAAAGCTTAGATTCAGGTCTATTATAACTCTGCTTAGGTTTTTTGTTTCTTTTTTTTTTTTTAGTAATAAGCCTTATAGGACTATGTGACTCTTTAAACCATAAACATGTTCAACATTAATAGAATTAAAATAAGAGAGAATGATCAGGAGTACAACCTTAAGAAATTCCTGTATTTACTAGGATAGAAGAAAAGATTCCATAAGAAAAATGGTCAAAAGGGTAGGAAGACCAGAGTAAGTGATTCACAAAACTCAAAAGGGGAGAGATTCACAAACAGTTTACAGTATTAGGTACTGCAGGAGTTTAAGAGCATAAGGACTGTGGAAAAGCCCTTGGATTTGATGATTCATGATTAGCTTTAAGAAGAGTTGAGTCAGCAGAGTGGTAGGCATAGAAATTAGGCTACAAGGAATTAAGTGAGAAAATGAGATTAAGTGTAGACCATTATTCTGTTAGGAATTTTAAAAGTAAAGGAAACATGGAAAGTATGAACAGTAGCTTATGAAAACAACAGAGCAAGAAAAAACATACTTCAGTACTTAAGTGCCAGTTGGAATGTTAGGTGCTTTTTTTCATTGTTTCTTTAAATTAACACCCTTTATGACATATTTTGTGTTATTCCTTTTTCATATTCTGTGTGATGAATGGCAAGAACCCATAAAGCACTTCTGCATACCAAAGTAGAGTCGTATCAAGGAAAAAGCATTGGTAGGTTACTTGAGTTGTGAGCTGAACTAGCTGCTTTTACCATGGAACATTTTTACCTCAAGAATAACTATTAGACAAACTGTCATTCAGACATGGGTACTTAACAGACATTTTCTTGAAAATGAACATATGAGCCTCTCTCTTCAAGAACAACTGACAGTATTTGTTGTCAATGATCAAATTTAAGCTTTCAAGCAAAAATTAGAATTTTTAAAAACTTGTATCCACTGCTGTGAGCTTCCTCCAGATTAAAGACTTTTCTGGTGAGGTCATTGATAATGTTAACAATTGTGATTTTGTTTTTACTTGGTATAATGAAAAATATCAATATTTGGAAGATCTCCATAGCTCGGTGAACTAATATCTTCCAAATGACCAGTGCAGGATATTATAAAGTCATATACGGGTAAAGGTTCCATTCAGAGGCAAGATAGACAAATGGGGCATAATGTAATAGAGTATGAAAAGTTTACTGATACGGTTTCACATTCCATGTTGCAACTTGAGAAACTATCTCTTGTCAAGTTTTAGAATAGCATCAAAGAAAAGTATCTACAATTATCTGAAAAGGTTATTACAGTACTCGTTTTCCAACTAGATATCTGTGCAGGGCCAGATTTTCTTCACATGCTTCAGTTAAAACATCACATTAGACTGAATACAGAAGCATGTATAAGAAGCCAGCTCAGTACTATTAAACCAGACATTAAAGGAATTTGAAAAAATGGGAAACAGTGTCCTTACTAAAAGAAAATTAAAATCAGGTTAAAGGAGTAAAGGTCACACATAATAGGCAAAAAGAATATTTTTGTATTAGCCTATTAAAATATTAGCTGTTTTAGAGAGCACCCTTCTAGTTGCTAGATGGGATGCTGCTCGATTCGTGAATCTCCTAATAAAGCCAATTAGATCTTCACTTTAAAAAAAAGATAAAATATTTGCGATTTTAAAATCCCATCATTTAATTGCAAATGTCTTGATCCTTTTTCAGAATGTTACCTTATGGTTGTCTGTCAATTGGTGACTGTGTGGGACTTATTGAGGTGGTGAGAAATTCTCACACTATTATGCAAATTCAGTGCAAAGGCGGCCTGAAAGGTGCACTGCAGTTCAACAGCCACACACTACATCAGTGGCTCAAAGACAAGAACAAGGGAGAAATGTGAGTTTATTATTCTTTTCTCTCTATGTTAATCTAAGTTTTGATAGCTAAGTCTTCTAATGGTTGACTTAGACCAGAAAAAAAAATTATATTTACTTTGGAAGAAAATTAAGTTCAACCTTTGAAATATTTGAGGTCATTGTGTTTAAATGATCAGAATTGCTTCTAATTCGGTAAAATCCTGTACATTCAACTTAAGTGTCTCAAATGTGTTTCTTATTGCTTATTCTTTTTTTTAAATTAACATTAAATAAAAATAAAAATTAAAAATTTTACTTCTAATTCATTGTTAAAATGATTAGAAAAAATTTATTTTGATGACATAAGTATTTTTTCACTATAATAAGAATTATGATTTGGTCAGAGAATATCTAGAAATTTTCTTAGAAATCCTTGAAAACATCAAAATCTCAAAATTCCTCAGATCTTTGAACATAATTGCTTCCTTCCACTAATGTCAGTGATTGTTTCATTGTATTAGTACAGACTGTAATAAAGACTGACCATCTTTTCCCAGTTTGGACTGGATCACTCTATACTTCTTTGCTAACTCATAGGTGTTTCATTTCTTTTTTGTAGATATGATGCAGCCATTGATCTTTTTACACGTTCGTGTGCTGGATATTGTGTTGCTACTTTCATTTTGGGGATTGGAGATCGTCACAATAGTAACATCATGGTTAAAGATGATGGACAAGTATTAGTTCCTCTTTTTAAATGTTTTGACACTTTTAAATTTACTAACAGGACATTTTTGCATTTGTCAAATTATAACATTCTTTTTTTTTTTTTTTTTTTTGAAAGTTGTTTCATATAGATTTTGGACACTTTCTGGATCACAAGAAGAAAAAATTTGGTTATAAACGAGAGCGTGTACCATTTGTTTTGACACAAGATTTCTTAATAGTGATTAGTAAAGGAGCCCAGGAATGCACAAAGACAAGAGAATTTGAGAGGTAAGCTCAAGAAATCAAAAGCACAAAATAAAGAATTCTTGCTGTTCTACAAAAAACAATTGGTATTCTTCAAGTAGTTTAAAATAATAGGTATTATATTAACATTGTAGCATAAACTGAATATTTTAATGTGTTTATTTTTATTTATTTATTGTGTAATGCTGTGAAGGAAATGTAAAGAAAAACCAGTTTAATTTATAGAGTTAGTTAAGATCCAAAAAGAAAGTGATCCTTAAACTTCATAGTACATTAAAAGCTTTTATTTACTGCTGATAAAAATAATTGGACTCCACCTTCTTTTTATTGACAAATAACGTACAGTGCTTCAGACACTTTTTAGTTGTATAATCTGAGGAATTCAGTCAGCTGTAATTACCATGTTTATTCATAATTTTTCTTATTGCCTTATGGTATATCATTAGTCTGTCTTAAACTTTAAAGTACTTTCAAAAACCTTTTTAAAAATTCTGTTTTATCTGTAACTCAGTCCTGGCCCTAGCCTAAACCCTAGAGGTTTTAGTATGGGACCAGTTCATACATTTAATAAATCCTTATTAAACTCCTAATATGCCAGGCATTATTTTAGGTGCTAGTGATAGAGTAGTAAACAAAGTTCCACGTTCACATTTAGTGTTGGGTAAAGTGAGCAGAAAGTGCTGATAAAGGGAGTAGGGAAAAGAGTGCTATTTTTCATAGTTTTGTCCAAGAAGGCCTCTCTAATGATGTGACATTTGAGCAGAGACCTGAAGATAGTAACACGATTTACTCCATACTGACCAAACTGTTCTTGTTACTTGTAGGTTTCAGGAGATGTGTTACAAGGCTTATCTAGCTATTCGGCAGCATGCCAATCTCTTCATAAATCTTTTCTCAATGATGCTTGGCTCTGGAATGCCAGAACTACAATCTTTTGATGATATTGCATATATTCGAAAGACCCTAGCTTTAGATAAAACTGAGCAAGAGGCTTTGGAATATTTCATGAAACAAATGAATGATGCACATCATGGTGGCTGGACAACAAAAATGGATTGGATCTTCCACACAATTAAACAGCATGCTTTGAACTGAAATGATAACTTAAGAAACTGAAAGCTCAGTATCTGGATTCTATACTGCACTGTTAATGACTGTCAACAGGCAAAGACTGATTGCATAGCAATTGCACAATCCATGAACAGCATTAGAATTTACAGCAAGAACCGAAATAAAATACTCTATAATTTAAATAATGTAAATGCAAACAGGGTTTGATAGCACTAAACTAGTTCATTTCAAAATTAAGCTTTAGAATTATGCGCAATTTCATGTTATGCCTTAAGTCCAAAAAGGTAAACTTTAAAGATTGTTTGTATCTTTTTTTAAAAAACAAAAACAAAAAAACCCCCAAATATATATAGAAATGATGGAGAAGGAAAAAGAATGATGTTCTTTTTTTGTCTTGCAAATGTTCTATGTTTTGAAATGTGAACACAACAAAGTCTATTATTGCATTAGGTCCAAGTAAACTGGAGTTTGACGTTAAATTACATTAAGATTGGAAAATAAGGAAAATTTCTTACTTTTTCATTGCTGTTCAATTTATAGTTTGAAGTGGATTTTTGACTCCTTGTTTGATGAAGAATGCTTGGGGTGTGAGGGACTCTTGAGATTTCACCAGACTTTTCCTTTTTAATAAATTGAACCTTTTGATGATTCGGGGTCTTATCTGCAAAGTTTGGGAAGCAGTCACAAATGAGACCTGTTATAAGGTGGTGTTTTTAGGTTTTTTTCTGGACAGTATTTACAAGAATCCGATTCTTACTTCCCAGGGAAATTCTGGGCTCCCACAAAGTTAAATAATAATCATAGAGAAAGAATGAGCAGGAATCGTTCTTGCTCCAGAATTGTACAGTATTCACCTTAGACTGATTTTTTTTCTCCTTTTGCAATTGAATTGAATACATTTTTGTGCATGTTTTCCAGAAAATAGAAGTGAGTATTAATGTTATTAAAAAGATTATTTTTTTTATTAAAAGCTATTTATATTATAGAAACTATCATTAATATATATTCTTTATTTACATGATCTGTCCCATAGTCATGCATTGTTTTGCACCCCAAATTTTTTATTGTTTGTAGCAGCATGGTCAGCTTTTCTCTTGATCTGTGAGTGAGGCTCAGGCACTATCCCATTTATACCAATGACTAGTATCTAACTACTTAAGGAAGACAGATTAAAGTTCCTCCTCTTTCCTTTTATTTCCTTCTATTTTCACTTGAATCCCCCATCTTCCATCCTCTTTTATAGTTGAGAATGCCTCAATCATATGAAATTAGTTACCAAAATTAACATAATTGAAACTATCTTCCTGATTTCTTAACCCCCCTACTGAGATATACTCATGAATAATACTTTGTAACATGGCAGAATAGAAACCATGAAATTTTTACCTTTTTAGACTATTTATTCAATATTTCAATAATAAAAGTAGGACCTTAAACCATTTTAAGATCATGTCCCATTTCTGAGTGGTCAGGGCTCACTCTCCAGCTTTATTAAATTGCATTTGAGCACAGGATACATTCTTAAACATTTTGAAAAACATTAACCCAAGAAGTAGGGGCTAAGGCTAGTCATCACTCTAGAACCTGATATTTTACTCAGTATTTGAAATGAATGATTAATGCCCTAGGAAATAGCTTTAGCAAATGTCCAGGTGCCACACCAGAAAAAGTGCAATAATTTACTGACTGTTTTCTAGATTAGGCATGTTATTGGAATACAACTTTATGAAGAGTACACATTGTATACAGCATCACTTAAAAAATAATTCATTTATGAAATCAGTTACCTATAGTAGAAGTCTTGAATAGTGAACAGGGACTCTAATACAAATACTCTTAATATTTGGCTATTTTAGAACCCTTAAAGGGCATAATTATTGGAGATTTAGGTACCTCACTAAAGCATGTATATAATATAATATTGCCAACAAAAAAAATTTGAAGATTAGGGGAACTTATGTTTCTAAACTGTGTTGGAATAGTTAAGAAGAATTTAAACTCTGTTTTAAGCAGGAAGCCAGATAGATTATTTTGCAGATATAAAAGATATCATGACTTATTAAAACTTCATGATTAACATTTTGTGTCTTTTAGATTTATTCAGTTAATACATACTTGCATCCTAGTATTTTCTATGTCGGATTAATTACAGGAAAACTCAGTGAAATGGTACAAATCTGAAATTTTGATGGTAGAAACTGAAGTTTTAACAGAGAATCATGTTTTACCAAGTGCCAAAAAAGCTTTGAGCTTCTTTGCACAAAATTTATACAATTTTTTGCATTTTTCACATCAGTCCAGATACTCTCCTTCCCCTGGGACCTCTCCACCATTAAAACACAAGCCGCATAGCTTATTTTATCATTTACATTTATTTTCAAGAGCTATTACAACCAAATTAATTGTGTGAAGAAATGTAAACAAATTCTATAAACAATATAGATTAAGTGATCTAGCTAAATGCAAAGTACATTTCAAACAAATACAAGCAGAGTTTATGCAAACAACATTAAAAATCAGAAAAAGGGAACAGGTAATACTTAGAAGGCAAAGAACCAAAAACTGAGTTAAATGCAACATGGGGTGACTGGGATGTTTCCAGTCAGTGATGATATAGCTACTTCCAGGTACTTCAGTATCGGAGATCAATTCTGATTGGTCAGTTTCTATAGCCAACCATCCTTGTCATTGAATGTGGTATAACTGACTATTGGCTCAACAATTTCATTTGATCACTTAAGCAATATTTCTTTTAATGACTATTTTGGAGAAAAGAAGAAAAGCAGGTTTAAAGAAAATAAAACCTAATTTAAACACATTCTAGCAAGAAATAATCAACTGTTCACAAATCATGTTTTAACTTTTTATCATATTCTCAGCTATAATCGTTCATTTTGAAGATTTTTAGACTGCTGTTAATTTGAAATCTGTTAATCATATTGTGGAACTTGGTTTTTTTAAAAGATGTTTCTAATTGGATTTTTTTAAAGAATGGAATTTGGTCGCTGTTTTACAATAGAACCTAAGCTTTTTGTGGTTCTTAGTGTCCTCTGTAAAACTTAGTGTCAAAGTGATCAACTTTGGGGTTTTCCCTTCTAATCTGCTTTATATTACAAGCCCTTTAGGAAGTGGGAACCTGATGAATATACAATGAATTGTAAAATATTTTAATGTGTAACTTTTTCAACTGTGAAACTATGACTATTGGTTTTTTGAAGAAAACAGCTGCTGATAAAGTATTTTGTGTAAAGTGTAGTTCTTATTAATCAGGAAAATAATCAATTATTTGGTTAGAATGTATATATTACATTAGATTAGATTTTAAATAGATTGGTGATTTCACATAGGTAAAACATAGTCCATCTGTATTCTTTTTTCCAGCAAAAATTGAGTGATTTGGCATTTACAAAAAAAGAATTTATGAGCAGCCTATCTATTTAAAAGACACCATAGAAATTTCACAGTACATAAACTTGGATTTGTTTCTTAATGATTTGTAAATCCATTTAATTCATATCCTGACCAATAGCCTATGCTTCCCAACTCTTTGAGGAAATTTAATTTCCAGCATTATTTTAAAGCCAGCAAGTTCACTTTTTCTGAATGTTTTTAAGTTCTTTTTGTTTCTGTGTCCGCAAAAACTGCAGATCTGGGCTGGACCCTCACACTCAGAATCTACCTTAAAAATTGATTTTGGTGTCCAAGACATCACAAATATTTCAGTGTAAAGACCATATGTGGTGTTAAATAGATTGTGGTGCTTCTGCTACTTAAAAACAACTTTCATACTTGAGTTGTTTTTGAGAAGAGGGGCATGTGGAAGGAGGGGGCAAAACAGGGAGTTGTTGTTTGAATGAATTACATTCTTCCTGCTCAGATCAAGCACTAAGACAAGGCTAGAAGTTGTAAGAGTATATTGTGCATACCATGAGGGAATTATCTCTTCATCAAGGGGATTGTGAAGGCTGAACTATACAATTCAGCATTGACAACATCCTCAGATGATAATTCTTGGTGATAGAGGATAATACAGCTGGGCTGTTCTTTAAAATACAAAGCAAACCATTTTTATTTTTTAATTACTACATTAAAAATTGTAAATGTATCTTATGTGCCATGACCTGGGAAGCCTTTTTTTTTCTCTTAAAAGTTATTTTCACTTTCTGAAAAGATTATAGCGTTTAGCTCAATATAAGTATGGTCCTGATAAAATTGGATTTAGATTGGTAACTCTACCTCGGGTTAATAAGGAAAAAAAAACAGATGAGTCACAATTCAATACTTCTGGCTCTGATATTACAGAGCACTATATTTTAGATTTGTAAAAGAGTTGCATGCCTTGTTTGTAATGGCATTGGAGATACTAAGAAAAATTTTTGGTTAAAATTTAATCATTGCTCCAGCCACTTGAAAAAGGCAGTAGTGCCAGGAGGTTCATTGAATTCAACATTTGAAATTCGTTTTGTTTTCTTTATTGTTAGTGAAACTGGTGTGTGTGTGTTTGCAGACATTTCAATTTGTATGCACATTGCTTGCTAGCCTTCGTTGAGGCATCTTTTATAAAAGGTATAAACATCAAGGTTCTAAAATTCAGAAGAGTTTATAATTGATTAGGAGTTTCCCAAGTTGGGATGTTAGTTTTTTAACAAGCTCATTTCGTTCAAGTACTCCATTTGAGTAAGGTTTTACACTTTTTATCAATGCAGCACCATTCCTTTTGCTTGGCTTAGATATGGTCATATTTCACCCATGCTAGTTAGCAAAAAGTGACAGTTATGAGCTATAAGAAAATCTTCTGACTTGATTTTTGCACAACTCCATTTAAGAGTTTTAGCAGGGAGGGGAAAAGTAAAACCAGTCCACTGTATGTATTAGTTGGGTAACGGATTTTCACTACCAACAATAGACTCCAGTCCTCATGTTGGTTAAGTATGGGAAGAGTTTTTAATGCATTTTGTAGGCCAGTTAAGTTTATGAATCTATCTAAAACATTATTTAATCTCTTACTACAATAATTTTGTTGTTATGCTAAGAGCCTTGTATATTTTTTAGGTGATTCTTAACTTTTGTTAATGCTTCTAGGCTAGCAAGGAGGCAGAAACCTTCATTATTTTATTATATTCTCTCAGAATATCTTTAATAAGACTAAACTTCTTAATTGTAGTATGTATTTCCAAATATGTCATTATTGATTTCATAAGAAAAAGCCCCTTATCAGATTAAATTTATATTCCTAAAAGTGGTTGGAAAACTTAACCTTCATCTGATTCCTAGAAATATTTTTGGTTATGGAACCAAAGTTTCAGATGCAATTAATGGTTTCAGTGTGATTCATTCCTCTGACTTTTTTGGTTGGAATAATATCCAAAAGAATATGTCCTTTTGGAACATAACAGTTTAACATCTTGGGCAATGTGGCACTACCAAAAGAAGACTACTGACACACCAAATGGAAGCTTCAAAAAGGAGCTCCCACCACCTTCTTTAGCCCCATTTTTTGTAGCATATCTATTTTTCTATATTTTGTCACTCAGTGGGTTGGAGTCCTTTGGTATACTGCATTGATTAGAAGAAAAATGTTTTTAAATGTTCTTTAATGATGGCCCTGAAAGTATCTGACACAGCAAGATGCATGTGTTGTACTGAGAATACAGAATGATACAGTGCCACTAAATTCAAGACTTCTTCCCAGTCTTGCTGTTCCTGGCAAGAAATTTGGCCTGTGACTGCACTTACTATTTGTTCTCATCAGAAACTGTCACTGTCTGCTTTTCTTTAACTTTGCAGTCTGTAACAACAAACTGTTTATTAAAAAAAAATTACTTTTATTTGTGTCCAAACAATCCTTAGTCTACTATATATTTTAACAAAAAACTGTGATAATGATATTTTGTCATTTATTTTGAATACTTAGAAGCAAATCAGTGTCGCTAATCAAAATTTAGCTGAATTTGAGTTCTTATCAATAATGACTAAATATAGCTGATTGAAAATCTCAAACTATTATGCCATAAAAGCCAATTTTTCTGTCCCAGTAAAGTGATGAATATTACAAAAATACTATTTAAATATTAACTTCCTTTAAGCATGAAGAACTAAATGCTTGTATTTTAAGCAGAAATAAATGCATTACACATACATGTAGGAATGTGTCTGTGGACAGACTTTTTCCCAAGTCAGTTGATGACAATAACCTAGAAGTGAAGTTAGACTAGAAGCAAACTGGTTTTGCTTTCAGTTACCACAAACCTTGCAAAAGGTAAGTCTGGGCTTTTCTTGGACTAGTAATGCACATGGGCATTGATACTTAGTACTTCTAAGCAATTAACAGCAAGTAATTGCTAAAATGTTGTTTATTTGCCAAGTGGTTTGAGTGACTTTGAGATAACATTGTTCTAAATTGACTTTGTTCTCCAAGCATAATGTCTCTTTCCTGAGGTGAACTAAGTAGCCACTATATGAATGGAAAACTGTAGTAACTGAAACACTTAAGATTTCACACTTTCATACATTTTAGGTTTCAAATTAATTGTTCGGAATTTGTTAGGAGAAAAATCTCAAGAACTGCATATCGTTAGATGGGTGTCAAACTTAGAAGTGGAATAGAGATATGCCATTCACTTAAGAAATCTAGAGAATCTCAGTTTGCAGAATGATTTAAAATATGTATGCATACATACATTTTATTACAGAGAAGTCTTTGGCATACAAAACAATTTACTACAACCTTTTAAACAGCATGTTCTGGACCTTAAATGCATATCATATTTAGCCAAGAGAAGGTGGAGAGGAATCCTCTCCTGCAGCTTCCTACCCCCACCGCCCAATGAAAGGTACCAAGACTGACTGAATTTATTTTTACTAAGAATTGTATATACTTAAGATTTACAACATGATGATTTGATAGACATACACACGGTGAAATGTTTACTGCAGTCAAGCTAATTAACACATAATCTCCTCACACAGTTACCTTGTGTGTGTGTGTGTGTGTGATGCAAGCACCTACAATCTATTCTCTTAGTACGTTTCCAGTATTCAATACAGTATTAACTATAGTCATTATGCTGTACATTAGATCTGAAGATTTATTCATCTTATAACAAAGTCTGTACCCATTAACCAACATCTCCCCAGCTCCCCTCCCCCACCCCAGGTAACTAGCATTCTGCACTCTGCTATGTATTCAACATTTTTAGATTCCATGTATAAGTGAAATGCAGTTCTTTCCTTTATGTGTCTGGATTATTTTACTTAGCACAGTGACCTCCAGGTGCATCCATGTTGTTGCAAATGGCAGGATCTCATTTTTTTAAGGCTGAAAAATATTCCATATATGTATACACATTTTATATATATAATCACGATTTCTTTATTCATCTGTCGATGGATACTTAGATTGTTTCTATACCTTGGCTATTGTGAATAGTGCTGCAGTGAACATGGAAAGCAGGTATTTCTTGGAGGTACTGATTTCATTTCTTTAGGGTACATCCCCAGAAGAGGGAGAAGGCTGACTGAAAATTGAAAACTTAGCAGAAGTTTTTTTCATCTACTAACATTTTTATGCACCTCCACTAGGTACCAGAAATTAAGCTAGGTGTTCCACATATCCTACCTTGTTTCTTCCTTTAAAATAACCCCGTGAAAGAAGAGCTTATCCCTATTTATTGTTGAGAAGAGAGGCTCAAACAATTCAGCTGAATTACCCAAGGACACATATCTGAGAAGTTGTAATTATTAAAAAATCTCGAAAAAATCCTACTTTAAGACACATGTTCTCTCCACTATTCCTCACTAGAAAGAAGAGAAAATACAAAATTGTTCACTGCTGGTCAAGTCAGTATTGCTTTATTTAATTATTCATTTTATTTAATAATGTGTGACTTACAATTATTTGCTAAAAGGCATTAAATTGGCTTAGAGTCAAAGTTTCTGTTTTGATAACATCTACATATAAAGGTTGCTTCAAAAGTCATTCTTTCTGTTGCCCTTGCTATAAGATTTCTTAGTAAAATTGTAAAGCTACTTTGAGGTACAATGGTTTTCAGAATGAACTCTGTTTCCAACTCGTATATTCAGCTTAATCTGGAAAGCACTTGTTGGGAGAGTTTTGTGACATTCATTATTTAATAATCGTGGTTGATTCATTAATTAAAGTACGGACAGTTGTTGACTATCGATGTGGGACTTTTCTGTGATGCGGGTTATCTGAAATGAATGTTAAATTCCATCCAGTGTAGCTTCTCCCTGCTTCACAACACATTTCTAGCCATCTCTCCTGCTCCCTCCAGCATGTACACAACAAAATGAGCTTACGGAAAGCATAATCAACTGGAAAAAATGTTGCTGAAAGAAAAATTACATGGTCCATGGCAAGGTTAAGTACAAATAATGCTAAGCTTAGTGAATTTTACAGGCAGCGGCTTCTCTCTTTTCTCATGGTGAAGTAAAATAGTAGGTCCATGTTTTCTGAAATTATCAGATTATTATCTTCCTATAGTGAGTAGTGAACTGTTCTTCACTAAGAATTTTTTGAGAAATGTTTTAATGTGAACTCTATTGCATAGAACTCGATTGGCCGTTCAGCGCTCACCAGGTTAGAAACCCTCCTCATCTACTTCCACAGTGACAAGTCAGATATAACTAGTTCTGCAGTGTGAGTTGATAGCAGATGAAGCACAAAGACCTTGAGCTCATTTTGCCACATGGAAACAAAAAGTGCTTCCTTGGCTCATGTGGAGAGATTTGGAGTAGAAATGATGGTGAATTTTTATGTATTTATAAAATAAATAGAATGAATGCATAATGAGACTACAAATTTTCTTCTGCCCATGAAATATTCATACTTAACTTTGCCTCTACATGGTTAGTTTGCAAGTAGGCATAATTAGGTCCTCAAGAGCAGAAATGGCAGGTTATCTGAAGGTCAGGACTTGAATATGGCCACCATCTTAAGATTACCTGCTCCTTCCTTTGCTCCTCCCCACACCCCACAGTTAGAGCTGGTGCCGGGCCATGTAAGGTACTTTGCCACTTACCTCGTCTCTGCAGCGCTGTATTTTTCACACAGTAGGGACAGGTGCTGTGTTAATCGCACCACGCCAACTATCAGGGCACCACCTACCAGAGTCAGTGACGGCCAAAACAATGGAAGATAACCATTCGGTCATACTTTTTAATGAGAATAACATCTTCAGACTGGCTGTCTGGACTGTAGAAGCATGAAAAGGGGGTCCCGTTTTTGAGATCGAAGAATTCCTTTATGCCCAGAGCACTGTTGAGCAAATCTTTTCTATCTTGGTGGCACTCAGGTGTGTAGAAGCACTAGGAGTACAGAGGGGGAAGAAAGATGAGGGCACTGCCTCTGAAACCAAGCACTTAAACAACAGTTTTAATTCTGAAATCACTTCAGACTGAAGCTGTTAGGAATTTTCATCTCAGAAGGTGATAAAACCTATTTCATAGCTCCTGGGGAAGGGTTGCCAGGAGAGCAAAGAATGAAATGGACATTTTTGAGCACTAAACAGGGATGTGGGACAGAATTCTTAGAATAAAGACATAGTACAAGAGGCAGTGACCATCTTCATAAGGACCATGCTCTTCCCTACATGCAGGGCCTCGCTCTCTTCCTGGATAATAACTTGATGAATCTATTTGTCCGTTCAACAAATATATACTGAGCTCTTTATGTGCCTTCAACACCTATTAATGCCTCTACCATCTGTAGTAAACTCTTTCCCTAAAGGATAACACATTGAGGCTTTTGTTCTAGGCCCATGGAGAGGGGGCCGTACGTGGGCTTTGGTTCCTGGGAGGCACAACCAGTGGAGAGAAGGAAGCTCCATCAGCTGGTGATTCTTTTTAAAAAAGCTTTATTACCATATCCACTAGGCACTCAAGGGCCTACAAAAATATTTGAGACCTTGAAAATTATTGCATCCAAAAAGAAAACCAAAATCATCAGACTGAAATTAGTGCTTAAAGAAACACAACAAAGTATCACATGTCAACTAATCTAATACAATTCAACTTTTATAGTTAGGTGAAAATGTACACTTTAAGTCATATGAACCAACTGAGTATCCTTTAAAGGATAATCTTTAAATTTCTTTGATAAGAAAAATTATATGTTTGATTTAAGGAGGGCTGTGAGAATATTTTAACATTTTTGATACGATGGGGAATGCGACCTCCATAAGTAAGACTGTTCATTGGCCCTGTCTTTAAATTCCAGATACCAGTTTGTGAAATTGGAATAATTCCACTCTTTTCTATATACCCCATTTTTCCTCCCCAGTGTTTTTAGCTTCATTTAGCCTAATTTGGCCACTGTCAAAACGTTCACTGGAAGGAAGCAGGTTTATCTAGAAATGAGCCTGGATACTGCACCCTGCTAGGAACAGTCTGGCATGGAAAGGTTGCTGTGATTAGAACTCTTTCGTTACATAAACTTGACCTTACCTTGGAATTTGTCTGGACAGCCACTTCGTTATAATGTAGGAGAGCTTTCTGCCCTGAATGGGTGAGGTTCACAAGCACCTGCAGACACGGGTACTTGCCCTGACCGCGGCAGTCCGCCCCACAGCTGAAAGCGCAGTCCATCCAGTCCGTGATGTGTGTGTGGATGATGGTGCAGTTCGCTGCTTCTCTCTGAGTGCTTCAATTTGGAAAAAAAAAAGAAATGGTTTTCAGCCCTAGAAAATTTAGTTCTGTATTTCTAATGTGGTAATCTGAGGCATTTGTCCATCTCAAAGCAATGCAGGACCATTACAGAAGGCACTGAATGACTAGGGAGCATGGGGGGCCATGCAGCAGGGGATAAATAGCAGCAAAGTGCTGGGTTCCATCTCAGTTATGACCTCCTAGCATATTTCTCATTGTAGGTCAATGGTTTTCGGACTTTAGAATCACCCGAGTAGGTATGTTAGAATGAAGAATTTGTTAAAATGTAGATTCTAAGACCAGAGATTCAGGTTCAGCTGATGCAAGCTGGGGCCCAGGAATCCATATATGTAACAGTATTTAAGATGCAAGTATTTGGAGAACCATCTTTGAGCAACAGTATCCTCAATCTGTAACCACCGAGATTCACACTCAGAAATCTTATAATCTCTCCTGCCTCCTCATCTCAAGATGCGCCCACTGGCTTGTCCTGATGAAAATGTGCCTTTGGAAGAAGTCCAACCACAGGACTCTTAGTCAATCTAGCCTTTAAAGTTGTATTAACAAGGAACATTTCCATTTACCCACTCTACTTCGAGAGGCAAATGCAAATCATATGAGGAATCTCTCATTAGAAAACTACCATGTTTTTACTATTAGTAGTAAGTTCCTTAAGGTCAGGAGCTACATCCTATTCATCTTTATGTTCCTCAAAACACAAAGCACAGTGCCTTTCACATAGTAGAGGCTCAACAAATAATGTACCGAATTAATTTTCACTTGGAAAACATTCCATGAGAATTTGCACATACACAGAACGTCATAGGTGCAGTGAGAAGGGGCAGACAGAACTCCTGCTCATGAAGACTTCGTGGTGGTGCGGAAGAGGAAGGGCATTTGTGGGCGGGTATAGCTCAGGGGTAGAGTGTATGCTTAGCATGCACAAGGTCCTGGGTTCAATCCCCAGTGCGTCCATTAAAAGTAAATAGATAAACCTAATTACCCCCAAAAAAGTTTTTCTAAAAAAGAAAAAGAACATATGTGTATAAAATAGAGAACAAGCCCCAGATAAAGTAAATGAGAGTGAGAGGAAACGCTTTGTTTGGTTGAATGTGCAGGTCCAGCTACTCACATATCCTCATGCCCACGTCTAGGTGAGTCCCTGTGCTGCTTCCCAGTGTCTTAAACACAAGAAGCAAATTTGAAAGTCAGAATGTTTGAAAAGCACTGCTTAGCTAGGTTCAGACTGCACTCCCATGAAGATCTTGGATTGCATGTAATCATTTTTGTTTATTAAGGAAAAACCTGAGACACACAATGCAGTTTTTAACATGATTGCATGCCCAGGGCATAAAAATATCACTAGAAATGGCCTTAGAAGAATAAAATGTTGGGCAAGTGAAAGTACAAAAATGGGAAATGAGGTTCTTTCACAGGTTTTGCAGTGGCCTGCCTTTTCACAAAATTACTTTCTCTACATATTTAGACCAGGCATCTTAAAATATTTAGACCTGTCAGCCTTTCTGTGTTAAAACTTCAATCCTAACCAAGTGCCAAACTGAGTTTGATTTGAACCTTCTTTGAAGATTTTAGGAAGCTCCAGTATAGAGAGTGCGACACTCCTCCCTATGCACAAGGGTCAAGGCCGGAGGCTTTCAGGTCGAACCAGAAATGTATTTAGGGCTGAAAATATCAGCATGTCCCTCAATAGCATTGTGTGTCTGTCTACAAACAG
Organism: Camelus dromedarius; assembly: GCF_036321535.1. NCBI lineage: Eukaryota > Metazoa > Chordata > Mammalia > Artiodactyla > Camelidae > Camelus > Camelus dromedarius. Next base: position 47,586,446 of record NC_087437.1, read on the forward strand.
ACAAAATCCATCATTTCATTGAGAGATGAGGGTTTAAGGGAGTTGGGGGGATAGGTATGAGCTACCCAAGTCTCTCAACTATCAGCTTTTATGAAGCAAGACTACTCTCTGATGGCACAAGATCACAAGGCAACAGAGATGAGAACTCACTGCTCTTAAACAGTCCCTTAATTACCTGCAGCAAACAACTTCCAGAAATGCTTAGAAAAGTATATCTTAAATATGAACAAAAGTTTAGTGTTAGCTTACAGAAGGTATCTTCAAACCATCTCCCAAATATATCACATCATATTTTTAAAAAATAATCTGACCTGCACGCAAACACACATGTGCACACACACATATTTACTGAACTTATATAGATATACATAATGCAGATATATAGATGGAAAATAGATTAACAGGAAAAGGAAGGTAGAAAGCTAGTATGAAGTCAAGAGTGAGGTATAAACATGTAACCCCCAGACCATAAGATCCTTGATAGTTATGAGAACTGGGCCACAAATTTGGCTCTGAGCTTCCTAGCAGCCAAAGAGATGGAGAAAATACAGCCAGACACAAGGTTCCTGGTATCCATTAGATTAAAGTAAGCTGGTTGATCAGGAGAACAGATTCTCCTGGTTGCTAATGTCAGAGAGAAAATTTCCCTAATAGTGGCACTGTGTGCTGCAGTGGAGGAGGACCCCCACATTATTGCCCTAACAATGGGAACCTAGGAATGGTGGGAGATGAGTCTGATAAATAACAAAAGCAGGCCACACAATTCCTTCCCTATGACCCCTTTTCTTCACTGAACTCCTAGGCCTCCCTCATCCCACTCCCCTGGGCCTTCTGTTGCTCTCTGGCTAGCCAAAGGGGAAGTGACCCTTGCATTCCCCCTACCCAGTGCTGCCCTCCTCCAAGGCACCCCATGTGTGTGAGCCAATCTCCAACATTAAACAGCTCCTCTACAGCCCTAACAAAACTCCCATCCCCCTCATGGCAGCAAACTCCATTTAAGTGTTAGGAGGCAACGAGTCTTATGTCAGAATGAATAGGCAAATTCTTCACTGCCTATTTGATCTTGGGCACGTAACCCTTTTGGAGCCTCAGCTTTCTCATTCATAAAGTGAAAATTAAAATAATAAAACAATCTTCCATCATGGGTTTGCTGTAGGTTTAAATAGGATACAATACAGTATATATTTGACATGTACTATATATGTAAGAATGATAATTTATTACATGTATTTAATAAAGAAATTACTTAAAAGGAAGAAAACTTTTGTTGAGCAACTACTATGCACTAGTAGTTGATAATTATCAAGCTCAAAAAACTCAGACTCAAAAAACTTGTTGTGCTCATATAGAGGCTTAACCTAACCCTTCCCTGGGATATCTGCATGCTAAAGAAAGAATTTATTACTTGCAGGAATATACAGTACATGGATACATTGTTGAAAGAATTTTTGAGATTGGAGGAGGGGAGCAACAAAGGAGTCTCTTCCACTCTCTTACCACCTCTTCCTCCAAACCCAGCTGCCTCCTAGCACTGACCGAGGACCAGGAACTCTATCTTCCCTGTCCTAGACAAAGGTCAAGAGGGCTGGAGAAACCAAAGCCAGTCTCCCCTCCCCTCCTCTCCTCTACCACTGTGCCTGCATATGGTTTGATTTGGAAATTCTGGATCTCCTTTCTCTTTCTTACCTGAGCATGAAGGGCTTTAGGATGGTTACTCCAAGCAAGAAAAACATTAGGACAGAGAAGGCCATCATTGCAAACCCTAGCAGCATGGCTCGGTCCTTTCCAGCATTGGATGGCAGCTTCTTGTGCACATATGGTGGGTCTCCATCACTGTGGTCTATGTTTCTCTTCCCTGAGGTAGAAAAGGCTGTCCTTTGGGGGTAGTGGGAAGGAGATATTTCAATAAGCTCATAAAGTGGGAACAGTGATGGTCATTTTGTGTTGTACAGAAATACTAGATCACTATGTTGCACAACTTAAACAAGCACAGTATTGTAGGTCAACTATAATTTCTTAAATTAAACAAATAAATAAATAAACTATTTCTTTACAAAAACAAAACAAAACCCTAACTTTAAATTCCTACATTTCTTGTAGAAAACATAAAAGAAATCCTTTATGACCTTGGTTTAGGCAAATATTTCTTAGATACAATACTACAAGCACAATCTGAAAGAGAACAAATTGTTAAATCGGACTTCATCAAAATTAAAAATTTCTGCTCTTCAAAAGACTGTTAGAAGAATGAAAAGCCAGCCCAGGCTGGAAAAAAATATTGGCACATCATTTTAAAGGACTCGAATCCAGAATACATAAAAAGCTCTCAAGCTCAATAATGCCACACAACCCAATTAATGACTTCAACGGACACTTCAAAGAGGATGTATAAATGTCAAATAAGCACATAAAAAGATGCTCATTAGTAACCTGTATATTAAAACCACACTGAGATACCACATCACCCCCACTCGAATGCGTGTAACCAAAAAGACACAATACCAAGTGTTGGAGAACTGGAACTCTCATACACTATTGATGGGAATATAAAACGGTATAACCACTTTGTAAAACAGTTGGTATTGTCTTAAAAAGTGAAACATATATGGGACCATAGGACCCAGGTATTCCATTCCTAGGTATTTATTTACCAAGCAAAATGAAAGCACATGATCATACAAAGACTTGTACATAGATGTTCATGGCACCCCATTTGTAAGTAGCCCCAAGCTGGAAACAAACCAAATTTTTATCAGCTAGTATACAGATAAACGCTTACATTCACACAATGGAAAGCTACTCAGCAACAGAACTGACAAACATGGCACACAGGACAAACCTCAGAATAATTACGCTGAGTGAAAAAAGCCAGACAAACAAAAGAGGCCACACTGTATGATTCCATTCACATAAAATTGTAGAAAATGCAAAAGTATCTTTAGTGACAGAAAGCAGATTAGCAGTTACTCGGGGGTAGGGGAGGATGCAAAGGGGCACAAGGAAACTTTCATGGTCTTATCTTGATGGTGTGATGGTTTCACCCAAAACTATCACATATGTCAAAACTTATCAAATGGTTCACATTAAACATGTGCCAGCTGTCGTATTTCAGTCATAAATAAAGCTGTTTTTGACAAATGTTGGGGGAAAAAAAGTGGGAATATTTACCAACCCATGGTGAGTGGAGGGAGGGTCCCATTTGCTGCCCACCTGAGGGTTGTGAGCAGGTATGATGCAACACAATGAGATCTTATATTCAGAGCTTGGTTAAAGTCCATCTGAACAACCTAAAGTGATCTGTTATAAATTTTTTTTCATGTAACAAACAAGACTAAGGAATGTTGCCAGGGTGAAGTCTTTGGAGATCTGTTTCATCAATGACTAGGAAAGAATTGCCTCTAAGTAGCTTTCATTCATTTTATGTAAATAGTGTTAGGAACTTACTTATCTGTCATGGATATTACATATTCCCCCTGAAAATATTTTTTACATTCTTTTATGAATTCCATATGGAAAGAATGACTCCAAAAGTTCACATTTGGAATTAACAGCATCCTGAAGTGGGATCTGACTTGTGCTTTCATATCCAGCTGCTGGAAAGGCAGATCTACCACAGGGCTTCCTGGCCCACGGCCCAGTCACTCAGAACAGGGAGGGCCTCGCTGCTGGCTTCTCCCCTCACCCACGGCTCCTCTCTGTCCACGCACAGCTCTGCGTGAGTGGCCCTACGTGTCTTCTCTCCTTTTGCTCTGCTCTAGCAAAGGAGGTGATAAATTCTTTCACAATGGGGCATCCAGTGAACAAAGTCCAAAACAAAGGTCGCCAACTGGTGACCCATGGACAGCATCCCAGCCCACAGATGTGTTTTGTTTGGCCTTTCCTGGGTTGTTTTTTTCAAATGCCAGATTAGTTGTTAACACTTTAAAAATCATGAAACGTCTCACAAAAGTGCTGATTTCTACTTCTGAAAAAAAATCACAAGGCCCACATTCCTGCCTATGAACAGCTGGCCAAGTGAGGAGAGGCTGCCCCTGTGGACAGGGGTGTCTTCTCCAATTTGCCACAGTCCCACCACTTCCTGTGGACAGTCACTGATTTGCCGCTCCCTGCTCAGCAGGAGTTTGTGTCCCAGAGGTATTTCCATTTTAAGAGGCTTAACAAAATCTTAAGCCAAACAAATGCAGTCATAATGGTAAAAACTCAGGCTCCATCGAGCTGTGTAAAAAGCTTACTAAATTTTGAAGCTGAGCAAAAACCCTGTCAAGGGAATTGCTAGCTGTTTTCTTCCAAAAGTGTATTTAATATTTTATCCCTCATCCTTCCCCTTTTCTTCCCCTAGTCCCCTTTCTCCCTGACAATATCTCGGACCGTAGACAGTGAGCAGAATGTCAGGCAACCTAGTATGTTCCAGGAGCCTGCTCTGGGAAGCACTGCTCTCAATAGATGGCAACACCCTGTCGTTAATACTGCTTTAGGAATCGAGGCCCTGGTTTGGGGGTGTTTCATCTCCTTTGATATGTTATGCACCCTCTATCATCCCACCCTCAGAGAATGGGCATGGGAAATTTTTTTAAAATAAATTTGAGCCAGTATGTTTTATATTTTCTCAACAAATATGATATATTGATTTATAAAAGAGTTTTGGCCCTGAAGGAAGGTTTGGATATTTTGTAGGTTCCCAAAACCCAATGCCCTGTATTTCCTCCATGTTCTAAAACTGGGCTTTAGTTGCTTTGCATTGTAAGGGGTCTTGGAGGTTTACTGTCAGAGAACCATGGGATCCATGCAGGAAGGGGCTTATTATGAGGCCTCTCTGCCATTTCTAACACACTGATTTAACCTACCCAATTATAAGTGTATGATGTACAAAACTGATTCTGATCTAGTTTAGGAATAAGAGAGACATGGTAGTGTACTAGACTTTTTTTGGTCTTTCTAATATTTCTGCCCACTTTGTTCTAAGGCTTTATGAAAAATTAAACCCCTTGTGAAGAAGTCATTTTGGGGGAGGAAAGAAAACATAAAATAATTGTTAAAAATGAATACACAGATATATTTTTAGTGTTGTAATAATAACAGGCTTCTATTAAATGCTGGAGAGGGTGTGGAGAAAAGGGAACCCTCCTATTCTGGTGGTGGGAATGTAGTTTGCTGCAGCCACTATGAAAAACAGTATGGAGATTCCTTAAAAAACAAAAAATAGACTTAACATATGATCCAGCAATCCCATTCCTGGGCATATATCCAGGGGACATTCTAATTTGAAAAGATACATGCACCCCAATGTCCACAGCAGCACAATTTACAATAGCCAAGACATGGAAACAAATGTCCATCAACAGAAGATTAGATAAAGAAGTCGTGATATACAATGGAATACTACTCAGCCATAAAAAAGAATAAAATAATGCCATTTGCAGCAACATGGATGGACCTGGAGATTGTCATATTAAGTGAAGTAAGCCAGAAAGAGAAAGAAAAATACCATATGATATCACTTACACGTGGAATCTTTAAAAAATGACACAAATGAACTTATTTACAAAACAGAAACAGACTCACAGATACAGAAAACAAACTTATGGTTACCAGGAGGAAAGTGGGGGTGGAGGGATAAATTGGGAGTCCAGGATTTGCAGATACTAACTACTATATTATAAACTAGATAAACAACAAGTTTATACTGTATAGCACAGGGAACTATATTTAATACCTTGTAATAGCCTATAATGAAAAAGAATATGAAAAGGAATATATGTATATGTGTATGTGTGTGTATATATATATAAATGAGTCACTATGCCTTACATTAGAAATTAATACAACATTATATACCAACTGTAATTTAAGAAAAGAAAATTTTGAAAGAAAAAGAAAAACAAAAAGAAAAGCAAAACCAAAACAAACAGCCTTCTATTTTATCCACATAATGGACTAGACATACATTTTAACTGCTAACAATAAAAATTCTGGTCAAAGCTTAAAAAAAGAGTTTGAAATACTTGAAGGACAAAAAACTATGTGAAAGTAGGAACCCAGAGGGGAAAGTGGACTGAAGTAAATGTTAACCTTGAGGGCATTTGCAGAACTTGGTGACCTTGAGCTTCAGCCTCACAGTCTAAGGGGAGGACCCTGGGACAGGAGAGAACACCCAGGGCCTATCCAAGGTATGGGACTTACTGCTCTCAGCCAGAGCTGGGACCCATAAGACCACATGCTCAGTGTGAGGCTGCCCTGGAAATAACCACCTCCCACACTCAGCTCCCTAGGAGTTACCAGGAAAACGCCTTTCTCAAACCTTGACACTGGGTAGAGAAGGAAAACTATAATCTCCCCGAAGTTTCATAACCATAAGGTGATCTTCAGGAGAGTTTATAGCCTGAATTCACACTATCTGGGAAATTGAAAAACCTCAAGCTAAGGATTTCATCCAATGTTGTCTCAAGTAGTTAGTGCCCTCTGGCAGCTAGCAGAAGCAAACACATAACTTGTCTGGAGGCACCCACCTCTAACCTAGGCCTCGAAGGAATCCTGTGGAGTTTTGAGGAGTATGTGCCCTCATTCCAAAATCATAAAACCATAATAAGGGCCTTTGAGTGAGAAAAATAGACAACAGAATCAGATCCCCCCCAAAACTTCAGATTTTGGACAACATATAAAAATGTAACATATACATTTGTATATTCAATTATCTACTGATACAAATGTAATCAGCAATAATTTAAAGAAATAAAGGGACTGGAACTATTAGAAAGAGCAAAAGATTCTAAAATATGGCCAAGCCAATATTAAAAAGAACCAAATAGAATTTCTAAAGATGAAAAATAAAATAACTGAACTAAAAACTTGGTGGACCAATTTAACAGTAGATTAGACACATTTGAAAAGATAATTAGTAAATAGATGGATCTGCAAAATAGCTAGAGTATAATACAGAGAGATTTCCTTGATGGAAAATATTGAAGAAAGGCTAAGAAGCATGGGAGATAGACAGAAAAAATCTAACATAAAGCCCATTCAGAATTCCAGAAAAAGAGAAGCCAAGCATTACTTTTAAAAGACAATAAAATTCCAGAAATGTGATGAAGACCTCGTCCACAGATTCCAGAAGCCAAGGAGGATAAAATAAAAAGAAACCCACATCACTGAGAACCTGCACAGATACCAAGACAAGAGAAATTCTTAAAAGCAGCCAGAGGAAAAAGAGATTAACTTCACAGGAATGATAATTAGACTGAGAGCTTATTTCTCTGTAACAAGAATGGAAGCCAGAAGACAGGAATATTGTCAATAAGCTGAGAGGAAGTAACCACAGAACCCTACACCTAGCAAACATCTCTCAAGAATAAGCACAAAATAAAGACATTTCAGACACACACAAAGCTGAGTTTGCCATCAATAGACCTTCACTAAAGGAAAAGGTCAAGCATTTACTTCAGGCAGAGGGAAAACAATCCAGATGGAAGAGCTGAGATTTACCCAGAAATGAAGAGCAATTACAGGAGTGAACAGGTAAGTAAAGATACTAACCTTATAAAACAATAACAATGAAACTTCAATAGCTAAATATTTAAATTTAAATCATTTTTAATTTTTTTTAAATAATTAAAATGATGATGATGATGCCGGCTTGAGGGGTCAAAAGCCAAACACATTATCACAGTATCTAACTTAAAGGGGGTGATGGTGTTGGTGTGTTCTAAATTCCTGATAGTTTTCAAAAGTATGATAAAAATTGATTTCACCTTGATAAGTTCAAGTCTGCATGCTAAAATTTCTGGACTATCCACTAAAAGAGTACAAATAGGTCAAATAACTTTCAAACTAGTAGAGAGAGAAGAATGGAAAGGGGGTAAAAAATCAATCTGAAAGAAGAGGGGGAAACAAAAAACCTCGCAGAAAAGTCAAGACAGAAAGCACAAAAACATGATAAAATAAATCTAAGTACATCAGTAATTACAATAAATCTTAACGGATTAAATGATCCAATTAAAAGATAAAAGATTGTCAGACTGGATTTAAACATACATGTTTTTACATATAAAACACACAGATACATAAAACGGTTGAAATTTGTTAGGCAAAGTCTAATGAAAAGCAAGCTGATATGAACTTTAAGATTAAAAAGCTTTACTAAAAGTAAAGAAAGTAGTGACATTGATTAAAGGTTCAATTCACCTGAAAGATATAATGATACTAATTTATATGTGCCTAATAGCATTGCCTCATTGACAGAACTGTAGGAAGAAATAGATAAAATCTACTATCAGACTGAGATATTTTTATATACTCCCCCAGTAACTGATAGCTCAACCAGACACATCAGTAAGGAAATTGATCTGAGCAAAGCAATAAAACGTTTTATCTAAATAATAAAGATAGAATACTGTCCCCCACAGAATATATATTCTTCTCAAACATACATGAACACAATTATGAGACCTAACCACAAAATGAGCCATAAAGAAAGCCTCAACAAATGTCAAATGATTTGTAAAAGTAATGAACTTATTTCATATCCTCATTTTATGAAACTTGGAAAATATGGATAAGTCTAGAAAAAAGAATAAAAATCACCTACAGTTCTACCACTTAGAGATAATTATTATTCATTTACTAGGTTATTTTACTCCTCTATAATATTGTTTTAAACAGAATGAGATCATACTGGATACAGTTCTTTTTTAAGCTTGTCTTCTTTACTTAACATAATAACCACTTTCCCATGTTGGTAGCAATTCTTTGTAACCCTTCCGCTGGCTACATAATATTCCATCAATTGGATATGCTATAATTTCCTTAACCATTTCCTTATTGTTGAATATTAGGTTGTTTCCAGTTTTCTGAGACCACAAACAGCCCTGTAATTACCTTTGTGGTATTTACACGCACCTTTCATCCAAGGACCTCAAAACACTTAACAGTGACCTAATTTTGCTCTCCGGCCAGTGAGATGAGTGAGTAGCATTTTCACTTCTTTTTGCCAGCAATAATCTCCACTTCTAACCAATGTGTTACCTGGAGATGTTTTATTCATAGTCAAGGCAGTACCCACCCCTTCCTGTTGCTTCCTGCAGACAGAACTGACTTTCCCACCAGCTCCGACTACCACAGGCTGCTACAGGTGCCTTCTGGCTTAGCCTGAGGCAAACTCACTTTCAAAGAGCTTAAACAAGTTCATCTGGTTGTGATCCCTGCGGAAGCCAGCAGCCTCTCCTTCCTACAACTACAACTTGTGCAGAAAATGTTCCCTAGAAAGATGCTGCAGTTCATCAAAGTTTGATAATTCATCTGACACTCATTTCATGTGTGTATGTAATTTCTAAGCTTTGGGTATGTTAAACTAATAGTTCCTTGTAATTTGTGTTGCAAAGAAGATTTGGGTAATCATTTTTACCTTTCTATTTTTTTAATTAAAAAATTATTTAACAACTTTTGAAACAGCAAATAATGCTGAGAAAAGTCAACATGGTTCATCAAGTTGAGCCAGAGGCAAAAGCAATAATCCAATTGGGTACTTGAGAAGTGAGAATGGGATACTGTAGTGCTTTGGGGAGAACACAACTGCTCTTATAGCTAGTTAATTATGTTGTGAATGGGGCATTAAAACTTGTTCCCTCGCATGTTTGTCATTTGATCTACTGCCATACAGTGATTCATTTTAATAGCCTCACAAAAGCATTAGTTCATTTCTAGGAGAGAAGTGTTTTGCCTCTATCTCTTTCTTCTGTCTGTTCCTCCCTCCTCCAGCCCCAAACTCCATCCAAATCCCTACCTCTCACTCTCTCGCATTCCCTTTCTCAGATACCCATGAGGGTAGTTAAAGAAGGGCAGGAGCGGGCAATGTGATGGCCATTGTGATTATTACTGTTTCCACTTTTTCAGCTCCTAGTTTCACGTGAGCCACTAACAAATCATCCTGGTTTCCAGATACAGTGAGTGAACTTAGCTGTGAGATGCACCCCTCCAAGGAGTAAGCTGGCAAGCTTCTACTATCTTATTCCTCAGACAGCCTCAGGCACCACTCCTCTCTCAGTGCTGGTGCCCACTTCTCACTGCTCCACTGCCCCACACCCGGGCAGGCAGCAGTGCGGCTTCACACAAGGCTCTCAGCCCCTCTGCTTTGCATCCCCCCAGGGACAAAAGAGGTTCTCAGGATAACCTAACTACCTCACTTCCCCCTTCAGGAAGAGAGTGGGTGGCCAGTGACAACAGCTGAGATGTCAAGTGGAGTAGTCTAGGGAGCAGTACACGGAGAGCACGCTAAGGCAGGAGAGGCCGTTACTATCTCCATTCGCAGACAAGGGACGGGGCAGAGAGAGGGTAAGTGACTTGCCCACCATCCTACAGCTGGTTAAGCGATGGAGCTGGGATCTGAACCCGGGCAGTGACGCCAGGGCCTAAGCATGACTCACCAATGTGGCCAAATGCTAGGGTAATTTCTTCATTCCTTCATTCAACCAAGAGACATTTGTTGAGTGCCAACTATGTGCTGGGCCACATTCTACTGCTGGCAAGCCAAAGATGAGTTTAAAAAGATCCCTAGCCACCAAGAAACTGCAGCCTAGAGGAGGATGCCAACAAGGACGCAATACCCAGACAGCAGCGCTGCTGGAAGCCTCCTCCTGGGAGCCTTGGTGGGGGGACACCCTCAGAGGATGAAAACCAAACTCAACCTCCAAACTCGTTATGGCCGCTCTCCTTCCAGCCACTTGCTCAGCGAGATGCCCATGAAAACTGAGCATTTCTGGTGGTGACTTACCTCCCCTGGCGTCTCCGGCCATCCTGGAGGGTAATTTGAACGGGGATGCTGAACGGCTTCATGAGACCAGGGGGCTAGGCAAAATGGACTCCTTTCACCTGAGTTGTAACCTCTGAGGGGCGAGAAGGGTGAAGTTTAAGCATCAACGTAAGTAGGGTCCCAGGGGAGCCACCAGTCCCTGGTGCAGGCAGCCATCAGAAGCACCTGCGTGTCCAGGGCTGCCACCTTGCAGTGCGGGCCGCCCACTCTCCTGGAGAGGTGGGAGGTCAGGGCCAGCCGGTCCTGGTGGCCCTGCAGGCTCCTGGCAAGGTGGAACAGTCCGTCCAGAAAGCTCAAGAAGACCCTGAGTGGTTTTCTGCAGCCAGGCCTTCTCCCCATGGTGGCCCAGTGCCTGTGCCGCCCTATCACCTGGGTTCTGCTTCGGCGGCTGGTGCATCACCATAGAGACCTGAAGGCTGGTGGAAAGTTCTGAGGCCCAAGGGACCCTATTTAACTGGTAAAGGACACATTCAATTCAAGGTTTATAAAAAGAGGAAATGTTTTGTCCTGGTCACATTTCCTTTTTCACAAATTGTCTGTTAGAGTGTAAACTTAGAGGACGGGTTTTTCTGGTTAATAGCATGTTCTGATTAAAAGAGTCAGTTTCTATACCATACGTGAGTTCCCAAATTCTCAAGACTTAAAGGACTGTAAAATAACTCACCATTAAAACTATATCAAAGGTTTTCTTACACTGTATCAACTATTTTACCTTTTTTTGATCATTGAAAGACATCCGTGGGACCTTTCAATACCACCGAATCATGAACATAAACTACTCCCAGCAGCTTACTGAACGAGGGTGGCAGACTGCTAGGTAGACTGCTTCTGCTGTACGTTTTCTAGTAAAGGTAATATTATCTTGGTATTGTCCAAAGCATTGGGCATACATTCATCATGCATAATCTCATCTATACACATCATGTACATATAGTCACACTGACTGTTACCTACAGCTGTATTAATATTGTATAATGAAAAAATATACTTACATACTTCTGATTTGTACTAATTTTCTATTAGAGTTATAGACTAGGTCCTTTGTAAATTATTTGTTTTTAATGAACTGATGCAATTTGGAATAAAAACTGATAGCAACAAGAATTTTTTTCCTTCTGCTTCCTACTTGTAACAGTCTCATAAAAATATAATAACTTTCCTTTTACAGATTTTGATGTGCTAGTAGAATCCCCCGCAGTCTGGTGCATAACTCTCTTTGAAGAACTGAATGATTTGCTGCTATTTTTATGTGTTTGATTCAACCTCAGAAATACGGTGCTTTCTGAGCCCTTGAGACCCCCACTTGAATGTGTACTTGCCTCTCCTGGGGCTTCCTGGACTGTCCCATTTTATGATTCGAATTCCACCTAAGTGAAAATACTCATGCAGAATCTTTAAAAATTCATCTTAAGAGGGTGTGAAGAGAGAAAGTGAGTTATTTTAAAGTGTTTTTAGTCCGAATTCAAAAGTTGCAATAGACTCAGACAGATTTATTCTGGGACCTGGACGATTCTGGGCCTAGATGTGTCCTAGGAGTGGCTGGCACAATTGGCCGTTTGAGGTTGACCTTAGACCTAGCCTGTGCTTGGTTTTTTCTTCCTTTTTAAATAGGTCCGTGACGGCGAGTGAGAAGGAGTAAAGTAACCTTGTACCTCGTGATTTTCTTCCTGGTGCCCCTTCACTTGGTAACTGAGCGGCCTCTGTCCACCAACACCAGATGACTCCCCTCCCACCCGTACAGCTAGTGCCCTCCACACACATACTCCACTCAGGGCTCACAGCCTACCTCTCAGGAAGAGCCCAGAGCGGCTGGTATGAACTGCAATCCCAATGCATCCGCTCAGGAACACACAAGCCAAGACTGAAGGAGCGTGGTGAGAAGAGATACCAGGTGCATGGGGCTCCCCTGGACGTCGGGATCTCTGGTCCCCACTCTTGGTCCCTGAGACCCTCCCTGAGTCTCTAGCTTATTCTTTCCTCTCAGAGTTGCTGGAGATCACGTCTTACTCCACAAAAGCCATGAGTCAACTGCAAAGCCAGCCTCCCCCAGCTGGGCCCCTTCCCTCGCTGCGTCAGAGGCTTTGGGTACTGGATTCAAATCCGAGCTTTGTAACTTTAAGTAACCCTTTAAACATCCCCTGCCCTGGTTTTCCTTAGTGAAAAGAAAGTAAATAAAACTCAGTGTGAGTTGTATGAGTATGGTGAAACTTAATTAGTGCCCATAAACTGTTGCAACTGTTGAGAGATCTGGAGATGAAAGGAGATGTTACTGCAAAATGCTGGCATCATGGATTCCTGGCTCCACAGTCATTTTCTTTTGCATTTAACAAATGCTCTACTCAAGGGAAAAGAGAACTGTCTCTCCCTTTCACCATGCTGGAGAAACCACTTCCTCACACATTTTCATGTTCTCTCAATTACACACTATTATAGCTAAGAATTCTTTGGCAGCTGAAACTCCCCAGGTTCATGAGAACTATAACTCTCTTTTCAAATTTAGAGATGCACAAATCACTTGCAACAACCAAAAAAGTACACAACAGCCTACCTTCTTTGTGTGTCTCTGTGTATTTGTAGCAGAATAAATGAACCCCTAACTGAACACTCATCCTAGTATGGGTAGCTTTTGCTGAATTGAGAAACAATTTAAACTGTCAAAAGTAGTCATATCTGATCTTACACTCTCTTTGCAGGAAAAACAAACAAAGGAGTATGATCTCTGCCTCACACTTACAGAGTCTTGGATGGGAACTTCCTTTTTTCTTTGTCATGACTAACTCCAGCCATCTTTGCTCATCAAATGGACACTGACCCTATGATCTAGGCTCGTGTCAGAGAAACCAGTGTCACCCCCCTGTAGATGTTCTTCCTGCTCTGAAGTGATAATACTGATGACTAACATTTACTGAGCACTTACTATGAGCCAGGCACAGTTACAGGGCTTTACATGTATTAATTCATTTCTCGGGCACTTGTTCAAGAGCAGAGAGCTACACTGAGCTATATACAACCTCACAAGAGTCCCAGAACTGGGCCTATCCCAGCACAGAGAAAATTCACTGGGTAACTGAAACAGAAACCAATGGGAACAATAGCTGAAATTGTTTGACTGGTCAAGAGCCCTGGATTTCTGGTCCTGTTTGACCCACCGTGACCAAGTCTTCACCAGGAGGCACTGGTTACACACACATTTTACAGTGTTGTAAGTCAAGGTAATTATCTCTCCTCGAGTGGTACTTGATTTCAAGTGTGACCTTCTATGCAATATAGACTCCCAAGCCCCATCTCCAGAATTCTGATCAAATAGTTGGGGTGAAGAACCCAGGAACATGCATTTTGAAGAGCTCCTCGTGTGATTCTAATACAGGTGGTCCTACATTCATACTTTGGAAAACCCCAAATTGTGTTATGGGTTTACCAGATCTTGGAGACCTGGCTTTTGGAAACTAAACACTGTTTCTAGTCCCAGATCATATGACCTCTCTGGAACCAACTCATTCTTTTGTGTAATGTGGGGGTTGGAGCAGGTGTTTAATGTACTTTCCACCTTTAAGATCCAATGAAGTATATGAAACCATAAGTTTGTTTGCAAGGAAAAGTTATCTCCTCTCCTGGAGTTACAATCACACAAGAACACCTTGCCTCCGCTGCTGAGTGATGGTGCTCACGTAGAAAGAAGAGAGCCCACCACCTGCCCTCATCCCACTTCTTCTGGACAAGTAGTGATAATTTAGGCACCCTGATCAACCCTGCTCCAGGCATTGCGCTCAGTGCCTTGGGAACATTATTTCCCTCAGTCCCATCACCCAAGGAGGCAGGTATTCACTCATTCTGCAGATGAGGACACAAAACCACAGCAATAAGGGGCAGGTCCTGGACTCCAGGAGAGATCAGCTCATGCTCGTACTGGCAATAACCGTCTGCCTTCTCAGTCAGTGGCTTGGTACATGTGTCTTATTCTCAAGGCTTGCCCAGGAATGTTGGTGGTCAGGTCTTCATAGAGACAGGATGTTCATAAGTTTTGATAGGTCTGGGTATCTTTTTTACTTTTTGATAAATTCTTGTTCCTGATTTGACAAGCCCTCATTTATTGGCAAGTGGTATCTGGTTATTAATTCTAATGCATCCTTTAAAATCATAGACCAACTCTGTTAACAAGAACTCAAATAATCAGAATTTTCAATTAACTAAAATTTGTTTTGTTTTGTTTTGTTTTGTTTTGTTTCTGTTTCTGAGAAGACAATAAAATACAGGGAAATAAACCTTTATCAGACACGTAATTTTTTAAAATAAAGTTTCAGGAAAGTTCCTGGGTTAGTAGAGATTCAGGTAGCCTGTGCCTAGCTGGCTCCTGACCCCACTGCACACACCTTTAAAGTCAGTTCCTCCTGAGCTGATCAAAAGCTTAGCTCCATGAGGTCTGCTGTATTCACCACTGTATCGCCAGCTCCCAGAACTGTGCCCAGGACAGATACTCACTAAATAGTTCCTGAATGATTGAATAAGCTAGATACTACCTCAAAAATTACTCTGTGTATGGCATTAAAGACAACCACTTCCAACCAACTGGGGTAGGCTTGAAAGATGAAAACCTTTGGCTACCCCTGTCTAGAGCATCCATTTCTATCTACAGCCTTTCCACAGCGTGACGTAAAGTTCAAAACAGTGTTTGTGAGGATCTGCAAGATTCCTAGTCATTCTACCCAACAAACACTTAATGAGCTTCTCTTAGTGTAGAGTTCAATTATATTCACTTATTCCCCAGCAGTGGTTCTCAAAGGGGATGGGGCCACCCCCTGGTGGACATTTTGGAAATCTGCAGGGTGTTTCTTGGTTGTCACCATGACTGGAGTAGACAGCCAGATGTGACAGATGTCCTGCACTTTGCAGGAAGGCCCCACACAACTAAGAATTGCCCTGAGTGCTGTGTAACTTTTCACATCTCACTGGACATTCACATAGATGAAAAGCCTGTTATTAACGATCTGAGCTAAAACCAAACACCATTTTACATGTAAACAAAAAATATCTCGTATTTGAGTGCCTTTTGCCTTTTTCAATTTCACTAAATTTTCCAAAACGCATCTGCTGTGAAAACTGAGAGAAATGGGTACTTGTTTTGTTCAGAACTTTATCAAAAGTTCTTCAGCGTTTTAGAAAATTACATCACCATCAGCAAAGCTGTTCGTGGTGTTTGAATTGCCAATATACTAAGACACACAAATCAGCCAGTTTCCAGCTGTCATATCCACGGAGGGTATCCATACAGATGTCAGCATCTGTCCTTCACTGCACCACTGATGTGGTCATGCTGAAGTATTAACATGGAGAATTACATACTTAATGGTAACTTACTTAACTTTAATTTCCCCTTTAATAATATAGTTAGGACATTATATTATTTTTAAATGTTTGTAGGTAGGTTATGTCATCCATGAATCTCATTTCAGAATAGCAAAATGTTTGCTATGAAGGGAGCATTAGGTCTGAAAGGATTCAATACACTCCCGTTCTCCTTGTTAAGAAAGTGGACAATTACGTTTCAGGAATTTTTTTTTAAGCTTGACTCAACACATTCTTTTCCAGGCTCTAGGATACAGTGTGCCAGCATCTTTCTTGGGCCAAATGGGACATGTCTACTCAAGTATATTCATAGTGCCATCTCCACTGGCTCTTTCGGGAGAATAATTAGGTATCAGTGCACACACGCAAAGAGAAAGCCACACAATCCCTGCATGGAAAACATCCAGCCTTCTCCGAGTTTCTAAGTTCACAGCCCCTGAACAGGAGAGGTAAGCTGTGCTTTCTTCCCACCCCTGCGCCTCCACCGCCCTCAGTACCATCCTCAGGGCGATGATCTCCTTGGACTTCTAGTACCTGCCACACAGTAGGCTTGAAATAAAAGGCTTGAATGAATAAGTGGCCAGGGAAGGTATTTTGTGCCAGAGATAATCCATAAAAAGAGAAGCAGGGAGGTGACATAGCAGGGAGGCTGCCTATATTTTTATCCAGATAGGAGGACTGGCACTGATTTCCTTTAACCAAAAATATGGCTTTTGTACATCAAACACTGTATACAATTCCCACCCTGCCTCTTTTTTTAGAGCAAGGCTTCTTACCTTGTTTTCCTCAGCTTCCCTCCTCCCTCCCAAAATATCTCTGGTGCCACATCACCTCCATACCCGCCCAGCTGCTCCATTTTCCACCTGCCTTCGCACCCCACCCCCACCAAAAGGGGTCCTCTTCCTTCCCAAGAAACACTTTCAGCCTGTGCTTTGCTTCTTTCCCTTCTATCTTCTGCTGGATCTTGATCTATTTCCACTTTTATAATTTCAGTCTTCTGCTCCCTGGACCAAAATGTCCTGATCTACCCTATCTGCTTACACTGCACGAGG
The DNA here is from genome assembly GCF_036321535.1 of Camelus dromedarius. Classification (NCBI taxonomy): domain Eukaryota; kingdom Metazoa; phylum Chordata; class Mammalia; order Artiodactyla; family Camelidae; genus Camelus; species Camelus dromedarius. The sequence continues at coordinate 47,603,642 of NC_087437.1, forward strand.
CACTATACTGAGTGCTGTGTGTGTGTGTGCAAGCATTCATGTGTGTGTGTTTGTGTAAACCCTTCACACATTGTTTCATTTGATTTTCTCAGCCACTCTCTACGGCCACTAACATTATTCTTACCTTATAGTGAGGATCACAAAGTAAATGTTTTCTGCCATTTGGACAATAAAACTTGACTGTATCCCTCCACAGTCGAGAAGGCTTCATGGTTCCCTGTGCCAAAACTGCCACAGAATTAAAAGGGTGATCTGTGGAAAAACTGTCCTGTGGTCAGACGCATTTGGGAGATGCCCTGTGACCATGTCCAACATCAGGAAATGAAGAAAGCACCCAGCACACATTGCCCCGGGTAGTTTTGTTCAAACATAATAATGACTGTGAAGTCCTTAGCCTGATGTCTGGCTGACAGCATGGGCTGAAGGAATGTTAATTCTTGTTCTTATTAACTCTTACCCTGTAGCCTGTAACCCCGTCTCCCTTCTGGGATGTTCCTCACTTGTACACGCTTAACAAATCATTTGTAGCCATTGGCTTAACTCCTGCCTTCCTCATTGGCCTGTAAGTCCCATGAGCATGGGACCCTATGTACTATTCCCCCCTCATCCTGCCTCCCCATCACAGGATGGTGTACAGCACTTAAGAAATGTAGGTACCAACCAAACAGTATTAATACAGACTTTTAAGTCAATGTTCACCAATTTTGGTTAACCATGAAACCCTTTTTACTATGCAAGAGCAATTATCATCCCACAGAACAAGTATTCCTTCAAAGATGTTTTGGAAAATGCTGCTCTATAGGTTAAAATTCAAGTGCCCTACAGAGCCCAGAGATTGCTCTGATTTGGTCTTACACCACGCCCTGTCCACACTTTCCCATCTTGTGTTCTTGCTGTTTCTCCTTGCCCCCATCCTTCATCTGACCAGCTTGTATTCACCCCCCCAAGACTTCTACTGTCCGTGGCCCCCACCAAATCAGACTGAAAGCATGTGCCGTCCTGTCTTGCACCGCCCTTTGAACTATTAGCTCCTCAAAGACAAGGACATTACTGTACTCATCCTTGTCCTCAAGTCCTAGCACAATGTCTGCAATGTACTACACTATTTATAAATGCTTAGGGAATAAACAACTAATTTTTTTCACAATGAAAATTTCATCTCAGGGATGACAGTACATAAAATCACAAATTGAATTATGTCTTTGGATCTCAAATCTGTGATAACCCAGTGGGCCGAGGGATGTACAGAATAAACCCATGGATGAATTGAGAGTGAGCAGAATGAGCTGGCTAACCCTCATGTCGTGAGTCATTAAGCTACAGTGGGCGGGATGAGGTAGGTGCCCTCCCCAGCACAGACGCTTTTATGACTAATGAGGCTGGTCTCTCAAGAGCTACTGACTGTAACTCAGGTTCGATGAAAACAGAGATGTTCAAGAGCTGAGACTGTCTCAGCCATGACTGTGGAGTTATCTCCAGTGGGTCAGGACACAACTCCTTGAATTTCCATCCCAGGCTTGTGAATAGAAGCGTGTGACTGGAGGGTGGCTCAGATGAATGGAATTTGACACAATAATGGTGATGTGAACTCTTTTGCACATGAATGGCCAAAGTTTCAAAGGCTTCTTTCTCTAGTGACGTGGTTTTTGGGTAAGTGGCTACTAATTAGTTAATTTTATTATTGTGTCACTAACCCTGACTTATCTCTTGCATATCAGATGTAGACATCTTACTTACTAACACGCTCACCAACTTGTATATTCCCACACAAATAACCATGGAATTGAACTGTAACACTATGAGACATCAGGGATCCAAAGACAAACCCTTTAGAATTCCTGCTGGCCGAAAACTCACAGTCTAATCGGGGAGAAAGACAAGTGCGCAAACAAGCACACAGTGCTATGTGACAGGTGGGTAAGTAAAGGCTGAAAGACATGCTCCCAGAGCGAGGAAGAAGGGCTGCCTAGTACTGCTTTGGGCGTCAGGGCAAGGGAAGAATTCTGAGAGGACGATTCCGAGATGAATCTAGGGGTCTGCTTGACCAGGTGGACAGTTCTGGCAGAGGGACTTGGACAGCTCCAAGCAGACAGCCCTCCAATTCAGCCTGCACAAAATCCATCACATCTTCTTCTCCAGTATGGACCAGACGTGAGGAGAGCTCGGCAATCAAGAATCATTCCCTAACATTCCATGGGTAGTTCAGTGAGCATCCCCTGTGATGCAGGGCCTGCTCTGGGCCTTCCAGTGTAACACTGCGTCTAAGGGGGGAGGTTCCTGCCTTTCAGCTCTTACTCCAGTGAGGAGACAGATGAAAAGCAAGGACCCAGATAAAAGAATTCCAGATACATAGTGCGATGAGGAAAGAGAAATTGGGTGGGGATGGGGATCGAGGAAGAGGTGGGATGAAGGCAGGCCACACTGAGTAGGAACACGACATTAAAGCTCAACCTGAATGGCAAGGAAAGGCCGACCAGGCCGGGGAGCAGAGCAGGGCCGCCAGCAGGGCAGCCAGGGCAAAGGCCCCGCGGTGGGGAGAGCCCGGTGAGCAAGGGGAACAACAAGGGACCCGATGGCTCTGGCGGGGATACCCACGTGGGGAAGTGGCATCCAAGAGTCTTGGAAGAGGAAGCCCAGTGGCCCCAGCCACACAAATGGCCAAGCAAAGCAGTGCTCTGGGACATCCAGGCTATGGCCGATATTCAGGAGTCAAGGTGACAGACCATTACTGAAGGATATCTGTCCACGTGAGGTACGGCCCCACCCAACGTGCCAGAAGGTCGGACAGCCGGGGCTTGTGAAAGTTGAGCAGGACACCGAGGCCCAGCCGTGGCGCTGGCCCTGAAGCGGCACTGGAGTGCTAGGACTACGCAGGGGAGACCGATGTGCTAAAACTCTGGCCACTCAGATACCAGGCCTCATTCTCAGGGTCACAGAGACCTTCATCCAAATTGGCAGCAAAGGAACCCAAGTCCTGGAGGAACTGAGAGAAGACATAAAGGCCAGACCATCATAAAAGCTAACTCCAGCCAGACCACGGGATCTCAGGCCTAGAAGGAGCCTTAGAGGGGAGGCGGAGGGTAAAGGGGGTTGGTTTTTGCTGGGGAGTCATCACAAGTGGCTCAAGAACTGGGCGGGGGGGGGGGCGTACCTGAGAAGCTGGGCACCATCTCGGCCTGCGACCTCTGTCTTTCCTCACAGCAGCAGCATCCACCCCATCCTCACCTGAGCTGGAGGCTCAGTCACCTCCTCTCCCTCCACCCACTGTCAGTGAGTCACTGTAGTCTGCTGCTTACTCCCCTGAACTCTCTCTTGAATCTGAGCCCTCCTCCTATTCACGATGAAACTGGGTTCGTTGAGTGTCTGTCTGACTGTCTGCCTGTCTCTCTCTCAGGGCAGAGGGGAAAAGGCAGGACTATGGAGGCAGCCTGGCTTGGAGGGCTGCCTCCTCTGGCTACTACTAGCTGTGTGGTGTGGGGTCAGTTAACTGATATCTCTGTACCTTAGTTTCCTCGCCCGTAGAATGGGAATAGTTATTAACTCCAAGAGGTTGTTCTAAGGATTGGTGGAAGAACTCTGTAAAATCAAAAACACTCTGTAAATACAGGTTTTTGAAACCAGGGTAAACTTATGTTTCCTCAGGTCTCCATATAGTGTTACATAAAAAATAAAACAAGTAAAACCTCCAAAGGTTTAAAACAATAAGTGCTGGGGAGGGTATGGTTCAGTGGTACAGCACATGCCTAGCAAGCACAGCATCCTGGACTCAATTCCTAACACCCCTACCAAAAGTAATAAATAAATAGATAAAACTAATTACCTACCCCACCTCCAAAAAAAAAAAAAAAAACCATAAATGTAAGCTTTTACGGAAGTCTCTTAATAGCTTTGTTTTAGCTAGCCAACTTCTCTCCAGTGCCCCAGTTTTCCTGAGGGCATCCCCCTCTCAGTTCGTGTCCTATTTCTCTATCTCCAGAGATGACACAGGGGACCCAGCCCTGGCCCATCAGAGCACCACATTCCCTTGGTCAGGTGTGTGACTCAAGAATGGCCATGTGACTGAACTAGAGCCAACTGGACATAAAGGAACTTTTTTCTGGGGTTAGTATCTGCCATTTCCACCACACGGAGGAATGAGCTCAGTCCAGACTATCCAGTTCATATGTACCAGCCCCCGGTCACAGGGACTAGTTCAAAGATGAACACATGGCCCAAGCAGGCAATGTTGGGATAATGGAAGAGAAACCTATTTTCAATCAGGGATGTGAAGCTGGAGAGTATGGGGCTAGGGCTACTGTCACCCATCTTGCCTATGACACAAAGGGAACCTGCCTGTAAAACACACAAGGAAGAAAGTTGCCTAGATGATAATGTTTGAACCCTAGATCCAGCTGTGCCTGAAGCTAATCCACTCCTGGCTGCTTTTCCCTGTTGGATGAGTCAATAAACTCACTTTCTTGCTGAAGCTAGATAGAGTTGAGTTTCTGTCATTTGTCTCTGGAAAAAAGAATCAATTTCTAAGCCATTCAGATAAAAGGTATATTAGAGTAAGTATTTCTGTTTTCTGCTTTCCTTGACAGAACACCTGACCCAGTCACAAACGTATAAGGATGATGAAGAGCACTGTACCCATCAGCTTACCTACTTTAAATGCCTAACGGTCCATGAGGGAGCAAATAGGCTAGAAAATCTTTGTGCCAATTATTAATGGAAGCCAATAACTATCCACCAATAATGGCAAAGGTAAATTATCAGACATCGTTATTTTGGCCGCAAGGAAACAGGTCTCCCTTTTAAAAGGATGTATTACACCACGATTATTTCCAGAGCATGAAATTAGGTGCCTGGCTTTGCAGCCACGTGGGCAGAAACGATTGGCAACTTAATGGATTACCCCATCTGGTTCATCCAGGCTGAAATATCTAGGCCATATTTCCTTGGCAAGTTAAAAAAAAAAAAAAAGGAAACCCCACAAGTCCTAAACCTGGACTGAATCCTAAGCACCAAATTCAATGATCTGTTTACCCTTTTCCAAATTGTGTTTTATAGCATGGGCTGTCAATTCTTACTAACCCTCTATTAACAAGCTCAATTTATTTCCATTTGCTCCTCAGGAAGAGGATTATAAAAGCTTGATTCCACAAACCTGGTATGTGCCCTGCTACACTCCCATTTTGGGTGAGGAAACTGAGGCAGGTGGGGTGAGGGGTCACGTGTAGGACAACAGCCCAATGGCCTGGGAAATTTGAGGGCAAAACATATTCTCATGTCCTAACCCTTGGTACTGGGTCTCTTCCCATTTTCTCATGAAGTATCTTTTGTCTTCTGGGAAGCTGAGGATGTGTGAAGCCTCTTGCCACAACATGAATTCTGCTATTACAGGAGACAGTTTTAAAATATATTAATGGATTTTCCTCTTTTGTGTCTTCCTGTGTGTGATCTCCTCTCTAGTCAGGCGGAGACACACAGCTCTCTGGGGTCCCTGAGCAGAGGGAAGAGGGGACAGGATTTTTACAGCAGGAAGGTCAAGAGAGAAGGACTCTATAATCAGTTTCTGACACCCAAGGATGTGACTCTGGGGTCCGCAGCAGCACAATGGATTTTGAAAGGCAGGGTTTGTCAGGAGAAAAGAATGTTCTACATGCCTTTATGCTCCTTTTTAGTAATCAAGAAGCAGATCAGGTGAACTCAGTTCTGGGCAGCTCAATTTCTTCAAAACCATAAGGAGGATGTGTTCTCCCCTAGAACGTGAGGCTGGCAGTGTGCGGAGAAAGGACCTGGGGGCAGTGACCCTCCCAGGCCACCCGGTGCCTGACACATGGTGTCATAACCATCTCTCCACCTGACCTGGAGAAACTCGGAGAGGCTTCCCCAGCCTGGCACCACTGGCACTCTGGGCTAGATTTCTCCTCACTGAAGTATGAGTTCAAGCAATCAGAAGAATCCAAGACAGGTAATCCACTCACAATCTCACTCCCTTCCCCACCACCACACTCCTAATTAGGAAAATGGAGCAATCCCTCCCCACTGTATTTACATATTGTGTATCTGTTTCTGGGTGATTTTGCTGCAGCTGTGCCCCAAACTCAGTGCTATTATATTCTGAAAATATAAACTTGGTTTCCTTTCCAGAGCCACAGCTGTGACATTGAAAATGAGGCCAGAAGGTCACTGAGTTGTTCCTCAGCATCGAGAGTGGGGGGAACGCGGGCCAAAGAGGCCTGCAGACCCAGGCAGCCCAGCAGACAGGACGCGGGGCACCGCGCTCCCGACTCCTCCGCCTGTGGGCTCACCCCTCTAGAAGCTTTGCTCTTTGCACGAGAAACATGAGTAACATAAATTCTTTAAAACGGAAGTGCTTTCCTGGATGGAGTAGGAATCTCCTGATAATAGGATAACTGACTAGATGAAAAGATCCACAAATCAGGGAAATGGGTCAAATCAACTTAAAGTAGAAGGTAAAGCCAGTGTCATTCATTCCAAAAATCTTTGTTGAGCATCTACCACGTACTACCAGATGCCAGGATGAAAAATGTACAAGGCCAATTTACTAGCCTCCCACTTCACCCCATCCCCAGGCAGAGCCGCTGTGGAGGGGCTGTTGAGGCTGGGTACCGCACACCCGCAGGAGGCGCCATTCATGCCAGTGGTGCCCCTGAGAGTCTACAACTTTGCCAGAGGTGTTCATATTCCCACTGGTAACAATTATAAAGGGGTAACTCTGTGGAACAGGTGCGGGAATAAAGGTAGGGGTGAGGGGTTGTGGGAACCTGGTCAAGTAATGAGATGATGCTGCCCTTCCTGCTTGACAGCCTCAGCACGCCCATGTGAAGGGAGAAGCAGACCCAGGGTTTGGCTGCCTGTGGCATTCCTGCAGGCTGCGTTCCCGGGTGTCAGGAAGTGCTTTTGGAAAGCAAAGAATATCAGATCAAAGGCAGATTTCTTAGCTCCCAAAGCACAGATCCTGGGCAGCAGTGAGGTGTGGCACTAACCTTAATGGGCAACAGCCCACGGGGCAGGTGACTCAAGAATCCACAAGCGCGCATTCTTCCTTTTGCCTTTTCTTCCCAGGAATACACAGCTTTATGGCTGATGTAAAGAGTGAAACCAACTGTTGGTCACATTTTTTTTTAATTCCTTTAGTGATTTCTCCCCATTTTCTAGAGAGGAAACAGTGCCAAGTTCCTCGGAGACTTTGGAGCATCTCTGCTCTTGCCGAAGGGGCTGTCAAATGACTTCAGCTGCCTTGGTTGACTCTCACGGGACCCACAGAAGGATCCCACTTCAATCACCCATGGGGGCAACAAAACTGAAACTACTACCCTCTGAGTTAAAGTCACAAGTGAGAGTATTTTCTTTCCTGATTTATATTATAATTCTTTGCTTTAAGCATAAAAGTATATTACACAGATATCAAAGAAATAAACTCACCCTAACAGAAATCACGCAAGAGATGAAAAGCTACTTCAAAAAAGACTAGTTTATGTGTTTGTTAAATAATAATAATTGAATAATAGCTTTAAATAAATATTACAAGAACAAAATAAGAATAATTACCATTTCTTGAACCCTCACCATGTTCCAGGCACTACGCATTGCCTCACTTAATCCTTACAAGAGTCCCGTGAGACAGGCAGCATGAGACATAATTATCAGATGAGGAAATTGACTCAGAGAGGTTAGGAAACTTTCCTGGAATACACAGTAGTATTATGACTCACATTCAAATCCATGTTTTTTCTACCCCAGAACTTATTCTCTCCATCACTATGAATAATCAACATTGATTAAATAAAACAAAAATTTGCGATGAATAAATATTGGTCAAATAAAACTGCAGTATGCCACATATCTGTTATCTGTGACACTTGGGATTGCCCCCTTTCCCAAAGCAGTGTTGTACAGACTTTGCCCTTTCTGTGTTTCACCTTTCTGTCTGGGGACCTCTGTTGGGGGTTAGGGTGGTGGGGAGGACACGCGGAGCCTACACAAAGTAAGAGGCACTCACACCTGCTACAAAGAGTTTTTTCTCACCTGCCTCCAAGGAACATCCATGGTCCACAATGATACACTGGAAGGGAGGGGGACATGTCCTTTTTCCTAAACAGTCTGAATTATGTCTTTCAACATTCCTACTTCTTGAGAGCTGGAAGCTTCAAAAGCCTGGACTATGTAACTAACTAGTAGGACTGTCAGGGCAAAAGGGGAAGAGCAAAGGGAGAGACAGACATGAGCATGCCTGGCTAGAAGGTAGGCCCCCGGATCACGTCAAGGATCAAACCTGCATATGGCTGGTTCATGTTAACTAAGCCCACGTTTCCCGTGACTGCAGAGACCTCTGCTCATCTTGGTTCTTGATAAGAACTGGTGCTTGTGCCAAAACCCTCCTGTCTTGGTTTCCTCTTTTGGTCCTCGTGGGTATTAAAAACTATAATCAGAGAGACAAGAAGGTTGGGGAGATTTTATTTCAATATGATCACAGGGACTCTGTTTGGCACCTTGCATACACTATTTCATTCAACCTTTACCCCAGCTTTGTGAGGTAGATGTGTTTACCTCTATTCCTCAAATGAGGAAAGTGAGGCTCAGTAAGGTTAAAAAAAAAAAACTTGCCAAATCACATAGCTAGTAAGTGGGCTTATAATGCACACTCTCTACTTTAAAATTCATTCTCAAAGCCACTCAAGTGAACTTTCACAATAGCTACCTAGAACAACAGGTTTTATTATTGGAAGATGTAATCGAGATCATCTAGCCCATCACAATCCAAATGTGAGCCATATATGTAGTTCAAATTTTTCTAGTAGTCACATTGTAGAAAGCAAAAAAGAGATAACAAAATACTGTCATTTCAACATGTAATCAATACAAAAAAACCTCCTTTTGAGATAGTTTACAGTCTTTTTCACACTGTCTTTGAAATATGGTGTATCGTTAACATTTGCAATGTATCTCAATAAGGACCCTACACATTTTCTATGGTTTAAGTGAAATGTACCTACCAAAGTTTTAAAGCAATGCTTAAAAAAAAATATTTTACACTGCTTCAGCCATTTAATTTAAATTCAAATTCATTTAGGTTAAATTAAATTAAAATGTCAGTTCCACCTCAATTGCATTAGCCATATCTTAATAGCCCCCATGTGGCTGGTGGCTACTGGACTGGCCAGTGCAGATCCAGCCCCACCTTTCCCTAGACTTACAGATAAAGACACAAAAGCCCACAGAGGGTAAGTGACCTGTTCAGGGCTGTTGCTAGTTGGTACCTGAGCTAGAACAAACCCTAGCTTCTTAACACTGAAATTTCCACCACACCAAGGTAGTGGGGCACTGCTGAACTGATGGGCTGCTGTGATTTGCTGGCATTTTGGGAGTCATCCCTCAAACTAAACACATGCTCATCCCAGCCCTCTCCCTCCCTGGACAAGTTCACCACGGTGATTCCTGCTTCCTCACCATAATTCACTCCGTAAACTCAGTCACTGAGTGCCCCAAAGCCAGGTCCCACAGAGCCCTATTTGTAAAGCAAGCTTGAAGTATGAATAAAGATTTTTTAAAAACCAAACAACAACATGACAAGACTCAAAGTCAGTCATCTTAACGCTATTTCTTTTCAGGGACAATTTAATATGACATGCCAAGAATTTTTAAACATACCTCCATCCTTCAACAAAAAGAATATGCTAAATTTCCCTTGTTAACATTATTTTATAGATTTAAAAATGAGATGCTAAGAAGTTGGGCAATTTACTCAAGATTGTGTAAGGATTCAGAAGCAGATTTCAGGTTGGAACACTTTCTAGAAATCCCTGCTCTGGGTCTATCTTTCTAAGACATAGCACTTCTCTTAAATTACTTGAATTTTCCAAACAAGGGATGAGGTCTGAATTTAAAGGAAAAAAGATTGATGTGTAATAGCCCAATAATTGATATTTTATCATCCAAACAAAAATCAAGATAAAACTAATATATTTAATCCAAGATACCACGCATATTAACAATAAAGTAATGTGCAAATAATACCAAGGGCAGCAGACACAGCTGTCTGTAGAGACTCATTTCTCACATTGATTTGTGAGGAATCCTTAGCAATATGACACTAATTAGGAGCAATGCTGTGGAGGTTTAGGCAGTCCTGAAATTGACTTATGTTCTACCACAGGTCTTAGTTCTCATTTTTATAGACAAGAGGTAGAACCGTATATTGCTCTTAACTGATTGCAGCCATGGACTCCTAAGCCTTGAAATATATATGTAACGACCCAGAGAGAATAATCACTCCCCAAAAAGCAGGTATGCTGACAGAAAGCTGGTGTTTTCCTGCTGAATCAGGGAACTCATACAGTGAACCTTGGAGAAAACAAGGGAATGAATAAAAGGGAGACATGAGGTGCCCCATGGAAATGCCTTGGACAAAATAAAACCAGGAAAGGAATGCAATTTTGTAGTCTTCCAGGTTTTGAAGATCAAGTTGCTCCTCTGCTGATACGTGACAAGTCAAAATCCGCCTGTTGGAAGCATCCACGAAGTGTTATTCATTTGGCCCACCTTCTGCCACAGGTTAGGCCTTCAAATACCCGAAGAGAACAATCCTGTCAACTCCCCAAAGACCTCCCCTCCTCCAGGTTAGTCATCCTCGATGCCCTCACCTCTTCTTTACAGGACTGATTCGTGCCACGGGGCCAAGTCCTGCCCCAGGTGAGGCGCACAGAGAACACCACAGTGAACTGCCCCTCCTCACCCCCACACTTCCTGCTGCAGAGCATATTTCCTATAGGCAAAAAATGCTGCAGAGAATGTGCTGATTTGCAATGAATTAAATTCTAATTCCAGGTAAACTGCTTTGAAACAATGGTTTCCCTTTGCACACTTTTTTTGAGAACCTTCTGTGTATAGATCCTATATTACACGTTTCTCAGTCAGAGGATTCTTCAGAAATCAAAGAGGAGAAAACCAGTTTTTGCCCTTAAGAACTAGGACCTGACCTTTAAGTTTATTGCTTGTGTTTTACGGCTATAAAACTTTTCTCATGCTGGTTATTTATTTATATGTATTATCTTCCTAAGGGTAGAAATTCTGCCTCTTTTTCCCTGGAAAGTCATAAACATAGTCAAACTGAAGTAGCGAGTGTGTGTGCCTGCATGCATTCACACAAAAATAAGCACCATCTTTGCTTCCTCCTGTTATTAGGCCATCAGTTTTCACTAACATCAGTGCCAAAAAATCATCTGTTCATTCATTTATCAATGACTGCTTGAGGGCCTGCATTACACCAGGCACTGCTCTAGGCTCTGGAAACACAATGGCAAATACAAGACACCCAAATCTCTGCCTTCGTGGAGCTTAGCAAAAGCTGTAATTCCATTTTTGTTTGAGAAATAATGCTTTGCAAAATTCCAACCAGCTTAAGTATTATTTTAAAAAAAAAACTTCTTAAGATTAATCCTCTAGTAGAAAAAAATGTTCAAATGTAGAAATTATCAGTCATTATATTGCAGTGTCAGCCCATTAGCTCTTTTAAAATGATGTTTAAAGACATGCAGAAATGTTCCAGCAGCCAATGTATTAGAAACTGCAACTGACTTTCTCCTACTTTCCGCTCTATCCTGCTTCAATTCCTATTTAAGGGGAGGGAAGACACATTCCTCCAGGGGATTGTTTCAGAGGATCCCCTTCTTATTTGGCTCATTTCCAAGTAAACATTAGTTTCCAGATGAACTAATGGGTCTAATGGGAATTTAAATGTTTCAAAGCACTGATTAAAGGGCACTCACCAGTTTAGGAGATTGATCAGACCACAATCTGCTCTCTGCTTCTAGGTAATAATTAACTGGAGGCCTTCCCCCAAGCAATGGACATCCTTTGATGTCCTCCAGTAAATGATCTCCTGATTTTGGGTGGGGGGATCCTGTGCCCTCCCCTGATGGCACTTACTCAAATCTTACCAAGAGTCTCTTGCCCAAGCTCGAGGGCAGAAAGCTCATGAACTTCCTGGAGGTAACATCTGAAAAGGAGAACTGACTCAATACACTTCCCTGCAACACATACACATACATACACACAATAACTTAAACTTCATTTTGCAGTTTTCTAAATGGTGGGATATGACCACAGATCTCCACTCTCTATCAACATCCACCTATAATTCACGAAAGGAAAGACAGGCCAAATCTATTGAGAAAAATGCATGCAATTCAATTTTTAAAAAGTAAGGCTTGAAAAGTTGCTTCACAAAACAGGAAATCCTAATTGCCCATGAAGAAGGACTAAAGCAAATTTCAGCCACAATGATATATACTATATTGGCACTGGAATAGGAAGGAAGGAAGTAAAGAAGGAAGGAAGAGAGGGAGGGAGGGAGGGAAAGAAGGAAAACAAAATCAAGGAAAAAAAGGAGAAAGAAAATACCAAATGTTGATAAAGATGCAGAACTGGAACTGCCCTACATTTCTGGTGAGGTTGTAAATCTGAATAACCACTTTGTAAAACAACTTGAGAGCATCTGGTAACGTTGAAGACATACATACCCAGTGATGTAGCAATTATATTCACGGTCATGTATCCTAGAGAAATGTATATACCTACAAACCAGAATACGTCTATGAAAATGTACATCGGAAGTAACCCATTTTTCAATAGAATGGATTAAAATATGTAATATATCATGCAGAAATATCACTTAACAACAAAATTAATGAATTTCAACTACACGCAACAATATGAGTGACTTAAAACACAATGTTGAGCAAAAAGAAAAAAGCGAGATACAAAAGAATATATACAATCTGATTTATACTAAGTCCTAGAACAGGCAAAAACAACACAATATTATTTAAGGATACTGCACACATGGCACACATGTATGGCCTAACCATAAAGAAAAGCAAGAAAACAATTAACATCAAAGAAGGGTAACAGTTACCTTTTGGGAGAAGATGGGGTTGGGATCAGAAATTGATACATGGGTTGGGATGAAGTGCTCACAATGTTTAATTTCTTAACCTGAGTATCAGTTACATGGGTGTTGTTTCATAGTGAATATTTGTGAAGCTGTGCCAGTAAATTGGTGCATGCTTCTGAATAAACGTGGGAACTTTTAAAAGTGTGGCAACTAAGCAACACCACCGATCATCCCCCTCAGCCTTCCACCTGGATCATTTATTTATTTTGATGTTTCTTACTGTGCAAGAGTCCAGGGTTCAGTCCCTAGTACCTTCATTTAAAAATAAATAAATAAATAAAAATCTAATTACCTCCAACTCCCTCCTGCAAAAACAAAAACAAAAACAAAAAAAACCCCTAAAACTTACCCAAAAATTAACATATGTGATTAAGGACAAATACTTAGGTCCCCTTGTGCTTTATTTCCACCACCTGCAAGATACTCTTCAGGCCTGCGTGAAGGAAGAGGACACACTAGGCAATGCAATCCAGCGGCAGTCCTCCTGTCCCTCTCGTGTCTGGGAGGGGCCCACAGCCTCCTCTAACCAGGAGCAAGGGGCACAGCTGGAGGCTGGCAGCAGATGGTGCGGGAGGACTCCCAGCCTAGGAATGGTCTCAGTGTGCCTGCTGTCCCACTCACTCAAGAAAAGGGGAGCTGACATCTAGAATCTTCTCTCATTCACCCCCAGCTTTCTCTCATCTCAGGTGTGTTCTGCTTGGGGTAACCTGACCTTGATGGTCAGATTCCAGAAGCACACCATCCAACATATGAACGTCCCCACAAACAGCTTACACAAAACAAAAAATACAAGTGTTCTTTCAACTCTACCCCTGCCCGCCCCCCTAAAAAAGTAATTTTGACTGTATTTCTCACATATTTTGCAACAATTAAGAAGAGAGGGTGAAAGCAATTAAGTGGAGGCAATCTGGAAAATAAGAAGGTGGGGGAGAGGCAAAAATTTCCCCTATCATAACTGAGCACTTAGCAGACTGAGCAAAAATATTATGGGAATTGAGATGGGCAGAGATGGAGGAGGAGGCATTTCACTTGGATTTTGAAGATGAGGCACGGCAGGTGGAAGGGGGCCGGTGGACCATTACAAGGAAAAAGGAAAGAGCAAGGCCGGATTGAGAAACCTTGAGAAGCCTACTTTGCTGTCATGTAGTACAGGGGACAGAATAAAACGGCAGAAAACTAAAGTTTGAACAAAGAAGCCCTAATGATAGATAGTTATGAAAAACAGCCTAAGGCACTCAAAAAAACTCAGAAGGTCATTTTTTTAAGCATATAATCCAATGGCTTTCAGTATATTTGCAGAGTTAGGCAACAATCACTACAATCAATTTTAGAGCATTTTGCATTACCCTAAAAAGCAACCCACACCCTTAACCATTACCTCCTCAATACCCCTTCCCCCTCCAGTCCTAGACAACCACTAATCTACTGTCTGACTCTATAAATTTGCCTCTTTGGGACATTTCATATAAATGGAATCATACAATTCAATATATGGTCATCTGGAAATGGCTTCTTTCACTTAGCATAACGTTTTCAAGGTTCATCCACATTGTAGCATGTATCAGTAAGTCATTTCTCTTTATTGGTGAGTAACACTCCATTGTGTGGATAAACCACATTCTATTTATCCACTCATCAGTTGATGGACATTTGGATTGTTTCCACACTTTGGCTATTGTGAATAATGCTGCTCTGAACTCCCCACTTGAGTACAAGTACTTGTGCAAATGCAAGTTTTCTATTGTCTTAGGTACATATACCTTTGGGTGGAATTGCTGGGCCACAAAGCTCCATGTTTAACTTTCTGAGGATATGCCAGACCATTTTCCAAAGCTATTCACTGTTTTACCTCCCATCCATGTATAAGGTTCCAATTTCTCCATATCCTCACCAACACTTGTCATTTTCTTTTTTAATTATTATTACAGCCATCCTAGTAGGTGTGAAGTGATACTTCATTGTGGTTTTGATTTGCATTTCCCTGACAGCTAATGATGCTGAGCATCTTTTCATGTGCTTATTGATTATGCTGTATCTCCTTTGGAGAAATGCTTCTTCCTTTGCCTGTTTTAGATTGGGGTGTCTTTTTACTATTAAGTTGCAATAGCTTTGTAATAGGTAGACGTGTTCATGCTTTGGACATCATCCTTATTTCATAAACGTGCAGATGACTATTTCCACATGTTTCCATCAGATATATCTCTCACTAGTGAAGTGATTCTCAACTTGGAGGAACTGGTCATGGAAATTCACCTGATGAGACAACTAAGTTTAATTTGGAAGATCAATCGCAAAGAACTGCCTTTTGGGAAATGCTTTCTCCATTCAGAAGCTGGAGACTAATTATAAGAAAACACCTTAGCAGATTGAACTGAGGTATTAACATTAATTAGCCTTTCCACCCTGAGGAAGCTCAAAGAAGTTTCAGCTGACATTTGTGAACTAGCTTAACCAAACTGTACATAGACTTTAATTCCATGAAGTCTAATTTTAACGTTGCTCAGAATACACTGTAGACTAATTGAGTGATCCTCTACCCTGGTCTCTCATTATTATGACTTGTTGAGTTGTATGCGTTTATTTTCTCCTTAACGCTCATTCCCTAACCCTTATCTGAGAGTTCTTTGATGGAACATACTTGGGGTAGGTCCCCAGTGTTTGTATTTTTAGAAAGTACCACAGGTGATTCCTATGCCAACCAGGACTTGGAATCAGAGAAATGAGCTGAAATGGTGAAATCTGGTTCTAACCAGGTCTGCCATAACTCGCCCCTTTAATCCTGAGCAGTTCCCTGAAATCTGCCTGATAAACAGAGGTCCCTTGGCAAAAAAAAAAAAAAAAAAAAAGAAAGAAAAAGAAAAAAGGATGGTAATGACCATAACCACTTTCCAATAGCTCATGTGAGAGAAAAAACTGACATGCCAGATTTTATAAAAGTGCTCCAAAATGTATCATGTAAACACTGAGTTATTGTTATTATAAAATCCAATGGCCACCTTGTTTTACTCAACAGTTTACCAGCATCAGACTCATCTGGCCTCTCCCTTTTTGAAACACTGTCTTCTCATGGCTTCTCATGACACTCCCCTGGTTCCCTTCCCTCAGGGACCGCTCCTCATCCATGTTCTTTTCTGCTTTCACGTGCACTATTGGGGCTCTAAAGGTTGGACCACCCAGGGCTCACTCATGGTTTCCCTCATTTTCTCTATATACACTCTCTCCCTTGGAAACCCCATCCAATTTCATGATCTATGGATTTAACATAAACATCTCTATAATCACGACCCCTAAGATTTATGTCTCTAGCCCTTGTGTTTATCGGCAATCTAAGTGCCTACTTGACCTCTCCATTTGGAGGTCAAACCATCTCAAACTGAACATGTCTGAAAGAGAATTCCTGATTTCCACTCCCCACATTGTTGCTCCCACTAATCCTTTCCATTTCTGTGTGTGTGTGTGTGTGTGTGTGTGAGTGAGAGAGAGAGAGAGAGAGAGAGAGAGAGAGAGAGAGAGAGAGAGAGAGATTTATTACAAGGAATTAGTTTATCTTACTATGAAGGGTGTCTAAGCAAGTTCAAATTCCACAGGCAGGTTCAAACGTCAAACTTCACAGGCACAACTGAAGGCACCATCCATCTGACATTTGGCCAATAATCAAGTTAATCCATGGACATTCCAAGCTCCCTACCATCCCTGGCATTTGGTATTGTCATTCCTCAAAAAAGCTACTCAAAGAGATTTCTGAGTCTAGCTCCCTCACTTCCTCTGGTCTACACACTTTAGTAAGGTAGTTTGATCAATGAATGTGGTTGTTCCCAGACAGAGATTTTTTTTTTCCACATATCATTTGAGCTGTATGGATATAGAGGACCACACTAGACCAAACATTTTCCTATTGCAGTTAATTTGCATCTCTGAATTATTCACATGGTAACTAAGTTCACCTGGCTCCTAATTGCATAAGATGTTTTAAAGACAAAACCCTCTTTTCTTTATAATCTATGAGTTATGGGATTTTTTTTTCCCCTGTAAGATTCTTTGAAAGCCTATCTTAAAATACTTTCTTGAGTTAAGAAAAGTAATCTATAAATTTTTCTCTTGAACCACAATTAATTTAAGATACAGGATACTTAACATATCTCTAAGGAAAATTTTTTTCTTCAGATATAACTAACATATAACATTATATTAGTTTCAGGGGTACAACATAGTGATTCAAAATATGTAAATATTGCAAAATGATTACCACAATAAGTCTAGTTAACATCCATCACAATGCAAAGTTGCATTTTTTTCTTATGATAAGAACTTTTAAGATCTACTGTCTTAGCAACTTTCAAACATACAGTACAGTATTATTAACTATAGTCACCATGCTGTACATTAGATCCCTAGGACTTATTTCTTTTATAACAGGAAATTTATACCTTTTTACTACCTTCACCCATTTCACTCATGCTTCAGTCTTCCCATATGTAAAGAGAGAATAATAATATATATTCCACAGGGTTATTAAGAGGTTTAAAAGAGCAAGATGTCTAGAATTGGTAGGTACATAATAATCATTGTTACTAATAAATAATTTTTTTTAGAGTTTGCACTTTTAGAAAACCTTGATGCACATGAGAATTATCTGGGAAACTTTTCAAAGTTGTTGATGCCTGGGCTTCACCCCTGAGATCCTGATTTACTTAGTCTGGAGCCTGGGCATTTTTGAAATATTTTACACAATTTATGTATGTGATTATTCATAGTAGATTCCTTTCAGATAGCCCCAAACTGCAAACAAGCAAAATTCTCCACAATGCTTGAATGGTTAAACAGACTACGGTATCTCTATAACATGGAATACCACTTGGCAATGAAAACAATCTACTGATATATGCAGCAACTTGGATGGAACTCAAGGGCATTATGCTGAGCGGAAAAAAAGCCAATCTCAAAAGGTTACATATGCATGATTTCATTTATATGATTCTTGAAATGAAAAAAATTATACAGATAGAGAACAGATTAGTGGTTGCCAGGGGTTAGAGATGAGGTGCAAGAGTGAAGGGGATGGGTGTGAATGTACAGGGGAATCACAGGGATCTTTGTGGTGATGGAATAGCTCTGAATCTCGATTGCAGTGTTGGTCACATGAATCTATATGTTAAAATTGCATAGAACTAAATGCCAGAAGAAGAACTAAGCAAAATAGAGAAAGGCAATCTATCTGAGAAAGGGTTCAAGGTAATTATTGTAAAAATGATCAAAGAATTCACAAGAAGGCTAGATGAACAGAATGAGAAGTTAGAAATTTTTAACAAAGAGATAGGAAATAAAAAGAAGAACCAAACAAAAATGAAGAATACAATAACTGAAACGAAATGTACACTAGAAGGAATGAATAGTAGGTTAAATGATACAGAGGAGGAATGGATCAGGAAGATGGAAGGTAGAGTGGTAGAAATCATTGATGCTGAACAGAAAAAAGAGTGAAAAGAAATGAGGACAGTTTAAGAGACCTCTGGGACAACATCAAGCACACTAATATTTGCATTAGTGGGATTAGGGATCCGACAAGGAGGAGAGAGAGAAAGAAGCAGAAAACATATTTGAAGACATAATAGCTGAAAACTTCCCTACCCTGGGAAAGGAAACACTAACTCTTTTTGTTAACTCAGTCACAAATATTAAATAAGCAGGGAGGGAATTAGGATTTGCTCAGATTGTTAGTTAACAATCTAGTCCCTGGGAGAGCTAAAGAAAAGAAAAGAAAAGAAAAGAAAGGAAAGAAAAGAAAAGAAAAGAAAAAAAATCAGACTCCAGACTAACTAAATCAGATTCTGACACAAGGATTCTCACATTCTAGAGCCTGAGATTCTGCATTTATAAGATCTCAGATGAGTAGCAAAGACCAACTCCTGCCAAGAAAGGAGCACCACTACACCAGAAAGATGTGCTACCACATATAAGTATAAGCTTTCGTTAATATGTATAAGAATACTAGTCATTACTTTTTTTTTTAATCTCCTCACCAAAAATAACTGCTACCCCTGGAAAGTATTATGAAGCTCCAAATTGTTCTGAAAATGAAATATATCTGCAAATATAAGCAAGTAAAAATCTTTATTTATTTACAAACATTCCCATAATCACCACATATATCTGCATTAATAAGGTATAAGATCTATCCAAAGGAGAAAGGGTCCTGAAGACACTAAACTAGCCTTCACAGACACAGAAGAGAGCCATGGAGAGAAAAGTATAAGTCATCCTTATGCTAACTGGAGTTGGAAGAATTATTTGCTCTAAATTAGACAAGCCTGGTGGAGAACTGCTAGGAGCCATCTCTACCTGGGATGTGTCTGCTGCTGGCTGTGCCCCTCCCTAGTCCCCCCACCTGCCGCTCCTCACTCAGCATCCATACTGATCCACAGTGAGGGAAAGGAGTCAGATGCACAGAGAGAAACAGGAGAGAGAGAAATTGAGAAACTGTTTTATGGTTCTAGTCATTTCCACCCATCCACCTTCCTTTCTCAGTTATTATGATTTTTAAAACAATGTTTTATTTATATCAAAGTAATATATGTACATTTTTAAATTAAATCATTTTATTAGGTTTCTACTATACAACAGCAGTCCCTTCCTTCAGCCTTCCTCATACCCAGTTTCTGTCCCCAAAAGACAATCCAACTTTTTTGGCTCTGACACTTTCCTATGTTATTTTTTTCTCCTTTCAAAAAAAAATAGCTAATTTTTTCCTATGTATTTTTAAACAGCATGATTATAGGGAAACTTCACTTTTCAAATTTAGTTGTCTTTTACTGGCATTCTACTCTTGATCAAAAACTTTTAGATCTCTTATACTTCCGTCTATTTCCAGGGAACAACTTCCCTCCAACACACATACACACATACTCGCTCACTCTCCCTTCTACACGGTTTTCTTGGTTAAATAAATATCTATTATCTCTATTATAACAACTTTGTAAATACATATCACTCCCACCTGAGCCATTTCCTTTCTTACATGCTCTTAATTTCCTGTGGAGTTAATAAATGCTTCATTTAGCTTAATTTTCTAATTCATTTCAAGTTCTGGGCCAGAACTGCAAATCTCCTCTTGATGCTTTAAAAAAAAATATCAGGTACTCTACTGGGTTAACTATTTACTTACTTCATTTTTAAATGCAGACATGTCTGGAGCCCTCCACCTTCCTGCTCTAATCTGGGTTATTTTTATTCTAGGCCTACTGCAATACTGTGTTCTGGAAATTATTTTTCCATCATCCTGGGAATTCACAGCTTTCTCATATGTTGTGTTCCCTATTTCTGAGCCCCTATATTCCTTCCTTGATTCACTCCCTTATTTTAATGGATTTCATGCTCCAGAGCTTTCTGGAAAAGAGCACACTGGAGTAAGGATTCTGAAGTTTTACTTGTCTGTTCTACCCTCACATCTGATTGATAGTATGGTAGCTATAGAATTCTAGGTTGGACTCCATTTTTCCATGGAATTTTGAAGGCATTGCTTTATTGTGGTCCAGCTTTCCTCTCCTTTGTATGTGATCTGTTCCCCACTCCAACCCTAGAGTTTCAGAATCTTCTCTTTAACCCTAATATTCTAAAATCTCATAATGCCCTTTTTGTTTCAAGGTGTTTTTGTCTTGTTTTGTTTTTGTTTGTTTGTTTTCGTTCATTTTGCTAGGCATTCAGGGAAACCTTTCAATCTAGAGACTCATGCCCTTATCTTCTGAGAAATGTTATATTTTTTCCCTTTGATTACTTCTTCTCTTTTCTATCTTCTGTCTTTCTGAAACTCCTTTATTTGGATATTGGTCCTGCTCAAATGGTCCTATTTCCTTATGTTTTCTCTTCTTATTCAGTTCTCTTTTTTCCTGCTTTGAAGGAGATGTCTTCAGTTTTGTCTCCTAAAGCTTCTATTAATTTAATTGTTTACATAGCACATGGAAATATAGCCATTATTTTATAATAACTTTAAATGGGAGTATAATCTATAAAAATATTGAATCACTATGTTATACTCCTGAAACTTCAAATCAACTATACTTCAAAAAATTTTTATTTTGTTAATTTAACCAATACCTTTTTATTTTTCAAAAACTCTTCCTTGACTGCTGAATATTCATTTTTAGAGCAGTCTTTCCTCATTTCATGGATTCACTATCATCTTCTGTTCCTTGGATTATCTCTTTTCTTCTGAAATTTTTAAAAATGTTTTATCTTCTCTTTCAGATTAAATGATTTCCCCAAATCTCTTGTGATTCTTGGGTGCTGTCCATATTTAAGAGTAAGGCATGAAAAAGCTAGCTAGAAGCTAAGTGTGGATTTCACTATAAGGTGATCAGGCTGGGATCCATACTGCCAATATCTGTAAGTATTTTTCCTTGGATTAACTGGTTTCCCAAGAGATGAACCATCCCATTACTAAGCCTGAATATCAGTCTTCTGACAGCTTTGTGTGGGAAAGAGGCTGGAGTCTAACCATTAACTCTGTAAACTTTCCTCAGCTCCCACTCTCAGTAGGACCTTCTGTCCCTTTGCTATTTCTCGTATTTCCAAATCTAGTCTCTAATTCAACCTCTCTAATGAGTAAACTTTCAGTCTTCTATTGGGGTAGTGAGTAGGAGCCTGGCTACATAAAGAAGAGAAAAAATTCTAGACACTTGTATTAATCCACTCATGCTGCTATAACAAAAATACCCTAAACTGAATGCTTTAAACAACAAACATGTATTTCTCACAGTTCTGGAGGCTGGGAAGTCTAAGATCAAGATGCCAGCAGATTTGGTGTCTGGTGAGAGCCTATTTCCTGGTTCATAGATGGCTGTCTTCTCACACTGTGTTCTCACATGGTGGAAGGGACAAGGGAGCTCTCTGGGGTCAATCCCATACATGAGGGCTCCACCCTCATGACCTGATCACCTCCCAAAGGCCCCACCTCCTAATAACATCACATAAGGGGTCACGATTTTAACATATCAACTTTGGAGGGGACACATACGTTCAATCCATAATAAGCCCTAACTGCTTTCTTATGTAGACTTTCTTTTTCATCCAGACTTTCTCATATTTTCAGTCTCACTCATACCCGTGCCTGTTGTGTCTAACTCGAGGCTTTCCAGGATTCTGCTGTGAAAACTGGCCTGCTCCTTGGAGTTACCCTCTTGCAGGCAGTTAGATCTGAGAAAATGAAAAACAGCCCTGCTGGCAATCAGATGTGATATTCCTAACAGAACATAAACAATGTTTCCAAGGGACATGGACAAGGTCATATAAACAGCATTTCTATACAAGGCCATACCACAGCTGCAAAAATGACTAATAATCTTTTCTTCTAAGTGATTGCTGTTTTGTTACCAATGACATCTCCGGTCTGGTTTTGTTCTTTCAGTCTCCTGAAAAAAAGATTTCTGAGATATCCAAGTGCTGAAATGCCCTGATTTCTCAACCACATCCCATCCAGAGATGGTACCTCACTTCCCTGATCCCTCCTTAGAATCAGGCAGCAAAAACTCAACCCTCCAAGAATTCTTTCCCAATTCTCCCTTACTGAGATGCTTCCAGGATTCCTCTGGGGTGTGTTCCCCCTCACTGCAGAAAACTAAACAAATACAACATTGTTGAACTCTAGGTGTGTTCCTGGTGATCTCTGATGGGTGAACATTGACAGAATTCAGCTTTCTGTGGTCTGCTAGGTTAGTTAACTCTTGTATACCTTCTTCCCAGGTTCTAAAATATTGTTGACCCCTCTCTCTGAGGTGACCACAGTTGTATCCCCCTTTTCCCACTTGCTATGAGCCAATTCTCTAATGCCTAAAATTGTTAAAATCAGATTTCTATCATTTGCAACAGGCTCCTGAGAGGGTTAATGGCAGAAAATCCACCAGTAAATAGATCTGAGATAGCATCTCCCATGCACCGCATGTAAGCCATGACACTGAATCCTGAGCATATATCTCCAGACTAAGGCTTTCTACGAAGTGTTAGACCTGCCTACCAAACTCTATCGTATGTCAAGTTCAACAAAATCAAAACTTAATTCATCCTCTTTTGCTACCACACTTGCTCCCCCTCTTGCACTCCCTATGCCAGTTAATCTACCATTTAATCAGTCACACAAGCCAGACACTGGAAATTCATTCTATACTATTTCCTCTTTTTCATCTCCAAACATCCTCTTATTATTAAGTTCTGACAAATTTACCTCCTAAATACTTCTTGAATTTGTCCTGTTCCTCTGTCCTTAACACTACAGTCTTATTTCAAAGTCTTTATCATCTGCCATCTAGAATAATGCAACAGCTTTTTAACTCTTCTCTCTACCTCCTGGGAAGCAATCCTTATTCCATACTGTTATTGCTAGAAGTCACCATTAAAATGCAAATCTGAGGTGAGGAGGGTATAGCTCAAGTGGTAGAGTGCATGCTTAGCATGTATGAGGTCCTAGGTTCAATCCCCAGTATCTCCTCTAAAAATAAATCAACAAATAAACCTAATTACCCTCCCCCCAAAAATGCAAATCTGATGATTATGCCACCACTTGCCAATGGCTTCCTTCTGGCTACAGGATAAAGTCAAAGGTCCTTACCAAGACAACCCCCCCACACCCCCAGACCTGGTCACTGTCCATTTCTCCAGTCTAAAAACACATCCAACTTCAAATTGAATGCTTTATTCCAGAAATACCAAACAGGTTGTTTCTCATCTCCTTTGTGTATGTGTTCTCTCCAGCCAACAAAACTTCCCTTTCTTTGTCACATGGTTGACTCCTACTTATTTTCCAAGAAGCCCTGCCTACCCTACCCTTCCCAGGCCAGGCAACATTTGTCTAACCCAGAAGACTATCAGGTCCTCATGGGTAGGGGCTTTCTTTTATTCAATCTTGTATTTCCCAGTGAGTAGCATAAACAGAGGCACATGACATACATTCTACAAATAATCAAATAGTTAAATAATTGTTATCACTTGAACTAGGATGTTACACCTATATGGTATTTTATATAAGCCTCATGGTAACCACAAAGGAAAACCTGAAGTAGATATGGAGAAGATAATGATAAAGGAATCAAAGCACACTGCCATAAAAATTTATCAAATCACAGTGGAAGACAGCAAGAGAGGGATCAAGAAACAAACGATCTATAAAACAGAAAAGAACTGACAAAATGGAAATAGTAAGTCCTTACCCATCAATAATTACTTTCAAAATAATTGGATTAATTTCTCTAATCAAAAGACATGAAATGGATGAATGAATAAAAGAAATTACATCCAATGATATGCTGCCTACAAGAGTTTCACTTTAGCTTTAAGGGACACACGTAGGCTGAGAGTGAACAAATGGAAAAAGATATTCCAAGCAAATGGTAACCAAAAAAGAAGGGACAGACTTTAGCTAAAATGTACTCTAAGTTAATAATGGCCAATACAGACAAAGATGCTTACTATATAAAGATATAAGGGTCAATTCATCAAGAAGATATAACAATATTAAATATTTATGCACCCAACATCAGAGCACCTAAATGTATAAAACAAATACTAACTGAACTAAAATAGAAATAAACAGCAATACAGTAACAGTTGGGGACTTTAATACCTAACTCTCAGCAGTGGATAGATAATCTATACAGAGACTCAGTAAAGAAACAAGTTTGAACTACACTGTAGATCAAGTAAATACAGATACAGAACATTCCATCCAACAGAAGAATACACATGCTTCCCAGGCACACACACGGAACATTTTCTAGAATAAGATCATATGTTAAGCCATGAAACAAGTATCAACAAATTCAAGAAAGTAGAGATTACACTAAGTATCTTTTCCAACATAATGGTATGAAACTAGAAATCAACAACAGTAGGAAATCTGGAAAATTCACAAATATGTGGAAATTAAGCAACACATTCCTGAAAAACCAACGGATCAAAAAAGAAATGAGAAATTTAAAAAAAATCTTGAGACTAACAAAAATGGAAACACAACATATCAAAATTTGTGGAATGCAACAAAAGCAGTTCTCAGAGGAAAGTTTATAGCTATAAATACCTATCTTAAGAAAAAAAGAAACATCTCAAATAAACAACCTAACAGTACACCTTGAGGAACTATAAAAAGAAGAACAAACTAAGTCCAAAATTAGCACTAGAAAGGAAATAATAAACATTAGAGAAGAAATAAATGAAACAGAGGGTAGGAAAACAATAGAAAAGACAAATAAAACTAAGAGTTGATTCTTTGAAAGGATTAACAAAATTGACAAACCTTTAGCTAGGCTATACGCTAACAATGAACTACTTGAAAAACAAAGAAAACAATCCCATTTACAATAACATCAAAAATAATAAAATACTTAGAAATAAATTTAGCCAAAGTGAAAGGTCTATACACTGAAAACTATAAGACTGATGAAAGGAATTGAAAAAAAAACACCAACAAATGGAAAGATAGTCCATGTTCATGGGTAAAAGAATTAATATTGTTAAAATGCCTGCCCATACTGCCCAAAGCCATCCATAGATTCGATTCAATGTAATCCCTATCAAAATTCCGATGGCTTTTTTTTCCACAGAAATATGTATATGGAACCACAAAAGACCCTAAATATCCAAAGCAATCTTCAGAGAGAAGAACAAATCTGAAGGCATTACAGTTCCTTGTTTCAACCTATATTATAAAAATATAGTAATCAAAACAGTATGGTATGGGTGGTACCAACTAGGACCCTGCAGCCCCCATCCCCACCCCCGGTTCTTGTTTATAGACAAGCTGAAGTCTCCCAGGTCTTCCTGAGTCATCAAAGAGCAGGCTCAAGCCACTGATGACTAGGAAAATCTGCACACGGGGTTCAGGGGGGATAGTGATGATTCTGACCATCTATCTCAATGATTACTCAACTGAGATTACATCCCCATTTCCCCCTCATGGCTGAGCAGACTTTTCAGAGATGGTTTTTGGGGGACACTGAGTCCACCAGATTGCCAGCACTCTGATTAAAAGCAACTTTCCTCTTTGTTACCAAGGCTGTTGTCCCCAGGATCATACCTCTGCCCCTTCCTTGAATAGAAACCAACTACTTTTATTTAAATCTCAGGAAGCAGCCACAAAGAGAAGATATAAGAACTGGTTAGAACCAATGAGGCCCAAGATAGCGGAGGATTTGACCATCTATCTGAAAAGGGGTTACTATCCAAACTATATAAGGAACTCATACATCTCAGTGGCAAGAAACAAATAATCTAATTTAAAATGGGCAAAGGACTTAAATAGGCATTTTTCCAAATAAGATATACAGATGGCTAACAGGAATATGAAAAGGTGCTCAACATCACTAAAAACCATGGAAATGTAAACCAAAACCACAATGAGATATCACCTCACGTTTGTTAGAGTGGCTATTATCAAAAAGATAAGAGGTAACAAGTGCTAGCAAGGACGTGGAGAAAAGTAAGTGGGAATGTAGATTTGCACAGCCACTATGGAAAACAGTATGGCGGTTCCTTAAAAAAATTAAAAGTAAAAGTATATAATCCAACAATTCCAATTATGTGTACATATCCAAAAAGAAGTGAAATCACTACATTGAAGAGATATCTGCACCCCTATATTTACTGCAGCATTATTTGCAATAGCAAAAACATGGAAACAACTTAAGTGTCCATCTGTGGATGAATGGATAAAGATTTTTGTGAGATATACATATATATATATTTGTGATATCATATATATATATTTCAGTCATAAAAAAGAAAGAAATCCTGTAATTTGCAATAACATGGATGAATTTTGAGTGCTTTATGCTAAGTGAAATAAGTCACAGAAAGACAAATACTGTACGATCTCACTTATATGTGGAATCTAAAAGAAATACTCACAGAAACAGAGAACAGATTGATAGTTTCCAGGAGCCAGTGGGGAAGTGGTAAGGGAAATGGGCGAAGGTGGGCAAAGGGCACAAACTTTCACTTATAAGATGAATAAATCCGGGGGATCTGATGTACAGCATAGCGACTGTAGTTAACGATATTTTATTGTATGCTTGAAATTTGCTAAAAGAAAAAATCTTAAAAGTTCTTTCCACACACACACACATACACACAATGGTAACCACATGTGGCAGTCCATGTGCTAGCTAATCTTACTGTGGTAACCATTTTGTGATATGCGTGTACATCAAGTCATCACATTGTACACCTTAAGCTTACACAATGTTATATATCAATTATATCTCAAAAAAGCTGGAAAAAATAAAAGATTTTTTTAAATGGGTCAAGGGATCTGGCAGAAAATAAAAATAATTTTGAAATTGCAGTCTCCATAGAAATTTGGTAAGAAATGTTGCTCACTATAAATAATATTAGCAAAAGCTTACAAAGAAATCAAATAGACATGGACTTGGCATTTTACTTTTTCTTCCATTTTCAGCCTACCTATGCCATTGAATTTGAAGTGAGTTACTGTAAGCATCTATTGTTGGATCAAAAAATGTTTAATCAACACTGCCAGTCTCTGACTTTAAATGATGTATTTAGATCACTTACATTTAAAGTAATTATTGATATGTTAGGGCTTACGTAGGTCACTTTATTATTTGTTTTCTGTTTGTTTCCTCTGTTTCTCAATCCTATGCTTCTCTTTTCTCACCTCTCTGTAGATTAGGTGGACACTTAGGATTCCATCTTGATTTATTTGAAATCTTTTTTAGTATAATGCATTGAGTCTTCTGAGTGTTTGCTCTACTTATTAGAACATATATATGCAATTTACCATAGGCTATTGGTATGAATGTTTTATCACTTCAAGGAAAATGTAGAAGCCTTACTTTATTTAGGTGCCTTTACTCTTTCCACTTTTTAAACCCAATAATCTTATGTATTTCCTCTACATACAATGAGTACCAAATTATATGTTATAATTTTTGCTTCAACAATCAAGTACGATGTAGAAAACTCAGGAAAAGGTTAAAACATACACACACAGCTTGAGATATGTGACTTCATATTTGCACTGGTGTGTTTTAAGTATAAATTTCTAGAAGTGGGATTTACCAATTGAATGGTAAATTTATCTGTAATTTTGCTAGTATTGCCAAAACCTTCCCCAGTGGTCATACCATTTTGCATTCATGAAATCGCTTGTTTGCCTGCAAATTCTCCAAAAGAGCTTGCTGTCAAATTTTGGGATTTATGCCAATCAGAAAGAAATGACAGCTCAGGGTAGATTTCATTTGTATTTATATTAATATGAATTAATTTGAGCATTTAAATTTCATATGTTTAAGGGCCACCTCTATTTCTTTCTCAGTGAAAATGTTTCATCTCCATTTTTAAAAGGAGCTTTCCTCATGTCTCCTCACAACTACCTGTGCCTACATCTCTTTGGCCAGACCTGAGTCTTAATACCACCTCTATCTTAAAGGGAGGTTGGAAAGCACAGCTTTTAAGTTAGACACATTTCAGTCTTAAGTCAAAGTTTCATTCACAAGGAAAAAAGTAAGATATACATAGATCAAGAACTGGAAGTCTCAGTCTCAATGATTTCTTGATTTTTGTTTAATCTTTATTTTTCAGAGGTCCTTACAGAGAGAAAGATAAAGCAGCCAAAGAAGCAAGAAGTGTTAATGGTGATAAGCTTGGAAACTGTGACTGAAATAATTTAATTGTACTCAATAATGTTTTGTTTCTACTTGGAAAATGAGATCTCTGGATCTGTTTAATATTATAGAGCCAAATAAATTAACAAAAACAGAGTAATTTCTCTCCCCTACCCCATAAGCCTGGTTATTTTGTTTTGTAACTAACTCTGCCTTCTTTTTATAAGCTGGCAAAGACTAAGGGATGCAAAATTCCTTAAAGTGTAAATCTTTGGAGTTCTGTTTGTAACAAAATTTAGAACATTTGAAATTAAAAAAGCATAAATTCATCTTCTACAGTCACTGACATGAAAAAAGTGGGAAGAGGTTTTTTCCCAGCTTAATTGCAACTAAAGAAACATGACAAGTAGGTTTGATTACGGACCTTGCTTGGATCATATTTTTTAAACAAACCAGTTGAAAAAAAGACACGTGTGAGATAGAAATTAATGTCTTTGATGATATCAAGGAATTAATGTTCTTTCTGTTAGGTGTGAAAATGAAATGTGTCTATGTAAGAAAATCTCCATATTTTATAGAGAATTGTGTAAGACTGAAATGACCTGAGATTCTTCTCAAAATGCTTGAAAGAGAGAGAAAAAGAAGAAAGGAAATAAGGAGGGAAGGCAGAAGAGCAAAAGGAAAAAAAGAAAAGATAAAGCAAGTATGGTTTGGTAACTACTGAAAATGGGATGATGAGCATATGAGGGTACGTTTATTATTCTCTGTTCTTATATATGTTTGGAAAGTTGATAAAAAGTCATGAAAAATATCCAAAAGGCATGCGGATTAAACATGGAAATAATAAATTTAGTGAGATTATTGTCCAAATAAACTACCAAGCCTCATCATTTTTATGAGCAAAGCAATGATACATAATCCACTTAAAAATTCTTAAAGGGATTTTACATCTGTGAAAGGCAGAACAATCGTGACCTACATTCATTTTGATGTTCCTCCTTAAATCTTTTTTTCTTTTCTTAATGGCTCCAAAGTACCTAAAACTCTTGTAGCTTTAAGGGTAACTAAGTTAATCTTGTTTTGGTGTCACCCTCACCCACCAATTTTCCTACTTCAAAACAGATTTTACATTTCAAACATACTTTGGAGGAAAATTGAAAATGAGAGGAATGCCTACGAAGTAAATCTTGGCTCTTAAACATACTTTGAACACACAAAATGGACTAAACCTTATACAAATGTTTACACTGCAGTGATGATTTCATGTATCCTTTCCTTTTATGCTTCATTCATACAATAAATACTAGGTGATCACTCTATCAGCATTGTGCTAGGGTAGCTTTAGAGGTTAGCAATCAACAACATAGACTCATTCTTGCCTTCACAAAGCACACAGTCTACTGCAGAAGACACCAGAGAGTCCCAGTCCACTCCCTCCAGGAGGTGGTGTTTTATTGTAATTACGATCACTTTAAATAATTATGCTTTCCGGTTTTTGACTCCCATTGCTAGCAGGAAAAGCAGTTTAGGCTAGTCAAAGTTTGGAATAGGTAAACTCTGGAATTTCTTGATCATCAGAAACAGCTCCCATGGTTACCATTTAGTATGTGGCACCACTTGGTGTAAGACATGAGAACTGCTACATGAAAATACTTTAAGAAAATTACAGTTCTAACAGATTTACATGGATTTTCAGTGTGGCCTGTTAAGACCACTATAGAAGTAATTGAAAATATATTCTTGTATTGTCCCTCCATAGTGGCTACCACAGTTAGCTTGTAAATAGTAGGCTTTCATAAATGCTTGTTAAATGAATGAATAATTGAATTTAAACGCCAAAGGCACACTAACAAAATATAGATTTTAACAGATTCTGTCCTTTATTTTAGACTCACATCTTGGATGAATGAATGTATAAATTTAGCCCTTGCATCAGTCAGTGATGAAAAGTGATTC
The DNA here is from genome assembly GCF_036321535.1 of Camelus dromedarius. Taxonomy (NCBI): domain Eukaryota; kingdom Metazoa; phylum Chordata; class Mammalia; order Artiodactyla; family Camelidae; genus Camelus; species Camelus dromedarius. Next base: position 47,634,164 of record NC_087437.1, read on the forward strand.
TTTAATAACAAATAGTCCCAAAAGCTTATCAACTTAACACAACAAGTGTTTCTTGCTCATGTTTTGTCTGCTTTGTGCCCTGACAGCTCTCCAGACAGAGGAAGGGAAAGTGAGAGAAGCAAGCACTGGAAATAAATTGCCTCCGCCTAGAAGTAAAACATAGTTCTTCCACTGACATTTTGATGGCCAAAGCAAGTCATATGGCTCTTCCTAGCTACCAATGGAACAGGGAGTAAAATCGCCTGTATGCCTGAGAGTAGCAAGCACCAGAAGCTGGATATCGTTGAATAGCATTAATGCCAACCAAAGACCTAAACTATCAATGAGTTTTCTTCCAAGGGATATCAGATATATCCATTCACTGGAGAAATGCTTCTTTTCATCATCAATAAATCTCAATCTCCCTCAACAGGGTTTTTAGCCTTTGGATCTTCACAGGTATGAGTTTCTGAGTTCAAATCTATCAAATGGATACAACACTTGACCTTCATTCCCAGGTGCTAGAAATAAAGTCAGTACTCTAGAAAATGAAAAGGGCCACACAAACACTGTAGAAGGTATCATTAATATTCTAACAAAAAGGTCTAGTCTGATATTACATTCATTGATTCATTCCGTTACAGAAAAAATACAGACTGATAGCAATTGGAAATTGAACACTCAGTGAAAAAGTTCTATAGCTGAACAGGGAACTCGACCTAATACCAAGTCAAGGTTGACCCCGCAGAGGTTACGTTCAGAGAAGGAGAAATAGGGTAAGTCTTTTGAAGCCAAAAGACATCTCTGTTCCATTATAAGGAAGCAAAGTATCTGAGTGGGTTGACTGGCTGGCCAGATCTGAGCTTGCTGGTTTCAAAAGCACTAGGCTGGCTGTTTGGAAGACCTCTGCTGTGTAGGTGGCTCAGAATTATGGAATCCAGATGTCTCAGCTGGGGATATGAGGTCCCTGATGTAAGACTACAGCATGCAGCTGCCTCATGTCTGAATCAGGACTATGTCACACAGTTAGGTCTACACAAGTGTCATCAGGCTAGGTGGCCAGGATAGAGTTTATCAATTAATTCAACAAGCTGAATTCCTAGACTCTTTACCTGCCCCATTCTCCCTAGACCAAGCTAGGCACCTGTCATGAGTTCCCATACACTCTTATTTACTTCGCATTTAGCCATCACATTCCAGTGCTGTTTAATTGCCCATCTTTTCTACTGTAAGGACCAGCAGGGCAAGGACCATGTCCATCTTGATCCATGCCATATCCCCAGTACCTAGTACAGTGCTGGACATAAGATAGACATGCAATAAATATTTTATTGAGGATCTATACAAGACACTGTGCGAAGCAGGGAGATGGACAGAGTGGAATATAATTGAACCAGAATTCAAAGTCTGAGTAGAGAGACAATATGATACACAGGAGTGAATCCAAATTTTGTGAGGGCATAAGCTTATGAAAACTGGGGGAACCAATTTAAGAAAAGTAACATAAAATTATGAATGCAAAATTAAGTACCTCAGCTTAGAAGAGGTTCATGCAATTGAGGGGATTTGAAGCTTAAGCTTCATTAGCTCCACAGTAAATGTATTTTGATAAGTGAGCTAATGTACCAAATACTGTAAAATCTCTGAAGAGTATTCAGAGATCCCTGCTAGGGAAAATCAAAGATTTCATAGAAGAGATAAATTGTGAGTTTCATCTTTCAGACAGAAACAAAGGAAAGAAACTGCAGGTGGAAGACCATGTGGAAACACACAGGTGAGAAAGAGCTACAGCCTATTTATTCATGGGACAGTGAGAAGTACTGTACTGTTTGGCTAATGTGGGGTTGGGTGGGGAAAGCGTTAGGCTAGTGGTTCTCAGAGTGTGATCCTGGGGCAGCAGCAGCAGCATCACCTGAGAACTTGTTTGAAGTGCAGCCACTCAGGCTCCAGCTCAGACTTATCCAATTAGAAATTCTGGGGATAGAACACAGACCTCTATATTTTAACAATCACCTCCTGGTGATTCTGATGCAGTTAAAGTTTGAAAATGAATGCCTTAGTAAGTTACTTTAGCATCAGATGAAGCTATTTTATTTTCACAAATTTAATGTCAGGCTGTTATATGAGATAAAGAGCAATAAGAAAGAAGTATTATGACAGAGAGAGAAAAATACTTCTCATCCTATACTCCAAAATAAATTACAGATCAACTAAAAAGTTACAGTAAAAAAATGCAACCAGATTATTTCAGCATAAGGCCAACAAAAGAACCTGTAAAGGAAAAGATTAGTCGACTTGATTTCACAACAATTTTAAATGTTTGTGTCATTAACAAAACTAAAAAGCAAACAAAAAACAAGAAACGTATGTAAAATATTATCCCAAATAAAACGCTTAAAAGCTTACTTTTAAAAAAATTATAAAGAGCCTGCAGAAAAACGGGCAAAGGACAGAAACTGAAAATTGACAAAAGAAATACAAATGGCCAAGTTCACACACACACAAAAAAAACTTTCGTTTTTTGGCAAATTATGCTCAGAAACTGGCAAATTATGCTCAGAGACTGGTCTTTGCCAGTAATTCATTTAACACAGGTTCACAGCGGGAATTATAATTTATAATAATACCTTACAAGCCAGTAGAATACAGGATAATGTCTCTTAATGAGCCAATAAGGAAATAACATATTCCAAACCAAGGATAAGTTAATTATCACTATTGTTCCAGGCAGAAGGGAGGTGAAAGAAATAAAGTCCAAATGTAGTTGAGGTGTACCTTTGTTAGGAGTTGGTTCGCAGAGGAGTCATCTTAGCCAACCAAGAGCTGATGTCCAGCTGCCAGCGCAAATCAACAGTCCCTTGCTGCCAGAGCACCACGCCAGCAGAACGAAGGCACTGGTACGGGCGGGCAAAACGGCTTTCTTCCCAGGACCGCTGCAAGGTTTTCACCGCTGCTGGCAAAGAGAAGCCTTAAAAATGGTTCCATAGCACCCCCTTGTGGCTTCCACCAAAACAGATTAAGAAACAGCCCAACCAACCGAGAGGAGGGAACGAAAAAACCACAAACGTGTCAATTCTCTATTCCGTGCCAGGTACTAACTGTCCTAGGATTAAAAAAGATGCCTCTAAATTCTTTCGTACTTTATTGAGGCCATGCCAGCAATCGTAAACATTCGTTTTTGGGGGCTGAGAACACAGATAAAAGTTAATGAGGTAAAAATCGAGCCTCACAAACTAGTGTCTCTTTCAACTATGGCTTTATCTCCTGGGAGATAGTAGTTGAAGGGGTCTATGGCGATTACTATCCGGTTGTTGGTTGGTTAGTATGTGGTAATCAGGAAAAGCAGAGGGGACGAGTGGATGAAGACACACATTGCTGCCCTATTTGACCGACCGTGGGCACACAATAATCCACATGGGCCTCAGCATCCACTTAACAATTATTTGAACCCGGGTGCTGAGGCTACAAAAACGAATAAAACCCAGCCTCTAGAACCTCACAATCTCACTTTACTAATCTGTAAATCAGGACTAACAACCTTAACTCATTGTCAAAAAGATTAAACATGTGACAACATCGTGCTCACAAGTTTATTTACGCTTACTTAATTCAATCTTCTCTACATTTGTTCCTAGAAACTCAAGGTCGGAACAGGAGTAAAATCATCTAATCCAATCCAATTCATTCCACTAAGACTTGAGTCAGTGAATCCGGCTAAAGCCTAATAATGACTAGCGACCTTTTAAGAGTTTAACCCTCCTGCTCTGTGGACAGTTGCCCTTTTCTTCCCAACAGGCTGCCCGCCCCTCTTCGAAATGCCCCAAGCTTTGCCTAACCCGAGCAAGACCCTTCTCGCGCGTCCCCTGGAGGAGCTGGATGGGGAAAGGCCGGATGGCGCGCGTCGCTTCTCCCACTTCTTCCGGGCGGGAGGGAGGAAGGGCCGGGGGCGGGGGTGGGGGGAAGTTCCCGCGGCAGCCTCGCAGGGAGCAACTCTAGAGGGTGGAATCACTCGCTCGTTTCGGGAGGGGCGGTCCCCCGCCCGGAAGGGACCTGCCGCGGCGCGGAGCGGCCTGCAGGGGGCGCGGGCCGTCGGGCCACCCCCGGGGCTGGAGCCGGGTGGTCCCTCCCAGGCCGGGTGTGCGGCGAGGCCACGCGGTCCGATCCCCTGCCCCCACTCTCACCTCGTCACCTCCCCGCCCTCTCGGCGGGCCCTTGAGGTGTGCGGCGCAGGCGCGGAGCGAGGCGGTGAGTGCGGCCGCACGGCCTGGGCCTGGGGCCTGGCGGGCTGGGCGTAGGGCGCGCGGGGAGGGAGTGGGGCCGGCCTCGCGGAGCGCCCTGGAGCGCGAGGGCCAGAGCGGCGCCGCCCGCCGCCGAGCGCCCGCGGGCAGGGGTGCGCCGCCCCTCCGCCCGCGCTCGGGCTCCTGGGCCGCCGCCGCCTCCGAGCTGCGCCTGGGCTGGGCGGGCGGGCCCCGGGGACTGGTGAGTGCGAGGGCGGAGCAGGCCGGCGGGGCGCTGGACTGCTGCAGGGGCCACGGGCGTGCGGGCGCAGCTTCCTACGGGAGAGGGCAGGGAAGACCGGATGGCGTCTCTTAAACTGGAGCCCTGCCTGCGTTTTTCTGGCGGGATGGCGCTCCCCTCCCCCATCCCGAAGGCAGTTCCAACCTCTGCGGAGGACGCCTCCGCCCCCGCTCGCCTCGGCCCCCTGCTGCTCTTTTCCATGCGGTGCCTTTAGAGTACGGCCTTGAGAGTCCCGCTAGTCGCCGGGCCCGGGTGGGGCCGGTACGTGGTGCGAGGGTGGGGACGACTGGGTCCGGGTGGCTCCTGCGCAGCTCCTTCGGGCATCTGGGCCCCGGACGCCCGTCTGTGCCACGCTGGCCCTCTGGCCCTCTGGCCCTGCGGGGCGGCATCTTTACCTTCCGGCAGCGCATCCCGTGCCCGCGCCGCGAGCTGCAGCCATCAGGCGTCGGTCCCGGCTCTTAAGTCCCCAGCCAGTAGCCTAAGTCACTTGTTAGGGTGCATATATACGTAAAACCCCTTTTGGTTTTATTTTTCGGTACCACCTAGGGACACGAGTAGTTTGAAGCAGTTCATCTCTTTGCAAAGAGATAAAGAGTTGTACTTAAGCCAAGATTGATTCTAAGTTGGACATATAGTGGGGTTCTAGTTCAAGTTTTCCTACAGCATCTTTGTTTTATTTATTTTAAAATCTGAAAAATATATACTTGTTTCAAACTACGGGTGGAAAAGAATGTGCTTTTAAAACTCTAGTATAAAATAGCTTTTTATTGTAAATGCTTGTCTTATGTTTATACCAATTAGGAGGAAAGTATTTACGTTGCGTGAGAGGCCTTTAAAAGGTTGAAGTATTTAACATGTGCTGACTGCCTGTTATCTGTAGTTTGTCTTGCACGTAGACGTTCTTATTGTTGAAAAGTGACAGGTAGAAAGATACTGACGTGTTTTGTCTTAAGTTGCCTTTTTAAAAAATGTTTTAGATGGTATGATCTCCTTTTGTAAATGTCAAATATGTATGAGTACTTTAGCTTGAGAATATATCTAGACGTCCATCTGTACACCAGAATGTTGACAGTGGTTTTCCTGGATGAATGGATTCTAAGTGATTTAATTGATTTACATTTTTTTTCTAATTTTACGGCAATGTTATATATTACATCTGTAGAGTTTTGTTATGTTTTTGTTTGTTTTAATGGAGGTACTGGGGATTGAGCCCAGGACCTGGTGCATGCCAAGCATACACTCTACCACCTGTGGTGTGTTTTTTAAGTGAGGAAGGGGGGTTGAATGAAAAGTTGTATATTCAGAATCTGCCCAACAAAAGGAGTAGCGAGCAGATGTTTTTATGACATCCCTAAGTAAAAATCCAAACTTCCTCATCAGGGTAGTTATACGAACAAAAGGCACACAAAAATATTTGCTGAAATGATGGATGGAAGCATTTTTAGTCTTGAGTGGGCATTTTACCATCTTGCTTAAAGGAGGTCTGATAAGTGTTTCGATATTCAGCCCTAAGTAGGAGTCAAACATTTCCTGCCATCAGGGTGATCCTATTCCTTTCACCTGACGGTCTGAATCCAAGCCAGCTTGCAACATTAATTTTAATGCCATGTTTGGTTTCCTTTTCTTGCTCTTTTGAAAGAATTTGAAGTGTTTGACATGCTTAGCTGACAGTTTTCGGTGTTCTCTCTGATACATTTAAAATATGAAGTATAAAGCTTTTAACTGTTAATTCTGGAAGTATACAAAGGAGGTATTAGTAATAAATCTTGAGATTTTAGTTTATTGCATAAACATGAAAACAGCTTTTCTTTTGATTTTTTTAATGCACTTGATGGGGGTAGACTCAAGGAGCATTGTGTTGTTAGGTGAGGTTTTATTTATATTGATACCATTTCTGTAACTATCATGGTCATCAGTTTCTTCAGGGAGTTCCCTTCCTCTCCCAATTGGTGGCTGAATAAGAACTGGAAGCAAGATGTAACTTGCTGGTAGCAGTGATTAGCAATGAAGATTTGCTCACACAGTTAGATGTTCCAAACCCAGGAGTCAGAAGACATGCTTTTTCGCTGCTGGTTCTGCTGCTTAATTGACTTGACTTTTCACTGAGTCTGTTTCCTCATCAGTAAAATTGGGGCCGGTTCGATGGTAGCCCTTCTATGTGCCCCCACAGGACTGTGTGAAGATCAAATAAAATAAGGGAAATGCAAGAAACTAAACAGCACTACTAAGTAAATGATCACATCACGTGTAGTGCTGATATATGCAGAACTTAGTGAAGCAGCAAATATAATATGTCCACCTCAAGTTCCTTACCAGTAAAAATGAGATGGTCTTAGTAATGATGCCAGGTTCTACCTGCTCTGTACATATATATCATCACCTTGGTGATAAGAAAAGCAGCTTATCAAGCTGGTAGAGAAAACCTCACATTTCTTTTTCTTACTTTCCCACTGCTACGTGGAAAGAACACAAATCTGAAATGGAGGAGGCAGTTCTGATTCTAACACTAATCTATTACTTGAATTGGGGTGATCACTTTACCTCCCTATTTGTTTCCAAAACTGAAATAAAGGGATTGAAAGCATAAACTTGAAAGTCATTTCAATTTTTGTTCAAATCCCAACCCTAACACTTATTAAGTATTCCTCTATTTATGCCTCAGTTTCCTTATCAGTAACAAAGGGTAAATGGTAGGGATTTTGACTGTTGTGGATTTTTGCAAATGATGAGATTAAATGAAGTATGTACACAGCAAGGTATGTAATTGGTGCTCAGTAAGTGATCATTATTATTTTTATTTCTGAATAATCTGTAAGGATTTAAACAGTTTAAGGTCTGTGATTTGCTATTGGCTTTCATTATATTGGCTTTCATCATGGCTGAATAAATTAATGCAGACTTAAATTCCTATTCTGATATTAAGATATAGCTATAGCGTTAGAAGGTAAATTCATTTCAAAGAAATATGACACATATTTACATGTAGTCACATGTTTATCAATAGATACATATTTTAGTACTTTAATACTGTATGTTCAAAGTAATATTATACTTGAGTTAATTCTGTATAACTTTCCAGTTGATTAAAGATCTGGTACCACTGTATTCTTGAGTCTCAAAAATGAACTACATTTTTGCTTATATGACTTCTGTCATGCTTTTTCTACAGGCATTTTTTTCCATCTGTGAAAACTTCCTTGTAATTCATTTTTCCTCACTTCGGTATTAAGAATTATACCAAGTAAGTGGGATATAGTAAAGCTAATGAGTCACTTTATAACAGTCCATGGGAATGTAATCATTCAATGGCTGCCATACCTGTTTTGTTCTCAGTAGAATGTTGAATGTGATCTCTTAAGTAAGAAAAGGATTTTTTCTTGAAAATTATATTTTGAACTTCTATAAGATGAGCATTTTATTCTGGAAGCCAGGGAGTCAATACAGATTTGTGACAGTATTTTTTTTAAGGGAATGTGTCTACCTGTAGTGTCAAAACTGTATCAGAATATTCCCAATTATAAGAAATGTACCTGTAAAACTCTTAATATGGTGCTGTAGGCACAATTAGTCTTTTATAAAAAATAATTTAAGCATAAGATTTACTGTAATTATCCAATTCTCACAATTACATGAACATTTGAAAAAGAGTTCTTGACCTCAGTAAGAAAGAAAACAGAACTCGGTGTCCTCCCTTTAAACTTGATCAGAAAAATAAATACAAAATACAAGCAAAAGGATTGTTTAACATGCCTCTTATGGATTTTCGCATGGTACCCATTTCCTATTACCAGTAAATTCTTTGGTTAGAAATTTTTATAACAATATTAACATTTGTTGTTTGTGATACATGTGTTAAATTTTTCCATTTTTAGATTAAAGAGATATGAATGAATATCCTAAAAAAAGAAAAAGGAAGACATTACACCCTTCTCGTTATTCAGGTTAGTGTATAATTAAATTATTTTAAAAGTTAGGCCATTTATTAATTCCCATGCAGTTGTGTTCCCATCCATTTTCTCATGAATGATCTGATAAGAGTTAAATATCTGGGTCAATTTTTAGGTAAAAGAAAACTTTTAACTTCTTTGTGTGTGTGTATATATATATTTATTTATATATATATGTGTGTGTATATATAAAATATATGTATTTATTTTACAGACATTTAATCCTCACAACTCCATGGTTTATAGATACTTAAAATTAGATATCTGAGGTTACATACTTATACAGCATAACTGAGATTTGCCTATGTGATTCCCAAGCTTGTGTATAAGGCACAACAATAACCTTGGTGGAAGATATTTCACATCATTGGGAGAAAACTTTATCCTATACATTATTTTCAGAAATGTGAGCTTTCATTCTGATTGTGTAACTTTAGATCCTTTCTTTGAGGTTGGCTCTGCTTTCTTGGCAAATAAAAGGTCTTTGTGGCCATCTGTAATTATTACAGCTCACATACATATACTTGGGACAGTCTCAGGTATACCTGTTAACCAGTCAACCTACACATTTTTCACATATGAGGCAATTGATCTTGGTTTACTGCTTACTGGCCCTTCCCAGGCAAGACTTGAAATTAAGCCCTAACTGGTCCCCAGACCTTCCCCTGTGTATTCACTTTCTCTGCACTACATGGTAGATCTTCTAAGTAGTTAATTCAGTGTTTTTTGGAGTTAACACATTTATCACATATTTATATTTTGTGGGATTCTGACTTAGGCAAATGTATCTTTGTGCTTCAAAGTGTTATATTTTAAATTGTATAATTTATAGTTCTTTCAAAGCTTGAAGTCAGTATCAGATCTGAAATATAAAAGCCTTCAGAATTGAGGGAAATATTAATGCTTTATTATAAATACTACGAAAATTTATATATGTTGAATAAACAGATGACTGTCATTAAATGTATGTATGTTTAGTATGCTTGAAATTTTTTTAATTTTGTTTTATGTTTAGATTCCTCTGGAATAAGCAGAATTGCAGATGGATTCAATGGAATTTTTTCTGATCATTGTTATAGTGTTTGTTCTATGAGACAACCAGACTTAAAATATTTTGACAACAAAGGTATATCTAATATTTTCCAAAATATTTTTCTTTAAGTTGCTTATATAATTTTTTATTTCTTATTTGAAAATGTGGGTGAAAATGAGGGCAAGTGTTTAAACTTGTTTTAAGAAAACAGAAGAGTTTTGTGTAAGAAAGTAAGTAAGTGAATTTTAATTATTAACATTATTTCAGACATATAGATCAAAAGCACATCCTTCTAAATCAGTTTTAGTGGGCTAGGAATCAGTGTCAAAGCAGGAATGACCCAGAGCTTGGAGCGCTTATTGTGAAAGGTTAAGAATGTTTTTGTACACAGTTCTTCCACTCAGCTATACCTTTCAGTCTGGAGGACTAATGGAAGGAAAGAACAGAGGATGAAGGATTTGATCATTTTCAATCTTACATTTTCTATTGACTCCTCTTTTCTAGGGCCTTGGATGAATAATAACAACGTGCATTTGTTCTCATCTCCTTCTGTAACCATCAAAACTCCCAATTCCTTTGAGCTCCTATTACAGGCACAGAAACAGAAATTATTTAAAAAACGTTCAGAGTCAGAGACATCAGTATGAACTCATGTTTGGCTTAATATAGAAACAAATAGTTATGTACAGAAACATTTATAGATATGTTTATATATATGTGGTAGTGTACAGGCACATATTTTTTGTTCTGTTAGCTGAGAGAGCCTAACAGTAATGACACCTCAGTAGCAATGAGCACATCTAGTGCCCAGATCTTAGTTTCTAATACCATTTTCCAATAAAAGGAATTAAGGCTTCTTGGAGAAATGGCTGATTCCAGTTCTGGGGCAGGAAATATACAAGATGAGCCCAGAACATCTTGTAGTGCCAGAAAATAAGGAAGTACTCAGAAAACACAAACACACACAGACACACACTCACTCACTTAATACAAGTATGCTAAAGGAGCATATGGAGCCAATTAAAAGAGCTCCCAATAGTCAGTTGTTCAGCCAAAGCTGAAACAATTTGACAGGGAAAAAAATGAATTATAGCCCAAAGAATAAAATAAATATCCATGAGTCCATACTGATATACATAAATGATCGAATAACTAAATAAATAAGAGAGAAGAAACAAACCTCCTATATAGAAGAATTCCAGATTATTTATGTAGATATTCATCCCTCAAGGAGTTGGATCATAACTCTCCACTCCTGAAGGTTGGACTGTACATAGTGACCTAATTCCAAAGGGTAGAGCATAGAAAGTAAAAGAGTGACTTCCAGTGGAGAAACCTGATAAATACTCCCTCAGCCCAGGTGACCAAGGTCAACATCAGCAGTCATAAACCATGTTAATAGTAGGTACTCTCAATACGATGTGATGAAAATGTCAGTTTGCCACTGTGTCTACCTCCCAGTAATCCATATCCCACTCTAATCATGAAAAAAACAAGACAGACTTCATTAGTGGGACATCCTACAAAATACTTGACCAGTCTCAAAATTGTCGTGGTATTGGAAAACAAGGGGTGTCTGAGAAACTGCCACAGCTAGCAGTAGCCTAGAGACATGACAACTAAATATTATTTGTCCTGGATGGGATCCTGGAATGGGAAAAGGACACTAGGTAAAAACCAAGGAAATCTGGATGAAGTATGGACTTTAGTTAATAACAATGTACCAGTTTTGGTTATTAATTGTAATAAATGTACCATGTTGATGTAGGATGTTAATAGTGGAGGAACTGAATGAAGGATATATGGGAATTCTCTGTACTATCGTCTCTTTTTTTTTTTTTTTCCTGTAAGTTTGAAACTTCTAAAAAATAGTCTTTAAAAAAAGACATGATGTTGAAGCCCAGTTTTCTCTACTGACTGGCATTTCAGTTTTTTCATGCACTTGTAACATTGAGGCTTGGCTAAGGGAATAAAGACTTACTCAAACTCAGTAATTTAAAGTAAAATTCCCAAGTAACTTTAAAAAGTGTATTCTAGTCCAAATGGGACATGGAAGGGAAAGTAGTTGCTTGTTTGGACAGATTTTCAATATGTCTGTGGTACACAGATAACAAGGTTTTCATAACAAAATCTAAGTCCTTAGTTCTGTTGGAATTCTAAATTATTTAAAACATTTGGTGCTTTGTTTTATAGTAATGTTTAATGCTTTGATATAAATAATTAGTATATTTCCAAATCCCTTTTTACAGATGATGATTCTGATACAGAGACATCCAGTGACTTGCCAAAATTTACAGATGGAATCAAGGCCAGAAACAGAAATCAGAACTACCTGGTTCCCAGTCCTGTACTTAGAATTCTAGACCACGCTACCTTTTCTGCAGGTAAAGGAAACTAATTAATAGCATTTGCACATTTTGTGTAGATCAATGAGAAAATAATGAATAAAATAAATTTATTTTTTGCCAATTATCTATTTAATAGGTCTTATTTAATAGTAGTAGTAATAATAATAATATACTTCTTTTATTTTTTTCAGAAAAATCTACTGATATTGAAATTTGTGATGAAGAGTGTGACTCCCCGGAGTCAGTCAACCAGCAAACTCAAGAGGAGAGCCCTATAGAAGTTCACACTGCTGAAGATGTTCCAATTGCTGCAGAAGTACATGCAATTTCTGAAGATTATGATATAGAGGCAGAAAATAATTCTTCTGAGAGTCTCCAAGACCAAAATGATGAAGAGCCACCAGCTAAACTTTGCAAAATTCTTGACAAGAGCCAAGCTTTGAATGTGACTGCCCAGCAGAAATGGCCTTTACTGAGAGCTAATAGCAGTGGCCTCTATAAATGTGAACTGTGTGAGTTCAACAGCAAGTATTTTTCTGATTTAAAACAACATATGATCTTGAAGCATAAGCGTACTGATTCAAATGTCTGTCGAGTGTGCAAGGAAAGTTTCTCCACCAACATGCTTCTGATCGAACACGCCAAACTGCATGAAGAGGATCCCTACATTTGTAAATACTGTGATTATAAGACAGTCATTTTTGAGAATCTCAGCCAGCACATTGCAGACACCCATTTCAGTGATCACCTTTACTGGTGTGAGCAGTGTGATGTACAGTTCTCCTCAAGCAGTGAGCTCTACCTACATTTCCAGGAGCACAGCTGTGATGAACAATACTTGTGTCAGTTCTGTGAACATGAAACGAATGATCCAGAAGACTTGCACAGCCATGTGGTGAATGAGCATGCGTGTAAGTTAATAGAGTTAAGTGATAAGTATAACAATGGAGAACATGGACAGTACAGCCTCTTAAGCAAAATTACATTTGACAAATGTAAAAACTTCTTCGTATGTCAAGTATGTGGTTTTCGGAGTAGACTTCATACAAATGTTAACAGGCACGTTGCTATTGAACATACCAAAATTTTCCCTCATGTTTGCGATGACTGTGGGAAGGGCTTTTCAAGTATGCTAGAGTATTGCAAACATTTAAATTCACATTTATCTGAAGGGATTTATTTATGTCAGTACTGTGAATATTCAACAGGACAGATTGAAGATCTTAAAATTCATCTAGATTTCAAGCATTCGGCTGATTTACCTCATAAATGCAGTGACTGCCTGATGAGGTTTGGAAATGAAAGGGAATTAATAAGTCACCTTCCAGTCCATGAGACAACTTAATTGTTCTCTTTAACTTCCATAATGTTGATGTAAAATAATAAATTTGACTTTTTTTGGAGATATAAAGATGGATGATTTCAAACATAACTTATGAGAATTGTCTAACAAGATTTTTTTATAGCTGTCCAGTTTTCTTGGCATTGCTACCTTTTTCAGTATATAATTGTATCCTAAATGTGGTATTTTCAATGCATTGTAGTTCATAGTTTTAACCACTTTTAGTGACTGTCGTCTTGTTTCTTGCATGTGTTCTGATTTCATAAATTGATAAGAAACAGATGTACTGAAGAAACTAGACTTTCCTTCTGTAAACAGAGGTGCTGTAAACTTTTTCTTCTTTAAACTCAAAACAAGCTCAGTTTTTCGTGTATGAAGTCATTAAAATACTGCACTACCAGAACTAAAGTGCAACATACATAACACACAGTTAAGTCCATTGATACTCTCATTAATAAGAACAGGACCCTCTTGAATTCCCCATCAGTTTTCCCCAAGGCTATCAGTGAACGCTCCCACCTGTGTGATTCTTTCAGTGACACTAGGAAGCCAGTTTTATGGCAAGAAGGAAAAATCTGGTTTTCTTGGCAGTCTTTTTTTAAATTCTCGTTTTATTTTAGCCCCTATCTGTGTGTTAAATAATTTTACATGGTGGTGAGGAGGAGCTTTAAGGGGCTTAACAATAAAGTAACATTTCATAACTCATTTATAAATGAAACTGGTCATTTATAATCTGTTCACATTTCATTTTCAGTTATGTAACTGCAAAGTCACGCCCAAACTTCTGATAACAAGTCATTTATTTTCTGAGAAAAGCCGCTGAAGTGTTAAAATAGAAATAGGAAGATCTGGAAGATAGGGGTTGCTGGTATGATAAGGAATAAATTACTTTTTATAATAGCAAATCAGTCTTAACTCTTAGATTGGTTCCCTGTGGCTACCATAACAAATTGTCACAGAGTGACTCAAACAATAGAAATTTATTGTCTCACAGTTCTAGATGCTGGAAGTTTGAAATGTTAGCATAGTTGGTTCCTTCTGAGAGCTGTAAGGGAAGGATCTGTTCTTGGCCATTCTTCTTGGCTTGTTTATCTCCCTGTATGCAAGTCTATCTCCAACTTCCCCCCTTTTACGAGGAATGAGTCTTTGGATTAGGGCTTATCCTGATGACCTCACTTTAACTTGACAAAGACCCTATCCCCGAATAAGGTCATATTTTGAGGTACTGGGGCCAAGGACTTCAATATACGAACTGAGATGAGTGAGGGAGAGACAACCATAATTCAGTAACAGTTTCTTAAATAGCACTATCAAGAAGATAGAATTTTGTATATCATTGGCCTCAAATATAAACATTGCTGCTAACAGACAATATTGTTAACAATTATTGATGTAGTTGCAACGACCAGTTGTTGACCCATAGTTTTCCTACTGCAAGACCTGTGGGAATTTAGTGTTTAGAGAATGGTGGCAGCAACAAGTATTTTCAAAACCAATCGTTTATTTTTACTGTTCTGTCTTCTATGCATACCTGTACTCCTAGAAACTACCTTTCCATCTGATTGTAACATTCCAGGTAGAGCTATCTGATACAAATGTTTCTTAGAAGATGTAATTGGAAGAAAACCTTACCAACCATTTGGTCTTAACCCTCTAGGTTTCTAAGTTTCTTACAGAAATAGAAACTTAGGTTATTTTTAGGTCAAGGTCACAAAACCAGTTATAAAAGGCAGGAGTGGAATCCAAGTTATTCGGCTCCCATTCCAATGATGTTTCCATTACATCATGTTACATAAAAACCTAAGCTTTGACCTTGGGATGTTTTTCATGGCTACTTAACCTAGCCATTCAGCTTCCTTCCTGGTAATTCTGTTTTCACACTTTTTTGATATACATCCAGCTTCAGGAATTTGATTTTCAGAAAACAAACCTTAAGTAATGCCTTGATAGGTTTTTATATTTTTGTATATTTTACAGCCTTACATTTGATCAGGTGTTAGTAATCAAATTAGAGGTTTTAATGAAACTACTCAAGAGACATTAAACCCAACTTTTAGTACCATATAATGTGCTTTTTGATGACTTTGCAGCTTGAGGACACATCCCAGTGACAGTTTGTCCGATAAAACCTTTCTGCTTTGACTCAGCTTTCAAATAAGCCTGTGACCATAAATTGAGGTAGCAGGTTTATATTTTTGGCTTAACAAACCTACCTAAAAGAAAATTTCTAACTGCTCCTGGGTTTTTTCTACTCAAAGACAGACATTTTCACTGTACTCTTCTGTGACTTGAGAGTTCATAACTGATAGTAATGTTTATTAGCATCACAATAGTATTCTTGGCAGCAGTGAACAGTAGTGATGGATCTTTTTTTATTGTTTTCTTTTTTTTATCTTCACCTTTCAATGAGTTGTTATTGTTACAAGTTGAAAATGTGCGCTACTCAAAAGTCTCTCTTCTTGCTTATAAATTTGCCAGTTTTAAATCACCTTAGATTCCTCTGAAGGTATATTATCACATATTAACCAGTTTCTTAGTTTTACGGGGTCTATAGCCTGTTAGGTGATTGCTGAGTTACTGGCAGGTAAAGCATATACAGGTTTGTTTTTTTTTCAATAAACTAACACTATTCCTAATTTTTAAATCTTGATTTTCACATTAAGTTACTTAATTCCTGACACTTTACAGTTAACCTTACTTAGCTTGTTTTGTCAGTCTTAGTACCTTTTGCAAGCAGGTTAATATATTCCCCAAATACTGTTGATTAATTTTTAATGGAATTTTGATGACTTAAAAGCACTATAAGTGACATAAATTTGAAAAAGCTAATAAAAATCAAATAGCTACAATCCTCTTGGGAAGCAGATTGACTTAAAAAAAATCAATACTATTTATTTAAATGAAATAGTTAAGACCAACTGTAAATCCCAACACAGAAACAAATTTGGTTATTCAGGTTTACACTGCAACTTAACAGATTCATCCCTATAAATTCAAAATGAACTTTCAGATGTATATTCCTTTGTAACTTTCAGTTCTGGTGACTGAAGATACAGAGTATCTACAAGAAGTTTTATTCATGGCATTGAGTTTATGGATTTACAAATATAATATATTGGTTTAGCTTTCCATAAATTAATCTCTTAAGACAACTTCAAGTCTAAGACAAAGAAATGTGTACACCTATAATGTTAAATATAAACTGACAAAGCTAAAAGTTGTTACATGTAATGTACATGTTTATATGAAGTTTATATGCTCAATATATAAGTTTAAAAAACTAAAAATCTTAATAGTTGCTTGGAGTCTGCTTCATACTAGTGATTTAAAAAGTAATTTTCTGTATAAAATTTTTCCACATTAAAGCATCACCACAATTTCCTTATTAAGTTTATTCTCTTTAGTAACTTTGGTATTAAACTGGTAACTACCTGAACCCAAAATAAATCATATTTGTGAAAAGTAATTTCTTCATTCTAAAAAGATAATTTTCTCACATTGCTAAGTAGAAATACTGTATTATCTACTAGCCTTATTCCCATACCTTAAAAGTGATGGTTATTTAGATACTTTTTAAAATAAATTTTTGTTATCACAACCTTTAAGTTTGTTGTTTATTTTGGGTTTTAAAGAGGCAAACAACTATGACCCAGACAATCTTTTTTCTTACTAAAAATACTGAGCTGAATGAATTATATATTGAAAAATGTAATGAAAAGTATGTTTTGAATAAAAACTGAAAGTTTTCTAGTTTTCAATAGCAAGATACTGGCCACCACCAAAAAACATTACAGTTTGAAATAACTGATACTTCTGCCCTTTTTCTTCAGAGTAAGTTGAGATTAGGAATTGGAATCATACCAAAATTACACAGTAATGTAATTTCTGGTGGGTAATTTTTTTTAATCCTCTTTCTAAAGGCCATTCATCATGATGTTTTGAATTTGGAGTTTGGGAGTTTGAGAATATTGAATTCTCTTTTCGTGCCTATCATGCACATTTTATTTAGGGCTGCCTCTTCTCTTTATGGCATTATATTTCTAAAACATTGCTCAAACTATATTCTATGACTGATTACCCTCCTCTTTGCAGCTTTTCCTCACCTCACTTGGATTTTCAGAAAGTCTCAAAAGTTTAAAATGTTCCCCACTGACAAGGTGAGAATGGACTTACTTTAATTCATCCGCTCTATTCTCCAAACATTTTTATTTTTGTTTTTTATGTTAATTAGACCATTTCTGTCATTCAGCTTTTTTTTTAAATTGAAGTATAGTCAGTTTACATTGTCATGTCAATTTCTGGGGTACAGCATAATGTGTCAGTTATACACGTACATACATATAGTCATTTTCATATTCTTTTTTATTATAGGTTACTACTGAACTGTCTTAAAATAACTTATTCCCTTCGCACCATATGCCATATCACTCACTTCTATACCCTGTAAATATTTTATAAATTCCTGTCTAACAGCAATGCTGAATTTATAAATTTCAATGTGTCTTTTTTTTTTTATTTTTAAGAAGCAGAATATCATGGCACAGATCTTAATACTTCTTTATGGTTAGAAGATTATAGTTAAGTGCCACAAGGTATTCTTTAGTGAACAACTAAATTAATGAAGTAGAAAAACTAACCTAAAATGACAGAATGTTAGTTTGGGAGAAACCTCAGAGATCATCTCATTCAGACTCATGAAGTGCACAACATACAAAAATAATTGTGTATAGTACATAGTTTTATTTTCACAATTGTAAATTGTATGTTGTAAAATGTAACATCAAATTTGATTCATTAATATTTTTATTTAGGACAAATAATTTTTTTTAAGCAAGTTGATTGAAAGAAAAACAAAAACAAGTAAATAATCATACCCGGACACGGAAAAATTGGACAGGAGAAACATGAATGAAATTTGAGATTACAAAATTCTGATCTTAACTTCTTGTTTATAGCTTAGAAAAATGATTCTCTAACCTCATTAGGCAAATGCTTTTTAAGCTAGAATAAATAGGACTTCCAACTCTCTACCACTCTTCAAAGAATTTTCTTCAGAAAAAGTTAAAATGTGCCCTATTTTTTTCATGGAATGTTATACCAGACAGCTAAAGAGAGAAAATAACAGAATAATACAGGACCATGGTATTTGGCTGTGATTTCTAGTCCCCCTGTTTGCTAAGCATAAATTGTGTAACTATAACCAACGTCATGGATGTAATGTTACCAGATTTTTCTCAGTCCATGGACTCTCTGCAACTCCTCAAAAACTTCTAGTTCACTACTAGTCAGTTTAACAGCTATGAAAAATCTACTATCAAGCCATGTGCACAGGGATGCATAGATATAAACTATGGTTCTTGTCCTCAAAGAGATTTACCACATAGGGCAGGAAAATCTGTCACCCTTCTGAAGTACAATTCAGTTAAGTATCAAACTGAGTGCCTTTTGTGTTTCTAAGTATTTGCTTTATATACAAGGCTACTGTAAATATTCTTGTATGTGTTGAGGTGTTTGGGGATTTTGTTCTTTTTTTTCTTGGGGCAGGGATGGGCTTCATATACATACATTTTTTTATTGTGATTAAATACTTCTAAAATATCCAGAATGGCTCAAGTTTATACTCCCATCAGCTAATCATATTTCCCTACATGCTAATCAGCAGTTGATATCATACAACTGTTTAATTTCCTGTAAATTTGAGGGTCATAAAGTACCATGTTACTATTGTTTGAATTTGCACTATTTGATTACTAATATGATTGAAAATATCTTAATGTGCTCATTTTGGGTTCTCATTTTGTGGACTGGTCTCCATATTCTTTGTTCACTTTGCTATTGGGTATTTTGGTTCATTTTCAGAAATTATAAATTTTAAATATTGGTCCATTGACAACACACACTGCAAAAAATAGATTCCCAGACTGTCATTCATCTGTTACAAATGTCTTTTGTTGAAGAGAAATTTTTAAATTTAACGTAGACAAATTCATCACATCTTCCCTTACAGGTTGTGCTTTCTACATCTGGTTTACAGACCCCTCTCTAACCCCAATGTCATAAACCTATTTTCCTACATTTTTTTCCTAGTAATTTTCTGGTTGTACCTTTTGTGTTAGGTCTGAGTTTCTTTGTGTGTAAGAATGATTCAAGTTTTATTTTTGTTCATTTGAGTGAGACAATTTTCTCAATAATATTTGTTAAATGTTGCATCTTCCCCCAGTGATTCATGATACCAGTTTGGTCATATATTAACTCCCCATGGGCATAACTGGCATATGGATCTGTGTCTGTACTCATTATATTCCTCTGTTCCTGCAATAGTATCACATACTTTAACAGTTGCTTTAAACATTATGGCTTTGCAATATGTCTTAATATCAGGTAGTATGAGTTTATTCTCTCTTCTCTTCTTTTTGAGAACTGTTTTAGTTATTGGTAGACTTTTCCTACCTCCATGTAAATTTAGGATTAGTTCAATTTCCATCTAAAGTCTTGTTGGAATTGCATAACAATTATAATCGTTTTAGAGGCACTGGACATATTTACAATGTTAAGTCTTTTCTTTTGTAAACACTGTATAATTCTCCATTTATTCAGGTCTCTTTTAATGTCCTTTAAATTTTTTAAAAATATAGGTTGTTAGCAGTTTTTGTTGAAGTCAATTCCTAGGTTCTTTTTTCCCCCAGATTCTTTACAGTTGGTTTCTTTGACATGCTGTCTAATTTTCTAATTGGTTGTTGCAGGTATATAGGAAAGCTTCTGAATTTTGAAACATGGATTTTGTATACAGAAACCTTTTTCAGGTTTTAATCTTTTTAGTTCTAATAGCTGTCTTTGCTTAATTTTTAACATAAATAATCATATAATCTGCTATATATTACATATGTCTCTTTACTTCCAGTCTATGAGTCCTGAATGGCTCTTTTTTCTTATCATAGAATTTGTCATTACTTCCACTACTATAATGAGCAGAAATAGCATTAGCAGACATTTCTTTAGAGGTAAGACTCCCAAAGTTTTCCCATTAAGTATGTTTTCTGTAGGTTTTGGTAAGTAGCCTTTAGCAGGTTTCTCAGTTTTCTAAGACCTTTTATTATAAGTATGTAATGCCTTTTTTTAGCAATGACTTTTTTTGTTGCTATTGAGACAAACGTGGGTTTTTTCCTTTACGTCTGCTAATATCAATTACATTGGTTGATTTTCTGATGTTGAATTAATTATCTTTGTATTTCTAGGAAAACCCGACATGGACAAAATTATTTTTTTCTAATATGGTGTTGGTTTCAGTTAGCTAAAATTTCACTTCTACATTGTTAAGTGCGATTTTCTTTACTTCTACCTCCTATCCAGCATGGTATCAATGTTATTTTAGTCTTATGAGTGGGTTGGGATGTTTCTTCTCTTGTTCTATGCACTGCAAAAACCTGTATGAGATAAGACTAATCTTTTCTTTAAAGATTTGGTAAAAAGTTATCTCTAAAATCATCTAGGCCTGGCTTTTTTTTTTTTTTTTTGTATATATGGGAAATTGCCATTTCAGTTTTTTGAATGCTTATTAGCTTTTTTCCTATTTTTTCTTAGGCTACTTTTGGTATTTGATGGTTTCCCAGAAATTTCAAACTTCATCTGAGTTTTCAAATTTATTGGCCTTTATGATATCATATATCTAGAGTTATTTCCCCCTTGGTTTGTGTCTTCACGCATTTTGACATTCTTAAACAGATTTGGCAGTAGTATGTCAAACGTATAAGTTTTTCACATAATTAAATTTTAGTTGTTGTTAATTTCTATTTGTTTTAGCCTCTATATTTTCATTTTTTCCTTCCTTCTTTATGTTTACTCTGCTGGTCTTTGCCTATGAGTCTCCTCCATGAAAAGAAAAACAATGGATTAAATTATTTATTACTTATTATATTAAAACACTTATTTTTATAATTTATAATATGCAATGTCATTTTTACTTTGAAATACCAGAATTATATTAAACATGTAGTTATTATTTACAGAACTAACAAAGGGATATCATTATGATTTTAAAAATTCAAGCAATATAAGTAAAACTTCACTTTGAGAGTCCCTATGCTCAAAATTGATTTCAGTGGTTAGGGGTTTCAACATAACTATTAACTGGCATAGTCTAGATTTGAACTGAAGTCTTCAGATCAAGATCCATGCTTTTTCATTAATTTCCTCTTTAATATATATTTGTTGAATGAACATATGATCCCTAAAGTGGTAACTGGCTTTCACCCTTCACATGCTAGTGGATGCTTGAAATTCATCCTTAAAATTTCATTCCTTTTTGCTTAATGCCTTAACATGATTGTAAAATAGAGTGCTTATTGGTCAGGCAAGTACAAAGGAAAGCTTTTGATTACACCATATTTTGTGCTTTTTAATCCTTTATCTCTTCTCCCCACCCTCCCTCTCCATACCATAAACAAAAACACTTACATAAACAGTATGCTAGTCATTTCTGCTAGGAATCCTTAGAATTGCGCTTCTATCAAAATGTATTTCACGATAAAGAAATTTACTGCAAGGAATATAGGGCTGGCTTAGGCAAATCCAAAATATGCAGGGATAAAGATGTGGGGGGTATATATATATATATATACACACACACACATACACACACACACACACACACACACACACACACAAAATGGACTATTACTTAGCCATGAAAAAGAATGAAATAATACCATTTGCGGCAACATGGGTGGACCTAGAGATTATCATACTAAGTAAGTCAGATACAGAAAGACAAATATATGGTATCACTTATTTGTGGAATCTAAAAAATGATACAAATGAACTTATTTAAAAAACAGAAACATACTCACAGACATAGAAAACAAATTATGGTTACCAAAGGGGAAAATGGTGGGGGGGATAAATTAGGATTTGGGGGGTTAGGAGATACAAACTACTATATATAAAACAGATAAACAATAAGGTCCTGCTGTATAGCACAGGGAACTATATTCACTATCTTGTAATAAACTATCATGGAAAAGAATGTGAAAAGAACATATATAAAAATTGAATCACTTTGCTGTACATCAGAAACTATTGTAAATTGACCAAATTTTAAAAAATTTTAAAGGTGAAAAGGCAAGCTGTAGGCTAAAGAAAATATTTATAACACATATGTAAAAGGTTGAGTAGTATCTCCCAAAAATATATATCCAGGTCCTCACTCTTGATACTTGTGAGTATGATCTTATTTGGAAATGGGGCCTTTGAAGATGTAATTAACTTAAGGATCTTGAGATCGTTTTGGATTTAGGATCCAGGATCCAAAGCCCCATACTGGATCTAGTGATTGGTGTCTGTCTGTATCAGAGAAAGGAGAGGGAGATTGAAGACAAACGGGAGAAGGCCATGTGAAGGTTCACCTGAGGATGGAGGCAGAGATTGGTGTTATGTAGCCCTAAGCCAAGGAATGCCTGTAGCCACCAGAAGCTGGAAGAGGCAAAGAAGCAACCTCCCCCTAGAGTCTCCAGAGGAAGGTGAGGCCTGCTGACACTTACTTTATAGACATTTGGCATCTATAACTGTGAAAGAATAAATTTTTCGTTGTTTACAAATATATATATATCTAATAATGGGCAAGCCATCATTAAAGGCAGAATGGAAATTCTTGGGCAGGAACTGATACTGCAGTCCACAGACAGAATTCCTTTATTAGAGAAATCCCAGTTCTCCTAAGTCTTTTAACTGGCTGTATCAAACACACCCAGATTACCCAAACTAATCCCCTTTACATAGAGTCAACTGATTGTAGATGTTAATCACAAATACTTTCCCAGCAACACCTAGATTAGTGTTTGAGTAACTGCGTACTAGAGCCTACCCATAAAGCAAGTATTATTAGAACTCTGATTTTACAGATGAAGTACCTGAGGCTCAGAAAGATGAAATGGCCTCAGTTGCAAAACTGCGCCTCACTTGCCAACTCTAGAAAGAAATCCCAGGAATTTCCGTTGAGCTTGTGCAGACTAGCAGCAGCGGCAGCGGCGGCGGCTCTCCACCGATGTTAGAAACGCACTCTCCCAATAAATCAGAATCTGCAGCTTAACAAAATCCTCCAGTACAAAATTCCTAAGTACAAAATTTGAGAAGCACTAGTCAAGAATACATCAATTTTCTAAGTTTCACCTGTAATTCAACAAGCACCCACCCACACACAGCTATACTCCAAGCTCAGGAAGTAAATCACGCAAGAATAGAGGGTAGTGAAAAGGTCAAAAGGTTTTCCCTTATCGCTGCTGGCCCTGTAAGCTGGAATCCTTCTGGTCCGGCACCCCGACCCCATCTTATCTCATCCCACCCCTCCTCCTTTTAGCTCTCCTCACTAAATCAGCCACTGGCAGCTAGCTACGCCCAGGCTGGGCAGAGCCTTGGAAACTTTGAAGGGAGAGGGAGGGGAAACCCAAGTTGGGAGTGAACGAAAAGCATTCTTCTGGTAGCATTCCCTGCCCACAACAACTTCTTGCCTTCTGCCCGGAAGAAAAATGGTGATCGGCGTAGACACACTTCCGGCTACGGAGCCAAACAAAATCGGGAAGGACATGAGACCGGAAGTGACCGCCCTTTTGCCTCTACTCCCGCCGCCTCCCCGTCTCCCAGCTTCTCATGGAAGAATGAGGCGATTTGGGGGTTGTGGCTGAGTTGCGGTTGCCGGGTGACAAGTCGGAGCCCGGACAGGGTGAGCGTCCGCTGCCTCGGCTGCCGGCCGGTTCACTTTGCTCGGGGTGACCTTCGCCCGGCCAGGGACAGGGGACGGGGAGTCGTGCGTGGGGCTCTGTGACGAGACGCCGCCGCCGTCCTGCGGAAAAGGAGCGAGCCAGCCGGGTTGCGGGCAGGGCCGGCGGCCGGGTCGGGCCCGCGGAGCCCGCGAGGCCGGAGCCAGGGGGGCAGGGAGCCCGAGCCGGGGCCGGCGCACGAGGGGCGGTGGAGGGGTCTGGCGCCGAGCCCTGCGGGCGGGGCTCCTGCGCCTGATGTGGAAGGCGGGGAAGGCCTTTCCCCAAGGTAGGTGTTCACACCCAGCTGAATCGGGTTGTTGCCCTCACCGTGCTTTCCCGTGCGGCTCCTTCGCTCAGTCGTTTGCTGACCCTTTGGAAAGCTCAGCTTTTTTTACGGCCACTCTGCTCCATTTTATACACATACACATCGGGATTAGACTAGCGTACGATTATTTTTGTTTGGTGTCTTTTCATGAGAAGCTGCCTCAAAAATTTTTCTTGTATTCCTTGAAGCTCTTGGTATTTTGGCTGAAAATTTTAATGCTCGCTTTAAGGCTTGTCCCTCTGTTCGTTGTGATGAGAACTACTTACTAAACCTTAGAATTGCATTATAAACTTGGAATTCTTTTCCCCTGACTTTGTATATCCACCTCCACCCGCCTAGATGTCCAGGTTGAGAAACTTAACTTACTGTTCGTGAATTTGACTTCATCTCACTCACCCTGTTCCTGAGTCACATGCAATCAGAATTTAGCCAGTTTCATTGTCAGCAAAGGGAACTAAAGTAGAAATTGCAGCCACTATTTTGGCCAGTAGGATTCACTTATTTTAGTGGAATATCACCCCAAAGGATTCTTTAATTATCTGACTAAAACACTTCTACCCCAAAACACAATTATCTGCAAGTTATTTTGGAAGTTTGTTTCATTTATTCAATTGGGGAGTTAATGTCGCTGGAAAGTGTCATTAATTAACGTATCTTCAGCATCCAGTTTAATTTGTACTTTTCTAACTTTATTTTCAGCATAATGGCGGAAACTGCTTCTCCACTGAAGCACTTTGTGCTGGCTAAGAAGGCGATTACTGGGATATTTGATCAGTTACTGGAGTTTGTTACTGAAGGATCACGTTTTGTTGAAGGTTAGTTCCTCTAAGTTTTTAAAATAAATTACTTTTGAAAATATATAAAGGTGCTTTATTCTTTCAGCTTTGGTTACTGAACACATATAGGGCATTATGCTAGATGAGGGATACAAATAAAACCCATTTCTGCCTTCCAAAGGAGCAAGATTGAAGATTATTACAGCAACTAAAAAAGGATGCTTGTGTGTGAGGTATTATTACTCTAAGCACTTCATTACATTAATGACTCATTTAATCCTCAGATCAGCACTGAGGCAGATTTTAATCACACATTTAAAGATGAATAAACTAAGGCACAGAAAAATTAAGCACCTTACCTAAGATCACACAGCTGGTAAATACCCAGACTAAAGTCAGGCAGCCCACATTTAGCCATTATACTTATGTCTTCCATCCACTCAGCAGTTAAGCCAAGATCTCAGACGTGTCTTATCCTCTCAAATGAGGCTGGGGTACAGTGGGAATAGAACAAAAGGAGTTATCTTAAAGTGAATGTAACTGTTCAAACAAAGGTGATGAGGACGTCCTACTACAGAATACTACTTTAGAGATAATTGTTGACCTTCAAGGGTAGGGATTGTGTAAACTCCAGTGGGAAACATTTGATAGGCTGGTAGAATCAAACTTTTTGCCTTATCCCTCCCAATCCTCCTTCACCAGATTTTGAGTTCCTTGAGAGTAGGGATCCTGCCTTTTTATTCTATCATCACCAAACGTGACACAATTCAAGTTTTGCTGTTGAATGAGGAAGAAAAGTACTGGTACAGAATCTTAGTTTTCTTTTCCTTTTTTAAAAAAATTAAAGTATAATCCATTTGCAATGTGTTAATTTCTGGTATACAGCATAGTGATTCATTTATGCATGTGTGTGAGTGTGTATATATGTATATTCCCTTTCATATTTTTTTATTATAGGCCATTACAAGATACTGAATATAGTTCCCCGTGCTATACAGTAGGACCTTGTTTATCTATTTTGTGTGCAGTAGTTAGTATCCACAAATCCTGAATTCCCAACTTCTCCAATCATAAGTTTGTTTTCTGTGTCTCTGAGTCTGCTTCTGTTTTGTAAATAAGTTCATTTGTGACCTTTTTTAAAAAAAAAATTAGATTCCAAATATAAGTGATACGATATTTTTGTTTTTCTTTCTGGTTTACTTCACTTAGAATGACGATCTCCAAGTCCATCTATGTTGCTGCAAATGACATTTTATTCTTTTTTATGGCTGAGTAGCATTCCATTGTATAAATACACCACAACTTCTTAGTCATCTGTCAGTGGACATTTAGGTTTCTTCCATGTCTTAGCTATAGTATACAGTGCTGCTATGAACATTGCGGTGCATGTATCTTTTCAAATTAGAGCTTCCTTTGCGCATATGCCCAGAAGTAGGATTGCTGGATCATAGGATAAGTTTATTTTTAGTTTTTTAAGGAATCTCCATACTGTTTTTCATAATGGCTGCACCAAACTGCATTCCCACCAACAGTGTAGGAGGATTCCTTTTTTCTCCATACCTTCTCCAGCATTTACGATTTGTGGACTTTTAAAGGATGGCCATTTCTGACTGGTTTTGAGGTGACACTTCATTGTAGTTTTGATTTGCATTTCTCTGATAATTAGCAATATTGAAGATTTTTTTATGTGCCTGTTGGCCATTTGAATGTCTTCATTGGAGAAATGTTTGTTTAGCTCTTCTGCCTATTGTTGGATTGAGGTTTTTTTTGTTGTTGTTGTTACTGAGTTGTGTGAGCTGTTTGTGTATTCTGGAAATTTAAGCCCTTGTCAGTTACATTATTTGCAAATATTTTCTCCCATTCTGTAAGTTTTCTTTGTTTTGTTTATGGTTTCCTTTGCTGTGCAAAAGCTTCTAAGTTTAATTAGGTCCCATTTGTTTATTTTTGCTTTTATTTCTATTTCCTGGATAGACTGCCCTAGGAGAACATTGCTGCGATTTATATCATAGAATGTTTTGCCTGTGTTCTCTTCTAGGAGTTTTATGGTGTCTTGTTTTATGTTTAAGTCTTTGAGCCATTTTGAGTTTATTTTTGTGTAAGGTATGAGGGAGTGTCCTAACTTCATTGATCTACATGCAGCTATCCAGTTTTCCCAACACCACTTGCTGAAGAGACTGTCTTTTCTCCATTGTATGTTCTTGCCTCCTTTGTCAAAGATTGACTCTAGGTGTGTAGGTTTGTTTCTGGGCTCTCTATTCTGATCCATCGATCCATATGTCTGTTTTTGTGCCAAGACCATGCTATTTTGATTACTCTAGCTCTGTAGTATTGTCTGAAGTCTGGATTATTCCTCCAACTTCACTCTTCAGTATTGCTTTGTCAATTCTGGGTCTTTTGTGATTACATATAAATTTTAGGATTATTTGTTCTAGTTCTGTGAAATGGACTCTGTTGACCTTTGCCCCAATTTTATGGTGAATTCTCCTCTGCTCAAGCCCCTTCATGAATGCTCATGTACCCTTAGCTTAAAACTTCTCCAATTTTGTTGTTCTGGGAGACACTGCTTCAGGAAAAATCCTCAGTGTTCTCAAATAATGTCCTGAGTAATTTGATAGATATCACATTAAATCTATAGATTGCTTTGGGTAGTATGACCATTTTAATGATAGTCTTCCAATCTAAGAGCATAGGATATTTTTCTGCTTCTTTAAATCATCTTTAATTTTCTCAATCAATGTTTTATAGTTCTCTGCATATAAGTCTTTTCACTTCCTTGATCAGGTTTATTCTTAATTATTTTTTTTAATGAGAATTTAAAGGGGATTTTTTTTTTTAAAAACTTTACTTTTGTGATATTTCATTGTTAGTGTAAAGAAATGCAACAGCAGAATCTTAGTTTTCAATTTGGAAAGAATTTGACATGGCACAGTGGCTTTTGAATAATATTTTATTCTTAAAAAGTTGATGGGAAGTGAAGATGAAGTTCAATGTAACATCTTCTGTATATTGAGCCTGTTAATGAATTGAACATTCTCCTAGGAGCTAGCGAATGGCAGCTTTAGAATTTAGATGAATTCAGTGTTACTATTACCTGAAACCTGAGTTTGCTTCTTGGGTGTTGAGCCAGTAGACACAACCAAACCAAAGATAGGGAGAAGGAAGGATTTATTATTACTTTCAGCAAGTCGGGAGAAAACTGGGGTCTTTCCTGAAGCAGTGTCTCCCAGAACAGCAGAACTGGGGAAGTTTTAAGCTAAGGGTACATAAGTATTCATGAAGGGGCTTGAGCAGAGAATTCAGCATACAATTGGGGCAAAGGTTGACAGAGTTCAGGTCATGGTTGATTGAAGTAAGGAGGGCCAACATTCCTTCCTCCACCCAGGTGGTATCCTTAGTTCCCAGAGAACTCAAAGATATACTATTACGTATTTCCCTTGAGGAGGGACTAGGCTCCACTTTATCACTGCACTAATGTTTGCCTTTTCTCTGTCCCTGCATTCCTTTGTTCCCTTAAGATCATTGGTTACTGAGACCTGTTCAAGGACAAGCACTGTGGCCAAACTTAGATACCAAAATGGCTTAGACTGAAATGGATTCTCTTATGTCAAGAAAGCCATTTATGGTTCTCCTTCTCTGAGGACCCCTCCTTAACCTATTTTCTTATATTACTGGTTCTAGAATCTCAGAAAAAAAATGTTGCAAAAAAAGAGGCAAAGCAAGTAAGTTAGGAAGAATAAGTAAGAGCAAGAATAAAATGAAAAACAATGATGAAAGTAATGATACTTAAGCCAGTCTCACTTTTATTCACCAAATTGCATGTATTTTTTTAATGTACTTGAAAAGTATGATGTAAAGCTCAAGTTTAATTAGATGATCACCTGGTAAGTCGTGTCAATTTTTATCTCTAACTGGCACCATTCAGATAGCTAAAGAATCTCCATGTTTTCACCTTCAAAATGAGATGATAAATATATAAATGTAAAAATTTATATTATTGGAATATAAACAAAACTGAAATTCTTTTCTCCTTTTCAAATCCTTGCTTTTGTAGGTACCCCTATTCTTGGAGGAAGGGAGGTTGGGGCTGGGGTAGGCAGTTACCCCCAAACCCGACAGTGGGATACAATCTGCAGTTCTCTTTTCATGTTAGCTGTTTTGCTCCATCTGTGTGGGAAGAAGACAAGAAGTTGTAAAATAGCAAGGTCTTACCTAGCTTGAAGACCTTGAACCATATCTTTTGGTGGGGGGAGGTGGGGTACCCATTCAAACCTCACTCTATTAGCATGTGAATTCCTCTTCTCAGTTCAAGATTTAAAGCTGTCAGGATGGAATAATACTAGGTGGCTATTGGGTTCTAGTTTCTCTAATCAGAAGTGCGATTTTGTCTTAGGTGGGTATTTTGTATCTTTGAAACCTAGATGACTAATAAATGACCCTTTTGACTGGACTTAAGTAATTTTTAATTATTTTGAAATTCTTTTGGACGGTATTTTTTTGACCCATTGCAACGAGGCATTTACCTTTTATCAAATATTCAGATAGCATGGCATTTTTATTTTCTCATGGCATGTTAATACAGAACAAAGCTAAATATATGCATATCTGAAGTATTGTGTTTTATACTTAATATTCATCTTTATTACTTTCTCTAATACCATTTCAATTTTATAGCAACATACAAGAATCCAGAACTTGACCAAGTAGCTACTGAGGATGATCTGATAGAAATACAGAGGTATAAAAACAAGCTTTCCATCATTGGTGAGGTGCTGTCTCGGAGACACATGAAAGTGGCATTTTTTGGCAGGTAATCCTTTTCTTATTTCTTCTCAAGGGTAGTTTTCAGAAATTAGTGGCTTTTCTTGATCATATCCCTAGCTTTGTTTCTAATGTTTCAGCAAGTGCTATTCCTCCCTCTCCTCTTCACAACAGTTTCTGCCTGTGTTAAATGTTAAAGCTATCAGCATGTGAAAGAATTTGTTCATTATAGCTCCTGGTATAACATAAAGCTTTATCAAAGGCAGTCATATTTTTTTAAGGATGCTCACCTCTAAGAATTGGCTTCTGCCAGTTATAAGAATAGAAAAACAAGTGATAAATATAACTTGTGACTTACTGTTTTAAACTTCTATTGATTATCAGGTGTATCTTCCAAAAGGATTTTCAGCTCCATGATTCCCAGAGGGAGAATGGGAAGTGCCATTCGATAACATAACTCCTGGAGTGGTAGAGTAACAATCTCTGCCACAGCTCATGCATTAATCTAAGGATCATTTGTTAACTACCTATATACCATGCATTCTGTTAGGCACATGGGATACAAAGATGACTAGGCCCGTACTTGGTTGTTCAGATATCATATGCTGTGTACCAGTGGAGGCATTAATTTACTCACTAAACTAACCTCATAGGGCTTCTAAGATATTTTCCATCTTAAGGCTTTAGCACTTGCAATTTCCTGTGGTTAGAATTCTCTTTGCCTTGCTCTATGTCTGGCTCCTCCTCAGTCTTCACATCTCATCCTAAACGTTACTACAGCAGAAACCTTCCATGACCACTCTGTCTGAGGTATTCCTTTTTGGTTATTCTCTACTAAAGCACCCTGTTTATGTCCTTGAAAACTTCTCACAAAGCTCTGTGGTTTTTTGGGTTTGTTTTTTGTTTTTGTTTTTTGTTGGTGTTGTCTGCTTCCCCCACTTGACCATACTCTCAGGGCCTTACACAGTCTAGTAGGAAGTAGGTCCGTGAAGGAGGCCACACCTCAGGTAGGGTGGAGTAGGAGTGGGAGGGAAGAGGCCTCCTGAAGAAGTGATGACTCAGTTGTCCTACTTGAGAAGGAGAAATAGGAGTTAGTTTTGGTTGTGAGAAAGGTCCAGCCCAGATTTAAGAAGATGGGATATTAGACCACATCTGGAGATGTGAATACTGTGTTGGGACAAGTAGGCTGTGATTTCAAATTTCCTCAAGAAGCAAGAAAGGTAGAAAGGGCAAGGATAGCTTTATGGGAAATGTAGGATTTGTTTTCCTCAATTTTTCTGAAATGTGCATTGCCAACAGTTGTGTAAATCAAGTTGTCAACGTTTTCATGGAAAGTGTAATCTGATGAAATTTACAAAATTTCCATTCTAAAAAAGTTGGCCTTCGACCCAGTGAAAGAACAAAGTTTTTACTGTTATGTTTTGTTTTTCATGATTTTATGTATTCATTCTTCAGGACGAGCAGTGGGAAGAGCTCTGTTATCAATGCCATGTTGTGGGATAAAGTCCTCCCTAGTGGAATTGGCCATACAACTAATTGCTTCCTGAGTGTTGAAGGGACTGATGGAGATAAAGCCTATCTCATGACAGAAGGATCAGATGAAAAAAAGAGTGTGAAGGTATACTATTGGACCTTTAGCAACAATAATGTACCTGAAATAATGCCCTTAACTTGTTCTTTTAAAAAATGTTTTACAAGATGTCTGCGTTGCTGGAGATGGAAGAATCATTACTGTTTCTATTCATAGCTTTTACAACCATCATTAATGTTTTGAATTTTATTCTTTTGCTTCAGAGCTAAATAACTGAAAGCATAAAACCTGTCCTTAAATAAAAGTAAATTAGAATTAAAAGTTTGTGAAGTTTTAAAAATGATATTCCCAGTGAAAAGAACGTTATTGAAGTGTGCTGTTGCTGTTTAATCTCAAATATTTACTTTCTGCAGTAAACTTTGTTTAAAAAATTGGGCTCTGGAATCTGTTTTTGACACATGTCTGTGCCTTTAGAAACTTTTTACCTTTGGAGTATTTGGTAAGCATATTCATGAGTAAATGTCATAGCTTTCTCAGATAAATGCCAATGGTAGTTCCCTACCTTTCTTAGGTTTCTTAGGGAATTCAGTGGCACTAGATTTTTTCAGCCAAAAGAAGAAATAAAGGAAAAGCAATTATGATGCAAGATGTTTACTCTGGAATGAAAGCAATTGGTAAAGGCAGTGTTTCTCACTGTGGTTACTTTCTCTCAGTCTTAAGATCTCTCCCACGAATGCAAAAGTTCAGTGTGTGAAGATCCATGTTGTTTTAATTTTGGGCTACACTGTAGGTGAATTCATAGGTCTAGTTCTCGTTCTGTGAGTTTGCTGTTTGATCAGAACTGGTAACTCAGTTTGTGTAATACTGTTCAGATTAGTTATGAGCAATACATGAGATGATATTTAGGAAAACATTTTTCAAACTTTTAACCCATACAAATGAAGGCATCACTTTGTAATCAAGATTTTTACCAAATCAGAATTCCAACTACCTGTGGCTTAAGATCCTCAAAGTCAAGCGTGCTGTGCTGTTTCAAGGTAGTCATCTCATTTTTCGTGATCTGTGCTCTCTACCTCCAGTCCTCTTTCTTCTTGCTCTTTTACTCCTCTCCCCTACTGCAGAATTTAAATTTGTTTATCTCAATAAGTGGCCTGCTTTAAGGTATAAATAGACTTTGAGTCTTTGGTGATAATAGTTCACTTAGTAAAATAAATGCGACAATAATAGCTAATACTCTTGCACACTTGTTGTGTACCAGGCACTATTCTAAATACTTGTAATAACTCAAACATCACCACAACTCTGTCAGATAGATGCTTTTATTATCCTAATTTTATAGGTAAGGCATCAGGATTTTAATACAAGTTTATAAATCTATCAGAAAGTTTATGAAAGCAAGCAAAAAGAAAAAAACAAAAACCAAAAACCTACCTAGCATTGTTGCTGTGGAAATTCACTTCAACCCTGTTGTGCCCACTTGAAAATAGATGTTTCCCTGTAAAATTGCATACAAATCACAAAAGAACCATACAGATACATGTGCTGATGCCCTTTCCTTGATTACTAATTTTGTTTTAAACCTTTTGTATTGTATGTTTAACTTAACACATACATGAAAGGTAATAAACTAAGTATGTCAGAAGTCATCTTGAGAAATAGAAATATTGTAATTAAATAGAAAGAGAAGGCATAATCATTAATTTCAAGGAGGCGTGTGTGGATAAGTAACTGCCTGGTGACATTTCTTTTGTTTCCCCCCCTTAGTTACTAAGCAATAAACTCATTTTAGAAGAGTCAGAAAATACAATTAGGCAAAAAGAGGAGAAACTCCAAAACTCACACACTTCCAAAACCAGTGGAAATTCTTTGGTATAGAGTTAAATTGGTGTTTCTCTGTATTTTTAAAACAAAATGCTTTTTTTAATCATATATGCTATTTTCTGATACACTTTTTTCCTCTAAAAAATAGTGTGAATTTCTTCTCATATATACCATATCAATTTCAGGGGTTGCATAGGATTCCATTTCCAGAGTGCCATTTGTTGGGCATTTAGAATGTTTCCAGCCTGGATTATTTTTGCAGAATGATACTGAGTAAACTGTTTCAAGGGCACTATTTTTTTTTTCTATTTGATCATTTTAAACCTCAGATTTCTCAAGATTGCTCAGATGGGTTTCATTTCAAATTATTTAAAGTTCTGCATTTTCTACGTTTTGAAAAAATAAATATTGTACCAAATCATAATATGTTAAATTTTTATTCAATTTGGTTGTAAGTAGAGTTTAATTTTTTCTTTCCTTCCTACTTTAGACAGTTAATCAGCTGGCCCATGCCCTTCATATGGACAAAGACTTGAAAGCTGGCTGTCTCGTACATGTGTTTTGGCCAAAAGCAAAATGTGCCCTCTTGAGAGATGACCTGGTTTTAGTGGACAGGTAAAATTATGTGTGAATTGTTTTCTCATTGTAAAGTTTTATTTAATAGAAGTGCTGCTTACTTTGGCGTGTATTACATAAAAATGTAAAATGGTCAGTTGCTGCTTTGTTCTTTGCTAGATTGTAACTTTATTACAGGAAATTTCAAGAATTGTGGCGCTTCTGTTTTGTTTCTCTAGACTGACTTTGTAGTCTGGATAATTGGCGGGGCTGTCATAGGATACATTAAGCCAATGTATAAACAGTTGGAGTACACTTTTTATAGTATAGGTTGTATATTAAATTTATGTGTAGCAGGTGTTTTTTAAAAAAATTATTTATGCTTATAAGCACTTAAATCTCTGAGCTATACTGAAAATAGCTGCTTATACCTTCATTTTTGATTATGTTTTAGCCTAGTTTATTTTTGTTTTCCTGTACTTATTTTCAGCCTTCCAAAGCATAAAGATTTAAAAGATTAAAATATTGACCATGTTACTTGCCTTGTCAAAAATTGAAGTATTCTGTCTTTAGTAAATAAACTTTTTTTAGCGTTTGTGAAGTTGTCAATTAGATAGGCTCTGGGAGTTGTCAGCAGAATAGAAATATATATAAAGCACAAATTCTCGGCTTTCCACATCTTCTCTCTGATAGGTGAGAAAGTACTCTAAATCTCTTAGGCTTCAAGCTGATAACTGGTAGAAATCCTATCCTTTAGGCTTCAAATAATTGTAAAAGTTTTAAAAAGTTCTCTCTCTGTAATCCAAATTTTCTTTTTAAAGACTGTGTAATACAATTTTTGTTATTCCCCTTAGTCCAGGTACAGATGTCACTACCGAGCTGGATAGCTGGATTGATAAGTTTTGCTTAGATGCTGATGTCTTCGTTTTGGTTGCAAACTCTGAATCAACACTAATGAACACGGTAGGATCTAATCACATTATTTTGTATGAGTGATAGCAAGTGAAATGATGTCTGTTTTAACTCTGAAAAGTGAGGGAAATCCAAATCATGGATTAGAAAGAACCTCTTAATATCAGGGGTGAACAAAGGAGTTTGTGTTTCTGTGGGACTTAGAAAGGCTGATTCTGGTCTTCGTGAGTGTTCCCAGGGTTTCAGTAGCTATCTAGGGTTTAATGGCTCTAACTTCTAGTGAATATTTCAGTTCAAGGTGTGATACATGTTATGTTGTTGACGTTCACTGTGGTTATTTGCCAGTTTCTGAAGGAACAGTCACCAGCATTGTTAGGCTATTGACTTAAGTCTCTTGAATAAAGTGTAACACTCCCACCTCACCTCCCTGTCTGGCAGGCAAGGCTTTTCATGTTTTGAGTTTTGTCAACCTTTTCCAGCTTTACCTGTGTACACTCTAGGTTTCAGCTCACCTGTGTACAATTAAAAAAAATTGTTATGCATAAAAAGCGTATTAATGGCCAAACACCATTAAAACTAGGTGTTACCAGCAAGACCTGTTTTGTCACTGTATTATTAGTGTTTGTATGGCTCGATCTAATCACAAACCAGGCTGCTTTGACAACAGTGACAGTTGTTTATAACCTGATGGTATTAAAAAAAATAGATAAATGTTTAAAATCTGCTTTAGAGTAACTGCATTATTTCAGTGTTGGTTAAACAAACTTTGATATACATTCTGACTTTGGTACTTTTGTTTATATCACTCTTTGCATATAATTCTTCCCCTTCCCAACTTTTTACCCTTCAAAAAGCCCTGTTATCAGTACTTTCAAGCCCATCTTAATCACCACTTCCTTCTTTATGGAGCTTTTTCTAATTTCAGCTGGATATGGTGTCTCCTTCCTAGCATTTATTTATAGTATTTATGGCACATACCTTTCTCCATTGTTTATTATATGTTGTACACGTGTCTTGCGTTATTATTTACTTAGTCTAAATCTTCAAAAAGATTTGAAGTATCTTTTTGAAAATTAGACTATCATATTTAGCAATATCTTTTATGTCCTGCATATAGTAGAAATAAATGAGTATTTGTTAAATTGAATTTCCAAAAAGACTTGTGGGAGTAGGCAAATCTTAACTTTTGCTTTCTTATATTTTAATTTTCTCGTCTTTGAAAGTTTAATGCTCAGAGTGCTTTGGGGTCCTTTATCAATGAGTGTTAATCACTTGTTAAATGGTTCCAACTTTTAGATTCAAATACAATTTCAAATATAAATATACAAATAAAATAGTTTTTTAAAAAAGTAAACATACTGTTGGGTATTTGATGTTTTTCAGGAAAAACACTTTTTTCACAAGGTAAATGAGCGACTTTCCAAGCCTAATATTTTTATTCTGAATAATCGTTGGGATGCCTCTGCATCAGAGCCAGAATATATGGAAGATGTAAGTTATATTTTTCCCTTAAGTTTTGAAATATAGTCATGTACATTGCTGTCTGAGAAAACAATACACTTCATAGAACAGAACATCATAAGCAGCTTTTCCCTTGCCTGAGAAGACTAATTATAGAAAACCTGAAGTGGGTATGTGATAGGGACCAGAGTATTAAGCTACTTTGAAGGAAAGTTGTGTCATAAAAGTAGTATCTAATCATTTTAGATCTTGAAACTTCCTTTTTGTTTTATTTTAATTCTCTAAAGAATAATGTAACAGAAAAGTGTATAGGTCATGTGCCCAGGTGAGTTAATTTTATAGATTTAACACACCTGTGTAAGGATCCCGATCAAGAAGCAGAACATTACCAGCACCCCAGTATCAGCCACTTCCAGCCTCTATCTTCCAACCCAACCCCTA
This sequence comes from Camelus dromedarius, assembly GCF_036321535.1. Classification (NCBI taxonomy): domain Eukaryota; kingdom Metazoa; phylum Chordata; class Mammalia; order Artiodactyla; family Camelidae; genus Camelus; species Camelus dromedarius. The sequence continues at coordinate 47,670,662 of NC_087437.1, forward strand.
ACCTCTGATCATGTCTTCTAATACCCTAGATTAATTTTTCTGGTTGTTCAACTTTACAAAATGGGATCACATAGTATCTACTACTGTATCAGGTTTGTTTGGTTCAGCTTTACATTTGTGATTTGTATCCATACTGTTGTGCATAGTTGGAGTGCATTCTCATGGCTGCGTAGTATTTCATCCCATGAAAACAACGTTGATTTGTTCTTTCTGATAGTGATGGGCATTTGGATAAATTTCCTGTTTTGGGCTATTATAAATAATGCTGCTGTGCACATTCTTATATATGTGTTTTTGGTACACATTGGTGTATATTTCTGTTGGTTATATATCAGTGGTTCTCAATGTGAGGGGTTGGATGATTTTTGGCCCTAGGAAATATTTGGCCATGTCTGAAGACATTTTTTGTTACCACAACTAGGGGAGTGTGCTATTGGCATCCAGTGGGAGGAGAGGTTAGGGATGCTTTTAAACATCCTATAACACAGAACAGCTCCTGTCCCTCAACCAAAGACTTATCTGACTCAAAATGTTAATAATGTAGGAATCAGTAATCTGTAGGTATATATCTAGGAGTGGAATTGCTGGATTACAGGTTAAGAATATGCTGTTTTAATAAGTGGCCCAAGAGTTTTGTGAAGTGCTCATACCATTTGATATTCCCACCAGCAGATTGAGAATTCCAAGTGATTTATATCCTTGCTAACACTTGGTATTTTTTGGCTTTGTATTTCATTTTAGTCATGCTGGTGGTTTGAAACTTCTGTTTAAAAAGAGTATAGAGAATCTGGCATTTGTTCTACATGTAATATTTAATTTGTTTGACACTGCTTTTTCTGATTTTAATAGTAAAAAAAAAAACTTGGAAAATGCATTAAAAAAATAAAACCTACACTATCTCATCACTATTCACATTATATTATTTCTTTAATTCTTCCCCTCACTCCCAGAAGTGGAGTTTTGCTTAATACGAAGCTTTATATCCTGCTGTTATTAACTCTTGTTTTATAATCATGCTCTTTTCAAATCAGGGTCACATTTAATCATCAGAGAATTAGGAAATATCACCCACAGATTGTTCTTCTCCATTCCAATTTAGCTGAATTTTATTAAGTCTTAACATGGAGGTCTGTTATCATGGCCATAATGCTAAACCCTAACTACTAACACTTATTCTTAATTTAAATATCCAAATGCTAGTCTTAAACCTAATAATACAAACCCAGTCCCTAGCTAATGCATTCTCCCCAACTTTAATTCCCAGTGTTTCTTAAAAGAAAAATATACCATGTATGTTCTGAATTTAAATAAAAATAACTTCATTGTAACAAATTTACTGTAGCATTTATTTTCTGATTTTAAAGGCATTAATAGATTCATTGTAGAAAATTTGAAAAATAGGAAAAGCATAAGGAAGAAATAAAAATGTTATCCATTTTTGTGGGTGTTGCTGGCATACCACCTATTAATTTACACAAATATATATATATCTATCTCATATATTCTTAATACAGAATTAGGAACCTTTTCCCATGCCATTAAGTACTAACATTTGACTACAATATGTTTCATAATGGATGTGTAGTATTTGGTGGTCCATCAGAATTTTAAATTAAATATTCAAGAAGAATCATTAAGTTAAGAGAAAGATTTCTTGTCAGGCAAGTATCAAACTTCATTTATTAGAATTTTTGGATTTGTTGAGTGTATGGCAGCTGTTACTTTAATATTATAAATGGAGTTTAGTATAGGCCTATAGCTGTTGGCTGTAATTATGTTTGCCCCTTTTAATACTGTTTTTCTCTAGGTACGCAGACAGCACATGGAAAGATGCTTGCATTTCTTAGTGGAGGAGCTCAAAGTTGTGGATCCTTTAGAAGCACAGAATCGTATCTTTTTTGTTTCCGCAAAGGAAGTCCTTAGTGCTAGAAAGCACAAAGCACAGGGGATGCCAGAAGGTGGTATGTATTCAATATAGACTTCCTTTTGAAATTCATGTATAGATTATAAAAATGGCATTCTAGAAATCCTATCTTGCTATTTACTAGATTTTTAAATCTTCACCTAAATATTACAGGTGGGGCACTTGCAGAAGGATTTCAGGCAAGATTACAGGAGTTTCAGAATTTTGAACAAATCTTTGAGGTAGGAATTTTGTGAATGTATTAACTAATAGAAAACCCTAGCATTGGTTGAAGAGTGATCACAATCTTCTGTTTTCACTACTTAAATCTTTGTCAATAACCTTTGCTATTATTTAGTATAGTTTCTGACACAGCAAGTGAAACAAGGAGAGTTTGAAGAAAGTCCCTGCAAAATGGATGACACGTAAGAATAGAGAATTAAAGATTGTAATTTCTTCTTATTCTTTTTCCTTATGTATTTGTATTTAAATGAGACACTTTTCAAGTGTGTGTTGTGCAATGAGTGAAATTCCCTATATTCAGTAGTTAAGGATAGGATTAAAGAAATGTAATTGCTGTTGGGGTGGATAATAGAGCAAAATGAACATCTTTTTTCTTTTGTACCATACTATTTGCAGAGAGAGATAGAACGTAGTTAATGTCATTTGACAAAAGTATTACATTTCTAAACTGTATTGTCATCTGTTGATTCTCTACGTTTTATGCCAAATGTCCTGAATAAACAAATACAAAAAGAATTAAGATAAAGGTCCTGTATTTTAGGAATCTGGTAGGAACTACTGAGGTTCGTGAATAGCTAACGTGTGTGCAGCACTGGGGATGGAGGATGCTTCCTTATGTTTTGGTCTAGGTGTTTTATTCAGACATTAAAACTCATCCTACATTTGACTGAAAAGTTCTTCAGATGTTAATCTTCTTACCTCTTATTTAGCTCTGTCTAGCTTGCTTATTAGATTGCATGTCTCCTCCTCACCCCAGATGAACACAAATACTTCAGAACTGAAAAGACTTCCGTCTGTAATTATTCTTCCTTGTAAGTAGTAAATGCATGAATAGTAAGGACATGAATGTTGAATGTACTTGGCAGAATTTTTAAAGTTACACATTTGCTCACTATCCCCCATTTTTCATTTGGTGAGAGGGAGAAAGACCATTAGGTAGATGAAGGTAAAGTGTTTAAGAAAACCCACTCCCAGCTATCTTGGTAAGGTGTCTCTAATTGTTCAGAGGCCCCTGGGAAATCAGCAGATACCCTCTCAAGTTAAGGCAGAGGATACATGATGTCCCAGTTACTCAAAGACCATTGTTTATTTTCTTTCCCTTTTGCTTTTGCAAAAGGTTCAATGCTGTCCTCACTCATCAGTTACAGTCATTTTATCCATGGGGAAAATATCGGGGAGAGTATCTGTTGTTGTTTCTGTTTTCTTTTCTTACTTACTGAGTTTTTCTTTTGTCTTGTGTCTGTCATTCATTTTTCCTACCAAATCATATACTATTCAGTTATACATTTATACCTCTTTCCTATTGGTTCCTGGTACAGCTTTTGCTTTCCCAGAATATCTCCTTGAAGAGGTGGGAATGAGAAGAATAAAAGATGTGCTGTAGAGCACTGGTTCCCACACCCGGCTGATCATGAGAAACCCGAGGTACTTTAGAGAACTGCAGCTTCCTGACCTGCCCCAGAGACTGATCCAGTAGGGCTGGGATGGACCTAGGAATCTGGTATATAGTCAGAACTGCAGTGATGGCAACAATCAGGCAGACTTAGGAACTGTTCTTTCTAGTGTTTTTGAAAGAAACATGGTATTTCTCTTTTTTACTGTAAAGGTTCATTTGAGAATCTAAAAGTGATAAATGGACAAAACTGAGCAGGAGATTTTTTTTTTACATGAAGTTGTAGAGAATGTCAGGCTTTAGAGGTTTGAAATTTTTGTTTAAAACTATGATAGATGTAAAATGAGCATCAGCTGGAAATTTTTTGTATTTACCTCAAGAAATAAACAGATAGGCAAAAAATTTTGTCTGGATGGCAAACCTCTTTTTGGTAACTACATTGACAACTCTTCAACATTTATCCAAAGCTGAAATTTATTAATTAAAAAATCAATTTTGGTAATTTATGATTGCCTATAAATTTGTACATTCCTGAGAATTCATAATTTCATAGTATAAAATTATTTAAAATATTTTATATCCCTTATCTATATATCTATATAGACTTATATATGGATATATATAAAGGATACAAGAAATGTCTATGTATTTTAAACATTAATTGGATTTGCTAATGATTTGATTGCTTTGCTCTATCCAAAGACCCAGGCCTACTCCTTGGTTAATTTATCAATTAATAAATAACATTTTTTGAGTTTTGTTCATTAAATTCTCTGTTTCCTACTGCTTTCATAATATAAGTGGAATTGTTTTTTGCTTTTTGATCTTTGAGAAAGAATTTAGGGCTATGAATTTGTGAGTGTAGCTTTGGATGTACTCTTTGGGTTTTAGTATCCAGTTTTCATTGTTGATTATTTTTAATTATAGTTTTTGGCATTTCCTATTGAATACAGGAGTTATTGAAATTCAAATGTTGGATTCTTCTCATCTAACTTTTCTTGGTTTCTTTGTGTTGTAATCACAGAATGTGGTGGCCTTTACACACATTTTCTCTGTTTCTAGAATTCATTTTTGTGTAAGTTTGTGTAGTCTTATAAGATAGTTTTTGTGAAAAGAAAAACTTTACCAAGTCACCATTTTTATCCAATGGTCTGATCTTTGCAGTGGACTTCTTGAGATTCATTTGGTTTAAAAGAAGCTAAATACTGTGAATGATCAGGGTACCAAGTTAAATTTTAAGTCAAGTAAAATCAATCAAGAAAATCAATGTTGATTCTGTTAATATGTTTTCTTATTGTTTTCAGCCTATATTTGAACAGATGTATATTCTGAAGGCAGTTTAGAAATCTGAATTTTTTGCCCAAATATTTGGCCATTAACTATTCTTAATAGTTTTGGTTGCATGATAGAAAAGAGGTATAAAATAAAATGTCAGTGAATTTCTTGTAAAGGACATTCTTGGGACAACTGGCAAAGTTTGGAAATAGACTGTATGTTAGGTTAATAATATTCCCAGTGATAAATGTTCTGAGTACAATAATTATTTTCTGGTTGTACAGGAAAATATCCCCGTTCTTAGGAGACACATGTTAATATATTTAGTAGTAAGGTTGTGGTGGTTGCAATGATCTGTCAAATTGTGCAGCAAGAAAATATATATACAGGTATGTATAAAAATATATGAATACCTGCATAGACTTATCTCTACATATTTGTATGGAAAGAAAGAAGGAAAGGTAAACAAAGCTGAATGTTAACATTTGGTATATTTACTTGAAAGGTATCTTGTATCTTGTTGTTCTTTTTTGCCCTTTTCCTGTCCATTTAAAATATTTCAGAATAACACATTGGCAGTGGTGAATAACATGTTATTGGGTGTTTGGGGTGTGTTATTAAGGGGACCTGACAAGTTTGTTTTATATTTTAATTACATATAAATATTAATACTTACAAATTTGTAACTACATATGATTAAATTGCCAGCTGTCTTCTTTAGATGCTATTAGAAAATCAGATGATCTTGAGATGTGATTATTGTTTTGGTTCTAAATCTTTAATAATTTTTAAAGCAGCCTACAGGAGACTCTGACAAGATGGAATTTAAATTGTCTGCTGTAGTATTTGAAGTATCTCCTTTGGAAATTGGAGTTCCTGATAAAATAAGTCTGGGAACTACTGCATGCTGTATATGTCCCCACAGAGATTCTTCAGCATATTATGTTTGAAGGTCTCTGAGAAATGGTTCAGTAAAGAAACTTTATTTAAATTGTCATTTCTTACACTTATTTGGGAATAGAGTATTTCTCTTGCAATTAACTCTTGGTATTTTTATGATCAGTGGGAACATTAATGTGGGATATTTTTTAATTAGAAAAAGATTGCCTGTTTTCTTCTTTATATTTGTTCATCGTGTATTTTTGAATCAAGAAGTAACATATATTGTCTAATAACCTTGGAGTTCTTTTCTTTTTGTCTGGTCTAGCTCTAATACTGTGCTGTTGTCTACAAATTTGGGGTCTTCATTGCTGATATCTAGATCTGCTTCATCGAGGAACATAAAATTTTCTTTAACTTTTTTTCTTTTAAAAACATTTTTATGCTTTTATTATAGTTTTGTTGAGGTTAATTTGGCCATTTTTGAGACCATTATTTAAAGTAAAATCAAAGCTTTTTTTAGACATTTAAAAACAAGCAGTTTGCACTTTAAATGTTGAATATTATGTAGTTATTGGTGGTTTTTGCTTTGGCATGTACAGAGCAGGAATACTGTAACTTCCTACCACTAATTTGCTTCAGGATTAGTGATAATTGAATGATGCATAAATGACTTGGTCATGAGCAGATGTGAGGCTATGCAGTGAAAAAAAATCATAGGCTCTGAGTGAAGGCTTTTAAACTGTTAACTAAATGAATTACTCTCATGTGCCCTTTAGCTAAAGAAATGAATCTGTGTTGTTTTCTATACCTCAAAATACCAAAGGTGACAGCTAAAATGGCAAGGGAGAATTTAAAACTTCCATCTTAGTGAAGTGAACAAAATAATCATTTTAGAGACGTGAAGGCAAAATGGATTAAAAATAGAATATTGAATGAATACGTAATATACTAATGATTTTAAGATAACAAATACAGTGCCAGAGTATTAAGTGAATACCTTCTAAAGCTTGGAAGCTATTTATTTTGACAAAGGATAGTAATACTTTAGGGTGTAATTACCATAATTTGTACTAGTTATGTATATAAAGTTTAGGATGAATTCATGGAAATATTGGAGAGTCTGGGAGCATATTCCAAGTTTAAAAAATTTTATCATAGAAGATAAGCATGATCTCCTAGAAAACATCTATTGTAGGTATTGTTGTGACCCAGATGAACATTTCTTGATTGTTCAAAGACCAGATAGGATTTTTCTGTTAATACTTGCAGTTACTTCCAGATGTTACGTCAGTACAGAATTTGACTGTTAAAAAGTGAAAGGCCAATTTTAATTTGATCATTTTGCAAGCTTTAATGGTGAATCACAGTAAATGTTTTAAATAACAAGTAATGTGCATATATATTGAAATTGAGATAAAATTTCACAAACATTCATCATATGTGATACTTTCTAATATATTTTCTTCTGTTTAAAAAAACACTGGTCATGAAACATTAACTGATTTGTACAACTATTAATGAATTTTGAGCTTCAGTTAGCTTGAAGGTGAAACAGATGAGATAAGGTCTTCTGACCTGTATGCACACAGTATAGACCAGTGACAATAGTAGGGTTATCTTTGAAATAGCTATAGATATTTTTCTATAGACAATTTGAACTATTAGGTTGTTGCTGTTAAAGAGTATTTTTCAATTTGTTCAAGCTTTAATCTACAGAAGTCCTTTTTAAATAACCTTATGTGAATCATAGCATTCAACTAATATTTTTAATGTAGAATTCTAATTCATGGCCCAATTAAGAACTTTATTAGGTTATTGATTGCAAATATGAGAAAAATCAAGGTAGATGGACTAGAAGTAAAGGTGATCCAAGTAAAATTAATAATTCTAATGAGGAAACGTTTTGTAACATTGAAAATAGTACCCTGTTTATTTATTTTTAAATGTAATACAGTCAAAGAACCATTGCACATTACTGTGTAAAATTACACAAAGATATGAACTTGCTGTTAAAGCCTTTTTACTTTTGAATCCTTGTCATTTTTTTTAACGTTTACAATTTTAAGTTGTGTTTATCATACATTTATTTTCTATCCTTATGTGAACAGCAAGTTTTTGTGTTTAAATTCCTGAAAATTTTGGGATGGAATTACAGTAATGTGTTATGGCTTGGGCCCTCGCAGGAGTGTATCTCGCAGTCAGCAGTGAAAACAAAGTTTGAACAGCACACTATCAGAGCTAAACAGATTCTAGAAACTGTGAAAAACATAATGGATTCAGTAAACGTGGCAGCAGCAGAGAAAAGGTATGAATTCATTTTATTGCAAAATAAAAATGTTTTTGTGTCAATTCCTTAGACACTTAGAATTCCTTAGACTACGGTTCAAATTGTTACATTATTAAATACTTTTCACACTAACATCAACCTTGTAGGCTTGGCAGATGCCTACTTACATGATTTTAAGTGAATATTTGAAACTAATTATTTCTTCTACAACCTTGAACACATCATTTACATTCGCTGGATCTCAGTATTCTCGTGTGTGAGTTGTGATTTTAAAATGTTCAGTGGCTTTAAAATATCTTTAAAACAGTGGAAGAACCACTTCTTCAAGCAGGATTTTTCAAAGACTTCTAAAACAGGTGATCCTCTTTTTTACATTCAACCCATCACTCATCTTTCATATATGCATACATTGAAACCTTGAAATGACTCTTTTATGCCAGTTGTGGCTTTTTATTGGCTTGTAAACGAACAAGGTGATACTGCCTGCCAGCCAGTGAATGTGGTAAACACTGCTCTATATGTCATACTGTACTGCAGTATTTTATTCCATTATATTATCTTACAAAGGAGAAAACAAATACACAAAAGTACTAACACTATCGGAAAAAAAAAGGGTAGTTCTTACAAACTTGATACACCTGAAACAAAGATCAGGATATTGTTTTATGTGACAAACAATGTGAAGCCTCATTTGGACTTCGAAGTGGGCTTAAGCCAATGAAAGGAAAGATATAAAGCATCTAAGAGTAAGACCAAGATGACATAAAAATTGGGAATTTTAAATGTACTTGATTTTGCTGGGAACAAAACTCCACTCATATCTAAGTCTGTTGCCTAATTTTGACGCAGGAATGCATTATGTACAAAATTAGAGAATTTGCAGAATTTGTTAAAACACAAGGGTCAGAACCCTAGAGTCTGATCTCCAGCCCTGTGCACTGTTTCTGTATTATGAGCTTGGTTGCTTTATTATGGTAGCTAAAGTGAGTATTGGTCAACCAGATTGACCTTAATATCACTAATTTTTATGAAAATATAGGACATTGAAATAAATCTGGCACAAAAAAGATGTGATTTGAGGATGGTTTGTATGATTATGTCTTGGGAACTCTTAGCTAAAGATAATCTTAAAATCTTTAGGCCATTGTTCTCCTGTATCATCCAAGTTGACAAATTTTAACAGATAGTAAATACTCTAGGCTTTGTGGGCCATGCTGTGTTTTTTTGCACCCACTCAATTCCGTGGTTTTAGAGCAAATACATGTACACAATAGGCACAGGAATGCAATGTGGCTCTATTTGAGGAAAGCTTTATTAGCAGCTGGCTAGATTTGGCTTGCAGGATGCTATTTACTGGCCCCTGTTTATTAAATATAGTCAGTATTGAGTTGGGTCTATTTTGACTGTTTATATCTATGAAGTGGGTGGAGATTTTAGAATCATTATTAATCCTTTGTGGGATTCAGGTGCCACATTAGCAGAGAGACAGTTTATATCCAAGCTTCTGTGAAACATCTTATGAGTGAAATATTTGAATCCTTTTAGATGTTGAAATACAGTTTGGTTTTTTTGTTGTTGTTGCTTTTGGATCACACTAACAGATGATTCCATGTGTGAGTGAGTGAGTGTGCTTAATTTCTTTGGGGCTTTAATATACCCTGATAATGATAACTCTTCATACTATTATAGGGTTTATTCAATAGAAGAGAGGGAAGACCAAATTGATAGACTGGACTTTATCCGAAACCAGATGAACCTTTTAACACTGGATGTTAAGAAGAAAATCAGGGAGGTTACAGAGGAGGTGGCAAACAAGGTGGGTAACATTAGCTTTGTGACTGTAATATCTAGGAATGAGAGTATTTTTGATAATATTGAAAATGTTATCTGTTACCTTAAAGGAATTTTTTTTTAAGTTTTTTTAACTTGATTTTTTGAGCAGTCAGTAATCTTTAAAGTTTTTAATTCTGATTTTTAAAATATTTTTAGGTTTCATGTGCAATGACAGATGAAATTTGTCGACTCTCTGTTTTGGTTGATGAATTTTGTTCTGAGTTTCATCCTACTCCAAGTGTATTGAAAGTATATAAAAATGTAAGTTAAATTGTAGTTAAATGTTATTCAAATACAGTTTCCTTACCTTATTCTTACTCTTAGTCCACTCTTTGGTGGTTTGGCCATTCTAGTCTTTACGTGGCCATCAGGACACGATTAAACTATTAACATCTCCTGTTTACTCTCATAATAAACATAAACTGTAAAGTATACAGAAAAGTTATCCTCTTAGAAAAGAATAAGATCAATAAATGTTTACTATTTTTTTTAAGTTTTTAATAAAATCTGCATATGTTCTAGGGAAAAAATAATGTGGTCATTTACCCATTGTTAACAGGAATTAAATAAGCACATAGAAGATGGAATGGGAAGAAATTTGGCTGATCGGTGCACCAATGAAGTCAATGCTTCAATGCTTCAATCCCAGCAAGAAATTATTGGTAATTTTTATATCTACAAGTTCATGTGTGTAGTTTTTTTGTTTGTTTTTTTTTTTTTTGGTGAAAGATTTATTGTAAAATCCTTTAGGTATTTTATAAGATGTAAAACATTATATACTGTTGTTTCTTAAAATGAAATTTTGTTCTTTTTAGAAAATTTGAAGCCATTACTTCCAGCTGGTGTACAGAATAAACTACATACACTGATTCCTTGCAAGAAATTTGATCTCAGCTATGACCTAAATTGCCACAAGTTATGTTCAGATTTTCAAGAGGATATTGTGTTTCATTTTTCCCTGGGTTGGTCTTCCCTTGTCCATCGTTTCTTGGGCCCTACAAATGCTCAGCGGGTGCTTCTAGGATTATCAGAACCTATCTTTCAGGTATTATATATACATGTCTTTTTTTTTTGGAGTAGGCTTTTTACTAGGTGGATATTGCTGAACCGTGCAGAAATGTATCTGATTCTACCAGTTGAGTCTCCTTTTTTATGTGATTTTCTCTATAGAATTAGCTGTGTCAGATTTGCTTATTTGTGAGCTAGTATTTGTGATATAGAGCCATTTCTGAATTAGGTATACTATGTGTAAGAGAAAGCCAATCTCAGACTTCTCATTCAGTACTGTTGTAGATTGTTCTGCATTCACTTTTAAAACTTTTTTTTTAAGTTTTCTTATCTTAAAAGTTTTTGTTTCTATAATTCAGGTAAGTTGGAATAAATATAAGCATTTAAAAAATGTTTTGAATTTATCAATTCAGTAATTTTTCAGAAAACTTATGGAGTTGTAAAACCATTGCCACAATCCAGTTCTAGAACATTTCTGACACCCCAAACGATACCCTTATGCCCATTTGCAGTCTGTTATCATTCCTGCCTCCAACCCTACTGCCAGTCAGGCTTCTGTAGCTATCATTTTTGCTCTTCCGGGACATTTCCTATCAATGAAATCATAAAAAATGTGGCCTTTTGTGACTGGCTACTTTTCACTTTAACATAATGTTCTCAAAGTTCGTTGTCATGGTGCATGATGCAACAGTATTGTAGCATATCAATACTCCATTCCTTTTTTAATGGCTGAATAATGCTCCATTATGGAGATGACACATTTTACGTATCCATTCATCAATTGGTGGACATTTCAGTTGTTTATACTTTGTGGCTATTATGAATAATGACGTTATTAATACTCATGTACTGGTTTTATGTGGACATCTATTTTCATTTCTCTTGAGTATATATCTAGGAGTGAAATTGCTAGGCCATATGGTAACTCCATGTTTAACCTTCTGAGGAACTGCCAAACTTTTCCAAAGCAGCTGCACCATTTTACATTCCCACTAGCAACGTATTAAGGTTCTGTTTCTCCACATTCTCAAGACTTTGTTATTGTCTGTCTTTTTTACTCTGGCAGATAGAAAGTTGTATCTCATTGTAGTTTTGATTTTTATTTCCCTAATGACTAATGATTTTGAACATCTTTCATGTGCTTATTCATGTATCTTATTTTCTGAGATGTGTATTCAGATCATTTGCCCGTTTTTTAAATTGAGTTATTTGGCTTCTTACTGACTTGTAGGAGTTCTTGATATGTTCTAGATACAGGTCTTTACCAGATATATGATTTCAAAATATGTATGTTTTTCTAGTCTGTGGCTTGTCTTTTAATTTTTTTTTATCGTGTATTTTTAAAGTGTAAGTGTTTTAATTCTGAAGTCCAGTTTTTTTTAAAGGATGTTGTTTTTGGTGTGGAAAAATTTTTGTTTTTAATTACTCTTAAGAGTTGAGGGCATATTGTTACAGGTAGACCCATTGTATATTATGAAGATTCATTATTCTTCATGATATCATTGGTCCATGTCATAGAAGATAATTTTCAGACCATTTTTAGTTTCTTCGTATATTTATGGTGAACTCATTAATTGAAGTCATTCTTTTTGTAGATTTACTACTATAATTTTAAAAGAGAATACAATAGAATTTTGTAAATGTGACTATTCCATTTATAGTTGTTTAATTGAATTAATCCTTTTTCTCCCCAACCTTACCAGCTCCCCAGATCTTTAGCTTCTACTCCTACTGCTCCTACTAATCCAGCAACACCAGATAATGCATCACAGGAAGAATTCATGGTTACCTTAATAACGGGATTAGCTTCTCTTACATCTAGAACGTCTATGGGCATCATTGTTGTTGGAGGCGTGGTAAGAAACAGTGCTTTTTAATGTAATTAAAATTGAAATTTTTGCAAAGCTGTCTGCTAGATCAGAAGAAGAAAGGTGTAGTTACCTCTCTGTTTTCAGGATCTATAAAATGACATGAAAAGTTGTAGGTTAAAATTAGTGAATTAAGAGTTTCACAAGTGTAAATCTTTTTCAAATTTATTTTTAAAAATATAATTGACATATAACATTGTATTAGTTTTAGGTGTACAAGGTGACTTAATATATGTATATATTGTGAAATGATTACCACAATATAAGTTTTTAAACAATGGTTCTTATTTTTATATCACGGCACACAAAGAAACAACACTTGTACATTGAAGTAACAGGAATAATCCAGGTCCCTTATCTAGCCTTCTCTGAATACCAAAGGGATCTGCCTTGAAGTATTAGGTGATACTTTTTGTGGTAGTTCTTTTATGTTTAGAATTTTTTTTTCTTATCATTAACAGCATAGGTTTACTTGTTTGGGTTTTTTTAAACCTTTGACCTAAAAAAATATTAACATCCCGTTTTGCAACACATTGAATCAACTTACCAAATTTCTGACAGGTTGTAAAAGTTCTTGCCTGATAGTTATGTGCTGTCCCCTTTTCAGCTTGATTTCTGATAATTTCATATTTTCTTACAGAGAAAGAATATACATTTCTAAAAAATGGGTCTGACTTAGAGCTCTGTAGGGAACTGATGAGTTTTCTGAAGCCTTTTAGTACATGCATCTCCCCAGTGGTGGCTTTCCTTCTCAGAGTAAGCTGTGTATTTATCTTACAGATTTGGAAAACTGTAGGCTGGAAACTCATATCTGTTTCATTAAGTATGTATGGAGCTTTGTACCTTTATGAAAGGCTGACCTGGACCACCCGTGCCAAGGAGAGAGCCTTTAAACAGCAGTTTGTGAGCTATGCAACTGAAAAACTGCAGATGATTGTAAGCTTCACGAGCGCCAACTGCAGCCATCAAGTACAACAGTAAGTCGAAAGATTCATCTGTGTTTTTATTTTAAAGCGTTATTGAAGTATGACTTACATGCAGAAATGCATGAGTAAGAGTGCAGCTCAAAGAATTAACGCAACGTGAAGATGTTTTGTAATTGCCACCAAAGTGAAAAGATAGAATGATATCAAACAAATGAGCTCAGAATGCATGGAGGTGAATGTAATTTATTTGTACTGGGACAGCCCAGATTTATAAGTTTAAAGGCATTTTTTTTAAAAACTCTACAGAGAATTTTATTATAATAACCTGGGTCCACTGAATTTCTTCTTTTATGTATCTTAAATATTTGTTTCACTGATTAAGTAAAAATATATAGAACTCTTGTCAAATCAGTGTATAATGTTCTGTATTAGGATGCTACTGAGAGCTGACTTAGAAAGTTTTCTGAGCTAAAGATGATTGCAATTTAATGGAAGAAGCAACATGCACATAATTTTAATAAAAGATGAGAAGTGTTAAGTAATATGAGAGCTTCATAATGTGAGGCTCTAGAATCTTAAATCATGAAGGATAGTGGATAATAAAGGTTTCCTGGAGGAGAGGTAGCCTGATGAGATTTGAACATGCAGAATAGAGAGTGAACAGAGAAAACAGCCAAAACCAAAGGCAAGAAGGTAGGGGGAAAGACATGTGTTCAGAAACATGACACAGTTTCAGTGTAGCAGATGTGTTATGGTGGGGGTGAGGGGGTGTGTCTGAGCATAAATCTAACACTGGGACTAGGGTTTGGAAAACTGGAATCCTGGGAATGATACCATTAACGTTTAGCTCTAGAACAAATAACTTTGCAGTGGTGTGTTATATAAAGTGCTTTAGACTGAGACAAGAATTGCAGGAAGATTAAACTGTTTCAGACACAAGATCAAAGCCTGTACTAACCTAGTTAAAGCTGTAGGGAATGGTAACAGTGAGGGCACAGGGTTGCGACCACTATATTAAATTCCAGAGGTACCCATCTACCAGGCATGCTCCAAGGTGCAAAAATATAAACGTAATATTTGCCAAAGTTAATATATTAACTGGCACACAAATATAACTCCTTGGTTCTAGAAACATGGTTAAATGTTTCTATAACTTAAAGTATTTTTGACTGAGTCACCAAAGTTCATTAAATTTTTTTTCCTTTTTAGTAATTTATTTTTATATAGGCAGGGGACAAGAGTAAGGCTTATTGTGCTTCTGAATAAATATATCTAGCCTCTGCTGTTTTATAGTTTACTCATATTCACAGCAACATGGCAGAGTAATATTACTCGTTGAGCATTTGTCTTGAGGCCAGATGAAATTGAGGCCACCATCAAATTAAGCTTTCAAGCGTCATACCCACCCTCACACCATTCTTAGCAGTGTTCTTTGACCTAATGTTTTGGGACTTTTTTAACTTGTGATCTTTTTTTTATATAAGCTTTAAATTAAAGTGTATTCATTTTGAAAGGCATTCATGACTGCTGATAAAATTGTTTTTTATTTTAAGGGAAATGGCAACCACTTTTGCTCGTCTGTGCCAACAAGTTGATATTACACAAAGACATCTAGAAGAAGAAATTGCTAGATTATCCAAAGAAATAGATCAACTGGAGAAAATACAACACAATGCAAAGCTCTTAAGGTATTTGAACCTTTTTTTCTCAATAATACGAACATTTATCTATCTCATTACTGAAATATAATTATGTAAAATCACTAGCAAATTTGTGTTAAAAAATTTTGACTTTACTGACTTAATTATAATTTTCCATATTGAATTCCATGTTTTACAGTTTCAATGAAAGCTAATTTCAACAAGAAAAATCTGAGCTTAAAGGAATTTTTTAGATGTACTCTTAAAGCTTTCTGTTAAGCTACATTAGTGCCTTTTCAGAGCAGAAGTTCTGTAATTAAACGTATGAGTTTTCAGTCCTATATATCCAAGACGTGTAACTTCTGTTCTCACTGGAGACTGTTAGGTATACTTAAATTTGAAGCAACAAAAGTAAACAAGATACCCTAATATAATGTGGAATTCTGGTTTAATATGACTTGTCATGGATTCTTTGGAGTCTGGTGGGGGAACAAGACCAGAAGTGTCATCACCAGGTCTATACTTCTTGGCAGTTCTTAACTTTCAGCTTTATTACCCATTGGCTGGCTCACCTACAAATCTAGGAGAATCATTAAACATCATTTGTTCCCTGCTGCTAGTTGCCAGGACACATGCTCCATAAAATTGCCTGTATAAAAACAGTGTCCAGTGTCTGCAAATTGGAGAGGCTGTCCTTGTGAACTGGATTTTAAGACATATATTTAGAACACCTGTGATAGCATTTACCTATGGTATCTTAATCTGATTGGCAGCCATCTTCTCGTGGTACCTGTTTCAGAGTGTCTGGAAAAGGTAACTGACTGCCTGTCACTTCAACCCCAGTCTCCCTTCACATGCACAGACACACACCCAAGTGAATTTCCTATATTCCATCGCTCCTATTTTAAGTTAGATCACTCCAAATAAAGCCTTTCAAATTTGATGAAACTATACCCAGTAGAAATTTTTTTTTAACTTAAGTATACTTTTTAAATACTTTTTCACCTTGTAGTTAAAGAAGCAAATGATAAAATAGATTATTGGCACTTACATAGCTTTCAGATTTTGGCCAGACTGACTTGAATAAATAATATTTTTGATCTGCTAATTCTTTTCCTAACAGGAAAATTTAGAATATTAACAGTACTTGGACTTTCCGTTATTACTAAATTAGGCTTAGCCATTCAGATAGAAGTTAACTAATGCTTTAGAGTTACCTGAAGAAATACAGTGGTGTTCACATGTACATTTAACTTATATGACCTTGACCGTACACACGTAGCAATGAAAGAAGACCAAGAAAAAAAAAAAATCATTCGAGAGAGAGAGAGAGAGAGAGAGAGTGTGTGTGTGTGTGTGCGCGCGCGCGCATGCCCTGGCATTGTATGGAAGACACAAACCTGTTTTGCCCTGTGTGTTTTCATTCTTTTTCCCCCTCTCTTGTTATGGGCATTTGGCTCCATCAAGTACAGTTCTAATATTAAAAAACATTTTTTTTTTGGTCCACCATGGTCCTTTGACATCTGCCAGCTACTTCACGTATACATAAAATGCTTAACTTAAAGGGAATCCATGTGACTTAGGATATAACGCCTATGTAAGGTGATATGACTCCACTGTCTCATAAGCTTTTCATTCTTGTTAAAGATTTTGTCTTTTATCTCAGTATACCTTTTTTTTTAAAGTCCTGGACATTGGATTCTGTGTTTATTGCAAAGTTATAGTAGCACATATAATAAGTGCTTTAAAAAGGGTTAATAATCTGAGTTCAGATAAATGTAGCAACAGCCGGCTAGTGGTTTTTTTTTAAGATTTGAATAGGATGCATTTTTTTCCCACTGATCTTTATGATAATTAGATTGTTTTGTTTTTAATTAGAAATAAAGCTGTTCAACTTGAAAATGAGTTGGAGAATTTTACTAAGCAGTTTCTACATTCAAGCAATGAAGAAGAATCTTAAGAGATTGCCTTGGTAATCATCATAGGAGAAAATGGAGCTTGTAAGGTTGGGGCAGTTATTTTTATGAAGTGACTTTATGAATTATACTAACTGTATCTAAGTAGCAAATCCTTGAGTAGATTCTGGTATTGATCTATCTCAGGGTGTTTGCATTTCTGAAGAATGTTATGATGTCTCTTTAGTTTTAATTTTAGGTAAAGAAAGATCCTTTGTGTGACAATAATGAATTCGTTAATAGCAAAAGAACCAACTCTGTGACCCCTGAGGGGTGGGGCCCTGCTCTTAATTAGGGCTCTCTTTGTTTTTGATTCTGAAAAACTCTGCTTCCTGGCATCCAGGAGTTAGAGAATGCTCTTTTCATCTTCTTTCTCAAAACTAATTTTTGATGCCTACTTGAATGGGAATAGTCACCTTGTTTTATAAACTGCATTGCTCTAACCACAAGGGAGTGTGGAATGTTCTTGAGTGTATTATTTATGCAGGTTACAATCACTTTTGCCATCCCAGCAGGTATGTAAACCACTAATACATAATGCTGTTTTTACTCCTTTTATTCCCATTAAAACTGATACAAAACAGTATTCAGGTTTGTTATTACAAATAGTCTCTTATAAAAGTATCTGGGTCTAAGTTTGCTCACCTGTTTCTAAAGAAACATTTCAGCCTCAACTCTGATTCCAGTAAAGAACACTTTCTATCTCAGTTTTAGAAGTCAAGTTTGAAGTGATAAAAATAGCCAAAGATATGGAAGGTCTGAATTTTGGGTGGTTACAGTCATGTATGTTTAACAGTGTTCCTCAGAAGGTGCTTGCCAAGGATACTGCTGGATTGTCGTCATCCCCCGCCCCTGCCCCGGTAGCTTTTATATTTATTGAATTGTATGAATTTGTCAGGGCATGGTTAAAAATTATGACTGTATTTTGTACCATAATGAAATGTTTTGGGGTTCAAGAATTGTGTCTGTTTCTCTGTTAAAAACTAACTGAAACTTAAAACTGACATTCTAGGGCTTTGCTGAACAAAATGTAATTTTGAGGAACACCAAATCAACACAACCCACACGCTGGTTAGAAATGCACAATCCCAGAGGACACCGTGCTTTAGTGTGTGCTGCTTTTCCAGGGAAGGATGTTCCAGGCTTTTTTCTTTTAATACTGACTACTTCCTTTTCTGTGCCTTTAAGGCTTGTGGATATTCCGGTCTTTTCATAGCAGGTGCAACACTATTTCTTAGGATATTTTAAAGAGAAAATAACATTATTTAGGCCATAGAAGCCTTTTAAAAACACATTTTTAAGCACATCAGATACTATGATGCAATATTCAAATCCAAACAAATATTGGTTTATAGCTAATGATGTTGCTTTATAACCAAAAAATGATACAAGCCACCAAGAAGTGGGATTAGGTAACAACTGTAACATAAAAAACTGATGTCTAGGACTGAGTACTGCTGATTAAGGTTATGAGCTCAAGGCCTTAATATATATATGCAAGTACTTGAACTTTTGAAATAGCATAGTGGTTTGGTGTCACCGCATTACTGTAGCACGGTGGTTCTCAAAGTTAGTTCTTTGATCAACAGTATCACTTGTCAACTTCTCACACCAGACCTACTGAATCAAATACTAGGTGATCCTGATACATGCTAAAGTTTGGGAACTCCTGGAATAGTGGTTCTGGAGAGTAAGTTTATACTAAAGTTCTCCATCACTAGCTTGAAGGCAGTTGTGCCTGATAAGTTCGAAAATGTATGAACGTTGGAAATGGGATACTAAAATAATGAAACCCAACCTTTACACCAGGAGATAAGTACACCTATGACCAAGCCTGTGAATTATAAAGAAATGATGTGATTTATACAGCTGATGTAGTTCAAGGTTATTGCACATTTACTTGATTGTCTGCTATGTATGTTTGCAGAATTATTTATAAACTTTGTATAAGCTTAAACTTTTTACAACACTACATTTTATAAGTATGCAAGCTTACAAGGTGAAAATAAAACTTGTTTGCCTGATAGTTGGTAAATGTAGCATTTATACTGGCATTTAGTGAGTTTTAACCTTTTATTAATGATTTTTATGGTAGACATATAAACTATCTTGGGGAGACTGGCTCATCTTTATCCTAAGGGGGAGCTTTAGGGAAAGAGTGATGTAATTTTGCTTTTTAATGAAAATCTGTGGCCTTTTAATAGTAGGCTAACATTCACAGTACTATAGGATAGGTCAGTGGCAGGCACTCCAGTCTCTTCCTTGCTACCAGCAGCCCATTCATTTTTTATGACAAAATAATTACCTGTGTTTAGATAAAGGAATCAGAGCTGAGCATGAAATACTGGGCTTGGAGTTTAGTTCTGGGACTTAATTAAAAGTGATCCTACTAAAAATTGACTTAAAACATGCTACATGAACTCTGGTTAAAAGCACTTTATTGATTACAGTATCAATTCACAGCAACATTATTTCACAGAGCTACTGCACACATAAAGGAAGGAATCACTGTGCAGGAAAGATCCAAGAGTACTGCTAAATCATGATACAAGTCCATAGTTTGGTGGAAAGCTTTTTATAAGAGCTTTAATCTAGTACATTCACCTTCCCATAGTCTAACTGCAAACTACTGACATTCAGATTCAGTTGGCCACAAGTGTAGAAACCATTCTAGGTGAAGAAAAACATTTTGATAACTTTAAAAACCCACTTAGATGTCAATGCCTTTGGATAAGAATACGCAAATGCAAGTGTTCAGATGCTTCTTGGAAAAGAGAAAACAATAGGATAGAGCACCATTGTGTAAGAGACAGAAAAGGCTTGAAGTATTTACCAAGTATATCACTGAAGTTCTATTAAAAAATAAATACTGGATGATGTAAGATTTTGTCAGGCACATATAACACCAGTTGAAACACATAACCAGTTTTTCATATGCTGCATTAATCAACTATTTTATAGGCTCAATAATTGGATTTAAGAAAAAAGACAGGAAATTTTATCAACATGCAAACAAATTTGCTAAATACAAGGTGTACCATCAATCTGATTAATAAATTACTTTTTTAAACTATGCTAGCTTAGACATTCAATCACACACCATTTTAATGAGTACCTATTAGAACCAACATTTTTAAATACTGCACTGAATTTAAGACAACTGAAAATGGGAGAAAAATTAATTATGAAATGTACTTCACATTCTACTTAATCTAATTTAAAATACCAATTTTATTCATTGTGCTACCCTTTCTCACAAGAAAGATAGTCTGACTGGTGAGTGTTTTAAAAATTCTAACAGGAGGTAAGAAACCATTTAAAATTTCACTTTTCACAATGGCAAAAGGGGTATTAGAAACTGAACATAGCACTTAACTTTAAAATGTTTTTAAGCCTGAATCATACCCTAAAGGTTTTAGAACATTATTATTAAAATGATAGGCCCATTTGGGAGATTGTTTAATCGGTTTCCATTAACCTTAAACACATCAACAGGTAGGTCACAAGTGTTCAACTGTGTTATAATTTAAACTGAGACATTCACCAATAATCAAGCATAAATTTCCCTGAACATCTTCATTTTTAAAACAGTTAAAGTCTTAATTTATTACTAAATCTAACACATCAAAAGTGTTGGAGATTAGCCATGTAATATTGACACGGTATTTTTTTTAACAATAATAAAAATTTCATTTTGTCACCTGGAGAAGCTCCATTTCTCTTTCAATAGGTTAACTTTAAAATGACTTAACATATTCGAGAAGCATCTACATCTGTTATGTCTAGGAGACTAATTTACTATCATCATGCAATATTAATCAGTTCAGCTGACTCTAAATTAAAATAAGGAGATTGCCTACTAGGCTCTATTGGAGAATTGAGAAGTATTTCTTGATAGTTAAGTATCTCTTGAAATATTAAGCCAAATCTTTGCCTCTCTGAAGATGGAACTCAACATGCTGTTGTAACCATGGACTCACAACTGTAAAAATCTGAGCTAGGGAGGACCTTGGAGTACGTAGTCTAAATCTCTAATAGCATAGCTGCCAAAAATGAGGCCTTTCCATCAGAGTGAAAGCAATGTCCTTACTGACAGCACGAAGTGCTTTCTTGGGCAGGTTTATGGGATGATGTGCTGAATCACGTGGCAATCCCTCCACTTTGTTTTAGAAAAGAATATGTGCCTTTAAGATATTCTTGCAACATCTTAAAAACTGTTCTTTATGAAGTGAATAAAGAATCTATAAGTAAACCTACTGAGGCACATTATGTTTAAATCTTTCTTACAAGGTAAAAAGAAAAATTATTAGGCACCAGAACTACAATATTGATGCAAATTTCTTACTACAACGTACGGGCATATTAAGATTTTGAAAAACTAAGATTCAAACTATACTGTACTTCTATAAATTATACACTCTTACTGATTTCAGGAAGTCTTATGCACAAAAGAAATGGTCAATCTGCTGAACTCAAAACCACAAGTAAACAAATATATCTAGCAACTGGAACGCATACCTCTAGAAAACAAAAGATTTAAAAACTAAATTAATGTGGTAATAAGGTCACCATTCAGTCATTCATGTATAATTAGCTATAACAGTGGTCAGTTTTCAGTTGCCTAGTACATATTTAATTATGGGAAATGCCTTTTAACTATAAAAAATTTAATAACATCAAATCATTTTTATTAACATGTTTAAGACTAGAATACTTGTCTGTGTGCCTCTCTGGCTGAAGTGTCTTATTACTAGAATCACCAACAAAGTAGAGGAGATACTCTTTATAAGGCTATATTGCACATGGCAGAAGTGCTTTCTTGAACAGGATTTTGGAATAAATTGCTGAACCACATGGCAACCATCCCTATTTCTGGAAATGAGTATGTTCCTTTAAAATATCCTTACCTTATCTCAAAGAGCTGCTCTTTATGAAGTGATGTAAATAGTCCATAATCATTAACAGCAAAAGTTCATAGAAATCTTGTATATAAGTACACATTCATGCCTGCTATCTACAATAGTCTGGGTTTTTTGGTCCTGTATCTTAATCATCCTCTTTCCATTTTATTCTCTTTTAGTATCAACTGATCTACACAAAACTGTTACTGACTTAATTATACTTAATAAGGTTGGTGCACTTATTAGCACATTCACAATATAAAAATGAAAATTTACAAATAAAATTTGGGAGTATTTAGGTTAGGGTTACAAGTGATCAAAAGTTAACAGACCTATCTCAACAGTAACTGACAGTTTACTAAGTTACAAAACACAATACACTTCTTTATTGGAAAAACCCCAAGACTTCACCATCAGGCAAGACTAACAATCTTCTATTGTCAATCATTTGGGTTATCTGTAGAGAAAATCCAAAGGGGAAAGTACCTTTGTTTAAGCTCAGGGGGGCACGCTCTAGTAATAGCCACATTATTGTATCATTGACAAGCAGAGGAACTGCTTATTAGTATTTTCCTCTGGCTCCTTGAAGAACTGCTCTTAGAATTTTCTTTTTGCTTTAAAGCGGGGCTCACTTTAGATTTTCTTTGAAGCAAAACCACTTAGAAACCAATATTTTGTGCAAAGGAAAGAAATATTAAGATCAAAAAGCTTGAATGTTTCCTTTTTAAGTTTTTGAAGGCACAGATAGTTTCCATCAATTCAGATTTTGTATTATGTGAACATAAATTCATAAAAAGCAACCTTGTTACAATGATAACTCGTCATGTCTAGTGATTGGTTAGCTTTTACACTTCTTTCAAAAATGTAATGCTGTTACATTGTATTTCCTGTCTAGATGAATACTGATGGAGAACATTGCGGGGAAATTCTTCAGATGCAAGGACAATCCAAATGTTTATCAATCTTCTGAAACAGGGAGGGCACTCTATAACTCAGTTCTAGAATATGAAATCAATAGGAAAGCCCAACTATTTAGAATGCTATCTAAAGTGTCATTTGATCCTAACCAGCTTTTTAAAATGCCTACATTTATATGTGATTACTGCTATCTACCTATTAACATAATACAAGTTTCTTATGTATGTCTAAAATTTCAGAGTGAGAGCTCTATTCCCTGGCCTGCCTTATGATTATGTCCCCTTCAAAGGAACCGAATATGAGCACTTACTTCAATTGATAAGATGGCAAACGATGTACTAGAAACTAATGATAATCAGAAGGACTCCCCTCCGCGGTACCTAGGCCTATCAGCATTCTTAACCAGTAGTGACCAGGATTTCTTTCAGATCAGAAAGAAAGAACGGAGTTCAAAGAGACTTTCTTCCAACATCAGTACACACACCTACGGTATCACTTCATCTATTCCTGTGCCTGGTTCCTCCATTACAAAACTCAAAAATGTGACACTTAATCTTATGTATACAAAGTTAAAAATATAGTTCTTTAAAAATGCAACACATACATACAATCAAACATGACAGGCTGCTATAGTGTATACATTCTGTTCTACACAAATAGACTGAGTACGAGCAAAAATTCAAGGTTAAGTTAGCTCAACTTCTCTAATACACTGGTCCTTCTGATCTTAGCAAGCACCTTTACCTTATTTTTTTCACCTTTTTTTTGTATTGTAGTTTACTTGAAAGCTTCTTTTTTTGTATATAATAATCTCAATAGAAAAATCTTCACCTGCAAATATAAGGTAAATTCTTTTTTCACAGCTATAGGCTGTAGTACGGATTTCTCCAGATATCGGTGGAGAACAGAAAATCTGTTATGCACTGTTAATTCCAGATTCTAAGAAAACTGTCCCAAGACCCTGTTGCCACAGCCATGCCATCATCAGTTACACCTAAACAGCTGACACGGTTGTCATGACCAGCAAGAACACCTGAAAAACAAGAGTTCAGTAACAAGTCAGCAGTGGGCAAGTTTTAGAATGAAGTAAGTGTATGCATCAAATACCCTGGAGGGTACTAAGAAGCTAACAAGTTCCTCTGAGCTGAGAGTCTGAGCGCCAGGGGTAAGCTGGGCATGTACACGAAATGAAAGTCTTGGTACTACATGAATATCTGTGACATGTGCTTCAAATTGTTTTTTTCATTTTTGAAAAATTATAATTATGCCTTTTTATATCTAGGAAAATATATGTAGACTTTTATTTTACATCTCTGATTGACACTAAATTTTGTCAATAAGCTATTCTATTTTCAGCAAAAGCGAAATTTTAAATGAAGTTCAATAAACTTTCACCACCAGAACAACAAAAACGTAAGAATGAAGCTGTCTTACACCACCACTTCCAAAAATATCAACATAATTTATTTACTTTACTCTTGTAGCCACCAAACACTGGAATGTTCTGGCCATAACTTTCTGAAACCATCAAACTCATCCAGTTTCAGTTTCTTTTGTATGTTAAACTCATGTGATATACTGATCACCACACAGGAGAAAATGAAATATTCTCAAATATTTGTTAGGAAAATGAGAAATGCAAAGATTTAAAAGAAAAATTAGAATATTAAATTCTCAATAAGAATTTTTTCTTTAATATACTGTGTTGGAATTTGCATTATCTTTATAATGAAGCATAGCATTTCACCCAGTCGCAGGAACAGAAGTTCATCTTGCCTAACTTAATTTTCTCTGTAGTATGGCAATGTTTGGCAATAGGCAAATTTTTTACCATTATGGGTTAAAATAACAAAAAATGAACATTGTGGCTCAATACTCCAAGTCACATTGGAAAGGATAATGAATTAGCAATTCACGAGTCACTGTTCAGCTTTAAGGTGAAAGTATCCAGGGGAGCCAACGTGATACCAACCAGCCGTAACAAAGCAAAACTAAAACTCAAGCATATGCTAAAAAATACGGAAAACAAACACTTTTTTATTTTGTTATAGATACTAATTGATTCAATCCAGGCAAAACACCTAATACCTCAAAAAAGTCATTGGATTTGGATAACTGAGTATGTCTAAAAATCCACTTGCAAAATGCTCAACTGTGAACTTTTCGGCAGTCTCTTCAGAGAGGTTGTAGAAAATTATTCCTGGTAATAATACTGCTCTGGTCCCTCAGAAAATTCAACAACTGTACAGGAGTTTAAAAGGGAAAGGATATAAACGCACTGGACACCGAGGATTTGAGAGCAAGCAACACAGCAAAGTTCTGTGAGCTGTGTGGCAGTGACTGTTAGTGGACCCCAAAATGCTGAATTCAAAGCAAATGGTCTGGCAAGCCAGGAAACAAAACTATACTGCAGAACCTCCAGAAGGATCAGATGCTAGTGGAACCAGAAAGGGGCAAAGACAGGACCAACTAAGACTGCATTAGAAAGTGTCCAGGAACCAGCTAGACTCCCAGGTCTTCACTCTGCAGTCAGATGATTGATGGTTCTGCCCTAGAGCATGAGACCAGAGACTTAACTTGCTGGAGAGAGTCACAGAGGGTCTCTTAACTGGAAGAAAACAGGCAGAGTTCAAGTTGGTCAAACTGCTGAAAATGGGGAATAAGGAAGGTTTACTTGCTACTGTTTTTGCACCCAGCTTTCCTCCTGAAGTCAGCCCCCAAACTGTCCAGTCAGCTTATATACTCCAGGAAGAAAAGGAGAAGCTCCACCTCAGAGAACACAGCTGGCCCAAGGGGAAAGGCCGTAAGATCGGACAGAGGTTCCCCAAAGAAAGCCTGGGAGGATCGCCCTGCAGTGAGGCCACAGCCAGGACACCCAACCACGTGCAGAGGGCTTTCCCAGTTTCAGCGCCTCCCTCTTTAGCATGAGTAAGAAGCTAAGAATCACCAGAGTTTTAAGGAAATATGCTTGACAGGAGACTGAAAAAATAAGGGGGAAGGAAGGCAACCTGCAAAACACAAAAGACTATGCTCAAAAGAAGAAAACTTCAAAAAAAGGCTTTCATTAACAACCTCAAAGAAACAAAAAACTTTACTCATTAAAAAAAAGAATGGGTGCCTTAAGAGAAAAACCTCTCAAAAAGATGGTAGCAAAAATGAAAAAACAAAAGTTTAACACAAGAGTCATGGAAAGAAAAGGCAAGGATTTCTCAGAACATGGAGCAAAAACGACAGACGGAAAACAGAAAATATAATAAAGTCTAAGAAACTCCAACATCAGAATAATGGGAGTTCTACAAAGAGAATGATAATGGGAAAAAATGCAACCAATTAAATACACCCCTCAAAATTCCCAGTACTACAAGGTATAAATAAGTTTCCAGATTGAAAAGCTCCACTGAATACCCAGAACGGTAAAAATGGGTCCATTCCCAGATAACAAAACTGGCAGAAAGTCTGAAGATTAATTAGTGAGAAGTACATTAAGACTAAGGGTGTAAGCCAAATAATTAATTTAACCCTAGAGAATATAAAAAAGCTGCATAGCCAAGGGGGCGGGGGGTGGGAAGGGATAGAATGGGGTTTCAAAATGTAGAACAGATAAACAAGATTATACTGTACAGCACAGGGAAATATATGCAAGATCTTATGGTAGCTCACAGAGAAAAAAACGTGACAATGAATATATATATGTTCATGTATAACTGAAAAATTGTGCTCTACACTGGAATTTGACACAACATTGTAAAGTGATTATAAATCAATTAAAAATGTTTAAAAAAAAAGCTGCATAGCAAAGGAGTCACAGCATATACCTCACTGCTCAGCAGTAAGAACTGTTTAAAAAGTCGTAATTACACCAACACTGATGTTCTAAACAAAATTCACTACACAGGAAAAACTGGAAGATGGGCACTGAGGTGGGAGGAGGGATGTCAAGGCCAAACCCTCAACAGATAATGCGTAAAGTGTTTTTTAAAAAAAAACCAATACAGGCATGTTACTCAAAGGTATGGAGGTAAATACTTAAAAGCTCTCTTTGGGAGCAGAAAATATGAGCTGGGGTCAGAGGACTGCTGTGTTCTGGTAACAAGTCATGCAAAACTATTTGATTCCTTGAGTATAATTTTTATTCCAAAAAAATTTTTACATCACCCTGTGTAATGTGTTATTAATGACAGTCCCCAGGATGACTTGATGCTAATATTCTGGAAGCTGCAGAGGAGGACTCGGAGTATGGGACTCAGGGGAGACAATGGTTCTGTGTCCCATCCCAGATGAGATTGGAGGCAAAAAGTCATGGTCCATAACAGTTACAGCATTTCCTGTCAGGTTACAGGGAAACTGTAATTTGGAAAAGACCACCCTAAATGATACTCACTATTCATCTTTATGTCAAAACTTACCAAACAAGAAAATATTATAAACTCAGATAAAACTCTTCAGAAAACAGAAACGTAAATGTAAGTATGGTTCATGGACGGGAACTGCACTCAAAGTTGAGGCAATATTGACCATGAATGAGAAGAGCCAGGCTACCGTTCCCCATGGCCCCAGGGTGTCCAGGAGGCCCTGAAAACAAGTGACAGGAGCCCTTTCACATTTCCTGACAAAATCAAAACCTAACATGGACTTATTTACTAACCTGCACGATCTCCTTTGAGCGTGTCCCACACGTTACAGTTGAAGTCATCATAGCCAGCTAACAGGAGACGCCCGCTTTTTGAGAAGGCTACGGAAGTGATCCCACAGATGATGTTGTCATGAGAATACAGCAGTAACTCCTGGTCTGCACGAAGGTCAAAGAGCCGGCAAGTGGCATCATCAGAGCCAGTGGCAAAGGCGTATCCATTTGGGAAAAACTAGAAGGAAAAGCAACATTTATTCCATCGATGTATATAGAAATTATGTGAGGCAGTGTAACAACAGACTCTAGGCTAAGACAGACCTAGGTTCAGATTCCAACTTGGCTTCTTACCAGGTGAATGATGTAAAGCACTAAAGATTCTTGAACACTTAGGCCTTAGTTTCAGATTCTGAGTGCTGGTTAGGACTGAATGAAATAATACATACAAAATCCCAAACCCTTGTTCAGCACAGAGCAAGTATTCATTAAGTGTTGGCCCTGGCACTCCATGTGTCTTACTAGAACATTTAAACACTGCTATTCACAGAATTTATTTACATATGTGTACTCTTAGAAGAAATGTTCCAAAAATCTCATTATGAGAAATAGGAAACCTTTCATGAAAGAGAACAAAAGTCATTCCAGTTAGGCTAGCTTATAAAGTAGTAAAGAAAACTGTGAGTTATTAGTTTGTGAATCCCCTTTCTCAGACACTTTACAAAAGAGGAAATCACTTTTTTCATCTATCTATTGGTCATCTGTATTACTCTGTCAGTAATAAAATAAATAAAATAAAATATTCTTTGCAGGAATAAAATGAAGAATACAAATGTTTCCTTTGTTGCAAATATTTATAGTTTATCATTTGCTTTCTAATATTGCTTACTTTTTAAAAAACAGAAAGCAATTTTTTAGAGGTATCACACTCCCTGATTTCAAACAGTACTACAAAGCTGCATACAAAACAGTATGTTACTGGCACAAAAACAGACACACAGATCAATGGAACAGTGGAGATGGCCCAGAAATAAACCCACGAATATACAGTCAAGCTACAACAAAGGAGGCAAGAAGATACAATGAGGAAACGACAACCTCTTCAAAAAATAGTGTTGGGAAAACTAGTCAAATACATGCAAAAGCATCAAACTGGACTAGTTTCTCATACCACATAAAAATAAACTCAAAACTGATTAAAGACTTAAAAGTAATAATACCTGAAACCATAAAACTCCTAGAAGCAAACATAACCAGTATACTCTTTGACAATGACCTTAGCAATAATTTTTTGGATCTGTCTCCTCAGGCAAGGGGAAAAAAAGCAAAAATAAACAAATGGGACTACCTCAAACTACAAGACAGCTTTTACACAGCAAAGCAGACTGTCAACTGTCAAGAGGAAAAGGCAGCCTACTGAATGGGAGAAGGTGTTTGCAAACAGTATATCCGAAATAAGGTTAATATCCAAAACATACTAATAACTTATGCAACTCGGTATCAAAACCAAAACAAAACAATTGATTAAAATATGGGCAGAGGACCAAACAGACATTTTCCCAAAGAAGATATACAGATGGCAAGCAGACACATGAAAAGGCGCCCAACATCACTAAATCATCAGAGAAATGCAAATCAAAACCACAATGAGGTAGCACCTCACATCTGTATTATCAAAAAGACAAGAAATAACAAGTGTTGGTGAGGATGTGGAGAAAAGGTAACCCTCCTACACTGTTGGTGGGAATGTAAATTGGTGCAGCCACTACGGAAAATAGTATGGAGGTTCCTCAAAAAATTAAGAGAACTACCATATGATCCAGCAATTCCACTTCTGGGTATTTACCCCCAAAATCAAAAACACTAATTGGAAAAGATACATGCAGCCCATATTTACTGCAGCACTATTTACAATAGCCAAGATATGGAAGCAACCTCAGTGTCCACTGATAGAAGAATGGATAAAGATGTGATATGTGTGTGTGTATATATATATGTGTGTGTGTGTGTGTATAAATACACATATCTTGCCATTTGCAACAACATGGATGGATCTAGAGGGTATTGTGCTAAGTGAAATAAGTCAGACAGAGAAAGACAAAAACGTGATCTCACTTATATGTGGAATCAAAAAAACAAACAAAATGAACAAAAAGACACTCATGGATGGATACAGAGAACAAACGGGCTGCAAGAAGGAGGGGGTGGAGGTGGGCAAAATAGGTGCAGGGAATTAAGAAACACAAACCTCTAGTTGTATAATCAATCAGCTGTGGGGATGTAATACACAGCAGAAGGAATATGGTCAATACTGTAATAACTCTGCATGGAAACAGGGTTACTAGACTTATTGTGGTGATCATTTCATAACTTATGCAAATGTTAAATCATTATGTAGTACACCTGAAACTAACACAATATTGTACATTGACTATTTCAATTAAAAAAATTTTAAATCTATAAACAACTTTCAATTTTTATGTAGTCAAATTTGTTTATCCCTCTCTTTTAGATTTCTTTCCTTGTTTTTATGAATAAAGTCCTTCCCCTTGAGTCTATTAATGGATGTTCAATTATATTTTCTTCTGGTTTCTTTTTTCATAATTTCATTTTTCACATCTTAATTTTTATCTATCTGGAATGTATTTGATACATAGCATTCAGTATGAGGATCTAACTTAATTTTCTTAATAATTAAGCAGCTGTCCCCCAGCTATTAATAAATAATTATTTTTCTACTGATTTTGTTGCTACATCTATAATTCCCTAAACTCATTTACACAAAAACTCTTAGTTTTGAGTTTTTGGTCAACATGTGCTTGATAAATAAAAAACATTTTTTCCCCAAAAATATCTTCTTGCAAAATTAAGAGTATATCTTATATACAGAACCGTTAGCAATTACATTGCTTTTGGAAAGTCTCATCATATCTATACATTTTGGCACCTGATCCAGATAGGACAATTTACCTAAGTCAAGCAGTACCCCACCTCTTTTTAGGACCCCTCCCCTCAATACTGACTGATAAATCATTCTGATTGTCATTCATAATGCCCTTTTAGCTTTAAACTATAAACACATGTGACTAGTTCATCCTCAAATACTTGTCATCTGGCTTAATTAATCCATCTGTGGTTACCTGTTTGTTTTTGTTTTTTTTAAAATGTGAAGGGGCTTATCCTTTTACTGGTAATGGTAAATCCGTACCATTTACTGAGCATCCAATATAGTTTTGTTTAGTCTCCATACCATTTTCTGATGTAGGTAGTAGCATTATCCCTATTTTAAAAACTGAGAGAGGGGAAGGATACAGCTCAGTGGTAGAGCTCATGCTTGGCATATGCAAGGTCCTGGGTTCAATCCCCAGTACCTCTATTAAAAATAAATAAATGAATAATAAACAAACCAACCAACCTGATCCCCCCGCAAAAGAAAAAATCTAAAACTGAGGAATGTGTGGTTCACAGAGGCTAAGTAGCCCACCTTATCTCACAAGGCTAGTTCCCAGCAGAACTAAGGGGTTTGGCTGACTTTAAAAGCTATACTCTCTACACTAGCAGCTGCCTGTCTTTTAGACTGTTCTTCCCTTGGGTAGTTCCCTTTGACCGCAGAGATATGGGACTTTATTCTCCTCTGAATACACCGCTGATGTTCATGATCTGCTTGTTTGCTCAAGATGGTCTATCTCTGGGGAGGGTATAGCTCAAGTGGTAGAGAGCATGCTTAGCATGCATGAGGTCCTGGGTTCAATCCCCAGTACCTCCTCCAAAAATAAATAAACCTAATCCACCCCCCCAAAAAAAGATGATCTATCTCTCTATGGGGTTGAAATAAAATTTATTCCTGTCACCTACAAATAAATACCTAAGTCTATGGATTAAAACCTTTCCATTAAAAAAAAAACCTCTATTTGAGGATTCAATGTTGTAAGAGCACATTATTTATAAGAATTCTTGAAGATAAATTGTTAAAATCATACTACAGAGTTCAACACTTTAAATGCACAATAAAATTTCCTTAGAAATGCTATTCACTTACACTGACGGCGTTAATATCTGACACATGTCCAGTGAAAGACTGTCTACACATTCCATCGCGAATATCCCATAATTTGGAAGAGGCATCACAAGCACCAGAAACAAAAGTCCTCATGTCGGGACTCAGAGAAAGACTCATCACATCTCCAGAATGCCCAGTGAATATAGTGGTCTGCTGGGCAGTTTCAATGTCCCATAAAGCACTATAATCAAAAGGAAATAGAAATAATTAATGACTGTTAATGACTATTAGTTTCTAATACCACCCTCAACCCCCAAATCAGTATTCTTCTGGAATAAACTTACCAAGTTGTATCTCCTGAACTCGTAACAATTTGGCTGTCATCTAAAAAACGACAGCAGGACAAGTAGCCTACAGCACAGAGAGTAACAAATTTTAGGTCATTACTAATTAATTCAATTACCGTATGAAATAGTAATATATTTTTAAAAATACAATACCTAGACAACAAGTGTTTGTTAGTATAATCTATAGTTCTACTTATAATTACCTCAAACTCTGTTATCTGCAACTGAATTTTATCAACAAACTCTCTCAGGTATTTACTATGTCAATGACATCATGGTGGACCCTCTGACAGTTACAAGCTTGAAACTTGAGAAAGTCACAGTCCCTTCCACCTACTACAATTATCTAAGAGAGAGAGAGATACTTCTTAATACAAATATCTATAATCTATAGCAGACTTGGTTAAGTACTCTGGAAAACTACTTTAAAAGCCTCAGTGAAGGCTTCATGAAAAAGGTGGCATTCAAATGCTCAGAATTCAGCAGTTTCAAAATATGCAAATGGCAGGAAAACACCATTATAGAGATCCTTGTAAAAAGCATAGCCAAATAATATTTCCAAGAATCCAGAGAGGCTGAAGCCTGATGAGTGTCAATAAATTCCTAACGAACACTGCTAACCAAATACTACTGAACTATAGTGTACACACCAGCAAATAAAGCAATGCACAATCACACAGTGGAAAATACTTCATAAGTGTATCTTAATACATGTTTTCAACTACATAGTTAAGTGCTCGTGCCAAAATCTTGTAATTGTTATATGGTTATATGCAGAGAATACAAAAAATTATGTTTGCTTTCTTATATTTTTCATTATTGTTTGAATTTTTTGCAATATATTTACAATTTTTACAAAAAATAGTGCCATTTTTGAAAGAGTTATGACCATCATTGGTATAATTATAAAAAGTCAGTATTTCCCTGATTGATGGTACTTTCTACTCTCAGCTGATTCACATTCATCCTTTGCCCAACTGAGCCCACTCGGTCACGCCTTCTCCGCCATCGGCTCATTCTTCAGGAGGAGTCAGGTTTGGGAGGAGAGGACAATAAGCAGTGAAGCTCACCTGTGTGACCCGGTAACTCTCGGCTCACTCTCACATTTCCTTCTCTGGTTTTTAAGTTATATATAGAGCAGATGTTGTCCAGTCCTCCACAAGCAACGTAATTACCAGAGGGAGCATAAGCACAGGTCATCACCCAGGAGGACCTCAAAGGAATAGCATGCATCTGCAGGACAAACGCAGTGCATAGGAACTATTACTAAGTGAACATTACAAAAACAGTCATTAGTTTTTCAAACCTATTTACCGTGAAGCAAAGACTACTAAAAATTAAATGTACCTTAAAAAATAAGCCAAGTAACATAAAGAATGCAATGGCTTGAGAGAAAAATAAAAAATAAAATACGAATGCATACTAAAATGCCTCTTATTTTTCCTGTATTATTATCAAATCATTCAGATTTAAGTGCTTTTTTCAGAAAGTATTCTTTTAAGAAGAACAAGAACATAGGATGTTTCAATGCTAATGTAGCCATTTGAAGAATTAAGTATAAAATGTTAAAGATAAAGAATTTAATAAAATTCTTTGTTTCTGCAGTAGTGCTCAAAAGAGGAAGAATTTCCTCCAACATTAACACTGAACAATACAAGTGAGGAAGTTGACCAGAGTGGTTCTCCCACAGAGATGGCACTACATCCTTCCAATAACACAATGGTAATATTTTGCACTGATCTACTCACACCACTGTCTGGTGCCTTATTACCCAAAACCAATCATTTGCAGGTCAGGTTGCAAAATTTAAGGTGTATGGGAACAGTAAGGCTAAATGGTCCACACAAAGAATCAACACATTGTGTGATTACTACTGTGCTCTCATTAACCTCTAAAAGAAATTTTTTTAATGCAATTTTTTTGTTTTAGGAAAATACAGTTGATAGACACATGCTCAATGCCGACTAATATCAAAAAACTGTTATATTACAAATCTGTCTTAGCTAGCTTTAAATTCTCAACTAGGCTGAAGTTACTGTTTATTTCACAAAATAAATTCTTCTAAATCTTTAATAAATCTTAACAAAAAACAGTGGTATAAGTGTATACAGAATCTAAAAGTATTTGACTCGTGAGAGTCTTCCTGGAGCTTTTCCACTACCTCTCAGCATGTCTACATCAGGGGTTCTTTCTAGTGGACATACCAGGAGGACCCACTGGCTTTTACCACCAAGGGATCTAAACAAGATGTAATTTGCCTCCAATCTACTGTCTCTTCTGAGCAGTCCAGAATCACAAATCAGTGCCTAGAGTGGACCAAAGAAAACATGCTAACTTACCCACAACCAAAAATAAAAACCGCAGGGTTGCTGTCACATTAGGAAATGTGAATTTTTTAAAAAGTCATTTGTATGTAAAACTGATGCACACTGTCTTCTAATATGAAATATGAGACTCAAATAAGACACACTGAACTATATTCCTATAGCTGTCCTTGGGAATAAAAAGAAGAGCTAAATATTAAAAGCAAACACTAAGCCTCAAGAGAGGATCTAGGTTAAAATTAATGGAATAAATTTATCCCAAAAGGAGATTAAAGTTCGAAGTAACAGAATAAAGGGAAGAACTGGTGGACATGAAACCAAATAAAAGGTTATACAAGAGAATGATTAAGAAATTCTACCTTATTTGTTGTATAGCTATCCCAAATAATTAATTTTCCATCTTGGGAAGCACTGACTAGTAGCCTAGAGGAACAAACACAAAAATAATTTGACACTCAGAGGAAAAAAGTAGTTTAAATTAGTTATGCATTGCATTCATGTAGAACAGTTCAGAAAAGACAAAAATAACTTCTCTAATTAAAAACCTGATACCAGGGAATATTCTCCCAACTTTAAAAAAATGTATTCTGCATGCCAAAAAAATTTCAACATAACATAGAACTTAGCAAAATTTAGACATTTTACTAAAAATGTCTCTGGTTATGATTCAACTTTTTCATGGTGAAAACATTCTAGTTCTTATTCAAGATTCTGGAAGATGTTAGCTGACTGGTTTATTATTTATTGATTTAAATATAATGACAATAGAGTATGTACATATAGGTCTAACCACCATATTTCATTCAGTTTACAAATATCAACTGGGAGCCTGTGAACGTAAGCAGTGTTAGGGATACAACACCAGCTATTCCTCCTGCCCTCGTGGCCGCCACCTCTGGTGGAGACAAGACACTTACACGTATCTATAGTAAACCAGGCAAGTGAAAACTGGCAGAAGAGTGGTATAAAACAAAAGGCCACAGGAAAATAAACAAAGGACAAATAATCGCTAATTGAGTTAATCAAGTAGTCTCACAAAGGAAAATGCATCTTGAAAAATGGAATTTTGAAAGCTAAAGATAGAAAAAAAAAAAAGTCTGTATTCTACAAGGAGGTTAAGTATGTTCCATGGCAAGAATGCAAAAAAATGGGGGGTGTTTCAGGAATTGTGAATTTCCCAGTTATATAGCGTTTGTAAGAAATAAGATAAATGGTTTAGAAAAGTAGACTGGGCTTAAATGGTGAAAGCTTTGTTCGCCAGGCTAAATATGAACTCTTGACTAAGTAATCATTAGTCACTAAATTTTTTGTTCTGTTTCAGAATTTTATTTTTCACTATGGCATAAAATTCAAAAGATGCAAAAGGAGATACAGTGAAAAGAATCACATTCCTGTCCCTGTCGCCCAGCCACCCAGGTCCCTTCACTACAGGTAAAGAACATGGTTATGTAGTGATCACTGTAAGTTTTATAAAAGCGAAGATCTAACTGTAAGCTGTTGGATTGAACCTAAAGTAAATTCTTTAAAAATCAACAGGCATCATCAGCACTGAGTTGAGAAGAACGATAAATAATAAGTGGATAATCAGAATGGGTAGGAAGCCAAGGTAAGACAGGTTCTTTGTTGGTACTTCTGTCTTTCTATGAAGATTAATGGTCTTGAGAAAATTTTAAGGAAAGTAAGCAACATTATCATTGTTTCAAGTGATTGTGTTTTGAGTTAAACATTTGCTGTATCAATGGGCAGATTATTTTTTATCTTAAACTTCTTCAAGAAAAGGAATAAAACACTTGGCCTAGCTTTATGTCAGTTGTCAATTATGTAATTTTACTTATTCCCTCCCAAGAGGCACCAGTTCTATATGACTGTGCTCAAATATCCATCTACTTCGAGATGTGTCAAGTTTTAGCAACACGCAGTGACATTTTTAGGTTCTCCTGGAAGAAGAGGAAAAATGTGCCACTTCTATTAAATAATGTCTTAGCCTTTTTCTCAGTCAGATGAACCAAATTAAAGGAACAAGTCAACCACTCTGGCAGCAAGTGCCCTGCCATTGCCAGAAACTCTGGAAAAAGCATAGACCACACTGTAACCCCATGAACAAAGTAAATCGTCATGACTAAATATTCAATTGCAAGCCAGATGGCAGCTGAGTGTGTGTGCACACGTGTGCACCCACATGCTTGAAACACACACACTTGTTTGTTGGGGTTAGGGGAATAAAAGATGTATTCAATGAAAATAAATGTCGTTACTTTATGTAATTCCATCCTTTGTGAATTTAGGTAATAAATAATTATAGCAATATCTGGTAAATTGTACATATCAATACTGAACAAATATTTCCTTATTAACTGAAATTTCAAGGGTGATATACCATAAAACTGCCTTGGCATGTTAAAAAACAAAGTATAATAATACCCCACTGCAAAGAAAAGAAAGCCTAAACATTTTTCCTGGTTCATTTTATAAAGGATATTTTTGAGAGGTAAATTTATTTTCTATATTAAAAGTTTTTAAACTTTTAAAGTGTCAATGAATATTTTAGTAAAAGCGCTGTTCATATTAGATTTATGTTCTGCAAACACTTCATAGATATAAGTTGTTTCTAAACAAAGAAAAAGCAAGAGATGACTCTTAACAAAAATAATTCTGTGGACAGTTTGAAAATGGCAGGTACAAACCTTGAATCATATCCCCAGTGCATAGCATAGATTTTAGCTAGGTGACCCCTCAGTGTGCGTCTTGTTCGCATCTGTATTCGACCCACGGAATCCATATTTGCTGTGATCTTTAGGAAGTGATGAGAACATTATTCTTTACCTTAGACATAGCTCAGAAAATAAAGCAGAAACAGTAACAGGCAAAAAAAGCAGACATAAAACAAATTCATAGTGATTTAAGGTAATTTAATATAAGTAATTCCATAGAGTCATTATAGGATCATATATTGTTCAAGAAAAAGTATGATTTATTTGCACATCTTCCAGTGGGAATATCTTCTGTAGACTATTAACTAAAAAGAATAGACATACTTCCCAACTTCAGTAAAAAAAAGCCAGCCACAAATAAAAATCTATTTAGTAGATGCTCGAACAATAAAACATTTCTGATTTTAATTAAAGAAAGGCAATTTTATATTTGAACAGCATGTAAAATATTTCCTTAATAAAAGTGATCAATATTAATTAAACTAATGAAATCTTTCCAATAGTTTATATAAGAAAAAAAAGGATTAACCAGGTAGTATCAAAAAGAATCAGAAGCTACCTAAAAAGAAACATGAAGTATATGAATCTGTGTATTTTTATAGTATTTATTTTTTCACAGACTTCTGTTTTAACACATATGCTTTAAAAAGCACTTGTACAGCATCTGAAAAATTAGTGTTTAATTTAAATAGAGATTTCATTTTTCTTTCAATTAAATACTAATAAAAAGAATCTGAATGTCATTTGCATCAGTGTCAAGCTGTTTCGTGTGAATTACTAAAATGAACTAAAGAAAACAAAACTTTACCTGAACGAGTGTTGCATCATTACATGCCTTCCTAGCATCCTGAAGTAAAGAAAGATGGTGACACATTTAGACTTGGAAATCTACAGATATGATTTAAAATAATATTTTCATTGAAAATGCAGATTTGAAATATACTTTTTACTGTCCCATATCATTTTTATTTTAAAAAGTTTATTGAGATAGAATTCACATAACATAAAATTAACCACTTTAATCATTTTGTGGGGTGTGGTTGGGTTGGTTAGCATATTCACAATGTTGTGCAGCCATCACCACTATCTAATTCCAGAACATTTCCATCACTCCAAAAAAAAAAAGAAACCCTGTACCTCCTAATTCCCTCTTCCTTCATCTGTGGGGGATGGCTAATTTACTTTCTAATGGATTTGCCCATTCTGGACATCACAAACAAATGTGATGCTAAACACACATGTGGAATATCTTTACATGTGCTTATCAGCCATTTGTATATCTTCTTTGGAGAAGTGTTTATGCAAATTCTTTGCCCATTTTTAAATTGGTTATTTGATTATTGCTGAGCTGTATTGGGAGTTATCTACTCCAGATACTAGACCTTTATCAGATGTATAATTTGCAAGTATTTCCTTCCATTCTGTAGGCTGACTTTTCATTTTCTTCATAGTGTCCTTTGACATACAAGTTTTTATAATTTTGATAAAGACCAATTTATCTATCTTTTCTTCTGTTGCTTGTGCTTTTAGTGTCATATTAAACTGCTGCCCAATTCAAGGTCACAAAGATTAACAACTAGGTTTACGTCTAAGAATTCTACACTTTCAGCTGTTGTATTTAGGTACCATTGTGAGGTAATTTTTATCTACGGTATGAGGCAGGAATTCATTATTTTGCATGTGGATATCCAGCTGTTGCAGCAACAATTGTTGAAAAGACTATTCTCTCCCTATTGAATAGTCTTGCTACCCTTAATAAAAAGTCAATCAGCCACAGACACAGCTTTATTTATGAACTCTCAATTCTATTCCATTGTAAAATGATTTTTCATTGTATCCCTGGAGTAAAACAAACTAGACTGATTTAATAAGCCCAATGTATTCAGAGTTATAGTTGTTACTAAGCTTCTGGGCAAAAAGCAAGTGTTCTGAGTCTCCTGTTTGTTCTGGCAACTACAAGTTGAGGTGATGGGAAGGATATTTACCATATAATCCAAGTCATTTCAGAAATATTTTTAAAAATATATAATACTTGAAAACTGGAAGCTAAATTTAAAAGAATGAAATTATAACATTCTCTAACACCATATACAAAAATAAACTCAAAATGGATTAAAGACCTAAATGTAAAACCGGAAACCATAAGAAGAAAACATAGGCAGAACACTCTTTGACATAAATAGTAGCAATATTTTTTTTGATCTGCCTCCTAAAGCAAAGGAAATAAAAGCAAAAATAAACAAATGGGATCTAATTAAACTTAAAAGCTTTGCACAGCAAAGGAAACCATCAACAAAAATAAAAAGACAACCTACTGAACGGGAGGGAATATTTGCAAATGGTATGACCGATGAAGGGGTTAATATCCAAAATATATAAGCAGCTCATACAAGTCAACATCAAAAAACAAACAACCCAATTAAAAGACCTGAATAGACGTTTCTCCAAAGAAGACATACAGATGGCCAACAGGCACAACTTAAGATGCTCAATATCCTTAATCTCCAGAGAAATGAAAATTAAAACCACAATGAGATGTCACCTCACACCTGTCAGAATAGTTATCATCAAAAAGATCACAAATAACAAATGTTGGCAAGGATGTGGAGAAAGGGGAACCCTCGTGCACTGTTGGTGGGAATTTAAACTGTTGTAGCCACTATGGAAAACAGTACGGAGGTTTCTCAAAAACAAACAAACAAACAAAACCTAAAAATAGAACCCCTGTATAACCCAGCAATTCTACTCCTGGGTATTTGTCTGAAAAAAAAAAAAAACCCACTAATTCGAAAAGATACATGCACCTCAATGCTCATAGCAGTATTATTATTTTTTTAATTTAAAAATTTTTTTTTGTTTTTTTTGGGGGAGGAAATAATTAGGTTTATTTATTTTATTTATTTCTTAGTGGAGGTACTGGGGGTTTAACTCAGGACTTTGTGTATGCTAAGCAGACACTCAACCACTGAGCTATATCCTCCCCACCCCACAGCAGCATTATTTATAACTGCCAAGATATGGAAGCAACCTATGTGTTGATCAACAGATGGATGGATAAAGAAGACACACACACACACACACACACATACACATACACACAATGGACTACTACTCAGCCATAAAAAATGAAAATTTTGCCATTTGCAACAACATGGATGGACTTGGATGCTAGGTATTATGTAAAGTGAAGTAAGTCAGGCAGAGAAATAGAAATACTGTATGATATCACTTACATGTGGAATCTAAAAAATAAAACAAACTGGTGAATACAACTAAAAAGAAAAAGACTTACAGATATAGAGAACAAACTAGTGGTTACCAGTAGGGAGAAGAAAGTAGGGAGGGGCAAGATAGCGGAAGGAAATTGAGAGGTATAAACTACAATATATAAAATAAATAAACTATAAGGATACTCTGTGAAGGGAATATAGCCAATATTTTATAATAAGTATAAATGGACTATAACCTTTAAAAATTGTGAATCACTCTGTTGTACACCTGTAACTTACATAATATTGTATATCAACTATACTTCAATTAAAATTTTTTTAAATTAAAAAATACATAACACTTCTTTAAAATACTTCACAACTACATTGTATACAGATGCTATTAGAAATAAAATATTTTAGATCTACTATGAGAAAAAGATGTCAGGAAATAATTTTTTATGTAATGAGTCACATCTTTATTTTTAATTAATAGCAAATTCCCTACATGTAATCGGTTGTTTATGCCTAAGTATTATAGGGTAGTCTTTTAAAGAGATCTTAAATTTTTACACAAACTGAAGAGAATTATTAAAAGGAAGATAATAAAATAAAAATCAATGTAACAAAATAAGTAAAGGCAAGCAAGGAACATGTTTAATAAGCAATAAAATGTTTTAAATCATGTTTATCAGTTAATAATAAATTGAGGATTCATATACACTGGAAAATAAAAAGCACAATTAATTCTTCCTACTAGATTTGTTCCAAAATTTTCCCCCCTAAAGGTTAGGGTAGCATCGTCTTCAACTTTGTTTTTCCCAGCTGTGCTTATTAGCATAGCCCTGTGCAAAGAGGAGGCGTGCACTATTTGTTGAATAAATGTCCCAAAAGGACAACTTGTTCCATTCAGGCAAGGGAAAAATGACTGCCACTACTTGCAGCAAAGATGAGGTGGATACATGATCTTTTTGGCAGCCTTTTCAACCTATTTATAAACACTTAGAATATTTCTACGTCAGGGTGTTCATAAGTAGTTACACAAACATATGATTTGAGTCTCTCATTCTTAGTCAAATTGTGGGTTTAGAAACCTCATTTGGCAAGGAATAACTTAGCCCACTTTCCTATGATGAAAAGAATGTCTAGAAATGACAGGGATGGCCTGAGCCATGTCCCAAAACAGTGGAGTTGAAGACTGAATTCTATAAAAAAAAGGCTTTCTGATTTAAGCTTTGTGAAAAGGAACTATCATTGTTAAGGTCATCTTTCTTAATTCAGTCATTCAATAAAAAAAAATCCACTGTCCACTGTGTTTCAGGTACTATTCTAGGCACCATGGATACAGCAGTAGACAAACCTAAAATCCTTGTCCTCACTGAGCTTACCTTAATATCAA
This sequence comes from Camelus dromedarius, assembly GCF_036321535.1. Taxonomy (NCBI): domain Eukaryota; kingdom Metazoa; phylum Chordata; class Mammalia; order Artiodactyla; family Camelidae; genus Camelus; species Camelus dromedarius. Next base: position 47,712,308 of record NC_087437.1, read on the forward strand.
CAATGCAATTAAAACACTGCAAGTAAAAATTATTGAACTATCATGCAAATCAGTAGTAAACATTAAAACACGTTGGAATATGGGAATTCGATAAATACCTTAGCAGTTACTTGCAAATTCACATATGCAAAGATTCTAACCACACTATGAAAAACTTACTCTTATGAACACTTTAGTCCATTATAAAACTGAACATTAAAGAACCATTTCCAATTAACAGCTGAATTCCATGTTGTCCACCATAAGAAATATAAGATCTGATTATCAACATCTTTGTACAAACTAAAAGTATCCACACCAAATCACTCCAGATCTTGCTCCAAATCAAACAAGTTACAATTACAAAAGAAAATCTGTTTTTCTCTATTTCTGTTTTTTGAATTTAAAATGAATCATATATTACACCAAGTAGTATACATTTCTACTATGTCATGTGTTTATGCCATAATTAGGTAAATATATAGTTAAATTATATTTCTAGAAGTGAGGGGGAAAGAATGGGAAGAAGGGAGAGAGGGTCTGTAAATACAGCATGACATGATTTGACTGAGACTAAAAGTACGTGGTACTTTACATACATGCGGTTACTTGAAATCATGGAAGATGATTCAGTGAGCACCTGTGCCCATGATGTTGTGCATGGATGCTGGTGAGATATGAAGATGATTAAGACACAGAATCTTTCAGCCAAGCACAAGCAGTAGAGGTAAACGTGCACAAGGAAATGTAATACAAGGCAGGCTGCAATCAGCCCTGCAACATAAATCCAAAGGGCTGCACAAGTAAGGAACTGCCACTTACTGGAATTGGTCTAAGTCCTTTACATGTCATTTCATTTTAATTCTCTCCATAAACCCACAGAGTGGGCACTGGTATCCTCACTTTACAGCAAAGATACTGGGCATCAAAAGTTTTAAAACTTGCCCTGGCCACAAGATAATTAAAAGGTGGAGTCCTCGCACTTTCCACCAAGCCATGCCGCCTTCCAACAAATCCAAGTGTAAGACTCCAGTGACCCTTTTTAGAGGAAGACTAGGACTCAATGAACAGAAGTCCCAGGAACAAAATTAGAGCAGAGGTAGTATAATCCCAGGCAAAGGAAACAATATAAGAAAAGGTAACAAAGTAGAAAAGAGCAATGTAAATTCAGGGAATGGGAACCAGATTCGTTTGGCTGTAGCATAGGCTACACAGCTGGATGTTAGCAGACACAGCTGGGAGGCAGGACCACAGAGGTGCTCACAGAACAGGCTCTGGAACCAAAATAAACCTGGTTTGAATCCTGTATCTACCACTTCATAATTATATTACCTTGGCAAGTTACTTAATCTCACTGAGGCTCAGTTTCCTCAACTACAAAATGAAGTAACACTGTCTACCTTATTGGGTTGCTATGAGCATTAAACGAGATCAGCATGTGGCCAAGTGACTGGCCAATCATTCCAGACAAGGTCACTATAAGAAATGAAAACTGCAGGCCAATATCCCTGATGAACGTAGATGCAAAACTCCTCAATAAAATATTAGCAAACCAAATTCAACAATATATTAAAAGGATCATACATCATGATCAACTGGGATTTACTCAAGGGATGCAAGGATGGTTCAACATCACAAATCAATGTGGTACACCATATTAACAACATGAAAAATAAAAACCATACGATCATCTCAACAGATGCAGAAAAAGCTTCTGACAAAATTCAAGATCCATTTATGATAAAAACTCAACAAAGTGGGTATAGAGGAAATACACCTCAACATAATAAAGGCCATACATGACATATATAACATCACACTCAATGGTAAAAAACTGAAAGCTTTTCTTCTAAGATAAGGAGCAAGATAAAGATGCCCACTCTTGCCACTTTGATTCAACACAGTATTGGAAGTGCTAGCCAGAGAAATCAGAAAAAACAATAATAATAAAAATTTTTAAAAGGGCATCCAAAGTTAAATGAAAGACCTAAAACTATCACTACTTGCAGATGACATGATATTATATATACAAAACACTAAAGATTCCATCAAAAAACTATGAGAATCAATAAAGGAATTTGGCAAAATTTCAGGATACAAAATCAATATACAGAAATCTGCTGCATTTCTATTCACTAATAAAGAACTACCAGAAAGAGAAATTAAGAAAACAACCCCATTTATAATTGCATCAAAAAGGATAAATTACCTAAAAATAAATTTAACCACGGTGGTGAAAGACCTGTACACTGAAAACTAAGATACTGATAAAAGAAATGGAAGATAACACAAATAAATAAAATGGTATTCTACACTCATGGATTGAAAGAATATTGTTGCGATGTCCATACTACCCAAAGCAATCTACAGATTCAATGCAATCCCTATCAAAATTCCAATGACATTTTTCATAGAAATAGAACAATCTTAAAATTTGCATAAAACCAGAAAAGACTCTAATAGCCAAAACAATCTTGAGAAAGAACAACTGGAGGCATCATGCGCCCTGATTTCAAACTATATTACCAAGCTACAGTAATCGAAACAATATGGTAATGGCACAAACACAGACACATAGATCAATGGAACAGAACAGAGAGCATAAAAATAAACTGGACCACTGTCTTATATCATACACAAAAATTAACTCAAAATGGGTCAAAAACTTAAATGTATGATCTAAAACCATAAAAATCCTAGAAGAAAACACATGCAGTAAGCTCCTTGACATCAGTCTTGGTAATGATTTTTTTGCATTTGACATCAAAAGCAAAGATAACAAAAGCAAAGAAAACCATCAACAAAATGAAAAGGTAACCTACTGAATGGGAGAAAGTATTTGCAAATCATATACCTGATAAGGGGTTAATATCCAACATATAAAGAACTCATACAACTCCACAGCAAATAAAACAAACTGGTTAAAAAAAATGGGCAGAGGATCTGAATAGACATTTTTCCAAAGAAGACATACAGATGGCCAATGGGTAAATGAAAAGGTGCTCAACATCACTAATCATCAGGGAAATGTAAATCAAAATCATAGTAAGATAGCACCTCACACCTATCAGAATGACCATCATCAAAAACATAAGAAATACCAAGTGTTGGTGAGGATGTTGAGAAAAGGAAACACTTGAGCACTTTTACTGGGAATGTAAATTAGTAAAGTTACTATGGAAAATGGTATGTAGATTCCCTGAAAAATTAAAAACTGAATTACCACATGATCCAGCAGTTCCACTTCTGGGCATTTATTTAAAGAAAACAAAAATACTAAATCAAAAAGATATATGCACCCCCATATTCACTGCACCATTATTTACAACAGTCAAGATATGGAAACAACCTAAGTATCCACTGACAGATGAATGGATAAAGAAAATGTGAGATACACACACACACACACACACACACACACACACACAGGAATATTATTCAGCCATGAAAAAGAATGAAAGCTTGCCATTTGCAGTGACAGCATGGATAGAACTTGAGGGCATTATGCTAAGAGAAATATGTCAGACAGAGAACAACAAATACCCCATAATCTCACTTATATTTACTTATTTTATTTTTGGGGGGAGGTAATTAGATTTATTTATTTGTTTGTTTAAATGGAAGTACTGGTGATTGAACCTAGGACCTTGTGCATGCTAAGCACATACTCTAACCACTTGGCTATACCCTCCTCTCCCAAATCTCACTTACATATGTAACCTAAAAAAACTAAACTCATAGAGAACAGAGTTTTAAAAATGAGATGGGCATGTGACCAATGTGCTTGGCCAATCAGTCATTCCTGCTCAGCATCTGGAGCAAGTGACACAAAGTGGAGGTGGTGGAGAATCCATTCTGGTGGTGGCAGCAACATCTAACTCAAAGATTTACCTATGAAGCCTCCTCTGATCATCTCAGGCAAAATAAATCCCTCCTTTGTTTTGACAGCTTTGTTCAGACACCTAAGGTATCCACTCAGAGTTTTTATTCACATCTAAATCATTAACTTCCTTGAATTCCTGGTGATGAGACCGGTTACAATTTTAATCCGCTCAGAATCAACATTTTTCTGCTGAGTGTTCTGCATCCATCCTTTGTTTTTCCTGCTCCTTTCCTCTCTGTCCTGTAATATCTTTGTATAGCTACTACGATTTTTCCTTTTTTCTTATTCTTCACTTTTAAATTAGATGAGTTCTTCTGAAATAGCTATCACAAAAGGTTCCTATCGGAGAGACCACAGCAGTGTCCCAAGTTATTAGGGATTCTCCCTGCTTCGTACTGAACTTCATTTATATTTTAAGCTGTTTAGCTCTTACTTTTCCCTGAGGAAGAAGTAGGCAGCACCTGGCTACACACAACTCAGCCTCTTTCCTCTACCCTGCTCATCAAGAAGCTTCCTAAAAGATGGCATGTCTATATACTTCCATTTTTATCTCTGCCTTCCTTGATATTCCTCAGTCTAGGGAAGCATCTGTTTCCACTGTTCCAAAGGAAAGGAATGATGCTGTCCCTGGGAGAGCGCTATCTACTTTGTATAAGATTTATAGCCACAGAAACCATCTCTCAGAGCCTTTCTACACCTTAACATTTGATGACTCTTCCTCATTCTTACTAGGCTTTGAAGTTTTGAGTGTTTTTAATTTTGTTGAAAATGAAGCTTGTATTTGTTTCTTATGCTCTTTACTGTTGAATTGATTTCCAAGAGTAAAAGATGACAGATATGTCTTTATTACATCATCAACAATTTTTAACGTTTTTCTGCCATCTGATGTTTTTAGAGATTAATATTTTTCTAATATAACACAATGTGATAGTATCTGCCTCATCATATTGCACCAAAAATCAAACTACGATTTCTGCACCATGTATATGAGTAAGAAGAGAATTATTATGTTTGTCTTTTAGCAGGGATTACATGCACAACATAATTAACTTCTTAAGCACAGAGGCCATTGGTCCAGACAGGTTGTTTTTTTTATTGAAGTATAGTCAGCTTACAATATTATGTCAATTTCTGGTGTACAGCATAATGTTTCAGTCATACATATAAATACATATATTCCTTTTTATATTCTTTTTCATTATAGGTTACTACAAGATATTGAATATAGTTTCCTGTGCTACACAGTAGAAACTCGTTTATTTTATATATAGTAGTTAGTATCTGCAAATCTTGAACTCCCAATTTATCCCTTCCATCCTCTTCCCCTTCTGGTAACCATAAGTTTGTTTTCTATGACTTTCTCTATTTTGTAAATAAGTATATTTGTGTCTTTTTTTTAAGATTTCACATATAAATGATCTGGTATTTTCTTTCTCTTTCTGACCTACGTCACTTAGAATGATGATCTCCAGGTCCATCCATGTTGCTGTAAATGACATTATTTTATTCTTTTTTATGGCTGAGTAGTATTCCATTGTGTGTGTGTGTGCATGTGTGTGTGTATCACAACTTCTTTATCCAGTCATCTCACACAGGTATTTTTTAGAAACGGTTTTTGGAGAATTTGTAGGCATGATAAAAACAAATTGACCACTTCTCTCCTTATAAGTTATTTAATATATGTAGACCGATACACTAATGAACAAATTTTGTTCATTGCTGGGACTACATAAAAGTGTTAAAATTTCAAAATGAAAAAGCTTGCTCTTACCTGGATCTGATTTCGCAGCTGCTCAGCCTCCTGCCTCAACTGTTCCAGCTCACTCATCCTTGAATTTGTTTATCTCACAAACTCACCAATGAAAGTCACTATTGAAAAATAGAAAGACTGATTCAGTTCTCCGATGACATATTGATCTACTTTTAAAGTATTGACATATAACTTCCTCTTGGTACCTCTGAAACTCAAATGAGATTATTACTAGAACTTAAAATTGCTTAGTAAATATAGATCTACATTATTTACTAAAGGATTTTATGGAGGAATGAGATCAGAGGATGGAAGAGAAATCTTGAATTGCAGTATTTAAGACTAAATTATAGAGAATTAGTACCAGAATGGAGTTTAGTAAAAAATACTTAACAACAGTTCAGAAGGCACCAACAGATGTCTGCACCTGGATGTCTAACAGGCACCTCAAACTTACTTCAAAACTGAACCCCACACCACACTGAAGTCTTCCTCATCTCTGTAAATGGCAATTCCAGCCTTCCAATTGTTTAAGCCAAAAACTTGGGAGTCACCCCTAACTCCTCTGTTCTGTTTCTTTCATACCCTATATCTAATCCATCAGCAAATCATGCCAGGCATTCCTTCAAAACATATCCAGGATTTGACCAATGCTGATTACCTCCACTTTGACTACCTTGGTCCAAGCTACCATAATCATTCACCTGGTCTCTCCTTTCTACTGCCCTTGTCCACTCTCTAGTCTATTCCAAATATAGCAACCAGTGGTCCTTTTAAAACACACAGGTCCTTCTGCTTTAAGTCCTATAATGGCTTTTTCACTCCACTCAGAGCAAAGCCTAACTCTGTATCTTAACCTCCAGAGCCCGTATCATCTCTTACACACACCGCTCCCTTTTCCTATCTCCCTCCCTCCCTCTGCTGCTGCCATTCAAAAGCTTTCTCCTGTTCCTTGAACACATTAAGCAGGCTCCAGCCTCCATCTTTGCACCTGCATTTACCAACGCCTAGAACCCTCTAGCCCCTGATATTTTCATCTCTTGCACCGTCACCTCCATTCAAATGATACCTTCTCAGAACAACCTTCGCTGAGAGCACATACACACCCAACTAGACCCCTTACCCTGTCTAATGTCTCACGATGAGACTCAATACCATCTAGCATATATTTGCTTATTTGTGGTCTGTCTCCTCCTAGCAGAGCATAAGCTCCTCGGGGCAGAGACTTTGTTCACTTTACTCTTTGCTGTATCCCTGGCACCTGAGATAACTCTATTCTCCAATAAATTAACTAACCTGAAATTATTTAAGAACTAAAGGAAAATTCACTCTAAGGATTTAGGATGAACCCCCAAATTAAAGACAAAAATATAACAACCCCAGAAGAGAACAGAGATTGGTAACCGGCAGTATTCTTTCTCTATCTGTCCTGTTTTCCTCTTCATTCCTGCTTTATTTTTCTCTTTCTACAGAATGACTTTCTCTACTTCTCTGAGCACAAGATCCAAGTTTATATTTCTCAGGTCAAGTTTATAGCCCAAAATGACTATTCCAACTGCAAATTCCTGTAAGAGAAAATTTTTTCTGGTGTCTATCCTTCACTAGCATCAGTGGAGGTATAAAAATGTTTTACTTTTTCAGGGTTAACTTTAAATGTATATTGTCAAATCAAAACAATAAATACATTGGGACTGATTAGAATGGCATTAAACTATAAAGTACTTTTAAAAGAACTGACATCATTTTAATATTCCATTTCCAATTTAATATTGTGGTACATTTTTCCATTTATCTAAATTTTGGTAACAGTCTTCATAAGTCTTAATCATTTCTTTTAAAATTTTTTTATTCTTAATTTTTTGGGCGGATAAATAGTTTTATTTATTTATTTATTAGTGGAGGTACTGGGGATTGAACCCAGGACCTTGTGCATGCTAAGTACACACCCTACCACTGAGCTATAACCTTCCCCCAAGTCTTAACCATTTTTTGATAAAGTTGCACTGTTTAACAATTTAGCATGTTTCTCAGAGACTACCAGACTGGTTAGGTTACAGCCAATCTGGACTATCATTCTACTCAACTGAAGATAAACTGCATTCAGGTTCTTTAAAGTCACAAACCCAACTGCCCTTGCTGGACCATACCTGAAATATCCCTGGCCACGAAATCTTAGAAACTTTCATTGGTTTTGATGCCTTTTCATTTTCTGAGTTCCAAAAGATCTTGGGCAAGCAGGACTGATGTAAGTCCCTCCTACTGAGTTGCTAATGTACTTTTTAGTACATTAGGGGCTCAAAGGGGTCTCATATAACTTTTAAGGGCATTCAAAACCAACTCTTGCCCATCTCTACAGCCTTTCCACCCCAAAGCGATAGCCACACAGAAGTGACCCTCTAAAGAGGAGCTATCTGCAGCTAGCAAGACCATGAGTTGCACCCAATGAATGAGATTTTCCAGCCTGGGTGCCCAAAAGGATGGAGGTACTATGAATAGAAATGACAAAGAAAAAGAATTCTCTTATCACCACCACTCTGTGGAGGGGGAATACTGGGAGGGCCATGGGCCATGAGAGTCCCTGCACACCCTTGCTGGGTATGCCAAGAATACAAGGCCCTCGTTTCTTTCACCTGAGCCATTGTCAGGGTTGTATCTGGAGTGAGCGACCTCAAGGGATGAGACAAGTCTGCCCCTCAGTACAAAGAGTGGGCTTGCTTCCACTTACTATAAAAGTAGTAAATCCCCCAAGCTCAGTGTTTCTGGACTATGATGCAAACCCAGTGCACATGAGCATCCATCTGGGCCCATGTGGGTCACCCCCACGAGAACAGAGAAACACAAGGAACAGGTGCAAACCAACATCAGGTCACGCTACTTCTAGTGCAGTGAGTGATAAAGTCCTTGGCTCTGACTGAGGAGTCTCATGTCTTCTGCCAGCATCCATGAAACAGTAAGAGTAATTTATTAGCTTGTAAGGAGGTGATTACAGACACTTCACAATCCTTGGCAGGGAGAAGGTTCATAAGAAAGACAAGGGGTCCAATGTGAAATATAGTGAGTGTGTGGCAATTCCCTTTTATTAAAAAAATTGAGACATAATTGGCAGATTACATTGTATAAGTTTAAGATGTACAACGTGCTCATTTGATATTTATATATTGCAATATGATTACCACCGAAGTGTCAACAAACATCTCTATCACATCACATAATTACTATTTCTTTTGCAGAGAGAACATTTAAGACCTAGTCTCTTAGCAACTTTGAAGTAGGTAACACAGCGTGGCTGACTATAATTACAACACTGTGCCTTGTATCTCCAGGAAGTCTTCATCTTCTAGTTGCAAGTTGCACGTCCCTTCTCATACAGGCTAGATTCTAGGTCCAGCACTCCATCACCCATTCTGCTAGCACTTTAGTTTCCCATCCTTCCACTTGGTCACACTCAACAGACAAAATCACACCTTGGATGTTCATCCTTGGATGAACCCAACTCCTTCCTTTCTTTCAGCCAAGCTACCAAACATGGATGGAAAAGCCAAACAGTGAGGTGCATTAGTTCTACTACAAGCTCACATAAGCAATCTAGCTGGGCCCTCAAAAGTACCTGTCTACCCTATGCAGCTTTTAACCCATCACATCCACTCTTAGTATCAACGATTTCAATTCCTTTGCACTCTTTGCCAGCTTCCAAACTTCCCACAACCCCTCTCACAGTAGCTGGCCTTGCTTTCTGTATTACAGAGAAAGTAGAAGCCACCAGACAGGAACTTTTAATTTCCCACTGCTTGTTTTACAACACGATACATGCATGACTGACTCACCAGAGGCTCCTCCTTCCCTTCTGTGACAACAGAGGAGCCGACTGTTCTGTCATCTGGGCCAATTTCTCCCTCTGAGATTTAAATTCTATCTTTCCCTAACTTTTCAGTAATCTTACACTTCTGAGGATCCCTTTTCATCTACTACGTTCAGCCTCTCACTCTTGCTCCATTGTGTCAGTCTTTTTAATAAGAAAAATTTCAAACACAGAGAAATCAGTATAATGGACCTTCATAATGTCCATCACGAGAGTTTACAAACATATTTAATACTGTTATCGTACTTGCTTCATCTTTTGTGGTTTTTGCTGAAATATTTTAAAGTCAACCACAGACATCAAGATATTTTAGCCCTAAATACTTCAGTACACATCTCCAAAAATATCAAGACATTTTCCTAATAAACCATAATACCATTAACAAACCTCCAATATTAACAGGAACTATTTACTATTTAGTAACTATTAATACCTAGTCCATTTTCAAGTGTCCCTAATTATTCCCACCGATGTCTTTCACATCAGATTTGTTCAAATCAAGATCCAATTAAGGACTACATAATCCATCTGGTTTTGTCTCTTAAATCTCTCCATCTAGAAGAATTCACCTCTTGCTTTCTTTTTTTCCCTATGAAATTGACTTATTGGAAAGACTTGTCCTTAGAACATCCCACATTCTGTTTACCTCCTTATAATACTGTTTTGTTTCTCAAAGATGTTAGTTACCCCTTTGAAACGCAAATTGACATTTACAAAGGAAATCTCCAATTGTATGGATGTCTCCCTCTCTGCACCAGAAGTGAGGGATGGCTCTAAATGACACTAATTTAGATGACTCTAAACGAGCTTTATCAATGGAGAAGGCATGGACTTAAATCTGCAGTATCAAACCTTACCCCTGCTTTCCTTAGTAACCTCCCAAGACTGGTCTCCACTCTCAACCCTTGATATACCTTTCTTTTTATCTTTAGCTGAAGATCGTATTTAAGCTGGTGGCTTGGGCTACCTCAGGGAGTTACTCATTTTTACCTGGGTATCACATGTATACCTTGATATACATATTAACAAACTTCTGTGTGTTATTCTCTTGTTAATCTTTTATTACAGGAGGTCTCAGTCAAGAACTCAGAAAGGTATAGGGAAAATTACTTTTCCTCCACTACTCAACAACTCCAAACTTTCTTTGGATTTCTGAAAAATGTCAAAGTTGCCTCCCCACCTTTCATATCTGTTGCTAAAAAGACGACTAACGTTTCACTCTTCAATGAAAACTTATTAGTGTTACCCAAAAACTGGGTTCACTTCCTGGTGGGTGTTGAGCCAAAATGAGACAGGAAGGAAGGGGGCATAGCACAACCATTAAAGGAATGACAAAGCAATTAACACCAACATGGCAGAATTGGGCTTCATTATGTACAGCGTAATGTACTAGCACAGTGAATGACACACCCACAGGCGCCATGACAGTTCCTAGGCTGATCGTGAAAAGTCAAAAAGTGGGTGGTGGACCAACCCCTGGGAATCCCCACCCCTTCCCCAAAGTGGTTGGAATAATCCTCCCATTTGCTGGCATATGAAATAACCGAGCTGATGAAAACTAACGACCCTCCAACACCTCTCTCCCTTCTGAACGAGACAGACTGCACTCTGTCTGTGTAGTGTGTGTCTACTTTTACTTTAAACTAAACACCCACACACAGGCCTCGTGGCCTCTCTGGCCTTCTGAGATGGTCTACACTTGGTCTGTGGAGTGTGCATCTCTCTGAATAAATATACTTTTATTTTACTGTGGCTTGCTCTTGAATTCTTTCCTGCATGAAGCCAAGGATCTTCACTTGGTGTGGCACGTCCCAGGGACTCAGATGAGATCTGGGACATGGCCATCCTCTCATGCCCCATTTTTTTCCTGTATCAAAAAGACACAAACAAGCCAAAGACTGGGAGAAGGAAAGACTTACTACTTGCAGCAAGTAAGAACACAGGGGATCCTTCCCAAATCAGTGTCTCCCGGAAGAGCAAAACTGGGGAAGTTTTAAGCTAAGGGTACATGCATGTTCATGAAGGGCTTTTGGCAGCAGACAGAGTCCAACCTTTAGCTGATTAAAGTCAAGAGGGTCAGAAAAGGTCATCATCAGCATCCCTTAGGTTCCAGGAGAGCTGGTGTCTGAGCCCTTCTCAACCACCAATTAGCCAGTCTTGACCACTGAAACAAAACTGGAGTCTTTGCAACTGATACATTATCTTTGCTCTTGTTACTTCTCTTGCCTGACAACAATCACTTGTTCCTGCCTTCTTTTGTTCCTTTAAGATCATTAATTACTGAGATCTTCAAAAGCAAGCATTGTGGCCAGGCTTGGATCACAAAATGGCTTAGGCCAAAAACGGTTTCTCTTCTGTAAAGAAAGTCATGCCTGGTTCTCTTTCTCACGAAGGAGAAAGAGTATTTTGACCACACAGACTTTCTGTTGATGTTTTCTTCTCACCTGACAATTGATGGATTCCTGAGAATACCAACAAAAGTGCATCCAGCAGAGACTAGCAGATTATAAACTACTTCCAGACAAGCTCAGAGGCTGATAAGGGTAAAACAAGGCAACAAGATACCCCCAGATGAAACCTAACATGATAAATGCTAATAAATTAGAGGATCTAAAGAAGTGGTCACTATATGTATTGACATGGTCTGTGTGTGTCTAACATGGCTATAAAGGTTTTGAATTCCTGAGAACAATACTGTTGCACAAGGTATAGTTTAGTAAGTAGCTCCCTCAAACTATACACCTAACAGCATGCTCAAAAGCAGAGAAGCAAAGTCTCTGCAGGCATTTATTCTGGCTGGTAGGAAACAAAGCCACCAGACTACCTGCCTTCCTGCAGGTCCTCTGTACCCAAAGGAAGGAAAGGACAGAAATCAGGAAAGTGGCAAAATATTTTATTAAAAGCTTTGTGAATTCCATGTGGGGAAAAGAAATATATGGAAAGTAAGGACAGGAGAAAAAAAAAAAAAAAGAGTAAGACAAAGAGTCACTCACTGGGCATAGCCAGGCAGACTAACTGCATTCTAAATTAACCTATTGATGGGGTGAGGGGGTTATAAATCAGGAGTTTGGAATTAATAGATACACACCACTATATATAAAACAGATAAACAACAGGGGCATACTGTATAGCTCAGGGAAGTATACTCACTGTCTTGGAATAACCTATAATGGAAAAGAATCTGAAAAACAATATACATGTATAACTGAATCACTTTGCTGTACACCTGAAACTAACACAACAATGTTAATCAACTATACTTCAATTTTTTAAAAATTAATTCCTTCTCTAAAGTTTAAAATAATCAAGACCCCAACCTGAGAAAGGAGTAAACCAAAAAATATTCCCTGATCAGACTTTCTCTGAGTTAATGACCAAAAAAGGAAGTGATTATAGACAGAAATTAGGGTTTTCCATCTACACGGGTTACATGCATAACAGAAAATTGAGTGGACCTCCTCCTAAGGACTCAGGCCTGGTAATCGGCCCCAAAGCTGAAGATAGAGAGGCATCAAGCACACTACCTTTTAAAAAAGCTTCCAACAAATGGGAGTAGAATCACCCTCCAGGCTTACTAAACAGCCCAGTGGCCCACTGCACCCCCCACACACACTCACACACTGTCAGTGATGATGTTCACAATTATCCCTATATACAAGAAGATGGAGGAGGAGAAGAAAGAGCAGCTGTCAGATCCAGCATCTTCAGTTGCCTACGTGCAGCATATGCATGAAGAGAAGAGAGTTTTTCTTCTACCCCAAAGAGAAAAAAAGAAAAACAAAAACAAAAAAAACTAAGCCACACATTGGGAAAGGATAGCTTGCAAGCTAAAATTCAAATAAAGGATTCACACTTAAATTAATAAACAGAAATGCAATTAAATAGAGTTGGGAGGCCAGAAGAGGGAGCTCTCGCACCCTGTGACATAACAGAGCCCAAAAGAAAGACTCGTTCCCTGGCAAGGACTCAGCCAATGAAAAGCCATGGACTCTGTTTACCAGAGCCTCCCCAGATTCCTTTTCCTCGCTATAAAAGAGCTCTCCTTTCCTTGCTCTGCAAGACTTACACGTGGTTTGCCATGGCTGAGGACCCTGAATTGCAATTCTCTGCAATAAAGCTGGAGAAATATCTGGCAGTCTATGTGTTTTAGGTCCACAGCACCTAGAACTTAAAAGCAATTCCTCCAAACTAATAATTAAAAAAGGCTGATGTTCCAAAAGAAAAATGTGCAAAGCTATGAATAGCAGATCAAAGCAGGAAAACCAAGAGAGGACAATATACAAATGAAAAGATACTCAACCTCAGTAATTAGCAAAATGCAAATAAAAAGCAATTCCATACCTATGCAACAGAATTTTTTTTTTCTCATCCAGGAGTTGGCAAAGCTGCAAGAAAAAGGTAACTTATATTCTGGTGGGACAGCTCTTTGGGAAGTGATCTGGCAACATCTAACAAGGGTGATGATGTGTATACCTTTCAATTTGATAATTTAATTCCACTTCTGGGTAGATAAGCCTTAAAGAAACTCAAGCACATGTGCTCAAGAGCCAGATTCATATAGTTGCTTGTAAGAGCAATAAAATAATACTCACCAATAGGAGAATGGATAATTAGTGTTTTCACAGTGAATTACTATATTGCAGTGAAAACTAAGGCACTACAGGTGTTTACAACATAGATGAATCTGAAAAATACTGCTGAGAGGAAAAAAGCAAGTTCCAGAAGACACAAACCAACATAATACTCTGTACAAAACTCAAAAACAAGTAAAACTCAATAATATATTGTTTAGGAATGCATGCATATGCAGTAAAACTTTTTTAAAGCAAGAGAATGATAAACAGGAGGAAAGAGCACCCAACTGTAAGTGACTGTTAATTTCCAAATTCCTGAGTTGGGTATTTGCTTTACAGGTGTTTATATATTATCAATAAGCAAGCAAATACAAAAATATAAAAGTGAGTTATACATAGATCCAGGAATATACTTACAATTAATCTGACTCTTACACCTGCTCAATTAAACAAGGAGGCCATTAGACTGAGGTGATTCTAATACCTTAGAAGCCTATGTAAACAAACCATAACCTAGGGCTGTAAATGCCTTAAGGTTAAGAAATCAAACCCTGAGGACAATCAGTCACAGCCAATCAGGCTTTCCAAATGAGGCAACCATGTAAGCTACAGCCAATCAAGTAATTTCCTTGCTTCACTTCCTCCTCCTCTCTATACAAGTCTTGCCCCCTCCCCTAGAGGTGGGTGATGGGGCACTCCTAACCACTTCTGGTTTGGCACTGCCCAATCCAAACTGATTTTTACTCAAGATTATTAAAAATATGTCTCAGTTTACTTTTTAACATACCTTAAGTCCACTGGGAACCATAAAATAAATGTAATGGGATGGAAAAAAGAGACGAAAAGAAACCGAGCCTTAAGTTAAATAACTTGCCTAAGAATAGAAGTGGAGTTGGGAACTGAATCCAAGTGTGTGTGACTCTGCAACCCAGTCTCTCAACCACTCTGCTTTGCCTCCTTGCAAGGGCACGTCATGAGACCTCTCTGCTAAAGCTAATGATCCTCCCTTCTTGGTCAGGCTTTACTCCAATGGCTTTCATGACCCCACACTTCCTGGGTCTTCCTTGGACTTCACTGACTAGTCCTTCTCTGTATCACTGTAGGCTCCTCCCCTGCCCCACCCGAATTCATTTCTATAATATTTCTGTTTTTCCAGGATCTATCTTCAGCCAGTTAGTTAAGAAACTTCTTCCCTCCTGGGAGGAAGGAAAGACAAAGAGGAGTATGCAATATGAGCCATTTCTACCTGTTTTTACCAAAAAAAAAAAAAAAAATCATCAGAAGGGTACAGTGTGAATTTCACCGACAGCGATTTTTAGTCAAGATCAAATTGAAGCTGTTCCTCACACTCCCTGAAGTGATAACTGAAATTACTGACTAATGCCATTTTAAACTAATAATTTAATGGAAATTAATTTGATATAACCATAGCGTTCTTTCAATTACTAGAACTTCTTGACTAAGTTCTTTTTCAACATGAATATTTGATTCGTTTAACACATTTTAAATAACTTGATCATATAGTGAAAGCATTGTTAGCTGAGTAGAAAGCAGCATATGAGTTATCATTTTAGAAGTTCAGCTGTACCAGTTACAAATATCAAAATGAGCCATTGTACTCAAGCCAATTTACTAAATAAAACAGAAAAAAACACAGTTGCATAATTCAAACAGCCTTCTCTCTCTACTTCTTAAAATGTCCACAGAATTTACTAAAACAAGGCATTATGTAGCCTGTACAATTATACTGCTGTGCTAGTGAACAGCTATTTTAATCTATATGAGACAAAGCCATACGAGTGTTTCTTAGCTACTAATAATTTTCATACAGATCATGAAAGCTCATGTAGGCATGAAAGTATTTTAAACTGTACTTTAAAAATTAAAGCATAAACTACTTTTGCCTACTAAAAGAAGTCTATTTATCAGAAAAGTTAATTTTAAGTTTGCTATTTTACAATTAAATTCTCTAATATTCTGCTTTTCTCTTTGCAATAATGATTCATAATTCCTATACTTTATTTAAAAAAAAAACCCTAAACTCATAATGAATTAATTGAGGTATTTAAAGCTTTTATGATCATTCTCACCAGGGAATTTAAAAACACACTTGCTTACCCACCCCAAGTAGTCTTCCAATTACAGATACTCCCATGTGGCTTTCTTTCTCAAGAAGTCAGCCAACAATCCAGAGCTGCGGGGGGCGAGTGGGTGACAGAGGAAAACGGAAGTCAGAGGTACTGACAATACAGTATTGGCATTAAGTTTTGCTTTTTAATGTTTTTTTTTTATTTGCTACCAAATTTCTCATTACAGGGAACATTTTTAAGTGCCCAAAAAGTAACACAGTTCAGCCTCTTGTGAACTGAAGGCAGTCTGTTTTGTCTCCGTTCCAGGAAAAATAAGGTGCTGCTCTCAAGTCTGTTTCCCATCACCTAACTGGCATGTTCTGGCATAGTTCATCCTCTCACCAAACACTGACTGAATGCCTATTATGTGCCAAGAACTGGGCCTACACATGGATTAAACACAGGCCCAGCTCTCCAGGAGTCTGCAGACTAAGAAGGAAAACAGACATTTAAGTGCATGCTCACATAGGTCCATAATCTATTGCCCTAAACCCTAAGGGCCAGATGCGTTTCAGAATTTGGGAGTTCACAGATTTTAAAATGATAATTTTAAAAGGTTTTTCAGATTCTGAAAAGGTGTATTTATCATATATTTCAAAACACCCCAACTGGACTCTGGGGCAGCACCAACATGATCCAAAAGTAGTATTTCTGCAGCAACAGGTGGGCATAGTCACAACTAGGTGGGGAGAAAGCAGACTGGCAGCAGTTTCCTGTTAGCGCAAGTCAGGCTGTGGCACCAAATGAGTTCAAATCACGTAAGGTTTTCCCACTAAAATGATAACATGAAAAAAATCCGCAGTTTCAAAGGATTCTGGATCTCCAAATTGTGGATAGGAGCTTCTTGCCCTGTAATACGTAAGAGGAGGATTTCCTGGATGACCCCTGAACTTTAAAAGATACTCAGTATTTAACCAAGAGATGACGTCTATTGAGCACTTACTATGTGCCATGCACTGGTCACAACTCTTCACAGCAACTCACTGAACAACCTCAGATCAACCACAGAAGGTAAGTGCTAAGCCATCTTCCTTTCACAGATGAGAAAACTGCATGTTATGGAGGGTATGAGCCTTACCCAAGTTCACACAACCTAACAGAGCTGGAGTTTGACTGCACTTGGGGGGTGATGCCAGAAATTGTTTACCTTCTCTGCCCCTCAACTCCCTCTGTGCAGTAGAGACACTAGTATCTATGCCCAGGGATTGTTTCAGGGATTAAATCATACACATTTACAAGACGTTCTTGGAACTTTAAGTCAGAGCTAATTTGGCCCAGCAAGGGAAATAAATGAAGAAGCTAAAATAATCATATAATCATCAGGCCGATATCTTTATCTGTTGATGGAGCAACAGGCATAATACATTAATACTTTAAATACAAAGGGAAAATAAATTTATTACCAGAAAGAATTCTGTTCATGGCCTCAGCATCCCACTTCTGCTGAAATGCAACCACTTATTTCTCTCAACTCCTTGAGAAACACTGAGCCTTCCTCCCTGATTCTAGAGGCTCTCTAAGTTTGCTGAGAGAGGACCTGAACAGTCTCTGTCCGCATGCACCCTCACTTACAGACCAGGACTCTGTAACGAGCTGGGAGGAGAGAGGGAGATTCAAAGGGGGAGAGGACAGGAGAAAAAACATCCAATCTTTGAAGGGCTTTCTCAAACTACATCCACCTCCTGAAGATTTCAATATCTGGCTCACTCCAACTGCACCTTGCCCATCCCCACCCCAAAAGTCTGTGACTCCTAGATTGGGGCATTATTAGTGTTGTATCAGTCAGGTGTGTAAGGGACGAAACATGGTTGATAACCACTAATTTAACCAAATAGCCTCATCATTGGTTCTCCAAGGGTGAGGACCAGCAGCATCAGCACCACTTAGGAAGCTTTTAGAAGTGTAACTTCTGGCCCCTTCCCAGGCCTGAAGAATCAGAAACTCAGGGCGGAACCCAGCAAGCTGTGTTTAACAAGCACTCCACGTGATTCTGATGCCTCCTGGAATCTGAGAACCTCAGGTCTAAACTCTTGTCTAAAACTATTTGCTTGGAGGAAAGTTCAAGAATATGTGTTCACGCATTAAGAAGTTCCTAAAAAAAACAAAACAAAAAAACTAAATGGCATTTATATTATCTTCCTGGTCAAATACAACATCTAGATACTTTAAAAATAAAGATATTAGATGGCATACAATTATAGAAAGGAATCATTTCTACTCCAACTGGTTTTAAAATAGAGCAAAACTATTTTCTATATCAGAATCGTGCAAATTTTTAAAATCATCTTTTTCTGAAGGACAGCTTGAGAATGAGAAAGGGGGCGATTAAAAAGAAAAGTTTCTGTATAAATTTCCTATTTCAACACTCACAACAAGATATTTTTTACAAAGAAATCATTAACAATTCCTTGATGTATTGCAGGTGTTATCTTCCCGTTCTTCAAGGGAAACAATGCATCTGGCAAAATCTTCATTTTCTTTTCTTTTTCCTTTTTTTTTTTTTGGTAGTCAATACCTCCTTCATAATAATCTACCTGTATTTGGTCTCACTTTGCCCTTTAAGAAATATAAAAATGAAATAAACACAGGACTGGAAAGAACAACTTACAAGCCAAGTTATCTTCTATTTTGAAATACCCATGTCACCTAAAAAGAGAGATACTTGAAAACAAATTTTTTAACTTAAGGCTTAAATGCATTAATCTTTATTAAAGTAGCAAAGATTATGAGAAAACACCCACGAAGAAAATAGTGTTTCGTGTATCTTCGGAATTAACTAAAAAAGGAACCAGGATTCTGAAATGCTAAAACTGACTTCCATTTATTTTTTTAATCTGTGTTTAAGTTTACTTAACAAAAAGCACAAGAGGTTCAGCCCCCACAAAGTCATAAATCAGTCATCTGGAAGACAAGCTTCTTATCCAGGTATCATTAAACAAATCCGTTTGGGGTGAACACTTCATATAATAATCTGGGGTTCTGTCACTGAACAGGCTATGTCATCATTGCATAAATGTAAACCAAGATGGTAAATTCCATGACCCAATAAAATGTCATGCATAAAAAAATGTTAAGAGAGAATAGGAATTCATGGAACTAAAAGTAAATAGATTCTGTTGTCTCATTCCTACACATTTTTTACACTTGTGTGTTATAAATTAAATCTCTTTGAAATCTGCAGTGTTTTAGACTATCTGCCATTTATAAACGCCAAATGTTTAAACAAAAGTTCTTTAAGTAAGTTTAATTTTTAAATTAAAAAAATTTAATAATCTTCTAAATCAAGAAAAGGGAAAAGAAGGGGAAGAAGTCTTTGAGGCAATGCTAACAAAACCTAAAATTACTGTAATATCAGGAACTACATGAAACCCTGATGCAGAGTACATGTTTTAAATTTAGTGTATCCTTTTTAAGTGCCCACATACATATATAGAGATACAATGGATGCTTTAAACGAATAGGTTTAGCTTTTTTCCAGTCAACATTTTGGGAAAGCTTTCAGAAAAAGAGTTTTCTTCCTGCACTTCCCATTATTTTTATCCACAGCCCTAATGTACATAAGAAATGAGGATTATCACCACTACTGTCACTTCAAATCATCATATGATTTACTCTTCCACTCAACAAATGTGTATTTAACACCTACCCTGCACCAGGCACTGGAACTGACCCACCCAATCAGCAAAGTTCATCTTCTCATGAGAAAGGTAAGTAAGAATAATTACATTAGGATGTAAGTGCTACAATAGGGTACATATTTAGAGTGTTATATCACCAAAACCAAATGTTTCATGAGAATGTGACTGAACATAATAAGGATCTCCCTTAAACTTAATGCAATACATTCTGAAACCACTGTCTGGAATTCACTGAAACCATTTTCAGTGTGCTTGTATTTTTAGCTGTACTACCTCTTAAAGTAACCAGTTCTATAAAATCACTGTCAGCTATGTAAAATAGCAGGGTATTTCCTTTTACTTTGTCTTCAAACTACTTTCTCTAAGCTGAGACGCCTCTAGTTTTAGCATTTCTAAGGCTTTGTGAACCAAACGTTAGGAAAATAAATTATGATTATGTAAATGACAGATCATAACTTTGGCACCTGTCTTTTCCCATGTGACTCTATTCAAGTATTATCACCTCTTGGATTTTTTTTGATAGGATCATGTGTGATTCATCTCTATACCACTAAGTCACACAGTCTTATACCCTTTAAACTCATGCAATTTGCTTTTGCCTTACCAGAAACAACACCTTAAACTTACCAGACTCGGTTATGTCCAAAAACTTTTTTAATGAATCCCACCACTAAAGGGTGAAAATAGGACAACAGAGGATATTAGAATTTCATCCAACAAATTTGTATGAGTAACTAACAGGCACTAATCATGACCTAGCTCATTTGCTGAGCTGGCTTGACAGCACAAAATGTGCGTTGTGTAATTAACATATTCATAGAAAAGTAGCTATAATTCCCTGTGTTCCCACTTTTAATGAAAGTAAAATACTTTAAAAGTTATCAATAATAAGTAGAAACAGTATAGCACTCAGTGTCTTTTTCCCAATACAGATTTCATTCTTTCTAACATAGAGCCACAATGCGTAGGCACAAGATAAAACTCTGGAGGTTTTACTAATTAAAAAAGCAAGTGTATTTATGTGATGTTGGTCTGAGATGAACGAACATCCACCAATGCTAACTCAGGATCACACTTTCTTTACCAAAATGTCATGGGACTGCTGTCTTGGTTTAGACCAACAGCTAATTAATAACCCACACTAGCTATGTGGGACTCAACTCCATCCCCAGCTTCCCCCCAATCACTAACGCCCTCAAAACCCCTCAGTCACAGGGGGCTGATCTCACCAGGTGGCTTGAACAGTGCGCTCCCTTTTAGTGACACTTACTTACACTGCAGTCACATTTAGTTTTCTTCTACTGCTCTGATTGTCCTATTGATGTTTTCATCCTGCACTTACGACCACACGCACCAGTACTCCTCCTCAGCAGCCTGAAGGAAACACACATTACTCCTGATGCTTCACCATCCCTTCACTACCTGTCTCACCATCATCCCTAGAAAGCATACAAAGATACTCCCTCATGAAAAGATTAGTTAGCACATAACCATGGGGGAAATTTACATACCAACACTTCCCTTCTCTTTCATATCTACAGGCACAGAGGAGTCTTTGTGTGGTTTTAAATTTCTTTTCCCCCTAAAAGCTTCCCTAGTGTCACCATACTAATTAATAGACATAATGAAACCCCTTGTTGATAAAATTTAATTCCCTTAGATAAAGGTTAACATATAAGCATGAAAACTAACATCTAAGTTTAAAAATTTTTAAATACCAACTGCTTTTGCTTTTTACACCAAATGACAAGGAGATCACATTTTTCAAAAGGTTTATTTCCCACCAACGGCTTCCCTGGAGGCCCATTTAGTAAGCAAAACACATAATGAAGATCCTTTGTTGATGAATTTCAACTTCCTTAAGTAATCAGCTGTCTACTATTTTTCCACGTAAATGTATAATTTAATTTATAGAAGTTTAGACAGCAAAAAATGTTTCAAATTGTTTCCTTATAAAAACCAACCACTATAAGCCTTGTTAATTATTCTAAATACAGTGTATAATCTATGTCACATGCCAGTTGGACAACAAAGCCTCATTCAGCTTAAGCTGCATTAATGGGTTTTTAATTTCACAAACAGTTAACTCCCAATTTTCTTATGTTAAACAATTCCTGGGTAAAGGTGTTTAGGTGGCAAACTCATAAAAATTGAAGGGGAAAAAAACAAAGTCAAGCCATTGTTAAATGTCATCATAACAAAAATACCAAAAATTCCTATGTAAGAGCCCAGAGGTTACTGGCTTTTTGAGCACAGGGACCACTGTCCTCATCTTTGTCCCTCCCAAAGTTGTGTTTTCACTTTAGTGTACACATTCTAACAATTTCTCTATAGCTACAAATATATTACAAGTTAGATGATGATGAAGAGACAGCAAAGCTTCTAAAAACATGGTATCTTTTGAAGAGGTAAGAATGAATATATAAGTACAGTCATTATCAAACTTTATATAACAAAAAATTACAAATGTAAATCAATTGGAGAGCTAAAGGCAAAACCGGAAAAACAATTTAAGCTGTATACTGCCTGAAATATTAAATACGGACATTAAGAGAAATTTTATTTTAGCAAGTTAATAGTGTACAAGTGTTGAAATCATTTAATGTGATTTCTACTTCAAAACAGATTAAGTAAGATATAGTTCCCAGCAATTCTGGAAGAAAAGGCTCTCCAACAATGCACACTAGGAAGATGGTATTGAGGAACACATGCTGTGAACTTATCGAGAATTTTCTGTTCACAACTATAGCACCAAAGGAAATTCTCTGGTAACTGTACCACCCATAGGACATCAGTAGGAAGGCTGTAGTGAAGCACTGTCTTTAAGAGGGCGCCTCTACTACCCAACTCTTGGGGTTTGAATACTGGCTTTTCCCCTGGCATATGCTAACTGACAACTGGAAAAGTCAACAAAGGTTAGCTGGAATTATTTCTACAGTTGAGAAAAGATGCCTTTGAACTAAAGATGGAAAAATGTTAAAAATATTTTACAAAAAAGAAGTATATTCAGGCAGAAATTATTTTAAGTAATCAAAACATTGTGGAGCTAAAAAGTTTAAGTTTTCATCATAAGCCAGATATCTCTTTAAATCTAACTACTGCCTGTTTTCTTTCCAGTCTTATTATGGTTAATTTTGAGGCTTACCTAAAATTAAAATTTTCAAATCTCTGTAATTTAAAAGTTAATTACTCAGTTTGTGACCAAAGTTCATCCATTTTTGTTTCTTCCTATTGACCCTCTCACCTTCCACTTACTACTCCACCAGAGAGCAGACAAAAGAGAGATGAAGTCTCAAAACACAAAGCTGATCACTTACTTGTTAGCTTCCAGGAAACCTGTAGCAGTGTCACCAAAAAATTTCAAACAGCACTCAAGTTATGGGATTCTCTGAGACAGCATCCTCCATTTGCAAGAGCATTCGATAAAGTACAGCCAGAAAGTTGGCAAATATTAATTCACACATATATTCATTCATTAAACAAATATCTGAGTTCCAACCACAGGCCTGAATATTCCAGGCGCTAGGGATTCAGCAGTAAACAAGTTTCCCCGCGGTCATGGTGCTTCATACCACATCCGTCTAGAAGATAATAAAGCATGTGAATAAGTAATAATGTCAAGTACAGGTAAGTGTTCAGGGGGAAAAAACTTGCAAGAAATTAGAGGGTGACTAGGAAATTAGAGGGTAATAAATTAATCTAAGTAAAGACCTGAATGAAAGGAGTGAATGAGCCATGCCTTCAATAGGGGAAGAACATGCCAAGCACAAGGAACAGTCAATGCAAAGGTCCTGAGGCAGAAACCAACCTGGCAAACTCAATCAACAGGAGAGAGGAAAGTAAGGCTGGAGGGGAGTAAGCAAAGCAGAGGATACTACTAGGGAGGTGGACAGGAGCCCAACCATGTGATCACCAAGGCCTCTTGACCATAATAAAAACTTCAGATTTTACCCAACAGGGATGAGCTCTGATGACTAAGAGATATAATCTGACTTGATTCAGACCTTTTAAAGCTTACGCTGGCTGCTACGGGACAGAGACTGGAAGCTGAAAGACCGGTTAGGCACTACTGCAGTAGTCTGTGTCAAGATGGTTTAAAACAAGGGTAGTCGCACTAGAGGTAGACAAATTTGGAATAATTAAGTCAGAGCCCATAATACTTGCCAATGGAGGAACAGATGTTGGAAGAGTCAATCAGGGGAAGTAAGGACAACTCTTTGGAGTTTCAAACTGAACAACTGAACAATGGATGGTGATACCATTTACTGAGCTAGAGAAGAATAAGAAGCCATAGCCAGTGAGGCAGGACGAAAATCAATGTCCCAGCAGCCAAGGGGAAAAATGCTTCTATAAGGAAGGAGTTCTCTCACCTGTGTCAAATGTGGCTGAAAGAGCTACTTTGGCAAGACTGACACTCCTGGTGAGGGATGACGGGGAAGAAAGGCTCTGGGGCACAGGAAGGATAAGTCTCTGGAGTAGGTTCAGAAGAAGATGGGAGACAAGGAGTTGAGGAGATGCAGCCCACATGGAATCCTTGAAAGACTTTTGGACTCAAAGTAGCTTTATTATTTTTTGAAGTTCTACTTTCCAGTTTTTGAAATTTCAAACTTAAAAATTGAAAAATTTAGTAAATACTCTTATTCCTTTCACCTAGATTCACCAATCATTAACATCTGCCACATCCGCTCTATTACTCTCTATATGTAATATTTACTATTGCTTATTCATTTGAGAGTAAACTGAAGATATTTTGAACCTTTACTCCTACATAATTCACTGTGTATCTTCTAAGAACGAGGGCACTTTCTTACACAGTACAATTATCAAATTATCAGGAAAC
Organism: Camelus dromedarius; assembly: GCF_036321535.1. NCBI lineage: Eukaryota > Metazoa > Chordata > Mammalia > Artiodactyla > Camelidae > Camelus > Camelus dromedarius. The sequence continues at coordinate 47,736,960 of NC_087437.1, forward strand.
CTAGCGCTGATGCAACATTATTATTTAGTATTCAGTACATATTCAAATTTTGCCAATGTCCCAATAATGTTCTTACAGCAACTGGATTTTCCAACCCAAGATCCAATCCAGGATTTTATGTACTGCATTTAATTGGCAGGTCTCTTGAACTTCCTTTAAATTGAAACAGTTCCTCTTGACTTTCTTTGTCTTTCATGGCATTAATATCCTAGAAGAGTAAAAGCCAGTCACTTGGTAGAAGAATCCTCAACTGAGGTCCCTCAATTGTTTCCTCATGATCAGATTTTGGTTATGCATTTTAGAAATACTACAGAAAAGTAATGATGCCCCTTGTTCAAGCACATCAAGAGGAACATATTTATTCCACTGTTGGTGATGCTAACTTTGGTTGAGGTTGTGTCTGCCAGATTTCTCCACTGTGAAGTCACTGTCTTCCCCCTTGGTCATTATCTCTAGAGAGATCATTAGAAACTGTATTAATATCCTTTTCCCCATCAAACTTTCTCCTTTGGTAACACCTGCCTGAATTAAAATCACCATGATGGTTGCAACTGGTGACTCTTCTAACTCTATTAATAGTTTCTTCACATTTTTATTGGCAGTCTACTGGGAAGAGCTTTCCCCTTTTCCTTATTTTATTTATTTATTATGAACTTGTGGATTCTGATTTTATTCAGTGGGTTATAACCTGTTACTATCGCTATTCATTTTGGTGCTCAGACTTTCCCAGATTTGGCCATTCAAGCTAGTTCCAATGTCCTTTTGACATGTCCCATAATTTTTTTTTTTAGTATTTCCTTACTTTGTGTTCTAGGCCGATCTTATGCTTTCCCTTCCTCAGCTCTGGAACCAGCCATTTAGACCTGGGCACTGGTTGTGTTCACTGCTACTAGGGTGTCACTGCTCCTAGGCCCTTTCCTCAGACAGAGCTAGGAATTATATGCATGTATGTATGAATGTGTGTATGTGTATTTTAACCATGAGTTCACATGGATAACTCTAATTCCAATCCAACACCACAGAGTTCTTCATTGCCTTCTTCTGTTTCGTATTTTTATTTCCCTTCTCCTACAGAGAAAACTCTAGCTCCCAAAATAGCAATGAATTTGCTCAGTCCTACAGCACACACAATATAGTTTCAGAATTGCTATAACTCTACCACTATAAATAACAGCCTACTACACAAACCTCAAAGTTTTTTGTATTTTTCTTTTCAGCAGTCCTTTTCATCTTTAGATTAAAGGTATATAATCGAAGTCCTGTGTTAAAAACTTACCTGGATTCATTTTTTTCCTAAGATCTTATGTTAGTCATTAAAATACAGTTGATTCATCTGTTGCTATTTGTATTCAATTTTGGAAGTTTTCTTCTCCCAGACTTGTTAATTTCATTTTGAACATATAAAGCATTAACAAGTTTCCAAAACTCAAAACTAAACAAACAGGTATAATCAGAGCAGTGCCATTCCCTCCACCAGTCCTTTTATTCAGCTCCTACCCAGCCCCTATAGGTAACTAATTAGTTTCTGGTTATCTCTCTCATATTTTTGTTCTATCAAAAAATTATGCTTTGTCAATGTGGAGCAGAGAAATGGGGCAGAATACTGGATCAAGAAAAAATTTAAGATGGGAGACATAACAGAATGTATTATAATGTAAATGATTCCCTAGAAATTGGAATTGAAGATGCAGAAGGGGTGGGTTAACTGCATAAGGAAATGCCTATCAAAATACCTTCTGGTTTAATTTGAGATATATCAGAGGGGTCCCACATTCCCAAATAGATTGCCATCCTGTTTGTGACATTTCAAATTAGTTATATCCATGGCTCTAGAGAACCCACATTAAAATGGGGTTATTATTTTTGAAGGATAATTAAACTATCACTACCTATTAATGTCAGTAGGAGAAATTCTGCCCAGGCAAGAGGGAGGGAGCTAAACATTTAACCAGGAATAGCCAGGTGAGAGAAGAATGGCTGACATGAGGATCTGTACAACAACACAGACGGACAGTAACGATCATGTTGGAAAAATGAACCCATATCTCTGGCATGTCTTGGAAAACTTACAAATATGCTAACAAGTAACTAAGGGTTATTCCTCATGCCCTGGAACCATGTCAGTGTGGCACAGAGAGAAGAATACAGACTTTAGAGATGTCTGGCCTTAAATTCCAGCTGAGTTACTTAATAGCTACATAACCACTGGCAAGTTACTTAACCTCTCAGAGGCACAGTCTCTTTACCTGTAGAACCAGATGATGTCTTCTTTGCCAAGTTAATGTGAGATATAAATAGAATAATGTATAGCATTGCTTCTGGCCCAGAATAAATGTTTAATAAATAGTTCCTATAATAAATGCATACAATAACCTGTATTAGCAAGGTAAAAACATAACACAGTCTGTGTACTTCAATAACATGTCTGAAAGAAATCAGTGAAATCACGCCATCTCAGCCAGTATTTGGTAAGGGCAGAAAAATGTCCAACACTTAGTTCCAATTCTCAATTTTCAAAATGTCCCAGAGTCTATTTTTAAAGTGTAAAAATATGTGCTGACATACTAAACTGCCAATGATTTCAAAGTAACAATTCTGGGGATGTGTTGATCAAATGGTAAAAACTTCCAGTTTTAAGATGAATAAGTTCTGGGGATTTAATGTACAACATGGTGACTATAGTTAACGATTCTGTATTGCATACTTGAACGTTGCTAAAAGAGTAGATCTTAAACATACGTACCACCCCCCCAACACACACAAAGGTAATTATATGAGGTGATGGATGTATTAACTAATCTTACCGTGGTAATCATTTTGCAATTTATATGTATATCAAATCAAGTTGTATACCTTAAACTTACACAGTGTTATATGTCGATTATATCTTAATAAAGCTGGAAAAAATTTAAAAGCATGGATTCTACAGGTTAACAAGGATCAACAACTCAGAATAACCTCCTAAATAATGCCTATGGTTCATAAAGAGATGAACTTAAATGTATCACAAACCATGTTAATCAATTCTATAATTTTATAAATGTGTACACAAGAATTAAAACGTTCAATAAATAGATTTTTTAAAGTTTCTATTTCACTTTCAAATTCATCCACAAACTAAAATGTAGCATGGAAAATCTTAAAACGATCTTTAACCAAATACTGAAATATACCATAAACCTTCAGAGCCTAGAATCAGTAATAACCCAAAAGCCCCAAACTGAAGAGTCTTAAAAGTGTGAAATGGCAGGGAGTCTCAAAGCACACAACTTTACATACACAGACCATCATTTTCCTCACCGACTAGAAATGACTCCTCTATTATTTTAAATAAGCAGTGTGTGCTCTATCTCTGTTCTAGAAGCCGGACTTAAAAGTCACAATCTCAGTTTGCAATACAAAGATGGACCGATAATAAAGCGTTCTAATCAACAATTAAATGCCAAATGTCTTAAGAAAACTTTCCAGTAGGGTGCTGCTAATCCACAGACCGAGCTATTTTGCCTGTGGAGAGAGAAAGATGCTTCCACACCCTTTACTAAAAGAGAAAGGGAAAGAGTGGGAGAGAGAGAGATGCAAAATAACAAAATACTGCTTGGATAAACAAAAGTCTGTTTTTAAACTTTTAGAAATTCTATCTTCCATTACCGAATAACAATAACTATCAAAGTACAATGCAATCATTTGTGTTTTGAAGCAGAAAAGAATGTGGAGAGAAAAGGAAAACATTTTACCATGCACTGAACTTACAAATAACCAAAATCCTTAATTTCCTCCTCCCGTCAAAAATATTGGGCATCGTATCATTTCCAAAATAAATTTAACACAAAACCTCTGGACTCGTTTTTAGCCCTCGGTGGAGAACTTTTATAAGCTCTCAGCGCTCTCCACTCAATAACCCTTCTGGGTAGCCCAGAATAACCGCTATTCTCGGAATAAACACGAGTTTGCGTTTCAGTGCGCGGAGGGGCCTTGGTGCGCGGGGAGGAACCGGGGGTCCGGAGGCCGAGACGACGCTCTCCCTCGCTCCGCAGAGCAAGCGGTCCGAGCGGCCCAGGAAGTGCCCGAAGCCGTGGAGGAGCGGCGAGTCCCCGCGCCAGAGCAGCGCGCCACCAGGGCGCGCCCGTCCCGTCCTTCCCGGGGGGTCCGCCGTCCGGAGCTCCCTGTCCCAAAGTCAGGAGGGACGTCGCCAGCCCTGCGGCGCCTCCCCGGCCGAATTCCGCCCAGGCGGCCCCGCGGCGCCTCACGCCCCCTACGGGAAGCCCGGGATGCCCCCGCGGGGCGCACCGACGAGCCGTAGCTGGCGCGGCCGCCGCCTACCTGGAGGGAACTCGGGCCCGCGTTGACCGGGCGTGCGGGGGTCCGCTGGGCGCTCGGCAGCCCCTCGCGCGCGGAGCCGGCGTGCAGAGCGCAGCGCAGCGCACCGCCGAGACCAGCGCCGCGGAGATCCGCCGACCACACCCAGGCCCGCGCCGCCCAGCAGCCAACTCCGCCGCGCGCGGGGCCGGGGCGGGGACGTGGCTGGAGGCGCGAGGCGCGAGGCACGAGGCGCGCGGGCCCAGCGGGGACGCGCCGCGGGGGCGCGCGGGCCCTGGAGCGTGCACCAACCGGGCGGGGGGCGAAGGCAGCTGGCGCGGCGCGCAGCTTCTGCTTCCTATTTTCTGTCTCGTTTCCTGCTAGAAGGAGAAGAAAAACATTAATTCCCGGGCAGTTTCATTTTCTTGGTGCGGCGTCTGGACGCCGGAGCACACTTCTGAGTAGCGCCCAAGTGGTGTGGCCAGTTTCTTTCCTGGCACCGCAGAGACCTCAGTTTGCTTGTGGGCAGGGTAGGGGACTGATTCAGAAGACCTCAGGGTCTCATTTAGGTTTCGCATTCTGGAATTCTAAATGTAAGAGAGTTAAACTGAAGCCCAGAGTCATACAAAATTGCCCTGTAGTGCCAGCTCGACCGTCGCTAGTTGTGTGACCGCGTTCAGTCTCGGGGCCTCGGTTTCATCATAGGCGAAATAGGGATAGTGTACCTGCTTCATAAAGGTGCTAAAATATTAAATGTGATAACATTTGCACAGAGCTTGCCTCTGAATAAACAATGCTTGGAAGTTAATTGTTACCATTGTCACTGACGAAACCAGGCCTTCCAGATAACCCTGTCAAGTCGCTCATCTCTGCATGAGTTAAATATCACACGCATCTCAACCGACTTTTTCTACATTTCTCTGCGTGTTTTATGTTTAAAATGTCATAAAATGAATGCATCTACCCAATTTGCTTCCTCTGAAGTCAGTACCGCCCGGGAGCAATTTTCCTCTCCCCCACCTCCATCTTTCTTCTGAGTTAATTCCAGTTTGACAGACTGTTGCTATAGCATTCCTTCTCTGACGTCAAACAATTTAAAGAAACAGCCCTGGGTAACGAAAACTGCAGAGGAGTTCTTTGTGGAGTTTCTGTGCTGGAGAAAGGTTTGAACAATATCCTAGGAGAACTTTAACACCTCCGCAGCCTTCCATTTCGTCTTCAGCAGCTTCCCACTATCACCTGGAATAAATCTTTTAGTACCTTCATGATAAGCACACCCTGATTGCGGCTGTGGAGAAAATGCGACCGTTTTGTGTAAACGCCAGACCATGACAAAAAAGGAAACAGCTGTGGTGCCAGGATGATGAAATTATAGGTTCTTTTTATTCCCAAATTTTCATTTTCCTTATTGTGGGGTGCTTGTTTCCACTAAGAAGAAAGAGGAGAAATGCCAAATCTTACACATATTGGTGTCAGAAAAGTTGATTGGGACCTGAGTGGTTTGTAGCTGTAACTGTTTATATGTTTTAATGATCAAATCCTGAGCATTATCATTGTCATTTTTAGGAGGGAGCAAAGGGAAATTATTATTTAAGGAAATCCTATTATAGACCAGGCTCGCTGCTTTCTTATATGTACTTAATTCTTACAATAACTTTATAATGTGCATTCTACCCCCATTTTACAGACAAGGAAACTGAGGCTCAGTGAGATTAAGTAATTTGCCTAGAATTACACAAGAAGTGTCACAGCTTTACATGGAATCCAGATTGGATTTACTCCAAAGCCCACTTTCTTTTAGATTCTTTTCTGTCTTGTTCTTGTGCACTGGCACTTAACAGTTATTATAGGTCTTTGAGAGGTGGTTGGGCTAAGATTATTGAAAAACAACTGTGCTGGTGTTTAGGAAAACCCAGTGGAAAGTACTGAGATATTCTATCCCAGAAAAGATTAGGAGAAATATAAGTCAACAGCTTCTAAACACAAAAGAACCTGAAAAGATGGTACAAGAATTCTTACTGACCATTATTTAAAGATTTGAAATTAGTTACACAAAATGATGACTTCAACCTTCCTGAGAATTTGTTGTGAACAGAGAAATTACTAGAAGAATTAAAGTCCAAGTACAAAAAAGGAAAGTTTAATTATTAGCTAAACTAGTCCACTTCCAAGAATATTATATTTCTGTTTTGCCACATCTGCTGCATATTTTTTCTGGAAAGAACACTTAGTCATTAAAGGACAAGCCTATATTGCAAATCAGAAAGTGGAGCTGATGGAAAGAATTTCATTACCAGGAATGATTTCCTGAAAGTACAGTGATGCATCTAAGTGATCCAACAATTGGTAATTTTCAAATGATAACATAATCCATGTAGAAAGTAAAAGAAAGAGAGAGAAGGAAAGAAAGAGAGCGAGAGAGAAACAAAGAAAGAAAAAAGAGGTGTTATTAACACTTTGAAGCCTGCTGATTTATGTAGACAACTGTAATGATATCCTGATTCTAATGATTAAACCCAGTATTCTTGTGTTCGGGTGCCACTGGGTGATGTTTAGTTTTCTAACTCATTAGGACCATGTTGACAAATCCTATTCTATTAAAAGAGGATGGTGGGGTCCCTGCTGGAGAACCTTTGAAGACAAATTCTCTGTCTATTCCTCCTAGTGTTTAACAGAATACCTTGCAGATACCAAGTACTCTGTGAACAAATGAATGAATGAAGGCACTGGGCTACTTTTTTTACTCAAATAACCTTCATACCTAACCCCACCCACATGCCCTACTCAGAATCATAGAGAGGAGAAGAGCAATTATTATTTTTCTGGGAGTTTACTTATAGTTGCTTCTGCAGGGTGTTCTGCTCTCCTATAGTTAAGTTCAGAGAAGCTCTGCTCTTGGTCCTATGTTGGATGAATCTGAATCCTGTCCTCAGCAAGCTACTCTAAAATCCACAGTACCATAGATTTGTAACCTTTGCTTTTAACTCATACCCTAGAAATCATCTGTATTTTTTCTGAGCCTACTTTCTCAGACAATGCCAAGTGCATTATGAAGAACAAAATTGTCAAAATGGTCAATATTCCAGTACTGCCCTGTTGTCTGTGTTGTATACATTCCAACTGGATTTGATTCAGGATGAGACCAAATTATATACAAGCAATATATTTTATGGAACTAAATAACAGATTTTCTTCCAGCTACAACAAAATAGTTCAAAAATATTAAATAGAAAATTTCTGATAAGCTATACACTAGAGTTCCTCAAGGATGTAGGAAGTGATTCCTTAGTAGACTCTGAGAAGTAAGTCTTTGTGTCATTTCAGACATCCTTAATCCTGAGCAGTCATGTCCAAACCCTTCCCTCTTGCTCACACACATTGCATTTTGATATCAACTCTTTTCACAGCTTATATTTTGAGACGGCCTTTGCTGTATTCTTCTGACACTCCTAACACAAATCAGTTATAGCTTTTGCATCTTTGTACTCAGGTTCTCCAATGGCAATTTGGGTCCATCATCAATATGCACATCAGTGACCTTAGGGAAGTGCTATACTTGACTGATGATGTCTGTCTCAGGTGTAGGGAGGGAAGTAGAAGCACCCAGGCATGTATTTGCTGCTCTAGGTCCTGTGGTTTAGGTCTCAGGAATCTGTTATTGGGAAGGGACAGGCAAAGTGAGAAGAATAATAAGCTGCACATCAGAAGACCTGATTTGGAGGTTTGGCTCTGGTACCAAGTATCTGTATGATCATGAGCAGATCACAACCTGCTGCATTCTGTCTTGTTCAATACATAAGATGGGAGTGCTGGATTCTAACAGGATTGGCAAATAGCAGTGATACCATCACTCAGTTCTATGCCAATATATAACTTGGCTAATCAGTTAGGCATTCTTTCTCTCTAAGCCTCATCCCATTTTCAACAGTTCACTCCCCTTTTCAACAGTTCACTTTATGCCACTTCGTGTTTATGAAAGACCTACATTAGAACCTGTTTTTACTAACAGAAAGAAATCCAAAGAGGATTTTCACTTTCATGGGAAAAAAAAAAAAGACAAAAAGCAAAAATAGCATTCAGCATTTGTTTTGCAACAGCCTTCCTAAAGGCAGCCTACACCCAGAGGAGCCGGAAGAGCAATACCACTCAGCTCCTTCCCTGGAAACTACACTCAGCCTCTTAGCATCCAGCCGCCGTAGCTTTGGACTGCGTCTGTGAGCATCTGTGCTTTATCTCAATTTATTTTGTGCTTCCATTAGCAAGATGAGTCCTAAGGTAATTACTTCTTCACTTTATGCCATTTCGGCTTACAAATGGTTTCCCAGGCAGGCTCTACTTTCAGATAGCAGGGACAACCTGCACCACACCAGGAAGGTGCTCTAATCTGTTGGTGAGTAGAAACATTATATTAGCTATCTATTGCTGTGTGACAAGCACCCCCACCCCAACTTTGTGGATTAGAACAACAGCAATCATTTATGTTTCTCATGAATAGCCTACTTAGGCAAGGCTGGGCTGACACACTGCTCAGCTCTGGGCAGTGCCAGCTAGTTTGACTCTACTGTCAAGATGGCTCTGTCATATGGCTGGCAAATCTGTGGTGCTGGTTGTTGGCTGGAAGATTGGCCAGGGCTGTGGGCAGACACCTCTGTTCCTCTTCACATAGGCCTTTCCATGAGCTACTTGGAATTCCGCACACTACAGTGGCTGGGTTCCAAGAGCCAGGGTTCTAAGAGATCTGGGAGGAAGTGCATAGCATTTTTATGACTTAACTTCAGGAAGCATATACTGTAGCTTCCAGCATCCTTTCTTGGTCTAGACAGTCACAAATTCAGGTCATAGGGACACAGACCTCTTGATGGAAGAGTAGCAAGGTTCTAGAAGAGCATGTAGGCTGACACCTATAGTTGTGGCCATTTTTGGAAATACCGTCTGCCACAAGCATATTCGCTGACCCTGGATTAATCTGTAAGCCTAACACTCTAAGATTCTGTTTTTCCACTCCTTCTTCCCACTTAGCATTACCTTGATTTATGCTAATGTGCTCCGTCCAGTAGATACTTCAAACAATGAAAAATCTCTTGCTTTCCCTGCTAGTTTTTTTTTTTTGGCTTTGCTTTTTTAGTTTAATTTTTTAAATCATCAAACTATAAAATTGACCTTTTTTGGTGTATGGTTTTATGATTTTAAACACATGTACAGATTCATGTAACCATCACTACAATCAGGATACAGAAGAATTCTATCATTCCCCCCAAATTTCTCATGCTGTCCCTTTATTATTATTAGTGTTGTTATTCCCTCACCTCCTTCCCTAACCCCTAACAATCGTGGATCTGTCTCCATCCCTGTAGCTTTGTCTTTTTGAGAATATTGTATAAACGGAATCATACTGTATGAAACGTTTTGAGACTGGCTTCTTTCTCTCAGCATAATGCCTTGCTCCTTCTTATTGCTGAGTAGTATTCCATGGTGTGGTGGGACTGCAGTTTATTTACCCATCCACCCACTCAGCGACATTTGGGATGTTTTCCAGTTTGGGGCAATTATGAACAGAGTTTCTGTAAACACTCACATACAGGTAAACAGGTATGTTTTCATTTCTCTGGAGGAGATAACCATGAGCGGGATTGCTGGGCTATGTGATTAGTATATGTTTAACCTTATGAGAAACTGCCAAATCATTTTCTGGAGTGGCAGGCCCATTTATCACTCTCACTGGCAATGTATAGGAGTTCCAGTTGCTCTGAGTCCTTGTCAACACTTGACATTCTCAGTGCTTTTAAAAAAATTCTAGCCATTCACGTAAGTATGTAGTGGTATCTTATAATAGTGGCTTATTTTTGTATCTTCTTCAGCATCACACATACATGTTGTCTCCTGCCTTTCCCAACCCTGATCCAGTTCATGCATTTCTATCAAATTAATTCTCCTAAAACACAGCAGTGATCAGATTCATTTTTGGTCCAGATAACCTGCAGTAGTTTCCAATTACTTACTGAATTTAATATACCTGCCTTGCACTGGCTTGCAAGGCCTTACATAATCTGACTCCAACCTACTTTTCCAGGTTCATCTTTACTTTTCTACTTTACTTTTCTCTCCACCTAGTCCTTTTACTCTTCTGAGAATAGGTTCTTCACCTCCTCATCTTTGTTAGTGCTATTCCCCAAACTGGCTCCTCTGTCCCTTCCTTCTGTATCACTCAAGAACCAAGAACTTGAGGAGACTGTCCCTGGCCCTCTGTGCCTGGACTCCCACCAGGTAACACAATGCAATCTATCCCAGATACTCTTTCTGGGCTCTCAGAGCACTTCCTGAGCAGGTCAGCCAATCCAGCCCTGGGCAGGAATCCAGCTGGGGACTGAGTCTTCTTTGCTGATAGAGACCTACTACTTTCCAAGTGATTTTGCTGGTCACCTTTCCTACAGATGGGGGGGGGCCCTTACTAGCTACGTAAGTATTCTCTTCATGAATACTGCATCCCCCTAAGGGGACATTTCCGCCCCCAGACCTTTCCCCCTTTAACCAGTGCATGAACTCTAGAAAAGAAAGAGTGAATATATTGTAATGATATTATCTCATGCCTATCTTATCAGTTCTCTGAGAGGTTTTTGAAACATTTTTGAGATTTGAGATTAATGATATGGTAATTCTCCAAATGACTTTCCAATAAAGCATGAACAGCTCTGATAGCTGTCAACAATATGTCACTTCCCTTCAGCAATGAAAGCTGAGAAAGGATAATAGGATAACATTAATAATTTCCCAACAGAAACAATTGCTTTGGTCTCATAGCAAGCCACTTAACCTGGACTTCAGACTCAGGAAGAGAAAAAAAAAAAGATGAATAGGAGATATGTAAATCAACTATTATTCTAAGCACTTTTATTTAAAGTTTGAAGAGACAGCATTCTCGGTAACAACAAACATTAATGAGCCTGTTCTTTAGAACAAAGCTCTGAGATGAAGGGAATGATTTTGAAAGCCCCTGCTTGCTCCACGGATTATTTAAGAGAAAAGTTTTATGAGTTCAGATTTTCTTAGCCATCTACTCTAAGAGGGCCAGGATATTCAAATCATGTTTTCGAAAGCCCATATAAATCTAAAAGAGTTAAGTTTAATTGTTAATGATAGCAAATTCAGTTCAGGTCAAGTGTATGATATATTCAAGTTACATTCTATATACCTTCCCTCTTCTATAATTATGCCCATAATTACAGTGTCTAAGGCATAATATATTATTTTGTATGATCTAGAGGTTTACAATTATATGATTATTCTATGCCAAAATCTCACTCCTAGAGAACTCATGTCTTATCACTATATCTTTTGGGGGGGCAGGTAATATTTATTTATTTAATTATTTATTATCGTTATTATTTTTTATTTAATGGAGGTACTGAGGATCAAACCCATGACCTCGTGCATGCTAAGCATGTGCTCTACCACTGAGCTATACCCTCCCCCCCATCACTATATCCTTAGTCTTAGCACAGTACCTGCACATAGCAGGGACCCATCAATGTTGGTTCAATGAATGAATGAATATAGAGATCTAAGGAGAGGTCGCCGGAAGCTTCATTCATGCATTCATACATTCACTCATTCATTCATTTGTAAGTATTTGATAAGTTCTCAGACAAAAAATATCTTCATAGCTATTTAGGAATGAATAGAATCAGGCTAACAAAATGCTGATTCAACATTAATGCTTGTAGGAGGGGAGTCTTCCTGGCGGGGGTGGAGGTGGTCCAGCTGGGGTGGAAGTAGGGTGTGCATTCTAAGGCTTGGGACGGTTTTATACCCTTCTCTCACTCAGAGGTGATGTGTGAGCACTGAGCTACCTTCACAGCTTCCATTCCCTTTTGTTGTCCTTTAATTTCTTAATGTGTTGTGGGGAAGGGCAGGGCACGGTGGGGGTTACTCTCACACTTTGCCACCCAAATGACAGTAGTTAATAAGGGTTTCTGGAGCAATTCACTCTCCTCGGGGACCGAGGATGGGAGAAAACTACTGGGTAGAAGCCAGCTTCTGTTCTCATAGCCTGTGCTGAGTGCACTCACGGGTGTGATATCATCACCTGTTTTTTAAGTGCTCTGTGGGAAAGCCCAACCCTTTGCACTTGGGCCAGAATATTAGCAGGGTAATGATGGTCTAAACAGGAACTGCTTTTCTCTTCTTTAAAGTACCACTAGGGGGAAAAAAATCAACAATTAGGACTAAATATCTGAAAATAAATATCTAAAATGTTCTAGGAACAAGGCAGAATTAAGACTTTTCCTAATAGAAACAATCTTCCAGAACAGATATCCTAATTTAGTATTTCCCCTTCGATGCCTTTTAGGTTTATAGACATTTATTGACTATTTAGGAGTCAGCACTTCACATTATTTACCCCATTTACTATCTACAACAGACTTGTAAGGAGATGTTATTATTCCTATTGTGTAAAGGAGGCGATTTAGGCTCAGAGAGAGCAGAATCTTGCTCAGGGGTGGGCATGAAGGGTTCAGGCTCCCCATCATTCTTATCCCTCCCTAACCTCCACCTCTAACAGCCCTCCCAGCTATGCCAGTAACTATACAACCTAAGGGAAAGGTTGTGCAAATATTATGCAAATAAGGCTTCAAAACATGCCCCTTCCTCAGCAATACCCTAGCCCCCAAGACTCTCCTGTATGGAATCACACTCCTAATACGTGATAGAGCTGGCAAATGGAGTCAGAGCTTTCTGACCCGATGCTTGAGGGGGTTCATCTTTGGAGCCTACTTTCCAGCAGTAACACAACTGCCTTCACTTAGGTTTCATTTTGAGTATTATATTTTCTTCTAAATAGATTAAGGCAAAACCTCTGGTTAATGAGTGCCTTAGAAGTTTTTCTATCTCTTCAGTTATATCACATAAATAAACAGCAGGCAGGTGGAGAATTTAACCACTCCGCCCTCATGCAGCTTGCCCCAACATTTACCCAAATCCCAGAGACTTCACAAATTCCTTCCATCTGAGATCATCAACTTCTTTACTCTTTTTTGGCACCCCCCCCCCCTTTATCAGGATAGCTACTTATTGCTCTTCCTGTTTTGCTTTAACTGAAGTGAATTTGAGCTCTTATCCCTTCTGTCGGACGGATTTCCTGGTTTAAAAGCTTTGGATCAGAATGACATTAATCCTACTTTTTCTGCAATGTGGACTTACTGCTCATTACAGATATTGTACTGTTCCATCTTACTTTCTGAGAATTCCATGGACTTTTTCACTGCAAATGAATCAGTGTTTTGGAATTTGCATCTTCTCAAGTGACAAGTGGGCTGTCCCATTTTTAAGAATCTCATTTTTAAAATAAAATTCTAGTAGTCCAATCTTATCAATTTTTCAAAATCTGATGTAGTTACAACTAAACCTAAAATTGAATTACTAAACTTTAATTATTTACATTATTAGCAATGTTCAAATTTAAGTATATTTTGGGGTGGGGGACATAATTAGGTTTACTTATTTATTTTTAGAGGAGGTACTGGAGATTGAACCCAGGACCTTATGCATGCTAAGCATGTGCTCTACCACTTGAGCTGTATCCCCACCACCAAATTTAAGTATATTTTATGTAGAAATTGACCCTAGGGTAGCTGCATGAGTCTGCAAGAAAGTTCCTTCTTTTTGATGACAGTGAGTCAGATTTGTATTAACTCAGAAATGAATTCAAGGGAAAAAAAAAAAGAAACTCTGTCATCTAATGAGTAACTGTTTCATCTTGGTTTAGTTGATAAAGCAGCAGCTCTAAAAATAAAACTTACTGTAGATTTGTTCTTTTTTTTTTTAATCAAACTCTCAACTTGCCTTTTGGCATACCTAATGAACATATAATTTTAAAAAATGACCAAGTATTAGTAGTTGGAAGGAATTTCTTGGTTTGGAGATAGTGTGCTAATTGTTTGGGTCAACATATGAGCTGCCATATAAATTTCAATAAAGTTTAAATGTCCCCAATTTAGTTACTTTTCATGAAATCAGACCTAGTTTTTTTTTTCCACATTGACAATGATTGCCTCGACCAAATAATATATGACAGCTTTCCAGATCTTTTTCTTCTTCAACCGACAACTACAATGGCATTTTGTATATTTCAGTGACATTTATTAAAATCTGCCTTTTATTGAAGTTATCTGTGTGATTGTGTAATAAGAGTCTTAAAGATATAAACCAAGTCTGAGCATCTTTGTATTTCTTACGGCACCAGAGTTTTCCAACTTTCTGTGCCCCAATCCACCCAACATACTACTGTCAAAATCATTTACTCGAAGTTCAACTCTGCTTAAGTAACCTTTTGGTTAAGAATCTACAACAGATTCTGGCTGTTTACTGAATTAAATGCTCCTGCCTCATCTGACATGCATAGCCTGCCATTACCTAGCCCTAACCTGTCCTTTCCAGCTTTATCTCTATGGTATTTTCCATTGAAACTTGGCTCTTCCTACTTCTGAGAAGAGGTTCTGGGATTTCCCATTTTTCTTGTGCCATTCTCACGAACTAGAGTGCCTTATATAGGGACCTGTCCACAAAGGCATGGCTAATTCTCCCAACCGAACAGATAGTTTCTGATCTTTGCAACACTTGGGTTATACTACTCTTGTGTATTTCTGTCACTACTGCCCACTTTGGCTTAAATGATAATAACCTGTGTGCTTGTGTTATCTCCCAGATTCGAGAGTAGGCATGGCATGCTTGAGAGAACACAAGCTATGAGGTTAGGAAAAAGTTCTAAGTTCATATAGTGCCTCTATCACTTATGAACCGTGAGACTTTAGACAAGTAACTTCCATTTCTGACTTTGTTTTTTTTCATTTGTAGAAAAGTCTTTGATTCACTTGCCTTCTCTCTCATGCTATGAGTTATCCCAAAATTAGTGTAAATAAAAAGATTCTTTCCACCTAACCCAATCCCATTTGTAAATACCAAAGAAAAGTGATAAAGATAAAAGGAGATAAACAGGCTCATGAATGAGACAGAAAGCTTATACAGGAAGTCTAAGGAGGTTTGAAAAAAATAATTAAAGGTGTTTAGCTGAGAAAAGAAAGAGTAGAAAAATAGTTTTTTTTTTTTCCAATTTCTTGAAGGAGTTTTATTAGTGGTCTGCACATTCACTGAGTCAGGAAGCAATATCTGCAGTCAGTCAAAGCCACAAAGCCCCTGGAAATCAAAAAGAAGTCAAACTCACTTTTCTCTGAGTTTTTCCTTCCTCTACTATGTCTTTTAAAAATAAGATATTGAAAAGAAATGTAGACATCCAGCATATATTGAGAGATTAGGTATTTGGTCTCCCAAAACAGAAGAAATTTTTAAGGAGAATTTCCTGAAATAAATTTACCATTGCTTCTGCTGGAGAGGGAAAGAATTAACGTACACATTAGTAATAATAGTGAATATAACAAGCCTAAACATTTGTTGAGTGTTTATTATGAGCCTGTTAAGTAATTGGTATCCAAAATTGTTGTCTTGCTTAATAGCCCAATAACTTTGCTACTCTGAGTGGTCCATGGAGCTTCTAACAAATGCAGAGTTACAAGCCCTACCCCTCAACCTATAGAATAGAATCTACCTTTTTAAAAGATCCCCAGGAAACCACCAACAAAATGAAAAGACAACCTACAGAATGGGAGGAGATATTTGCAAATCATATATCTGATAAGAGGTTAATATCTAAAATATGTAAAGAACTCATAAAACTCAATAGCAAATAGCAAAAAAAAAGCAAATAAAAATAGCAAAAAAAAAAAAAAAGATTTAAAAATGGGCATTTTTCCAAAGAATACATCAGATGGCCAATAGGCACATGAAAAGATGCTAAACATCACTAATCATTAGGGAAATGCAAATCAAAACCACAATCTTGCCATTTGGGACAACAAGAGTGGAACTTGAAGGCATTATGCTAAGTGAAATAAGTCAGAGAAAGAAAGACAAATATATGATTTCACTTATATTTGGCATCTTAAAAAACAAAACCAAACCAAGCTCATGGATACACAGAACAGATTAGTGGTTGCCAGAGATATGTGTGGGAGGGGGAATGGGGTGGGTGGGATTTGGGGTGGTGGCGGTCCTGTGAAAGGGATGAAGGGAGGCAAGGATACAAACTTCCAATTATAAGATAAATACGTCTTTATTTATTTATTTATAATTTTCAATATTTACCAAAATTTTTATAATGTCTTATTTCTATCATTAGGAAAAAAATTAAATAGCAATATAATGTATAGTTGGTACTCCTTGATTACTGCTTCTGATTTCAATTCTTGAGTTGGAAAAGGGAGAGTATTTTTGATGAAACATTCTACCACTATTATCTACTTGCTGTCTGTTATTTGGAAAACAACCCTCCGCAGACACTAAGTATACCCTTTGAAAATGAGAAAGGCCTGACCACAGACAGTCTTCCTTTATTCTTCTACTAAACTGAAGAATATAAAAGTAATTCTTTCTAAGTTTAAAAGTCCATTTCCCACACTGAAGGAATTTAAAAAAAAATCTTTTACTTTGGAATAAATATAGATGCACAGGAAATAGCAAAGATAATACTGGAGAGGTGTGTTGTGCCCTTCACCCGATTTCCTCTTGAAGCAACGTTTAAACATGAATTACTTGACAGATTTCATTTCTTTATTCTTATAGCAAGAGACTAGCACTGGGCAGCTGTGTCGTCAGTTCTAACAGCAAGTCCAGTCCTTTCGGTTTCTCTATTTTGAAAACAGGGAAATAACTTTTTTCTTAACTTCCCATGGTTGACCCTGAGTCATAGATGTTTACAAAGAAATCTCAGCCCACTATGCTGTATAATTTCTCCTGCCATATACATGTGTAAATGTAACCTCTTAGTTGCAGTTTCAGTTCAAGAGTGCATTTGCTCTACGCTTCTCTCTTTATAGGGAATTACCAGGTGCTGTGGGTACTCTGCTCAGCTAAGCCGAGGCAAGGGTTGCAGAGAAAGAGGGTGGAAAAGATAGTCTCGACTGATAAAACTTTCCCTATCATTTTTAATGTGTTGAGGCTTCAACATAACTGAAATATAAAACACTGATAACTGAAAAAAATACTGCTCTATTAAATGACATCTGCTTGATGATGAAATTAAAACAAAACAAAACAAAAGGACAAAACCTGACTACTTCTCTTGCCAAATCTGACTACTTAACCATGGATAGTGGTAGAAGCTCGGCAGCTCATAGGTGGCAGGAGACATTGGTTAAGTGGGACACTCTGCAGTCAGATTTGCCCAGGTTTAAATGTGGCCCTGGGCAATTTCCTGTTCCTCAATTTCTTTATCTGCCTGGCCTTTTGAACCACTCAAGAAATATTAGCTATCATTCTTGTTGTAGAAATTATAAATAGTTCATTCACATTCTTTGAGATTCCCAACCACCTAACGTTATTCAAGAATCTTTTTTTAAGAGTTTGAGTAGAATTGGTATTAATTCTTCTTTAAAAGTTTGGTAAATTTCACCAGTGAAATCATCTGGTCCTGGACTTTTGTTTCTTGGGAGGTTTTTGATTACTGATTCAATCTCCTTACTAGGAATCAGTCTGTTCAGATTTTCTATTTCTTCATGATTCAGTCATAGTAGTTTGTATGTTTCTAGGAATCAAGAAGTCTTTAAAACCAGTGTAAAGCTGCATGTGTACTATGATAATGTCGATTTATAAGATACACCTCAATTTTAGCCTTTAACAAGTGATTCTATATAATCTCATGTGCCCACTTGTTTTTGAATGGCTGGAATTCTCTTCTCTCAACATATATCTCCAGGTACCATCTGACCAAATTTCCTATCTATACTTGTGTTTGTCTCCTATAACCATTCAGATATCTTAACATTTTTATGTTTACTTCATGTAGAAATTGAAAAATTATTTGAGAGAAAATCAAATGCGATTGTTAATCAGAGGGCTACCGTTTCCAGGTTAAGAGCCCAGGACAGGGATAATTTGGCTTTGTCTATCCAGTGGAAGGAGTACCTAAACTGAAAAAAAAAATCCTTGTCATTTTGCCAAGCTAAAGAAGGAGTTTTCCTATTCCACATAAAGGCATCCTACGAGCTAATTAATTAGTTCAATTAAAAATAGACGAAAGATTTAAGTGCAAAAAGTATGAGAGCATGTATTAGAAAAAATACTCAAATAGCTATAAACTCTTTTAAAATAGCAAATATCACATTATTACAGTTTTCAAATCTTCTTAAGTGCTCCAGCATCCCTTAGAAATATTGCACATTCTCAGGTCATAGAATTACAGAATTTTTAGAAACATAATAAATCCTAAGGATCTTGTGCAGCTCAGCCCTTCATTTTACAAAGGATAACAAGCGCCCCTGGGGGAATTGACTTGCTTCAAGGCGTTGGATACACCTGGCAGCTGAACCCAGCTATTCCAATCCCCTGTGGTAACAGTCTCCTGGTGCACAGCTCTGAACACCTTTTCTTATGCTGTCTCCCTTTAAGTCTCACTGTCTTTATTTTTCCTTCTTTCCATCATAAACCAGCCTGTCATTCCCAAGGTCCTGGCTTCCTCTAGGAGAAGCCTGGGAAACAGTTTCTCTCCTGCACATCCCCTATCTCACACCATGCACATCTCCACCCACTACTTGGTACTGTTATCAAGTACAGAGGGGTCTGTGTTTATTATCCAAGTCCATACACATAAGATATGGTGAAAAGAAGCAGAATTTATTATCACATGAAAATATTCACTAATGAAATCACTGCTCAAATTCCCACATATTTAACACTGGTCTTTCTTTCCTTGTACATGGCATCTACAACTTGGTCAGTCATCTCCATCTGATTTTTAGATACAGTAAACATCTGCTAAAAGAATGGGAATACAGTGCAACCTGATTGAAAATGAAGGTTGCAAACCTTGTTAAAGGTGCCAAAATTCCATGAGGTCTGTAGCTGTAAAATTAGTCTTAGGAAATAAAGATTCTTACCTCCCTCCCTCCCTCTAATTTTTCAAAGATAGATGAAGTTATTGATAATGCAAATCTGACACAATTTAAGATTAAACTTGTTAATTAAAGAAAAGAAAGTAGATGAGAGTCATAACACAACAGGCACTTGTGAAAAGAATGATTTAATTATTAAACCAATGAACTATCTTTTTAATTATGCTGCAAGTATCAATTATATTTTGTTCAATCAATTGCTCCAAAACAAAGTCAAGAGCTTGATTCATGGTAAGATTTCATGCATAATTTCAACTCCAACCTAAATTTTGTTCAGTATGAGATAAATTGAATTTAGTTTCATAATCTTCTCCTTTTAGAAATCAAGTTTCAATCAAACATTTATTTATCATCTACATGTAAAAGTATGATTCCTTCTTTAAATGATCTTTTTGTAACACCATAGCTCCTCAGAGGGGGAATATATGCATACTTGAACAAAGTTTAGAAGGCTAGAAAGACAGTAAAATGTTAGTATAGGTTATCTCTTGAGTGATAGTGTGGCAAGTGATTTTTATATTCTTCTGTGACCTTTACTAAATTTTTCAAAATCTTGAAATATGAACATATGTTTCTTCCTTTCTTCTTTTCTTTTTCTTCCTTCCTTTCTTTCTTTTTTCTTTCTTTCTTTCTTCCTTTCTTCCTTTCTTTCGTTCTTTTCTTGGAGGGACTGGGATTGAACCCAGGACCTCATGCATGCTAAGCATGAGCTAAACCCTCCTCCACTGAAAATAATTACTTTTAAAAGACAGAATGCACCTTCTCGCCATCTCCTCATAATCCCCCACTCCCACCAAGAATCTGAGGCACTGAGGCTACTAAGTTCTGCTGTCCTCAAGGGTGGAGCCACTTCTACCCTTACAGTTACTCTTCAATGCAGCTGATCTTCAGTTTTGTAAGTCAAAATTTAAACAATTTATATTTCTGAGTAATTTTGGCATATTTCTAAGGCTTTTCATGACCCTCCTTTTTCAAGCAAGGGAGGTGGCATAGGTAACATCGGACAGGTGGAAAACTCAATTTTTTGGTATGACCTTTCTGGCCTTGGGGTATAAAGTTAGTCCTGAGAAGTAAAATATCTTATCTTCCTCTACCTAAAAGATAGTGAGCCTTTTATGATGTCTCTTCTTTACCATGTCAAGCATAGGAAGTCCTCAGCCTGAAGCCTTTCTTCTAGCAATAATCAGCTAGAGGGCCAGTTGTTAAGGCCACCCCTGGCTCATGAGCATAAAACCAGGATGCCAGTGTCCATATAAGAAGCTGGAGACATAGTTCTGCCGGCAGGAAAGCAATGGCTTGTTCTCTTTCTACCTAAAAGACAATTTAATGTTTTCCTCTATTTACTTATTTCCTTTATTAGTCTGTTTTCCTGTGTATACTCTGTCTCCTTACCCAAAGGAGAATACTTTTCCCCTTCTAATTCCAGAATTGTATGGCTGACAACAAAAGACATGTAAAATGAAAGAGTAAAATAGAGACAGAAAGTTAGGATTGAGGAAATTATAAATAAATAGTAATAAATTTGTAATTAATTAACATATAGTGCATTATAAACATATTTTAGTCAATTTCTAATTAAGTAGAATAAATTACAAATAAGATTAGAAAGAGGAAAAGGCTTATAAAGGCACAGGTCTTGAAAAACTATATAGTTGTTATAGTTGAGCTTCAAATTTCACTCGAAGTTGTCTGGAAATTAAAGCTAAAAGAAAGAAAGAATCAGCATAATTTCATTTTCCTTCATTAATTCAGCAGGGGAATCTGTGGTAGATTTATATGATGAAGCAGTTATTGAAATCACAAATGGCAGAAAACCTGTGACAAACAGGCAACTATTTCTCATGATACTAAATATAACCTCTATTATTAAGACTGAAAAATTGTTACCTTTTCCCAGATAACAGTTTAAGTAATCTTTTGATACTCTCTGTAGATTATTTAGATGGCTTATTTCCATTTCAACTTTAAGAGAATTTTTTCTTTTCTGACAGTGTCCTTGCATAGATTAGGATTAGAAAATGTTAATAAAGTAAAAATATTTAACATTTTATTACAATCAATATAGTTTGAATAATTCTGAACTATCCCTCCCTCATTCCTTCTCAAGGCTGTCTAGTCTCCTAATATTGCAGAATTTAGAAGAAAGAAAGGACGTTAGAACTTTTCTAGTTCTTTCCCCTCGTTTAGCAGTTATGGGTGTGTTTTCTCAATGTCTTAGTCTCTGAAAATTTCTAGAGTACAATTTTCAAATTGTTAAAAAAAGTGACTATCAGAGAAATAAAAAATGAACACATGTCAAAGATTTTATTCAATTCAATTAGTAAGGAAACCAGAAGAATATTAAAACCAGTTCAAAGAGCAAATGAGCAACTAGGCTGATAAAGGCAAACTAACTGATCCTGTCCTAGTATAAAGTTGGTTAACCCCCTAGTAGAGCCACAGGACTCCGTTCCACTGGGTAGTTCTTATTTGCATCTCTTGAGGATGAATAAAGTCGATCTTTGTTATTTGCGAATTCCATTGCCTGCTCATTAAAATTTACCTGTAACCCCCAAATTAATACTCACCACGCTTTTGTGGTCATTCAAGGACACGCATGGAGCAGTGAAAAATTTGAGTTGCCTGACGTGCATGTCCAGCAAATGACACTGCCTTCTTGGTGCAACTCTAACACTGTAAACAAGTGTCCTTTTCCTAGCCTACTTAGTGCCGTGTTTTGTTTTTTTTTTCCCACTTCTGTGTGGTTCTGTTGGTGATTTTGCTGTTTAAAATGGCCCTCAAGCATAGTGCTAAAGTGCTGTCTAGCGTTCCTAGTGCAAGCATGCTGCGGTGTGTCTTATGTTTTGTTCAAGCATGAGTTATAATACTTTTGGCCGTGATTCAATGCTAATGAATTAACATTATGTATGTATATATTAAATAAGATGTTTCTAAAGAGAAACACACATGAAACAAGGCCATATATTGACCAGTTAATGAAAATGTTGTGATCAGAAGCTTTCAGGAACCTAACACCGTATTTCCTGTAGAAATAATATTTGCCAATTTAGTATTCACGGAGACTTTATAGAACATCACTACCAGGAGTAATGAGGCTCAGCTCTATCTGCAAGTTAATCTCTGCATGTGCAGAGTTACAAAATAGGCCTGGAAATAGAAAGTCAAGCCTAGCACTCGACTGGTAACTCTTTTGCTTATTTCCAAATTTCAGATAATATTTCTAGTAATATAATTAGCTTTGTAAAATGCCTTGACCCCACTAGAATTCTCTGCTCTTTTCTGAAGTTGTGAGACACAAAGCAGGACACATTTCTCTGCTAACATTTAGATCAGTACCATGTGGAATGCCTTTTTCCCCCTTCTGACTCCAGAAATGCATTGTCTTCCAACATATAAAATTCAGTCTCCTGTGCTTTAAACATCATCACATGAAATTCATACTTAAGCTGTTGTTCATTGACTCCTAAATCCCTTTCTGCTATTCCTACTCTTTGGAAAACTTGTATTTCAGTTATACGATTATATCATGTTTTGCTCTTAACTCAAATATAAGATGGCAAATTAAACTCTTACAAGCCCCTTAGATTTGTTTGCCTTTGGAAGTTTAGAGGACCTTATTTATGTTTAGGGTAAGAGTCATTTTCCTAATTCAAAAGACTTGCTGTAGAGCATCAAAAGACATTTCATCAAGTTCTGTCACTCACTGTTGTGATCATGGGTAAATCACCTCACCGCTCTGTGCCTCAGTTTATCTCATCTCTAAAATGAGATTGAGAACCACCTAGCTCGTTTACCTCCCACTATTATTTTAATTGCCAGCTGCAAGTGAATAACACAAAGTCGAACCTAGTCCGGGGATCAGAAAGTAATACGTAAGCTGAAACTTGGAGAAAATAAAGGGCAAAGAGGGATAGCTTGTGAGAAGGGTCATCTGGAAGACAATGTGTGAGGCTTGAGAAACTGCAAACCTAGGATGACAGGAGCGCCAGGGGGGCTAATGTTTTGAGGATGTATTGGGATGTGGGTTCTGTAACTGCCTTCTTTCCACTAATTATGAGTATTCTTTAAGCTACATTTCTGTTAAACAATTTAAAATAATCATGTATTTATAATCCAGCAATCTGCCTCCTAGGCATATATCTGGAGGGAACTCTAATTCAAAAAGATACAAGCACCCCAAGGTTCACAGCAGTGCTATTTACAATAGCCAAGACATGGAAACAACCTAAATGTCCATTGGCAGATGACTGGATAAGGAAGGTTTTGTGTATATATACACAGTGGAATACTACTCAGCCATAAAAAAAGAATAAAGTAATGCTGTTTGCAGTAACATGGATGGGCCTGGAGATTGTCATTCTAAGTGAAGTAAGCCAGAAAGAGAAAGAAAAATACCATATGATATCACTCATGTGTGGAATCTAAAAAAAAAAAAAAAAAAAAAGGACGTGAACTTATTTACAAAACAGAAACTAACTCACAGACATAGAAAGCAAACTTATGGTTGCCAGGGGGAAAAAGGGTAGGAAGAGATAAATTGGGAGTTTGAGATTTGCAGATACTAAATACTATATATGAAATAGATAAACAACAAGTATATGTTGTATAGCTCAGAGAACAATATTCAATATCTTGTAGTAACCTATAATGAAAAAGAATACAAAAAGGAATATATATGTGTATATATATGACTGAAACATGCTGTACACCAGAAAGTGACATAATTGTAAGGTGACTATACTACAATTAAAAAATAAAATAAAAAAAAAAATCAGGTATTGATTGACTTAATAAATTCTCTATTAGATGAACATTTCCCTGCTTATTTTGCTGCATCTTAAAATTGTGAAATTAATTTGAGGGGTTCTTAAGCTTTTCCAATTCCCAGCTACAGTCACCAATTTTTGCCTAAAGTTGAAGACTATTTATATATCTTTCTGCTAAACAAGAGTAAGAACATACAAAAAGTAAACAAGAATATCACTGACTTTTCCTACAATAAGTCAATGAGCTAAATTATAGGATTCCAACTGAATTTAGAGAAGAATTCCTGGTGACATAGGACAGGTTTTCATCCTATTTTACTTGATGTGGCAAATTACAAGTACAGTAAAGCCCAAAGGAGATCTTAGCAGGCAGAATTTGGCCAACCCATTTTAAAAAGCAAAGTTTTACCTCAAATTCAGTAAGCTGGGCACACAGAGACTGCTGCACTGCCATGACCTGCATTGGTAGGAAAAATCTAAGGCCTCAGAAACAGAAGTCAATCAATAATTAGGGAGTTGTGCGGCCCTGTGAAAGGTGAGCTTGTGCCTGCAAATTAAAAACAAAAGAAAACTGTTTAAACATCTGGCCTTACAACATACTCATACAACTCTTTTAAAAACATATTGGCATAAATCAAGCTGTAGTTAGAAAAACACCTCTATTTAAAAATGGCTCCTTCTAAGGGAAATCTGAAAGAAGAAAAGAAAGCTTTCATCAGTAGCATAAGATGCTTCATTATTTCAAAATCTAACCAAACCTATTTTAAATAGGAGTCATTTAATCCAACATGTGCTTACTGTGAATGCCTTTAGACTCTAAACCAATTCCTCCTGTTTAACAAAGAAGGGCATACTGTTAGCTGTGATGAATATGCTAATAACATTTGAAAGAAGGAAGATTATGCAACCACATTTTTTTTTTAATTGAAGTACAGTCAGTTACAACGTGTCAATCTCTGGTGTACAGCACAATGTCCCAGTCATGCATATACATACATATATTCATTTTCATATTTTTCCCATTAAAAGTTATTATAAGATATTGAACATAGTTCCCTGTACCACTACATCTTATCACATCATCTGATTTTGATAGAAAAATATAATATGTTATCAACATCTTATATTAAATATTTTAAAAGTAGCTCATATAGAGGAGCCAATTTGAGATCTAAAATGCTAGCTCTAATTGTAAAATATGAATTTCAGTTGTAAGCTGTGACTATTCCATGACCAAGTGTTCATGACTCTGAAATAAGTGTCTCTATCTTAATTCGAAGTGATCTATTTTAGAAGGAAATAACTGCAGACTTTCAATTAAGGAACATAAAATGTTTAGTAATACCATATAAATAAAAGGCATAGTTTATACTAGCTTTTTTATGGCAATGTTCTATCTACATCCAAAAACCTTAAAATAGTTTACTGTAAAAGTCACATTATACAATTTGGCTATTGCAATTTAAAAAATGGAAAATAAAATGCCATGTTGTTCCACAGAGGCAAATATACCAGTTCCACAAATGAACATATTGATTGCTCATCACACTTAGCTCTGAGCCTCCTGTCAGCCAAAGCATAAAGAAAAATACAAGTTGCATAATTCTTCCCATCTGACCAAAAGAAACATACTATTTC
This sequence comes from Camelus dromedarius, assembly GCF_036321535.1. Lineage (NCBI taxonomy): Eukaryota > Metazoa > Chordata > Mammalia > Artiodactyla > Camelidae > Camelus > Camelus dromedarius. The sequence continues at coordinate 47,762,659 of NC_087437.1, forward strand.
TTCAAGCAGTCTTTTCCTGATACTGAATTCTAAAAGGAAGTGGAATTAACATTTATTTTCTATCTTACGTATGCTGGGGAATTTACATACATGGTATGATTTTATCCTCTCAGCGAATGTCATAGTAATCCATTTTCCATTCTATGAAATTTAGGTTCAGATCTAGGATTGTTTAATATCAAAGTTTGTGCTTTTTCCACATTTTCCAAATTCTTTGCAAAGAGCACTTTAAACCCTGCAATGTATCAGGATACATCATAAGGACTTTATTAGAAACTCAGAACCATTCTTCATATGGTCATTTCTTCTATAAAACCTCCATAGAAATGAAAGATACACATTTAAAAAAATGACTTAGTAAGGTACTGTTCTGGTCAAGATAGCACAATTCACTCTATTTTACCCACTAGATACCACTATAAAATCTAAACAGTACACATGGAGCAGCTATTTTAGGACACTTGAAAAGTAAAGAGTAGCAGACAGACTGGAGAAGATCAGAATCTGAAGTATCACCGAGCTGCTGGTGACTCTCCAGCTTTTATTCCTTCAGTATTCCCTAGCCTGAACTGAAGGCAGCCCCAAACCTAGAAGTGTGGTCAAAATTTGCAGCCTGAACCCAATTAGGTCAATTATCCACTAAAATAAAAATATGAACATTCTCTTAAAATTTCAATAAGACCCAGAGCCCTGTAATATTCAAAATATCCAGAACACCATCCAAAATTGCTCAGCATTGAAAGAACCAGTAAAGTCTCAACTCACGTTGGAAGAGAAAGTCATTTAGATACCAACACCAAAATGACACATACGTTAGAATGATATGGCAAATTATTTGAAGCAGCTTTTATAAAAATGCTCTAGGAAGTAAGGGTGAACACTCTTAAACATATACAAAGACAACAATTCTCAGACAAGAAATAGAAAATATAAAAAACCAAATGGAAATTTTTACAAAGAAGAATAAGAAAAGGTCCCTGTGCTCAAAATGCTTGTGACCTAATTAGAAGGAAAAGAAATGTTAAAATTACAGTAATACCTAAGAGAATAAACATCTAAAATAACAGACTGAAATCCATTCACAGATTTCAGCAAACTCAGAGCACCTACTAAGGCACCCAGATCATGACAATACGGTATGGAAAGTGCTGTGACAGGAGCACGCAGAGAGGAGAAGGGCCAGAAGGAGGGAACGATCAATCCTCCGGAGTTGGGGGAGCTGTAGAGAAGGTTACGGTAGATATACTGTTCAGGATTAGATTAGCCCAGCGTGACAGAAACTCTAAAAATCATCACTTTTTTGCTCTTATTAAAGTCTAGGTGAAAGCACTCCAGAACTAAATTTCAGGGGAAAAAAAATCCTATTATCAACTACCCAGTTGGTTAAAATATCTTGGGCTTTAAAAGCTGGTCAATATCTCAGTGGTTTTACCTCCAACAAAGAGAACCTCTGCCATTTGTGGCTTGCCATCTGTTTACTAGCGGTGAACTAAAAACATCTTTGATTTTCTGTTCCATGTTTCTATTCTAAGACCCTTATAATTAACACTGTTGGGAGCATAATGTCATTGCACCCAGTGCAACCTAGTGCCAGCAAGCAGCCCAGACACAGCTTTCAGCCTTCATGGTGGGTTGGCTCATTATCCAAATACAAGGATGCAAACCTACTACAGTTGCATTCAAAGGACTAAATTAAAGGGCAGGGGCTTTAAATTGTAGAATGAATCACAAGCCAAACTTGTTCAATCTGTTTTTCAGTTGCTAGCAGCCAAGATTTGAAATATTACTCCCAGGTCTCTGCATTGCTTTTTTTCTCTTGTAAGATTAATAACAGATAAAGCTGAGTTGAACTAAACTGGGGAATGGCTGAGTTCTTAACTCCCAGATCTTTTTAAGTGTACCCTTTTCCCAGTTGATCACAGTTTCCAGGGATGGATGGGACAGGTCAGTTTTCATAACTGCTCTCCTTTGATATTATAATCCTTTTCATTCATATCAATCATAATTCTGAACTTTCTGGTCTTGTTTGCTGTTTCACAAGTCCGTGCTTTTTAAAAATTATTTTTTATAGTGGTAAAAGTCTTCTATGTCGCTATCTTAGATGTGAGAAAGAGGTAAATTTTTACAAAAGTAACTAGAGATCACCTTCTCCCATCTCTCACTTAGGCCTGATGCTAACCAGTTTATGTGTAAATTATATCATAAGTAGAAAACATTTATTCTGAATGTATATGGCATGATATCCTTTTGTCTTTGTGACTATTGCCCCAAAGTAATAAACTAAAGGAACTGCTGACCTAGCTTTAAGGATCTGGTAAGAGGTTATAAAACTTACTTTGTGGCTCTAAGCCTATCTCCTACCTCCAGCCTATAGATAAGATGAGACTTGTCAGAGGTGGAAACAGTTATTGGAGCATAAGCATGGAAATCTCCCTACCCCACCCCTACCTAAGTGAGATAAGAAGCTGCAAGAGAAGATCTCAGAGAACTTGCCATGGATCTTCAGGTGTCTAGAGGACTTGGAGACTGACTTGCACCTAGAAAAGTCAAAAGACAGGGACTCACTAGAGTTGCCCCTGAAGACAGAGTGAGAAGTGAAGGTTATAGTGGGAATAACCAGCACTTTCAGAATTTGTTGGAGGAAAAATATGAGTATTTCCAGTGAACCAGAGTGGACATCGCAGTACGTGGTCAGCATGAGGTTTGCTTTCTTTATATGTTTCTTTCTTTCTTTTTTAATTCTCTTGGCTTTACCTTCAAAAGATCCAGAATCTGACTGCTTCTCACCCCTCCCCTCCCATGCTCTAGTCTAAGCCACCACCATCTTTTTTTTTTTAATTGAAGTATAGTTGATTTACAATGTTGCATTAGTGAGTTGTCTTAAAGCATCTTCATCTAGGAGTCTGTCTGCCTGGTGAGATGTCCCTGAGAGGAAGAGTGGTCCTGGGATGTAAGGAGAGAAGCAGGGAGCTGTGGTGGGTTCAGCTGGAAGACGCTTACCCACATCAGGGAACAGTGCGGTGGGGACCTCTAGCAGGGAGTCTTCAAACAACCCACAAAAACATCCCATGAGAGAAAGAGCCAGTAACTTCATCTGTTAAGCAGAGAGCCTGACCAATTAAACCAATGTGGTCCCAGTCAAGCAAAATGATTGGGGGAGAGGTAGAGAAAAGGAGACCCCCTCACTGCCAGTGTTCAAACCTAGGTCTGGTGAAGAGCTGTGGAAGAGAGATGCTTTAAACTGAATGAGGGATTAATGTTTTTATTTTGATCAACTGAACTTTTTAAGTTATGAAGACAAGACTGTGTAATAATACCTTAAAGTTGTAAGAAAATCTTTCAGATCTGGCCCAGATAATATCCATAGCTGGGGAAGGGGCTGCCATTCTGTCCTATCTGAAAGGCAGTAAAAAAAAACAAAGCTATTTAATAATTTTGCCCACAAAATCCAGCTAGTTCAGGAACTATGATATAATGTTGAAATGGTCAGAGCTGTTCTTAATCCTGAAAATTGAAAACAGCTTAATAAAATGCAACGTACTGCTATTAGGTCATTAAAAATTATGTTATAGAGGAAACTTTAGAGCAGAGGAAGAGATTTATGTTATAAAGTTTTTTTTAAAAAAGCATGTTACAAATCAAAATATACAATATGATTCTCTTTTTGTAAATGCAAACAATACATTTTCTCTCCTCCCCCATATCATTAGGAAAAAGTGGAAGATTATCCTAAAACATTAACAGTATTTATCTTCAGTGACAGGATTATAAGCTATACTTAAACTTTCTTCTTTTTGCTTATATTATGTAGAGAAGGAAAATATTTTAAAATTTAAAAATACAAATGAAAAGGAGGAGAATTCCACAAATTAAAGGAACAAGAAAAATATGTCTGAGCTTTGGTGATAGCAATGACAATGAAAAGAAATATACAAGAAGCTTTATCAAATAATTGATGGGGGGAGTGGGTGCAGCTCAGTGGTAGAGTGCATACTGAGCATGCACGAGGTCCTGGGTTCAGTCCCCAGCACCTCTATTAAAGTAAATAAATAAACCTAACTCTCCCTGCCCACCCACCCCCAAAAGAATTGATAGGCACTTGGTTCACCAGCCTCTGAAACTCCCTGGGGCTTCAGCATCCATTCATACTGAAGCAATTTCGGGTGAACGAACTATTTGGATCCTTGAGATTAGTTACTTTCTTCATGTTTCTCAAATGCAAGCTCCATGCTGTCATCCCTCTGCTCTTTTCCCTCTCTTTCTTTCCTAAGTCACCCTCTCTAGCCCTCTCTCAACTGTAAATAAACTCCTGCACATCCTTACCCTTATTTTACAGTCTGCTGATCACTTCCTAGAAAACATGTGCCTTTCATAGAGCAGAAGCTCAATAGATGTTTGTTGAATATTTTTTCATAGTGTCATTCCACTTGGATACCCTCATCATTGCTGTGCATCCTCCAGCCTGCTGCTTCTCCTCTAGTACTTCTATTCTATGTGAATAGTGCCAGCATCCACTCAGTTGGCAAACCCAGATGTCTGAAGGTGTCCCAGAGTCACCATATACTTGCCAGTCTCACTGGTTCTGTCTCCTTCGTGTCTCTCAAGTCAGTTTTCTTCCCACCACCTTTTCTGCCCCGGCCCTTGGTTCAGGCACCCATCTTTTCTCCCCTGAACTGTGGCATTAGTCTTGCCTCCAGATTTTTCCTTTTTCATTTCATTCTCATTCTCTGACCAATATTCAGGCTGATTTTTTTTTTCTGGAAAAGTATTGGTTTATTTTGAAGTAGGAAAAATACAGGGTGATTTTTTTTAATGCAATTCTGATTGCATCACTATACAATTTTAAATCCTTCAAGGGCTTCCCAGAGAGTTCAGGTAAAAAACCAAAATCTGTAATGTGGTAGATGACCAAAATTGCCCAGCATCAGTTCTCTAATTATCTTCCTTTTTCTGCCAAACTATAACACTCTACGCGTATTGGAAACCCTGTAGTTCTTTTTTTGTTTTTTGGATAAGCAAAAAAATTTCATTTTTATTAATTTCACACAAATGAAAAAGAGTACATTAAAGGCGGGGGGCAAATTAGTATTTAGAAACTCCCAACACCCACCCCACTCTGATTTCTTAAATAGTTGGTTCACATTTCACTGAAAACCCTGTAGTTCTTAAACACATCCTGCTCTCCGAGATTTACCTCTGAGCTCCCTCTGCCTGGGATACTCTCTCTCCCATCTTCATCCTCTTCTCATGATTAAATCCTACTCCCACTTCCTCCCAGAACTCAGCTCAGGCATCACCTCGTCTGTGAAGTTCTCCTTTGTTAGAGTTTTCTGTACTCACTTTGTTCTCCCAAACTATCTCTTGCCTACTTTGATTACAGCACCTTACACCACACTGGGTTCATTTATTTATTCTGTGTCTTCCCCCAGTGAAAGAATCACCAATCATGTCCTAGTTATCATGTGCTTGGCATATAGTTGATGCTCAGAAAACATTGATGTCAAATGTCTTAGTGACTGATAGAGTATGAAGACTACCCAGAATGGAGAAGTCCAACTTGACCAAAGTTTTGATACTGGGTAATTAGGAGAACTGAGGTGCTGAGAATAGATACAGGGAAGTTTAGAGGCAGAGTTAGTTTGAGGGAAAGGCTGATGCTTTGGCTTAATACATAATGAACTTTAACTGACTGTGTCCACATGGAAGAGACAAATTTGGACATTTTAAAATATAACCAGAGTGCTCTCACTCACACAGCCCCATGACAAACACACGACCATGGGGGACACGTGGGCACATCTGACCCGTCACTGGAGTGGCAGCACCCAGGGCAGTGTGTCTCCCACAATTACCCCTCCTTTCAGTAGCGTGTAAGAAGGGAATAGGGTTAAAATAGATACCTATCTGCTCATATTTGCAAAACAAAATACTGCAAAGGTAAATCAAAACTAATAAAAATGCAGATGGGAGTAATTCTTCCCAGAATATACTTTATTACATAGTTTTAGCATCTTGTTAATATTTTACATATCCAAAAGATAAATAAAAAAGAAAAAGCAGTCCCTAAAAATTAAAAAAGAATTAAAATGAATGTTTCATCGTTTCTAATTATGTATCAAGTCGGTGATATAATTACACAGAGAAAATTACTTCAAGTTATTGAGCCAGTATTTTGACATCATCAATGGAATGTATTCTAAGGAAACACTGAGCTGCAGAGAAATCATCAACTTCATCCATTAAATAGTTTTATTGTTAACAGTAATATTAGTGTTATTTTGCAACTATTTTTTATATTGCAGGATAAAGCAGATAACTATGTTAATACTGTTAGGAATCAAGATCTTCCATAGTAATATATTATATTTTGTGTATATATATATATATAGCCCTATAATGTTATCCCTGTAATGTTAAATCTGAATCGGAAATATCAGTGTGTGCCTGTGATTTCTTTAAGTTTACAGAAATATGTGCTTCCTAGCTCTGACCACTGAAAAGGCCTAGATGTAATGACAGCACAGATTGTGGCCTTTAAATACCATTTCCCACTCAAAAAGACAAGGCTCCTTGGAGGAATGAGTGATTTCTAGATCTAAGACCTGAGATGTGTGTGTATATATATATATATCTTAGATATATCTTTATCATCATATATATGATCATCACAAAGAAATTTAATTATCAAGCATGTCTTAGATGATGAGGTACCGGTTTAACCAAAAGAGATGAATTTGTAAAATCAGAATGCTTCTTTATTATTCTAGGAGGTGAAGTAAAACTACCAGTTAAACTGAATATTCATATTTGCATTCTCTGTCTGTGGACAGAGCTTGGGAAACCAAATGATAAGCGGGAGTAGCATGGTGAGCACCAAGCTGGAGTGACTAGTGTTAGCCGAATAATTCTAGCAGCTGATGATATATCAAGCCATAATCATCGGAGGCATTCATGCCACACAGGTGACTCAATACACATCTGCTACGTAGGGTGGATTCCCCTGCTCCGCTTACCCAGTACTGCAGTATTACAGACCCTCAGCCTCTGCTCACCCTGTCCCCATTTTTCTTTTCTTCTGGCCCCTGTCCTCCCCCTAAGCAGCTTCTTTCTTTAGACATAATGAGACTATCAAGTCTTAGGAGCAGAAGACCACATCTGTCCTGCAGACGTGGATTTTTGCCACTTACCCTACAACATCAGTTGCACACGGTTCAATGAAAACACAGATTTCTGACTTCTCTTTTTAAAAAAAGAAAGAACGAAATAGAAAAAAGAAATTGGGCAACGACTGGCTGGAATAATAGAAGCAGCACACAGCCTTCAGTTCATCATGAACTCCATCCAGCCCACGTCACAAGTTTCTGTCACCTGTCTTGCCACTGTAGGCACTGAGTTTGCAGCCCTCATTTTAAGGTGTCTCTGTAGGATGAGTCCCTCCTCTGAGCCACTGCCCTTGCATGGCAGTTAACTCTCGGAAGCCAGCCTTTCTTCCTAGTGTCCAGGTTCAAGGCCAGAATAGGCTGTCTCCCTGTTGGCCTCCTGTCCACATTTGCACCAGCTACTGATGAGCTGGTTAAAGCCAATAAATCAAATGAGTTTGCTCAAGAGGAGACTGAGGCCTGAGCCTTGGGGAAAACTCACGGCAGAAAAGTGAGAGGAGGAGAAAAAGCCTCTTCAGAACAAGGTTCCTATTTGCTCTTTTCCTTCCTTTTAATTTTTTTCCCCTTTAACGGAACTTCCCACTTGCAGAGTTGGGAATCAGTGCTCTTTCTGGAGCAAAATCTCTGTAGTCAGAATTCCTGAAGTGAATCTCTAACCCGAAGTTTCCTAGCTGAGTTTTTGCATATACTTGCCACGTCACCCACTGCGTTACAGACACAGGCATGCACTCAGGTAGCTCCTGTGTTTAAGTTGTGCACAGACTGAAACCCCAGTCAGTTTTGGTCCCTATTACAGATGTTAGCTTGCCTTCCATTTTTAACTCTGACGTAGGAACATGCCCTGGTTGCCTAGGAGACATGAATCTGGGTAAACCAGGGAGAAGAATGCCCTGAGGGAGGGCAAATTTTGCTTCTCTGTGGTGCTGCTCCCCTAAGACTCCAAACCTCACCCTCTCCCTCGCACCCTGACCCAAAGAGACCCATGGTGAACCCAGCACCACGGGGTGGGGCACAGCTGACCCTCCCTGCGTGGCAGCAGCCAGGACAGTGGAGGCCCCCTGATCACCCCTCCCCTGGATGTCGGTTGTACTGCTCAAGTTTCACCTGCTGAAAAGAACCCTGTCTGGCCCCTCTGACTGGGTCAAGTCTCTTAACCACTCTCAGTACTGAAGGCCAGTCCTTTGTCACACTGCTCCCCGTGGCAGTTGTGCATGTATTTGTGTCTGAGGAAGGTCTGCTTCTCTCACCATGAGGGACCGTGTCTGCTGTGCTTGTGGATGTGAGTGCCCAGCTTCTCATACACTCCCTACCCAGAGTGACACTCAACAACCACCGCGTGCGTGAATGAATCCTAGACCACTGGCAGTGGAAAGGACCTTAGGTGGCGTTCGGTCTGCTTTCCTCATTTGATGTGTGAGGTAAAACAATTTACTCAGATCACTTAGATTTTCAGAAAGGCAGCATTCTGTAGTAGTTAAGACCACAGACTCTGAAGGCAGAATGCCTGGGTTCATAGCTGGCCTCTATCACTTACTGGCTCAGTAAGTTAATATCTTTGTGCCTCAATCTCCTCATCCGGAAAATGGGGGTAGTTGAGAGGATTAAATGATTTTATAAAGTGCTTAAAATTTTACTTGGTACATAGTAAACACTATATAAAACCTTGTCCAAAAAAAATATATATATAGGCTTGAATAGCACCATATTCTGGGTCTCTTGATTCCCTATGGAGTGCTTTTCAAAAAACTGCCTAATATTATTTTGTCATTGGTGTAGACCACTGCTGTCCAGTGGAATTTTCTGATGAAAAGGCTCTACACTGCCCAGTATAGTTGCCCACTAGCCACATGCAGCTGCTGAGCACTTGAAATGTGGCTAGTGTGACTGAGGACATTCATTTTTTATTTTATCTTAATGAATTAGAATTAGAATTTAGACTCAATGATGGACAGTCAGGAGGAGGATCCTTGCAGCAGCCAAGTCATCACAGCTGATAGAACAGGGGTCTGGCTACCTAGGGAGATCCTTCTGAGCATGAGCAGCTCAGCCTCCTGGAAGCCAAGAGACTCCCCACATCTTTATTGTGGTCAGGCCTCCCCGGCCAGGCATCTGGCATCAAGGCAGAGCTCCTATTCTCTCAGGTACCTGTGCAGGTTGGCTTCCCCCTAAAACTGTGGTTGAATAAACCAATTAAAAGCATCTTTCCTTTTTTTAGGGCCAGACACTATAAATTAAAAAAAAAAAAACAACAGTCTACAGATACACAAAAACTTCCAAAGCCTTAACATGAACCTTTTTTTCAACCGGTTTTACAATATATATTCTTCAAGAACATTTTAAATGCTTCTTTTGGAGAACTCCTTTTCCAAGTGTATAGCTATCTATTGTCATTAAAAAAAAATCAATTCAAGAAAAAGGCAAGACCTCGACTGGTTGGATTCCAAATTAAGCTACAGCTTGTGCTAAAAATAGCTTGCCAGTGTTGAGAATTTGTTCTCTGAATTTTAATGGCTTGCCTCTCTCCCAGAGGACAGCATTCACTGTGTTCTATGGCAGGACTGGACTCTGGGAAAGCACACTTCATGTTTTCTCTGGACTCATTTCTACCTTGCATTCAAAGCAGAGTGAAAGTAACCGACCATAGTTTTAGGTTCTATTCACGTGCTTTGTTAACTGTAAAGAGGATAAATATCTATACTTTTCTTAGTAGGAGGTGTGTGTGTGTCAGTTCAGCTTTGTGTAGGTAACCCTAAAGGTATGCATGAAAGGCTGAAAGCATGTTCTAACATAGATTTTACCTTTTTTCCCCAACCATGTTATCGTTTACTCTACTAAAATCTATCTTCCACTCATCACTGAAAGCTTTTGTGCTTTCTAATTTCAAAAGACAATCTCTGCTTTGTCTCTGGAACTTTGGGATACTTTTCCATGTAGTGGTGAAGACCTCAAAAGGAAAACAAATGACAAGCTGCAGACTTAATGTGAAGTAAAAATTATATTTGAAAATTGATTACATTAAAAAATTTCAAAACCACAGGAAAGGCATTTATCACACAGAGCATTTTTTTCCCAAGATTTCATGTTCATCAGTTATTCATGCACTTATCTTAAATAATCAAATAATTCTAAAAACCTTTTAAATTATTTTGAGAATGAGCACTTCTGCATATGTACACACCTCAGGTGCCTCCAAAGCCCGCCTCCTTCACTATCTTGGCCACACGGACAGTGCATTTTAAATATAATAGCCATATTTCCTGACATCAACTTTCTTCCTCACACCTAACTCTTTTTATTTATTTACTTGTTGTTTATCTATTTTATTCATAGTAGTATCTGCAAATTTCGAACTCCCAATTTACCACCTACCTCTTTTTAAAGATGCCTGAAATTTACAGTACCTTTTCTTATTAAAAAATTAAGGCATATATATCAAAAAATTCAAACAATTCAGAAATATACCAAATATAAAATGAAAGATGTCTGAAATCTCACTCCTCTATAGATAACCACAGTTAAAGTTTGGTATTTTTCCTTCCAGACTCCTCCTACTCTGTCTGCTCCTACCTGGTGGTCACTGGGATGCAGTCAACATTCAACTAAATTTCATATCAGTTCATGCTTCATCTCCTCTTTGAGTTCCTTGCGTGCCAACTAGTTCCGATTCATCCACCATAATCCTTTCTCAGTAGAGTATTAGCCTCAAACTGAATTTAAGCTTTCTTTACCTCTCTCCACCCTACTATCCCTGAAGATAAAACATATTCCAATCCAATTTTCAGATATCTGACCAAACATTCCTCACAAGATTCTAATGTCTAAACCAAAAATGGAGTTTCTGGGCCCATAAAGCTGAGGAGTACCCTTTTGACCCTGGAAGTCCACTCTAGAAAGCTCTGAGTGGTCTGCTGATCTTTCTCAGACATCTCTATTTCATTCTCTCTAACTCAACACTGTCTTTACTATCTTTATTGCAAAAGTCTGAACTGTGCTTCTGTGCCAAGACTCTGTCAAGTTATATTATAGATTGAGTTTTCTTAGTCTGGTTGTATAAATTTTGAAAAATAGAGAACAAAACCTTCCTCTCTCTTTTCTGTGTTGAGTGGTTCCTTAGATGATAAAGAATATATGTGTTGCACATATAGAAGATCCTCAATAAACAGTTCTGAGCTAGAGAAAAATTCTCTGTGACACCATTCCCAGTATTAACAACAACAAAAATTTAACTTTATATCTCAATGGTACAAATGGATATTGTAGGAGGCTTAAGGGAAAGGGGAGGGAAATTCTGTGAACAATTCTGCATCCCAGGGGATAAGGGTCTTTAGCGATTAAAGAGTTAAGTCTGGAGGGATGGCAGGCAGCAGCCTGAGGGAGTGTTTACAGAGTGAGGAAGGGAGGAAGTGTGGAGTCAGTGAGGAAGGGGCACAGGAGAGGGAGTGGGGGAAGAGAGCTGGGCATCCGGAGGGAGAAGAGGATTTTCAGTTGTTCTCAGCCTGGAAGACTTTCTCACAATTTGAAGCCAGATAGTGGCCAGAAAACGTCTCCCATTGCTGCAGAAAGGGTGAAAAGGTACTGAGTGCAGACAGAGTGAGGCCAAAGTTGTGAGACACAGGCCTTGTGCCCAGAATACATTTGGGACTTCCAGAGATTGAGTGGAGCTCCAGGAAATTAGGAACTGGGTTGCTTAGACATCTAGAAACATGCTGACAAAGCCTTTTTACATGATCATTGTAACACCTAACATTTGTTTGGCAATTTTTACAGGCCAAGGGCAGCGTTAAGTGTTTTATATTCATTATCCCATTTAATTCTTAAGAACCCTATGAGGAAAATCCCCATTTTAGAAATAATCCCTCAGTGAGGCTTTGCGGGTTAAATGGTTTGCCCAAAGTGTAAATTTAAATAGTACAGATTTCTAAAAGTTAGAAACATGATCTTCATACAAATATATAATGTCCAAGATTTGCTTACCTCATTTGTGAGGGAACCAGCTTGTTTAGAAGAGAGGATGATTGTGTGTACTGTGTGCACGTGCCCCTCAACGGTGGAAGAAAAGAATCCCAGAAAAGACTGTGAATAAGATAGATAAGACTGACTAATGTCCTACAGAGCAAGAAAACTAAAACCTGTAGGGGTTTTTTTCTATTGGACAAAAAATCATTTTTTTTTATCTCTGTAGGACAAAAATCTTTTGCCACTTAACAATCTTCTAGACATTATCATCTACTTTTAAAGACTTGGAACCCGAATCAATAAAATGTAGTAGGTTAAACAAAATTACACCCTCCAGATGATCGGGTGATCTCAGGTGGCCTTACTGGGCAACGTTGTCTATAGCACTGGCTAATGGAACTTTCCATGCTGGTGGAAACGCTCTATAACCGCACAGTCCAGTGAGGTAGCCACGGGCCACGCGTAGCTACTGAGCATTTGAAATGTGATTAGTGTGATGGAGGAACTGAATTTTAATTAATTGAAATTTAAATAGTCACAGCTGACTAGTGACTGCTGTGTTGGATTATGTTAGATAACACAGCTCTTTGACTTGACAGCACAGGCTGCAGAATACACAGATGGCTCAGATGCACAGTAAATATTGAGAAGTACTTTTTTGGGTGATACTGACTAAAGTTGCCAGATTTTTTTAAATTGAAGAATAGTTGATTGACAACATTGTGTTTGTCTCAGGTGTCCCACATAGTGTTTGTTGTTTTATGTTTTGAAAAGCGCTGTTCCAATCCATGCTCTCCTAGCATGCACTTTCTAAAGAAGGCAAAAGTGGTATGATTGATCCCATTTAACAGCCAGGTAACTGAGGGTCAGCTGCTGAAGGCAATACAATTGGTGGTTAAAGTGAGATTTGGACCCAGGTGTGTTTGGTTGAAAGGCTGACCTCTCAAATGCCTACAGAAGCTGGGCGGGTCAGACAGGGGTCAAGTGCTTTGGTTATAAAACAAACTGAAAGCAGCTAGTCTAGATCCAGTTGATTACAGTTCAGAATTGCCAGATCACATCTTGTAATTTTTTCTGGAAAATCCATAATTCTGGCCTTTTACGTAAAGTATTCTTGATTTTTTTTTTTAAGACTCTGTATAGACCAAACAGAACAAGTCTGCAGTCCTGATGTGGCCCACCGGCTACCCGTTTTCAACCCTGGCTAAGCTCAATGGTGGGAAATTTTCCTCGTTGCCCGGCTGCTTCTACAGGGAACTGAGAACATGGGTTTGGCCTTTCCGGATCTTTCCAGGCAGAGACAAGGGCTTCTCCCAGGAATGATCCTTTCAGTATTTGTCACCTACCACCACATGGTTATTTACATGATTGTTTTCTCAACTAGATTGCACGTCCCTGGAAGAGAGGAACATCTACTCAGCTACCTATTGCCAGCATGACACCTGGCAAATAGAAAGCATTTAATACATGTTAGTTGAGTGAGTTTGCATAAAAATTAGAAGTTTAGATAAATTGGGCCGTTTCTTCCTTTTCGCTTTAAATTTCTCTGGGCCAAACCAGTTTATTTCCTCCTTCTTGTTGCTGCTGTTGTTTTGAAGCCATCTCAGACATCCACATAAATATGACACACAATAATTCAGAGATGATCTCAAAGTATCAATGGCTCCCATCTTTTTAAAAGCCTTCTCTGTGTAGTTCCTTTCTGTGCATCATTTATTTAATCCCTCCAATAACCCAGTGAACATCATTGTCTAACTCTTTTACTGAAGAGAAAACAGATGCAGAATTGTTAGGTATTTGCCCAAGGTCACCCAGCTCTCAACTCTGTGAGCTCTGCCCCCTGTACACTTAAAATCTATCTGGACGACATTAACACGTCTAATCCTTTCCTTTGGTGGGAAGGCTGTGAATAGAGGAGGAAGGGGGGCTGGGGTGGTTCCCTGGGCCAGGGCGCTGGGGCAGGGCTCTCTCCCTGGGAGCAGCTGTCAGAATTAAGCAAAGTAGGCAGGTGAGAGTGAGGTGGGGTGTGGAACGGCAGAGCTGGAGTGGGTGAAGCCAGACAGGAGGTCTGAGGAAGTCACCGTGAGGAGAGCTGGAAAATAGGACGCAAAGCCAGCGAATCTGTGAGAAATAGGAGTTTAGGGAGGGACAGATTTTGCCTGAGTCAGAGGGTCGTACTGGTTTTTTTCACATGGTCTCTGAAGCTTGGTAGTTGGGAAAGCCACAAGAAGGCACAGATTCTGTAATATCCTGGAGCAGTGCCAGGCACCAAATCAGGGGCTCAGTCATACTCCGTGACTGATTTACCTGTCACAAGCTTGCCCATAACGGATGCATTAATAGATGTCTCTTACCCTTAAAATTCAAGCAAAACAGAGGTTTGGAAAATTTGAGGAAGGTATCAACCCAGTAGGTATTTCGGATCATGGTTTTTCTCCTCTCCGCCCATTTCCCACATCAGCAGTTTATCTACCCATGAATATGTTACCATTCAGCATTTATTAATCCATTCATTTGTTTTAAGGATCAAACTAAAATCCATTTGTACACATGGATCAAATGCTGTTTATTCTCAAGGAACACATAACAGAGCTGGGGAAGTTCCAAAATAACTAAAGGAGAGAGAATGACCTCCAGGGGTTTGGACTCTGAATCCTGGGCTGGAGTCTCAGAAAAGTGTGTGATTGCGTCCCACTAAGTAAGAAAAGGAGTAGACTGGGTGAATGGTGAATTTTCCATCAGACTCCATAGCGGAAGGGCACATGATTTGAAGCTTGAATCTTACAATTCTAAGATGCATAAGAGGAGGTAAGTTACAATCTGATACACTTGGTACAAAGTTAATGAAAGTGGTTCAGACTGAAAATAGAAACAGTCTCAAAAAAGGTAAATATGTTGGATCATCAAATTCACAACGGGTTATTAAGAGAATCTAAGTGTGTTTGAGGACAGATGTGTTTCTGACCCACTATACTGGCCTCCTAGAGGGCAAGCATACTCAAGAACAAAAAAAATCCCTGTGTCTTGTATGAAATACTTTTAAACGTTTGTTCAAACATAAAGGATTTCCTTAGAAAATGACTTTTGTTTAATGTTTTGAATTTAATTTGAAAAGTAAATACATGAATTTCAGTAATGCCAAAACACACACACTTAAGAGTACACAATAGTGAGAACTTATTTGAGATAAAAGAGCCACCAACAGAAATAGAATATTGAAGTGTATGCCTGAATATAATTTTCTAGTATCAGGTTGAATTCATTTCAAAACAGACTGAAATTCAACTTAACTGTGATAGGTTCCTCCTCAACCCACAGTGGTTTACTTATCGCTGCCACAAAACAAAAACGTATCTGTCAGTGTGTAAAGTTGCAAAACTTACTCTTTTATTGATAAATCTTAGAATTAGTGTGATGTGACGAATCTGTCCCACTAGAAACATATCGATCAACATCAACATGGTTAATCGATAACCCCAAGTATTATTTCTTGATTAATTTTTAAAAATCACATACTTACTAAGGAATGTGAAATATTCCTTTTGGAAATATTCCTTTTTGAGGAAAACTAGGTCTTTCTATTGACTTTACCAAAATAATTTTATAAAATACAGCCAGTACCATCTCACATTTTTTTTCCCAGAAAAAAAAAAAACAAAAAAACATGGCAAGTTTAAAAGTCTGTATGCAGTTTTTGAACCACTCCAGTCATTAAAAGCAGAGCTGCAAAGACAAGGGTTAGGGGAAGTGGGAGGGTTCTTATCTGTACTGTGAAAGTTTTGTTCTCTGTGAAGTAGAATTTCATCAAACTGAATGTGTTATGAATTTTAAATGTATTTGATGCTAAAAGAGAAAAAATAAGTATGCTGTCCTTTCTTGCAAGCCTGTCTTTAGATGTGTCTGGTCATTACCTTGGCAACCCTTACAAATGGCAACTGACGTCAAGAAGAGAGGAAAAACACTGCTGAGAGCATATACTCTATGCATTATAAATCATCCTGAGGACCTGGAATTCTTAGACTCTTACAGCCCCTAAATGGCTTTAAGGTGAGCACAAGCAATGTTGCATTTTAGAAACATTCTTCAAACTTTTTAAGGACTTGGGGATCTGAAAAGAGCCTCTTTGAGTTTTTAATTTAAGTGAAATAGCATTTAGTTATTAGCTTAGGTATTCGATCTCACAATAACTGCCAAGCCCATTGAAGTGTTTTGTATTAGTAAATTGCAAAAACAAATGGAAGCTGCCTTTTCTTCTGAAAGTATTTTTTCCCAACGTTGCATGAAAAATTTCAGACATAGGAAGTTGAAATAATTTTACAGGGAACACCCACGTACTTATCACCCAGCATCTCCCATTACTTTTTACTCTCCTGCCTTATCACATACCTATTTGTCTATCTGTCCATCCATCCATCCATCTCCTTATATATACCTTAATTTACCTAATTTTTGATGCATTTCGAACATTAAGATTGCAGATATGAGTTCCCCCTAAATATTTCAACATGCATATCATTAACTAGAGTTCAATTTTGTTTATAGAGTTTCTTTTGATATAACATTTACAAACAATGAAATGCATAGATATTAAATGTACATTTTCTGAGGTTTGAAGAATGCATACAAACTCCTATCAAGATATTAAATATTACTATCACTGCAGATACTTCCCATGTGCCTCTTCCCATTCAGTACCCATCTTTACCCGCCCTCCAAAGTCAACCACTCTTCTAATTTCTAAAAGTATTTTTAAGAGCCTTGAATAAGGGCTTATTACTTCTAAGAGCCTCCTCCCTTGAACCGTCCCAAGGACTTCATTCACCCTTCAAATTAAAAGTGCACATATTCAGTGACATGTAACATAAGCGTGGTCAGCATTTACTTTTCCCCTTTGCAGCTTTCCCGCCCCCTCCTCCTTCAGCCATGTAATCACAATACTCACCCTCCAGGGATGAAAGGCAAAATCAGAACAGGCTATGTAATTTTCGAGGCTCAGAGCAAAATGAAAATGCAAGGCCTCTGTTTAAAGAGTTTTAAGATGGTGACAGCCAAGTATTAAACTACTTCTAATCTCTCTCCAGGATTTCTTCTGCCTTGGCCCACAGACCATACAGTGGATGGCAATCTTTTCATTTCTCCTGATGCCAAAGCGTCTGAAGGTGTACCCAGCTTTGGAGAACACAGGGGTCTGGCCCGTGAGCTGTTCCAGCACCGTGGCTGCCCAGGTCAGCTGGTCTCCACTCTCCCTCACATGAACGGTGAGGCAGAGCTCACAGATGCGAAGTTCTCATGTGGGACTCTCCTTGTCACCCTGATCCTGAGCTGTGATGGAGAACAGGAAGAGTGTCTGTGTATCTTCTTTGGTGAGGCATCTGTTAAGGACTTTAGCCCACTTTTAAATCAAGTTGTTTGTTTTTTTATTGTGGAATTGTAAAGGTTCTTTGCATATTTTGGATAACAGTCCTTTAGCAGATATATCTTTTGCAAACATTTTCTCCCAGTCTGGCTTGTCTTCTCATTCTCTTAACAGTGTCTTTCACAGAGGTATTATTCATTTTTTCATTTAAGAAGATCCCTGCCTTCCTAAAGCCTACACTTTATAGACAGAGAAAATGACAAAAAAACAAGTAAATGAATAAACATATGACAGGCATTTAAGTGGAGATAGTTGCTGGGAAGACAATCTAAATAGGGAAGGGGGTTAGAGAGTAGCTGGAGGAAGGTCACTCTGGCTGCCGTGTAGACCTAGTGCGGCCAGAAGTAGAATCAACCGTATGGGAGCAGGAGTGGGGGTGGGGGGAGGCAATTAGTCTATTGCAGCCATACAAGCTAGAGACGATGTGGGGATGGACCAGGGTAGAAGCGGTGGAGGCGACGAGAAGTATCCAGATTCTAGACACTTGTTAAAAGTAGAGCTGATATAACTTGCTTGCAGATTGGGTGTAGAGGAAACCATTCAGGGATGAAGCTAGGTTTGGGCCTAAGCAACCGAGTGAATGGTGGTAAAACCGAGAGGGGACTGAGGAAGGAACAGGATAGGCAGGGACCCGGCCCGGGCAAGGGACAATCAAGTAGAAAATTCAGGCGGAGAGGTCCAAGCAGGCCATTGTGATTCAACCCGAAAGGTGAGGGCTAGAGCTGTAAAAATTTGAGACTCTTCAACATATGATCACGTGCTGGATAGCTTTGTGGGCCTTCCAGATTCTCTCTCCAGGCCTCTCCACCCTGCTCCCTGCCTCCGTACAGGAGTCGTGGTTTCCGGTTTCCAGCTGGATTCAGCCAGCCTGGCAACAGATCAGAAGAGAAGAGAGCAAGGTGGTGTGATTTACTCCCCAGCTTCCCCTCTTGCAGTTCCCCTCAGTTGCCTGAGCCCCTCCATGAAAATGTACAAGCCTGCACATAGCTGCCCCTCCAGATGCAGTAACTGCTCCCTCCGGTCACCCCTTCCCGTCCTTGAGTGGAAATAGCTCCTCCCCTTACTAGCCTCAAAGTACTGCTGTCCTTACACCTTTACAAACAGTCCCTTTAGTGATCTCTGCTTGAATTCTCTTAATTCGAGTGTGCCGTCTGTTTCTTGTTGGGACCTTGATTGGATTTAAAAGCCTGAGGTTGGAGGAGATAGATCACTTAGGGAGAAGAGGAAGAAAAGAAATTTGCATACTGACTCCTAGGACAGTCTTATTTAGAGGCTGGAAAGAGGAGGTGGGTTCCACAAAGGGGAGATCAGTGAGACAGAAAAAAATCAGGGACACGTGGTGTCCAGGCAGTGGCTCAGTGAAGACAGGTGCAAGAAAGAGCCCTCCTAAAGTGCCCCAAGTCACCCTTGGCCTGGGATTCCTGCCCTCTCTCCCATTTCTGACTCCTTCTTGCCTCAGGTGAATTCTCTCTCATGGGTTTTGAAATTGTTTTGTAATTTGGCTTCTGACATCCCCAGGTCAGCTGATTCATTCTATGTATCTCAGCCCTAAGGGAGATGGTTTGAGTTCTCCTTGGAGGCTCTCAGAAGTTGTGCAAATGTACAGATGCATTAGGTATGGGAGGGAGGGAAAGGGAGCGGAATCGCCAAGGAACACACGCACACAGACACACACAATTATACCTGTCTCGGCCACAAACTGTGACTGTGGCCAAGGCAGGACCTGTTTCATATTCACCACTCACGCTGAGTACCTAACATAACGCCCAGTACACAGTAGGAGCTTAGCAGATTTTTTTTTGATGAACTATTATTTTTTTTTTTTAATGGCTCATTGTGATGTAGTTATACCATGCTTTTGGTGCATGAAGGCCCTTTTTACAGACTTGAAAACTAACTCCTTGAATTGTCCTACTTTAATAGTTCCCTGACTATGCTTTTGTATACTATGTAATGCCTGAGCATGAATGTTTTTTTTTTTTTTTTTGACACAATTGTATTGAGAAGCTGGCAACATAGACTCTGCAGAAACAAAGGCTGTGGATTTTGGTCACTTGGGCTCTAGGGCCATCAGATAAATATATTAGTGCTGCACTTCTAAGAACAATCCTCTTTGTTTAAAGGGTAAAACTGCTATTCACTAATATCTTGGTGCCATTCCCAGAAAGCATGCTTTGTGTAATTGGCAAGTTTTTGCAAAGCTGTTCACTATTTGCAGCCTCCGTGTTAGTGTGCTCAGCTGATTTCCTTAGCTCTCTTTTTCTTACCCTGACTTGGTACAGGTGAAAAAAATCTCCCTCTTCTGTAAACTGGAGTTTGAATCCTGGCTGTGCCAACTTCACAAGCAGTAACCTTGTGAAAGACCTTAACTGCTTTGAGTCTTAGTTTTCTTATCTATAAAATGGGGTTAGTAGTATAGTTGATTCTCAGTACTTACAGGTCCTTATTTGCGAATTCATCGATTTGCTAGACTTTATCTGTGACTCCAAAATCCACACTTGCAGCACTTCTGCTTCGTTCACAAACACCTGCAGCGCAACGAAAATTTGAGTTGCCCAACACACATGTTCCCAGCTGAGTTTAAGCAAGGTGATGCTATGCCTTCTTGTTTTAGTTCATACTGTAAACAAGTCACTTTTTTATGGTCTATTTAGTGCCACGTTTTTGCATTTTTGTGCTTTTTCTTGGTGGTTTTGCTATTTTAAATGACCCCCCCCCCCCAAGCATAGTGCTGAAGTTCTGTCTAGTGTTCCTTAGCACGAGAAGGCTGTGATGTGCCTTACACAGAAAATACAAGTGTTAGATAAGCTTTGTTCAGATGAGAGTTATGGTGCTGTTGGCTGTTAGTTCAACATTAATCAATCAACAACATATATATTAAGTAAGATATATTTAAACAGAAACGCACATAAAAGAAGGTTATGTATTGACTGGTTGATGAAAATGTTGTGATCAGGGGCTTGCAGGAACCTAACCCTGTATTTCCCTTAGGAGAAATGGTTTAGTTTATTGGCTAAACCAGGGTTTGCAAAGACTTTAAGCTGGGCCCTAAAGACTTCACTTTAACTTAATTACCTCTTTAAAGAACTTATCTGCAAATATAGTTATATTCTGAGGTCCTGGGGCATTAGGACTTCAACATATAAATTTAAGGGGGATTCAATTCAGCCCATGACACCACCTATCCGTGTATTATTTCCCATGTCTGATTCTCTTGCCAGCCAGACTGCCCATTCGTCATTCCCTGAGGTTTCCTTGCCAGGTTTCTGGGCTTTGTTTATAATACTGTGTCCTTACAGCATTCCCCCATTTCTGCACATCTAAGTCAAATCTACTTTTCGAAAACCAGGATATTGGCAAGTGCTCATTAAAGAGGTAATTAAGTTAAAAAGAGGTCTTTCAGGTGGGTCCTAATCCAATATGATTGATGTTCTTATAAGAAGAGAAAATTTGGACACAAGCATGGATGCTCACAGAGGAAAGACCAAATGAGGACAGAGATAGAAAGTGGCCATCTACAAGCCAAGGAGAGAGGCCAACACCTTGATCTTGGACTTCTCTGCCCCTAGAACTATAAGAAACACATTTCTGTTTTTTCACAGTTGACCCTTGAACAACATGGGTTTGAACTGTACAGGTCACTTATATGATTTTTTTTTCAATAGTAAATACTACAGTACTACACAACCCCCAGTCCCTGGTTGGTTGAATCCCGGGTGTGGAACCACACGTATGGATGGGCCGTGTATAGGGAGGCCCAACTATAAACTACTTTAGGATTTTCAACTGCACAGACGGTGGGCGTTCCTCATCCCTGCATTGTTCTAGGGTCAACTGTGTAGGCTACTTGGTTAATGGTATTTTGCACAGCAGCCCAAATGGACTAAGAAACAGACAAAGGAGTTTGGGTTGGATTCTGTAGTTAGTCTGAGCAACTGAATTTTTTAAAGAGTGATCCATGCTGTTTCAAGAAAGGAACTGGTACCACCTATATCTGAGGTTTTTTTTTAGTTATTAGACCCTGACACAAAAAACTGTTCAGGACTATAGTTAAACTAGAAGGTCAGAGCCTGGGACAAGGCTGGGCAAACACTCTAACCAAACAGTGATATTGCATGAGTTCTGAAAACCTTTTACAATAGCATGTTTAAAATTTTCAGTGGAGCCATAAGGACTACAAAAGAATTTTTCAGCAAAGGCCACTGAGCATAAGATGTACTATTTCCAAGGATGCTGAGGATATGATTAGAGGTATGAAATCTTGAGACCCAGCTTGTGAATAACAGGTCTCTAACAGGCAGTCAACTGAGAGTCCTGAGCTGATGTATGTGCCTGGACCAGAGGTAGCAACTGAAACCTTACTTCAGTTTGTCTTTTCACTTCATTTGTTTTTGGCCTTCTGAAGTCTGATCATCCTAGGGAAACTGAGGCAATGATTGCATGAATCTGCAAAGCAAGTAATAAAAGCCAGAACCAGCCGCTGTGTTTGTAGTGAGGAGGGTGTGGTTTGGGGAGGTATTGTAGGGTGATATTGACTGAACATAGTAACTAATTGGATCTGAGGGTACAGAGGAGAGAAACTGAGATTGCCCAGAATAACTAAGAGTTTGAATTATGAAAGAGCAGAATAATTTCACTTTGGGGCATATTGAGATTGAGGTACATTTCCAACTGGGGCATGTGAATGCAAAATTCTAGCAGGCCAAGGCTGGAATGTATTGATTGGAGAGGTATTTCCCTGTGGGTGACAGATAAAGCCGAAGGAATGAACGAGATATCAGGGATCCACACTGGAAGAAAAGACAGGTCGAGGCTGTGAAGAGCTGTTCCCAGGCTGCAGTGGAAAGAAGTGGAGACTCAGGAGTGGTCAGAGATATAAGAGGAAAACCAGGACACAAAGCCACCTGCAGAGGAACAAGTAATGTGGTTAAGTTTGGAAACATGGATAGAGGCAAATACAGAAGAATGGGGTTAAAGTGGAGGAAGCTCAAGACAGATGAATTTGATTTCAGAGAAGTGAAAGGCTAGCTTATCTTAGGGAGCGGGAAAAGGGAGCGGGAAAGGAATTCAGAAGAAGAGAAACTGTGGAATAGGCACCATATGGAATAAAACAGGAAGTAAATAAAGCTGAACCAAAGGACTGCTGATCCAAGTGTGACTTCAGTCGATATTCTGTAGGGTAAAAGTATGAGGAAAAATTATAGTTTCCCGATGTTGCCATTAATGCTTCACAGCTGTTTTAATCAGCACTTTTTCAGTTGCAAGTGACAGGAATCTCAATGCAGAATAGATGATAGGAAAAAGGAAATTTATTGGCTTACATAACAGGAAAGTCTAAAGGGTATAATGATTTAAGGCATGGCTAAATCCAGGGCCTCAAACAATGTCGTCAGAACTGTGTTTTTCTCGATTGTTTGGCTCCACTTTCCTAGGTAGCCACTGGCAGCCCTGAGAATACAGTTGACCTGCTTTAGCAAGCCCACACAAAAAGAGCATTTCTCTCTCAATTTTCCAGTCAAACCCTAATATAGACTCCAGTTGGCCCCACTTGGGTACTGTGACCACCGCTGGACTAGCCCCTGGGGCCAGGAGATGAGACAGTTTGACTGACTGGGTCTGAGTCACACTCACCCCTGAAGCCATGAATTACACAAACTCGAAGTGGGGAAGGAGTGGTTTTCAGAGGAACATTGACCAAGCAAAACAACTGGGTTCGCTACAGGCTGAAAATGTGAGCAGAGGAAATAGACGGTAGGATCAGTATGTGTCAGGATAGGCTGGGTTATGTACGATTACAACCCCCTAAACACAAATGCTGAAAACAACAAAGATTTATTTCCTCTATCGCTACATGTCCATTGCAGGTTGGTTGGCCACTTTTTTCCTTGGAGTATATTGTTGGTCATGGAGGCAAAAGGAAAGAGAATGTGGCAAAGGAAGCATTATCTCTTAAAGTTTCTGCCTGGAAATGAGGTTTCATAATTACTCACATTTTGTTGGCCAGAGCAGAGGAGGTGGAGAAGTAAGACTGAACCAGTTACCTAAAGAGAAGAGACCTGGAAATTTTGTAGATGATCCTAACGATGACCCTAGGCACTAACCAAG
Source organism: Camelus dromedarius (assembly GCF_036321535.1). NCBI lineage: Eukaryota > Metazoa > Chordata > Mammalia > Artiodactyla > Camelidae > Camelus > Camelus dromedarius. Next base: position 47,786,296 of record NC_087437.1, read on the forward strand.
TTTGGATTATTGGCAGAGAGAAGGTGGCAGAGAAATCAAGACATGAGAGGATCTAAAAAGTTTGGAATGTCCCAGAACAGTCAGGGAAGCAAGTGATGCAAGAGAAAAAGCAAGGAGCCCATGGGGCAAGGGAGATATTAAGCAACTGGAGAACAAAGGGAGAAGGCAAATCCAGCCTGACAGCTGTGAGAGAATGCTAGGAAGTTCAGGGACTATTATCACGTCTCATTTCAAAGCTGGTCACAGAAAAGTTCATTGCAGCTTCGTGGGACAGACTGAATTGAAGCTGGACCAGTCTACTCGAGTGAGCAGGTGCCAAGGATAAAGACCCAGTTGTTGATACTTGGAAAATGTCCAGTCAAGGAGGCAGAACATAGTAGTCAGGAAATTTATAAACCTATAAAATTCAGGGTTCAAGTGAACAGTCGGCTTTAGGGTGAATGTGGCTACTGGAATCTAGACACAGGCAATATTCAGAGAGTTGAGGTGATGCAGAGGCAGGCTTTAGGAGCCAGGAACGCTTGCCACAGATGAAGCCCCGGCCTTGGAGTGAAGTTTTGGAGGAGACAGTTCAGGACCCATGGAGACCTATGGGGAAAGGACACTTTTATAGAACTTTAACTCAGGGGAGCTAGATGAAAACCATTTTTATTATTTGGTAAATTCTTTTTTTTTTAATCTGTTTTTTTAAAATTTATTTTATTGTTACTTTTTTTTAATGGAGGCACTGGAGATTGAACCCAGGACCTTATGCATGCTAAGCATGCGCTCTACCACTGGTAAATTCTTAATATCAAGTTGAAGCCTAATTTCTAGAACTGCAAAAAGAATTCAACTGCAGGAAGTTCTATTTGCTTTTGAGCTTTCCAAATGGTGATGCAGAGCTTCACAGAGCCTTTTGACCATGGAAGGTTGGGGCAGAATTAATGAGTGAGTGTTGCTGGACCCAGCTGGCAAGGAGAGGAGGCATGGGAAGGGTAAGGAATTATGTTGGTCCCAGAAGAATTGTAAGATCAGAATGTTGGGAAGTTCACATGTGGCTGTTGAGGTTGATGGCAGTGGATAGGGCAGAGAGAAGGACTGAAATCCTGCAATGATCAAGGAAAGGGGAGAGGTCCTGAATTTCCATAGATAATAATAGGGAAGGTGGGGGAAGGGATGTATAAGTGAATGGGTTGGGCTTCTTTCCAAAACACATATCGTGTTGAGAGGAGTGGTAGAGAAAAAGTAGGGAAGTAGCAACGAAATAAAATATAGCAATGCCTCCTTGCCCTGTGAGTAATGGGGAAACATGACAGGTCTCCTTTGGAGATGACACTGGTATTGGTGGAAAACCAAATTTTAATTGCAGCGGGGCACGAACTGTATTTAAGACAAACTGTGTTCAAGAATGTAGGGGAACTTGTTGACCCTAGAATGGGGGGTTCCCAATGCCCAAAAGGAGATCCTAGTTAAAGACCAGACATGGCAGATATGAGAATGGATGGAACCAAGGTATGAAAGGAGGGAAGTGAGAGTTGAGTTCTGCCTGGATGGCCCAGGGCACAGGCAGAGTCATGGGAAGGCAGAGTGGGGAGAGCCAGGCCAGGCAGGACCCCAGGCAGCCTGCTTCAGTGTGCCAGTCAGGATCTGGAGTTACCAAGCAGGGAGGTAAAGGAGCTCAACCAGAGCCTGGGAAGATCAATTCAGTTGCCAGCAGTGGGAGCACAGGGAGGGCAGGGTGGCTGGGTTCTGGGCAGCAGCTAGCCCCTTCCTGCTTTGGCTTTGAGCGGTTTTCCTGATATAAATGGAATAAGGAGGAGCAGGGACTTCCAAGTACATATTGGAGAATTCAGCAGAGAGCTAGCTTTTTTGAAAAAACAAACAAACAACAACAAAAAGCCCAATTTCTGGTAGCTATCCATCTTTCTATGCATGATACTAAAGATAAAAATTATAAAGGAAATAATTGTTGTATTAATATCAATGTCAATGGAAAAAATTCTGAACTTCTAGATAACAATCAATATTCACAAATATGCCAAGACATAGACATCTAACATACCTAAAATACAGATAAAACTATCATTTAATCTATATGAATATTTATAACAGCAGAACATTAGAAATGATTGAAATGTCAATCAATAGATAGTTGCTTAAATAAATTATGAAATATCTACAGTGAAATTTGAAGGCTTTCTTTTTTGTAAAATGCCAGGTAATAAATATTTTAGAGTTACGGGCCATAAAGTCTCTTTTACAACTACTTAATTTGTAGTTGTTGCACAAAAACATTCATAGACAACGTGGAAGCAAAAAAAGCATGGAGCATTCCATTATAACTTTATTTACAAGAATGGGTGAGTGGCCCACAGGTCATAGTTTGCTGACCCCTGTTTTTAAAAATTATGTGAATCTATATATAATACTGTGGAAACCTGTCCAAATATATTAAGTGAAAAATGCATGTTTCAGAACAGAATTTGTACTTACATAGTATATTCTTATTTTATTAAATATTATTTATGTCAAATTATATAAGTAAAGTTATGTATAACTATATATAATGATATATTAAAATACTGTAATTATATGTAAATTATATCTATATCTTTTACAGATAAAGAGATAGTATAAGCAAAGGAAAAAAGACTGAAATAATACATACCAAAATGCTAACCTGGAGATTAAAACCCCAATTTAGAATTGTAAAATTATTTTCCTAGTATAATATTTTAAGTGTGTTTTTGAAAGCAATAATGTTTAAAACAAATTTGTGACACAAAACAAAACATTTGTAAACATACACATAACTCTGCTAGTCATGTACAACCATTTTCATTTTTCTGTGTTCCCTTTCAGTCCTTATCTGCACTATATGTTTGTCCAAGTATGTATATTTTCCTGGTTTTATATGCCTTATTGCTATTGTACCCTCAGGGTCAGCATTTTATAAAAAACACAGCTCAGTAAATATTAGTTAACAGTTGTGATTATGATCATAGTGATAATGATGTGAAGTAGAGCAATTTTAGGAAAAGTTTTTACAGTAAGGCTTCAAACTAGCAACTGCAGTCAAAACTTACTGTTGAGTGTTAGTCAAGAACCTTTCAGAAGGGATATCTTGCTGAATCCTTCAGAATCTTTTTGTTCGCATGTCCCAGGGGGTAGATACCAAAAAGGTTCTGGGCACATTGCTGTCTGTTTCTTTCTCTAGCCCAGCTGGCACAGTGGGAATGACTTTGATGCTTCTAACAGCTGACAGAACAATATGAAATGATCAAAGGTTCAGCTTGTAAATTACTCTGCTTGCTTTTGTCACCCAGAGTCTGAGTTCCCCCAAAACATACTCCTAGATTTAGTGCAGCGCTGATGGTACAAGCAATAAAATCAGAGGCTTTTTAATCCCTGTGTTAGTTTATCAAAGTATGACAGTTGATAAAGAGGGTGAGTAATCTTAAGAGTAGCATAATGAGATTCTATATAAGCTACCAGAGGTAATGGGAGGGGTGGACAGAGAGGCTGGACTCAAAAATCACACCTCATGGTATTATGTATAATAGGCTAATTATGACCTAACTTAATGTTCAAATTCTTCAATGATTGTTTCCATCTGGATTATGGACACCTTTTGATGTCTTTATCAGAAATCAACAAACATAGTGGTAGGTTTAAATCTAGGCTTTCTTGCAGTTTAAGTAGGGCTGGAAGATGGCAGTTATTTGAATCATCTGCAAAAACTGATGGTTTTATAGTTAATAATTCCTCTATTTCTCATATATATATATATAAACCTTTGATATCTTCCCCCTCCCCCCTAAAAAAGAACAAAGAAACACCTTCTCCCCACCTACCAACAAAATAAAACAATTGCTATAGCCTGTTCCCTGGTTAGAGATACAGAGCACGCTACAATTAAAAAGGGAGTACCACCTATTAGGTGTGCTGAGTGCCTCCTCTTTTGTTTGCAGCTGTCTTATTCAGATGCCAGAGTGAAGATAAAAGATTTCAAATAGAAGGATTGCACAACCACCACCCACATCTTCTCAAGCTTTGGTGGAAGTCTAAGCCCAAGTGAACATTTGGGATCCATTCTCTAAGTAGCAACTGGGAAGTGTTAGCAGCCATTTCCACCCAATGTGGGAACAGTTACAGTCCCTGAGTGGAACCAGGGCTCATTTCTCCCAGTATTCCCAGTGCCTGGCCCAGAGTGGGTATTCCATAAATTAGCTGACCAAAGGTTCACCTTGATTTTGTCATCCACAGTCTAGAGCCCCAAGAATGTACTCCTAGATATGGTACACCATTAATGGTACAGTCAATACAATCAGGGCTCTGCCTAAATAGCTGATGAATAAATGGAACATCTTTTCTAAAAACCCATCTTTTTTGTCTTTTTTTTTTTTAAAATAGAGGTACTAGAGATTGAACCCAAGACCTCATGCGTGCTAAGTACACACTCTACCACTGAGCTATACCCCGCCCCCCATAAAATACCATCTTGACAGAAGTTTGATAAAGTTCTGTGCTGGTGAGGTTTGGACGACAAAGTGTAATTCCAGACACGTTAGTGGGGGAATGTAAATTGTACAACCTGTGTGTGATTTGGCAACGACCATTAAAATAAATGCGTATACCCTGTGACTCAGCAATTCCACTTCTGAGAATCCATCCTGCATTAAAAAGAACTCTCTCACACATGCACACAGAAAAGGACAGTCACTGCGAGATTCTTTATACTAGCAAAAGACTAGAAATAACATAAATGTCCATGTATAGAGAATTGGTGAAATAAATTATGGTGTAAACATATAATGGAATTCTGTCTGACATTGAAAATGAATAAGATGGAATTATAAATATGGACATGGAATGATCTTCAAGATACTAGGGTTTAGTGGAAGAAGTCAGGTACAAAACAATGTGTTCAGTATGCTATGCTTATGTAAATAAAATATAGTGGGAGGAAAGAATACAAATATATGCTTTTATTTGCAAAGAAGAGCTCTGGAAAGTTATAAAAGAAACTGGTTAACAGTGGTTCAGTCTGAGGGGAGGTACTGAAGAATTTCGAGGACAAGAGGCAGAGAGGCTTTTCAATCTTTTGTATTGTTTTAGTTTCTAGCCATGTGTATAGACCATTCACTAAAATTTTTAAAATAAAAATGTTCAAAAGTAAATATCTTAAAATTAGTTTCCAAGGAGAATGCTTTTTAAAACTCACTAGCATAGGGGGCAGGGTATAGCTCAGTGGTAGAGTGCAGTGCTTAGCATGCACGAAGTCCTGGGTTCAATCCCTGGTACTGCCATTAAAAAAACACACACAAGAATAAATAGAAATCACTAGCATAATGTAAGTTACCATTTATATAAGAAAAATTGTGGGGGGATATATCTACATAATTACTTATAGAAGCTTATAACACCTCTGAAGAGGAGGACTGGCAGCTGGGGACACAGGTAGGAGGGAGACACTTCTTTTTGTACTTTTTGATCAAGAGATATATATGTATATACTTAATAAAATAAAATATATACTTAATAAAAACTTCTAAAGTTTACTGAAAGTGTAGCGGAAGAAAGATATATCTTAAGAAAAAGGAACAGCATGCTTGGTAGTTTCAAATCCTGACTCTTTCAATAGCTGGGTGACGTTGGGCAACCTGCTGAATTTCTGGGCCTCTTATGTAAAACCCTCATGGGGATGTTGTGTGGATTACATGGAAAATAGTATATAAAAGCACATTTCCTATGATAGCACATATTAGGAGGTCAGTCATTGGTAGTCATTATTATTGTATGGCAGATGAAATTCTTCCTACTGTAAAACGGTTTCAGTCGTCCTGAAGAAGGAATACAAGAGCAAGGACCTTGGACTCGGTTCAGTTACTCCTTGGGCTTGTAGAAATCCCATAACGTGGCATTGGCACCGACCTAGATCAGTGGGAAGCACATAACTTCAAAGCGACCCGTGGCAATGCGGAAGCCCTTTATGGCACCGATTAAATGTTTACTCGTGTTGTGATTTCTCACAAGACCTATATCAAATGAACAAAGAAATTTTTTAAGTGATAATGAGTAACAGTAAAGACTTGTAAAATCCACAGAGTATCTAGCACTTCATCTTTTTTCTTTTTTGTCTTTTCAGGATCACACTGTTAATACTACAACAAACCTATTTGTGTGTTATAAAGTTACCTGCCATGACCAAATATAATTTCACTTTCTTCTTTGTGTATCTAGGTCATATTATTTGAAATGGTTAGCGGATCTCTTACTATTCTAATGGCAAATAGATGAATGAATCTTACTGATCATATGTCTATTGGTAAAAAAAATTCCAGACTCCAGGTATTTATCCTTTATCTCAGTAGTGTTTGCATGAGTGTTTTATTTTTGGAATTTCCATAAAGAGAGGATGGTACTTGCAATGACTATACATACACATATCCACACAAAAATGTTTATGTTGACATTTGTTTTTCATAATTGCCAATGTCATATATTTTGCAGCATGAAAAAATTCCTAATGTACTTAAATGTTTGTGTTATTCTTAATTGATGATAATCCCCTGAATGTTTTTCCTAGCTTGCATTAATAAGTATTGCAGTTCTTTTTTTTTAACTCCAAACTTGATAAAGGCTGAGACAGAGGACACGATCAGTAACATTTTGTGATGACTGCTGTGATTCCATCATCTGAATTCTAACAGAGCTAGTGCAAGAGGAGCGAGGATGCAGCATCAAACGCGTTCTGGTGCAGCTTTACAAGAATGGAAGACCAGCGACCCAGCGAGGCAAAACCAAGTGTTGCACCGGGTACACAGAGGAAATTCTTGATGCTTAGAGATCACAAAGGATTTCTGAAAAGGCACTCATTTTTATAGATCTGGATTCAGAGCCAACCACTGAGCACCTCCTGTGGGCTACATAAGTTTATATACGTGTTACTTCAACGTATTTTATTTTTAGGTTGACATACAGAATATGCTAGCTCAGGCAGGAAAACTGCAAGTATTGATTGTCTTGGCATGTTATGCCCTTGAGGACTGACATACAGACAATAAGCCTTGAGTTGTTGTTGTTTGATCAGACTAGCTATCAGTAACAATAATGAAGGCTGTGCCAAGACTTTAGAGAAAATATGTTAGGCTACAAAGGAGAAATATTAATGCAAAAAAAAAAACCCTCAGATATTTTATGTTTCATAAAGTAGATTCTGCAGTGTCAGTATTTTTCTTTTAATGTATTTTCTACCAGTTTTCCTAATTATGAAGAATGGAAGAAAACACGCTGCCACAGTGTAATTCTTGCCTCAAAGGAAACAACGTCATTATTACTGAGGATGCGCAGTCCCCTGACAGTGTTCTCTTAGGATGCTGAATCAGTTTCCTTTCTCAACAGTCCTTTCTTTCAGCAATTTAATACGTTAAGGCCAATAATTTTATTGCCCTATTACGTCTTTTGCTGATTAAAATTTGTGAAAAGCTTCAGTGTGCAATTTTATCTGCATTAACATCAGATCAGTCCTGACATATCAGATGGACTCTGAAGTGTATTTCAAATGGTTTATAAAGCAATGTGTCCAATGATACATCAAGAGAACAAGCTGACCTGAAATTATGAATGATCTGTTTTCTTTTCTTTTTTAATTGAGGTATAGTTGATTTACAGCATTATATTAGTTTCAGGTGTATAACACAGTGATTCAAAATTTTAATAGATTACAGTCCCTTTTTAAATTATTATAAAATGTTGGCTATATTACCTGTACTGATCTATTTTCTAATATCTTTCCAAGTTATCAAATGAAGCAAAACTCTTACTTTTTTTAACATTTTTTTATTGAGTTATAGTCATTTTACAATGTTGTGTCAAAGCAAAACTCTTACTTTAAGCAACCCATCTAAGCATGACTTTTCAGTATTTTCTCAAGCTGCCCTCTTTGTGCTATCAGATTGAAGATTTCCCTGTATTCCAGTGTGTCCTCTGTGGGAAGAGACAGTCATAGCATCTCAGGCCTCCCTAGAGGCTAGGGGTGTGGTCTTCATTAACCCTGCTGAATTGTTTTGTTTTCTGATGAACTCTGAACTAGTGGGACAAATATTTTACTTTTTTCCAATCTACGTGGTATTTTACTTCCATGGGAGATGTTAAGAGATAATGCTGTTGAGAGATATCAATACATGTAATCTATTTAAATTGCTATGTATGACTATGCATTTAAATGGTAAATTGATATAAATGAATTATTTTGTGTTATAGACACAAATAGTATCTCTTCAGTATTTAACTATTACTATTATTTAAAGTAATAGTTTTTATATTTTATTTATTTCATAACTCAGCTATTTATTAGTCTAACACAACATAAAAACAGTGCAAACAGTTTGGGGATTTCATGTGTATCCATAGAGCTGTAATCATGGGGGTCACAGATAATAACATGGAGTAAGTACTTGGTGGGCTGTGCTACTGTGTTACAGGCATTGTCTCTGGGGTCAGTAAACTCTTTCTCTAAGGGATCCAATAGTAAATATATCCTCCAGCTTAGTGTGCCCTCTGTAGTAACTACTCAACTCTGGCCTTACAGAGCAAAAGCAGTCATAAATGAATAAGATTGGCTGTGTTCCAGTAAAACTTAGTTTATCATCACAGAAATGAGAATTTCATAGAATTTTCATTTAACAAAATATTTTTCTTAAAAACATTAAAAAAAAATCTTAATGGAATTAAGATTCTGAGCTCACTGGCCATACAAAAACAAAGGAGGCTGGATTTGGCCCTGGGGCCACAGTTTGCTGACTTCTGCGATATCTCAATGCGTAAATGGAGTTTCTAAATGAACAGGTATACTGAGATTACACTGCTAAGTGAAGAGAAAAGTTTTCTCTCACTAACCTTGTTCCCCATCCTACTATCACTTTATGCCAAGCCACTGCCACTGAGACTGATGAGGCTTTATTCAATTGTTGCCAAGGTTAAGAGCTATCTATATGTCTAGACCCTAGACAAACCAACTTAAGAACGGCTATCAACCACAAGGATATACAACCGATCTTAAGAGTGTTAATTGGCATGACATAATCGGATTGGGGCGTTTTGTATAGATCAAGCTGCCTGCAGTGTGGCCAAAAGGCAGAGCGACAAGTTGTTGCAGTAATCCAGCGGAGAGATAATGGTGATCCGCATGGACTGGGCTAGTAGAAATAGGGGACTAAGAACAGTTTGGAGACGTATTTAGGATTAGGTACTCCCTTGGATGAGGACTGATTACATTGCTTTATTCCTGTCTCACAGGATAAAAGAAATTGACGACACTTACAAAAATAATTTTTAAGTGCTACTTAAATTTAGCTGAGATACTATATCATCTCCTTCTTCCTTTAATTATTAACCATTAAAAAAATTTCAGTATCGTATCGGTTTGTCCGATTTACTGATTTCCCCTACCCCAAAGTGGTGCATAACATTTAAATTTTTTCAACAAAGTTGAAAATACTTCTTCTGAAAAAAAAAGTTGCATTCACCACAATGCAAAATCGTCGGAACTACTGCGTGGAGACAATTTCTCAATTTCCAGAATCTGTTTTCCAGGGGTCCACCTTGCTGTACTGTATTCCTACCGCTCCTCTGCACCCAACCAAACCCCTGAGCCCGCCCCGACTCTGGCCAGCAGCCTTCCTCCTCCCTCTCTAGCTCCCTCCGCCCCACTCTCCCGCCCACTCGGGAAGCTCCGCCCCCCAGTGCCGCAACCCAACTCCTTTCCTCTTTCCGTCGCTTTCTTCTCTCCCCGCCCCCATGGCTGCCCTCGATTGGCTAACCTGGCGGTGCCGCGGTAGGGATGCAGCAGAGCCTCGTTCTGATTGGATCAAATGTAGCCGGGCCCCTCGTAATTGGCTAATAGGAGGAGACAGCAAGTGTGACTGCGCTCCGGGGTGTGTGGACGCTGCTTTGTTGCCGGAGGCGGGTGGCGGTGGAAGTTAAGGGGGTCGGGGGCTAGAGCTTCTCAGGACCCGCAGCTGCGGCCGTTGCAGTCACTTCACCTGGTGGCCTTTACCGTAGGAGTCGCGTCGACAGCAGCCATGAGCGGCGGGGTGTACGGGGGAGGTGAGTGCGGCCGGTCGGGAGAGCGCGCCTTTTTAGCGTGTTGGGTGTGTAACCGCCGTCCCCAGCCCTCCTCTCCCCGGCGGCCCTTCCGGTCTCCCCCTCTCGGGACCCCGGCCTCCCCGCCCCATCCCCGCCCTGCTCTCTGCCCGCCTCCGGAGCCCACCCGGCTCTGCGAGCACCTCGGGCGCCGGGAGTCGCCGCCCCCTGCGGCCCCTTCCAGCCTCCGCCTGCCGCGGAGCCGGCTTTTGGGGGTGCGCGCCGGCTCGGGGCTGGGCGGCCGGGCCCCCTCCCTCTCACAGTCGGCTCGGTCGGGCTGTGCGCGCGTGTGTGTTTAAACTCGGGAGGTCCCAGCAGTTCGCTAGCGCGGACGGAGGGTTTCCGCGGCGTGCGGGAGATGGCAGAGCGAGCCGCGAGGGGTGGAACTGATTGGAGGAGTGGCGGCCACTCAGGGCGCAGCCTCCTCTCCGTCCCCTCTCCGCGCTCGCGCTGCCTCACACCTTTCAGTAACTCCTGCCTGTTTGTCCGCTGTGAATTCTCCAAAATTACTCGTGGGCGGGTCAGCTCGGACTTAATTTAGGAACACATTGTAATTTCAGGATGCTTAAGGATGAGTAGGCTGTGGGTAGTGAAAGATGATCAGGGGCTTGAGGGGTCACACAGACCTGGGTTGTAATAGCCTCACCATTTATTTAGCTGTTTGGTCTTGGGCAGATAACTTAACCTTTCCCAACTTCAGTCTCTTCGTTTGTGGGATGATAATCCCTACCTATTGGGGTGGTTGTGAGGGTTAAGTGGGTGTAATGCTACACTTTCAAAGTCTGATCCAAGGATCAGCCGCATCAGCACCTCCTGCAAGCTCTTTGGACATGTAGAATCTCAAGCGCCACTCTCAATCTACTGAATCTGAACCTCCGTTTTCTGCAGGATACCTTGATGAAGCCCTGATGTATACGATTCATGTTTTCTGTCGTGTTTGATGAGTTAGAAAACAGAGACAAATCCAAAGTGTTGCTTTCTTTTGTTATTGTGTTTAATAAGGATACTGTTTCTGAAGAGGATGGCATTTTATAAGTAGGAGATGAAGACAAGGTTTTCAAAGTTCTTAGTAGTTTTGGCGTGAAGCTTGAGTCTTTACTCAGATGATAACGCTGACCCTCACCCCCTTCTTAACCCATTTACGTTCTTGGTGTTGATTTCTTAAATGTGAGAGTCACTAGTTTCACATTTTTACCTTGGAGAAAGCCTAGTGAATCTTCATGATTTACGTCTTCCCCATCTGAAGATGGTCCTGACAGAAAAACTGGATCTCTGTGCCTTTGCCTCATGGAGACTGCTGTCTCTGTTTTGACTTTCAGGTTCACTGATCCAAGAACCTAAAGGCTGTCCACTATATTTCCTTACGAGGCATTGTTTATTGTGACCAAGGTAGAAAATGGTTACTGATAATGCCAACAGTTAACATTTATTGGATGCATACTGGGCACCAAACAGTGTTCCAGAGGCTTTTCATGCATTGCACTTAATATGTGCATTAACTCAGTTAATCCATAAGAACCATGGGAAATAGTACTGCTTATCCCCATATTTTAAAGGGAGAAAATGAGGTATAGAAAAGATTAAGTAATCAGCCCAGAGTTACATAGCTTTCGAGTAAATGGGGAGCTGACCTCTGGGATGAAGAAAGGCATTTCAGTAAAACCTTTTGCTGTTTAAAATTTAAAAAAAAAAAGAAAAAAAAGAGTTTGGTTGTTTTTCCATAAGCCATTTTTAAGTATATAACCATAATATATTCATGTATGGGTTAGGTATTCAGAATAAACATCCTGCTTCTCATTTGCTTATGTAGAGGAATATATCTTAAAGCCTATTTTACATATAAAGTATTTAAAACTCACAAAAATAAGTGTATGATAAAGATAAGTGTGTTTGAGCTACCACTGTATGGCCAGTATTTATAGTGGGTCACGTTTTCTGTGAAAAGCAACCAAACCTCCCCCCTAAATTTTGTGTAATTAGCTTAGTAAACTGTATTTTTAACCTAATTATTAAAAAGGTATCTGTAGTTTAAATTTTAAAATTTGTGCCTGTCTTATTCCAATAGTTTTTTCTGATGATATATGACACTGATCTTTAGCTTTAGGTATAATGTGTAATTCATCCAGATTTCCATACTTCCCATAATTGGTTTCTAGGCCTGCTCATTGCTCCTGTGATCATCTTTTCTGATACTCCTCTGCTTCAGACTCCTTTGCGTGATAAAAAATAAACAGGTATATTACCAGCCCATCTTTGATAAATTGTTAGTTTTATCACTTCTGCACCAAGCCCCCATCTCTAATCTTAAGAATTTCTCAAAATCATCTTCCCCATGAATTGGGGCACCTTTGTCCAAACAAACAAACAATAACCTTTCTACCTCCTCACAAAGATAATTAGCTTTCAGTATTATATTGGAACGTTTTAAGGCCAGGTTAGAAAATTGCCCTCATTGCTCTGCGTTTTCTCCGAAAAATCACATCACCCCTAAACTTGGAAACCATTTACTCTGGGGAAAAACATCAGAATCCTCAAAAAAGTGAAAATAGCATTTTTAGTGAAAAGAGATTCAATCCTGAAGTATTTTTATCCACTAGAAATTGCATCCTAGTTTTAAAATATCTGGACCTTTGTGGTTAAGCTATTAAGCCGCCTATCTCCATTTACCATTTTCCTATTTTAGGTTCATTGTTGCTTTGTTTTTAACAAAACATAGGAAATATCTCTCATCCTCGAAAAAAGGAAAATGAACAGATGCAAAATTCTGAGAATCTAGAGTCTTAACTCAAGTTAAAATCCCAGTGTCAAATTTACCACACTAATTAAGACAGGAAAATAACTGATTTATTAGATTTTTCTTTTCACACAAAAAATATTTTTGAGTGCTTGCTGTGTGCAGAGTATAGCTTCTTCCTTCATGAAGCTTGCAGCTCCTTGTAGGTGAGTCAGTCAAATAAATAGACACCATATTTCATTAATTTTTAGTTGTATATATGTTTTCCTCACATTTAAAGAGCCAAAGTTGGAATATTATTGATGGCATGGCAGAGTTTAATTGGCAGCTTGTTTTTTTTAAGTCGTGCGTGAGAAAAATAATGGTGCATCTTATAGTTTATAGTGTCTTGTATTGATGGTAAAGGTTATTGACTAATTCACTGAAGTATGTTCAATCATGACAAGGTATGGAAGGTACAGAGGTAGCACAAAGTTATTAACTCAGTGTGGGGGAGTCAAGGGACTTTACAAAGGAGGTTTTGGGGATGATGGAAGAGGAACAGAGAGGGACAGCATGCAGAGGTTAGCTGAGTGAGAGTAAATGGTGTGTTTAGGAGACAGCATAATATCAGCAAGGCTAGTGGATGAGAGGGAGGTGAAGACTGCTGCCAGATTATGCTAAATCTTGAACATTACCTGGGTAGAATGATTTGAATTTTATCTTGCAGATGAGAAACCACCAGTCAGTTCACCCCTTTCTTTTCATTGAAGGAGTTATGTACCAAAAAGTTCAGTTACAATTTTGAAAGATCCCAGTACAGCAGTTTGAAAGGTGGATTGAGCAGGTGAAGATGGAAGCACAGTACCTGTAGGGCACTGTGGTAGTTCGTGGTTGAGATTAGAGCTTGACTCGAGACAATGGCAATGACATTAAAGAGGAGGGGAGTTGAGAAATACTTAGCAGAGATATTTGGCAGAACTTGATGAGGGGTATGAAATATGAAGGTGTTCACAAAGGTTTTTGCCTCTGCTGACCGGGGCCACTAACTGCTAAGCACTGCTGAGATTAGGTTGGGCGGGATGGGATAAGAGAAGACTGCTTCAGATGTGCTGAATTTGAGGTAGCTGTGGAACATCAGGTGGAAGTGATGTTGATGTACAGTAGGAAGTTTGAGGTAGGATCTAGATGAAGATGCAGGCTGGAGAGATTTGAGATTAGAAGTATCAGTATTTAGGTAGAAGTTGAGGCTGTAGGAGTGGAGCAGATTACCTAGGAAAAGTAAAGTTAGAGGGGTTTCCCAAGGAGTCCATGCATATAACTATTGTATTCTAATTGGTTTCTTTTGTAGTCTGTCTGAAAACATTCTAAGAAGGTGTTCATAAGTATTCTCAGATATCTGTATGAGTGTGCTAGGGCTGCCATAGCAAAGTACCATGGACGGGGTGGCTTAAACAACAGAAATTTTCTCACAGTTCTGGAGGCTAGAAGTCTGAGGTAAGGGTGTTGGCAGGGTTGTTTTCTTCAGAGGCCTTTCTCCTTGGCTTATGTTGGCCTTTTTCTCCCTGTGTCCTCACATGATCTTCCCTGTGTTCATGTATGTGTCCAAATTTTTTCTTCATGTAAGGACATCAGTCAGATAGGATTAGGGCCCACCCTAATGATATTTTTACTTAACTTAATAATTTCTTTGAAGACCATTTGCAGCAACATGGATGGACCCAGAGATTATCATATTGAGTGAAGTAAGACTGAGAAAGACAAATATCGTATGATATCACTTATATGTGGAATCTAAAAAAATGATATAAATTCTATTTGCAAACCAAAAACAGACTCATGGACATAGAAAGCAAACTATGGTTACCTAAGTGGAAAGGGCAGGGAGGGATAAATTAAGACGTTGAGGGTTAACAGACACATATTACTATATATAAAATGAACAACAAGGATCTACTGTATAGCACAGGGAACTATATTCAGTTTCTTGTAATAACATATAATGGAAAAGAATCTGAAAAGGAAAAACATATATCTATTTATGTATATGTATAATGGAATCACTTTGCTGTACACCTGAAACTAATATTGTAAATCAACTATGCGTCAATGAAAATTTTTTTTAAAAAGACTTTCTCTCCAAAAACAGTCACATTCTAAGTTATTAGAGGTTAAAACTTCAACATGTGAATTTTAGGAGGAAACAGTTCATCCTAGAATAGAACATTATTAAAGGGGTCCATGACACAGAAAAGGTTAAGAGCCCTGGCGCGTGGCAAAAGACTGATCCTTGAGAACAGGAGTTGAAAAGTTTGGTTAAACAGGCAATTCATTTAGTTAGGATATTTCTGTACCCAGCATTCTGGTTAATCAGAGTGTTAAAGTTTACTAATTCATGTTCATTGGTATACTGCTTTACTTACTGTTTGTACTTGAGTTTACATGGTGTAGTGAAAACAAATGCAGTATTCTACTTTTAAGAACCTCTACTTTTAGACAAAATAATTTAGACCAGTG
Source organism: Camelus dromedarius (assembly GCF_036321535.1). NCBI lineage: Eukaryota > Metazoa > Chordata > Mammalia > Artiodactyla > Camelidae > Camelus > Camelus dromedarius. Next base: position 47,801,654 of record NC_087437.1, read on the forward strand.
AGTATATGTAGAAAGGTTGATTACTTAGGGAAATGTAACAAATGCAGAAACTTCCTTTCAAATTAGAAATAAAAATAGGTGGCTTTTCATTTTATTTAAATAAAAATGACATCATTATGCTGTAAAGATACCATCTCTCAATTATGATAGTTGTAGTGTAAGAATTGGTTTTTCTTTTTTTTTTAAGGGTTAAGCAATGTATGATTTTTAGTCTCTTGCTCTGAGAGCTTGTATCAAAAAAATATATATTAAACCAAGGAAAATAACTGAAGATTTATGGGCCGCTTTTGCTTTAAAAAGGAAAAAAAGGGTAGCCACTAATTTGCTCAGATACAGCAAGCTTAGTGGTCCTGTATCTTCCAAGATTTTAAGAATGTTTCTTCAGGTAGGAGGAAAGGGAAAACATTCACTACCCCTTTCCAGAATTTAAACAGCGGGCAGTAGACATCCTTTACACCCAAGTAAAACTATGGCAGCAGTTTACATGTGACCAAAGTGAATGCAGAATGATGTTCTAAACACAGCTAGGACTCTCAGTAAAGCTAATACACTAAAATCATGATTGCATTTTGAAAGAAAATGCACAAAAACCAAATAGAAATTTTGAGATTTTTCATTTGAAGGTAAATCTTAATGCTGTTAAATTCACAAATATTCTAATTTAAATACCCAATTCTGTTATCTAAAACACACATTGCAAACATACAAATATCTGTTCTCTCCACATGTCAGAGCCCATTCATTTCATGGTTTGGAAATGGGGAGAATAGATTCCCCTTAAACTGCAAGTAAGCAGGTGCTTCTTTACAGTTAACTTTAGCAAAATTCATACAAAATAGTAATTAACAATGATCTTCTTTACTTGTTAACTCACAAGAAAACACCTTCAAAACTGCATTTTGTTAAAGTTTCTGTACTAAAATGTAGAAAAACTGAACTACACAAATATTGAAAAATTAAAAATTCCTTAATTTTTTATTCCTGGTACCACTACCACAATTTACAGGGCAATATACCTGATGTAATGAAAAGAAAAAGAAGAAGACAAAGCTACAACAGATAAAAGACCTCAGGAATGTACATCTAATTGACACTACATTGCATTAATCAAAAGCTGCACTTTTTGCAAACTGTGGCTATGACAGTCCTGAACAAGTAGGGTTTCCTGTTAAAGCTGCAGTAACTTTTCTGACTATGGATCATCGTTCCTCCTGTGGCAGATTTTTACAGTTCCTCTAATGCATTTGGGACGACTGTCTCAAAGTAACCTGCAGCTTTCCTGACAACTCCTCGCTCTCTCTCCTGCTAAAAACTGTAGCCCTTTTCTGCTGAGTTTTTAGAACCTTCTGCTACCATATCCACCACTTCCACCACCAGATCCATAACCACCACCATAAGGACTTCCCGAGCTTCTTCCACCAAAACTGCCCTGCTTCATGGGTCCATAATTTGATTGCTGTTATCCACTATAATTTCCAAAATCATTATAGTTCCCACCACCACCATAGTTACCTCCAAAATTTCCTCCTTCGTTGTACCCATCGTATCCTCTACCACTGCCACCATATCCACCACCTTGGTTTCCATATCCTGGTCCACCACTGCCATAGCCTCTTCTACTACTATAACCAGGACCACCACCATAGTTGCCACCGTCACCTCCAAATCCATTATATCCACCGTCACCTCCTCCATAACTACCTCTGCTGCCACCACCTCCACTGCCATAGCCTCCTCTTCCACCAAAGTTTCCACCACGGCCAAAGTTACCTCCACCACCTCCAAAGTTTCCACAACGACACATAAAGTTGCCAGATCCACCTCCACGACCTCTTTGTGATCCAGCAGACTGCATTTCTTGTTTAGAAAGGGCCTTTTTCACTTCACAGTTATGCCCATTAATAGTGTGGTATTTCTGAACAACAATTTTATCAACTGTATCATGATCATCAAAAGTTACAAAAGCAAATCCTGTCTTTTTCCCACTCTGTCTGTCTTCCATAACTTCTGTGGTTTCAGTCTTGCCATACCTTTCAAAGTAGTCTCTCAGATTATATTCTTCAGTATCTTCTTTAATACCACCAACAAAAATTTTCTTCACTGTTAGATGGGCACCAGGCTTTACAGAATCCTCTCTAGAAACAGCTCTCTTTGGTTCCATTACACGCCCATCAACCTTGTGAGGTTGAGCACACATTGCTGCATCCAGCTCTTCAACACAAGAGTAAGTCACAAAACCAAAGCCCCTGGAACGTTTTGTTTGGGGGTCATCACCACACAATCTGTAAGTGTGCTCCATTTCTCAAAATGTTCTCTTAAGCTATCATCTGTAGTTTCAAAGCTCAGACCACCAATAAACAGTTTTCTCAACTGCTCTGGTTCCTTTGGATCATGGCCCTCCTCCCCGCGGCGGTGGCGATGGCGGGAGTCGGGCTCAGGCTACCGGGTGGCGGTTTTACCTCCATTTTGAGACCGGACTCACCTCTTCCAACTCGAGTTCAATATGGGACTGAGAGGAAGAGGCCAAGAATTGATTTTTCTTTATTTTAAAAATTATTATTTGTTTGGTTTTTGAAATACTTTAAACATACTAAAAATAAAATCTGTATATAAGTTCATATGTGATTCTTCTGTACTCACTACTGAGATTAAGTAAATGTAATATTTTGTCATATTTGCCTCATATTTTACAAAATGTTATTGATATAGATTCTCCTTTCTGCCCCCTGAGAGGTAATCAGTAAGCCGAACTTGGTATGTAATACTCCCAATCCTATGCATATTTTTATACTTTATTAAGTGTGTGTGAATCCATAATGAATTAAATAGTATCAAAATATGTGTGCATAGTAAATAGTTTTTTAAGCTAATTCTTTTGAGATTTATCCATGTTGATACATGCAGATCTAGACTATTCGTTTTTAACTACTATGTAGTATTTCACTGTATGAATAAACTGTAGTTTATCTGTTTCCCTACTGAGAGGTCATTTAATCCTTCTGCCCTTTCCTGTGGCAAGCAGTGTGATGGTAATAATTACAATGGCAGCTACCACTTACTGTGTTTGTTATGTGCCAGGTAATGTTCTAAGTGCTTACATACTTAGAGCATCCTGTGAGGTAGGAACTATTATTATGCATATTTTACATATGCATAAACTGAGGCAAGATAGTAAATCAACTGAGGTCACATAGCTAGTGAACGGTCTCATACATGTCTCCTTGTGATATACTTAAGAGACTTTCTCGAGGGAAGATAAAAGTGGAATTTCTATATATGCACATTTTCAACTTTAGTGTATATGACTGAATTGTCCATAGTGGTTGTACTGGTTTACAACTTTTAACAGCAAATGTATAAGGGTTCCTTTTTCCCTGTCTTTGACAACACTTGGTCTTATCAGACTAACTAATTTTTGCTAGTTTAATGGAGCTGAGTAGTTTTTCTTTATTATCTTTAATGATTGATTGAAAAAATCCTTCTTTGAAAAATCCGTGCCTAGAAAACCCAAGTGCTTTGTTTTAGGAGCATGCTGTTTTGGGTGAAGTATTTTTAAAGTATAGAGGCTTTTCTCTGAATTTGAATATGAAAAAAATACCAGCATTCTCGCTCAGCATTCAACTTTTTATCTCATACACATCTGTGAAATGTGCAAACTTTGATGATACCTTCATCTTAATGATTTCTACCTGGCCTGTATTGTTATACCTTGAACTTCAGGCATTCAGGTATGCTTCAGGTTCTCTGTTTTTCTTGGGTTTTTTTTGCTAAGTTTCTTCCCTATGTGCATGAAATATAATTTCCTCTAATGTATGAAAAAATGATACCTAAGTGTACTGAATATCATTCTTTTGCCCCCTATATCTACCTTCCACCCATTTCCACCTTCTCTGTGCCCTTAAAGTCTGACCCTTCTAGACTTCATCAGTGGACTCTTCTGACTTCTGGTTTGGCCGGTGGTAGAGTAATCATACTTCCTGCTTTGTGCCACTTGTCCTGGTAAAATATTAATAGGGATTCCTATCACATTCAGAAGTGACTCAGTTTGGATGAGAAATTATAAGATCACCCTTGCCAGTGGGGAGAGAGGTTGGCATATGTTAGTCTGGTTCCTTTCCCGCAGGGTCAGCCAAGACTGCCTCCATCCCTCAACTGAAGGTCACAGATCCTGTCAGGTGCCCTCCCCACACAGCTCTCTCCAGGTTCTGGTAACAGTTTCCTCTCTGCATTTCTTCAGTTCTAAGGGTGGCTACGTATTTCTGTTATTACTAGTCATAGGGTATCATACCGTCCTTTCTGGTTTTCTATATTGTGCCTGTATCTTTGTAAATAGTCCCTTTAATCAGTAAACTCTGCTTAAGTTAACCTAATTTTAGTGTACCATCTCTTTCCTGTTTTAACTTCTACTGATATACTATGTATAACTTGATATATTTTAATTAAGTGAACCTTTAGTTTAGGGTGTATTTAAAACTAGGTTCAAGCTAGTAATATGAATGTAATGCCTGTTTTGATTTTTATAGAGCTTTCACGTATATTTTCATTTTAAGTATGCTAAGTACTCTTAATTTTCACATGATACTTATAAGTTGTTAATGTTAATTATCTTTTCGTCTTTCACATGTATTTTCATCTTAAGCATGCTAAGTACTCTTAATTTTCTTATGATACTTATAAATTGTTAATGTTAATTATCTTTTCGTCTTTTCAGATGAAGTTGGAGCCCTTGTTTTTGACATTGGATCCTATACTGTGAGAGCTGGTTATGCTGGTGAGGACTGTCCCAAGGTAGGTGTAACATTAGTGTTAATTGGATATCAGGGGCCATTCATGCAGAGTTAAATTCATGCAGAAATTCTGACTCAAATATGGTAAAAGACAGTAGTTGGGGGAAAATGACTCCTTGATAAAGACAGGTAAAAGTTGTCAATCATGTTTTTGACCCTTCCAGGTCGATTTCCCTACAGCTATTGGAATGGTGGTAGAAAGAGATGATGGAAGTACATTGATGGAAATAGATGGTGATAAAGGCAAACAAGGCGGCCCCACCTACTACATAGATACTAATGCCCTACGTGTTCCGAGGGAGAATATGGAGGCCATTTCACCACTGAAAAATGGGATGGGTATGTTTTTTTTTTTATGGATTTGATTATAAATGTAGAGTATGCATAGTATATTTTAGATGTAAAGCAATGGCTTCTTGTAAGTTGAACATCAGCTATTTTTTGTTGTTTTTATTCCACGAACTGATGTTCCAGGCACTGAGAATATAAAGATGCATAAAACATGTTCCTTTTCCTCAAAAAACTCATAGGTAGGGGAGATAGATGTATATATACAAATATGTCGTGTAAGAGCTATAATATAAGTATATTTGATAAGCAGTGGGATTAGAGAGGGGAGGTATTTAACTCTGTCATTGGGAGTCAGTGATGGTTTCCACAAAGGAGGTAACTTTTGTACTGAATCTTAATCACTGAATAAGAATTAGCCTGACTGGCAAGGCTGGGTAAAGCAGAGCCACCAGCATGTGTGAAGAGATGGAGATGTGGAAGATACTTGCATATTCAGAAATGTCATCAATTGAATATGACTGTAACATTGGGTTCATTAGGGCCAACTGCAGAAATGGTAGGCAGAGAGTAGTCATAAAAGGGCTTGTAATGGCCAGGGGTGTATTAAGCTGGTAACTGAATGGTAACCCCAAAGGAATTTAAACAGACAAGTGAATATATGCCAGCTGGAAAGATAATTCTAACAGCAATATTCAGGCTATATTGGAGGGAGATACTAGAGACAGAGAGATCAGTTAGGGAGGTGAGAGTCCAGATGAGAAATGAAGAGGGTTTAAGTTTTAACACTGATGGCAGAGGTATCTAGGACGAATGGTACTAAGTGACTGAAGGGGTGAATCAAGAAGAGTTGAGAAACCTTCCTAGATTTTTGATTGGAGTGACTAAATGGAGGGTATCATGCATAGAGATAGGAATGGAAGGGGGAGGAGTAAATTTTATGGTCTTAAAAAGCAAGTGTGAGACCCAAGATCACTCACAGGTTAATTCCGCCAGCCACCAGGAACACGTGTGGTCTACGAGGGGAGCTCTTTAACGACTCAGCATCCTACTTCACCCTCACCAGAATGGCCATATTATAAAGACAGACAATAACAAGTGTGATGAGGATACAGAGAAAGTGAAACCTCCATATCTGTTTCTGGAGAGAACATAAAATGGTGCAGCGGCTTTGGAAAATAGTTTGACAGTTTCTTAACAGGTTAAACATAAATTCACTGTAGAATCGAAATAGTTCCACTCCTGCATATCAACACAAAAGAAATGAAAACATATGTCCACACAAATACTTATACGCAAATGTTCATAGCAGCATTATCCATATTAGCCAAAAAGTGGAAATAGCCCAAATGTGTATCACTGGATGAATGGATATATAAAATGTGGTATATCCATAAAATAAAGTACTATTCAGCAATAAAAGGAACAAAATACTGATGTAAGCTAAAATATGGATGAACCCCAAAAGCCTTATGCCAAATGGAGGAAATCAGACACAGAACTCCACGTAATGTATGATTATTCTCATATGAAATGACCAGAAAAGGCTAGCCTATAGAGACAGAAAGTAGAGTAGTAGTCGCTGGGGGCTGTGGATGGAATGGGAAGTGACTGCAAAAGGGCATACAGTTTCTTTTTGGAGTGACGGAAACGTTCTAAAATTGGATTGTAATACTAGTCACACAGTCCTGTAGATTTACAAAAGAAAATCATTTAATTTTACACTTAAAATGGATCCATGTTATGGTAAATTAAACTTCAATAGAGCAGTTTAAAAAAAAAAGAACTGGAGGACTTTTTTTGTTACAAATATCTTATTGTATTATCTTGATACTTGGAATAAATGACTGACTTTTAGATTAAAAAAAGATTCAGTTCCCATAGTTTTTACTGGAAGTTGGTCATGTAGGTACCCTATGCCTAACATGTACCAAAACCTTGAACTCACAGAAGGGTGTTCAGCATAAACCACATTGTTGGTATAAACAGCTTAGGCACAATGAACTACTCTTATTTAGGGAAAGTTTTATATCATTGTAGGAAACTGTTTACTGGCCAAGTTCCCAGATGCCAGCCAAGGGTCAACCTTGTAAGCAGGCCTTTTGCAGGTCTGCTAAGTTTAACTCTTTCTGCACAGCAAGTAAATGAGTTTGTTATTAGTTCGAAGTATATGAAAATAGGTGCAGATCTAGTAAGCAGGTGAGAAAGATTTTAAGACATGGAGGTGCATCTTATTACCCAGAAGGAGTCTGGGGTATGAGAAGGGGATTGACAATGGCATTCCTTGTGAAAACTTACGTATTTAACCAAGAGGTGCCTATGAAGGAAAGTGAGAAGGAACAGTTAGGGAAGTAGGAGAAAATTCAGGAGAAGGCCAAGAGAAGAAAAAGTTATAGAAGCACAGAAGTCCAGTGATTGTCATTGTTCTCAGCTGTGACACTGAGATTTACATTAAGAAGGGGAAAGAAAAGTTAAAGCTACCAAGGAAGTCCATTGACCAAAAAGAACCATCCTGATAGGCCTGTTGTATGTTGTACAAGTAATGACATTTCTTCCTTGGACTGTGGCAGAAAAAGTTTATAAACTCGTGAGTCCATAGTGTCAGATAATGAAGAGAGGTTGTGTGAGATTACAAATACGAAGTATCTGCTGAGTTTGCCTGTTAGAATGTCATTAGTGACTTACGTGAGCAGTTTCAGTGAAATGTTTAGGTGGAAGACAAGTTGAAAACATACTATTCCTTAATTTTCTTTTTCATGTCTTCATCCTATTTCATGTAGAGTATAAGCTTTTTGAATGTCTGGTCTAGGTTTCTTCTGTGTTTCCTCTTACCATTCCAATTGCATATTGGGCTTCTAGTAAGTACTTACTAATTTGGGATTTTAGGTCTATTAGATACATTAATTACATCTGGGACAGGTCTAGGGGTTGTAATACTTTGGGGGCTGGAAGAACCATATCTAGAAGACAAAAATGATGTCTGTGTAAAGTACTATGTTACGAAGTAGATTGTAAAATAAGTAGGTTCTATATATTGAGGTATTAATGCTAAATCATTAAAAACGATCTCTCAAAAGCTGCTATATTCAACTAAACATTGTTTTCAAGGTATTAATCTTATATTCTAGTTGAAGATTGGGATAGTTTCCAGGCTATTTTGGATCATACCTACAAAATGCATGTCAAGTCAGAAGCCAGCCTACATCCTGTTCTCATGTCAGAAGCACCGGTGAGACAAAGACTTTCAAGTTTCTCTAGGTTGTTTTTAACTCATTTGAAGAATGTTTCTTTTTTCTTTAAAGAAATAGAAATTCATGTTCTGGATTTTGAAGTTAGGGAAAGGTGGATTAATTTTTAAATACAATTAAAACTTTTATTATTTCAGTAATTAAAATAGTCAAAGAACAATAATAAAGCGCCCTAGTGGGTTTTGGTGGTTATTTATCTATTTTTTCCTGAATTTTCTTTGGCTGCTTCCCATTTTGGTTTATGAATTGTCCCTTATCCCTCAAGGGCATTGCATATCTGCTTTTATATTTAGGTCTCCAGGAAAGAAGTCAGTGTTGAACTAGGGCTAGAAATTGCTAGCCCAAAGTCTCTTGTGAAATACATTTGGTACAGAGTCAAAGGGGCCCAGAAGGCTAGTGTAATGATCGTAAATTACGAATATTTTGTTATTGTTTTCTAACCTGTAGTTTCTTTTATGAGTACCAACTACAAGTGGGAGAATTTGGTTTAAAATTCATATTTAAAAAAAAGGTAGATTAGTGGTGATCTGGGGAGGGAGAATATGAGGAAGAATGGGAAAGGGAGATTATAAAGGAACATAAAAGAACTTTTGGAGGCTAATGTATATGTTCACTGTCTTGATTGTAACATTTTCATGTTTGAATATATATGTCAAATTTTATCAAATTGTACACTTTAAATATGTGCAGTTTGTTATAAGTTAATTATACCACAATAAAGTTATTTTAAAATCTAAAATGTCAAAATAAATGTATTTTATGCTGATTTAAAAAGTAAAATTCATATTTAAGATTTTGATGACTAGATTCACTGTTAAGATTTAATAATACTTCATGTTTATAAGAATCCTGATTTCCCTGTACTTTGAAAAGTCTAATTTCTAGAATTCATAGCAGCAGTTTTACTTATTAAATAATAAACTTTATATTTAATTTATTAAATTTATTTACAAGCAGATATAAATGTTGTAAAGATATTACCATGAAGATTTTCCATGGTATTTTACTCTATTTTTAATGTTTCACATCTTTATTAATGCTGTAATGAGTCTTGAGATAAATCACCATTTTAGTCTTTAAATAATAAGTAATTTGCATTTCTTTTTCCCTCTTCTCAAGTGGAATACCAGAGCAAAGAGAGAGAAGCTGACAGAGTTAATGTTTGAACACTACAACATCCCTGCGTTCTTCCTCTGCAAAACTGCAGTTTTGACAGCGTATCCTTGAGAGAGTAATACTCTGCTGTTCTTGAGAAGCAGCTGTGGTGCTGCTGAAGGTGATGCCCTAGCAGGAGGGCAGGAGCCAGTTCTTGCTGGTTCAGAAGTCTGAGGGTTTTTCTCTATTGCTTTTTGGATATCTGTCCTTTAGTATTTCTTATTGGAACTGATACATGTGAAAATGTGAGAGGGAAATAGGAAAGAAACATTCAAATCCTGCTCATTAATTTAACAGAGTTGAAAGAAAATTTGTTTTTAGAAGGGGAAGTAGAGGGCAGTGTTTAAGTCAGTTGGCTGAGATGAATTCAAAGCTTGCCATTTCCCTCCTTCTCTCCAATACTGTAGAAAAGTGGAAATTGGCTATAATTCATTGAAGAGTTAATTACCAGATATTTATAGGAAATACTATGTCCTGATCTCAAAGTATAATGTAATATTCTTGTTGAAAGCTAAATAATAAATTTAAATAGTACTTCAAAATAGAATTGGCAAAAGTCATAAAGAAGTACGTGATTTTAATTTTTCAAGTAGTAGTTGTAGTTCAGTGGAGGAATAATGAAGCTTGACAAACCTTTATAAAGAAAAGAATTTAGTTGTATATGTGGGGGAAAGAGCCCTATATTTAGAGTTTAAGTTTCAGTGCTTATAAACAGATCTTGAATTAGGTACTTAAAACCAGAGCTTCACTTTTTACTAATTTATCATGTATACCTCCCTGGATTGCTGTCATATTCAAATAAATTTTATGTATGTGTGAGAATCACTGTGGTAACTGTAATCCAGCATTTGTCTGAAGTGCTGTGTCTTGGAGATGACTTTAGCAAAAGTGTGGAGGTGGAAGGTGTGAATGTTCTTCACAGTGACTTAGTTTATAGTTGATTCATGCTCAGCTTCAGAAGGAGTTGTAAAAATAGGTGTAAGTCAGGCTGTAGAGGCCTTGCATGTTAAATTTAAAAAATGTGAACTTTAGAGAACCATTGCAGGTTTTGAGTAGAGGAGGGAGAGTGCTAGCAGACTCATTGTGTGCATTATTTAAGTTAATTTTCACAATAACTCTGCCAGGAATCAGAATCAAAGTAAGCAAACTGCTCCCAATCTGCAACTTGAAAATGGCAGTTCTGAATTTGAACATAGGTCTGTTTGGCTATAAACATAATTGGCATTTTATTTTTTAACTTTTTGTTATAGAAAATTTCTAACACAGAAGGTAGACTATTATATTGAACCTCCACGTGCTCGTCACCCAGGTTTAACAATTTTCAACACAGAGCTAAGTTGTATGAACTACAACCTCACCCACTCCCCCTCCCTTCATGGTTTTGAAGTAAATTCCAGATATTATGTAGCTTTATCTATAGAAACTCTAGCATGTATCTCTAAAAGATTTTGCTGTTATGTCTCTTACAAAAAAAGATATAACCACTATTTATTTTCTTTTTTAAAAAAAAGAAACAGTTTAGTATATTTGAATCAGGACCTAAACGACAAGGGTGATGTATTGTTTGATATAGGTCTCTTCTGGGCTATAGATTCTGCCCTTCCTTTTTTTTTTTTCTTATAATTTATTTGTTAAGGGAAGCAGATTGTTTGTCTCATAGAATTTTCTAACATTTCTGGGTTTTGCTAACTGGTATTTTTTACTGTGTTCTTCTAGCTCAGTGGTTCTCAAATTTTTTCTACCTAGAACTTTTATGTGGATTGTATTTGACAGTATTTATCAAATTAGAAATTAAAACAGAAACTTAAAAATTATATTTGCTTATTTTAAGTAAATTAATAAGCCCATTGTATTTTAACATAAATAAAATATTTGAATAAAAAATAACTATATTTTCCAAAACCAAAAATACTAATGAAAGGGTGGCTTCGTTTTACATTTCTTCAAATCCCTTTGACTTTGGACCTAATAGCAGAAGTTGGATTCTCATATCTAGCTTTTGTATTCAGTCTGTTGTGTATCACACATGACATAGCCTCTGGAAAACTCCCCTGTACACTCATGAGAGAATGACAGTGAAAAAGGCGAATAATATCTTAGTATAATTCTGAAAACTGTTTTGGCTCCTCAAACATGCCCTCAGGATTCCTTTACACTTTTAAAAATTACTGAGGATGCTACAGACCTTTTGTTTGTGTGAGTTATAACTATCAATATTACTGTTCGAGAATTTAAAACTAAGACTTCTTTTAACATTTACTTGTTAGTTCAGTTAAAAAGAACAAAAATAGATGCATTAGTGCCAACACAAATAACAGTTTTATGGAAAAGGTAATTCTATTTTCCAAAACAAATAACAATGAGAAGAGTAGTATTGTTTTAGCTGACTTGATATCTGGGCTCTCATATCTGCCAGCCTCAGGCTCTGTCTGTCCTTGACATCGCAAGTTGGGAGGAAGGCTTCAGCTTTCTGCTGCCTGAGCTGCATACTGTTGGGGAATTCATTTAATTAAAAAGGAAGCAAAATCACAGAACTCAGTGGTGCAACTCTCTTTTTCAAGACTGCATTACTCTTCTGTTCCCTCTGCATTTTTGTTGGTCCCCCTGAAGTCCTACACTTGAATAGTTCAGTGGTCAGCTAGTGATTTGGGTAGATTTTATACTCGGATTTTGGATTTTACCCTTTCTGTGGTTCTGTTGCTTCCAGAGTTTCTATCTTAAATGTCCGGCTTTTCTTTCTTCTGTTGAGTTTTGCTAGCTCTTCTAGCCCTGAACTGCTTTCCCTTGGTTCACTGATTGTGGTAAAGTTGGGGTTTTTCACCACTGCTTTCCTAAGCCATAGCCATGGAGCTGGGAGAGCTGGGAGAGCTGGGAGGCACTTTCAGGCAAGGAAGCTGCAAACGTACAATTCTTAACCCTTTCTAGTTGCAGTTTCATGAGGATTAAAATTTTGGCTGAATTTTGACTACTTTTGGATACTTTCTGGTATCTTATAATGGTCACTCAAATAAGCTCAGATTTTATAGTTGCCATCTATAGGAGGGTTTACATGCCTTTATGCTACTTTTTAGTCTGGCGTTGCTGTCTCACTTTGTACTAATAGAGATAAAATTAGTGTTTATGTGTATAGTTGACCAGAGATCAGTAGAGTACCAGTAATAGCAAAGATAACTACTAACCTATCTTTCTGGCCATTTGTTCTCAGACCTCTTTCCTCTATTCATCCCTACCCATGCCTTGGTTTTCTGCCTTTAGCCTCTTGACAGGTGATTTAACTATCCATTTCCTTGGCTTCAGATACTAGTTATATAGTGACAAATTACAAATCCTTATCTGTAACCCAGATCTCCTGTGAGCTTCAGGCCACGTCCAGCTGCCTACTAGAGCTTTTTGTATTAGTTTAAATTTGAGCACTTAATTAGTTTCTGTTTAAACTCTTTAAACTCATTATGTCCAAATCTGAATTTATCTTCCCAAATTTATTCCTTTTCCTTTGTGTTTCATCTTACTCCCAGTTGTCCAGATCAAGAGTCTTCCTCATCAACCCTTCAGATTTAGTAGTTATCAAGATCTATCTATTCTCCAGCCTCTCCCCACCCCAATCCAAACCCTCAAATCCATTTATTTCTGTCCACTGCGGTTGCTGCAGCCCTTCCTTTTACCTGGTCCAGTCTTCACACTGCAGCTCTGATAATCTTTAATTGCCAGCCTGCTGATATAAGCCAGAATCATCTTCCACATCTTTCCTTCTGCTTTCAAGCTCTGCTGAACTACTTTGCACTTCTCTGACCTCACCATGCCCCCTTGCCTCCTGGCCTTCCCACAGGATCCTACTCCTCCCCATGTCCCCCTCCCCAGCTTATACTTGGATATCCTGGGGGTTGATTAGGTGGTCTCTCCTTTATACTCCCCAGGGCATCCTGAGCTGTTCTTTTTATAGCTTTAACTGATCTCTGCTTCACTGAACAGGATATCCTTCAAGGCAGAGACAGTTGGTTCACCTTTGTATGCCTTCTGTGCTTAAGGAATGCTAGCGCTAGACTGGCCTCCCTTCTTCCCTCCTTTATCGAGCACCAGACTCATCACTTGCACATAATAGATGCTCGGTAAATATTTGATGACCCAGTGAATGGCTCCACTCCTGAATGTCCGTTTACGATGTTCACATGATGCAGGCCGTCTGCAGCGCAGAGCTGTGGGAGATGGAATAAATGGGATCTGCCGATATTCACTGGCTGTTGAACGTGCCTGGAATGGCTCTTCCTATTGAGTCAGGAGGGAGATGATAACTGCCAGTCAGCCGCCAAACTGCTGAAACTGCTTTCATCCTGTGTGAGAATGGTTCTTGTTCTTAGCTCAAATGTAACAGCCTCCCACTCTTCCTACCAAGTTTCTGTAGATTTTTTAAATGCCTCTGAATTTGTTGTAAGCCCTTTGATCTATGCCAGAGACTTTGAGTAATTGTGCTAATTTTGACCAGCTTAAATAACAGGTGTCTCTGGGATAAAGATTTTTCTGACTTCTTCATGCCACCATTCTGGGAGTCCTGACTTTTGTCATTTGTTTTTAAACCAGAGATGTTATTTCATATCAACTTTCATCCCTAGATTTACTTTAACACATGTTGAGCCATAATGCACATATTTAAAAAGTGCCTTAATAAAACCTTCCCTTCACAGTAAGTCTTTTTTTAGGAGCCGTGATACTTTCTTTTCCTTAATGCTTTAAACTAGATTTGCTAATGGTCGTTCTACTGGGCTGATTTTGGACAGTGGTGCCACTCATACCACTGCAATTCCAGTTCACGATGGCTATGTCCTTCAGCAAGGTAACCGTGTAACCAGGGTACACTGGACGTGTGGGCTGCCATGAGGACACAGATAATGAAATAAAGAATAGTCCACTATCAAAATTTATCAGTTTCTGAATGTCTTTTTTTAAGTGTTTTTTAAATCTTTAGTATATAGTATATAGTTAAAATGGATGCATGAATTCATTCATGCTTTGAGGGATAGTTCAGTTAATTCTACTTGAAGAAAATTTGTTTATAAATACACTGAGGAAATTTGTCCCAAGGAGTTTGGATTTAATTCTTAGCTTTATTTAATCTGTTTCATAGGCATTGTGAAATCCCCTCTTGCTGGAGACTTTATTACTATGCAATGCAGAGAACTCTTTCAGGAAATGAATATAGAACTGATTCCTCCATATATGATTGCATCAAAAGTAAGTGACGGTTGATTTATTTCTGGGATTTATCTCCAGCTCCCCACCCCCATGTTGTGGACTCTGTTGATAAGCTCATGCTCTTGGCACTCAGGAAGCTGTTCGAGAAGGATCTCCAGCGAACTGGAAAAGAAAAGAGAAGTTGCCACAGGTTACAAGGTCTTGGCACAATTACATGTGTAACGTAAGTAACCCTTACTCTCTTTATGAAAGCATTATAGGCTATAAGTCTTTGAATAGAATATGAGCACTTATATTTCTAAACTTTATCTTTTTAATGATATTTTACAAACAAAAATTTTTGGTGGGGGTGGGGGGTGCTTTTCATACTTGCCAAATTTGTCAACAAACTGCTGTATATTCACTTGGATTACTGTGGTGAGACCTGAAAGGAGCTTTGTTTTTGAGGTAAAAACAAGCATTATGCTATTCTGTACATTTTTTGGCTAAGAAAATGGTTTTTGTGTATAGAAACCTGCCAGTGTGGCTCAGTTATGTTCTTTTTCCTAACATGAGTCAGCTATATTAAAAAATGTGTTACTGTTCATAGCAAGGAGCCAACAATAGATTTTCTTTACTCAGAATCCATCTCTGAACATATGACTTACTGATGGGGGAGAGGTTAGTAAAACAACCTTTCACACTACAGTATACCTTCATTTCTAACAGTAAGAGGATATGAATTTCATAATTTTCTATGGCAGGGATATATCCTATTTGACAGTTTTTTACACCTAAAAGTTTTTTGTGGGTGTTCAGTACAAGAAAAAATTGTGACGATGATTAATAATACTGCCTAGACATTAGACAAGATTTTTCCTTCACAGCTCAGAGGTCATATGTATTTCACAGCAAGTTTTGTAACTTTTATACTGTCAGTCTTTAAAAGTTATATAACATGCAATACGTATGCATGCTTATATATATTCAGCTAATGAAATCTTGCTTCTAAGTCTACACTTATTTTTAAGGAAAAAACAGTGTTCTAAAACCAGTTTTGTTATGTAGGACTGTGGTACAAGGGTTCCCACTTGTTTTTATCTCCTCATTTTTTTTCATAATGGTTGTAATTTAAATGTATAATTTAGCTTGTAATATGAGTGTTTAGAATCTGATTTCTTGATGCTGAGAGTCCTTGCTGGGTAGATTTATACCTTTGAAATGACAGCCAACAAGGAATGTCGTCCATTTTCATTAAGAATTTTAAAAGAATGTTACAAAAGCATAGATTATACAAAGACAAACCTCAGTAACCTTGTTTCTTAACCTTTTTTTTAAATCCATAGTGTGTTATCCAGGATTTTCAAGCCTCAGTACTTCAAGTATCGGATTCAACTTACGATGAACAGTATGTTTTCATATTTTATCTGAAGATTTATAATTTAATAGCTCATTAAAACTTTCATACTAATCATTTTAAAAGCTGTATACTTCCTAAATGAGGAAAGAAATTCATTTGTTTAGTTAAAAGAGTGATAGAATATGCTTAAGCAGTCTAAAGGTAAACAGTTTTGTTAAATACTAAATAACATTTTAAAAGAAAGTAAGATATTCTCACTCTGCTTTCTCACAAGGTGATGATTCCTTAGTAGTTTATGATTCTGAAGAGCATCGTTTTTGTCTTTTGTTTATTAGTGTTTGATATGTTTTCAGAGTAGCCGCACAGATGCCAACTGTTCATTATGAATTCCCCAATGGCTACAACTGTGATTTTGGAGCAGAAAGGTTAAAGATTCCTGAAGGATTATTCGACCCTTCCAATGTAAAGGTATAAAAGCTTCCATAATTAGCCTGGTTTTACCTTTTAAAATCTTGTGTAATTGCAAAACATAAATAAGACTGACTAAATTTGTTTGGATGTGCTTTATTGTTTGAAGTTCTTCTGTGTGACTACTTGTTTCTGTTTTGTTGTAGGGGTTATCAGGAAATACAATGCTGGGAGTCAGTCATGTTGTCACTACGAGTGTCGGAATGTGTGATATTGATATCAGACCAGTAAGTGCCATTCTCCTGTTTATGACATCAAGGTATCCTATAGCGCAATCTCATACCCCCATTATTTATAATGGCCATCATTATTTAGGAAGGCAACTTTGCCCATTGACTTTGAAGTCCATTTTATAAAAGAGTATGTAAAAAGAAAAAAAATGAAGTTCCACTAGAAAAGGAAAAATGCAGAACTCTGTAGAGCTGTGGTGTCCAGTGTGGTAGCTACTGGCCATATGTGGCAAATTCAACTAAAATAAATAGAAATTTAAATTTCAGTTCTTCAGCTACACTAGCCACATTATAAATGTAGCTAGTCTCTACTGTATGATAGCACAGTTCTAGAGATTTCCTAAAATGTGACACAAACCAAAATATGTATATATTATTGGTGACTTTTCATGTATATAGTGCATTTATTTTATTTTTCAGGAAGGTGGGTTTAAATTATGTAACTTATACATGGAGTTTAGATGATGATCTTACCTTCGTATTTTTGTGCTTTGCCAAGTCTCCAGGACTAATTCCATATTACATACCATACTAATTATTAGATAGAGTAGATCTTATTTAAACAGTAGATGTAATTTGTAGCCAATATACTATATCTGCTTTCTTTGAGTTAATTTATTTGTTTATAGCATAGTGCTAAGGGTGTGTAAAAAATCATATTCAAAAAAGAGTTTTGGGTAGTTACGAAAAACATTCCTTATTTCAGCTAGTTACCTACCAGGCATGCGCTGCTTTTTAGGACAATAGGGTTATAAGTATGAAGTTTTTTTTAGTATAAGCTAAAGGCCACTTTTGGGGGAAGGCAATTGATTTGAAATAAGGCAATTGATTTACGAAGTAAGAGATTGATAACTTTTTTTTTTTTGGTGAGATTTCTCCTTTTAACTAATGTTGATTGCAGAGGAGAGGCTTATGTATTCCATTTTCTCTTTCAAAAGTTAGATGATTTAGACATTTGGAATAAATTTTTAAAATATGAACTTAGCCACTAAAAAGGCAGGTTGACATTTAACTTTTTGATGCCATACATGCAAGTTAGAGGTAAATATAGTCCTTATTACTAGGAACTTAGTTTTATTTGGGGAGGCCTCAGCATGTGGATTTTGAAAAAGCTCCCCCTGTGGTTCTGATGCACATCCCTGCAAGAGGAAGGTAGCAGTCATTTTGGCTGGGACAACTGATGGAGTATGCATTATCCATCATAATCATTCAATCTTGTCTGATTTTAAACACCATACCTTCTAGATGAGCATGCTGAGATGATGAAATTATGAAATGCACCTCTAATTAAATATTGGCAGCTATCTGCCAGAAAATCATGATTGGGTTTTAGAATAATTGCTTTAAATTGGTGGTTCTTATACTTTAATGCACAGTAGAATCATCTGGAGAGTTTTAAACTTTGCCTCAACCCCATCCCCAGAGATTTTTATTTAATTGTCCCCAGGCATTGGTGGTTTAAAAGCTTCCTAAATGAGTTGAATGTACAGCCAGGATTGAGAACCACTGGATTAAGCTACTAGGTCTATATAGAAGTAAAAAATTTAAAAAGAAAGGCAAAACTGTAGTGGAGGACATGGTTTTATTTGTAGTTGTGTTTAAAACCGTTGGAAACATTTGGAACTAATTTATTTTTGTTTTCATCCCAGGGACTCTATGGCAGCGTTATAGTGGCAGGAGGAAACACGCTAATACAGAGCTTTACTGACAGGTTGAATAGAGAACTCTCTCAGAAAACTCCCCCAGTAAGTTATGTCTGTTCTTTAGTGCTATTTTTCAGTCATACGTATCCTCACTGCAGGTGTAACTTTATATAGACATGTTTTGTTTTTCAGTAGATTGATGGTATTTTGCCTGGTATAGCATTACTTAAAGTTAATACCCCTTATTAATCAAATTTTTCTAGATGACATCTATTAGTTACTCTTGTATTATTTGACTCTCACTTTATTCATTGATTCCATATGTAAGTACCTATAGTCCGCTAGGCATTAGGGATAGGAAATACAGTCCCTTCCCACCAAGCGCTCAGTCTACTAGGAGGAGTAGATATGCAAAAAATAAAAACTGTAATGTGCTAAGTGGTTCAGTATGTTATCAACCAGGCACTCTCAGGAACACTGTGGGACAAGCACGTAACTCCCTAGGAGTATCAGGAGAGCCTCATGAAGAAGCCATTTGCATGATTAGGAGTTTGGCTGGATGGCAGTTTATGAAAGGACATCTGGGCAGAGGGAATACCGTGTGCAAAATATGAAGGGAAGATGGCACATTTCAGTTTAAAGGCATTAGCTTATACTCGTGTAGAAGCAGGGAGAGCCACACGGCTGGAAAGATGGATGGTGTAGTAGTTTCCTAGGGCTGCTGTAACAGAGTACCCAAACTGGATGGTTTAAAACAACAGAAATTTATCACCTCTCAGTTCTGGAAGCTAGAAGTCTGAAATCAACATGTAGCAGGGCTATGCTCTCTGAAACGTGCAGAAGAGAATCTGTCCTTCCCTCTTTCTAGCACCTGATGATTTACCAGCAGTCCTTGGCATTTCTTGGGCTACAGGACATCAGTCTCCATCTGCAACATCATATGGAATTCTCCCCTCCTAGGTCTGTTCTCTCATAAGAACTCTAGTCGTAATAGATTGGGGCCCACCCTACATCTGCAAAGACCCTGTTTCTAAATTAGGTCACATTCACAGGGACCAGGGATTAGAACTTCAACATATCTCTTTGCGGGACATGGTTCAACTCACAGATAGGTATCAGGTATTGTCACTTATTAATAGTAGAGGACTGAAGAGCTTCTGTGTTGTTTTAAAAAGATCCCTTCATGCACTGTGACAACTTTTAAAAGGATAGAAGAACGTGGTTTAGGGAGAAGGTGATTTATATGGTACATTAGTAATAGTAGCAATCATAATCTCATAAACTTCCATCAAGTAGTTCTTTGTAAGGTAAATATTATGTTTTAAAATACTTACTAGGGGTTACATAGGCCCTAACAATATCTATAGAATTTGTATATATGATAGCCTTTGGTTTCTCATATAAAAGAATGTTTTACATATGCCACATTTTAATAATTGTTATTTAAGTATTGATATAAGCACAAGATTGACACCTGTCTTACCTTCTTGGAGATACAGTCTGATCTGGAATATACCCCAATTATAGTACTAATTAGATTTCATAGAAAATCCCAGAACAGTGATTGTAGACATGGGCTGTCTAAGGTTTGGTCAAGACCAGTTAGATACTATCCTTGGCTTTTAGGAGGTGATTAGAATTTAATGAAATAACACAATCCATTCTAATAAACATCAACCAGTTCCTCGCCTACAAAAACCTGTGTTTGTCCCTCTTGCTCCCAGCACTCCCACCCAGCCATTCCACATTCTCCACCCCTCCCACACACACACATTATGTCACTTTGAAAAAGACTCAAACTGTGTGTTCATATATAGAATATTTGGTAAGTATCAACAGTTTGAGAACTATCCCCAGAAGCAAATTCCTAGGTAGGGGGCAAAAATCTCTCAGTACAGGAAGTGAGATAGGGATAGTGCTGACTGTAAGACCATGTTCATTAAGAGAGCATTCAAGCAGAACAGAAACTAATTTGGAAAGAAAGCTGTATAAATAAACTCTCCAGAGATCTAATGTCTGCATTTTGATTTGGGTGGGAGACACGGAGGATTCAGGAGGGATGAACTTACATATGAGAGATGAACTAAGATAGGAGGGACTAGGGTAACATGAAGGCCTAAAAGGGTAATAGAAAATTGAGGACTGCAGAAAGGGCAGCAGGTTGGGGTAATAATTATTCTTGGTGTTAGACGAAATGAAGTAATATATGAAGCACTTAGCATAGTACCTGATTTATAGTTAAGCATTAAGTGTGTGTTTGCTGTTCTAGGATTAAATTGTGAATGCCATACTCTATAGTATGCAGTTTTCTAAGGTTTATATAATTTATTCCTTATTAAATTATATAAGACATAATCAAAGTTCTTTAATCTATCTTTATATACAGTAGTCCAGCCTACTGTTAGCCTAGCTATTGTAGAATAATCATGTATAACTAATGCTTGAACCAGGGCGACTAAAAAGAATTCATCAGAACTGAATTTCCTAAGTTGAGTCACTTGTTCTAGTTGACCATTAGGAATACTTATTTCTCTTTTTCCATTTTAGAGCATGCGGTTGAAATTGATTGCAAATAATACAACAGTGGAACGGAGATTTAGTTCATGGATTGGTGGCTCCATTCTGGCTTCTCTGGTTAGTAGATGCACTACTTTGTAAAATAGTTAAAGATTCTTATTTAACTTAAATGTATCACTAAAAATATTAAATTTAGTAAAAAGAGTAAAAATAATTCCAGTACATCATTTATCTTTGCATTTTAAACTATCAAATGAGTAGTGGCCCTGATAATAGTTTTACATGTTGCAGTATAAGAAAATGCTTTATTACCTTATTACTGGGTATTTGTCAGCCTAATTTCAGTTTCCCCTCAAACAGAGGTGGGAATCTGTTAACTTATCCATGCCTCTGCTGACAAGTACTCACGTTGGCACTTGTCAGGACTTACCTGCAGCACATTTAAAATTAAATCATTCCTTCTCAGGATCTGGTTGCTTCCTGGCCTGTTGGCAAGGTAGAAGTCAGGAATTGGTTCTTGAGGCACATGGTGAAGTCATGGTGTTGGGTTTTGCATGTTGCTTAGACTGGTGCCTGCCTTGAATCAGGAGAAAATCCTTGTACTTATCTATACCCTAGATTTGGAGAATTTCCCCTT
This sequence comes from Camelus dromedarius, assembly GCF_036321535.1. Taxonomy (NCBI): domain Eukaryota; kingdom Metazoa; phylum Chordata; class Mammalia; order Artiodactyla; family Camelidae; genus Camelus; species Camelus dromedarius. The sequence continues at coordinate 47,823,153 of NC_087437.1, forward strand.
CACCTCAGAGCAGCCAGAGCAAATGTCACTAAGTACTTAATGCTAAACATTTTAGGCCTATTAAATGTTTGTAACTGTCCATTTACATATTTCTTGTCTGTGTTCTATTTCTAGTCTTTTAAAAGATCTTAGTTCAAAACTGAACAACATAGGGAGTAGATTTCTCCTGCTTACGTGTCTTAATAGCAGTGTAGTTCAGGTTCTTTCCTCTGGTCACTTTCCTCCATTCACCTTCTGTTTATTTCTTCAAAAATCAGGAGTTGTGAAAATGAAGATATTAAAAGAAAAAATTTTTTATAAAAAGCCACATTAATATATATAATTTTTCTTTCCATTTCACAGGGCACCTTTCAACAGATGTGGATTTCCAAACAGGAATATGAAGAAGGAGGGAAGCAGTGTGTAGAAAGGAAATGCCCCTGAGAAGGTTCCCAAACCTCTACCTTCTGTGTCACCTTACGTTTCATAGCTTTAGTACACTCAGGAAGAGAACAACCATCTTTTGTAGAATGTTTATACATTTTTGCATATTTCAATTTCCACTTAAATTTTTTAAGGCTTTAACTGGCTCTATAAATTAAAATAAGTTTGTGCTTTCCTTGAAATGCACTTATTCTTATTACAAGCATTTTATAATTTTGTATAAATGTCTATTTTCTCTAAATATTTTGCTTTCAGTAAAATGTTTTCCAACTCTGTTTAGTATATTACCAGTGGATTGGTAGAATTACTTTTTATTGACTAGTAAAATTTATTGCCTATGCCTTTTATCTTAGGCTTGCAAAATTAAATAAAAATTACTAGCCATTCCAGAAATACTTTTTTTTGGACTGCTGTATTGTAACTTGCTACTTTAATCACTAAATGAATTTATCATTATTTTAAATGAAAGTACTCACTATTTATTAACAGTAGAATCCACGGCCCCTTCGTATCTAGTAACAATAGCAGTAAAAGTATTAACCTGAATTCCAAAATTACCTTATTGCCTTTGCTGTAGAAGTTGATACCATTTTCCCACTCTAAGATACAAGAGATTAATTGAAGTCTGCTTAGATGTCAGAATTTATAAAATGGGAATTTAATCTGAAGTTATACCACATTTTGACCACTTCCAGAATTAGCATGCCATAACAACACTTAAAAATAGTTGGTAGTCATTTGACTAAAAACACAATTTATTTATAAACCACTTAATATGTATTTACTTTTGTATACAGACTGTAATCCAAGAAAATGGTAAATTAAGAGTTCATATCTTAGACAAGACTTGACTTCTGGGCTTCAGAGAGATGTGGAAACTTTTCCTGAAGAAATTTTTCTTTCTTTTTCTCTAAACTTTTCTTCCTTGCTCTGATGCGGGCTTGTTTCTCAAGTCTCAATCTAGAATAATAAAAGCATAACAGCAACTTATACAAAACTATTTCTGTAACTCAATATATATATATATCCAATCAATTACTACAGGCCTCAATCATGCCAGTCATGAATTAGATGTGTCACGTGTATTATTAACCTTGAATAATCACTGTAAACCTACATGAGTCAAAGATAAACACAAAATCAAAAGCATCAGTGGGGGAAGGTATAGCTCAGTGGTAGAGTGCATGCTTAGCATGCACAAGGTCCTAGGTTCAATCCCCAGGACCTCCACTAAGGCAAAACAAACCATCTGTGACTCTACACCGATTCTCTTTCCCATTTCCTGATGGAAATAAGAGATTTCATAACCCTGTAACATACTGGGCTATCTTTCTCCCTTATTTTAGAAACACTAATTTTATTGACTACATTAGATTTTTTATATCCTGAGACTTTTAGGAATTTCCTAATTTCAACAGCACTCAGTCTAGTGTATGTTAACTCCCCACAACCGAGCAATGATGCTTAGTGCTAGTGGACTTGCCACTCTAAGTGAATTTGCCTCTGCCCATCAGCAGCATCCCAAGGCATTAGGCATTTATTTATGCCTCAGCTAAATTATAGTGACTTCTAGGGTCACTTCGGAGTTATCAAAATTGCAAATGATAAATTCACAGATGCCAAGCCTCCAGTGTACTTGATTTTTTATAGGATATTTTATTAATCAGTAGGTGTATGTTTATATAAAATATAACAATACAATTAAGACACAGGTACTGAATAATATGCCAGTACTACTGGTGGGGAAGGTCACACAAATTTGATGAGGGTTATATAGAAAGACAAAAATATGTATATATACAAAATATATAAGCTACTTTGTAAATTACGTATAAAGACTAAAAGTTGAAATCAGATTACCCATTTTATTCATCAATCTTTACTCCAACTAAATTTTGGTTATAAAAAATAAACCCATGTGAAATAATAAAGGTTTGCTATTCTTAAGAATATTCAGAAGATTATGCTGCATGCTCTGAAGGTAAGGCTAAAGGAGGTAGTTTCAAATATAGAAAATGTTTAAGGTCTGTGAAAGTGACACTGGATTCATAAATTCTTACATATTAAAGTCATGTTATTTATTTATTTATAGGTGTTTCAAATTCACCTATTTATGACTAAGGACAAAAGGATCAAATTGGAACATTAGGTTTGGAGAAAGTGAGGTGGAAAAGCCAGTGCAGCTAATTCAGTTAATTTCTTCAATTGCTTAGCATCTGAACTGGGCCTTAAAATGACTAGGTGGAGAGAGTTCAAAACTGTAGGAACTGTAGGAACAGGGACAGGAAAAGGGTAAAATGAACAAGTTATATTTAGGAAACAAAAAGAATGGTCTGACTTTGATGATAGCTAAGACTAAACTGTGGGAACCCTGGGTGGGAAGGAGTTTGGATTCTGTCTGGTACACCAGAAGTTACTGTATGTTTTTGAACAGCACTGATGTGATCAAAAGGTTTGAGGAAAATAGCCAGGAGGCAACATTTGAATGGACTGGAGTGAGGAAGATGTTCAGTGATGCAATTTGATGACAAGGGTCTGCACTAGCACAGAAACAGAGTAGGAAGGACACATTCTGGAGACATTTTGCAGGAAGAATTAAATGAAGGATTGACTGAACATATAGCACTGGTGATGAGAAAGACTGACATCTAGTGCCCACTTAGAATGGATACATATCAACAAAGGGGTTCTGAACCCAATTCCAGTTCTCAAGACACCAGCAGGGTGTCCAAGAATTCAACTCAATTTCTGACATTGTACCTGGAAACAGCATCAGAGCTTAGAACCTATGCTTCTGACTGACCCACTACCGACTGGAAATTCCCACAACCACCTCCTTGGACTTCAAATGCCAATCCTAAATCCAGGTTATTACCCATACTTCTGAATGGCTGGCTGTAAATTGGGGTTCCGACAACCCTCTCTTTGGGTTTGATTAATTTGCTAGAGCAGCTCACAGAACTCGAAAGCCATTTACTCACTAGATCACTGGTTTATTACAAAAGGATATAGCTCAGGAACAGCCAGATGAAAGAGATAGTTAGGGAAAGGCATGCGGAAAGGACAAGAAGCTTCTATGCCCTCTCTGACCCACCAATCTCGCCAAATCTCCACGTGTTCAGGAACTCCCCAAACCCCTCCTTCGGGATTTTACGGAGGCTTCATCACAAAGGCACGACTGATTAAATCACTGGTCATTGGTAACTGGTCCAACCTCAGCTCCTTTCCCCTCCCTGGAAATTATGGGGTGAGACTAAAAGTTTCAAAGGGCTATTCAAAGTTGGTTCCCCTGGCAACCAACCCTCTTCCTTCAGTGCTTCCCAAAAGTCATGTCATTCACATAACAAAAGACTAAAAAAACCCCAAAAAACAAAACAAAAAAACCTCCCACCTCATCACTTAGGAAATGCAAAGGTTTCAAGAGTTTTGCCTCCATTTGCCAGAAATGGAGACAAAGACCAAAAGACCAAATAAATTTATTATAAATCACAACACCTCTATACATAAAACTGGAAATGGTTTGGTGGGAAAAAAAACTGTGATTCTAAGTTATACTAAAACATCTTAAAGCTCTGTTTAAAGATATATTTCCTCCTGTTTAAATTTTTTGTTTGTATTTATTTTGGTATGAAAACAAGCTTTTGGGGGAGAAAAATCAGTTTTTAAAGAACTCTTGCTGAAAGATGACTGTACTATCTTTGGCAGCTGTTAAAAGCTGTGGTTCTTGTGCTGCTAGGATTTCTCCTTTAAATTTCCAGCTGCTTTCCTGCCCTGAATTCTGATCTCTAGCATCTTTAGCCAGCAACCGGCCAGCTTCCCCACCTGTTTCTGCAGCCACAGCCCTGGGAGTTAAGCAGCACCCGTGCTCCAGAAACTATAAACTAGCAATTCTTTTCCCTTTCAACTGCAGTTTTGGGGATTAAACTCTCCTTAGGCTTCTGTCTGCTTTTGGATGTGGATCTAAGTGTTTCAAAATCGCTGTTTTTAAAAATCTTATTTCATTTTTATAATTATTAGCCTGGGAGTTCATATGACCCCTTCACTCCTCTAATGGAACAGAAGCCCTGTGTTCTCCCTACTCAATAACAAACTTAGTGCAGAAAAAAATTTGCTATAAAAAATACCTAGAAATCACCATTCTGCCGGATAACAGGAATTCAGATGTACTGCAACAGGTTCCTCTCCTCACCCCAGCCCCTCTTCACTCAATCAGCTCTGCAAAACACACCTCACATTCTATGCAGCTGAAGTATTTGGACCTTTCTTTTAACATTACAGAGGGATTTAACCATCTACTTACATACAGATTGATGATTAGAAAGGCAACAAAACTTTTGAAAGGATATACACTAAAATGTTAGCAGTAGCTATTTCTGGATGGTGAAATCGTATTAGACTTTAATTTCTTTTTTTACCTGATTTTTCTGGTTTTTCCACAATGAACATGTGTTAGTTATGTAAAAGTTTAACACATGTCATCTGATGTAAAGATATGTTTTATTAAGGGTACTTGTGCTCACCTGACAAAACGTTCCACACAGGGCATCACAAAGAATCGTTTCCTGTTGTATCTTTTATTCAGGTACCAAGGTATAGGCCACTGCTTGAACTTGTGCCTGCCAAGAAAACAGAAAGGTGTCACCTTACAGAAAATACTGAATATATTTTCACTTTTTGCAGAGATTAAGCCATCTTTGGACCATAAATTTTCAGTACAATGAAATGTAATTGGCTTTTAAAGATTTTTAAATGTTTATACCTTAAAATTATAACGTATTCTAAACTTAGAGAAAAGTGCAGGTAATATAAGACACTCATGAGCCCACTACAAAATTGTAGATGTTAGTATTTTACAAAGTTTGCTTCAGATTCTTTTGAAAACATATATATATAAAAGTTTAAAGATGCACCTTAAGTTCTCTACTTTCACAATAGCTCCTAGCCTTAAACTAGAGTATAGCATTACCAGATATATTTTATATTTTCACTACATACTTATATTTGTGTTCACTAATTTTATACATATACATGTATACACACATACATAATTTGAAACATTGATATTTATTTTATGTATTTAAAATGTAAACAAATGACACCAACTGACATAGATATCTATCTGTATCTACCTTAACATAACAAAACCTAAAAAATCATAATGTTGAGTGGGGAATAAGGGAAACTGTGAATTCATACTATAACATTTATTTGAAAGTATTTCAATTAAAAAAGTAACAGAAGGATTAATTTCAGGGCATTTAACCAATCATTTCTAAAAATCCAGAATTAATCTATAATATTAGAAGCCTAAATTCCAATCTCTTTGTAATTTTGGCGTTTAGTATATAATTTGACAGGCAGTGCCACTGGAGCAATGGACCACATTGCTTTAAGCAGAATTGATAATTGTACTAAAGTCCCTCAGTTCATCAGGATAATAGTCTACCACTATTTCTCAACAACCAAGGAAGGGCAAGACACATCCAAAGAGGAATCTCTGACATTACTGCCACATGATTTTTCTGTCAGAAAAAAAATTTAGATGTAATATTTTTAAGAAGGAGCTCTGCATTTAAAAGGCTACCTTAAATATTTTAACATACAATAGAAAATTAGGGAAAAGGCACTGAAATTATATTTGATTTAATAAGCTACACTGGAAAGATGATATAACTGTTTTGTTCATTACTTTGTTTAACTCTAGGAAAGTTAAAAAGCAAAATTTTAAAAACCTTAAAGAGAACAGCACTCTCACAGATTCTAAAAGTGACACCTAGTCTCTCCCCTAATCCCACCCTTTCTTAATTGACCTCAGTCAGGACCTCAGTAAATTTTAGTAGAAAATAAAATAGATCAAAGTTTTTAGTCAGATGTTTTGACAATTCCTCTCTTTTCTGTATTGGATTACAGAGTTACAGACAACATAGCCACTCCCTTAAATTTGACTCCGAGCGGCACCATTACCACAAATCCATGAAAAGAATCTACCAAATGCAGGAGCACATTTATGTAGTATAATTTCAAGAGTGTAGGGAAAGTCTTCAACCACCCATAATGCCTCATCTTGCTGACTGATGTTTAAAATTCTACTAAAGATGCTTCCATTTGGCAGCTCAACCCAAATGCAAAAAAACCCAAGGAAAAGAGAATACACTGGGTCCTCTCAGTTAATTATACCTCAGTGTGAATGTTTTTTTCATCAGACCCTTTCCAAGGTCTGACAGGACTTTGGGAACTGGATGTAGGGAACAAGATGTCACAAAAGGTGGAAAGATGTAATAAAAATAAACTGTTTCAAAATCTGGACTAGGGCTTATCCTAATGGCACTGGGAGCAAACTGAGACTGGTTCATGTGGCCTTACTCCTCGAGAACTTCTTTTTTAATAGTGCCAGTTTCTTAATGGGTAAAGAGGATAGGTGTGTCCTAAAATTAGCCTCATAGGATTTACAACCTTCTGAAATTATACACATGCACATTTTCCTGGGGAAAGTATCTATAACTTACTTTCATCAAATTCCCAAAGGTCATGTGATTCTCATGAGATTGAGAATGACCGTTATAAAGAACCTGTAAGTAACTGTATCATGGGAATGGGCTGCCTGGGCTTAGATACAGCTACCTTCATTCAGATCCTGAAGTTACAGAGGGGCTTGGGGACCTCTGCTTATGTTAGATATATCTCTAAATTAAACACATATGGTGAGAGTTTTCTTAAAAGGTGCTAGATAGGGAAAGGAGGCATGAGATTTCCACTATTATCTCAGAAAAGCCACCATGTACCAGATGATTCTTCCAAAGATGTCTCTTCTCCAAGCACCAGGTCTAGCTTTTTCTTGACCAGTCTGAAGAAGTCTGAGGGCATCTTCCCTTTCCTGGACAACTTTATCTAATGCATCCATGGAGTCTATTACCTGAAAAGAGAATAGAAAGACATAATTTCAACAATCACTCATGACAGAATTTCAAAGAAAGAGAACACATAAAGACTATGCTACAGAAAACCTATCATGAATATTTTTGTCAAAGAGCCATTCCGTCAAATATTTACCAAAAATCTTTTTGGCTCCAGTATGCGTTTACATAGGTGTCTGCAATATTGTTTACTGTAATTTTTTTTTTTAAAGTTTAGCTTCATCTAAATGAAAATCTATTTAACTCAAATTTCCATATATTACTTTTGTTTGAAGTAGGATACACCCACACAGATTCCTTTTAAGGATCCAATTTGACTCCTCATTTCAAAACTCAATGAGCTACTAAGAAGTGATAACAGTTCGCTACTTTTTAATATTAAAACCCATGTTTTGGCCTTAACTAATCAGTGTGTCCCTAACACACAGACACATTATTGTGCCCGCTTGGCAGCTGTTGCTATTACAGGAAACAGAGAATCAATCTATCCTAATACTAATCTCTAAAGATCCATCAAGATATAGGAGAATGCTATTAGAATCTCTATTTATTTTTAGCTCTTTCTTTTAACATTTCTATTGTGTCGTACACTGTACACAATGATACACTGCTCAAGTAATATATATTTATTTATAAATAAATGTTCATACATTGGGGATTGTAATAACATATGAGCTAAATTTTTTCATAATTCTAAATACCGAGAGCCATTTTTAGGTGGTTATGTGTGTTTATTATCTTAAGCATGACAGATATGAAATGTTGCATATACACATTTGTTCCTTTTAAGAAAGCTTTAAAGGGGGTGGGGCAGCCATATGACAGAGAAACGCTGGTTCCCTTGAATGGAGAATGGTATATTTAGAAACCAGTATCTGAGTGATACATGTCTTCGTTGCTGCAAAACGTTGGTAAAGTAATAGGATTTTATGTTTAGATATATTTGCCATTTCTGCCATCAAGGAAAATTATGTCTTAGAGACTCTTTTAAGTGGTTTGGCTGTTTATAAATAGCACATTGTTTATCTGATGAGAAAGCTTTTGCTAGAATGGTGCTATTCTAAGACTTTAAAACTTCGATAATAGATTATTCCCTCTCCCTGCTTTAAAAAAATATATTTCAGAGGTGAACTTCAGCCCAATAAATAATAAGTACTACACTTCCTGAATTAGTAGAATGCAAAATAATAAAAGTTTTCTCTAGATAAACTGAAAGTGACCATAATTTTTTAACCTCAAATAGGTGCAGTTTTCTGTGTTTTGTGATATACTGCTAACAGAAATTTATCAACAAAAAATAAAAATAATAATTTTTCTCAAATTAAGAAATAAACTGAAGCTCTGGAACTGTGTGAGGACACTCTTGGCTCTGGGAAAGTTATAAACTAAAAAAGGAAGCTCTCTGAGGTTGGCTGCTTTGAATAGGGTGTATCTAATTGATGCTTCTGATTTTCCTTGTCATCTGTTGACATGAACGTGAATAACTGGGTGTTAACTCTGTGGACTTGGTAGACATTTACTTTTTTTCTTTGTGAGCTAACATTAGATTGCAGTTAGGAGCCTCAACCCTGACTTTGCTTGGACAAATTCTTTAATGTAGTCAACAGCCAGGTTTACTGAGTTCCTGAGGATCAGAGAGCTCTGTGTTAGGCCCTGATCTCTCTGGTCCCTTCACACTTCTTAGTTTGTCTGTCTTCAATAGGATTTGTCATTCTTACTTTCTCAAGGATTTCATAGAAATTCATACAGTTGAGAGGAAGTGACATGTGGATTCAGCTACTCTGGTGGCCTTGAGTTCATGTAGGGGGTGGAAGTGCTGAGTGTGGGCTGCATGTACAGGTGATCAGATAGTGTATCTCAGTGTGTGGCTTTCACATCTCTTTCAGGTCCTACAGCTACTTGGGGGATTATCTTTATAATCTAATCTGCCATGGAAGTTTAAAAGTCTTAGAATAGCACCAGTCTAGCAAAAGCTTTCTCATCAGATAAACAACGTGCTATTTATAAACAGCCAAACCACTTAAAAGAGTCTCTAAAACATAATTTTCCTTGATGGCAGAAATGGCAAATATATCTAAACATAAAATCCTATTACTTTACCAATGTTTTGCAGCAACGAAGACATGTATCACCCAGATACTGGTTTCTAAATATACCATTCTCCATTCAAGGGAACCAGTGTTTCTGTGTCAAATGGCTGATTCCAGGGCTGGGGCAGGAAAAGTACAAAATGAATCCAGAGCATCTTGCTGTTCCTCATCAAAGAATAATGAGGACACAGGAGCCAACTTGAAGGAACCCACACTGGCCAAATCTGGGATGATGATATTAAAGGATTATAACTCAGTGAATACAATTAGAATGAATAAATCAAGAAAGAAAAAGAAGAAGAAGAAAGGAAAGGAAAGAGAAGAGTAGGGGAGGGGGGGAAACAAAGAAATGGAGAAAAGGAAAAGCCTTTCCTTACAGAAGGAAGCTAACTGATATGAAACTAGAAAACCACCATTCAGCAAACATCATAGTAATAACTGAGGCAAGATCAACATCCATGGATATGAAAACCAGTGAGCACAAGTGTGAGGAGTTGCAATATATTTACATGATCTCAATACAAAGAAAAATTAGTAACTACACAGTGGAGGAACCTGACAGACAGGACACTAACCAAATTATTAACACTAACAACTTCAGTAACAGAACAAATCAACATCAAGGAAAACGAACTGGAAACTGGCAGAAGGTCTCCCATACAACCAAAGGCGCAAGAAAGATCTCCTCTAGGTAGGACGGTTTAAAAACAAAGAGTATCAGCTGCACCTGCGGGGGTGATCTGTAAGGAAGAGATCACACGGATGAACCCTCACCCTGGGGAGGGAGCGAACTGAATCACAATCTGGGCATCCCATTGCTGAGGTCTTGTACAGAGGAGACAAGGCCCAACGCTTACTGAGAAATCCACTGAAACAGAGAGGGCTGGAGAAGCCTAGACTCCACTCAGAAGGAGTACGTGCATGCTGGCTTGCTGACAATCAGGCCAGAGAGAGCCCTGCACTGGCAGCTGCTAGCCTGCTGCACTTCCAATCCAAAGGGTGAATGCCCCGGCCCTACTTACTCCACGCCACAGCCTGGTATGAGATCAGGGCAAAGCTTTGGTCTAGCTATGCAGAGACAAACTAGGGTCCCTGGGGTGTGATCTGGGTGGAAGCTTGCACACGGCGGTGGTGGGCAGACTCTGTCAGTGTACACACTTGGCAGCGGCCATGAGAATGCACAGTGGCTAAGCGCTGAGTCTTAGGCAGACAGGCCCCAGGCAGGAGTACGCAGCGATTTCGCATCCCGGCGAGAGACTCCGGCTTCGCCCACCCTACACCGCAGCTTAGCACTAGATCTGGAGCAGACAGGTCCTAGGAGAATTCTGCCACAGAGGCAGCACGGATCTCTGGTGGCAACCCAGTTAGCTCAATTTTTGCAATCACAATGTCCTGACCTCCAGCCTACTCCACACTGCAGCCTTGCACTAGAGATGGAACAAACACAACAGAGAAAGGGACGTGACTTTGGGATTTTCTGCGCCGAACCATGACCTACCCAGGCGCTGTGACCACGCAGGCCTCACTGGCTTCAGCAATTACCTCCTTTGGGGCAGGGCACAGATTTAAGCATCAGAGCCTAACTGAAACAGAACTTCAAGGCTTCTATTCCAACAACTGGGGAGCACACCCTGCCCCCTACAGGGCAGTGACAGCTACAGAGCAAAGCCCAAGGCAAAGCATAGAAGCCCCGTCTCACATCCAGCACAGGCTCTAGACACAACACCGATCACACCCCCTGCCAAGGGGTGACGGCCAGGGCACTGTGAGGGAGGACCCAGCATGCGCCCATACAAAAACGGCCCTTGCACCAAAATTACTGGACTCAGTCTACAGGGACGTTCCCACATAAAAACACTCCTTCAAGACCACAGTGGATAACTGTTTCTCCTAAATTCATAGAAACAGAGAAAGTTAAGTAAAAAAAAAAAAGCAGAGAAACTACTCCCAATTAAAAGAACAAGAATAATAAAAGACTTCAACAGTCTACTAGACCCCGAGTTTAAAAAAGAGGTAATAAAAATGCTAAAGGAATTAAGAAAGATTATCAACAGAAATGCAGGTCACCATACCAAGAAACTAATGATAAAGGGATCAATACAAGAAGAGGATATTACACTTATTAACATGTATGTACCCAATATAGGAGCACCTAAATATACAAAACAAATACCAACAGACATAAAGAGAGAAATGGACAACAGTACAATAATAGTAGGAGACAGTTAACACCCCACTGACATTAATGGACAAAGTTTTTAGAAATATACAATTTGCCAAAACTGAGTCAAGAAGAAACAGATAATTTGAATAGACTGATCACTGATGTGAAATACTCTGTAATTTAAAATCTCCCTACGTACAAAGTCCAGGACCAGACGGCTTCACTAGGGAATTTTACCAAACATACAAAGAAGAACTTATATACTTATACCAATCTTTCTCAAACTATTACAAATACTGAAGAGGAAAGAACACTTCCAAATTCATTCTACAAAGCCACCATCACTCTGATAGCAAGCCAGACAAAGACACTACAAAAAAAGAAAACTACAGGCCAATATCCTTGGTGAATATGGATGCAAAAATTCTCAGTATCATCAAACCAAATCCAAAACTACATAAAAAAGGATCATACACCATGATCAAGATAGATTCATTCCAGGGTTGCAAGGATGGTTTAATATGTGCAAATCAATCAATGTGACACACCACATCAACAAAAGACAAAAACTACATGAGCATTTCACTGGAGAGGCTGTGGAGAAAAGGGAACCCTCCTACACTGCTGGTGGGAATGCATTTTGGTGCAGCCACTGTGGAAGACAGTATGTAGATTCCTCAAAAGACTAGGAATGGACTTACCATATGACCCAGTAATCTCGCTCCTGGGCACATATTCAGAAGGACCCCTACTTCAAAAAGACACCTGCACTCCAATGTTCACAGCAGCACTATTTACAATAGCCAAGACATGGGAACAGCCTAACTGTCCATCGACAGATGACTGGATAAAGAAGATGTGGTATATTTATACAATGAAATACTATTAAACCATAAAAATGACAACATAACGCCATTTGCAGCAACATGGATGTTCCTGGAGAATGTCATTCTAAGTGAAGCCAGAAAGAGAGAGAAAAATACCATATGAGGTCGCTCATATGCAGAATCTAAAAAAAAAAACCAAACAAAAACCACTTAAATACAAAACAGAAACAGACTCATAGACATAGAATACAAACTTGTGGTTGCCAGGGGGATGGAGGGTGGGAAGGGACAGACTGGGATTTCAAAATGTAGAACAGATAAACAAGATTGTACTGTGTAGCACAGGGAAATATATACAGGATCTTGTGGTAGCTCACGGTGAAAGAGAATGTGACAATGAATGTATGTATGTTCATGTATAACTGGAAAGTTGTGCTCTACACTGGAACTTGACACAATATTGTAAAATGACTATAACTCAATAAAAAATGTTAAAAAAAAAAAAACTACACGAGCATTTTAATAGATGAAAGCACTTGATAAAATCCAACATCCTTCATAATAAAAACTCTCACCAGAGTAGGTATAGAGGAAATGTACGGAGGATCTATACTCTGAAAACTGTAAGACACTGATGAAAGAAATTGAAGATGACATAAACAGATGGAAGGATATACTGTGTTTTTGGATTGGAAGAATCAATATTGTTAAAATGGCCATACTAAACAAGGCAATATACAGATTCAACGCAATTCCTATCAAATTACTAATGACATTTCTCACAGAGCTGGAACAAAAAATGTTAAAATTTGTATGGAAACACAAAAAGCCACGAACAGCCAAAACAGTCTTGAAAAAAGGGGAATGGAGCTGAGGGAATCACCCCTGACTTCAGACTATACTACAAAGCTACAGTAATCAAAACAGTATGGTACTGGCACCAAATCAGACACAGATCAATGGAACAGGATAGAGTCCAGAAATAAACCCATGCACTTACAGTCAATAAATCTATGACAAAGGGGGTACTGGGGGTTGCTGCACAGCTTCAGGATGGAGGCTGGTCCCTAGAAAGACCAAGGTCTAGGATGAGAGGGTGGAGCATTCAGCCTCACCACCACTCCCACCTACATAAAATAGATAAGCAACAGGATTTACTTTATAGCACAGGGAATCATACCCAATATCTTGTAATAACCTATAATGAAAAATAATCTGAAAAAATATATACAAATGAATCACTTTGCTGTACACCTGAAACTAACACAATATTATAAATCAACTATACTTCAATTTAAAAAGTACTACTGAACTCTACACTTAAAAATGGTTAAGATGATTAACATTGTAAACTGACTGTACTTCAATAAAAATATAGTTTAAAAAATGGTTACGATGATAAATTTTGTTATTTTTTTTACCTCAGTTTTTAAAAATGCATTAAATACGTTGATTGCCACATCACCCAAATCTGAGTGACAGTTGTGTTTCCTCAGGGGCACTCAATCCACAGTAGGTGATCAATGTGTCAAAAAAATTTGACCTAGCTAGTGGAGAAGAATCTAAACCAGAACCAGAAATGTAAAATGGTGAAGGTACTTTAGAAAATGGTTGGGCTATTTCCCAAAATGTTAAACACAAATTTACCATACCAGCCAGCAATTTCACTCCTGGGTATCTATCCAATAAAAACAAAAACATATTTTCATGTATATGCAGGAGGAAGGAGGATTGACTGCAGATGGGCACAAGATTTCTTTTTGGGGTGTTGGAAATGTTCTAAAATAGACAGTTGTGATAATCATACAACTCTGTAAATTTCCTAAAAATCAAGCAGAAATAGAAAGAAATCTTCTTGCCAAGAAATACAGGAACCATACATTCACACCTTTCAACATTTATCTCACTCTCAGCAATCTCCAGCCTCCCCCAAATCTCACCTTTTCTAACCTCTCCGGACTTGGCATTGGCAACCTCTGCCGCTTAGCCTCCTGTTCCAGAGTTAGGAGCATGTTTCTTTCTTTCAGGAGAACATACCTATATCAAAAAACACAAAGCTTGTGATGCTATCCTGTGGTTATAGTAATAAAGTTGTGATTTTTGACATCAAAATTAATGATATACTCAAATGTCCTCTAGAAATCTTGATTATACAGAATATCATTACAAAGAATAATCCTTTAAACAGAGCTACATCTATTCTTACTCATTTGTTCAATTAACTTTCCACATACCACATATCATTTTAAGTAAGTGCCAGAAGAGTTACAAAAAAAGCACAAAACACAGTCCCTACACTCCAAACGGAGAGAAAACATGGAAGATTAAATAACATTTATTCAGTGCCTGTTACACACCAAGTAATGTGCTAAGCACTTTATATACATTTATTTCATTGAATTCTTACAATTCTCTTTGAGATTGGAACTATTTACACTTTCTAAATGAAGAAACTAAGGCTGAGAGAAGTCGGGTATCTGGGGGCACATGGCTAATTCAAGATTCAAATCCTGAACTCCCTGTGTGTAAAACCCATTCTATTTTTAGTCCACTATGCTGCCTCCAGAACTCTAATATGGTATGGTGTACTGAGTAGTATAGACAAGTACTAGTAGCATTAAGAGGAGAGATGAGACATCCTTCTAAATAAGATGATCAAGGAAAGCTTCATAGAGATGGAATTTGTTAGGCTGGAAAGGAAACCAAAACAAACACAATCAAATCACAAATCAAAACACTGAAGTGGCAAAGCTCAAGTGAGAATGGGTTTTGTGAATAAATGTTTGATTGAGAATCAGAGCTGCAAGAAAGGAAAGGAAATAAATGTGCAGGCACTGAAAATGAAGCAAAGGAACTGAGGTACTTTTTGGTATGGAAGAAGACAATTTGGGGGGAAGGAGTGGCAGAAGAGAAATTATGTGGTATTAGCCAGGATGAATACTGAAACTGCTCTAACTATTCCTTTACCAATAAGCCACAATAACAGTGCTTTAATACAACTTATTTTACTATAATGAATCTGTACTGTTTTATATATAACACTCCTGACACCAAATAAGGGGTTTTTTCCTCTCCTGACACCAAATATGTGTGTGGTATTTTCTAATACAATTTTTTCAACTCTCTAACACTAACTAGATGGAGTTAGTGCCAGATTCCATAGATTTAAGGGTTCAGACCCACAAGATTGCCCTTCACTTCAGATACCAACAGCAACCTCCAAGCCTCACATACATCTGACTGACCAGCTATAAACTGGGGGTCCCAACAACCCCATCTTTGGGCTCGATAATTTGATAGAACGGCTCACAGAACTCAGGAAAGCACTTTACTTTTACAGGTTTATTATAAAGGATACAACTCAGGAACAGCCAGATGGAAGAGATGTAGAGGTCAAGGTGAGGGGGAGGGGTACAGAGCTTTCAAGCTTTCTCAGGGTACACCGCCTTCCCAGCACCTCCAGGTATTCATCAGCTGGGAAGCTCTCCAAACCTAGTCGTTCACGGTTTATTATGGAAGTTGCACTAATGCAAGCATGACTGATTAAATCACTGGCCACTAGTGACTGGACTCAGTCTCCAGTCCCTCTCCCACTCCAGAGGTGGGAGTGGTGGTGAGGCTGAATGCTCCACCCTCTCATCCCACCTTGGTCTTTCTAGCGACCAGCCTCTATCCTGAAGCTGTGCAGCAACCCCCAACACACATCCTGCCCCAGTAGAGAGTTGCCTAATTATAATAAAAGACACTCCTATCACTCAGGAAAATTCCAAGAGATTAGGAGCTGTGTGTTAAGCAATTAGAAACAAAGATAAAATATATATTTCTCATTGTATCACACAAATAAGCCTATAATATTAGTGGTTTTATAAGCATTTTACAGTTCTTTCACCTGCCATGAAAGATAAATAACCCTTTAAATCAGGGGATAAAACTTTAAATTCCTACTACAGTGCCTAGACAAATAACAATTATGAGTGAAGTGGGCTTGGTAAAAGACCAAGATGGGTAAGAAGCAGGGCACTGCTCCATTTAGACCAGCTGAACTGTTACCATGTAGGAATGTAGAGCCAGTGTTGCTATAATACAGGTCTGACCATTCAAGAGGAGCCAGAAATCCTTATCTTTACGTGAAATTTCCCAGTTTAAAAACACAGTACAGCCCGAACACATATCTCTGGGCTAAATATAGTCAATGCAGGGGGTGGGAAGTCAAGAGGTACAAAAACATTACATCCCCGTGACTTTTTCATTTTATAAAGTGAACAGTGATAACAGCTAGTGAAAGTACCTCAGAGAATGGATCTTGAAAATTTTTATCACAAGGAAAAACTCTTTTTGTAACTACATATGGTGATGGATATTAACTGTACTTATTATGATCATCTTGCAATATACACAAATATCAAATCATTACTCTGTACACCTGAAGCTAATACGTTACCACAATTATCCCTTAACTTACACACACACACACACACACACACACACACACACACACACACACACACACACACGGTCTATTAAAAATGCAACTCTGTCTTAAATCCTCTCAACCCTCTTTAATTCACCAGGAGAACCTGCCAGGAAACCCTGCCTAAACTTCCTATTAAGTGCACCCCCAACACACTTCCCCAAAGCAAATAAGCTAAAGATTCCAGACCATGCAAAAGGTAATAAAAAGGAAGAAGGCCTAAATGTGACCAACTTGTCCCCACTTCATTTTATTAGTTTCCTGAAATTGTTAGTATAAAGGTGGTAGTATGACTGGTAACAGTTACAGTAAAATTTCTAAACTCCCAACTATTTGAGAACTCTGATACATTTGTCTTAATGTAATTTGACCTCTGTTGCATTTACAAAAACTTTAATGATCTTATATATCACCCACAGTACTATAAATCACTTTAATTTCTTACATTAGATAGAAGTTTATATCTCATTACTATACTGTAACTGATTCAAACACGTAGATGTTAATGTACTTGGTCCACTTACCAAAGTTTATGTAAATCTTCATTACTTTTGTTCCGTAACTGCTGACAGGTCCATGAAGCTCCTAGGAAATCAATAAATCCACAATATGAAATAATTTTCTAGCTATGTACCCTTTGGCAAATTACTCAACCTCTCTAAACTTGTCCCTTTATATATAAAATGTATAATACTTTTAATATATTATAGTATAATATATAATTATGATTAAATTGTGATTAAATTAGGTAACATGAAAATATCAGTAATGTGACTGACAACAGCATTCAAAAATGTTAGTATTAGTATAGAGTGTATTTTCAAGTCTAATGTCAAAATACTTCATATTATTATAAATTAATTTTCAATTATTTCTAAAAAATGAAATCTAAAACAAACCCAAACCTCACTTTAGTTAATAATTTCAAACTACTCCTCTTCTAAATCTTTTGCCAACCTGCCAAGGAACAGTTAACTCTGCTATTACATTGTCCTTTTAATTTTCTCTAATAGCCATTCCCAAAGAAAATCAAAAAAGGAAACACCTAAATAATCCCCAAACTGGATTAACAACCCTAAAATGATGGAGGGTTCAATAAATATATTTAATATTGACCAATGCAAATATCTCACCAGATTTCACTTTTTCTTCTCCCCAATTCTTTGGGTCATCAAAAAATTCTTCCAGTCCTCTTTTTGACAATGTGGTATGAAGTAATCTACACTGGTGAAAAGATGTGACACTTGGTGTATTCTTAGTCAACAGACTAAGAGAAAACCTACAACTGAACATACATAAACAAGTGATTAAATTTTTATATTTGGATTTTATAAACAATAAATGGAATAATTTCCTCATCTACCTCGTTAAAAAATCTACTTGGAGTTTCTGCACAAGAAACAATAAAGTCATAAAATGCTTTAGAAACTATTTTTAGCACTGCATTATAGGTATCACTACCCTATACTTTCAGAGCTGAATATATTCACATAATTTCAGAGGTAATAAATTGACATAATTCTATTTTAAGGTAACGTTTTAAGTCCTTCATAAGGTGCTAGTGGGTATATGAGCAGAAAAAACCATTCTGAAGGTTAATTTTGCAACATGTGCCAGAGGCCCCAATGGTTCTTCCTTTAACCCAGTAATTTCACATCTAAAAATTTCAACTAAAGAAATTATCAAAAATTAGAATTAATAAATTAAAATATCTATTGTGGTGATCATTTCTAATGTATAAAAATATCAAATTACTATGCTGTACACCTGAAACCAACATAATATTGTAAGTCAATTACACTTCAAAAAAAAAAGTCTACTAAAGCATTGTATATAATACCAAAAAGTTGATAATAATGTAAATGGGCAAACAGGGAATGGTTAAAAAAAATTATTGTGCATCTGTATGATAATCTATTATGCAGTAATCTAAAAATTATGTTTTTAAAGAATATTTCATGACTTGGGGAAATAATTTGAAACACAATAATGAAGTGTATCACAAGTGTTGTATTCCTATGAAAAAATTTAACCTGAATCTCATCATGAGGAAACAATCAGACAAATCTGAATGCAGGGATATTCTAAAAAGGCTGACCTTATTAAAAAAATGTCAATATCATGAAAGAGAAAAAAAATGAACCATTCTGAATTAAAGAAGACTAAAGAGACATGACAACTAATGCAATAAATGATTACTGATAGGATCCTGAATGAAAAATTAAGAAAAGAAGAACAAGAACTTACCAGGGCAATTGAGGACATTTAACTTGGACTGTACGTTAGATAAGAGTGGGACAATGACAGCAGTGTATTCATTTTCATTGCCCCGTGTAATCACTGCAGTGTTGTGGTTATTAAGACAGTGTTCCTGTTCTTAGGAGATATGCTGAAGTGTCATGTTTGACACTCTGACATGCCTTAAACAGTTCAGGAAAAAAAGCATGGATAGAAAAAGTACAGAAAATGTGACAAAATGTTGAGGACTAGTCAACATAGGTGAAGAGTATATGGTTATTCTCTGTACTACTCTTACAACTTTTCTTTTGGTCGGAAATTCTTAAATTTCCTAAGTTGGGGAAACAAGGGTAGAATACAAAAATGCATTTATGTAAATATGACCCTGATTTTATTTTAAAATTACATGTATGCACATACATGCAAAGTCAAAAAGAATGAAAGGAAATCTGTTTATCTCTGAATGGTAGAATTATTGTTGATTTCTTCTTCAGAATACTTAACCCTATTTTCTAAAATGACTGCAAATGGACAGATATTCATTCAACAGTAATGATAAAGATCCAAAATTAAGTAAAAAGGATGAAGTACAAGGGACAACTGATTCAAGTTTGCCACCTTGATCAAGCTGCAACCCCTAGACCTCTGCAAAACCACCACCACCCAACACTGCTTGTCTCTGAAGTCAATGTAAGTAATTAAACACTGCAGAACATAAGAGACGCTCAATAACTGTGCCGGATTCGAAAGCACAAACATTACTTTATTTAAAAAAAAAAAAACTGACATACACAACTATATATAAAATTCAACTCATTAAAAACAAAAGCCAATAAAAGGGAGGAAACCGTACATCCTCAAGTCAGAAATGATCAGTCTGTCCAGAAGACAAGGATCTTTCCAGAAATAATGAACACCACGTGTAGACTATTCCTTTGTCACACCTGCAGGGCGACTTTCCATTCATTTGGCTACTTTCATTTATTCACTCAACATTCACTAAACAATCCCATTACGACAAACTCTGGGAGTACAAAGCGCTCTCCCTCCCCCATCCACCGCCTTTTAAAAAAATCTATCCAAACCTGACACAGCCTTCAGTTTCACAGCCAAATGCTCCTCAGTGAAGTTTTTTCCCAGCTCACCAAGCCACACAGGATGCTTCTGTACCTCTAGGTTTAATTCACCAAATACTGGGCTTCTACAGACCCCGAAGTACTGCCTGGTCCACAGCAGGTGGCAACAAAATGTTTGCAGAAGAAGGAAATGGGGGAGATGGGAGACGTCTCCAAGGTCACTCACTCCACACCGCAGTGGGTTCGGGCCCAGCCATCCCAGCAGCCTTTCCATCCCTGAGCGTTCTCCGCATCTTGGCAACCGAATAAGATCCAGTGTTAAACAGATGGATAAACTGACTCCTCACATCACTTACCCTGTGCTAGCAAGAGCCTGAGGGCTTATTAACGACCTGGAAGCCTTTACAGCAGCCGAGACTCCCCTGCAGAAAACAGCCAAACCGGCTGCAGCCATTTTTCCGCCTAAGTAAGCAAATCGCATTTCTGCCAACAATGATGTCACTTCCTGTGTCTCTCGTCGACCGGATGCAAAGAGCAGGAATTGTCTTTGCCCTCGCTCAACATGGCCACTTTCCGGCTTCGCCCTCGGAGGTAAATTGGCTCTCTCGGCCCCCGTTACTCTCCCTCGCCCTTCTCTTGCCAGTAGTAGCCATGGCGGCCATGAGTTTATTGCAGCGGGCTTCAGTCACTGCGATAGCGGCTCTGTCCGGTCGCCGCCTTGGCACTCAACTTGGATTTGGGGGCTTCCTCACCCGTGGCTTTCCGAAGACTGTCGGTGGGTGCTAGCTTTGGGAGAAAGCGCGCTCAGGGGATGCGGAAGGAGAGACGGAGGACTCTTCCCGGGTGACCTTGGTGGAATCTGGAGGGAGCCGGGAGGAATTGAGGACTTGGGGCTTGCGAGACGGAGCATGGGCTTGTGAGGAGACTGAGGTTGTTTCTGAAGTAATCAAATCGGTCATATTTAAGTTAATAGTTAGAATTTGTGAAACGCTTTGTTACTCACCTCTCCTGTTGGTGCTAATTTTCAGATCAAGCTGAGGTTACAAAGGCAAGGAGCTGAGAAAGGTTTTAATTAAAATTTTATTTTAACGTCAGAAGGAAAAGGACTATAATATTAATGCATATGTGATGGTGAATCCAGCCTGGATTGAATTCGTTTTATATTAACGCAGTCATAAAATAATTATTTTTTAATATCTTCTTAGAGAAGAAGGGACTCATGAGAAAGTTCCTCGGTCCTAGGAAGGTCAGTGCAGTAGTGGGGGGGGGGTGTTATTTGAAGCCTCTTGGAGACTGTGAGTTGATTTCTAGGAGAATGAGTAATCATAACAGCAAAACATCAAATGCTTTGTATTCAGTGTATTTTATTCGTTATTGGATTCTGCAAAGTAAGTACACTGTTATTCCCATTTTACAGATGAGGAAACTGTGACTCAGTTGTTGCAAAAGTAATGCACTGCTGTAATAAGTTGAGTAATAGTAATGGTGGCTAACATTTATTGAGCACTTATGTGTGGGGCACCATTCTAAGATATTAAAGGTATTCATTTAACCCTCTTGATCAAGAATACACTGTAAGCTATTTGTCCTGTGCAATACAAGTAGGTACAGAGGAACTGAAATTTAAAGCTAAAAATATCTTCTCCAACTTAAAAGTATCTTTTTTTTGTTTACTGCTCTGCTCGTCTCCCAATTTAATTTGAATTATGTTGCTGGAAAACTGATGGAAAGGACCAGTGGTATTCAACACATTTCTAGCAGGAATTTGAACTTGTTGCAAAACTACATATACTAACATCCTTGATAAAATTCCTTTGTAAGCCATTTCTGACTACAAATATCCTCCTCTTCAAATACTCCTCCCCAACCCCATAGTATTTAATCATGCCTAGCTGGAAATAAACTGAGGTAAAATTTTACCCCTAGATCCTTTAGATCTAGATACTCCCCATTCTTGGAGTTCTGGAAGGATCGTTGCAGGTAATCTATACCCTTTCCACTGGATGCAGGAAAGGATCTGATAGCTATACTGAGTGTTACGGTGCTTCAGTGGTATACCTACTTTCAAAGGTATTTTGCAAGTGAAGCCTAATCTGTCACCGTGGAATGAAAGGTTGTAATCTGTTTTATATTAATGTTTATGTCTGCACCTATGAGGATGTGAGATCCAGCAGAGTAGATGGAGGTTTTGTTTCCTCTGGAGCTAGATTGCCTGGGTTCTAATCCTGGCTCCAGAAGTTAGTAGCTGTGTGAACTTGGGTCATCACATCTTGGAAACTAAACTAAAGGCACTTAATTACTCCGAACTTGCATTTTTTCATCTTTAAAAAGAGGATTTTTATTACAAGTGTGCTTATATTCTGTTGACTTGACAGGGAAATAAAAACTAATCTCTTTCCCTTTGACAAGGATAAACTATAGCCCTGAAATGTGTTTCTGCATAATTTTGCATCTTTCTAGAAATGTCATTTTGAAATGTACTTGTCTCTTACCATAAAAACTGTTTAAAAAAAAAAAGATGAAAATTTAACTTACCTCAAAGGTAGTGGTGAAGAGTGAGCAGGAAAAAGCTACAGCACCGAACATTGTCTTCTACAGGGCCCTGTGGCCACACTTTTCTTAAACATCTGGCACTGTTATGTTATCATCAGTCACCTCAGTGAAAACGTTTCTCAGAAAATAAGCAGATAAAAGTATTATACTTAATTAAACAATTTATTAACTGTCAGACATCAAGGGATTCTAGAAATGAGCTTAAGTCCTTCAGCTGCAGAGAACTTTAATGTTAAAGACTGATGTGCACATATTATGGCTTAAGAAACTGAGAAGAGTATTGAAATGATTTTATAAACAAAGTGGTGTGGGCTTAATTCAGACATGGATAGTGGGGCATGTTAATTGGATTCTGGGGATAGTTTTAACAGGTGCAATTGGCAGAAAAGTAAAGGATGTGTTTTCTGATATATCTGCATATGCAGCTCTTGGGATAGGTAGGTGTTGAGAGAGAAGGCTAAAAAAAGGGAAGTTAGGGCCAGTTTGGGGGAGGGACTCAATGCAAAGCCAAAATATCTTAACATTCTGTAGGCAGCCGAGAGTGTTTTAGCAGGAGAACAACATCAATAGTATGTTTTAGGAAGATGCTTTTGAATATTGGGTGGTTTATCAGGGATGTTGATTACTTAAGCCAGTGAGGTGAAGAGAGCATGGAAAGGAATGAAGAGCTTGAATTTTAGAATCAAGAGGCCTTGACAACTGATGAAATCAGGCGTAGGATGATGACTGAGATTTTTAGCCTGAGTAATTGAGTTGATGGTGCCATTAACTCAAAATAGTCTGAGAATAAGGGAAAGAAAATGACCAGTTTTCAGTACTGTCTTGGAGACACAAAAAAGTCTTACATTGTCTTACTTGATCCTTAAAAATATCACAATTCTCCAAAACATAGCTTTCCAGAAGTTATTTGCATTTTTAAAAAAAAACTGGTTATTTAAACTTTAGTTCCCTGTAATTAATGAATAGCTAGTTGAGAATTCCAGGCTTTAGAGAGTGGTAGAAAATGCCTATTTTTGTGACAGGAGGGTCTGAGTTCCAGAAATCCTGGCAGTCACCTGACTGTAAGCATTGTTCACCCTAATATTTTTAGATTGTAAGCAAATGGCCATACTGCAACAACAAATCATGAAGGCTCACAATATTTGTAAAAAGTTGAGTGCTATGAAATACTCTTTAGAACAATGAATGGTATGACAGTATCTATAAATTTAATGACATGAATAAGTGTTGCTTAACAATAGGGTTATTATACGGAAAGAAAGCAGTAAGTTCACATTACTAACTGCTTAATATTGCTAGAATGCAGCCAGATCAAGCTTTTGTCTGTAGTTTTTTTTGTTTGTTGGTTACAGTTTCCATATCTATTAATAGTGTCACTCATAATCAGTTGTCCCTAAAATCACACAGTTTGATCCTTAGTTCTTATCTCTGTGCATCTTTCTGATTGAAAGGGAAAGTTGGAAGTATATGTCCCTTCTGAGAAGATTTACTTTCAAGGACCTTAGAAAGATCCCCTACCAACATTTAATTTACTTAAGAAATGTAAGTGTAACAGTATTTATGGAGCTCCTACCATGTGGCAGACACTGAAGGGTTCTGGAGATACAGTGCTGAATAAGACAGTTCCTGACCTGATGGACTTTAACAAAATAATTTGGTTTAGGGCTTATTGTTCTGAAAGAGATAACCAAATGATATTAAGGAGAATAAGTGGGAAGCCAGCTTTGCATAAGGTACTCAGAGAAAACCTCTGTGAATAAGTATTCTTAGACCTGAAGGATGAGGTGAGGAGGTAGCCATTCAAAGAGCCTGAGGAAAAGCTTCCAGGTAAAGAGGGAAGTAAATGCCAAAAACCTGAAAGTATGAAAGAGTTCTTGGCAGTGGAAGGAAACCATTGAGATTGGTGAGTAGGAAAGGTGTGCCTTTTTATTCAGAGAGGCCATCTATTCATATTCTATGAGGGACAGGACCTTAGAAATCTATGCCAACCCCCAGTAGTATGCTAATCCTTGTTGCATCCCATTACTGATACTTGAATGTAACCTGGAGTGGGGAATTGGGGAGGCAGTCCAGTATTCTGTTCAACCACTGAAATTGTTAGAAGCTTCTTCCTTGTATTAAGCTGAAAATTACACATTAATCCTAGTTCTTCCTTTCAGGTCAACACAGAATAGTGTAAGCCTTTAGTCATTGGACAACCCTTCGGCTATTTAAGGCCAGTCATCTGATTTCTATCCTGACTCTTTGGGCCAGTCAGCTTCACTTCTTTCAGTTTCGGTAGGTTCAGTTTCCAGGTTGTTTGCCATCCTTGTTGCTTAACTTGGGGCATACTCCAGACTGTCCCTCTGAAACAGTGTCCTCTGGGAGGGACACACTTACGCAGGTCTAGGTAATGGATGGGAGTGGGGCTCCTCTTGTATTGACCTCGTATTTCTGGTACATCAGATTAAGATTGAATTACCTTTGGGGGTTCTTTTTGTTTGTTTTTTGGGGTAGTTTCTTGTTGTTGTTGTTGTTTGTTTGTTTGTTTTTAGTAACCACATCACACCAATGACTTTTCTTAAGTTTGTGAGCAGCTAAACTTCTGGAGGATTCAGGCAGGACCTTCCACTTTCTATACTTAATCCTTTTAGATTCAGTTTTTTATAAATGTGTAGGAAGACTTTTTGGGGGGATCTCATTTCATCATCAGGGTACCCACTCTTGTAACTGTAGTCTTGTATCTTCAGGAATGCCATCTCCACCTCATCCAGGCCATTCATAGAAATCTTGAGACAGCCCTTTGGCAGGTTACTGCATTAAGTGATCAGCACCTTTTGGGTATAATCAATCAACCAATTACCTATTACAAATTTCATCTAACTTACTACTTCTGTCGGCTTATAATGGGCCTTCCTGGTACCCCCCCAACTCCACTATCCTGTCTAAAGAGAAACTTCTGGGCATATTCTTTTCTGACACTGCATCCTTCTTCTTTCTTTTCTTGTCCTGATAGATTTATAATTATGTTACCTATTTGTTTCTCCCAGCAGGATCTATATTCCTCTTATACTGTAGGCCTAGCGTAAGACCTGTACATAGTAGGCACTAAATATTTATTGAATTAATGAGCAGTTTGTACTGTTATCCAGCCCATTTTTTCATCTAGTCCACAAAAATTTCCATAATATCTTACACATAATGTGCTGAAATACGTACTTACCTTGTCAAATTCTCTTGTTATTTTAAAAGTCTTAATGGTATTATTTATGCTTAGTAAATTCATGCCAACTTCCAATTCTCTTGTGAAGTAACCTCCTACATTCACTGCAGGCTGCTGCAGATGATACCAACATTAAAAAGACAGTTCCTGCCTTCAAGACAGTTATGTTTCAGTGGGAGCAGTGAAATCAAGTATACACATCAGTAAAATACATAGCAGTTCAAAAGCAGGAGAGCTCTCGTCTAGGTGGGACGCATGTTGGTTTCTTGGAGGATAAGATGTCATCTGGGCCTAAAGAATAGATTTTAGGAGAGGTGAGAGCATTTACATTTAAGCATCAACACAGGATACAAATCTTTCTGCCATCTGTTATGACTGAAATCCCTTTAATAGGAAATTAGTTTTTTATTCTGCAGTGACTCATGGGAAATTTCCTTGAATGAGGTTATGCAGCTGAAAGACAGTAACTCCCAGTTTCTCAGTAATGTTAGATGCTTTCCTGCTTTTAACAGAAAGCTCTTGGAGTGGACATAGTATCCTTTCAGAGTTCCAAGAAAGGGAATTCATGTAGATAGATGATCCAAGCACAAAAGTTTTGTCTCAGTTTATCTCCAGCAAGGCTTGATTAAATACCGTCTGGGAGAGGATTTGAGGAAGAGAAATTCACAGTAACAAATGGCTTAAAAAGGGATTTTATCAAGATATATTAGAGTGTTAACTTTTAAACATGTTCAAACTCCTGCTGGAGATATGTTGAATAAATATCTTTACATTTATTTTGCATCAAGTCCCTAATACATATTGCCTCATCATACGAAATGGTATAATTTAAGTTAATTTCTTTTGCAACATTATCAGATATTTTTTGCAGAGGTAAACAAAGATAAGTAGCCCACCAGGAGTATCTGATCTCCCTGCCTGCTACTGAAACCTATTATTTAGATGTTGCTTTAACATTAAATAAAAATGAAGAAAGCTATAGTTTAGAACAGTACATCAGAAATGTCTGTTTAGAGATATCTTATCTGCCCTGCCTTTAGTACTCAAAGAAGCTTGCATTTTTAATCTCAGGTATGTATATTTGGAGGCAGAGAAAGGATGCTTTATTTATCTTAATCCATATCCGTTATTTATGCATGTACATCTTCTTATAATCTGATTTTATCTCAAAATATAACAG
Organism: Camelus dromedarius; assembly: GCF_036321535.1. Lineage (NCBI taxonomy): Eukaryota > Metazoa > Chordata > Mammalia > Artiodactyla > Camelidae > Camelus > Camelus dromedarius. Next base: position 47,850,291 of record NC_087437.1, read on the forward strand.
TATAAACCTTGTGTATAACAGGGTAATTTAATATTTCCAGCTCCTGTGCGACACAGTGGAGACCATGGGAAAAGACTATTTATCATCAAGCCCTCTGGATTCTATGACTGGCGTTTTTTGAAATTAATGGTGAGTTAAAAGTTTTGTTGAACTAAACTCTTTACTTAGGAAGAGGAAATTTTTTTCCTATTTAGAAAACATCTTTCATTTTATGAAAGATTTTATTTTATAAATTCGTATTTCTTTTCTCAACAAATATTGAAATTGTGTAGTAAGGCCTGATTTGCTACCGAATTTATTTTTAATTTAGTGAGCCTTCTCCTTTTTCAAAAAAAGTATTAATGCATAATGGAGGTAAAAATCGAACCATTTCTTTCTTCTCAAGATTATGGGGTTTTGAAATGTAACCTGTTGTTCCCTGCCCCACCCCCACATCTATAAATTACAAAGCTAAAAACAGATTCATTTGAGGATAATTATTTATATTACTAAGATATTCTTTGAATTACTGAAGAACTCATTGAAGGACTTCTTTAAATAAGTAACTCCATTATCTTGGGATATGATTTTTATTTCTTTGTGTTTAGGAACATTGGTTTCAGAGAGTGAAGCAGGGTATTGACCGTATATTTGTATCTGAAGACTCTATACAGAAGAGACTCAGAAGGTGGAAGATTGTCTGGACTCCCTGTCACTGTTCCTAAAGCTGTGACCCACCATTTGCACACTGGCTGCCCTCTAGACCTTCTCCTGCCTGTCCGTGTGCTTAATGCCCTTCTTCAGCCCACTTTTCTTGTGATGACTAACTCAATCTCTGGAAACAGCCCTCATAGTCTTACTTTTATTCTTAATACAAGAATTTCTTTTGTTACATTGCTTTAACCAAAAAGAATGAAAAATCATGTAAATACACATTGCATTATACTTGTACAATTAGTCTTTACTTTTTCCTTTCATTTCTGATGCTAAATATAGGCATCTAAAAACTAAAGCAAAAGAAAATTACAGAAATAAATAATTTGGTACTGCACCTCCAATTTGGCAAGTTTATTTTACAAGAAATAGAAGGAAGTCACAAAATGAGGACAGTTTGAGAATGGGGAAGGAGAATTAGGAAATTGTTGTGTGAAAACTTTTTTTTTAAATCTTAACAGAGATTCTACATTTTGTTGACTGGGATTCCAGTAGCGATTGGCATAACTCTGGTGAATGTATTCATTGGTAAGTATCTCCCTCGCTGACTAAACTGGTACATTTTTAAAACCTGTGACATTAATATAAATAATAAGTTATGGATACTGTAAGGAAAAGTTCTTTAAATAATAAATAAACATAAGCATGGGAATTTATTTTAAAATAACCAAACCTTAATCTACAATAATATACAGTGGACTTTGCTTTTTTTTTTTTTTTACTTTTTTTTTTTTCACTTTTTTTTTTTCCCCCTCTGAAAACCTTTGAGGTCACTGACTCTATAGGCCACGTAAAAGGCCTTTCTTCCTCCTCCTTCTCATTTCTTAAAACTAGCTTTGAGAAGTCTGAATAAGGAAAATAGAAAGAGATAGAGGTGGAAGAGAGGCTGAGGGATAGAGTAATTTTTTTTATCCATCCTGGAACATGTAAAATGATAATCTTCTAAAAAAGAATGGATTTGTGAATGACAATAAATATTAGATTTTCCTGGGAAATTCTGCTCAAAGTGCTTCCAATGTCTTGAATCCTAAAATATTCTGTCTAGGAGGTTTAGGGAAAACCAGAAGGAATAATATGTCTTTTATTATATCTTGTTACACTTATAAAAACAAAATGTGAACTCTTGTATAATGCCCATAGACAATGCCTTACACATAGAAGACATCTCAAAAATATCTAATGAATGAACTGATTTTCTACCAGATTGAAATTAATTTAAAATATTAGATATCTTCATCGGTACAAAATAAAAGTTTCTTTCAAACCACCAGAAGATGGTTTCTTACTTAAATAGTGAAGAATCAATATTATAAACTCCTGATACTAAAGTTGAACATCACTGTTTTCTCTTACTAGGTGAAGCTGAGTTAGCAGAAATTCCAGAAGGCTATACCCCAGAACACTGGGAATATTTCAAGGTTGGCATAGATCACTGAAAGTTATTTTCAGTTAGATGTCTTGTCAATGTACTGGTTAATGTCTTAATTTAGCAATTGTGATATAGTTTTATATTCAGTTTTTGATATCAAGTAAATGATACATTTTGTGCTCACTTTTTACAAGCAATTTGTTTTGGTAATTTTCTGCATTGTTTTATTATCTTAAGCTTTATGGTTTTTTTAAAGACTGGCTCTACACTGTGTTGTCAACCTAGCAGAGTAACAGTCCGAATTTCTCCTACCTTCAGTGGCCATAGGAAAGATTGTACTGAGACTAATGCTCCCACATTTATTGAGCACTTACCGTGCAGCGGGCACTATGATAAATGTTTTGCAAATATTATCTCATTCCATGTAAAAGGTACTATTATTATTCCCACTTTAGAGATAAGGAAGAGGAGGCCTGAAAGAGGTGGAGTGACCTGTCTAAGGGACAGGGCCAGTATTTGAACCCAGGCAGTCTTGACTCTAGAGTCTGCACTATTAATTAGTCACTTGACCACACTGTCACTGCTGCTAAAACCCAAAATTAATTCTGTTACTTGTACTAAATGTTGTAGTGAGATTACCTTGATTACAGTATATCTTATCGTGTTTTATTACCTGAGTGAATTATATCTTAGAAGACAAATACTTCATTATTAAATCTTAAGGTAAGCCATACAAGTGGTTTGTTTCTCTTTGCTGACTGGTGGTGGAAAGAGCTCCAAGTTTGGATCAGCAAACCCTGGGATGGCTCCTAAACCTTCCGCTTAAGATATTCAGAGCATAGTGTAATAGGAAAGAGCTTTGGAGTTAGACAGACCTGGCCTGAGTCCAGATGCTGCGACTTAGTATTTGTATAACCTGGTGGAATTTGCTTACCCATAAATGGGGACAAAGGTAGTACCTACCTAATGGATTAAAACTATTTAAAATATATATAAAGGGCTTGGCACATAGTAACTGTTGATTTACCTGAGATGGTCATTTTAGGAGAACAGTAAACTGGAAAAGCAAAGTACTTTTCAGAAACTAATTTTAAACAAATTTTCTTCTTGTAGCATCCTATATCAAGATGGATTGCTCGAACTTTCTTTGATAGTCCTGAAAAGAATTATGAAAAAACAATGGCTATCCTTCAGATTGAAGCTGAAAAGGCTGAATTACGGTAAAAAACAAAAACAAAAACAAGAAAGGTGGGGGGTTGCGGGAAAGGAAATCCTTTCCTACAGTTGCAAACCACAAGAAGTTTAATAGAGCTATTTCAACACTGTAGGATGCTCTGTGTAAAAGGCTGAAGATGGGGAGAGAATTAGCCTGTTTGAAGTGGAGACTAGAAGACTATTAGGAGATAATATCTGTCAAATTAAAAGGAATTCTTTTAAAAAATATCCTGACTCTAAAGTGCAAGGCAGCCCTCTCCTTCCCCCTCCCCCTACAGCTTCCTTTCCTCCTATACCCAGTTTCATCCTTAGAGATACCACTATTTAATGATTTCCTATATATGTTCCTAAAAAAATTTTGTGCATTAAAAATATATTTTATGGCAGGAAAGGGTATTGCTCAAGTGGTAGAGTGTATGCTTAGCAATACACAAGATCCTGGGTTCGATCCCCAATACCTCCTCGAAATAAACAAGTAAACTAATCCCCCCACCAAAAAATAAATATATATATTTTTTATGTATCATTTACAAAATATATTGATACAAGTGGAATCCTGTTATCAACACTGTTCTGCACCTTGTCTTTATTTCGTCTAAATATGTAGTTATCCCTCAGTATCTGAAGAGGATTGGTTCCAGGACCTCCAGCAGATACCAAAATCCAAGGATGCTCAAGTCCCTTATGTAAAATGGCATAGCACAGTCAGCCCTCCATATGTGCATGTTCTGTATCCGAGGATGGGGAGGGCCAGCTGTATCTTGGTGATCTTTCTGTAATAGCATATACTCCATTGTTTTTTCATGGCAGCACTGGATGGATGTGCTTTAATTTTTTTAGCCAGTAGGGGGCCTGTTGTTGGTACTTAGGCTCTTTCCAAGTTTTTTGATATTATACATAGTGCTTTGGTAAATATCTTCATACATATATTTTTGCATATTTATTCAATGTAGCTGGAATATAAATTCCTAGCAATGGCTCTGATAAACCAAATGTTATGTTTGAAATTTTAAGTAGCTATTTAACAAACTCTTAAAGAATTGTTCCAGTTGTCTTTTCTGTCATCAGTACATGATAATTCTGTTTCTCCATACCTTCCTAATAATAGAATTTATTAAACCTAAACATTTGTGCTGAAAAGGTAGTTGAAAAATGTTATCTCATCATTTCAATTTTTTTTTTTAGTTTTGAATTTTTTGATAAAGTTTGAGTATTTTTTCATATCTATTGGCTCTTTGTATTCCTTTTCCATAAATTGCCCATTTTTCTACTAATTTGTACATTAATTAAAATAGCTTCTTTTATTTTTGTTGCAGATATGGTTTCCTGGCTTGTCATTTGTTATTGACAGTGTAGAATTTTTTGCAACATAGTGTTTTTATGTTCCAGATAACAAAACTGTAGTAGTAGCTAATACGTTTTTGAACACCTACTGTGTATCAGTGCTTCATTACTTTACATGTATTTACTTATTGTCAGGTTTGTCATTCTTTCTCCTTAGCTTCTGGAATTTTGTGTCATGCATAGGTCTCTGATGGTTACAAAATGAGTAAATACTACAAGTCCAAAATTATTTTTTTAGGTGCTTGGGTGGTTCAGTGGTAGAATTCTCACCTGCCAAAATTATTTTTTTACTGTCCACTCATGTTTCCTTTTGCTACTTTAAAATATAATCTCATCTGAGATTTATTTTGATGTTTGGAGTGAGGTTTATGTTCAATCAGATGCACCTGTTAAGTTCAGTGGGTTTTGAAAAAAAAATATAGCTGTGTAACCACCATGGTTGAAGTCATTTCAGTTACCTCATCTCCTTCCTGTCCCTTTCAATCAGTCCCATACCCTGCTCTTGGCTCCAGGCTACCATTGATCTGCTTTCTGTTCATTTTAACTTTGTAGTTTACAAAAATTGCTATGATATTGAAAAATATTTAAATGATTAATGAACACATGGTTGGCTTATTTTCTAGTGTGTAATTGCATGTATGTGCGGTTACCATATAGAACTGTCAGTAAGTATTTAAGAGCATGGAACAACATTATGCCTTATACTAATAACTTTGGACATTTTTTAACTTCAGACATATACTTTTGAGTTCCAAATAAAACACCAGATCCCAGAACTCCTTAGACATATAGAGATCCTAAACAATTTCAAAACAAAACAAAGTAAAACAAAAACAGGACTGTGACTTTTACCCCAAAGGAGAGATGCCAGTGTGGGCATGGAATGGGGAGTACCTACAGTTTAAAAAAAAATACATGTTTAAGTATTTGGAAAACTGAAGCTTAAAAGAAAGGTATAAAATAGAAAGGGACTATCTCTCCTAATTGATTCCCCCAGAGATAACTATTATTTTTGTCCTCCAGAATTTCTAATACTCTGTGCATGTGCACGTGTGAATGTGTGTGTGTATAGTTTCACAAATAATTACTTTCTGTTTTTTACTGAAACAGGAAGATGCTACACATACTCATTTTATACCTTGCTTTTTAACCTAACAGTATATCTGTCATCTCCTTCCATATTGCCATATGTAATTTTTCTTCATTCTTTTTATCAGGTACATAGGTTATCCGTTATATAGGTGAACCATAATTTATTTAACCAGTTCCCTTTGATGAATATTTTAATTACTTGCATTTTGAATATTACATTCTAAAGAATAGAAAAGAAAAAAGATGATATTTAATCCTAAAAAAAGCTAAATATATTCTCTTATATTCCCTATTACAAAGGTATATAATCTCTCATAGATAGGGTTAGTGAGCTGGTTAAGGTTAATGAATTATTTAACTGTGATAGGTTTCCAGTCATATGAAAAAGTTGCTGTGTAGTCTATAAGAATGGAAAGGGAAAGGCTTGATGGAGAGGAAGGACTGCTTCAGAAACGTGTGGTAGCTTGCAAAGACTTGGCTTTAGGGGAAGGAAAGTATCTTTCTAGAAAGAGATTATTCAGTTCGTGAAGAAGATTGAGGACAAGTAAGTAGATCTTAGAGGTGGAGAATGTTTTTCTCAATCCTGGTTTTTCTTTTTTCTTTTCTTTACAAGTTGTCTCTCTGATGTTGAACAGGCTCAGTGTGATGCTGGTGGCTGGTGAATAAGATACCATTCCTTTTCTCAAGAGGTTTTCTGTCCTGTTGATGATAGGCTGCCAGTATAGACAGGGAGTGTGAGCTTCTCCAGGAAGGCTTGCTCATTTTTTAAGTCCTAGCACTTGGCACAGCATAGGGGCATAATAGCAGGCGTTCTGTAAATGACTCTCATAACATCTAAAAGACAGGAAAACAGGAAATGCATTACCACAATTCAAGTGAAAGTGACCTGTCGTCAAAGAAAAGGGACAGGAGGAGGAATTGATTATCAACTCAACTGCTACTTGGGTGACTAGAAACAATATGTGTTGGTTAACTATACAAGCAAGATAATAAAAGCCAAATAAATCCCAAATTTTGCTTATAGGTGTTTGTCAGATATATGTATACACATGGATCTGTGGAGGGACATTATACTTTACATAAAAGCAAAAGACTCTCTAGTGGTTGTTCTTTATGGAGATACTTCATTAAATTTGTAATTGGAAATGCTATAATCACAGTATCACTATTCTGTCTGTTACAGGTTAAAGGAGTTGGAAGTACGAAGATTAATGCGTGCAAGAGGTGATGGGCCCTGGTATCAATATCCAACTGTTGATAAGGCACTTATTGATCATTCTCCAAAAGCAACTCCTGACAACTAATCTTTTATTTCTTTAAATACAAAGTATATTCTATTTAGGGAGAAATAAATTACTGAATATATTCTGTTTTTTTCCGTGTGGTAAATGAAAGATCCTCTTCATTGCTCTATTTCTCAACATTGGTTCAGGTTAACACTTTTTTGTGTGTGATTTCAGGTTTTTTTCCCAGCTTTATTGAGCTATAATTGACAAAAGTATAAGATATTTAAAGTGTACATCATGGTGACTTGATATATGTATACATTGTGAAAGGCAGATTAAGGCTTTTGATTTGGAGGGTTTGGCTTCCTCTTTTAAGAAGGTTTAAAATGTAATTTTAAAACACTTGGAGAAATAGGAATTTGTGAATTCCTAAAAGTGTGACTTTAAAAGATGAATGTTTTATTTGCCTGATAAATGGAAGTTAGAGAAGTCTAATTATGTTAAGCATCAGGAAATAGAACAGTTTATATACATGTGAGTATTGTAAACATCTGGATTATTCAGGGGCAACTCAATTTTAAATTACAGAAATATTGAACCAACTATACAAGACATAAACACCTTGATAAACAATTTTTTAGTGAACAGATCTCAAAGTTTAATATTTTCAAGTTTTTTAGCCATATATCGTTCTGCTTAAATGCACACGCACACGCACACACACACACACATGCATTTTTCTTTGATGCACTGTCTAAGATTACTTAGAAGCCTTTTTTGTGAACACTAGAGAAGTTCCACAAGGTAAAATGACTACTGCCAAGGCTAGGAAATGTAACGGCTAAAATATTGGCTATTATTTATTAAGCATTTACTGTCTGCTGAGCGCTGTGCTGAATAACTGCATTTTTCACATTATTTTCAAAATGACCTTTGAGGTACTATTACTTTCTGCATTTTATAGATACCTGAGAAATTGAGGCTCAGAGATTTTAAACATACTCAGTATTTACAAAAATAAGCATTTACACTCCAACTTCCAAAATGACATGTTAGCTTCAAAAAAAAATCATTATTTTCAGTGAATACCTTTTGAATGTCCTTGTGTCCTAAGAGTCCCAAGTGCCCTTTGAATCCAGCCAGTGTCCTTTGAGGTGGCTGCATTTTCTTACTTCCCCAGAAGAGGGCTGCCTCACCTAGTTACTTACAGATTTTGTTCTGAGGATCCCTGTGCATTCTAATTACCACCTCATAATTCTGCCAAAGGATTTGAGGGAAAGGCATGCTGTCCCTGAGCCCCTGCTTACCCAAATCATTCAGTTTTGTAAGAGAGGTAAGGAGAATGGAAGTGGATAGGTCTTGTCATTGGTAATTGTAAATGTGTTACATCTATGTACATTTATGTTCAGTTTTTTTAGACTTGACATTTATTTCTCGACACCAGTATACTTTATTTTCTCCTTTCTACTATTATATAGGAAAACTTACCATAGAAAATATGGAAAATGGTACAAGAAATACTGATAATTCCACTACCCGTACCTGAGAAATTTCCTTTTTTAAAATTTTTTTTTTAGCATAGCTGGGCTCATATATATATAATGGAGAGATTTTTTTTTTTAAGTTTGAAAGTGTTTCTAGAAGAGAAATGTTAATTTAAAAACATATATACTGATTTTTATGCAAACTTTTTTTTCCCAATTCAAATATTTAAACTAATTTTATATTGGTCACTAAGATACGTACTGGGATAAGGTGGTCATCACGGTAGACATGTTTCCTACAAGGAGTTTACTCTTTAGTACAGATGATAGATGTTAAATCAGAAATTATATGCATTGAGTTTGATAGGTGGATGTGTAGAATATATATGTACACATATATAGTTATCAACTATAGTCACCTTGTTGAATGTGAAGTAGGAGCAAGCATGGAAATCCCCGAGGTAGAGATTTAAGAAGAGAAACTGACAAGAAATAAAGAACCCATGCTGAAGACAGGGCACGCAGTACTATGTGCTAACAAATAATGAGACAAATGACACTAAGACATATCCTGGTAAATGATAGCATTTTAGGGCTTAAAAATAGGGGAAATAGGGAGAGGTTGGTAAAAGGGTACAAACTTTCGAGTGTAAGATGAATAAGGTCTGAGGGTCTAATGTATAACAGGGTGACTATAGTTGATAGCACTATTGTATAAAAAAATAAAATTAAAAAAATTAAAATGGGGGTAGGGAAAATTTCTAGGCAAAAAAATCAGATCACTTGTAAAGTAGAAAAATCGAACTTCCTTCTCGTATCATGTGTTCTCATTCTTGTAAAATTATTTCTGACTGGCCATTTATCCATAATCATTTTAATCTATAGGCATACATAGATACTTAGAGTGACGTTCACCTATTAACAATGGTAGTTCTGAGTGAAAAACCTGGATGATTTACATGCTTTACTCCTTGTAACTTTGTTTCATCACAATATTTTCATACTGTTCTACTTTTAGGACTACTATGGTGGAAAAATTTAAGAATCATTTCTAATTGAGTGAACTAATGTTCAGTTCACAGAAACTTTTTTGTGTATGTTCTTCAAAAATAAGAAGGAAGGAACTATCTTTTTGTCTGGGCAATAACAGAAAAAAGAATAAAGTTTAGCAGGAAACCTGACTGCCAGTAGCAGTAATACACATTTGGCTCTATATCAGTCAGCTTCTGCTGTGGTAACAAGTAACCCCAACACCTCTGGGGCTTTTAATAATAAACAACTATTTCTTGGTCTTAAGGGCTGATGGCTAGCTTTGGACCAGCTGGGCTCTTCTGGTACCACATATCTTCTTTTTCTAAGACTCCAGGCTGAAGGAGAAACCTTTGATGATAATACTCTGCCCACAGGTGAGCATGGGGAAGGCAGGACAGAAATGACGGTGTTTGAATAGATTATGTAATACATCACATGAACCTTGATTCCATACTGTCTTGTCTTGTTTTTTTATCTGTGTCACATATTTAACTTTGCCCTTCTATGAAACTATAAGCTTCTTGAACACAGGCATTAGGGCTTTGGATTCCAGTTCTTTTATTTCTTAGCTGTGTTACCTGGGGCAAGTTATTTGACTTTGTGTAGTCTTGATATCCTCATCTGTAAAATGAGGATAATCATAGGCCCTACTTTAGGGTTGTTGTTAGGATTAAATGAGATAATACACATGTAACCCCCGGTCTAATAGAAGCTCAATAATTTATCACTCTTCACCTATTTCTTGCCCTCTCTTCTTTCCCTTTTCTTCATCCTCTTCCTTCTGCTGTCTTTTACCTTTTTCTTCTCTCATTAGTTTTACAGGACAAACTTTTCTTGAGAAATATTCATGTACTTCAACTGTTCTTGCAAACTGCTTATATTTAATGGGGCTGTCAAAGTGACACTGGAAATAATACAATACAATTTAGATGAGCAACACCACCATCTGTATCTGCTGGAAGTTGCATTAGCATGTCTTGACTTCCTCATATACTTTGGAGCTTTTGTCATCATTTCAGGAGGGTTTAGGAGATAGCTGAAGTTTTTTGTTTTGTTTTGTTTTAAATAGAGCAGACAATGAGAATGAGAAGAAAGCGAGGGAAAATGCAATTCTAACATGATTTTTTTCCTCATCCACAGAAAGTATTTTTTATTTTCCTAATATTTTATAAATGAAGAGACTCAAGCGTGGAGCAGTGATGTAACTTGGAAGTACAGCTGGATAGCTATGGCTAAGAGTAGAACATTGGCCTTTTATGTCCCAAATAAATGTTTGTCAGTTTTTACTTTACAAGTTCCCTCACAAAACATGATTTTCACTGCTTCTCCCTGATTTGGTCATTGCTTGCTGCACGCCCTTTTGCAATGTCCCCAGCAGGCTCCTTCTGCCAGCAGCCATCCCACTTCAGGCGATGCTGCTCTGGGCCGCCAGCCTCATCTTCCTCAAAGGTCACTTTCATGTGCATCACTTTCCTGCTCAGCAGCCTTTGGTGAATTTCCATTGCCTGTGAGGAGGAAGCCCAAAGTCCTTTCCCCAATCCAAATTGCCTGCAGTGTCACATTCTTTTCAATGATAAACTTTCTGGACCCTTGATTCTTGCAAAACCAGTCCATCCTTTACATTTATTTTATGCATTCCCCCAGTATGCTAGTTTTAAATCTGTGTCATGCAGTTGATGGCTAATTCTGTCTATGTTGTTTGTGGAACATTGCATCTTAGGTGGACAAGGGGAAAATGTGTGGACTTATACATTTACCATATATACTTTGGGCGTCTAGAGTGTCAGGCACGAGATATTAGGAGTTGAGAAGACAACAGGTGGTTCGTAGAAGAAAGTATAGTTCCTCATTAGAAGAGAAGCAGAAAGGCAATTCAAGTTGTATTAGTTTCCTATGGTTGCTGTAACAAATTACCACAAACTTGGTGGCTTAAAATGGCAGACAATTATTCTTTCACAGTTTCTGATTCAAAGTCTGAAATCAGTATCACTGAGCTGAATCAAGGTGTTGGCAGGGCCGTTTTCCCTCTGGAGGCTTCGGAAGTGAATCCATTCTTGTTTTTTCCAAATTCTGGTGGCTGCCAGCATTCCCTGGCTTGTGGCCACATCGCTTCAATCTCTGTCTATGTGATCACTTCGCCATTTCCTCTTCTGTGTGTGTCAAATCTCATCTGCCTCTCTTTTATAAAGACATTAGTGATTATATTTAGGATGGACCCAAATAATCTAGGATAATCTACCCATCTCAAGATCCTTAATTTAATCTCACATGCCATGCACAGAACTTTTTTTTGCCATGAAAGATAATATTTACAGGTTCCAGAAATTAGGATTTGAATCTCTTTTGGGGAAAATCAAAAACTTTTTTTGGAGCAACTTATATACATAAAAGTACAGCTTAGGTCTGGGAATACAAAGATGTATTATGATGGTCTCTTCCCTCAAGTGACTTGAAATCTAGTTAGGGAGACAGAATAGATAAATAAGAGATATTTTTAAATGCACTTACTGTCTAATGAGTGATATAGGCAGTAAGTGTATGTGACGGACTTTCTGAAACATGTGGGGTAAATAGGATTTAGAAATTTCGAATGAATGAGGGAGAATGTTCCAGCTGGGGTTCATCATAAGCAAAACTATAAAAGCATGAATGTTCATGAAGTGATCAATTTGCTTAGCTATATGTGTAGAGGAAAGCAATTCCTCATAGTAAACTGAAGTCATCCCCCCTGGAGAGAAAGGAAGGGGTCAGTTTTGCGGATGATGATAGAAATATTAAGAATAGTTAGCATGTTCCAGGAACTCTGTTAAATGCTTTAAAAAACATTTCACATCCTTGTAACAATTCTGCAGGATTAATACAGTATTTACTTATTGAATTTTGGTCTGATGAGCATCCCTTATTTACAGAATGGCCCCTTTCCAATCACAGGCATGGATATATTCAGAGACGCAATCAAGCAGACTTTCTCCCAGAAATCTGGATCTTGAGTAGAGAGATGTATGGATGGAGTGAAATTACTGTTTCATCAACTGGTGGCAGCATTTGGAAAGAAAGTGTGTGAGTGGTTACTACCGTGAGCTTTGGTTTCTGATAGTTCAGTCTATCCTTCAGTCCCAGGAGTCAACCATTACCTTTCCATACACCCCTTCTTAATGTTGGTCAGAGCTACTTTTTTATTGCTTACAACAGAAGAACTCCAAATTTTTCAGTCTCAGAGAATGTGTTGCAAGGAACAGATGCTGAGGGATACAAAGTGGGTATTTGGAATTGCCTTTCAGTTCAAAATTCAATAGAAGGCAGTTAGATTTCCATTCAAATTTCAAGATAGGAAATAGGAGACCACAGTACTCAGTGGTGAAACAGATCAATCAGGTGAGCACCCGTGTTGTCTGGGACTGTGTGCTCAGAGCCATAAAGTTCTGGGAAAGGTGGCCGTCCTACACCTTGGGCAGTGGGAAATATCAGGGCTCTGTTTTAAAAGACATCAAATAATTTGATGCAAGAAATGGACACACTCAGAACTTTACAGTCTTTAAGGAATAAGATGAATCTCAAAATATTTATATGACCATGATAAAAATACTTTCTGCTTGCAGCTGTAGAATGAGATCCTGGAAAATCAAATCCTACTGCTGAAAATGCTGCCCTCCTCACTTTAATGTTCAGGTAATGGCACAAGTGAGGCAAGAGTAAGATTCCCATAACTGAAACAGAAAAACCTAGGAGTGTGCAGGGGTCTTGGGGAGTCCCAAATTCTAAAACTTCTGAACTTCTCCCCATACTCTTTCCTTCTTTTTCCCGCCTTCCTTCGGAGGAAACCACACTTCCTTTCAGGAGCAAATTAGTGTTTTTTCTCATTGTCCAACCCTTTAATATTTTCAACTGATAACCATTTCCTCTGATAACTCAATGTAGTCTCCAAGAATACACTGAGGAATCAGAGTGGAAGAGTTCAGCAGTCATACTGAAAGCTGTCACAGAAATCAGTAAATTCTACAAAATGGGGCAATGTCTGTGGAAATGGATTTTGAGGATTTTTGACCAAGGAGGGCAAAACAAGAATTTGGATCAAGCCAAATGGATCAATATGGATTTACTCAGCAGACATTCTGTATAGAACGCATTAGCGTGGGCGTGATCCTAACACCAACTTTGGTTGCCCAGCCCACACCTGGACCAAATGCTGGCTCAAGGCTAGAAATCCCTTGTCATAGCATAGAAGGGACTCGAGACAGAAGCACTGAATTTGATCTATGAAATATGTTTTCAAAGGGGCCCAGAATCTCTCAAAGGCAGTTTACTAATCATTCCAACTGACTTTGCTGCTCACAGGATTTGCCCATGAAGTGGGCTTCCTGATCCCAGTGGGGCTGGAAGAGTTCGGGGCGGATACCCCAGATGGTAGTAATTCACTGCCAGGAGTAAAGCCAGCACGGTTTTGATATGAGGCAACAGTCCAAACGTGATTAATATATCTTAGGGAATGGCTAATTTACAGACAATTCTGGCTATGTTTTATCATGGGGTTCCCAGGTGTATAAGCAGTGGACCTTCCACTAAGCTAGTGTATCCCACTCTCTCCAGCTTCAAGTTTAGCAAGCAGAGACCTCAATCAAGCCACCTTACTAGACAGTCAGGAGGAGTTAGTTGGCACCCCCAGAGTTCCTTGATTGGAGAGGAGGCTGGATTCCTTAGGAAAGATGCTAAAGATAAAGTATTATCAGATATGGACCTTCTGAACTTTCCTCCTGGCCTTCCCTGCAGCCGCTTCCCTAGTAGCAGTGCCCTGGAGAATGGAAAACAGCCAAACTTTTAAAAGACTATTAGAAACTGGCTATGATTGAAATGATAGCTTGCTGGAATGCCACTCCCATCAGCTAGAGGGGAGGTTATGGGAGCCAATGATATATGGATTTCTGACCTCGTTCACCACACAGTAGACTGAGTTGGGACCCCAAGCTCATCTTGTGGCTAGTATTCCAGATCCTGGAAGTATTTTTGGATCACATGACTGTAGCAAACTGTAGAATCTCCATATTGACTCCCTGACCTGTGGACTAAGAGTTACCAGAGGAGGAAGGACGAGAGGATGCCACCGGTGTTCCCCTTCCCTAACAGAATTGTAAACGTGAATCAAAGCTGCCTTTTGAGTGGAGCTGCAGGAATTCGTGCCAGTCTCAAAGACCAGGAAGACATAGACTTGGCGATTTCTGTCATACTCCCGCTCTTTTCCCCGTCATTTCCTATTATTTCTCCCATTAGAATAGACAATGATAGTGGATTGCAGTCAAGTTAATAAGGTGGTGATTTCAGTTTGGTTGATGTTCCAGAGACGAACTCCTTATGAAGCAAGTTAATACATCTCGTGGCATTCAGTTTGCAGCTACTGATCTGGCGGAAAGTATTTTCTCCATTTAGGTAAACAGGTTTGTTGTCACCTGAAGGATAGGTTGCACAATTTAACTCTCTAGCTTAGGGGCATGTCGAGTCTCTGATTCTGGATGATAACACACGACCTGTAGGGATCTTGACCAGGGGTTGGCAAACTTTCTCTGTAAAGGGCCAGACAGTAAATACCTTGGGCATTGGTCCATGTGGTTTTGGTTGCATCCACTCCACTTTGCTTTTGTAGTGCCAAAGCAGCCACAGACCAATGTAAGTGGATGACTGAAGCTGGATTCCAGCAAAACTTTATTTACAAAAGCAAGCTGCAGGCTGGATTTGGTCCATGGGCTGCAGTTGGCTGACTCCTGATCTTGACCATCAATGTCTATAGGACATCATGTTAGTCCTACAGGGACAACAGTGTATAGACAGGACCTGAGGAGCAGGAAGTAGCAGGTGTCCTGTGACAGAAGGTGAGAGATATAGTCTGAGAAATGCCATCCTAGTGAAATTCCAAAGGGGAGTTTAATAATATAAAAAAATGAAAGTCAGATTCTTCTTCTTTAGCTCCCTACTACTGAGAATGAGGTGAGTTTCTTTGAATTTTGGAGCCAGTCTGTATCATGTTTAGATACTTGCTTTATCCATTACTAGGAAACTTGAAAAACAGCTTGTGGCCCCATGGTTAACATGTTTTTTCACTGTGCTCACACCAGGCTTGTCTACACCTGAGTGGAGGACAGGTCTCACATGTGCATGGAAATGGTGGTGGGCATGAGGAGGGATGGTATCAGATTGGCCTGAAAGGCAACCTGCCTGCCCAACTCTGTGAGTAACTTACGAGTCAGCCTCCTAGAAGGACTGTGTTGAGTATTACACATCATGAAACCCAAAAAGGTGAATGGGGATCTCAGATTTCCTCTTAAGTGGAATAACAGCTTACCTCATCTTGATGGTAAGAGCTGTGCAAGGAGTTTGCTCATTCCAATGTGAACCTGCCTTCTAGTTAGGCAGATTGTCTATAAATGTAACAGTAGAAACTTGCTGGGTTTTATGGAGGGTAAAGGGGACAAGCAGGTAAGAAAGAGGGTAGGTGGAAGAGAGGATTGACGTAATCAGTGGTAACGCAAAGTTAGCATTTCCCTTATTTATAAAAAGAAATGGATACTCCATGAAAAGCACTAAGATAACACAGAAAAACACAAAGAAAAAAATATTTTTTTCAGCTAGAGATAACCGCCATTAACATACAGCTTATTCCAATCTAATGTTTTCTCTGTGCTATTTCTATGTGTGTGTGTATTTAGATGGGATGATAGTATATATGCTCATTTATCATCTGTTCTTGAAATCTGCATTATAGTGATTGTTTTTGCATGTCAATGAATATTCTTATACCACATGGTTATGTAGAATTTCCTCAAACAGAAAATGCCTTAAATTTCTTAATCAGTGACCTATTGTTTTATATTTAGTAACCAGTGCTTCTTGCAGAGGCTACCTGCCAGCATAGAAAATTGTATGGCTGTCTCCATAACTAGCTGTCACCATTTATGGCTTTACCAGATCACTGCACATAATTAGAGGACATCTGAGGTCAAGAGCTATTCCGTTAATTGGAATAATTAAGGTATCTTTTTTTTCCTCTATAGATTTCCCCAATTTCCCTTTTGGCACTAGTCACAGTAACTAATATTCATGTCATGTCTTAATGTGACCTTTGTCAGTTCTAGGAACATTAATACAGCAATGAATTTTACCTAAAAGGCACAAAGCTGACTGCAAAACATATCTGTTACAATGTCACAGATGTGAGTCATTCGTTTGGTAGGTACTTGCTGAGTGCCTAAAATAAACAGTGCACTCCATTCTGGCCAGCAATATTCCATAAACACTGAGCTTCCACAATGTGCAAGGATATGAAGTAGAACTTCTTTCAGAGGGTTTGCTTTCTATATAGAGGGGCAAGATATGGAACTCAGACTAATTAAATAAGAGCACAAAAGATGTTATAAGGCAGTATCTAATGAGAGGTACAGGCAATAGGGGCTGTCATTTTTTAAAGATCCCTGAGGGTTGGAGCAGTCAGAAAAGGCTTCACGGACAAAGTCTTGAAAGGACTGGGAAGGTAGAAATGAGAGGGAGAGAGCTTTCACCTAAGGCTAGGAAAAAGTACATTTATCTTTGGGGGACAGTGGACCAAGCTCACCAGAAGTGTAGGAATGAGAGTAAAGTCTGCAAGGAAGGAGAGCTTGACAGAGAGGTCCCTCAATGCCAGGCCATGGGAGTCTGGGCTTCACCCTGAACATCATGGGAAGAGGCTTGTGAGCTGTAGTGTGACTTGGTGGCCTAATCACCTCGATGTACAAAAGTCAGTTTTTAGTCTTAGGTCCTCTGATATCTCTTCAGTAAGACTTTGAATTTATGTTGGAAGTTAAAATTGTTTACCTATTGTTTACTTATCATCACTTTATTCCTGCTCTTTGATCAAGCTCCACATGCAGAAACTGACCCAAGAGTAAAACAGTCCAGTTATAAATTCATATGTAGACTTTGCAAAAGTAATTGAACTAGAATTTTGTCCTAAAACAGCATGATTAAGACATTGTCTTAATTCAGTGATGTTTCTCTTATTAGCTTTTTTGTCTTGATAAATTTTTATATTATAATACAAATGTAACATCATTGAAGACATTTTGAAAATAGAAACACAATCCTATAACCGAATCCTAAACATAACTGTTTAAATTTTACATCTTTCCAGTCTTGTCAAAATGCATATTTATTTTTACCCAGTTGCAATAATATTGTACAAGTATTGTAAATACGTTGAACTAAATACTACAAATGTATTAAAACATTTTTCTAATCATTTTTAAGATTTGTATAAACATCTCTGAATAGATGTACCCAATTTAATCATTTTCCATGTTTAAATAGTGTTATTTTCCCATTTTGATTAGAACTTTCCATCTGATGTGTCACTGGCATTCTGGTGTGCAGAGATGGCATTCAAGTGTGATGAGATCTCTTTGGTCCTTGGGAGGCCATGGTTAGGACTTGCAGTAACTTGGACCCCCAGACTACTAGCCTCAGGCTGCATAAAGCATCCCTGATGGATTACTTCCTTGGGCTGTACAAATATCATTTTCGATATGTGCCATTGCATGAAAAAAATTAGGATGTGCTTTTACAGAGGTGCTTCAATCTCTGTTAATATTACTGGTTACTGATCTTAGATTGTTTTTTCCAATTGAGTTTTAATTACTTTTTAAAGCAATACTTGCACACAATAAAAATGTAAATGGTAGAGAAAGGTAAAGAGTGGTTCTAAGTTCCTCTCTAACCTTAGGCATTGTGTGTCTCTCCACAGAACCCAATTGTCATTAATTTCTTATGTATTCTTCCAGAGGCTTCCTAAATTCAAACAAGCACCTAGCTATCTAAAATTTGCATAAATTTATTGATATTGATATTGATATCTATCTATAGCTATGTAGGGGCAACATGAAAAATACTTAGCAGGGATACAACCACCTGGACGGCCCGTGGTATACAGAATGTGCCAGAGCCCCTACTGTGCACCCTTAGCCTTGCTTTTACACACTGATTTACACTCGGCTTTTTTAACCTAGTAATATGGTTTGGAGATTGTTCCACATCAGCACATACAGAGTGCTTCACTTCTCTATTGGTACCTTTTTCTTCTTTTAATGTTGCTAATGGGGATAGAATGCAGGCCTTCATGCATGCTAAGCTATTACCAGTCCCTCCCCACAGTGGCACTGTACAGTAACTGCTTCCTACAGATGGAGTTTTATGCTGGTCTCAGTCTCTTGTTACTATAAACAACCCTCCAACAAATATCCTTATACAATGTGAATTTATCTGTAGCATAAACGTCTAGATGAAGACTCGCTGGGGAAAACAGTATATGCATATAAAATCATGGTTGGTATTGTTAAATTTCCTTCCAAAGAGGTTTACTGTTTTTATTCCCATCAGCAATGTATATGAGGGCCTATTTCCCAAACCTGGGCCAACTCACTATATCTTTATCAGTCTGAAGGGTGAAAAACGGTGTCTCGATTTAATTTGCATTTAATCTAAAAATATTAAAAATGTTGTTTTGAACGCTTCTGAAGCAAGTTTTTCTCCGTATTTAAACAAGTAAGCTTCACCCACGCACCTGAAACAGGCACAGATACTACTAGAAAGTAAATAATAAGCTGGTGAGGATAATACAAAGCAAAAACTCCTTGAGAGTATCTGCCCAAAGAGGAGGATAGCAGTAGTGCTTAATTATTATTATTTTTTTTCTTTATGCCTTTTCGTCTCCATTTCCATCAGGTTGCATTAGGAAGCTGTGAGTTACATAAACATATAGTGTGTTGAGCTTTGCTTGAGGTATGGAAAGTTAGATGAGCAGGGCAAGAAAGAGCTCAGCAGCCTGTCTACTTCACATCAAATTCCAGGTACCATCCTTTCTCCCTAGCAGAACCGGCACATTTGCAGAATTAGGGAAAGTGACAAATAACGGAAGAAAAAAGAATGTAAGTACTATTTGATCTGGGAGAGGCTTACAGAAATCAGCGTTTTGATTCACAATTTTCCCATTTCATTAACTGTCAGGGATCGCCTGTACCCTGCCCAGTACGCTGAGTGTAGCTGGGGAACCTCAATGGAATTGAACCTGTGTTTTAAGAGTTTTTTCTGGAAGAGCTTGAGAGTATGCTGTGAGGCATGCTCTGTTTGCAGATTATTCCCCGCACCCGCCAACCCAACCCCACTTATTATTTATTTTGAGGAATGGACGTGCAAGTCAGGTAAGATGTATGTCTGTACATAAGATCCCAAATCAGTCTACTGAATGCTTGACACGGAGAACTCAAATCTCGCAGAAGACGTTCCAAAGATAGAGAAAAACATAAAGCCTCCCCCACCCCTGAAAGTAATCTTGACACCCCTACCCTTGTACTTAAAGAAAATCTGTATTATTGTAACAATATACAGCTATCCTTACTGGAGTCTACTCTATTTTCTTTTAATGAGCTTTAGATGTTTTTTAAAAAGTGAGAAATAAGGCTTAGTGAGATTAACACCGAAGTGCAAAGCACAAATTTCGATTTGGGCCCGACGTTAGGTTCCAGATTTGCACCTCGAGTCCCATCCCTACCCAATCAGGGGAAGTCCCCGCTGTTCTCGGCTGTTTTAAAAGCAAGCGGTTTTAAAACCTCAAATCCTCTTTGTGTTGGCTGCCTCAGAGCTGACTCTTCGCAACCTAGCGATGTAGGATAGAAAACACCGCGGTGGGGGCCCACGGCGGCCCGCTCCCGAGCCTGCGCCCGGGGGCTCGCCCTCCGCCCCCGCCACCGAGCGGGGCCAGGGCGCCAGGCCCCTCTCCAGTGCCCCCTCCCCGCACGCTGCGGCTGGCGCTCCCAAGCGCCCCGCCTGACGCTGCAGCTGGGCCGGCGATTCGCCATTGGATTAAAAATAGCAGCGTCCCCTCCGCCCGCCGGGGGCCCCGGCTCCCGCCCCGCGGCCCGCTCTCCCCGCCCGCCCCGGCTCGGCTCCGGTCGCCCGCGCAGCCCGCCGCCGGCAGACCCAGCGCTCCTGCTCGGCTCGGCTCGGCTGCGCGCCGCGGCCATGCAGCGCCGGGGCGCCCTGTTCGGCATGCCGGGCGGCAGCGGCAGCAGGAAGATGGCTGCAGGAGACATCGGCGAGCTGCTGGTGCCCCACATGCCCACGATCCGTGTGCCCAGGTCCGGGGACAGGGTCTACAAGAACGAGTGCGCCTTCTCCTACGACTCCCCTGTAAGTGAGGCTCGGCGGCGGCGGCGGCGCCTCGGGGGAGGGTCGCGGTGCCGGCGGCCTGAGGCGGCCGCGAGCGGAACTCGGCGGCACGTGAAGCGGGGGGAGAAGATGCGCAGTGGCAGCCGGGGACCTCCTCCCGGAGGAGGCGGCGGAGTTGCCTCAGGGGCACGGCAGTTCAGCAAACACTTAGCGAGAGCCTACTGGGTGCTGGGCGCTGCATTCCCGAGGCTGCTGCAGCCGAATACTGGGCTTGGCGGCCGGGGTGGTTTGCTCCGCCAGCCCTCTTAGGCTGACAGGGCCCCAGTTCCTAGCAGCCTGCCCAGAGCCCCGCCACCGTTTGAAAGATAGATCGAATCGAAGAGTTTCCTGGTCTAACAGTCTGTTGCAGATGGCTTGCGTCCTCTTTGGGTCGAGAGCGGTGGGCGGGTTGGTGGATGAGACTGATTCCCTCCGGACGCACACAGCCCTTCTCTGTCTGGGACCGTTTGCTTTTCCTGGGATTCCCACTCCTGGACAGTTCTCATTTCCTCTCTGAGCTTTTCTCCGTCCACTTTAAATTTCTCCCCGCTTCTTTTCGTTCCGTCAGAATGTCGGAAGAAACCCTCGGGTGCTTCCACCCGGGCAGCAGAAATAGGGGGTCTACCGGATTATTACGGTTTCCTCAAGCCTTCCCTTTCCCCCTATAAATGAGTCACTTTGACTGAAATGCACTAGTGTATATTATTAAAAGTTCAATCGCGAGTCGTGACCTCAGACAGACTGGAGTGGGAAGTGGAGACGCACCGCCGTTTTCCACCCAGGACGGTTGGTGGTGGTTTTCACCAGGTTGTATGTGTATGTGTAGGAAGGAAAAGGAGGGTGAATGTCCCTTTCAGGAGTCAAAATGGGCTTCAAAGTGACTCAGCTGTCTGGCGTTTATCATGTCTTTTTGAGGACCAGGTTATTTTTATCCACCCATTTTAGAGCTCGTGTGTCACCCGCAGATCTCAATGCAACCAGGAGGTGCATGGATTTGGAGGGACTGAGGCAGGTTTCACAACAATAGTCTCACACATTTTATTCCTATTATGTATTGTTGGAGGGAGGAAAAAATCAAATGAGTGGCAAAATTTCCAAAGTATCCTTTATTATCTTGTGAGTTGATTTCGGCTGCTTTCAAAGCTTTTTTGCTTGGTACACATTGGAGTCCCAGAATTAGTATCCTCTCTGATATTTAATTTTTCTGTTATGCTAATTCCAGATCATTTGGTGGATAAAAATCTCACGTGTTTGTTTATGACTTGACTTATTTTTTTCTTCCAAAAAGGTCTGTGTAGAGTGGAATGAAATGGTTATATTGAATATTTAGCATATTGTGATCGCACTATTTAATGTGACTGCCAGCAGTCATTAAATACTGTTAACCACAAAGTATTTGAAAGTGGCATTTTCAGATTTTGTGTCCAGTGTTGGGCAGTTTCCCACTAATAGTTCCTAAGGGTGCAGAGGGTTGACCCTAATTAACTTAAGCCGTCAGTGGATTGTGAACTCCAGGAAGAAAGTGGCCTTAAGTCTTTTAGGATGACACAACATGTGAAGTGGGTAAAACTACTTTTCTGTGTTTGATCTGGGTTACGCTTCAAATTCTTCTTACAAATTTTGTTATTGGAAGTCTTTACCACGTCATGTAGTGTATGGCAGGTGTGAAAAAAAAGCTGCTTATCTTCATTCACTTCCACAAATAGTTATTGGGAGCTTACTGTTTGCCAAACACTAACCTAGAAGCATCTTATCCAGTATAAAATGATGATTTCATTCACGTCACGGTAGTTCCTTGGGGAAGACTGGCTTATTTACAAGGCCGATGAATCAGTATATTTCATTTTCTATGTTTCAAGGGAGGAAGAGAAAGAAGGTTTTATAACAAGTTATATTAAAGCACAGTGCATGATAATTCGAGATCTTTCCCTATGGTACTTACTTAACACTTCATCATGAAACCCATGAAGGTTCCTGAGCACCTACTATGTGTCATCTCATACATGCATGGCTGTAAGAACCATCTGGAGCAAAATCCATTGGTACCAAACATAGCAGAGACTTTAATCCACAAGTGCCATAGAACTATGGTAGAGAAAAGACTAAAACCATGTGAGTGGAAAGAAATAGTCATCCTTGTATTGGATACTTTTGTAAATGGTCATAGATAAAGATGGATAGAAATAAATAGGAGACCAGCATTCTGACCCAGGTAAATCACATGTGCAAACACATAAAGTGTGACTATTTTCTTCTTATTTGCTTGTAATGTATTTGGAAGAAAAAGACCGATTTTCTAAGCAGTAAGATCAGAACTAAGTAGAGAGTAGAAGATGGGGCCTTTCATAGCTAGAATAGGATCTTGATTCCATACATCAGTTATGAGAAAGCTACTGTGAGTAATGTGATTTGAAGTGGTCTTAGAGGAAGACTGAATTGATAAATTTTTATTTTGTGTCTACCATGTGTAAGGCAAGGTGTGACCACCTTTGTGGTTCTTCACCTTTGTGGGTGAAGTGGGACTGATTTCAGTAGTCCTCTCCTCCCTCTCTGCCCACCTGCTAGGACTTAGCACACAGCAGATGTGTAATAACAATTCTGGGATCAGTGTGAATTTGTTTTTTCATCTAGCAATTTGATTTCATCCCAGGCCCACCTTCTCACCTTGACCAGTAGGTTCACCTCTCCATGACTTGGTTCATCTTGCAAGATCTGCAGTGGGACCTTCCTGGAGAGTGGGGACTGTATCTTTGTGTCCCTAGCTATTGGCCCAGCATCTGGTATATATACCAGGAACTCAATGAATGTCTAGGAAATGTATGAATTATATGCAGTTACATCTTCTGAAAAGGGTTACTATACAACATAGGGGAAACAGTGAGAAAGGAATCACATGGGATTATCATGTAGAATGTAGTGACTTTGTTGTGGGGGACAAACGTGAAAGAGAGAGTGAGACTGGCAGAGTTGGAATCCCAGCTCTGTGTCCTGGCTGTGTAACTTCTCTGTGCCCCAGTTTCTCCATCTGTGGAATGGGGGCAATATTTGAACCTACCTCATGGGATTGTTTTGTGGATTAAATAAATTAATATGTAAAATGTGCCTGGCCAAACAGTAATCACTATAGGAAGAAAGGAAAGAGATAAAGAGAGTTAATCATGGGTTGTAAACCCAAGTGTTTGGTTGTCAGGTGTTATGTAGAAAGTTTGGTGTGGGTAAGTGGGGAAATTGGTTCATACTTATGCTCACAAACCTTCATGAACCACCATGGAAAATCTACTCTCATGTCCTTAGTTACTGAGCTCCTCTGTCCT
This sequence comes from Camelus dromedarius, assembly GCF_036321535.1. NCBI lineage: Eukaryota > Metazoa > Chordata > Mammalia > Artiodactyla > Camelidae > Camelus > Camelus dromedarius. The sequence continues at coordinate 47,874,280 of NC_087437.1, forward strand.
CTGAATGTACTTCGTCCCACCTCCCCTTACCTTCTAGGTTACCAGTTCTGGGGAGTTAGTCTCTGGGTCTTCAGCATATAAGACTCATTTCCTTTTCCAGGACCACCTTCCTCTTTTGATCATCGCTCAGAGCTCATTCTCATCTTTTCTGTCTGCTTCAGAAAAGCATCCTTTCCTCTGAACCGCACAATACTTAGGGTCTGTGTCATACAACACGGCAATTACAGTCTGTCTTCTATAGTTTTACAGAAAATCATTCTATTTTCTTTTATCCATTTCACTGGTAGTTTTAAAACATTACTAGGTGTGAAGCCTTATTGAGTATTAGGTACGAGAGTTGCTGAGCCACTCGGCTGATTATGCCCCCTCACCACCTGTCTGAGGGTGGGGAGTTTATCTTATGCCCCGTCTTAGCTGGAGTCCACTGAAGACCGAGACAAGGGCTTTGGCACAGGCTGTTTATTTTGGAAAGATATCCCAGGCAACAGAAGTGGAAGAATGTCCAAGGGAATAGGAACAAAGGGAAGGAAAGAAAGTGAACCCAAAGGTGAGGTATCGAGCCTGCTACCACGGTGGATGCTCAGCCCGTCCAGGACTGCCTGGGGGACTGTCAGTGTACCTCAGCATCATCCACCTGGGACACGGAAGAGGAGAGTGCTTACCCACTGGCTCCCACGGCCCGTTGGTCAGGGGTGCCCCATGGCCGAAAGACTCTGACTCTTCCTGGTTTGTGTTTGTGTTGGAGAGGCTGAGCAGGCTCCCCGCAGGCTCGCTGAGACCAGCAGCTGCTGAGAAGCGAGAGATTCCCTGTGTCACTGTTGGGTCTCTGCCTTCCTGGGAGTCTTTGCAAAACTCTGGTGGACAGACTTTGGTAGTTGGTGGTTTAGATATCCATCAGGAAAGGCTTTGAGATCATCTACTTGTAGGAAAATTTCATGTTAGGGGCTCACTAAATCCTTCTGTGATATTGTGATTTACAATAAGGAATATATATTTGATCTTTGTCCTTGTTCCTGGCACAGAGCTCCTAAAACTCTTGGAATTTCTTACATGATAGGAGCCAGGAAAGTGTCTTTTGTTATGCATAACAAGCCCTTTCAGCCACACCTGAGTTTCTGTTAGGGGCTTTTGGACCATGCCTAAGGATGGGCTGGTTGTCAGGGGAATCATCTGCAAGATGAGAGGGTTGGAACTTTGGGGCCCCCTCACCTCCTGGAAGTGGAGAGAAGCTGGGGACTTATGTAATCAACAGTGGCCAATGGTTTAGTCATTCTTGCCTATCTAATGAAGACTTGAAAATCCCTGCACTACACCCTTTCCCCAATTCCTGCGTATCTCTTCTGGTTGTTCACTGGTATCCTTTAACATCCTTTGTAATAAACTGATAATCTAGTAAGTAAATTGTTTTCCTGAGTTCTGTGGGCTGCTCTAGCAAATTGATCAAACTTGCAGAGGAGGCCATGAGAACCTATGACTTACAGTCAGTCCTTCAGAAGCACAGGTGACAACATGGACTTGCGATTGGTGTTTTAAGTAGGGGGGCAGGGGGAGGCAGATTAGGGGACTGAGCCCTTAACCTGTGGAATCTGATGGTGACTCCAGGTAGTGTCAGAATTGAGTTAAACTGTGGGACACTCAGTGTCTTCAGAGAGTTGGAGAATTGCTTCCTGTGGGAAATGTCCTCCTTACCCCCATCCCAATTTGGTGACCAGAAGTGAAGTGTTCTGTGAGTAGAGGAGAAACACAGGAGTGCACTTCTGTCTTTCTATCCTTCCTTCTACAAATATTTATGGATCTGCCTGGTACTACCTAAGACATTACTGCTAATAATAATGACAGCTAATATTTATACAGAGCAGTGGTTCCCAATGTATGCATCCTGGCTGGACCAGCAGCACTGGCGTGCCCTGGGACCCTGTTAGAAATGCAGATTCTTGGATCCCATCCCAGACCCACTGAAACAGACACTCTGGGGATGGGGTCTAGCAACCTGTGTTCATATAAACTCACCAGCTAATTCTGACACGTGCAGAAGTTTGAGATCCAGTGATAGGGCGCTTACTAGGTACCAGGCATCATTCTAAACATATTTATTCATATATTAACTCATGTCATCCTCTTGACAACCTTATGCTGTATATATTGTTATCATCATTTTGCAGATGAGGAAACTGAAGCACAAAAAGTTATACAGACAATAAATGGTAGAGCTGAGATTTGAATCCAGATTGTCTGGCTCAAGAATTTCTCCTTTTTTTGTCCCTTGTTTATACCATCTTAACCGTGTTAATTGTACTGCTCAGTGCCATGAGTACATTCACATTGTTGTGCAACCATCACCACCATCCATCTCCAGAACTTTTTTATCATCTCAAACTGAAACTCTATACCCATGAAGCAATAACTTCCCATCCCCCCTGCCTCCAGCCTCTGGTAACCACTGTTCTATTTTCTGTCTGTGTTAATTTGCTTATTCTAAGTATCTCATAAAAGTAGAATCAGACAGTATTTGTCCTTTTGTGTCTGGTTTGTTTCACTTAGCATATCTTCAGGTTTCATCTATGTTGTAGTAGGTATCAGAATTTCCTTCCATTTTTAAGGCCAAATAATGTTGTGTAGTTTGTGTAGACCACGTTTTGTTTATCCATTCTTCTGTCGATGGACATATGAGTTGCTTCCACCTTTTGGCCATCATGAATAAAGCTGCTGTGATCAGTGATGTACAAGTATCTGCTTGAGTCCCTGTAGAATCTGTGCTTTTTACTATTGTGCTATGTATGCTGCCTTCTAGGCAATGAGACTTGCCATCATGGTACCTACTTGTTTCCCAGGGGAAAAAATAATTTAATTTAGGATCTATGTGGAAAAATCCTCCTCCTAATGGTTAAACAGATATAAGATAGTAAAGCAAAATTTAGGAACTTACAGATTTTTTTTTCTCTTTGAGGATGTAAACTTAAACTAAATCTAATTGGTTTCACATATCAAAAGTTCCCTTCCAAAAGCAACTAAAAAGTTGTTTTCTAGCAACAATTCTCAAGCTTTTTGCCCCTTTATTCTCTTAAATATTTTTGAGGATGCCAGAGAGCTTTTGTGTGGTTTCTATCCATTGATATTTACCATATTAGAAATTAAGACAGAAAAACTTAAAACAACTTCCATTCCGTTAGCTGTTAGAGTGATGATGCCTTCGAATGTCATGTAGACTCTGAAAAATGCCACTGAAAGCTCATGGGAGAATGGGAGTGAAAAAGGCAGATAAGTTCGTGTTATGAAAATAGTTTTGACCTCTCAGATCACTTGAAGGGTCTTGGGGCATCACGGGGTTCCCAGGCCGTACCTTGAAAACCAAAGTTCTAGAGTTTAGGCAAGAAAAATACAACTGGTTATTCCAGTGACAAACTCCACCTGCATTGTGGTTTTTGTGGGTTCACATTTTCATATTTGTGGTGATTGAATAACTTGTTGTTAATCTTAGCTCAACCATAATGTCATATTCCACATGTACATTCTTTTTTAAGCAAATTAAAATTTAGAGAATTTGACTCCTTTTGGAAAAAAAAACTGCAGCTACTCAGGCTGGGAAGTGTTGGCTCTTTCAGAGATGGGAATTCTTCATTCAGGTGACTGTAAGCTTTACTGTAGGGTGGTATGGCTGGGCTGTTTCTTTGGGGAACCTTAAATTTTAGCATCCTGATTTTTTTTCTTTGGCCACTGGTTAGGAGACTTCTGTCATCTCATGCCTGAAAACTGAACACTTATCTGCTGGATTCAGGGAGCTGAGCGGGAGAAGAAGCTGAGGGTGGTCTCAGTATCTGGATATTGAATACCAGCTGGATATTGTCTCCTGGCTCTCAACCTGATCCCTGTTTTGCTAAGCTTTCTCCCATGTTGCAGGGGCTAGGAACCTGGACACTACATTTCCTGGAATCCTTTGACAGCACGATTCTCATTTTGATTCTGCCAGAGAGATCTGGAAGGCCGAAGAGAAGAAGAAGTCACTATTGCTAATGTATATGGCAGATGTGAGATTTCCCTATCAGCTTCTGAGTGTCTTCCTGGGACTCAGAGCCACCTTGGTTATGGGAGAGCTGGGGTCGTCTGTTCAGCTTCTTGTGATCCTTGTTCATCCTGATTTCCTGAACTTGAGTAGTGATTTCTCTGACCTTGGCTTTCACAGCTCTTCCCATGATTTTGTAAGCCTCTAATTTCCTATGTTACATCCTTTCCTGCTTGAAATACCTAGAATAGTTTGTAGTTTTCTGACCAGTTCTGGATACATGTCTAAGTCTCCGTGTATTATAATACCTCTATTCTTAACTGAGCCCATTGTCCCACAGACCTGAGTCCTTTGTTTTTACCTACTTTAGAGAATAAATCAGTAGTTTTCTGGTGTGGAGGGGACTGCTTGGAGTAGCAGAGGGGTCTGGGGCTCTGAGTGCTACCTACACAGATTTTTCAACCCTTCCCCCTTATTTTAGCTCCTTTTTCACCCTAATTTCAGAATCAGCTGGAGCTGCCAGTTCTGGAGTCTTTTGGAAATTCTGGGGTGTAAATCAGATTGGATCATGACTTTCCCACTTGCAGGCCTAGGATTCGGCTTTGTCAGCTCATCTTAGTCTTTTTAAGCACTTACCCATATGGAGTCCAGTTTCCAGATTTTGTGGTTTATGTTTTTTTAAAAAAAATCTCCTAAGTGTTCTTTTATTTGAGCTTCAGAAAGGAGTGAAATTGATGTATGGATGTAATCAGGCCTATGTACCCTAGAGTCCTGCTTTTCCAAACTAATAATCAATAAGTCACTTGCTGTCTCTTTTTGGCAGCAATTAATTAATTACCTTTAAAGTTGTATCATTTTTAGAGCTTTGGAATGTAAGAGATGATGCTGATCCTGTCTGGGAGCCTTGCTGGGAATGTTTGTGATCTCAGCCATACTGAATCTGGACTTCTGTGCAACTGTGCATTCTCTTTTCACTCCCCTGCATTCTTCTTCCTCTGGACTGGAGCTCAGTTAAAGGTGCTGTCTTGCATTCAGTGCCCTGGGCTGGGAGATGTACAGTATCATCCACTCTACCTCCTGCTACTTCTCTCTGTTTTTAAATAGTTGTGTAAAATTTACGATCTTTAGCCTACCCGTCAGTGGTATTAAGTATATTCCCATTGTACAGCCATCACCACTGTCCATCTCTGGAACTCTTCATGTGCAACTGAAACTCTGTCCCCATTAAACAATAACTCCCCATTCCTCCTGCATCCCTTCTGTCTTCTAGGTACCTTATAAAGGGAGATCATGCAGTATTTATCTTTTTGTGACTGGCTTATTTCATGTACCATGTTTTCAGGGTTCACCCATGTTGTAGCATGTGTCAGAATTTCTTTCCCTTTTAAAGCTGAATAATATTCCATTGTACATATACACCACATTTTGTTTATCCATTCATCTGTCAGTGGACACTTGATGGCTTCCACCTTTTAGCTGTTTGAATAATGCTGCTATGCACATGGGGGCATCCCCTCTCTTTTACATCACGTCCCATTAGTGACCAGGTTCCGGCTTGTCCTCCTCTCTCCTTCTCCACTGCTGGGGCTCAGGCCCTCATCATCCCTTGCCTGGACTCTGGCGGAACCCCGTTAACTGACCCCCTTGCCTCCCTCCTCCCTGTCACTTTGCACTCTCATTGTTTCTCTAAAGCATGGGTCTTAACATATCATTTCCCTGCCTAGAAATTTTCGAAATTTCCAGCTTTCCTTGCTAGGTTGTCCCTTGGCACCTGCCCTCTGGCCCCATTCCCTTTGGCCTGAAGGACTTTATGTTCTGCATGTGCTCCGTGCTTTCTCTGCCCTACGCGTTGGCCCGTGCTCTTCCCTTGGCCTGGAATGCCTTCTCCCAACCCCTCACCACCTGGGAAACCCACCCATCCCTAAAAACCAGCTCAGGTGTTCTCATGGGGTCCTTTCCCCCAACCCCCCAAGCTGGGTTAGAGACTTATTTTCCTGTGCTTTCAAAGCACTCTGTAGATCTCTATCATGGTTGGAATACTGATTGTTGAAGACACAGAAGGTGTTACAGAATCAAAGAGAAAAGAGTTGAGGACTGAAAACTGTGCCATTTGTGAACCTAGTAAGGCTGCATCTTTCCTATTTTTTTTTCTATTTTTTAAAAACCATGAACATATGCTTTGGAATAAAAAATGTTATTGAAAATAACCACTGCCATATTTTCATTTTATCATATTGTCTGGAAAGTCGTAAGCTTGACCCTTGACAAGCTGGGGAAAAGTGTCTTGGGTACTTGTCTGTGTGTTTTGTAGACGGTGATTCTAGATGCCCCGGGGTCTTGGTAGACATGCTCACATGTACCGCTCCTCAGGGAGATGACAAGAGAGCTGGTCTCCGTGGACGTGGCCCAGGCCTCTGTGCCACCACTGTTCACATTCAGCGTTACAGGGGGTCAGCCCAGGACTCCCCTTGTCCCCACGTGCAGGGCAGGTGTGAACAGGAGCACCTAGTTTCGAGCTGGAACAGTAGGACAACGCAATAATGACGAGAATTTAATGAAGCTGAACATGCTTCTAGATCAGAGATGTTGCTTGAGGGGCAGAATAGTATGTGCTTCCTGTGATAAGATTAGAAATAAAACCTTTGTTTTGCGGTAAGTAGCAAGTACTGATACTTATTTAGAGCCTACTAGGTACACAGGACTGCGCTCTGTGTGATAGGGGGTCGGGAGGTGTGAGTATTTAGGAGAGAAACAGAGGCCCCAGGAGAGGAGAGTATGATGGGAGTCTTTCTATCACGGTGGAGTGTGAGCACCGATTTTGCGTGTCTGTAATGAGGCAAAGCCTATACTAGGTATTTTTATATACATCATCTCATTTAATTACAGTAGTAACTGGCTAATAAATTATAGTTACCATTGTTGTCCCATTTTACAGAAGAGAAAACTGAGAGTCAGGGAGATTAGGTAGCTTGTCCAAACACTGGTTCCTGACAGAGATGGAACGTAAGCCCTGACATGTCATGAGGTTGGACCCTGAAGCAGTTACAGGATATTTAAGTTTTAAACAGTATGGCTCTTGTAATGTGTGAGTGGAGCTTTCAGGCACAGGAATAATCAGTAAAATCTAGAAGTTACTGGTATGGACAACTGGATGGGGTCTGAAGAGGTGGCATTTTGGGGGAGGGAGAGGACGAAGGCATGGAGGTGGGACCAAGCCCTGCATGTATGTGAGAGACTTAACTGGCTTCTGGAAGAGAGGATTGCTGGGGAGATTGAAAAGCAAGGCTGAGACCTCTGTGGGTTATAAAGGAGATTGTCTTGATCAGGTTAAACCAGAAGGGCTGGCCAGTTAGGATCAAGAGAACAGCGTGAGGCAGTGGTTATGTGGTGCCTCTGTTCTGGGAATGGAATGAGGAGTAGGTTTGGATGTGGGGAGACCTTAGGAATTCAGCTAGGAATCTCCTGTAATATTGGTGGGGGGTGCTTTCATGAGAGTGATGGCAGTGGGGATAGAGGTGGGGTGGAGGGACTAACCTCAGTGGAGATTCTGATGAAAGATAGGGCCCAACTTAGTGACGGAGTCGCTTAGTGCAGTGGGTGAAGGCGTGGGAGGAGTTAAAGATGACTTCATGGCTGGCACCTTGGGAGATGGAGCCTGTCAAGGACACAGATGAGCAGGGTGGCGGGTATAGCTCAGTGGTAGAGTGCTTGCTTAGTTAGCCTGCATGAGGTCCCAGGTTCAATCCCCAGTACCTCCATTAGAAACAAACAAACAAACAAACAAACAAATCTAATTACCCCCCCCCCCAAAACCAACCAACCAACCAAACAAAAGGACACAGATGAAGATGGTGAAATGGTCAGGTGTGAGTGGGCAAGTATTGCATGCCCGTGTGGAAAATGTGGGACTGGCACGGAGCTCAGGGGTCAGGGTTCAGACTGCAGAATCTGGCAGTCCTTAGTTTAGAGACCCTGGATTTGTGAGTAGCAATTCCTTTTGAAGGGCCCCAGGGCTCCACCTCTTTGCCCCTGGGATCTTCCCCCAGGTTATGGGGGAAGCAGTGACTGGCATAGGCCTCTTGCCCGTCCACTGATTAGCCATGTTCCAGAGACACTCAGACTGGAGCCTGGGGCAGTGCTTCCAGCGCGTTGGTGTGGCCTCTCTCTCCAGACCCCCAGGCAGCTGAGCAGGACCACTGACAGATATGGTTGAGTGGCTGAAGCGGATGAGGGTGGGCACGCTGAGGAGGCCGCCGAACCCTGTAGCTACTTTACCAGCATCTCGGAGCGCAGCTTGGTGGGTCCTTGCCCCTGTGGTTGTCAGGAAGCTATCAGCTGAGAATGGCCACCTCCAAGGACTCCAGCTGTCCTTTCGAGTCTGTGGAGGGGAGCCGGCAGGGCCTGCTGAAGCTTCTTCCCTCCCTTGCAGAAAAGCCTGGCAGGGCACCTGGTATAGGCTACTAACTTGAGCAGGGTGGCTCTCCTTTGCCTGCCCCTTTTGCTTTCCTGGAATGAAAGAGCCTTGAAAAAAAAGAAGAAACTGCTCTTTTCCCCAAGACGGCGTGTGCTTGCTGACAGCCGCCCACCTGGCACCTGCCACCAAAATGGCATCTGCTTCTCAGTTGCACTTGGTAGCATGTGGGGGACCAGACTGGCCTAGGTTCAAATCTGCCCCGCTTCTTATTACTTAATAGCAACATGACTTCAGCAAGTGCCTTAGTTTTACTGAACTTCTCTGAGCCTTGGTTTTCCCTTCTGTAGGACCTCCCTTGCACGGTTGTTGTAATCACGGCTGCACATGAAATGTTACTTGTTGAGCTCCATCTCTTTAGTGAGATGCAGAAGAGGGGTCCCTCTAAGAAGGTGAAATGGGATTTAGGGGGTTTGGGGATTACCATAAAGGGACGTCTTGTACTTGGTAATTCTTTGTGAGGCTCTGTCCTAGAGCGAGAGCTTTGTGTTTGCTGGCCTCCTTGTGGGGAACTCTGTTCAGGGCTATTATTCAGACTCAAGTTCAGTACATGCTGATGGGCTTTTATGGGTTAGCTTGGAAACCTAATCCTCGTGTTGAATGCAGTTTATCAGGGGAAATGCATCCTGAAGAAAATCATCTCTTTTTAAAAATAATAAGAAATGTCTATAAAAGGTTTTTACCTTTGACAAGGTGGTTTCACACTTTTTGTTTTTTTAGATGTAAGTTGGGAATGACTTAGCTGTATTATAGCTTCAATTTAGCATTGCTGAAGATGCTCACCTTAGTGTCTTCATCCTCTGATGATTTTTATTTTGCCCATTTGTCCTGTGAGCATCGTAGTCGCTGCTCCTGGTGCCCCGCCTGAACCCTTCCCAGCTGCTCAGGTGACAGCATCCTCATTGCTCCAAATACCCAGAGCAAGGATTTAGTTTTGTTTTTTTTTTAAGGATTTAGTTTTCTACTCAGGAAAAAAGTTAATAAATGATGCCTCAGTGGAACAATACATTTATAATGTGTCAAAAGCTGCTCGGACTGTGCCTTTAGCCATGCAGCTCCGAGGTGTAGGAGTTCTCTGCAGAGAGAATAGGAGTTCTTCCAGCAAACTGGAAGAATCATTACTGCATTGACATTTCTATTTTTCCTTAACATTTCGTGGCCACAAGCATGATTTATCAATGTTGAGCTATCTCTTGGGATTATATGCATTTTTTTTCCTACTTAGCTAATAGGGACAAATTTATTTCAGTGTATTTGCTGTTGAAAACAAGTTTTTGCATTTTGCAACTACTGTATTCTGGTAGTTCTGTTCTACTAGTGAACTGTTTGAGTCTTTTCCTCATGATCATGATTTTTTTTTTTTTTTTTTTGAGTAAAGATAGACTTATTTAGAGAGATACATACTACATAGAGTGCAGGCTGTTTCAGAAGGTGAGAGAAAGGCCACGAGGTGTGGGGGTGGGTGCTCAGGTTAAAGTAAAAGTAGATACACATTCCATAGACAGAGTGTGGACCTTCTCTGAAGATGAGGGAGCAAGAGAGGCCTTCAGGGCGGTGTTGCTAGTTTTTATGGGCTTGCTAACTTCAAATGCTAACAAGTGGGAAGATTATTCCAACTACTTCAGGGAAGGGGTTGGGATTCCCAGGAGTTGGGCCACCACCCACTCTGACGTTTTTGGTCAGCCTTGAAGCTGTCATGGTGCCTGTGGGAGTGTCATTTACCATGTTAATGTTACAATGAACATATAATGAAGCTCAAGGTCTACTGGAAGTTGAATCTCCCTCCATCTTGGGCCTCAAGGCCTACTAGGGGGTTGAATTTTCCACCATTTTGGTGTTAATTGCTACATTATTCCTTGAATGCCTGTGCCCTGCCCCCTTCCTTCCTGTCTCATTCCCCCCTCAGAGATTTTACTCCCATAATCTTTTGGGGGTGCAGAGGGGCGACTGTCTGTCTTCCAAAACTACTTCTGGGCTGAGTAGGGACATGGACCCTCCCTATCAGGGAGTAAAAATCTCTGAACACCTAATCTAGGGGCCCCAGGTGCATGACAGTCTTTTGTTTTTGCATCAGAGGGTGGTATGGGCTGGAATCCTTGCATAGCCGTCTTCTGATGTGGGACTGTTGTAACCTGGAAGACACAAACTTTACCAAGAGGTTAAAGATAAAAAGTTTAAAGAGGAAGAGTAGGATTATGACTATTAACTGTAAACGAGACCAAATGTCTTAATGCACAGGTTTCCCCCTGCCACGTATTATCGATGTAAAGAGAAGTACACTGGGGTACACTTGTCTTTGGGCCCTCATTTTGAGGAGTGCCACATACCCAGATATATCCTGAAGGTGCAATAAGAGATTTGAGAGCAGATGAATTTTAACAAGGAAGCAGTCATCTGGATCCATGGAAGAGATAAATTATGAACATAGTGTGGGGACAAAGATCTATTAGTATAGTTAAGTCCCGTAGTATTTTATGTTCTTGGCTTAGATGAGATGGTGGTGTAAATGATTTTTACCCACTGTTTCCATGGACTTCCAATGAATTTTTTTAAAGATGAAGCACCTTTGTAACATCAGTTTAACTGTCCATAAATGGCAAGACTTAAAAAGACATGGTTAAACACCTGTAATTGATAAAGAGACTTGTTTACAGTTACTAGAATTATGACTGATTATATATGATTTTTGGCGGGGCAGGGGGAGTTAATTAGGTTTCTTCAAATTTTTTTTTTAATAGAGGTACCAGGACCTTGCGCATACTAAGCATGTGCTCTACCACTTGAACTATACCTTTCCCCCCTCGTATTTTTTTGATAGTGCTTTTTCTCCATCATATTTCCCTTTTCTGTGGGTTGAATGCTTGCTGCACTTGATCTGAAACGTTGTTTTACTTTATTGTACTTTTGCTTGCCATCTGCGTGTACTTAAATTTTGTATTTTAAAACTGTGGTCTGTTTGTTTTGCTCTAGAAGCCAGATTGTACTGGGAATCTGTGCTCTGGTCATTGGAATATTCATATGTGCCGCTCAGATACGGAAGTTACCGGGAGGCTGAATTAATAGGCAGATGGTTGCTTGATGAAAGCAAGAGTTAAGCAGAGAGAGATGGGTAGTCTTATGAAGTAATGAGTCAAAACAGGGAGGAGTTGACCTCGATTCCTCCCATTTTCACACACCTCTACATCAGTTCTGTTTTCGATGCTGAAGGGCTGTATCCTAAAGTTATATCCTGAGTCTGCCCCAGTTTCCCCATGTCTACCACGAGCCCCTCCCTTCTTCCTTCTGCCGCGCCCACAGGCTGAGCCACCATCTTGCCCTGGGTAGACAGGGCTGTTCGTATGGAACCATGGGGTGCACTGTCCAATATGGTAACCCCCAGCCAAGTGTGACTATTGAACACTTGAAATGTGGCCAGTGCGGTCAAGAAACTGAATTTTTTATTTAACCTAATTTAAATTAATTTAGATTGAAATATGCACATGTGGCTAGTGGCCACTGTATTGGACAGCCCTGGTCCAGACTATACAGTAGCCTTGTGACCATGTGTTCTTTGGATCCTCTCCCCGTACACAGTGATCTTTAAAAATGTAGATCAGGTTGTGGCGCTTCTGACTTGGGAACCCTCCCATGGTTTTTGTATCCTGTTCCTCTCGTGCCCGTGAGGCTGACTCTGCTGGCCTCTGCGGACCTCTCCTCACGGCCCCTTGACTCCAGCACCCTGACTTTCTTTCGGTTCTTTGAGGGCATAGCCAAGCTTTTCTTGGAGCTGTGGCCTCTGCACGTGCTTTTCCATCTAGAGAGGGCGCTCTTCCCACTGTGCTTGCCTGGCCCCTCATCCTGAGGTCTCTCCCTCCCAGACACCCACCCCCACCCCATGCCCCATCCCCACCGTGCTGTGTCAAGACCCCAGCTCTCCTGTCTCCATCCTCAGGCTCCTCTATCACTCTTCTTTCTGCTGGAAATTGTCTTGTATGTCTCCTTCTGTTTATTTTCTCTCTCTCCTAGCTAGGATGTAAATGTTATCAGGACAGCAGGCCTGCTTGTCTCTCTGCTGAGTAAACTCCTCCTGCCCCATATCTCCACCCGCCCCCCACTTCTCTTGCCCTCGGAGAAGACATCACAGCCTCATTCTCTCTCACAACTTCTTTTCCAGACTCCGCACAGACCATCCCCTTTTGTAAACTTGGATGGCATCCAACTGGAGTACGGTGTCCTTGATTAGTTTCATTTTTCTCAGCTGTAATCACATTCTTGTCTGCCTCCCACATCACCTCTCTTTTACTTGTGTGTTCCCGCGTTTCCTTGGCTACTCATTTCTAGATGATCTCTTAGTTATTTCAAACCGCACTTTTACTTTGAGTAGCGAGAATATACAGCCCCTTAAAGCTGTGAAGTTGGGTTGCAAAAGCCTAAGGAAAGCTTAGTTTAAGAAAAGGGGACATTTGAACGAATGCCTACTCTAGTCCATGCACATTTTTTGATTCTAAATATTTTCAGTTAAGAAAAATATTGTTTTTATTATTAAAAAGTAAGTGAATCCATGTTCCTGAAAAATAAATTAGACAATGCCAAAAGATTATGTGAAGAAAAAAAATCCCACATTTCTCTGTGCTGGTATGACATCCTGTGCCACGAAGCGTGTGTGCCGTGTATATTACAACACACACACACACACACACACACTTCTGTTACTTCCTTTCTTCACCCAAGAATACCATGTACGGCTTTTCCTATCAGTAAATACTCAACTCAAGTCAGTTTTTAATGGCTGAAGAGGGTTACGTTTCATGGATGTACCATGAATTACTAAGCAGATGTGTTCTTTAGCATGCTGGTTATTTCTTTTCACCATTACAAACAGTTTAGTTCATTTCTTTTCTTTAAATAATCAACGTTCTAGAAAATACTGTGTTCTTGTCCTTTTTGTCTCCCTGGTGCACAAATGTGAGTCAGTCTTAGCTCGTGTTAGTAGGTAATTTGTCCTGGACGAGGATTTGCTGTGACTCTGTCTCCCTACATCATGTTTCTCTTTGAGGCAATGACCGCTTGTTTTCCACACGGTCCTGTAGTTACACAAACAAGTGTTACGTGGCGACGCTCCTTCCTGAGTGCGTGGCGGCACAGGCTCACTCTCCCTTCCTGTCCTCCAGCGGGGGCTGGTCTCCAAGAACACACCAGCGTAAACGAAGTTCTTTGAACACCTACCGATTGACAATGTGGTGTATTTTTATTTAAAGTGACTATTCACTTGCCCTTCTGAAACATGTTATAACCTTGACCTTTATATTTGCCACTGTTTTGATTCTTTAAATGGCAGGCAGTGTACAAAGAGGTGACTTTGTCCTTGATGTTATTTCTAAATCGTACGCAGGGTCCTACAACATAAAGCAATAAATGAATGGCTCTGTAGCGCTCGTATCTATATTCAGATGCACTGAAGAGCGAGTTTAAACAATGCAGGGGCTTCTGACGCTGCTCTTCTCTCTTAGGGTTTGATGGTGGGGTGGGAGTGGTCGTCAGAGGAAATCATTATAGAGCCTTGGAGGTGCCCTGTGTGGTATTTCTTGACTTCCTTGTAATTTCAGGTTTCTAAATCAAGTCTTGCCTCTTGGTCAAGTTTCTGCTCAATGCATCCTGTAAATGATAATTAGAATCTTACTTAGCTAAGAGCATGCAGAGAAGCACACATCGGCTATTCTGGGCTGGGGACCTCTGGAAGCAGGAGCCAGATGGGGTCCAAGGTGGGATGGGGTGTGGAGATGGCACCACTGTCCTAAAGACCCGTGTGAGGCTGGCCTGATTCTGGAAGGCAGGAGTTCTGGTGTCGTGCTGCTTAGAGCCTGACTTTAGCCAAACGCACCTGAGAAGCTAGTATTCCTGCTGGTGCCTCAGGCTGTTTCTCTGTGCGTGGCCATCGGTTTTCTTTTGATGAACCCCATTGTTTGGTTATGACAAAGACTTGAAGTGGAGCCTGTGCTGCGAAGTATTTTAAATCCAGATCAGAAGGGCACTGAGGACCAGTTTGAGAGACTAAACTATGTAAATGAATCACAAATAACTATGTAAAACTTACCATTCCTTCCATAAATGTTTGTTCAGTCCTGCGCTGTGCTGCTCAGGTACTGGTTTTGCAGTTCAGTGATGAGTGTGATTTTCCTGCCCTCAAGGAGCCAAGGGATGCGTGGTTCAGCTTCTGAATGTAGTGGCCCCCAGTGAAGGAAGCATGGGTTTCTCACAGCTACAGATTTTATTGAGCAATATGCTAATCACTGTGAAATGAAAGTGGATATGGGGTTAAGGACTGTCAGCACAGGGGACCGAGCAGAGGGATATGGGAATTGGTCATGGGCAGAGGCTGGCAGAGTGGACAGGTGGACGGGTGTGGGACCTGGGGAGCATCTGCAAATGCGCAGACGGTGGTATGTGCAGCCAGTTTTGATGTGGGCTGCTCTGACGGCTTAAGGCCCTGCCTGGTGTCCCCAAAGGTCCTTGAAGGGATACTTTCTTGGCAGTGAGACACTCAGAGTTGGACAGTTCACCCAGCTCTAGACCAGTGCTCCTGGAAGTGTGGTCAGCTGACTGGTGCCAAGAGATAAGTACAAACTTTGAGAGTAAGTGTTTAGAAATTTCTATGGCAACTTGACATTGCAGCCACATCCAGGCGCAGGAGCAGATTAGTTTGTTTGAACAGGATGTAGATCCATATGGGTTTTGTGTTGCTTACATGTATAACTTCACACCTGGCTGGAGAACTAGCTACGTGCAGCGGGACCACATATCTTTCCTTAATGAATAGAAGTGAAATGAAACACATAACAAAACCAAACCTGGTCCTTCAGGAGGACTTGGTAGTTTGAGAAACGCCACTCTAGATCAAGCACGAAGGTAATGGGAGGTGAGGCTGAGGGCCCCCAAGTCAAGAACTTAAGTAAATATAAAACCATTGATCTGTTCCAGTTTTATCTCAGGTTTTCTTCAGTATACAACTTCCCTTCCCCTCTTCCTCTTCTTTCTTGTCATTGGCATGTGTCTTTTTTTCATGAACTTTATTTTTCTATGCACATTCTACACAGCTCTATACATATTATCTACACACATTACACTCAAGTCATAAATTTGTCATTTTAAATGATGTTACAGTATTTTGTTGTGTCATATATTCTTAGCTCCTCTATTTGGGGCCTTTGCTACTTTTTCCAATTATTAATAGTTTATCTGTGAATTTTTTTTAACATTTTTTATTGATTTATAATCATTTTACAATGTTGTGTCAAATTCCAGTGTTCAGCACAATTTTTCAGTTATTCATGGACATATACACACTCATTGTCACATTTTTTTCTCTGTGAGTTATCATAACATTTTGTGTATATTTCCCTGTGCTATACAGTGTAGTCTATTCTACAATTTTGAAATCCCAGTCTATCCCTTCCCACCCTCCATCCCCCTGGTAACCACAAGTCTGTATTCTCTGTCTGTGAGTCTATTTCTGTCCTTTATTTACGCTTTGTTTTTGTTTGTTTGTTTGTTTTTGTTTTTTAGATTCCACATATGAGCGATCTCATATGGTATTTTTCTTTCTCTTTCTGGCTTACTTCACTTAGAATGACATTCTCCAGGAGCATCCATGTTGCTGCAAATGGCATTATGCTGTCGGTTTTTATGGCTGAGTAGTATTCCATTGTATAAATATACCACTTCTGCTTTATCCAGTCACCTGTTGATGGACATTTAGGCTGTTTCCATGTTTTGGCTATTGTAAATAGTGCTGCTATGAACATTGGGGTGCAGGTGTCATCCTGAAGTAGATTTCCTTCTGGATACAAGCCCAGGAGTGGGATTCCTGGGTCATATGGTAAGCCTGTTCCTAGTCTTTTGAGGAATCTCCACACTGTTTTCCATAGTGGCTGCACCAAACTGCATTCCCACCAGCAGTGTAGGAGGGTTCCCCTTTCTCCACAGCCTCTCCGGCATTTGTCATTTGTGGATTTTTGAATGACGGCCATTCTGACTGGTGTGAGGTGATACCTCATTGTAGTTTTGATTTGCATTTCTCTGATAATTAGTGATATTGAGCATTTTTTCATGTGCTTTTTGATCATTTGTATGTCTTCCTTGGAGAATTGCTTGTTTAGGTCTTCTGCCCATTTTTGGATTGGGTTGTTTATTTTTTTCTTATTGAGTTGTATGAGCTGCTTATATATTCTGGAGATCAAGCCTTTGTCGGTTTCACTTGCAAAAATTTTCTCCCATTCCGTAGGTTTTCTTCTTGTTTTATTTCTGGTTTCCTTTGCTGTGCAGAAGCTTGTAAGTTTCATTAGGTCCCATTTGTTTATTCTTGCTTTTATTTCTTCTAGGAGAAAATTTTTTAATATCTGTGAATATTTTTATAAAAATAATTTTTATTTTTCTCTCTTACTGTTGGGTTTCTGAAGTCAGACCCAAAGGAGCGATACTGTGTTGAAGGCCACAGTTTCCTTGCTCTCGAGAAGGGCGGAACTGATTTCTCTTGTGGGGGTGGATGTACACGTTTCCTCTGTGGCTTCAGGCTGTGTAGTTTCCATACTTTCTGCTAGTTCAGTAGACATATAACTGCCTTGAGATTGCTTTCATGTGCTTACTTCAGGTGGTGGTGAAGATATGATGATTCGATTTTAATATTTTCTTACGGCTGAAACTAAAAGCTCTTTAAAAACGCCGACAAACTCTTACCAACTTGAACCTGAGTGTTGACATCCTATAACTTTATCAAATTTTTACGTAGTTTGGAAATAAGCTTTTCTTTGTTATTGCTGTATCTTTCCCCATTCTGTTATTGTTGGTTTTCTGTTTGTTTCATTACATTTTGTAACGTAAAACGTGCTCACTAGTGTTTACATTTTTATCCTCAAGTACTCCATCTCTTTTGATATCCCATGTTTTCTTGGCCAGAAATTATTTTCCTCTTCCCAAGTAGGATAAATATGCTATTCTGCTCTTTTCCAGTTTTTGAAGTGCTGATCTATCTGGACCTTATTATAGTGTTTGGTATAAGATGTGTGTCATCTTAGGTTAATTTTCTTCTATGCTGATGTCCGACTGTCCCAGTAACTTTTATTACTGATTTCTTCCTCCCACCCCCATTTCTGTATATCTTGTGGTTTACTTACGGCAGCAGTGATCATAGAATGAATATATTTTTGGAATCTCCATTATTATGCTACCATTTATTTAAAAAAAATTAGTCCAATATATGTGAATTGCATTTGTAGTCTATTTTAATTTAATAAAGCACTCTACTACTACTACTTGAAAAAAGTATTGTTTTGTGTGCTGCCCTCTTACTCTTTGAGTTGCATTTCACTGTCAGTTGGTACAGTTCTCTAACCTGCCTGATTTATTTTTTAAAAATTTTTTCTTTAATTTTTATCTTTTTTGTAAAGACACAGCACATCAAACCTTAAGACAATGGACACCAGACATTAAGACAGAGGTGGGCCATCCCAGTCTTTACAGTCAAGTATAATTACTCTTCTTCTTGTGTGTACTCTGCCAGCATTACTACGAAGTCCAAGATGTGGCCCTAGTTTGTGCAGTTTCAGCACGGTGCTTAAACAAGAACATCCTGCCTCATTTCCTTGGCTGCACTTTTGGTCACACGAAGGGAACTGCTTTGGAGTGCTTTCTAGGGGCAAAGATCTTAGTGGGGGTGTGGGTGGTCAATGAGAGGATGAGGTTGAAGGTTTGAAAACTTAAGAGTCAATTAGCTCTGATTGATCCCAAGCTATAATCCATTCTGTGTGCTTTGGTCGCAAAGGAATTTGGGGGAGATTTGTCAGCACAGACTTCTCAACATTAGTAAGAGAAGCTGTTCAGAGCACATGGCATGGAGTATTGATTTTGTATGTGAAAGAAATTGTCTTATAGGACCAGCATTTAGACATTAATGAGGCAAGAGGGAAGAAAGTATAGATCATTAGACTTGGGGGGTGTTCTGTATGGTTAGCTTTTAAAGGGTTTTCTGTCTCAGTGTGTCTTGAGTTTTCAGAATTACTGGCAAGTGCCCTGGAGAGTGCCTTCATCTCAGAGCCTCTGGTGAGAGGCATGTGCTGCTTTAGAGGCCAGCCCGTGTGCTGGATGGAAGATGCCCGTGGATGTTTGTAGTAGGATCCTTCCCTATGCGGGGTTGTCTGTGAGTGCCAAAGCGTTTTTCTCTTTGTGACAATATCAAGTGACTCCAGAAATTTGAGATTGAAAGTTTGGCATGTCAGATTTTTATCAAGATCTCTAATAAGTCAAAGACTCTTGGCAATGAAATAGCAAAGACTGTATAATTATTTTAGAGATTACTCTTGCATTATATAGCTAATCTATATTTTTCTTCAGAAGAATGCTCTGTTTGAACATTTTTCTTAGCTTGCTAACTTCTTGGTTCACCCATTAGCTGCCTAATACATTTTTTCTGACAGGTTAATATTTGTTATTCGCAGGCTGTGTGGCTGTCAGACTCGCTTTTTTTGTTCCTTCTGCTTTTTCCCTGCTTCTGCTTAATTCCCGCTCAATTATAAAATAATTGAGATAATAGGAGATAGCACACAGAACTTTTAGCTCACAATAAATAATTATTGATGTTTATGTACTACTTTATAGTACAGAGGGCGTGTCATCCCCTTTGAACATCATGAAACCCTGTGAGGTAGGAATGATTGGTTCAGCCATGTTTGTTGAGGAAAAACACTGAAGCTCAGAGACCGTATGACAAACCTGTTTAGGCCACAGGGCTAATTAGTGGCAGTTTAGGACCTTGGGTTACAAATCTCATTTCCTCCAGTATATCTTCTGGTTTGAATTCCTTTTGATCCAAATACATTTTCTTGGAAGAGAATGGAAGTGATTTTTTTTTTTAAGCTCAATTTAATGGGCTTAATGAATAACTGACAATTATAATGATGCAATATTTTTTTCCTTAAGGATTATGACTATGCAAAAGAATATGTTTATTAAAAAAAACTTTTGAAAATATTTACCTGATCTATGGATCAGGTGAATGCAATGTGTTACCTCTAGTTGAAGAAATTTTCTAATTTTAGTCCAATGATCTCATTTAAAGGAAAAAAGCTAACCAGAAGCATAAGATGTATAATACTGAGTTTTTTTGGATGGTATATTATAGTCAAGTTTTAAAAATTTCATTTGTAAGTATTGCCAGTGTATAAAATTGAAATTGATTTTTTATCTATTGACCTGTATTCCATGACCTGGCCAAATTAAATTCTTTATTAGTTTTACTAGTTGTTATTTTAGTAGTTTGTAGATTCCTTAGGATTTTCCGTATAGACTATAATGTCATCAGCAAATTGAGACCATTTTCTTTCTTTCTTTGTGATTATTGTGCCTTTTTCTTGCCTTATGCAATGTAAATGCTGTAATAATAAGCACACGTTTGTGCTAATGCTGTCATAATGTTCTTGTTGTGACAAGAGTCCTTTATGTCTGGCTTATAAACCATAGCTACAGTGTTGGAAAACTTTATTAGAAATTAAAAAAAATAAACAATCTTGAGGTATTGGAACCTTAAAATTATTTTTCATATATTTGCAATGAGCATCAATGTCTGTTTTGATATTGTAGTTTGTGCTCTTCTAAAATTCAATGTAAGGATTTTTGGTAGGTGTTTGTTGGCAATTCTGACAGGCGTTTAAAATTCTTGCTTTTTAAAAAATTATTTGGAAGGGTAAGACTAGTAGCATAATAAAAATCTATTTCTGCTGAGGAAAGGATGGCTGATTTTATAGGCTAAGTTTACAGAGAAGCACATTAAGCAAAGTGAGAGAAAAGGAGAGATGAAACTGGGATAGAAAATCAAGTGTCTAAAATGTGAACACTGTCCTTGACTGTTCAAGTATGTCTATAATTAATAATATTTGAAATGTGGCATAGAGGGATAAAAGAGAAATAGATTCAAATTTAACTCTGACACTTCCAAGCTATGTGAACATGGACAAGTGACTTATCCTTCGTTTTTTTTAAACTGCACAATGGAAATCATACTAAGCAGCGTGCAGTATTGTTAGGACTAGAAATAGTACATGCAAAGCCCCTGGCACACATCAGGCATGCAATAAGGTGAGGACTCCGTCCTTTATTACTTACTTATTACATTATTATTTATTTATTGAATTGTTATTATTTATTTAATGGGTACCATCAGATACCATGCATCACCAAAGGAAGGGAATAATATCTTTGAAGCATCCTATCCTGTGAAAAGGGTATAAGACTTTATGTTCCTGGAGATTTTCACTGACCAAGGAGGAAGACTGGTGATGAACCATTGCAGTGATGGTTGCTGGATCATTTGCCAACTTTCTTCTATCTCTGATCGTCCGTTACCCTGGTTTAGAAAGTCAGACAGGCATGTTTATTTCCCAGGCTCTCTGAGGAGCTCCCTGCCTGTGAGACTGTGCTCAGCTGGCTGGGAGCACTTGGAACCCCAGGTTGGGCAGGAGCTGCTGCTGGGTGGCTGTGAGCTTTTAGAGGTCACCGTAGATGACTACCACGGCCAGGTGGCCTTTTGCTAGACTTTGTTTTCATTGTTTGTCATCGTTTGCCTTCCTTCCCCTTTCCTTTTTCTGCATCTAGACTGCTTGACTAATGTTGTAATGTGTCTCTTTCTTCTAGAATTCTGAAGGTGGACTCTATGTATGCATGAATACATTTTTGGCCTTTGGAAGGGAACACGTGGAAAGACATTTTCGGAAAACTGGACAGAGTGTCTACATGCACCTGAAAAGACATGTGCGAGAGGTGAGGTACACGCTTTGGGGGAACTGGCCTTGACACCTTCCCTGTAATGTGGTCTTAGTGGGTGGGTTTCATCCCATGGAGATTTTACTATGCCCACATAACTTCTCATTCTCTTGGATGATGGGAAAGAAAGATAGCACTGTTGGCAGAGATTCATAGGTTTCCCAAACGTTATCTTAGCCAGTTTTATATTTCTCTTCCTCTAAACTTCTGATTAGAATTGTTCAGAAAGACATGGATTGGCTGATTGAAAAAAAAAATCAAGTCTAAAAGTATAGAAAATAATGCCAGAAACACTCATGGATACAAAAATCAGAAACAAAAAACATTTGGATATTTTTGCTTCATGTTCTGCTTCTTTTTTTTAAGCCAGAGAGAGAGCTTTCCTAAAAGTTCAAGTCCCTTTTGGTCCCCTCCCTCTGCAGAAGTAACCGCTGTTGTGAATTCGTTGTTTCTCATTCCCGTGCATGCCATTATATTTTATGTAGCTATATGGGTATTCATGAACAGTGTGTAGTATGGCTTCATGTGTTTTAAAGATGTCGATAAGCATCATGTTGCTACCTCTAATTCTCCGTGGAGCTTTCCCCTGCAGCAGAATCTATCCATGCTGCAGTGCATCTGGATGTATTTAATTCATTTCAGTAGTTGTTTGGTGTTCCACCTTGTCATCTGTTCTTCTATTCATTTAGATTGTTTCCATTTCTTTTGCTTCTACAAACAACGTACTGAATAACATTTTTATACATTTCTCCTGGGGAAACATGTACAAGATTTCTTTCAGAAATACACCTACAAGTGGAAATACCAGCTCAGGAGTGTGCTTATCTTCATTTTTCCTAGATATTGCCAAGTCCCTCCCCAGAGTGGTTGCACCAGTTTATATGTCAATCTGCAGTGATTATGAGTATGTTGCCCCACACCCTCACCAACACTTGATCAGACTTGATTTTTGCCAATCTAATGATTGTTGAAGTGGCATCTAAACATTTGGCATTTCCTTGAGGAGATTTCGTATGTTCATTCTTATTTTTTGTTTTCTGACTTGCTTATTTATATTTTTGGCCTATTTCTTTCTGGGTTTATCTTTTTCTGATTAGCTCTTTTTACATTCTGGATACCAAAAATTTGTCTGTTACATACAAGTTTTCTTACTGTTTGTGACTTGTCTTTTTACTTTGTTTATGAATTAATTTGTAGAACAGAAGTTTCAAATTTTGATGTAGTTAATTTGTTAAACTTTTATGATTTGTACTTTTTGTATCTTGTCTAAGAAATTGTTTCCAACTGAAGGTCATAAAGATATTTCTTCTAATTTTTTTTCCAGAAGTGCGTGCACACGCGTGTGTATGTGTGTGTGAATGTGAGAGAGACACAGACAGACAGACAGACAGACAGTGAATGTTTTAATATTTTAGGTCTTTTTAAAATTGAAGTATAGTTGATTTACAATGTTGTGTTAGTTTCTAGTGTACAGCAAAATGGCTCAGTTATACATATATAACTTTACATATATAGCTTTATACATATACATATATAGCTTTTCCATTCTGGTTTATTACAGAATATTGAATATAGTTCCCTGTGCTGTACAGTAGGACCTTGTTGTTTATCAGTTTTATATATAGTAGTTTATATCTGCTAATCCCAAACTCCTAATTTATCCATTCCCACCCTCTTTCCCCTTTGGTAACTGTACGTTTATTTTCCATGTCTGTGAGTCTGTTTCTGTTTCATAAATAAGTTCTTTTGTGTCATATTTTAGATTTCACCTGTAAGTGATACCCTGTGGTATTTGTTTTTCTCTTTCTGGCTTATTTCACTTAGTATGATAGTCTCTAGTCCATTCATGTTGCTACAGATGGCATTATCTCATTCTTTTTTGTAGCTGAGTAATGTCCCATTGTATATAAATACACCACATCTTCTTTACCCAGTCATCTGTTGATGGACATTTAGGTTGCTTCCATGTCTTGACTAGTGTAAGCAATGCTGCTACAAACATTGGGGTGCACGTATCTTTTTGAATTAGAGTTTTCATCATTTCTAGATATGTGCCCAGGAGTGGGATTGATGGATCATATGTCACCTTTATTTTTAGTTTAAAAAAAAAAACTCCATACTGTTCTCCATAGTGGCTACACCAATTTACATTTCTACCAACAGTGTAGGAAGGTTCCTTTTTCTCCACACCCTCTCTGGCATTTGTAATTTGTAGACTTTTTAATGATGGCCATTCTGACTGGTGTGAGGTGGTACCTCACTGTAGTTTTGATTTGCATTTCTCTTTAATTAGCGAAGTTGAGCATCTTTTCATGTCCTTATTGGCCATCTGTATGTCTTTATTGGAGAAATATCTAGTTAGGTCTTCTGCACATTTTTTTTGATGGAGTTGTTTGATTTTTTTGTTATTGAGCTGTATGAGCTATTTGTATATTTTGGAAATTAAGCCCTTGTCAGTCTCATCATTTGCAAATATTTTCTCCCAGTCCATAGGTTGTCTTTCTGTTTTGTTTATGGTTTCCTTTGCTGTGCAAAAGCTTATAAGTTTTATTAGGTCCCATTTGTTTATTTTTGCTTTTATTTCTATTGCCTTGAGAGACTCACCTAAGAATATGTTGCTGTGATTTATGTCAGAGAATGTTTTGCCTATGTTTTCTTCTAGGAGTTTTATGGTGTCATGTCTTATATTTAAGTCTTTAAGCCAGTTTGAGCTTATTTTTGTCTGTAGTATGAGGGAGCGTTCTAACTTCATTGATTTACATGTGGCTGTCCAGCTTACCCAACACGACCTGCTGAAGAGACTTGTCTTTTCTCTATTGTATATTCTTGCCTCCTTTGTTAAAGATTAATGGACCATAGGTGAGTGAGTTTATTTCTAGGCTCTCTATTCTGTTCCATTGATGAATATGTATGTTTCTGTGCCAATATCACACTGTTTTGATTATTGTAGCTTTATAGTATTGTCTGAAGTCTGGGAGAACTATGCCTCCAGCTTTGTTTTTTTTCTTCAGAATTGCTTTGGCAATTCTGGGTCTTTTGTGGTTCCATATAAGTTTTAGGATTATTTGTTCTAGTTCTGTGAAAAATGTCCTGGGTAATTTGATAGGATCATACTAAATCTGTAGATTGCTTTGGGTAGTGTGGCCATTTTAACAATAATTTTTCCAGTCCAAGAGTATGGAGTATTTTTCCATTTCTTTGCATCACCTTCAGTTTCCTTTATCAGTGTTTTATAGTTCTCAGCATATAAGTCTTTCATCTCCTTGGTCAGGTTTAATCCTTAGTATTTT
The DNA here is from genome assembly GCF_036321535.1 of Camelus dromedarius. Taxonomy (NCBI): domain Eukaryota; kingdom Metazoa; phylum Chordata; class Mammalia; order Artiodactyla; family Camelidae; genus Camelus; species Camelus dromedarius. Next base: position 47,898,830 of record NC_087437.1, read on the forward strand.
CTTTTTTTTGATGAGATTTTAAAAGGATTTTTTTTTTAACTTTCCCTTCTGATATTTCATTGTTAGTGTAAAAAAATGGAACAGATTTCTGTAAGTTAATATTGTGTCCTGCTACCTTGCTGAATTCATTTCTCAGCTCTAGTAGCTTTTGTGTGTAGTCTTTAGGGTTCTCTATATAGTATTATATTATCTGCATATAATGATAATTTTACCTCTTCTCTTCTAATTTGTATCCCTTTTATTTCTTTTTATTATCTGATTGCTGTGGTTAAGACTTCCAATATTATGTTGAATAGAAGTGGTGAGAGTGGGCATCCTTGTCTTGTTCCAGATTTTAGTGGGCAGGCTTTCTGCTTTTCACCATTGAGTATTATGTTGGCTGTGGGTTTGTCATAAATAGCTTTTATTATGTTGAGATACGTTCCCTTTGTACCTACTTTGGTAAGAGTTTTTATCATCAATGGATGTTGAATTTATCAAATGCTTTTTCTTATCTATTGAGATGATCATGTGGTTTTTGTCCTTTCTTTTGTTGATGTGGTGTATCACATTAATTGATTTGTGTATGTTGAACCATCCTTGTGTCTCTTGGATTAATCCAACTTGATCGTAATGTATGATCTTTTTTATGTGTTGTTGTATTTGGTTTGCTAATATTTTATTGAGAATTTTTGCATGTATATTCATCAAAGATACTGGCCTGTAATTTTCTTTTTTGGTAGTGTCTGTCTACTTTGGTATCAGGGTGTGATAGTGGTGTCATATAATGACTTTGAAAGTGTTCCCTCTGCAGTCTTTTGGAAGAGTTTGAGAATGATCCATGTAATTTCTTCACTGTATGTTTGGTAGAATTCCCCAAGGAAGCCATCCAGTCCTGCACTTTTATTTGCAGGGAGTTTTTTTTTTTAAATTATGGATTCTATTTTACTTCTAGTTATTGGTCTGTTCAAATTATCTATTTCTTCTTGATTCAGTTTTTGGTGGGCTGTACATTTTTAGAAACTTGTTCATTTCTTCTAGGTTGTCCAATTTGTTGGCATGTAATTGTCCATAGTATTCTTTTATAGTTTTTTTGTATTTCTGTGGTATTGTTTATTATTTCTCTGCTTTCATTTCTTCTTTTGTTTCTTTGGGTCCTCTGTGTTTTCTTCTTAGTTAGCCTGGCTAGAGGTTTGTGGATTTTGTTTATCCTTTCAGAGAACTACTTCTTAGTTTTACTGGTTTTTTTTTTTTTTTTTTTTTTGCTTTGTTTTGTTTTGTTTTTTAAATCTCTATTTTATTATTTCCTCTCTGATCTTTATTATTTCCTTCCTTCTGCTGACTTGAGATTTGTTCTTCTTTTTCTAACTCTTTTAAATGGTGGATTGTTTATTTGAAGTTTTTTTCTTTTTTTTTTTTTTTGAGGAAGGCCTGTATCACCTGCATTGCTATGTTCCCTCTAAGGACTGCTTTTGGTGTATCCCATAGATTTCATATGGTTGTGTTGCCATTGTTATTTGTCTCAAGGTATTTTTAAAATTTCCTCTTTTATTTCATCATTTACCCATTGGTTTCTTAGTATCACACTGTTTAGTCTCCATGTAATTGATTTTTTCCTCATTTCTCTTTCTGTGGTTGATTTTTAGTTTCATGCTGTTGTGGTCAGAAAAGATGCTTGAAATAATTTCTAGCCTCTTTAAATTTGTTAACACTTGTCTTGTGTCCTAGTATGTGGTTAATCGTAGAGGATGTTCCATGTGCACCTGAAAAGAATTTGCATTCTGTTTCTTTTGGATGTAATGTCTTGAAAATATCAATTAAGTCTAACTGTTCTATTGTATCATTTAGGATCTCTGTTGCCTTATTGATTTTCTGTCTGGGAGATCTGTCCATTAATATGAGTGAGGTGTTAATGTCTCCTACTATTTTTTTATTCTCATCAATTTCATCTTTTAGGTCCATTAATATTTGTTTTATGTATTTATGTGTTTCTATATTGTGTGCCTATATGTTAACAAGTGCAATATCTTTTTGCATTGATCCGTTTATAATATATGTCCTTCTTTATGGCCCTTGTTTTTATTTAATTCTTATTTTTTACTGAAGTATAGTTGATTTACAATGTTAGTTTCGGGTGTACAGCAAAGCAATTCACTTATACATATACATACATATATATGTATTTTTTTTAGATTCTTTTCCATTACAGCTCATTATAAGAAATTGAATATAGTTCCCTACCTATACAGTAGGTCCTTGTAGTTTATCTATTTTGTATATAGTAAAGTATATCTATTAACCCAAACCTCCTAATCTGTCCCTCCTCCCCCTTTTCCCCCCTGGTAACCACAGTTTGTTTTATATGTCTGTGAGTCTATTTCTGGTTTGTAAATAAAATTTGTAATTTTTTTTTTTTAGATTCCACGTATAAGTGACATCATATGATATTTGTCTTTCTTTGTCTGACTTACTTCACTTAATATGATAATCTCTAGTTTCACCCATGTTGCTGCAAATGGCAGTTTGTTATTTATTGCCTTTAGTTACTTTGTCTTTTGTCTCAGCAAGTGAGGTTTCTAATTTTAATTGGCTCTTCTTTATAGTTTCTAGTTCCTCTTTACAGTAGTCTACATTTCTGTCAATAGCCTTTCTTAATTCCTCCAGAATTTTCATTACCCTGTTTTGAACATGGGATCTGGTAAACGGGAGAGGTATATTTCATTTTTTTCTTTTTTCAGGGGACTTCTCTTGTTTTTTTAATTAAGAGTGGTTCCTCTGCTTCTTTACTTTACTTATAGTTCACTGACTATGAATTTAGGAGTAACAGGTATCTACTGTGGTCTTGAAGGGCTGTTTTTATGCGGTCCCTGTGTAGCCTGCATGAGTCTAATATTTTTGTTGGGGCTGTTTTTAGTATGGAAGCCTGCTATATATCCTTTCACTGTGTGTGCAGGCTGTTATCCCCTCCATAGGGGATATGATTGGTGTTGTGACGAGAGCCGGCGCTTGATGTTGGGCAAGGCATCCTCTTTGCTCTGTGGTGTCACAGCCATGTCGGGGGCAGGGTCTGCTCCCCAGTTGTTGGAGTAGAGGCCCTCCTGACCCGTTTTTGAGCTGTGGTGTGAGATAGGCGGGACTGGAGTACTGCTGCTGGGAAACACGCCACCGCGTATTCCTCCCCAGGGGCCGTCCATCGGGAAGGGCACTCTGTGGTGTCTCCTGTCACCTGGTGTGTGGGTTCACAAAGTACACTGTTTTTGGCACTGCCCTCAGCCTTGCCTCAACCATAGGTAGTCAGGCAGTCGGCCTGGGTGTTCACAGAGCCACCTGTGAACCTGTGCTCACCTGTGCTCACAGAGCCACTAGTGCACATCCATTAGCACAGAACCGCTGAGCTCAGGCAGTGGGGCTGCCGTAGTTGCACACCCAGATCCACTGTGGGTCTACTGAGTTAGCCCAGATCCCAGCCCTACTTCTTCAGCCTGCAGCTGCTACTGCTGGACCGCACTGGCCCCAGGAGCACAAGTAGTCTGCTTGAATGTCCTGCAGGCACTGAGTTTACAAAGCTGCCTGTGGCATGTAAATCTGTGGATCACTCAGCCACTGGGACACTTAGATTTCAGCCCTGCTTCTGCGTGACCCTTGGGGATTGGCTCAGATTTCAGCCCTGTCTCCGCATGTGCGCAACCCACTCCACTTGTGTGGTCCCAAAACTCTTAGAGGCAGAGTTGCGCATTGTGAGCACCCCGAGAATAAGGCTGCCGTGGCGGCCCCACTCCTCCCTTCAGTGTGCATGTTAACAATGGGGCTTCAGTGGTGGCCCCCAGCATCTTGTGCACACCCCTGGTTGTGCCTTGGACCACACTCCAGCCCCTCCATGCAGCCAACCCCAGGCCTCTTCCCAAGTCTGCTCTCTGAAGCCTGAGTTTCAGCACCCAGCCCTTGTGTGCACCAGCAGATATATGCCGAGGGCTGGGGAGTGCAGCGAGGTGGCTGGGACTCTGTGCTGGTCTCGCTCTGTTCTGCCTGCCACAGACCTGCTGCTGGGTTCTCCTCTGACCCTCTGAATCTCCCTGACTGTCCTGGCTGATATCCCCGCTGGTGAAGGGGCTTCCCAGGGAGAGGGAACCTTTCTTCTTTCGCAGTTCCCTCCCAGGGGCGCAGGTCCCGTCCCAATTCCTTTGTTTTTTTGTTCGTCCTGTTGGTTATGTGATAATCTTGCAATTTTGGTTTTATGAGATCTTCTGCCAGCGTTCAGCAGGTATTCTGTGAGAATTTTTCCGCATGTAGATGTATTTTTGATTTATTTGTTGGAGGAGGTGAGCTCCACGTCCTTCTGTTCTGCTATCTTGACCTGGCCCCTTTTAGGTCTAATTCATCTATAACCTACTTTTATACTTGTGTCAAATGTGGGATTCTGCTCCTCCCCCTCCCCCTTTTTAATAACTAATTGTCTCGGTATTACTAGAGTAGTACAGTCCTTTCTCAGTGGTTTATAGTGCCATTAAAAAAAAATATTTTAAGTTGCCAGTCACACTTGGGTCTGCTTGGGGGCTCTCAGTTCTGTTCTGTTGCTCTTATTTAGACAAATATCTCTGTACTGTTCCCAAAGGTCTTGACATCTAGCAGTAGAAGCACTTCTTCCATGTTCATTTTTTCCTAGAAATTTAATGGGTTTAGATGTTGATTTTTCTATATAGATTTTGGAATCAGTTCATCTAGTTAAAAAAATCTTGTTGAGATTTTGATCATGATAACACTGAATTTGTAGGGTGATCTATAATCCACAGCACTGTGTAAGCTCCATGAGGAAGGAACTCTTGTCTGCTTTGTTCACCTCTGTGTCCTCAGCACTTAACAGTGCCCAGCACATAGCAGGTGCTTCATAAACACTGATTGAATGACTGTTCAACATGGCATACCCCTCTATTGATTCAGGTCTCTTTTATGCCCTTCAGTAATATCTTGCAATTTTTAATAATGGAGCTTTTATTTTGTTAGATTTCTAAGGGTACCCTATAATTTTTAGAACTATTGTTACTGCTGTCTTTTGTCCTCTAAGGTGTTTTAATTGGTTATTGATGGTGTTTGGGGATGTTATTAATTTTCAAATATTGATTTTATGTTTAGCAATACTGTTCAACTTTTGCATTAGTCCTAATAGTTTGTAGACCGTCTTGGATCTTCTAAATAGTCCATGCTGATTTAAAGTTCATCTTTCTCTCACCCTAGCCTAGCTAATATGTTCTCTGTTTAAGTTCTGGACAAAGGAGAGATCCCCTAGTTGGACAGTGGGGAGAATAGGAGGAAGAAAGGCCAGGAGGTCAGATAGGTCATAAACTGAATGATTAGCTTGAAAATAATCTAACGTTGGACTGATGTTACGTGATTTACATTCACCACTCCTGTTAGGTGGGACATAGCAATTCTGATGAAGTTCATTTTGTATCATCTGTCTTAGTGGAAAGTGATGACGTTTTAGGAAACTGGGAGGGAAAAATGAAACTGAGGCCCAGAGGCTTGAAACAACTTGCTCAGGGTCACAAAGCTAGTGGCAGAATTAGAGAATGCAGTTAGCTCTGCCTCTGACGCTTTAAGCATTTCACTTTCCGACCACAGCCCTCTCTCATGTTAGCTCTTTCACCCATTTGTTCCTGTTTTGACCTGTTTAGCCTCATTCTCAGGATCCATGACTTGAAACATTCTCTTTTTATTGATACCCTCAACTGACCCTCATCCCCTTGTCTTGCCTCCCTGGCTGTCCTCCAGAACCCCAGCCCGTGCACACATCAGTATCATCCTCTGCTTCCACGCACGCACGGCTCGGAATCCCGCACTGCCATGGGGTTTGGGACTGTGTCAAATTCCTGGCCTTGCCTTTTCCACTGGGCCCTGTCACTGCCCTGCAACCCTGCTCTACTTCCTCTCCCACTCCAAACTTTGGGTGCTTTCCATGAGCCCCTACCTGCACCTCCCTCATCGTTCTCAGAAAACAACTGGACTTGTACTTCCCAGAGAAAACAGGGACCGCTGGACAGGAACTCCCTGAGCTCCTTCCTCCCCTCCTGGGAACTCATTTGCAGTGGCTCCACTTTGGTTTCCTCCCATCTCTGCAGAAAGCTGTGTTCTCTCTATTCTCCTGCCTCATTAACTCCACTCCCTTTTATATCTCCAACACCTCCCTCTTCTGGCTTTTTTCTCCCACGCTAGGAAAGAGCACACCTCAGAACTGTCCCTCTGACTTGAGTCCTCCTTCAGTCATCCCATCCATCAATTAAAGCTTCTCTAAAACTTTTCTGTTCTCCTCATCTTCACTCCACCTCCCTTTAAGTTCACCACTGCCGTCTGATCCATCTTCCTGTGAATCCGCTAAAACCGCTGAGGTTGTCAGTGACCTCTTAGTTGCCACACTTGGTGGATATGCTTTAGCTCTGATTTCACACGAATTTTTGAGTCTTTGAACTTATTTTCCTTTTGGAACTGCTCCACCCCTACTTTCATTAGCACCGTTCTTTGCTGGCTTTCCCCGCTCGCAGACTGCCCTTTCTCTCTTCCTTTCACTGGCATCGTTTCATTCCTTTATCCTTTAAATACTGGCATTTCCTAGGATGCCATTTGACCATCCTGTCTTCTTTCTCTGAAAGCTGCTCTTCCTCATCCGTGTCACCCATACCTTTGTTTAGCGGCTGTCTCTGAGCTGGTGACTTGCAAATCAGTATCTCTCCGGAGCTGGAGACCTGACCATCTGACTCAGGCCTGGCTTCTTCTACTCAAACACCTCATAGGTACTTCAGGCTCATTGTGCCCAGACTGAATGAATTATCCTCTTTCTCCGAGTTGTTCTTCGTCTTGATTTCTCAAGGCCGAGACATCCTTTGCAATCTGCTTTCATTCTGTGGCAGGTTGGTGACCAAGTCTAGTTATCTGGGCCTCCCAAATGGCTCAGATGTCCATCTTGTCCTCTTCATCCCCACTGTTGTGTGAGTGCTCATCCCTTAAAAGGGCTAGCGCTGTGCCTTCCCGACTAATCTTCCTTCAGACTTGCCGCCTTTAATCCCACCTAGTCTGTCCACTGCACCCCAAGCGATCTTTTCACAGACGCATCCATCTGTGCATCGGTGGCACACTGGAGCTTAAATCCCAGATGTCTTTCTCTATTTTGCAGGATGAAGTCCAGACTCTTCTGCGTGTGATTACAAGGCTCTCCATGATCTAACCCCTGTAACCTTTCTATCCCTCCCTCGTACTCCATCAGCTCTGGGCTCCAGACACAGCAGACCACTTCTTTCTGGACACACTGTGATGTTAGGCACTTGTACATGCTGTTTTTTTCTGGGGGGGGGGATACCCTACTTCTACTCCTATCTGCTCCTTTTACCTGTTGTACTCCCTGAGGTTAGGATATCCATCTGTCCATCCATCCATCCATCCACCTGTCCCTCTGTCATCATCCATCCATCCATCCACCTGTCCATCTGTCATCATCCATCCATCCAACCAACCAACACATACTCTCTGAGCAGCTGCTGTATGCCAGGCCTGCTGCTCTTCCTCCCTCACCAGCCCTGCCCAAACCCTCCATCCCCAGAAGAACTATCATTTCTTTCTTATGATGTGATCCTCACCTCATGTAACACTCACCGGAGTCTGTCCTGCTCTTTGTGTGCATGTTCCCCTACTAGGCTGGCGAGCTCCTCAGTGGATGGAGCGTGTCTTCATTCACTCTGCAGCCTGAACTCCCGCACGGAGTCTGACGGGCACGTCTGCTGACTGAGGAGTTCCAGTTTCTCAAACCCTGTTGATTTCTAGTGGTCACTGTTGCATGCACAGAGGTGATGGTCTTCAGAAGGAAGACCTAGTAGTTTTTTTTTTTCTTTTTTTTTCTTTTCTGAAAGGAAGTGGATCTAATCCAAGTCTCAGATGTGACTCTCACAGTCAAGGAGAGCCGCGTGTTCCAACAGTTCCTTTCTTCTCTTCTCCCTCCACTGTCACGCAGGGCCGGAGGGGACAGTGAGGTTGGAACAATTAAAAGGATGCCGTAAACTTCTGTAGAGAGATTTCAGGTGACCTCCAGGATTGGTAAATGTGGCTTGTTAAATATGCTATTGGTGCAGGTTTTATTTCAGCATTTTTTGAGGCCGTTAAGTGGAGGGGAGAGGAACAGAGGCTCTGCGATGTCGGAGGAGGCGGATTCCAAGAAAGGTGACATGAACGTGGCATTAGTGTTTGGAGAGACAGGTTTTTGAGCTGAAGTCTTCAGTAATTTTCACATTCCTAAGATGTGAACTATAAACTTGTACTAGAAGCTGTAAAAACTTATTGTGAGAATCGCAAAGATGAGTCTCCGCCTTTATTGCCAAATGATAAAATGTGGGAAAGGAGACTTAAGATTGACGGGAGGAGAGACTAAAGAAGCAGCAAGGCCTCGATGCTGCCATAAGGCGTGGCTGCTTGAAAAGAGGCCGGGCTTCGACCCCAGCGCCGCAGCGTGTTGGAAACGTGCTCTTTTCTAATAACGGGAGGCACGTGCAGTGTAGAAATACGGTTTTGGCCTTTTGAGACAAACGTTTTAATTATGCTATTTGAGAGTAAAATTCTTAGTGTGAATCAGAAGGGGAATGAGTGAATGAATGACCTCTTTTGCATAACCACTTGATGGCTGTTTATGTCCTTGCACTGGGGCCGGGGATGGAAGATACATGAAGCTTAGGATGGCAAACATGGCTGATCGGTGGAGCTCCAGAAGTGCCTAGGGAGGTTAGATTGAGGTTTAATATGACCAGAACATCAGTGACTCTTTATTAATAATTATGAACTCTTTCAACAGTAATTGTTGTGCACACCCAGGACCAAGCACAGGGGTCCGGTGGGTGGGTTGCAGGGGAACAAGAGTCTCCCTCCTGGGGCCACCACCATCACTCCGGAGTAGCTCCCACCTCAGGTATGGACCCCAGCCTCTTGGGAGCACGTGCCGATTTGCAGTTGAAGTGCCCACTTCACCTTGATTCCTGGTTTCACTTCCCTTTCCAGAAGTGCTTACTTGATAATTTGGTGAAAACATAATCCAGTGGAACAGTAGCATTGCCCTTTACCTACCTTCATGGACTTGGGTCAAGTTCCTGTTTATCCTGGGATCTCTAGTTCAGGTTGAATATTTCCTTTTGGCCTCTTATAAAAACCGGGAACTCTGAGATGTGCCCCCTGTCCCATGCCTCCATTGTCTGTTGCATAGGCTGCATTTTAACAATCTCTTGTTTTCTTTTCAGAAGGTAAGAGGGGCATCTGGTGGAGCTTTACCCAAAAGGAGGAATTCCAAGATTTTTTTAGGTAATGTAAATAGTTATCAATAGTGTGCCCGGATTTTCTCTGTGTATGTGTGTGCATGTGCATGTGCATGTTCGGTTTAAATAATAGGTTGTTTATTGCTCTACAGTTTAAGGATGAGAGGAGCCAATTTAATTCCAGATGATCTTTCTCTACTTCGTGTTTACCCAGTGGTGAAGGATGCTCTCAGCACTCTTGTTGGGTTAGTGTTTTGAAACAATTGTTTTTATAGTGAGTGGAGAGTAGTTGTGATTCTGCTTCTGGTCTCTTTTTTTCCACTGCCTTTAATGAAGAGGCAGGTTTTCTTTTTTTCTTTTTTTAATATTAGCAAAACGACAGATTATTCGGATTTTACCATGTTTTCCACTAATGTCCTCTTTTTGTTCCAGGATCCTATGTTGCATTTGGTTGTCATGTTTGCTTAATCCTAATCTATGATAGTTCCTCAGTCTTTTTTTTGTCTTTAATAATTGTGGCACTTTTATGACACTTTTGAAGACTACTTGCCAGTTATTTTGTAGAATGTACCTCAGTTTGGGTTTCTCGTGTTTCCTCATGGTAAGTCTGAGGTCATGCATTTTTGGCAAGAATACTGTAGGGGTGATGGGCCCTCCACGGTGCCTGATATCAGGGCGCACATGAAGCTGGGATGTCTTCACACTGGTGAGGTTAACCTTGATCCCTTGTGAAGGTGGTGTCTGTTGGGTTTCTCCACTGCAAAGTTAAAGTGTAATTAATCAGAATCTCAGGAGTGGTACTTTGAGATTACGCTAATACTTGTTTCTCCTCAAAGTTTGCTGGCTAATTTTATCGTCCATCAGTGGGTCTTGCCTGCAATAGGGATTACTGTGGTGTTTGCCTGACGGTGATTTTCTGTCTGCCTCATTCAGAAGAAAAGGTTTTTTGCTCATGCAAATTCGTAGTGGTTTCTGTATCATGTAATCATGATCATATTTCATATTAAGCTTCTGATACGGTTTTCCTGAGAGAAGAAGTGGTTTATTAATTTTTGAACAAGCAGGTTTATACCCCTAAATTGCTGGGATTATTGTTTGAGAGGAATTTCAAAGTTGTTTGCATATTGTGATTTCATCTATACATATATACTCACATACGTGTGTATGTGTGTGCATATATGTATGTGCGTGTGTGTATATGTGTGTTTGTGTGTGTGTGTGTCACATATACACATGTACATAGATTACTGAAAGTCTGGTAGAGTTTGGCAAAATATACTCCAAATTGTTAATAGTAGCTCTTTCCTGGTGGTGGGATTGAGGTAATTTTTATTTTCTTCTTTTTGCTTATCTGTATTTGATTTTTTTCTGTAACAAACTGTAATAAAAAGACATTAATTATTTGAAAAGTACAGCCATTGGAAACAGTCATGGGGCTGAGTTTCCTTCCTGCTTTGATTCTCTGTCACTCTGCGCTGGGCCCACTTGCTAACTTTCTCTCTCGATTTTCAAGTTGTGGTTTTCTTGATGAGGCTTATCTGTTTTTCCACCCTGGCCAATCTTTCGCACTGCTCGGCATGTGTTTGGACCACAACCCCAGTCAACCAATTAAACTCAGAGCAGCTTAGAATGGGCCTGAAAGCTAAAGTGACTGCATTCTGATGTTTTGGTTGTAAACTTTTGGCTCCCTTCCAATAATAGAGATAATTGACTTCTTCTGAATTCAGTGACATCAGCATGACATTCTTTTTTTAAAAAAAAACACTTTTTTTTTCTTTTTTTGGGGGTGTGTGGAGTGGGTAGAGGGTAGATAATTAGGTTTATTTATTTATTAAAAACAATGTTTTTAAAATGGAGGTACTAGGAATTGAACCCAGGATCTCTGTGCTATGCACGCACTTTACCACTGAGCTACACCCTTTGCCCCCAGCACGGCATTCTTGAAGGTGGAAATAATTAAACATTTTGACTCGCTGTTGTTATTTTTTCATTATTTTCTTTGGTTGAATAAAGAAGTTAGTTGACCTCTTGTCTTTTAACCTTTATGTCTTTTACTCAAAAGACCTTGCAGTTTGATTTTTCTAGTGGTCATTTTGGTGGTAGAAGATATTGTCAAGTAATTGCTTTAAAAGTTAATCCAAAGGTAAGCACTGAGGTTTTGGGCTTCAGTGTGGCCCCCTCCTGGGAGCACCAGCCCTCCCTTTCATTTCAGTGGGACTTCTTCTACAGGCTGTTCTCTGTGTTTTCTCAACATTCCACGTCTTAGAAAGCCACAGGGTGTGCCTGAAACTCACAGCCCAATAAAAATGTTCCATTTGGACTGTACCAGTTTTTAAAAAATGTAAATTTGAATGCTGTAGGCACTCTGGGGTTTGTCCTAGGCACCGTTTCTCTCTGTTATTTTATACTCAGATGCTTCGCTAATTTTATGTCAGTAAGAATTTGGTTTTGTGAGTCGTGACTTACAGCTCCTCAGCTGGTGCTTCTTATCTCCCAACAGCAGGTCCTCTTCTCTTGCCACACTGATCACAGCTCTGTTTTCAGGTTGGTGTGGCCTGTAAATTAATTTCAGTGAAGGATTGTATTAGGCATGCCTCTGGTTATGTAACAGGAAACTTAAAATACTGGTGATTTTAAAGAATAAAAACCAAAAAACAAAAACAAAAAAAGATGACCCCCCTCCAAAACCCCCAAAACTGGTGAATTTAAATAAGGTAACTGTTTTTCTCATTTCATGCAGATGTTAGGAAGCGGCAAGTGCAGGCTGATGTGGTGGCCTCATGTTGATCATGATCTAGGTTCTTCCCATATTTCTGTTTCACCCTCCATCTTGCCCTGTGATTTCCAACCTTCATGGTCACTTTATGGCCTAAAATGGCTGCTGGAAGTCTAGCCATCATGTCCCCCTTCTGGAAAGTAGGGAAGACAAAGAGGGAAGGACAGAAAAGAAAAACCTTATCTCCCAGTGGATTCAGCTTCCTTTTGTCAGCCTTCTCACAAATCCCCACACAGAACTTAAGTTTACACCTCTCTGGTCAGAACTTGGTCACATGCCTATACCGTGTGCCTCACTGAATAAAGTCTGTTACTGAGGAAGAAATGGAGAATGAATGCTGGGAGGCAGCTAGTAGCCTCAGCATGAGTCCTTCCTAAAAGAGACATTGGGCTGTCTCTTCATGAAGAGGAAGAGAACTCAGAACTCTCTTGCAGTCTCTTTGTTTCTTCAACTAGAAAGTACTTTTTCATTGCTACTGAAGCGTAGTTAAGATGACCCTTCTTCCCCTTCACAGAACACAGGCAGATGACTAATGCTTTCTCCTGGATAGAGGGTTCCCCCCTGTTCACTTAATGACTTTGTGACTAATTCCTTTTCCATTGGCTCAACAGTGACGTTGAAACTGTTGAATCATTCAGTTAGGACCTTCAGTATTGATTTTACAAGGGAAACTGAGGCTGAATGGCTTACCCGAGTCTCCTGAGCCCCATTCTGCCCCTCGACATTCAAGTCACTCTTCCTTCTGAATACCTGGACAGTCATTTAAGTCACACCCCAGTTAAGAATCCTTCCCTCAGCTCTAGCTTTTGCTGGTAATTTTTTTTTAAATCAACAATGACAGTTATTGCTAATTTTTGAATCACTTAAACTTTATACTTCTTTTAGTAGTTAGAATTTAAAAAATATCCTTTGAATACATAACACATGGGCATTGCTTAAAATTGAAACTTTATTGGAGCCTCCATAATGAAAAGTAAGTTTCTCTCTCTCTTCCCTATCTCCTTGCCACTTGGTTACCCTGCCCAGAGACAAACAGTATTTTCTGTTTGTGCATCCTTATATGTCTTGTGTATTCTTCCAGCAATAGTCTAGACATATACCATACTTGCAGGCTTTTTTCCTATAGGCAGGAGGGAGCATTAACATTTTGGTTCCCAAACTGTGTTCTGAGGCACCTTAGGCTGTTGCAGCGAACTCACAGGTCCATCATGGGATGTTTTAACTCTTCAAGGAAACAGTGATGCTTGAATATTGCATGAATGATTAGCTTGTTGTAGTTTCATTAATTTCATCTCTTTCTGAAGCTGCTTTTTTGGTGTTTTCTATGGTAAAAGGCAAGTACCACAGGAAAATAATGTGGAATGGGAATATGGGAGACAGTGTCCAGTCTCATTCAAAGAGTAAAGTTGAGCAGTGCCCAGCAGGCACACACAGCCCATTAGTAAGGAATTATGACTATATAAGAGTGAAATAAAACATTTTTCTTTGAATATATGTGTATTATTTTTTTCAAATGGTTACTAACTTGTTAGAATGTAAATGCTTATTAAGTTATCTGGACCTAACTACTAAATAAACAGAACTACTAGGCATTTCTTTTGGCTTAGGGCTGCTGTGCAAAAATTGCTGGGGTGCTTAATGGTGCTGTGAACCGAGAAAGTGTGTGTAGCTCTGCAATAATGTTGTTTAAGCTGGAAAGGGACACTATTAGGCTGTCTTTTACAAAGATAACTTACAACTGTATGAAAGATTGTGACTTTGGGGAATAGGCAGGTATAAAAGTTACTGTTTAATGAGATAGAAGGAGAGTAGTGGGGATGTAAGGGAGTCTGTGATCTTCAAAGAAATACCCCAGGACTCGTGATGTGATTCTGGCCTAATCGCATTTGTATTTTTTTTTTTACAGTAAAACTACAAATGTGTATAGATGTGTAAATAACTGCTAATGCAGTGAATTAAAAAAAATACCATGTCTTTGTTATGTCATGAAAATAGTGTTAAATATTCACATTTTTATTGACACCTCCCCACTTTCACAGATAAGAGTAAATGTTCTTCTGTGTCTGTAGACTGGGAGATCAAAGAGTGACCGCTAAACCCCAGAGAGCTTCCGTTCCACTGTTTTGGCTGTAGCCCTGGCATGTGTGTTTCACCAGGTACAGGTTGAAAATAACATTTGTGGAAAGTTCCAGGAATGGGCCTGTTCAGAAAACTCATTTGTGCCTATAATGACCAGAAGGTTGACGTAAACCCCATTTTGCCATTGCCTTCTGAAGTAGGTCCTAGGGCCGGGTCTGTGCACAAGGACCGTCCCCCTGTGCCTTCTTGAGCAGTTCGTGAGATTTCACAGCCCCGGAGCAGCAGCCTGCTCATCTCCAGCTCATAAGTTAAAGTCCACGTGGTCAGGCCGAGAGAACTCTGAGCCAGGCTTCAGAGCTCTCGTTTGATTTAGGGATTCTTTCCTCGACTGTGCTGCTTTGTAGTGACTTCTTGGAAATGGCTGTGGTCCCAGCCACTTCTCCTAGGAATCTGAGAGGATCATTGAAGTAGAGTTGAGGAAGAGGTATTAGAAAAAAAATTTTTTTTGACTTAGAAAAAGAACCCAGGATTGCCAGTTAATATTCCCAGTGGAATTTAGCTGCTGGAGAGGTTGGGAGTCTTTGTTTTGCTGGTTCTTAGGCTGTGGTTACTCTGTAGGTTCCTCAACTAGGTATTTTTGGGGTGGTGAGACTCCAGTCAGAGAAATACAGAAAGGTGGATTTATACCTAGGATTGTGGGGGTCACATGTATTGAGGAGAAACCTTAGATTTGTCCCTTAGAATCAGAGTGTAGGTTACCTCTGGTGACTTTCCCCTGCATTGGATTAAGATGTCTGGGAAAGATCGTGGTGCCCTTCGATCCCATTGACTTTAAAATAAAAGTAAACTATAAACTAAGTGTAACGGAGCTCATCAAAGCTCTGCGTTTTGCATGACAGCAGTCCTTCTTGTTTAAACAATGCATGTTACCAATTAAAAAAAATTCTAACAACACTTTGGATGCGCTGGCCTTGCTCTTGTCCTTGGCATGCTGGTGTTGTGAACTTCCTAAAGTCTCCTTTCACAGGCATGTACTGAATGTGTGGTGTGTGCTGGGCGCTGGGCGCTGGGCTGGGGCTAAGGTTATGGAAGGTGAATTAGACTCATTTCCTGCTCTTAAAGCTACAGCCTGGAAGCATTTGAAGTTTGCATCTTCTCAATACTCAGATCACACAGAAGATCCCCCATGATATCCTGGTCCTCCTGAAGCTTATTTCAGGATTGCTTTGGAGCTGCCAATCATGTTAGTTGTGAGGAGCGTAGGGAAGAGATGATGTGGTGGTAAGGGGGGTGGCAGCTACTGTCTGTGGAGCCCCTAATACCTACCGATCCTGTACTAGGTGCCTTAAAAACTTACTTTATTTCATCCTCTCAACAGTCTTGGGTAGGTAATTATTACTCATAGCTTACTCATGAGGAAAATGAACTTGGAAAGAATTTGCCCAGGCTTAGTACCTAGTCAATATCAGAGCAGTTTTTTTTTTTTTTTTTTTTTTTTTTTTTGGCAGGGTCGGGGGGCTTAGTTTATCACTGTTTTTGGCCAGATAAGATCTGAATTAGCATTAAGTATATTTTCTGTGAAAAAGAGACACATAGATAATGTGTTACATGAGTTGAATCTGTACACAAAAATGAAAGATTTGTACTTTGGTTACTTAAATTTATTATACATAATAATAAAGAAAAATTTAAGAATAAAGCTCCCCCACTCACGATTTTCATTTGTCCAGATTTCCTTCTAATTTTTGTCTATGATTTTAACTGCTACAAAGACTTTTCAGGGAAGATGAATTTTGCATTTTTAACATTAACGTGGCATAAACATTTCCGTGTTTCTATGTAGTTAACTAAATATCATTTAAATAATATTCTATTGGATTGAACACCATTCTCACTGAATATTGAGGTTCTAATTTTTAAACATTGTAGATATTGGGGCATTCAGATTTTTATCGCACATATAATGTCTGCCTTTATTTGAATCATTTTCTTTAAGTAAATGCCATTAGTTAGTTCTTAAACTCTTAGGTTCTTTTTTAAACGTTGCTTTTTGTCAAAAATAACCTCTTATAACTTTCTAACAATGTAGTTTGTTTATTTTGGCATATCTGATTCTTATTATTTGGAATCTTTTATTAAAATGTGTAGACTGCATTTTAGCTGTATCTCATTTTCCACTAAAACTGCTCTCCCTTTGAGAATTTAAGAGCAGAGCTGTACATAAAAAGATACCAGGTTTTTGGCTGGAGGCATACAACATGGTCATAACAGAATCTAGATACTTTGTTTCTCAGGCGGCTGCTTGGTCTAGTAAAATAGCTTTCTCCTATTTACAGAGCTCATGTTTGTGTGTGGGTTTGTGTGTGTGTGTGGGTGGAACATGGCTCAATGGCTCTTTGTCACCATAGTTCTAAACATCTAAATATACAAACATGATCTGGGATGCTGGCACCCATGTGGGCACAAGACTGAAATGTCCATGTAAATATTGTGACAAGACATTTCCTTGAGTCTTTGCCTATCCTTCCCAGAGATTAGCCAAGCAAAGAGGCGATGACTTGATAGACAACAGGCTAGATTTCTTACTGAGAATTCTCCACAGCCCAAGCACAACAGGACTACTTATATCATGGGGTTTCCCCCTCTGATTTACTGTGCAGTATATCAACAACTCTTAGTGGGGAGGGAGAGGGAGGGGGAGAGAGAGAGGGAGGAAAATCGAGATTTTTATTTTAAAATAATTGTTACCATTTACTGACAGCTTTTTATGTTCCAGGTCTCTTGTTTATAATTTATTATTTATTCCCCGTATAAACTGTGTGAGATAAGTGTTATCTCCATTCTCCAAATGAGGAAACTAAGGCTTACAGAGTTTATGACTTGCTTAAAGAAACATTAAGTTTTGGGGGCCAGAGTTGAACCTAGGTTTATCTGCTCTCAAACCTATGTGCTGTCTTCCACTGTGCTGTGAAAAACATTCCAGCCCATTCTTGGGAAATCAGGAGCCAGGTACCCAACAGATAATAAGGACCAGCCTATTCCTCTAAACATCTTTAAGAATTGAGTATCTAGCACAGATGTCTATTTCAGTGGTAAAGCTGTGTGATGTGGCTCAGTCCTCTTTGTACATCTGTCCCGAGTAGATACTGATGTAGAACTTCGGCAACGTGGAAAAAGCCTCTTATTCCTGGTTTGAGGCCAATGGGTGGCAACGTCAGAGGCGGGAATTGTGAACGTCGGCCCGTGGTTTGTCGTCCCCGTGGATTTCTGGCTTTCCTAGTGAGTGCTGCCTTGGTGTAGAATGTGCTCTTATACTTTCTTGTTCTCTGTTTTTGTTTTCTCCTCAGATCTAGATACTGATGATGATTTAAATAGCGACGATTATGAATATGAAGATGAAGCCAAGCTTGTTATATTTCCAGACCACTATGAAATAGCACTGCCAAATATTGAGGAGTTACCAGCCCTGGTCAGTGAGTGTGCACGGCTGCTAGCTAGATGCGCGTGACTCTGTGTCAGGTGTGTGTGCGTGTGCCGTGTGCGTGTGCTGGGAGGCGGGGAAGGCGGGTCGAGCGAGAGGAGAGGAGAGGAGAGTGAGCTGGAGCAGGGCAGATCGCTTCTCCCTCCTGGAGAGGGCCTTGCGAGGCTCCATTCCAGGAACGTTGGGCGGTGTCCCCTCCGCCGCCTGTGACTTCGGGGCTGCTTGGGCTTCACTGCTCACCGGCCGGCCTCCTCCAGGCGGGCTGGCTTCTTGCCACCTGTGAATCACAGTCTGTTGCCTAGGTTTTCAGACCGCGCCCCCGAGACGTGCCAGGGCTGCTGGAGAGGGGCTGCCTTCCTATCAGAGGAACGCCTAAAATTTTCTCTCTCCTGCACGTTGGCCTTCCACGTAGAATTTTGTTTGGGAAACATAAAAGGGCCCCACTGAGAACACACGCAGCACAGTTATAAAAATAACCGAATATTTACTGATCCCGGGTCTGCAGGAGGACTGTGGGGCTGTGAACCCACTTGTTAGTTTTGTTCCAGGACGAAGACAGCTTTCTAGGTTTTAGAATTTAGGTTTAGTGGTGAGTTTTTTTGTTTTTTTTTTCCCCTTCCCTGCCCTCCCCTCCCCTCCTCTCTCTTCTTCTCCTTTCTTTTTTGTAGAGTGACTTTACGTCTTCTTGAACAACGTGAAGCTGGGGGTGGTGGTAGGAAACCAGTTTCTGTTACACTTTGATTTTCAAATCCTGTGGGGACCCAGACTGTTTTCCTGTTCTTCCCTCATTTCCTGTGTTGTCTCCACCGCTGCATCCTTCTTTCCTGTGTTCCCTTCCCTATTTCTCCCTCTCTCCCTCTCTGTTGCTGCCTGACTTCTGAGCCTGGCCGCAGGTAGCGCGGTCAGAGGTTGGGGTCGATAGAGTTACACGTGCCAGTTCGTTTTTTCCCTCCTCAAACTCTGCCAGGACCAAAGCCAGGTCTTGGGGGTCCCGATCCTCCTGGATGTTGTGTGACTCTGTATCTACAGCCACCTCCTCACTCGCCCCTGCGGAGAGGGGACTTTTGTGCTTGGGGTTCCACTGTCGTTAGGAACCAGGTTTCTACCATTCAACCTCTTTGACCTACTTCATACCTAAACATAAGACCAGAGAAATGAAAATTTTGTATGTTTAGCTATGGTAGCTCTTCCCTTTAATTATCTGATATAGCATAGCCTTTTGAGTCCTGAGTGCATAGCTTTTAGCAATGTGTGAATTAAATTACCTCTGCTTTCTCCAATTCCCTGTTTGACTCACATGGCTGTTACAAGGGTGAAATATATGAATGGACAATATGGTCTTACCTTGTCCCATTACCTGATGTTATATACAAAGCTTCTATCTATATGACACTGAGAGTTCTTACGGTTCTTGTTTAATGTAACTCCTATGTCTGCTGTCAGAAAAGAAGCAGCACGCTGTGAATGAATGTCATGAGAAATGATTTTTCTCTCACTCACTTAAGAAGTCTTTATGTGAAAAACTTGAAGTACTTTCAATTATTCTTATATTGAGAACATAATTCTAAGTATGAACACTTACAGAAAAGTGAAGTGTCATAGAAATCTGAATCCAGCAATACATATTACAATTTTTAATACAGAGTGTTTTAGAATTTAGAAATGCTTTAAGAATTAAAGAGGGAGAGAATTGTTTGGAAGGTGAGGTAGGGAGCTAGAAGGAAAAGCCTGGATTTATCTGACAGTAACTGGTAAGATTTACCTATATGACAGATGCTAGTTACTATAATTTCTTTTCATGCTTTCACTACATTTTTGGTGTTTGATAATTCTCTTTTGAAGCTTTCAAATAGCAAAAATTACTGAGCACCAAATCACCCCACCAAGTGACTCTTCCATCACCTCTTGAGCTTCTCATCACAAAAAATTTTGGTTTCAGATAGGTACTCTATAAATTCTGCCAGAGAGTTAAACCAGCTCTTAGTGATGCAAGGGTCACAGAGACATTGCATTTGGGGGCTCATTAGGGATCTTAGAGCCTGGGATTCAGTGCCTATTTGTTGACTCAGAAACTTGAGCATTGGTGTGCTTGGGAATGGTTAGCAACCAGCTCCCTGGGGGAGGAGCCCTGTGCTCTAGTGTTTGCTGATTTCTGTGGTGGAAATCCTCCCACCGTGGCCGATTTCAGGCTAACAGCACAGATCACAGTATTGGGAAGCTATGTGCAGTAGGACACCATCACATAGAGGTTCCACTGTTCACATGATATGGACCTAAATGACCTCAAGAGCATAAAGCTAATAGTAAGATATAGTAACACAACTAGGGAGTAAAGAGTTTTGAATATTTGTTACCTTTTAAGAGTATATTTTGTTGTGAGTTTTTATAATTTAATTTTTAATAATGACTGTGTTTAACAACTCTCTTGCAGAATTTCTTAAAATTCAACTATCAATTATGTGAGCCAGTTTGAGCCAATTCCAGAACAGCCCTGAACATGAGATAATTCACAGTATAATTATAGGATAATGGATCCTGACCTTCAGTTGTGATCCATAAAAAGGGCCTCTGAGTGATTTTAGATGGTATTCTGAGAACACTAGGTCATTGTTTTATAGTGTCTCAGACGTTTAAGGGAATTTTGTTGAGTATCACCAGGAAGGATGTTCAAAGGAAAGAGAATATTACATCCAAATAGTGGTCAAAGTCATTGTGCATTGCAAACTAGAACACTTTGAAAAGACCTCATGGGGTGGAGAAGATTCATGGGAGGACAGGGAAGGGATCAAGGTCGTTAGTGAAACAAAGTTATAACAGGCCAGACTAAAAAGATTAGGATGTGGAGCCAGCAGTGCTGAGGCAGCATGTCCACCCTTAAAATCAGAAAGCGGCTAATGGTGAACTCAACCCTGTTTTCTAAGGGCGTTACTGGAAGGGGGTGGAGATGAATTTTGATAATTGAAAGGAAAGGTAATTATGTAACATTTGCTTGTGGGAGATAAATGGGACTATCTTTTAAAAGGTTTAGGGAGAAGCAAGATAGAGGATTAACAGGTACAAACTACTAGGTATAAAATAAATAGATACAAAGATATAATATACAGCACAGGGAATATAGCCAATATTTTATAATAACTTTAAAAGGAGTATAAGCTATAAAAATATCAGGTCACTATATTGTACACCTGAAACTAATAAAACATTGCAAATCAAGTATACTTTGGTTACAAATTTCTACCAAATAAATACCCCCCACCCCAGCTAAAAAAAATTCAAATATATTCACGGAGGCCTGATTGCCTGATCTGAAATGAAGTATGAGCTTTTGGAGGGCAGGGACCTTTTTCTTTTCCTGACCGTGCCTAGCCCCGTGCTGTCAATTGGTGGTGCTTAGTATAACCCTGGAGCATTTTAAGTTGGAGAAGGATAGGATCTAATGTTCACAGCAGATCACTCTGGCTGCTGGGCAGAGAAGAGGAAGCAAGAGCGGAAGAAAGGGGACTGGAAGGAGGCTGCTGTGTGGCCATCCCGATAAGCTGGGATGGTGGCTGAGATGAGGATGCGTGTGACTGAAATCGAGAAGAGGTAGATTCCAAATAGATTTTGGCTGAAGGACTGATAGGAACTGCTCATGGCCTGGGTGGGGGTGGGGGTGGGGGTGGGAGGGCCCCTGAGGGAGCTTCCTCTGTTGTCTCCTCATTAGCTCTGGGGTCAGTGGTCAGTGCTCCCCAGGGGGAAATATTCTGCGTGAAGTTCAGCTAACTGTGCAGGATGCCAGTCTTGTAGAATACAGATTTTTGTTTAAAAATTTTTTTTTAAAACAAGTCACTGACTTTTATTATATTCAGAATTGGGAATCCATCATGACTGTCTCATTTTGGAATATTTTTATTATCCCGACAGCCAATTCCTCTCAACCTCTCATCCCCCCAGTCTCTGGCAATCACTGATCTCCTTTCTGTCTCTATGGATTTGCCTATTCTGGACATTTCATATAAAAGGAATCATATAATACATGGTTCTTTGTGGCTGACTTTTTTTTTTTTTTTTACTTAGCATATATTTTCAAGATCCATCCATGTTGTGGCATGTATCAGTATTTCATTCCTTTTTATTGCTGAATAACATTTCATTGTATGGATATATGACATTTTATTTATCCACTTATCGTTAATGGGCATTTGGGTTATTTCTTCTATTTGGCTGTTATGAATGATGCTTCTGTGAATATTTGTATAAGTTTTTGTGTGGACACATTTTCATTTGTCTTGGGTGTATACCTGGGAGTGGGATTGCCAGGTCATATGGTAATTCTCTTAAACCATTTGAGTACCTGCCAAACTGTTTTCCAAAGTGGCTACACCATTTTACATGCTTATCAGACTGTGTTTTTAAAGAGAGCAGAAATAGCTTATAGCATTAAGCAAATAGCGAATGTGGTGAGAGGCATATGTCCAGAATCAGTGGGGTTTGGGAGAAAGCAGAGAGTCTGCCCTCCCCATGGTAAGTTGGTGCCAAGCTGGACATCACAGATTTGCTCAGGACGTGGACTGATCTGGCACAGAGACACCTAGGCATGTCCCCATCCAGGGTCACATTTGCACCAGATTAAGAAGGAGCCGTGCTGCTTGCATTCCATTCAAGTGCCCTTGAACACCTGTCATTGTGTGATGAGTTAAGGATATTGGATATCTGGGTGTATATTTGTTAGGAGGAAAACACGCCACTTGGGGAAATCCTAGGCATTCCTGTTGCTAATTTCACCCTTGTAAATTGTTCACCTTATGCTTCTCACTTCGCTGGCTAAGAGGTAGGAATTGTTAAATCTGACTCCTGTGCTTGGGTTTACAAAGTGGATTTGGTTCTTTGCTATCTTGTGTTATTGTTAATATTGCATACTCCAGGCCTGGACAAAACCTAGCTAGACCCAGCGAGAAAGTGCTGGTGTCAGGAAAGTAGCATCTTGCTCTCATGGTAACTGAGCTGTTTGAATTTTCTTGAATTAAGCTGTATTTATTAATAAACTTTTAAATTCACCTTATAGAAGTTGCTGTTCTCTCAGACTGTTTTAATGTATTACATCTGGGTTTGTCTTACAGGTAACAATTGCTTGTGATGCAGTTCTCAGCTCAAAGTCTCCTTATAGAAAGCAGGACCCAGACACATGGGAAAATGAATTGCCAGTATCCAAATATGCCAATAACCTCACGCAGTTGGACAACGGAGTCAGGATTCCTCCAAGGTGAGGGTCAGACAGCAAAGTGGAACTCTACCCCCTAAAACTGGCTGAAGGAATATTTATTTTTCTACCTCTTCACTGAATTAGTAGTTACATATTTTCTTATCAGATGCCTTTTCTTAAAAATAAGCTAAAAAATTCTCTCTAAAATTATCTGTACCTGTGTAATAGATGCTGAACATGGCCAGCCCATACCCTCAAGCCCCTCCCCGCCCTAAGGCCCTCGGCTGCAAGCACCTGCAGCTCTTTGCTTGAGGGCTTTCTCTGCCTGCAGAGCCAGGTAGGCCACTGCGTGGGACAGTCAGAAATGCCACGGAGTTAATGCTCCCTCCCGTCCTCCTGGAACAGCCCTCAACCAGTGACTGCAGAGTGGAGGAGGACTACCCTAGATCCCTACCCTCAGGTAGGGGCCTGCCTCCTGGAGTTCCCCAGAGGGACTGAGCCCCAGTTGCCCATGGGGCCATCAGCTTGTTGACAGTCCTTGCGCTGGCTTTCTGTCCTTTCAGTCTCTCTTCCCCCACTGCCCTAGGGTGCGTCCTGGGATCAGTTCCCAAACAAGCCATTTGCATTCAAATCTTTGTCTCAGGTCTGCTTCTTGGGGAACCCAACTTAGGAAGACTTACAACAGTGTTCCGCACATTTTGGCTGGAATGCTCCTTAGACTACTTTGGCACCTCCTGTAATTAGATGCTGGTGTGTTTCCAGAGGCAGGTGCTAGAGGCAAAGGGCAGGTGGATGAGGACTGTGTCCAGTGTGGTTAAACCCTGACTGTACTGCATCCCAGTTCTGTGTGGGCCTAGGGAAGGCAGGATACCTCTGGGCCTGTCTCCCTTTGTTAATGGGGATGGTAATGCTGATGCTGAAGGATGTTTATTAGAATTAAACGATGATAAAACTTCTGTAAAGCACCTGGCACATACCTGACATTTAACTTTCAGTTGTTTTCCTTCTACCTAATTTAGACTGTCAGTGTCGTAGAGTCTTGATGAAACTAGTTTTACTATTTGTGGCTAATGCTTTAGACTTTAGATGTTTGTACACGTGGGATCTTTAGTGTTTTAAGCTTATTCAGGATTCACTTTCCCTCATGTAGTAATTTTAAGGAAATGACCTTTCCTCCTGTCCTCAGGTTCTGTATCAATTTTTTCTTTTTCTTTTTTTTTTTTGTGTATATATATATATATGTATTTGTTGTTGTTGAAGTATAGTCAGTTTACCATGTTGTGTCAGTTTCTGGTGTACAGCATAATGCTTCAATCTTACGTGAACATAAGTATATTTGTATTCATTGCATCAGTTTTCTAAAGTAAAAGAGCCATCTTGGAGCTGGGAGGAGCTGGCCCCCACCAGAGGGGCAGACAGGGTACTGAGTGGTCCTGTAGCTCTGGAATGAGTCTCTGTTATTCCACTGACCATCTCCTGGGACCCCTAGCTAGAGACACTCTGTTTTCTTAGATGTTCATTTTCAAATCACGCCTGATGCCCCGGCTGTGCTGATTGCTCTCTGATGACTTTCCAGTGGTTGGAAGTGTGCCAGGTGTGACCTGCGGGAAAACCTCTGGTTGAATTTGACTGACGGCTCTGTGCTGTGTGGAAAGTGGTTCTTTGACAGCTCCGGGGGCAACGGGCACGCGCTGGAACATTACAGAGACCTGGGCTACCCTCTAGCTGTGAAGCTGGGAACCATCACTCCTGACGGGGCAGGTAAGTGTGCCTTTACTGACTTGGGAGCTTTCAGAGGCTCCCTCTTAGATTCAGCCAGTGCCTTAATCTCTGGGGTTGGACGGCGTAGGCTTTGGACTCAGCCCAGGTTTAAATCCTGATTCTGCCTCTTGTTAGCTGTGAAGTCTTGGGCGAGTTCTCAGATCCTTCTAAGCTTCAGATTATCTTGAGGATAATCATGGTGTCTCTCTCACAGGTTTGTTAAGGGGCGTGAGCACGTAGCCCAGTGCACACGGCAGGGTCTTGATATAAGGTAGCTGTTCTTGTTAGTGTCTTTCTGTATATCTCTTGGCTGAGAGGACAGAAGCAGGAACCAAGACTTGTGATATGAATGTGCATGATCAAATCCACCATTAGAATAGTAGGAGGAAGCCCTAGAATTCATTATAAGAATTATTATCATTTTAGGAACAAATGGAGAAGGTGGGTTTTAAAGGATACTGTGTGTTCCGCGTCCCTGACATCAGCTGGCGGTGATGGTGTTCCAGTGCAGCAAAGGGTTAGAAGTGGTTCCTGCTTGTACTGTCAGCTTCACCACTGGTTTCCTTTATGCTCTCACACCATATGCTCTAAAATGTTAGCTTTTGATTATGTTTGTACAGTAAATTCCTTCTATCATTTTGTGAGGGAAAAGGGAAATAATATCAGGGTTAATAATGAGAAACTTAAATACTGAGCAGTGGCCTTAAGAACCCATCATCTAAGCATCACTGAAACCATTTATGAAGCACAGACTTGGACCAACACCTAGGTCAGTCTTCTCCATCTGTCTAGGTTTTAGTCTCTTCTTGTTTACTTTAAGGTAAGATGATTTTTTAAGGAAAAATATTAAGACATGTGTCTTTTCTCTCCTTCTTTGTTATCTTTCCCTGACTGAATCAGCCTGCCTCAGAGAGAACTGGTAAGGGTGTTTTCACTAAATATGGTGCACTCCTGGTCAGCCACGCCCTTTTCATTGAACTGATTTCATTTCTCATTTGTTTTATAATTGAGGGCTGGCAGTTAGGTTGTGTCAAGATTCTTTTGATTCACCTTTTGGGTAATTTTCCTACTTCCAAAGGTTAGTGGACTTATTTTAACTCTTTAGAGAAAAGTAGCTTCAAGAATCTCAGGTGCTGGTGCCAAACATTTCCCTTCAAGTTAATAAACCTCTACACAAGCCAAGTCGAATTCTGAGCTTTCCAGGATCTGAAGAAGAAATCCAGGACATGCAGCTGGATCCAGGGTGCAACACAGGGTGCATGTTCTACATTGCTTTTGCCAATGTTTTATGCTTATAGCACGGTGCTTCCAGGTCATTGCTGTGTTGAATGCCTGCTTTATATGGTAATCGTCATTGTCCTTGTAGGATCTACTGAGAGAAGGGTTTGTAGTGTAGTCATTCTGTGGGGTACAATTGCAAGGAAAGGTTAATTTAGATGTTTCTATTTTCGGTGCTGTCTTATGTAGTATTTTTTTTCCTCTCATTGAATTTCTTTTTTTTTTTTTTTTTTACTTTCTTATTTTATTTTTTTAAACACCTTTATTGTGGTATGACTCCTGTACAGTAAACTACACATAGTTCAAATGTACAATTTAATGAATTTTGATAGACGGGGAGTGATGGAAGTGTTAGTTATCTTGATTGTGGTAGTGGTTTCATTGGTGTATACATCTATCAAAATTCATCAAATTATGTAGTATTTTTTGATAAGGCTGGTTATTAGATCCGGTTCTCAGAACCTCCTGTCCAGGACTACAGTTATCTGTATAGGAGGCTTTGTTGTAAAATTTCAGGTGTTTGAAGTCAGGGCTATGTCTTACCCATCTTTGGATTCCATACAAAATCTTACACATAGTAGGCATGAATACTTTTGTTAAAGGAACCAACTGGTTTATAAGTATATAAGTAATTAGATTCTGTTTAAATGTATGCTAATAATAAAGGCAAGGATTAATTCTGCTCCCTATGCATCTTTAATTTTCCAGAAGCCTTTTTTTTTCTAGCGTGAAACTTATTTTCAAATTATGATTTAGAGTTAATCTAAAGTTTCTTACCTTTCAACTTGAGGAAGGAAAAGTTTTATATTTGCCTTTTGGGTATATGAAAAGTAGATGTTCAGTGTAACATATTTAGAAAACAGAGAGAAAAGTTTAGAGAAGTAAAAATCACTGGTACTACCACCTGCCCAGACAAATCACTTCTAACAATCAACATATTTCCTCTCAGTCTTTTTTCCTTTCTAAGACCTTGATCAGTTCTTATACAAATACACACACACATACCCCACATTTTTACAAAAAATTGAATCATGCGGTATAAAGTTTTATTCCTTATTTACTCAATTTAACACTGAATTATATTTTCCATGTCATTAAATATTCTTAAGTATCCCATGATAATTCCATAAGTCATCTCACTATTCCCCTGTGAGTTTGTTACAATCTTGCTATTCTGATGAACATCTTTGTACTTATGCAAATCTTTGGGTGTTTGTGTAATGATTCTTTTTTAGGACACATTCCAATAAACATTTTGAGAGTTGAAACTTTAAAATTTTTAATTGCTGAGTTTCTCTTTTAAACAGCCGTAGTAATTTACATTCACACCAGAAATGTATGAAAATATCCCTTTCGACAAATCTTTGACAACTCTGAGTATTCAGAAATTTAAAAAACCTTTGCTAATCTGTTATCTTGTTTTAATTTGCTTTATAGTGAGGCTGAACATTTTTCATAGTATTCTTGGCCGTTGGTAGTTCTTTTTGTGAATTTCTTTTTTTTAAAATATTTTTTTAAAGACTGATTTATTGATTTATTTAGTTTTTTTTTTCTAGGAAGTGGTAATTAGGTTTATTTACTTCTTTATTTTTAGAGAAGGTACTGAGGATTGAACCCAGGATCTTGTGTATGCTAAGCATATGCTCTACCACTTGAGCTAAGCTGTCCTCCCCACCTTTTTGTGAATTTCTTAGGCTGATTTTTCCAGTAGGTGTATGTGTAGGTGTTTTTCTTACTGGTTTTTAAAACTCCTTGGCTATTAAGAATATTAACCCATTATCTGCTATAGTTAGGTTTTCTTTCTTTTTTTTTTTTTTGGTAGAAGAGGGAGAACTTTTAAGATTATTCTTATCATATAATTGAGAGTATTTGAATAAATACTCATTTTCAATCATAGAAAGCATTGAACATTGGTAAAAACAATGTAGAACATGCACCCTGTGTTGAGGATTCTTGAATTCATTTAGCCAAAAAGAAAAAGCTCACTTTTTGACAATAGATCAGGATTTGATTCCAGCTTATCATGTGCAGAGTTGGTTTTAACACCAGTGATTATTTTTAGTCTAATTATCATTTTATATTAGTTTATGGGATACATCAATTCTATTTTCATTTCTTTGGAATCTGTTTAATAGATTGCTAGTTGTACTTTATTGTTTGTTTAAATGCCAAGTGAATTAATGAAAACATGCATAAAATTTCCTTAAATGTCTGATGATGAGACCTGTGGATGTTGAGGCCTCTCTATCTGGGGGTGGGGTGACCAGCTCCTGACGAAGGTACCACTGCCGAGGGCCCAATTTCCTTACTCGCTATGAACTAGGCTCACTGAGGCTAATTCAACTCACAAGAGACAGAATCTCAAAGTCAGGGCATTCATTTTTTAGTTTATAAGGAGAACCACAACTGCTTGTTAAGTGGGATGTTTATGTCAACTTGACCAGTACATTCCTTCCCTGTGGGAGCCTGATTTATATTTAGAATGTTGCTTAGTGAACATGGAATCCAAGCAGGTTGTGAACTCAGATATTTAATGGTAATGTGATCTGATTATCCTGGTTTCTTTCTCCCTAATAAGAATATACCTGTTCAGTGAGAAACTAACTCATCTTGAGGTGTCAACCTAGAATTAGTTCTCCCAAGAAGCCTTGATCCCACAGGCTACGCCATTGTGCTTGCTGGGTGATAAAAGTGGGCCCCCTATCAGATTCCACTCTGGTTCCCCATGGGTACAGCAGCAAACAAACAAAGCAGCACATCACCCTACAAACAAACAAAACGCTTTCCTCTGTGGGAGGAGACATTCATTTGGCAACACAAGGATGATGTTCTTGGTGGGAAGCAAATGAAGAGAGTTGGAGGCAGAAGAGGGTGTTTTTTTTCTTCCATCATGGAAATTTGTTTGCCTGAGAAGAAGCCTTGGTGATTGCAGGAGAGTCTTCCAGAGATGCTCATGGCAGCTGTGAAGTCGACTATCCCAGTGGCCCCTGCACCAACTTAGCAGCATCTCAAGGTGGTTTTTCTTCTCTGGTCTTCTCCACCCTCAACTTGGCATCAGCCCAAAGATTTGGAGTCAAGGCCCTGCCTACTTCATTTTAGTTCTGACCTGGCTTGTGCCCCTCTTGTGTGCCTCCGTAGCACCTTGTGCTGCTCCATCGTGACACTTTTCACGAGATCCTGTAGCTGTGCTTACTGGGGGTCACCTCGGACAGCAGGGCCTGAGCACCATGTTTGTTGTACACTGTTACAGCTCTAGCATCTAGCACAGCCCCTCAAACGTAGTAGGTGCTCAGTAAATATTTGTAGAGTAAACAGATGGAGGAAGACAGACATACCAATAAAGTTTGCTTCTCTGATTCACCTTTTTTCTTTTTCTTTTTTAAAAATTTTATTGACATCTTTTTACTCTTACTTGTTTTCCTTTCCTGGCCACAGTCTAGGTTGTGTCAGGCCTGGGAGTTATACTGTCTAAGGTGATTGTACATACCTCTAAGTTCATTCATTTTGTGTTTGGTCTTTTAGATTAATTGCTGGAGTAGTCTCTTGTTTCTCTTTTTCCTGTCTGTGGCTGATGCTCTGTGGGCACACACAAAAAACTCGAGGAGAGATGCAGTTTAGGTAGATCACACTTACTCTGGAGAGAACCTTTCCTCATCCTTTCCTCTCTGGTTTATGACTTGGTGTTTAACCAAGAGTTCTGGTTTTCTCTCCATTTGAGCTGTGAGAACAGAGCAGTGAGGCTGGCTTCTCTGGTTTTGTTATTTTTTCTAAACACAGGAGCTTGTTGAGGTACATCTTTACCTCTCTCCTTCTGCTTTCCTGTGTGGGGATCTGAGGGAAGGGTCTGAACTCCTGCCATTTTCTAGGGGTTAGGAAGAAAGCCTGAAGTCAAATAAGTAAACCATAGCTAGCCAAAGAAGACGTCTGTTGAGGTCATTTATACCAAACCAGCATTCGTATAAGATTATTTGAAATAAGGAAGTTTAAACTTACGAGGAAAGGGATCCTGCTTATCTTACTTAATATTATATCCTCAGTATTTGTATATATTTGGTATTCAATAAATATTTGCTGAATACAGTGAATGAATGGGTGAATGAATGAGTGAGTGAGTGAGTCCCTGTGTATGAACAAGGATGACCAGTCATATACTAGCCGTACCTAATAGCATGCCATCATATAGAAACATTTTAATCTTTGGCAATTAATTATAAAACTTTTTTTCAATCAAAACATAATAAATTTGGAAAAAAATAGAAAAGCAAAAAAAAAAAACCTTCCCAGAGATAAGAAATTATTACCATTTTTGTATAATTTCTGACAGATTCTCAGCTGTTGTCTGAGTCTTAGTCTCTATCTTTGTGCTGTAATTTTTTCTGTAGTTAATTTTGGAACTTAATACACACACTATTTTCTAACATGCTTATGACATCAGTGGGTTATTCATGCTCTAAACCTTTTCTTTTACCTTTTCCCTTCTGTGGATCTCTCTGTGCCCTCCATGGCTTAACTTGTCATTTAACTTGAAATGAAGCAATGACTAGTTTCCTTCTAAAGTGAATGTGGTTACTCATGAAACGCTGCTGGGCTATTCCTAGCAGGATCTTTCTGTGAACTTCCTAACTGTGTTCCTTGGCTCCAAATTTTTAAGTTCAAGTAGGAGTCGGGGAGGGTAATACTTGTCAGGCAATGCTTATGTGCTACAGTAGTTTCTGAGCTAAGACTTGACTTTGCTAAGCTGAAGTTGGAAGTAAAATGAGTTTCCCAGTGAAAAATGTGTAAGGATTTTCAGCTCCTGAGTCTACTTCAAATTTTTTTTCTATGACTACATGTCATTTATAAATTCTTCACGATTGCCAAGTTTAAGGATCACAGTTCAGTTTTAGATTTCTAGTGTGTTACTCACTAAACTGTTTTTGTCATTGGAGTAAGAAGTAACTATTATGTCTGACCAAATCATGTCATATTTTTGGAGCAGTTAATGACTGGAGATAGGAAATGTTAAATTTCTCACTGTGGCAGGAGCCTAGTGGCTTAAGAACAATAGAATTCTATGTGATTTTCACTTATTTCAAAATCCTAGACCAATGCCAATGGTGCATTTCTAGCAATCTTACTATTTTCTGTTGGGGCTCTGATAATTAGGGGCTTAATGTCTTGAGTCTTGAAAACTCTCTCATTAGTTAATAATTACCAGAATTAAATGCCAAAGGAGTGTCACTTTCACTTTTCAGCCAGTATTTCCTATCACTTGTCATAGATTAGAAATATTGTTGCTGTATTTAAGTTATTAGTTCAAATAATTTTTTTTTTTTTTTTTTTTTTTTAGTATTTAAACTTTTAAGAAATTTTTTCTTAAGTGGGCTGGGGATTTTCTTTTGTTTTTGCTTTGAGAGCACTAAGTTATATTTAAAGAAGAAAATAAATGAAGGCTACCATCCGCAAGTTAAAATAGGCCTCTAGGGGAGGAGGTATAGAAGAAAAAGCTATATAATGTTTAATCTATTAATAGTAGAAACATTGACTTTTTTGGGGTGGCGGTGAGACTCCACGTATCTGGGTTTGGGTTGGAGGGTCACCATAGTTCCTGTATGTTACTTTCTTTCTCCTCTTGGTGATGTTCCAAAGAGTAGGAAACTCCTTGAACAGTCTTTTACTGTTCTAAAGAATAATATCTTTATATCTATTTTCTGATTTTGTTTTTCAAATTTAGGAGCAAAGAAATTGCAGCTTTTCACTCCCTTCTTGTTAACAGCCTGGTGCTTCACTGAGTCTGTTGGTCTCCTGAGAGATCTAAGGAAATAGTCTGGTGCAAAGGAAAAAGGACTGGGCCAGGGGTCAGAATATCTAAGTTCTGGGCCGCGTGTGCTGTTTGAGGCAAATGACTTTTCTAAGCCTTATTTTCTGATCTGCAAAATGGGCCTGAAAATATTTCCCTCTGCCACACTGCACAGCTGTTTGAGGACAGAAGAGGCAGCAGTTCTGATAGCTGTCGAAAGCTCTAGGCAGGACTTCTCAGACTTTACTGTGCACGCTCGGATCTTGTTAAAATGCAGATTCCCATTCAGTAGGTGTGGGGTGGGGCCCGAGATTGTGCATTTCTAACAGGCTCTCAGGGAATGCTGTTGCTTTGAATCCATGCCCCACACTTGGAGAAGAAGCCAGGAACGGTCTAAAGCATTATGTTGTCGGGTGGGCTGTGAGGACCCTGAGGAGGGAAGCCGCCCCCCTCGGTACCCAGCTTCCCAGCACCAGTGCGCCTTGAATGGGTTACCCACGAGGCCAACAGGCTGATCTGTCCGGCCGGGGGCGGGGGCGTGGCCTGGGGGCGGAGCCTCCGGAGTTTCCCCGTGGTGCTGGCGCATCACTGTTTCCTAAGTGCTGCAGGCGGCATGTTTGGAAGCACTGCAGTCTTCACAGGTCCCTCACCAGCTCTGTGAGGTGTGGACACTGACAGAGAAGAGAGAGGGGGAGGGGGCAGGTAGAGATGGTAGGGCTGAGACTACAGAGGGTTCCACAGGCAGAATTTTGTTTTGTCCTGGACTTACTCCCCAGTGCCACCATTCAGCCACCCCGAGGCTGTGTGTTCTCTCTGTTCTTCACAGGTTCTCCCTCCGGGTGCAATAGGGGTCACCTCCTTCCTCACCCTTCCCTCTTCCTCAACTTACAGTGATGCTATTGGGGTTTGGGTTAGAACAATCAAATACTCGGCATTTATATTTGTCTGATTGTAAGTTGTTTTAACTTTATGCACTGTTTTCTTTTTCTTGTTTCAGAAAACCTTTTAAAAAATTACTTTCTGAACTATCAGAAGAATTGCTATATGAGTATATTTACAAATATACCCATTATATTTATTATCATCTGTCTTTTCCCCAGTTGAGACTCACAAGGGGGTTTTGTTTTGTTCATTTATATAGTCCAAGTGCGTGTAGGAGCTCAGTAAGTATGTGTTGAATATTGAATGAGTTGATTGAAGATCTCAGTGCTTATTTTCTCTTCACTCTCTAGATGTTTATTCTTTCCAAGAAGAGGAACCTGTTTTGGATCCTCATTTGGCCAAGCACTTAGCACATTTTGGAATTGATATGCTTCATATGCATGGGGTAAGCAGGTCTACTTTTGTCTCTTTTTCTGTCTTGCGGGGAAACTGATTTATACAATATATAATTTCTGTAGTGCAAATCTTCATTTTATAGGTTTTAATGTTGGCACTTACTTCTTGAACTTAATTATTGTTTTCTTTTGGTTATTGGCTAATTTTTTTTTTATGTTATAATAAAAATGGTACCTCATCAAGTACCATTTTGTTTTAGCTGGAGTTTACTTGCAAAATTTCTGTCTCCTTTGATGGATAGTTGCATGAATCACTCTTTGTTCACTAAAGGGAGCAGGTACAGGGAGAGGACCTTTAAAATGATCTATGACCAATATCACTTTAATTACTTTCAGGAAGGGAAGCAGGGCTTGGGGAGGAGGCTGGGGATAGGGGTGGAAAGAATAGGCCAACATGTTATTGTTGATAGAAACACTCTGCCTCATTTCATACTGTTTTCAGGCTGAGATTGTGACTAGGTGACGTTTGTCCCTATGAGGAGCTGATTTAAGTGTATGTGTTTTGGTTTAGCCCTTTTATCCCCGCCCAGGCCATCTCGCTCTCATTATGTATCTCTGACTTCCTTTTCTCACTCATATCACTTTTAAATTTATTTTCACAGCTCTTTATTTTTGTTTTCTTTCGGGGGGTGGTAATTAGGTTTACTTATTTATTTTTAATGGAAGTACTGGGGATTGAACTGGGACCTCATGCATGTTAAGCAGGCGCTCTACCACTGAGCTATTACCCTCCCCTCCTCACCAAATTTTTTACTGTTCTTCTTTAACCTTCCTCCTATGCTGAGCTACTTCCAAGCCCCATTGTTTTATTCCACTTTCCTCTGCAACTGCCTTGCTTTTTTGTTTGCTGTGTTGCATTGTGTCTGCTCTTGAAATTATTCTACTTGCTTCTTTTTTGATTCCTATTTTTCTTTCTTTCTCCTATCTCCTTTCCTCTCAGCCTTTGTCTCTTCTATTTTTAAATCTTCTAATGTGGTTTTAAAAAATTATCAGAAGATATAAAATTCACGATTTTAACCATTTTAAAATGTACAGTTCTGTGGCATTAAGTACATCTGCCTTGTACAGCCTTCACCGTCTTAGTCTCTTTTCATGAAGTTACTTATTTCTCTGTTTAATTGGGGGGAAAAGGGCAGAAACATCAATTGCTGTTAGAAATAATTTTTGAGACATGATCTTAGAGCGATCATCATCGTTAAAGCTGTTTTTCCTCAATGATGTTGCCCCAGACAGAGAACGGGCTCCGGGACAACGACATCAAGCCGCGGGTCAGCGAGTGGGAAGTGATCCAGGAGACAGGGTCAAAGCTGAAGCCCATGTACGGCCCCGGCTACACGGGGCTCAAGAACCTGGGGAATAGCTGCTATCTGAGCTCCGTGATGCAGGCCATCTTCAGCATCCCGGAGTTCCAGAGAGCGTAAGTGTCTCCCGCAGAACGGGCGCAAAGCCTGCCTAGCGCCCCGCCCCGCCGCGTGCAGCCGGGCGAGTGCGCGGGAAAGCCCTTCTTCTTTGGTGGCAGGACACCTCGCCGCACCGCCTGCGCTGTGACTTCTCGCCCTGCGCTGGGTGAGAACCCTTGCCGAGGGTTATGGGGATCCGCTGAGCTAGGGAGAATTCTGTAAACGGAAAAACATCAACAGGGCATTTGTCGTATTAATAATGGCTTCCATTTTTAGACCATCACCCTGTATGCCAAGAATATAATAATCATTAATCTTCACAGCAAACCTGCCAAATCTCTTCTATAGATGCACTAGGAGAGAGTCAGTGATCTGTTGGGTCAGTGTCGCCTTCCTGGTGAGTGGAGTTTCTTAAAGGATTTAGGCTTTTCAATTTTTTTTCCTTCTCAAAATGTGATTCCCAGATGGCGCTGGGCCTTTGACTATTGGATATGGATCTGTATGTAGTGAGACCAGTATGGAGATTGGGAGTGAGCATTCAGAAATTGTTGTAGCAGTTTGACATTGCTCTGTTTTATAAATGGCATTTCGTTTTTCCAGTACAGTTGAGCCTTGAACAACACAGGTTTAAACTACACTGGTTCACTTATATTTGGATTTTTTTCAATAAATATGTGCTACAGTACTACATGATCTGCGGTAGGTTGAAACCTCACGTATGGAGAAACCCTGAAGCCAAAGGGCTGACTGTAAAGTTAGGCGTGGAACTTCGACTGTGTGGAAGGTTAGTGCCCCTAAATCCCGTGTTGTTCAAGGCTCAGCTGTAATTCATTTTTTATTGTATTTTAGAAGGTATCATTTATATGAGTTGAAATCAACAAACGAGTTGGCCCTTCACCACAAGTTATTGGGAGGCACTGATTTAGGGTGCTTGCTAACTATGCGCATTTAGTTGCCTTCTTCCTCCTCCCTTCCCCTGGGTGGAGTGGCTGCCTCTGGCCGTTTTCTAATGTAGGCTGTGCTTGGGACAGGGAGCCGCAGAGACTGGCAGCTGCAGCTCATGGGCAGCTGCTGCCTAAATTTAGGAAATAATCTCTAATGTTTTCCAGAGCAGGTAGGTTTCCACCTTGGTTCAAGTATGGAAGAGGACACATGCGTGCTCGGACACACTGACAGGCAGACAGCAGGCTAGGAACAACAAAAGGCCATTTTTCACCCACGTGGAGTTGACCACTGATGGCTTTAAGGGTGATTATATGTCATATATGTCATGTGTATCAAATATCCTTTTCTTTCCTCTCTTGGTATTTGAAGTCTTACCTCTTTTTTTTTTTTTTTTACTTTTCCTGGCTTTGGAAATCTATGGTCAGTTTTCCATGTCAGATTTTCATTTTTCCATCTGGGCAAAAACAGTGGGTTCTATTCTGATCAGCATTGTGCTGGGTGTGGGGGGTTCAGTGGTACACAAAAGGATAGGTGCCTGGCCCTCCCTGGGGAAACAGACATTAAATAAACATAGACAGCCTGTTACTTGTGATGATTCGATTTAAGATTTTTTGACTTTATGATGGTGCAAGAGTGGTATGTATTCAGTAGAAACTGTATTTCGAATTTCTGAGTTTTGCTCTTCTCCTGGGCTAGTGGCTTGAGGTACATACTCCCCTGTGATGCTGGGCAGCTCCCGGTCTGCCACTCGATCCCAAGAGTAACCATTTTGGACCCAGACAGCCCTTCTGTTCTGTACTTTCAGTACCGTAGTCAGTAAATTAGATAAGGTAGTTAACACTTTGTTA
Organism: Camelus dromedarius; assembly: GCF_036321535.1. NCBI lineage: Eukaryota > Metazoa > Chordata > Mammalia > Artiodactyla > Camelidae > Camelus > Camelus dromedarius. Next base: position 47,934,956 of record NC_087437.1, read on the forward strand.
TCAAACAGCTTTGTGTTAAATGATTTAGCCTAACTCTACGCTAATGTCAGTGGTCTGAGCACGTTTCAGGTAGGTGACACTAAGCTGTGGTGTTTGATATGTTAGGTGTATGCAGTATATTTTCTTTTTTTTGTAATATGTAAGGTTTTTTTAAATGGGATTGTTTTTTCTTTTCTTTTTTTTTAGGTTTATTTATTTAATTTTATATTTTGAGGGGGACAATTAGGCTTATTTTATTTTTAGAGGAGATACTAGAGATTGAACCCAGGATCTACCACTTGAGCTGTCCCCTCTCCCCTGCAATACATTTTCAGTGTAAGATATTTTCAGCTTACAATGGGTTTGTGAGGACATAACCGCATCTTTTGTCAAGGAAGATCTGTAATCCTAAGAACAACTGCATGGTTGTAAACATGGTGAGTTCCATGAAGGAGAAGGGAATGAGGTGGTCAGGGAGGATCTCTTTGAAGAAAGGACACACGAAAGGACACTGACCTTGAATGATGTGCAGGAGGAGTGGAAACAGGGTTTTGGACAAAAGGAGGAGCAAGTTTGAAGCTCTGAAATGGGAAAACCTTTTCGAAGATTTGCATCATGCATTGTATTATTTTTATGAATTCTGACCCTTGTGTCTTACTTGTATTACGATTTGATTGGGGAACAATGTAGCTTCATCTTCTCTTTCTCATGCTCCAAGATTTTTTTTTTTTTTAATATTGAAGGAAAGCTCTATGGCCTTATGGTAGATGTTATATAATTATTATTTCTTTTAAACTATAATGGAAGAGACTTACGTTCTTTTGTTACAAAGCCCAGCAGCGTTTTTAGTGCTTTACAGTCTATAGTTTTTGAAAATATTTTCTACGTTTCAAAGTTTGATGAACAATTAACTTTCTGAAGTTTTTCTTCAATGAAAAAATGTACCTCATGTCTGTATTTTGGATTTAAGATTTGAATCTCTTGCCTCTCAAGTATCGTTTCAAGAGTTTTAGAATTTTATGTCATCTAATATTTTATATTCCATTTCCTAAACATTTACTGTATAAGAAAATGAGCAACTTATCCATACCTTGATCTTTTTGTTCTTTTCCCAAGTCTCACTGGGTAGAAATACTTGCTCTGGAAACTCCTTTTTCCCCAGTGGGACTAACTCAGTGGAGTTGCGTCTAGGAGCAATATTTCCATTTTGCAAGTAGAAAGAGTGACTCACAGAGAAATTAAATGACTTCTGCACAACCACAGTGGAATTCAGGAACATTAGTCTGACTCCTTGATACCCTGTTTGCTGCTTGAACCCAGTTTACATTTCAAAATAATTCTGATGGGGAGCAAATCTAAATAAACTGGTGTGCAAATTGAATGACAGCTTGGATTGTCAGATAGCAAAACTGTTTTTTTGCTTTGAAAACCACTAGATTACAAATTGAAGATATAATGAGTTCTTTAAAAATTATCCCACATTACTGCTGCATATTAATTTAATTTTGTTTTAATGGAGGACAGTCCTTGTTGATTAGAAAAGGAATATAAATTACTAGCAAAATGGACTTTTCTGATATTGATGGTTTACAACCCCCTTTAACTTTATTCTTCTCCAGCAATCTTGCCTGAAAACCTAAGCTTTTCACTAATCTTCATATTCTCAGTAGGTTTTCTTTTGTCTTGTCAGGTTTTGAGATATGAGAAAGACTGGATTGTATGAGAGCTAAGGTTTATAACGTTTATCATGTTGTATGTTATTAACAGCTCTTCAATGCAATCTCTGACTCTGAATATGGTTTGGTTCCAAAGTTTGGTTTATCTATTATTTGGCTCTTGGTCCACTGAAAATTTCTAGATGGAATTGTTGCCTAGTGACACATCCAAAAGCTGTTTGAATGGGACTGTTCCAGAGACATGTGCTGTTAATTTCGGTGTTGGTCCATAACCTCAGATACAAATTCTGAGTTTGTAGACAGCAGGTCCGAGAAATTTCTAGTTGTTGAGGGATCTAATTAGAGGTCATTACTAACTATAGTGTATCATGGCTCTCTGCTAAGGCTTTATTGAAATAATTCCTTTCCTTTTGGGTTAAAGGTAGTCAGTTACAGAAATTGGTTATGTAGTTCATGGAGATTATATTCTAGTATGTAATCCCTAGAGAGATAAATAATAAACAAGAACATAAATAAATTAATATAATTGCAAATAGTGATGCATGCCAAGAAGAAAGTTAGCCAGGGTGGGCTGATAGGGGATTTTAGGAAGGGTGGGGAGGGACTTTTAATCAGACCTGGAAAAGAACAGGGATGGGTAGAGAGAGTTCCAGGAAGGAGACAGTGTATGCCTGACCTTGAAGCAGGAGCGAGCTTGGCGTGCCCTGGGCAGCAAGAAGGGGAAGTGGCCGGGGCATTGTGTGTGAGGGGGAGTGAGGTCAGAGAAGTGGGCAGAGCAAGTGCAGGAAGGGCCAGGGAAAGGGATCTGCTTCTGGATCCTTCTTCCTAGAACCTTCAGGCTCAGAGAGTCAAAGCCTCAAGAGGGAAAGGTGAACAGCTCAAAGCAGGGGGTATGAAACAGAAGAAGAACGTAAGAAGTGAAGGGAATGATTGTGCACTGAGATGAGAGGCGGGTGGGTACAGTTAGCGCTGCTCAGTCGGGATAGACTGGTCAGAAAGGGGTTGTGGACTGCAGGAGACTGTGGCCGGGGCAGGTCCAGCTGGCAGAGTGGTTCAGAGCACCGCATGGGAGCCAGGCTGCCTGGGTCCCCTCTGGGCTTCATCACTCCCTCCTGGGTGACTTTGGAATCTCACTGAAGAATTTGCCTCCCAATTTCTCATCTCTCAAACGGGGTAGCGATAATAATCCCCTCCACATATAGTTGTAATGAAGACTTAATCAGGTAACAGAGGAAACCCCCCAGAAACAGTAGTTGTCACTCTTACTGTCATCATTATTCATTTTGACATGATTGAGATAATTCCTAACTTTACCTTTTATTTTCGAGATGGTAGTTGTGATGGCATAAGCCAGTGGTTCTTGACTCTGGCTGCATGTTAGAATCACCTGGGGAACTTGTAAAAGATTCCCAATCCCAGGGAGTGAAATCAGAACCCCTGGGCGGTGGCTCTGGTTTCTGCATTTTTTCAAGAAATCCTTTAGGGAATTCTAACTCGCACCCAGGGTTGAGACCCACTGAGATAAGCACAAACATTTCAGCGGGGCCCAGGAGCATGGCTGCAGGGAAAACTTCTCTTCGGGTAGATGATTTAATTTTGACAGGAAGGCAAGAAGGTCTTAGCCAGGATGACAGCTTATTTTGGTTCTGTTTTTCCCTCAGTTCCTCTGTTTTGACTGTTGCTTCTCATTTTCTAGGTATGTAGGAAATCTTCCAAGAATATTTGACTACTCTCCTTTAGATCCAACACAAGATTTTAATACACAGATGTAAGTAACCAATTGTAGCTTTTAAGAAAAGTATCTGATAAAGTGTTTATAGTAGTCTCTGGGTTGCAGAATTAAAGTCAGTTCTTTATTTTCTGTATTTTTAAGAGTATTCTAAAATGAGCATGTGTTGCTTTTATAAGAATTAGTAAATTTATAAGTTAAATTTTATGTATTATATATTATATATATAATTAGTAAAATTATAAAGTGCTGAGAAAATTTAACATTTCAGTCAGTATCAAGCAGAATCAAAAGAGTTATTTGCGAGTAACTGAGACACAGTGTTCAGCTGTAGTTGTTGGAATTTGTGGATAATTTTAATATCTCTGAGAGGAAACAACAATGACCTTTCTGTCTGTTTCTCCCTCCTGCCCAGGACTAAGTTAGGACATGGCCTTCTCTCGGGCCAGTATTCAAAACCTCCCGTGAAATCTGAACTCATTGAACAGGTGATGAAGGAGGAGCATAAGGTATGTGTCCATGTGTTTGCCATGTCGATATGTAGGAAGGAGGGACCTTCCCAGCTAGAGGGTGGATTTCCTGTGATTTGGGGAATGGTGGCTGTAAATGTAGCAAGCTGCCAGAATAGCTGTTTCATTTTAGGGTCCACGGTGTGTGTCCGCTCTTAAAAATTGTGGTGAGGAGTAGCCAGGGCTGGGGTTTCTAGTGGCAGTTGCTTCGTGGATTATATGTAATTGCCATCGTTAATGGTCTTCAGAAATAATATTCTGCATAAAATAGAGCTGAAGTAGAAGGAATAAACTTTATAAAAATATAAACATTTTCCCCTTGGTAACACAGTCTTCGCCTTCCTAGTGTCTTTCTTCTCCTAAGCCTCAATTTTGTTTGCTAGGGTTTCTCAGGAGGCTGGTTGTTAAAAAAACAACACGCACATTGCTATTCCCTCTGGAACTGAGGGTTCTGAATGTCTGGGGAGGGCTGGGCAGTCCTCATTTTTGGTAAGCGGCGGAGGGTTTGTAAGTGTAAGAAACTTAGTTGGCCATTTAATCACTATTCATTGATTAATTGAAAGATGTGCTTCATCTCCTAATATAGCCAGACTTGCATTTCCATGTGCCAGCAGGATGGGCCCCTGACCCCTCCCTGGGCTGCTCTGTTACACATCTCCAGAGGGTGCCACTTGCCACCTGGCCTTTTTGAGCAGTGCTCTTGGAATTCTGCAGTGCACAGCTTAGGCAGCTGTATTTGGCAGCCTTGGCTCCCACTGTTGCAGATGTCCTGGCTGGAATGCATATCCCACTTCCCCAGCACCTCCTCTGCCTTCACAGTACCCTGTCTTGACTTAGTGGGCAAGTTCTTTCAATTGTTTGTGAAGTGTGTGACCTGTGGGCTCCTATCTTCAGTCAGTCGTCCTTGACGGATGCCTGCAGACTGAGAGCAAGAATCAAAAGTGAATAAGTACATCTTCATAATGAAGCCAATTAGTTGGGGAAATGGATCAAACAGGAGAAGGGAGATTAGGAAGGGAACATATAGAGGCAGTGTCTGGGGTGGGGAGAAGGAAGTTGGTTGTGAGGAGGGTAGAGAGGGTTAGACATTTGGAGTGGCCAGGCCTGGAGATCAGAGTGTTGTGAGGCAGGAAGACTTCAGTTCTTCAGTTGCATTGTTATCTGGCGTTGCAATATCATGAGTTCCTTGTCCGCCTGAGACTGGAAGACCCTCAGTTCGGATGGTTTGGGTGTAGGGCTGGGGTATGGGGTTATCCAGGCTGCTTTTACCTCTGAGTTCCTGTGAAACTTCGAAGAGGTGATGGTGAAAAAACTTGGTCCAAAATTTTGTTTTTGATGGCATTTATCCTGGATTTTCATCCAGGCTGTCACTCCTTGGACCACTCTTGGGGCAGAGTCCACGCTCCCTGCTGGAACAGGAGGAGACTGGATTGGGACTCAGGATCCTGGCTTTCTCTCCTGTCCCAGCAAGGATCTGTAGACTGTGTGCAAGTCCCGTAACCCTGCAGTTTCAGCCATCGAATGGCAGATTGGTCTCTCCGAGGGTTGTGAATATTGCAAGTGTGACGGTCCCCTCTCTAATGTAAAGAAAATGTATCCAATATATGACTGCTGTGCTTTTGGAATCTCTTCATTTGAGAAAATGTGAAGTGAAAAGTCATCGGTTTAGTAAAATTTGGCAGTAAAATTTGGTTTTGTTAATATCACAGTATCCTTTTACATTAGGGAGTAAAATACTTCCTATATGAGCAAGGCATGTAATTTAGTCTGTGAAAGGCTGGGGACCCTTGTCCCCTCCTTGCCATGGACTTAGTGTGGTAGCTGTGTGATCTTCAGGGCTCTGAGGCTTGCAGGTGAGAACCCCTCCCTGTCTGGCTCTGGGTGTGTAACCTGGCAGCATTTGGGCCATTTGTCCTGCTGGTGTGTTTGCTTGACTCCCACACAAATCTGTGAATTTCCAGGTTCTTTTAAACACTCAGACCCTCTGGCAGTCCCAGGCCAAGGACAGCGGTTGGCTGGAGCTGAGTAATAGCCCTCCCTTCACACAGGACACACAGTCCCCAGCTGGCTTCAGTCCCTTTGTGGTTCATGACCTGGCTGGTGCGCATGGTATTTGGGTGTGTGACCCTTGAGCTAGATGATTTGTAAAGTCCTTTCCCCAGTAGCTCTGAGGTGCCAGGATCAATAGGATCCCATTAACATTCAAAATGAGCTTAAATTGACCACAGGATTTTCTTTGTGGCCCTGGAGGTGTCAGTTTCAAGCTGTTACTGCAGCAGACAAGTAATTCATTGTAACAATCTCCACTCCTCTTGACAGTGGAGGGAGTTACTTTCTGAGGCATCAGGATTTTCACCAGCAATTGGTTTCAGAGAAAGGGTTTTGAGTATCTTTATTCTTTCAGGTCTCAGGAGCCCTTTGGTCAGGTGATCTTGTCCCTAGCCTCTGGCGTTTTTATCTTGTAGATGAGCCTGAAATGCTCCAAGAGAGGAAGGAAGATGTGCTGAAGCAGAGAGGAGGATAGATTACGAGAGGAATGTGTGGTGGAGGGGAGAGAACACGGGAGAGCCATGTGGCAGGAACTCCTTTTTACACAGCCAGTGATACCAATAACTAGCCTCACATAGATGGCCAGGCTCTTCCTGTATGGTCATTGATGCACAGAATCTTTGCCTACATTACAAAGCTAGGGAGTAGGGGAGCGGGGGTTTACACCAGCAAGTCTGGCGCCTGAGTCTGCTTTTGACCACCGCACTGTCCTGCTTGCGTAACTGTGGCTCCCATACTTGTTTCAGGCTCCCTGTGTCTCAGTGTGTGGATGCTGGTAAGTGGATGGCCAAAGGGGCTGCTTAAGGTTTGCAGAATTACCAGGTAGCCCGGTATCTTGGGCTACTTACGTGTTGGGTCACTTCTAGAGTATACACTTCCTGATATTAAATTGCTCTGCTACAGACCAAGATGAAATCTAGTTTTTATATACACAGGCTTACTATATATTTCTTCTATAAAAAGGTTTGCAGTTATTTTCTTGGGCACTGCCATTTCTATATAAGTTTGTTGAATTGATTTTTAAAATTAAATTGCATCTGTAGTAGATAAAGCTTCCTCACTATGAAAGGATACTTTTTCTTCTCCAAAAAATATATTCCTGATCTTTACGCACTCTAAGACAGCGCTTTCACATTTTAATGCTGAATACGCCTTAATTTATTTTTCCTTCCGAAAATAGCTTTTTTTTTTTTAAACAATTCTGTATTCTGAACAGTTTCTTAAACGATAATTCATTTGATTTCCCATCTAGCTAATCCTTGACACGTAATTACTGGTCTCGATTTTTGACTAACATGAAGTAATCAATGATCTACTTCCAGGTGATGTAATTTTAGCTCCAAACATAAGAACTGTTTTCACTAACCTCTGTTTTCCTGTGTTGGACAGATGTGACATTTCTAAGTCACCTTTTGAAATATGAAATATAGCCTGGGGAATATCCTCTGTTCTTTTAGCCTAGGAGATTCTGGATTTGAACCTGGGTTAGGAACTACTGGTTCAGGGTTTATGCTTTAAACGTTTCAATCAGCAGATGGCAAACACCTGCTTACAGGGGCCGGGCTGAGCTACGTGTATCTTTTTCTCATTCCCTTGGTTTTCCAATGTAAATATCTGTACAAATGTTGTTCTACAGTGATACAAAGCCTCAGTCTTGCTGCTTGTTTGTTAATTAAAGCATTAGGCTCAGAGGAATGTGAGTGGACAGTGTCCAGCCGCCTTCTTGGTGCAGCATTAAACAAAGTCCTGTGTAAGCACTTGGGAAAGATTCTGAACACCGTAGTCCTCTCTCTAATTTTAGCTGATCTGTTTTGCAATTGCTGATGGAGAAAGTAAGTACAGTAGCCTATAAATATGACAGGGTCCTTAGGTGGTTGCTGTTTTGGAGACTACCTGGCGCTCCCTCTTATAAAGTTAGTTTTGGGACTGGCCATCGCTTCTGGTGCCCGAGGGCCAGCTCACACTGAGAGTGTGAGCTTCCTGAAGGCAGGTCTGACTCTTGGTCAGTTTTGGTCTCTCTCTCTCACCCTGTTTGGGGATAGGCCCATAGGGGATATTACAGGTGATGTCACTGGCCCTGGGCCAACCAGAAAATGTGGTATTTCTTTGATTTAGGTCTTCGGTACTTGTTTTGGCTTTTTGGTTTCTTTTAAGTAACTGCCTTATTCCAGAGCCAGACCTTTTAAAAAAATTATTTAAATTTGCAAATATACACAGACAGAGAGCAGAGTATAATGACTCTCCCCCGTACCATCGTGTAGCTGCAGCGTCACCAGTCTGCCCGTCTGGGGTCTTTATTCCCCCTGAACTCAGTCTTTCCCTACCACCCCCATCCTCTCCTTTCCTTGCAGTATTTTAACACGAAACCCAACATCCTCCTCTTCACCTGTAGATACGCAGTATGCACCTATAACTAGACTGCCTTTTTTTAAACATTGGTATCATGTTAAAAGTTGTTTAAAGTGTTAGAAGCACAGCAGCAAAATGTATCCGCCAACGCCCAGCCCGTATCTAGGTTTTCGCTGCAGCATCAAAGACATCTTTTTCAAGTTCCCCTCTTTTTGCAAGTGATTGATAGGTTGAAGGAGCTGGATCATTTGCCCCAGGATTGCTTTAAGGATTGCTCCCTTGCGATGTGGTTTAGCTTTTGTTTCTTATAAGATGGAAGTTAGATCTGGAAGCTTCACTGGGTTCATGCTCAATTTTTTGACAGCCTGACTTTCATGTACATTAGACATGAGGGGACCACAGTAATAGCTGATCCTGAGCATGAGTGAGACCTCCCCTCAGAAATCAGGGCTAGGATCGGTGTGGGGCGTAGGTGCGGGCGGAGGGGCCAGCTGATGCTCAGGCACTGAGTGTGGGGTAGCCGAGTTTGAGATCAAATCAAACCCAGCTGCGAAAGCCGGGAGCCGGTCTGCAGCGGGACGTGGAGAGGGAGAGGCAGTCTCTCTCTGTTGAGGAAGTTTTTCAAATAACTTCTCGATGATCGTCAATTCTCAAGCTATAACTTGCCTGTTGAACGAAGGATTAAGCAAGGTCAGTTGACGGGAAACAAAGAAATGAAATGGGCACTGAGAGACAAGAGGCGTGGGAGGGGGATGAGTGAGGCTGGGCCACTGTCCAAGTGCAGGGCCGAATCTCTGGAGTTTTCACCGTGGTCTTCATTGAAACGTCTCCTCCCAGTTGTATGACCACATGGTGGCATGGAGTAGCAGCCAGCTTTTCAGAATTTACTAACTTTCAACGAGTTAGTAAACTTTCCCAAGCAGCTGCCTTGATGGGACTGGCAGCCACCTCAAGCTCCAAGACGGCTTGTAGGGAGTAACGCCGCCCGCAGCGGGCAGTGAGTTGTGCTGATGTGAATGCCTCAACCGAAATGCACGGTGCAAGCAGGTTTATTCCACGTGGGCCTCCATGCTGCCGAGAGTGGAGATGTAATTGCTGGCCTGGCCTGTAATGTTGGCCCCAGAGGTGTGTGGGTTTGAAGAGGGCTTACCCAGAGTCCGGGACACACTGTCTTCTTTTCTCAGGAGCTGGTAAGAGGGGTTCAGGGACATCAGAGATGAGAACTAGACACATGTATGCAAGAAGCAGCATTAGGACAGGAGAGACAGAGAGAAGGACAGACAGATGGACACAGAGAGACAGAGAGATTGACTTTTCTAGTTGTGTGAGTGGGTCAGTTACTTAACTCCTCTTTGCCTCAGTTTCATCTGTCAGGTGGAGGAGATAATGATAATCATCATCATCATCACCTTGTGAGGTTGGGTGATTTAAGCAAGATACGCATGTAAAGTACTCAGAACTATGCCTTGCACCTAGTAAATATTCATCCACGTACCTAGATGGTATCTGACATGTTATGCCACTGGGTAAATTTCTTTTGAATGAATGACTAAATGTTAGCCCTCATGCAAAGGTTAGGCATTATTTTTGCATGTGTCAGCTGATACTCTGTGGATGTACATCAGCACTGAGTGAAGAACGTTACAACTTCTACTTCTACATACTTCTCAGAAGATGTAACAGTAGTTAAATTGATCATTTAACTAACAGTTAAAGCTGCCAGCACTGTCTCAGGTCCTCTGCAGTGCTCCTTAATGCTTGTTACAGATACATTTTGTCTCTTATCTTCCTTGTTGTCTGTCAGCTGTTGGAGGGCAGAATCTGCAATAATGCTCTGCATGAAGTAGGTGGTTGGTAAATACTGGATGCCAATTTTTTTTAAGCCAGGTAGGAAAATTCACCTGAGTTTTATTAGGAACATTGCTTAGAACACACACATTGGAGAGATTTTATATGTAGAGCTGCCCCATGGCCGCAGGGAGATAGATATTGCAGTTTTCCCATCACCTGTTGTGTCTGACTGTGATTGGGCACACCTGCCGTGATCTCTCAACCCTAGGCATTGATCCCGATGTCCCAGAGATCTCAAAGGAGTATGGGACAGGGCCTCCGCCTCCAAGGACCACAGTCAGGCTGAGGAGACTGGCCAGAAGCAGGAGAAGTTAAAGAAAGTAGGAGGCTGGTTGTGCTGTGTACCCAGAGATGGCCCAGATAGCAAGTTCTCTGGCCTTCGGAGGAGGGGGAGGGGCCTGGAAGCTGAGCACGAGGAAGTTTTGAGAAGTGGGTGGGCAGCAGCCCCACCTTTGCAGAGAGCACACGAGTTACTTCTGCTGGATTGGCCAGGTGAAGTTTGTCTCAGAGACCTACAATATGCTACAGCTGCCTCCGTTTTTGCTGTGGAGAGCCTAGAATTGGAATCCTGATTCTGTTCTCTGTCAATTGCATGATAATCCGGTCGTAAGGCCACTTTCTGTTGACAGACCTACGTGGCACTTCTCTGGCAGCCTCAGTTTCCTGAGCTATAAAATGGGGGTCATGGCAGTACCTCCTTTGTAGGGCTGTTGTAAGGGTTAAATGAGATGGCACGTAGCACCTTTATTAGATGGGCTGGACTTAGAGGGGACTCAGGAAACAGCTTTATTCTGAGCCCGCCTCTTTACTTGAAGGTGATGTGGGTGTTCCACTCTGCCTCAGGCAGACTGCCTAGATTTCTAGTGGTTTCCAGCAGACTGCCAGCATTAAAAAGCCAAGTTCACATCAAAGCCAGTTTATGGCTTCTCCCATGACCAAGCTCGGGAGCCTTGGAGACCAGCAGTGCAGAAGGGTTCTCGTCCTTTTGTGTCTTTGCTTCACCTCTTTGCCTCCTCCCACCCCTTCCGGCCCCTCCCGCATCAAGGATATAGGGTTGGGAGATCGGAGAAGAGGTAGAACCTTTCACTGAGCTAGTGCGTTTGGCTTTCTTGGCTGCTGTGTGTTTTCTGCCATGGCCAGCCGTTTTGTGGGGGCATATCAGTGGTCCTTTAGAGGTGTCTCCCACCCCTGCTTGTCCCCTCAGGGACCTCCTAAAGGGCCTTTTCCCTGATGCCCTGTTGCGGTGAGCTCTGTAACCCCCCACTCCGGCTCCTGTCCGAATCTCTTCAGCTGGCCGCCCTCGCAGCATCTCTGCGGCGTCCTCCCTGGAGGAGCCTGGCTGCCTTCTGAGCTGGGGAAGTTACACGTCCTCGTCCTGCCACAGTTGTCCCTGCTCTTCCTATACTAGCAGCTCTGGCCAGCCTCTTTTCGTGTTTCCAGTGAGGGGTGAGCTCCTGGGGGCTCCCTCTGCTCTTTTCCAGAAACAGCCCTGGGTGGGCTCATGAGCCCAGTGGCTCTGCAGCGGTTAGAGCCATTTCCTTCTCTTGCAAGTACCCTGGTCTCTACCAGGGCTCCTCTCGGGTTCCCTTGGGGGAGGGAGGGATGGAGCTGCTGCAGAGTTTTCCTTATTTCCTTCAGAGGATTTCCCCCCAACCCAGTGCATTTCTTGCCTGCTCTCAAATGGACTGTCGTGGACAGACCAGCTTGGCCATCAGCTTGGAGCAAGTTCTGTGAGGAAGAAAAGCGGAGTGTTTATTGAGCCTTAGTTTTGAGTCCAGGGAGGGCCCCATCCTGTGGCCCATTTTGCGTCAGGGTCATCCATTGTACAGTGCCCGGTACCTAATACACAGTGCACGTTGGCCATTATCCCTGTTGTGCTTCCGTGGGCTTCAGTTTTCTTATCTGAAAATTGGGGCTAATGGTCATCCCTGCTCTGCCTTCCACTGAGCGCTGCTCGTGTGATGAATGTATTGTGAGTTGGCTTTATTTTTATTTTTTAGCCTCAACAGAACGGGATCTCCCCGCGCATGTTTAAGGCCTTTGTGAGCAAGAGCCACCCGGAGTTCTCCTCCAACAGACAGCAGGATGCCCAGGAATTTTTCTTGCACTTGGTGAATCTAGTCGAGGTGGGTCAGCTATCAGAAATGCCTGAAGGGGTTGTGAGAGGTGTGCCCAGCCCCCGCGTGTGGTCCACACTGGCGTGGCCGAGATGCCCCCTGCCCCCGGCTCAGTCTCCCCCAAACCAGCTCCTCCACAGTCTGCTTCTTGGAGGCGCTGTCTGCTCAGCACACCTGATGCGATCGCTCCCCGTGCCCGGCCTCCGGGGCACTGGTGGGCTCCTGTTCTCCTAATTCGCCCGTGTTGTAGGAGTGTTATCCATTATTTCATTCGCTGTTTGTGTTTTCTTGTCTCTGTGACAAGCTCCTTGAGAGTCCTGTGTGGCATTTGGTGTCCTGGCATCACTCCGAGATGGTCACCCTTGGCTCAGAGCAGAGGCGAATCACATTCAAGGCTGTGGTTTTTAAAAGCCACTGAGAATTCCTGGTTAAAGGCTTTTTTCCCCTCTTAATAAACAACTGTTTTTTTTTTCCTGATGACAAATATGTTCCTCGTGGAAACAGAGAGGCACAAAGTAGAAACTCAAAGTTTCTCATGCTCTCAGCCCCACAAACAAGCAGTGCTAACATTTTAGTGTGAGCCCCTCTCCCTCGCCCTCAGTCCTTTCCAGGTGCAATCGATTCTCTCCATGCTGGTTTGTAAGCAGAGTTTTTCACTTAACCTGTTGTGAACAAGTCATTACATACTTGAATACAACATGATTTCTTTTCTGTTTGTGTATAATTTACATTAGTGCATCTATGTATTCATATCATACTTGGTTTAATTTTTCCAGGGCAGTCCTTGATTTCCTTCCCCTTTTTCTTAAGTTGGGCTCCTTCATCTCCTAAGTCTATCTAGGTCAGTCCCTCTGCCATGACTTTTAATGGCTGCATAAGATTAATTCACATGATGAACTATGATTTTTAACCAATCCCCCATTTTTGGACTTTTTAGGTAGATACCGAGGGTTTGCTTTTTAAAGTCCTCTGGAGAACTGGCATGCCCAGGAATGCTTAGTAACCCTAGCTCTTTGCACCTGGTTCATGTTTGATTTTCTGCTCATTTTTATTCCTGGCTTAATATTACTGAGTTTACTAACCTGATATAATCTCACCTTCAGAGGAACCGCATTGGCTCAGAAAACCCGAGTGATGTTTTTCGGTTTTTGGTGGAAGAACGTATTCAGTGCTGTCAGACCCGGAAAGTCCGTTACACGGAGAGGGTGGATTACCTGATGCAGTTACCTGTGGCCATGGAGGCAGCAACCAACAAGGGTAACGTTCCAGAGCAGAAACGAGCAGTGTGCTTCTTTATATGCAAAAACCTTCCAATCAGAGGCACCGCGGTTTAGCCACTTGGGAGTAGACCCAGCACCCAGGGAGTCTGGTTTGCACGTCTCATGTCTCTTTTTTTCATCTTTTCCTTGGTCCCCACGTGACTTTCTTTTGAGAGGAATCAAATGCATCACAGATTTTTGTGGAGGGGTTATAGGTGGAACCTACTTCAGGGCCTGTAAATTTGACCAGCTGGTTGGTTTGGAGTCAGCTTAATTAGGAGGAAATTATTTGTGATTATATATGTGGAAAAATTCTTTAACCTTATCACTCATAAGTTGTGCTGTAGAGTCTGAGGGAGATGATCAGAACTGCATTTTTTTTTGCTGTGGGGCATTGAAGTAGAGGCCTCTTAACACAGTCCAGCTTTGACATCTGAGTAAGATGCCTGTTGTGGGACATAGAGTCAGGGCTGTTAGTGGGGTGAGGCCCCTTAGAAGGGTCTCTGGACCTTGGAAGCAAGCAAGAAAGCAGATACCATAGCCAGGTGGGTGGGGGGGTCTCAGGGGAAAGTTCCTTCCGTCAGTCTGATCTGGTTCTTCCCAGGCAGAACAGTAATTTCTTAGAATTCACATCTTAGAAACAGAGAAGGGCTGAATATCTGCCAGATTGCTTATCTCTTGTGAACTGGTCATTTCTGTAAAGTTCAAAGACTCCCTGGGTGTCCTTTTTCCTCTTTTTTTTTGGCGGGGATCGTCATTTTATTGTGTTCATTGGAAAGTGATTTTAAGATGGAATGATTCCCCTTTTCTCTAGGTTCATGCAGCTTTTGACTAGTGTTTTGATTCTCATTTATCATACAAAGTGGAATAAATGCCCCACCGAGGGTGGGGGTCTGTAGTGTGCTTCCTTTTTAGAACAGGGCTTACTTGCTTTCTCTCGCCTACCTCAGGGACCCTGCCTTACGTGTGCTGCTCAGTGCTGGCGTCGTCTCTAACTCACTGTTTATAGTCTATGACGGTAACTTCTTTCTTTCCAGCAAGGAGATTTATAACTTAGTCTCAGGAAATGGATTGCTGGGGACACCTACTGCTAGCATCCTAGGTAGAAGTGCATCATGAAGTGACTGTGGCCTGGGGACTGAACTTCAGAAGCATGTTCAGATGTGTGTAGGAAGACGCGGGGTACAGCAGTGTGCCTGAAAGCTGATAAGTCAGGAGTGTTGTCGTTGTTGTTTTGGTAACACAAAAGGAATTCCAGAAAGGTCCATTTGAAATCTATACAAAATTTTGACTTACGGGTCGTTTCCAGGAGCAAATCTGCTGACTCTTGGGAAGTTTACGGTGTGCTCACTTCCTTCCCCTTGGTATTTAATCATTTGAGCAGGGATGGTGTAGAAAGGCCTTGCAGGTTGGCCGCTGTGCTCTCTGCAGTGCTGGGTACCCCCAGCATGGAGTTGTCTTGGCGGCGTTGGTTAGGATCACGGGCTGGGTGCCTTGGATAACTGCGGTCCTTACAGCTCATCCTGCCCCTTGGCCCACACCCTCCAAGACCTCTAACCATAGTGAAGGGCCCGGAAAAGGAAAGCTCAGGTCTATTTCAATGTGAGATTCTCTGGTGTGAAGACTTTGTGATTGGAGGGGGTGTTGGGGTCCACACACTTGACCTCTGGACAAACGAAGAACCAGATGCATGCATCACTTACATCACACGCATGGCCCGAACCTCTCACCTGGGCCGGAGTTCGCAGTCCCCCCTCTCAGTCTCAAAGGGGTCAGAAAAACACAAATAGCGTGACGCAGCCTGTCACTGCCACTGTAAGCAGGCCTTCGGCAGGCTTCTCTGGTTCTGTTTCTGTGGAGGGCAGCGAGTAAGCAGCCCTGCCTCTGCCCAGAAGCCTTCGGGGGAGACTGTTCATTGTTCAGGGAGGTCTTTCTCATTTCAAGAAAAGAGATTGCAAAGTCATTCGTTTGCTCTTTTACTCAGATGAACTAATCGCCTACGAGCTAACGAGAAGGGAGGCAGAAGCAAACAGAAGACCCCTTCCCGAGCTGGTTCGTGCCAAGATACCATTCAGCGCCTGCCTTCAGGCCTTTTCTGAACCAGAAAACGTTGATGATTTCTGGAGCAGCGCCCTGCAAGCAAAGTCTGCGGGTGTGAAGTAAGTGTGTGTGTGTGTGTGAGCATGTACACGCTTGTGTGGTGGCGGCAGCTTGAGGGGGGGACCTTGAGAGGCGGGGACGGGGGGAGGGGAGGGTTGGCGGGTGTTGCGTGAGTCTGCGCGTGCTTGCCCCTGTGTAGCAGGTGGGACTAGGGTTTACACGCCATAGCTGTCACAGCCTCTCTTGTGTGAGACCAACCCAGTAAGACAGGCTTGTAATCTCTATTATGTGCAAGGGCTTTTTTTTTTTCTTTTTTTAAAAAAGCAACTTTGTAGTTTATCCTCTGTAGGGAATTTGTTTTTCCTTTCTTTTATCTGCCAAGAGGGTGTAGCAGAGAATCCTTTCTTCCTGTGGCAAGAATGATATTAATGAAGAAATTATAAAAATACTTAGGACAGTCTTCAGTATTTAAACTCCACTGTGATAGGTTTTAATTCCACAACTAAAGATTTGGCTTAAAGTGGTGACTGTGTTGCTACCCAGAGACCGGGGGTCTCAGTGCATCACAGGGTGGACATCACGGCTCCTGAGCGTCCTTCCAACAAGCAGCTGCTCAGGACATGGTCAGGAGGTACTCTGTTTCCATATCGTGAGCCTTGTATCAGGTACAAACTTCTTTTCCTCCACTTGACACCTTAATTGACTTGATACAGTTAAGTCCTTGCCAGCACCCTTCATATCGTTGGAAAAAGAGTACTTACAGTGGCATAAGAAGAGAGGAGGGCTGAAGGTTAGGCTCTGGGACTCTCACCACTTTTAGATACTTCTCAGCCATTTTCTTCTAGGCTAACAGGGCCCTGGCTGATGTGAAGGGAGGGGGATGGACAAGCTACTGCTGGTTTTTTAATCACAACCTCATGTAGCAGTCAAACTTCAATCCCTTACTCTCTGTGACAGCATCCCCCAGGATTCCTCTGTTTCAGATAATCAACTTCATGTGTTAAACATGGAAAACCAAAAAGAATTTATTTCAAAAGCTACGAAAAAGCCATATTTTCTTAAAATAATTTCTTTCCCCCAAGTTTCTTTATATCCAGATGAGATTAATGATAATTCAGTTATCAGTTATCCGTTGTGGGTTAAGTTTTCACCCTAGGACTGCTTGGCTTTGGGGAGGGGTGTGTCCTTGCAGATCACAGTTGGTGAGTTCAGGCTAAGTGTTTGAGATTCACTTCATTACAACATGGACCCATCTTTGGGCAGTTAAAAACCTACACATAATATTAGTAGTGGAAACAATTAATTTTTTTCTCTTAGCTTTATTGAGATATGATTGGCATACAATGTTGGGTAAGTTTAAGGTGTACAAGTTGATTTTATTTATTTATTTATTTATTTTCACTTATCAACAGTGGGCTGATGAGTGCTGAAACATTAATCCTTCTCTTTGCCCTTTCATTCTGATTCTGTATGGAAGGTGGAAGCAATCTAGGGCCTGGCAGCCTCAAAAACCCCCAGCATCAGGTGTGCGCTGCAGAGTGGTCATCTTTGGCCTGGCCGCTTGGTCGCCGTTCTCTGCTCTTCAGGAAAGCGGCCCCATGTCTTAGGAATGCAGGGTGTGACCTGCTCTCTGGGCCTGCGGGAAGGAGCCGCTCCTCACTAGGAAAAGGCCCGTCTTTGTGGTGGAGCTGGGAGGCATTCACCTTCCCCAGAGATGGGATTTCTGACCCTTGGCTAGCAGCCAGGGGACCTGGATTCTTCGTCTGTCCACTTCCCAGCTTGTGGTCTATCCAGGGGCAAAGTTGCCGCCCAGTGTCCTTTCATCTGAAGGGAGGAATGACGCCCACTGACCTGATTTTCTCCTCAAATGCTACAGAATATTTAGTTGCAGGCAGTGCTCATATAATCATCTAGAATCCTTGAGGAGAGCTTTCTGCTGTCTCTAATCCTTCACAGTGGATTTAAACATGTTTTTTCTCTTTTTTTACATATAAATGTGCTCTTATGGTTTTATGTATAGGAAAGAAAATTAATGCTAGGTGTATCACAATTGTTAATAATTGAAAACTGGCCTTTGTGGGAAAGGAGAAAACAGTGTTTTAGGGTCAGAAAGCAACTACCATTTATGGCACGTTTTTGTTCCAGGTTATGTGCTGAGTGCTTCCCATCAGCTGTCACTGAACCCTCTTAGTACTGTGGTGGGGCGGAGCCATTACATATTCTCCCCATTTTACAGAGGGGCGAGTAAAAGGAGAAGTCATTGACCGCTAAGTGGCGGACTTGGAATCATTCATGTTCGAAGTTTGAACTCTTAATCCTTGTTAGGTGTACAGTGTCCCTTGCTCCTTACCATCCTTGCTTATGCTTTTATCTTTATAATCCTTACATAGCCTTGTTTATTCCTTATTATGTCTTATGTTTCAAATATTAGTTTAGGGGAAGCCAGTTCAGTGGATTCCTATCAGATCTTTTTTCTTTCTTTTGTCCAGCAATCTAGCCCTGATCACCTTATGATGTTAATTTGGGGCCTTGAGTTTTTCTTGTGTGAGACCAAAGCCTGAAAGGCCAGAAAGAGGCAAAAGATGTCCTCTTGGTAGATCTTGGGTCAGAATGGACCAGACATAAAGACTCTTCCCCTCATCAGCCCTGAACGACAGCGCCTCGGACGGATGCTGGCATTCGGAAATTCCATTCAGCAAGCGGCTATGACTGCTCACCTGGTGTTTTCTAGGCAGTGAGTTGAAAAGACCTAGTCCCTCCCCTCAAGCAGCTCACAGATTAAGGATCAACAGGGAGAAATTTTGTCTTGACCTTATCATTTATGAAGAGAAAAGCAGGGTATGGGGTTCCAGAGCCCAAGCTTTAGGTGGACTGGCAGTGTTTGAATTCTCAGTGTAGAATTTACTAGTAGGTGACCTCGGCCAAGTGACCTCACCTCCATAAGCCCATTTCCTTTTATGTAAACTGAGGGTACTGATAAACTGAGGATAAAAATAGTACTTTCTCTATAAGGTTGGGGTGAGGACTAAGGCGAGATAAGCTGTACGGTGCTGTGCACAGTGCCTGGCAGGGTAGGTATGTACTGTAATTGTTACTACATTATATCTATCTTTTTTTTGGCCATGGATTGTACAATTTGGCTGTGGTTGATTAATTATTATATTTTCAACATATTTCATGGAAAGGATAGAACTGTATTTTTTCAGTTGCCAGGTTTTCAATAAAATAGATAGTCTTAATTTCCAGGAGAGGGACAGTTATATATATTTTTCTTAATAAGGCTTTCATAGTGTTTTTGCCTGAATTGTAATTACTGAACAATTGCTATATTTTAAATAATGGTAATAGGTTGTCAATAGACAATGCATTAGTGTTGTCAGACAGGGTTCTAAGCGCTTAATGTCTTAATTCATTTCCCATAACAGTTCTTGAAATTGCTCTGTGTCTATCTGGATCTTTTTGAATGATTTATATTCTAATGGTCTTTATTAAATACATAACTTTTTAAGAAAAATTTTAATTCCAGGAATTAATTTTAGGAATAAAAGAGTAAGTGGTACATAATTTATAACTTTGCTGGATTTAACTAACAAACTTAATGTCCCAAACCTGCAATTAATGAATGTCAGGTGTTAAGTTAGAGATTGATTTGAACAAATTTATGTCGAGCAGTTACTACATGTGTGATTCAACTTGAGATCCTATACAGGTTACAACGATGAATTAAAGAATATTTACCCAACAGGGCAAATATAATGTGGGCATCGTCTAACCTGCGAATCTACTGTTAGGTTGGTAGTTACCCATAATAAAGTGATGTGTTAAATTACCCCCACCCCAGCCTTGAGTTCCCTCCGCTGCCCCCCACTCCCTGGTATTGCCAGCTGATTCCTCACCCAGGTTCTGACCACATAACAACTGCAATCGTCTGGGGGTTCCTGAACCAGATCTTGGAAATCACAGATTTACTAATGACTTTTGCTTGATTTCACTGTTATATTTTCCAGATTTTAAATTAACGTGGTAAGAGGAAGGGGTCAGGGAGGTGACATTTTTTACAGTAGTTGAAAATATCAGATGGAGTTTGTTAGTTTTGGTGAAATTGAGGACTCTAATATATTTAAGAATGATGTTTATTACTGCTTCTCAAAAGATAGGAAAACCTGATTAGAGATAATACGTAATTTCTGGAGCGTGAGCCAGGCTCATAACAGATCAGTCCCTTAGGACAGTTAATTGCTTGTTTATTTTTGTTTTGTTTTTTGTTGTTTTTTCTTAAGAACTCCATTAAGTGATTGCCTGTACCCTTCTGCCCTCCTTGTGATGGAGAACTTGAGATATAGAGAGGTTAAGTCACTTGCCCGAGGCAAAATACAGATCAGTGACAGACCAAGTTGGTGACCAAGGCCTCACAGATTCTGGCTCTTTCATGACGATAATCATGCACCTCCTAGTGTTCTGGGCAGTTTCATATCATTTCACGAACACTGTGCAGCCCTGCAGGTAGATGTTATTAATACATCCATTTTGTAAATGTGAAAATGGTGCCTCAAGGAGGGTCAGATTTGGAGTGAATTAAGTAGCATCCAAGTGTTTTGATACCCTTTGGATAGTCCCTCAGCCCCTGTGCAGTGACTTCTCGTCTACACTAGGGGGCAGTAATGTATTTGCATTTGTTTTCTGAACTCTGGGAAGATGAGCTCTGAATAGAAGGCAAAGACTAGATTTTGAAAAGTGGACTTTGTAGGGAGCGTGTTCTGAGATCTTTTATTTTAAAAGACACCTATGGTATCTGTCTACAGCTAATTTTCTTTTTTCCATGTACCTACTACACCCACTCAAATAGAAATGGTTGTTATAAGCAAGATAGTAAATGTGGAGAGAATGAGCTGGAACCAGGCATGAATTTGGTGTATAAATTGAATAGTTTGTGCATGAAATTGTCAAACTCAAGTTCAAGCAATTCAGCGTTCCTGAAAGTTTGAAGGGAAACTCAAGACATTGACCATATGTATTACTTTTAAAATTTAAGGCCCAGATTTAGATATTTTAGGTTCCCCATTATATATATACGTATAAAATACACACCCACACACCCACCCACCTACCCACCTTTAGGAACCTTGTAACCGTGGATTTTAGCTACAGTAGTTTTTAGTGAGGCCCTAGAATTTACAGCCGTCAACCTCAACCAAAGTTCCAGTAAATCCTCCTGATGCCAACTCTTTATCACAAGATAGACTCTTGGTGGAATTGGGGGAGGTGTCAGATTTCTTGGGGAGCTTTTTAGACCTCATACACAGACGTATAAAGCACACGTGCCCCCACACACCTACATATGTGCATACTATATCCCAGCAAGGGTTTTAGAAGAAAACATATTTCTGGTTGAAGACAACTTTCCAGAAATATAAAATGCCACAGCAAAGTAAAAGTAATAATTTTGCAACATGCCCAAAATCCTTCTCCAGGGACAGTGTTCTCCTCTGTTAAACATTTTCTTATTGTGAAGAGGCCAGGATGAACGGTGAAGGGGTGAGTGTGTGTCTGCTCGTGTCTGCTTGCGTGTTGCTCCTCTTCAGTGCCGTCTGGGGAACTGCTGGGTGTGCCTCAGACAAAGCTTTTGATGCTTCGTGAACTGTATTCATAATTCTTACTGCCTTGTTTCATTGATCTAATCCCCTTGTGTTTCCCAGAACATCCCGCTTTGCCTCATTCCCTGAATACTTGGTAGTGCAGATAAAGAAGTTCACTTTTGGTCTTGACTGGGTTCCCAAAAAATTTGGTAGGTATCTTTTGCATGCTTTTGCTTAAAACATCAAATTAGCCATTTGAAAAACATGGCATGTGAAAGAGCCCCTGGGGTTGGCTGTCAGAAAGTTTCATTACATTGCTTTTCCATGATTCCCACCTTTCTCTTTTGAAAGATAAAAATATATGATAAGCATTGACAGTAAATAAAAAAAAAAATTGCCACATGCTAACCCATCCCTCTAATAATAGGTTCTGTAAAGACCAGATTCTAGGTTCTGGAAAGACTGGATTCTAAGAGTGAACAGGACCTTCACATTGTCAAATAAATGATGCTTCCCAAACTTTCACATGATCTTGGTGAAATGCTGATTCAGCAGATCAGGGGTGGGGCTTAGGATTCTTCATTCTAACAAGCTCCCAGGTGATGCTGATCCGCTAGTGTGGCTGCTCCAAAAACCATGCTTGGGGGTGTAAGTAATTGAAGATACACTCTCAGCATCTCTCCTCTGCCTCTGAAGCGGGCAGGTGTGGCTAATGGCATTTGCTTAAATCATACACGTTTTAATAATAACGTGAGTAGTCAGTTGTATTAAAAAGTCAGGAAAGGGATGTGACTGGCTTAATTGGGCTTTCTTCTTGCTGATCATAAAAGCCCTTGACTAGACAATGTATAAGAACATTTTCTTCATTTCAGTCTAATGTCAAGGTGGTGTTAGGCTGTCCGCCGTGCTGTGGAAGGATATCCAGTTTTACCCTCTGGTTTCTCAAGCAAGTACCTCGGACCATTTGCCAGTCTTTTAAAGTTTTTATGTTGAGCACTTAAAAAATCACACAAGTCTTATGCTGGTTAATTAAGCACTCATCTGCTCATCTAGAGGGGATAGGTAGGAAGAATGTAAAATTAGCAGGAGTGTTTTCCCAGAGACCTCTGGCACTTACGGCTTACATAGAGCCCGTTTCCACGTGGCATCAAGCAGCCTGGGACTGAGTCTGCAGCATCTTTTGTTTTTCCTGGTGGAGTAATTTTGTGGGCAGGGAGGAGGGCAGAGGGTAGGTTGTTCATCACTCAGCCTTTCCTCGTGGACCTGAGAAGTTCCTGAGAGAGAAAACTGACTTCTAAAGGCTGTGAACTGCCTCGAAAACAGTTTTCTTATTTTCTTTTGTCCTTGGAATTTCTGTAAAGGCTAAATTCAGAACAGATCTTGTAGGCTTGCTGACTTTAAAGCAGCCCCAAAGCTTTCATTAATGAAGCTGAATTTTTCTATTGAGGAACAATTGTATTGATTTTGTGGGTCAGGCATTATGTTTGATTTTGCTGTCCCCTGAGATTAAAAAAAAACTTTTTAAACTAAGCTTTTTCCGTGGCTGGTTGTTTTAGGATTTATGTACCTGGCATCATAACTGTTTTGGAGGATAGTGTTTTCAGGTTCTGTTTGCTAGCCCAAGAGACATACCCTGCACCAGCGTTTCAACCCATTTTCCATTATTACCCTATCTGAATGTGTGCAGTACTCAATCTCAACAGGCTGTTAGACTGATACATTTTTTATTTGAGTTAGTCAACGTAATGACAGCTGAGCTGAGAATGTTAAAAAAAAAAAAGTCCCTTAAGATGGATACACTTGAGATTCAATTAATTTCTTTAAAGCTTCATACTTTATTTATTACCTTAGGTCGAATAATCACAATACCAGTCATGATCTGAGAAAAGACATAAACTAGGGGTTGCAGACTCAGATGCCTAACCAGGGTGATAATGTGAATGAAAGAAGCAGGCTGGGTCTGAGAAACATACAGCTGTAGCTGCCTTGGTCTTTCTTGGGTATTCCTGTTTTGGATAAAGTCATGGATTAGGAAAGCTGTTCTCTACCATAAGAATCAGAATCACATAAATATGTTCTGGATCATGGGGGCAATAGGGAGTGGTGGGGTCTGTAGCAGACCGGCACAGGGGGCACATGTTGCCTAGAAGCTGAAGACCAGCCCCAGGCAGTTGTCACCATATAAGAATACGCTACAGCCTTTTGTTTTTCAAAATAAGCTGGAAATCTGGATGTTCAAATTAAATTTTCTGATTTAAAAATTGGAATTTGTTGCCACCATTTAAAAAACATCAAACAAAGTGGGCAACAAACATTCTCTGGGCTACCAGTGTGCGACCTCTGGTAAGCCAATGAGGCTTACCTCATTTGATCTTGTTCCGTGTGAAATCCTGCCACCCCCTGTATTTCCCCTGATTCTGCATTAAAATCTAACTAGTCTCAGTGATTCTTCTGATCCAGTGCTTTACTCAGGGAACTATAAAGCATCCCTTGGCTCTGCCTAGACACGTGTGCATAGAGTTAGCAGTGCTGGTTTTAGGAGGTGATTGTGTGTGTTTGGAGAGTCCAGTGAATATTATCTTTCTCATTTCACAGATGTTTCAATTGACATGCCAGACCTACTTGATATCAACCATCTCCGAGCCAGGGGGTTGCAGCCAGGAGAGGAGGAACTTCCGGACATCAGCCCCCCCATAGTTATTCCTGATGACTCCAAAGGTACCATATTCTGCCAGCAGGACCTTCTCGACCCATCCCCCGCTCCTCTGCTGGAATAGTCCTTTTTCACCACTCAGCTGTCCCTTGGTGCCTTCCTGTGCTGTAACCCACCATAGACACACAGATGTGAAGCCTGGCTGCACCTGTAAACTTAAAATAGACATGAGAAGTGGCACGGACCCATCGTGAGCAGTCGAAATGGACCTGCCACAGAGGGCAGCAGACCTCCAAAAGGCTTTTAGGTTTTGTTGCCTCTGGTTTTGCCTCCCTCCCTCCTCTTCCCCCTAACGCACCTGTGGGGAAGAGGAGGCCTGTGTTTTCAGTGGGCTCTTAGGCTAGGGGTCTGTGTCATTCCTTTGGACACCTAAAGGGCAAATTCAACAATATTATATGCATTGGTTTTAAAAATCTAGTCTGCATCTCACCACCCCAGCTTCGTCACTGCTTCACAGCAAGACAGCAGTTTGAGTTTCTCATTCACTCTGTGAATGCTTAAGTAGTCATTGTTCAGAGTCCTTAACTTTTTAAGGGAAAAGGACATGCAAAAAATAATTGCCTTTTTGAGTCCAAGAACAGCATGGAGAAATCTTGGTTTCATGAGTAGCTCAGGCGTTCTGATGAAATCACTTTCATTCTGAGTTCGCTTGCTCACCTGTTTACTGTTCACCTTCCTAATGAGTTAATTAGGTAAATCAGCTAATAGTGCACTAAACAGAGCACCCTGGGCCCCTCTGCCATGGGGTTTCCCATCAGCTGAGCCACGAATATTATGGGTGATCACGTTCAGGTGCAAAAGAAGGGTAAGGGGAATCCAGGAGGAGCAAGAGAGGGTCGAGACGGTCACATCGTTCTCTAATGCCCAGTCAGATGCTAGTTACAGAGGATGGCCAGTAGGGGAGGGGCTGTAGGTGGGACAGTCTGGGTTAGTGGTACAGGTGGTTCATTAAAGGGGTTCGAGGAAGAAGAGATCAGTCTGTGTGACCGAGAAATACGAGATGGTTTGCTAGCGTTGCTCCTGCTTTCTCTGATGCTGATAACAGAATCCTTGGCCAGTAGTTATATAGAGCTCTTAGAAGTACAGGGAGAGAAATTATCTGGTTCATTAAGATGATAAGCAGAGCGTCATGTTTTTATCTGCTCTGAATGCCCCAAACCTGGTGTTTTCCTCTCTTTACTGGAATGACTTTATCCTGCAGGCTGGCGGGGGCTGCGTGGGGAGTGGAGGGGCTGACAACTGTGTGGGATCTCAAGGGGTGGGCGGTTGGTAAGTGCTCTGGATTAACTCTTTCTTTCTCTAGAACTCTCTGCCATGGTTTGATCTCACTTCCTGCCTTCTCCTTTAATTTCCAGATCGCCTGATGAACCAATTGATAGACCGTATGTATCTTTTACATTCTTTTCTCAGTGTCCTACAGATGTTACTGGCCTGACACGCTTATCTGTGGGGGTTCAGTAAAGGGGTGTTGTTCTCTGCGTGTGGATTTGCAGCTTTTCCTGGGTGGGAACCATTCTTGGTCTGCAGGTTGAGGTAGCGGCAAATCTAAACCAGTGACGTGGTGATGAGGTGGCTCTGTGGTTCAGGAGAGCGGCCGTTAGCGAGAGTGCCAGCCAGCCCTGTGATGGAATCTTGGCTCTGCCACTTGTGACTGTGTGACTTAGAATAACTGACTTAACTTCTCTGAGCCTCAGTTTCTGTGTGTGTGAAAGGGGGATAATGATGGCTTTTCTTCCCCTTCTGGCTGCGCGAGTAGGCCTCTCTCTGCAGTGGTGGTGCAGTGGCCTGTCGCTTTCTCCACTCCTGCTTCTGGACACGTAATGAAGACACACGACTGCAAGGACATGGTAGTGTTAGTTAATACTCTTAAGGTTATTAGTTTCATTGGATTGCTTTTTAGTTTTGTAGCCTTTTAGTTCCTTAATCCTGTGGGAGTTGATGCTCTTGGTTTTCTAAAAAGAACATTTAAAAAATCAACTATTTATAGTGAATAACTTACGTATTTAGGAGGAAGAGGAAGTCTAAATCTTCTTGTCTGTAAAGCTGTTCTGGAGACACCATTGTTAATTTAGAAGTTCAGGTGTTTTACATTGCAAGCACTTTACGTGTTGATCAGGTGTCTTCGACCTTCATATATCCTTTCTTGGGTCAATTATGATTTGCTGATTGCTGAGAGAAGCTGTTAGGGTCAGTGTGGGTCATGGGCAAACCACTGCCTCTGAATAATCTGTACTAATAACAACGGCTGTTACTAATTTCGAATGGTTACAGTGAGTCATGTTGTATTTATTACTCCACAGATTCTTTCAACTGTATATAACCTTACTATTAATACAAAGCCCAGATTCTCACTTGATTATCATGGTAAGAAGGGCAGAGCAGGTGACCTTTTACAGAGGTTAAAACTGAGACCCAGGGAAGTTCAGAGACCCAGAGCTGGGACCAGAGCCAGGGCTCGGAGATGAGTGTGCGTTTCATGTCACTTGACCTTTCCTGGAATGTGAGATGTTTGCTGGCTGCCCCTGATGCTGCAGAGAGCTGGCCTCCAAGATCTTGCCCCGGGGAGGTGATGGGTGGTTGAACCTGCCCGTATCAGAGGAGCCTGTCTGACCTCAGCGCTCAGCGATTTTCCAGTGTTAAGTGGTTTGGCCACTGATATCCTCCTGATCTAAGCCTGCTGTCTTACCAGCAATTACCCATATTCCACAGGAGAAAACAGAATTAGTGGAGGTTAATTTACATTTACATCCTGTCTTTCTCAGATTTTTAAAAGGAGTAACTTTGATTGTTTTCTTACTACAGAAGTAGAAACATATTTGGGAATTATGGATTAGCAATACGAGTCACCTCTGGTTTTAGCGCCCATCCGTGACCACTGTTAGCAGTGGGTACCTGTCCTTCTACTGTTCTTTACCTGTGCCTGGTTCATTTACAGAGAAATGGAATTAGACTTTTCAATTTAATAAGCTGTTATATACATACATAGATAGCCTTATTAAGCTTCACTACTTAACTGCATTCTAGAGAAAAGAGTCTTACAAAGAGTTTCATAGTTTCTTTCCTGCAGGACTTTGGAATTTTCACTTTGTTAGCTTACATTGTAAATTTCTAAGTGGAGAATAGAGAATGTATGTTTAAAAAACTTACTTGACCAAGGAAACCCCCTGTTTTGTGGTTCAGTAATTGCATCTCTCTTAGAACACTAGGATACTCTGAGACACAATTTGGGAATCACTGTCTGACATTACTGCTTTCTTAAAAGTTTATCTTGATAGGATGTTCTGTGTATCTTCTTCATGAAAGAGAACTTTGGTAACACATTTTCAATATAATTTTTGTAGGACAGGTTTCTCTGTTCCTGAGTTGTACTGACTGTTGTCTTTGGCTGAGGTTTTGGTAGATGAGAGACCTCAGGACATGGACACATAAGGGATATATTTTGTGCTCCTGTTCCCAACCCACCTTTGGTGTAATTTGAGAGCACGTGTAGGTGTGTCTGTGTACACACACATACAAGTGCATGTATGCATATCCATAGAAGCATGTATGTATATATACATATAAGTCTATTTGTGTGTGTATATACACACACGTGGATATACACATCTCTGCCAATATCTGCATATTATGAAAAGAAAACCTGTGTCTAAGCTAAGGTTAAATTTGTAAAGCAATCTTTTTAATATCTTAAGTGTATACAATTGAAAAATGCATTCTTTCCTTCTATCTTAGCATTAAGCTGCTTACTTCCTTTGATTGTAATATACCTGAAGGACCGCTATAACTTCCTGTGAGATTTAGGGAACAGGCTCTTTGGCATATAGATAATGTTTTCCTATTCAAATTTCAGTCTGGGAGAGGCTGCTGTGGAGGTCTTGAGAATGATCTGAGAGGCTGAAATGGTTCTGGGAGCACGCTAGGTCTAGGTCTCATAGGAAATTAGAGAATCGTTTGTCAGTGCTTGGATTGTTCAGGTAATTGCCATGGTTCCTACTTAGGCCAAAGATGAAAACTCAGCTCAAATAGCTTACTATTTGGATGGCTTAAAACTAAACACAGTTAAACCATCATCTGCGCATTAAATGAAAACAGCTTCATCTTTGGGTAGCTTGTGGGCAAGGGGACCGAGAGAAGCTAAGACAGAAGAAATAGGGTTTACTCTCTTACACCAGCATGTCCTGTTGTGCTCTGTAGCATCAGACATCGATGAGTCATCAGTGATGCAGCTGGCCGAGATGGGCTTCCCTCTAGAAGCGTGCCGGAAGGCTGTGTACTTTACTGGAAATATGGGAGCTGAGGTGGCCTTCAACTGGATCATTGTTCACATGGAAGAGCCAGGTAGGTGGTCAGAAAATGGAATGACTTTGGAGTCTGAAACCATCTTCAGTGATGCTGACTAAGCCTTGGTCCTTCCCTATCCTCTGAATGTCCTCTAAAAAATGACTTTTCAGCTCACAATATGCTGTGTCGGGGGAAGAAAGATTTTTTTGCCTGTGTAGCAAAGTCATAATTTTTGTATTTTATCTTTTTTAAAATAATAGCTTAATTGGGATATAATTCACCCTTTTAAAATGTATAATGTGGTAGCAAAAAGACCATTGAAAAATGTGGGCATACTATATTTTATTTATCTTTTCATCAATTGATGGACATTTGGGTTTTTCCACTCTTTTGCTGTTATGAATAATGCTGCTATAAGCCTTTTGTGCACAAATTTTTGTATGGACATAATGGTTTTCATTTCTCTTGAGTAGAATTGCTGTGTCATAATAATTCCGTGTTTATGAGGACCTGCCAAATTGTTTTCAGCCGTGTTTGTACCATTTTGCATTCCCAGTAGCAGTGTATGAGGGTTCCATTTTCTGCACATCCTCACCAAGCCTTGTTGTTGTTTTTGTTATTCACATTCCAGTGGATGAGAAGTGGTATCTCATTGTGGTTTTGATTTGCATTTCCCTGATGGCTAGTGATGAACATCTTTTCATATGCTCATTGGCCATTTATGTATGTTTGGAGAAATGTCTATTCAATCTTTTGCCCGTTTTTAAAATGAGGTTATTTGTCTTTGTTAAGTTCTAAGAGTTCTGGATACAAGTACCTTAACAGATACATGATTTGCAAATATTTTCTCCCGTTGTATGGGTTGTCTTTTCACTTTCTTGATGGTGTCCTTTGAAGCACAAAAGTTTTTAATTATGTTGAAATTCAGTTTATTCCTTTGTCACTTGTGCTTGTGGTGTTGTATCCAAGAAACCGTTGTGTAACCCAAGGTCATGAAGATTTTCTCTTATGCTTTCTTCTAAGGGTTTTGTAGTTTCAGCTCTTACATTTAGATCAGTGATCTGTTTAGAGTTAATTTTTGTATATGGTGTGAGGTAGGGGTCCAACTTTATTCTTTTGCATGTGGATATGTGGTTGTCCCAGCACCATTTGTTGAAAAGACTGTCCTTTCCCCATTGAGTGTTCTTGGTACCTCTTGTCGAAAATCAGTTGATGTGGGTTTCTAGCTGAACTCTCAGTTCTATTTGATTGGTCTCTCAATCTATATGTTTATCCTTATGCCAGTATCAGACAGTCTTGATTATCATAACTTTAGGTACTTTTTCTTCTTAGCTCTAAAGTGTTGTTTATTTCAAGACCCAGAACAGAAAAGGGTCTGAGTGTGTTGCTTTCCCCAGATTTTGCTGAACCACTGACCATGCCTGGTTATGGAGGAGCAGCTTCTGCTGGAGCCTCTGTTTTTGGTGCTACTGGACTGGATAACCAGCCTCCGGAGGAAATTATAGCTATTATTACATCCATGGGATTCCATCGAAATCAGGCTATTCAGGCACTACGAGCAACGGTAAGCATGAGAGACTGTGTGGGAACACCTTCCTTTTATTGGAGGTGGTTTGTGTTTCTGTCAGTAGCAGCTGAAACTTTCTAATGTCCTTTGATCATTTAAAATCATGTCTGTCTCACGCTATACCCCACCATGCCCCACAGGGATTTATTTGCTAAAATAAATGATTGAGGGAATCGTACAGAGATTTTAAGAATAGGAGATTTAAAAAAAAGGAGGGGGGTGAGATAATACAGTAAGAGCAAGATGACCGAAGTGCAAGAAACTGTATCATCTTAATGTTTATTAGCAGGAGGTCAGAGATTTGACTTGGAGCTCGCTTGTGGTCTTAGAGCTAAGAAGAATGCTTGAGATTCTGTGTTCAATAAGGCAGTTCTTTAGGAGAAATCATGTTTTTCTGACACCAAGACCTTGGAGCAAGGTCTCTGAAAAATCCTCATAGAGAAGGCTTCTTGGAATTCTCTGCTTCTGTTTCTCTCTGCAGAGAGGGAAGATTCTTCAGGTATTCATGAACACCCTGATGGTATCAGGAGAGAAGGGACCATGAGACTGGAGGGCAGATAGAAGTCTTCCTCTTGTAGTGCAGATAACTGTTGAATATCAAGGGAAAATACTTATTTTTTACACCATAATCCATTTTTGAGTGGATATCTGCTCCCGATTCCTTCTTGCCTGTCCTGGCTGGGTGCTGGCCGGGGTCCCTTGCTGAGGTCACAGCAGCTCCCACCTGGCTCATGGCAATATGGTTGGACTGTCTATTTCCCTTTAAAATGCTTGAAATGTCTCATCCAGATTCAGTTGCACTCAGGATACTTGCTTATGCCGCACTTATTTTACTTGCTTGATTGTTTAATTTGGAGAATCTATGTCTAAATGATATGTCAAATGGGGGAAGACGGAAATGTTTTCATGGTCTGTTGATTTGAACTACATGGAGTTCAGTTTAAAACAATTTCACTTAGCTAACCAGTGTGATCATCACTAATCAAGGCATTAATCTTATCTCTACTGCTGTTTGACCATTCAGCCAGCACTGAGGGAGAGGAGGCCCTGACACAGGGCCCGTGTTGGCCCTCTCTACCCTGCAGGGTTATCTGTGGCAAATATAGTTGGTAGAGAATATAGTGTGTGCAGTTAGTGTGGCTTTGGAAGGGGCTGCACTTGAACAATGCCATTCTCTTTGGCTTTCTGCCTCCATCATCATCAGCGTCAGCCTGCAGAACTGCTGAGCTCAGACTGAAACGGGCTCTGGAATGCTGAGCTGCTTTCTGCTGAATCCAGCGACAGACCTGGGTGGGGAGACTTGCACAGTGTCAACTGACAGTGCGTTTCACGTGCAGGGTCAGGGCTGCTTACTCAGATGCCCTTAGGACTAATGAATTCAGGCCTAGTTTAAACGGTCAGGAGAGAATGAGGCCCAGGGACTGCAGACATTGTAACAGTGCTTTTGTTTTATCAGAACAGTAACCTGGAAAGAGCACTGGATTGGATCTTTAGCCACCCTGAGTTTGAGGAGGACAGTGACTTTGTGATCGAGATGGAGAATAATGCCAATGCGAACATTATTTCTGAGGCCAAGCCTGAAGGACCTAGAGTCAAGGATGGATCTGGAAGTAAGTTCTCGTCGTAGGGATTGCGGGAGCAGCTGTGAGTATGCATTTGGCTCCTGCCCTCCGCTCCCGCTCGTGCGTGTGTGAAAACTTTTGCCATCCTTCAGAAGTTGGCACAGGTCCCGTCTCATACATGGTGTATTTGGCCACTTTGCAGAGGCCAGGGTGAACTCAGAGAGTCTGGGACAGACTCACTGTCATGTCACCTGGTAGTGTGTGCGCCTCAGTTTAGCGCCAGCTCTTCGTCTAGCCTGGAGGTGGAATTTTATCCTGGACTGTGGACGTTTTTGTCCAAAGGACAGCATGGATTTTCATGGTGATATATTTGAAGAGTTGAAAAGCACCCTTGACCCTGTCGTTGCCCAGACCTACTCCCGGTCACTTTCTGAAGGCTGCTGGGGTGGCAGGAAGAGGTGCCTTCTCACGGCAGACACTTGGGTATGTCATTCTGTGCCAGGCACTGTGCTAGGCACTTGTCATATAAATGCTTACTTAGTCCCCACCACACCCCTTCTGCAGATGAGAAGACAGAGTCACAGAAGGATTAGGTAACCTTGCCCAAGGTCACATAGCCCTTCAGAGCTGGAGCTAAGAGTCAGACTCAGAACCCGTGTTCCTCACCACTGTGATGCCCTGCTTTTTGGGCTGGCCCTGCCTGCAGGCTACTGACCCCGCACCTCCTCGGTCAGATCCCCGCCTGCTCATCTCGGCGTTGCTTCTCCTGTGCCCCCGGTGCCCACAGCTCGGAGGCCTGGTCCTGTAGCCACGTCCTCCACCCCGTCTTCCCTACCTCCAGGCCTTTGGTCAGGTTCCTCCTTTGTTGGGACTCACCTGTCTTTCCTGTCACTGCGCACTGAAGTCCTCACCATTACTCAGAACTTGGCCACAGATTCCATTTCTCTGGACGGCTTCCCCAGGCCCTTGTCCTCGGTCCCTTTGTATTGCACATGCTGGGCGCAGTTACACCAGGGCCAACAGCACCGCTGTGTGTGTCATGTTTCAGCGTCACAGCAACCTGTTATTACCTCCATTCTCCAGATGGAGAAACTGAGGTAGAGAAGGCGAAGTAACTTGCCGAGGCCACATCGCTAGTGCTGAGTGGAACCCGAGTTCCAGCCCAGGCAGTCCGCCTCCAGAGCCCGTGCCTGGAGCCACTGTAACGTAGTGTGTTCTATTATCAGAGGTGTCACATTCCTCGTGCAATAAAATGAGTTACATACATACCTGTGTCTCCCAGGCGCCTGGGAGCTTGTGGAGGACACAGACCATATGACTTTTATTAAGCTTGTGGTATCTAGCACATAGAAATTACCAAGTTAATAATAATTGGATTTAATTAAATTTACTATAGCAGCATTTGTTCCTGTAATCATTTAGCTGCAGCTCTGCTCATTAGTGGTCTAGACAGACCTAACAGGGGTGTGTTGATCTAACTGTGGAGACAGAGAGCGGAAAGGAAACTTACTTCATTTATATGAGATAGGAATTTCTTCACTGAAACTCTTTTCGATCCTGAGTAGGTAAGAAAAGGATGAGATGTAGTTCTCCCGACTTCCATGTTCATCTAACGGGTCTTGTATTTTTGGAAATCACTGACTCACCTAAAGTATTAAAAGCTGTAATGGACAAGTTACTGAATAATTCATGGTTTTGTGTTACATGTCCATTGGTTCTCTGCTTCCTTGATTTTCTGTAATGGACTTTTCCTTAGGGGTGGTGAATTCCTGCAGAAGAAATCAACCACAAGATGGGGCTATTGTAAAGCTGCCAAGATATTTGGCTGGAGAGGGAAGGAGAGTCTGATCATTAGGGTTTCCTGTCTTCTGATGGAGCTTGCAGGGGCCAGCTGCCCTCTGAGATGGTCATTAATGACATGGACCAGCCAGATCATCTCCCTAGGCTCACTGAACTCCGTCACCTGCAGATGTCCCTGGCTTTTGAGTTGCAGCGTAGAGAAGGATGTCATGATGATGTGTTCAAGCACTCTTAAATTTAAATGCACTCTGGGCCAAACTCTATGGCCTTACTCCTTGTTGCTTCCAAATTTAGAGCGCTTGTGGGCGAGGGTGGGGAAGGAGAAAGCACCATGAGAAATCACACAGGATATGCAGAATCTATGGGCAGTAGGAGGTGAAAATTTTAATTATGCAAAGAGCATAAACCACCCTAACTCACTCAATGCATTTTGCATCTGATTTTCTGGAAGAACAGATATTTTTAAAGTAGCCTTTCCAGCACTGTGCCTGGCCCATGGGAGGTGATCAGCAAGAGAATGGCTGAATGAAGAATTAAATGAATGCTAGGTGGTGGTGGGCAAGGGAACAGTGTTTTCAGTGCCTCCACTAAGTGCCATCTGGAGGAACTGGCAGTGCACTGCTGTGCTGTATTGCGTACGTCACAGGAAAGGGAAGAGGTGATTTCTTATACTTTGCTGCATTAGCACCTGAACCCATATGTCAGTCACGTTTCTTTTTCCTTTTACAAAAATTAACATTTATGTTATTTTTCTTATAATTAAAAGGATATGTGATAATTTTAGCAACTTGAGAAAATACAGACATATGAAAGAGGAAGATAAAGATCCCTCACAATCGTACTACCCAGTCATAACCACTGTTAAATGTTTGGTGTATATTCTTTAGATCTTTCTTTGCAATATATAAAAATGAATATAAATATATTTATAAAAATATGACATTCTATTCTATACGTGCTATTTTTAAAAAGTGAAGTATAGTTGATTTGTAATAGTTTCAGGTGTACAACATAGTGATTCAGTAGTTTTATAGGTTATGCTCCATTTATAATTATTACAAAGTAAGGGCTGTATTTCCCTGTGCTGTACAGTGTATCCTGGGTGCTTGTCTGCTTTATACTATACCTATATATATTATATAGCCTCTCTTTCCCTAACTGAGGGTGTACATTTTGCAAATCTAGGTCATTGAGCATATATGAATGATGTTTCATTGTACCATAATATGTACATATCTAATTTTAGGCCAACTAGTTATTATTTAAATAAAAGACAATTTCAGAAAGTTTTAAATAGTAGGGTTATTTGCATATTCAGAAGGTGATGGCCACAATTTTTAAATAATACATTTCTTAAAAGGATGAATTCAGTGCCCAGAAGTACAACCAATGCCTCTTTCCATCCTTATGCAGGTAGTAAGTACTTGTTCAGCACTTAAGGTTGTTTCACTTCTTCCCTCCTCCCCTCCTCCCCTCCCTTCTCTACCAAAAATGATGCTGTAATGAACATTCTTGGGCTCTCACGTATTATTTCTCTAGGGTAAGTTTCTGGAAGTGAAGCTTTGGAGTCAGAACTGCGTAGTGCTGAGGTTTTAATACAGATGCCCCCATTAGCCCCCGGAAACACAGCATCACCGTGTGCTCCTGTCCCATCCCTCCCGGCAGTGTGTCCCATGGGCTGCGCACCCTGCGTGGTTTTCGTATCTTTATCGCCTAGTTGTTTTTCTTGTGTTAATCGCTTCCTCATTGCCTTTGGCCTATTTCCCCATTTTTACTGAGGTTTTTAGATTTTTTTAAAAAAAATTGATTTGTATGAGAGTTTCAGATATTGTATATTAATTTGGGAATACCTCATATCTTTACAATATTGAGTTTTTCTGGCCAGAAACGTAACCCTTTTCCTTTTTTTTCATTTCCCCCTTCTCCTGCCCCTGCAAAGCTATATGGTTTTCTTTATATATGTCCGTGCATTTCTGGTTTAGTTACTTCTCAGAATTAATTTTCTGTGTTACTTATGAATAATATTTTTTCCCATTATATTTTCTAAATTGTTTCTACTGAGTTTTGAAAAGTTCCTGACCTTGTAATTGGCCATTCAGCGGGTATTTGATTAGAATTACACTAAAGTCGTAGGTTCTACCCTGGGAGAGGGAAATGTGTGTTCTGTGTAGGTGGGTTGTTTACATTCCCAAGATTCCCAAGCTACTGCTTTTTACTTTTGTTTTGATTGATGAATTGGTTGGGACATTTGACCTGGAGATAATGAAGACATTTTAAAGGTTTAAGCACTTGCTATCTAGGAGCAAAATGGAGAGCCAAAACAGACAGGGAGACAAACCAAGTAAAGCCAACAAGCTCAGTTTTCAGGGTTCTTTTGTAAGTAGCTGAATTGCTGAGCCAAACTTGTCTAAGCAAAAAGGGATGTCTTGTATTGTAAAAGACAAGACTTTCCTGGAAAGTCCCAGGAAGACTTGCCTTCGGGAATGCCCTTGACTCTGGGACTCAAACCCTTTTATCTGGGTGTGTCTCTTGGCTCTGCTTCCTTGGGGTTGGTTCCAGTCTCAGCCAGGATCTCCGTCACGGCCACAAGGTGGCTGCCAGTGCCTCCTACTGCTGTATCTTTCCAGGTTAAAATCCAGCAGAAGGAATCTTGTCCCACAGTTCTCAGCAGAGGTTCTGGGCATATGAGTGTCTGTCATGTACCCTCCCTGTCATGTGTGAGCTGAGAGGAGAAGGGTTGAGCCTCTCAAAGCACTGGGTTGAGTGTGGTCCTAGACCAGCAGAATCTGCATCACCTGAGGACTTGTTGGAAATGCACATTCTTGGGCCTCACCCACACCTTCTGAATTAGGACCACTGGGGGCGGGCTTAGCAATTGCGGTTTAATAGGCCCTCCAGGTGGTTCTAATTCAGCTTAAATTGAGAACCACCACCTTAACAGCAAAGTTAGGTTACTCTTTAAGAAAGAGGCTAGTGGCCACTGGAACATCACTGTACCAGGTTAATGCTGAAAATAATGACAAGGTAGGTGTTTGAATTGGAAAAAAAAAAAGTGACTATTACAAGGACAGGGATTAAAGAAGCACTTGTATTAAACTCTTCCTTTAGGAAATACGTTAATTAAAAATGACTATTGCCATCTTTTTGAATGAGGAAGTAGTGTCATTGCATCAGACTTTTATTTAAATGTTACCTACTTTGATTAAAAGGGTCAGTGCTGTTAGCACTTGGTGAAGTCACAGCTGTCCTTTATGGGTGTCCACTAAGTGCCAGGCCTTTCCGCTACGGCTTTTCCCTCCTTACACGAAGTATTCAGAGGAAGAGGCGGTAACTGACAAGGTTATTGACTTGCTTGTGGTAGAACCTCCTTGGAATTTGGGTCTGGCTGATTTTAAAGATTGCATTTTCTCCTTTACCCCCTATTGAGTCATCTTACTTGAAATTTTCTGAATGGGAATGGAGGCAGGAGTCCTTTCCAGAAGGCTCTATTTTATTGTCATGTCCTACCCATTTTAAGGGCTACATTTGACTTTCTGTTGAGTTTTTTAAATTTTGAAGAAGTGGGAAATGAAGCCTTCAGTCTGACCTCTCTGGGCTTCTACCCTTTGCAGAATCATTTCTGTTTCTGTGTTGCACTTTATGAGCATTTAATTTTTCTTTTTTTTAAGAACTCACTGATTGCTAGTGTAATTAAAATGTGATTAGGCTGTGATTACTCAGAACCTGCTCTGGCTCCTTCAGCCATGCTGCTGTAATGGTGCCGACATCTGCTGCAGCTGAGGCTTTTTCAGCAAGGGGAGTAGAGAGACGTTTCATTTCCATAACGGTGGGGCTCCCGAGGCGCAGGGCTCCCTAAGGAATGCAGCCAGGACAGGCTCAGGAAAGCAGAGGTGTGGTGCCCAGGGAAGTGAGCCCCAGTGGTCCACTTGAGAGCCACACACACTCGCTCAGTCCATCTGGGCTCTCGTTCTCATCCCACGTCAGCATCTATCCATTTCAGTGGTGCTACTGGAAGTCAAGAGGAAGCCACTCTGGGGAGTAAACTAATTTACACTGAAGTGTGGGTGACCGAGAACTATTAAGCTTGGCGGGAAGTGTCTGATCTTTGTTGTTTAGGCAGTATAAAAAAGAGAAGGCCTGGTGGATTGGTAATTTTGAGCTGGCTGGGGTTGAAGAGGCAATTTGTCGACCTTTAAAGAGTCTGTCCATGTTGTCAGCTGCCTTAAGCTGTTATTGATGTACCCAAATCCTCCTTTTTCTCTTTTTGGGAATTCAGTGGTTCTCTAAAAGCTCCAAATCCACCCTCTGCCCCACACCATGCACCTAGGTCTTGTCTTGGAGCAGGACTGAGGGAAACCAGGCTGTGGGGGATAGAGATTGTTTGCAGGTAGAAGGTGTTTGTGAGTCAGATGTTGGTAAATTGGGGATGACATGTTCCCCTCTGTTGGTAAGGGATGGTGATGAAACAGATTATTCAAGTTAGGAAGATTCAATTGGAAAACTCAGTATGGGTTTCTCCCTGGAATTCTGCAGGGCCCCTGGGGTCTTGGTGGTGGTTTCAAGGAGTCTTTTGGTGTTTCTGTATTTTGAGCACTCTGTAGCCTCACTAAATAGTGTGTCGTGCCCTCGTGAGATGCTGCTGCTTTTCAAGTGGTTGTAGATGCTTTAAAGGCTTATAAAATATAAATTAACTGCACTCTTGAGTCTAGCGTTGCTTTTGGTCATTATGTGTTACTGAACTGTAATTTCCAAAAAGGCAAAAAATCATGACTGTCAGGTACGTATAAACAACACGTACCACAGGTTTTCTTTGAGTCATTAATTAGGGAACCACTTAGTTGTCAATGCAGGTTCAAAAGCATCTGAAAAGCTAGGATATTTAAAGATAATTTGATTGCTGATCTAGATATCAAATTAGTGTCTTATCAGGATCGTAACTCCTTGAAGTTATAGGTGTTGATGGAAGAAAAACACACAGCCTAGAAGTTGCAAATTAAGTTTTACCCAGGGACCTTGCTGAGAACTACAGCCTGGAAGACAGGCTCTTAGAGAGCTCTGAGGGACTGCTCTGAAGAGGTAAGACAGGAGACAGAATGTATGGGAGTTTTTGCTTAAAAAAAAAAAAAAAAGTGGAACATGAAAAGATTACTGCTAATCACAAAAAACAGACATCTCAAGTTAATATTCTGAGTGCTTTTCTATGTATGGGAAGATGCAAGAGTCTGCGCTCACTGAAATCATTCTTCAGATTTGCATCTAACTCTCTAAGGCTAGTATCCAGCGCATAGAATGGTTCCTGTGTTTTCTCTGTACTGAATTCCCCTCAGGGCACGCCACCGGGGTGGCTGCAGTGGCTGATGGCTTGATCCTTGTAGAACCGAAATGGCCGGCAACACTCCCTGCCCGCAGTGCCCTCTCTTGGTCATAAATTCCACCAAGACTGGGGAGGCATTTTGTGACCAGTTTGTCCTGCAGTACTAAGAATTCTCATTCCTAGGTCAGACGAGGATTTTGTTGATAGGCCATTCGGTGTGCTGTTTTTGAATTAGACCCTGTTGGCAACCTGAAGTTCTCGGGATCGTCTGATTCCTGCTGGCTTATTATGATCCAGGAAGTGTTTTCCTTTATTACTTCTTCCCATATCTAGAGTTGCACTGTTACGGTTATTCTGTATAGAGCTCTCTATGTGATCGATGGCCTCAGGATGTGTAGACACCATTAATTTTGTCAGAGGCCTGGTTACACATCAGGTAAAGCAAGAGACAACAGTCTTACAAAGCAGAAGATCAGTCATCTAGCGAGTGGTGTTAGTAAGGTCATAGCACAGCAGAGAGAGAGTCAAGGTATAGACAGCCTGAAACAACAAAGAGAACAAATTAAAACAATGGTTAGTGTAACTGGTTGCAGTCTGGATTGCAGTAAGTCATCAAGTCCAGAGGGGGAGCCAGCTGGAGAAGCCAGATTCGGGAGGGCCCAGGTAGAGAGGGAAAGATAAATGTTTCTTTGTGCACAAAGTTATACCTTATCAATTTGCTGTAAGTCATAGTTAGCATAAGAGGAAAGGGTTTCTGGAAAACAATGATTAAAAGCCACTAATATTTCATACAAAAAGTCATAAAATTATAAATCATATTTATCAGTTCATTCAGTCCTATGTAATTAATTTTTGTTGATCTGGATGAAGCCATCATTCAGTCCTATGTAATTAATTTTTGTTGATCTGGATGAAGCCATCAGGTTTTCCATTGGTTTTGTAATTTCTTGCCCACTTCAGTGGTTCGTTCTAAAAGTAGTTCCGTGATATGTGTAAGTCATCAGAAACTTGTATTTGTCAGAAAGTCTTTTTTATGGATCTTGAAGGTCTTCATTTTCTAAAAGCATCAAAGTAAAACAGTGACTGTCTATAAATGACAGAAGACTTTAAAATGACATAGTTAAAGATATCATTACAATGCAGTTGACAAAAAACTTGGTTATTTCTAAGATGTACAACATTTTAAGATAGTAACTAGAATTATGACTGGTAACATTCAATTATGACTGGTAACCAGGACATACCAGATTTTTAGAGATTCCATATAATTTTTGGAATATCCATACGAATGACATTTACCCATACAATATAATGCAAGAAGGTTTATCACCATCTGTTTAACAATGTTTCCCATGTAATTTAACATACCAAATCAATCTAATTAGTTTAATATCTTTCTTTGGGATGTTTCAGGGCCCTTTGAAGCATCCCAAAGTTTGCTAGAGGTCAGGAGAGCTTCATTTAGAATTTGACTTGGGGAAGTTTGTCAAGGATATCAAAAGGTTTTAAAAAATGTGGTCAAATGGGATCCTAGGTCACTGTGACACAGTACTTATTTCATTCAACCAGGGTGACAATAAAAGGTTTTAAAGGCAAATACAGAAAGTTACAGATTACTTAAAAGGTAAAGAAACTTTACAGTCTGTTATGAAAAGCAGATCAGTGTTCCAAGGAAACTACAGAGGGCAGCT
The DNA here is from genome assembly GCF_036321535.1 of Camelus dromedarius. Classification (NCBI taxonomy): domain Eukaryota; kingdom Metazoa; phylum Chordata; class Mammalia; order Artiodactyla; family Camelidae; genus Camelus; species Camelus dromedarius. Next base: position 47,975,078 of record NC_087437.1, read on the forward strand.
CTAGTGCCTGATGGCTTGATCCTTGTAGCCCTGGGATGGCAGGCAGTCTACACGGGCATACCTTCGCCGTGCTGTGCTTAACACATAGTGCACTTTTTACAAATTGAAGGCTCGTGGCCACACTGCGTCAAGCAAGACTTTTGGCACCATTCCCCAACAGCATTTGCTCACTTTGTTGCTTCTGTGTCACATTTTGGTAATTCTCGCGATATTTCAAACCCTCCACCAGCAAAAAGATCATGACTTGCTGAAGGCTCAGATGATGGTCAGCATTTTTTAGCTATAAGGTATTTTTTAACCAAAGTACATAAATTGCTTTTATAGACATAATGCTATTGCACACTTAATAGGCTACAGCATCGTGTAAACGTAGCTTTTATATACACTGGGAAACCAAAAAATTCCTGTGATTTCAATATTTGCTTTATTATGGTGGTCTAGAACTGAACCCGCAGTGTCTCTGAGGCATGCCCATGTCTGTTCCACTGGACAGAATTTTTTGGTACAGGTCAAAAATCTACACGTTAACAAGTAACTTCACTAAGTTTGGAACCCTTCTTTAATCAGTAGTAAGCAGTGAGATGAGCTAAGTTCATTCCCCTAGACCAGGGGCCAGCAGACTTTTTCCCTGGAGGGTCAGAGAGTGGACCTTTCAGGCTTCACAGGCCACACACTTGTCATCTCATCTTTCTGTCCCTGCCCTTTCCCCCTTTCTCCTTGGCAGTATGGAAGCAGGCTGTGGGCTGGATTTGGCCTCTGGGTCATCGCAGTACGCCAGCTCCTACCCTAGACAGTCCTTGGGTGACACAAAAGGGCCTTCTGCTACCTCGCTTGCTTTCCAAGTTTTCATGTAACGTTTCTAACAGTGCTTTCTCAAAGAATAAGATCTAAATACAATCCCTATTTTGGTGGGTGGGGTGGTAAAATTTTGATATTAAAACATTCTTCATATTAGAAAAGTTGGGAACATTTTCCCAAGTTCGAAAAAAGGCAAGTTTTGATGAGAGAGGGAAGTGGGAGGGAAGTTGCTAGTTTCAGACACGGACTCCAGCTGTTTAGAGGGACTCCCATCGGCCGGGTGTTGGACATACTGGGTTAGGCAGTTTTGCCCAGTGTTTCCAGGTCCTTTGAAAGTTTCTCTGTTGAATGTCAACATTTTAGGAACGATTTACCTTGCTTCAAAATGCATTTTCTGTCTACAGAAAAAGGGGTATCTATGTTTTTTGAGAGTGTGAGACCTCTGGGAACTGGGAGAAGAACCAGCAGTGGCTTCCTGGCTGGTTTATTCACCTTCACTCTCTCTTTGGAAACAGATGTAAATTGAGATTTCTTACCTGTTGAATGTTTGCAAATTTATTGAGATTTTTCTCTTGTGCTGTTGGTTCCTAGCAGGAGGCCTTGAATAATGCATGGCGTGGTTGCTTTTATTGATAAACACAGTTAATTTTAATTATAGGACTAAGATTTATGTTAATCTTTTCTCTTTATTTTTGTCATTTTGAGTATACCCATGAATTAATTGCTTTTAACCAAAGAGAGGAAACATTCCTTTGGGGGCTTAATGACATGTTTGGCTGTACTGGGGTGTAGGGTTTGTTCTTTTCTCTGTGTCTGTGTGTTTTGTCCACATGGTGGCTGTGTTGGTGTCTGAGCAATGTTTGATTGACATGCCCCTGACTTATGGTGGGAAGTGCTCATTAAATCCTCTGTTCAGTTATTTAAGTCATTGTTTTGGGGGACAGTTCCTTTGGGGGAAAAATACTGGTTGGAGCATCTCATTCTCTCTTTATTTCATGAAAATTCTGAGGGCAGCTGCCTTATAGGAGACCGGCACCATATGTCTCAAATTGAAGATTTGGAATTTGATGTATTGGAATTGGAATTATTCTAAAAGAGCTTTAAACACCAACCAGGGCCAAGAAACCTGACAAAGTCACCACCTACACTGTCTTACTTACTAGGGAGCGGGTGGGTTCTTAGTGGTGGGGGACACAGGGGAGGGCAGCCGAGGGCGGGAGCCCTGGATCACTAAGTGCCAGGCAACGTGATTATTATTCACAGCTGTCTTTTTGCCTGGTTTCTGTTTCAAACCTGTGCTTTTTTTTTTCTTTCTTTCTTGTTTTCCTTTTGGTTGTCAGTTGATGTGACAGCTCACAGCAAAAACTTAGCTGATGACAGGAAAGGCAATTTCCCCCGATTCATTTCTTTTTTAAAATAATTTCACTAATTTATACCCCAATGTATACTTCGGTAGGTGGTTTATATAAATATATACAATATGAAAAGATATAAAAACAAGTGAGGACATGGAGTGAAGGGGGCCATGCCTCCCACATGGTAGGCGCTGTTCTCTGTGCCTGGAATATTTCCAGAAAGAAAGCAGACTTGTCCTTATGGAGCTGTATTCTAGCCCAGGATAAAGGGAGGGCAACAAGGAAGAAATGCACAAGTAAGGATGCGCCACGGTGTTACTTGGAGCTCTGTGGACAACAGTAAAGCAGGGTTGGGGTGAGGTGGGGTGGAAGGAGAAGAATTTGCTGTTTTATAAGAAAGACCTCTGGGAGATGACCTTTGATTGAGACCTTGATGAAGCGAGGGGTGGATTATGCGGCATCTGAAAGAAGAGCTCAGGTAGAAGGAACAGTAGGTGTGGAGGCTTGAAGTCCTCTGTATTCACGAGAGGAGTAGCCAGGGGGCTGGAGTAGCTGGAGTGGAGTGAGGAGGAGAGCATGAGGAGGTGCGGGGGGCCTCACAGGTCATTGTACAAGTGAGGTTGGGCTTCCACTTAGACTGCTCTGGCAGCCACACTGAGAATGGTGGGGAGGGGGCAGGGGAGGGAGCAGGGCGTCCAGGTAGGAGGGGAGGCTGTTGTATTAATTCGGGCAAGAGAGGATGGTTGCTGGGATTAGGGGTTACTAGTGGAGGTGGTTAAGATGTGGTTGGATTCTCTATAAAGTCTGAAGGAAATGCTGGATATATTTTTGAAGGATTTGCTGATGGATTGGATGTGTGTAGAGTATGTGAAATAAGTCAAGATTTTGTCCTGAGTTCCTGGAAGAAGGGAATCACCACGAACTGATGTAGATAAAGCTGAGAAGATGCTCAGCGAACGGGGAATGAAAGGGAATTTTCTCAGCCTGACCCCACAGCTCACCTCGTACTTACTGGTGGAAGACTGAACGCTCTTCCCCGAAGAGCAGGAACAAGACAAGGATGTCCACCCTTGCCACTGCTGTTTAACGTGGGGCAAGAGGCTCTAGCCACGGCAGTTATGCAAGAAAAAGAAACAGGCAGCCAGATAAGCCAGGAAGAGGTAAAACTATTTCTGTTTAGCCAATGACATAGTCTTGTATATAGAGAATCCTAAGGAATCGACTTTAAAAACTATCAGGACTAATAAATGGGTTCAGCAAGATTGTAGGAAACAAGATCAATATACAAAATTTAATTGTAGTTCTGTACATTAGCAGTGAACATTCTGGAAATGAAATTAGGAAAATGTTTGCATTGAACGCCATGAGACTGGATGAGATCACCCAGAGAGGGAGGGAGAGAGGAAATGAGGTGGGGGGGTGGGGAGGGAGAGAGAGAGAGAGAGAGAGAGTGAGTGAGTGAGTGAGTGTGTGTGTGTGTGTGTGTGTGTGTGTGTGTGTGTGTGTGTGTGTGCGCGCGCGCGCGCGCGCGCGCCGCAAGCAAGCAAGCGGCGCACAGAGGAAAGAAAGGTCTGAGGTCAGAGCCCCAGGTCACCAATATTTAAAGGTCAGCGAGAAGAGTAGAAGCCAGTGAGGCATCTGGGCAACCAACATAGAGTCATGTCCTGGGGGCAAATGCTTGAGGAAGGAGGAGGTGGTCCACAGTATGCAAAGTGCTGAAGGGTAAGATGAGGAGGGAGGATTCACAGCTGAGTATTTGGATGGGTACTGGCAACCAGCAAGAGGGAGAGAATGGCAGAGAGAGGGGCCAGGGAAAGGGTCTATCCAGAACCAATACACTTGTAAAATACAACAGAAATTGAGTACTAAAAAAATGAATATGCAAGGCCATTTTTCCCCTATTAGATTCAACAGGCATGACTGCTACTCTAAGTTATTAAGAAAGCTTGTCAGCGCTCACTCGGTGTCTGTGCTGCCTCATCGCAGTCTGCAGCAGTTTGCGGAGCTGGGCTGGTACCAGCCTCGGGACCCACTGTGTGTTGCGTAGGTGTTGTGTAGGCCTAGGACTGGCCGGGGGAGCATGAGCTGAATTTCCTCCACTGTGGATTTGTACAGCATCCTGTGCTCGATGGCGGGAGGTACTTGTTAGGGAGTAAACATCCATCTCGTGCTCTAAGTAAGGCTACACATCTGTTCAGGCAGGAAGCCTGAAGTTTGGTCCCATATAGTTTATAACCATGAGCAAGTCAGAAATCACAAGACGCATATCCTGAGCATCATCCCTTCCTGGAAACGGTACCAGCTATCTGCTGTTTTCTTCCTAATCCTGACATTTGTGTGGTATTTTAGTCTGAACTGCTCATTTAAGCCTCACACAACCTTATGAAGTGGGTGGATTTTTCATTTCTGTGAAGAAATGGGCTCAGAGATGAGACAACTTCTCCACCCGCATGCTGCTCGGAAGTGATGGAGCCAGGACCACCCTTTTAGACCTGTGAGCTTGCCCCCAGACTGGGCTGTGGGATTTTTAACCCCCTTTCAGATAGGAACTTACTGTCGGCTGTGCTCTGATTGTTTATGTCCTGCTTTTGATATGAATTTGCAGGTTGAAGTTGGTGTCACTTGGGATATGTGTGTATGTGGGTATTCTCAGCATAGCAAGTAAACAGACTGTGTCTTTCAAGCTGAACAGTTGCTGGATTACACTCTTACTGGCTTTAAATTCTGATCAGAAGTGCTATTGATTTCTAGAAATGCCACCTTGTAACTGAGTTGTTTCTTCTTTCACAGTGTACGAATTATTTGCGTTCATCAGTCACATGGGAACATCTACAATGAGTGGCCATTATGTTTGCCACATCAAAAAGGAAGGAAGGTGAGTCTTTTTGAGAAGGTAAAAGGAGATCTGTTTGAGCACCTGCTATGTGCCAGCCACTCCACTAGGTGTTTCATATGTTATCTCATTTGGTTCTCACAATAGGGGTAGACTCTTAAAGCCATTTTATACATCAAGACTCTGAGGCTCAGGGAGGCTGAGTAGCTCGACCGTAGCAGCTGCGTCTGAGCTGGTTTTCAGAGCCCCTCTCCACCGTCATAGCAAGGCGGCTTCCCAAAGTAAAGGCGCACCCTGCAGCAGGATGTCCACATTTGGACTCTGTGGGATTGTCAGATTTGGCCAGCAAAATGAAGGAAAGCGAGAAAACCAGGATGCCCCATTACATTTGAATTTCAGATAGTGAATCACTTGTTAGTATAAATAGGTGTCAACTATCGCATGGGACATACTTGCATTAAAAAAGTTGTTTGTTCCTTATGTGATGCTCACATTTGACTGGGTGAGTTAACCCAGTGTTCTATCTGGCAACCCTAACGCCCAGTGTTTGCCCTCTTGCAGCCTTGGCTTCTTAAGGATTGTAGGGTGTGTGGTGAGCCGGGAATGAGACAGTTGTGGGGCGTGAGGCCGCTGCTCTCTTCAGAACCTTGAACCTTCTCTCTGGGCTGGATCCACACAGGCCCCCCTGGTCTCCCTTCCTTGAGCTCCCCCTGAGTAGCCTGGCCTGTGGGTCAGCATCCCTGCTGAGGCAGTGCCTGGGCCTCGTGGGCGCAGGAGGAGCGTGTTCCCTTGGTCCTCCTGGTAGGACGTTAACCTCTCACTCGGGGCCCCGCACTGCAGGGGTGACTGGTTCCCACCCGGGGGTCCACTGTTCTCCTTTCTGGTGTGTCTTTTAGTTTTGTCTTCTCAACTTGATTCATAAAATAGTTGAGCACAGGAACTTGGTTTGGAGTGAATTGTTTTTATTACCAATCACGATGACTCTTTGAAAAATACTTTTCTTAAGAAAAATAGCTTAATTATAATTTAAAAAGCAGTGAAATTCATTATAAGGAATTTGTAAAATACAAAAACATACAGAGAATATGGGGTCTGGAAGCCTAGAGATAACCATTGTCTGTATTTCGATACAGTTCTCTTTGTTTTATTGTTTTCATCGGGAGAGGGTGTGCATGTCTGTATACACACGTCCTACATGGAAACGTGTGTATGTATTTACAACTTTTGTAAAGCTTAAAGTCCACACACAGTGTGTATAACTTTGTAACCTGCTTTTCCCCACTTCATATTGTGATTATTTTCTCACTTTACCAAGTATTCTTTGAAGGTATTTTAATAGTTGGACAGTTCACTGCATGTCTACTTACTTTTGATTTTTAGCTAGTTTTACACCTAAGGCTGAAATGAACACATACTTCTTTGACTCAGTTTCTGAGGCCATCTCTGGTTTCTACAAATGAAATTAGGAGAACAAAGGGTTTGAAATGTTTGGAGGCTCCCTTGGGAACTACTTTTTGATCAAATGTGAGGATAAAAAAGCAGTTGTCCTTCCCTGCTAGCGTTCTGCTTCCCTTCATACAGCGGACTTGAGTTTGGTTTATCGAGAACATCTTGATTGTTTTAGGTTTGGTGCAGTAACTTTCTTCTGCAGTATTTCCTGGAACTGACTTAAACCCATCAAATGCTTCTGTCTTTGTTTTCAGATGGGTGATCTACAACGACCACAAAGTCTGTGCCTCCGAAAGGCCCCCTAAAGACCTGGGCTACCTGTACTTTTACCGCAGGGTACCGAGCTAAACCTCACGTGCAGACTGGCGAGAAGAAGCCATATGCCTTTTTAATTTGCCAAAAAAAAAAAAAAAAAAAAAAAAAAAAAGAAGTTGGGACAGCCAGACATGAAGGAATACATGGGGTATTTATAGTTTATTTAAAGAACATCATTTGATGCCTTCTGAAATAGAACTGGGAGGAAATTTCTATCAGTGATGATACACTACTGTAGATAGTTTTTCTTTTTATAAATGTTTAAGAAGAGAATGATTTAAAAAGAGAAGTGTTCATATTGCTGGTGGGGGATCTGTCACTGGCACATCAAAACAGGACTGTGCCACCAGCCCTCTGTTGTAGTTTGGGGGTCAGCGGCCGTGGCCGCCAGAGAACCCAGGTCGTGGGGCCAGTCCTGTCGCCTCACCCACAATAAACAAAAAGCCCACTTTTGTTTCATATCGAACATCAGTAACCAGGCTGGGCTTTACTTGTGACATAATTTTTTTCATGATGCACAATAGTTTCTGACCTCTCCATGTACAGTAGATTAGAACATCCACAACGAGAGATGTTTAATTTAAATCATATCAAAATTCATAATCTGATTGTGTGAATGTGTGTGAGAATGAGACCCAGAGTGTGAGACCTTTCTAGGCAACTAGAAAACCTGTGACGGGTTGGTTTTTAAAGGTTAAAATAGGTGGTATTAAGCATAGCTGGAGAAAGCAAGTAAATATTTTAAAGAAACTATAACTCAGGAACAGTTTAAAAAATTAGCTCCCCCACTTAGATGTTCAGGCGTAAAAAGGGCTGTGGCCCCTTTCCGTGCTGTCAAGAATCCCTGTGGGTTTGTGCCACTGGTATCAACACAGATGCCCACAGCAGCACATATTGTTCTTTGCCAAAGGTAGATGGATTCTGTCTGTCAGCAGCCCTTCCCCTAAGGCGTTGTGGTGTGTATTGTTAGGATAGCTGATTTCTTCCTGCCATAACACGTGACAGCTCCCTGGAATCATGCTAACTGCGCCAGATTTGTCTGTCGTTTTCTCATCCCCCAGCAATCTGCTTGCCTCCGTTTCTACTTTTTCTGGGGCCAGAGTCTCCTCTCTGCCCTTTCTTGGCTTGTCACCTCCTGACTTGCCTCACTGCTTATCTGCTGTGACCAACAGTGTGATCTTGGGCAGTTTAAGGGTTTCAGTTGCAAAGAAACTTTACATGACATTATGAAAGACCATCGTTTCCATTTTTGGTATTTTAGTATTTTAGTTGCAATCTGGAATTGGATCAGAGTTTCAAATGTGATGAAAAAAGTAGAAGGCTAGTGCTCTAAAATTTTCCTACTGCGCTGTACCAAATGCCAGGGCCTCTGGAGTTTCTATTTCAGATTCTTCAGTCAAATAAAGCAGGATTTATTGCTGTCTGCTTAACATGCATTTGATTGGTAGAAAGGATCTTTCTGGAAACTGTAGGAAAATAAAGCAGAATCAGTTGGGTGAAATACAGCACAGAATTTCACAGTTCTGTGAAATACAGAAATGGGACGATGACTTGTGAGTTATGAACAGTCAGGATTCTGGTTCTGATTGGGGCCCTGCTCACAGGAGATCAGTGATACTTTGTGTGCGAGGGATGGGGAGCCTGAGGCCTGTGGCCCGGGGACCTGGGTGCTGCTGAGCTGGGCGAGTCCCTCAGCCTCCCTGTGCCTCACTCGTCTGCACAATGGTGTGGTGACACCTGCCCTCTCCTTCCAGCTGTGCTTGGAGGATCTGGCGAGAGCCGGTGTGACAAGTGTCGTGCGCAGGCAGGTCCTGGTAGAGTCAGTGTCCTCTCTTGTCTGATCTGATGTTTTCTTCAGTTTGAGAACAAATGAGATTGGCAGGAGGGAGCTCATGGTGTGAAAATCCTCTACTAAACTCTGCCCCCTGGTGTCACCTTCGAACATGGTCTCGGACATCCTAGAGCAGTCCCAGTCTGGGACACGGGTCCCTGTCTCCTGCAGAAACCCCCACACTAAGGAGCCTTACAAAATCCAGTCTCCTCATGGCTGAGTCTCATAGAATAATGACTCCAAACACACATCCAAAATGACATCTTTTCACTGCTGGTACGAAGTGAAGGCCTTTTTTGGGGGGTGGGAGGGTGGTTGGGAATTTGGATTGAAATGTGGAGAAAATGGCATGTGTATTTTGAACAACAAAAAAATTTATAATCAAACTTTGAAAAACAAATGGTGCAAAGTTGGTATATAAGATTATAGGCTACACATTAATTCATTCAGTAGGAAAAGAAATTTAGCCCTTTTGATACCTAACCATATTGTAAGAAAATGTAACATGGCTGCCTTTTTTTTTTCTGCGTCACAAAACAAAGGGCTATTTCTATAAGGCAAAGTTTTATATGTGTGCTATTCTTTATTTCCGATTGAGAGTTGGGAAAAACTGGAGCAAATATTGGTTTTCTTTTATGCTTACCAATGCATTTACATGTATATCTTAATATATTTCAAGGCAAGTTTCCCTGGAATCAGAGTCTGGAATATACTGCTTAATTTTCCACATGTATGTAGATGAGATGATGACTGAAACTGGAATAGTGTGTGTATTTTGTCAACTGATCATCAGCCTGTTAGGACTCTTCTGTGTGAGGCGTGCTGGTGTAATTGTGAAATTCTCACTGTGTGTGGCTGTACGTGTGAAGGAGAGCACCTTCTTCCTGTAAATATCTTTTGATACCCATTTGTGTAAAATCCTGATGAATATGTCTTTGGAGAATACAGCTATCAGATTTTTATTTTGTCAGTTGATCTAAATGCCCATATAACTAATCAGAAATCCAGTTTGGCTCAGCTTGGGATTTTTTTTTTGAGGGGAGAAGAAGTATGCAGAAGGGACGAGTCATGTTTGAATGCGGCTTCACGTCAGCACTGCTTTAATGCTTTGAACTGACGTGTCGTTTTCTCCCACCCACAAGAGAATGTGCCTGGCGCTCCCTGGGCTCACCGTGGGCCGGAGGGAGTGGCCCGAGCCTCTTACCCCCAACATCATTTACTCCCTCTGCCTGAACTGGATGGAGCCTCACCTGCAATTCACAGTGAGAGCACCTGGGCTTGTAGCCCGGCTCCGCTTCTGAGTGTGATGGGACTGGGTCACAGTACTTCTCTCAGCCTTTTCCTTTAAAGTGAGTGGGTTAGACCAGTAAGCTCACAAGTCCCTTTCTGCCGTCACATCCAATTCTATTTTTATTTTCCTATGGTTACAGCTGGGGTCAGGCATGTGAGATGCGAGGGATCACACAGAGGCTAGACGTTAGGCTTTTGGTTTGTTACAGCTCACGCACCCCACTTTAGAACCTGCCTCATTTTTAGTGTCCCCACCCCAACTGCTCATTCCCACTTTCTTGAGTAATTTCTTTGGTAATTATCCCATCTCCCTCCTCCAACACCCACTGCCCCCCCGACCTCCAACGCTGGAAACTCCACTTCCCAGTTGATAAGGTGTTTTGTTACTGTCCTCCTTGAAAATGAGAAATCTGTTTAAAACACCTCCTGCCCTAAAAAATCTGAGAGCTACCTTCTGCTGACTTTGTGACCTTAATGGAATATTTTCTTACTCTAACTCAGTTATAGCTGTGATCCTTAAATAAGATTTTCTGCCACAGAAAGGATGCCTTTTCACCTCGTAGGCATCACTGTTGCTAAATCACACCATCTGCAGGGAAATGGCCAGGGGCAGGACTGGGGGATAGGATTAGATAAAACGTGGTTCTATCTTTACCTAAGGTCAGAAGTCCTAGGTTCTGTACCCTGACGCTGGTGTGTGAGATCGCCCACGCAGTGCCATGGAGGTTCCCTACTCAGTAAGTCATCCTGGAAGAGTGTGTGTTATGAGTCTCTAGATCTGCACTGTTCAGTAAGTCATCCGTGGTCACGTGTGGCTAATGACCTCTGGAAATGTGTCTTGTCCAAACTGAGGTGCTGTACACAGGAAATACACACCAGACTTTGAAGGCATGGTAACAAAAAGGGAATGTAAAATAGTGCATCAATATTTTCTATTGATTTTATGTGCTAAAATGACAATACTTTAGATATATTAAATAAGGTATTATTAAAATTTTATCTTTTTTCCAAATGTGGCTACCAAGAAATTTTGAAATTGGACACGTGACTTGCATTGTACGTCTGCTGGACAGTGCTTCTCTAGACCAAGTCGGGTCGGGGAGGCAGTGAGATGCCATAGGAGTGGAAGGTAATTCTCTGAAGCATCCAGGCAGACAGAGGCAACACAAATGTTTTTGCTGGAGTTGGGAGCACTGTGAGGCACAGAACAAATGCCTTCCAGAAAGCAGAAGTTTTTTTTACATAAAAACCAATATATGTAAGACCCCTATTAAAAAAGCAAATGAGTCCAAACCCCGTTCCTTCAGCTTTGCCTAGAAGCTGCCAGCTTTGCATTTATTTTCTAAGCATCTTGTAGGTGCCAGGGATGTCAGCCACATGAGGATGCTGGGCGGACTTATTTCACTTTGGGCAACATTCTCTTGTGGTTTCCCCTCCACAGGTATTGTTTCATCTGTTCAGAGCTGGGCATGTTAAAATCCTGTGCAAATCTTGCCGCTCCTCCCGGCCTCAGCAGAGGGCTCAGCCTGTGGGCAGCGCCTGTCTGCCCAGCAGGGTTTGACATTGGCTCCTGAAAGAGTGTGTCTGTTTTATTTCGCACTAGTCACAGTTGTTTAAAATATCTCAAATGTTTTGGGAGAGTATTTGCCTGTGATAGAAAGAGAGATGGATGATTTATTGCTTCAGTTGTTTTAAAATTAAAAGCTATTCTCACAATCTGAGGTCCCTTCATGGCTTTTTGTTTCTTTCTTTTTTTTTCTTTTGCAAGATGCCAAGTAAACAGATTCTGCCTTTTACAGGTTCTTAAACATCAGTGGAACAGGTAACTTGGGACAGTGCCTAATTTTATTTCTTTCTAGGGTTTCTTTGTGTGGGCCCCGAGGCTGCCTGGTCCCCATCAGTGGTGGAACATCCGCAGTGGCAAGACGTTATCCCGGGAGGGAGGGAGGGGCCCGGGCGGGGGTGTCTGCTGTCTTTCAGAACTTCTCTACTGGGTTTCAAGTTGCACATTGGAATCAGTTGAAACCTTTCTGTGGGTTTCCGGCTCTCAGTTTGCTGGTGGCTTCCTTGACACAGGTATAGGCAGAATCGACACTAGTTGCATTGAGGGATTTCAGCATTTTTATGAAGCCGTGTTTCTAGGCTGTATATGAGTTTCCTGTTGCTGCTGTAACAGATTACCACAAACTTAGTGGCTTAAAACAACACATTTCTTAGGTCAGAAAGTCTGGAAATGGGTCTCACAAGGCTAAAATCAAGGTGTTGGCAGGGAAGCTGGAGGAGAGAACCCATTCGTTGTGTCTTCCAGCTTCTGGAAGCTGTTCTTGTTCCCTGGCTCACACCCTCCTGACAGCATTGGCTTTCCTCCAGCATCTACTTACGTTGTTATATCTCTGTCACTGGTTCTCCTGCCTTTCTTACAGAGACCCTTATGATTACATTGGGTTTGCCCAGATATTCCAGAGGAATCTTCCCATCTCAGGATCCTTAACTACAGCTGCAGTGTTCCTTTTCCCATGTAAGGTAACACAGTCACAGATGGGGGGGGGGGCATTATTTTGCCTACCATATAGGAGACGCTAGTTACTACTTAAAATGTTTATTCAGTGCTTAAAATTTTTAAAAGAATGAACCTCTGCTTCTAAAAATCCAAGTGAAATGACTGACACCAGTGTTACGCCGTATGTTTTGGTGAGGGGGTGAGAGGAAAAGGGAATGATTGGGAGAGTGAGGGGTCATTTACAATCCAGAGAACTGTGAAGTTTTAGGACCATGTTTGCAAGCCAGTTGCTGTTTACATCCCCTTGATCCGTCCCACTGTGTCCAGTGGGAGAGTGTACCAGTGTGTGTATGTGCTGTTTGAACTTATGGTCCTGCTTTTCAAATGTCGTCAGGGACAAACTTCAGTCACAGTGGGGAAGTTTAATAGGAAAATGGTGAGTTATCCTCATGTAGCCAATTACTTAAAAATCTACTCGGAAAAGTCTTTCAGTGAGGTCAGGAGGCAGGGTGGGATAATGGGAAGAAGCATAGAGACACGGCCAAATCCTGTTGTCAACACAGGGTAGCTGTGTGACTGTGCAAAGCACTTAATATCCTAAGACTCAGTCATCCCATCTGTTCAGTGGGCATAATACTTGAGTTCGAGTATCACAGGATACTTTTACTGTGCTATTTTATGTCATGTTAACCCATATAGCATTTTGGGTTACTCTAAGGAGTTTTTGACCCATTGAGTCTAAAAAATTCCTTTAAAACAATCAGAATTATACCAGCATTGATGACTTTTTTTTTTTCAGGAAATAATTCCATTAAGCCAATTTATGTTGTTATTCTGTATAGCATGGTTCATCATTCAGTAAATACTAACGGTCTACCATGTGCTGGGCATTGTTTTTCTTAGCTGTGTCAGTAAACAAAGTAGACTAGGTCTCTGCCCTTGCCGAGTTAATTTTCTACCAGGGACAGACAGATACTAAACATAAGAAATAAGCAAGTACGTTAGAAGAGATTGAGTCCTATGGAAAAAAGAAAACGAAGAGCAGGGGTGGAGGTGCAGACTGAAGGACTAAATTGGATACTCAGGGAAGGCATCGTCTGGAGGTGAGATTTGAATGAAGGATTGGAGGAGGTGAAGGAGTCATTCGAATGGATGTTTGGGGGAAGGACGTGCTTGGCAGAGGGACTAACTGGAGCACTGACTCCGGGGTGGGGACATTTCTGATCTGTCAGAGAAGCAGCAAGGGGACCAGTGTGGTTGGAGGGAAGGGAGTTAGTGGGAGAGGAGAGTGGAAGGGGCCAGATCACCTGAGCCTGGGAGGTGTTGGAAGGGCTTGACTCTAGAGTGCAAGGGGGGCCATTACAGGGTCTTGAGCAGAGCAGTGACCTGATCTAAGTTCCAAGAAGATAATTCTTTGTTTAGAGTAGATGATAGGAGGGCCAGGGAGGAAGTAGGAGCTACTGTGGCAAGTGAGGGGAGAGGATCATGGCTCAGATGGATGGGGTAGCAGTGGAGGTGGTATGGATGGCCAGATTCTGGACACATTTGAAGGTAAAGCCAATAGAATTTCCTGCTGGATAGGATGTGGGATGTGAGGGGATAAGCGTAGCTAAGGCTGCCCCCAAGTTTTTGTTCTGTGCAACTGAAGAATGTAGTTGCAATCAGCTAAGGTGGTTAGGGTGCGGTGGGGTTGGAGGTGGTGGTGGGGAAGGATGGCCAGTTTGGGATACATTGGGTTTGAAATGTCTGTTAGACCTCTGTGGTCGATGTTGAGTAGGAAGCTGGATATGCAGCTCTGGACTTTGAGAGAGAAGTCCTGACTGTCGGTAATGGGAGTGGTTGGTATTTAGATGGTATTTAAAGCCATGGGACTGGGTGAGATCATCAATGGAGGGAGACAGGAAATATAAGAGGTCCAGGGACTGAGCCTTTCAACATAAGAAGTCAGGGAGAAGATGAGCCACAAAGGAGACGTGAAGAGAGACCACCAATATGCACGGAAACCAAGACGATGGCACCTGGAAGTGGAACCCAAGTGGAGAAGGCGTCTTGAGGAGGTGAGAGTGATCACCTGCCAGATAACTGCGGTAGGTTACGTAAGATGAGTTCACCATGAGATTGATCGGCTTGGGCTCTTGGGTGATCTCCATGAGAACAGTTTGGGAGGTGAGGAATTGCAGAAGATGAGTGTAGACAACTCTTGGGGGAGATTTGCTACCAAGGAAAGTGAAGCAGTGGGGTGATGGCTTACTGGGGAAGTGGGATGGGATTTAGAGAAGTTTTTCCTTTTAATTGTGAGAAATAAGATGGTCAAACAAAGGAGGGAGGATGTAGGAGGGAGAGGGAAGAAGTGCTGAGCCATTATTCTTGAACAGGCAAGAGGTGATGGAATCTGGTGCCAAAGTCGGAGCCGACTCTAGGCAGGGCCTGGAAGACCTGCATGGGGACAGGAGGAAGGCAGGGACCGGAGTGTCGATGCCACAGCCAGGAAAGCAGGAGACTGAGTGCCGTGAGTCTGGGAGTTCTCTCGTGTCTGCCTTCACTGCCTCAGGGAAGTAGGAAGCATGGCCAGCTTAGGGGAGGTGTGGGGCAGAGTGGGGATTTGAGGAGAGAGGAGGGGGTAAGAAAGTTACCCAGACTCTTCCCAGACTTTTACATTTTCCTTTCTAATGAACTTACTTTAATTGTTAACAATTCTGTACATTTTTATAAGGACGGTCTGAGTCATCAGTTTGTTTTCCATCCTCATCAGTTTTTCTCACTATTATAACTTTTGCTATTGCAAATTCCCCTTTGCAGCCGTTGTTTCCACTCGGCCCAGCTTTCCCAGGTCAAATTTTGTAAATCTAAATTTTGTCGAGAGGATTTTGTTCTTTTATCAGTTTTTAACCAATAGCAAATTTTACTACAAGCAGTGTTGGCCATCATCTTGGTAATTTCTCAAGCCTACTTTTTCCCAGGTCAGTTTGTGCAGTTTTTAGTATTAGATGGGATCTTTCACCTGTCTTTAAATCTCTTAAGACATTTTTTTCACCTGGCACTGTTTTTTGCTATTGTTAATTATTTGCAGGAATATCAGTTATGGCCTGGATGCAATTATCAGTAGAGCAAAGACTTAGGACCTTGGGCGCCCACTGAGTTTAAAACTGCAGGTTAGAAACGTGGTAGCTTCCAGTAAATTGCTAGCTTCCTTTTCTGTTTCCCTTTCAAAGAACTCAGGCTGGAAAGGCTCTACTGCCTGGTCTCCACCCTTCTAAACAGTGAGCAGACTCGAGCAGAGCACCTACTGAGAATCAGTTTTTTGCCCTGTGGAACTAAACTAATGTTAACCATTGGTTCCTCACGTTCTGATTCACTGACGATTAACTAGGCGGCATTATTTATTATGCGATGTAAGTAAGGAAAAAAACAGGTCAGTCCTTGTGAGCCCTGAAGTACTGGCTAGTTGAGGTCTACTACCTCAAGGAGCCCTGTACAGAAATGTAAAGGACCCTTCAGACCTTGGGCTGCTTCTGTATACACTGGGGTGAAGCAGCTGTTTGGGGACATTAACATAATTCACATTTAAAGTGGGAGGGTAGGAGACATAAGAGTTTGAGTGATGCAGCAGGTGGGGAGAGGAGCCACAATTCACCACTAGGTAGATGGCATTTTACTGCGTGTAGAGTAACAGTGGAGCAGGAAAGAAAGATGTACAGCTTGATTTTCTAGAGGAGAAAACAGAATCCCACCTGAAGTGCTGCCGCAGATCGGAAGCAGGGGCAGTCAAGAGGGAGAGCCTGTTGTCTCCGTCCCCAACCTGACCACTCAAGGACTTTAGTAGGCATCTCGGAAACACAAACTTCCACATCAGTGGCATTCGTCCCCCCCGGGGTAAGTCCGCCCTTTCCCTGCTCCAGGAAGTCCTCCCGTCTCCGTCCGGACACCTCACATCTCCCTGGGCTCGCTTTCCTTAAAAGTGTGGTGTGTCCTGGGCACACACCACACTTGTTCCTGTCTTGGCATCTTTTGCTAGCTGTGGGCTCTGCCAGGACGCTTGTCCCCAGCTCCACTTGGCTGGCTTCTTGTAATTTAAATCTCAGTTCTAAGGTCACCTATGAGAAACCTTTCCTGACCACCTATGAAGGAGCCCCAGTCACTCTCAGAATCCCTTACCTGCCTTGTTCTTCTTAGCGCTTTGCAGCACGTGGCGTTCTTACTCATGTATTTGTTGATCTTTCCCAGAAATCTAAGCTCTTCAAGGGCTTGATTTGATTTACTTACCACTGTCCTGCTCTAGAACAGTGCCTGCAACTTAGTAGGTGCTGAAATATTTCTTGACTGATTAAAAAAAGAAAAAGACCCTAAAACTGAAATATATTTTAATACTTTTATTCTAAAAACAAAAAAATCACAAAATCCAATTTCAGGTTAAATAATATTTTAGTCTTTAAAAATTAACAAAGGAGTACGATTTTAAAGTTTTGCTTTGTATCTAAAACGCATGCTTGATTTCCAGATAACTCATGCAAAGTCATATGTAGTGACTGATAGTCAATAAAAAGAACCTTTTAATCAGTAGTACAAATTAGATTATATTTGATTTGAAGCAATTCTGAACCCAGTAACTCATTTTCAAAGATTTCTGAAAAGACTTTGAAGCCACAAAGTTTATTTGAAAACATAGTTTAAAATTGCACAGATATAAATACAATTTAATAATGTGAAAAGGGAAGGCATGCTTCCAATTATAGTACAAAAATACTACCTTCATCTTGGTAAGCCAGTGGAATAAATTAAACACATCAATATGGTAAGAGATTATTTTTATGATAGTAATTTTATTTCAAAGAGCAACAGAGGGAAATAGAGTTGTGCTATGATATATATTTCACTAAGTACAGATACATCATCATGTAGTATGCCAATAACTTACACCCCAATTGCCATTAATTTCCTATAGGTCACTTAGTTTGGGTTGGTTTTAACTTGAAAACTCAATGTAAACATTTAAGGTTAAATTTTTTGTTACCTATTTCAGCTTAAAAATGAAATCCCAAGATTTTAAACATTGAGCATAAGGAAGCATCACAGAAGAATCTGTCTCAAACAGTATTTTAGATCAGACTAGATATGCAATATTCATAGATATATAAAATATATAGAAATATCTTTTCTAAATAGTTAATAAATGCTTGTTATAGTTTGTATAAAGTTTACTAAATTAATCAGGTTTTTTTCTCCCCAACAAATATAAACAAACTTGGGCAATGAAAATTGAAGAGGGCTTGGATTAGATGATATGGGGGGGAATTGAAAATAAATTGGTAAAAGTTTCCTTTAAGTACTGGTAACACATTCAATCATGAATGTGTTTTTCACGTGGCACAGGTTTTTAATGGTATTTTTATGTGTCTCGGTGAAAATGCCAAACTGCCTCATTGAGTGAGTGTATATATCCCCTAGTCCTTTTTATCACACCGTTTCCAAGGAATTCAAAGGAAAAGGAAAAAAAACCTACACCCATTTTATTGTTGGGCAAAGAACTGCCTCTTTTTTTTTTTTTTTTTTTAATCTTATTTTGAGTGCAGGTTTGCAGGTTTCCACAGGACCTGTGGGAGCTGTGCTGTGATGCTCTGCAACGCTCCAGGAGAGTTTGCTCAGGTAGGTCCTGAGAAAACAGGGCTGAGGTTTTGGGGATCGGGGCACTTGTTTTCAGAGTCTGTTCTTTTGGTATTTCTGCAGAGCGTGCAGGTAGTGGAAACTATTCGAGGCAAAATGCCACATAAGAGTTTGTTAAATCTCACTTGAGTTTTCTGTTTTTTTTTCCTTCTCTTACCTGTTTGATGCTGCCACACGATGGTCTTTGCCGGTACTTGGGGAATTCTGTCTTGGAGCTCATCTGTAGGTGTGGGCGTGCAGGGGTGTGTGAAATGAGGACAAAGCTGTCACTAACATACAATGTCCTCACTGTCTTTCGAACTTTGCTCCCTCCATTTTCTGGTCTCCTTGCCCTTATTTTTTCATAAAGCAGGGGTCACAGAAAAAGGCAGTGAGAGAACTTTACAGTTAAGGTTGAGTGACTGTGAAATCACCTCATCAACCCTGAATTTCAATGTTTTTAGATATATTGACCAAGTCCAATTTCTCAAGGAATGTGGGCCCAAGTAGCTCACTTACAAGTAGGGCCGTGTTGAGGACAATGGTGTGACAGACACCCCCACACACTGTGGGGCATTTGCAGAAATTAAGGCCCCATGTCCACTGTGCCTTTTGATGGTTTTCATGTGCCTGACATTACCCTAACCTCCCCATCTTATTTAGAATGTCAGTATTTCTAATTTACAAACAACTTGAAATGCACTATTCAGAATTTAGAACCCAAAACTGCTGAGGCAATCAACATGATTTTGTTTAGCAGCATTCAAACACAAGGATTTTTGTCTCCATCTTGCATCTGTTGTTGTGCCTCAACTGGTTTTTAAAAATCGTTTGGATGTCTAAACACCTGGATTCCTCAGAGGACCAGTTTGGCACTGGCTGCAATACTGCATAAGCCAGACGTGTGACAGCATGAGAACAGTCTCCAGGACAGGATTTTGAAAGCAAATAGAAAAACTGGAACACAAAGTTTATGAAAATGCTTCCTTGTTCAGAAGCAAGGAAAAATACGCTAACCTATGAGACTTACTCATGCACTGGGTAGATTTACATTCAGTAAAGTTCTCTTGCATGCTTTGGTTAATATTGGAGTAGGCAGATTTGCAAGTACTAATAATGCATGCGTTATTTTGGTACCTGAGGTTGTAAGTCTTACTTTTTAAAAACCGCCTTTTTACAAACCTTATGCCAGAGCTCATCTATAAACCACTCCTTAAAAATATATAGATCTATCTAATTCTTAGTTCAAAACAGTGTAATTTCAACCAGTTCTATAAATACTGAGATGATAGGGAAACTGTGCCATAACACCCGGAGAGGGAATAAATTTGAAATTATTTTACAAAGTTGAAATCATGCATGTGCATGTGTAGTAATTTCTAAAACAAGAGGCCTCCAAAAGATGACACACAAATTAAGCCGTGAAAATACCCTGTTTCTATAGTGCTATTAGAAGCGTTTCAAGCAATAAAACAGCAACAACTTACAGTCCAGTCCTGTGTCACTGATTCAAGGACAAATGAAGGGAGACAAAATGACCATCTTGCTTTCTCTCTCTGCCCAAGGAGCACACCAAGTTCACAGCACGGAGTTTGGGTGCTCCTGTCATAACTGGGACTAGCTACAGTTGTGTTTGAGTCTTGCTTGTATAGCACAAACACACTGGAAAGATTTATCTAATAGTAGTATCTAGACATGGACCTAAGATTTAACATAGTTCTCTTTAAAGAATGCAGAAAGTGGCATACTACTCTGAAAGAGAGTGGGTCCTGGACATTCCAGGCCTGTTAAGTGTCACAAATTTGCCATTCTAGTTGCAATGCAGACTGAGAGAGCACAGCTCATAGCTTTTCTATTAGTTTCCCAGTGCACAAGACCTGCCGTTCTTTCAAGGAGAGTCATGGGAAGTGATCTTGGAAGAGAGCAAAAGGAATGATGACTCACCATGATTGCCTTACTGCTCCTGTTTCCTATCCCTCCACCTCCTCCTCACTGGTAAGGTATAGGACACAGAAATAGCCCACTAGACACAGTTATATTTTGAAATTCAGCAATGATCACCAGCCTTCTCTGCATTTTCATCCCATCTACTAGTGAAATTGTTCCTTGAAAGTCACATTTATGAAACTGAGTAGCCCTTTTAGTAAAAATGTTACCATTGTCTAAGAGATCTTAGGCTACTCCTCAGTAATAACAAAAAAAAGCATACTCAAAGCCTTCCCATGGTGCCCCAGAAGGTAACCCAAAACATCCTACCTTTCAAGTGGAAAGAGTAACGTAAATGACAATTTCACACCAGGAGGATAAGAAGCCAAAAACAGTTCTGCTTAAAAAAAAAAAAAAAACAACAAAAAACCAATAAGGACTGTTTTAAAATCTTGCTACTTAATTTTTGGTGGTGCTCTGATTTCTATAAACTTCCACTTGCTTTCTAGTAACTGTTTTTACTTAAATTTGTTTAAAAGTATTATTGAAAAGCAGCTTGGGCAATAATTCTGTACTCCTTGACATGAAAATCTTGCTTCTGATGGACACGGATATATTGGAGAAAATCTTACTGAATGCTCTGCAAATTACCAAATTATGATGGGAATGGAACACTGTTTACTCTAACACAACTTTTTGGAGTTTGAAGTTACTTTGTATTACAAAAGCAAAATAAAACTTGGGCTACAGACTTTGCCACCACTTAGCAATAAGCAAATTGAAATATCCTGCACTTGTGCTACTGTGAGGCTTTCAATTGTTACTGATCTCACACAGGTAGTGCCAGCAAGGCTAAGAAAACAGCTGATCATTACTGCAAATTCAGTTACTGTTGGAAGTGTAGAATGACATCATCAACAGAACACCCGTCAGGTTTTCTCCTAATGGACTCTGATGGCTGCACGTGTCAGCTGGCCAGCTGGTGAATGCACAGGATTGGGAGGAGGAACACGCAGAGAAGGGATGCTGTTCTATCCGGGATATTCAGGCAGGCAGCTCTCATGGGTTGGAGGCTGGCCCAGAGTCCCTCCCAGACTGAGTTTCAAGGATGTTAAAATTCTAAATAATACCATTTATTCTTTAGAAAATATTGAGCTTTATTTTGCTTCTCAGACTGCAGGAAAGCAGGCCAACATGGGGTTGTGATCTACTGCCCAGCAGTGAGTGACTGAACGCCTCTGCCCCCTGCTGGCCAGCGGGAGGCATCACCTAGCCCAAGTGGGCTTTGATGGGAAGATAGAAGCTGGGTACCACCAGAGTGCCCTCAACTCTTTGTCCTTACAAACTGAAATAGGTTACGATGTATGGAAGCCTCAAGGACTTGTGGTTTCATGTGTCCTTGGCTCCCCTTCCTACCCCAGCAATTTCTAACAGGAGAGAAGATCCCTACCTGGATCCGGGACTGGACGTCTCAGCACATACATGCGTCTCTCCTCCCCCAGTCACACTCTGGAGCCAAATGCTGTTTTGCGTGGTAACTCTGATCATGCAAGTAACCAGCTATTACTAACCAAAGAATATGAAGAAAAAGTTGGGATCAAATTGCTTTGGGGAAGAGTCTGGAAGAAGGAAGGAGACAAAAGAAGAATGGGACAGTGCACCATGACTCATTACTAGACTTGGACATCAGTGAAGTTATATTTTGGTTAGCATTTTGTAATTTTTCTAATTATTAAAAAAATGATGTCTTTCCAAGTCATCACCAGACTCCCAACAGGCAGAAGGCACTCTGAAGAACTAAGTAGAATATAACCAAGTAAATAAAACACAGCCAACAGAAAATTCCTGATACTTGATAAACGTTCAAAGTGAGAGCCAGGCATGCACCATTCATATTAAACCACTGACATTCCGTGAGGTTCAGCTAGAAAAAACTGATCTTCTATCACTTAAAATGCGAAAGAGTGAGCAGTGCAGATTGTGGAACTAAGAAAACACATAATTCTTAAGAAAAGATGTATTTATCTCAAATACTATTTAAAATATTTCTCTCTTAAATACTGTTTAAAATATTGACAGTTTAAAAGGAATATAGATGTGCAGGGCAGTTAGCAAGGAAAATATGACGTTTAAGCAAGTTAATGTTAACTCAATAGGAATCACAATATCGCAGTTTCTCCCTGCAGAGAATCTGTGAAGAGATGCTACCTTATCTCTTGCTTATATTCATACAGTTCCCGAAAAGCATGTGAATAAGATCTATGTTTGACATATTTACACCCTATGTCATATCTGCTTTAAGAAAAACACTCCTTTCAAAATCCTACACTGTGAAAAACTATTTTCAGTTTTTATTTGGTCCATTGATCTAACAAGGCTGAGTTCTCAAATCTTTCACCCCCAAGTTAAAAATTGGAGCAACAAAACAAAACTCCAGCAAGGCATAAATAAGATAATAAAGTGCATATTTACAGTCCCAGAAAAGTTTTAATTGGGAACAGCAAAAATTTCTAGTGCAAAAACAGCTTTTGCCAGCAAAGCTCCCTCTCTGGAATCAAAGGGCTACAGGAAAAGTTAAAACTGGAACAGGTTTAAGCAATGCCTCTCTTCAGTCAAGAGTTAATATATGTGCATGCACCTTGGCTCAAACTATGTTCAATCTGGTAAGGGGGGAATTTCAGGGGACAGTTCAGAAACAGTCAGAATTCCCTGATCCGAGGCAGTGCTTTCTCTAGGTATCCCACGAGCAAGTTCCTTAGATGCGTCACCAGCTGCAGGTGGGGACAAAAACCCCAAAGAAAATACTTGCAATACGTTTGCAGCTTGTGAAGAGCATTCACGTACCGATACTTTATCTTGGGTTGTCTTGTGTCTCTCCATTCTTTCGAGCCCAACCCTGACTCTGTATACAACATTTTGTGCTTTTGGATCCGAACAAAACTGGGCATTATCTGTAGGAATTCTCTTGAGTTACATCACCATGGTCTTTTGAACATCCGTTTTATCCTTGTTGGAATTCATAATAAAATAGTTTTGTATTTCTCGGTATAATTACACAGATAAGGGATTATTATTTTTTATTTTTTTCTTTTCCTTCAAGGATCCAAGTTGAAAGCTCTTAGGAGGACATCCAGGTCACCGAGATTAGCTGCCTGGAAGAGTTCCGGTTGGTCCATCAGAGAAAGAGCGATTCGGAGGGCAGCCCAGATGTTCCCAGAGATTGCAGGATGAGGAACTTGCTGTTGATTCCTGCTCTTTCTTTGCAAACTGAGGGCAGTGAGAAAATTGCTGACTGCTTCTCTAAGAGGGTAGAAAAACAGACATTTAAAAATGCAACAGATTTCAGAGTTAGCAAACTTAAAAATGAATTAAGTTGTCACAGTCCGAAATCCTAAATCACCTCTCTGGTGTTTTGGATCATCAGATGAACAACTTTCTGATTTTCTCTTCATTCCTTTGTGAAAAGGTATTGTTAAATAGTGAAATCAGAAAAAAAAAGGAAAGCATATTTTATTTTACGCATGTCACATGGGACAGGAAAAGTAATAGCAAAACCATTGCTAAAGCATTAATGCATCTGATTTGCCCCCTCTCTGGAATGATTTGAAGACTTTTGCAGACATGATTTATATGATCAGACGAAGCATCTGGCCTTACTTAGAAACAAGAAATCCAGGAGGTTGAGTGGAGTTTGTTATCAAAGCCCCTGGGCTTGAATCCCAGTTATTTAGCCACAGGCAAATTTCTTAGCTTCTCCAAGCCTCGGTTTCCTCAGCTTGGAAACCGAGAATTACAGAGAGAATAGGATGTCATTTTAAAACCTTGTTCTGAGGTGCAGTTGAATCAATTTATGTGAAAGTTCTTATCATTAAGTTAGATCAATAGTTCTCCATGTGTGGTCTGGGGAACTCTGGGGAGCAGTGAAGTCAAAGTTATTTTTATAATAATGCTGAGGTGTTTATTTTACCTCTTTACTTTCATTTTCTCATAAATATACAATAGAATTTTCCAGTGACTATATGATGTATGATATCCCAATGGAATGAATGCAGAAGCAGATGTGAGAATTTGTCTTCTATTAAGCAAGATATTAAAGAAATTTGCAAAAATGACAAATGCTACTCTTCTCACTTCACTGTTTCAGAGAATTATTTTTTGTAAAATATATAATTTATGTTAACAGGTAATTATTATTACTTTTCAATGACTCTTTTAAACTTTTCTGTTTAATTTCCAACATGGTAAAGATTGATAGCTACAGCTCACATACACACAAGCCCCTCGAGGTTCTCAGTAACTGTTAAAGTGTAAAGGAGTCTGGGAACACAGCTTGTGACCCGCTGAGTCAGATGCTGTCCAGAAGCCCTCTAGCCCCTCTGGTCCACGACTGTGCTCTGTTGCTCGTGCACCTGGTCTACTTGCCAGGACTGCCCTCTTCAGCTCCCCTGTCTCCTGGGGCGCGTATTATATTTGACAAACTTGTCTTTGCTAAGAATGGCATTGCTTTAACGTGTATCTTCTGTGGTCTTCTTAAAAGCTTTCTGTACACTTAACTCCATTGAATCCTTCAAGGTAGTCACCATCAAGCATCTGGTAAGAAATCTTAAAGCGAGGCTGGATTTCTGATTCTGGTGCACACAATCCAGACATTGGCTCTTGTATATTGTTAGATCTGCCTGGAAATAAAGGGTGATTGGGAAATGGTTGCACTGTATGTAGCAACCTGGGTTATGAAGGGAGTGGGTGTTCGCATCATCCCCCCTTTTGGATTTCTTGTAACCAAGTAAGAGAGGAGGATTCATAACATACGCACATGGAGAGTTTACTTTGGGAGCCCTTTCTGGCTTCCTCAGCACAGGGTGGCAGCTTGAATGACTGACTCCATTTCCTCTCATCATCCTGGGCCTGTAAGAACTTGGAGAAGGAAGATCCTGGAACGCCCTCCTGCCCGGGCTGCTCCTGCCCCCGGGGCGCAGTCTCTGAGGGCCTGAGAGTAGCACAACTGTCTAACTCGTTAGCCTCGTCAAGAAACTCCAGGTTTTTCCAATGAAGATAGTCTAACCCTGTTCCCTAACTTTGGGAACTCAGAGTCCTTTTGGGGGCCTCAGAAGATTGTACAGTGTACAAGTGAATTGTTTTCAAATGTTTCACACATATATGTAACAAGTTTAAATTGTTTTAAATATTTGTCATGATAAATAAGCACATTCATTTAAAAGCATTCTTCATTCTATAGTCGCTTTTCCACATTATGCTAATATTAAAAATATTACTATCAAAGGGGATGAGATTTATGTTGTCATTAAAAAGGGGCCCTCACTTTTGAAAAGGTTAAGATTCTTTAGTCTCAGTTCTATTTTGAAGCTCCTACTGACCAAGGCTAGAATTTTAAGCTCCACCTAGGTTTCACGCCAACAATTTCCTCTCACTTCAACTACATACAGTATGAGGGGAGGCTTGCTTTTGACTCTTTACAGAACGTATGAAGTGACAAACTGTGTTACAGCTGCGTACACGGACACCTGCAGTTCCTGAGGGAGAGGTCCCGAGACTGGTGGAGACAGAGGTGCCGGTACCAGCTCCCGGCGTGCTTCTGGGCCACACCTCTGCTGAGAGTTATTTCCTCAGCATCTGCTGACACCTCAAGCAGACCTTATTTTCAGAATCCATTTAATGTCTCACTTGATGGTCTTTTTCCTCAGGAAAAAATGCAAGATGCTTATCGCTTCTCAAGGTTTCCCGTATCTGGCACGACAATAAAAGACCCACAAAGTTTAGCCGAAACACTTGGCTGTTCCAAAGTACCTAATTGATCAAGATGGACAGATTTAGCAAAGAGGAATACAGGATGCACAGTTAAATTTGAATTTCAGATAAACAATGAATAATTTTCAGTATAAGTATGTCCCATGCAATATTTGGGAAATGTTTACCTTAAAATGTATTTGCTGTTTATCGGAAATTCAGATTTAGCTGGGCACTCTGCATTTTATCTGGACACCCTAAAACTGACTTGCTCCTGTATAGGAGACTTTCTGCTTGAGATTAAAAATTCACACCTCAACAAAGTCTGTCCATTTATACCTGTTACGGACTTTCATAGCCTCTTGCAAATAGTTGCCCTACCGAGATGTACATCTGTGAATGCCAAGAAAGTGTTCTGTTGCCCCTCAAGTATTTTTTCTCTATACAAGAAGTTACAGTTAAGAAAAACTCATCCGGAAGCTTTAGAAAGGCCTCCTTTAGCATGTAAATCAATGAAGTTAGAACACCCCTCACATCATACACAACAATGAACTCAAAATGACTTAAAGACTTAAATATAAGACAATAAGACCATAAAACTCCTAGAAGAAAACACAGGCAAAACATTCTCTGACTTTAGTCATAGCAACGTTTTCTTAGGTCAGTCTCCGAGGCAATAGAAATAAAAGCCAAAATAAACAAAGGGGACCTAGTCAAACTTACAAGCTTTTGTACAACAAAGGAAACCATAAAATGAAAAGAGAACCTACGCATCGGGAGAAAATATTTGCAAATGATGCCAATGACATGGGATTAGTTTCCAAAATATACAAATAGCTCATACAACTCAATAACAAAAAAACAAACAACCTTATCAAAAAAATGGGCAGAAGACCTAACTAGACATTCCAAAGAAAACATCCAGATTACCAACAGGCACATCAGAAGATGCTCAACGTTGCTAATTATTAGAGAAATGCAAATCAAAACTACAAAGAGGTATCACCTCACGCCAGTCAGAATGGCCATCATTAAAGAGTCTACAAATAATATATGCTGGAGAGAGTGTGGAGAAAAGGGAACCCTCTTAAACTGTTGGTGGGAATGTAAACTGGCGCAGCCACTATGAAGAACAGTATGGAGGTTTCTTCAAAAATTAAAAATAGAATTAGCATATAATCCAGCAATCCCACTCTTGGGCATATATCCAGAAAGGAAAAAAACTAATTCAAAACTTATATGCACCCCAGTGTTCACAGCAGCACTATTAACAATAGCCAAGACATGGAAACAACCTAAATGTCCATTGATAACAAAGTGGATAAAGAAGTTGTGGCATATAAATACACACGCGCACACACAATGGAATATTACTCAGTCATAAAAAGAATGAAATAATGCCATTTGCAGCAACATGGATAGACCTAGAGATGATCATATTAAGTGGAGTCAGAGAAAGACAAATATATGATACCACTTATATGTGGAATCTAAAAAAATGATGCAAATAAACTTATTTACAAATAGACTCACAGACAGAAAACAAACTTATGGTTACCAAAGGGGAAAGGAGAGGGAGGGATAAATTGAGAGTTTGAGATTTGCAGGTACATACTACTATATATAAAATAGATAAATAACAAGTTTATACTGTATAGCACAGGGAACTATATCCAATGTTACAATAACCATAATGGAAAAGGATCTGAAAAAGAATATATATATATACATATATGTGTACATAGATCTGGATCACTTTGCTGTATACCAGAAATTAACATTTATCCTGCAAAATAATCTTGCAAGATAGATATTATTACCTCTCTCTTTTTTTTTTTAAACGCAAGTGAAGAAACTGAGGTTCAAAGTTTTGTGCCCAGAGCCATAAAACTAGTAAGTGGCAGGCTGTGATCTGAACCCAAGCTTGACTGATTCTAAAAGCCTGGCTCTTTCTGAGAATGAGCAAGTTTTAAACTCTACAAAAAATATAAACCCTAACATTAATTTCTCTTTTTTCCCCCCAGCAATGAAAGTAATACCTGTATTTCCTAGAAAGACTAGGAAAAGAGAAGAAAATAAAGCACCCACACTTGTATTACCCCAAAGAAATAAAGGTCATTTACAGTCCATGTCAATGGGGAACAGACAGACGATACAGACCTGAAGGTTAATGAGGCGTCACCAGTGAAAGAGAAAGACATTTCAAGCTCTAAACCCACCATTTAATTTTTTCCTTTTTAAAAAAAAACCAAAAACTAACTTTACTAGTAAATTAGGCTTAGAACACCTGGATTCTTGGTTCTGCTTTGCCAAAAACTAGTCCTGGGACCTTCTTGAGTCATTTTGCTGTGTTCCCCTGCCCCACCTTCATGGTTTTTTTCCTTACCTGGAAATGAAGGGTTGGATGCCTCATGTTTCTCAAAGAGTTGCCCTTGAGGGTGTTAAAAACCCAGATTACTTATCCTCATCCCCAGTCAAATCAGAATCTGAGCGAAGGGTCTGGGAATCAACACAGCACAAGGTGCCCACATGACTGCTACCCTCTCAAGGCTGAGAAACGGGGACGCAAACTGTTCCTGCTTCAACAGGCCACACGACTTGAATGTTTGAAACTTACCCTTAACACGAGATTACTCTACAAAAGGAGGTATTTTTACTGGGAAACATTCAACCTCAGCCCCGAGCATGGCTCTTGGTTGCCAGCCCTGCTGCCATACTTCACCTGTAGGCTCCCAGGTTAATGCAGCTTATCCCCAGGTTGTATCTGGACCGGATGAAGCCTGGCTGAATCTCCAGCGCTCGTGTGTAGGCCTCCACTGCTTCCTCGCTGCGGTCTCCATTTGCCAAGGTCGCCCCCAGACGATTCCATAATGAATAGTCCTGATGACAGAATCAGAGCTCTCTGACAACCCATACAAGCCACAGCGACAGAGCATCCCCACACCCCTGCCAGAGAAGGATGATAGCTAAAAACGTATCATCCAGTGCTCATGGACAAGGACCACAACTGGTGAATTACTCAAAAACTTTATTGGACACCTTCTGAAATGACTTTCCTTCCTCAGAGAGCAGCTACCATTTGATGCTGTCAGGTCAGGCAATTCATGTTTCTATTTTAGGTACTTAAGTATTAACAACCAGGTAGCATCTCATTAGTGTTGATCACTTTAAACCATTGGATTCAGGGAAATAAAATGTAGCAGAAGTTTCCTAAGTCTGGCCTGTGAAAATTAACAGAGATCCTTATGGTTTCTTGCTGTGCACTTACCTCTGGCCGAACAGTTAAGGCAGCATTAAATGCATCTATTGCTCTATTAAATTCTCCGCTCAGGTGGAACAGTACTCCCAGACCTGTCTGTAGATCTGGGTCAATCATATCTCCATTTTGGTGGGCAGCTTCTAGATATAATTCCTTCACTCCTTCCAGAACAGAGCTACAAGGTTAAAAAATTAGATTTGTTATCCAAATAGTCTGAACATAAATGATTCACTATTATGTTCTCTGTTCCAGGAGAACATTACAGACTGGGAAAATCTTGCTTAAAATAGCTTAATGAGAGGACTGTGAATACTGCATGTTAAAAAATACCTGCTAATTTTCATGAAATACTTTGCTGTACACAGGTAAGACTGTGTTAAGTAAGGTCTTCCCAAGGAGAGTTCCACTGAGCCTCTGAGTGCCAGTGTAGAAAACTCCAGGGCTAAGTTTCCTAAGGCCTCAGTGAGAAAGAATTTAATGTCATGATTTATTGCTGATAGAAATAAAATTCCCAGAGGAAAGGACTTTCACTTTTCCCCATATCTAATTCTCAGGCTTTATAAAACTTGGCTCATTGGTCTTTATTATAACTTATTTTAGGTTGTTATATGTCCAAAGCATTTGGCTTTGATGAATGGTACTCAGATAAACGTCTGTGAGTGTCCACGGGGTAGATCACGTGTCCAACGTTTGGCTCTGGTCTCAGCATCAATCTTTTAAATTGGTGCTGCTACTTCAGCAGAATGCTGTCCTGGAGACCATCCTGAAACGCGTGGTGGTGGGGACCTGAGGCTCGTTAACTGCCCCGAAGGTGATTAACTGTGTACATGAATGCAGTTTAATGAGGATACCTGTCAACCGGAGACTTAGACATCCGCCGGGTGAGGCCTGGAGATCCCTTCTTGCTCTTCACAAGGTATTTGTACTTCGGATTTTGTTTAATCCAGTTCTTTAAAGCTTCACAGGCATCCTGCTGATGGCCAGTGTTAGTGTAACTCACAGCCAAAGCCATCAAAGCTTTCAAGTTGTTGGGCTGCAATTCTAAGCACCTGCAAGAAGACCAAAAATACATAAATAAATAAATAAAACCAAGTTCAGATTTTTTTTTTTTTTTGGAGCCAGAGTCTGAACAGTTCTTTAGAAAATCTGAGGTCTGTATTAATTAAACGGTGCAAAAGCATTGCTAAGTTTATGTTAAATCCCTGGAAAATAGCACATTTATCTACATAGAAATTGGGAACTATGTACATTTTTAAGTAAGTTATAACTCATCCTGAGGAGTGCCAGGTTTGGTCATTTTAATGAAATGGCTTAAAAACTGTAGAAAATGTGGCTAATCCCTGCACATAACTTATTAGTAGCTATAAAGTGTATCTAATGAGAAGTAGGGAATACCACTATTTTAATGCTGCTTACTATCAATATATTAAATGTATCTTATCCACAAAGCAAACTACTTGAACTAATACTGGACATTCAGAGATAGAAGACAGCGCAGTGTTTTGTAAAGGAGAGGGGATTCCCTTGTTTCCAGATGTGGATTTAGGAGGCACAGGCTATCACTGCTCCCCCTCATGCTATTCCACTGGCCTCTGGCAAGGGCTTTTCAATCGTTGATGTGCATGAGAATCATCTGGGGATCTGGTAAAATACAGAATCTGATACAGCAGGCCTGGGGCAGGGGCAGCCTGAGGCCGTGCAGGTCTGTTGAGCTCCCAGGTGATGAGATGCTGGTAGTCCCTGGATAAGACTTTGATGAGCAAGCCCTACGTAGTACCTGTATCAGTTATTTAGGAAGAGATTATATCTATATATTTATATCTACATATTTACTTTTTTATAAGAAATGGTAGGGGAAGTGAAAGTTTATTTGGTAGGGACTATTTTTCCAGGATTTAAATAGGGGCTCTAATCAAGTAAGACGAGATGCTACACCCACCCAAAGTGGTCTAGACCTTTAGTCAGGGGCTCAGGAGTTATACTTTCCGGCTGCTGAAACTATCTCAGGAGATTCTCCGTAGACATGTGGACCTAAATTATAATGAGATTATTTTGAGTACGTTTTTCCTGAACAAAACTTTCAGGTGCTGCCGAAGTCTGGAATGTTAAAAGGAACTATTGATTCAGTGAATCTATTTTATGGCTGCTTTTGACATAGATTCTCTTGTGCCAATGAAGGTCAATTGATTTGTAGATGGTAAAACACTATGACTTCAAAACATGGTTTCTTCATAAGTTCTTGCTTTCCAGAGCTAAGTCTAAGTAATACTTGGCATCTGGTCAAATTCTTTACAATGTACTTAAGGGTCAAAAGACAAATCTGAAACAACAGCAAGTCCATTTATGAGTGACCAGGCCCATGAGTTTGCACTTAGCTTCACCTACCTCTGGAGGGCAACAATCGCTGCTTGTTCGTTTTCATTCTCTGCTTGGGTTATCCCGAGGAACTGCCAAGCCTGCAAAAACAACCCATGTCAACATTGCAAGAGGAGCAGAATCACTCACATGCTTTTGTTGGTTTGTTTACATGTGACAGATCCCTCTATGCAGAGCAACGAGCCTTGTAAAAGGGAAAAATATCACATGCATTTCTTCATTCAAACTCTCTTGGGACATCTGGGTTAAGACTCTCTGTCACTTACAAATTCGCAGTATTTATTCCCCATGGGAACCTGAGTTTCTGAGGTTTCGTGATATTAGGTCTTAAAACCAAAAGATAAATAGATAAAACTGTGCATCTGTTAGGAAAAGAGGTAGAAAAATAACTCAGAAATGTAGCTAAATAGCCTAAAGTTTACAATAAGGAATCTCAAGATGTACAAAGTTAGCTTGTATAAATGAAAGTCAAGCAGGTATTAGAAGCGGTAACAGGAAATTTAGGAACCAGGGGAAACAAAACAACCCCTCGACAATGTGTTCACTACTTAATATTAGTCATTGTTAAAAAGCATAAGACAGAAAAGGCTATATAATGTATATATAATTTTACAGCCTACATTTACACTTCATACTGTATCATAAGCACTTTCATGTTTTTATAAAATCCCCTATTTATAATTTTTAATTTAAATTTTGTTAAACTGATATCCCATTATTTCCCTAACCAATTCCCTTGTTGCTCTAAGTTGTTTCCAGTCCTTTGCTGTTGTCAATAATGTGAAGAATATCTTCAGGCAGATTTTTCATGGAAATTTTTAATGTAACAAATTTGTACTTTTATCCTTGTAAGAACCGTAATTCTCACACCATTACAAGAACAATACGCACCAACAAAACCTCTCCATACACACATTGTTCTCACATTTGCTGGGGGCGTATCAGTCTTAGGGATTTAAAAAGATTTGTATCGGAATCTTAGGGATTTTAAAAGGTTTGTATAACTCTCCCGCCTTTGAGAATCAACGCTATGAACATTTTAAAGCAGAACTATATGAAAACAGGTAGAGTCATCTTGAAGGGCTGTAAAAGTTGTATTGGCTTTTCCCCTCATGGGTTATTATTACACATACCATAAAAACTCAAAGAAAATACTAATTATTCACCCCTCTCCAGAATAACAGTGATAATTTTTAATCTTTCGAATCTATACAGAGCAGTCTCTATTTTGATTTCACCTTCCACACATCTCACAATGCTTCTTAAGAAAAGACTGATGAAGCAATCTTTCTCTGGGGCATCCTCCTAGCCTTTGGGTGTGGTATCATTTTGACTGTTCACAGATCATCTATTATCTTAGCCTTGCGGTCTCCATTGATTCAGAAGCCTTGGGTCCTTCCTTGTCTAGGATCCATTAGTTACCAAGTGCCCTCATTTTCTCAGTCATGAATCAGGGATAATAATGTATACCTTAAAAAAAAATCTTCCCAGCGTGGTTGTGTCAAATGACATAATATATATGAAAACACATAGCGTGTAGAAATGTAAGATGATATTGTTTTGTTGGGGGTGTGGGGTGGGTTGTAGTTTCCTATCAATGCAATGATTTTCTTTTCCCAAATGATAGATCTTTTAAAAATTGTAGTATTTTGATTCAGAATTCCAGTTCTCATTTCAATCTCATTTCACTATCAACATTTTGGCTAACAATATACTAGAGGCTTTATCTAATGATCAGTTTACTTGTAATTTCTATACAAACTAAGTACAACCAATAATAAGAATGAAGGCTAAATATGTACCAGGCACTGAACTGAGCACTTTATTTGTAAGAACGAATTTAATCCTCACAATACGCAGTGAGATAGTTATAACCGTGATTTCCATTTTACATGTGAGGAAACTGAAGCTTAGAGGGTTTAAATGGCTTGTCCTAGATGGCATGGCTCATGGCTGCCAAGTGGTAGAGTGGGGGTTTGAACCCACACAGTTAGGACAGCAGAGCTTCAAAGCTTAACCACGATTCTGTACTGCCTTCTCAGCACTACATACGTTTCTGCAAATTCCTCTGGGAATATCCCTTATGTTTCCTGAAAACCACTCACAAATGAAAAAAGCCCTTTTACCTGCCAGCATCTGATAGGCCTTCACAGTTTGAGAAACGTTGTGGACCAAGATAAAACTGCAGAAGCCTCTTTGGTGGTCTCCCAGCCTCCCTCTCCAAGCACCCTTCACACCTCAGAGCAAGCAAGGGGCTGTTCTAACATGCAGATCTGGTCCTGTCCTTCTCCCACGGTGGCTCCCCGGGGCTTTCCGGCTGAAGTTCAAAATCTTGCCTATGTCTTCTTGCCTCCTCTTCTGCCACTGTCTCCTCCCTTCTCCCCACGGACCTGATGTTTTCTGTCCCTCTGCCCACCCACGAACCATTCTCTCTTAACAACAGCTGATTCCCCTGCTGTCTTTGATTCTCTCTCCTTCCAATCTCAGCTTGTCGGGGAAACCTGGGGCAGGATCCTCGCTCTCTGCTCTCCTAGTGTCCTGTGCATCCTCTGATGTTGCATTGATTACACTGCATTGATTTACCTACTTGTCTTCCATGTGGATCACCAATGTGTCTTTTCAACTGTTCCATTTTTTTCTAGCTCTTCAATATTTTAAGCCAATGCCTGGCACAATTCTTGGGACATGGTATGTGCTCAGTGAATGTTGACTGAGTAAATCAAGGGTGAGATGTAGTGTGGCTCTAGACCCAGACAGAACTCCAGTCTGCCCCCCGAAAACCTGCACTGAGCCTCCAGGTTGGCAGTTTTGATTTTTCATTTCTTGTCCCCACCCTTTATTTTGGGGGACCATAGATTTCATTAAAAAACAGGTACCTACCTATATGTAACTTTCAAACACCTATCTGACTAAGCCAGGTTAACTTCTCTGGGAAGCTTTACACTGATAAAAATGCCACCCAGTAGAGCTCTGTCCCTTGTTAGCACAGCAAACCCCTTCCTGAGCCTGGAGGGATGGAAGGAAATGGTACCTCTGCATCTCCGGGGTCCTGAAGAATTGCTGCCTCCATGAACAGGATGGTGACTGGCAGGTCTCCTTCCTTCAGCCTTTTTAAGCCTTCTTCAAACGCTCCCGGCCAGTCCTTGAAGGGGTTTTCAGTGTGAAAGTAATACCCCTACAACACAGGGAAGGGCCAACACGGATCCACTGATTTATCTCTTCATTGTTACATCCAGTCAGTTCTTTTCAAATCTGAATTGATTTTATTTATTTAAATTATTTAATTAATTTCAATGAAATTGATGTTTTTCCTTTTTATGACTGTAGTACATTTTCACTGGGTAAATGTTAGATAACATTCTGTTATTGAATATAAAAAGAAACAAAAAGTTACCCATAATGCTGCCGCCTAAATATGACTGCTGCTAACATTTTAGAGTTTGTGTTCCTTCTGATATTTCTTTTGTTCTTGTTACTTTAGCTGTTTCCCCCCAGGATTTAAAAAATACTGACTTTGGGGACATATTTTTGCTAAGTGCTGCCACTCAGCCTACCACATACTGTACATCTGCATATATATAGTGGTCCTTAGGAGGGCTACAAACCATTGTGACAGCTAAGATTTTTTTTCACCTTCTATGCCTCAAACCATTTGTTGCTCCACTGAGAATGCATGTTTTAAAACTTATAGACCTTTTTTTATTGTAAAAATTTAAGCAATACAGAATGTACAAATAATCAACTAGTATTTTTCTATATGTATATAAATTAAACAAATCCGTTCATACTTATAGCTTAAGCCTTAGTTTTAGTTATTAAAATATTATGCTAAAAATTATTTAATCAATTCCCTTTTGATGGACATTCAGGTTACTTCCAATTTATTTTTCTGTCATCCTAAATAAAGTTACAGTGAAAGCCTCATGCTCAAACCTTTGCGTATGGTTATTACCTTAGGACAGACTTCTAGAGAGATTTAACACACTAAAGGCTATGAGCTGTTTTGAGGCCCCTGATACGTGTAACTGAACTGTTGCTG
Organism: Camelus dromedarius; assembly: GCF_036321535.1. Lineage (NCBI taxonomy): Eukaryota > Metazoa > Chordata > Mammalia > Artiodactyla > Camelidae > Camelus > Camelus dromedarius. Next base: position 48,010,434 of record NC_087437.1, read on the forward strand.
AGAAAGTATGTCCCGACTTACACTCTCAGCAGAAGTATCAGAGATTATTTGTTGCAGCATTAAGCAGAGATGATCATAAAATCCTTCCAATATGATAGATACAAATAAGCTAGTCTGTTGATGATGCTACTAAGGTTTTTAAAATACATCAAATGGAGACCTTCATTCTCCATACGTGCTTAGAAAGACAAAACCCTTTGTCAGAACCCACAGGGTGTGACCAGCGCATGCAGTGGTGTTAGGGATCTGGGGCCCTGGCCATGTCTCCCTCACGTGCGTGGATTAGAACCCAGAGACTGATGTTGTGCATCAATGTTTTCTTGTCTCACTTAGTTTTGATTTCTTTGTGGAAAAAAATTATTTTTAATGAGATGGTTGTTCTGATTTTAGGAGAGTGCCTGGAGTATTGTGGGACAAAGAATACTGGGAAGAGGAAGGCATTTTAATGACTATGTAGATGGCTAGTCCCCTAAAATCAGACTATTCATCATAATCCCCAGCATCTAGAAAAAAACACTCAATGAACATTTGTTGCATTGAACTGAGTATCACGAAAGTTATCCAGAACCGAGTATTGGAGCTTCTCCACCAGAAAAAACTGTAACACAAACCTATACACATATATTTTCCCTGTGTAAGAAAATTCCACATCTCTTTCTAGCTTTCAAGTCATTTAAACTTGTCTCAAGTGAGTTTTTTTTCCCCCCAAGTGCTTTGAAAAGCATAAATCCTAGAGCAACTGGGACCTTCGTGGATAGTTTGGCTGGTTGCTCTGGACTCACACATGTGCTGGGCCTCTCGTCAGGGAAATAGCTCTGAGGAATCCCCCTGAAACTTGACCTGGTTGTGGGAAGGGCATCTTTTCCATGGACTTTTTTGCTAGCTGCATAGAGACCACCTGTGAAATACAGCCCTGAGCCCCCTCTTCACTCCCCTGCCCACTGATACCACTTCCGTCAGCTCTTCAACATGGGTCACGTGGCGGACTGACAAAAAGCCTGGCGAGATTAGCCCAGTTCTTGCTCCAACCCACCCTCCACGTTAGTTCAGGAGCTGGCCAGCCGTCAAGATCCAAGCTCTGGTTGGCTGCCAAGCCGCCTGTCTGCACATTGATGAAGATGAGAATTCCATTCCAGCTTTGCTGCCTTCACATGCCGGATGATTATACTGTTTATCTACCAGAATTTCTCCTAGGTCAGATTGACTTTAAATTTTTTGTTTAATTCTTGAATGTTTCACAAAATAGTTACCAGCCACTTTATAAAAATACGATCAAAAGAGGCTGAGAAAACCGGTCAGCATATGTAAGAAGAGAAACGGGCACCTTCTCGCTGGCTGAGATTGTAACTTGGTTCTGAGCTTCCTGGTTCTCGGAGATCCAGTTCCTCCGGGCCATTTCTTCCCATTCTGCTTGCATCTTATCCCAAAACTCTGTATCTGACTAGGAGACAGGAAAAATGAAGAGAGATGGATTTAAGAACATGCCATATCATTTGGTTTATTTTCAGAGAGACAGTTTTCTTCATCGGTCAACATGAGTTCTGAGGAGGAATAAAATGTGCAAACTGGCCACGTCCAATGATACTCATGGTTGAAGAGCTTCTGGAGGGTACTTGGTGGTCAAGGTGAACTTGATTAGTTGTGACTTATGCCAAATTCAGCTAAAAATCCATTACTGAACAGTTTCAAGTGTGGGTACCAGGCACAAATTTGGGGAGGGGTGGTCTTCCCTAGAGTTGCTCCTAGGATATGAGGAATTAAGAGCAACTGCTTTGGGACTGGCTGGGCAGTGCCTGGCGAGGCAGCTGCCATGGACAAGGGAAGCAACACTGGTTGACCCTACACTTTGCCAAGCACTGTGCAAAGAGAAAACAGACCCTAGAGGGTTCTGGTTGTAAAGCTGGGATTGCACAGGGTTTAAACCACAGCGTAAGCCCATGTTCATCACCTTATGGCAGACATGGGCTCCTGGTGCTGATGGCTTTGGCTATGAACTCAACTGAATCTTTTCTATGGCAGGATGATGTTTTGAAAAATATTACTTTGTATTTTTCTCTTTATAATTTTTCTCTACATCTTCCAAAAGGGAAACCGACTGTTTTCTCTCCTTTATTTTGAGGAACGTGTGTGTTCCTGGACTGAAGCAGAATTTTTCTGCAAGATCTGTCCCTGATTGGTTTCTATTTTATGAAGCCTGAAGGGGGTACTTTAGATGTCCTGGACAGGGGGACAAGGGACAGGTATCTTAAAGTACTGAAGAGGGGAAGGGGAACTTCCCAGGGGTGGGGAAAGAGAAGGAAGGAGGTAGGTTCTGAGATGAGTGGGAGATGATGCTTGGCTTTTAGGTATTTCCCTGGCAAATCTGCCCAGCCTCCAAGAGGATGAGAGAGGCTGTGCTGGGAACTCTGATCCCCATATGGTAGGGAAATGGAGAGAAACTGGAATTCAAGGAACCACTGGGGGCTTGGTTGGCTGTCAGCAGTCAGCATGGCAGACACAGGGTAGAGGCTCTGTCTTTGTTCTCTGGCATCTCATACGCCTTCCAGATTTGGTGCCTGAGACTAAGTTACCTGCCAGTTTGGTAAGATAGATGCTTGGAAACTACCTCTTCCTTTAAAGAAAACAAAGAAATTGGTATTCCCTGAACACCCAAGTCTGGGACTGGGATCCAGTTTCTCTGCAAATCTCAATTTCTATGATGCTAAATCCTGTGGTTTGTCACTGTCGCATCACGGTTGTACTTTTAACCATCTAATCCTCCCAGCCTCTCTCTCTACTCCACCCTCATGCCTGGGTGGTGGTTGCTTGGTGGTGGGACCTCTTCTTCAAAGTTGCTCTGAATAGTAATTGTAAGCTTATTTCTTCTGAATACAAACGTGCAAGGAAAAAGGGTCAACCCAATGTGATTAATCCCAGGCTACTAAATAAATAGTACTTCTTGTTCTTGTCTTTTACTATGTCCAGAATACTTATTCCTACCCCAGAAATGGGTCCTGTCCCTCCAGTGGAGGCCTCCCTCAACAAAGGCTCAGGGCAGCAGGCATCTTGACAATCTGTGCTGAGATGCTAGAAGCCCCATGGAATGGCTACCCCTTATCCAGGTTAAGGTTAGGAATAAAATTCAAGATTTCTTTTTCAGTGAGTCTTTCTCGTAGAATACCAAATTATGCAAACAGAATGATCTCAGATATTCAACAGCGAGATAGAAGACTGGAAGGAAATATCCTACCATGTTAAGAGTATTCTGTCTTTGAATGAAGGGATGATGGTGATGTTTTTCCTGCTTTTTTATGCTTTTCTGCACTTCCTGAATTTTCTGTAAGTATGCACTGCCTTTATAATTTTAAAAAGGTTAAAAAAACAGTACAAAGCAAAATTATCTTTCCTTTTTAAAAATACCATAAAATCTGCACATTTAGATACTGAGGAGATTCATTTTCTTGAATAGCTTTTCAAAGATTTAGGTTCAGCTTGTCTGCAGAGAAGTAAAGAGAAATCTATCAAATGAATTTTATAATGTTTACTGACTTTCCCAAGCCTCCTGATGGAAGATGTGAAATGCCAATGACTTCAAGTACTTTCTAAGGCAGTTATGTTCCCCTAGTGAGACTCCTTGGAATCTAAAGCTATTACAAGTCTTTTGAACGACAGAATGAAGAAGATTTTATAATGTGTACATCTGGATTACCAAAGGATGCATCACCTTTCCTGCAGTTTCAAATTAGAGCAGTAGATGCATAAATAAGACTGCTGTGGCAAGAACCCCAGTTGAGGTGGGGCTGCCAGGCTCTAATTTAATGAGATACACCAGGACTGTTACCACTTAGAATAAGTTCTGCTGACTAATTAAAGTGCACAGCATAGTTTTGTTTAATTACAGAAAACTACTTTTAGCACAATCAATTTTCTCCCGGTCTCAAAATCCAGACTTCATTCAAGTAACTGCAATTAACACTCCTTTTTTTTTCTATTCCTAATCAATTTCAGAGAAACCTGAAACGTATTTGAATTTTTAACATTTTAGACATGACTGAGGGCATTTTATGTATTGATGATTTTCCTAGCTGTTCTGGAATTTTGATAGCTTATTTTTTTTATACCCTACAGGTAGTAAATTATCTTCTTACACCAGAAATGAACTATTGTTTGCAATCCATTTTCATTTTTAAAGTAGCTTGCTGATGATAACAATGGTAGGTAGCCATTAAAACTTGGGATGTATAGCATAGTGGTGAAGAACAGAAGCATTCTCCTCATAAAGACCAGGAACCAACTCAGACTCTATCACTGACCTTTTGCAGGTCCCTTAACATCTCCAGGTCTCATTTTCCTTATCCTTAAAATGTAAGATGGGCTAGTGATGATCTTGGTTAATCATTATTAGGACTAAATGAGAAATATCCATGGCATAAAGTATGTAGTAAATGCTCAATGAAAGTAGATGTGCTTATCAGTGTTTTTGTTCCACTGAGAAAAATATAAAGAATGAAACAAAAATTACCTACGATCTCAAAGCTCAAACATCTGTCAGTATTCAGATGTTTTAATTTTCTGTATATACATATCCTCTTCTAGATACCTTTCTCCCCTTCCTTTAAATCTTTCCTTTCTACCTAATTATTCAAAAATAAGAGCAAGGTTAAGATTATTTCAAATATGGACTGTTATATAGCAATTAAAATGGTATTTATGAAGCATTTATTGTAATATGGAAAACGCCTTGAGTTATGCTGTTTCTTGTCATGTAGTATGAGCACAATGATGGAAAACAACAACAAATGATGTGTGAGGAAAAAAAGACTCCAAAGAAATGCACCGAAAGTACTGTGCTCCTCGGCTGGGGTTAGGAGTCACTTGCCCTGTCATCTTTCCTTGTACTTTTCAGCAGTTCCCAAATTTCCTATTGGTAGCATGTGTTATTTTGGTAAGAAAGTAAGATTTGGTTTTTAAAAAAAAAAGCTTACATCTTTTCAGTTTCAGTTCCTCCATGATGTTTTCTCCAAAGACCACACGCTAGAGCAATCTCTTGCCTCTCTGAATGCTTTCAATACTGATATTCTGGATCAGTGGTTTGGAAGAAGAGAGGCGTGTACTAGAGACCACCATTATCCCTATGAGCTTGAGCAAGTCATTTAAACTCATCTGTACATCATTTCTTGTCATTCGTAAAGTGAGAAGACTGGGTTCATTTGACAATAGCTCAGGCTTCTTTGGGTAGATTGCCTCAGAGGATCAGAATAAGGGAGAAGAGAGAGATTAGTCCAGGATCTGTCTTTTTTTTTTTTTTTTTTTTAAATAAAGGGGCCTCTAGCTTGTTCACTGATCTCTAAAATTTATATTTTAAAGCATTTTTCTAAAAGTATATTTGACATTTTCCTTTCAATTTTAGATTATAAACCCAGTAAATAAAAATTCCTACAAGGACGATGACAAAATTAAATATTGATTAAGATATAAAGAATAAGAAAATAAGCAATTTAATTTAGAACCAGGGACTTTTAAGGGATAGCAGCATATTATCAACTCCCATTCACCAGTCTATTTTGGTCACTCTTGAGTTAAAATAGTGTTCCTTTTAATTTTGTGGTCAAGCATATTTGTTGATTAGAAAGATCCTGGGGTTGTGTTGTGAAGGAACTGATCAATGTGAGATTACAAGTCAATTCTGCCTGTGAGGAGTCTGACTTTCCTTTTGCCTCTTTAGACATCCGTTGATTAACTGTCACTAGATCAAAACTGAAACAAAACAAAACAAGAACCAACCAACCAACCAACGCATTCTGTGTATGCAAAAGAAAAGAGAGTACCCCTTGCATGGTGAGGAATGAAAATCACTATGGAAATTTGGACAAAGTATTTGCCAAAATAAATAATTTTTGTTGAAGCAAAATTATGTGCATGATTTAGGGACCTCGTCACTCTGGCTCTGGTAGCCCAAGCTGGTGAAGAGTGCCTGACATGTCCCCACTCACATCATCTGTTGACTGACAACTTAGTATTAGTTGAGGGTTCCATGCAGCTGCCCAGAGAACATATTCTACCTGAGGCTGCAATCAAACGTGTGCAGCACCCTGATCAAGGACAGGATAGAACTGTGATTGGTCAGAACTAGTCTGAGCTCTGGGTGCAGCTCTGGGGGTCCCAGGTAGTGAGGGTCACCAACAAACTGGAGTCTCTTCAGGCAAGAGTGGATGGGCAAGAGTAAACCTGTTTATGAAGCAATTCGCCTGGTAAAGCAAAGCTCAGAGGGGTGCTGAGCGCAGAGCAAGCGGTTCAGCCTTGTTTTTGCAGACAGCAGAATTAGGGTGAATGAATGGCAGTTCCAGGGAGACAGTTATCAAACACAACATGAAGCTGTCTGAAAATGGAATGGGCTGCTTTCTCCTCAGAAGGATGGGTTCCCTGACGTTAGAAGTCTTCAGAGACACAATGACCAATGTGAGGAGTGCTGTATAGATGATTCACAGAAAACTTTGACCTATGGTCTCTTACGACCCTGAGCGTCTTTGCTTACAGTGTTATTAATGGATTGATTTACTGAGTCGAACAGGGAGGTGCAAAATGAGTAAAATCCCTATGAGATAAGAAATGGATCTGCCACATATGCCCTTTTCTCAAGCTGAACAGTATAGGGAGGAAAACAGATGGGCTTTAGCATCAGCTTTAACAGACTGCAATCCTAACTAGGCTCTTTGTCTCTTTGTCACATTGAGACAGGAAGGAAGGGGGCAGGGCGCAGCCATTCAAGAAATGACACAGCTATTAACACCACAGTGGTGGAAAATCCAACTTCCAACATGCCTTGAAGCCCAAGATGGGGGGAGGTTTGAGTTCTGGTAAACCTTGAGCTTCATTATAAGTTCATCATAATGTATCAGCATGGTAAATGACAGTCCCCTACAGGCGCCATGACAGTCCTGACACTGACCATGAAAGATCAAAAAGTGGGTGGTGGCCCAATTCCTGGGAATCCTAGCCCCTTCCTCCAAGTAGCTGAGAATAATCCTCCCACTTGTTAGCATATGAAGTTACTGAGCCCATGAAAACTTACAACCCTTTTTGAGTGAGACGGCTTGCACTCTGTCCACAGAGTGTGTATCTATTTTTAGTTTAAACTGAGCACCTAAGCCCCACATCTTGTGGCCTTTCTCCTGCCTTCTGAAACAGCCTGCACTCTATGGAGTATGCATCTCTCTCAGTAAGTCTACCTTTACTCAACTGTGTCTTGTTCTTGAATTCTTTCTTGCGTGAAGCTAAGGACCCATGCTTGGCGGGGCACCTCCCAGGGACTCAACCAAGACCTGGGACAGGGCCATCCTCTCGCCTCACATTCTTTTTCCTGTATCAACAGGACCTTTGGCAATTTAGTTCACCTCTGTAACTCAGTTTTCTGGTCTGTAAAATGTAAAAGTTCTGTGATTGTGCAGATTAAGTGAAGCAAGTACATAAAGTGCTTAGAATTTGTAACATAAAGGATCTAAGGAATCAGCAATTAATGTTATTTTGTATTGCAAATGAAAAAGAATATTTCCCACAATAGAGAGAGGATGCAGTCCCACAAACTGTAAACTGTATGGTTCGGAAATGAAGAACAAAAACACTGGTACTAACACTCAGATTTTCCGGTTGCCTCTGGGTTAGACACGCTCCCCTGTTTAATGGAGGCGGCCATCACTGCTGATGTTGGCAGGAACCTGGACAAACAGCCTGAAGCTCTCACCAAACAACACGCCAGCCTGTTGGCTGCAGGAACGTGGGGAGGAAAAACTGGAAATGATGGGAAGGAGAGGAAAGGGCACAGAAGGCTGGAAATAATTCAATACAAGGTTTGAGCAGGATGTCAGAGGCAACCAAGAGTCATTTCAAACAGATAATCTAAGAGAGTTTCCTGTTTTTTGCTTTCTATTCTTCTTCACCTGCAAGTGGCAAAGGAATGAGAGGAATGGAGTATTAAAGCACAATGAGCAAAATCTGTTGTCCAAATGGGCAGGGGTCACTTTTCAAAGGGCTTTTAGCATATTCATCAGCAAATGAGCACCTTTGCAGAACCAGAATTTCACAGGATATCTCTGTTTGTGGCTCCAGCTGGTATTTGCATTCACAACAAAGAACTGCTCTTAAGGTGCCCTGGAATGGGGTTTGGGGACTAAGCCTGGGGTTTGCTGCTACTTTGGGAGTAAGGTCTTGTAGGGCCAGTTTCTCAGAGGCTGCTTATGTCTTGCAGACCTCCGGCTGCAGTTCAGGCTGTTAGCTGCAGGAGACTACAGGGCTGCTTTACCCTGGGCATGGGGAGATGAGGAGGGCCCTTGGGTGTGAGCCTTGTCTCATGCTCCATGCGGTGAGTCACAGCCTACGTGATGAAGGAAGGGGCAGGTGGATAGCTGTAGTGTCAGACCTGACAGTTAGCTTTCCTTCCTGTAATGCAAGTGCCTGACTTAAGCTTTGATTGCCGCTTCAAAGAGGCACCCATTTCAAAGATGGTATCCTCTTCAAAGAACGCTATCTCGAATAAACACATGGCCAGCCATGAAGACTCCTTTGTTTTAGAGTTCTTGGTTGATTTCGATAACTGACCATTGGGAGGAGTGTTTTTTCTCTTCCTAAGCTTTAAATTCACCAGTACAGGGTGAGCACTTGAAGCCCTAGGCCCCGACTCTCCACCCCAATGAAAGGAGAACCTTGGGCCCACATTTGTACTATTTCTCGCTCTCTACCTGTGACTTTGCTGTGTGGCCCCAGGTGTGCCATGTAATTTCCAGGACCTGTAAGTAATAAACCTTTATTTTTCTTTTAGAGTTTCCTGATGGGTCTTGCTGAGGGCATCTTGCAATCATAATAAGAAGCACAAGGGCCAGCCCAGCCACAACACTGCTTACAGACAGGCTGAGACAGGCTCGGAGCAACAGTGAACTGCAAGCAATGTAACTCAGTTCCAGGGGTTTTCTCCTTTAGCCATGTCTGCAAGTGGGGAAGGTTACTGGGAAACTCCCTACCAGTTTTATAAAATAAGATGTGAGAAATATTTGCTAACCCAAAACTATATGTTTGTGTTTGCATCACAGCAGTATTAAAACAAAACAAAACATCACATCTAAATGTGGAAGGTCAAAACACCTACTCTTAAGAAGGTCACTGTTCAATGATACAATTAAAATAGAGGTAACCGTAGTTCAGGAGAGGGTGAACAAATGTTGCAAAAAGAGATAAAATTACTTGATCAAAATCACACTATTATTGGTAAACAAAAGATCTGGAATTCAAGATATTCCATCCTTTCTTTTTAGGGCTGACCGAATCTTCCAAAAATGGCCTCAGTGTTATTTCTGGTCCCCCATCGGAACTTTGCCACACTCCATTAAAAGGTGGAGTATATTGCCCTGCCTTTGAACACTTGGCTTTAACAAAGAGAATGCAATGTTAGTGAACTGGTGTGACTTTTGAGGCTAAATCCTAAGCGGTGATGTAACTTCTACCTCTCTTTCTCTTTCTCTCCAGCCACTGACCTTTGGAATCTAGTTGCCATGTTGGAAGGAAAGCTACAACTCAAAGAAAGGCCACGTGTTTTAGCCATCTGTCACACTGAGGTCTCAGGTGACTATGAGGATAAGGCTTCTGACATATGAGCGAGAGTGCCTTCAGATGATTCCCACCCCTTGCCATGGCCGGCAGCCTTCAAGCCACCTAGTGGAACAAAGGTGAGCCATCCTCTCTGAACGCTACCCAAATTACATATATCCAAGTGAAATAAATATTGCTGTTTTTAAGCCACAAGTGCTGGAGTAATTTATTACACATGCAGAGTAACTGGAACATACTTTAGGTCAGAGGACTGGAGAAGAGGAAAACCAGGTGTAGACAAGGGACCTTATGATGGGGCTTCCTCAAAGGGTTGGCAGGCTAGTGATGTAATGTAGCATTTCCTCAAAAAGTGTTCTAGAAACAAAGAGTTCTGTGGTCAAATGAGCTTGAGAAACTTTAGGTTAGACCAGAGGCTGCAAACTGGTGGCCTATAGCCAGGTCAAGCCAAGAATCATGTTTTTCCCCTCATCCTGAATGTGAAATTCCACACCAAAACCCAGATTTCAGGACAGCGACCAAGATGGTGGAGTAGAAAAACCCTGAGCTCAACTCCTCTCAAGAGCACACCAACATCACAACTATCTGCAGAACCAGCATCAATGAAAAAGACTAGAACCTACCAGGAAAGATCTTCAACAATAAAGACAAAAAGCAGCCACAACAAGGTGAGCTGCAGGGGTGGACCCATGATATAATCAAATCCCATAGCTGCTGTGGGCAATTCAAAAACTGGAGAATATTTATATTGCAGAGGTTCTCCCACAGGATTGAGAGTTCTGAGCCCCACATCAGGCTCCCCAGCCAGAGCATCTGGCATGAGGAAGAGGATCTCCCACAGCATTACGCTTTGAAGGCCAGTGGGGCTTGACTGTATGAAGCCTGCAGGACTGGGGGAAATAGACTTCACTCTTGAAGGGCCACACAAAATCTCATGCACTGGAACCCAGGGCAAAAGCAGTAATTTGATAGGCGCCTGGGCCAGACCTACCAGCTGGTCTTGGAGGGTCTCCTGGAGTGTCAGGGTGTGGCTGTGGCTCACCCTGGGGATGTACACACAAGTGGTAGACATATTGGGGATCACTCAAATGTGTGAACACTGCTGCTGGTGGCTGTCACTTGGCTTATTAGCATCAAGACCTGGCCCCACTCAACAGCCTGGAGGTGCCAGTGCTGTGATACCTCGGACCAAACACCTAACTAGGCAGGGACATAGCCTCACTCATCAGCAGACAGGCTGCCTAAACACTTCCTGAGTGCACAGCTGCCTCTACACATGCCCCTAGACATGGCCCCATCCACCAGAGGGCCAAGACTCAGCTCCACCCACCAATGGGTAGGCGCCAGACCTTCACACCAGGAAGCCTGTACAAGCCTCTAGACAAGCCTAGATCATATAGCTTGAGTGATGAGAGGGCAGTGCACTGCTGGAATGCATAGGATGTCTCCTACAGAAGGCCACCTCTCCAAGGTTGAAAAAACATAACTAACCTACCATATACAGAAAAAAAAAAACAAATAGCAACTTAGACAAAATGAGATGTCAGAGGAATATGTTCCAGACAGAGGAACAAGATAAAACCCTAGAAGAAGAACTAAGCAAGGTGGAGACAGAATTCTTTCTTCAGTAGATTGCCTAAGTAATGATCATAAAGATGATCAAAGAACTTGGGAGGAAAATGGATGTAAAGAGCAAGAAGTTAGAAGTTTTCAACAAAGAGTTAGAAAATATAAAGAACAATCAAACAGAGATGAAGAATGAAAAATACATTAGAAGGAATCAATAGAAGACCAAATGATACAGAACTACAGATCAGTGAGCTGGAAGATAGTAGTGAAAATCACTGTTGCTGAACATAAAAAATAAAGAATGAGGAGAAATGAGGACAGTGTAAGAGACCTCGGGGACAACACCAAGTGCACTAATATTTGCATTGTAGAGGTCCCAGAAGGAGAAGAGAGAGAGAAAGGGCCTGATAAAATATTTGAAGAGAAAATAGCTGAAAACATCCCTAACCTGGGAAAGGAAATAGTCACCCAAGTCCAGATAGTGCAGAGAGTCCCATATGTGATTAACCCAAAGAGAAACACACCAAGATACAATGTAATCAAACTGACAAAAATTAAAGATAAAGGGAGACTATTAAAATCAGCAAGGTAAGCAACAAATAACATACAAGGAACTCCCATAAGGTTATCAGCTGACTTTTCAGCAGAAACTGTGTAGACCAGAGGGGAGTGGCACGATATATTTAAAGTGATGAAAGGGAAAAACCTACAACCAAAAATACTCTACCCAGTTATGTTCTCTTTCAGAGTTGATGGAGAAATCAAAAGCTTTACAGACAAGCGAAAGCTAAAAGAATTCAGCACCACCAAACCAGCTATACAACAAATGTTAAAGGAACTTCTTTAGGTGGAAAAGAAAAGGCCACAACTAGAAACAAGAAAATTACAAAATGAAAAAGCTCACTGGTAAAGGCAAATATACAATAAAGGTAGGAAATCATCCACACACAAAGCCAGTAAAGAGTTTAAAAGACGAAAGTAGTAAAATCATCTATATCTACAATAAGTAGTTAAGGGATACACAAAATAATTAGTTGTAAAATATAACACAAAAACAGTAATTGTGAGGGGAAAAGAGTACAAATGCAGGGTTTTAAAAATCATTTGAAATTAAGAGATCAGCAACTTAAAACAATCATGTATATATATAGACTGGTATACAAAAAACCTCATGGTAACTGCAAACCAAAAACCTGTAAGAGAAACACACACAAAAAAGAGAAAGGAATCCAAACATAACACTAAATACAGACACCAAATCACAAGGGAAGACGACAAAAGAAGAAAGGTGGGGATGGTGGAGACCGAGAAAAACAAATCCAAAACAATGAACAAAATGGCAATATGAACATATTTATTGATAATTACTTTAAATGTAAATGGACTAAATGTTCCAACCAAAAGACTAGCTGAATGGATACAAAAGCAAGAACCATACATATGCTGTCTACAAGACTCACTTCAGATCTACAGACATATATAGATTGAAAGTGGATGGGAAAAGGTATTCCACACAAATAGAAATTAAAAGAAAGCCAGAGTACCAATACTTACACCAGACAAAATGACCTTAAAATAAAGACTGTTACAAGAGACAGAGAAGGACACTACCTAATGATCAAGGGATAAATCCAAGAAGATATAACAATTGTAAATATGTATGCACCCAACATAGAAGCACTGCAATATATAAGGTAAATACTAACAGACATAAAAGGAGAAATCAACAGTAACATATCAGTAGGGGACTTTAACACCCACTTACATCAATGGACAGATTATCCAGATAGAAAATCAGTAAGGAAACACAGACCTTAAATGACATGTTAGACCACATGGACTTAACTGATATTTATAGAGCCTTCCATCTGAAAGCAGCAGAATATACATTATCTTCAAATGCACATGGAACATTCTCCAGGATAGATCACATGCCAGGCCACAAAACAAGCCTCAGTAAATTGAAGAAACTGAAATCATATCAAGCATCTTTTCCAACCACAATGTTATGAGACTAGAAATCAAGTACAAGAAGAAAACTGCAAAACCCACAAACACGTGGGGGCTAAACAATATGCTACTAAACAACCAATGGATCACAAAGGAAATCAAAGAGGAAATTAAAAAAAAAAAACTTAGAGACAAATGAAAACAAAAGCATGATGATTCAAAATCTTGAAATTCAGCAAAAGTAGTTCTAAGAAGGAAGTTTACAGTGATACAAGCTTACCTCAGGAAATAAGAAAAAATCTCAAATAAACAACCTGACCTTACACACTAAAGGAACTAGAGAAAGAACAAATAAAACCCAAAGTTAGTAGAAGGAAAGAAATCATAAAGATTAGAGCAGAAATAAATGAAATAGAGGCTAAAAAAATTAGAAAAGATCAATGAAACAAAAAGCTGGTTCTTTGAAAAGATAAACAAAATCAATGAAAATTTAGCCAGACTCATCAAGAAAAAAAGGTAGAGGGCCAAGTCAATAAAATCAGAAATGAAAAAGGAGAAGTGGTATTTGACACCACAGAAATACAAAGGATCATAAGAGACTACATTGAGAAACTATATGCCAATAAAATGGACAACCTAGAAGAAATGGACAAATTCTTAGAAAGGTACAATCTCCCAAGACTGAACCAGGAAGAAATAGAAAATATAAACAGAATTACTGAAATCAAATCAGTAATTTAAAAACTCCCAACAAACAAAAGTTCAGGACCAGATGACTTCACAGGTGAATTCTACCAGACATTTAGAGAAGAGTTAATGCCTATCCTTCTGAAACTCCAAAAAATTGCAAAGGAAGGAACACTTCTAAACTCATTCTATGAGGTCACCATCACCCTGATACCAAAACCAGACAAAGATACCACACAAAAAAGAAAATTACAGGCCAATATCACTGATGAACATAGTACAAAAATCCTCAACAAAATACTAGCAAACCAACCCCATCAATACAGTGAAAGGATCATGCACTATGGTCAAGTGGGTTTTATCCTAAGGATGCAAAGATTTTTCAATATCTGCAAATCAATCAAGATGATATACCACATTAACACACTGAAGAATAAAGATCATATGATCATCTCAAAAGATGCAGAAAAGGCTTCTGATAAAATTCAACATCCGTTTATGATGAAAAATACTCTCCAGAAAGTGGCATTGAGAGAACCTATGTTAACATTATAAAGGTTGTATATGACAAACCCACAGGTAACATCATACTCAATGGTGAAAAGCTGAAAGAATTCCCCCTAAGATCAGGAACAAGACAAGGATGCCCACTCTTACCACTTTTAGTCAATATACTTTTGGAAGTCCTAGCCACAGCAATCAGAATAAAATGAAATAAAAGGAATCCATATTGTAAAGGAAGTAGAACTGTAACTATTTGCAGTTGACATGATACTATATATAGAAAATCCTAAAGAAGTCACCAGAAAACTACTAGAGCTCATCAATGAACTTGGTAAAATTGCAGGATACAAAATTAATACACACAAATCTATTTCATTTTTATACACTAATGATAAAATATCATAAAGAGAAATTAAGGAAACAATCCCATTTACCATCACATCAAAAGAATAAAATACCTAGGAATAAAGCTACTTAAGGAGGCAAAAGATATGTACTCAGAAAACTATAAGATGTTGATGAAAGAAATTGAAGGCAACACAAACAGATGGAAAGATATACAGTGTTCTTGGAATGGAAGAATACTGTTAAAATGACCATATTACCCAAGGTAGTCTACAGATTCAATGCAGTCCCTATCAAATTGCCAATGACATTTTTTCACAGAACTAGAATGAAAAAATTTTAAATTTGTATGGAAATACAAAAGACCCTGAATAGCCAAAGCAACCTTAAGAAATATGATTGGAGCTGGAGGAATCAGGCTCTTGATTTCAGACTATACTACAAAGCTACAGTAATCAAAACAGCATGGTACTGGCACAGAAACAGATCAATGAAACAGGATACAAAGTCCAGAAATAAACCCATGTACTTATGGTCAATTAATCTACAAGAAAGGAGGCAAGAATATACAATGGAGAAAAGACAGTCATAAGTGGTGCTGGGAAAACTGGACAGTGACATGTAAAGAATGAAATTAGATTATTCTCTAACACTATATACAAAAATAAACTAAAAATGGATTAAAGACCTAAATGTAAGACCAGAGACTATAAAATTCCTAGAGGAAAACATAGGCAGAACACTCTGATGTAAATCACAGCAATATTTTCTTGGATCCATCTCTTAGAGTAATGGAAATAAAAGCAAAAATAAACAAATGGACCTAATTAAACTTAAAAACTTTTATACAGCAAATGAAGCCACCAACAAAATGGAAAGATAAACTATGGAATGGGAGAAAATATTCAAATTATGTGACCAGAGATTAATTTCCAAAATATACAAACAACTCATATAGCTCAATGTCAAAAAATACCAAACAATGCAATCAAAAAATGGGCAGAAGACCTAAACAGACATTTCTCCAAAGATGACATACAGATGACCACAGCAGGCACATGAAAAGATGCTCAATATCTCCAATTATTAGAGAAATGCAAATCAAAGCTATAATCAGAAGCCCCCATAACTGAGAAATATGTGTTGCTTCTGAAAAAACAAAAAGCCCCCAAAACTACAATGAGCTATCACCTCACACCAGTCAGAATGGCCATATCAAAATGTCTACAAATAATAAATGCTGGAGATGGTGTGGAGAAATGGAAACCCTCCTACACTGTTGGTGGGAATGTAATTTGGTGCAGCTACTGTGAAGAACAGTATGGAGGTTCCTTAAAAAATAAAAATGTTACCATATAATCCAGGAATCCCACTCCTGGGCATTTATCTGGAGAAAACTCTAATTTGAAAAGATAAGGCACCTCAATGTTCAAGTAGCATATTTACAATAGCCATGACATGGAAGCAGCCTAAGTTTCCATCAACAGATGAATGGATAATGATGTGGCATATATATATATATAATGGAATATTACTCAGCTGTAAAAAAGAATGAAATAATGCCATTTGTAGCAGCATGGATGGACATAGAGATTATCATACTATGTGAAGTTAGTCAGCAGCGAAAGACCAATATCATTTGATATCACTTATATGTAGAACCTAAAAAAATGATACAGATGAATTTATTTACAATCCAGAAATAGACTCACAGGCATAGAAAACAAACTTACAGTTACCAAAGGAGAAAGGGTGGTGGGGAGGTATAAATTAGGAGTTTGGGATTTACAGATACACAATAATATGTATAAGATAGATAAACAAGATCCTACTGTATAGCACAAGGAACTATATTCAGTATCTTGTAACAACCTATAATGGAAAAGAATCTGAAAAAGAATATATATAACTGAATCACTTTGCTGTACAACAGACATTAACAACATTATAAATCAACTATACTTCAATTAAAAAACCCGCAGATTTCAGAAATTCCATAAAGATCTGTTAATATCAAGCCCACATGTCTAGAAGCAGTAATTCTCGGGTGGTACACATGGTTTCCACTTCATCACTGTCATCACCAGATCATGACTTTTCCTGCCTCGCTCCTGAAGGTAACTGAATTTGCAACTTCTGGACAAAAGTGAGCAGGTTTCTTTCTGCATGACTTCTTGGGATCTTCACATACTAATGTGCATTTAAAAATCTCTAAGAGGGGTATATAAGCAGTAATCCCTAAATGTTAATTACCTTGAAACTCACGTGCAAGCGTGTGTGTGCATGTGTGTGTGCTACGGTGTTAGGGTTCTCTAGAACATAGCTTGGAAAATGCTGATCTAGAGACCCAGAGCATGAGCACCTGAGACAGAGCTGTTTGGTGGGATAAATCTGGTATAACATCCTTAGAAGCTATCAGGGATAGGAAATTACCACACATTGTTTTTATGTGATTGTTTCCAGTGAGACTCGTCTCCAATTCGCCAGCAGGTTCTCTGAGCCTCACATCTGCTGTGTGAATCAGAATTCGTCAAGATTTTGTTGTTGTTGTTCCAGAAGGGGAAATGAAACCCAGAATGTGGAAGGGAGAATTAAAATAATTTTTGTATGTTTTTCAGAAGGCAACTTGACGTATTTACCATTTCAGTAGTAACTAGTCATTTACAATGGCTTTTGAAACTATGTATAATTATGTATACAGGTTGGACAAAGACTGGGAGAAACATGAAAAAGTGGAAACAGTTACTTTCTTAGTGCAGTAGGATTTCTGGGTATTTTCTGACCTTTCCTCCCCAACTTTTTGATTTTCTCTCATTGTTGTGGCTTTTAAAATAACATAAATGAGAGAAAAATCTTTGATAAAAGAATTATTTTCTGGTCACCAACAACTTTAAAGTTCTGTAGCTGGTTCAGGGCCTGCAAAACATGCAAACACTCTTTATGCTGGGAATAGCAATTAAGAGCAGGAGTTCTGGGGTTAGACCTGGTCATTATCCCAGTTCCGCCACCTAATAGTGGTACGACCTTGAGTAGGTCACCGAATCTCTTTGTCCCAGTTTTCCCACATTAAAATGGGAGTAACACTTACTGGTAGGGCTGCTATGAGCTCTGAGTGTCTTGAAAAACATAAAGCACTGGGTTCAAAACATAAAGCTCACCCTGGGAAGCTTTCAAACCTATAACTAAGGCAACCTTTGTAAACTGACATGTAAATTGGTTCTTTCCTCTACTGCATTCCTTCAATGCAGGGCAAGGCCACCAGAGGGACTGTTTTAGAAGCAGTTTCCTCTGTAACAGTATTTCCTGGTGATAAAGAATTTAACTGCATATCTAATGCCCAGGTAGACACTGCCTTCCACGGTGGAAACCACCCCTCCCCCATCCTGTCAGGATATCTAAGGAAGAAAACCTAGGCCTGTCATTTCGACAGGAAAAGTCAGATTAAAAATTCACTCATTTTGTATTGATCATATTGCACTGATATTTTGATTTTCTCTTTTGACCACCTGATGGTCTTCACACCAGGGCAACCATTGTGACCCAGTCTGCCATCTTAAGAGGGTACTAGGAAGGAGAACAGTGGAAGATGCTTTCCTTAACCCTGAAATCAACCGGGTGACTCAATGGCAAGGCAAGGATTCTGAAGAGCTGCTGGGAGCATCCCCTCCCTGGGTCAGGGTGGTGTTGTCACGTGGGGAGGGGACAGTGTTCACGCCACCTTGAGCTAACATCCAGCTAGCTGTGGAGTTCATAGCTACTGTGGAGGTAGGCAGTTTCTGTCATACTCACTGGTGCCTTAAAAAAAATGCCAGATGGTCAAAATTATCACACATTCTCCTTGTGTATTGATTTATTGGCCTGCGAGGATTTATTTGGCTAGAACTAGAGAAATATTTTCTCTGCCAAGGATACTAGGCATTGGATCTAGGGTCTTGGCAGCAGCTGCCTCATTCTCAGTATCAAAGCACAGAAGCGAAGCCCAGTAAAATGCCAGTTCAGACACTCTATGGGCTCAGGAGAAAATCTGCTGTTGGAACGCTCTTTTCTACAGAACCTAATGAAAAATGTAGAGGAGGTTATAGGTAGATTGACAGTCATCTATTTTCAATTATTAGATTGTCCCGGCAAGATCTGCTGGACTTTAACAAATGAGAATACCTGCATTGCTCTCAGGAGCTGTTATGTAATTAGGAACACACTTTAAAAGGCCAGGAACAACACTGTTTAAAAAGATACTTAGACAAGATAGTATTGCTTTTCTAATGTCTTTATAAAATGGATTTTTTCATATGTGACCTCTTCCATTGAGGTAACTCATAAAATCTGAGGGGTAGGATCTTTGCAAAGTAATTTACTATATATACTTGCACATTTAATTCACTCGGGCAGCAAAATTATTGGCAAGCCTGCTCTGTAACAGGCAATGGTCTAGTCACTAGGGTAGACCAGTGAACAAGACAGACGCTGATCCTGCCTCAGTGTGCGGTCTGGTGGGGCACAGATCAGTGCAACTCAGGGCTGCAAGATAAGGGGGGGAGGTGGTCTGAAACAAAGAGGAGGGGAACCCAACCTAGACTTAAGAGTTCAGGGATCTTTTCTAGAAGCAGGGGAAGCCAACTGAGACTCTAAGAGTGAACAGAAGCTAGCCAGGTAATGGGGTGAGGAAAGGACATTTCTGATAGGAGAGACAGCATGTGCAAAAGCTAGAAGGAAGATAACATGGCCTATTCTGGAAACTCACAAGGTATTACGATGCCAGTGTAGACATCAAGCTGGGAGTCAGAGTTGCGGATGTTGAGGCAAGTATGGTTCAAATCATGAAGGACCTTATGAAACTAGGACCATGAGTTTGGACTCTATTCTATAAGAGCAGTGGGAAGTCATCATTCAGATCTGTGTTTTAGAAAGACTACTTTCCCTGAAATGAAGAGAATGGAGTGAGTAGGGGCAGTCCAGTCTCCACTCTGGAGGCAGGGAGACAATTACAAGGTCACTGTCTGTTTAAGAAGTGACGATGACCAGAGTAGTGTGTTGGCAGGGGAGATGGAGAGAAATGGGTGGATTTGAGAGAGAGGACTTGGTGTCTGATTAGGTGTTGGAGGAGAGATAGATGTTGTGTGTGGAGGGGGTGTGGGGGGAGAAGGAAAGAGAGACAGATAGAAAGAAACAGAGAGATACGAGGCTTTTCACTTGGGAGATTCTAGTCCCTGAGTTAAAGAATAGAAGAGGTGAAGTAGGGTTATAGTTAAGAGCTCAGATCTGGATATGTGTGGCTGAAAGTGTCTTTGGTATGACTGAGCACAGATGTTGAGTAGGCTGTGAGTCTGGGTCTCAGGAGGAAAGTCAGAGCCGCGCATGTGGATTTTGGAGTCATCAGCGTGTGAGTGGTGATGAATCACACGGGAGGATGCACTCACCCAGTGAGAGGTGTCGGGAGAGGAGAGCAGGCTGCCCAGGGTTGCAGCCCAGGGAACATCAGCAACAAGAAAAGGCAGAGGAGGAAGAACTCACTTGAGAAGGAGAAAGAGGATGGGTTCAGAAAATCCAAAGGAAGAGAACCCTTAAGTGGGGGAAGTGTCTGATGACGTGAAATGCTGCAAAGAGGTTAAATTAGGCTAAAGGGCACCTATGAGTGTGGACAGTAATGGAGACCTGAGGATTTTGTCCAGAGCAATGTCCATAGAACAGGGGTGGAAGCCAAATTGCCACAGATTGAGAGCAAGTGAGAGTAAACACATACACACAGTCGTGTTGTAACAGTAAATACAACCATCTTTGGTGTTTGTGGAGTTACTGCAACTATGAAGTAGCTGGAAAATCCCCACCTTTGCTTAACTGTTTTTTTTCCCCTCAGTTTTATGCATTTATAACTATCCACCCACCTGTCTATCTACTTATTTATCTATCTTACAGTGAGCCGTTAAGCCAAGTACCTTATCTGAATTATAGCCAAGGCTAGGGATAGAATGAGGTAGGGAAAGGGACAGCCATGTTTTCTTTTCCTGTTTATTATCTCATAGAACCTGAGCATCACAACAGGAAGAAAGAAGCCTCAGGAGCATCTAGTCAACCTTTCCCTATGGGGATGAAATGTGGGGGGCAGGACTGGGGAGAAGAGAGACAAATTAGGAGGCTATTGTAGAAATTTAGGTTGAGACGAGGGTGATTGCAATGGGAACAGAGAGAAAAGACTGAGTCAGAGATTTTCTAAGTGAAGAAAATAAAAGGATTTAGTGACAAAACTGCATTGCTTCTTACTGAGAGCAACAATATAACAGTATTGCCACCCTGAATGTATATAATTTCTAAAGAGCTTTCAAGTGTACTAACTTATTTGACCTTCATAAGTGACTTCTACAAGGTCAGTAGCTAGTTAATAACCAACCCAGGGCCAGACCCACAGCTCCTAATTCCTGTCCTTACACCTTTTTCATTAATGCAACCTTGTTTCCCTCATCCTGCTCTGCAGCTTTAACTTGTCTTTAACGTTAAGGATCAGTCAAGGTTGTTGCTTGGCAAATATTGTCTTGGTTGGAGAAAAGAGCAGAACAGAGCCCTTCTGCTTGTCTCTTGTCACTTAATTTTCTGAGACAAACCAAGTTCATTCTGTTTAGAAACACAAGGTCACTGATACTGCATTCAGCTTCGTCTCTATCAGGAATGAAGGAAACTGCGATGGAATGTTAAAATGGGACTCTTTCAGTTGAAGTTTTGGCTGTGGTTCCAAGAAAAGGAAAGGAAAAAAGAATGAAACAACAGGTGCATGACTACCTGTGCAGGACTTGTAAAAGGAATAGTTTTGTAAATATAAATAAAATTTCTCTCCCTCTCTCTCTGTATATACCCCCCAAGATTCAGCCTGTAATCCTTACAGGATTAGGATCCTTATATGGCTAATTTGAAGGGGCTGGGGACAGCATTTCCATAAAATGAATGGCCAAGGATGTGTGTTTCTAATGACCAGGTCTGGGCCACCAGGCGGGGGAGCCAACCTGGAGCCATCTTAAATTCCACCCCAAAGGACTTCCTGGAAGGTTGAGGATTGGTGACCTTGTCATTGGAACTGCAGCTGGCTATTCCCAGCACGAATCTCTGAGAGACCCACACAAGCAGAACATGAGAGGATGTGCTCGTGTTAAACATTCACTGGACACAGAAAACACCCGTGCAGGGCATGCCAGCACCTGCAATGTAAATAAAGCTAGGCTCCTTCCCCTAGTCCTCACTGCTGTGGTCCTACCCTGGAGGGCTCGGAAACTCTGACTACTGAGCTGAAGTGGAGGGAGTAGAGCCGGGAGAGAGAACATTCTCCTGGTGGCTTTCCCACTACAAAGGATCAGGCCTGAAGGTGCTCCTAGTTCAGGGAGGCAAGGAGCTCTAAATTGTAAATATGGAAGGAGGCACACAATTATTAGAGAGGACTGGATATCTTAGTTATTGAAACAACACTGTTCTTGAGACCAAAAATGTCTGGAGGACTTTTTATCATCTTAGACTGACTGCAAAATTGATGGAACTCTTTTAGGTTGAATTGTGTTTTCCCAAAAGATATGGTGGAGTCCTAGCCTCTGGTATCTGTGAGTGTGATCGTATCTGAAAATGAGCCTTTGCAGATGTAATCAAGTTCGGATGAGGTTCTTATGGTGGACCCTTAATCCAGTATCACTGATGTCCCTATAAGAAGAAGGGAATTTAGACACAGACACAGAGGGAAGAAGAACATGTGAAGCTGGGGGAGAGACTGGAGTTATGCTACCACAAGCCAAAGAACACCTGGGGCTTCCAGAAACAGGAAGAAGCAAGGAAGGATACACCCTGGAGGATTAAGGGGAGCATGGCCCTGCCAGCTCCTTGATTTCAGACTTATTTCCAGAGCTGTGAGTCACTAAATTTCCTTTATTTCAGTCAGAGGCTAGATCACAAATGGGGTTTGAATGGGCAGTAGAAGATTCCACGAGGTTTTTTTCACTCTCGCCCTAGCAAGTTCTGCCCATTAATTGAAACGCTAGCCAAGAGACCTACTGCCTATTTGTTTATGCAACAAATACCAGTTGTGAATGAACGATTCCCCTACCTTACTGAGATGTACCCTTTCTTGCACTCTCATTTAATTCCTCAAATGGGCTTATGTGCATTATTTCTATTTTTATAAACAAGGAAGCTGGCGTCACAGAGCTTAAATAACTTGCCCAAGGGCAACGACTCAGCATGCACAACTGAGATCTGAACAGAGGTCTCCCTGACTCCAGCCTGTGCTTCTTCACTGTACTATCATCAGATTAGTCCCGCCACAACTGGTGAGATGTCAAATGGCTTGTGTTTTCTTATAGTCCATGTTCAGAGAACTATGCCTTATTTTGAAATGATTTCTTAGACTCTGGATGCAAGAATATATTTTTCTTGGCAATTGTGGCTTTTAAAAAGACTAACTGAAAAGTCTGTCTATAGGAAAACAGGCAGAGAATAGACTGGGTAGCTCAAATAAATTCAACACATATTAAATTTTAGATTCTACGTCCATGCTTTGTTCTTGGATTACAAAGCTAAAAAAAAAGATGGTTCTTGACCTCAAGGAACTCACAGTCACTTGGGAGGAATTTTTTTGGATTATTGAGAAGTATTATAGACTAGAAGTCACAAGACGTGGACTCCTGTCCTGGTGCCACCACTCCTTAGGGGTGTGATGTCACCAAATCAAATAATCTTTTTTCATTTCCAAATTTTGGGAACTTTCTCTGTAAACTGTGAAGAGTAACACCACAGTTAGGTGATGTTATTTTTTTTTATTAATAAAAACACTTTAAAAATAATTTCACATTTCAATTTATTTAAAAAAATTTTGGTGGGGGAGGTCTTAGGTTTTTATTTATTTATTTATTTAATGGCAGTACCAGGGATTGAACCCAGGACCTTGTGCAGGCTAAGCACATGCTTACCACTTAACTATACTCTCCCCAAAACACTTTTCTTGTATGATTAAAATCCAAAGAGATGTGACACAAAATATCAATCAATAATGGATGCTGCTCACTATTTATAATAGCCAAGACATGGAAACAACCTAAATGTCCACTGACAGATGACTGGATAAACAAGTTGTGGCATACATGTATGTGTGTACATGTATACACACACACACACACAGGAATACTACTCAACCATAAAAAAGAATAAAATAATGCCATTTGCAGCAACACAGATGGATCTGGAGATTGTCATATTAAGTGCAGTAAGCCAGAAAGAGAAAGAAAAATATCATATGGTATCACTAATATGTGGAATATTAAAAAAAAAAGACACACTTATCAACAAAACAGACTCAGACACAGAAAACAAACTTAATGGTTATCAGGGGGTAAAGGGAGTGGGAAGGGATAAATTGGGAGTTTGAAATTTGCAGGTACTATCTAGTCTATATAAAATAGGTATACAAGTTTATACTGTATATCACAAGGAACTATATTCAACACCTTGTAGTAACCTATAGTGAAAAAGAATATATGTATGTATGTGTATGAGTGAAACATGCTGTACACCAGAAATTGACACAACATTGTAAACTGACTAACATTCAATTTAAAAAAATAGAAAAAAAAAACTAATGGATGCTGCTAACTAGTCAAGCACAAACAACCCTGTTTAAGTCCTTTAAGGACAAAACTGCATTAGGGCCCCCCTCCTTTTTTTCCCTTGGAGACAGAGCTTGTGATTTATTTTTTAAAAGAATATTTAGAATATGAAGAACATTGCTGACTCAAGAGAAATGTAAAGGTCAATTGTTGCATCTAAGCTGTGCTGTCATGGCATTTGAATAATTAAAAGGTTGTTTTCAGAGATAATTGTAGTCCCACATTTTAACTAAGTATTTAATGATAATAAACTATAAACATGCTGTTTTTGTATGGGGAACTCCCCAGAGCCTACTAACTGTCCAGATGGCAGGAAATACAAGGATTAAAATGTATTTAAATTAGGGATCACCCAGATCTTTCAAACTAGAATAAGTGAGTGTTGAAGGATTTTTAAGCAACTATTTTATTAAAAAAATTTTTTTGGGGGGGTAATTAGTTTTATTTATTTATTCTTTAAATGGAGACACTGGGGATTGAACCCAGGACCTCATGAATGCTAAACATTTTCTCTACCACTGAGCTATATACTCCCCACCAAGAGGGTATTTTAGAGTATTCCTTAAACTCAAAGTATGAGAGGACAGGGCTTTTATTTCATTTGGGCTTTTGTTTTGGGGTTGATTTTTTTAAAATAAAATACTTTAAAAATATTTTTTTAAGTTATGTAAAACTGTTTCCTGGTAGGCAAATTAGAGAAAAAATAGATGAACAAAAAGAAAAAAATAACCCTACTTATTCTACTATCTAGATATAATAACTGGGAGCACTCTGATGTATCTTAATTTAGGTTTTTCCCCTAGGTGTATGTATAAAACCCACTGCTCATGAACACTCAGTCTTAGGCCCAGTTACTTCCATCTCTGAGCTCCAGTTTTCTCATCCATAAAAAGGAGTCAAATATTACCTCATAGGGTAGTTGTGAGGAGTAAATTTCATAATACTTACAAAATATTTAGCAGAGTAGCTGGAACATAACTGTAATAGCTAGCAGTTATTGAGTATTATTTCATTATTGTGGAAGTGGAACTTTACTGTATGAGACTGTTTAACCTTTAATTATGGACATTAACACGTGTCAATAAATATACAACTATTACATCATTTTAATGACACTGTGGTATCCCATTATACAGATTTATCTCAATACATTTCACCTTCTCCTACTATTGCTATTATAAAAATTTGTATCAAATATCCTTGGGCATGTATCTTTATGCAAGAGTCATTATTTCTCTAGGATTATTAAGTTGCTGGGTCAAAAGGCACAAACATTTGGAAGCTTTTGGTATATTTTGAAATTGCCTTTCTGAAATATCACAGAAGTCCATTCTTCCACTAATACTGAGTATTGTCATTAAAAAAAAAATAATTCTTTTTGCCACAGTGGCCACTAATGATGCTGAACTTTTTTTTTTTTTTCTTCCATATTTATATTCCTGGTTGCTAGAAAATTTGTAAACCTGTCTCTGGCTGCTGGGAAGACTTTTAATGATTCAATTTATTTAATGGTCATAGGACAATTCAGGTTGCATATTTCTTCCTGAGTCAGTACTGGTAAATTATATTCTACTGAGAATTATTTCATTTCTCTAAATTTTTCAACTTCTGACTTTTTTTTTAAACCACCTTAAGTCTGTTTCATCTTCAGATATGCCTCCCATTTCCCTTTTAATAGTACTTATTTGTGCCTTTTCTCTTTTTTCTTAACCAACATTATCAGAAGTTTATCAATTTTATTCATCTTAAACCCTGTTTTTGGCTTTCTTGTTCCTATTATATGTTTTCTATTTACTTCTGCTGCTACTGTTACTGTTATTCCTTCCTTCCTATTTTCTTTGGGTTCATTGTTCTCTAACTTTTTAGTTGTCTTACGTTGATGCTTAATCTACCAATGTTCAGTCTCCTCTCCTAAAGTAAGTATGTAAATGTATCTAATACTTACATGTATTGCTTTATCAATATTCTGCAAGTTTCATTTTATAGAATTTTGGCACTACTCAGTTGGAAGAATTTATTAATTTCCATTACAATCTATTTTGAGGTCATGAGTTATTCTGAAGAGCGTTTTTAAATGACCAAATACATGGAGTTTTGCACTGTGGCCAGAGAACATGATTTACATGAAACAAATTCTTTGAAATGTGTTGAGACTAGCTGTATGCCATGATCGAATTTGGTAACTGTTCTAGGTGTGTCTGGAAAGGATGTATATTCTGCAGTTGTGTGGAGTGTTTTATATTTGGCCACTAGATTAAATCCTCTGTGTTTTTACTGATCTCTTTCTGCATGATACCGATTTCTTAGAGAGGTATATTAAAATATCTGTTAAAATGGTAGAGTTATTTATTTCTCCTTCTAGTTTTATCCATTTTTGCTTTATACATTTTGATTATATCTTTTCAGTCTTATGCAAGTTTGGGATGGTTTTATCTTCCTGTGAACTGAGCCTTTTATATTAGAAATCTTTGTTGCCTTTAGTATTGCTTTTGCCTTAAAGTTTTTTTTCTGATGCTAATAGCTATGTCAGCTTTCTTTGGTTAGTTTACTTGGTATATATTTTCCATGATTTTTCTTTCAGACTTTTCATGTCCTAATGTTTCTGGTGTGTCTTTTATAAACAGTCTAGAATTAGTTTTATTTTAAATCTAGTCAGCTAATCTTTGTCATTTAATTGGAGAGATGGGATAATTTACACAATAACTGATGTATGTGGATAGATTTCTCCATCTTATTTTGTTCTATTTGGTCTACCTTTCTAAAATATTTTTCTCCTTTTCTACTATCTTTTGGAATGACTACATTTAAAAAAATTCCTTACTTCTATTTTTTCTCCTTCAATAGATTGTTAAGTCATACATTCTATTTCTGTCATTTTTGTGATTACCCTTAAAAATTTAACATGCATATTTCATTAGTCTAAAGTTAATACATATATTTCTCCACCTGAAAAACACAAAAATTTAGACACTAAATTTTTATATTTAAAAATTATATATTATATTTTTTCTTAAAGTTCTATTTTTTTCAAATTTTCCCAGTTACTATTGACAACCATTTGTCTTTTAATGATATTTTTCAATTCCCTCTTTTATGAAACATTACTCTTTTACATTCTATATCTGATAATTCTCAAGTCTTTGAGGTATGATCTTTTGTTTTTCTGACTCTCACTGTTTCCCTTCTTGAGTGTGTGAGATATCCAATTTTTAACTTAAAGTATTTTAGGAAATTTATCTGTGAAAATTTCCTAAAGCTTGGCTTGAGAAGCATTCCTTTACAGAGAATGTGTATGTGTTTATGTACATGTATATTTATGTATGTGTATCATATATGTGCATATGTTATGTGCCATATGTGTGGTTTAATGTACACACGTGTGTATGTGTTTATGTATGTGTTTGTGTGTATGTATGTGTGTTTGTGTATGTATGCATATTGGGCAAATGGCTGGAGGTACCAATATGAGGGGCTGCTTTAAATTGAATTCTTGGCTTAATACTTTTAGGACCATGCACCTATGAATTATAGCCTAATTTGCCTGAAGACTGCTCATTGTTCCACATTCTCTTAGGGGAACTCCCCTAACCAATTCTATATTTTTTTTTAGAGTTCCTCAAAGCTTCTGCTCTGTTACTGTATCCTTATCTATTATCAGTAATTAATACACACTCCCCCCTCCCCCAATTTATCCTTCTTTAAAGTGTGGGCTTTCAAGTACCCTGGATTTTAAAAAACTTAACTCTCCACTTTTTTTAGGTCTGAGACTTTGTTTATTATCAACTATGTGACTGTTAAAATCCTTAGCTGCAAGTAAATGGCATTAACAGATAATTTAAGGTAGCTGCTAGTGTTAGTTTTTATTCTGAATTTATGTTCCTACTTCACATTTTTGGCCTCTGGGAACTTCTCTTACGCTGTTTAATGCTAATTCACACACTTAAAAAGATGTTCAATATTTGTGTTTGAATATTAATATTTACAGTAGAAGACTGAAGGATACCTGGTCTACCATACTGTAGACCTTTCTTTGGACTTTTAACTTTTTATTTTCTATGTTTGGTTATATATTCAATGCATAAAAATTCATAGTTCTTATATCTTCAATATAAAATTTACTTGTAATCAGTGTAAACTGTCCATATTCCATTTACTCCTTTTTGGTTTGAATTCTACTTTATCTAGTATTGTGTCTAGTATAGCTTTGCCCATCTCATTATTACTAATTTTCTGTGTAATTATGCTTTCTGTATAATTTTGTTTGGATGAATTTCTTTTAAAAAACACAATTGTAATTTATATTTGAAATTGTAAGAGTATCTTTGTTTTCTAACAGAAGAATTTAACTAATTCATATTTATTGTGGAAACTGAGATAAGAGAACTGACTTTGGCTCTTTCCCCCATCACCTGCCATACTGCCATACTTTCTCCTGTTTTGTCCTTTATTAAATTGAAAGTGTTACATTAACTTTTACTGTATTAGTAGTTACAGTTCAATTAAAAACAATTTTGACCTTTTACTTCTCTACTGTATCAATAACCAATGTAATATTGAATTCCTTCATTTAACATGAGCGATTATTTATCCTTTTTACTCCTTTCAACTTGTACTTTAGCCTCCCAGTATTTGCTGAAAAATCAAGTTTTAGACCTTGATTGTTAATAAAGATATTACATGCGTTTTATTTCAGAAGTAATCTTAGAATATTCTTAGAAATTCTTCATACTTTTTGGCATTTTAGTGGTATCCATTCCTATCATTCAGTACTGATAAAGATTTTTTCCACCTGTGTTTTGTTTCTTCGATTATGTCAATGAAAACTGAGACAGAGGAGTTAAGAGCAGGTTAAAATCAGAGAAATAAAATTCAGAAAATTAAATTTCCCTTAAATCGCATTTAATTTGGATGTACCAGGGTTGCCTCTATATATTGATACATCATTAAAACACATGAAGCCAACTTCAAGTTTATTAAAGAATAATGCAGATCTTTTATGGCAGCTTTTCTTAAAGAAGTGTTAACAGTCCCTTATCTTGAAGGTATAAATTCATTTACTTCTGATGAGTTGTGTAAGTTTCACTGGGAATCAAGAGATTTAAATTTTAGATCCACTAATGTTATTAGGCTTCGGAAATTCTACTTAAAATCTCTGGAGAAAGGCAGTATTATGTACTTTTTAGTCATTGTCCTTGGATTGCAAGGCTTGAGTTTGAATTCTGACTGTTCCTACTTACTAATGTATTACTATGCACCTTTGGGTAATTTCTCCATCTACAAATGGGTTACTACTGTTTAACTCTTAAGATTATTTTGAGAATTAAATGTGATAGCATATGTGCAAAACTAAGTGCAGGCTTGACAAATAACAGATGCTTAACAATGTGAGAGCATGGTAGGGTAACAGCAAATAAATGTATCTCAAAATAAGAGATTTGAAAAATAAATAATTTAACCTATGCATTGATTCATTTTACCAAGAAGAAAATGCCATATATATATATATATAAACCATTATCCCCCCTCAGTGTTCTGATGTAGTTTGCTCTCTAGTGACAAGCTTTTAAGGAGAAAAAAATTTTCAACACAGGCTGTTAAACGTATTGGTTGTTATGGAAACCATAGTCTCAAAACTAATCAGCAAATCTAGACTCTGATAATCTTGTTGAAGGAAGACGCTTTCTCATTTGAGAAGAGAAAAATCTACTCTTTCTGGTGTAAGAGGTAGGGATTCATCCAGGCAGGTGATAGATTGTGATGTAATGATTCTGATTTTTCTTCCCTTTGGACTTGAGATAAGGAAACAGAAGGATCTGACTCTAAATAAGATTCAGGAAAAATTCCAGTTTCAAGAAGATTATTCAAAGTTGTTGACAAAATCAGGTATAGCTTAAAAAGCAGTTGACATAAATTAGTGGTTTTTGAGTTAAGACTTAATTGTTCCTAGAGTTTTGTATCGTTTTTTCTTTGAATATACTGTAATTCAACATCACGTTTTTTACATTAAAAATGTAAGTGGGACACATCCCTCAGTCTAGCTGTTACAAAGTCATAAACATCGCTACTTGGTCAAGTTTTCCCAAAGAAAATAGGGCAGGAATGTCCAAATGAGGGCTAGACTATTAAGTCATGCTATTGTGCTAATGCCTTATACTGAAAAGAATAAATAGAACTCTTTGGGTACATTCAAAAGAAGCTTGAATTCTACTTTTCAATGCCATCTAAACTCACATAAATTCTGTACTTTTCCTTCATTTGTACTGAGCGCAGTTTGTGTGCCATTCTGGGGAGTGGAGACACAACAGTAAACACGATAAAGTCCACCCTTTCATGGAGTTTCCAGTTGAGCAGAAGGATATGGTAATAAAAAATACAGATAAATGAGTAATATAAGTTCAGATAATTACAGCACTTTAAGAAATAATTATATAGGACAATTACGGAAGACTTCTTTTAGCGATCAAGGAAGACCCCTTAAAGGCACTGATGTGTAAGTGAAAGCACTGCGGGCAGAGAATATGGAGATGCGCATGAGTTTGGAGGGACAAAGGGACAGAAAAGCCAGTGTGGCTGGAATGTCCCATTGGGTGGGGAGAAGGGACAACACGGAATGATAGCAGGGGCCAGAGCATGTCCTGTGGACCATAAGTAAGGACTCTGGATCTCATTTTATTTGTGATGGGAAACTATTGGCAGATTTCACCTGCCACTATCAGCAGGGAAGTAATAGGATCTGATGTACGCTCTGAGAAGAGAACTTGGAGTTCTTCAGGGGAGCAAGACTGGAAGCCGGGAGACAAGGGAGGAGGCTGTGGCAGTGGATACTGCCAGGGATACTGCTGGTGTGGAGGAAGGTGTAAGTAGGGTAGGTAATAGATGTGGTTGGAATCCTTTAGTTGGGTCATTATTCCAACAGGTCCTCCCTACTGGATTGGCTGTGAGGCTGCAGGGGAAGGAAGAGTGTCTTCTAGGATTTTGGTATGAGCAGATCAAGGTTCTGTTATTGAACTGGGGTAGGAACAGGTTTGGAATGTGAGATTTAAGAGTTTGTTTTTTTGACATGTTACATATACAGTGAATCCTAGAACCCAAGTGGCAGAATCAGTAGGTAATTGAATATTTGCTTTGGGATCTCTGGGGACTAAGAGCCATTGGGGTAGAGGTGGTGTTTAAATCCACAGGACTGAAAGAGATGGTTAAGGAGAAGATGGAGATGGAGACGAGGAGGAGCAAGGTCTGTGTCCTGGGACTAGTGTAGACGCACACAAGTGGACGAGCCAGCAAAGGAGACTGGGGAGGAATGGCCTGTGAGGTGGGAGAAAACCAGTATCCAGCACAACACACTGCTTGGCACACAGTACATGGTCCACACAAACCTGCTGGAGGAAAGCATGATAGATCTGGCTGCTGCCTCCTTTGCCTGGCTCTTGCTCTCATCTCCCACTGCTCCTCCGTCCCCACCCTGCATTCTAACCTTACCCCATGACCCCTGCAGGACCTCCATGTGCCAGACACTCATCTGTGCCTCTGTGCATTTGCATGTTTTCTTTCCTCTGCTTTGAATGCCTTCTCCCTCTGCTCCCACTCCCTCTTTTAACTCTGAGTGTGATGCCTGCTCTTGGGAAACCTCCTCTGTCCCTGTTTTAGGATTTTTAATTATCTTCCACCAGATTTTGAGTACACTGAAGGCAAGGATTGCTCTCTCTCATTTTGGGATTTCCAGTGCCTAATGTAGAGTTGGAAAAGAATAGTCACTTAACAAGTGTAATGCTTTTTTAAACAAATAAATGAAGGCACTATTCAATTTGTGAGCATCAATTCAACTTCCTAGATGACTTTACATTCTCCCTAGCTTATGTTTCACCCCCAAATGCCACGAGCAGGTGCCTGGTTAGTTTCCCAGGCCCAGAGAACACGGTGGCACAACATGTTCAGAGCTCTCTACTTGTGCTTATTCAACTGAAACAGAAGATGCCTTCTGTTCTGTGCACAGCTCATCCATATCTTACACGAGAGAAACCTCCTTTGACAAGGCTTTAGAAACATCACCATTTCACCACGTAAACAACTTAGACATCAATGGTGTAGAAGAGATAAAAAGCATACAGTATGGTTCAAGCCATATCATAAAGGTTCCTTAGCGTCAGCATCATTCAGTGGATTTATGGAAAAAGCTCCTGTTCTTTTGAAAATATTTCAAAGATCCTATAAAAATCGTGAAGAAGCCCGATGAATTGCAGTGATTTTACTGGATCACAGTGCTGCTCAATCAATCTCATGTTTAACAATGAGGCGGTATTACACATGCACCATCAACTTCTCAAAGTGGCTGCATTCTTTCTGCTAAAACCCAGATGTGACACAGCTGTGATGTGGGGCCAATTCCTTCAGTGTAGTTCAGATTTCATCAGGACCCTGTACCCAGAATTCTGTAACCAGGACAGGCAACTGTTTCTATTTTCATTTGCAAATGGATGGGGCAGAGCAAGACATAAGAAGGGCTCACATCAAACTGTCATAAATGTACAAAGAACAAAGTTGGCTTTAGAGCTAGTGTTCAGAGCTAAAACGGGGACCTATTTAAGAAGAATTTTAAAAGAGAGCCTATGTTCACGTCATTCACCCTTTTTGAATTCTGGCACAATTGTAGAGAGCATCAGACCATATTTTTTCAGCACAGGAAAGAATTATTTTGTAAGTGGCACAGTATTTTCAATCATTTTAGTTGAACCTTGAGCATCTGTCCAAAATTACGTGCGATACGTCCCTTGTAATTATTTTTGCTGAAATCTGTTAACTTCAATAAGTATACTAATAAAGGAAAGAAAAACACTGAAGAATGGTAGAGAAAATCTGGGGAGGAGGAAGAATATAATAAAAACATGAAAGGAATATTCAACCAATAATGAAATATATATAAATAAAATGTAAAAAATATTATAAGTTATTTAATTCAGTGGCCAATTAAGATGATAAATGACAGACAGAAATAGGAAAAAACTGAAATATGTATTTAGTAAGTAGAGAAGATGACTGCTTATCTATTAGAGATACGCTGCAATCCTAGTGATATCTTCTCTTTGAAATTATTATTCTTAGGTTAAGAAAAATAAAGGTTGAAAACATACTGTCCCTAAGAATGTCACAGGAACACAGAACTAGGAATGATTTTGGCAGAAACTGGAAAATATACTCTGGGCGATAGAGCAAAAAGTAAACTTGCATTTCTCCTTCGCAATTAGAACCTTGACAAGGAACTTGCTAGGTAAAGATCTGGTAAGTAGAGAAGTTAGGAGTGAAAAATGACCGAAGCCTGTGCGGTAAGTTCACGCAAGGAGCTCAGCAACAAATTCAATCAGAACCACATGTTCTCTTTGCCCACTGTGCCTTAAATTGCTGCAGCAGGAATTTAGATTAGACATAAAGAAAGTATATTCTGATTGAAATGATTGCAAGACATTGAAATGGGTCACCTAGGAAAGTTTTGGAATTATTTCCTAGCAATTGCTAAAAGTAGAACTGATACTCAGGGATGGCCCTAGGCAAATGTGGAGAATCACAGACTCACAGACCGTCACAGCAGAAGACAGCCTTAGAAATCATCGAATCCAGAGGTTTCCCAAAATTGTCTTCACACTGAATCACCTGGGGATCTTTTCAAAATTCCCAAACCCAGGCCACAGCCAGGGCAAATGCAATCATGGTCTCTTGGAGTGGGACAGGCATCAGGATTTTTGGAAGCCCCCCAGGTATTTCCAGTGGGCAGCCTAGTTAGGGTCCTGTGGATCCAATTAATGGTCTTAGGTCACAGGTGAAGAAATCGAGGCCCAGAGGGGAAACGGGATGTTTTCAAGCCTGCCAAGGCAGCAAGTGGCCCAGGAGAAACAGAGCTCAAGTCTCCTGACCCTGATCTGATACACAGGGTATGTTTTAAGAGAAGAAAAAAAAACTTATTTTATGTTTATGAAATCAATACATTACCATTATGGACAGTTTTAAAAAACCATTGAAATTACCAATGAAAATTAATAATCTCTCCATCTCACTATTCAGAGATAAGTTATGAATTACTGCTGATACTTTGCATTTCCTTCTACTCTTTTCTCAAAGTCCATATGTACTTTTAAATTTTTGCAAAATTTAGAATCACCCCTAAGAGCATGGCAGTGGGCTTTCTGGAAATCGAGGGAGCTAGAGGTACTGATGGTGTTGGGTGAGGCTGGGGCACATCTCTGCTGTTTTCTCCCCCTTCTTGATGGACACACAGCCTGAGGCCCCATCTCTCCAGACACTTGCATTTAGCCTGAGAACCAAATGGTTTCAGGATGGACTATGTAAGTTCTTCCTGAGTAAAGACACAAGCCCATATAGATTTAGTGTCACCAACAGCCATGCACCCATACTAGGGATGCTAGGGGAAGTCAGACTGAGAAGCTGCATCTGCCCCACGCATGTAGTCACTTCACTTCCATTATGCTTGTGGTCCTTGCTGGAATAAGTCAGGACCTCACCTGAATTTACAGTGGGCTGTGTGTATTTGTGTGCATGTGTGTTCTCACCCATCTCAGGCAACCTGAACAGTGCAAAGCTATTATTTTGAACAGGATAAATCTTTATCATTGATCCAACTGATCACTGTGACTTGATAGGTCCATAAAATCAAACTTCACTAAACACAAGACATAATTCCAATTTTGAAGACTATATTGTATTATTGGCACCTGGCCAGTTAAAACTAAAACCTAATTTATGAGGCAACTCATAAATGTGATGCTCACAATTCAACATCTGTTCACCACAGGTAGAGAATAAAGGCTTTACTATCAAAAGTCAGCTTATTTTGGAAAAGAAGACTCTATTCAGAATACCAAATGAGTCATAAGAAATTATTTATTTAGACAAGGAAGTGGCTAACTTTAAATGTAGCTTCCTCAACTGTATTCTTTACAGCTGTGGCTTCAATAAACACTGTTACCATCACACAAACACATCTGAGTTTAAATTAGGGGAAACACACTCAGACTGATTTTACCTCCTCTTTGAAAATGCAAAATTTTTTCACATTTAGGTTTAAAAGCAGAGTGATCTCCGTACCTCCCTTCTGTATTCAGATCAGGTAGTGAATCTTGTGTACGTCTGCGTTTTCACTCCAGAGCCACGCAGGACACAGACATGGATTATTTGACTGCTCATCCCTTTTCTACGCTTACCCAAGCTTTTCGACACAGGCAGCAAATAGTGTTTAATAACCATAATATTCTGATTTGGGGGCTTGAGTTGAGGTTGTTTATTTATTCATTTTTACTCTTTGGATACAAGGTAAACTAGGATGGAATATCCCTGGAAGCTTTTTATCCTCAGATTTCACCATGCCATTCAGTTTTGTTTTTTTTTTTTTTTACGGGAAATCAAAATTTTCTCCAATTATTTGTATATGGCTCATGTATGATATTGATAATTTCTAGCTATGTTTTTAATACCTCTCTACCTTTTACTTACTCTCTCTCCATGCCTCCAACCCTCTTGGCCCATTAAATACAGCTGCCTTTGTCAGAGGTTGATGTGTGTTTCAATGAATATCAAGTCATTTTAATACAAATTAAAATCAATATATTACATAAAGAAATCTGATATCCTGAGAACTATAAAAAACATTGATAAAGAAAATCAAGAATGGGAAAGATATCCCATGCTTTTGGATTGGAAGAATGAATACAGTTAAAATGGCCATACCATCCAAAGCAATCTACAGATTTAATGCAATCCTTATGAAATTACTCATGACATTTTTCACAGCACTAGAACAAATAACCCTAAAATTTACATGAGACTGCAAAAGACCCAGAATTACCAAAACAATCTTGAGGGAAATGAACAAAGCTGGAGGCACAACCCTCCTAGACTTCAGAAAATTCTACATAGATATAGTAATCAAAACAGCATGGTATTGGTACAAAAACAGACATATAGATCAATGAACAGAAATAAAGACCTCAGAAATAAACCCACACACCTATGGTTAATTAATCTTTAACAAAGGAGGCAAGAATATATAATTGGGAAAAGACAGTTCAGCAAGTGGTGTTGGGAAAGCTGGACAGCTGCATGTAAATCAGTGAAGTTAGAACACTCCCTCACACCTTACACAGAAATAAATTCAAAATGGCTTAAACACTTAAACATAAGACATAACGCCATAAGCTTCCTAGAAGAGAACATAGGCAAAACATTCTCTGATATAAATCGTAGCAATGTTTTCTAGGTCAGCCTCCCAAGAAAATAGAAATAAAAGCAAAAATAAACAAATGAGACCTAATCAAACTTACAAGCTTTTGCACAGCAAAGGAAACCATAAACAAAAAGGCAACCTATGAACTGGGAGAAAATATCTGCAAACAATGTGACCAACAAGGGCTTAATTTCCAAAATATCCAAACAGCTCATACAACTTAATAACAAAAAAAACACCCAATCAAAAAATAGGCAGAAGACCTAAATAGTCATTTATCCAAAGAAGACATACAGATGGCCAGCAGGCACATGAAAAGATGCTCAACATGGCTAATTATTAGAGAAATGCAAATCAAAACTACAATGACAGAAGTTCAGAATGACCATTGTCAAAAAGTGTACAAATAACAAATGCTCTAGAAGGTGTGGAGAAAAGGGAACCTTCAGACTGTTGGTGGAAATGTAAATTGGCACAGCCAGTGGAGAACAGTACGGAAGTTTCTTAAAAAAATAAAAATAGAGTTACCATATTATCCAGCAATCTCAGTCCCAGGCATATATCCATAAAAGATGAAAATTCTAATTTGAAAAAATACTTGCACCCCAATGTTCACAGCAGCACTACTTCTAATAGCCAAAACATGGAAGCAACTGAAGTGTCTACTGACAGATGAATGGATAAAGATGTGGTATATATATGCAATGAAATATTACATAGCTGTAAAAAATATGCCATTTGCAGCAATATGGATGGATCCAGAGATGATCATACTAAGCGAAGTCAGAGAAAGACAAATATTATATGATACCACTTATATATATAATCTAAAAACCAGTAAAAATGAAGTTACTTACAAAACAGAAACAGACTCAGACATAGAAAACAAACTTAAGGTTACCAATGGAGAAAGAGGGGAGGGATAAATTGGGACTATGGGATTAGCTGATACACACTACTATATATAAAATAGATAAACCAACAAGGATTTACTGTTTAGCACAGGGAACTATATTCGATATCCTGTAATAAACTATAATGGAAAATAATCAAAAAAAGAATATAGTATATATGTATAACTGAATCACTTTGTTGTACACTCAAAACTAACGCAATATTTTAAATCAACTATGCTTCAATAAAAAAAGAAAAATCTGATGTAAGAAAAGAAAAAGAAATCCCTAACCAAATTCCAAGTCTGAGTAACTTTTAATGTTGTTTACTCTCTGAATCCAGAAGTTTCTCCCTTTATCAACAGCTCCAGGGGAATGTACAAATGCAGCTTCGAGTTCTGCCTGCAAGTAATCAGCTGCGTATGTTTGGGCAAGTTCCATAGTGTCTCTGGATTTCAGCCCCTCCGTAAGGTGATGAGGTGAGCACTATGAATCCCTGGCATGAAGCACAAACTAAAATGGCCTGTGACATCTCTCACTGTTAAGTACCAGAGGTTCCAGAGAAGACTGGGGATCTCTGGGAATGTCATTAAGACCCGTGTCGGCTAATCTTTTGTATCAACTCGACTGGGCCATAGAGTACCCAGATGTTTGGTTAAACATCCCTGCGTGTGCCTGTTTCTATATGAGATTAGCATTTGAATTGGTAGACTGAGTAAAGCACTGGCCCTCTCCAATGTAGGTGGCCATCACCTAATCTGTTGAGGGCCTGAATAGAACAAAAAGGCAGAGGAAGGAAGAATTCCTTCTTTCTCTTGTCTGCTGAGCTACAACATGGTCTCCTGTCCTCAGACTGGGACTTACACCATTGAGTCTTCTGGTCCTCAGGCCTTTAGATTTGGACCGGAACTCCACCACCAGCTTTCCTGGGTCTCTAGCTTGCAGCTGGCAGACTGTGGGACTTCTCAGCCTCCATAATCCTGTGAGCCAATTATTTATAATAAATCTCAGTCTCTCTGTCTGCCTTTATCTATATATCCTACTGGTTGTGTTTCTCTGGAGACCCCTGACTGATATAAGATCTAAGGGGCAGATGACCGATCATCTGGGAGGAAGAAGGAAGACTGGTTACCCTCATGGAAAAGGACCACTTTCTTAATCAATAGAAAATATTTATGTATTGAACATCAGCTGTGTATCAACACTGTGTGGTATACTATACGCCCTAGTCACATGAATAAAGGAAATCCAATTTGCCCACAGGGAGTTTATTGATTCTTTACTGAACCCTGTAGGGTTGAGTTTGGTGTTCTACTTATTAAATCAATGAGCAGTTTAAGTTTTTGTCATTAAAAAAGAGAGATCTCTCATCATCCAGTATCTTGATTTTATAAAAAGTCATTTAAAATCAAAATGGAAAGATGGCTCTACTGACCTGAACACAGCACTAAAGACTAGAATTATTTTAACCCCTGACTTTGCTATTTGACAAGAATAAGGCATTAACCAACCTGCAGATCTCATTTTTCTTCCTTTACGATAAACCAGGAACAATGATATTCAACATCACAGGAAGCTTTGTAGAAAGCCGGTGATTGGGTTACATGGCACGGCACTGCTAAGCAAGAGGTGGGGTTCTGAATGTTCCAGATGAGTAGAAGGATGTTATTCCTCCCACAGAAATAAAATTCCTAGAAAATTATTTAATAATTGGTCCTAAAAGTTAAAAAATCTAGGAAAGAGAAAAAGAGATTGAGAAAGAGAGGATTTCTAACTTTCATACAAATATCAGAGCTGCACGGTGCGCGCGGCACAGACTGCTAGCCGTCAGTCAAGACGCAACTTCCTTTCCTGACAGAACTGTGGTCGTTTCGCAGCCTCCCCTGCGGTTTGGGTGGGGGAGGTGTGGTGGTGGTGTGGGTGCTTAACTGAGCTCCAGCCAGTAGACCGTGAGCAGATGTGACCTGGGCCTGAACTTTGAGGAAAGTGGGTCTGCCTCAACCTCTCCTTGCCTTCGTAGGGGCTGGAGACACACACCTGCAACGTGGCTTTGACCATGCAGGGGAGGATAACACCCCAAGGTCAAGGGGAAACAAACTGCAGGGAACGCAGGGCCCTGAGCGGTGGCATGGAAGAGATCTGCCTGCTAGTCTGGGAGTGAAGGGAATTTAGCTAAGCTACTTTTTGGTCTGGAGCTTGTCTACACATGATAGTCTAGAAGACCAGTCTGTGGATAACTGAAGTTTTTTTAAAATGGGTCAAGTCAAAGATTTATTTACTTTAGTATTTACACAGAGGATATCAAGGGGCAGGGAAAGATTTTGGTAGCCGTTCAAAACACCGACTTAAAAAATTATCAGTGAACTCTAAATATCTCTCTTCCTTTAAATGAATTGCTTATCCATAAATTTATCTAAGACCATCTCACACCTCTTTATACTTCCACCCATATCACCTATGAGGGTTTATCACTAGTCACTCAACAATATTTCTCATCTATGCTTCATACTGTTTTTGGAAATCAACTTTTCTTTGTTTAAAATGGAAGGACATTGAATCATTTTGAGAGCACAGCCGCCAGTTTCCCAATGAACTCGCAGCACATCTAATCTTTATGTGATCTATCTACAATTTGACATGGGAAACAC
Source organism: Camelus dromedarius (assembly GCF_036321535.1). NCBI lineage: Eukaryota > Metazoa > Chordata > Mammalia > Artiodactyla > Camelidae > Camelus > Camelus dromedarius. The sequence continues at coordinate 48,050,464 of NC_087437.1, forward strand.
GATAGCTAACATGATGTGCTAAGCTTTAGGAAATCTGTATCTCAAGCAGTTAACCTCAAGATTCCTTCAACATTGCCCAAAGAATGTCTCCACATATTTTCAGAAGATTTTCTCTTTTTTGGAAATTGAATCTAAGTCAGAATGATTTAAGTAGTGTTTAATCCATTAATCTCTTCCTCCTACTTCAAAAAGGTGACACTGTCATAGAAAGCAAGAGAAAATACGAGGGGGTGGCAGAGACAGATAATCTTCTTGGTAGGAGGGCACCCAAGTCAGCAGTTTCTTACATAATCCTGTATTAATAAAAGCAGTTCAAGAATGGTCTCCAATTTTCTTCAATCATTTAATATTTCTGAGTTGCCTATCAGATCCATGGTGTATACACAGAGAATAACTTCAGGTGGAAACAAAATTTCTGTATGGAAAGAATTCTTAAGTTTATGTCACTAGAGCCGGGTTTGGTTGTACGTTGTTTTGAACATGACACTTCTTGGTTAAACTTAACAGAGATAAAGGTCACTTACACATCTAGACCAAAGAATTACTAGTTAGCATTGAACTCTTTCATTATCCATGTTTTTAAACAGTCATTACTAATTTGCCTTTGTTTTTTCATCCAGTGCTACTGAGGGAAAGTTAGCCCCAGGTCTGAAGAGGGGTTATCTTGTGAGCTGTGTCCCCTGAGACAGGACACAGAAATGGGAAGTCAGGAGGCAGCTTTCAGTGAGGCTTGACAGGACACAAGTTTGTCTTCTATTAGTCAGCAAGTTCTGGTATTTCTGAAGCACGCATGAAAGAGGTGCTTAGATAAAATAGATGCATTAGAGGAATAAATTGCTAATTTGTTCATTTATTTATCCAGCAGAAGTTTGCGGCGCCTTGTTCTGCTTCAGCCTCTCTGAAAGGTGCTAAGAGCATCTAGCAAGATGAGACACGATCCCACGTGTAAGAAGTCAAAATTTAGCAGGAGATGGACATGTAAATCCATAATGACACCATGGGATAAGCTGCACGTGGTGATCTCCTGAGCTGCAAATATCTGCCATTCTCCCCGATCTTTAAGGGCAGAGCTGTCTTACTCATTTTCTATTCCTAGTCCCTCGCCGAGCGCATGGCCCACAGAAAGAGCTTAAACATGTCTGACTAGTCTGTTGCTACATGCAGTTTATTTTGAAGGCTGAGGCACCTCGAGAGGCTGACTAGCTAAACACAGTACCAGAAACAGACTCACAGAGTAAACAATCTTATGGTTACTGGGGAAAGGGTGGGGGGGAATATTTGGTAGTTTGAAATTTACAAATGTTAGCCAATATATATATATAAATAGATTTAAAAGTTTCTTCTGTATTGCATAGGGAACTATGTTCAGTATCTTGTAATATCCTTTAATGAAAAGAAAAAAAAAAAAAAACGAAAACAAAACAGAAAAAAACACAGTACCAGATGCTGCCTGGCTCTCTCCCTCCCTAACAGTGATGAGAGGTCTTCCTGATGTGTGGGTGTGGGTGTGCTGACTGCCCACGTGACCTCCACTCGCCTCCGCGGATGCAGCATAGTTCTCTCTAGGCCTTACTGAGCCTCTGGGGCTTCTCCCGGCTTCTCCCTTCTGCGCCTCCCTGTGCATCTTTCCCAGGGAACTCATTGTAGCTGATGGTGCATTTAGGCTGCGGGCTAGGAAGAAAATCCAGGAGGAGGCATGGAGGAAGTCCCTCCAGGAAAGAGGCTTTTTTTTTTTAAAGCCCCAAAATAGAAATATTTGGCTCTTTGTCCTAAAATTTACAATACTTTAAGCTGAGATGAATTTTCAGTGATTTTTCAATAAAATGTAAGGTATGGAGGCAAAAAGGTTCACCCATACAAGGCCTTGCTAGATCTAACCGTTCAACTTGCACTTGAACAATGTTAGCTTGTGCACCTGAACAGGTTTCCAGGTCACTGAAGACATGCAATCAGTGTGCACGTGGTGCTCATTGCCTTCCCTCTAGCAGAAAAGATTGTATTTTAGGGCATTTGAGCTCAATGTTAGTTGAATTGCATATTGTCGGGTATTACGTAGTGTAAATATTGACTAGTTTGTTCCACGCAAAATATAAAACATGCCTAACGTTACTCCATGGCACGATGGGCTGGTGTTACCCGCATTGTTATAAATGCATCTCACTGACCGACACTGAGACCAAGACCAGCCACAGACACTTCAGCACAGTCCCTGGCAGAAACCTGCACGCCACAGATGAAATTGTTTACATCAACTGTGAAAATGCAAACACTAAATTACATCAGAAGGCGATATGGCCCTTTATAGGAAACAATAGATAGAAGTGTTGTTCACATTAGGCAATTAACAATTATCTGTTAATTTGAAAAATATTTATTCAATAGTTACTAAGTACCAGGCATTGTTCTAGATCTTGGGGTACAATGTTAAATAAGAGACAAGATCCCTTTTCTCACGGAGGTTACATTTGAGAGTGGAGAGCCAGACAACAAACAGATAAATGAAAACAAATAAGAAAAGACAAAGTGATAAATATAAGGGGGGAAAACAAAACTCTGGGTGCTGTGATAGCAACTGGTGGTCAGGTTCGGCTCTGAGTGTCTGAGGCTCTGACACTCAGGCTAGAACTTGAATGACAGGAAGGAACCTGCCACAGGAGGATCTAGGGGAAGAGTATGCCCCGCAGCGGAAAGCCAGCATGGAGACAGCGGGCAGTGAGGCTGCTGTGCAGGATGAACAGAGCACGGCAGTGCCCCCGGGGCTCACGTGGGGACGAGGAGCAGAGGAGCTGGAAAGGGGATCAGGTGCCAGGTCATGAGACAGAATGATGACCGAAAAAATCAGGGTTTAAGAATGGGATAGAATGTGCAATAGAAGGAAAACTGGAATCAGAGGATATAAAAATGGAGAGTCTGGAAAAATTCAGCTTGCTCCAGGCATGGTTTCCATCTGGGTCTTACTAGCATTTAGAACAGTCTCTGATGAAGCCAATCTGCACTGCCATTCTTTATTGGTCTTCAGATGAAAAATGTGACACTTTTAGTTCTTTTGAGAATCTTAGATTCCACTACAGGGTCTGTAACTCACCACTTTTCCCTTGATTACCAACATAATACGTGTTTATGATGGAACATTTGGAAAATGCAGATAAGCTAATGGAAGAAATAAAATCACTCTAAATCCAGCCACTCAGGGATAACTACTGTTAACATTTGGGCACAGACTCTCTTTATGCTTCTATAGTGCAGTGATTTAGAATCTGGGCTCTGAGTCTGGGTGAAAAATCATGGCTTTGTAACCTGCTAAATGAGGGTTGTTCATTTCTCAGTCTATCTTAATCGCTTATAAAATGCCACATAACTGTACACAATATCTCGTAAGCCTGTTTTCTCATCTGCAGAATGAGAACAGTAATAATATCTTGGTCATAGGACTGCTGTGAGGATTAAATGCGAATCCACGCAATGTTCCTGAGGTAGTGCCTGGCACACAGGGTGGACTCAAACATGTTAGGTATTATGCTATTAACATTTTATGAAGTTGGGATCATACTGTAAAACTGTCAGCATATAAACTACTATTTCAATTATCACTAGATATTTTTACATTATCTTAAATATTTTTCTATGTAGTTTTTAATGGTTACATAGCATTTTACTACAGCGATAGTAATTTAGTTAATTCTCTGTTATGGGACACTTGGGCTATTTCCAAATTTTCACTATTAAAAAAAATTCTACAGATAAAATATTGCAAACTTTCATGGTTATTTCTCTAGGATAAATTCTAAGAGGTGGCTGGGTCAAGGGGCAGGTATATTTCCAAGACTCTTTGAAGCACTTTATTATGTCTTCTACTATGGACTTTGATTATACCCTGGGTAACAGTAATGTTGGGAAGTAAGTAAGTAGTTCACAGATGTGTGCATTTTTGTATGTCTGATTTACCATGAGCCTAGTGAAATACAGTCTCACCCCAACCTTGTGCCTTTTTTCTCCACACTGTTCACACCTTCTGGTCAGCATCAACCTTCCTCATTCCTTAAGGAAGCTACTCAGTTCTGGGCTTCTAGCTGAGCAAATTTGCTTACCAGTTTCTGATCTACTGAAAATTCTTACTTATCACTCACTTTACCTGAAGCTATAAACTTACAGCGTTTTTAGTATATTAGAAATCCAAGCCCCTCATCTTAACATTAAGAAACTAGTAGAGGGAGCAAGTGATTTGTCCAGTTGGTCATCTGGTCCAGGCCATTGTTAGACAGCTACTCAAAGCTGGCTCATTTCTTTATCTTTAGTACGGAGTTCAGCAGCCAGCACATGTAGACAGCCAGTAATGTTTGCTGAATGACTACCTGAAAAAACGTATAGCCTTTTAGGATTTTGTAGCTGGAGGGGACCACAGAGGTGTGGAAAATGAGATTCATGTTGGTTAATAAGATGTTCTTTAGTTATTAGTGACAGGTTGGAATAACAACTCAGGTCTCCTAACTCCCAGGAGAGACAAGAAGCCAGGAGAAAAAAAGGCTTTCTGGGGTGAGATGGGTGTCATGTAAAGAGATTCAACTCATTCTGCCTTGTTCTGGGAGGGCGAAGCCAGGGATAAGCAAAGCTGGTAGTGGCTAGGGGGCAAATTTCAGGGAAGAGCTTTTTAATAGTTAAGATTGTCCAAAACCGAAATAGGTTTTCTTGAAAAGAAGTGAGTTGCCCCTAATTGGAAGTGTTCAAGTAGAAACAGGTGTGTTTCAATAAATAACTTGTCAATTATGTTTGAAAAGAAAAAAAAATTGTTTTGCGTATCTGGTGGAGATAGATGACTTCTAAGGTCTCTACCAGAACTAAGATTAAGTGATTTTATGAATATATATGGATAGATAGATGGAGAATTTCCCTTGTTGCTATATTTCTTTGTAACTGTCTTTTGAGTGTGAACCCACTGTCTCTTCATTATAAATGGGACCAGATAAATTCTAAAGTCTTTACTGCCCTAAGATCCTATAGTTCTAAATACTCTTCTTTTTAGTGCTAATTCAGTGTGTACGCACAGTAGGAGTTCAAAAGATAAATTTAAATTTGCTCTTAAGTCTGGGAATATCTACACTTTAAAGATAAACTGAGCTGCAGGCTCCATGCAGTTGAATAATTTGATTGAACTCAGCTGGTCTCAATCAAATCAGTTGATCACATTCAAGAACCCTAAATGTGCATTAACTACTTTTTAAACAAACAAAAAGTTAAAATTAGAAGAAATTTGGGTGGGTTGCATTGTGATGAGATAAAAGTGTTATTGGGTTTCTGAATGATAAGAAATTTGGCTGGAATTATTTCCTAGAATATAAAGAATACTTTTAATTGCAAATATGATTTAATTGTACTTCAAGTATGGAGTTACTGAAAGATTGCCCACAGTACAATAATTCATCCAAATTCTAGTCTTAAGACATATAAATGAACCCTATTACAGAAATACTTTCAATTTTCAAGATTTCGTATCAGTAATAAAAATGGAGGTTCCGACAAGTTCATACTTGGGTTTGGGGAAAAGCTCCACTCTCAAATAGCAAACTAGCAAAGCTCCGGTGAGAATCAGAGGGCGTCTGTGACACATTCTGTGATTCTAACCAGGAAGCAAAGGGATACAAACAGCAAAGGATGCTGTTTTTTTGGCTTTCCTTTTTCCTTTCTTTCTCTCTCTCTCAGTAGAAGCCTAAATAAGGACGTTAATATTCAAATTAAGTATTTCATTTGACTTATCAACATTGTTACTGTTTTGGACACTCCTAACAGTAAAAAACTATGGCTCAAGTTGAGATAAACTATCCAATTGCTTAGACTATCTCAGCCCTGCCGTTTTCCCCACCCACTTAGGAAAATGTATAATACTTCAGGCGCATCAAGACCTTCTAGATTTCAGACATTGTGCTAGATGCCACAGAGATAAAAACATCAGGCATGAACCTTGGCCTCACAGAAGCACAGCAAATACAGAGCACAGGTTCATCACGGAACCCAGACAAGGCTCAGAGTTCTTTCTGACCCAAGACTCCAGACAGCCGCTGCTCAGCTACCACAGAATTGGCATAAAAGATAACACCTATTAGTCACTCCTGTGGGAAGTCAAAAGTTTTCTAGTAACAGGTTTCATCCTAACAATCACAGTTATGGTTATTTCATGTCTAAAAAGCAAGACCCATTTCATAGTATCCTGCTGAAGTCTGAGTTTTTCTGAATTCCACTCTCAGAAACATGAAACACAAAAACAAACAAGTTACCTCCACTGCTGCTTTTGCCCTTTCAAATTCCTCTTCTAAGGAGTGGTTTCTGGAAAGCAAAGCGCTTCCCCAGCGCTGTTCCTTGGTCAGTCGAGCCTGAAATAAACCAAACACGTGGTGTTATAGTTTTGGAATCACGTAATACAAAAATGCAAATATTTTTCCTTTTCCCATAGTCCCCTAGAGTTTAAGAACCTGCAACTGATGTCATTTTTGTACTACTTTGCAAGCATGACGTTGCCCAAACGGGAAAGACGCCAAAACGTGTACAAGTCCCGGAACAGTGGCGCTCAGCTCTGGTCCTATTAAAACCAACGCCTAGGCTCAACCTCCCAAAGATCTTACTTCTCATTGGTCTTCGTTCTGGGCGTTGCTATTTTAGTTAAGTCTCCCCATGTGATGCTAATATGCAGCTAGGAAGGAGAATCTCCGTTAGCGGGCTGGGCATAAAAGCTATCTGAGCTTTCAGCTTGTTAGGAGGACTAGCCTCATGTGAAACTGTGAAAGCTGCAGAGATGGACGGCAGCTGCCAGGTCTTTCTTCTTAGAAACACAGCAGGGCATCCTGCTGAATTCCCTTTCCTTGGCCTCCCCTCTTTTGGCACACACCTGCCTCATGTCCTGTGTCCTCAGGACGCTGCTCTCTGCTAAATAATAAAATCACTTAGGTAAAATCTCGTCTGGTAACACCAACTGCTTTTTCACAATTAACAGGTAATATGATACAGAACTTGGCTAAATGCAAATATTTCCAGAAGATCCCCCATAAGGGGTTTGCTGAAATTAAAAGAAAATTATTACTTTTTAATTCCACAATGAATACATTCTTTTTGAAAAAAATTAATCATGAAGAAAGTGTAATGCTAGACCTTTTTTTCTTTGAAGTAACATATATTTACACACCCTTAGATAGAATATTGCAATGTGTTTCAAAAATTCTTTTTAAACACAACTGGTATGCTATTCTGTGGCTTACTTTTTTCTACTCAACAATGTATCCTTCAGTCTCCACATTTCATTCATGTAGCTCTACCTCAGTCTTTCCCCAGTATTTCCTAGTAAGTATATACTGTACTTTGATCAGAATTCTCCTCATGAGAATTATCCCCGTGTTTCTGATTTTTCGCCACCTAATTGCTTGTTTTCTTGTCTATCTTGCTCTGCTGTGGGATCCACATGGGTAGGGTTTTTGTGTGGTAACTTCTGCAGTGGCCCAGACAGAGCCCAGGGCCTGACAAGAGATGTATGCCCAAGGACGCTGAGGCCAGGCCTTGGGGAGGAGGAGGGGAGAGGCTTGCAGCGAAGTCTCCCTGCCCCTTTCACTGCGGGGGCAGGGTGGCTCCTTAGCCGATGTGGCAGATTGATGTTATGCAGGGATATTCAACCTCCGCTTCTACAGGAATTACTCGAACAGGCCTGGGTCCCAACCCAGACCAATGATACAATCTATGAAGCTGGGGTCCCTGGGCATTAAATGTTTGAAAAGCTCCTGTGGCGATTTTGAAAAGCAGTCATGTTTGAAAATCACTGTTCTACAGCAAAACATGGCTCGTCACCCAGCACTTACCATCTATGCTGCTCAGCCGTTTCTCAGTCTTTCTCCACCATCACTGGTCCTAAAGAGGAACCCCTCCCCCCGACCTTTTATGATTACACAGGAGTAAAACCAGGGCTCACTACATGCCAGATGCTGCTCCAAGCCCTTTACTTACTATAATTCATGCCTTTTCAACAACCTGAGGTAGGTATTACCATAAACTCCATGACATTGAGGCACAGAGAGATTAATTAACTTGCCCCATGTCTCTCAGCTAGTAAGTGGCAGGGCTGGTGCTTTGGGGCCGTGCTCATAACCACTGCCCTATAGTGCCTCTCACAGGAGGCTGTGCTCAACTGAACATTATAGAAGATGCAAAATAGAGAAAAGCTGTCCCTTGGAGGTTCATGCATGGTTGAGGGAGTCAGCCAAGAAGCCTTCAAGAATACTGTGGACTGAAAATAATAATGAAGTAATTATTAGGAAAACTTTTGAGCATAAACAATAGTCAGACTGTATTTTGCTTTAATGAATGTGAAAGGTTAATCTATTGGAACATTAATTTACGTTTTGTCCTCCTTGATGTATTCCCTGCCATATCCCTGGTATCTCCTGCAAAGAACAGGTGCTCCATAAATAATCAGTAAATATTTGTTGCAAATAATGCTGCTGGGAATATATGAGTGAATGAATTAAAGGCATTTCTCTCCCCAACTCCCAGAAGGAAGCTCTGTGTCCTCAGTCAAGGTCTTCTGACCAGTCCAGAGGCTAAGGAGGGTTTAGAGGAGATTGAGCGGGATTTGTCTTTCTGCCTGTGCCTGGAGTGGCAGAGTTCTGTGCCAGCAAGCCCTGGTTTTGGGGGGTAGGTAATGGAACTTTTTCTAATCCAGACAATTAAGACAGGGAGGGGGAGGGAATCTCCAAAAACATAAGCAAGATTGATCATCATGGGTCCCAGAAGTTAGGATGTGAACATGTCTTCTGGGGAGCCCCCATTCAGCCTACTGCCATCCTCATCTGACACTCTTGGGTGACTATTTTTGATCAACAAATATAAAGGTGCAGACGATTTATAACCTTTTAGAATTTATAGCTTGTTAGGGTGTTACAGCCTGGTAGAGAAGCTAACCTCAAAAATAATATGACTTTATTGTCTTGTTGAAAGTTAATTTTGTATCTAACCTGGTAAACTTATTTTGGCATTTCTTTCCCAACTGGCTACATAAATCTCTGTTCCTTAATCCTTTGCTTTTGCCTTCCTGCTGGTTCCTTCATTAATGAAATAAGCAAACAAATACATTTTAAAAATGTGGACATGTGGTAAGAAATATACTTCGTGCACTTATATAATAACGTCATGAATGACATTAGGAGAAGAAAGAATGCACTAATATTTTTGTCCCAAGCCACTTTCATTTATTAGAGGCACTTTTCAGCAGTGAAATACGATGTCTTTCCTGTGAAGCCTGACCTAACAGGACTCCATTACTGTCACTGGCTTCCTTTCATTAATGTTTCACGACCCAAGTGGATTATGAATCACAGGATGCAAAAGTCACCATATATCAGGAAGAAGGGGAAATCTCTCTCTCAGGAGTCGACTAGTTCGTATTCTCTTTACTACTTAAAACTGCAAGTGTAAATAGAATCTCACTGTGAAAATGAAATTTTATTTTGATAGCACAATTACTATTTAGGTAAGTGCTATTTTCTACATTGTTAGAAAAGCCTTATGTTATTACTAATTCAAATCTTATTGAGCTCACATTTTAAAGCTATTTACTTTGCCCAAGGAAGCATAAAATAAAAGTTATAAAATATAAGCAGATACTGAATGTAAACAGAGGCAGTTTTCAAGCTGAGAGCAGTATACATCTAAAGGTTCTGAAACTTTTTAGCAACTCAGCAGTGTGCCCAGCGTGCTGATGTAGGACTGAGAACGAAATACAGATTACAGCACATAGTAAAGAGCAGCCTTCCTTTCAAGTAACATTTTTTTTTTACATCCAATTTCTTTACAGGCAAAACTGTAATACGGGAAAACAAATAAGTAATGCTTGTAAACTGCAGACATTTCTTAGTATTTAACTAGAGGAATGATAAGCCAGACAATTACACCCGTAAACTTGAGTTGCAGCTATTTTGGTGGCACAATGGCTGTCCCGGCAGGTCTCAAGCTTTCGTTCACATTGGAATCACCTGGAGGTCTTGCTCAAGCACAATCTGCAGGATCCACCCCCTGGGTTTCTGAGTCAGTAGGTGTGGGGTGGGGTCGTGGAATCATCATTTCTAACAAGTTTCCAGGTGACCCTGACACCGCTGTCTAGGGACAAAACACGCCCTGGGAACTTCTGATACTGCCATTGTGGGCACGTGGGTGGAACTCTGGAGCTCACAAATATATTCTGACGTAGGCATTTCTTTTCTTCTTTGTATGATTTTTAAAAATGCTCCGCAGTTAACAGCAACTTCCTGGAAGTGCCTTGGCTTTAAAAACAGCACTTTAATTGGTTTAAGCTAATTGGATTTTAGGGAATTACACTCTCAAGAGAAGAAAGCATTTAATTCCTCCAGCTGTTGATTGCACTGGATGATCGGAATTAGGTGAAGGGAAAGAAAAAAGCATGAAATAATTCTAAAAATAATGTTTCCTCTCTTTATTCAAAATTATGATTGTGATCAAAATTATGATTTGCACATTACTGTGTTTGTGGTTGTCCTGGCATAATTTTGTTGGCTAACCTCTGTATCAGTCATTCATAGCTTCTCGTACAATTGCCTTTACATTATTGCTAGAGGTGTTCCACCAAAACACATTTTTAAAAAGCTCAGCATCTTTCCAAAAGAAACTGAAGGAGAAAAGGGATCTGCTTAACCTAGAAAAGAAAAATATAACAACTAGCAGACCTTACACAACAGTCATTAAAGGCTTAATCTCTGAAGTCAGACTGCATGGGGCTAAATCCTGTTTTACCACTAACCACTACCTGGTGACCCTGGACAAATTACTTAATCTCAATAACCCTCAGTAGTTTCATTTGCAAAGGGCATAGTCACTCATAGAGTCCACAGAAGAACTGAGCGCAATAGTTCATATAAACACACACACGAAATGCTCAGTACAGAGTAAGTGCTCAATAAAACTGGCTTTGTTATGATCATTTTTCTGGTTAGTGCTTATCAAATGTACTTTGGAAATTCATTAAAAAATCTGTGGTTGGAGTGCTTTTGTTTAGTGGTTGATGGAGACTAGCTGGACTTTTACGCTAGTGTAGATCGTTTAAACATTTGCTTTATTGAGATGGTCAGGATATTTTTTCTTAATCAGTCAACAGACATTTATCACTGAAAGCACACAAAAAGCCTGCACCTCGAGCAAGAGCAAATTCCTAGAACTTTGTGCAAAGGCAGGCAGCACGTGGTTCTCATCTCCACCCAACTATGAAATTCTGTTATGAAACATCAAGGCGAATCAGGGCTAATTTTTAAAAAAGATGGACAGTCTATTATCATGCATAACTAAAAATTATTTTCAAAACTAGCTTCAAAATGATAAAATTTTGTCCTTTCATTTTTTCTTCCCTTTAATTAACCATTAGCCTTTACTTTCAATTTTTTTAACTTGACGTTTTATTTCTTCTTTTTGTTAGCATCTTTATTTTTTTTCATTTTAAGAAGTATTTGTTGAGTACCTAGAATGTGCAGATTTCCTACTATGCTGAAGTGATCTTCAGATTTCTTTCCTTCCTTTTTGCCTTCTCTCTGCCTTCTTTGCTTTGTTCCTTCCTTCCTTCCATCTTCCCTTGTTTCCTTCCTCACTGGTGGCTCACATGAATGGCCAGGAGGGGAAAAGGGATGTTGATGTGGCTCCTGTACTGTCTTCCAAACAGCAAAGTGATATTTATAGTGTCCTATCTAATTGTTTCTATTAGACATAAAGGTCTTCATACCTCCTATAATCTTATCTCATCTTTCTAGCTTTTCCACTGCCTCACTTGTGGCTTGATGGACAGTGGACATTCAACCTCATTTGTTGAACTGAAATGGAATGAAACGGAAGCCATCAGGATTTCTAAGAGTAAGAGGTTGAGAATGAATTTGGGAGGAGAGGCACAAACGTGTGTATGGCCTCAGATCAGATGACAACCCTAATTCATCTTGCAGTTTCCGGAAGAAAGTGATAGCCTTGAATATCGCTTAACTCATATTAACCGTATAAACTTAAGCAATAATCAGGGCTTGCAGTGAGAAGGGAAATGGATGGTTTGTGAGTTCTCTCAGGTGGATAAACTCAATGTGGCTGATGGGAGGCGATGTGTGATGAAGAACAAGGGCTTTAGAAGCTGATGGGTGTGGTTTGAGGGCTGGCTCCTCCTCTCCATCTTAGCTGCGTCATCTTGAGAAAATTAGCTGTCTTCTAAAATGCATTTCTCGTCTGAGAAATGCAGATAATATTAATTGCCAAGATTACCGTAAACATTTCAAATAATATATTAGAAGTGTCTCATATTACTATCAACATGCATTTACCTTACTCATTTTTTACATTACATTTACATTTACATTACTTTTATATTACTCCTTTAGAAATTTAGAAAACACATTTGCACTTTTATCTTAAAGTTTAAATTGTTCTGGTTTGGGGTACTGCCAACTGGATGGAATTATGACTATGCACAAGGAAGCATTTGCTGTGCCAAAGTTAGCCACATCAGAGAGTTACATGATTGTGCCTTGGTATCTGGGGAGCCTGGCTGATGAATTGACTCCTGAAGTCCAGCCTAGGTTGGGAAGAGCCTGTGTTGGCACTGTCCCTACAGTGTCCAGACTTGAAAAAGAAATGCTTGAACCATCACTCTCCAGCAGAAAGTGGATTCTTTTTCTTTTGCCTCACCACTATCTCACTGAAAAAGCTAATTTTATATCATTACCTTCTGTGTTTTTCCTCAGTTCTTCAAATGTTTTCTAATTTTTCAGATTGCGTGATTTCTTTAAACAATTAACTCCAGGGAATACTAAGTACACAGTTTGCATAATGTCAAGAAAATTTATTCTTAAATCTACAGAGATTATATAATTTATTATAATCTTCTGCCACTCTGATTAGTGTATTCAAAATACTATTTGAAGGAGACTTGTTTATGTTTTTCTTTTTCCCCATCTTGCAAAGAAAACAAGCTAACATGAGATTTCTTCCTATTGTAAACTTTCATTCTCTTTGTGATTCTGAAATATGATTTTTAAGCAAGGCTTGTAAATAGCTCCTCACTGGTTGAACTAAAATAATTTACATTAGCTTGAGAGAAAAGACATATCCTTGATTTTCCTGTGAACCATTTGAGTGATGGTGGAACAGTAATAAATTTTGGTGAGCTGAAATTGTTTACCTGAATAGTTTGCAAGTTGAAATGTTACATCACCTCAGCATCTTATTTATGTAAAGAGAGCATATATTTAAAAGCAGTATGCTTCTAACAGTAAAAACATCTTTCTGCCCTTTATTACTAACAGATGAATCAGTCTAGTCTCTTGCTGCTCCACTGGAGTGACTTCGTATCTTAGATGATTAAATCCCAAATTCATGAAATTTTCCTTATTTAACCACAGGCTGGAATTAAAACTTGGAGATTATAAATTTCCTTAGTTCAGGCAAATCTTGGTAAGTAAACATGCAGTGCTTTAAAAAAAACAATTTAAGGGATAAATTCTTTACAAATAATTGGTAACCCTCTAAAAGGATTCACTACATTTTATCTAGACAGAGAACTATCACAGGGCACTTTACCTGATGTTTTGGAGGACAATGTTGGGAATCTCATACAAATTTTCTGAAGCACATTGTGTCTGCTTAAAGGCACACCAGTGGGTAAGTGGAAGGAGGATGTGGTGGGATGAAATCAGACAACCAGCTGGAAAGTAGCAGTCATTGGAATAATAAGATAAATGCATTGTGGGTCTCCAAGGCAACTGAGGACCCCGGCTGCTCCTCCGCCCTCCAGCTCCGTGTGCAACAGCCAAGTCTCCCCCTGCTGCAGGAACAAGCGTTCTATGGCTCCATTAAATCGTTCTAAGGATTCCAGTTTATGAAATAGTACCGATTACTTTAGCTGAGTCTAAATCTCTAATGCACTTATCAAGAAATGTTTCTCTAATAAATGTTACCAATTTGCTTTGAAAAATATACATGTAGAATGAACACAGAGGAAGAAAATACATTTTCATGCTACATTAACAATTCATTAAGCTTCCCAGGGTTATTTGCTCTGGAAGTCAGTGGATTTGTTTTCCAGCAGAGTTCTGGGAGCGGTAATTGCCCACCTTTCTCTTGCAGAGGGTGAGGTGTAGGGAAGGGTGCTGTTAATGGCCTAGAAAGATTTCCAGAGGTCTTCCATTTCCTCATCATTTCCTCTCTCTCTGTGTCTTCCTTCTCTATGCCACTTATTAAGTTGTAGGCACAGTGACAATTTTCTTAGTCTCACTGTGCCTTAGTTTCCCCTTTTATAAAATGGGGACATTTATAAAAAATTATTTATTACCCCATAAATAAACCTACCTTACAGAGTCATTTGTCAGGATCAAGCAAGCTAATTAATATGTACTGGAGGGCTTCTCACAGCACTCAGTAATATCTGCTATTATCAGAGTTAAGCCTTTACTTCATCCCAGACACTACACCTCCCCTCTTAGTTTCAATATCTTATCTAGTAAACTCAAGAAAATCTCTCTTGCTCATTTCATCCCACTTATTTGCCAACTATATGGTAGATGCATGAATGTGGACACATTTCTTAAGAGATCTTTACGGTTTTAGACCAAGGCTGTACCCTTGTAAAGTGTTTGAGCAAATGAAAAGATTGAGAATCCCTTGGGCCTGCTTGGCACAGCCCTCACCATAGTGGCAACTAGTTACAGACGAGACAGTTACACTGGAGTCAAGGGTCGAGTAGCGGACAGACGGGTCTGGTTCACACCCTGCTTCTGCCCGTGATTAGCTGGGCGCCCCAGAAAAGGATTTTGACTTCACCAAGATTCTTCAAAGACCTTTAAAGTGAGGCTAATGCTAATTCACAGGATTACTTAGGTATTAGATGTAACATATGAAAAGCACATAGTAAAGTCCCTAATACTTAGTGGGTCCTCTCAAATGTCGCTCTTAGTCTTACCATGACGGCTAGTGCTGTAATTATTTATTCCTTAGCAGTCACGTTCCTGATGTGTACGTGCCTTGGTCTGCAGGGCATAAATGTGATGAGTGCTCAAGACGTAATTTCCTTCTACTTGGGTCTGTTATATAAATAGTGCTAACGGTGCAGTAGAACAGATTTTGTATTGAAAAATAATGGAACAGTAGGTGGTATAACAAGGAAAAAGTGCTAGGTACAAAGTGACTTCAGCGACACATTTTCCAGCCAAATCTATCCTTCTCTCTATCTGAGTCATCAGTTTAAGCATTGAGACAGATGCTGAGTGAGAAAGTACATGAAATACAAAATACAGAAGAAACACTTCAACCTTTTCTGTGAAAATTTAAATAAAATGTTTATGATTATAAAAGACAGGTACATTGAGGAGTTGGTTTTGTTACCTGTGTTGGAGGCACTAATTCCAGCTCCGAAGCCGACTCAGAGTTCAAGGCGCTTTTCCCACCACTCAGTTCTGGTTGAGATCTGTGCTCTGAGGACCTATAAGGGATGCATGAAGGAGAGTCATGTACATCGACAAGCAAATTCAGCTAGAAACCCAGCCAAGAAACTCGGCGAATTTGGATCACCGAGAACCGTGGTCACAAAGCTCTCATCAGCCTTTTGATGAAAAAGATAACATATATTTCTGTTATAATGATCATGTTTGGAATTTAAGTGGAATTTAAGGCTGCAGTGTGCTAGGTGTTATTGTCTTTGGTTTAGAATTCAGTCCAGTTATGCGTAAAAAGTAAATAAATGCAATGCCATTTTTGTTATTGAAAGTTCTGCTTCATTAAAAAAGTAATTCTGGGGGAGCAGGGAGCTTTCTCATAAAGTGCCTCAGTGAGATTTGATCTTTCTATAGAATTTGGATGTCATAATAAATGGAGATGTGTGAGGGGCAACAGGAAACTGAAACATGCCGTCCCTTAGGAAGCTTTAAAAACATGGTAAAATTCAAGTGGCTAGTTTTTCTCATGGGCACCCATGGATTATTCTTTTTTTGTGGGGGCAGGGGGAGGTAATTAGGTTTGTATTCATTTATTTAAAGGAGGTACTGAGGATTGAACCCAAGACTAAGCATGTACTCTACCGCTGATTCTTGGATTCTTCTTAGTGCATTATCTGACAGTGATGATTAAGAAAGTCAGAAAAGATTATCTGTGTAGCCAGAAACATTTAACTACCATTCATACAATACATTGAATACACACACATATGTAAACATACATGTGCACCTGTTTTGATTGGTCACCCAGTTACATATTTAGAAAATTATCAACAAAGATTGAACAAATACTGAATTTTGAATTATGAATCTACCAAAATCCTAACTGGCTGAATTTTTAGCAATTCGGATGAAATAATTTAGTTTTAGAAGCCACAAAAATTAACATTGATAAATAGGGGGTTGTAAATGGCAACAAGAATCTGGATTGACTGAGTTCATTGGCTATTTCAGTATTAGAGTACATGACGCATAAATGAGTATTTTCTTTTTTTTTTTAGTTTTTAAAAATTTTTATCCATTTAAAAATTTTAAAAATATTTTATATAAGTTTTAAAGGTTATAGTTCATTTATAGCTATTACAAAATATGGGCTATCATCCTTGTGTTGTACAATGCATCCTTGTAGTCTGTCTTACACCCAATAGTTAGTACCTCGCACTCCCTCACCCCCCATATTGCTCCTCTCCTTCTCTCCCCACTGGTAACTACTAGTCTGTTCTCTGTATCTGTGAGTCTGCTTCTTTTTTTGGTTATATTCACTAATTTGTTGTATTTTTTAGATTCCACATATAAGTGATACCATACAGTATTTGTCTTTCTCTGCCTGACTAATTCATTTATATGGCCCTCAAAGTCCATTCATGTTGCTGCAAATGGCAAAATTTCATTCTTTTTTATGGTTGAAATAAATAACTCTTTTCTAATATTAAAATATCTTACCATAAAAGTTCTTTTGACCCAGTTCTAGATGAGCAGGATTTTCTCTCTGTCATGGGATGCCCCTTGCCATTCCGATCTCCATGAAACTTAACATCATCCCATTTTTCCAGTTGTGTTTGAATGTCTGCTAAGTATATAGGAAGGGGACGAAGAGGGGGGAACAGGAGGAGAATACAAGGTGTAAAGAGAAGAAGAGAGATCGATTAAGACCAAGAAGTCTCATACAAGTGAAATTTACTTAACCAATGCTCTCAAACCCCAAGACCAAAGGTTGCGTGAAAGTAATTAAAATGCTTGCAGCTAAATAAATGAGATCTATTAAGAGAAATTAGATTGTTTTTACAGTTAAACAATCCAGTTTTTTAAACTGAATTTATCTCAAGAGGTATGTGCATTCTGCATTCTGTGTATGAACGCATGGCGTCTGGTTGATAATGGGCTAACAGCTAAGGAGGCGGCTTTGAGATACTTCTGGCACATTTCTAGAAAGAGATTCTGTTGAACAGAATGAATATCATTGTTAAAAGGAAGTGGGAAGAAACTGGAACACTTTTCACAGTTTTTGTTATAGACTACTTAATTTTTCACCAAAGAAGGGAATTTATAATGGAAATAGAGAGAAAGGAGGTGACAGAGAAAGCTGAGAGTTGCGAGAGCCATTTTCTCCCTGTGGCTCTGTTCTTACAGATAAAGAACCTGGCTGGGCTCTCTCTCATTAACAGGTGTGTGACTGTGAACAATCCACTTAAACAACCTTGGGGGTCAATTTTTTCATCTATGAAAAGCTGGGTTTGCTGTCAATGCCCTCCAAAGAACTTTAAATAAGAATTTGTTTGACTTCTTCACAGGACATTATCTCAAAAGCAGAGAAGTGAAAATTTCATTTACATGTTTATTGTATTGTAATGTATTTAACAGTACATCCTATGCACATGTATAAATTTCATTGATTGAAATGGAATAAACGTAGAACTCATGGATGGTGAGGAAGTGTCGGAGATAGTTATAAGGTTTTCCTCCAAAGAGAGGTCTCCAAGAGGGGCATGGCAGAGGAGAGGGGAGCCTGTGTGAGCAGCTGGTTTGCACAATGCGCTGGTTCTCTTCCCTTCTCCACCATCCACCCCAGGTTGAGCTCATCTACATCCATGACTGTGAAATCATGGATGCCCCAGTCCCATGCTCTGACTTTCCAATCTCCATGTCCTGCTCAGTTCTCTTTCCTGAGTTCTGGATCTACACTTCTAACAGTTCATTGGACATCTCCACAGAGAAGTCCCACGATCTCCTAAAATACGACAGGTTCGAAACTGAACTCAGCAATTTCTACCTTGACTTCCTCCTCCCCACCTTTCCCCGCTGTATCCTCATCACAGAGTTTGACACATTCTATTTGTCTTCCTGGCTGGCACACATACATCTACTCAGTCCACAAATCCTGTTTCATTTTATTTTATTTTTTGAATCTGTCTCCTTCTCACTATCCCCTCTGCCACTATCTTAGATGCCTGAATTGGTCTCCCTGCTTCCATGCCTTTCTCTACACACCCACCAGAGAAAAATTTTTCTAAAATAGAACCTGTTGATGTCACTCCTCCAAGCAAAAACCCTTTAAACCCTGCCCTCACCTCAAACTTAAGGATATGGCATCCAAGAACTCCCATTATCTGACCCCTGGTGACTCTCAGCCTGATTTCTCACTCCTCTCCATGCTTGACTATGATGCCAACACTTGCACTGACTTGAAAAGACATCTGTCAGTGTTTGTGTGTGCATTTCTTTCTCTTCTACACCAGGAACGCCATGCCCCTTCCTCCTCACCTCTCTCGGATCCATATTTCCTTGTCTGGCAAATTCTTACTCACCCTTCAAGACTCTGCTCACATAGCAGCTTCTATAAGACACCCTCTACAACCTCCTGGCTGGGTCAGGGGCTCTATGAAGGTGCTCATGTACTAACTAACTTGGGCTTTTCTTTATTACAGTACACAGGACATATTTTATTACAGTCATTTAATAATTTTTTCTATCTCTCCACTAGACTGTAAACTTAATAAGGGGCAGAGAGCTTATATTATTTATCTTTGTATTTCCAGCACATAGTATGGAACATAGTAATTATTTAGAGAAATATTTACTGAACAAATGAATAAATGAATTCATGACCATCTAACATGTATATATCACAGTGCTAAGTGATTTTACATATACATATGTGTATACACACACACACACACACACATATATATATATATTCCTTTAACCTTCAGAACTTTGTGGATAAAAGTTACTAATATGCTCATTTTATGGCTACTTCCTCATGCACATATGTATACCCATACCCACCAGTCAGTCACAGCCTGGAGAGATACACATTCCCCTTGGTTTTCGGAAAGATCTGCCACTGCTCTCCTAAGAAAGGAGAGCTTACTTTGACTGGTTCCATGAGCTGAGGTTAAGGCCTCCTTTCTCAGGAAGACGTGCAATGGAGAGAAGTACAGGCTTTGATGTTAGTTAGAGCGAGGCTCCAATTCTAGCTCTTCCTCATACTAACTGAGTCTTGGGCAAGTTATTTAAATTTGCAAATTTGGTTCCTCACTCATTTTAAAGTGTTGTGATGAATTAATGGGCTCATACATGTAAATCATGTAGCACAGTTCTGGGTATTGTAGGCCATCAATAAACGGTAGCTCTTATTACTGTGTTGGGTGTATCCCCATGCATGTTACATGTGACTGTCTCGTCTGGCTGTTCCTGGAACTTGGGTTAGCATTTCCTCTCTCTCTCTCTCTAGACTCTCTTCTCTCTAGACTGAATGTCCTAGAGAACAAGATTCATGTCTTATTTTTACTGTAACTCCAGTGCCTAGTTTGGTGCCTGTCATTATCAACAACTCAATACACATGGGTCAAGTAAGTGAATGAATAAATCCACACCAGTTCAGCAAAGTTGAACTCCCCAACTGCTCTTTAATCTAAGCACAAAGAAGTGTGTCCTGCCCAGTTTCTGATATAGAATTCATCTTTTGGACTGCTTTGCCCATGGTTTTAATGTCATTTGTAGAACTTCCTTGCATCAAGGCAAGGATGAACAGTAGCAGACACAAGCTATCGCCTTACCTAAGTCTAAGGATGCCGTGTCCGAGCCTCGGAGAGCCTGACCTCTCTGCTCAGCGTCTGCACTGATGAAGTCAGATGCGTCAGTCTTTTTCTTGAGGGATGATGTTTTTGATGAGGCTTCCAACTTCTTGGCTTTGGTTTGGGTTTGAGAGACGGGTTCACTCAGGTCAAGGAGATCTAAGCCTGTGGTCAATACTATCAGAGATGGAAGAGGTTAAGATAAGCCCATTCACTGCTCTCAGATTATTTTTTAAAAATAGGTTTTGGTTAGGTGCAGAAGGATTTTGTTTGTAGAGTAGGCAAGAAGCACCAAACTAAGTTAGCTCCCCACTGATTTATCAAGACAGTTTGTATTTAGACTGGGAACCTGGCTGGATGCTCTCCTTCAGCTGTCACGTAACAAATTCGCAAAACAGGGCTTAGACCAGCCTCCCCAGTGATGAAGGTCTGAACAAAAGTAAAATGATAAAATTGAATATGAGTTTAGATACTATTTACTTTATGGCTTTGCTTTATTTATAAAGAGGCATATTTTAGAGGGCATATTTTCTGGGGTAGCGCCTAACTGTCATATTCAGAGGGATGCTTGCAGACAGTGAAGACGAAGATTTGGTAAAGTTTCTAAATGTCTTCATGTTTTCACTTCAAACTACTGAAGTATCCAGGGTATAAAGGAAGACTGTTAATCATCTTTTATTTAATTAAGCAGTTCAATCAGAAAACGGCTTGCTGTTTAGGCTCACACTAGAGAGGTATTTTACAATCCATAGTTGATGAATAGGTACACATGTTAATACCTTTGCTGCTTAATATGCAAATTCAAATTTCAACGTAACAAACCATAAAATGGTTACCCTTTTACTTCCCAGCAGGTTGATTACATTGTGTTAAATACTCTAATGAAGGCAGAAATAATAATTTGTCCAAATGCAAACTAGGCAAATGAGAAATAAAAAGGCAAGCTCTGTAACTCTTCATTCTTTTTTCTCTTCAGTGCAAGTAACTGATGTTTGATTAGCTCATTGTGAGAAATGGAAAATTCCAATTAGACAGGGTCCCTCCAGCCCTCCTTCCGAGAGGCTGGCTTCTGAACTGGGCTGGTGGGCTTCTTGGCGTAGGATCTCTTCACCTGGCTAGCTTAGGAAAGCCAACAAAGTGACAGGGACACTCCCCGTGCTAACCCTTCCCAGCACCGTCTACAAACAGCTCCTCCTCCTCCTCTTTGATGTCTGGCTTTTCCTCCTGGTAGGGAGTGGATGGATTTTTGCTGACATCTCGACGCTCTTCCATCTACTGCCCCCTTGCATTCAAGGCTGGGCCAGGGCTAAACTGAGCTCACAGCAAGTATTTCTTTAGTACTGTACGGTCATCATGAGCTAACCAATCCCATGGGATCCTTAGGATGTCAAGCTTTATTCTCAATAATCTTGCTTTCTGACTTCAATTACAAATCACAATGGTTTGAAGCTGATGGTGAAGTGGAACGACCTGGCTCTACCACTGCTTAGCTGTGTGGCTTCAAATGGGTTTCTTGACCTCTCTGAGTTTCAGTCTCCTCAGCTGAAAAATGCAGAATTAGTAGTCTGTCATTTAGGTATGACATGAAGATTAAATGATCTAATTTGTAAGTCAAATGTGTAAAGTGCCAGCATATCATAGGTACTCAGTAAATATTTCTATTCTTTGGTGGCCAATTTGTGATGCTTTTCTTTCCTTTTCCTTTTTGTTGATCTCCTATTTTCCCTACTCTTCTCTATTTCAGGCAAGAATCAGGTCTACACACTGATGGAATGAAAAAACACCAGTGGGAATAAGATGGAGGATGAGACAAAAATATTGGTCCCACAGAAGATGCTATGAAGTAGATTTATTAAAAAAACACCCTGAAAGTGTCAGCTTATCTCACTTGAGTCTTCCTAAGGAAATGGGAGCCACTTTCCAATGAAAGATGCTCTGAACTATGAGGAGTGTTCTGTGGGAGCAAGCACTTGAATCTGGGGGGAAAGAAGTGGCTTTCAAGGCTCAGCTGCCTGGCTTGATGTCTAAAATGCAAGCGCAGCAAGCAGCCAGGGTCAGCTAGGATGCCGCACATTTCATATCCTTTGAATGTTTAAATAGAAATTTCTAGGCCACTATTACGTTGGCAGGAATTCTCAGCCCACCATGATTTCCTTACAATAGAGGCAAGGAAGTGGATGACAGTCTCTGGAATGCTGTATATGTCTTTTTACTAATTGTACAAACAATTAAGAATTAGTCACTAGCTCCTACACTTCTTTTAAAAGCAAATTATATAGGACTCGTCTGCTTGTATATAGAAATACATTTGTTACAGAATAATAACTGATGAGCATTAATTTAACTCTGTATCTGCTTCTCACCATTCAGAATAAATGAATTACTAAAAGCCTGAATTGCGAATTCAAACTTGGCTCAGTAACAATCTTTCCCCTCCAAACGTCCTCAGCACTTCCTGCGTTTGTTCTGAGCTCTCTGTTCCTTTGTTCTTTTCCCAGCAAATGTGAAACAACTGCTTGGCAGGCACAAAAGGCCTTATTTGGTACCCAGTTGATGAAGGGGGTGGCTGGGAGGTGGAATGGCAACCTTGAAGCTGAGAGAGTCCCCGGGGAACACAATTTCAAAAGCATAGAAGGACGGGTGCAGCCTTTCACTTTCTTAAGAAAGATAAATCTCATTTTACCGTGTGTGTGTGTGTGTGTGTGTGTGGTGTGCGCTTTAGTTAAGACAAAAATAAAGGGTTTCATTGTTGCACATGGGCTTCAAAGACAGCATACCTTGACACAGAAGAGGGCGTCTGCTCTACTGATTTTCTGAACCCAATTTTAAAGATGCTCTTAGGCACATGAAGCTTTGTGTTTCAGAATTTGTGTTTCTATTTAAGCTAACCACCTGTTATAGTGGATGTGAAACGGTGTGTATATGTGTGTGTGTGTGTGAGAGAGAGAGAGAGAGAAGGAAACAGAGCAACCTGAAGATTCTATGCTATTGTCTTTGCAGGTGGAAGAAAGGGCCATAAACCAAGGAATTCCAGGTACTAGAAAAGGCACGGAAATGAATTCTCCTTTAGAGCCTCCAGAAGGAATGCAGCCCTCTTGACATCTTGATTTAAGACAGCTGACCTCCAGAATTGTAGGATAATAGATTTGTGTTTTTCTAAGCCACTAGATTTGTGGCAATTTGTTACAGCAGCAATAGGCAACTAATACAGCTGGTAGGCCAGCATCCACACCGGACTCACAGTCCCACCACTTGCAAGCCCGTGCCCTTCACCACTCCTCTCTAGACTTTTTCTGAACTTGGAGGGAATGTGCTGATACTATTGATGTGACTTTGATTATTTTTTGTTTAGCGACCAATTATTTGCCAGTTTGGGTAGTCTGAGGCATAATTTAAATAGTTGGTGCTCTCAGAAACTTTTTTTTGGTAACCGAATTCCATTGGGTGGAATTTCCTGAAGCTAGAAGATGAAATATGTTATGTAAGTGTTTGTTTCCATCTCTCTCAAGGACACTTGATTGAAGATCACAGCCTATTAATCTGGAAGCCTCCACATGGCAATGAAGATGTTTATGAATACTGCATTACTTGGGCTTTGGGAGGTGAGGCTGCTTACAACAGTTAGGATACAATGGCACATATGATGAAGCCCTGATTTGATACTTCAATGGCAATGCTATTAACATCACTATAGTATAATGAGCCTCAGATTTTTAGTGACTTTCTCTAAAGGAATAAATCTACAAGGAGTAGGTCAGAGAGAACAGACCATGGGACAGCCCTGACCAGGGTAGTCACAGAATGTGCCACCCAATTTGTAAGCTACCCTGGCATTCCAGAAAACATGGAATTCTTTAAAAATTTTTTTTAAACTTAAGTATAGTTTGGAATTCTTTAATATAGTGCTTACAGAGCAAACTCCTTTAGGAAACATTTTGCCAGTGATGTCAAATAGATAAATTGAACTTAAATAATTCAACCAACTCTTGCCTTTTAATTGGAATATGTAATTAAGGCTAATTCCCAGATTTCTAAGTTCTCTCAAGAGGCATGCCATTGGGTTCACGACTATTTGGGCTTCATAAAAATGTATTTGGAATTAAATGTATTTGTATTACACTAATTTTGCAGTTAGGTGGCTTTAATGGGATTGTGAACTTTGTTAAGGGTAGCTTTTCCTTTATATAGGGGTCTCTTTGACAGGTATACAGGTCCCATACCAATAATACCAATATATTATTCTTTTTTAAAGCATGAAAAATATTTCTTCTATAGTAATTGTCCACCTCATAGCTCAAGATTATGGATAATTTTTTTAGATTATGTAGATTGATAAATGCAAACCAAGAACCCCCTATTCTTGCTCTTTAGAAAAGAGTCTTTCCTGTACTTTGAAATATATTAGATCTTTTTTGGAGACTATAGACCAAGAAGTTATTATTGCAAGTTTTATAGTAATTACTTGTCCTATAATATAATCAGTATCTTAAAAACAGCTACTTTCTAGTTACTTTCAGAGCATTTGCTCTATGTATCAGTATATAATATATATTTATTTGCCATTAAAAATCAAGGATATTAGCAATGATCTTGGCCTACTTACCATCTAGGGATACAGCTTGAGAGGGCCAAGGAATTAGTTACCTATCTAGATTACTGATGAACTAAAGATAATTTAAAATGTTAAAGGCAAAAAAATTGGAAAATATCCTGATTTGATCAGCTTGAAGTTATCATCATTGGATGACCAAAGTTAATCTTTAATTTAGAAACAAACAGAAAGTAAAAAAGATAACTGAAATACTTAAGAATAAAATTACAATTTAGAGCTTATATGAGGTAGGAGATTGATAAGTTCTTTCAGGGTCAGTAGAGAAAAAAACCTGTCATTTGACTGACCTTTGGAAGAGACAATTATCTTGTTTATTTTGTGTTAATTTATATAAGAACTATATTCTTTATATATTTAAGAAGTTGTCAAGATAGTGGCACACTGGTTTATTTCTTCATTGGAAGAAGATGCCAGCTATAAAAACCTCTCATCTTGATACAAGGTTCTTCAAATTTCTACTTGATTGACTTGGTACAACTTGAAGCAGGTTTTCCCCCATACTTACTCCAGGATTGTTTACTATCCATTCCTTGAGTGTAACGACATATATAATGCTTGGGATATAATAGGCACTTAATGTTCAACGACTGTCCTAATTGCTCAATGTAATTTCATACTGTTCTATAAAATGATGATGTTCCATTTAAAATTACTATTTAGTAAAAATTTGGACAGAAAATGATAACTGTATCTTTTGCTCAGAAACCTTAGCTATAAAATTATTGGACCATATTAGGATTCCAAGGTGTTTGTATGCTGAAAATTTTTCTGTTTAAAAATGTGGAATAATGTGAATTATGTTGCATACTGAGATATAAATTATGGGCTTGTAATGATTTTTAAAAAGAACTATAATCCTTAGGGATTACCAAAATACAGTGTGCCTTGAAATAAGTTTTCAAGATTAAAAAACACACTATCTACAGTCTTCCTTAAGGATAAAAATCTGTGTGACTCAGATGCACTGAATGCTGAGGTCGAGAAATAAAAAACCCACAGTCTCAACATACCATTTTTCCTGACGTCTTACTTTGGATGGTGTTATGGATTGAATTGTGTTCCCCTAAAACTCATATGTTCATATGTTGAAGTCTTAACCTCTAGTACCTCAGAATGTAGCTTGATTTGGAAATAAGGCCGTAGGAGATGTAATTAGTTAAGATGAGTCAGACAAGGTGGGCCCCTAATCAGTATGACTGGTGTCCCTATAAAAAGAGGAATCTGGACACAGAGACCGAGGCACGTACTGAGAGACATGCACCCACTGAGAATGTCGTGTGCCAACAGAGTTATGCTGCCACAAGCCAAGAAACTACCAGAAACCAGGGGAGAGGCCTGGAACAGATCCTTCCCAACCGCCTTCAGAGGGAGCATAGTCCTACTGACACCTTGATTTTGGACTTCTAGCTTCTAGAATTGTGAGACATCAATCTCTGTTGTTTAGTGCACTCAGTGTGTGGGATTTTGTCATGGCGGCCCTAGGAAACTAACACAGGAGACAATACTGTAGGCAGTGTGATCACAAGAAATTACACATTCTTTTGATTTTTTTTCCCTCCAATATTTCACAGGTCTCTCCTTCATATGTTAGAAAAATCAAGGTGAAGAGCAGCTTTTGAGTCGGATATTGTGTTGCTCTCTCTGGTGGGCCCTTCCTATGTGACTCAGATTTAACATCATTGAGAAGGGCAGAGGATGCTGGAATCCAGATCTGAGAATTAGGCTTGGCAGCTTTTTCCTAGAATAGTGGGAAGTTCTCAGTGTGTCCCATGCTCATGGATTTTCCGGCAATTAGAGACACAGGGCTCCTCTGTATTTTTCTGGGGGGAGCTCAGTTTTGGAGGGGTGGTCTCCAGTTTCATAAAGAAGGAGGATGAATCTGACCTGATAGTATCTGAACTTGTTTAATGTCCTGCCTAAAATGTACCAAGTACATTTTTATTGGCTTGATTACTCAAAGTGATAGCTGAATTTGGAAAATGATTACTCTGGTGTGTTAGAAAGAAAGTTAATGCGTTTGGAAAGGGAAGTGTTGGGTGTACAGTTTTCACCCGCTATCTCACAGTAATGGTAACGTCTGTTAGAGCTTACATGGGCTTAAGCGCTTACATAAATTGCTTCATTTAATCTTCCCAAGTAACCTAAGAGATATAGATCTTACTGATATTAGACAGATGAGGAAATAGACTTAGTTAAGAAACTTGCCCAAGGACACAGAGCTGCTAAGTGGCAGAGCTGGGGTTAGAAATCACAAAGTTTGACTCGAGACTGTAGACTACACTCCCGCATAAAGTGCCTCTATCTTGCGTTACTCTTATTGTTGTAATTTTTAGCATTTCTTAAAAACCACAGTTTCCTTCACTTGTGATTTTCTTCGCTTCCTTAAAAGTACAATAAAACCACGCCAGGAAACAGCAAGCTGAGGACATGAAATGAATTTAACAAGACAGTAGGTAATTATCCTCTCCTTTCCCCATTAAATTCTCTCCTGCAGTCCAGCATGACTAGTGTTCTTTGATTCTGGACATTATTTTTTTCATTCCTATTTGAACAACATGCCTTTGAATGTGAATGTTGACTGAACGAGATCAATGCAGAAAGGCTGCCACTGACCCAGAAGGTGAAAAGTAGCTTTCGAGTCAAATCTTCTGTTGCAGCCTCAGGCTGGCCCTACCTAAGTGCCTTAGTTTTCGCATCAGTGAGAATTGGAAAGTGCAGAGGATGCCGGAGAAGGCGTGCTTGATACCAGTGACATCCCGCATTCACTCATGGGATGACTGCTCATTAGTGCCTATACAGATCGTTTACTGTTTGAATGTCTTTAATCTCAGAAGAATGTTCAAGTAAATTGTCGTAAGAGGGAGCAAGTAACTTATTTACATGTCAAAAAAATGAAATTGGCTGGATAATCTCCCAGCTCTCTAGGACATTTTAATTGTCATTTTAATCCACCAGAAGGGGCTGTCTATATTTTAATTTTACTGGACTTTTGTCATACAAAATATTTCTAGCCAGAACTTGACAATCCTTACTCTGAAATAGATGCTTTTGTTTGAAAGATTTCCTAATGTGATGTGACTTGAGATGCGAAGATGTAAATCGGAAAATAGGCATTGAAAGCAGATTCATTGCTAACTGTGGTACTCTAGTGTTCAGCAAAAGTGGTTGCTTTAACATCCACTGAAGTTTCTTATATAATGAAAAATGATTTATCGGTTTATGTTGAACTGTGTATGTTCCAAAGTTTCATTTGGTTGCAAACATTATTCTCCACTTAAAACACACTGTGGAAAGAAAATGTCCATTTTTCTATAGTGAAAAGTAACTCTCCTTGAGGATCAGTTAAAAGTGAAAGAATTACCGGCTGTGTTGGACGTTACTGGCCTTGCTATTGCCTCCGACTTGGTTTCACAGAGAAAGTCATCGATGGAGGGACTCAGGAGGGGTCTGCTTTCTTGCTGTTCATTCACCAGCTGAGAACAAATGAATACAGGTGTCAAAGGGCACTGTTGAACAGCAAAATCAGATGAATTAAAATGCAGCCTTGCAACAAAATGAGAATAGCAAGCCTACCAAAAAGATAAATAAATCAATAAATAATGGGGTAGGGGCGAGAAAGAAAAAAAAAGGGGTGGGGAGTGAGGCTTTTAGCATTGTCAACATACTTTTGATGCAGCCAACTTTAATTTTTAAAGCTCAAGCTTTTTTTCTCCTCCTAGAACAGTTTGAGGATTATTCTGTAATTTCAATATGCAGAAACTGACATTTAGTGAATCACAGTACCTAAGGGCCAGTCCCACTTTTACTTGGATGACAAACTCCTACTGAGTCTGGAAACAGTGACTTCAGATCTTGAGGTGACACATTCTGGCTAGGGCTGGTCAGTCAGTGCTATGTGCTAAGAGCACACACAGATCCGTGTGTGTGGATACATGCTCTTTTTCTCCTGCTCTCAAAAAGCTCAAGTCACCTAAAGGTATACACCCTTCCTTACATATCCTTGGAATGCTTTCAATAGTGTATAAGCAATATTATTTTGAGAGAGTAGAAAATGTTATATTAACTGTACAAGTATCCAGTAGATATGTTTGTGAAAATCTGTATGTAGGATAGATTTCTGTAAATTCAATTATATCTCCCCATTGGTTTGTTCTCTAATTTCAGAAATCTTTCAGTTTGATTTTTATTAGACCTCATTATCAGTGGCAGCCAACTATTTACTTGCAGTTACTCTGCACCTCTTTGAATCCAAACATCCTTAAATTCTGTTTCTATGGCTAAGAGAAAAAATACACAAGATACACAAGTGATTAGTTCCTAAATGAACTGTCTTTAGTTTTTTGGGAGTTTTTATATAGGCCTTTCTTAAAAGGGGCATAGCCACCTAGTTTTCTACTTGTTATAAAAAAAGATGTGTCAAAAAACCTCTAGGGTTTTAAATACCTATTTGCACGGCTGTATTTTAAGAGACATGCAAAATAACAAATGGTTTTGGAGTATTGCCAAATCAAAATATTTTATATGACTCAGTTTCACATCATTATTTCTCTGGCACAGTGTTTTTATATTATAGTGGTATTATAGCTTAAAGCTTATGGAAGATGGCAAGAGACCTAAATAATGGTAAATATGGGAAGAAAAAAATGCAATTCTATTATTGCTGAAGGAGGAATATGGAAACCTTCAGTGATCCTTTGGGGACTGAAAACCAAGAGGCACATTTGGTACTTTTATATATTCACACTATTATCTTTAAATAAATCTCAGCTCTTCGCTAGAGTCTAACATTTTCACATAGAATTGGCAATTTGATTTTCATACATATTAATTTGTGCACATTATCATGGGCTAAGTAATGAGAATGCTCATTTTTCTTTTAGTATTCAAATCACGGAGACAGAAATTTCTTCAAGTATTGTAAGTTTTGGTGTTACTTGGTATAAAGACTCACAGATTTCTCTAGGAATCAAATTATCTGAGGTCTGGTTCTAGGTCTTCCTGGCCTAGGCTCAAGTGTATACGGAGCAAAGACTCAATACAACCAACAAAACTGCGACTTTAAAATACGTATAAATATGCACGTGTGATGTCATAACTATCTCTTCGTTAGCCGTTATTTCTCTGAAGAAGAAATCTGATTTTATTCATAGATAACTAAAAAAGTTTAGTTATCCTCTTAGCCATAGTGTGGAGAAATATCAACTATTATGTAAAGATAAATATTATTTATATTCCACAAAAAGCCCCTTATGCTTTTTCTTTAGTTTGGATACAATTAAATTCCTTTGTAAAAAAAGGACTAACAGTTTTTTTTCCAAATCATAGCTCTTTGAGTAGATGTGTGGAATAGACCCAAATTCCCTATAGTTTTAGAAGACCGGGATATTAGATTTCTATAGGCACTTCCAGTTGTAAACACTGAAAAATGGTAGTCTAAATTTGATAAAAGAATTCTAGAAAGTAAAACCTTTGTCCACATAAACACCTAAATGGAAAAACAAAGGAAAAGGCACAATTAATGGAAAGGCCTATCCTTTTAGTCAAGTCTGCTTTACCAAAGGTAATAGAATTTTTTTTTTCTTACTTTGGGGAGTCTCTCTCTTCATTCAGACTTTAGCCTTATTATCTGGAGAAAGCATCTCTGGCATTCTCATATGTTCTCAGCATGGACAGAAAAGAACACCAAAGAGGAGGTTTGTTCAGAGATCCTAGGGAATCCAGGACTAAGGCATGGCTTCTCCAGTCTTTTCCTAAGCATTTGCCTCCTAAGGCCTGTGTCTGTTCCACACCTCCTGTCTTATTTGTGACCACACGTCACACCTGGGCTGATGGAGTTGTTATGCTGCCCAGTTCCCATAACTGAACTGTTCCTCTGGCTTTCTTCCACAGACACAAGTCAAAGAGGAAACAACGCATTTCTTTGTGAGTCCGTGTTTTTCAAGCTGGAGCACAGTTTATCTGTTGGTAAATGCCAAGATTGGAGTAGGGGACAGCGGCAGGGTTTGGGGTAAGAAGATGAAGGGTTGGATTTCAGATCACATGGAGAGGTAATTTGGGAACTGATGGTTTTTCAGTTTTGATGGCGATATGGAAGACGAAAGAGGAGATATCATGAAAAAATCTTTTCTTATAAGCTCTGAGGTCAGAGGCTATGTCTTACTTATATTTCTTGGAATCAAATGTCTTCATAGAAGAGGGGTTCAACAAAGGGCTACCAAGAGGGATAGTGACTCTGCAGAAACTGAAGATACAAAACTATCCATCTTAAGCAGTCCAATTTTGAACTCTCTTCAGTCTGATGAATTTAGGAATCATTATTTTAGCCACACTAAGTCCTGTTTTATTTTATTTATATAGCTAAGAATAGCTTTTCACATGTCCCCTTCTCATTTTCAAACAAATTTATGATTTCCCTACAGTGACTTGAGAATGAGTAAATCTTTTAGGTCACAAAGGAATATCGCAAACTGAACAGAATCCCCTACATAGCTCGCTCAAGTTTTACTTCCAAATTGTGTGCCTTTTATTCTGTCTCTGTTTATGGGTAGGATACAGCTTATTGACTTTCTCTAAGAATTACTTCCTTCAGTTTGAAAATCCTTTGTGAACTTACCTCATTTCATCCTTTTGGTACAGAGTACGTTGATGTTATAACAATAATAGAAGGTGAGTGAAGTGGTTCCCATGTTTTCTTGAATAACTAAGTTGGAATGGCTGCAATTTTGGTCCATTCGGATTACCATAAATGAATTAAAATGACCCACTTCATTAGGTGCTAAGGCCTTTGTCTCACTTTGTTTACATTTAAAATGTTCCTTTATTATCCTTCTTTGTCCTCTTCTCAATATTTAGATTAGTTCAAAGGCCTTTCTAATGGCAACAGATTCTCATTTCTCTTTAAAGACCCTGTTCTACTGGCACACTGTCTGGAAACCTACTTTGGCACTAGGCAGCGAGGGCCCTCTTACAGGACCTCCAGGTTCCCATGTGTTACTTGGTTTTCTAACCTTATGTTTATCTGCTTTTCTCCCACTAGACTATGACTTCTTTGAGGGTAGAGACTTTATCCAATTACTTGTTTGTATCTCATTAGTAGCAGATTAATAAATGCTGACTGATTTTATACAGTCTAACTGAAAGGTGATTTGTACAAAAGAATGATTGCATGGGCGTCCTCAATTTCATGCTGGGTTTGATCAACTAACAGAGAGGCCAGTGCCCCTCAGAAATGTTTGCCAATTTCCTGGCAGGTTTTAAACCACAAATCTAAGTCCATTTTCCTCCACTGTCACATCATTTAAATGCTTGGAAAACTAGAGCTACCTAAAGGAACATTTCCAAATGCAAGGCTTCTGTTGAGAAGTCAAGAATGCAAAGAATGAATGTCTAATGAGACAAACAGAAATAAAGGCATGGGCCTGCCTTACTCCATCCTTGGAAGAAGGATAAGGATCAGTGCAAATGAGAGGCCAGTGGCACTTCAAGACATAACACTATCATCACACTTGGGGATTTTAAGTCAGAGATTCAAATTTGGAGATTTTGAGTGAAAACCCTTACATGGTCAATGAACATGGAAACAAAAGGAAACAGAAGTAAGAAGACAGATGAGAACTTGCATGTAGGGACTTCTTGTTGCTGAGAATTCAAAAAACTATTGAAACTTTACAACTTCCTTGTAATCATCAGTTGTAAATGAAATATTCAGTCAAACCTCTTCAATTTGCTTATGACTTGGTCATTTGATGTGGCTAATGGTAGCCACCACAGGACCAAATTGATTCTTTCCAAAGGTAGAGCCCAATTCTTCTCCCCTTGAATATGAGTTGGAGTTAGTGACTAAATTTTTAAAAAAAGAATTATTTATTTTTATTTTATTTAAATTGTTGGGGGGGGAGTTCATTAGGTTTATCTATTTTATTTTTTAGTGGATTGAACCCCAGACCTCGTGCCTGCTAGTCATGCACTCTTCCCACTGAGCTATACCCTCCCCCTCCTGGTTCTTATTTTATATCAATACTATGTTTAGTTTTGAACAAAATGCAGACTATATCATCCAGCTTTAATGAATTACTGTCTGTTTTAGAACTTTGTCTAAAAATGCATTTGCCTTAGTTCACCTTGAATTTCCTTAATTTCAATGTTAAAAAATTAAATTATTATATGATACAGGGGAACATTTAACCAAGATGAAAGGAGAGTATTTTGTTTTTAAATACTACCTGCTACCTAATCTCCAGTGCATGTTTATATAGCTTGTTTTATGACTTAACCCTAAGTTTATTTATCTTTAAACAGTATATTGCTTAGGTGTTTTATTAAAAATATAGAGCTAAACTTTGTGATAACTTATATTACTCTGTATTAACTACAAAACAAAATATGTTTTAGATGATAAAACAAGGTCTGTAAAGGATAATAATCCATTATTTCATAATTTTACACTTCAGATTGATGATCTCAAACTATTATTTTATTTTAAAATAAAATATTCTATTTTATTTTAAAATATTTTAGTATTTAAAGAATAATTTTAAAAGTTAAAACATTGAAGCTAATAAGTTAATAAACAGCTGACAAATGTCTCATATTGCAATCTTGGTTAGAAAAAAATTTGTAAAAATATACCAGTCTTTTTATGTCATCTAAGTAATAGGAAAAAATTTAAGATTTTGTTTTTATATAAATAAAAACACAAATGGGCTTTTAAAAGATGTATCTTTATGCATTTTAAACATTCCTTTTATTATTTGTGACTGTTGATTCAAAGTATGTATCACTTGTTAAGTAGGTTTTTGTTCATAATTCTGTAAACTATCTGTTTATTAGTCCTATCCAAGTTTAGAAATTTGATGGGCCAAGTGCATCAAAATAGTGATCATATTAAAACTAAGCTGACTGATTCAATCCATTGAAAAAATGAGACAACTAAATCTTACTATGCATCACTTATGCATTCAGCCTTTGAGAGCTTTGTCATGGTAACTCGGACACCGACAGAATTAATTTCTCATGAGCTAATAGGACTCATGGTACTGCCTCATCCCCCAGTTCCTGGAAATGGTCCCAGTGGATCTTCCTGTAAAGGATTAACCATGTGATAATTTTCAACTCTTTGACTTGATCTAAATGTCAACCAAGCAACTACAAATATTTTCCTGACAGGATAGTTAGACTTTAAAATGTGAATCTGTTCATGGGGAAATAAATATGACTGTTCACACCTTGGCTAGTGCTAACATGAAGGCAGGTGGGAGAGTATAATTAAAGTAATTGTTTCAAGTTAGTAACAGAAACCCAAACAAGGCTATTTTTAGTAGCTTTGAGAATGTTTTTCCAGTCAAGGACATTACTCTTTATCAGACACAAAGTCAAACCAATGCCTAGGTTTAAGAGGTGGGGACAGATAGAAAAACAAAGGCAGAGTTAAAAAAAATTCCCTTAACAAGAATGTCTGGAACACAGTTTTAAGACCCTGTGCTTTACAACAACAACAACAACAAAAAAAAAAAAAAAAAAAAAGGAAGGGGGGAACTATATTTTGCTAAAAAAACGACCAGGGATGTGGTTAAAATGGAAATTTCTGAAGGTTCTTTATGAGAGAAAAATATTCGCTAAAGTCATTTCATTCTCATAAAGAAGAATACAATTTCTCCTACGATATACTCAATCTTCTGGCACATAGTTTTCCTTTGTACCCTCAAACTGGATTTATTTATACTATTACAGTCTGGAGCAATGCTGTTCAATAGAAATATAATGAGAGTCTGGTAATTTTAAATTTTCAAGTAGCTACTTTAAAAACTGTGAAAAGAGACAGGTGAAAATAATTTTAATAACACATTTTATTTAGCTCAATATATCCAAAATATTATCACTTAAACTTGTAATCAATATAAAAATGATTAATGTGATAGTTTACGTTATTTTTCTTTGGACTAAATCTTCAAAAGTTGATATGTATTTTATATTTATAGCATTTATCAATTGGGGGTACCCACAGAACACTCAATAGCCATGTGTGGCTAGTGGCTGCTGTACTGAACAGCACAGGTCTAGAGAAACTTTACTTCTTCCAGGAATTGATGGCTCAGATATTCTTTTTCCCTTTCAAACCTTTCATCAATGCACATTTGTTTCCATACTGTTTGACTTAAACAGTGTTAGTCTAGGACAGCGTGAACTTGAGCTTCTATGGAAAGCTTGATATACTGTTTAACACAGAAGTAATAATTAAATGAAACAAAAAGAGCAATTCTCGGGGGGGGGGGGTCCAGCAATTTCAGAGTTCAAGTCACCTGGCCAACTCTTCTGTTTTGTTCAATTTGTTCAATGTCCTACAAATGAATTGACTGGCGTATGCTTGGCTAAATCCCTCTATAAGCAATCCTAATAATCACATAATACAAAAATGTTTCCATATAAACTATTCTACACTTCACAGTCTGTAGAATGAAGTTACTAAACAAGTCAGGGACTCAGTGTTTCAAGGGCTTATCTGTATTTTATTGATTGTGATTGTCCTGAAGACAGCAATTAGCTCTGGATGTTTCTGGAATCTATGAATGAGCAGCTGGCATCGACACGCTGGTGATGAAGATGAGTCAATGTACTCGGCAGTATGTAGCACTATGTCGTAGGGGCTTTGCAGGAGACACCAGGACAGACATGTTTCCAGACACTAATACATTCACACAGGGGAACGAGTAAGAATGTGGTATGGTACACAGATTGGATGCTGTGGTTGCCATGAGAAGTACTCACTTTTTCAGATCATTCTGCTGCTTTTTGGCTTGTGCACGCCACTGGTGCATGGCAGGGAAGAAGCCACTTGTGTATAGTGGAAAAAGTATATCAACTAATAAAACTGCATTCGACTGAGAAATAATTGTATCACAGCTGTCACTGGATTAATTCCATAAAATTATCAACACAATAGGTGCATTGCATTTTATGAATCAGAACTCCCTGTGTGCTGATTCATAAACTAGCCAGTATGCGACAAGAATATGATGCATCAAAGGAAGCGTTTATATCATCTTCATGCAGTAAAATCGTAGCTAGTACCTCAAAACACTTAATGCAACATTAGACAGGGATTAAAGAAGGAACTTGGTACACACAAGTGTTCTGAGTATGAGAAAATGGTAATCATCACAGTTTCTTTTCTAAATTAAAAATCAAAAATATTATTTTGCACTATATTTAAATTCAAGTTTAGGTTATAATGGTAATTTCGGACAACTGAAAAGGATTACTGGAAAGCACATAGCAATGCATGGTTTTGAAGAAAAAGAATTTTGGGCACTAGAGCCTGTCCAAAATTGTGATGTCCTGACGTGATATGTTATAGCATAACTATGCCAATTGCGAATTTGGATAGGTTTTATCTACTGATGTACATGGCTCTGCCATTTGCCGAGAACTCCAAAGTAGTTCTCACCTTCCATAGCCTTCACCTGAAGAACTGTGGGCTGACTATTTCAGAAATGGATTCTACAAAGGGCAGGAGATCAGTGTAAAATTGTATGCTTCACTATGTAAACTAAGTAAATAGTGGAGGCCTTGGTAAATATCAAGCAAATTTCTTTCCAACTATTACTATATGTCATTGGGAAGAAGTCATCTCTTCTTTTGGATAAAAAACTCCCAACATAAGATTTATCCCCAAATCCTGGGAATCTTTAATAACTTTTTTTATTATTCAATTTTGATGTTATATGTTGCTATAATTTTCATTACTTACAACATAGTGTTTAGGAATGAAATAAAACCACACATGTTGGCAGCAGCTGGGGCTGTGATCTGATGATATTCTAAAAATAAGTTACCATAATTTAGCTTTGGATATAAATGCCTTTCATGAGGAATTTAAATGGACATTTTCTAATTCTAGACATGTTCATATAAATTGGAAGTGAATCACTGCATTTACTATTGCATTATGGAAAAAAACCCCCAAATGTTTAAGATAACAATCTAATCTAAATTATAAGATAAATGCAAGTAAAAATATTTTGCATTTAAGAATTTAAAACTGATAGTTCCACAGAGTGGTGATGAATATATTATACATATGTATGTGGATTTTACAGGGTGTTTCAAAAGTCCCTGAGGACATACAGGATTCAGTCTCAGCGTGTCTTTGCATACAAATGCAAACCTTTTTCTATACTTGTTATAATAAATGCTGAAAATGGCCCTCATGTGCTTTTAATAGAGATGATATTTTTGTTGTCAAGGTCACTAAGTAGAAGAGGGGTCACAAATGCCATTTTCTGCATGGGGACTCAGGGACTTCTGGCTCATTCCTGTAAATTAGTTATCCACATAAATATGTATAGACATATATGTAGTATGCATAGTCACAACAGAAATATATTTAACATTTAAGAAAATTTAGATATTCTACTGGTAAACTGACATATGTATACAATATAAGTTGTATTTATTCACAGGAAATTTTTTTTGGTTGCTGTGGTTCAAATGTACCATTAGCTTAATTATTATTTCTTTCCCAAAGTCATTAACAAGACTCCTTTATAAAGAAGTAACATGTTTTACTTGCATGTACATTTTCTTTTTCTTTTTTTAACTAAAGTTGAGTAATGAAAATTAATATCCACAAATAATTAACTAAATGATGGAATTTTCCTTTTTTTTAAAAGAATTTTGGTTTTCATTTTATATTGTATAATTGTTTCATTGAAACTTTTTTTAAAAATTGGATCGAGTTAATGGTTTTTGTTTTTTTTTTTTCTACTTAAAAATCACAATGTCTGATATATTAACATATGTCAGCTTCCTACAGGAACCCTAAGGGTCTGCCCACCTGTGATGTCATAGTAAGGAGGGGCTTTTCTTCAGCAGACTCCTCCCTCGGTATCTCCTTCATCACCATGGCAACAGCCTTATCTGCCGCCCTAGAGCCTTTTCCCTATAACAGTGAAATCAACAATGACTTGTATCAGGAGAAATCTTTAACTTATTATTTATCACAAGATATTCTAATGTTTAAAGAGCAATCCAACATAAATGAAGAGGTAGGCTGCTGCAAGTGAATCTTGAGGCTTTTGGCTGAGGAGAAAACACACAAAATCTGAAAAAAGATTATTTGTGAACTTTTTAGTTAGCTACTTTCTCACCTTTACAGCTGACATATTATATTTAATTTTAACATAGTATTTTATA
This sequence comes from Camelus dromedarius, assembly GCF_036321535.1. Classification (NCBI taxonomy): domain Eukaryota; kingdom Metazoa; phylum Chordata; class Mammalia; order Artiodactyla; family Camelidae; genus Camelus; species Camelus dromedarius. Next base: position 48,088,341 of record NC_087437.1, read on the forward strand.
TGTATAATATATTTTAAGGCATTTTACATGACATGACATAATTTTTATAGTATTGATTTAAAAACACTATGGCTTGCCTGCTATGTTCATTTATAAATTATTCTTATATAATCCCTAAATCTTTTGAATGATAGTGAAGAGCCTGGGGTAGGGATTAGGATTGGGGTCTCAACCCCAAAGAGGACTTTTGCTGGGTGATCTCTGGAGTCTGTCATTTTTGAGTGGATTGGGCATAAAGAGAGTAAATTTGTCATAAAACCTCTAAAAATTCTTCAGTGGCCTAAAATCACAGGAATTCGCCCAGCTTGTTTATTTTGTAGAGGTAGTTATGAAAAAAATTTGCAACTCTCAACGTTCTTGAGACCAAAGAATTTAATAGGATTTTAGAAATGTCTTTTAATTGGAGAATTCCAGAAATCCAGATGTAAATAAAGGATGGTTAATAATTGAGGTACTGATATATAGATATCTACATTTTTTTTTTGTCTCATATAAGCAGCATTCTGGACTGTGAAGGGGTGTGCTGGCTTTCTGTGGTTTTAGTTTACCAGATTATTAAGTTTTTGAGAGCAGATATGGCACAATGGAAAAAACAAAAACCAAAATATCACCTTCCCAACCCAATTAGCAACATGTCATACTACGTAAAAATTAAATAATCTTAAACACCTTAAAAGCAAAAACTTCCATTTTCTTTGGTCTCTGGGTAGAGCCTCCCTGGAGAAAACCATTTTCTACTAAGTGCACACCTGAATATCTGTGTTGTAAATCTACTTAAATTACTGATGTAGCATACAGAGATATCACAGGCAAAGAAACAAAAATGGACAGGGGGTCCGTTGTCTGAAAGGGAATTAAGAGCTAAGGTCAATATTAACTCTTGAGGTTAATAAATCTTGATAGTTTCTATACAAAAAAAATGATAGAATTACATTATCATCTTTGGTTTCCACAGGGCTTTAAGTATTTAGAAGGTAGGTTTACTCTTGGAAGCAAAACAATGTTCATTTTCTCAGGCATTGCCTTTGCAAAATGTAACAAGTGGCTGCTTTTATTTTGAGAACAAAGAAAAACTTTCTGTATAGTTAACTATATTTAAAAATATGTGAATCTACATTGCTGAAAGTTTGTGTCTTTGGTTTGTTTTGACTTAAGAACTAGCATTATTGAATGATAATGTGTTATTTCTATAAAGGAATGTTAACTATTCGAGATTTTATTCATCAGATATAACACTAGTAATTTTCATATGTGTTCTGAAAAGTTTAAATGGGCACAATCCTTAGATTAACTAACTTCAGGAAGAATAAAGGGAAACAGTGATTCATTCATTGCCTAATTGGGATGCATAATGATCCCGGGTTTTTCCTTTAATGAATCAATGTCAACTTCCTAAAATAGAGATACATATAACTCTGAATTCTGGGAAAAGACTTACTATGGCACTATTAAACTATCTGACATATTTTCAAACTATAAAAATTATTTGGATGAAACATTATATACTATCAGCTTAACGTACCTTTATAAGCTATACTCATTTACAGGCTAAATGTAGTTTAACAAATATTTTTGCAGCTTGTTTTTTTCCAAAAGAGCAAAATCATTTGTGAAGAATTCTTTCCATGCTCCAAGAAGTTTAATAATACAGCAATAAACAAAGTGGCATGCTTATATTTAAATTCCTAATATATTTTTAAAAACATATCTAATGTTACAAGGTATAATTAAAGAATTTCAATTCAGACTCTTCTCGGGCTAAGAAAAAAATGTCAATTGATAAGCATCTCAAAAAATTTCTGGTGAATATTTTGATATACCATTTATTTGAAATGCTACCAATCCATAAACTATATACAGGTATTTTTCATATGTGCAACTATATAATAGCTAGAATTAGCAACGGACATGCCATTTCACTAAAACAAAACCAAAACAAAACAAAAATTAGTCCTTTCATGCTGAACTCTAGAACAAAGCAGTGGTCAGCTAGAAAGGATGTATAATAATCACATGCGGTGCTTTTTATTTCTTGCAGAAAAACCCACCAAAGCCAGGGTCAGGTCACTTTTTTGAAGACAGTGCCACTTTTTCTTCAAGGTTACACCTACTACCTGAAAGAGTCATGACACCCAGGTTAGTGCCTGCTAGCAACTTTTTTTCTTTACAGCCTTTTTGGCTTTTGAATTATTACCCAACGAGCCTCACTGCTTTACAAGTGTGGTACAGTCTGAGAAGAGAGCAGGAAGGTCGGTCACGTGACATCTCCACGACTCCAGACAGTGTCTAAAACCACTGCCAAATCACGTGAATGAACTCATTTATCACAGCAAGATTCCCCCCAGGTTGTATTGCCACCTCCACCTGGTTTCTTAAAATCAAGCTGTGTTACTTCTGACTTGTCCATTTATCTTGTGGGATAATGCTGCTAGAATTCAGAACCTGGCTGCTAATTGACTTGGCAATTCATGAAGCTATACAACTTTGCTTATCAGCAGCTCTGCAGGGCTGACAGTAATACAACTGTGCAGTTTTTTTTTTTAAGTTCAGTGGCTTAAAACATTGTAAGGAATATATATGCATAATTATTCATACTTCAAGCTCAATTTTCTTAATATAACTATACCAAAGGGTCAATATTAACCTATTATTTGAAACAACATGAAGACAGCAAAAAAGGAAATAAACACTGACTATACACTCAAGCATATAAGTGGATTTAGAGTACATTAAGCTGGTATGCTTCTACGTCATTCTAGCCACAACAAAAAACAGTGACATTTTACAAGTTGATTATCATATCATGACACCCTCTAGCAATTACTGCAGCCTATTTCTTTTCACATAATACTTCAAAATCACCTCCTCCCACTTCCTTTTGGAATCTCTTGAGATATTTTTGACTGGAAAACTATCAGCATAAGGGGAAACTTCTATCTTTTTTTGTGGTTTGTCATAGAAAATTCTGATTTTTTTAAAGTTTCTTTTATCATTTTGTTTCTTCACAAATGAAATGTATAGAATAACAGCTTTTCTAACAAACAATAATTTTTGAGAACAGTCTTTAAAATTAACTTCTGCTATAGGACCAGGCTTAAATGAATGAAACACAGGGAGTATAGCAATGTGACGATAACATTCATTAAGAAAACTCAATATTGGCCCACTTCTTCTCCCTTTTTATTTTTTTCCAATATAGAATATAAGAAACAGAGTAGAAGTATTGGAAGTCACAGATCTTCACAGGTTGGATACCAGCTATCTCCAGATGAGGAGGTGTTGGCTCCAGGCGTGTCTTGCAGGGAAGGGACCTCACCTATTTGGAGCAGCTACTGTGTGCTGAGCACTCTACCAGGTCTGCTCCATAGCTGTACTTACTGGATCTCATGAGAGCTCTGTGGGGCAGATATTATTGTCTTTGCTGGACATTTCTGGGCTTTGTGACTCAGAGATGGCATGATTTGGCCCAGGCCTCAAAGCTGGTAGGTGGCTAAGCCAGGACAGGAACCCAGACCCGCCTGCCAGCCTCTGTGCTTCCTTCTCTACCACACTGTTATCTCTCTTTCCGCTTCGTGAGCCTGGAGGGCTCTCCCATGCCGCCCTCACTGATGGCCAGAAACACAGCTTGGTTATGGTATCACTCAACTTTGGGGCAGCAACCACTTCTCAATATAATTTCGCAGTCTAGATCTAAGCAGACATTTTAGAGAAATATTTTCTTCAGTCTGCAATGGTCAATAAGATTCAGCCACCCATAACTTCAGCTGTAAGCAGATTTCTAACAAAATGTTTTTTCCTTCTGTCTTCATGGAAAATGGACCTCAGCATTTCATGTACACAAACTTCTTTTATTCTGTAGACCTTAATTAGGTTTATGAACTTTAGCATCTCTCTAATTCTTATTAAATGCTAACTCAGTGCCATTAAATGACATATTTACTAGGATTTTCCTGAGATCTATTTTGGATGCATGAAATAAAGTAATTCCACAGTGACATGGTCCATTCATAAACAATTTTCTAGTTGTTTTATTCTATTACTGCTACTATGGAGTTTGTAGCTTAAAAATTATTTTTATTATCCTTAATCTATCAACAGTAAAACAGAGTCTCTTTATCAGAGATATTAAACAGAAGAAATGGAGGTATTAAATTAGGGGAAAATTAAAAGATTATAATACTAGACATCTCTGCTAACCCTAAATTATCTAATATATGAATTTAAAAAGTACTCTTCCTTTTATTCTGATTATAAAATTAATATATGCTATTGCCAAAAAATTAAGATAAAACAGAAACAAGAAAATAAAAACAGCAACCCTAACATTTTTATGCATTTCCCCCCCAATTTTATCTTTACAATATTGAAAATTAAACAGTTTTTTAGGATGAATGTTTTAAGGATAGACAAACTATAATCAAGTTTGCAAGTGTGAATGTATTTCTTCATATATACATATATGTAAGCAAAAACCTGTCATTTAATTCATTTTAGCCATACTGTCTCAAATGAAGTGCTATTCAGTATTGCATATGCTAAAAAATCATATATCTCATAAATTGTGGACCCTGGACCTACATGCACATGTGGTAAACTGGCCACAAAAAACGGCTAATTTCTGATGGCTGTGCTTGTTTCTCTTGTGCTGAGCCAGGACAATCTTCTTTTACTGGGAAGGTAAATGTCATGGGAAGTGTCATGCTCTCTTCAAACTTCTCTTTCAATACAGGAAAATGTCAGAGCAATGTTCCCTGAACGCTGGCGATCTCTGCCTGCCATATTGTGTCCTTTCCCAGTTAAATGTGCTCCTATAGATTTCTTCCAACACAGAGCAGGGTTCAGACCATGCTGCTCCTATGACAGTAACATTTAACTCACTCCACTACCACCCCGGTGTTTTGTAAATTTTAAAAGTGGAACAAATAGAACTAAATCTGGGCATATTGATCAATTCTTGTTTCTAAACATCCCAAAGGAAGCGCAGATCTAGATGGAAACAATTGGGAAACGAACAGAATTCTCTCTTTTCTTAACTAGAGATTCATATGTGGAATTCACAAATCATAATGCATTCACCATCGGTTCAGTGATCTGTTTATAGCTGGAAATAATGTGATTTCTGATTCCTTAATACGGGTAGTCAAGTTGCAGTAAAGAAATTGATACCTCTCTATTTAAAATAATGACACAGGGCATTTAAAAGGAGGACATCTACTTGATTCTCCATATCTTTCTCTCTTACTAGTTTTTTCCCTCCAGTGTTGTTGTTGTCTTCTGGATGACAGGTACACTCTTCTCCAAATCATCACTTTTTCTATCAAATCTTCTGAGATAAATGAGGGGCGCTTCTAGTTACAATCTACAATATAATGCCTATGTCCTCAGTTTGTGTTACGTGCTATTTGGCACTTTTTGTTGTATGTGGTGATGGGAGAGTCATGGATAATAAGCTCTTTAACTTTAAATCTCCATCCACCAAAGTTGCTGGGATTCTAAGCCCCTCACATGCACAGTCACTTTCCTTGACCTGAATAATTGGTGTAGGGGTCCTTACGACTTTTACAGGCCCTCTAACTTTTGCCTTCCTGGGCCCCTTCCTCCACAAAAAAAAAAAAAAAAAAGCTAAAAATTGTATTTTATGACTGTATTGGTATGAAGACAGATATAATCCAGACGATTTATTATTATATATTCATTATCATAATAGTCATTTTGGGGGTTCTGACTTTAAAGGACATAAAACATTTTTAGGGGCCCTTAAACGCATCTATGCTACTATACCCTATGGACTGTGTCCACTGTGCATGGTGCAGAAGTTGACCCGGGTTGGTGTCTTTTAAACAGTCAGTATGGTGTCCCTGGGGCTGCTGTGCTGTCCCTGGAGCTGCTCTGTCACCTCTGGGTGGTCCATTTTGGCAGCAGCGGCTTCAGCCACCCACTCAGCACGTCCCAGCGTGGGTGTTTCAGCCCTAACAGGCCCCCTTGCCACTGCCGCTCTCACGACTTCTGTGAGCATTCAGGGAGCCTCTCTTAACAGTATTCACAAACCCTGGTGGGCGCCCAATCAGCAGCATTCATCTCGCAGTTCTTAAAACACACTCAGAACACCTGGAACATTTAGGCCTGGAGCAGAAAACACTGGCATGTAAGATTGATGTGACTCTCTTAAAATGTAATCTCTTCACCAGACAATAGGCCTAAGCACTTTATTCTCTCCTGCCTCACGGGGTGTTCCTGACCATCCAGGAGCACTTCTGAGGAAGCTGAGTCAATCTCTCTCTCTCCCCCTTTATTAAAACAAAATCAGCCCTCAATGACCACAGTCACCAATCGGTTCCAGAGCAGTCCTTCTCATTTTTTCCTATTTACACAGTGGGTTGCTAGAGGAAGAGAACTGCCTGGTACCCAAAATTCCTGAGTCGTACGTGAAAATTAAGCTCCTCCCAGGGACCTCACTTTAGTCCTTTATTTTATAGAGCTTGTGAACTTGTGTAAGCAGTGATTGTGCTTGTTTTTTTTTGAACCATTTTGCATTATTTGGTATAGTAATAGACACTCCAGTTTACTCAGTAAATACAAGGAACTATTAAACACCTTTTTCAGATTATTCAAGATGCTGAAATCACATAATATGGCCAACTTTGACAGAAAGTGATTTTGAATTAGATAAAAAGTCTTAATTAGACATTTAAAGAAATGAACTAGTTGCAAGAACCTAAATAAAAATTCATTAAAATTGAAAAGTGTTGCCAAGTAAAAGATGATGAAAATTGGCTCTGAAGGGCAGATAAGACTTCTTTTTTAACAACCAAGATCCATTGGTCCACAGTTTACCATTTGTTTGTTCTTTGGAGAAGGTTAAACATTCCCCATCTCACTCCCACCTTGTCCTCAAGTTTATTTACTCTGCTCAGCAAGCTTTCCTGACAAAGGGTCAAAGTCACAACACTCAGTTGTCATTCATCTATAACCAGTTCTGAATTAGGGAAGTTTACTCCCAGGCTTTCTCTGATTAAGTGGCTCCAACTTACTTGGAGCCTATTTTACTGTAATGTTGAGTTTCTCTCAATATTTACTGTAATACTGAGTTTCTCAATATCAACGTTTGCTACCTAGGCTGGTGTGGTTTAAAAAAATTGTTTTCTTTTGACGTTGTTTGACTTTATGTTAAAGATGACATAAATAATACATACTTGATAATTAAGAAGTAACTGGAGAATGTAGTAGTAAGTTTTCCTTTTTGTATGATAAATCCTAAGTTTGTTATTTATACTTATATAAATGTACTTATGATTGAGGTTTTTGATGATTGTGTGAAATAGGTCACCAAAAAAATTAACTGTAATTAAAGAGTTACTCTTGTTATTTTCAATTCCTTGTTAAATCTCAGATGATTTGCAAAGCGGGCATTTTTTGGGGGGATGTTATTTTTTAATTAAAAGGAAAACAACTGAAAGATCTAAAGATTATTTTGTTATTTTTTTCTTTTCAAAAAATATCCTCCCTAATACAAATACTCCAGACTGCTTGTAGCTTACTTGCACAAACGGATGGATTTCCAACACTTGAGAGAAAGTAAGATTTTATGAGAATCATTCATCACCAGCATGGACAGTTGCTTAAATTATGCTGAATTAATGGTGTTTTGGGTGAAGGGCGAGGTGAGATGTGGCCTCCTTCTGGGAGGGGTTAGGAGAAGAGGTACTGAGGTCTGCTTTCTATGTGTTTGCAAGCAGGCAAGCTGGAGTAGTATACAAGATAGCAGAATGTGGTAGACAGTAGTCTGGTGGTAAGGATACTTGGGAGGAACCATGTACAAAAATTTGGTTTCTTTATCATTCCTGTCTTTTCCGTATATTCTTGATTGGAAAGTTTTCCAAAGTAAATATAATGAATAAGAATCCCTGTAGGTAGATGTGTGGTCAAGACCATCAAACAGTTACCTTGAATGGATTTTATTACCTGTGAAACTCTTTTTGTCATCAGTGATTACTTGCATCCCCCCACTTCTTGCTCCTAGTAGGTAAAATCTATTTACCAAGCCAAAAAACAAGTCACAAGGAAGAATTCCCTCCATCTACCAAACTGAAGACCTGTAAATATTGACTGTCATTATCTTAAAGCAAAGAAATTGAATCCCAACACCTTTAAAAAATAGATGTAAAGACCCTATGATAAATACATTGTTACCAAAATTCTGGCTTTGGGATAGCAAATTTATGTAGATGTCTTAAGGCAGAATTACAGTGGGTCCATTTTCTTTCTAGAGGAGGACTTGTAACTAGTGAACCTGCATTCCCTGTTATGTATGTTTCAGGCAAATTCTATCACTAATTTATGAAGAAGACTTGTGAACTCAGAGCCTGACTATTCAGTGGCCTTCTTTGTGGCTTTCCTCATTTTCTGGCAGGTGCACGTATTTTGACCAGCTTGTTCTCCAATCACCAAATGCCCCAGTTTTATTGATATAACTTAGGGAAACTAAAGCACAGAAACTAGGCTAAATTCACAAGCCAAGAAGATCTCAGCTAAGGTGCTCCATCTGCCTGACTTCTCTGAAACAGCTCTAAGAGAGAAGCTGAGGCTTTGGGCATTTCTCTTCTGAAATTCTAGATCAGACCCTGGCATCTCTGCTTATCTTAATAGTCCTCTGGGGTCATCGGCAGTGTGTGAGACTGCTTCTCCCTAGTGCCTTCCGGTTCCTTAAAAGGATGAACAGTCTTTCTTACTTTATGGAGAGGAGTTAGGAGAAGTTTGGAGAGACCTCAGAGCTGTGAGCCCCAGTCACTGTGTGGCCAGGGGATTAGCTAATGGAGCCAGGGCAGCCTTCCTGGTCAGTGGAAGGGAAAGAGGGACGGCCATGTGGCATGTTGGCACCAATACCGGGACTGGAGTCAGAAGACAGGAGTTTCAGTCCCAGCTCTGCCTTTTATAATTATTCTCTCTAAGGCTTCATTTTACCTTTTAAAAACAGGATAGAAATACTACCTACCTACTTCGTAAATTTGTGAGAATTAAATGAGTATGAAAGCACTTCCCCAATGCCTGGCCCCTGGTAGTTACTCAATAAATATTGACTCTGAACTGTTACTGCTGAGCTCATGGGCTCTGTGGCCTAGTTGTCCTTATGAAGTAGGTAGCAAAGATGCAATGTTCTGTTTGTGAGATTCGTCCATGTAGTAAGTAGAAATCGTTATTACATTCTCTCCACTGCATAGTATTTTATCACTTGAATATATCATAACTTATCTAATAACTGTTGATGGATATTTGAGTTATTTCTAGTTTTTGGTTATTGTAGAAAACACTGTAATGAAGTTGAGTTTAGAAGCTGCAGGGAACAAAAGAGGGGCAACTGAAAAAGGTGTGAGAGCAGTAAAGAGACTTCAATAACAGCAACGGAGGCAAAGAACAGTCACAGTATGGGTAAGAGGTCTTATCCATGAGCAAATTGAGAGGAAGTCTATGTCTGCAGCCAACAAGCAAAGACCAGTGCTGGGATGACCTAAATCAAAAGGGACTAGTAAGGCACAGAAATCAAGGATCAGAAGCAAGACTGGGATGCTGAATCTAGTGACCAGGGATAATGAGAAGCTAGTTTCTAATGGGTTGAGATTAGTAACTTATGGGCTGAGTTGTGTCCCCAGCCCCAATTCATATGTTGAAGGCCTAAACCTCAGTAGCTCCAGTAGCTCAGAATGTGACTGTATTTGGAGACGGAGTCTTTATTAAAGCGGTAATTAGGTTAAGATGAAGTGTTAGGGTGGGCCCTAATCCAACATGACTGGTATTCTTACAAGAAGAGGAGATTAGGACACAGAAGGAAGACAGTATGAAGACATGGGAAGAAGATAGCCATCTCTAAACCACAGAGAGATGCTTCAGAAGAAGCCAATCCTCTGACACCCTGATCTCAGAATTCCAGTCTCCAGAACCGTGAGCCAATAAACTTCTGTTGTTTAAGCCGCCCAGCCTGTGGCACTTGTCATGGAAACCCCAGTAAATGAATGCAATAAGGAAACAACTACTATAATTACAAAGTAATCTTACTTTTGTACCTTAGAAAACTGTTTAGAAACATCCAAAGACAATTCAGTTGCAGGTTTATTTTAAGCCTTCTCAGTTAATTCCTTTTGTGATGTCTAATCTGATCAACAAGACTTCACAGGTACTGAAAACTAGCCATTCTGAACCAGGTGACCAAAATCGGCCACTACGGGGATATCCTATCAGGGACTATGAGCTGCTTGTCAAGGGAGAGTTGCCTAAAAGAAATTCAAATGAAGATCGTGCCTGTAGTGCTGGGCCAGTGCCAACAGGAGCTGAACTGAGCTTTTAGCCAGATGACCTTAAATTATAGTTTGGAAATTTTTGAGAAGAATTTTCTTGTGAAAAAACAAGTTTCTTTTGATTTCTGAAATCTGAATGCTCCAAGGAAGTTATTTATTCCTAACTAAAAGTTTGTTAGATTATATACATTTTAGAGACTTCAATTAGCAAATATATACATCAGCTAAATATATAACGGATATGTACATAAACAGAGAACAACTGAAAAAACAGAACTGGAAAGTAATCATGTATTACAGGTAGTTTTATTGTTGTTGTTTTTCCCTCAAAAGCTCTTGCTAATATCTCTGCAGTTTATTTTGGGGTACAGCGTACAGATGTCTCTGCCTGTGACATACAGCCTGGATTGTTTTGAATGAAGATGTCACCTTGGGATGATGTCCACTGGGGACTTGAAATGAACAGGATCCCTGGGGTGCCTGAGTCTTTTAAATAAAGCCAGCTTCCCTCTTTCTAATCACTACAAATCTGTAACTCACACTTCCATTGTTATGCAGATGATGTACTGGCTCATTTTACTCTTCTGTCAAACTTTCTGCAGAGCTAAAATCACAGTTTGATTAATTCCAAATGTAGGACACTGTTATATCAACAGATGAAATTTGCTTTTGAAGCTATCATTTAGGTGCTTATTTAAAAAGCAATCTCTCAATTCTTTCCCCCACTGTATGTACTGACACCATGAACAGGAAAGGCTGGATTAGGAGGCAACCAGGTAATCTGTTCTAGCTGGTCAGTGGCCTAGTGGTCAGTGGTCTAGTGGTCAGTGGCCTGGTTTTGAAGCCAGTGTCTCTATTGTGCCTAGACTCATGTCCTACTCTGTATATAACATATTTCTTTTTTTTGGGAGGTTCTCCTTCAACTAACAAACCAAAAGGGGAAGGAAATAGTTGCCAGGTTTCTACCTTTTCTTGAGTATAATTCTATTTGCCTATCTGTCATTTCCAAATTGCCAAGGGATACCCTAACCCAGAGGTGTGTGGCAACGTGGCTTTACATACATGTGGTTTCTGAGGCTAGTTAGGTGGGATCTGTGTTGACAGAGCATGGGATATGAAGTTGGAAACCCAGGGTTTGAGCCCCAGAAACAACACTTTCTATTTTTGTGTGACCTAGGGCAGAGAGCTTAGTTTTCTCTAAGTTGGAGAGTGAGACTGGTACTAATAACTGCCTCCCTGACTTTGCAGGGTTTTTGTGATGCAAATAGACAGTATGTAAAAGTGAGCACTCACTCTGCACTAATACTTTTATAAATCAGCAAAATCCTATTAGCTGAGTAAATTATTTTCCATATGTATTTGTAAGTCTATAGTAACTGAAATAACTATTTATTATTTTGAAAGAATAATTTGACAAGGCTATACCATAATGAAATGAAAAAGTTAATGGGCTTCCCGTAACAGTAGAAAAACAAGGCAAGTCTGGGTTTGGCCCATTAAAGTAGCAGTTGCAAAACTCCTAGGTACCATTAGATTGCTGATGAATTCACAGACTGTGTTATGCGCTCTAAGGTTGTCAAATATAGAGCCATTTAGGAAATCTATTCAACCAAAGTTATATAATCACAATAAAAAAGATGACCTTCAACTTGCAAAGTCTAAGAAAGGATTCAACATAGAGAACCTTAAGATTGTTGAAACATTTCTAGCAGTTCCAAAAATATGTTTTTCTACTAATGCATTCACTGGTTTGTCTGATGAATTATAAATAAGTATCACATTCATATCTTGTTCCTAATTCTGAAGGACTGGAACAGTTTGTGGACTATCTAGCTCAAGGAGGTGTTGGGTCATTTCTACACCCTGCTTTAGGCAGATTGCCTGTATCTCCTATGCTGGAAATATGCCTCTAATCTGTGTCTCAAGCCACTGGAAATAGGCAGAAGAGTAATTTGATAATACTTTAATTTTAAGTTGCCTATGAAGTTTTTCTCAGTCTCCTAAAGATGGATTCTCTGCTATCCCCTTCATTTTCTTCCACTTGATTCTCAGATATATATCAAAAGAAATTAACAGTTAAAAGAGATTTGGCCTGAACTCATTTCAATCTGCTAAATAATGCATTAAGGTCTATTAGGTTCCAAGATAAAAGCAATTACATGATACTGATATTTCATTAAATAGATTAAAATTGACCCTAATTCTAGACAGATGTTATTTGTGTAGAAAAAAATTAATTTCTTTAATTTTAAGATCCAAGTTGTTCCCACATCAACATATGCCAGAGTTTTTTCAGCTCTTAAAATGTTCCCAGAAAGTATGGAAAGTCTTAGATTCTCTGCCTAAGCTATTCCTCTAAACACTTTATCGAAGAAAGCACAAAATGATTTAAATCCATCAAAATTTGTCTGAAAATTTACCATTACTCTTCCCTCCCCAACACATGAACAATATTACATTATTTCCTTTTAGCCACTTATCATAAAACAAAAACCTAATTAACCAGTATCCTCAATTAATTTTTCCAGAAAATCTCACGTTTAGAAGAAGAAATTAATTTAAAAACAAACCAGCTCATCTGAAGGATACTAAAGACACCAAGTTGTATCCCACAGTCAGCATATATCCAGCCCATTTCTGACAATTACACCTGGGTACCACTCAGTAAGGAGAGATGCACTGAGTAATAGCCCTGAGGACTACAATATCGTCATTCTTCAAAGAAAGAATCGGGTATAGTATCACTGTACTTAGTAATATAGAAAGAAATATTAATACATTTTAGAAAGATCTGCCACTAAAAAAGCTTTTCCCCCCTTTTAGTCAACCTTGATGTGATGAAAAGTTTCAACTAATAATAACACTCAAATAGCTTTGAGTGTTCTGGTTAATTGGAAACTTGTAATATTTCACTAGACTGAAAAAACACAAAGACTTCTGTTTTATTTCTTAAACACTACTTTTCCTCAAATGTCACCATCAAAGTCATAGAAGATGAGATATTTTAAAGGCTTTCTTCCTGTTTTTCCTTTAGTCTATTACAGATGCACAGTTGCTTTTAGGTGAGACATGTATATGTATATGCACATCTATGTATATATGTTCTGTCATACCTACATATATATATTAAATATGTATGTATTACTATATTTATATCCATATTGAGGCGAATTTATTCAACTGAACAAAAAGTGAGATTCATTTTCTAGCCTTATTTCCATCTATAACGTTTGTAAAGACCTTATTACAAATGTCTTTTAAGAGATTTCAAATTTCAGTAAAAATACAATGTATTCTGTTGTAGAACTTTCTGTACTGAAGTCATCAAGATTTAGAAATTCCAGAAATATATTTTCTGCCTGACCTTTCCAACAACTTAAAAAAAAAAAATCTTTCAGCAGGCTTAAAGTTATCCTGACCTTTTCTTTGAAAAGTGAAAATGAAGTTGTTTGCATTTTTACCCTCATTTAAAAAAACACTTATTTTCTTAGAGAAGATTAAATTGGAAAGAGAAATGTGCTTCTTGACTTTGAATATTTTAATATCATAGTGATTTCAGTTACAACAACAATAAAACAAACTATGTCACAGTAAAGAAAGAAAGTGACTGACAGTTTTTGTAAGAATTTAACTTGGATTTCTCTATATGGAACTTCTTATCTATTCAGGTCTCTTTTTAATTAGTACTGTAGAGTTTTACTCATTTGTTTTCAGTTTAAATTCTGTGAAGGCTTATAGTTTTGTTTAAAAATCTTATCGCACCATGTCAATATTTTTATCTTTTCCCCCTTCTCTAAAATGAACAATGCAGTTAGGTACTTCAGAATGCTGCGATCTTTTATAAACCTGGTTTCTATCTATATGATATTTGTGACTGTAGAGGCAAGAGCAAGGGCTGACAAAAATACACGGACTGGAAATTTCCTTTCAATAACCTGGGTTTCAGAAAGTTATGTCTCAGTACATGCAAATATGGCTCTCAGAATGTCAATCTTCTTATAGGGCATCAAATTTTGACAGAGGACAGTCTGTGTGAGTTGCCTGGCACCATGGAATGTTCTTGAGAGAAGGGGCTCCTGGTGCGTATATGCCTGCTCAGGTCTGCAGCAGCCTCCTCCATCTCTTCCTCTCCTACAGCCCCCCTCACACAGCTCCTCCAGGCCACTGCCCACACCAGTGAGGGCGGTGTCTATGCGAGTTCCTGCATGTCTCCAGAGGCTGTGTTCTTCACTTGGAATTCCCATCTCCTCCTCTCTACCTGTTGAATACCTGGTATTCTTCCAGAGTCTATTGAATCACGATGATTCCCTTGTTGAAGTTTAGCCTGTGATCTCCTTGGACACTGAGTCTCATTCTGTTTTGTGTTGCCACAGGCAGTGTCTGTGGGTACCGGGGTGCTAAATGAAGGCTTGTGGAGTGGATGAATGAATGAAGGCATGGATGGATGGATGGAAAGATGATATGTAGTCCTATCTGCCTAAGACTTCTTGAGGCTTTTCCTAAACCTGGGTTACAGAAGTATGATACCACTTCCTTCCCAAACCCCTCCGCCACTAGGCAGAAACTAGAAACGACTCCTGTCTAAGAACTTAATGGAGTACTTATCAGTGAGAATTCAAAACCTTTTCACCCCATTTTAGTGGCCCGGGGAAAGGCTATTAGGAGTTTACGGTTCATCCATGGGCTTCTTTCATATTTTCTGCAAAGCCCTTTGTCGGGGTGGTGGAAATCACATTTATTTTGGATTAACATATAGTAGAAATTTGAAATAGAGAGAAAAGGGAGAAAGAAGATTGGCTAAAAAGGCTCTGCATATCACTTCTTGGCCTTTTGGCTAAGATCAAGTGTAAAAGGGTCTGCATAATTAAAAATAATTGGTGGCAATTTAGTCCTCTCTTCTACCCCCTTTCCCTTCAAGTTATATCCCCAAATCTCCAGTGATATCTGCTGGAGACACAAATACCTTCTTAAGATGCAACTTTTTGCTTAGTAGTAGAGCCAAGTTCTACATTGATACTGACAAGGTGTGGATGAAGAGAGAAAACAGGGAAGTGACTTTGTATGTTTTGCTCTGTATCACATTGGAAGAGCCCAGAACAGTGCCTGGCACAGAGTACGTTGAATGAATCTTTAAAAACCACAAACAACTCTGATAAAGCAGAAGCAGGAGCTCAGAGCTAGGTCACTCAGCATCCCTCAAATTTGCAGACATCTGGTGAAGTGGTGCTAGGATGAAAAGATGTTGAATTTCACAGTGCAGAAGTGTTATGAGTCAATCTTATTTTGATCCTAAGATTCAGGGAGACCCAGCTGGCATAGAGGTTACATAAAATAAAGAGAAGAAAGTATAACTTTAATCAAAGATGCCTTAAGGAAGGACTACTAGATTCTTGTTCAGTGATATTGAAACCAACACAAATTAACTTAGTGCTGAGAGATACGCAGAAAAGTCACCCAATTTTTGAAGATTATTGGCAAAAGTTGAAAATCGCAGAGATGTTTTACGTGGAAATATAGTGATTATGTGTTCTGCCTAGAGGAAGGCAGAAAGCATTTTCTGATTTTCTGAGTTAAGACAATTTCCCGGAACACTATGAGAATGGAGGAGGCACAGGGAGACGGTTATAGAGTCAGTCCTGGAAAAGATGGCTGTGTGCATTAAATGTGTTCCTCGCTTTGAAGCCTCCAAGAATAAAACAGTATTTTACTCAATATTTAACCACAAGAGAGCAATTTCTACTTCTTAGAAAACTACTCAGAACTGTAAATTTATTTAAAGAGTGTCATGGTCCACAGAAGAGATGAACCTCAGAGCATCTAGCTAATTAAAGTAACTACCAAAATGGTATTAAGTATGTTACAGAGTTTCCAGTTGAATTCTCACAAACATGTCTTTGAAGTCAATTTGATTATCTCCTCCTTATTTTAGAGAAGAGGTACTTGGACCTCAAAGAGAATTACTTGTCCAAAGACAGGTACCTAGTAACAGTAGTAGTAGTAATAATAGTAATCACTGAGCATCTGAAATGTACCAAGTACTGTGCTGAATACTTCACACATATTTCAGTAGTACCTAGGTCACAACAAC
Source organism: Camelus dromedarius (assembly GCF_036321535.1). Lineage (NCBI taxonomy): Eukaryota > Metazoa > Chordata > Mammalia > Artiodactyla > Camelidae > Camelus > Camelus dromedarius. The sequence goes on from NC_087437.1 coordinate 48,104,718, forward strand.
TCTTTGAAGTGTACACTTTTCTCATAACCATTTTACAGATGAAGAGACAGATGGAGAGAGTTAAGCAGAAAGAGTCAGTAAGTGTCAATGCTGGGACAGGAGCCCAGAGTCTGGCCTCAGAGTCTGTTTTTAACTACTGTTTTATTGTCTCTCGTTAGACCTGTGATTAGAAGTCAAGACTGGGGCCACACTCAGACTTCAGAATGCCCACTGCAGTTTATTTCCTCCGTGGATAAAAGTATATGGATTCCAAGTAGCCATACGTGGATAAGTTCCTAAAACAGGCCACACAGCTAGTGGGAAAGTGAGCACCAGGATCTGGGCACAGGCACATTCGACCCCCAAGCCCACGCCCTCTCTTCTGTACTGCGCTAGGCACCTTTAAGTGAAAAGGCCGAAGACACTGCAGCATGTGGTGACTCTGAAGTGATTCATTAGTAAAACTCCCTTTCTACCTCCCTCTGGACCAAGAGGCAAAAAGCCCAAGTTTAAATCCCAGCACTCCCACTTATGAGAGTGTCACTTCGGGTAAAGTTGCCTTTCTGAGCTTCTCTGTTCTCGTCTGTTAAAATGGGAATAGTGGGGCCCACTTCACAGAGCTGCGTGAAAGAACCCAGCAAAGGGAGTGAACAGTGTGGGCGTGTCATAGACATTAGTTTCCTTTTCTTTCTTCCTTGCTCCTTTGTCTCTCATCTCTTTCTCCTCTTGAGCAAAACTGAAGATATCACTGTTTTAAAGTGCTATAAGCACTTCACTACAATTGGTGTGTATTTGTGTATACTCATAAGGCATCCACAGACAGTAGAGGAGAAAAGGGGTTTTGTGGAATGAAAACATTTGAAAATTTTTTCAGTCTTCAAGTCCTACTGAATTCTCTCAGGTATCCTATATTTCAGGCCATCTCAAGACCAGCCATGGTTTGGGAAGCCCACTCCATGGATACCAGAACCTGGTCGAGTACCATCTCATTCTGTGCTCTTGTGGTTTTGTAGTCTGTATATCCTGGATTGTCTTCTGTGTATACCACAGTTACCAGCACAAAGGGAGAGGTGAGGAGGAAAGTAGCAAGCCACTCTGGCAAACTCTTTATGTCAGAGATCAAGCAGAATTCTTAAAACTCTCCAGCGAAGTAGGTCCTAATACTTCCTTTAACAATGCTGAAGGTTAAGGTCGCAAGGTGGGATTTAATCTTGGTTTGTTGAACTCTGAAGCTGAAGACATTCCCACTGCGACAGCAAGCTGCCTCCCTCTAGGTGCTTGATAAGCAAGAGCTAAACTAAGATAGTCTTTAGGCTCATGAAAACCTTTCCCAGCTAGAGCTATTCCTTATTAGGGGATAAGTCTGCTCTGGTGAACACCTCTGAGGGTCCTTCACAGGCACCCTTGAGTCACACTTGATGGAACTCAGGCTCCACGCTACGTGTAGAAATTGCAGGGTCAGAATTGAGGGGAATGTTTATTTCCTTTTGAGTAATTTGTCTGCAAATAGGACAGGCTGCTACTGGGTGAGTAGTTCATGGTCGGGACGTTCGGGCGTCACATTTCTGTGATGAATGGGAAGACAAGCTTAGGAAGACAAGCAAGCAAGCTTAGCTTCCACTCAGCTCTATCTTTGAAATAAAAAAAAAAAATCAAACAGCAAATACTTCCTTAAAATAGTTGAGTGTAACTTCTTAAAAATAATTAAATGTTAGAAATGCTTGCCTTTCTTAGCTTTAGAGAGACACCTGACAAAAAGTCCCTCAGAAAAAGGAATAAAGAACTGTCCCTCTAGCGTTCCTGCTCCCAAATTCATTCTCCGGAGGCAAAATATACTGAATAGGAAAGATGGAGCCCCTCTCCCTTCTCAACCTCCTTTGGACTTGGTCAGGTTGGGTCTTTAATAAAATGAAATTTGTGTTTGAAAATCTATTCTCTTAGCTTTAACCTGAACCAACAATTTTTCAGAAGCTAAGTTTAAGTCAGAAGAATTTAAACAACATGTATCATGGTTTTAGGTCGGAAAAGAGAAAGGCATTGACGGAGAACCTGTTATGTGAGAGGCATATGATACATGTTTGATCTAATTTAATTCTCAAAAAATCTTTCAAAAGTAAGGTATTATTCTGCCCAAGTTTAATAAAAAGAGACAGGCATAAAGGGATTTGGTAATTTGCCCAAATCATTCAGAGAGTATGTATCTATTTTCTAGAATCCCTTTTAAATTTTCATGTCTTCACAAACTATGTTCCATGAGTATAAATAGGAATTACATCAGCTTTGTTCACTATGAAATCCCCATCAACTCAGAGAGTTCTTTGCACTTAATAGGTGCTCAGAAAGTATTCTGGAATGAACTTCCACCTGGCTTCATAAATGGATATAAGTTAGCTTTCAAAATTAATAGAGAAAGAAAATATAATATACATGTATAGAATCAAGGTAGCATACTAGTCAAAAGTCAGTCTAGAACAAAAATGGATACCATGAGTTTCATTTTCCTAAGCTACTTATTACTAACTAGGAACACTGAACCTAATCAGTTATACAATTTCCAGTTTCTTTAAGACAGGAAACAAACCAATTACTCTGGATGTACAGCTCCCTACAAAGAAATCACTTCCCTCCTAGAGAATTCTACCCTAGGAGAGGGTACTAGATAATATAACGAATAATGTCCTAAAAATATCTTTAAGGGAGGCATGATAATGAACACATTCTATTAGGCTGTTTCTTACTGTGTCTTTCCACCCTGGCCAGTAGCATCACACTGGAGCCTAACCCAACACACATTATCATGTCCATTGCATATGAGCTTAAGAAACTAGCAGAACAAAGGCTTTTACTTATGGTCTCGGTATGCACAGGTGGTTCTCATCTCTCTAATGCTGGCAACTCGTATTTGAACTCAATTACAAATGTATATTGCTCAATTATTTGCTTGGAGTCCACCTAAAGTTTTTAATATCTATGCCCTCAATCTTTATGATTATACTCCCAGGACTTTGAAACCCGCCAAGTATCATACAAGCACAATGGGAGTGAAGAGAGACATATGTGATCTAAGAATCTGAGAGGGCTGACTCAGTCAGCATCCTCTCCCTCAGTGTTCAAGGGTGGGGATAGCTACTGTGTCATCTGGAGCGTGACACTGAGCACAGTCACTGGTTCTTCCCTAGATAGCTTGCAACCATCTGGGCTTCTCACATCCATTCACATTCAGGCACATTCCCTACTACTCCAACTCCTACATCTTTTGGCAGGAAATACCCACACAGCTGGATTGGATGCATAGGATGCTTTTATTTTTTGCCTCATTGAACTGTAGCTTTCCTCAAGCAATGTGTGTTTTCTTTATATGCCAGCCCAGAAGTCATTTAACAGGAAGAAGGCATCTCAGAGAAGCACTTCAGGAAAAGCCTTAGCAATGACAACAACAGCATGTTGCTTCTGATTTATGGAGCGTTCACACAAGTCTTCCTCCTCTACTCCCTGTAACACACAAGTGTTTATTGCATATTCTGTACAAAGTTCTCTCTGGAGCTAGTGAGGCAGGTTTGTAACTGCTGTGACTGTGATTTGTTGCCTGTAAGACTATGGGTTAGAGAGCCATAAGTCAGCCAGTCAACAAACATTACCAGGCCCTGTACCAGGCTGAGGAGATAGTGGTAAACAAGACAGACAGATGCGATCCTTCCAATTTGGAAGCAGTGAGAGATATCACACAATTATTTTCAAGTGTGATAAATGCCATCAAGGAGAAGCACAGGGTGCTACGGGAAGAGACAACAGCAAATGTTAAGACAGAGACCTTTTCCCTTATTTAGACGTGCCAGGGAAATACCTCCTCCTCTTGACTGTCCAGTGCTGCCCTTAGAATTCGAGAGCTTTCCTGCTTTGCCTGCTCATATCCTACCTCTGTCTGAAGGACAAAATAGTCAGTGCAATAGTGATCAGAATGCTACTCAACTAATTTAAAAATCTTCATTCTTCATGAAGGAAGATCAACTCTGCCCTTTCTGGAAAAGAATTCCGTATTCATTTCATAGGTAAGTTTAATTAGAAACTTTAATATATTAGTTATTTGCTTTAAATTCTCTGTGAATCAGTATGTTCAAAGACTTCAAGTGAATTCTTGATTATTCCAGTAAAGGGAAAATATCCAGTAAAGGGATAAATATTTATCCAGCGACATGGGGTTCAAGCTCCTCCACAGAACACTGGGAAGGCTCTCCCTATAGGAGGGTAGCAGATGGCAGTGGTTCTTCAATGTGGCACCTGTATCCACTGTATCAACATCACCTGGGAACTTGTTAGAAATGCAAATTCTTGGACCGACTCTCAACCTCCTGAATCAGAAACTCTAGGGGTGGAGCCATCCGGCTGTGTTTTAACAAGCCCTCCAGGGATTCTGGTGTGAGCTTTAGTTTGAAAACCAGTGGCATAGTGGTTAGGATCATGGGTTTGGAATCAGACAGAACTGGATTCAACTCCCAGCTCTACCACTTAGTAGCTGTGGGACAATAGGTAACAGCCTCTTTAAGCCTCCGTTTTCTTTCTCTGGACAATGGGCACGGTAGTAACGGTGTCTAACTTGTAAGTCTGATGTAAGGATTAAAAGAAGCAATGCTTGTAAAGTAGGTAAGATAGTAAGTATTTAAAGAGTGTTGGCTGTTATATTAAATGAAGTTTTAGCTATTTTTCATCTATGTGACTGGACTTATGGGGTTAGTGACCTTGTTTACTTGTAAGACAAAGTGGGGCTATATTTATTTCTAATAAGGTGACATCCTGTTCAAGTAGACAGTGACATCAAAACTATCATCAGAGCCATCAATGTATTTCAAAGACATAGAAAAACTCCCAAACTAAGATTGATAATCAAGAGATATCCTTTGAACACCACATTGGGAGCACTGGGTACAGAAGCCTCTCTCAGACTAGGAGGTTTTCACAAGCTTTATTTTATCTCAGGTAGGTCTGACCCAACACTATCAGAGAGACCTCTGCCTGGGGCTCTGCGGTGAAGTCTTCCTTGTTGCCTTGGCAGCTAGGCTGATGTCTGTCTCTTTAGAACTCTTTCTCTGAACCTCTCCTAAGGCACTGATCATTTCTGCCGTGTATGACAGTTAATTGTGAGCATGCTATTACTTCCCAATTAGGTGTTAACTTCTTGAGACAGGGCCCAAATCTGAGTCATCCTCATACCGAGCTCAATCTCGGCATCTACCATCACACCTAGCCCCCGGGATGGATCAATGTCTTTGGAATGAAAAAATGAGTGAATGAAGGAGTGAATTAAGTTTTCAAGCCTAAGTACAAAAACTGAAATAATGTATTCCCAGTACAGTAAAGAGGCAATCACTGTAAGAAGAGAACAAGCTATTTCACCCCAAAGTGATATTTGATCCTTATCATTACCTAGGAAAAAAACGGAAGCAAGTGGATATTACCTCCTAGACCCAGCTGGCAAATGCATATCCTGTTCTTATTAAGTACTTGTGATTTCAGACCAGTGATTCAATCTCTTAGGACCATGGAAATATCCCCACCTGCAGAGAGTATGGTATTTCCTTGCCACCTTATACATTAAATATATAAAGAGGATCAATAAAACATTAGATTAATCTTTGTATTTTCAGATATACTGCAGTACATTGTACATAGGAGGTGCTCAATCAATATTTACTGAATAAATGAATGAAAGAAAAAGGGCTGTAAAGCACTGAACTTGGCAGAATAATAAAAAAGCAATCAAGTGAATACAATAAGATGATGTGTTTATCATCTTGGAAGCCAGACATTCTGGCTCTTTCTTAACTCAGGTTGGAAGGCTCTATGCAAAATCTGAGAAATCAGGATTGGAAAGTGCAGTACAGGGAAGAGTTCAACCTATGGACTGGGAGAAAATATTTGCAAAAGATGAGACTGACAAGGGCTTGATTTCCAGAATATATAAACAGCTCATACAACTTAATAACAAAAAAAACCCAAACAACCCAATCCAAAAATGGGCAGAAGACCTAAACAAACAATTCTCCAAAGAAGACATACAAATGGCCAATAGGCACACAAAACAATGCTCAATATCACTAATTATCAGAGAAATGCAAATCAAAACTACAATGAGGTATCACCTCACACCAGTCAGAATGGCCATCATTCAAAAGTCCACAAACGATAAATGCTGGAGAAGGTGTGGAGAAAAGGGAACCCTCCTGCACTGTTGGTGGGAATGCAGTTTAGTGCAGCCATTATGGAAAACAATATGAGATGCCTCAAAAAATTAAAAATAGACTTACCATATGATCCAGCAATCCCACTCCTGGGCATATATCCAGAAGGAACCTTAATTCAAAAAGATACCTATACCCCAATGTTCATAGCAGCACTATTTACAATAGCCAAGACATGGAAACAACCTAAATGTCCATCAACAGGTGACTGGGTAGAGAAGCTATGGTATAGTTATACAATGGAATACTACTCAGCCACAAAAAAGAATAAAATAATGCCATTTGCAGCAACATGGATGGACCTGGAGAATGTCATTCTAAGTGAAGTAAGCCAGAAAGAGGAAGAAAAATACCATATGATGTCACTTATGTGTGGAATCTAAAAAAAAAAGACAAACTTATTTACGAAACAGAAACAGATTCAGACATAGAAAACAAACATATGGTTACCAGGAGGGGAAGGAAGTGAGAAGGGATAAATTGGGAGTTCGAGATTTGCAGATACTAACTAATATATATAAAATAGATAAACAACAAGGTCCTACTCTGTAGCACAGGAAACTAGTATTCAATATCTTATAGAAACTTATGGTGAAAATGAATATGAAAGTGAATATACACATGTTCATGTGTGACTGAAGCATTGTGCTGTACACCAGAAATTGACACAACACTGTATACTGACTATACTTCAATAAAAAATACATATACAAAAATAAGTAAATAATGAAACTCCTCTTCCCCTTTCCCACGGGGGACACTCAGGGGCCACAGGAAGTGTATTGCTTTAATAAAAACCTTTTATTGGCAGCAGTGTGTTTTCAATAATAGTGCTGGTCATTCTTTCAACTCTGCCTAGTGTTATTATTTTTTTAATTTAATTTTTTGAATAGTTGTTATATGGTCCCAAAATTAAAAAAAAAATGAAAGAAGATATCTAGTGGAAAATCTTCCTCACACCCCCCTCCCCCATTGCCCTAACTCATCCACCCTAGTGCCCCATCCACTGTGATGAGTTTCTTCTGTATTCTTCCCGAGTTTCTTTATGCTTATACAAGCAAACACAGATACTATACATATTTTTATTTTCCCACCCTTTTAATGACAAGAGGTAACATATTATACCAGTTATTCTGTACCTTGCTTTAGCCACTTAATACACCTTAAAGGTTTTTCTGTATCAGTACATAATTTCTTCATTTTGATTATATTATATTAGCACACTATTCAGTTGTAAGGGTATAACTTTATTTCTCTAGTATCTTATTAGTGACTAGATTATTTTCTATTTTTTATCATTATAATCATTGCTGTAATAAATAACCTTGAACATGGTGCTACATATTTTCAAGGAGCAATATTAACTCACTGTTGCTAAATTTTGGAAAATTATCTTGCTTTTAGGTCAGACAGAAGCAAACAAAAAAATCTATACCAATACTCCTTATACGAGTGTTAATGTTTCAATTACTTGATTTTATTATTCTATCTAACTCTGGTTAATCTTCTCTTATATAAAAGTTAAACTGTAGCACAAAATATTAGCACAAATAAAGTTATAGAAAATTATTATAGAAATGTCAGCATAATGAGTTTTCTGATGGAGTCTATTGAAAATTATTTTCTCTTTGTGGTCTATACTATGTGTCGTTTGCTCCACACACAGCTTTACTCTTCTTTTTTTTAACTGAAGTATACCCAATTTACAATGGTGAGTCAATTTCTGGTGTACAGCACATTGCTTCAGTCATACATGGATATACATATATTTGTTTTCATATTCTTTTCACCATAAACTACTACCAGATATTGAATATAGTTCCCTGCACTGTACAGTATGACTTGTTTATCTCTTTATATATACCAGTCAGTACAGCTTTACTCTTGATTTCAAACCAAACTCCACCCTCCATATGTTCTTCTCAAGTCTTCTAACATCCCTGTTTTGGGCACTAGCAGTCCCTCAGTCGCTCAGATCAAAAATCTGCACCTAGTCATCTCTTTCTCTCACCTCCAGCATCCAATCTACCAGCAAGTTTTGTCAGCTCTGCCTTCAGAATGAATCTTGAATCTGACCACCTCTCAACAGCACCACTGCTGCCATCCTGCTCTCCTTGTTCACCCGGACTGAGGAACCAGCATCCCCGCTGGTGTTCTGCTTCCACCTGTCACCTGTCCCTGTCCCGGCCCCCCAGTATTCTCCTTAGCAATCAGAGAGGTCTTTTGGAAAGGCAGATCAGATCGTGTCACTGGACTCTCCCCCAGCAAATCACAACTGGCCCCCCTCTTAACTTCCCAACATTGAAAACCTCTCCTGCTCTTTCCCCGTGCCCCAGTCACACTTCCTGCTCCTGGGACAGACTGGACTCATTGCTACCCCAAGGCTTTGCAGCTGCTGTCTCCTTTGCCCACCACCAGACCCTTGTGGCTGCTTTTCACATTTAGGTCTCAACTCAAGTGTCACCTCCTTCAAGTGGCCCTCTGATCACTGTATCAAAATAGAACCTCCATCACTCTCTAGCCCTTTACCTTGTGCTTCTTATCACCAGTTATGGTTATTTTTCTAAGTGTTTGCTGTTGTCTCTACCATGAGGCTGAGATTCAGCAGAGCTTGGATTTTCTCATTTGTTGCTGCATCTATAGCACTTCGAGTAGTGCCTGGCTCATGGTAGGTGTTCGATAAACATCTGTGGAATGAATAGATAGATTATAAAATAAAATCTTGTTTGTGCAAATTTTTGGATAGTTTTGGAAATGACAGAGTAGTGAAAACTAGACTTCAACTGACGAAATGCTTTCAACCAAACCAGCTTTCATAACGTCTGTGTAATGTCCCATTTTAGAATGTGTCATAAAAAGCAGTGGTGTGGAAGTTGACAGATCTTAAATAGATTTAAATATATATGTATATGTATCTTTAGAAATTTTGGACAAACTGCTTAAACTCTCTGTAGATCATTTTTTTTCATGTGTAAAATGTGGATTTGAATGGTATGAATTCAAGTTATACTTTAATTATCTGTTAATTGAACAAGTGTTTATTGAACATCTACTATGTCCCAGGCATTGTGCTGGGCATTTGGCATCCTTGGTGAGCAAGGCTAATGGCAGCTCTCCATTAGTGGAGTTTACAGCTTAGGTAGGGAAGTCACATTTTTCCAAATAGTGAAAAGTGTGATGAGGAGTTGCATGTGGTGCAATGACAGCTCAGAACCGGGACCCTACCAAGTCTAGGATGTCAGGATAGACAGAGACATGTGACTTGAGATCTAAAGGGTGGTTCTAGTTAATTAGGCACAGAGAGGTTGGAGAAACTTGTGGGCAGAGGGGACATCCCTGCCAGGGCTAGGAGCATAGCACATTCTGAGAAGGGGAAACAGACCAAGGTGGCTGCCTGCAGAGTGACAGCGAGAGGCAGGCAGGGGCTACACGGTGTTACTCAGTGTGCTGTGTGGGCCTGTGAACTCGCTGGTATCATGCTGCGATGAGACAGGTATAGAAATGGAAAGTACGCATTCAGAAATTTTTATAGCAATTTCACAAAGTAATTTTATGTTTGTTCAATCTGATAATAAAAATGTGGGGCTTGCATTTTGCATGTCTTTTTTGTTTTCCTTTCATTTATCTGAGAATTTAATCTTTATCATATTCATAAAAGGATCAATTCACAGCAGTTAGATGTTAAAAAGCAAAAGTGGCCCTTTAGTAAAGATAGTTTGTGCAGCTGTGGGCTGTACCTTGTAAGCCAAGTTAAAGGTTTTGGTTTTCATCTTGTGAGAAACAGACATACAGCACAGCAAATGCTTATGGAGCTGGCATACTACATAATGGTCTGGCTGTGAAGCTAAAGTTTCAGCCAACAATTTCCTTTACTTCATTAATAGCTGAGTAAAACCACCCTACATGCATGTACAGGAAACTACTAGTAGATTGTGAGCCCTTGGATGGGATTTATCTGTTCCTGGGTCTCCAGAGCCTTCCTAATTCCAGGGAGAAGTTCAGAATAATATTGCTGAATTCAATTATAACTATAATTCAGAATAGTCACTCTCAAAGTTTTCAGCCTGTGACCCAGCTAGGAGCCTGTACCAGTCCCTTTTAGACCCCTGGTTTGTTCAAGGCTCACTATTCTAGGAGGGAGAAGGGCCACCAGACACTGGGGAACGAGGCAGGGTTACAGCCAGATGGGGACACACACACTTCCCATCCCAGGCTCCAGAAACGGTGCAGAGTGGCCTTCAGAAACAGTTAAAGACAAGTGGTGAGTGGGGAATGGGTGCCTTTGAAACAGTTACATATCTGAGTCACAATCTCAACTTTCCAGCTGATTCTTGCTTGAATTTTAAGCACTTCCTTCATTTCCCACAAGTAACCATCAGTTACTGCCAGCAGCACATAGTTCTTTCTGTGTCAGATCTAAAGCTCAGAGATTCTTAGAAAAACCCAGCCGCCCCTTTTGATGTTACAGAGGAGAATTGAGGGTGAAGGCCTGGAGTTGGCTTAACACTTACTCGGTTTTATCACACAGAGAACAAAAGCACCAGAGCATAAACCCCAGTTTTGTTGAAGGTAATTAAATGCAAACACACACCAGCAAAATTACCAAGACCCAGCCTCGAGGCCCCTTTATTCTATTACCTTTCACTACATCCTCTTTAGCCTGATAACTGCAATCTGGAAGCAGTTGTCCCTGTCATTAATGCGAGTTATTGAGAGTCCAACTGTAATTCTATCCTTCTTTTCTGACTCAAAGTTATATCCCAAAGGGAAATATGTCATGCCAGTCGGGCTCACATAAGAATGACTTATCCTATCAAGTCCTAATAGTCTTATAATGGAGAAAAGCAGTGGCAAGGATTACTTGAAACAAGGGATAATCCTAAGTGACATGTTTAGAAATCCTGATTTTTTTTTTTTTTTTTTTTTTTTTTTTGAATAGCTCTAGCCTCCTAAAAGCAGTTAAAATCAGGTTGCTGCCCTGGCTGACAGCAGGGGGCAGCAGATCAGAGTCGGCTCCAGCTCTGTGAACGTGGTTTCAAGGATGGAAAATTTGCTGCAGAAAAATCCTCAAAGTGCTTAAACCTAAATACGGAAAACCTAAGAGTTGATTCCTCATTTAAATTTTTTAAAAAAAGAGCTGAGTTAAGCATAAAGAGTTTTACATTTATTTTCAGTTTATATTCTAGTTTGTATTAGGTTGACCCTCATGAAATTGCCTTTTTTTGGTGTAAGTCAAAAGCTATTAAATATTGGCAATTTCAAAGGGTTAAAGCTAATATTTTGAGCAGAATTTAGGTACAGAAGTTCTCTTCAAGCAGACAACAGTCCTTGGTTCAAAGAGACTGTGATGGTGAGTCCTTGTGCAAAGTAAGGTCAGGTCCTGTTTAATTGCCCGCCTCTACCTCTCCCTACTCCCCACATCTGGGATCATGAGGATCCCCAAACCCCTCATCCATGTTGTCTGTCCCCAACCAAGCACTTCCTCAGCTTTGGTCACAGTGCCCCCGCCCGCCCCGTGAATACTCACTCACCTCACTGTCCCAGTCTCTCTCACTGCTCATCAGATCAAAACTCAGCTGTGGCTAACATCACAGGCTCTACAGTTCTCCCTTTCCTTTCAGACCCCCTGAGACCAAGCAGGACCACCCCTCCACCCCCCCGACTCCAGCCTCTTGTGTATAGAAAAGCTGAAGTCTCCCAGGCCTCCCTGAGTCATAAAAGAGCAGGCTTAAGCAGTTGACGATTAGGACAACAGTCATAGAGTCCTTGTCTGATGCACATTCCTAAGTTGTTTTACAGGTACTATATCTACCACAAGAGGGAAAACGCTAAACTGCATGATGACCAGATCTCTTCCCTGGCCTCCCCTTCAGTAATCACGTGAACTGTTACTGAGGCTGTTGCCCCCAGGATCATACATACCCCTGCTCCTCCCTGAACAGAAACCAATTACTGTTACCTAAGTCTCAGGAGGAAGCTGGAAAGAGAAAAAACAAGAACTACTTAGAACAAACCAGGCTTAAGATGGTGGAGAATTTGACTGCCAGTGGACACTAAGCCTCATTATACACTCTTTGTAATGTATTAGCATGCTAAATGACACACCCACCAGTGCCATGCAACAGCTGGAAAGAGCCATAACAGGACTGAAAAAAAGGCAACTGGCTCCAGCACACCTTGAATGAGGAGATGATGGCAGAGTCTCCAATAAAAGCCCATGTGGCCCAACCTGGAGCTGGAGCTGTCTCCACCGGCCATTTTGGCTCACATCTCTCCGCTCGAGTGCTTTCTTTCCTTTTCTGCTTTTGAACAATAAAGCAGCCTGCCTTCCGCTTCGTTCCTCTGCCTCTGTTGAGAATTCTTTCTCAACCGGTGGGCAAGGAACCACACTTTTGGTGGGCTTTCCAATTAGGGGATCTATTAGCTAACATTCCCACTTGGAAAACAAGGTTTCTATGTCTATGTTGCTGAGCCTTGAGTGAGTTCTTCTTGGTCTGTTCTGTTAGCGGTTCTCAAAGTGTGGCCCATGGCCAGGACCAGAAGCATCTGTATCACCTGGGAACTTGTTTACAGAGCAGATTCTTAGTTTTAACCTACTGAGTCAGACATTCTGGAGATGGGGTCCAGCAATCTGAGTTTTAACAAGCCCTCTGGGTGATGTGAATGCAGAGTGAAATTTGAGAACCACTGCACTAGGTCATAAAGCCGAGTTTCTCCTCTGATCTCATTTTCTGTTACCAACGGCCTTTTACAAATTTTATCTTCTAGGCAGTTTCTAATTTCCTTCCCAGCAGTTTAAACTTCAGCTGAATCCCAGGCTTGTAGCTGGGTCCTTATTATGCATGGAATGACTTCTCAGTTACCAAATGACACCCTCCTGGGATGCTGATATCATCCACTCTGGGTTCTGAAATGTTAGCCTCTGCCTATCTGTTGGAACCCAGGAGGTCGGCCATTTGTGGCAGCTGCAACTGGAGTTTGTGGTATCCCTGAACTTGGAGCTTTGCCTGCCTGCCTGAGTCTCCTATGGATGGGCTCAACCCCCCAGACCTGTCCTGCCTTGGTGGGTGGGTCCTACTATATCTGGTCTTTCTCTAACTCATTAGTACCAAACAACCACCTTTAGATCTGAAATATAGTAAATGCTTTCTAGGTTGTTTACATTTGAGCAGTTAAAAATAAGAGGAAGTGTTAGGAGATGTCATTCAAAGTAGATACCTTAGTTCTAAAAGAGGGCCCAACTTTTCCTTTTTTCCCCTGGAGGCGTTACATGCTTGCTCATCTGGACAGCGAATCGGAGGAAAAGGGAAACGCCAGCTCATAGAAATGTGAACTTTGAGAAAGAAATCATGTTACTTAAGCACAACTTCAAATTTTGCTTATTTGTCCATCTCCCCACTACATCTTGAGCTCCTCGAAGAAGGAAATTTTTGTCTAGTTAATTCTTGTATTTTTAGTCTGCAAAGATGGTAGATGCTCAATGAATGTTTGAGAAATGATTGAATGGAAACACACACACACACACACACACACACACTCTCTCTCTCTCTCACATGCAAAAATTAAGGATCTGTTTCTCCAGATGGTCTAGATTATTAAAGGTTACCAATAGAAAAATGGACTGTTTGCACTTGACCAAGATCTAAGCTCAGCATCCACTGTTCAAGGTGGGGAGCTACAGTAGATTTAGTACTTGGGTTGGGTATCTCTGTCAGTAAAGGCCCTGGCAAAGCTACTGTCCTTAGAATGTAGATCATCATCACATCTCAGGCTGTAAAGACCTCAAGGAACTCCTTTCACTTTTTGGAGGAGGAAACAGGCCAATAGGGGTGAAGTCAATTTTCTAAGGTCACCAAGTTGGTTGCTGGCAAAACCTAGAATAGAACCCAGACTTCCTATTAATTCTTTTCCCAGTCTGCTTTAGAAATCATGTTTGGCATTTATTTATAATGATAGAACCACATTGGAAAGGATGACTTTTCCCTAAATTTTTTTTTCAAGATTATAACTATCTTAAAAAATGACAATATGCCTGAAGCCGTATGCTCTGACTTATTTAAATTATTCTTGTCTGTTTCTTTTAAGAGAAATTCGCTGTGTGTTCTTCTCCTAAAGAAGTTCAAAGAAGTGTCATTTCCAAGCTTATAAATTGCAAATTCGTTGGATGCAGCACGGTCCAATTAACTCAAATGCTAACCAGAGGGGTCCTAAGATATTCAGTCAATTTCACATGTATCCTAAACTCAGCTTTCCTCAGCTGCACATATAATGAAAGAAATAGAAATAGCAATGAGATGTTGATTTTTGTCTATTAGATTGGCAAAGATTAATTCTTTTGGCTGGAGTACAGGTAAATAAGATTCATAGGCGGTATATGAGAGGGAAATTGGCAAAGTCTTTTTGGAGGGCAGTTTGCTGATGGAGTCAAACCTTTAAAAGCACATGGTCTTACATCAGCAGTTTTCCTTCTGGGTAGGGAGGGTATAGCTCAGCGGTAGAGCACATGCTTAGCATGCATAAGGTCCTGGGTTCAATCCCCAGGACCTCCATTAAAAAAATAAGAAGAAATAAGAAATCCAAATTACCTCCCCCCAAAAAGAGTTTTGATTCTAGTTATTTATGCTAATGATACCAGAAAGTGCAAAGATGTCCCTGTACAAGGATATTTATCCCAATATTATTTAGAAGTATGAATAACTGGAAGCAACCTAAAGTCTATGAATTGGGGATTAGTTATATACATTATGATAATCCATAAAACAACATTCTACATAGTTATTAAAAATTATAAATTATATTTACTGAGATTTAAAGATCTCTAGGACATAAGCAGGAGAGAAAAACACAGTTCAATACCTCAGGTACAGTATGATCATATTTCCATAAAATTGTGCGTGTGTGTGAGTGTGTGATTATAGGGAGGCATGTGTAAAGATGACTCTCAAAATGTTAAAAGTGATTACTTTGAGATGGTGAACTCGAGGTGCCTTTCTTTCCTCTTTATGTTTACATGAATTTTATACATGAGCAGGTATAAGATTTATAATTAGAAAGAAAAAATCTACCTTCATATTTTAAACAAAATGAAACTCAATATTTTAATATTGCCAAATTATGTTTTATGACATTCTGAGACATGAACACTAGGCAAATACATTTATGATGTTTCAAAAGCCACAAGGGTTAGGTTTCAAATATAATTTGACTTGATTCTTATTCCAAATCGGAAAAATAAAGGTTAACTTAAGCTCCACTTGTGTTGTTAACTTTTTTTATAAAGACACTTTTGATGAAATGATTCATGACCCTAGACTTTTATCCACAGACATCAGGTGTTGTTTCCAGGAGTGACAGCTCTTCTGGACCGTGAATATTCTTTCTGATCATGTACCCAGTGACTCTTGTTACCAGGAAATCTACGGCCAGTCACGGAAATGCTGCTGACCACCTGCTGCATAACTGCTATGCACACATGTGCCTTCCACGCAGGAGCTGTCACCCACCCCACCAGCGATGCTGCTCACGCTGGCACTTCAGGGAGCTCGTCCTAGATTAAGTGACTGGAGGCAGCGGAGCAAGGCACATTTCCTTCTTTTGACAAAGCTAATTTCAACACCAATGAAATACTACTCAAAAGCAAGCATTTCAAATGAATTTTTAACTGAAATTGGAAAATAGTTTGAAATTTTGAACCAGAAATGTTGATATAAAAGCAGATAGAATTTTAACAGTTTTAAATTATGGTGCGTCTTTACTTTTTCTCTTCCAGTTTCAAGGTACAGCAAGGGGACCCATGTGTCTGGAGTCAAGTGAGAGTGGCAGGCACTGAAAACCCATTTGTTGAATGAATGTAGTTCCACTTTACATGAAACTTTCCTGAGCACTGGAGTCCCTGTAGAACTCTGTCCCTAGAGATTCTGATTCAGTAGGTCTGTGGGAAGCCCCTGAATCTGCATTTCTAATAAGCTTCCAGGTGGTGCTGATGGACAACCTTGAGAAGCATTGCTTTAGGCTGCAGTCTGTTCCCTATATTTTCTGACACTTGAGCGTTTGAATTGTGGCCCATTCTGACATGCCGGATGGAAGAAGCATACTTCTCTATCCAGGAAGGTTGTCACAGTACTCAGAAGGACCCAGTGGGACACAAAAGATGGGACTATCCTCCCAGACCATTGATGCAGATCTGCCAAATCCAGCCTGGCAACTGATGAGCAGAGCAGATGCCCTGGCCAGCTTGCTTTCACATCCAGGCTGCACCAGGCCTCTCCAGACTGAGCAGGTTGGCATACCATTTGTGTATATGAATAGCCACTACCATATATGTATCTGCATAGAGTAAAATTTGTACCTACATATAACATGCTTCTGTGCAAGCAGATATGGCAGGATCTATGTATACATAGGAGGAAGATTGGAACGGATGTGTATACTGAACCAGGAATTAAGCTAAATGTCTGTTGAGTAAACTGAGCTATTTAGCGAGAAGGAAGGGCAGTGAGAATGAGCATTTTTGAAGCCTCCCTTATCTCCCATGCACTGGTAAGGATCCTCATACAAAGTGTCTCCGTTACTCCTGAGCATAGATGGCACAATGAGATGGGCTCTGTGATCCTTGCTCAGGGGATGAGGTCTCTGAGTCTCCAGGGTTAAACAACTTGTCTAGTAAGAATGAAACTACTGAATGGCAGATCTGGAATTGGAATTCATTTACACCTGACTTCAAAGTCTATATTTTCTCCACTGTTTTCTCACTAACACAACATGGAGCAAATAAAAAATTTATTTGATAAAAATATTATTATGAATCTAACATCAGTTTGTATTCCATAGATCATTTATTACCGTGGTTGTGTGGGTTTTTGCTGAGTACACGAAAGAGCTCAATACTAGTAGCCTCATTGTGTGTCTGATGTACATTTGATTGAACTAATGTACTTTTAAAAACATTGTTTTTTTGATGGCACAATCTCTTACATTAAAAAGTCATTGTGTTATGTGTGCTTCCCTGGTTACAAATGGCCAGTTGTCAATTTTAAAGCATTTTGGATAGCAAAGGACCAGATTTTGGCAGAAGTAATCTGGCCAGGAATCAAACCCAGAAGAAAAACCAAGCTTATGAAAAGCCCTGTATGATTTTGTTATTGTGGGAGAATTATTTTTAAAAAAATGTTGTGTTTGTGAAATCAGAGGAACCAAGGGAGCAATTGAGGTAAGAAGCCTTACATCAGCCCTAGCTTACAATATGAAATACACAACTATAACCACAGAAAGTATTTCTGAAGAATTTATAATAACACGGGAAAATGATAATGTGCAATGTCATGTGAAATAAGGAGACTGAAAGTGTATATGCGGGTGATTTCAATCACGAAAACCGTATCTGCACAGGAAAAAAGATTTGGAGAAACTACAACATAATAATGGTAATAGCTGTCTTTGCGATGTGCTTATGGGTCATTTTAGCATTCTTTACACCTGTGTGTATTTTTTTTTGTTTATTTTTTTTACCACGATCATATAGTACTTTAATGAGAATAAATACATCTTTCATTTTTTTTTAAAGTTAACCTACTTATTCTGTCCCTATTAGAGTGTAAGGTAGGCAGTACGAATTATTTTGAAAGCTATCATGGTAGCCTACCTTCTACTGTGTGTGTGTGTGTGTGTGTGCACGCATAAGAGAGAGACAGAGACAGAAAGAAAGAAAAAAAGAAATGAGGGGATGGGATAGGGTAGTGAGGAGGACTGGGCTGAATAATTCCTGATTGCTGGTATTTCCCTCCTGCCATTATTTTCAGGGTTCTGGAGTCAGGTTTACACACTGGCGAAGTACTTCACCATCTTACAGGATGAAGGTGGAGTAGGAGGGAGAGGAAGAAGCTTTCATCTGTGTAAGAGAGAACCTGCCTCCTGGGTTCCTGAAGGATAAAGTGAGTTAGTAAACCTCGTAGAACATGTGGCACTTAGGAAATGGTAACTATTATTATTGAATCAAAAGGAGCTACTTTAAGTTTCTTATTCAAGCTTTGCATCTAATGATTTCTCCCTTTTTGTCCCTTCTAGGTAACCTAATTTTGCTCTGTTAATTTTCCGAAACACCTTCAATTTGCAAAGGAACTTTGACTACTAAGGAATTAGGTCTTTGCTAGGAGGGCAGGACACAGTTTGTGTAGGTGCCCTTGACAGGAGAAGGGATAGGATTTCACGTGCCTCCCCATGAGCCTGGTCATCAAGAAGAAGGGTCAGGGTGAGCAGGGATTTATACACTTCTTGACTTTCCAGGCTTTCTCTCTTGTACTATCTCAGATTGCCAGGAAGGGTTTAACCCTCACTCCTATAAGCTATAAGCACCGTCTTCAGCACTGAGATGTGTGCTGGGCTGGGCTTTCTGAAAATAAAAGTAAGGGGAATACACTTAACAGCTTGCATGACTGTGTTTCCCTAGTTACTCAGTTATGTTCCATGTATTTAGCACTATCTCTGGACTGAGTGAGGCTGGTGCCTCGTTGAGTGCTAAAATGGCATCAGTGGGATGTTGAGTTATATAAACAGTCAACACACGTTTATTGTATCCCTAACAGATCCCAGGTGCTAAAAGAAACATAAACAAATGTATAAAGCAGAGCCTATCCTCAGGAGCTCCAAGTAATCTTGTGTGACAGCGTTAACCATCTTGCAATAGTACAAAGTTCATATTGTTTTATAGTAAGAGAAATGCTAATCAAATACAATTAAAGTATGGAGTCTAGTTAATGTTAATGCACCAAAGAACCAACATTGATTCATTAGTTGTGGCAAATGTACGATACTAACCTAAGATGCTAACCACAGGGGAACCTGAACGCAGGGTTTGTGGGGGCCCTTTGTTTAACCTTTGTACTTTTCTGTAAACCTAAAACTATTCTAAAAAAGAAAGTTTATTTAAAAAGTCAAATATTGGCTATATTCCCAATGTTGTGCAATATATCCTTGTAGCTTATTCTATACCTGATAGTTTGTATCTTTTAATTCTCCACCTCCGTCTTGCCCAACCCCCTACCCTCTCCCCAATGGGAACGACTAGTTCCTTCTCTATAGCCAATATTTTGTAATAACTGTAAATGGAGTATAACCTTTAAAAATTGTGAATCACTATATTGTATACCTGTAACATACAATATTGCACATCAACTATACTTCAATTTAAAAAATATGATATTGTAAAATAAGTGCATAAATGAATAAAGTTAAAAAAATCAGATAGAATTTGTTAAGCATGGCAAACAGTTTTGCCTACAAACTCACTTTCAGCCTTTCAACCCTGATTTCCTTTCATGTAACCCTCAGATGACAATCAATCACCTTGATTTTATTCTCTCTAGGAAAACCCGATGTGTTCACCCGTTCTAGCTGCAAGTCTCAGCTGCACAGAATCTTGGCTTTGGGATTGCCCTTGCACTGGATATAAGACATATGTAACCAGATGTGGTGGAAATCAGATCAGCTCTTTGGCTGGGAGAAGCAGGGTATCCTCAGTGTTTCTGAATACCTGTTTCTAAGGATTTACTAATCCTGGAATCTTAGCTCAGGGGTGTTGGTGTAATTTCTCAAGGGCATCCAACATTCACCAAGTCTGGTGCATTTGGAACAGGAAGAATGCAGGAAGATAAGGCTTCTCTTGTGTAAAATGATAACTCTGTCTCCTCTCTGAGCTTCAGCTTCTTCATCTGAAAGTAGGGTGATAACTATCAGTTCTGGCATTGCTTGGTCCTTTTGACCTAGTCCAAGCAGAGTGGCAGGCCCCACCTCTGCTCCCACCTCCGCCTCCACCACATCCACCACTTCTCCTGTTTCCGCCAGCTCCCATCACCACACTACCCCTGTACCTCTACCAACTCCCGCATCACCTTCACCACCACCATTCCCACTCCTAACCACCACCTCATAATGATGGCGCCTGAAGGCTTACTAAACATCATGACAATTGACTCTGAAGAGGTAAGTGTCTTTAAGACGAACTCCGCCGAGGTGAATACACAACATAGGTGTGAACCCTCTCCAGCCAAGCTCCACAGAGATGACACTACTCATGACATCCAGGCCAGAAATCCCTCCTTTCACCCAGTTAACTGTGGGCTGGCTGAGCACCCCTTTCTCCATTAGGCTCAATGGAAGACAGATGCCAGATGCACCCTGCCCATTGCTAACTTGGACAGATGAGATGTTAGATGATATTTAATCTGCCAATCCCTTCAAAATTGTGCCTCTGCACAAAAGGACTTCAAATTCAGTTACTCTGGAGATTCAACAAGAGTTGCCTGGTATGATTAGATCAGCATGATGAATTCAAACCTCAAAACCATCATTTAACACTCTGGTGCGTAAGGGAAATAGTGTGTTTAATAAAACTCTCAGCATCCACTGGGATTGGCATTATAAGGTTCATTAACACAATCACACAAAATAAGAGTTGAAGGGGAAAATATCATGGAGCAACATAATGAAAAGAGGAAAAGGAACTTTCAAAGCAGATATGTGTCAAGGAGGGGATGCAGGTGGAGAGGCAGCCTCTCTTGGAGTGTTTCAAATGCTTGCGGGTCATCATTCCATTTCAGAAGCTGACTTGCAGGGGTGCTGCATCTTCTAAATGCTCCAGGACCTGCTGTTGCTGCTTCCCACAGGGTATGAGACTGGTGTTGGCCTGTCTTCAGCCATTAGACTCCAGTCTTAAATCTCCTCTGTAGTTCAGTGTACAGTCACCTATTGTATTAGAGGTTAAGTTCTGATGCAGTAATTGTCAGAAGTGTTTTATTCACAGGGATCATAAAACATGAGCCCGGAAAGGACAGCCTAGTCTAGTGAATGGCTCATGAACTGGGGAAAAGATGGTTTTGCGCTCTTGGAAGTCTGCCACAGGACCTGGTGCCATCTGCATCCCTCTGGGAAATCCACCTAAGAATTACACTTCAGTTTCCTTGTCCTGAAAATTAAGTTTCCTACACGGACTTCTTTTTATGAGGGTAAAGGTTCTAGGACAATAACTTTTGATTGAGTAGGCATCCTTTGAAATAAATATACTAAACAAAACAAAACAAAACAAAAAACCACCATAAAACAGGAGTGAACAGTCCTGAAAAACAGGATTAATAGCTCTCGCTAGAAAGTGTCAGTAAAGGCTTCTTGAAATTCTTAGTCCAATGGTTCTCAATGTGTGGTCCCCAGACCAGAAGCCCTCCAATCACTCAAGAACTTGTTAGAAATGCAAATTATCTACTGAATCAGAAACTCTGTGTGTGTGTGTGTGTTGGGGGGGGGGGTCTTGGTAATCTGTATGGATGGTCATTTTTGAAGCCTTAAACTAAAGACTTCTAGAGGGTTCTGAAGAGAGTGAATAAAATATCTTGGTCTTGGGGAAATAAAGCTTCAAAGGAAGCCTGAAGAAAGCAGAGGCTGAATCTTAGCTTTGAGTACAGGTGGCTTTCTGTGTTAACCACAGACACGTAGACTTTTAGGCCTGGGAGAGACTTCAGAACATACAACCCAGTTAGGCCCCTCATTTATACAAGTGCAGAGAGCTCCAATGAATTGACAATTCACACGCCTAGACTTCTCTTATTGTCCAGAGCAGAGCATCCCACCTAATATGTACATGAGTCATGTGGAGGTTACAGCTGGGCCAGGAGATGCCCTGATCCCTACGAGTGACCAGGCGGGGCTGTGACCAGTCATGTCTCCTTGGAGAGTGGCCTGAGAAGAGTAGGGTCTGAGGGTGCACAGCTGAAAAAAGCTGGGAAGCACTTACCCAGAGAAAGAATGAACTGATGTGATTTAGTACTGATTTCTTGTCCTATAAAATGAGGGTGGGCAAAAAAAACGATGGAACTGGTATGATCACAGCCAAATAGGTCTCCCACAGTACAGCCCCAAAATGCTTGGCATTGGGACTCCTCAGCATTTCACAAGGTGCAGAATTTTAATTTTATTCACCAGAGTTTCAGGGAGGGGGATGAAGAATGTGCCGATTCTGGCTGGGTACCAGTCAGAGCTGGGGACTTGGCCATGCCTCCCAGGGAGTGTGTACAGAGGGGACAGTCAAGTCCAAGGAGCCTGGACTTTGGGTGAGAGTGGGCAGAGATGGATAAGAACAGAGTAGGGAGGAGGGGGAAGGGCAGGAAGGGAGGAGGAAGAGAGAGCGAGAGAAGTTGGAGATTGATTTTAGTAATTCCTGTGAATGGGGAGGTTTAAGGAGACGGAAAGAGATACACTGTTGAGAGATTTTCTGTGTGAGGTGTTGTGAGTCCCCACCCCCAACACCCCGCCCCAGTCACCACTGTCAGGAAACTTCATTAATGCTCTGCAGGATTCTTCAAAGCTACGGCATCTGACTGCCGTTTCTTTGAAATGACACTAGATTGGACTGTGTGGGGCTCCAGTTCTATGCAGGTAAGATGCTCTCTATATAGGATTCATTTCCTTCTAAAGGAACAGCAACCTTAATGCTCCATTTTTATTCTGCCAATATTTTTAGAGCAAACTAGAACTCCTTAAGAATGGCATGGAGTCAATCCTCAGAGACTTAATTTAGAGAAATTTCTCCCACATTTATTGAAGATTAAAGAAACTAATACATTTGTACAGTAGTGTGAGCTCATTATTTTAGTACAAAGAATGATCTTCTAGCACCCAAGAGAAATAAGTGACTTAGTACCGCTGTGTTTAGAGGCTCTAAGATGTAAAAGATGAAAGGGAAGGAGTATTAGCAACCTTCTCTCTTTCCCCAGATCATTTACTGAGTGCTTACTAGGTGCCAGATGCTATGGAGACAGGATGGATGAAGAAGAGATAATCAACGGTCCTCACACTTGGGGAGACGGAAGTCATGACTGACACAGTGGATAAAATACAGTGTGAAAAATGACATCTGGTAGAAGTGTGCCAAGACTGGGACACAGGATCAGAAGTGCCCTTTATTACTTATTGTAGGCCAAGTGGCACTGTAAACATTAAAGACGGGTTTATTTTATTGCGGTAAAATATGCATAACATAGGGCAGCACTTGCCATTTCAGCCATTTTTAAGTGTACAGCTCAGTGGCATCAAGTATATTCAAACTGTTGTGCAGCCATCACCACTGTCTCTCTCCTCAACTCTGTCATCTTCCCAAACTAAAACTCTGTACCCATTAAACACTAATCTGCGTCCCCTCCCCCCCAAGTGCCTGGCAACCACCATTCTTTCCGTCTCTGTGGACTTGACTGCTCTAGATTCTTCCTATACGTGGACACATACAATGTTTGTCCTCCTGTGTCTGGCTTATTTCACTGAGTATAACTTTATGGTAAGCATTTAACTGCAGTATTCATGTGATTTTTACACCTCTGTTGGGTTGGTAGCATTTCTACCATTTTACAGATGAGATCATTGATGATCGGAGAGTTACTGGCTCAAAAATCAGATAATCAACAGCAAAGCTGGGATTTGAACCCTGGTCTGCGTGGTGCTAAAGCCTTTGCTACAACACTGATTCATCCCCTAGGGAAGAGGGGGGCGTCAGGGGAGCTACAAAAATTCAGTCAACCAACCAAACCACCAACCCACCCAGAGCTTTCTGATACAGCTCACACTAGTTATAGGATTAGGAATCCCTCCCTTTGGAAGTAACAAGGTTATTAATCAGTTATTTCAGAAAGAAGGTTGACAAGAGGAAGAGGGTCTAAGGTTCACTCCGCTTTTCACAACTGGGAGAAAAACCAGTTGTGGTAAATACATCTATTACCATATGGAATCCTCCCAGAAAGTGCCTGCCAGACTGCAGATAATTGTAACAGCCTTTTATGTAGCTCCAAACAAACAAGAGCCACATTTTCCCTCCCAGGACTCCTTTCTGAGGCGGATACTTTACAGGTTCGGACCTTTTAGAGCCCGCCACGCTGGAGCCGGAGGAGGGCCGCTCCCAGGGCAGCGCACAGCAGGCTGCTTGGGAGAGGGATGTGTCCGGGAGCGAGAGCAAAGACAGTACTCAGGGGTCGGGGTCGGGGTCGGGGTCGCAGTGACCATCGGCGCGCCTGGAGCCTCTGACTGCCGCCTCTTTGCCTGTGCCCAAAGCCCTCAGCTCTCACCTCAGAGTGATGAAATCCCCTCCCCTCGGAATCTCCTTGTCCTCACCTGCCTCATGCTGCACCCAGATTCCCTCTCCCTACTCAGGCCCAGGAGACGGATGGTTTCCCCAAGCTCCTGCTTTCCCTGGGGTGCACACATTGAGGGTGACGGGCAGGGACAAGGCTCATCTCCCAGCCTAGCCTCCCAGACACCACACCCTGCTTTAGCCCCTGGAGGCAGGCTGCCTCCTGTGATAGGAGCTAGAACAATCAAAAGACACAGCGTTAGGCTGACCTTTTCTTTTTCTCCCCATTCTGCCCGTTTATGTTAATTACAGCAGCTATAATGGAAAGAGCATAACATTTTAGCATCAGGAGGCCTGGGTTCCAAGTCTGTCTCTATTAGTTACAAGCTGGGTATCTCTGAACAATGCACTAATGTCCCCTGAACTCGACTTTTCTCACCTGTCAAATGGGGATAATAATACTGACATCCAGGGTTGTTGTGTAACAATCAAAGTGTAGAACACATACCAAAGCACTTGCAAAAATAAAGCACTATGAAAGAGGTTTTTTTTCTTACTGTATTTACTTTTAGGACCATACTTAATTTTCTATTTATGGCGCATGAAGGTGACCCTGAATACAAAGCAATATCTTTGTATTAAGTTAGCTCCACCATCAGCATTTGTATTGTGTGGCCACTGACTGTATGCCCAGTGGTCACCTTGGCAGTGGGGAGGGGAAACAAATCATCCCATCTTTTAGCACAGAGATAGCCAAGCCAATACTTACTCCTTACATAAATGAGTGAATTGTTCATTTGTTGCACAATGAATCACATCTACTTCCTCATTTCCTAAAATGAAATCACCTAATGAATTGGATGAACAAAGATGAAAACTGGCTTTTAATTCATTTATTCAAAGTATTTAAATGTGTAACAATTAGCCTGCAGTAAATTACTGTGAGGAGAACAGAAACTCATGTTCAATTAGTCAAATTCTTTGCTATAGTGTTTAGACATAGAAACTCAGTTTCTGCCCACTGAGGCTAATTCTCTGGGAAGCGGAATGCAATCTGAATTCTGTGAGCGATGATTCTTCCACCATGTGAAGAATCCCAAAAAGACAGATGAGGTGGTGCATGCAAAGCATGTGACATCTGTGGCCCACTGCTGTCATTATGGATGAGAAGGAAAAACAAGGCTTGAATTCTTAGATGCTTAAGTCAGACAAATGTCTCTTGAAGGGCTCAGTCACAATTCTCAACACAATGCTTAATTCTACCAATTCTAGATCTCCAACTCCTTTCTCCTTTCTCCATCAACTATTCAAATTCCCTGGGCAAAGCCGAAAGAAACAGGACCAGATAAGGCTTTCTGGTAAAACTGGGTAACTCAAATATTTAGCACAAGAGATGCTTAATTTCAGTGGGACTCTCAATAAACTTTCCAGAAGAATACGTCCTCCCCCCAAAACTATAATGACTGAAAAATTTGTAAATGTAAGCCACTCAAATTACAGTTATGAATGCACACTTATGAACACACAGCCTACTTTTCCATATAAAAATAAGTCATAATATCAATATCTTTCATCAGGAGTTATTCCAAATTTTATAGACTAGAGAGAATACACCAGAAATTTTAGAAATATAAGTCCACATCAGTTCCTGTTGGAAGAGCAGCTATTAACTTGGACAACAGCAGGTTGCTGCCTTCAGAGATGCATGGGAGATGCGATGTTTGTACTCAACTCAGCCTCCTAAGAAGAAACTTTTATTCAACAAGAATCAAAAGACTCTGGTCCCTGCTAGAAGAGCTGGAGCAGTCTGGGAACCTGAGTTCAAATCTAGTCTTGAATACTCAGGCAGTTTCCTTAGCCTCTCAGGCTGAGGGGTCATCATTTGTGAGAACGAGGGTACAACTGCTCATCTTACAGTGCTGCTGCGTGGGTTAGATGAAACGCCTGAAAGATCTAGCACGGCCTGGCCTGTGCCAGGGGCTTAATCAGTACCAGTTGCCCTTCCTCTTCCCTTCCCCTTCCTCTAGTTTAGTTAATTATGCTCTTCAAATGATCATATCCCATGTTAGACTGGTATATTGAGTTTATAAGCCAATTCTTGTAAATCTTAAAAGATTTCAACTTATGCCAATTTTAAGGCACAGTTAACAATTTTTCTGCTATTTATCAAGAAAGGAACACAAACTTATTGAGCACCTGTGACACACTCATAACAATCTGCAAGCTCCATTTCTATACATGCAGAAACAGGAACCCGCTGAAATGAAGGGAAATGCAAGATTACAAAACTAGTAAGTGGCAGGATCAGGACTTAAACTCATATCTCATAAGCTCTCCCTCTATGTCCTCTTCACAATGCAAGACTGCCTCTCAATATGTTTGTTTCTTGGTATTTTACTGTAATGCTGACCTCAAAGTCACATTTGAAATGAGAAAAGGTGTGCAGTGCTTGCACTCAGAACATCTCCTACCTTATTTTCTGCTTTAGAAATGACAGAGTGAAAAACTTAAGACAATTTGCAACTGGCTCCCTTAGGATTTGATTGGATGGGAACAAGTTAACTGCTGTCCTTGTATCACAACCCCAGGAACCAGGGAGGGGCTGGTGAATGGGAGTTCTTAGGTTGCTTTGCTTTTTCTTGTTGTGGTTTGGCCAGTGTGCAGCGGGCTAATGCTGGAGCGCTGGGACACCAGGGCTGGGACAGATTTCCTGAGTGATGACTCAGGATTCCAAGCTGGTGTCCCCACTGAGGGAGGATATTTGGCACAGTCATTAAAAGCACAGACTTTTAATTTCAGTTAAAGTCCTCTCTCTATCACTCACTCTCTTGTGCCCTTGAACAAGTATCTCAATCTCGCTAAGTCTCAATATCCTCATCTTTTAACTGGGGTTAATGGCACTACTTCTCAAGGTTATGACAAAAGTTAAAGGACAAATGTATATAAACCTGCTAATGCGACACCGGGCTAGTGAGGACTGCAGCCTCCTCCACCAGGGTCCTGCATCTTGACAGTTCCCACAGTGCCCAGCACAGTGCATGGCACATACTAAAGGCTCAGTAAATGTTTAACAGAACAGTACCTTCTGTCCCTGGGGAGGAGCTTTTCTTTAGGAGTGCTGCAGCATTCTCTCTGCTCAGCACCCTGTTCTTCTGGTGCAGAGTTCCTCTGCTGGGCAGCTCTGATGGCAAGGTCTATTAAACATACCAGATCAGAATCCTCCTCCTTCCTCTGTCACTCATTCATCTCAGTTATCCCACTCAAGGCCACACAGTATAGTCTTCTGCATCTTCTATGTGGTTGCAGAGTGAAATTGCATGACTATGGTATTTTTCAAAGTTGGAAAAGAGAAAAAAAACCTGAAAAGCTGGTGGCCCACAAGCCAAATTCAGTGTGTCTTGTTAACCTGCAATGTTTGAAAAATTCTGCATCTGAATGTTCTCACTGGGGCATCCATTTCTAGTTTGCCACAGTCCTCACCAGCCCCTACTGCATTACACACAGCTTCACTCTTTTAAACGGCCTACCCTCTCCCCTACCTCTGATTTTATGGCGCAGGGTGAGCACAAAGAGGAAGTGTTTTGAAATCACAATGATCTGAACTTGAATCCAGGCTCTTCCTGGCTGTACGATACAGGGTAAGTGGACTAGCCCCCATGAATCACAGTTTCCTCAATAGTAGACAGGTTGCTCTCACCTGCTTTGCAAGATTGCTGTGAAGATTAAATGAAATAGTGCCTAGAACAGTGCTGGGCACAGGCAGGGACTTAGGAAATACAAATTCACTGGACAACAGCTCTTAATCTTCCCACAGAAATTCCTTGTTTACAGGTCCAACATGGAGACTGAAGAAAGAAATATTAGAGATGAAAAAGTTGGGTGAGGAACTATGTTGGAATAGAATTAAGAAGAAGATAAAACAACCAGTTCCCAAAGCACACATGGACTCTTAACTACTCCAAGCAGGGTCAGTAACAGGGTTTCAATGGCTACTGAAAAGGCAGAAGCCCAGGGTGAGGTGAGCCAGAGCTGAGCCCAACTCCAGACCAATTAAGTCAGAAATCCTGTAGGTGGGACCCAAGCATCAGTCTTTTTTTTTTTAAAAAAAGGCCTCAGGCTGTGTCAGCGTGCAGCTCTGATTAAGAACCCAGGAGCTGGAGGCTTTCCCACCAACACAGTACACAGCACCAGAAAGACTTTCCAATTAGTGGAGGCAGCTTTTGCCAATTCAGGCTCTCCTGGACACCAGGGGCCACTTCTAAACTGTGCGAAACAGAGCTGGGATATACAAGGATTTTTGCACTGACAGAAAGAGAAGGATGAATGAGCAATATCTGACATGAATTATTATTTCTGTGGGCCAGTGTCAGCAGCAGAGGGTACGCATTGAGCAGCCCCTGGCTGTGTGGGGTTTCATGGTATTTGAGAAATGGACCTCCTCCTTTGGGGATTTTCAATTGGGTAGGAGCTCTCACAAACTAAGGAGCAGGTCAGACGTGGCAAATCCCTTACTGAGGCATCGAGAAAGTGCACTCATTTGACAAACTGGTAGTGTCTTCCTCAGATCCATGCACTAGGTATATTTGTCTATTAGAAATGGGGTTGAAATTCCCAGGCATTTAAAAATGTTTTAAGTCTTAAACTTAAAAGGTGATTAGTAGTTATTAGTAGTTATATTATTATACTTGACATTAATTGATCACCTACCATGTGCCAAGGATACACTATTTCTAACTCTCATGCCAACTACATGAGGCAGGCATGACTATTCTCATTCAAAGAAAACTTTTAGGGAGGTTAAGAAACTTGTCCATAATCACAGCCAGAAAGTGGCCAAGTCAGGATTAAAACCCAGGTTTGTTGAAACACTTATTCTATTCAGTTGCTTGATTCTCTGAAACAAACCAGAAAAAATATAGAATACTGATATTAAGTAAACAGCATTCTTTGCCTGTAGTTCCCAATTTTTTACAATAACTATATTTTACATGTTATAATCTGGAGTTTTTTTTTTTTTGAGGAAGGAAAAACTAAATGCTAAGTACAGGGATCAGATCTATTATTTAGAACTCTGTTATTAATCAGATGCTTTTTCTGAATTAGAAGCATTAACATCCAGGAATAAATAGAAATGTACTCAACTTTTCATAATTATAAGTACATTTTATGCATTTATATTTCAGAGCAAGGGACCTGGAAGTTCAGTCCACTTTTTCATGATGGTCTTTGCATCTGAGACACTGACACCTCCTAAAGTTATTAAACCATCAAACTTCACAAAGGAAGAGGCAGACAGAACCCTGATGCAATCCTTATTTAGCAAACTGTCTTCCTTCCTGTAGGATTTTAGCTTCTGTTTGGTCTTTTTCTAAAGCATCTGCTAAAAACAGCTGGGCTTCCCTCTCTCCTGTTTATGGTCAGTAAGGTGAGAAGTTATGAGGAGGAAAATTAGAATTTGGAAATGGGTGCTGACAGAGTTGTCATCTCACCAGAGAAGATGAATGAGGAGACAAACAGGAACGCAGCACGGGAGAAATACAATTAGGTGTGCGGAGCCCAGGAGAGAATCAGAGCTCAGCGAAATTTCCTCCCTGCAGGAGTTACCAATTCAATCCTGGGAAATTATAAATGATGCTACCACTCTTAAAGCTGGGTAGGTGCAGGCTACATTTCTCACCTTCTCTCTCATCCCTCAGCCCCACCAGCTGCTGATAAAACAAAGTACCAAACAAAAGGAATGCCTACCTCAGATGTTCCCTCTATGGAAGCACAGGACTCTTTTATTAATCTGCAGCCACTAAAGCTATTAATGCTCATTGTTAAAATGCACTTTTAACACAATTATACAAACTGGCAACTAAGAAGTTTTTAAGAAACATTTTTGCTGATGTTGATTTTAAACACAAGCAATCAGTATATCTAGATTCATGGCAAGAGACTTTAATAATATTTAAAGGCCACACAAACAGTAAGCAGACCCTACCACTAGCTTTTTTGCTTCTAATTCCATTATATCTCTTCTATTTAGAGGAAACACATGGCTTTATTGATAGCTGATGTTTGGAAGAACACTATTTCAGCTTGATTAGTTATACATAGCTTTCTCATTTTTTTACTTTTAGTCAGTTTGGTTGTATTTTATTTTTAAAAATTGTTTTTGGGAGAATTAATGAATTACCAAATACAGAACTGGAAAGGACAGACAAGTAGTTTAAAAATCACTTATTATTCCAGCATTCAGAGATAATCACCTTTAATAAATTAGAATGTTTCCATAGAGTCTTTTTTGCTAAGCATGTTTTAACACAGTTGGATCTTTCCAAATTTTTATCTTGCATTTGTGTTTTGCTTAATATGTTGCAAGCATTTTTTTAATGCCAGTATAAATTCTGTTAGCATGATTATAGCTAAAAGTGGGCAAGGGACTCAAAATATCCCCAATGGTAAAATATTTTGCACAGGTAACCCCCTTTATCTACCTTAATCTTCTGGAAAAACTATGAAATTAAAAAGGGCTTTTGTGTTTCCCAACAGTGTTCATTCCATAGGTCCTAGAAGAGATATGAGGGGTAATCTCATCTGGCTATTGAGGAAATTTGCTGCTTCTTAAGTTCCGAAGACATTTCTTTTTTTGTTCTTTGTACCTGCCTTGGATAGCTTTATTGTTTAAGTTCTACAAGAACAAGCTCAAGAGTTAACTTTCAGTAAAAAAAAAAATCTGTCATGAATATAGGAGCTTTGGTGCCAAGAACGCGAGGAAAGCCTGGTGAAGTGAGCCATTTTTCCCATTTATCTTGAGGTCAGTTATGAGAAAAATAAAGGCATAGTTGTGTGCAAACTAGGAAACAGGACACTACATTCTTCATTTCTATTTGTTTCTTGTGTTTCCAGAGAAACCTTTGCCTGTGCAACTCCATTATTCAGCACTCGGCTTCTTCCAAATAATCTCTAAGTAGGGACTGGCAGTTCTGAAGCAGGTGTCCAGCAGGAGCTTTGTTTTGACCCTGACACAGTCCCATCTTTCTCTTTGCTGTCTGTGACTTAAAAAAATTCTTTTTAAAGAAGGCTCCCATGGGTGCTAAGTAATATACAGCAACTAATGATGGTATCTTTAAACAAAATGTTGTGCAGTTTAATTTTCTTGATGCCTTGTGGGAAGGCAGTTGGCAGGAAGAGCATGGGCTTTTGAGGCAAACTTTATTTTAATTCCATTTTTGCTGCTTTACTAGTTATGTGACACTTTTCAAGTTTCTCAACCCTTCTCAGCCTTGGGTCCTCCCTCCCCCCCAGATTGTTGTCTGGCACATAGTAGGTGCACAACAATGTTAATTCCCTTTATTCCCACCCCTCCCCAACTCCTGTCATAACAAAACTAAATTGGACATTTGGGAAATTAAAGTTTGATCCACCCAACTCTACCAATCTCATCTACTTATGCATGTGCTTATGCATGTGCTTAAAATGAACTCTGCCCAAGCTGACATAACTAAATTTCTCTGCACCCTGTCCCCAAATCTGGCCTCAACATGAACTTAAAACCTCATATATATGTTTTTATGGATTTGTTTTTTTCCTTACTGATGGGCAGGAAGTTCTGAGGAAGCTGATTGAGGGCCTTACTTGTGATGTCAGAAGTAGATTTCTAAAGAAGGAAGAATAATAAAAACTCACTGGTGGTTACTACTCTTTCATACCAGTATACTCTGAAATAATTGTTCCAAAGACAGTTGATTGATAGAGGGTCTGATTCTCTTCAAAGGTATACAGAGAGGTTCTAAATGTCATCTTACTTTGGGAGAGTTCTCCTTTTCTTTGGCACTTTGCTGAAGCTAATTAGGTTTCTCCATTTTGAGAGATATTATGTGACTCTTCTGCTAAAGACTCATAATGAGCTCTGCATGCTTTTCATTTTTATTTTAAAGAAGGCTCGGGTGTTAACAAAATTCATCTAAGAGGGCTTTTTCTAGTCTGGGGGACAGATACATTGTTTTTACTTGGAATATGCAATTTCTTGACTACTAAATAAAGTTTGGAAGCCTCAGCATAAGTTTTGCTTCTCCAGGAAAAAATTTTGCTCATTAAAAAAAAGAGAATCAGTAGTGATAAAAATACTAAAGTTACTTCTCTAGAACTATTTATCATGTCATCTTTTCAAGACAGTTGAAAAACAAATATGAAAGCTTATACACTTTTTCTCTTTATGATTAGAAAGTTATCAAAAGAATTATTCAAAAAGAAATGCAATATAATTCTGTCACTTGTAAATTCATAAAATTAAGCCACACTTTGCCTCCCTCCCTAGTATTACTGATCTAAAAATAATAGTTCTAGATGTGTTCATTTTTCTACAGGGGATCTCATCTTAAAATTACTGTTTAACACAAGAGATTGATTCATAACCACAGGGTCTTAGTGAGTGGCTTCCTTAAAGATGATACCATTTTGGATTTATTCACAGGAAGTAATCCTCTTGAGTGGCTCAGATGATTTTTTTGTTTGTTTGTTTGTTTTCTTTAAGAAATTCTTCCAGAATTCTTGTGAGATAGAAGTAGGAAAATATTATCACTTTGCTGATAGGGACATCGAGGCTTAGAGATTTATTCAAGGTCAAGGAGAAAGTCATTGGCAAAGCCAGAAACTTGAATACGAGCATCCTCACTGGTATTTTAGCTCTGCTAAAATAACTTCCTGTACTCTTTGGATCTGCATTAATGTAAGAGTTTTGCATTTTGGAACACAAGCAAAAATTTAAAAATCTAGAATGTTTACAAAAGACTATATATTCTAAAATGCATTCACAATGATTTATTTTTATCATTGCCTTTCAATATGAAGAAGTCATAGGACTTAATTCTATTACTCCACTCATATAAGTTGCTTAGACTTCAATATAGGTCTTATATATTATATATAGGTCTACATATATATTTTTGGCATAGGAATATCTTGGTGGGTCCATACATCTGTGTCCTCAATGCATATGGTACCATAGTAAATTATATCCCAAGTTATTTTTGGCTCTAACAATATTTAGTCAATTTCCCTTCTCAGCAAACTTAAAAATTCAAGCAAACCAAATTTATGCAAATCCATGTTTGTGATTCGGCTGTGGTCAGCCTCAGGAAGCAGAATCCTGTATAACTGCCATGTAGGATGTGATTTAAACTTGAGGTTTTAGAACAGCAGTGAAATGTGTGCGGTGGTGTCTCCAGTGACATTTAAAGGTGCAGCAGGGGTATGAAAAGACTGCAACGTGCAAATTCCCATAAATATGCATAATTCATGGTAAATCAGTATATGTCTAATCATAGCAACGTACATGATTTTCTTGTAATCCCTTCCTTTCCTTTTTAATTTGATAACTTGCACCCTGAAAGGAGGGAAAGATTTGAATGATCACACACAAGCCAGGGAAAGCTGTGGGGAAAAAAATGCCTAAGGATCACTTTGATTCAATATAAGGCAACCATTAAAATGATGTTTATAAAAACTAAATAATGATGTGGAAGAAAGGAGACTGGCATAATGTTACATTGATAGGCAGATACAAAATTTAATGCATACCAACTGCAACTATGCAAAAAAATTTAAATTATGCTTATGACTATGCAAAAATGGGAGAGGATGTAAAATGAAGAGTCCTTGGGAGCCATGGGTGGTACTTTTTATCTTGTTCAAAGTTTCTGATGGGGGTTTTGCATACTCATAAGCATAGTAACCAGTAAGATGGGACCTCCCAGGGTGACTGTCAGCCCTCTAGCCCAACAGGTAAGGCTTTGGGAGGAAGGCTAGGCGCTGCTTTTGGTTGGATGCAGGCATCACCAGGACCTTGGAGGGGCAGAGTTGTGGCCAGTGAAAGTCTGAAGGGGTGGCAGAATATCAATTCTCAGACCACTTTTCCAGATGGACAGGTAGGGAGTCTGGAGCTCTGCCAACAACCCTGGATAAACTAGCTCTCCTGAACAGTTCAGGCTGAGAAGAAAGGTCAGCCCCTGTGGGGCAGACGGGCACCCAGCAAAGCGACATTTCCAGAGCACAGCAATGTACTCTTGAACAGAAAGCTACTCAACAAATGCTGAAGCAATAGGCTTTCTTGTTTTGTTCCAGGCAGGCATGAAATTTTTCAAATGAGCACAGAGGTAATTCTAGGCACAAAGGAAGAATTTAACTTATCATGAGAAACACCTCAGATAGGATGACTCGAACACATGTAGCAATCTCAGTGCAGTACCTGCCTTTTGCTGGTTACCTTGCAAGGCTGTCTGATCACCTGGTCCTACTATTCTGTACAGTGCAGGGTCCCAACCACCTCAGAGGTGGGCATTTATGCAAGGACTGGGCAACCGCCCTTTTTCATAGGTTTGCTTTTGGGTATGTGCGTTTATGGGTATGTGTCTACGCATTCTCTGTATCTTTCTTTCTCTCTCTCTCTCTCTTCCTCTTTTACACACACACACACACACACACACACACACACACACACACACACACAGGAATACTGTCTTTTGAAGGGAGAATATTTCTTTTTCAGTTTACCCATCTTAATTGATATATGCTTTTCTTTATCCCTGTACATCTTTCCCTTCCAAATAGAAGGGCTTTCTCAGATTTTACCCTGTTACATTCCTAGCTCAGTAAAGATAGTAACAGATCTCCTTGATAAGTCAGGGAAGCATGAGGAAAGGATAACTTCCTAACTGTGAACTCCTTGGACCCAGGGCGGTCATGTATAGCTGCACAGCCTGAGCATACAGCACATCTCCTTTTGGGAGTGCAATGCAGCAGCGGGCATAAAACTCCTGCCTCAGCGTGCACTGTGAAATGGGGATGATGGTACCTACATCAAGGATTTGTTGGGAGGATTAAATGAATTAACATATATAAAGTGTTTAGAATAGGGTGTAGCACATAGTAAATGCTACATAAATGTGTGTTATTATTGCCCTATTCCAAAGGACGTTGTGAACAGGGCAGAAAAAAACAAACAAACAAAAGTAAAGTCTATTCCCAAAAAGAGGAAGGAGCGAATGGAAAAACAGAAAAATCTGAAAATCTATTGTTCTCAGGGTAAGACTGCTCATTCATTTAGTGAAAAATAAATTGCTTCTTTTTCTCCAGTGAAGACATACAAATGGCCAATAGGCACATGAAAAAATGCTCAATATTGATAATTATCAGAGAAATGCAAATAAAAACTACCATGAAGTATCACCTCACACCAGTCAGAATGGCCATCATTCAAAAGTCCACAAATGATAAATGCTGAAGAGGGTGTGGAGAAAAGGGAACCCTCCTATATTGTTAATGGGAATGCAGTTTGGTGCAGCCATTATGGAAAACAGTATGGAGATTCCTTTAAAAACTAAAAATTGAGTTATCCTATGATCCAGTAATCCCACTCCTAGGCCTATATCTGGAGGGAACTCTTATTCGAAAAGATACATGCACCCCAATGTTCACAGCAGCACTATTTACAATAGCCAACACAGTGTATAAACCTAAATGTCCATCGACAAATGACTGGATAAAGAAGTTGTGGTGTGTGTATGTATGTACATACATACATACATGTGTACACACACATACATACAAAGGAATACTACTCAGCCATAAAAAGATAAGATAAAGCCATTTGCAGCAATGTGGATAGAACTAGAGATCATCATACTAGGTGAAGTAAGCCAGAAAGAGAAAGAAAAATACCATATGAGATCACTTATATATGGAATAATAAGAAAAAAAGACACAAATGAACTTATCTACAAAACAGTAACAAACTCACAGACATAGAAAACAAACTTATGGTTACCAGGGTGGGAAGAGGGTGGGAAGGGATAAACTGGGAGTTCGAGCTTTGCAGATACTAACTACCATACGTAAAATAGACAAACAACAAGTTCCTACTGTGTGGCACAGGGAACTATATTTAATGTCTTGTAGTAACCTATAGTGAAAAAGAATATAAAATGGAATAGATGTATGTACATGTATGACTGAAACATGTTGCACACCAGAAATTGACACAACATTGTAAACTGACTAAACTTCAGTAATAAAAACTAAAACAAATTGCTTCAGTTTTTTAAAATGCAAAGTTTCCAAGGTTTTATATCTTCAGCTTAAAAGTTTAAGAATAATGAAGCCTGTTTGTCAGCTTTAATTTGTTTTATTCTGTACTAAACAATTTGATTAAAAAAATCCATCAACTGATGCACCATTGTTCTTTCTTTTTTTTTAGAAATTACTCCCATAGTTCACAAAAATTAATGTGTCAATTTTGGGACACATTTAAAGTTTAAAGATAGAAGCTGAGAGTGTAGGGAAGTGATAATTCGACAACCTTCGACTGGAAGAAAACTACTTCCACGCTTAGTGTTTTTCTACAACAGAATTCATTAATTATTCACAAATTATACAAATGAGATAATTTTGTTAGCAAAAAGTGATGAATGAATGTTTTTTTCTATTGAGAACATCCAACACAAAGCCGAGATGGTACATTCTCTCACCATTTCTTTAGTAAGTCACTTATTCATATGTTTCAAGAATGAGATCATTTGGTCAAAAAATACTATGACGAAGAATAAATAACAATTGTATTGAATGATCATTTGTGTGTGCATGTGTTTTTCCTAGATCACAAGACAGGAAGGAAATTTCACTCTGAAATGACCGAATCTTAGCGTTGTTTTGAAGAAAGGGAAGGAAGCCCCAATGGAGCATTAAAAACAAAACAAAACAAAACAGGTTTGCAAGAACTACGTTTCTGTGAAACCTGATATATGCAGTGTCAGAATAAGAGACACATTCCAGAGGCGGGGATCAGAGAGTGGGGCTGAGCAGGAAGGAAAAGACACGTACTGCAAAGTCTGGATGGCAGAGAAATAAAAGCACAACCACAAAAATGACAAGGTCAGGGCAATGGCAGAGCTCAGGCATCTAGGTCCAAAGTCAGGAGAGAAAGAAGGGGAGTTTACTCTCTAAATCCTCTCTGCTGTTTAAGTATCAAAATAAGAAAAAAGCATTTTTGTATGGTCTGTCTGTTCCTCAGTCATTTTTATTTATCAGATTTTGAGTTTGTAACATAAATCAATTCAGTATAAATATTGCTACCCACAACTGCTTTTCAAAGCCCTTATGACACTGGATGCTGATCGAATCAGCAATCAGGAGGGTTACATGCAGGGTTCATTAGACAAAGCGCTGGCAGCTCAATTCAGAATGGATGGATTTGGAAGCGAGAAGCTGAACAGTGGGCCAGGTTCACAATCCCCACAGCCACCTGAAAGGGAGATGAGCAGCTGATCCCAGTGGAGAAGACCTGAGAGGTGAGCTGTGCAAAAACCGTCTGCTTCAACATAGAGCAAACACCTTGCAAATCTCAAGGAGGAGCTTCGAATCCCACTTTTAAAATCCTTCATATCTGTACCCTGATATATACCGGAGAGCTGTCACAAAGTTTGTGAGAACCTCTTTATGAAGTAGGAAGCATCTCATATAGACATCCTTTCATAAAAGTCTATCAGACAAATTAATAGAGTTAGCTGCACACTTGAAATACACACTCTTCTCGAGTGATTTTTCTGGCTTGATTGGTATGCTTAGCTTACCAGCATGAGGGAGTTTAGAAGAAAGGATAAGAAGCAGTGAATTTAGGAAGGCAGTTCTAGGGGTAGATGATTGAAGCCAAGACTAGTGGCTACAGACCTGATTTCTAATATTCCCTGTGTTAAAAAATAACCTAGTGACGCAGTCAAGCTATTTCCCTACTCTAAGACTCAACTTCTTTTGGTTGAACTAGAACCAATATATTTAGAGTTCTTAGCAGCAGCACCCTTTCTTCAAACAAAACTCGTCTGCATCCTAGGGGCTGACTTGTTCTCGAAGGGTGGCATCACATACATGGACCCCTTCCTCCGTTCAACTGGGAACGGGTTCCACGGAGTACAATTAAAAACCACCAGGTTAGATTATCTTCTGAGTTCCTTCCAGCTCTATTGTCTACGGTTCTCAGCTTGACCAAATGAATCTATTTAAAAGGACAATACCACCAAAACACAAAACAAATCCCCAAACAACAAAACCAGTAAAAGCACAACAAACCTTCCACAGTGAAAGGTTGAATGGTTTCTTTTCAAGTTGTTTGTGCTCCAAATGGCTAAGTTTAAGCATCACTGTCCTTGGCTGTTATTTTCATATATCACATCATCTTTACTCTCAGCATGTCAGCTCTTGTCATTTCAATTTTGCATGTATTTTTGTCAGTGACTAAACATGCTGCCAGCACGTTTCCCCATTAGATTAAAAAAAAATGGGCCATTTGAAAATTACATAACATCAACATATTTTTCCAGCTTGGAAGTCCAGTTTTTTTTTTATGCTGCATATAATGAACATAGGCTGTACATTAATATTGTAAAATAAAGATATATAATGGCATTCAAGATATTTGTTGAACTTGAAGTGGTAACTCACGGTCTCTCTCTTGGTGATCACAGTTTTTAACTGAGCCCTGTGGTTCGCATTATTGTTTGGGAAACTGGAGAAGATGGACTGGTGGAGAAAAGCTGGGTGCTGGCTACTCCACCAGTCTGGTACCTTGTTTACTCTTTTTAGATGCTGAGTTGGTGAGAACAGAAGGTAGTAAAAACCCTGAACAGGTGGAAATATCAGCAGTATCTTCTGCTTCCAAATATTTGACCTACTCATTTTATCAGATAGGGATTCTTTATATTTTAGGGTAACCGGTTCCCTTTTGAGGTACTGAAAGCCATCTGACAACTATACCTAACGTCCATTATTTTAACCAGATGGACAACTAGGTTAGGTTAGTTTTCAAGGGAGAGGGTATAAAGTGGGAGAGAAACAGCAGGAGAGCAGAGGCCTACCCAGGTCCATGTCACCATCCTCCTCTCCTTTGATCTTAGAGTCTCATGACTATAACGGGTCACGAACTGGAACCCCACGGCTGTATACAGACCCAGACTGTTCTGTCTGACTACATGTTGCTATAAAACTTTTAAATTTATTATAAACATTCAAAAAGCAGCAGATCAATTGCTTCTCTTGAAAAATCAGTATATGTGGTGATTCTGAGCCCATTTCAACAAGAGAGCAATTATTTGAAGTTGGTAGGTGCTGTCTGCTCTAGAGGGGCCAGTGGGTGACATTAGCCACTGTCCTCCTCACTCCCTATTTTTCTCACAAACAGTCTATTCCCTTCATTTCTGTACTTGGTTGATCCAAGGAGGTATTTGTATCTACGACTTTAGAATAGACTTTATTTTTTAGAATTATTATAACTCAGTCTTGAAGAAATCCAAGGGGATTCTACACCTAATAAATCTAAGGGTTTTACCACCAACCCCAGCACCTATTACGCACCCACCACGCACTCTGCTAAGCATTTCTATATAGCAACTTACTTAATCCTAACAACTACCTTATGAAATAGGTAGTATTTCTTCATTGTATAGCAGAGCAGCCTGAGGCTCAGAGAGGCTGGTTGACTTTCCCAAGGTAATACAGCTGCTATCTGGCTGTAGCCTGTTTTCATTCAGATTCTGACTGTGAAGGCCCTGCTCTTGACCCTTGTGTAACAACTTTGCTAAATTCCCAGTGGCAACGCGTGCAGCGGCAGAGAAGCTGGCAGGCTCTCAAAGGCTCAGACTAGAGTACCTGGCCATGTCCTACAGAAGGCACGCAGATTGCTTACTGGTGAAGCAGTGGGAGGAAGCCAAGCGAAAATGTCGTGATGTAGCAACCAACTCGACGTGCAGGAAGCGTGAGCTGCTGGTGGAAAGAGCATGAGAGCAAACAGTGGTGGCCCTGGAGTCTGGACTTGGCTCTGACCGAAGGAGGCTGAGCTGGACACGAGGCTCTCAGAGAGGCATCCCCATTTGAACCTCACAACAGACGTCTGAGCCAGATGATATTATTCCATCTTACAGATGAAGAAACAGAAATGCAGAGAACTTAAACTGCT
The DNA here is from genome assembly GCF_036321535.1 of Camelus dromedarius. Classification (NCBI taxonomy): domain Eukaryota; kingdom Metazoa; phylum Chordata; class Mammalia; order Artiodactyla; family Camelidae; genus Camelus; species Camelus dromedarius. The sequence goes on from NC_087437.1 coordinate 48,145,021, forward strand.
CACTCCAAGGTCTTCTGCATAGCAAGTGGCAAAGCCGAGACTAGAAACTAGGATAACAGCCTCTTTGTTTCTGGTCTCTCTCGCCTGCCTGTGTCACTCTACAACGAGTGGCCTTTTACCTTCAGATCTTTCTGACATGGCAGAAGACTCTAAAATTAAGATATTAGGTTGGCCCTTTTTGTTTTTCCTAGAATCAGAGGTGATGCCTAGGGGAATCGGTACACTAAACTGAAATGCATGAAGTGAAATAAAATAAAATAAACTCATCATTGTGAGTCTATAAGGAAAAAAATAAAGATACTTTGCATTACTGTGATTTCCACGCCCCCCAATTTCCAATTACCGGTTACTCAGAACTATTTTCATATTACCTAACATAAATAGATAATATCTTGGAATAAAACATGAGTGAAAGTGCCTTTATCTCAGTAATTTTTTAATTTAACCTGGTGCAAAACTTTCCCTTTGCCTTATACAATGTATATTGATGATAAATCTCTTTGCTGACAAAATGGCATTGATTGGACTACAGCAGTGAATCTTTCTTTACTCTGATCCTGATTTCAGAGAGACAGCAAATTTGGAAAGATTCAGTCTCTCTCATCACAGATAAATATGGTTTATTTTCATTGAACCATTTCTCATCCATCAATCTTTCCTGAGGAAGATGCCAATAAGCCTATGTCTGGTGTGAGCATAACGGGGGCAACCACAGTTGCATAATATGCCTGGTCCTGCCAGAGTCTTAGATAATCCTGCTTCAGAATCTCTGGGCTGCTCCCTTGTCTCTGTTCTGCAACTCTAGAGGGGGCTTCAGTTCTTAATGACCAATATGGAGTTCCAAGAAGGTACCCAGCGAGAGTGTTATACGTGACACCAAGAGACAGGGTCTCATTCTCTGTAGGTCTCCTCAGAGGTAAATGGGATCTGAGTTATATTTAAATTAAGTTACCACATTGATATGGCAAAAAAAAAAAAAAAAAGCACTGCCCAGATGGTGCTGAGGACAACAAGGCAGTGACACACATCACTCCCATCCCTTTTACTATTTATGAGTCCAAGAATCAGGCCAGCTGCTTAGATGGTGGTATGACCACACTAACTGTTAGTACCAGAAGGAAGCTCAGCATTCTTTCCCGTTAATCTGTTTTTCTCATTCTTCCATTTTTCTTTCATGTTGGCCTTTATTTTCGTCTTTAGGATTCATTCCTACAATGACCAGTAGGATAAAGTTACAATCCTCCTTAAGTGCTTATGTGCTATTAGAACCACAAGAGGGTGGCCATACTGTGTCTCTTCTTTTCCTTTGGAGAAAAACCACAGAAATTCTAGTTTCCACTGCTTTCTGCTCAGGCCTCTCCTACAAATGTAAAAGGAGACTCTCACAAAGGTTTTAAACTAGGAAAGGGATGTGTTGTCTCTCTCCATGGTGCTTCTCATGCCTGGTAGAGGCCCTCCCAGAGGAGGTGTGTAGGGAAAGGAAGGGTGAACAGATGGTAATAACCACCCTTCAGCTCTGCTTTTGTATACACTTTCTTTGAAGGGCATTTCTCTCCTAGCGAAGCCATATGAGCCAAAGAGGGAAATAAACAGTTAAGGCGTGTTTGTGGAAAAGGTTATCCCTGTGAGTGTTTGATAAATAAATACTGGTCAATTACAGTACTTCCCTAGTAGACAGTTATTTTATACAACTAGAGCATTGAAGCAAAACAGCCTCTTAATTTCCATCTATCAGTTGACAGGTAATGGGTGACATTAGAGAGCTGTGTAGGATGACGGACAGTGTATTGGACTAGACGTCAGGAGGGAAGGCTGGCTTCCAGAGCTCTCTCTGTACCTAACCAGGGACTTGGGGCAACCCAATTCACCTTTCTAGGTCTCAACATTCTTGTCTGCTAAATTGGGGGTGTGGGGTGGGGTTACAGACTGAATGTCTGTCTCCTCCAAATTCGTATGTTGTTGTAGCCCTACCCCCCAATGTGACCGTTGTAAGAGATAGGGTCTGTGAGGAGGTGATAATGGTTAAATGATGCCATAAGGATGGGGCCCTAAGCAGAAGAGGAAGAGACACCAGAGCTCTCTCTCTGTCTCTGCCATATGAGGATGTGAGGATACAGTGAGAAGGTGGTCATCTACAAGCCAAGAAGAGAGCCTTCACCAGAAACCAACCATGCCAGTGTGCTGATCTTAGACTTTCTAGCCTCCAGAGCTGTGAGAAATACATATGTGTTATTTAAGCCACCCAGTTTATGATATTTTATATGGGAAGCCAAGCTGACTAACAGGCGGTGATGATAGCTAATTAAAAAGATGATGGTTTACAGTTTATAAAGCACTTTAACAAATTTTATCTTCTTAGAGAAACTCTAAGAGGTGGGAAAAGTAGCGTATTATTTTACAAACAAGGAAGCAGAGTATTATTTGACAAATAAGGAAATACTTCACATCAAAGGCTACCACAGGATCACAAGGCTACTAAATGGAATTCAGTCAGACTGCAAAGGTCTTTCAGGCACCATTTGTTGTAAATGGCTGTGGTCTTTTGTTTTTAGCATCATTACAGTGGATGTCTGTGAATTTCAGTTTTCAGATTTCAGGTAATGCCCCGGTGAAGAATGGTAGATTTATTACAAGGCATACATGTATTTTTTCTCTTTAGAACTGCAATAGCTATTTCCTCTGACCCAGCTGTTCTCACAAAGTATGATCTGGGACCAGCAGTGGGAGCTGAGGACTCAGAAATGCAAATTCCTGGGCACCACCTCAACCTGCAGAATCCGAAACTCTGGGGGTGAAGCCCTGCAATCTGTGTTCTGAGAAGCCCTCTAGGGGATTCTGCAGCTGCTAAAATTTGAGAACCGAGATTCTGGTCTCTCTACACTTGTTCCCGTTGTAATGGGCTGACATTTGACATTTCCCCACCTTAGTGCACTGAAGAATATGCAGCTGCAACTCTGAGTCCTACAACCAACTCAATCCACGACATACTGTTAAAATCGGTTTGAAATGCTGGAATCTACAAGCGTGTCCTCTTTACAATGATAATACTCTATAATTTTGTGTCAGCCTTGGTTACCTTCTTTAAGTCTGCTTGGAACTTGAAAATATTTTAGAAACAAAGCTATCTTGGTCCAGCATATCATAAACTTTGAATTAGGCTGACTCTATTCTAATTAAAAACAGTAATTTAAAGTAGAATGAATTCATTATTTATTCAAAGTGTCTAATGTTTTCAATCACTTACTCAAGGTCCTTGACTGTCTACTCCCCCACCCCCATTCCCCATATCTCAGTAACTTGAGGGGAAATTCATTTGTAAATGAAATCTATTCCTAAATAAGATGCATCCCCTTCCAATCAAGAAAGTTTTAATAAGTAATAAAGACAATCCAAAGTATATACTTAAAATTTCTTTACATATCTATTCTAGAAAGTCAAATATAGAACTAATTCTATATATTTTATTATAATTATATATAAAATAATTGTATATACGTATATTGTATATGTTATATAATATACATATAATGAAATATATGTATATACTTATATCAAATGGGTTTTAGAGGCATGAAGATTTTTATTCATTGTTTCCTTTGATTGTTTTCCCATGCTTGAAGTTTAAAAGCTCTAGGGATTTCTGGAGGAAAATATGGACCTAAATGTCAATGTGACACATTTATATTTAAATGACTACAGAAGTGTGTGGATGTGTGTGATTACATATTAAATGGCATCTCCTATTACTTTAGGACATCAACACTGATCTAAGAATTCTCTAGAATGTTTTTGTGTGTATCTCAAAGAAATCTTGTCAATAACACTTCACAAAAAGAGAAACACAACATTGCCTCTTAAGAATAAAACCTGACACATTTCCAAAATTACTTTTCCTCATGTAGAAATAACACAGAAATCACTGTTTATTCCCTTGAATGTGGGCAGCCAGAGTGAACAAAATCCTCGTACTCTGTGCTGCTTCTGTTATTAATTTGCTTACACAGGCAAAATTGTGGGCTTTCTGTGGAAGTACAAGACTTGCAAATCACATGACCGATAAAATGGCATGTAGCTTGCACAGCATGTGTAGAGCCACAACTTCTGAATGGCAAGCTTAACGAGATTAGTAGACTTCTGCCCATCACAGCACCCCAACTATCTTGTTCATCTTCTTTAGATTTTCTTTTGGCACCATTTACTGAAAAAGCTTTTTGCAACTATATGAAGATTGCTAACAGACTTCTACCATGTTTCTGAAAAGACATAGGAAGACTAAACTGAACATAAAGATTCCTCCCAAAATACATATATTATATATAATATCTATGAGATGAAGCAATATCAGACAAATATATTTTACACACATCTACACACAGACAGACACACTTTTAATGTTGATCTCATAAACTTAGGAAGAATTTGTTGTAGTATTATAAAGGCTAATTAGAATGTTTTCCCAAATATTTTACTTTGAGGTGTCAACACTGTCATTGTTTCAACCTAGGATTTGCTCATTACATCAACACCAAATAAACCTTCCCCCAAAAGAAGGACTATTCTCACTGCCAACAGCAAACACCAAAGCCAACTCATATTCATAATTACTCATCTTTTGAAACATGTTTTGACATGAATGACTCAGCAAAGCTGGGTCAATGCCAGCTGGTGCCAACTGGTCCAATAGCACTGGAGGAAATATGATAACTATAGTAAGAAAAGCCTTATTTTCTGAAGAGGCAGGAAAGTGGGTTCTCTCTTTAAAAAGAGTCCGTATTAAACTTAGTTAATAAAATACGTTCAGGCACAACAACATAAACTCTGTGTAAAGTGCCACATTAAAAAAAGAACAATGACTCCCTTTTCTGACTCCCCAAATTTACTTAAAACAAAAAGAAGCTTTAGGGAAAAAAAAGAAAAAGCAAGCAAGCAAGCAAGCAAGCAAGCAAAGCAAAGCAAAGCAAAGCAAAGCAGCTTTGGGGGTAGAATGATACTAAAGAAGTCCAAAAAAAAGAGTAAGAATGTAACTGCTACATGAATAAGGAAGAAATAAAAAAACTTCATTTTAATAGAGAAATGTAGAGGTCTGTGTGTTCTCATAATATATTCAATTGTATTTTACTAGTTCGTTTGCCAGGGACGTCCAGTCCTTTAATCAGAATACCAGTCTACAGGGCAGGATCTATAGGAGATGAAGAGCACACCACCCCAAGTAATTATTCTGGCATAGTTAAAATGATAGCTAATAGCCTACCAGAGCACTCAGGCTCCAGTCCCACTTATCTTATTAACTGAATTGACAATTTGGCACTAAGTAGAGATATAGGGCCAAATCCAATCCTCACACCCCCTTCATATACTCAGTAGCAGGAGAGTAAAGACAAAGCAAGAGAAACATGAAGGTATTTTGAGTGAACACTGTAGAATGGACGTATTCTCCACCTTTTGGGGAGATGCTTTATTCAGTCGGTTTTTCCCAGGAGACCACTTCTGTTACCTCAGTTATTCCAGGCCTAACAAACAAGTCTGTAAGTCAATTGTTTCTGGTTCCTATCTTCTGATGGTCATTTTTCTTCTTCTTCTTCTTTTTTTTTTTTTTTTTCAGAAATAGACACAATGGCTCCTTTAATGCAATCACCACGATGCAAAACAAACTGCCTGGATAGGAAATTTTCCAAATTCAACTTGGCTTTCTGTAACTTGCTGACTGCTTTCTTTCTAACCTCTTCATCTGCTCAGATGCCTGCGAATTATTTCCCTATCTCTACTGAAGCTTACATCACCCTGAGAATCAGTGCCATTTACACATTAAATAGATGTGCAGCTATCTTGTCTCCCCTGATAATTAACAAAGACATTAAGGGCTAATGCCAATTCAGTGGCATGAACTGGATACCTTCCATTACCTGGTATGTCATTGTTTATGGTCTATTAAGCAGTTTTCATTTCACCTTATGGGCCCATATGAAATCCAACCTAGATATTTCTCAAATGACAGGCAATATTAAGGGATATTAAATATTTATTTTGGTTCTTTTTTTAAAAATCATCTCTAAATTTACTGCAGACAATCTGAGAAATTAAATTAGGCAACATCTATGTTTTAAACTTCTCAATTTTTAAAAGTCTTTTGTTCCCCACCCCCTAAATTATATTCATTGTTTTATAGTAATGGTGGTAGCATTTCTCATTTTCAAAATAATACACTTGAAAAGTTCTTGTTTAAATCTTTTTTTCCAGCCAAATTATTACTGATGTATTGATTCATTTTTCAAGTAGGACTTTTGATTTCCAAAAGTTCTCTTATCTTGCTCTGCTTTATTTTTCATCATTCGTACACACAGAACATACATAGTGACATTATGCAGGAGTCAGTGGATCAGAGGCATCATCTGGAGGCTTAGTGGCTCTCAAGATCTACCTTGTTATGCAGGCCTCAGTCAGACAGGCTAACCCAGCCTCCAGGGCAGGGCTGAACAATCTAAGTGCTTTGGTTGTCAAAAATCTACAGTGCAACAGCAGAAAATATACGGAAGCATTCACTTACCTGCTTCGGATCAACAATTATTTCCAGGTCTTCATCACTGCTTAGTTTTCCATATCCTTTTTCTTTACTTTTCTTGTGAAAGAATAATTTTAAATGATCATTTAGTTTCTTTCCATTAATAACATTAATTCCTACTTAACACTTTTTAAAGACAAAAGTATTTACTTAGCCTTGTTCACTGGGCATAATGCATCATGCTTTATGTCAGTCCCTCACGGACAACATCAAATATCTTTATTAAACTGCTGGCCTTTGCTTGGCCTCTTGCATCCAAATTATACCTTTAATGTGTTTCTGAATCTTGTTATGCTTCTTTTTTCAATTCTATATTTTCAGAAAAGATTCTTTAATGACTTGAGATAAATAAGCAATTTCTTAGAGTCCCAGCACATTTTTCTTAAAGACCGAAACCACATTTAGTACTTATACTATGTTTAAGACTTAAGTTATTGTTTTATTTTAATCCTTTATATATTTTTAAGAACAAGCAAGTATAACACAATTCAGATAATAAATCCTTAGATTTTCTACATTTGCTTATAAATCCAATGAAAACTAACTTTGGAAAAAACAATCCAGAAATAATTTTAAAAAGATAAATAATCTTCAAAATTAGGTAGTTTGAAAAGTTGGAAGAGTACAGACCATTTTGAAAAATGCACTTTATTGGCATTTTCTCCCCATCTACCCTCCCCATAGGAAAAGTTATAAAGTTAGGAAAGGACACAGATCATGACAACCATTTTACTGTTGTGTTACAGGAGAAAGATAGTATGTCTGAGCCTTTTTTTCCTTTTTCCCAGTGCACTGGTTAAAGGAAATATCAGAAACTACAGTTGCTTCTTCATAATTTCAGAAAGCATAGTACCTCTGTAGAGGACCAGTAAGAAAAAGAAAAGAAAATTCACTACGTAGTTAGCTGTAGTCCAAGGTTATTATTTTTTAAAAAACATTCCTTGCTTTATGTATTAACTACATCAACTAGAATTAAAGGACTTAAAAATACTTCTTAAGTTTGCATCTACTGTGCCATACTAGGATCCTCATCTCATCGGGAGAAGAATTACATCCTTTAACAAACAAGACATAAATCTTCTTTACACTGTGGGACACAATTCTTGTCTGTTTTTTCCCCTATAACATTTCAAAACCAGATTTCCACATTTCCTCCCCAATAAACACACTTCCTATTTTTGTGGTTTTTTTTTTCTGTAATAAAGAGATTTTCTGAATCTTCAAGTATTAGGATGCATAAATAAAATCTGAATTCTCATTCATATATTAATGAGTTTAGCCACTTAGAACAGAACAGATGGCCACAGTACTTCTCTCTATTATTATTCTTGTCCTCATTTGAGGTTCCATTTCAGGACTGATGGAAAACAAAAAGTACAAGGTTGGTTTTAATCAAGCTGACTTCCTTCCTATCACTTTGCTTTTGTATCCTTTTAGTCCACTGGTTGCCATAAAATATTGTCCAGAGACCCTCTAATGCAAAACATTTAGAAATGCCTTTCCGAATATTGATCTGTATACGTACCAAGTAGCTCATTTGCATGACCCGATTTCTGGACAAAAGGACATTAAGTAGAGATGGAATGTGGGTCCTTCCATCCATTTCACTGTCAGACATCCCAGAATTCTTTGTACCAGCAGCAGTGGCTACATTGCCAGAACTCACTGACCAGAGAACCACAGATCTTGCCCAGCAACCATATATATAATGTACCAAAATAATCAAAGTATCCCTGAATCACTGTCTTGACTTCATAATCATTAGGAAATTTTTGGCTAGCACAAAAAGTCATTGAAACTAAAATTTCTCCTTTTCTAACTAATTTTTATCCAAGCATTTCTATGTTCCCTGATGGCTGTCCTAGTTTAATGCTCAACCCCCCACCTATTATTAATTATATACATTTTTATATTTCATCTCACACATATGGACTACTCAGCTTCTCTGTCATAAGAGCCTTCAATTTTCCTTTTTAAGGCCCCACCCCAGACTTTCTTGTGATTAGCAAATCACCGCTAATAGATATAAGAATGTTAGCATTCACAGAACATAATTCAAAATTGCCATTTCTGCCAGTACCAGATTTCACCTTTCCAATTTAATCTCAATTCCTTATCTGGTTTAGTAGTAAATCTTCCCAGGAAGAGGCTAGGTCAGGGAAGGAGATTATATCCCCAACTACTGTAAGGAGAAGTTGGCATTTTCCAACAGTGGGAGGAGGCATTTAGAGCTCTGGGTTTGTACTTAAGCCCTTAGTCTCCAAACAGCAGACAATTGTACACAGAGTCAGAAGCAGTTTTCCTCTTGAGTTAAGCAATATTTTCTAGTTCACCCCATAACCCCAGGGGGATTAAGCCTTTTCTAAGCCATAATGGTTATTCGCTCACTTACTGCTTATTTCTACTGCGAGCATAATCCTCTTTCAAGCACTCAGCTTCCCACTTTGACTGCTTGGACCGGCCAGCCTGGGCAGGGATCTTCAGCTCTCCTCCCTCCTCCCAGCCAGGAATCCCTGTCTTCTATCTATGCACTTTTTTCAGGCACAAAAAGCAACTCCATAGCGTCTGCGTGGTCTTTCCCATTAGTCAAAGGACTGAACTAGAAGGAGAAAGAAAGCCAACCTCTCCACTGTCCCAGCGTGAGGAGGCAGGGCTTCTGTGGGAAGAGAAGCCAGATGCTATTCACTTCCTGTGCTCCTCCCACTCCGCTGGCTGACACTGGAGCTGAGGATCTCAACTGAGGCAGTAAGGTTAGGCCCCAGTCGACCTGAGCCTGGGCATGCTGCCTGCTGGGCACTGCTCCTACATGCAGCTGAGGAGGGAGCATCAGTGCAGAGGAAGTAAAACGGTGAGGACTGCGGGGCGGGAGAAGTGGGTACAGAGAGAAAGGAAATAGTCACCATTTGCTGAGAATGCCTCCCTCCCTGGAAGAGGCTTTCAGCTCAGTATAAGTGTCCCATCTCTTAAAGTCCAAACACAGTGTCTCCCATCTTCCCCATGCCATTATGAATCCTTTCTGAATAACTGGAATGAGAACTATCTGGTTTTTGGTTAGTGCTGACAACTTTTTAAACACCATGGGATCAAATCTGTTGTCTTCTTAGAAACATTGATCCTAACTGGTAATCCTCCCTCTCTATAGATGGTCCATCATCTCTCCTCAACCTTGTCTACCTCCACAAAAGTAGAACAGAAAGGTGGGTTTATTCAGTTGAATTAAATGAATCATAAAAGTTGGAAACTGTATAGGAAAATAATACATGGCCACAGGTATTGGATGTATTCTATAAGAAAATCTTGCAAGTAAGTGACAACAAAACATCAACAAAATCTGATGGGATAGATACCTGAAAAATGAAGCACCCAATGTCCATTTTGGAATAAGAGTTTATTAAAAAGTAAGAGTTTAGTTGAAAGATAAGTTGTGTATGGACTGAATTAAAAGGATTCTTCATTCTCATTAGGAATGGCATATATAAAGGAAGTTCCGAAAGGGAAAAAGAATATGTGATATAGTTAATTGTACAAATTAGCCTCAATTACATCTTTTGCCTAACTACAGATGTCAAAATAAATGTAAAGGTTAAAGAAATAGAAATATAAATATTTCCAAAATTTGTTTTGTTATTATTTATTCAATACTGCAATAAGAACTAAATAGTAGACTTGAATTTATTAAAGTAAATGTTAATGAAGACTGTATAATATAGACAGAAGAAACAAAGATCTTCCTAATCTCTTCTTTGTGGTTGTCAGTAGTCAGTTCCTATCTTCTTGTCTTTCCTATCTTCAATCCATTCTCCACCACCTTCCTTCCCCACAGCCTGCAAAAGTGCTGTTTTCCCTGTCCTAAAAGGTGCCTTTCTCACTCTGCCTTCCCTTAAAGATATTCATTCAATCTCTCTTACCTCTTTACCATCGAGAGTGTGGTCCATGCCCACTAGTCACAGTCCTTTCCTTTCTCTTCACTTCTAAACCAATCACAATCAGTTTGCAATTCACTGTAACTGCATTCCCGAGAGTCACCAATGGACTCCTAATGATCAAATTCTCTAGTAGCCCTTCTTTAGAGCTAATTGTATGAATTAGTCCCACGTGCACTTTATGCTTGACTATAGATGTCAAAATAAATGCAAATATTACTTCTTTCGGTGGTCAAGTCTGTATCAAGTATTTTCAGAAACGTCTTTGCTGGTATTTATACTATTATAACTGTTGATGGTGTTACCATCAGTTGAACAGAGTATCGATAAGAAGAGGGGAGGCCTGGGAAAGGAGACGCTGTGCTGAGAAGATACTTGCTGAGTTTGTGGTGTCTGTGGAAAGTTCATCCCAGTGGAAAGATCCAGCTGGCCACTTGGATCTGTATCTTACAAGAGAGATAAGGGCAGGAAATGTGGATTGATGGGGATAATTCAACTTGTAGGAGCAGTAGAGCTCATTAAAGAACATGTAGAGACAGAAGAGATGAGGACTAAGGCTGGAGTCCTGCAGAATCGTTACATGTAAAGAGTGGGCCAAAGAAAAGAACCCCATGAAAGAGGCGGACTAGGAATGGTCATAGGTGTAGGAGGAGAGGCAGAACGCAGCCGAAGGAAAATATGTTGTAGACAGGGTCAGATGCCGGGAAAATTAAATAAGGAGGCGGACTACACACTTGCATTGTACTTGGCATTTTGGAAGTCACCAAGGACTTTGGGAACAGAGAACTAGTGAACATGGAAGCAAGATTAGGGTAAATTATGAATAAATGGCAGTAAAGGTGAGAGAGGACTTATTTTCCCTTAGAGAGGCCTGAAAGAAAAAGACAGAGGGAAAAATCTGTGAAGATAGTAGATCTCATGTTAAGTGTTCTTACCACAGCTTACAAAGAAAAAGGGAAGGGGGAAAAGGGAGCAGAAATATTTGTGAAATGACAAAAAATACAGGGCAAGAATACTGGGAAAGTTATAGCTTCCCCCTCTTCCCCTGTGTAAAGGTATTGAGTATCTTTATTTACAGTTCGAGAAGGAACAATAAAGAAAGTGAAAATGTAGACACCAGAGGGTGACGGGGAATCATTCATAAAACAAGAAAGTACGAGCAAAGTGCTTTCAGAGAAAAACTGTATGGTTCTCTTTTAAAATGTACAATTGTGTGATACGTATTTCTAGAAGAAAAATCTGAAAGGACAGACACCAAATATTAAAACCCCTTTTCCTAGGGGATGGAATTATGCATGATCTGTGTGTTCTTTTTAGACTTAGGAGTTTCTTGAAAGAAGAATAAATTTCTTTTATAATTGTATTTTTTAAAAAAGAAAACAAAATGTGATGGCTTGAGAGATCTATAAAGTTGCCATCGAGAAGACTCATTTAAAGTCCACTTCACAGAAAAATGACTTGGTCAGGGCTTTACTCTTCCTTTATTATATTTCCAGAGGAATGAAAGCTTGTTTTTTTTTTAAATGTTAGGCATTCATGCTACAGTTATTGCTTCTGTCCCTTGTGGCAAGTGTGGTCAGATGGTGAAGTGGACGTTTTGTTTATTGCATTTAATATGCCCGTTTCCTCTTGACTCTCCCTTATAATATTAAGCTTTCAGTTCTTTGACATCATTTTGGCTCCATGTCCCCCCCCCCTTTTTTTTAAGATCCACAGTGTCAACATATCTACCAACACAACTGCTGTGGAAGCCAAAGAAACAATGAAAAGAGAAAACAGAAAATGAGGGAGAAGGGGTTTCTCCCCAAAGACTTGGAATAAGAGCTTGAGAGTTTCCCTGTTTATGACATAAGCCTGAACAGACCTTTTAAACAGAAAGTAATCACCTTACTAAGTAAAAGGACAATTTTGAGATCTCTTATTTTTCTTATATGTGGAGGAAATCAACTTTCTGAAGGGATAATGTCATCCTTATGGAGAATCATTTGCAGAGGGGCTTATGTTTGGCATTTTTCAAGAACTATTTTTTTTCTTTAAATAGTTCTTGAAAGACATTCACCGTTGTGTTCTCCCCTCATCAACTGTGACAATATGGCAAAACAAAATAGCCACAGGGTGCAATTTTTTTAGTTTTGGGCCAGGCTCAGGCACACACAACTTAGGGTAATCAGTCTCAGTTCTAAAGGTCTACTGCTGGCTGAAAAAAGAAATGCAAGCACAACAAATATGTTGATGCATTTTAAACTATGATTTAAGTCATATGCATGTGCCCAGATATTTAGTAACTTTCTGATTTTTAGGCTAAATCTAATTGGGAAAATAGATATCCAGTGACTTGTTAAATAATAAAATGGCAGTGACACACAATATAATTTTTGCTATATAGCCTTGCAGTTCTTCCTTAATGCTGCCTTTCCTATCTTTAGAGTGGCTTTTGGTCTGTAAGAGAATAACCTGAAGAGTTCCCAAGCATCTTAAAAATATTTTCTATTTTCCAAGTTTTCCAAAGATGAGAATTCTCCAATATAAATATCCATTAAGATTACTCAATCTTATATCGTTTTGCAATGACTGTTTCTCAAGTACACAAATTCAGTACTAGGTATGCACCGTCTTATATATCTTTTCCAATATTTTATCATAAAAAAATCAAACATATAGCTAAGTTAAAGGAATTTTACGGTGAGCACCTATATACTTACTACCTAGATTCCACCACTAACATTTTAATATACTTGTTTTTTTCCTATCTGTCCATCATCTATCTGCTGAGATGTATTTTTAAAGTATAGTACATATAGTAGACGCCGCCACATTTACACATTCTTTCCTCCAAGGTTTATTTAATTGAATTTCACTTTAAAACTCAGAAAAGCAAAACCATTGGTTTAGTAAGTTTCCAAAATAAGAGCACCAAAAGTTTAGGATTTGTTACCTTCCAGCAACAGTAGTACCCTCCCGTTACTTTCATTTGAAAAGCAGATCCGTGAACTACATTTCTAGCATTATGTGCTAGTGATAGGCCCTCTCACTAGGATTAGGGGAAGGATTTCTGATCAGAGGGCTGAGGTTTTTACAGTTCTCAGTCAAAAGCAAGTGATCAAACAACTTGATTTTTTGAAACAAATCCAGGGTGTGATGGGCAGTGCCAGTTGATATTAATTATCACGTCCACAATTTCATATCCTTTTATCATCAGTGTTTCCTGCAAGTAACTTCACTTTACTCTGGGCTGTATAGTAAGTATTTCCCTCTGGTACCTCCAGCAAAAGTAGCAAGACTCAGGCAGGGCTGGGTGGCTAACAGCTTCTCAGAGGGGTGACATGCTCTAAGGAACAGCACAGTACTTGAGTGGTTTCTTAAGTAGGCAGAAAACAATAATTAAATTTGAAATGTCAGTTATGTCAGATTCAGCAAGGTTCCACATTACTTTGAGGACAATAAGTAAACTCTTCTTAACCCTCCCTCACCCCCCAAACCAAACAGAACCACATTCAAAGAAAAAACAAACAAAAAATGAGGTCCTTTTTAACAGGAAAGTTCTGAGTCCAATTCTTTTGTCTGAAAGGTTCTCATCTCTACAAAAATTATTTTTTCATTTCTTCTAGACTTGGCTCTTAAAGCTGTAAATGCAGTGGTGTAGCATGCAATGACTGATATATAAAAATTGTCTTCTGCTGTCTGAAGCACAATAATGATTGAAAAATGGTATATATTTTAATTACTAGATTTCTTGGCATTATGCGGTCTTGGTGCTGTTTCCAAGGCAAGGTGAAACTAAAAGCTCTCATTCGGCAGTTTTACCTGTCATCACCCAAACAGCAAGTTTGGAGTGATTGTTGGTGTAAGACCAGTAATGTGACTGAGAGAACTGACATGATTTTGGCTCCTCAAATGGTAAATGAACACTACTATCTCATCAAAAGTCCCCCTCCCTGAAAAAAAGAATGAATAAAAGGGTAAACTATATATTTGTATCTTTGTAGCTTGAGGAAAATTAAGAAATAATCTACTTAAAATGAAAACTATTACTTGATGTTCTGCTTCTGATCCCTATCAATATGGTTTCTTATTTTTTCACAGGTATTGGCCCTTCTAGATGGGGCTAGGACTGTGCTGGTCCGACCTCCGACCTCAGGCACACGCACTTATCACTGGTCTCTCCAGCGGCTCCTTTTCCCTCTCACGGGCAGCGGGTGTGCCTGGATCGCACACCTGCCACTGACTTCCTTCACAACAACTGATCTGGACAAGATGAGTTTATGTCCTTATGGAAGAAACAGCAATCTTTTTACTTCAATGAAAAGGAAAAGAAAAAAAAACAAACTAGCTGCTTCTATAAACATTCTGCTTCCCAAGTACATCATGCGTCTATTTTCATACCTTCTCTAAACTCACACACTGCTTTGAAGCTTTGACAGTGCTTAAGAAAAATTTGTCTATGAAATTTTGTTGCTGACAAGAGTCAACCCAAAGTTTGCACTTCCACCATAAAATCTATGCAGAAAGTTGAAGCTGTTTACCGTTAAGCTGCATCTATGTGACTCGCTGGTTTACAACCAGCTTTTTTTTAATTATTATTATCATGGATGAAATAACTTGAGAACTTTGTTTTTCATATGGATCTGCACAGAGCCACGAAGGCTTAGAAGTCTTTTCTCTTCCTGAAGTGATATTCCCTGGAGGTACAGCCCATTACTCCTGTCACCTCTGGGCTCTCCCCTCACCTCTGGGCTCTCCCCTCTGGCCTTGATAATCTCAGGAATCCTAAGTTAACATCACAATTCTGGTCATTTTCCTGTCAGTTTCCTGATGACTTCTTCCATTCATCCCTTTTCTGCAATGGCTTATAAATTAACTGAAGACAACCTTACACGTAAGACATGGAAATCACTAAAAGATCTGGGATTCCTATCCAACTTCTTCACGGATAAGGGCTTCTGGGCAACGACTTGTTGAGGGAGCTCTTCTAAGCCATGGGATGTACAGGAACAAGAAAGACCTGGGTCACTGACAGCTTGTTTATCCACTGGACGTGTGACTATCAGTTAAATCACATACACAACTTTTTGACAAACATCAACTAACACCTTGCTTGATATAGAAAGTATTACTGCTAATGAGGGGGAAAATCAAGCGGTATATAATGAATGGCTGCACTCTAAAGTTCTAAAGTAATATCTAAACTTTCCTTGTTGTTTCTTACTATTTGACAAAAACAAAGGGAGTCTGTTTTAAAAATACAATGTGAAATTGTTCAGTACTGTAGAACTTCTAAAAGGATTTATTGTGATTTTTAGACATCAACAACAGGAATTCTTTATGCAAACCTAAAAACTGCCTCAGGAATATAAAATATTGAAAATGGATGTATTTACTCATTGCTTCCATTGCATTTCACTTATTTTTAACTTGTCAGAGGATAAAACTTTATAATGGGGGAAAGCTGGAATAAGGTGAGGTAAAGTGAGGTAGATCCAACCACAATATTTATCTTCTTGCTCAAAGTTGGTTTGGAGATGCTTGCTATCTAATGAGACACTATTTTGTTATTAATATTTAAAAATAATTACACGTTACATGCAAACTGTGAAAGGATATTCAGCAACATGTAAGCAAACCTCAGAGATACAGAATGACTTCTTTCTACAAGACCACAGCATCCCAGTGAGTACAGCTGACTATGGATGATCTTCTTCCATCAGTTCCAATCTTTGCATTTTTCCTTTTTTTCCTCTTTAGGAACCAAACCCCAAATCTTAGATGCTTGCTTTACAGAGGCCATCACAAGATTTTAAAGACACAGTGAGAAAGACTTCTCAAACAATACAGAGCAGAGAAATTTCAGCAATGAAGAGCACGAAGCTCATATCCACTTGAGAGCACTGGAAGGGTTTCTTTGAAGACTCTTTTTGCAATCTCTGATTAACACCCCCAGTGAATACTATATGGATGACATAGCACTGAGAGACAGGATGACTGCAGCTCAATTACTTTAAATACATCTTTGGAAGTAGTTATAGATGTTAACAAAGAATCTTTTAAAAACTCCTGCACTCTTGTAAAATTGTCCTGGGTAGGCGAGTGTGGGGGTTTATGAAGCAAGGCTTCAGTAAGGAACAGCTAAATCGCCATGGATAGTACCATGCCCCAAATGGAAAAAGCTTTTTAAAATTATAAAAGCCAGAAGCTTCTCCTTATAAAAAACACTTAAAATTTTTTTCAAGTACAGAAGTGTGCCTGTCACATTGTTGATGCTTAGTAAACATTTAATGAAATCCTTTTGCTTTATAGCAAAAAGGAAAAGGTTAACTACTGCCATTACTCTTCACCCCTCTTATTCTCTCTTGTTGATGTCATCCTCCACCCATGTTTATACACAGATGCGTATATGTATATGTGTATAAATATGTATGTTCATATGTATACGTATGTATTTTTACGACATAAATGTGGTCGTAGTATAAATACTACGCTACTTTTTACTCAATAATGTATTGTGAATATCTCTTCACGTTAACACACATTGATATCTATCTGACAAGTTCAAGTCCACCTCAAAAAAAAACACCTTTTTTTGTTAAGAAAAGTTTAAGAAATCCTGAAAACCATCAGATTGAAAATGCACTTAACCCTTAAGAGACAATGCCAGCTCTTAAGTATTGTCAGCAGAACCCTGGTGGTTTCTGAGATTCTTTCAGGTGGTCTGTGAAGTTAAAACTATTTTCATGATAGTACTAAAACATTATTTACTTTTTTTTGCTGTGCTGACAATTTGCACTGATGGTGCAAAGGCAACAGTGGATAAAATTATTAGCACCTTGGTAGGAATCAAGGTAGTGGCACCAAACTGTACTTGTTGGGGACTGAACTGGCTAATTTAAATAAATGTAGTAGCATTTTTACTTGGAAAAAATGACCTACAGACAAACTATGGCTACTTAAATCTGGGCATCTTGCATTTTTCCCCCCAAATAAATGAAGAGAGCTTTCAAGGAGAACAATCAACATTTGATGCCAAAATTCAAGCTTTCAGTGAAAGTTAGAATTTTGCAAACTTGTATCTTGATAACTTCCCAACAGTCAAACATGTTCCTCATGAGATTAGTGATATTAGTGAATTATTTTTTGGTATTGTATAATGAAATATGGCAACATTTGGAAGATATGAATAACTCAGTGAACTAATATTTCCCAAATGACAGATACATGGCATGTTATCAAACTGTGCATGGGTTAAAGATCTACTCAAAGTGTAGGGGAGAACAATGGATTTTAATATAAAAAGTACACAGTTTATTGATATCACTTCAAGTGTCACATTGCTACTAAACCTTAAGAAATAACATGTCAAGTTTTGATGTAGTACTAAAGATTATCCATAATTATTTGAAATGGCTATTAAAATACTCCTTCCTTTTCCAACTGCATATTTGTATGAAGACAAATTTTTCTTTTTATATTTTAACCAAAAAAAAGGCAACAGATTAAATGCAGAAGCAGATACGAGAATTCATTCTTCTAGTAAGCTCTCGTATGAACGAAATTTGTAAAAATGTAAAACAGTGCCATGCCTCTCACCAAAATTTCTATTTTTTGAAAATAGAGATTTTTAAGAAATAGTTATCCGTGTTAGCAATGAGTGTTTTGTTGCTATTTTCAATGAGTTTAGTAAATACATAGCTAAAAAATTTCATAGTCTTCTTTTTTAAATACAGTAAATGCCAATAGACATAACCTATATAAACAAAAGCTCTCTGGTGTCTTTAATATCTTTTAAGAGTGCAGAGGGGCACTGAGACAGCAGTTTGAAAATGACTGCTATAATAGAAAGAATGTAAACTTATTCTTGTTCTGAGGTTGTAGAACAATTTGCCCTTAGAAGATGAGTTTTCATTTTCCCTCTCTTTAATAATGATAAACAAAGTCAATTTAGCCCTTTTAGATTCTGGTGGAAAATTCCATAATAGACCATGTTAAAAATTATCCAATTAAGTCTTGTGATAAATTGCATTGCGTGATACTTGAGTATATATCTGAATTACATTTAATGATTATAGCTTTAGAGTTTGCAAATACTTCTACATGTGTTATATCCTTCACTTTTTCTAGGCAATTTCATAGGTAGGTATTATTCTCCTTACTTATGTTAACAGCTGAGGAAATGGATTCTAAGAGAGAAAAAGTGCTTTGTCCATCTAGAACACAGAGTCAAACTGACGTCTGCTGATCTTAGGTTCTGTGGTCTTTTTTCATCCCTAGAGAGAAAAAAAGCCTTTTTGGTTATTATTGGCATAGACTATGCACAACTCTCATACAAAAGAAACAAGAGCTGGGTATTGACATAACTTTTGGATCTGAGCAAGGATCCTGACTTCTCCAAGCCCATTTCCTTTGCCCATATATAAGGATTGTGGGAAATAATATTATGCCCAGTTATGTGAAACAGTGCTTAGTATACATTAGGTCCTGTTATTATTATTTTCTTACTTAGCATAACAGTGTAACCCTGCACAAGGCCAGAGCAGCTTGGGTTTCACCCAACTCTTAGGTCAAATATGGAAAGGTTCAGTCAATAAGACAGAAATAGATAAATAGCAAATGAAGAGCTTCAGAACAATTGCAGGCCTGAACAGCAATAACAGAAATGCAGACTTTTCCAGGCTAGAAACGGCCAGCGGTCGTTCTATACATGCTGTTGACCTACACCTCAACTCTGCGTTCCAATTTAGAGGTGACCAGCTAGGCCAATACATCACTCTTGCCAGGCTGGGTCCAGACCAGCTTTGAGTGGCTGCTAGACATCGCCACCTTGAATGTCCTCCTTCCGGTCCCTACCTTAGGCTGCTGAATCCGGGTAAGGCTGTCTAACCTTAGCTACGAAGGCTGTTTTCTCTATGTTTTCCTAGTTTTGGTTCTCTTGCCTTCACACCTGGAGCCTCTCTCTGCTCAGTTCCTTCAGGACAAGTCAGGCTTCCGAGCAGCTTGGGAAGAGCCCTTCAACTACTTGATGTTTGGGGGCAATGCTGGTAAAAGCAGGTGTGGAAGGAAATGAGCCAAATGCTGGCAGTTAAGGAGGTAAGAGTTTCTGGAGGAAGCAGTTCATTAGCAGAGGAGTATTAATGGTATTAACTTACCTATCTCTGCACATTGATATCAACATAGTATATTTATATATTGATACCCGATAAGTTAACAATGATAATAACAGTTAGCATTCATAG
Source organism: Camelus dromedarius (assembly GCF_036321535.1). Lineage (NCBI taxonomy): Eukaryota > Metazoa > Chordata > Mammalia > Artiodactyla > Camelidae > Camelus > Camelus dromedarius. Next base: position 48,164,727 of record NC_087437.1, read on the forward strand.
GAACAACCTCACCTATTTTTCTATATAGATATATACAACTTTATGCAACAGTAATAAAATGAGAATGATCCATTAAAAATTTCACTTTGTTATAGCAAATTTATCTGGGGGAGGATGGTTTGCTACGCACTAGAATCATGACTTTACATATGTTATCTCATTTAATTCTCTTAATAATACCATGACTTTGTTTTTAGTTTTCAAATGAGGAAATGGAAAGTCCTAAAGGTTTAGGATTTTCAAGGTTGTGCCTAAGTTCACACAATGCATAAGCAGCAGAGCAGAATTAGATCCAGGGGGCTTCTGAGCAGTCCAAAAGGCTGGGTTCTTTTTAGCTCAGCCCCTTGCCTCCAGCATATTTCCATCTGACTGAATACATAATGCAAAGACTCGTGTTTGGTTAAGGAGAAAAAGAAAAAAAAATCAAGAAAAGTCAACAGCCCTTTAGTGTTTTTTCAGACAAACATCCAGCTCAAAGAGGTCAGTCTCTGAGATCAGATTGCTTGGTTTAAAGCCAGCTCTGCCACATACTAGCTGTATGGCTTTGAGCGAGTAATTTAACTCTTACATGCCTAAGTTTTCTCTTCTGAGAATAATAGCAGAACCTATCTCCTTGAGTTGTTGAGGGAAAGATTTAATTAATACAAGGGAAGTGTTTGGAACAGCGCTTGGCACATTTAATATAATCAAAAAATAAATATTAGCTATTATTAGCTGATATCTTTCTTTCCTTCAGTCCCTTCCTCTTTCTCCTCTCTCTCTGCCACCCTCACTCCCTTCCTTCCCTCTTTCCTTCCTTCTGTCCTTCCTTCTTTCCAGGTTGAGTTGACAGTGTGTAACCACTAAGCAACCTTTTCTAGCAAGATGGTTAAGACTCATCAAAGATGGTTCAGAAACTCAATCTTGAAGTTAAAAAAAATTGTTTTTTTGACTAGGATTTAAAAATAGAACCTGGTGTGAAGCAATTCTTGCTGTGTCAACTTTTAGAAGGCTGTACTGAGAACAGCAGAGCTTTATTTTAAGAAGACCCTGAATGGCTTAGCTGCAGTTCATGGATACATCAGAACATCCCCTTGACGGTTCGCTTTCCTGTGAACCTAAAGCCAAGCAACAGGAAGAGTTCTGGCCTGACCAAACCTCCCCTTTGCAAAAAGCCAACTAAACCCAACTCAGATGCTGCTGTCAAGTAACTGGAGCAGAACCCCAGCAGTGAGCCTTCGCTGACCCTTTTGAAGTTCACCTCTTTGTTAAATCTACTTTTAACACAAACTGGATTTTTTACAGTGTTTCGGGGATGATGCAAAGTATTAAGGATACAGGAAAAGAATGACTACAGATGGTGGATTTGGAAAGTAGGTAGAGAAGGACTTTGGTTTGTGTCAACATCTGGGTCCCAGCCTTGTTTTTATCACATTTTTCTTAGCAGGCTGTTTATCGCAACTCTTGACTGAGCTCAGCTTTTCCACTTTCCAAATAGAGGTTTATACTCAATGATCTTTAATGTTGCTGTTTGTATGATTTCTTTTGAAACTATTGGGAAGCCAGTTAATTAGTACGTTTGTAGTGATTAAGAAAGAGGGCCATTGTTAATTAAAGAAAGCAGCTAAGCCTAATTAAAATATAATACGAATTCAAATCCTGAAGAGGATTTAGGGTCTTCCACAAGCTGCTATGTATACTTCCTTCACATCTGTCAAGTTCAATATTTCTTAACATAAGAAAAGCCTGCAACAAAGGTAAGTCTCCATTTTGATGCAACAAATAGAAGTAGTTGAAATTGGATGTGAAAATATGTTTTCACAAGAAGGAATACGTTAAAGCTCAGTCATCTTTAAGTGTCTGTGTAAACACCTGTTCAGGAAAACCAACCAGGCAACAAGGTACAGAATTCATTGAAGGGAGTGAAAAGTGGAGACACAAATGTAGCTAGGAGCCAAATTATAGGTAATAAACCTGAAAGAAGATAATAGCAAAAGGAATAGAATCGCCAGGGTTTGGCAAGTTGGTGTTTACATAGAAATAAACTTGGATGTGTATTCTTTGTGTTATTCTGGAAGGCTCTTTACTGAAAAATCAGTGAAATTCCATTTCAATATAAAAACTAAAAGACAAGTTTACATATTCTGTCCCAAAGCATAGAGGATAGACTTGGAGTAGTTTTTGTTTGTTTTTTTTTTTTTCCTGGCATTGGTCTTGGAATTGACTGAATTCACTGGCATTTTTTGCACAGGCCTCCAAGGAAGCCAGCAGAACTCAGTGGTAGGGATAAGTCAGAGGCCTTGGAACAGAATGGAGTCCCCTGGCTCCATCCACTGCAGGCAGACAGGGCCCATGGCCCCTACTTGTCTTCTGTGTCCAACCCGCACCAAATGCAGTTTCTGATACAGAGAACACTCAGTAAACATTAAAAGCTAATTGTTTGAAGGGAATCGGCACCCCGCTTCCCAGTTTAAGTAACACTGTTGTACCAGTGAAACCAACTGAATTAATCCAAACCAATCCACCCTTCCAGTTCTCTGTCATTGTCTGTACCATTTCACTAAAAATTATTTAAACTTTAAAGAAGTGCATTCAAATTTGTTAAATCAAGTAGAAGAGTTGTGCTAATTCCTACGCTAACATAAATATTAAAGATGAAACAACTGAATCACATAGAAAAGTTAGGTTATCTGTTCAAAATCAAAATTAATAAAAAGTAGATAATGTATATCCTTAAGAACATATCCCATAACATTTTCCTCTGGTTTCCTAAATTTGACTAAGAGATGAACACCCCTTCCTACCTTCCCCTCCCAACTTTCCTACTATTTATGGAGTTCCTAATATATCCCAGTCACTATGCAACACTCAGACACACAGAAATGAATTAGGCCAGTACCCTCTCCTCCAGAATATCACTATCTAGATAAAACTATTTCCCCAAATTTCCCATTCCATTGTATTGTCAAGAGACTTCCAATAGTCATTACAGAATTGTTTCTGGTGGACATGATCTTTGAAAACACAACCAAATCAATTTTAAAATTGTAATTAAGTACATATTTTGTGCTTGGCGTTATAGCAATGTAAAGTTTAAAGAAATTTAAATTTTGTAATATTCAGATGCATATACTACTCGTAATATAAAATAATGGAAAAATTTTACATTTGATTAGCGCATTAGTGCTTACAAACTTCTTTTATCATCTGCTTAATACTTACTGAACACTTACAGCTATTCTGTTCTCATGATAACCCTATGAGGTAATAATAATAACACTTATTAAGTATTTATGATGGGCCAGGTATGTCTAAGCATTTTACATATATTTATTCATCTTGTTCTCACTATAACCATATGAGAACTTTATTGTCTTCATTGTACAGGTAGGAAACTGAGGAAAAGAGAGTAAAGTAGCTTTCTCAAGGAAGAACCAGGTTTTGTATCTAAACAAATATCCAGGTCCCACTCTTAGAGATTCTGATACAACTGGTCTGGGGTGGGCTTGGGCCTCAGTATTACTTTAAACACTTAAAAACACTCCTCAGGTGATTCCAATGTGCAGCTAAAGGTTAAAAATGACAGGAGTGAAGTCAGTGTCCCCATGTAAGCAGTGGGTTACAATCAGAACAATTGCACTTCTGTCAAAAGTTAAAAATGATTAAATTTAGGGCAGTCTAAATCAGTTATAGATCCCGTGAGATCTAAAAGTCTATTGCATTAAGGAATGGGCTCAATTACAGAGGGTAGAGTTACTAATGTTGGCAGCAGGCAGGTGAAGCACTGGGTAAAAAGAGCACCTGATGGCATGAGTCCTTAGACTCAGCTGCTCCCTGTATGACAGCAGGACAGTAAAGTACAAACGGATGCACTGAAATCCTTTTTTTTGGGACACAAATTTCTAAATCTGGGGCTGCGCAGTTGGGTGGGGTATGGTGAAGTGTAACAGTCACTGTGGGCCCGGGTTGGATAAAACCAATCACATGGGAAGATTAGAATGCTGGAACCCACAAACTTGGGTGGAATGCCAAAGCCAAACTGCATGGCAGGAAAACGTTCCAGAGAGCACACAAAGAGATGTCATCAGAAAGAAGCCAGTGGGCCAAGGGAACAGGTAAGGTTATGAACTCAGGATTCAGGTACCGGTGTGACTAAGATTTCTTGAGATTAAGGTGATTCTCCTATGTTTCCTGTTTGAAGGACTGTGGTCAACTTTCAAAAACTTGCTTGTGCTAACTTTAAGACTTAAGTGTTCTTACATTCAGGGTCAATGATTTTCTTTTTATTCATGATAGAGTGAAGGACATTACCTAAATTATATATCACAGTAGAATATTTGAATAGACCAATGTACCACAGACCAGCTTAGTCCACAGAGGGCTTAGCAATATCTTCAGAATTCTTCATTTTGGACTGTACGGATGGACCACTTAACTACACACCAGACCAGCTGAGCTCCAGGTTCCCCAGTTTGAGATTTGGCTTCCAACTTAAACATTAAATGGAAGCTGAGTGGTGCCACTGCTAACATTTTCCCTCAAGCCATCATACCATCCAGAAATGAAGTGTCCCCCTTACCATGAAAATATTAAATACTTTGAACTTTAAGTCCTGCTATTCTAACAAGAGGGCATATTGCTGTGAACAGACTCAAAAATTTTCATATAAATACAGTTTTTATGTAGTCATCTTAGCATAAAAACTTAATATATGAGGTTTGATATCTTAAATGTATTCTTTGGCAAATATTGGAAAGTGTAGATGATTTATAGTTACATAAATAATCACAACAATTCACTAGGAGAGCATGATAATATTTTAAATGGGATTATCTCTACTAACTCATTTGCTGTTTTGAATGATGCTTCTATATTTATATATTAAAAATTTAAAAAATGCTCACCATGCTTATTTTATATATTCAAATTCTTACAAACCTCTCACGAAGTAGATACTGGAGAGGGATACGTAGTCCCTCTTTTATTTTCAGTAGACAAAATTTAAAGTGCAGAAATATCAGGTAACTAGTACATAAAATTTAAGCATGTATATACTGTGTTTCTACCATTCTAACTTTGTTATGATATGTTTAAATAGTATTTTTTTTACTAATATACTTGACATATTTATATCTAGTATTAGTAACCACATTAAGCAATTTTCATTTCTTGTTAGCTTTGCCTTATGCATTTAGATCATGGAAATGATTCACCAGGAATAATGACTTTTCCAATAAACTTTGACAGAATCATTCCATGAATATTATTTGTAAAAAAAATACCATGAATATTATTTATAAAAGAATGTTATAAAAAAAACTCATACTGGCTGTTTGTTTCAGGTACATTTCATCTCAAATGATAAAAATGTGACTTTTATCAATATAGAGGAAACTTGGAGTTAAGAATATGTTGTTGGATATTACAAAATCACATTTTGATCTTTTAATTTTATGATCAACTCCTTACCTTGTATTTCCCAACATTTATGTGGAAGGTAGTTATTAGTATTAAATATGAAAGAAATGAGCTAAAAATTATATGTAGGTGCATTGGACAGTGCTTTGTTGCTAGAAATCAGGATATCCTGATCTTGCATTTATGACCTAAATGCATAAAGCAAACTTAATGGGAAATGAACAGTGCTAATACTAGAGTGTAATATGTCAAGCATATTAGTAAAGGATAGCTTTGCTCCAGTGTTGCCACTGCCAGTTAATACCATTTGTGCCAGTTACTTAATACATCTGAACCTTGGTTTCCTTATATGTAAAATGACTGGATCAGATGAAATTATTTTTATTGTGTTCCAGCTCCACCATTCTATGCATCTATGCTTGTAAGAAAATGTTTCTTTGGTTGTTGCATTTATAAATCTCATGTAGGTTCTATTATCAATCACTTTCAATAGAGAAAAGATCTTGGCCTTTATCTTACTTATGTATTTTCCCTACATTTAAAAATAACATTCAACTCTTTTTGTTCCATTGGTTCCTGTTTCTCATCATGTTCCATCATTCTGATAATATTTAAACTGTTGATAGTACCAATAATTTACTGAGTGCTTACCTTATCCCAGGAACTTTGCTCAGAACTGTGCTTACATTATTTCACTTAATTTTCACAACTTCCTAAGGCAAGTATTCTCCTTATATCTGTCTTACAGATGAGGAAACTGAGATGTAAAACTACTGGTACATTCCCACTAGTTCACTTGGCTAGTCAGTTTTGGAGCTATCATTCAAACCTATTTGCACAACTCCTATCCCTGCATATGAACAACTCTGTAATGCTCCTGAAGGACAGAGGATCTGCATCCCACGATCCCTCAAAAATCTGGGAGTGTGTCTGAGACTTAGGGACTACCTGGCTCCTTGTGTCCTACATGTATTCCTGGGAGCAGCTGCAAATGTCAAGCACTTTCATCAGGACTCCCCTCCACCACGACAGCCTGGTCTTTCAGCAGTCTGCTCCTTCACCTCCACTGAAACTGCACCAAAACGACTTGTGGTCTTTAAGCAGACGTGGAGGCCCTGGGCACTTCCCCCTTAGACCATCACCCTCTCCGGGATCCCCGGACAGCATAGCACTGGGGCCCACAAGGCATTTCAGTGATGTGCTTACTGCATCCTGGATGCATTGCCACGTCCAGATCATCAAGTTTTATAAGCAAAGTCACAAGGCCAAGGTGACTGCATCCACTGCAGACACATGCTGATGTATAATAGCTGGGTTCGCATAGCAGCTGGCAATTTCTTATTATCATTGCCCCAAAGGCTGATCCCTCTGCCTGCCCCAGTCAGAGCTGCTTTCTGAGATGTAGAGAGCCTTGACATCCTTTCTTTCCCTTCACTCATCTCTGGGTCTTTATCTTGTGGTTATTCTTTCTTGCCAATTTTTTTTTTTTTTTAGGAGGAAAAATTGCCTGATAGGATGAAGTTCTCCACCTGTGGTTCAGATCTCATTTCCCTCACATGGATTTTGCCACTGTTTCACCAGTTATTCTCTCACCTGCATCTTCCATCTCTCAGTCTCCCACAGTTCTTTCCCTCTGTGTATCAACAGACACAGCTCTTCTGCTGCCTAAATCATTTCTAGGTTCATACTATCCTCCCTCTTTCTCTCTTTCCCTTCTCTCTAAAACACATGGTATTTATTTTAAAAATATTGCAGAAAATAAATCATACAAAACATGTAACAAAGTATATTTTCTTTACTTTAGCCATTTGCTATGACAAATCAAATCTAGACTGTCCTGTCTCCTAGATATGTAATTGCCACTGTGTTTATTTATGAAAGTGGTATATTTATTAGACGTTTGTTTTTGTTCTTAAAAGGTAGGATATAATAATGATGTCACCTCCTGAGTCCTATTTATATGCCAGGGTTTGTGAGAACCTGAGTCAATCCCACCCGGATAGTGCCCTCAGAGAGCAAGCAGTCCAGTGATTAAAATAAAGACAGAGTAGACTTATCACACAAAGCAGATATGCTCTGAGGTGATACTCGATATAGTCTATTCTGCCCAACCTCATGGGCATGTCCTGGTTGCTAGACTGTTAAAAGGTTTATTCAAGCTAGGTACAAATGGGAAAGTGTGGAAACAAAATTACTGGATTTTCAGAGCTGAAAGGAATCTAAAGAACATTTAGTCCAACCTCTGTTACCCTAGCATTACAGATGAGAGAAAAAATGAGGCTCAAGAAAGGTTAACTAAAAATCAACTACTGTGTGTTCATCAAATAGTGATTTTATGTCAGAGCTGGAGTATGTAAACCAGGAGATGCAATGGAAGTGGAGCAAATGGTCCCTACTCATAAGGAAATTCTGTATGTAGCACAAAAGCCCTCAATAATTTTTTGTTGAACAAATAAAATTTCTAAAAATGAAGCAATTAAAGAACAAGTATTAAAATATGTAGACTATCAACGCACAAGAATGTCCAAAATGGTGAAGAAGAATGTGGGATGGAACTGTTTGAGAAGACTCCATAAAATATCTGATTCTTGATCTGGCTCTTAAGTGATGTAAAATAAGTATGAATGATCATATTTTACTGGGTTTGGATAGCAGTAAAAACTACTCGTTATTTTAACAGTAACACATGTATATATTTAAAAATATAAGTAAGACAAAGAAAGAAAGAAAAATTACGAAAACCATTATCCAGAGCTCACCCTTGACATTTTGATGTCTGTTTTTCCAAAGTTTCTATAAAATAGATGTTTCTTTAATTTTCATTTCCTGACTACCAGTGAATTGGAACATATAACTTATAAGTTTGTCAGCAATTTGTACAAGTTTTGATAAAATGCCTACTCATATCTTTTGCCCATTTTTCTTTTTCTTTTTTTTTTTAAGACTTTAAAGTTTTAGAGCAGTTGTAGATTTGCAACATAATTGAGCAACTTCTGCCCCCATACACGCATAGGCTTCCCTATTGTCAACATCACTTACCAGAATGGTACATTTGTTATCAAAGATGAGCCTACATTGACACTTCATAATTACCCAAGTCCACAGTTTATTTTAGGGTTCACTCTTGGTGCAGTATATTCTATTGGTTTGGACAAATGTATAATGATATATATCCAGAATTACAATATCATAAAGAGTATTTCCAATGCCCTAAACATCCTCTGTGCCTCTCCCTTCCCCCTGCAACCATTGATCTTTTCACTGTCTCCATAGTTTTTTGTCTTTTCCAGAGATCATGTAGTTAGAATCATACAACATGTAGCCTTTTAAGATTGGCTTTTTTTCACTTAGTAATATGCACTTAAAGTTCCTCTCTGTCTTTTTGTCATTCGATAGCTCATTTCTTTTTAGCACTGAATAATATTTCACTGTCTGCATGTACCACAGTTTTTCCATTCACCCACTGAAGGACATCTTGGTTGCTTCCAGGTTTTAGCAATTATGAAGAAAGCTGCTGTAAAAATCCATGTGAAGGTGTTTGTATGAATGTAAGTTTTCAGCTACTTTGGGTGATTACCAAGGAGTGCAGTTTTGGATAGTATGGTAAAAGTATGTTTAGTTTTATAAGAAATCACCAAACTATCTTCCAAAGTGTCTGTACCGTTTTGCATTCTTGACAGCATTTGGTGTTATCAGAGTTTCAGACTTTGGCCATTCTAGTAGGTATGTAGTAGTAACTCATTGTTTTATTTGCATTTCCCTGGTAACATATGATATAGAGCATCTTTTCATATGCTTATCTGCCATCTTTATATCTTCTTTGGTGAGGTGTCTCTTAAGTTCTTTGGTCCATTTAAAAAATCAAATTATTTACCCATTGTTGAGTTTTAAGAGTTCTCTGTATATATTGAATAGTAGTCCTTTATCAGCTGTAGTTTTTTAAATATTTTCTCCTAGTCTGTGGCTTTTTTCATTCTTTTAACATTGCCTTTTGCAGAGCAGTTTTTAATAACTTTTAATAAATTCCAGCTTATCAGTTATTTCTGATTTTGCCCATTTTCCATTGAGATTTAAAAATGATTTTAAAAGGATCATAGTATATATGCTTTCTTGATTTAATATATTATGAGCTTCCTTCTTGTAAATATGCATATTTCCACAACATCATTTTCAATTGCTATGCAGTGTTACATAGTTTACCACTAGTGGTGGACACTTTTAAGTTTTTATTGAATTCTGTTATTGTCATTGCTTATAAAATAAGGCTTCAGAGGGGAAGGTATAAAAATATAAAATAAGGCTTCAAACCATGTCCTTGTAGTTAAAACTATGTGTACATTCTTTGGCAGGGGTTGATAAATAATGTAAGCTATATTTATTTTTCATTGTGCTCTCAAGCAGTTGTCTGTGAGTTTGACTTGAAACCACTATTTTAATCATTTTAAGATAAAAATTTAAGAATATCTATAGCTTGACATAAATGCTCTAATGGGATGATATAATATGTATTATTTTCTTGCCTACTCCTGCCTCCCAATATATTCATATCACCAAGTCCCTCTCATGCATAATTAACAATGCAGTATGTATTTTCTCTATTTTAGTCATTGTCATAGTCAAACACACATACTTGTAGATAAATACGTTTAATCATATACACATATACATTAGCTGGGGTTGTCACTGTTTTACATTTTACAAATAATATGATATGACGCTTACTTCTTTGTGTCTTTTTTTTCCCTCTCACAATTATGCCTCATAAAACATCACCTAAATCAGCCTTCATAGCTCTAGTTTGTTCTTTTTAATACTTGCATGTTATTCTAGGTATGAATGTACTATGACTTTTCAACCGTTTTCTTAAAATGGGCATTCACTTGGTTTCTTTTTCCCCTCAGCTCTGAACAGTGCTCCAACTAGCATCCTCAGTTTCTGATTGTTTTAGTTCTATGAGATAGATTCCTAGAGGTGGGATAGCTGAATAGAGAAGTATACATGTGTTTAATTTTAAAATTGTTTAAGAATTTTGCCAGGTCATAATTATATTATTATATTACACCTTTCCTCCAACCTTGGCAGCAATAGGTATTAACTGCTTAAATTTTTTTTTTCCTGGTCTGATGTATGTAAAGTGATATCTTTCCTTTCATTTCTCTATTAGTTAATTTGAACATCTTTTCATGTTTGTTCACCATTTGGAGTTTCTCCTCTAGAATGTGCCACTTGTGTCCTTCTCCCAGTTTTATATTGGGTTGCATATATATTTTATATATGTCAGCAATTTGTAAGAACTTTTTGCATAGTAGGCTATTAATCATATTATGGCTATTTAACCCTTTGTCAGCTGAGTTGGAAATAATTTTACAATCCTCTATTTTTCTATCAATATAACCCTTTTTGGTTAATTTTTCCATCAAGAAATATATTTACTTCAGTTTCAAGTACATCTGGAACATTCAGCTGCCCTGGAATTGCAGAAAGAACACCCAACACATGTATTTTACAACAAAATACTGAGATAATGGCAAACATAATAAAACTCTTCCTTTCAGAAAAATTTGACAAGTATAATTAAGAATCTTGATAACTCAGGAACCAATTGCAATCACAATGTGGAATGTCCCATAAAGATCCAAATTATCTTGTATTTTCATAGCATGCTAAATCTGGAGGGGATCTTAAATATTATCTTTAGATAAATCCTCATTCATTTCACAGGCTAGGAAAGTATAATAGATGAGACCAATGAGTTTCTATTTTCAAACAGAGAAAAGAGTGATATAAATCTAATCCATTCTGGGTGATTAGCAGAGATGTAAACTGACACAATTCAGGTGGGGATTTGGAGCCTGGCCTCAAATACCCTGTTGAGACTTTTCTAAATAAAGCCAGAAGTCTTAGCAGCTCTGTAAACAAGTTTATTCAGAAAACTCAGTCTCCAAAGGGAGCTTAGCTCACTCTATTCTATCCTGAGAAACCTACAAACCATCTGGGTCTCAATCCATTATGAGAACAATCTGTATTTTGCCCCATGCTTACGTGTTACTGAATGAGGAGTATATTAGGTTTTAAGAAGGATTGTCTAATTTCTGTGGCCTGTGGACTGTGCACGAAGAACAAAACAAAAACAAATTTTTAAAAAACACCCTACACTGCCATACATTTTAATACTAAACTGCAAAGCCAAAATACTAAAATTATTTGATCAAATTTATATTACTGATATTTTAATCCTTTAAATAAATTGTCCAAACCTATGTAAACCAAAAAATCATATATATATAGGCCTTTATTATTTCAAAAACTTAATAAAAATAAAAACTTTTCATATCTAAAAGTTCCCAAGGCCTCAGATCTTTTATTCAAGTTCAATTATGGTACAATTGTTTTTCAGTTTGGAAGATATTTCTACATATTTTATATTAAAATATCATGAATTTAACCTAAAAGTTTCCCAAGAAGAACAAACGGCAAATAAATAATAATTACATATTACCTAACGCTCCTTAACAGACTACTTTGGCTCCCTTTGGTCACTAAAATGATAATATTAAAAGAGTAATTAAATGTCTTAAAATCCAGTAGAAATCTGTTCTGCAAATAAGTGAAAAGGGTTAACACAATAATGATTTTATTTTTACACAATAATGATTTGAATTTTAAAATGAGGCATGTGAGGTAATTCTCTAGCAAATGCTACTGACCACTGTTTTTATTCCAATCTCTCCCTTGACTGTTTATACAGAAAATCTTATATTTTTTTCTTACACAAGTGATCTGACAATTTTAGTTATAGACAGCTATTTGGAATAGCTTTCCAATTTGGAAGCAATATTATTTGAACAGTTAAGACTTTAGAAAGGTCATCCTAGAAATGTATTTTTTTGCTCTTAAACTGCCTAAAAAAACCTTGGCTAGAAAATTAAATCTTGAATAACTTACCAATAAATTTCTATGTCCTCAAACTTAGACCATAGAGACCTCTGTTTAGAGACCCCTGCTGCTAGGTGTATAGATGGTCACACTTAATGAAAGCACTTCAGATGACATCTTCACAATTTTATATCCATGATGGGCAAGCCAAATTCATTTTTAGTTATTAATACAGTTATGGTTACCATTTGGCAAAATTTGGAATTAAGATAGAATGGAGAACCAAACTGCAGATAAAGCTTTTTGGTCAAGCTAAAGGGAACTATATCTGGTTCATAAAATATTAAAATAATGTCCAGAACAACTGGGTATATTAATATGAATGAAAATATCAGTTCTACACTGGGGCCCAAATACACATCAAACAAAATGAAATGAAAAACTGGTTCTGAACTATCTTAACCTGTTGTTTTTGCAGAGGTTCAAAGTCTTGCTACATCAAAACTACCTGGATTTTTGTTAAAAATGATATCCCTGGGCTCCACCCAAGACACTGAAATCAAATTTCTGGGATAGGGCCCTGAGAGCACTTTCAAAAGCACTCCAGGTGGACTTCTTACGTACTCAAGTGTGAACATCACTGACTTGGACAAAGTAGAATATCTGGTTGAGTTCATCAAATGTTTGATCTGAATCAGTCTGTAAGAATTTGAATAAAAGAAATGCAAAATACAGACTAGAATTACTTGATACTTAGGTATTTCAGATAAATCAGACTAGTTAACATTTTGCTTAATATTTTTGCAAATTCAGGACCTAGAATACATTAAAGTAACTTTACGAAAACTGCCGAAGACATTTAAAAATATTTTTAAGTTAAAATTTTAGTTTATGAGTGTTTTTTCTTATTGTGTTAATGTTTAAGCATAAAACAGTAACTTTTAAAATAATATATATATAGAGGAGGGTGAAATCTTTCTGATTGGAAGAGAAATAATGTGTTAAAATAGGCATTGAAAATGGTGAAATTATAACGAATTACCCTGCATTAAATTACTTCTTAGAACAGATAGATAAAATTGAACATAACTTATTTTGAGTCTTAAGACAAATCAAATGAATGGATGAGTCCTAATTTATTCCTACCACAGGTGTGCTTTCCTTTCTTGTCCAAAATTGACATTTTTACGGACGTGATATGTCACTATGAGACATGAAATATCTAGGCATAAGGGCATCCATCTTACCATGTTTATCTGTAAGAAGCCTCCTGCTATTGTTATTAATTCAAACTTTTTCAATACAGCTTCAATCAAGTGACACAAAAATTACCCAGTTTTCCCTTGACATGATCCTCATTAATGGATTCATTGCTCTTAGGTTGTTCTGTGCTTCAACCTTGAGTAATTAATAAAACCTCTCTGCTTTAATTGCTAATCTTTCCCTTAATGGCAGCTGTGACATTTTTAATTAATTACTTCAGTAACCTTATTCCTATTCATATCAAGGTCTTACATTCTCTTCATCATTTCCTTCCTTATTTATTAATTATTTTTGTTACAAGTGCACCTAAACCCAATCTCTGAAGTAGTGAAGACATATACAAGGTCAAAAGCATATCCTACACTTGTGGAAGATAGACATATCTATTTTTTTTTCAAAGTATCAAAGTTAGAGGAAGATAGAGTGAGGGCCACTGGAAAAAATACAGAAAGTAGAAATAAATCTTCAGATCATATTTACTAATGATTTGACTCTTTTGGTGATGTTCTTGGGCCTTTTCATTCAGCTTAACAGCTGATTTTTAGAATGGAATGTTTTGATTAATCTGTTTGCATACTTCAGATTAATCATCTAATTGCCAAAGATTAACCTCATTTCATTGTGTATAAACATAGTGTTGATGGGTAAGTGATAATTTTACTCATCATTGCTATTTTCAATTGCTTAAGGAAATTTCCAGTTTTTAAATAATTTATTATTCACATTCATCAAAATTTAACCTTTATATGTTATGCTCTCTTCTCCATTTCTTGGTCATAAGAATTGAGATAGTCTGCAGATAGTATTTCTTTATGGATTCATTTACTAAACAAATAATGAGCAATTACAATGGGTAGCTGTAGGGGGTTGTGTCCGGATCATATTCCTCAACTTTTCTATCTTTGAATTTTTGGTTCTGTCTTCTTATATGTTCTCATAAAGCAAAACAGCTTAGTTAATTGTTTTTTTTCCTCAATGCTTAATTAATGGAGTCTATGCCTACATTTTACCATTTATTTACTTAGATTATATTTATCTTTACCCCCAAAAGGATTTGAAACAGTTTCACAAAATTAAGCAATCTTAATTTTTAATTAATCTTAAACAATAATTTAAAAAATAAAACCAGAGGAAAGCCAGTTAAAAGGATCAGGGAAGTACAAGATTGTAGGAACCAGCATGAGTTCTTTAGTATAAGTTCTCACTAGATTTAGATCTGATCTCCTAAAATGGGAGAAAACATTGGATTTTATAATCTTTACTGTCCTTTTGAAGCTAAGGAGATCATGTCTTTCTGCTCAAACTGTGTTGGTAGTTTTTTAAAAAATCATATTCAGAATAAAATTCAAAGTCCTTAACGTCTAGACTTGCACTGTTTAATATAGTAGCTCATCACTCATATCTACGTACATTTTAATCAATTAAAATTAAATAAAATGAAAAATTCAGTTTCTCAGTTACAGTTGCCATATTTCAAATGCTCAACAGCCACATGTGGTCAGTGGCTACTGTTTTGGGCAGTACAATACATGAAAAATTTTCATCATGGTAGTAAGTTCTGTTGGGCAGAACTAATCTAGAAGTCTCTGCATGATCTGGCCTTTGCCTGCCTCTGGTACTTTACCCTTTACTTCTTTTCACTTCCCTACTCAGCTCTAGCAACAACTGGCCCCTTGCTATACTCAGACATTCCAAACTGGTCCTGCCTCAGGGCCCTCCCACTTGCTATTCCATCCACCTGAAACACTGTTCCTTCAGATATTCACATCTCACTTTAGGTGTCTGCTCAAGACACCTCCTTGGAGAGCGCTGATCCTAGTATCAACCACATCATTCTTTATGCTCTTATCCTGCCTTATTTTTCTTTTCAGCACTTGCCACTGCATTATATAATTTAGTCTTTTCCTCCCTGACTCCCTCACTAGATTACAATTTCTATGAAAGCAGGGTCTTTGTTTAGTTCACTTCTATATGCCCAGCCTACTTCTACATGCTGGGTAAATGGTTTTTTACTCCAGTGGTTCTCCACAGGGGATGATTTTGCCCCCAGGGGATATTTGGTAACATCTAGAGATAGTTTTGTCAGAACTGGGAGGGTGCTACTGGCATCTAGTGGGTGGATGGGAGGGATGCTGCTAAACACCCTACAATGCACAGGGCAGCCCCCACAATGCAGAATCATGGAGCCTGAAATGTTAATAGTATTGATGCTGAGAGACTTGTGTTGACTCTATTAATTGTCCACTGAGAAAATATAACAATTAGTCTGGAGGAGCAAAACTGAATTATAGGGGTAGTTTATCAAATGGCTCAGCAACTGATGTTTTCTCCTAGTTCACATACATTTAAGGCAAATGAAATTAAAACACGTCTAAAACTGACATTCTTCAGCTAGCGTCTTCTTTCTCATCTGGTACCAATCTTATACTTTTATCTGAATAAAAATGTCATGTCATTCATCTTTGCCATATCTCATTGTCCCAAAGGTCTCTTCCTGTATACATTTTGCGGCACTAACAATTCTCAATTTTCTGTGATTCACTGAAGTATTAAAAAATCTCTCCTTTAACATTACTCCTTTTTAATCTCCCTTATGAAATAGGTTAAATAATAACAGAGAATTGGCAAGGAGTAGTGGAAAGGGTGCTGGTCAATAGGACACCTGAGTTCAGTAGAGGGTCCTCCACTGATTAGGTCACGTGGCCTTGAGGAAGACATGCCATTTAAATAACGTGCAAAAGTGACAGCACCTCACACAGGCCTGAACACAGGGGAAGACTGCATCCATCCACATTTTCCCTTCCCTCCTGTTAATACTCCGTGAACTACATGAGACTAATACACCTTGAAAAACTTCCTTGGTGGTCTCCACCTAAAACAACGTGAGCTGTCAATTACAGTGTATTATTGAAATCCAAATCATGATGATTCTAAATATTACCTGGGAAAGGAAACTTCAAAAGCAGAGTTGGATTAGGAGTTCCTTTATATCTTTTTGTTGCTGAGAGAAAAGCTTTTAAGCATTAATGGTGATTTAGCTATTCAAAGCAGGTGGCTTCATTATCTTAAAATGTGTCAAATTATACTAATTACCAAAAAGGGCAGTGTAAGCTATATTGTAAGAAAACCGTAGCATCCTCTCCTGAAAAGATGACTGGGGAAATGCATGGGATTTATGGTTCTAAGATACTTAATATTTCAGAAGTTGCCAAGCATTTTGATAATGTGACCTTCTCCTTTCCATCTTTTGCCATTATAGAAAATTATAAAGAGCTCTGTTTAGTAGGTCTTTGTGATAATTTGCTTAAGTGACTTTAAAGGAAGCAGGATACTTGATTTTGAATGCAAATAAGATCTGGTTTGCTAATGCAGTCTTTTACTTCTCAAGACTGAACTGTAAATTTCAATTCCTGAGTTATCCCTCGCTAGCTCTTCCGTCCAGTCCTTCCTCCCCTTGTCTTTTTTCCTTTTCAAAGAAATGAAAACAGACCTCATTTAAATGGTGATTTTTTAAACTCCAGAAGACTGGAAAGAGTAAGAGTTTTTCAAAGACAGAAAGCAACCACGCGCCGAAGGTAAGAATGAGGATGAGCACAGCTTCTTAGCACTGTCTGCCTGAGAAGAAACCATAAAATTCAATATCGAACGTGGCAGCTGGAATCCATATAGAAAGAAAACAATCTTGTCCCCTTAATTTTATTTTCTCCTTTTATCATCTCATGGCAATTTGCCTAGTGGAAGAGACTCATGGAGCCTAAAATAACTTAATCCTTAAATGGCTTTATATCCATCACCTTCATGGTAATCTCATTTGTCCCAGGTTTGGTAAATAGCCCCTCACAGGGTAGTGATATGATCTGTAATTAGACTTCTAAAAACTACTCTGAGATGAGTAAAGAAGAAAAGGATTCCCAATTTAATTTATTTGTAAATGTTACGATCATAGGTAGATATTTTGCCTTATCGGTATTTTAATGCTAACATCAACTGCGATCCATTTAAGGTTACCCGAACACTAGCACAAAACAATATGCAATTAAGTAGAGTACTTTTGTACAATCTTTTTATGAGAAAGAGGCAAATAACCCCTTACCCCACCATCTCTACCATAACAAACTGATAATAGAGATTTTATTATAAATGAATGAATGAATGAATGAATGAATGGAAAGCAACAACCCCAAACTGGTAGGTTTTGTTTTGGAGTCAGTGCCATTTAAGCCCAGTATCTTCTTTAGAAGAATTATATGATTACAGTACTCAGCAAGGAGAATTGATTTATAAAATGTTGACCCTGGTTCAGGTACTACAAAAACAGGGCTGAATTTTGTTTAAGTTTATGTTTAATATGCTTTATTTAAAAAGGTGAGTACAAACAAATAAATTAAATTAAATTAAAAGGTGAGGACATAAAGAGAGTTTAACAGTGTTCATAAAGTGAGGACAAAAGAGTTCAACTACAAGGAGGAAATAGAAAGGTTAATGATCCTCATTTTATGGGATATGTATATACTGTGAGAGAATGATAAATTCTAGTACATGGGATATATATCATACATGGGAAGAATATTTTAGATTACCTATGGTAATACTTTTAAAATGTTTTTATTTTAAAGATATCCTGACTTTACATTATCAAATTATCCTTTGAGATGCAGAGTTAACTTTAAAATGTATCTCTCTGTATCACAATGAAAAAATCAGGCATTCATTCATCAGACCTAAGAATAGAATTCTTTTCACAATTAAGGATTACTAAGGATATTTCTTTTTTAATTATTTAGCAATCTTCAGTAAGAAACTGCAAATGGTTCTCAACTGAGCTTTCTGTAGTTTTCATAGCCGTACTTTTTTCTAGATTGTTTTCCTTTTAGGAAAAATGATGAGTTTTGTTCCTTTGAGTAAGTTAGTAGTTATTGTTATATAATTAAATATGTAAGAATGACTTTAGACAAATACGAAACTATAAATGCTTGGTTTTTTAATAAAGAAAATGCACAACAGTGTATTGTCCATGATACATTTAGTCATGTTCAAGCATTAAATGCAACACATATGAGTGTAAGTTTCTGTATGCACGCACGTGTGTGTTTAAAATTCACAGTAGTTTCATTTTTCTCACCTTGAGATTAGGTCTCAGTAACTCAAAATGATGGCAAAGAACATTTTTTGGATAACATAACTTAATCCTTAAAAATATGTAAGTTTAAGTTTTACTATCCTTAAAATTTTTACTTTTATTATAAAATTCCTTAAAATCATGTCTTAATTTTTAATTTATCATTTTTATACTCGTTTTCCATAATTTTTGGATCATTTGCTAAGACCATTTATCTTGACTCTATCTGGTGTCTTCTACCATAACTTGGAACTACAAAGTAATCCTTCAGAAGTTCATTTCCAGTTAAGTTCATTAATGTATATGACAAGCTCAGTAGAATGCCTGGCATATAGTAAGCATCCTGTAAATGTTGGCTATTTTGATTATTATTCATACAACAGGAATGAAATATAATTAGTATTTCATAGTATCCTGAGGATACTCATCTCCGCTTACAGAAAGAATAGTCCAGGAAAAATGACTAAAAATTAATAATTATCATATTATGGATGATTTTGTATTTCTTTATCATCCAAATTTTCTACAATGAGCATATACGACTTTATGGTCAGAAAAAGAAATCAAATCTTAGTTTAGTAATTGCCTCTTAAGTTTTACTGAACTTCTCCAGCACGTCTGTCTATCATATTCCACTGTGAGCTGCCAGAACTGCCAGCGTGCACTGACGGCACTGAGAAGTCTTAGCATCGTTGGATGGGCAACGTGATAACCTGTCCAAGCTTATGCCCTTGAAGAGTCTGAGAGCAGAATGAAAATGAATGAAATTCGTTTTATGTTTCCTGTGACATGTCAGCAGGCCTCTCTTAGGAAACTGTTAGTTGAGAAAGGAACCATCCTTCTGATTCTGTGCTTCAATTAAGGGGCAGTGTACAATGTACGTGACTTTAGTGCCCAGGATGGGCAAAGAAAGGAGACTCAAATTACAGGCATGCAGAGCTACTACTTTAATTAAAACTTTAAAAGCAAACTAAGAGGTTATAGTTTCCAGCAAGCATGTCAGAAATTTAAATCTGGAGACTTGTCAAAAACAAAAACAACAAAAACCACAGAAAGTAGTCTGGCTAAACTCTTAAGTAATATAAGGATAGTCTTAAAAATGTGTAGTAAAAAATATGCTCTATCTTATAGGTACTTACTGAAAAAATAAGGCAAATCTCTTTCCACTAAATTCGTTTTTCTTCTGCGAGGGGGAGAAAAAGACCCCAGCACCCAGAAACCATTTGGGGCTATTATGGTGATTTTGCTGCTGCAGTTGCAGCTATTTCACCGAAAACTCTCATTTCGTCCTTGCACTGTAGTTACCATAAGATGCTGGCTACATGTAAACACTGGTGTATTCTTTCCATTATTTAAAACCACTTTACAGCATCAACAATAGAGTATAAACATGAATACGGCATATCCCTTTCAAGTAAGGGATCTGAGGGGTGAACACAAATAACAATAACCCACTTATAAAAGTGCTGTGAGAAAGGAACAGGGGAAGGACTGTGGGGATTCCAGGCAGAAAGAGCTCTGTTTTCTCCCTTCGCAAAGCCTTGGAGAAATGCTGTGCTGAAAGACAAGTTGGCTCTGTTACCCCCTTGAGGACAGGACCATACCTTGTCCATCTTTGCATCCTCTGTGGCTAACCCTCTAGTAAATGCTTAAAAATGTTTGTTTGATAATATTGTGCAACAAGAGGGTGGACTCTGGAGCCAGATTTTCTGGGCTCAAAATCCCATCTTCGCCAAGTTAGAGAATGAGCTACTGGAATTTAATTATGATTTACAGAAAATGTGTTTTCTCCAAAATAAGGGTTTTGTTTTTGTTTTCGTTTTTAAATTCTGATGTAAATTTATATACTATATGTTCTCAGTATAGCAGAAGAAGAAGAGGAAGCTCCATTCAGGGAACAGGCATCCGTAACTGTCTCATACAATGAGATGTTACTTCAAGTGATCATCATCCTGTATTATTAAAATCCCAAACAAAGCAACAACCCTGATGTCTTGTATTGAACTAGAATTTCAGAGTGAGAGGGGCCCTCCATTCTGTATGTTAATCTCCTCAACATCCAGGTGAGGAAACCAAATTGTAGAGAGGACTCGAGTTAGAAGAATCGAAAGCAATGATATGAGAGATTTGAAACAAATGGTCTGAACTTTTGATGCAGAGTAGGCACTTAATCAGTGTATAATAAATAAATAAATAAAAGAGTAAATGAGGAATGAATAATCAACATGTGAAATTACAGAAAATTTAATGGAACTATTTGGGCTTAAGTTTATAGAGACAGAAAAATAATGGCTAACTGATTTAGACAACAGATGGGCATGAGTAAATTGAGGAAAAAACATATCTTTCTGTAAAAAGCAAGAAGTAAAATGCTGTAATGCCATCACCACCAACAGCATGAAATATTCTATCTTTTTGTCCTCAAATCTATCCTTCATTTTATTCTAGGATCTCAATCTCATCCTCAGGAAAATGTGGCAGGTCATATCACAGAGAGGAATGACTTGAATCGATCGTTAGATCATAGCATTCAAAGTTTTATATAAATCCTTACTGCTATTTCTAACGTGTAAGTTAACTTCCTATTTACTAGATGTCAGCTCAGTGCTATGAAATATTCTTTTGATATCTATATCCATTTCTCTCAACATGTGAATGTTCATGATCCTGCCTAAGGGATTTCTAAGTTAAACCAGATGAGACTTACAAGGTGCTAACACGGAACTCCTATCCCCAAGCGACCTTTAATTTGGTTGTTTAATTTGTCCTTGAGTAAATCTGGTTAGGTTATCTGTCTGGGGATGAACAGGATTGAAATGATTGCTGATTTCTCAAAAGAAGCAGATGTAACCACCAGAGCAGCCGGAACCAGGGTTAGTTCTGGAAGTACTGTGCTCTCAGTACACGCCTGGCCTTGCCATTGACCTCCAAGGTGAAGGATGCTGAACTATCAGCAACTCAGAGGATTCCTGATGGATTCTTCTTTTTTAATCACTTTTAGGATGTAAACACTATATTTAGTTGCAAAGTATTATTTTTAAATGTTGGTATTTATTATTTCAGTTAATTTATTTGCATCAGTGTCTGAACATTTTTTATAGATATAAGTAATTTTGCATTTATCATCTGGGTTTGCTCTGTTAATCAATACACTTAAATCGATGGGGATTCTGAAGAATAGAGCATTACTGATTCATGAAGAAAAATATTTAACTGAAAATTTTATTACTAAAATTGTTAGTGTAAAAAGAATGTTTATTAACATATTATATTTGTGTATGAAGTTATTTTTCCACAATGAAATTTTATACTGGGTTAACTTCTATAAAAGATTCTCCCCAGGGGGTAAATTGCTGTGTCACGATAAAAGGAAAAAAGATTTGTTTACAGATTTGAGACTAGTTTTTTGGTATGAAGGAAATCAGGAGAACCACTATGCCACTGTATTTTTGACTTATGAATAGCTTGAATTGGCAGTTAACCAAACTTAAATGTTTACCTATCCCCAGACAGAAATATCTCTAATAATTTCCTCTCTGCTGCGTTGGGAAAGGGACACTTTTCCTCACATAACATCTAGGCTATGAAATAACCCTGAAAAAAAGAATACATAGATTACTAATTCAAGCCCCAGGATGCCTTCACAGATTTCTCTCCCTTTATATGTTTCTAAAATATGTTTTAAAGCTGCGGTCAGTAAAAAGATAACCTTTTCAGCAGAGAAAAAATTTTAAACTTTTATATTTGATTGGGGACTATTTTTTGATACTTAATTCAAAACACTGTCTATATGGCCTCAACTGAGGGTGCTACTCTATAAGTCACGTGCAACAGAGCCATAATTTTAAATCCTTATTTTCCATATACTTCACATTGAATTATATTGCCTTGTGAAACTTCTTGAATTATTTCTTATTTTATTTAAATCTTATCTTGCTGTGTAAGTTTCTTGTGTCTTTTCAGATAAATTAAAAATTCCCTAAAAGGAGTGATTGTCATAAAGCTTCACTTCTATAAAAAGAGCTGCTCAAAAATATTTGATAATGGATGAATGAGCTTATACTTTTATCAACAGGAGCTGGATACACACCTTTCAAAAAAGATTTAGTTTCAGAGAAAGGGATCAGATTTCAAAATAAAGAAAAAGTAAGATGAAGAAGGAAGACGCAAGGTGGGTGGATATCAGATATGCTGAAGAGATCTATTTCTTATTCTGCTGTGTTTCTCAGATTTTATTTTAGCACCCACAGTTTGGAAATCAGATAAGCTTTCCTGGGAGTGTGGCCAGAAAATAAATTGGATTTCAGTGATTTACATTTATTATGGTTGTATAGTGTGTCAGGCACTGTATGGAACATAGATATTACATGACACTGTCCTTTCCCTTCAAAGGCTGTGTTCTGATTCACACCTATATAACATATATACCTTCTGTGAATACAAAACAAAACATATGTAGTAATTGCCGCCATGATTAGTTTTATACTCACAATTTCCCATCATTTGATAATTCTCTGTTAACAAATTGTTGAATGGGCTGGAATTGTTTTGGCCAGTGTGTAGTTCATGCAAGCGTATTCTAAAGGAAACAACATTGACTATAGTAGTGAGAGGCCAGTCCGGCTTTACCACTAATCAGCTGTAACTGACAGTTACCAGACAATTACTGCCAAGTAACTAACAATCTGTTAGTAATTATCAGCTGACCTTCTGACTTGACAACAGTGCCATGAACACAAGCCATGATATAAATCAGAACACAATTTTTTAAAAAATTTAAGTGAAAAGTTCTGGTTAAAGACAATGCAAACATTGGTGACTGTGAAACTCTTTCTAAACCTGCCTTTTGCTTGGTCTGTTTTCAGGGAGGAGAAGGGCTTCTGTTGGCCTGGACAACTGTTCAGTTTTTCTTTGTGACAGGAGACTGGCTGCTGCTCTGAACAGCAGCACACCAATTCACAGAAGGCTCGCAGTACAGTATTTAGACTGTTCCCAACAAGCCTGTCATCCATGCCTGCCTGTCCTGGCTGGTGACATCCAGTTGCTATGCTTCTCAAAGGGCTCCCCCTGCCTCTAGAATGGCTCTTGGAAATTGTTGCAGATTCAGTTTGTTCAAGCAGTCTGGGATTTTCGTTGTGATCCAGGACAGCAGAGATAGAGCGTCTAGGTTGCTCTTTTAAAGGCATTTGGAGCCTCAGAGATCAGTGCAACTACGTTTCACAAACAGGTGTGAATGGTCAACAAGTGAAAGCATTTCTTCGAGCTCTGTATATTGGGGTCTATTTTAATTGTGTGCATAAGGGGGTGGGAAGTGAGAAGGAAGAAGTGACAATCTTTTTCATGACTAAGTGGGGTAGCATCCTACAAGCTGTCGAGAGGGCCTTCAAATGGATCACATAGGCTATTTAAGGCCATACAGAGTCATAGCTGGGAATGAAGGCAAGAATTTGAACTCTAAGTCGCCGGATTTTTAGGATTTTTATGTAGATTGTGATTCACCTGTACAATCATGCTTACTTAAAGGATGCATGAATAAGTGCATCAACATTCCTCCCATTTGGTCAGCTTTGTTTATTCTCTTATAAATCAGTGTTAGTCAAAAACTTTCACTGCCCCAGATATTAAACATGATAGCTTCCTATAAAAGGGAGCTCCTAGCTCTGGTTAGAGTGCTAGTTTCTGGTCTCTACTTTTGACTTACAAGGTCCTCTTATTTTAAATTTTCAAAAAGGCAAGCATAGCTGTAGGGTCTAGTTTCCCAGTTTTATTTATCATCATAATTGTTCTCAATCCCCCCTAAATGGGTATACCAAAGGCAGTTACAAAGGCTCTGCAGCTGGATCAGATGAGCAGGACACCAGTATCTACATTTCCTTGGGGTTCACTGAGGAAATGAGATAGATGAAAGGAAACAGAAATACTTCTCACTGCAACTAACTTAATCCATTAATTGGTTTGAGGGTATAATTTCCATTATGGTAATCTTGTTGTAGAATTTTTAAAAAGGAGAAGTGCTAGCCTCTGTTTTAATGAGACACTGCATTAATTGGGTATTGTGAGCAACTCTTTTTCACCCTCAATAATATAAGGGTATTTCTTAAGCAGAGAATCCAGTGTTCAAATTTGGCAACAGATCCATGTTCTGATTGTTAAGAGTCAGAAATAAAAAAGTCAGGCTTTTGTATGACTTATTATACATTTCAGTTTTCTACTCTGAGATGCTTGGAGAGGCCCAGAAACTTGTCACACAGGTAGGGAGTGCAATAACTTGTACTGATACTCCACTCAAAAATTTTCCCCGTGTCTTTGAAACCATGAGGAAAATGTGAAGATCATCTTCTTAGTCAAATACTGCTATGGCATTCATTTTACTCATCATAACATAATTCATGGGGGTGAGTAACAGACGATTGTCATTTCACATAATAAGCAAATCACACAACTAATAAAAGAAAAATCTAAGCCTGTATGACCAAATATTACAACTAAGTAGAAAAATGTAGAGAAAATATAATATTAGTCTAATGTTTTGGTAAAGTTGGTAAAGTCTAATGTTATGGTATAGTTTTTTCCTACCAAAATCCAGTTTCATAAATATATGTCAAACTTGGCATATCATTTATTGAAATTGCTTTTTTCTTGCATTAAGTAATATCTCAAAATGCAAATTTACTAAATTTTAGTTTAGAGTTATAAAATAATATTAAGATTCTGTTAGTCCTCCTGTGGATGAGAAAATGGACGCACAGCGATCAGGAGGTGTTCCCCAAATCATTCACTAGTTAGGGAGTAAGAGGCCTGGGGTCCACTTCTTTTGCTTGCTGGCTCATACTGTTTCTTTGGTTCTGCATATCTGCCTCCCTCCCTTTTTGATATTAATCAGACAGGAAGTTGAGTGCATTACTCAGGATTAGTTGGTTTCTAAAGGAAATATTCCATTTTCATAATTTAATTTAATTCCATCTTTAAAGAGCTGGGATAAGATGCTCAATCTCTGCTGGTCTATGGGAATCTCTAGAAGTTTAAATCAAACCAAACAGATAATTTCAGGCTAATTCAAAGATCAGTTAGTTCAGTGATTTGTGACTTAATGCAACACGTATTGTTTGCCTACAGTGAGCAGGCTCTGTGCTAAGGGCCGGGGTTAAAAAGATGAACAAGACACAGCCAAGGGAACTCACCAGAAAGCAAGGTGAGGGGAGGTGAGACGGACATCTGAATAGGTGTGGGGTGCTAGGAAAGCAGAGAGGAAGGTAGGTACCCCAGCCCTGGAGACTCAGGGAAGACTCCTTGTAGGAGATATGGCTTTAACTCTTGTAACTTAGTTTCGAAGGATGAGCAAGTATTCACTAAGTAGATGAGATGGTAGATGAGATGGTGAGTTTTCTGTTCAGAGAGATCATTAGAGAAGGCCAGAGGCATGCAAGCTTGGGTGTCATTTGGGGAAGCACCAAAATTTAGCAAGACTAGAGGCCAGGGTGCTTATGGGGAAGTTGTAAGTGAGAAGGCCAGATAAGTAGGCCTTATAAGTCCTATCTTATTTTGGAGGCCAGTGTTTTCCACATGTCAGTGTGCACTAAATTCACCTGCCGAGTGTTAAAGTGCAGATTCCCAGGCCTTACCTTCATGGAGCCTGATTCAGTCGGGCTGTAGTGGGTTCCAGGAATCCGTATTTTTAACAAGCATTCTAGATAACTATTCCAGAGAAGGCTGCACTTGGAAAAACACTGCTATAGATGACGGTGTACCTTGAAAGGACTTTAGATAGAAGGGTGACGTGATCAAATTAATGCTGTAGTAGAGGTTGGTAAGATACGTGTGACCCTGACAGCAAAAGGGCTAGCTGAGGCACTATAGGGACTCTTCAGATAAAGACAATAGAGTGATTGAAGATGGTGGCTGTGAGGAGGGGGGAAAGACAGGGCAGAGCATGAGTAAGTTAGGAAGCAAGTGCTCAAGCATTTAGATTTAATTTGAGGAGTGAGAGAAAAAGAGGCATGGATGAGGGAGAAAGAGGAGAGGATGGGTCCCAGGTTTCAGGTAATTGAGTAGGTGGTGGTGCTATTAAATAATTCAGGAAAACAAAAGATGAGGCAGGCTTTATGGAAGTTATTGGTGGTGATAATGAATCCAGTTTGAAACATGTTGACTTTGAGTTGGATCAGGCAGAGGTGGTCAGTTAGTGGTGCTGGTATTTAACAGGGAAGAAAATACTGGTTTGTAGATATTTAGGCTGGGCATAGATGCCAGATTTACTATGTTTTCAGTTTAGTTACTTTACCATTTCTTTGCCTGCCAACAGACCAGCTATCTATATAACCATTTATTAAAAATGGCAGAACCATGTGCAGTATAAGCCACAGGTAAAACAATAATTTTTGACAAGTTAGGTATAGAATACTTATACTTTAACTCTTAACTAGGAGATTAGTTAGATTAATGCTTCCCTGACATGACATAGAACATTTACATTCTTATCTTATTGATTCTGAAACCAGGACATGATCACATGAACGTGTTAGAGGTTGAACTCTGAAAAATTATTTCTAACAAAATCATCTATAATGGAAAACATGATTTTTATTTTGGTACTTTGAATTTTATATTGAGTTTGTTGACCAATACTATTACATTCTGATTTTTATAATGTTATTTCTAGGGCTTCCACTCCTAAAGTAATGGGAAGTTTTAAATTAATTAAAAGAAATTAGAGAACAGTGGTTCCATTTTATGTAGATATTTTAATATCAATTGAGATTAGTAAAATCTATGCGTATTTCCACTAATCTTGATCCTGCCATTTAGAAGTTCTCTTTCAGTAAAGCTGGTATTTTTCTCTTTCCCTGCAAAAACTGAATCTCTAAGAGCAGAAGAAATTAAGAGAGGCCCCCAAATAAGAAGTAACTAATTTTTCAATACTAAAGCCAGGTATTTTAAAGATAGGTTTAATAGAGGTTAAAGCATTAAAGTAAAACATAAATCACTTGGTTCACCACCACACTATTTTTGAATTTTTTATAATAGCAAAGTACAAAATAAAACATACAAGTGAAATATTTAGGTAAGTGACAGATTTGGGGGGGCATATTTTGATTTAGTTTATACATACAACCTGAGATTTTGCTTCTACACGTGCAACACAGAGTGATGCTACACTGGGATTCTGAGCTTGAGTTACTCCCTCCCATAGCCTTACTATTTTCCCAGCTTCCTGGGCATTTCTGATTCTAGGGAGGCTTTTGGCACAAAAAGATGGATGTTTCACAGCTGTTTGTACTCCACTAGAAGAGTGCATCCCATTACAGACAAATGTAGTCTCAAGGTACTAATGTATACAGATGTTGAGTTCAGAGACTTGATAGAGCTGAATGGATTTAGCATCTGTCTTGCGGAAATGCTAGGAAGAATGCATCAGAATTTCTACCCTCTAAGGCCATGCAACGTTCCAGAAGACTTGCAAAATCTTTTTGACCCCTGATAGTTGAGTCATTTTGTAATAGGTGAGTTACTGGCATGGAGACATGAACTGAATTTGCTATGTGGGCTCAAGCAATTGAGTAAAAACCGAAGACCCAGATCGTGGACCCCAGTCCCCAAGTGATTTGATATAGAAGTTTGGGTGAGGCAGCCAAACCATGTGAGTTGCATTCTCCTTATCGGCATGACAAAGATAAAGGATCTATCCTTTGCCAACCTCAGAGAAGCATTTTAAAGATTAACTTTTATGAGGCTCTCACAAAAAATGACTACTGTAGTCAAGATAATCAGTATTCTACCACAGCTGAGAATTCTGCCATACTGCGGATTGCTTTGTCAAAAAGTATCTGTTGTTATTTGGAGAATGGGGAGAATGCTGCAAGTACAGCAGGATCCTCCCAAGGTGCATACCACTTGAAGAATTAGGACAGGTTGATCTCTGGTTTCATAAGCAGTAACAAGTATCTTGATGCTAGCAAAGCTTTTAAATTTATTTTCCATAATATGGTTAGTAGTAAACTGGAAAAATCTGCCCTGACCAAACCCTCAGAGATGGATTGTATCACTAATTAAGGGCCTCATAATAGAATCCTAGAGCTAGAAGGAAAGCCAGTGATCTTCTAAGCCAACCATCTTCCACAGAGACTAGCAAACTCACATCCAATCTATGTTTGAATATCGTTGGTAAAAGAAAGCTCATTTCTTCACCTTTCATTATACACATACACACATACATATATATGGTTGTACATATTCATTGTGCAAGGTCATCTGGATCAGGAGCACAAGTCAGGTGTGAAATCCAAGCCTCTAACTCCACTTGCGAAATTGTGTGCCTGGGTTTGGGGTTGTGTCCTCCAGGGAAAAGGGGGGTCTTTGCATATGCAGCCCATTCAGAGAGGGTCACTTTTTATAAGTTGCCCAGAGATGGCACATATCACTGGCATAGTTATTTCCCCTCTCCTATTAGAGCTTTGACTTGTGACTTTTAAATCTTTTTACTATGTATCTGAATGGGAAGATTTACTCCTCCATATCTCAGGCTCCCATATTTATATTATGTAACTGTGGGAGACATAATAAGAAAATCTCCATATTCAGACACATCCCCTGGATGACTATTATGAGTGCAGTTCCTCCCTTGGATTCTTGGAAAAATGTGTGTGTGTGTGTGTGTGTGTGTGTGTGTGTGTGTGTGTGTGTGTTTGTGTTTTGCGTGCATGCATCTGGAAAGGTCAGGGCTAGAGATGTAAGCAATCCTTACAACTGGGTGTAAGCAAGTGATGTCCTCCTAGGACAGTTCCAGCTATGATGTTCAGTTCCAGCTATGTCTCAACGGTCTCAGGGGTGTGTGTTAGCACTATTATCAAAATCACTGTTGACAACTAGCTGAGGTGGCGAGGAGGTGTCTAGAAGTTTAGAGGCATGGATTCTAACTCCAAGTGACCTTGGTCAGTTAGAGGTACAGTTAGAAACCATTAGGAGAATCTATTCTATTTCTAAATCTGCATCCCCAGACTGTCCTCAGGCTTTACAGAGGTTGAACCCATTAAACTGCGTAGACTGCTTTGACAGTGGAGTGTTGCTTAATTACAGTGGCAATCTAATTATAAGGTTTATAAGGTTTCCCTGTAATTGATTCCCTCTCAAGTGTGTGGAAACTTCACTTGATATGTATTCACTACTGAAACTCATGGGAATAAACTGGATTCTGGGGCCGTGTGTCTTAGAATCAGGAAGTCAATACCAACTGCATTTTGGAGTCCTTATTCAGGACAGTAAGGGGCTCTTCTGTGTATTTCAATCATTTATTCTTTCACTTATCCATTCATTCACCAATTCATTCTTTCATCCATTCATTCATTCATTCATTCATTCAATAAATACCACATTAACAGCGTGCATCTAGCACTACTAGTCTCTGGGGATACAAAGGTGTATTGAATATGTGGTCATTGCCACAGATGGGCTTACGAGTAGTCGGGAAGACTGATAAAAATAAATAATTAAAGCTATATGCTAATTATGGTGTTAGAGATGGATATAAGATGCTAAGGAAGCATTAAGGAAGACATCCCTAATTCTGCATTGTGTGTGGGGGAGGTGGGAGAGTGCTGGTGGGGGCAAAGAGCAGCACTCACTGAGGAAATGACATTTGGGTGGAATTTGAATGGATGAGTAGACATTCAGTGTACAGAAGGCAAGAGTGTGGGGATGAGGAAACGGAAAAAAAAAACCCAGAACTATAAGAGGAGAAAATCAAGCATCTGTTACTACTGTAAACAACCAAGTGTAACAGGCGCTGCTGTGGTGAACTCCTTCCACACACAACATACATGAAATGCCTGGCCAGCTCTGCAGAAACATGAGCTAATCCTTACAAAGGCATCACGACAGATGGGTATGTTTGTTATCTTCTTGCCACAGATGGGGAAAGTGAGGTTTAGAGAGAATAAGCTATGCGAATGAGATCACACAGATGAAAGTCAGGATTTGAACTTGGGTCTGTCCAATCCTGAGCACAAGCTCTTAACCAGTATGTTTTTGTAGCCTCTTCAAATGTGAGCGATCATTAAGCAATGTCTGATGCATGCCATCAAAAGCCTTTTAGCATCCTCTTTTTTCCTCATTTTTGGGAAAGCAATCAGCTCCAGAAGTCTGAGCCATCAAGACCTAGCCGTCAGTTTCTTCATACGTAAAATGATAAAGTTGTGCTATGTGAACTCTAAAGACCTTTGTATCTCAAAGATTCTATTTTAATTTAATTTTGCCCCAAGCTTAAGAACACTTTTTTAAAGAACACTTCCTTTTTGTCTTACATAAATCTTTCTAAGGACTTATGTAATAGACTGCATATCAATATTAATGACTCAAATGCACAGGGCATCTTGATTATAATCATTCTTTGGATGAATATGAAACACTCATAGGCCCAGTTTTGCACATTAAATTCCTGCATATGGAGGGAAAAAAATGTTCTTATCACGAAGGTACATGATATGTATTTTAATCCCCTAATTACTAAATTCTTTTAGGGCTCTTTCCAATTCCTCAAAAAGAACAGAATTGAGCAGTAGATGGACACTGATGAATGATGGAGGGCTCATTCTGCTCCTCTTTGCCACATGATTTAATCAGCCGATATATTCTAGCATTACTATATTCTCCTACAGGCCTGCATGTAATGGCAGGAAATACCAAATGCACAAGGCTTAAAGAGCATTATTTTCTTTTTTAACTCTTATCCCTTAAGGCTGACTGGACTGTAGCTCAGTCAAAATAAGAGAGATGTCTCTTTTAAGCAATATCTATAACATGTTATGGTGGGCATTGGCTTTTTAATTTTTTTAAATTTTCCAAATCTAAACTCCATATTTGGGAAACTGTCCACTTCTGGACTCTTGGAGGCAAGCAGACATGCACTTTCCCAAACTACCTTGCAGATGTGTTGACTTGGTGCCACCAACCAGCCACACTTGCCCCACTTTGAACTGAGATCTGGGGACACACAGAAACAGTTATGGTAGAGAATTCTTGGCAGTGGGGACAGCAGCTGAAAAACATGGGGTTTTCATGGTTCCTCCATTCGGAACCTCATTCTAGGAGTCTTTGAGTACCATAATGTCTTTTCTTAAAACATTAGACAACTTTTTATTTTGAAATGGTCTCAAGCCTACAGAAAAATTGCAAGAATAATACAATGGATTCCCATAATATCCCTTCTCCAGATTTATCAATTTTTAACACTCTGCTATATTTGCATTCCTCTCTATGTAATTATATCGTACGTACTATTATTTTCATTATTCCAGATCACTTGGGAGTAGGTTACATACACTGTGCCCCTTTACCCCTTCATATTACAGCATTTATTTCCTGTGAACAATGATATTCTCTTGCCATAGCCATGGTTTAGTTATCAGATTCAGCATAGATAACACTAACACTAATCTAATCTCCAGACCGTATTCAAGTTTAAGTTATGCCAACAGTGTGCTTTATGACAATTTTCTTTCCCAGTCCAGGATCATGTATTGCATTTAGTTGTCATGTCTCTTCAGTCTTCTTTTCATTGGTTTTTTCCTGACATTAGCATTTCTGGAAAACATAATCTGTTTATTTTATACAATAGCCCTCATTTTGAGTTTGTCCAAGATTTTCTCATGATTAGATTCAGGTTGTGCATTCTCAGCAGTAATATCACATGAGTGATGTTTGTCCTTCTTGGGGCACTGCATCCAGAGGTGGACATCCAGTTGACCACCATACTGGTGATGTAGATTTTGATTACTTAGGGTGTCGTCCAATTTCTCCATGGAAAAGGCACTATTTTCTGTTTTGGTTTGTAGTTTATATGCTTGATATTTTGATGGTATGTAAATATCCTGTTTTTCCTCAAACTGACCCTTTCCTCAGATTTAGCATCCATTGACCATCTTCACTTGAATCAAATTTCACTATGATGTTTGCAAAATGGTGATTTTTCTATCTTTATCATTCCTTCTGTGCATAATAATTGTCCAAATATACTTTTAATAAATTCCCTTTATGCTTAAATAAGCCAGAGTTGTTTTCTGTTGCTTACAGCTAAGAACTCCTGATTGATTTACTTGTAAACTTAGGCAACTAGTTCCAAGAACCTATCAAACCAGTTCACTCAAATGGTCAATTTAGTCAGCCCAAGGAGGGACAGTGAGGAACACCTTTAGGAAAAAAAAAAGATACAACTTTTCATGGCACTTCATTCTGTAAGACTTACAGACTAGGCTTTCTTCCATTGTCAGTCAGATAAATGACTACTAAAACTGAAAATATAAAATATTAAATAGTTAAACTAACACTGAAAAGCAGGAAAAAAAATCAATTTTTGTGACTAAATGCCACACACTTGGTTATTTGAAAACCTTTAGTGGTTATTATAATGTTTACTTTTCACTGAGATTTTTGATTGTAATAAACATCAAAATAAAGAACAATAGTGTAATGGGAATAACACACTAGGGTAAGGCAACTTTCATTCCAGTACTAGCTCTGCTAATTAAGCTATGTGGGACTTTCTGAGCAAGTCTTACTTTCCCGGACCTCAGTCTTCTCATCTGAGAAATGAGATGGCTGAACAACAAATTTTTAAGCGTTCTTCAAACTCAGGATTCTGTGACCTCAAAACTGAACATTAGTACAACTGTTGGAGACACAAAGAACTGTTAATTTAGAATATTCTAATGAGCACATGTGAATCCAAGATTATTCTGGTATAAAAACCTAACACCTGTGAGATAACTCCCAAGTTATTCAGAGAATAGAAACATCAGAACACAGTGCTTGGCATGGTCTGATCACATCTCGAGTGGCGTGTCTTGTTCAGAGGGCTGTACTTTCACGGAGCCATTAAAACATCAGAAACGTCATTATGAGAAACGATTGAGTGAACTGGGCTGTTTATCTTGGAGGAGAATAGATTTAATGGGATGAAGGCATAATAGTTCTCTAAACATTTAAAGGTTTGTTTTATTCAGATGGAACACAGTATGTTGCTGTGCTTTCTGCAGACGGAAAAACAGCAGCCAATTGGGCAGAGGTAATGATACCAGCGTAAGGAAGAAATTTTATTCAAATATACTTGTGAGAGTTCCTCTTGCCCGCTCTTCTGTCAGGGACCCCATCATGCTTCTGTGATATCAGAAAACTACTCAAGAATCAAGCTTTTTGCTAAGTTCTCAGTGCAGTAGATCAGGTCCCACGTAGACGTTTTCAGATCAGTGCTTCTCAAATGTTAATGCACATATAAATCACTGGGTATCTTGGAAAACTCAGTTTCTGATACACTAGGTTTGGATTGGGACCTGAGATTCTGTATTTCCAACAAACTCCCAGGTTTTTCCATGTGCATATAATCACCTGTCCAGTCTGATGTAATATCCCCACAGAGGATGCCATTCAGTATAAGCATGTATGTTACCGTCAACACCCATGTGAAAGGTGGTAAAAAGATGTTCTGCAGCTCTAGCACCTTCATCTTCTCATGATGTTTAATTGTTTTCGTCTTCCTTATTTCCTTGAAGACGTTCCATATTTTCTGATCTTTCACTATTTTTGATCACTTTGCATGATGGTACTCGTATGGCTCTGTCTGATACTCACTCATATACTTTCAGGTAACCAGGGAATAGTCCCCCCAGATTATGCTGGGTTTTGCTTATTTTAGGTCATTACTTCAGTCGACTACATCCACTGGCGTAATGGTCCCAGATAAGAGGTCTGTGTGCACAGGAACAATGTGCTCTGCTCATGTTCAGCTCCCCCTTCACTCTAGGCCTCTTCCATCTCTAAGCAGGCATTGCACCACAGTGAGAACTGGATACTGTACCCAGGGTCTTCTTTTTGTCATTGCCTCAAGAAAACTTCTTACCTCACCCTGATAGGATACCAGTTTTAATCCTCAAGGATGTACAGAATAATTCTATCCCCTTCCTACATAATAACCCTTCAAATATTTATATAAAGTCATCATGGTCTCCTTGAGTCTTTACTTTCCAGGCTAAACATTCCCAGTCCCTTCTATCCTTACTCATAAGAGATGAACTCCTCAACCATACCAGTTGCTTTAAAAACTGTATAATTTTGAAGAGGGCATGTGGGAGTGGGAATTTTGTGGTTCCCTAGGTAGATTTCTGGCATCTGGCATGCCAACAGCACCAACTTGCTCCTGGAATCTCCATGATTTATAGACCACCATATGGCATTCTGTTTGGAGGAAAAAAGTTTTCACTACACCAAGTCCCACTTAGAGGCTTTGTCTGCCTTTTCAGGGGTATTGATGCATGAGCAGGGGCTTTGGAGAGTTGCGAACGCACCTGTAATGCAAACTTTCCCACTTCGCTCAGGTTCGCCCATTTCAGAGCTGCTGACAGGGTTCTGTGTGCTTCTCTTGAATGAAATGGTGGATAAGAGCCTTTTCCTATCTAAATGAGCTCATTAGTTTTCATCTGTGCGATTTTTAACAGTTATTGTCTAAAAATAATTTTAAAAGATGATCAATTTAGTGAAATCTCACATGTAGAATAATAATGGTCATTTACTTAATGCAGTTTTAATAGAAGTCATATATTAGTACTAATAAGGATCAGTCAAAAATGACAAATATGACACCTAAAGCATAAGCAACAAAATTGAAAATAAACAAGTGGGACTACATCAAACTAAAAAAGCTTCTGCACAGTGAAAGAAACCATCAACAAAGTGAAAAGAAAACCTATGGAATCAGAAAAAATATTTGCAAACCATATATCTGGTAAGGGGTTAATAGTCAAAATATATAAAGAACTTACGCAACTCAATAGCAAAAAAACAAATAACCCAATTTAAAAATGGGCAAAGGATCTGAAAGGTATTTCTCCAAAGAAGATATAAGAAAGGTTACAGGTACATGAAGAGATGCTCAGCATCACTAGTCATTAGGGAAAAGCAAATTAAAACCACAGTGAGATAATCACCTCATGCCTGTTAGAATGGCCATCATCCAAAAAAAACAAGAAATAACAAATGCTGGTGTGGATGTGGAGAAAAGGGAAACTTTGTGCACTGTTGGTGGGACTGTCAATTGGTACAGCTACCAGGGAAAATGATATGGAGGATCCTCAAAAATTTAAAAATACAACTATCATATGATCCAGCAACTCCACTTCTGGGAATACATACAAAGGAAACAAAAACATTAACTCAGAAAAAATATCAGCACACCCACATTCATAGCAGCTTTATTTACAATAGCCAAGACATGCAAATATCTGAAGTATCTACTGATGGATGAATGGATAAAGAAGTTGTAGTATATACGTATACAATGGATTATTACTCAGCCATAAAAAATGAGGAAATTATACCATTTGTGACAATAAGGATGGATTTTGAAGGCATTATGCTAAGTGAAATAAGGCAGACAGAGAAAAACAAATACTGTATTATACGACTTACATGTGGAATCTAAGAACAAACAAGCAAAGTCATAGAAAAAGAGATCAGATTTGTGGTTACCAGAGGCAGAGGTTGTGGGGAGCGGGGACTGGAAGAAGGTGGTCAAAAGGCACACACTTCTAGTTATAAGATAAATAAGTACTAGGGATGTAACGTACAACATGATGAGTGTAGCTAAACTGCTGTATGATAGACAGGAAAGTTGTTAGAGTAAATCCTAAGAGCTTTCACTACAAGGAAGGAATTTTTTCCTTTCTTCTTTCTTTCTTTTTTCATTGTGTCTACATAAAGAGATGAATCGTAGCTGAACCTATTGTGGTACTTTCATCATATATGTAAATCAAACCATCATGCTGTACGCTTTAAACTTATGCAGTGACGTATGTCAATTATTTCTCAGTAAAATTGGGAAAAAATGACAAAACATACAAAACAATGATTTTTAAACACTGGAAGAAAAGGCCTCACAAGATCCCTGAGAGAAGGGAAACAAAAAAGGTGAACCCTACAATTGCCTAGCTTACTGCTGGGAAAGAGTTCCTAGCACATAATGCAAGAAGTGAGAACCACAAAAGAGTTTGGTATTTTCCCTGAGTTGAGGAGACAGAGTGGAGGATTTGAGGAGGCCAAGGTGTGAGAATACACAAGGCAGAGTTCTAGAGAGAGGTCTGCACAAAGTGAGACCTCTAGAGACACGCAAAGGCTCCCCCCTCTAGTTTTCCACTGAGTTCTGATCGTGTTTGTGAGGAAACTACCCTCAGACCATCAGAAAGGAGCAGGCAGAGCAATTCTCAGAGCTCAAGTAGGGCTATAAAGACTTTACAATCCCAAAGCCAAGCCAAGAAACCTCCTAGTAAGTGGGACATCAGGTAAAGTACTCAGAAGGATATTACCTCAGTAGAGAGGACAAATTAGCCCTAGACCAAAATATTTTGGTAGCTTCTGGTACCCCATAAGAACTCTTAAAAGCAAACCTTGAAACAATCAGGCTGTTTCCAAGTATCTTAATTGTGTCCAAGCACAAAGCTTAAAAAAAAGGGATGAAAAAAAAAAAAATCCAGGACCCAACAATGTAAAATTGACAATGTCTGGC
Source organism: Camelus dromedarius (assembly GCF_036321535.1). Lineage (NCBI taxonomy): Eukaryota > Metazoa > Chordata > Mammalia > Artiodactyla > Camelidae > Camelus > Camelus dromedarius. The sequence continues at coordinate 48,201,926 of NC_087437.1, forward strand.
ATCCAATCAAAAAGCACCAGGCATACAAAGAAGTGGGAAAATACAACCCATAATGAGGATGAAAATCAATCAATAGAAACAGTCCAGAAAATGACACAGATAATATAATTAGTAAACAAGGACATTAAAGCAGCTACGGGTAAATGTACTTTCACATGTTCACTGCCTACCCACAAGGCCATAGATATAGTCTCTTATTTTAACCCACTTGGGATGGACTTTTATGTACATGTAAAATAGAAGTCAAGATTCACTTTTTTTTTTAGTATATGGATATCCAACTGACCAAGAATCATTAATTGACAAAGACCAGTTTCCCCTTGCAATGTAGGTGTCACCTCTGTCACAAATAAAGTAGTTATAAATGACATTATAAGACAGCATTGGCAGTGTGCTGTATCAGACTTTGGGCTCTGAACAATCCGCAATGGCCTTGATATTTAACCAATAGGGTATTCACTGTTTTCCTATTTATATTCTGTATAATAATATACAAGATACACAAATATTTCTTAACAGGCTGGGAAAAAAGTCTTCCATTCGGTATCCCTAATAAAGGGGATGGCATAGGTGAGGAGGGGCAGAAATGGGTGAAGTGGAAATAAAGGAAAGGGTCGTTGAAAGAAATGCAACCCCCAATTCATAGCACCTAGTCTCTGATCCACGCTATAGTTCAATATGATTTTTTCCTTCTACAAATTCTGGATTATAATAAGGTTTCATATTTCAGAAACTTGGCAACCCCATTTTCTTTATCGGTATAGTTGAAAGGACATCGTGTTTAGATGTCCCTAAACACTCAGATCGGACTTAGGTCCCGTAAGGAAACATCAGGCTTGGAGTTTGCCTTCACTTTTAGTGTAGGAAATGCACACTAGTTATTCTATAAACGTATCAAGAAGTTAATTCTAGACTATAAAGACTTTAAACAGCTCTAGCTTATGCCTGTGTTGGCAACATGTGATCTCAATGAAAAGTGTGAAAAAGCAGCCTGCCAGATGTTTTGACTACATGGTGCATCACATCTTAATGTTTCCTAGGTTGGCAGTGGTAATACTAGAGATTCAGGATTTTAAAATTAACAAGTTCTTTTTTAACCTTTTATTATTCTTTACTTTAAAAATGTTTTAGAGTCAAACATTTGTATGCTAGAATTTTTTCTTTCAAACACATGTTTTTAGGAAGAATGTTTATAAACCATAAACAAAATCTAGGAAGAACATATTGTGTTTCTTACAGTAAGCCTGTAATGTAAACTGTTGGCCAGTATAGCTGGGAAATGAGATTTTCAGGTTAATCAGATATTCAGCAATATTATACCATAAGTATTATAATTTTTAAGTGTTAGAAGCTCAATGTTACTCTCACACCAAGCATGATTTGCTTGTAATGTATCAGAAAGCACTCTGGAATCTTGCTGGAGCTTGTCATAATTTTAAGCATTAACTTCACTGTATATGAATTTCCTTTAATAGAGTTTTAGTTAATACTGTTTCAGACAATAAATTCATTCAAGGAGTACTAATACTGATTATCACTGATAGGAACACTTCGAGGAGGAGGGGCAGGTACTGTATGAGCTGGGGGAGATGGAAAGGGAGGGCAGCCGCTACCCATGACCAGAGCAACACAACCAACCCATCCATCGGTCAGTATCACCTCACTCATCTTACGACATAACCCCTGCAAAGAACCCCCTAATCTTCAAAGATTCCCCTCTAAAAATGCAAATACTACTATAGTGTGTGTGTGTGTGTGTGTGTGTGTGTGTGTTTTGTGTGTGTGTGTGTGTGGTGTGTTGGTATTAATTATATTTCTGTTAGTAAAAGGTTGATAAAGAAATAACACAGGATAGAAAATGGTGGCATCAGGAGGTAAAAATGATCCTTTAGAGAAGTAGAAGTACCCATGACAAATATTACCTACTTTAGAGTTTTTCTTAAGGTGTCAGTTATGACAAACTGCTGTTATAGATGTTAAAAACATTCTATAATCTTACCGTGGACTGGTTTCTTATGTTTGTTGTTTCTAGTGAACCAAATGAATCCCCAGCGGCCAGATCTAATGTATTAACATAATTTATGTCATTCAAGCTGTTCTTCTTCATGAAAAAAATTTTTTAAAGCTTAAGTAAGGTCATAAATAAAGAAAAACACAAAACTCCTTTGAGGGAAGACAAATAAAATGGCTACCTTCAGAACTGTTAATAATCTTATAATTTTTGTCATTTAAATTTTCTTTAGTTACTGTCTTGGGAAGCCAGAGGGTGTAGAATGTCTCCTGGGTAGGCTTGAATAAGTCAAAAAAGTGTGTTTTGAATGCCTATAATAAAGATCAGTTACAATTACGAATAGATTTTTTTGTTTGATTGCTTTCTGAAATAACTGTCTTTTGTAACAAAAAAAATTACTGGGGATGCTTTATTAAAAATAAACAAGTCAGTTCAAAACTGAAATTATGTTGTTCTGTATTTATAGTATTTCAGAAAAAAGTTTAGTTAAGGGAATATTCAGAGACGTAATTATTTTGCTCTAATTGGCAGTGTTAACGCATAAGCACATATACAAATGAGTATCTCAGTGCAGAGCACACAGAGGTCCTGGAGGGATTAAGATAACAGGTCATCTATCAAGAATAGAGAATTGGTCAGAACCAATAATAAAGTGTATTTAATCACCACTGGCTCCCCTGGTCAAAACGAAAAATGAAGTAAATCTAAAACAGTCGCTAAAGATACAACCTTTGCTTGAGTTGCTGGGGTGATGAATTCCCCTTGGAAATAACTGGTGAGGCACTTGGAAAACAGCACAACTCTGGGGCCCTGCTCCTAAGAACTATACCTGTGGCATTTACTTTGACACCAAGAAATATACACTACTATGCTATGCTGTCTATCTATCTGTAATAGATATCAACTTTTATTTTCTAATAAACTAGTAGAGTAAGCCAAATGTGTGTTTTTAAAAGTTTGCGGCTTCTAAAACAAATTGTTTCTATGGAGAACTGGATGAATTAGCCATGTGTGTTAGAATTAATAGACTTTATTTACAAAATTATTAAGTTGTACAAAGCCACTACAGAAATTTTAAATTACTGTTTTTTAAGACTTCATGTGAACACCTCCCCTACTTCAGACTGCCTATTTACAAAGCATTTTATTTTAAAATCTCTTGGATACAGAAAAGTGAAGAATTAGAAGCCTCAGCTAATGACTGCAAATATTTTCTGTTTCACTCCTGTTTTAAGGTATCAGCCAAGTAACACCAGTGTTTCAAATATAACTCCAAAGTTGGCAGAAACGTTAGTAAATCTGCTCATTCCTGGTCCACTTCACCAAACATGTATTCAGATTTTAAATCACAAATGTTTTGAAGTGTTTGGGCTATGCTTCTTCTCCCTTGTCATTAGAGTCGGCTACACACAGGAAGATGGTGCTATCTCTGATAAGGAAAGATTATTTAATCTAAATGTACCAACACAAAGGAGACTTTGTCTATAGGCTAAATGCTATTCTCTAGGAAGGAGACTGGGGTTTTAAAACTTATGCAAATAACTATTATAAATCAGGTTGTAATAAGCGTTATTTTGGAGGGGTTCCCACTCAGATGATCACATCATTTGATAGCTACTAAACTATTAAAGACTTAGAAGTTAACATCATGGTCAATAGTAAATAGGAAAAAAGTATTGTGAAATGGAATTTTGGCAAGCATATTGGATTACAGTCTTTATTTAGTAATGTTTCCAAGTTAAGCTTGGTAGCATAGATTTGTGAGTTTTACTGCAACCTATCATATTTGCTGTTACAGCAGTGCACAAGCAAAAAACATTAAGTTGGGAGCATGTGCAGAGCCTTACGTTTTGTGTATCCTCTGAAAGTGAAATGAAGCCCTCAGACACTGTTCTAGACAATTCAAGTTTCAGTAACATCCTCCCTTGAAATATTCAGAAAATTGAATTTAAATTGTTTTGGAGGTGCTTGAGTTTACCAGATTTTTGCTTCAATTCTTTATTCACAGAAACATATTTTCAAACAAAAAAATAATGTGGAAAGTTTTTGTAAATTGGCCAAGTAGTCAATTATGAATTTTGTGTGAATGAACAATTTTCTGAAGATTGACTCTATTTATTAAAATCTTCCTATTTTTACTCTTGTGGATAAACTGTTTAGGGATAATAAACAGATAATATATAAAATTGTAAATATTCTTAGGTGAAGATGAAGCATAAAACTATGGTAATAATCCTTTGTTAATTTTTTTTAGCTGTCATTGTTTGAAAGCTTCTTTGTTACTAAACTTTCCAATTAATGTAGCTTTAATAAGAAACATGCATATTTATTATATATATTGAGAAATATACTTCAGGCACTAATTATTGTCCATTAATTGATATAATTCTATTAATAATTTTCAAAACAGGATGATGGTAGTAACATGGGAAATGCTTTTAGAATTCTGATAGTGCTGATTCAGAATTCTTACAAAATTTAGGAATATGATATAATACCAATTTATATAAAAGTAAATTATAATCCAAAAGAATTTCCCCACAGACTTGGAAATCAAACATCGAGTAATACTAAGTCATAAATGCAATAACATGTTAATTTATCTATTTTCAATTGCTCTAAAAACACAGAAGTAACATCCTCAGTATTCATACATGTTACATACTAGGGTAAAGGCACCATATATGATAACTGTATTTGACCATCTTTGGAATAGAAGAGAAGCCAAAACATCAAACCTGACGACTAAAGTATTTAGAAACAGTAAAAAAGAGTTCAGTTTATACTTTAGGAAACTGAGCTGGTATTTCATTTTTCTCCCTCAAAACATACACCTGCCTTTATAAGGAAGAACCAACAAGGAAATGAGTACTGGAGTCAAGGTTAAAGTATTCTTGTCCAAGAGAGTGGAGAACATCAGAGAGAAGCAGTGGATCAGTTCAGATAAGCTTTAATAGCCAGAGACAGCACCTTCCCTGAAAACATTAGAGCCTCTTGGACATATCTTTGAAACTCATCCTCCTAAGTCATCCTGTGACTCTAGGGATAGGTGACAATGTCCCATGATCTGAAGGGGGGAAAATACAGCACAAACCACTGAAAAAAATTATCACTTTAAAAAATAATACGAAAGTGGCAAAATGTTCCAACTGCTAAGAAACCTTTGCAGATGGTAAAGGAAAAGCTTTGTCTTTCCTATTATTGTTTGCCCTTCAGTTGACATACATGCCGAGTTGCATCAATAGGATTACAACGGAAACACGGTCATCTCCAGGTTTCCTCTGTTTGGTTCCTTGATCTTGTTTAAAGAAACAGGCTCACGGAATGCACACAAAACAAACTTCCCCAATCGAAGTTCTGAGATCTTTCCTCCCCCTTCTCCCACCCTCAGAAACCCATCTAGTTTTATGTATAGCACTGGACTGAAATGTCATGGTCATGTTGCACCACTTCACTTGTTGAATTGTTAGGAAGGCAGCACTTGACCACAGTAACTTGGTGAACTGCCTTGCTCTTGTATTAGTCCCCAGTATTCTTATCCAGTTTGATGGAAATGTCTTACCTGCATGTGTCCCTGGTACATTCTGCTTAGGCTTCTTTAGGGTTCCCAGAGGCCGCCGGATGCTTTTCCCCCGTGTCTACTTGCACACCAACAGAGGGGAGAAGGCGGCGTGCACACTGGGTTCTTAAAGGGTGCCCCTGAGCCGGGTCGAAGGCTCCAGGTAGCCGGCCGGCGGCGGCTCCTAGACAAAGCTGCGGGCTGCCGGGAACTGTTCTCCGCTCGGGGTGCTGAAAGCGGACACAGGAGAGCGCGTGGAGGAGGCGAGGAGCCCAGGCGGCCACGCTCTCCGGCAGGCTCAGGTCCTGCTCTCCCGGCTTCTCTAAAACTCACTCCTTCTCCGCCGAACTCTTTCTCGCTTCCTGCCAGGCTGCCTCATGTCTCTCTCACTCTTTTCGCCGCGAACCCCTTCCTCCTCCCAGCCCTGACGTGAGCGCCCACACCAGCCGCCGCCGCAGCTGCCGAGGGGGGCGCGCGCCGCCCTCCCGGCCGCGTCCCTGCCGAGAGGCCGCGGGGCCGGGCACGCGCGCGCGTCCCCACTGGGGCCCGGGAGCAGCCCGAGGGAGGCGTGCGCCCCTCCGGGCGCGTGCTCGGGAATGCGCGCACGCGGCGGCCTACTGCCCGCGGGCGGTGGTCGTGCTAGGTGCGGCATTTGCTTCTACCCGGATTCCAGAAAAGCCGGAGGCTAGTTGCAACAGAAGTAGGAGGACGATGCATTGTTTCTCCGAAAGCCATCAAAACCAACTAAGCCCGTCATTTTACAGACAGAATAAGCTGAGCGTGGGGATTTCCGAAGAGTTTACTTCTGTTCCGATTCAGCTCTCACAAGTTACCTCCGTGTCACTTGGTGAAAAAGACTCTCCCCTCTCACTCCACCCCCAATTCATCGCTGACCACTCTAAAATCGCAAACCTATCCCTAAGGGCCTTCCACGATTTTTCTCCCTAGCACTTAACATCACTTAACATCCTGCATATTTTATACAATTGTTTGATTTATTGTCTGTGTCTGTATATACAATGTTATTTCCATGAGATCAGGGATATTTTGGGGGAGGAATATATCCGATGTATCACAGCACAGGACAGTACCTCTTGGCACATGGTAGGCACCCTATAAAAACTTGTTGAATGGATGGGTTTTTACTATAATAATATATAGGTAGAGTGCATTTAAATATGTCCCAAGTAGAAGAGACTGGATAATTCAATGTAATCTTTACATTATAAATGTATATACATACACATACACATACCATGGGCTAGTGTATGTGTATATACTGTCAATACCTAGTTTTGTTGGTAAAAAGATCTCCAATCACACAAGCCCCTTAAGTTATATACAGCAGGATATAATCCCAAAAATACTGCATATAGCATTGTATACCTTTCATAAAGTTAAAAAAAAAAACAAACTCCCTAGGAATATAAATAATATTCGTATATAACTATATAAACAGAAAAGCAATGTTAATGACACTGGGTGAGGGAAGGCAGGAGAAAGGGATGGGGAAGTATTTTATATGAAGGTTAATTGTCAGCATCTTAGCTATTATGATGAGTGGTGATTCATAGACATGCATTACCCTATAAAAATCACTATGTAACTAAGCAAAACAAAGCCATGTATGGACTAGTGAGAAGACACTGAAAATAACCAAAAACAGATTAATCCATTTCAATGCATTTGAGTTCCTAAAACAACCAGCCAACCAAACACAGAATGACTAAGACTTGCAGGCAGGAAGCATAAATTCCTATTAGATTCCACCAATAGTTAACCTTGGTCAATTTCCTTTACTGTTTTTAGACTTCAGCTTTTTAATGTCTTAACGCTGCATGATAAACTCATTGCTTCATCTTTAAATTTGAGATATGTTCATCAGCATTGTAAATTGTAAAGTACAATCCGGTTCTAATTTTTAATTGTCCTTTATAGGATAGAGCACTGGAGTAGGAGTCAGCAGGTTGAAGGGCCAGTTCTACCTCACTACCTCACTGCTCTCTTGGGCAAGTGTACTAATTAATTCTCTATTTCCTCACTTTTGAAGTAAGGCAAGTATCTATCTACTCAGCCCACTGCACAGGGCTGCAAAGGGAGTTGTAAATTTTAAACCACCATATATAAGTATGTAAACAGGCTTTTTTCCAGTCCAGAAAATATGAGTAGTGATTTCCTGAGACTTCAAGCTCTACAAATTTAAAAGGGTTAAATGATTTACTATAAAATGCTTGCATGTTAGTATAGAAACCTAGAGGAAATTCTAGTATTTGATTTGAAAGTGCCAGAAATCTGTGAAGTAACAGTGGGGCCAAAGTTTTCCAATCCATTATATGCTTATTTATAGCTCATGGGCAATTCAAGGAACCGTCAACCAGAAAAGAATTTGAACTAGTATGGCAACTACCTAGAGCTGAAGATAGAAGTCAATATAACCTCTTTTTAAAACCTAAGTAACTCATTTAGTTACTCCCTACATTCTCCAAATCTCAGGAATGAAAGTGCATCTGTGAAGGCATCCCTCTCTTCATTCATTCATACATTTATTCATTCATTCATATTTTATTAAGAACTTATTAGTATGTGGGAATGTTGTGCCATGCTGAAATACACTGATGAATGAGACTGACATGGTCTCTACCTTCATGGAACCCACAGTCCAACTTCCTGACAAGAGTACATTTTACTATCCCAGAAAGAGAATCTGTCTAGACTTTTATTAAAACAACAACCATCACCACCACCACCACCCCGCTACAGAGATTCCATAATTTCCCTATTTCTCTTTTCTAAGAGATCACATCTAAGCTTTTCTAGTCAAACATTTCCCTCTCAGTTTTGAACTTTAATTATCTCTCTAGCACAAATATTTCCTTCAAAGCCTATAAATACGAGCTTTGTGAGCAAAGATACTTGGCTGGTTACCAATTCAAGTGTCAGTATCTTGAGACACTGTTGATTCACAGAACCATCTAGCAATTTATACACCTCATTTGGCCAGGCCAAAACATTTTCATCCAGATCCAGCATTTTAGCTCAAGTAATACGGTGTTCTGGTGCTAGCAGACATATCAGGAGAACATAGAAAGGATAAAGCAGGTGTTAATTTTATGATACCCATGATAAAAAGCTGAATCTTAATATAATTACATATGTGGAAATCATTTTTGCAAATCAAATTGTTTTTTAAGAGATCTTGAAAGGAGAAAATGTGCATAACTTTCTCTATCCTATGACTGCAGTAATGGTGAGAAATGCATCTCTTTGTGTAATCTCTGGTCCCCCCAGGGAGTCATTAAGGTAAACTGGCAGAAGGCAAACAACCCAGAGATGCAGCAGTTTGAAAAAGGTGTGGTTCTTTTGGAACAAAGGCAAGGGATAACAGCCATATATCTGCTTCTCTGATACCAGAAATATTTGAATAAAAAATGGAAATCTCTGCCAAACATCTATAGGCTTTGACTTTTCACAGGATTTTCTACTTTTCATATTCATATCTGGCATCATGGAAAAGACTTTGAAGATGAATTTGTAATATGTGTCAAATCCAAACAATTACATCTATGATATGAAGCAAAAGAAGAAAGTCTCTGTAAACACTGTGGAAGGAACAGTTACTAATGAATCTTTTCTAACCAACCTGCACATAGGTATACATCTCATTGGCCATCATTGCCCAGCTAAACCCAGAATTATTCATGTTATGATGGTACACGTTGTTTCCAAGGAAAATAAAGATAATCCATATTTCATATCTTTCACATAGTTGTTTTGCCACCTAAAATTGTCATGATTTAATTCTGGATCCAAGGTCCAGAAAATATTTCCCTTTTGAAATTCAAAGACCATCATTACTCACAGTGTGGTCTGTTGACCAGCAGCATCAGAATCTCCTGAGAGCTTGTTAGAAATGCAGACTCTTGGGCCCCATACCTGACTTACTACTGAATCAGAATCTGATTTTAACAAGATCCCTAAGTGCTTTGTAGGCACTATCAAATTTGAGAAGTACTGCGGCCTAGAAGGTTTATTTATTCATGGAAATATGTGGTAAAGCTAACTCTTGCTTTTTGCAAGGATAGCACATGAGTGCCAAGAGAAAAAGCACAACACATATCCTTCATTTATAAGATAATCTCACTGTATTTTGAGAGGCCAAAGGACTTGGCATATTATCACAGCACACCCAGCTTTCTTACAGCAAGAGCTGTGCTAATACTGCTTGCAATTTTAATCACCGTAATAAAATTAAAGAGTTGAGTGGTAGCAGAATATATTTTGGATTGATCAAATTAAGTTTTGTTTATAAGTAGGTGACTCCTCCTGCATATTAAATGGCTATTGAAGATTCAAGATTTATTAAATCTTTCAAAAAGCTGAGTAATAATGATGATGTCAGTATGCTTGTGGACTTAAAAAAAATTAGGAATAATAGTCTTTTGGTGATTCAAGCGTCTTTTATAATCTGTACAATTCAAACCTTGCTGCTCAAAGATGGTGTAGGAGAGAAGAAAAGCCAAAATAACTGTAGACCTAAATTAGAATGACTAATTGGTTTTTGTTGTTCAATCAGAGGGAGGAACGTGTTGTTTAAGTTTGCCCAATTGCCCTTTTTGTCTCTTTGACACATTGAATGGGATTAGCTGGGGTTCGGGGCATTAGATCTGGAAAGAATTTCAAAAGCCCACACAGCAGACCCCAAGCTGTGGGGGGAATTATGATCGAAGAAAAGTATGTGGACTCTGCTGACTAGGAGAAGGCAGCAATGTTGTTCCAAATGAACAAACAAGGGGGATGCTTCCTAGTTGGGCCTCCTAATAAACCAGTTTAAGAAATCACACTAAAATAATTTACATTTGCTTTTTTCTTTATAATGATGTTCTTTCAGCAATCCAATATTGCTTTTAATATTAAATGTACTTTCTAGAGTTTCTTAGTCCCAGTGAGGAAACATTTGCAAACAAAAATGTCTCTTGCTTTTGACGACTCCTTTCACAACCATTCTAGCAGAGGCTCTCTAAACCTCTTACCCATCTCAAAGCTAGTTTTATCACCTCATCCATCTCCCACTCCAAACTACATTGCAGCCAGATTAATTTCATAAAGGCCAACATTGATCATATTACTGCCCGGTTCAAATATCTTCTTGGCTTCCCTATTGCTAACTAATATCCAAAACCTTTAGCTTTTTATTCATAGTCATGGAATATAGTTGGCCACTCAGAGCCATGTCTTTTTCTTGTGGCAGAAAGAACTGTTTTTTCGCTTTGAGGAACCATTTCTTCCCCACTCTGGCCCATTTGTAGGGTGGAAACATTTTACAATCAGGCTTTGGGGGTGAGACACGTGACCCAGGCTGAGCTGACCAGTGCATTCAGTCCCTGTTGGTCACAAATATGACCCAAGTCAACCAACCAGGGCAAATGGACTCAGCTCCAGGACTAAGTGGGAGCAGATCAATTCTTCATTAAACTGGGTGTTCTAATGACGTAAGCTTGAAGCTGCCAGAATCTAGCACTCCAAACCTGAAAGGAAGCCAACCTGGGGGAAGAAGAGTCTAGGCATGTTCCTGGAGACAATATTTGAACTATTAAATAAACCACACTTAAAGTTAGCTTACCTGTGTGCTTTTTAGTCATTTCAACTGGTACATTCCCTTTTCTGGTTGAGTTGGATTTTCTGTCACCTGCAACCAAAATACTTTTTAATACAGTGGTCGTCCACAAACTGGCCTGTCTTTTTTCAATTCTGTGTATTCCTTAATCTTTGTAGTAACTTTATTTTATATTATTCCCCAAAGATAGTCCAAGTTACACTTCTACTCTTTCCTCTCATTGCAATGTATTCTCTGTCCCTACTGCTTTGAAATGAAAGCTCATTCATTTTTCAAGTTTGGTCTCAAATTCCATTATCTTCATGAAACCTTTACTGATCCTCCAGTTTAATACATTTCCTTGCTAGGAACTCCATTATGATAGGAAATTCTCTTACTTCATAAAGGTTTCCCCTTGTTTAATTATTTCTATGCTTTTTTTTTTCATGCCCTATTAGATGTAGGCAGACAAAAACCTTGTTTTATTTTTGTTTTGCTTAAATAACTTATGACATCTTGAATGGAAAATTCTTAGTAATAACTGAAGAACATAAATTATTTTGGAAGTATCTGGAACAGTATGAAAACGTTTAAAATAAAATAATTTAAAAAATTTACTCTGAAGGTATATTTCAGATATAATTCTTTTAAATAAAATATTAATGACCCTGTGTTGATTTTATGTAGAATCACACAAAGCTAAGACTGGAAAAAAAGCTTACAGCTTTTGTGGTTTGACTCTTTCCCTTTTCAAATGAAGAATCTGAGGACCACTGAAGTCAAGTGACTTTTTCTTGACATGCTTTTACAAATGTGAAACAAATAATTATATTTAAAGCTGAATAAAGGAATTTGGGAGTACACTAGTGATGATGAAATTTAGTTAATGCCACAAAAATGCTGATATCTGAAAATTTTTTTGATGATTAGTACCCTAAGGGAGGAAATGCAATGGAAGAATTGTTAGACTTAGGAAAAGTTGTAAATCCTCAGAAAAATTTGCAAACACATTTTTGGAATGTGATACAAATATTTACCTCATAATAATGAAAATGGCCTTGGTTTTGATATAAAGAGAGGGGATTTTATATTTTAAGAGTTCTTCTTAGAGGGAGAGATGAGCAATATTATATCAGTTAGAGAGGTGATATAATCTATAAAGAATGGAGAATTATTTCTCAGGGTAAACTCATGGTTTCTAATCCTGATTCACATAATTCACATAATTTCTTACATTATCCTATTCTCCCTTACCTACTGTTAAAACAGACAGTTGTATGGGGGAGAATGAAAACTTAAGGCTATTTTTGAAAGAGGAAATAAAGAGTTTGATCTGATATATAATGCCTGTGGGTAAATGCTTGTAAAACTCTAACTTTTTAAAAGTAAAACAATCTTGGTATTTATTAAAGCTTAGGCAATTTTGTAGATCGATGGTATATATATTTTTAATTCCACAAAGAATGAATCACTAGAATCACTAGAATATTGTATGTTATTGTAATAAACATCTATGGTGCCTGAGTTTAGACTCTTATTTCCTTTCTGGACTAACTTACAAGAGTCTCCTAAATTTCTAAACACCGCCCCTACCTTCATTCTAATTGATTCTCTACAATGCAATGAGAGTCAACATTCAAAAATAAATGTAAATTACTTTTTAAAAAGTCCTTCAACTCTCTTCTTTAACAAGAGGATAAAAATCCACATCATTTTCAAGACAAGTAAAGATTTTCACTACTTTTTCCTCCTAAGCTTCTTTTCTCACAAGTCCCCAAATATAATCTAGGGTTATCCGGCTGCTTGCTCTCCCTGGAATATGCCACACTGGATTGCACCTCTGTGCCTTCACATATGCTGTTCCCTCCATTTGCCACTCCCTTCCTTCTTCTCCTTCATGTCCTGGGGAATTCAGAGGTTTGTTTCAAGGATTGCTCAAGTGTCAGCTCCACTGTGAAACTTTCCCTCACTCCTGCAGGCCTTGTTTATGACTGCATGCTGGTTTTACACACATGCCATGGTTGTTATCTCAAGACAATGTACACATCTGCCTTGCAGCAGAGGTGGTTCTTTCTTACACATCACTGTGTAAGAACCTCAGGGCTGTGAGTGCTTACCCTTTAGTTTTCTGAAGTGATGCAGTCAACTTTTACTGAGTAAATATGCAAAAAGACCATGTCAATGCTAATGAAGGAAATAAATTATGGGTTTTACCCATCTAGCAAAATAAGGAATTGGGCATTCAAAACAAATGGAGTCTTTTAAGTCCTCTAATGAAAAGTTATTTTCAGGCACACACAACATTAACTAAATTAAGACTCACAGAAGGATAGAGCTGAAAAGGGTGCTGGGAATCACATGGATCATGCATTTGATTTTCCAGATGAGGAACCTGAGGCATAGACAAGTTAAGGGATTAACCTGATCAAGGCCTCAGTCCCAGCCAACCTCTATGTCCAGCCCCAAAGCACTGGACTCCCAGGGCTTCAATGCCTCAGGAAAACAAGTCTAAGAACTACCTGACCAACCGATTGGACCTTCCTGAAAACCAGGATGGGCCACAGGAGGCCTAGACCAATGCTGAAGATGTGATTCTTCCACCCAAGGTGAAGAAGAAAAGCTTTTGAGGTGAGATGGGGTGCGTGGGAAATTTGATAGATTCTCTTCTGTAATGAACTGATAAGCCTCATTCACACCAGCAAGTACTCCTAAGGAGACTGATTAAGTTTGGTAAATGGGATATAGGTCGAGCTTTGAAATTTCTAAGACTTTGAGAAGGAAAAATATTCACAACATAAGAGGCAGATAATAGGCAATTATACTTAATATGCAAATACTTTTATGAATAAAGTTAAAAAAAATAATCCATTAAGAATGTGGGAGAAACCTAAATAGAAAATTCATAAAGAAGTATAAATGGTCAATAAATATAAATGATAAACAAAAAAGTTAGCAAAAATAGTAATAATAAATAGGTACTTGAACATGGAAGCTCCATTGTCACTTATCAGGTTGGCAGATTTTTTTTTTTTTTTGTAAAGAAAATGCTCAGTATTCAGAGATTTTTGAATGAATATTTTTTACACTGCAGTGCGTATTGTCATTAATACAACTTTTCTGGAGGATAGTTTGGTAATATGGATCAAGAGCTTCAAAAATGTTTATACCTGGTGACTTAGTATTTCCACTTTCAAGAATTTAAAAATAATCACAAGTTTACACTACGATTTATATATGAAGCATCATTTGTAATAATGGAAAATTGAAACAACTTAAATGGTCAACAATAGGAAAATGATAATTTATTAATTTGGAGATAATGGGACACTATTGATCTTTAAAAATGGTGACTTGGAAACCAAAGCATGGAAAATATGAGGGTATATGTTAATGAAAAAAGTGGTTTCTGTCATAATATTAATAATAGAATGGGTATGTATATACAGGGAGTGTGTGTACACATACATGGGTATATGTGTATGTGTATACACATATTATATTTATATTATTATATATACTATTTACATTTAATTATTATATATAATAAATATATAATTCATTGCTATCTGACTCTGTATGAACATTCATTGTAATCACTTATAAAAAAATTACATAAAATTGACTAACCTATTCACTATCCAAATTTATTCTCTAAATTAAAAACAAAACTATAAGGGATTTGCAAATACTGTTTAGGGAAGATTTTCAGTTGTCCCTGAGTCCTGGCAAGAGGACATACAGAGTGCTGTAGGCTCACTGTACCTGTTCCCCACAGGAGAGTAAACATGCCATACGTTATCAGTACCATCTTCAAAACCCACTCTCTCCCGGATGGTCTAGACATTCAGCATTACCAGAGATCACTTCTGTGAGGTGTCTAAGGGTTCTACCAGCCCAGGCCCAACTCAGATCTTATTTTTAGTGTCTAACTCACTATTTTATCATTTACGTTACATACATACAGTTCATGTTTCCTGTAGTATAGAGGGAAATGGAATTTGTATTTGCAAATGTACAGTCTCCACCTGTACTGCATGTAAACATACCTACTAATGAGTTCATTAAGAGTTTAATAATTAGGTTATTGGTGTTCTATATGCTTTATGTTATGCAGAAATTCTTGGTGTATTGTTACATTTATGTTTAAAAGTATTTTAATGATATTTGAGGAAATCACTTGGAAGGTTTTGATGGGCTGAGAACTTCTGTATTTAGAGTAATGAAAGATGGCTCTTTTTAACTGAATATTTGCTATCCAACATTTTTTGAGAAGCAGATTAAATTCAGATAATGAAGATAATGAGAGATTCTTGTGAGTAGTTTTGATTTTTGTCTGGAATGAAATGCACCTAAAATGCTAGCCATGTCTTCTCTATGATACTGTGAGTTTATGCTGTTTTACATTATATTTTCATGTTTTCTGAATTTTGTAAAATAAAGTTTTGCCATGAAGTTCTTCCAGTAAAGCAAAAGAAGGAAGAGAGATAAATGAGGGTCTCAGGACTTCAGTGAAGAAGCTGAACCACATTTGTATAATAAAGTGTGGGAAGAACGTGTTTTTGCATAAGTTTATCATGGTTGAAACCTAAATTTATGACATAGGTTCTGAGAAAAAGAGTTTATGAATAATTACTTAGCAAGAGCCTCTCTTTTTCTCTTTTGCATCTTAAGAATTCATATTACTTTGTGTCTCTTGAGTGGTATTGAGAGTCAGCAACTGGAATCACAAATTCTAGGCATTTAACATTAGTAGAGATACCCTGTATTTATATTATTCATAAAGAAGGAACATGAATATTTACAAGTATTGTTAAAACCGTGTGGTAGAGACAACCAAACAGTTTCTGTAAGGTAGCTGCCCCAAAGTTCTCCAGCCTTCAGGATTCTCTTCCTTTACTAAGAGCAGTGGAGGTTCTTTGTACCACTTGATCTAGCAGGAAGTCCTATTTGTCCTTACTTCCTCTTTCTGAGACTTCCCAGGGAGTACTTACAGGTCCCCTATTCATCTGGATGGCTTCTTTGGGTTCCTTGCTTTCTTATAACTATTCTTTAGGCTTCTGTAGCAAGTGACATAATTATCCCATGTGTGAACACAGGTCCCATCTGAAATCCCCTAAACTTGTAAGACCAGACTGTAGTTTTTAATAAAACTTTATAGAAGACATGAAGTTAACAGAATAGGGTTTATAATATAGAAGATGGAAAACACAACTGGAGGGTAGAGACACTGCTACTTCCAACTGGATGCTCTCCTGTTTCTCTTGGCTAATGCCGTATTGGAGGGGTCCGCTTTTCTCCATCATTTAGGAGTGACTTTGAACAAGTACTCTTTGCTCTTGAGTCCAGGGCCCTGAAACCTAGACAGATTTTTGGTTTTCAGAAATGACACCCAATGAAGAGGGCCTTTTATTTTTTTATGCAGAGAATTGTCACTCCTCAATTTCCATTCAAGATCAGGATCTTGCTCTTAGTTGCCTTTCCAATGGTCCATTATTTCACAAACGAGAGAGCCCCGAGTGCAAAGGTGAAACCAAGCCCCCACCATGAATAACACACAGAAGTGCAGAAACTTTGAAATTAAAGCATATTTTTAAAAGTGTCAGTGCCCTCAGAATCAATTCCTTGGGCTTAGCTCAGTTTAAAGAAACTAATCTCTCCATTGTTCCCCCCATTCTCTCCAAAGTCTTTGAAAACAGAAAACTATTCAAAGTATTTGAATGAGTATATCATGGCAGTCCTAACATTGGTTGGTTGGGGATATGTGCATAGGGTGTTTTCCAGAGCAGATATCAAGAGTCATGCTTTCCTTTTTCCCTGTTACCTTTCCAATGAACCATAGATGGGAAATTAAAATTAATAATATAGAAGTCCTTGTTATAAATTTAAGATATGCAAAATATTGTATCCCAGCTCAGTTATACACCAGACATATGTAGCTTTTTAAAATCATTGAATATCATTGGGCCTTAGTTTCCTCACCTATAAAATGGGGATAACAATACCTACTATTAAAGTATGTTGCAAAGATTATAGATATATTCTGTAGAGCACTGAGCATGGTGTCTTACACATCACAGATGATGAATAAATTTTGATTATTGTGATTATAATTATAATTCAAAGATTACATCTCCGACTCCCTTGCTCCCCTGTCCATCCGTCACAATCACCTGGCAAAAACTCAATTCTGATTAAATCCCATCTTCAACTATTTTGATACCTGCAAAACATTGTTGGCCTCATCTTGAACTCAGGTCCACAAATCTCAAGTAGGTCTTTTGTGCTGCCCAGCAATCCTTCATTTCCTTAGTCAATTCACTATCTCATGCTTCTGATCCTCAATGACTCTTTCCCTCAACTTACTCTCAGCTGACTACTTCAATTTTTTTATTTCACTAGGTAAATACAAAAAACCAAGATGATTTCGATACTCTCCTACCACCTCACCTGTTAATCTGCTTGCATCTGTGCCTGAATACTTTACTTTCCCTTTGTTTCAAAAGACAAAATTTCGGCTCCTAATGTCAACCCTTCTCCTTCTGAACTAGATCTCATTCTCTCTTGTCTCCTCAAGAACTTCACATGGGCAGTTTTTCCATTTCTCTCTTACATTATAAACTATCTCCACTCTACTGCTCATTTCCATTAGCCTAAAAACATGATAATATCTCCCAACTTAAAATGCAACACATTCCTGACTCATTCTCCTCCAGTTATCAATCTTTTCTCAGTTCCTTTACAGTTAGACTCTTTAAGAGATTTGACTATTCCAGATGTTTTTACTTCCCTTTTTCTAATTTCTCAGGAATCCACTCCATTAGGGCTTTCGACTATCCTGTATCATCAAAACTGCTTTGGCAAGGTCAGTGATGACCTTTATGTCATCAAATCTAATGGTCAGTTCTCAGTCTCCATCTTATTCGACCTGTTGGTGGCATCTGATACAGATTTTCACCTCCACCTCTTCAAATAGTTCCTTCATTTTGCCCCTAGGACATCTCTCTCTTTTGGCTTCCTTCCACTTTACCATCTGTTCCTTCTTCTTATCCATGGCTGGTTCTTCCTCAGTTGAACACAGATGTGCACTGGGACTCATTCCTTGAGCCTTGTCTTTATCTCCGCTCACTCTCTGGATGATCTCATCCAGTCTCATTCTTTACATTGATGATTCAGCACTTCTTTCTCCGGCCCTGTTCTTGCCTGTGAACTCCAGACTCACATTTCCCACTGCTTACTTAACATTTCCACTTAAATGCCTAATAAACATTTCAAACCTAACAGTTCCCCCAGTCAAACTCTTGTTTCCCACTTCCCTCTAAATCTATTCTTTCCACAGCTTCCCCACCTTTTCCAGTCGTTCAGGCAAAAAACCTTGAATTATTCTTGACTCTTCTCTTTCTGTCACATTCTAACTCCAATCCGTCAGCCAATCCTGCCCACTCTACCTTCGAAGTAGGCTACTTCTTTCTACCTCTCCAGCTACCACTCTGGTTTTCACCTGGACATAAAACTAACTGTTGTTGCTTCCACCCTCATCCCTCTGTAGATTTTCTCCCACAGCAGCCAGAATAACTCTTTTAAAACACTATTCTGCTCAGTCTAAGTCCTTAGGCCTGCAACACCACATGGTCTGCCATAGTAACCTCTCTGATCTTGTCTTCTCTTATATTTCCTTTGGTTCATAAGTCGGCTCCAGGCAGATGGGCCTTCTTGCTGCTCCTCCACCACCCCAGGCATATTTCAGTCTTGGAAATTTGTACAGAGAAGTTCTTCCTCCAGTTATCTATATGGTTCATTTTCTCACTTCCTTCAAGTCTTTCCTCAAAAGTTATTATAAAAGATACTTCTCTGATCATTCTATCTGAAATAGTTTTGGGTTTTGTCCTAGTTTCTAGCTTAGAGCTCCTAAAGCCATTGGAATTTCCAGTGATGAGAGTGATACAGGTATCTTTGTTATGTTAATGAGGTGACTTTAGACTGCACCTAAGTGTGGGGGCTGGTTGCCAGTAGAGCCAGCCAGATGCTTAGTGGGTTGAAACTTTCCCCCTCCCTCCTCCATCTCCAGGGCAGACAGAGGGACTGATGATTGGGTTCAGTTGCCAATTGCCAATGATTTAATCAATCATGTCTACATAATAAAAACTCCACAAAGCCTCCAAAGGACAGAGTTCAGAGAGCTTCTGAGTTAGTGAATTTGTGGAAATTCAGGGAGAGTGGCCAGGGAAGCTTAGCACCCCTTCCCCATGCCTTTCCCTCACTATCTTTTCTGCCTGGCTGTTCCTGAGTTATATCTTTTTGTAATAAATCAGTGATTTAGTAAATAAAATGTTCCTCTAGCTATGAGCTGCTCAAGCGAGTTAATTAAACACAAGGAAGGTGTCACTGGAACCTCCAATCTGTAGCCCGTCAGTCAGAAGCACAGGTGACAACCTGGACTTGCAACTGGCATTTGAGATGAAGGGCAGTCTTGTAAGACTGAGCCCTTAACATCTTGAACCTGATGCTATTTTCAGGTAGATAGTGTCAGAATTGTGTTGAATGGCAGGACATCCAGCTGGTGTCCAAGAATTGCTTGTATTGTGGGGAAGCCCTACACTCTCCCCAACACACATTGAAATTGGTAATTAAAATCCTTAGTCTCCTTAACTGAAATACTAGTTCTATAAAAGAAAGGCTGATTATTGCTATATCCTTAAATACACACATACATATATACCCATGTATGTATACATAAATGTACACACACACGTAGATGTGTATTTGCATTATGTGTGTGTGTGTTTATATCTTTATTGAATAGATTACAATTCAGAGGACCTTCAACTCTCTGTATTTATTTAAGGCAGTATTCAGAGCCTGGGCAACTTCTCTGTGAAGCACTTTCTCTACCTGACCTCTTGTTCTGCTTGCTTTGAAGTGTGTTTTTCTCATTTTCTCACCCAATTTTGACTTCTGCTGACACAAACCAGTATTTCTGCCTCATATTCCATCTGACCACAACCAATGGCTGCAAGTGTTATGCTTGACTCACTTTAAATAGCCATGTCTAGCCTAACCTGTGATTTGTCCTCACAGATCAGTTTCCCTACTGTGTATTCCACATGCTACTTGGTGGTACAGCTGATACCAGCTCCATGTGCCACAACTTCCTGCGCAGTGCTTCACCTATTATACTGTGCTCTAAGTGTATTTTATATGAAAGGAAAAAAGAAAATAACCCAAATACATCCCATCAAGCACTTGAGAGGGCACTTGGACAGCTATCAATGAAGACATGGGGATGTACACTTTTCAAACAGTCCAATGTCTTATATCACCTGATTTGAAGAAAGCTATCCACACACTATTGGGGTTTTAAACCAGTCTTTGAGTTCCATGGTTTCTTATCCATTGATCCTTTGGCTTCTGTAGAAGTCATCATTTTCTCGCTAGTAATTACATGGCAGAGACAAACTTCTCTTACCATGAAACAACCATTGGCAGCACAAAAATTTTTCTAGGAATGTTATAGGTTCTTAATGGGAGTGAGCAATGTTATAATCTTCTAGAAGGCAACCTAGAAAAATGTGTTACATTACAAAATGTGCAAATGTTTTGGCCTCAAATTTCACTGTAAGAAATTTATCATAGGGATATACTCATTAAAGTGTATTATGATATAAATTCAAGGATGTCCACTGCAGTGCATTGTGAAATAGAAACATTTGGAAACCACCTAAACTCAGCAAGGTCTTGGTTAAAGTGGACTTTTGAAAATGAATTTTTATGTAATCATTACAAAAGATGAGATGATTTTTATTATGTGTTGAAGTGGAAAGATGGCTATATTAATGATTTTAAAAGCATATTATAGAACATTATATAAAGTATGAACACATGAACTTAAAATACTTATTTGTGCATAGAGGTCCAGAAGGCTATGTTAAATCTGTTAACAGTGGATGCCTCTAGGGATTGGGATTGGGATAGGAGGTATATGTGTGTTGCAGAAGTGGGGAGGAGAGTGGAGATGAAGGGAACTTTTTTGGTCTACTTTCTTTATTATTTTATACTTGAAAACAAAATTAAAAAATAATTTTATAATAAAAACGCATATTTTAATTTTGAAAAAACCCTTTCTGAGAGCATCTGAAATTTCTAGCACAATAACATCTCTTGGAATTACTGTTAACTGTTCATGCCAATCTCATGTCACTTTATGTCTCCAGAACCAAGACATTTTGGGGTCAATGGGACCATTATTTCCTTATCTTTTTACTGCAGTGGAACCAGTATTTTCCCTCAGCTATGTCTTCATATAATTGAGTTTTCATAATACATCTAATAGTATGTGTTATTTTAAATTTTCTCTTATCTGTCTGTCTGTCTGTCTATCCATCCATCCATCCATCCATCCATCCAGCTATCTAGCTAAATTCAGATACTGCAAAATGGCCCCAGGATCTTTATTTTAGAAATTCAACTACTGGATTTATGGATGAAACATTCACTATCAGGGTCTCTTGACACTGATAAAGGATATAAGCCGTGTTCTCAGGCTGCATGGCTCAAGCGATGCTCTCTGAGGATCTGAGTGCTGCTTATTTTCTCCCCATGCACCCAAAAGCTATCACATTGCTGTGAAGTGTTCTTCAGATATTGACAGGATAAGCCTAGAAACAACATCTCAGAAGCTTGGGGGGTGGAGCAAATACTTCTTGCAAAAGAAATAAACAAAAATCATATTTGGTGTTTTTCTTTTCTTTTTAAAAAAAGTAAAAAAAGGCCAGAGAAACTGGTAGTTCCGGATGCTTCTTTAAGTTTTGTTAACCAAGTTCCTTGGATTGAAAAGAGACTGCCTTCTTTCATGCTGAGAGAAACAGAAATGGAAATTACTCCCATTGTTGCTTAGCTCAAACACTTGAGAATTTATTGACAGTTCAGCAAAAATAGCTAAAGAAAAGGAGAAAAGGCTAAGCAGTCTGTATTAGGGCAAGTCCTTCTTCTGCAAAAATGATCATGTGAGGTCAGGTGTCCTTTAAGGCCATTAAAAGGACTTGTGGAAAAGGAAGAAACTATTCAGAATGAACCCCTAAAGAAATTTGAGAAATAGCCATTTTCTTTTGGGGCTCCTTCACCTACATGACCCATCCAGACTTCCAGCCTAGATCAGGCTGCCTGGTCCTCTCTCATCCCTCTCCCACTTCCATCCTGCAAAGTTTAGGGGCCCAGATGTTAGGCAGGTGTGTAGTGGAAAGATCCCTTGGCTGGTCTTCAGATGTGCTGGCTTTTAGGGTTTCCTTCTAAGAGATTATGAGGATCTAGTGGCATAAAATAAGCATATGAGCCTTATGGCTTATCAAATATTATACAAAGGTAGAGCTGTTGTTATGATCATATTCTGTCCCTACTACTCAAAGCTCTGTGAGCTGATGCAGGTCACTTAATCTCCCTCAGCTTTTGTTTCCTTAGCTGTAGGTAAGTGTGAAGGCAGTGAGTGTCTTTCTAATCTTGGGAACTATCATTGATATAAATACTCTTAGGCACATGAGTCACTTGCTGAGAAAACCAAGATGCTTATACTGGTCCAGTGGCCTAAGGCAGAGCTCAGTAACCCAGAAATAGCTGGAAATCAGTGTCTTATCTATCAGCTGCTCTTAACATTCAGGGTTCTTTTGTTTTCCCAAAGAACACCTGTGAGGATCCCAATCATCTGATTTACTTGTAATATGTACACCTTTTCTCTGGCTTAAAGGATTGTCTGCAGCAGGGATTAAGTAGGGGTCATAGTTAAGGGAGATTTTGATAGGACTAGCCCCTTATATCCTAATAGGCCATTTACATTATCTGTACTTGTGCAAACATCGTCACTCCATCTTCCCATGAACCTGGTGAAGAGTCAGAGTGGGAGATGGCCATCATATTTTGGACCCTCTTCCTATTGAGAGGTTGGGCCTATGTTCCCTGTTCATGAATCTGGGTTGGCCTTGTGACTGCATGACCAGTAGAATATGGAGGAGGTATAACTGAGTCCATTTCTGGGCCCAAGCGTTAAGAGATTGGCAGTTTTTGCCTCGTGTCTTTTAGAACAAACACTCCAACAGCCCTTGTTAGAAGTCTAAGTACTTTGAGACTGTCATACCAGAGAGACCACATGTAGGTACCTTGAGCCACAGTCCCAGGTGAGCCTGGCCTTCCACACAGTCCTGCTAAGGCATAGATATGAGAGTGAAGACATCTGGGAACCTCAGAACAGCCCATACTCAAGCTCAGTTCTACAGAGTGACCTCCGTCAATGCTGCGTGGAGCAGACACATTGCCTAGTTAAGGCCTGCTCAATTTCCTGATTCAGGAATCATAAGCCAAAATAAAATGGTTGTTGTTTTAAGCCACCAAATTATAGGTAGATACCTATATTACACAGCCACAGGTAGATAACTGCAACAGACAGTAATAATCCCACTTTATAGAAGAGCTCTGAAATGAGGTCGAGAACGCTATTGTGACTTAAGGACTTGCATGTAAACTGTCTTACTAAAAATCCAGTCTACTGTGTCACATTTCTTCTTTATGATAATACTAATTTTTCTCTCTGAAGAATGGTCTTTTTAATCTCTAGACACATGCAGCTTATCATGCCTTGTTGTACTGTTTCAGAAAGTTTAGGGCAAAATTTAAAGCTCAATTATATTAATTATAGATTTCACTCATCCCTAGTTCTCTATTTCTAATTTACGAACCTATGTTATGTCTTTTTCTTTAAGCTGATATAAATCTTTTTTGGAGAAAAGCGAAACATTTACAAATTCAATAAAATACTCATCATTGCCAAACTCTTTTTATTATTAATTTCTTTTCTTTGGTTGGGGGGGTTCATTAGGTCTATTTATTTATTATTATTATTTTTTTAATGGAAGTTTTCGGGATTGAATCTAAGACCTAGTGCATGCGCTCTACCATTTGAGTTACACCATTCCTCCTACCAAACTCAGTTGATGGCCTTGTTTTAGAGTTGCCAGATAAAATACAGGATATAAGTATCTAAAATGTATTCATTGTATATCAATGAAATTGAAGTTCAAATTAATTAGGCAGCCCACAGTTTTGTTTGCTAGATGTGGCAACATTATCCTCTGTGCTAACTCCAAATATCTGTTCCTTACCAATTAACTCTGCTACTCATCTGGTTCAGGGGGAATCTCAACAGCCATGTGCAGTTCAAACCTACCTAGGTGGGAGATGGTAAACAGGTAACCAGAGTTCAAGAAGATTTATGCGAAACCTAAGGAGGTGTCTTCACCAAACAACAGCCCCAGGCAGAACTCCAGCAAAAAAAAAAAAAGTTGCTTTATTTCCTGCCTCCACTCTCCAGCCTCCCTGCCTATCTCTTTCTTCAATCTGGGATCCATTCCCATAGGGCCTTGCTTAAATTAGCTTTTATTGTCGGATCAGTTGTGTATTAAATACGTATTGAGAATCTACCACGTGCCAGGCACAGTCATGAACAGCTACTGAGGACTGAATCCATAAAAGAAAGGCCTCTGGACATAAGAGGAAAGAATTACCACATACTGAGAAGTGACATGATGCATTTTATATCTTACCACATGTAACAAAGTCCTGTGGGAAAGCCTTACAAAGAAGGTTCTGTTTGAGCTGAGACTTGTCAGAGAAGAGGAGTTTTCCAGGTGAAGGGGTCTGCTGGGGGAAGGACATTGCAGTCCGAGGGTGCAGCAAGTGAAATCTCCTGGAAATGTCCAGTGTGGCTGCCGTGGGGAGAGGGGAATACAGGCTGGACAGGAAGTTGGTTTGTGAGGGTCTTAGTAGCCAGCCAAGGTAACAGGATTTTTTATTTTTTTTCAAACAGACACTGTAAGCAATGAAGATTTTTAAGCCACAGAGTTAACAATAAGATATAATTTTGAGAATATTTCTGGGAGCAGTGTGGAGGACTGACCAGAGTAGGAAGACTAAATAGAGGACAACTGTGCTAATTATGGAGCATGACAATGAGGTGCTCAACCATGTTAGGGGCATTCAAACTGCAGAGGAGGGGCAATATTCAAAAGAGAATTCTATAAGAGAACCACTGTGCCATGACAACTTGTTAAAAGCAGTTTTACAGATGGCCTTTGATTATCTGAAGTAATCAATATAAAAATAAATACACCTTTAATAGAAAAATCCCAGCATCTATGACAATGGAGGTACTATTTAAATATATTCAAAACAAATTAGGGAGATGATTCTTTATTCTGTCCAGTCTTAAGGATTTTCTGATTGCTACCCTTACAAAAAATAGATTTGTTTTACTAGTCCTAGACTAGTTTTAGACAGTCAAAATAAAATAAGGGCTGGAATAAATATCTATAGATAATTTGAGCAAACTTCCTGCTGCCCTATGTTCACACTTTGGCTGCCAGCCAGCCAGCTAGCTAGCTATGGAGCTGCCTTTTATTTATTAGTCTTGTGATGATGGCCAGTGCTCTTAGATCCTATATCCTGTGTCCTCATCTGTAAAAGGAGGGAAAGAAGACCTACCAGCCTGCCTGACAAAGTTATCATGGAGGTCCATTACAATGATTATTATATAATACACAACCAATGCTAAACACATCTTACGTTAGTAACAAAATAATAGTGAACATTTGTTGAGTGCTTACGATGTATCAGACTCTATGCTAAGCGATTTAAATGCATTCTGTTATTGATTTTTACAATGGTTTTTGTGTGGGTACTATTATGATCCCATTTTATAGATGAGGGAATTGAGGCTTAGAGGGATTAAGTAACTTGCCCAATATCTCGTGAATAGTATGTGATGGAACTGGAATTCTAACACAGGTTGTCTCCTGACCACGCTCATAGTACTGACTCCACAGTACTGCATCCTTCTGGGTAGTTCTTTTTAATTTACACACTGTTTGCAGACACGTGTTAATGTAAAGAGTTACTAAATAAATAAATTGTTGAGTACTTGCCAGATCTCAGAAATTGTGTTTGGTACTCATTTAGTCCTCACACCTATGAAGTAATTATTATGTATCCTTGTATTTCTTTTGAGGAAACTGAGGTTTAAATTTAAACAATTTCCCCAAGATCACATAGAAAAGCCTCTGGACAGAGTAAGGTATCATCCAACTAGTCGTAACTACTGGAGCTGGGATTTAAAGTCAGGTCTTCTAATTTCACATTATTTTTCATTGCTTGATGGTGCCTCATATGCTCATATGTGCATCTGCCTCCACGTGCACCTTCTAAGGGAAAAATCTGTACCATAAAGGAGTCTGTGACCTCCCAACTGGAATCCACTGCTCCCATCATCAGGACCTGCTGTTAGAAGTCATAGTCTCCCTGCAGCATCCGGGTAGAGGTGTGATGACAGAACAGTTTGGCTTGAAGAATGTTAGGAGAATTTCCTGACCTGTGTTTAAGACGTCCCCTGCTTCTTAAGCTAGCAGGCCAGGTGCTGTATGAAGCCAGCTTCACAGAGTTAACGCTGATAAATATTGTTAGCCACTAAAGCAGAGATGCTCAAACTTTATCATGAATAAGAATCACTCAGGGAACTTAATAGAAATCTAAGTTTGCTGGCTTAACCCTCAGAGATTTTGGTTCTGAGGGCCTAGGTGTGGTATTTTCTAGGAAGTATTCTAGATGCTTCTGATGCAGGAAATTCTTGAATGATATTTTGAGAACACTGGGCTGCACTCTTCTGTTCTCTAACACCATGACAATCCATGTCCTACTGGAATGTTTTTGGAAGGGATGGAATAAGCAAGACTGTAATTGTGATCTTTGCCATGAATTCAGAAATGTTTGCATTTAGGATTTTGGTGTGCTAATCTTTTGTGTGAGTGTGTTTGAGTTCTGGATGACTTGTGACATATAGCACATGTCATTAGCTCTGGAAATGTCACTCTGTGGATCTGGGCGCTCCCAACATCTTACCACCAAGTGGCTTAGATCTATACAATGGATCAGTAGATGAACCAAAGCTACATAAAAGTCTACAAATAAAGAGGAGAAAAGGGAAAGCTATAGTGCTCACTCTGTGAAATGCAGATTATTACTGAGGGAAGTGCAGTGTGTTAGGCGTAACCTTAGAAACTACATAAACAAAAGGAAAAAGGAACATAAGCCATGAAGGTTTGAAACATGTGCTGAATTCAGACTTGTCCTCCTTAAGCAGGCTCAGGACAGCTCAGGTCAATTTTTTTAATGCTCACATTTTAAAGCCTAACTCATACACAGTGACAGAAATTAAGTCATTGATTCCTTTTCCAGTTAAAGGAAATGTTTATCATTTAAACTACTTTGTGAAGTTCATAGAACATGGCTTATACTTAATGAATAATCACTCTTCTCCTTTCATGTCTTCTTTAGAAAGACCCTCTCCCTCTATACCAGGAAAGGATCTCTGTTATGTTGTTCTATCATGTAAGTACCCGCTGTACCTGGTTATTGAGTCAGCTGTGGATAACTAGAATGAATAAATTAAATTACACTCCTACACACCCAGAATATTACTGAGAATCTGATGCTAAGAACTCCCCTGAAAAAATGAGTTCACTAAATCAGTTCTATGAAGGAGTTTATAAGTAATAGACTACCATTTATTGGACAGATATTTACAAGTTAAACCTAACCTCTGGCTAATAGGAATAGTCTTATTTTTTAAAAAATTGGAATCTTTTATGTCTATTCTAACAGGGCAAATTTATGATCAACATTAAATTTCTCTTCTTTGCAGTGATGAGAAGTAGAATTAATCTTCATGGTATCTGTACAGAATCTGGAATTTTGAACATTGCAATGACAGAACATCACAGAACAGACTTTACCGTGCAAAGGTAGATAGCCTCTTGTACTTTTGACTTTGAGCAAATATTGATCGAAAGCCTCATATTTACAGGATGTTGTACTAAAATTATAATAATAGTTCTTAATTTATCATAATGCCTTGCCTTACGTAGTACAAACTGTTTTCAGATTCAAATAACCCTCACTGACCTGCCACAATCTTCCCAACATAGCCAGGGAATGTGCTGCCATCCTAATGTGACTTGACCACTGTAGGTCCACTCCACTGTTTCTCATCATGTGGTAAAATAGTCACAGATCAACGTCATGTTCACGACACAGACAAGAGAAAAACAGAGATCTAGAAAACAAACTAGTGAAATCAGTTGTTTGATTTAAAATTCAGATATAGTTTTCTCTAGCCTATTTTTATCCAGATATTAGAAGATTATTTAATTATTTTAAATGAGATGAGTCACGATATTCTAAAAATCATATTTCTGAAGAATATTTATGAACATGGAAATTCTCATTATGTAATTTTAGGTGTTCACATAATTGTGCATGCAATATAATCTTAATTTTAAATGATCATATTTACATATTCAGACACACAGAAAAACAGACTGCAAAGAAATACATCAAAATATCAATGATGGTTAGGAGCTCAACTTCATTAGACATTAGGAAAACAGAAATTAAAACCATAATGTGACAACACTTTATCCATCAAAATTGATGAAGTGAAAAAGAAAGAAAATATTAAGTTCTGGTGAAGATATAGAGCAACTAGAAGTCTCACAGTCTTCTGGTAGGAGTGTAAAATTGGTACAACCACTTTGAAAAATCATTTGGCAGTATCTACAAAACTGAACGCATATTTATATAGTCTACATATCCTATGACTCAGAAATTCTACTCCTAAGTAAACAACTAACATAAATGCAAATATATGTTCACCTCAAAACACGTACAGGGATGTTCATAGTGGAATTATTTGCAATTGCCCCAAACTGGTGGTATATTCACAGCTATGAGAACAAATGCACTGTAACTATACAGAATGAGATGAATAAATTTCACAAATCTCTCTGTTTTCTTAACTTAATGTTGAGAGAAAGAAGATGTTATATCAATGAAAAGCATACAAAATTCCCTTATCATATTAGAAGTCAAGATAATAGTACTTATCTTTGGTAGAGAGTTGTGACAAAAGGGGGCATGAAATGGGGAGGAATCTGAGGTACTATTTCCTGATCTGGGAGCTAGAAACTGGTTATACAGGTGTGTTTGTGCCAATTTACTTATCTAAACACATGTAATTATTGCAATTTTCTTTGGGTTTTTATACAACAATTTAAAATCTCCAAAAAAGAAAGAAAAATTAATGGTTGTTATTCTCTACTGTGGGATATGGGCAAATTTTAGATTCTTCTTTATCTTTTCCATTATTTTCCAAATTTTCTATAGAATAAATATATAATACCCTTATAATTAGAAAAAATATGTTCAAAATAATCTTTTCTTATACAGTTTCTTGAGAGGTGTTACTTTAAACTCCATGGAAAAAAATTCAAGTTAAAAATAAATCTTTCATATCTGCTATCCTATAGTCCTAGGAGGCGCTCAGGGCAACCTGCATTACTTCCTACTTAATTAGAATCTCTTTGGGTCAGATTCAGGAACTGGGTATTTTTTCAACATTCCTACGTTATTCTTATTCACAACTGACTTTGAGAACTAGGCAGTGCATACTGTTGCAAAGAGGAAGGTCTCCTTACAAAAGAAAAGCGGTATGGGGAGAAATCTGTTCTTCTTACTGTTCAAAGTCATTTCCCTGGCCAAAGAAGTTATTACCTAACAACTTGAAAACAGTTTTACTTTTGCATTGCATAAATGAATTACAAGATGCCAGAGAAAGTGATAGTGTATCAAAGGCCTCCTCTCTTCTTATCTAAAAGACTTCATAATATTGAAAATGATAAGTGGTGACATGAGCCAATTGCCCAAACTTGCCCAGTTAGTGATTTATATGAAATTATGTCAAGATGATCCTAGTTATTGCATTGTGCTCAAAGATTATTGATAATAAAACACTTATTTTAATCTGAACTTTCATTAAAGACATTGTTGATCAATATTTAGTGAGTATTCATTGTATACTGGGTAGTGAGAAACAGAACAAAATGTCAAATAGCTTGGCTATTTCCCTCCATTAAACTCCA
The DNA here is from genome assembly GCF_036321535.1 of Camelus dromedarius. NCBI lineage: Eukaryota > Metazoa > Chordata > Mammalia > Artiodactyla > Camelidae > Camelus > Camelus dromedarius. The sequence goes on from NC_087437.1 coordinate 48,232,096, forward strand.
CTGCTTGGAAGGTAGTATATAGCAACAGTCTGTGACAGGAGAGAAATTCAGATTCAAGATTATCTAACCATGGCCTCCTGTATATAGGATAATGTGATTAGGCTGATAAATTTTCACTGTAAATAGTTTGTAATTATAAAGCTAAGCAAAATTTGCATTACTCTCAGATAATAGTTTCCAGAATAGATTAAACCATAGTACATAATTGTGGAATTACTTCCAAATGAGAATCTTTTACTGTTTTCTTTTAATCAATGCCACCTGCTTTTCTATTAATAACTATAGTTGTTTACATCATAATTTTTTCCACTTTGTGCTTGCATAAAATGTCCTTCACTTCAGAGGTAGGTGAAAACAATTTGAAAAGGTCTTTAAGATTCTTCAGAAGGCACTTTCTGAACTTAAACTATGTTATAATAAACTATTCCCAAAACAATATTAATCATGACTATCTTGACTCTAGTTTTGAATAAAATACAGTTCTGCTTTAAAATCCATTTAAACAGAAATTTTTTAAAAGATAAACATTTCATCTGAGTGCAATTTTGAAATATTTTCTTCTCAGTTCTACTTGAAGAGTCTTGAATGTGTTCAATTAAGGTTTCTCAATTATTTTTATGATTGCTGACTGTGATGTCACGGATACCAAAACTCTGAAGAAAGTAGCTAGGGAGAGATCAAAGTATATTTTCTACAGAAAATGTAGGCGGGCAACCTCACCTACAAAGAAGTCATCTTTTTAACATTTGTGCATAAATAAGTGCAGCACTGAGTAACCCTAGAGAACAGAGAATTTCACTCTTTTATTTGATGGTTGGAGTAAATAAACACCAGAGATGATAGAGGCCATATCCAAGTGCATAGAGCTAGTTAGCATCAGTTGTTTCTAGCCAAAAAAAAAGAAGAAGAAGAAAAAAAAAGGTCCTATGAATTATAATTCCTTGCTTTTTAAAATTCCATTGAATACATTCTACTTTGTCAAATACATTATCCTATAATGATAAAAGGAGCAATCAAATTTATTATAGCATTAATATTTATCATTTTTATCCATGAAACCTTCTGATAAGAATCTAAGAAGTAAATACGGCTCCCTTAGATGTAAGCTATGTTTACCCAAACCAAACTTTTAGCAGCCCTCCTCAGTGTCTTTGACCATGGTTTATAGTTTCTCTGTTCTTCAGCTGGTTACCTCCTAGTTCTCACTTTTTATTATAAATAGCTAAATTAAAGCCCACTTTATTGTTACATTTATGGGACACAGTGTAGAGTCAGGGCATGTTTGCATAATATATGCCTTTATCTAATATTTATAGAAAAGAATAACAAAAATATCAAGAACAAAAATAGAGATAACATTTCATCTTTAGGAATACTAGAGACATGACCATAAAGTCATATTACAATTTTGCCAGATTTAATACATTCGGATGAAGACAAATGAGGATACTAAGGTTTGGATCAGTGAGTAGGTGAGGAGGTTCCAGTGATGAAAGAGAGCCATGGAAGAAAAAAAAGGAAGTGGCCCATTTGAGACTCATCCTTTTTCCACAGGACAGAAGAGAAGCAGGTTTAATGGAAAAATCACATTATACTACCATTTTAATTCCTAGACGGGTTTTTAACAGGAATCTGGTACATGATTGGAGGCAAAATTAAGTCTTAAGAGAGACTGTAAATAGTTCCTGGTTGGGGGATGGGTAGTAGTGGTGGGAAATTTGGAGCTGAAATCTGTAAAAGACTATCTAGGGAGACCAAAGCTGGGGAATAGTTTAATAATAGTTTAATAATAACCAAGAGCTGGCTTTTTGAAAGAGTAAACAAAATCAACAAACCTCTGACCAGGCTCACCAAGAAGAAAAGAGAGAGGGCACAAATAAACTAAGTAGGAAATGAAAATGGAGAAATTACAACCAACACGACAGAAATACAAAAAATCATAAGAGAATACTATGAACAACTATATGGCAACAAATTGGACAACCTAGAAGAAATGGACAAATATCTAGAAACATACCATCCACCAAAACTGAATCAAGAAGAAATAGATCATCTGAACAAACCGATCACTAGAAGTAAGATAGAATCAGCAATAAAAAACCTCCCTGCAGGCAAAAGTCCAGGACCAGATGGCTTCACTGGTGGATTCTACCAAATATACAAAGAAGAACTCACATCAATCCTTAAACTCTTCCAAAAGATTGAAAAGGAGAAAACACTTCCATACTCATTCTATGAAGCCACCATCACCCTGATACCAAAACCAGACAAAGACACTCTTTCCTTAAAGATAAGGGAAAGCTCCCAGAGTAAGGTACTCACATTTTCATAGAAATAGGTAGACACAGCCCACCTAAACTTTGGCTACTGGTTTCTCCAGTTTACTCTTCACTCAACTCCCTAGTAAGTGAATGACTAAGTAAGAGCTAATGGGCTTGTACACTAGATTTTCAGCTCAAAATCTAAGGGAATTTATAAACCACACCCAGGTAAATGATGACTAGAATCTTAGTGAAGTTCAATGACAAATAGAGTACTTCAGCTAGGCTGAAGAGGTAGCACATCCACCAAGGGGGAAAAATCAGTATGGTCTCAGACTTACTAGCTTCATTAGAAGTAAAAGATTATGGAATGACAATAAAAAGCTTTGAGGAAAATAAATGTAAATCTTCAAGGAATGAGTTCAGAGCTTCTCTTCATTACTTCTTCCTCTCCAGGAATGAGGAAAATTGTTAGTCAGACACAAAATATACAACATATAGCCCAGGCTTGCTTGTGGGGAGAGCCCTTGTGTAGTGAAAATTAAAAGATCCTTGTAAGTGGATATGTCTCTTTCTTTTGTATTTCCCTTTCATAATGCCAAGGTGTTAAGGGCCAAGAACCTTGACTCAGCATCACAGAAGGCAAATAATCCCAGCTCAGCATTCAGAATTGAGGAAAAATCATTATCTATCTTTCTTTGTTTACATTGCACCTGGTGCTGGTATGTGTGTATTTTATCAACCTGGAGAAAAGAAATAGGGCCTATCTTAGCTTGATTTTTGCCAAAATCTATTTAAGCTTAATTTGTTTACAGCTTAGTAATAGTTCACATGGGCTATTCCAGGCCAACAGAGTTTTCTGCATTGGGCTGTGGAAACAGTGTTAAAAGTAGTTAACTAGGAATGATTTACAAAAGTCTGAAGTCAGAAAGTAGTCCAGGGTTTCTGTTCAAGATGGGGTGGCCGTTTTGTGTTTGAATCCTCATTTGCCACTCTAAATACATAGCAATAATAGATAAACTCTAAAGTGAAAAAAAATTAAAAAGACATGCTAAACAAAAAATTTAACTACACATATGAAAATGCAAGAGAAAACCAAAAATAGTAAACTATAAGCCTACTAGACTTTGGAACCAGAATTAGGCAAATCTGAGTTGGAGCAAGAGGAACTAAATGTGTCCTGTGTAAGGCAGGAGACTAGGGTCAGGTTTACTGCTTAAAAACAGGGACTCTGTTGGACCTCTATCATCCATGAAAAGATGTTGTGAAAAGTTGTGACCAATAATTTCCTGAATTACAGATAGTGTATATTGAGAGACAAAAGTATGCAGACACAGATTCAAAGCTAGGACCTGGGCCAATCTACTTGCTGGTTATTGACTAAATATCATCAAGTACTTGAAAGGGAACCCTGGGACAAGGTGGAATTTGAGACAACTGTAAAACTGTTAGGCAAGGAGGAATGTACACAGTGGTAAAAGACAAATTGCCACAGAAAGTAAGAGTTCAAACTAAAAATTCAAACAAAGGAAAAGAATACTAAGAAAATGAACAAAATCAAAAATGAGGAAGTAAATGAACTCCAGGCTAACTCTGGATTAATTAACTTGCAAGTTAATCTTAAAAATAAAATAATTTAAACACTGGAATAAGAAAATCAACATTTGGGCAAACTATAAACTAGAAGAAGTCAAAGGGAGAATTAGGAAATTTGAATATAGCATAGGAATTAAACCAAAACTCATAGAAAAGTTTAAAAACATGGATTGTTCATTTGAGATATTCCAATAAAAATTTAATAGAAATCCAGAAATGAAGATAGAAAGAATAGCAGAAAAGAAATATTCAAAGATAATGATGGGGAGAATATTCTAAAATTAAAGAAACATATGAGCCTCATTTGAAAATGCCTGCTGTATTAGTTTCTTAGGGTTGCTGTAACAAAGTACCACAGACTGGATGGCTTAAAATAACAGAAATGCATTATTTCACAACTCTCAAGGCTAGAAGCCCAAAATCAAAGCGTTAGCTGCACTGATTCCTTCTGAGGGCTAGAAGGAAGGATTTATTTCCTGCCCCTCCCCATCTTCTGGTGGTTTACTGGCAATTTTAATGTTCCTTGGCTTGTAGATACATCACCCCAATCTCAGCTTTGATCTTCACACGGCATTCTCTCTGTGTCTCTGACTCTTCTCTGTCTGTCTCTGTGTCCAAATTTCCCCTTTTTAAAAGGACACCAGTCATACTGAATTAAGGTCCACCCCAATGACTTCATTTTAACTTGATTACTTCTGTAAGGACCCTGTTTCCAAATACAGTCAAATTCTGAGACATTGGGGTTAGGATTTCAACATTTCTTTTTCAGAGGATACAGTCCAACCCATGAGACTCTCCAAATACTGAAAAGGGAAAAAGGAAAAGAAAAAGTGAAACTTCAGAAAATCAAAGAGCAAGATAACCAGAAAGAAGAGGCAAATTGACAATAGAATTCTCAGCAGCAGTAGCTGTCAGAAGACAAAGGAAGAACGCCTTCAAAGAGCTGAGCCAGAATTCCACATCCAATTAAAAATAGTCATTCTAGAGTTAGGGCTAAATAAATCATTGTTTTCAAACACAGGGGGTTCTAGAAGGTTTACCACTCATAGATTCTTGCACAAAAACCTACTAAAATTGAACTTAAAGAAAAGTAGTAGGATGCAAGGACCTACAGTAAGTTCAGAAACTGACAACACATATTAGAATAGCAATTAAATGTAAAAAACATATTTTTATGTGGGCACATTTAAGACTCTACTTAACAAAATCAAGAAACATTGAAAGAATGAGGCTAAAAATGTACAAAGGACTTAACTGAGAGGATAGAAAAATTGAATAACTTTAGACTTTGCTAGAGAAATTTATAGATATACATGGCAAATGTGTATCACATAAAAAGGCAAAAAGAAAATAGGAAGCAATGATATTAATATCAAAGGAAGCTGATTTCTAGGTGGTAAAATTGAAAAAATATTAATGTTATAAACATTACAAATTTAAAAATCAGGAGTAAAAAATGAGACCCACAATGAGAAAAACAAATCAATAGCGCAGCTGAAAAAAGGGCAATGGTCATACAAAGGTGACTGATGGAAGAAATACAAATGGCCAAGAAACATGAAAATATATCTAACTGCATTAATAATCATATAATTGAAAATAGTAAATGATGAAATACATTTTGGCTTTTGGATTAGTACTGATTAAATATATAGATAAAATCCATTATTAATGAAGATGTAAGGAAATAATCACTCTCATGTTTTATTGATGGGAGTTAAATGGGTAGTTCTTTTTGTAAGTAATTTATTGTATATATCAAATTGTAAATTGAGCAAATCATTCATCTAGGGTATAATCCTACTTTTAGACATTTAACCTAAAGAAATAATTACAAAGATGTTCTTCACATTGTTTATAATAACACCCTGAGAATCCCATGGGATAAAATAATCATTTTAAAGATGACAAGGCAGAACATAAAGCATAAAGCATAAAACAGGGATGCTCTTTGGCATCCTTCACTGTTCTCTTTAACTTTTATCTGAGAGACTTTAAACCACTTTTGTCACTGCACTATAGAATACAGAAACAGAAACTTTTCCTTTTAAATTGAGAACATGAATTTATTGTCATAAATAAGGAGTGGCCTCAATAAACAATAAGCAACCAGACAAACTACCTAATTATCATCAGAACGATGGACCTAAGATCAATTGCTCCAAGCCAAAGCCTTCTTTCTTGGCAGACATTCTCCATTACATCAACTTATTAAGGTATCTGCAGTTAATTCATTTTGAAGGACTTCATTATATAGTTCAATTTTATGGCTATGGTTTTAATACCTTCCCTGAAAAATGCCTAGGCTACAGTCATTGAGCCCTGTTCTACGGTGGAGTCACAAATGCAGATCTCTGCAGGTGCTGGAGAGTAAAGTAATTGAGTAGAACAGTCTGGGTGAGAAATGTATTTAGCTGGGGAACAAGGCTTCTTTGAGGACAGTCTCAGTTTTTAGCAGTTAGGCAATCTGGTGGACATTTCCAATGGTTTCCCTCAATGAATAGTTCCAGTCTTTGAGGGGAATCATATGGCGGTGGACAGTGAAAGCTACTGGATTGGGACATTCAATTTAATTTTCCTGTATCATCAGGTCTCTTGTCCATTTCAATGTAAGCAGCTACCTTTTTCAGAAGTGCTGTATCAGCTTTTTCAGAAATGCTGTGTCAGCTGAGATTGACCTGCAGTCCTCTGAGACCTCTCTCTCAGTTATTTTCCATAGAAGTAGTATGGCAGTGCATGTGCCTGGGCCACAATATAAGACTGTATAAATTTTACTGATTAGCCCAGAATAGTACTTTTCCCTACAGGATCTGGTTCAGCCTATGAGGTATGTTTCACTATCACCGTCTTCAATAATCAATATTATTCAGGATGAGTAATTTCCATTTCCTGTCATCACCTTTCCAGTAATTGAAGGGCATTTTTAACTAAATTGATGGAGAAAGAAAAAACTGAACATACAGTTCACAGGTGTTAATTTGTGGTACAGATTAGGACTACCTGAGAATTGAAATAGTACCAGAAGATATTCCAAACAACAACAACAACAACAATAAAACTACCTACTTGAACTTGACTAAAACTAAATTAATCAGTTTTTCTCACATTAAAGCTGATTCTCCCTCCATGTTTCCTATCCCAATGAGTAGAACTAACATCCTGTTTTCAATCAACATCCCGTTTTCCTGTTCCTTCCCAACTACCTCACTTTTAACAATTCCCACCTTGTCCTGTCAATTTTATCTCAGTTGATTGTAATTCATCTACTGCCTTTCCTATATTAATGATATCACCATTTAAAAAGGTCCCCGATTGTTCTCCTTTGGTCCATCCTTGTCCCCTGTAATTTGCTTCCTACATTTGCAGCCAAAGTGACCTTTCCAAGATGCAAATCTGATTATTTCACTTAACCACTTAAATCTTTTCAGTTGTCATCAGGTAAAGGTTCCATGGCTTAACATGGAGCTTATAAGGTCTGTTAGGATGATGCTGCCTACCTTTCAGTTTCATTTCTTACCACTCCTTTGGACCATTATGAACTATATTCAGCTTTTCCAATAATGCCTTTCTCTTTCCCTAACGTTTGGTTCTTTGAACAAATTCAAAGAACTTGAATTTGGACTTGTCTTCCACCTGCTCTTAACCTGGCTAATTTATGAAAATATTTCAAGTCTTATTGGTATATCACTGTGTTGGATGACTTCTCTAATTCCTAATTATGGTTCAGATGCCCCTTCTGTTGTACTAACTCCATTGAAGGTATTATACCAAATTGTAATTGTCTGTTTACTTACCTATGTGCAAAACCCCAGTGTGTTAGACAATAAATTCCTGGAGGCTAAAATCGTATTTGTTTTATTTGTCTAGCACTTAGTAGAATGGTAGGTGAACAATATGCCTAAATATTTGCTAAATGCTAAACATTCACTGATAAATGAATAAATGAATGAATGAACTGGAATAAATCTCGGCTAGGGATATTTATTGGAAGTACAGTCAATCTAGTACCAGACTACGCCAAACCCAGGCAACTGTGGGCTAAAACTAATATAAATAACCTTTTACATATATTAAGAAGATTAGAATGTTTTTAACATTTAGCATTGCTAAATAAATATTTGAACTAATATCAAATAAGCATTAATGGCAAAATTCTTTCTATTAAACAGATGCCATTCATATTGTTATGAACACTTAAACCAAGTGCCAGCAATGTGTGAACCTCCAGGCAGAATGTTGTTGTTAGATGAAGTTTCTGCTTGGGAACTAAATTTGACAGGCAGACAACGTGCAAACATGTACAAGCCTGGGTTATGTTCAACAGAAGGAGAAGTGATAAGACTCTTTAGTTTGTGTGTAAGCTTTTTTCCTAATAGGATATGAAATTCACTATTTTAGAGAAATATGTTTAGAAATCTGTTTCACTTGGAATTATGAGGGTTAGCAGCCTGGGCCCAGGAGTCAGACAGGCTTAAGTCCAATACTAGCTTTCCCACCAACCACTTAGAAGAGATGCTGAACCCCAGTTTTAAGTATTCAAAAGATAACAATAATAATAACATCTGTCTCTGTGATGGTTAATTTTATGTGTCAACTTTACAGGGCTGTGGGATACTCAGATAGTTGGTCATTATTTCTGGGTGTGTCTGTGAGGGTGTCTCTGGATGAGATTAGCATTTCTCAGTAGACTGAATAAAGCAGATTGCTTTCTTCAATGCAGGTGAGCAGCACCAAAACTATTGAGGGGCTGAATAGAACAAACAAGGAGGAAGGGCTAATTTGTTGTCTCTCTTCTTGATTTGGGATGTCCATATTCTCCTTTCTTTGGACATTAAAGCTCCTGGTTCTCAGGCCTTTGAACCCAGGACTTAAATCAGCAGACCTCCCTGGTTCTCAGGCCTCTGGCCTCAGACTGAATTATACCACTGGCTTCCCTGGCTCTCCAGCTTGAAAATGGCTTATTGTAAGTCTTCTTGGCCTCCATAACCATATAAGCAAATTCTCATAATAAATCTCCTCTTATGTATCTATACATATCCTATTGGTTCTGTTTCTCTGGAGAACCCTGACAAATGGTCTAGATTACTGTGAAGATTAAACAAAACTGAATATTTAAAATTCTTGGCATAGTACCTGGTACACAGAAAGTACTCTCAGCAAATGTTAGATACTATAATTCTTTAGTCCAATCCTTCCATTTTACTGATGATGAAATCAAGGTATCAAAGATGTTAAGTGAAATCACCTATGGGCTCATAATAAAAGGGAGAAGACTAGAACTAAGATCTTCTGATTCCTCATTCTTTCTGCTATACCTGGTGCCTTTTACATGATTGTTTGAATATAGTACATGAATACAAATTAAAGAGGCATCATAACCCATGGTGTCCCAACGTCAATGCTGATATGAAATATAAGTATTATTTAATTTCTGATCTATCTGCCCACCTTCTCTGTTAATTATGAGCAGTAATAAGGGAAAAAAACATGGAGAATTATATACAAAAATGCCACGATCTGAAGAAAAAAGTGATGACGTGAGAAAGAATGTTAGTTCACAGCTAACTTGTTCTTTTATGCTATAAGTATAGTACCAAGGTGGCAAGTATATATTTTATTAAATGTAGTGCCAAGATGGTAAGTATATATTTGATATCAGGAACGACCTTCCTGTAGGCAAAGTGTGTGGCAAAATGGAAAAGGGACAATTTAAGAATCAAAAGGAACATTTCTTGTCCATTAATTTTATCAGCTAGTAGAGATGTATGAAAGTTTAAATATTTATTCTTCTGATTTTCTAAGGATTTTCTACTTAAAAGTATGTTTTGAAAATGCAAATATCCTAATATTAACAAGGATTTGGATCTAAAACCGTTTTTCTTTTTTTCTGACTGAAGTATAGTTGATGTACAATTAAAAATATTTTTTTCTAATGAATGGACACATATTAGGTGGGTGAGTTTGTGTAAGTGTTGCCAGGAAGATAGAGATGATTAGCAAAGCATATTTTTAAAATAATATTTCCTGACTCTGCCAATATTCATTCATTTATTCATTTTTTTCCAAAATTTATAGGACTGATAAGAACAGATACTACATCTGATCTTAGCCATAAGCCCAAGAGGTGATACACTTTCATATTCAGCCAGGACTAAATTATTTGTTTTGGACTTAACTCTTCTGACATAAACAACTGTAAAACTGGAAAAAATGAGGTAACTGTTTTGAGGAACTGGTAAACAGGCAGTGCAGAACTGTGACCCTTGAGAGGAGGGAAACACATGTAATGAGCTCCATGTTAACCCCAGATTTCTGTCCTGAGGCATTTTCCTGCCTGTGGTTCAGGTAGGTTGACCCAAGCAGAAACCAGAAGTCTGCCTCTGATGAGGCAGGGATCAGTTTAGGGCTGAAGAAATGGCTGGAATTTGTGTAGCAGAGATTGGAAAATAAGAGACCTGGGTGTATGAGAAGTACCCACATGTCTGTAGGGTTTTGCTCACATCTTTAAATAAGGGCTGGTCTTGTATAGGGTTAAATCCCTCAAGGGCCAGCACACAGCAGCTTATGCGAAGGGTTAAGAAATAAATTGATGTAAAAGAGGTCACAGAGTACTGGGAGATGGAGGCCACCCCATCCAGAGTGGAGTGCACTTACTGTCTACCTCAAAAATGCAGTAGCAATCCATTAGGGTACGTTTCAATAGAAACAAAAATCCACATCTTAGAGTAAGTAAGCACCATGCAATAGAACTAGGGATAAAACTCAAATAGACTCATAGTAACAAAGCGTAAATCAACATAAATTATCCAACTAAGGGAAAGGAAAAGATTTTTAAAAATGTACAGACTCCTTAACTTGTGAAACAATATCAAGTAACATATCAAGTTACATATAACATATATGTATTGAAGTTTAAGTGGGAGAGGAGATGGAGAACTGAGCAAAAATATATTTTAAGAAGTAACAACCAATTTCCTAAATTTGTTAAAAAAAATCAATCTAGGGATTCAGGAAGTTCACTGGATCCCAAGTAGGGTAAACACAAAGAAAGCTACACTAGGCACATAATTGTCAAACTGCTGAAAATCAAAGATAAAGAGAAAAATCCTGTAGTCAGAAGTAAAAAGATAAGCTTGGAAACAATGATAAGAATGACAGCTTAATTCTTACCAGAAAAAAGAGAAGCCATAAACAAGGGCAGGATATCTTCAAAGTAATCAATCAATAACAAAAACTAAATGTAAACCAGAAATCTATATAAAGTAAAAAAAATGAAATAATTTTTTTATGCAGAAATGCACGTGCATACTTATGGTCAATTAATCTATGACAAAGGAGGCAAAAATATACAGTGGAGAAAAGACAGTTTCTTCAGTAAGTGGTACTGGGAAAACTGGACAGCTACATGTGAAAAGATGAAATTAGAGCATTCTCTAACACCATATACAAAAATAAACTCAAAATGGACTAAAGACCTAGATGTAAGACTGGATACTATAAAATTCTTAGAGGAAAACATAGGCAGAATACTCTTTGACATAAATTGCAGCAATATTGCTTTCAAACCAGCTCCTAGAGTAATGGAAATAAAAGGAAAGATAAACAAATGAAACCTAATTAAATCTAAAAGCTTTTGCACTGGAAAAGAAACCATCAACAAAACGAAGAGACAGCATATTAAATGGGAGAAAATATTTGCAAATGATGTCATTGATAGGGGATTAACATCCAACACAGACAAACAGTTCATAAAACTGAACATGAACTGAATAGACATTTTTCCAAAAAGGATACTTAGATAGCCAACAGGCACATGAAAAATGCTCAACATTGCTACTCATCAGGGAAATGCAAATCAAAACCACAATGAGATATCACCTCACACCTATTAGAACAGCTATCTTTAAAAAGAATACAAATAACAAATATTGGCAAGAATGTGGAGAAAAGGAACCCCCCTACATTGTTGGTGGGAATGTAAATTGGTGCAGCCACTGTGGAAAACAGTATGGAGGTTTCTCAAAAAATTAAAAACAGAAGTACCATATGACCCAGAAATTCCACTTCTTGATATATATCCAAAAACCCCCCCCACTAATTTGGAAAGATACATGCACCTCAATGTTCATAGAAGCATTATTTACAATTGCCAAGATATGGCAGCAGTCTAAGGGTCTATCAGCAGATGAATGGGTAAAGAAGATGTGGTATATAAATATACAATGGAATACTAATCAGCCATAAAAAAGAATGAAATTTTGCCATGTGCACAAACACAGATGGACTTGGAGGGCATTTTGCTAAGTGAAATAAGTCAGAGAAAGACAACTACTGTATATATTCTACCCATATGTAGAATCTAAAAAATACAACAAATTAGTGAATATAACAAAAAAGAAGCAGACTCACAGATATAGAGAACAGGCTAGTGGTTACCAGCGGGGGTGGGGCTGTGGTATTGGGATCGGGGAGTGAGAGGCACAAACTATTGAGTGTAAGATAGGCACAAAAGTGTATTGTACAACACAGGGAATATAGCCAATATTTTAAAATAACTAAATGGGAAATAACCTTTCAAAATTGTATAACATTTTTTTAAAATTAAAAAAAAAAGTTTTGTGCTACTTAAAATGCTGAAAGAGTTTTTTTCAGGTTAAACAAATAGAAAAGAACATAATATGAGAACTGAAATCTGCAGAAAGGAATGAAGAACACTGGAAGTGATAACAATTTAGGTAGATGTGAAAAAACTACCTTTTCTGTTTCTTGATTTTTCTAAAACACAACTGAGAGTTTAAGACAAATATACCACATTTCCTATGTGACTTATAATACATGTAGAAGGAAAATATATGACAACAATAGCACAAAGGATGGGACAAAGGTAAATGAAACTATGCAACATGCTGTTTCCAGATTCTAATATTTAATCTGAAGTGCTACAATATTATTTTAAAGAGGCAACAATAAGTAAAGGATAAATATTATAATTACTTGGACAACTATCAAAATATTAATGAGATATACAACTAAAAAGTCAATAGGCAAAATAATATAGAATACTAAAATATTCAGTTAATCCAAAAGAAGGGAAACAAGAAGAAGCAAGGGACAAAAATCAGAGTGGACAATTAGAAACCAACCATATCAGTAATTACACTAAATGAAAATGGACTGACCACCTTATCTTAAAGGCAGGGATTGTCAGATTGCATATAAAAACACAAGACTCAAGTATGTGCTATCTTAAAATATGTGTTCCAAATTTAAAGACTTGGATAGAACTAAAAGGTAAAATAAATATGCCATACAAACACTAACTTATTCATAATTAAAAACTCTCAGAAAACTAGGAATAGAAGAAAATTTCCTTAGTATCATAAATAGTATTTACTAAAAACCTATAATAAACATTATACCTAATGATAATATATTGAGTGCTTTCCCTATAAAACTGAGAACAAATAGGCAAGGGTATCAGTTCTCAGTTATTTTGGACATTGTACCAGATGTCCTACTCAGTGCAACAAGGCAAGAAAAAAAGGCATGTAAGTAGAAAAGAGGAAGTAAATTTATCTTTAGTTGCAAATGACATGACTGGATTTGTAGAAATCCTAAGAAATCTGAAAAAAATTATTAGAACTAATTAATATTTTAGGGAAAGATTTCAGTTCAATCTTGTTCAATATAAAGAAATCTTGAAAAAGAAAAAACAGGGTTGAAGCACTTTCTACTACCTGATTTTAAAATAACAAAAACTATGGTATTGGTGTATTGTAATATTGGTGTAATAAGACAAGTAGATCATGTGAACAGCACAGATAGTCCAGGAAAAAATTCACATGTATACAATACAATAATTAATTTTTGAAAAAAGGTGCCAAAATAATTCAATGGTGAAAGGATGATGCTAGGACAATTGTATAAATCAGTGGTTCTCAACCACAGGCAATTTTGCTTCCCAACCCTGACCTTCAGCAATGTCTGGGCACATTTTTGATTACCACAACTGAGTAGGGGCACTGCTGGCATCTAGTGGGTAGAGGCCAGGAATGCTGCTAAACACCTATGATGAATAGGACATCCTCCCACACAAAGTATTTTCTGACCCAAAGTCTCAGAGAAATCCTGGAATAAAGGTATGAAAAGAAAAAGAAACCTTCATTTCTACCCCAAACTATGTACAAAAATAATCTGAAAAGACTCCAAGACCTAAATTTAATAGTTGAACTGTAAAGTATATGGAATAAAACATAGGAGACTACCCCTATGACATTAGGACAGGCAGATTTCTAATCAGAAAGAAAAAAGAAGCACTAATCATAAAAAAAAAAAATGATGAATTAGTTCTCATCAAAACAAAAAATTCTTCCCATCCAAAGTTAGTAATAAGATGGAGCAAGGCAGATATACAGATTGTGAGAAAACACTTGTAATATATAAGTACAACAAAGGATAGGTGTCCATAATATAAAAATCAATAATGATGACAACTCAATAAAAATGTCCAAGTACTTAAAAAGACATTTGACAAAAGAGCATACTGAATGGACAATAAGCAACATAACTCTCATCAGGGAAATGCAAATTAAAACCATGAGCTATCACTATACAATCACCAAAATGGCTAAAATTAAAATAAGACTAATAGTATCATGACAAAGATGCTTATTTCATGACAAATGGAATACCTGGCATAATAGGTAGGAGTATAAAATGGTACAACCACTTTGGAAGATGGTTGGTAGTTTTTTAAATAAACACCTACCTAGCAATTTCACTCCTAGGTATTTACTCAAGAGACATGAAAACATTTGGCCAAAAAAAAAAAAAAAGAAAGAAAGAAAGAAAAATCATGTACAAGTATGTTTATAGACACTTTATTCATAATTGCTAATAACTGAAGATCACCCAAATGTCCATCAACAGAAAGTTGTAGGTATTGATACAATGGAATAGTACTTATCAATAAATAAAGAATGAACTTCTGATGCACACAAAAATATGAATACAACTCATATTAAGTGAAAGAACATAGCAAAGTACATACTGAGTAATTCCAATTATATAAAGTTTAAGAAAGTTACAACTAATCTATGGGGATAGAAATAAGAACAGTGTTTGCCAACATGGGAGTGCATAGTGACTAGAATTGGGCACAAGGAACTTTCTAGGATCATGCAAATGCTCTGTATCTCAGTTTTTGCTGTCTTCTACATTTCTCTTTGATTCTTTTTCTTGACTGTATTACCTCTACCTTTCAGTGAAAGATATTAAAATTATATTTTTCAACTAAAATTCTCTCTCCCTTTCCTTTGCTTTTGATAAGTTTAAATGGATAACTTTTTTTGTATGTACATTATGGTGGAGATACAGTGTTCCTTCCACCTGATCCTGATTCCTGTTAAGATGCTTCTAATCTAGGTTGCCCAATTATTAGAGTATCTTTTAAGCCTGTAACACACACAGTCTGTGTGTGCTTAAAGCAGGGCTAACGTTTTTGCAGAGTTTGCTACAGATGCTGGGAGGGAGAGGACCTCATTCCTTCTGAGATCACACACAAAGATGACATGAGGCTGGAGCTGGGTAGGGGCAACAATTTTTGCCTCCACTTAGAAGGGACCTGTGGTGAATAAAGTTACCAAAGAGGAAAGCAGGGCGGAGAGAATGAGATGTTGGATGACATCTTGCATCCAGTCTGCTCCTAGACTTTTTTGTTATGTGAGCCATTAAACAGTGCCTACTCTCATTTTAAAATTTTTACATAAGCTAGTATGAGGAGCTTGTGCCTTTGGCAACCAAAGGAGACCTGACTAATACAACAGGACTGCTGTTTTAAGAAGCTTCCCAACTAGAATTCTCAAAGGAGCCTGCAGGAGGTATTCCCTGACCTTACAAAGCAGTAGGAGTTCGATTTCTTGGAAGAATGAAAACTGAACACACTCATTCTCATCTTCAAATCTATTGGGGAAAAGCAGATGGATCCAGCAATCTCCTATAATTGCTTACTTGG
The DNA here is from genome assembly GCF_036321535.1 of Camelus dromedarius. NCBI lineage: Eukaryota > Metazoa > Chordata > Mammalia > Artiodactyla > Camelidae > Camelus > Camelus dromedarius. The sequence continues at coordinate 48,247,966 of NC_087437.1, forward strand.
CTAAATCACTCAGGACTATAGAGATTTGCTGTTTTATGAAATTAAAAGAAGAAACAACAGGAGCTATTATCTAACTTCTGAAAAAGAATAATACCGTCTGGTTCTTAAGGCTCAGCAGTCAAGAGGTCATAATCAGTCTATTAGTCTTGCAGTAGTTAAACGCTGCATGCTTTGCGTCTTGTTATGGTTGGCATCAGCTGTTTTCTAGCTTCCACACAGGGAGATTTCCTACATTCTCTGGAAAAAGAGTTGAGGATACCAAACACCCATCTCTTAATTTAGGTCTCTTCATGAGAGAAAAGAAAGCTATTTGTGATTCCAAAGAAATGTTGGATCTAAAACCTCTGATTTAGGAGATCTGAAAGACTGTAAGGTATGCCAAAGTGCAGAGGTTAGAGGCAGATATCCTGTAGGAAACCCTGAAGTTAGATCATCCTGTTCTTAAGTTTTAACTAGATACCAGTCTGGTTGATGAAGGCTGAACAATGGCTCAGTGGCACACTCAGTCTGAAAGGGAGATGTCAGGAGGCCAACGATCCCCAAGGGCTCCACAGGAGGGCAGTCCACTAGGGGCTCCTACACCACCGCTTGCTGTGTGTCCTTCAGCGACACTTCCCTGCCCCCAAATATGAATCAGAAAATTTGGAAAATAAAGGAAAAAAAGACAGTTATGAGTTACTAAAACCATTCTTTGCAACATTTTGTCATATTGCCTTCTGGTATTTCACCTTAATATACATTCTTCATGTGACTGTAATTGCAGTATACATACAGTTTAGCACTGTACTTTTTCCAACATGACAAGTATTTTCCCATGTTTTAAAAATAATACTTGTAATAAGCAGCTTTAATGACTGCATTACTATTTTATCTATAAAACTAATTCTTGTATTTTAGATGAAAATCCCTTTGAAAATTGGATGAAAGTTTCTACTCCAAGTGATTCTCATCCCTCAGTGTGCTCCAGGATAACATGGGGACTATTGAAAGTCTGCTGTCTGAGTCTCAGTCTCAGAAATTCAGAAGTGAGCCCAGGCAACAACATTGAAAAACAAACAAACAAACAAACAACAGATTCCTTTGGAATGCACCCCTCAGCCCCATATAGATCCTCAAAATTTATTGTACAGCAGTAAGATTCATGGATTCTTTGGGTTCAAGAGCCCCAGGTTATCATATAGTTTATATAACACAGTTTACATGACTATTATTAATTTTTGGACAGATTTCTTTTCAGTGTTTCTCCATTATAAATAATGCAGCTGTAGACATGTAGATGTATATGACATTTGTCAGAAGTAGGATTCCTGGGTCAAAGTACATGACAATTTCATGGCTCTTTTACATATTGCCAAGTGGCCTCAACTTGTGGGTCCTCTTACCACACTCTCTTTCCCTCTCATGTGTGCACAGCACTACTCAGCCAGACTCAAGGGGCCCCCTCTGCAGGTCTCGCTTTCCTGTCCTGCCCTCTCTTCTTAGATGCTCTTTCCATCAAATTCTAGCCACTGAGTTCTCTTCAAACTTCAAACTCTGCCTCCCTAACTCAGCAGAATCAGAGAGCTCTGTCTGGGTTCCCTCTCTTTGTGCAACAGGCAGCATGGAGACCACCTAGGCAGGGATCTGGTACAAGAGTGCTTGCTTTCCTCCTCATAGGATCACAGTCCTATGCTGCTTTGTTCAAAGTCTGAAAACCATGGTTTCATGCATTTTTTTTCTGGTTCCCTAAATATGCAAGGTAGATAAAATAAACCTGGTCCTCCTCTTACATTTTGGCTGGAAGCAGAGGGGAGTCTATTTTTATTAAATGCAATTACTAACATGTTTGGATATATTTCTACCAACTTTCCCCATGCGTTCTATTCTTTCTCCCCACTTCTTTTTCTGTTCTTTTTCTCTCCTTTCTTGATAGTGGTTTTCACAGTGTTCTCCAGAAGCCCTCAGAGACCACTTCTGGCAAGTGTGTGCAGGGGTTGTGTATATATGGAGGTAAGTGGTCCCATAATATATATGGCTTGTACAAGGGCTGCCCTGAAAGTAAAGAATTGAAAACCAATTTACCAAGATAATTTGTGATGAGTTATCCAGTTAATTAGACAGCCAATTCTGTTTATCTGTCTGATTTACTGAACACATGTATACCAGGGACAATGCCAATTTGTGTTAGTTCTTTCAGGGAGCTCATCTCTAAAGCAGGCTACAAGGACTTAGTCTAATAATTGAAATTTTCAGGCATCTTTGTTAGTCTATTACGTTAGTTTTCAGTGATCATGTTCTTCTCTGAATTGAAGTTATTTATACAATTCTGTATCCATCTCCTTTACTAGGCCTGATGGAGGGCAGAGATTTAGGTAGCAGCACGTGGTAGGTGCTGCAAAAGTATTTAATTAATTGAATTGCACAGAACTGTGGAAGTCAAGTTGTGGAAATACTGTTAAAAAAGAAAGCTTATGGTTCCTCCTCAAATTTTCTAGGCAAAAAATTGACCCTGCCTTTGTTTTACCACTGTGCTCCTGTGAAATAGAGAGCTTTAGAGATATTAATATGATTGCATCTATATCTTCTCTGTTGAATATAACTTCATATTATTTGTAAGCCTGTTGTTATTTAGATGAACACTGACTTCTCTTTTTATAGATTTGGCCAGTCCCTATCAGGCATGGCTCAAGCACCTGGCTCAGTATCAACTGTAGTGCTTGTTAATAATGCGGGTTTTTTCCATCCATGCTCCAAGAACTATGTGATCAGAATCTCTAGAGAGGGTTACCTGGAATTTGCATTTTTAAAAAGTGCCCCAGGTGATTCTACAATTTGATAAATATTGGCCTAGGTATTTGGTCCTGATTTATCAAGGAAAATAACCCATGATTTTTGCTAGGGAAGAGGTTCTCACCAACTTCTTTTCTGTGTCCTAGTCCTCCTGCTCTAGTCATACAGATGGGTAGAAAGCTCTCCTAGAATACTAATGACTTATCCATTTATGAGTAAGATCATTTCAGAAACCACCTCTTACTGTACTGTTGTCTTTAGAGACTACTAACAAGTCAATCTTAATTAAGAATGGCAAATGAAAATGAGGTGTAGTTGTGGGTTCAGCAGCTAAGTGCTTTTCTTACTAATGAGAATAAACTTCCAGCTGTTTTGCAGGACTTTTTAGCATAAAATACATCAGTCAGAAGTCGTTGTTTGCCACTACCATATCTCAGCTGAGCCCTTAGAAATGGGCTACAATGCAGCCAGGAACTAAGGAACACCTCTCTTCTGCTTTATTTCTGTGGGCTATAGGGGCAGAAAATTTTTCCTTCTACCCTTCTAGGTTCTTTAGCCGGTCTAATAATTAAACTGATATAAGACAGATTAAAAGAAAAAAAAACCCCAAAATTTTAATAACATGTATACCTCCTGTATACATGGGAGAGATCCAGGGAAAGTAACTCCCCCAAATGGCCAACCATCACCTTAATTACCACCTTCAGCTAAAGACAAAAGAACATGTTAGGGGTGAGGAGTCAGTTATGGGAGGTGACCAGGAAAATCACAGTTAGAACAAGGGTAAGTTTGTACAGAGATTTAAATCCTTGCCTCTCCACTGATAAGAGTTTCTAGAGATTTTGAGTTATCCTCTTCCTGGTAGGGAGAGGAAGATGCCCTTATAAATGGAGATTTCTCTTATAAACATAAATGTCTCTTACAAAAGGGTAGCTTTTACCCAGTTTTCAGAGTTTCTTCTTTGTCTGCAGTTTCTTAAAAATAACCAGCTTAAAATAATCAATATGTCAAAAAGCCCCATTTTGGGGTGACAAATTCTGCTTCCCTTCAGGGTCAGCCTGGGTCTACCCTGTGGATGTAACTTTACATTCAGTCCGAGCAGGCTCTGGGTAAAATGCAGGCTGGTTCTGTGCTAAATTAGAGTTGGCATTGGATTTCTGGCATGGCTGTATCATTATTGGCTCTTTGAACTTGGGTAAGTCCATTACTTTCACTTAGTTTTACCTCCTCTGAAAATAAATATAATCATACTCTACCTGTTTTTACCAGACTATGGTGATGATCCATGAGATAAAACCTATTCATGGTTCACAGTATTTGAGGGCCCAGGCAACGAAAATTTCTTCTCATCCCCAAATATATCTTCCTCTGTTCTGTCCCCCTGTTACTCTATATCTTACCATGTATAGTTTGGGAGTAAGGAAGAAAAATAATAATTTAAGTATTTAAATATACATATCACACCATCAAACTAAATGCTTTAAGCCAGTAACGATTCATTTATGCATTTATCCATTCACTTAATAAAAATTTATTTACTACCTACTAGTAAAAATATATTTTATTAATTTTGTGTGTGTGTGTGTGTGGAGTGAGTAAAAAAACGATTAAGTATAAAGTCAACGTATCAAGAGTATAGCTGTTAGCAATGACTGAATGGCTGAGTGAAGACATGTTGGCCTAAGGAAAGATTATGTACAGCAAGAACAACAAAGCATTTGCTAGAACAACAAAGCATTTATCAAATTGAAGTCACGCTCAAGGCAAAATCATGCTTGAGTGATGAATGACAGCCTTTAAAAGTAAGTTCCAATGTCCAAGCATAAGAGGGAGGGAAATTTTCAGCCCCTTCTCTCCACATCAGACCTGCCTCTTTTGTCCATCCTCTTCTTAGTTCACCTACCTGCTCGCCCTCTAAGAGAATGAATAGTTGCAACCTAATTTATCATGGTCTTTTAAGTGATGAACCTGTGTTCTACTTCCTGTTTCCTGTTTTAAAGTGATAAGCAGGTCTAAACAGAGCCTGTCTCTTTGGGGCTGGCTAGGCAAACCAAACATAATTCTACCTTATCCACACATGCAGCTATTTGGATAAGTTAAGCCAGGGTTTGATTTACAAACCTAGTTATTTCTTTTCCTTTCAGCCCCTCAACCTCCTTCTTTTCATTGGTCAACTAGGGGTGGTTAGATTCCAAGATTTAGATTTAGAGAAACTGACACCTTGCGACCTTCGTGCCTAAGCAGTGTGGAATCCAGCTTTTACCAGTGCTTGTATAAATTCAGGTGTGTGGTATAATAAGAAATCTTATTAGTAACGAGTCAAATGCCAAAAGGCTCTCAGTTGCACAACATCTGGTATATAAAAATCCCAAGTTAGGAACAGGAAGTACAGTATACACTGATTGACAGAATGTTTGAGTTGGAACAGTGTTTTGATATTATCCAGTCCATTGTTCTTCACCCCTTCGGGCTTTGAACCCTTCGAAATTTCATAAAGGCTATACCAACAAAAATTTTCAGACAGTATCAAGGTGTTCCTGTACTCCTCAAAACTGTGTGCCTAGATCCATGAACACACCTCCTAATCTTATCCAATCCCACCATTTCATAAATTTTGAAACCAATTCCAGATTCATTCATTCACAAATACTTACTGATCAGCACCTATGTGCCCGCTATTTTGCTAGTTGCAGGGAATATCAAGATAAATAACTTCTACTTTCTTTTCTCAGGAAATCCTCTAAAGTTTAAGTGAATTGCCTAAGGTGATAAAAAAAAGTAAGTGGCAATGTGGGGGTCTCAAACTCCAAATCCAATCTTTGAGGTAAACAAGGCTGGAAATCAGAAGAGTTCCGGCAGATAGCATTTTACCAGATATAATAAAATGCTGGGGGAATAGCAAAAAAGGCATTTAGGCCTGGGCATGTGGGAGAGTTATTTAGGGGGCCACTGGGATATCAAAAGCATATATTCCCCAACTTGGGAGGTGAAAATGCTCTAAAACTGACTTATGGCGATGGTTACTCTACTCAGTAAAGTTGCTAAAAATCACTGAATTGTACACTTGAAATACATGAATTTTATAATATGTAGAATATAACTCAATAAAGGTATTAAAATATGTTTTTCGAGCTCTGGCATGTAAAGAGTTTGGAAGTTGTCATTTCCATCCTCACAACAAGAAAAACACTGAACAGGCTGAAAAGCAATGACTTCTCTTAGATCCATTAAATAATTGAGGTTATAGAGCAAATTGTTACCCTAAAATCTGGAGAGACTGGTGAATACAGAGAATCACAGCTGAGATCAGTTTACCTGAAGCAGAAGCCACTGAAGTATAAACGGGTAGGAACACTTGCATGGGAATCTTGATGAATTTCTGGAGACTGGGCATGAACTAGCTCGAGAGTTAAGTACTCCTAGAGGCCCAGTCTTAGGGAGACGCCACACTTTCTTGGGTTTTATCTCCAGAAATCTCACCAGGTTCTTATCTTGAAGATGAGAGAATAATTCCAGAGAGCAGGGGGAGGGGAAAAGTAACCATTTTGAAATACGCCCAGAGTGCCTCCATAATAAAAGCCTGCCCTTCAAGGGAAACTACATTATCATCATCATCATCATCACCATTATTATTATTATTATTATTTTAAACTTATTTTACTTTAGTGGGGGAGGTAGTTAGGTTTACTTATTTATTTTTAGAGGAGATATGGGGATTGAACCCAGGACCTTGTGTATGCTAATCATGTGCTCAACCACTTGAGACATACTCTCCCCCCTGAAACTACATTATCAGAGTCTTATCTGACCTAAAAGAGGAGCAACTGGCCAGATCCAGTTTCCCTCTAGACTTCCCACCACAAGTAAGAGGAGGGGGGAAAAGAAAAGACTAAGAAGTACTACTAAAGCCCAAGAATTTAGGTTCACTGAAAAAATGAGCTTTTATCATAAGATTATGGAAAATGTCCCCTCCATAATACCTCACCATCACATCAGCAGGACTCCAGTATAATATCGGTGGACTACAATTGAGAGAACTATAGGTCACAAACTGAATTTAAGGAGGTCTTAGTTAAGCACAAAAACAAAGGGGAGTAAAAAAACAAACACACATTGAAAACTAGAGGAAAGGAAGCCTCTGGCACCTACAGATATAGCAAACGTTAAACACAGCCTACCTTCTTGGTAGATTATCATACAACCTCACACCAAAAGTCTAATTACCTCTGTTCCTTTTGCTTAATGCATCATGTCTGGCTTTCACCAAAAAATTACCAGACGTGCTAAAAGACAAGGAAAGATGTATTCTGAAGAGACAAAGCAAGCATCAGAACCAGATTCAGATATGGCACAGATCTTAGGATTAATAGGTAGGGACTTTAAAATAACTATAATATATTAAAGATGCTAATGAAAAAAGTAGATCACAAGTAGATGTAAGAACAGATAAATAATGTTGGCAGAGAGATGGAATCTCTAAGAAAGAATCAAGGATATTTTATACAACACAGGGAATATAGATAATATTTTGTAATAACTATAGAGTATAACCCTCAAAGATTGTGAATCACTGTATTGTAATGTGTAATTTATATAATATTGTACAACAACCATACTTCAATAAACAAGAGCTTACTAATGTAAAAAAGCAAATTCTAGAAAATAGAAACTGGACAAAATGAAAAACACCTTTAATGGGCTCATTAGGAGACTGGACACTCCAAAGGAAAAATTGGTGATCTCAAAGATATGTCAGTAGAAATTTCCCAAACTGAAATGCAGAGAAAGAAAGAATTAAAAAAATATGAACCAGAATATTCAAGAACTGTGGGACAATTAGGAAACGGCTAGAATAGATGTTATGAGAAGAGGAGGAAAGAGAAAAAGGAACAGAATTGTTTGAAGTGATAATGGCTGTAAATTTTTCAAAACTAATGACAGATTCAGGAAGCTTACAGAATACCAAACAAGTGCCAATAAATAACTGCAACTAGATATATTCAAACTTCAGACAATAAAAAACAAAGAGAAAATCTTGAAAGAAGCCAGAGCAAAATAACATTTTATCTATAAGGAACAAAAATAAGAATGACATCAGACTTCTAGTCAAAAGGTATGAAAATAAGTTGGGAGGGGAGTGAAATATTTAAAGTATTTAAAGAAAAACTGTATAAAAGACCATATCCAGTGAAATCAACATTCAAAGGTGAAAGAAAAACAAAGACTTATCAGACAAACAAAAACTAAGGGAATTCATTTTACCCTGAAAACATTATTAAAACCTTGCAAGAATTATTAAAAGTTCTTCAGAGAGAAGCAACAAAATGTGGGGAGAAACTCAGATCAACATAAAGAAAAGAACATCAGAGAAGAAATAAAGTAAAATTAAAATATTTTATTTTCCTAATTTTTTTTTAGGTATAATCGACATACAACTTTCTAATTCATAACTGATCTAATAGATTACTGTTAATTCAGAGCAATGATAGGAACCATGTTTTGCATGATTATAGCATATGGATAGATATAATGAATGACAGCAATGTTGTAAGAGATGGCTGTGAAGAACTGGGAATACCCTGTTATAAGGTAGCTGCATTATCCATGAAGTGGTAACGTGTTACTTGAAAGTAGATTACAAATTACGTTACTTGTAAATGTATATTGCAAATTCTAGGGCACCTCTAAAAAGGTTTAAAGAAATATAATTGGCATGCTAAAGGAGGAGAGAAAATAGAATAATATAAAAAGTTCAATTAAAATGATAGAAGGCAGTAAAAGAGGGGAAGACAAGAAACAAAAAAGAATGGAAAGGATAGAAAAGAGCTACAAACATTATAGATATTAATCCAACTATATCAATAATTAATTAAAATATGAATGGCATAAATACACTAATTAAAAGATGGAGATTGTTAAAATAGATTAAAAAACAATACCAACTATATGTTGTCTACAAGAAATCCACTTTTAGATAGAAATACACAAGTAGATTAAAAGTAAAGGAATGGAGAAAAATATACCATGTTACCACCAATCAAATGAAAGCTGGAATAGTTAATTTCGGATAATATGGACTTCAGAACAAAAATATTTATTAGATAAAGAGGGGTATTACATAATGATGAAGGGGTCAAACCTTAAGATATTACAATCCTTAAAGTGATTCATTAACACAGAATCAAAATACATGAGGCAAAACCCAATAGAACTGCAAGGATACACAGATAAATCCACCATTGTAGCTAAGGACTTCAACACCTCTACACCTGTAATTGACAGATCCTGTGGGCAGAAAAAAGCAGTAAGAATATAGTTGAATTGAACAGCATCATCAATCAAGTGGATCAGACTGACATTTACAGAGGACTTCATACAACAGCAGACTACATACTCTTCTCAAACTCACAGGGACCATTCATCAAGATAAACTACATTCTTGACCATAAAACACATGTTAACAAATTAAAAAGAACAGAAATCATATAAAATATGCTCTCAGACCACAATGGAATTAAGCTAGACATCAATAACAGAAAGATAGCTGGAGAATTCCAAGATAATTGGAGATTAAACTATACACTTATAAATAACAAGTAGGTGAAAGAAATTGCAAGGGAAATTGAAAAAAATATTTCAAATTATGTATCAAAATTGTGGGAAATATGACACAACATTGTAAAATGATTATAAATCAATTAAAAATGTTAAAAAAATTGTGGGAAATAGCAGAAGTAGTGCTTGTAGGGAACTTTATGGCATTAAATGAATATACTAAAAAGAAGAAAGATTTAAAATGAAAATCTAAATTTTCACATTAAGAAACTAGAGTAAGAAAAGTAGTTTAAGGGAAAGCAAGCAGAAAAAATAAATGATAAAAATTAGAATGAATCAATGAAGTTGAAAACCAGAAATCAATGAACTTGAATCTGCTTCTCTGAAAAGACCAACAAAACTGATAAACCTTAGTCAATCTAACTAGAAAAAAGAGAAGATATATGAAAACATTCTCAACGTCATATGCCATCAGGGAATTGCAAATTGAAACAATAATGGGGTACCACCTCTAATTCCAAAACAGTGACAACACCGAATGCTGGTAAGGATATGGAGCAAGGGGAACTCTCATTCATTGCTGGAGGGAATGCAGAATGGTTAGCACTTGGGAAGATAGTTTGACAGTTTCTTACAAAGCTAAACATAGGCTTACTATATGGTCCAGCAATTGCACTCATGGGTGTTTACCCAAAGGAGACAAAAACTTATGTCCACACAAAACCCTGAAAATAAATATTTACAGAAGCTTTATTCATAATTGCCCCAAATCCAAAGCAACCAAGATGTCTTTCAACAGGTGAACAGATAAATGCCCACAATGGTACATCCATACAATGGAATATTAATTAGTGATAAAAAGAAATGAGCTATCAAGCCACAAAAAGAAATAGAGGAAACTTAAATGCATATTACTAAGTGAAAGAAGTCAGTCTAAAAAGGCTACGTTCTTTATGACTCCAACTATATGATATTCTGGAAAAGGTAGAACTATAGAGATTATAAAACGATCAGTGGTTTCCAGGGACTTGGGGAAGGGAAGAGGGATAATTAGTTGAAGAACAGAGAGGATATTTAAGGCAGTGAACCTATTCTGTGTGACACTGTAAAGATGGATATAGGATACTATCTATTTTTCAAAACCCACAGAAGTGTACTACACAAGAGTTAACCTGGCAGTAAACTATGGACTTTAGCTAATAATAAAGTATTGACATTGGTTCATTAGTTATAACAAATGTACCAAAGGTAGATGTTGAAAATAGAGGAAACTTCGTATGGGGGTTGGGAGTACATAGTGATTCTCTGTACTGTCTGCTCAATTTTTATGTAAATTTAAAAGTGTTTAAAAAAAAATATATATATATATTTGCTCTACTTTACAATTCTGATTTGTGCTGCCCTCCATAGGAGCTGTGATAGTAAACCCCTTCAAAACAATAAATAAACATCAGAACTTATAGATCCAAATAAATCTTACTCTTTTGGAGCAATTACCTCAAGGGGCAAAGTCCTTGTCCTAGAGATTGTTTTAACATCTGTAGGATAAAGATATCCCTTGAAGTGTTGCCTTCAGAGCTCATTTACAAGTTGTATCATGGGCTTTTGTTGTTCTGCCTCACATCCCTTCAGCCCATCTCTGGTTTCAGCAGCAGCTGCAGTGGACAGCTACATGTGAACTCAGAAGCACATGGATAGCATCCCACTAGGAATTTTCATGCCTTTTCCAAAGCTGCAGAAGTCCACTTAGCCACTCAGAAGGACAATCCAGAAATACAGAATACTGAACCACTTGGGCTGCTCTCAACCAATTGGAGCCAGAGGATAAATGGCCAGCTTCCTGTCCTTTGGCTGGAAAATTCTGGGAAGTATTCTGTACATGTTTCACACCCAGTAAAGTTGAGATCCTAGTGCTCCCAACAGTAACTTCGAAAAACACTCTTATATTGACTTTTTCTCTTTCCCATTTCACTCTCACCACTCCTTCATTTTTGATTCTTGAGACCACTGCCTAAATAAAGGTTTGGACTTTTGTTCTTGTGTCTGGCTGTGCTTCAGAAGCAACAGAACTAAAACACATTCTATATGGATAATGATAACAGGAAACAGAACAACTATGGCCCCATATTTTAAAGATGTCTTAGTGAAACAAATCTGCAAACTGGTTAAAGAAAAGACCTCAGGAGAACACCTTTAAGTCATGCTTTAACTGGTGTTTAGAACAGAGAATTATAAATGTCTGGAATTAGATAATGACTTAACAGCTATCAACACTGGAAAAGTCTTCCCTTCCCTCTTACACAGCTATCAAGAGCCTAATAATTGCAATTCATGGGCTGGAACTGAACGTACTCAACATCCTTCATAGCCCTTTCTTTTCCCAAGGCTTCACTGAAGAGATTTGGAGGATATTTGTCATATCTTGAGATTTGACCAGGCACTAATGTGTCTGAGGAATTAAAGAGTGAAGTGGGAGATGGATATAACAAGAATAGCTTCCATCTGGGGAGTGGTACCCAAAGCAAAGTTGGGGGGCATCTTCATAGGCATGGTCACAAGAAATCTATGAAGTGAAACTTGAGCAAGCAAGTTTCCAAGCAGCCAAACTGTGCATAGCAGATGTGTAAATGGGTAACAAGATCTCCACCTGTGGTGATTTCAAAAATATTCTCCAGAAATTCTTCAGCACTCCTCCTTTCAAAAGGGGAGCCTCATTCTCTTCCCTTTGAGTATGGACAGGACATAGTGATGTACTCATAACTAATAGGATATGATGGATGTGTCATTGTGTGTCATCTGAGACCAGGTCATAAATAGCTTGGTGGCCTACTCCTTGCTCTCTCTGGCTTGAATATAAACACAAGATTCTTGCTCTAAGTGAAGCCAGCTACCATGTCATGAAGACACTCAAGTAGCACTAGAGCGAGGCCCATGTGACAATGAACTGAGTCTCCCTGCCAATAACCATGTGAGTGAGCCATCTTGGAAGGAGACTCTCTAGCCCCAGTCGAACCTTCAGATGACAGCAGCTCTGATCAACACCTTGATTTTCAACTTCATAAGCAACTCTGAGCTAAGCTACTAGCTAATCTGCAAGTGATTCTGACATTTTTGTCTAGAAAATAAAGCTCAAACTCCTAAAAAGATCATGATCTCTATTCCCTCACCTCTTGGTTTTCTTCTTCATGCAGCCTTTTTCTAGTCATACTATTCTGCTTTCCATTCTATCACCACACCATTTCCCCTCCTGCCTAGCATATACTCTGTTCTCTGTCTGCAGGTCTCTACTCATCTTGCTCCAACTCTCTCCATCTGAAGAACTCTTGCTTATTACTCATGCCTCAGCTCAAGTGCTGTGCTCTCTGTGAACACTGTTTTCTGATTTCTTCAAGAAGATTTAAGGGCTCTTTCCTCATGCTTTCAGGGATCTTTGTGCACACCTCTCTTACTATACTGAATATGATGTAAATACTCAATATGATGTAAATACCTTGCCTTTCCACTCATCAGTACAGAGACTAATATGTCTTTTCTTTCTTTTTTTCCTCTTTCTACAATCCAAGCATCTTTTATAGCATCAAGTAAATGGAAGTGCACCACACCTGATTTCAGTAACTGAATGAACAAATATAGTGTTAGGGAACTCTTGCCATTCAAATAGCAAATATAAGAAAGTTGGAAGTCTAACTCAATCCTTACCATTAATTCATATTCAATAAACATGTACGAGCATTATCTATGTGCCATGCATAAAGCTTGGGTTTACTCTCTATACTATATTATTATAGCATAATAATCTGTGGAAAGGCATAGGTTTTATTATCTTCACTTACTTTATAGTTTAGGCAGAGCCATAATTCAAACCCAGATCTCCTAACTCCAATCTGAGAATTCGCCTTTCTCAAACCCATGGCCTCACTTCAGTAATAAAAACAATCATATCAGAGAAAAATCCTTTAGGGACTTACTAGAATGAATTGGGGCCATGTCCTATTACATTCTAGAAGAATATTTTTCAGCATTTGTTTTGTAAACATTTCAATAAATACTTCATGCAAAGCAGTACTTAATAGACACTTATGTACTGACCAAACAGTTTTCTCCTTTTCTTGTGGGATCTTGAGCTATAAAGAAAGGCAAGAAGCATGAAAGAAAACCAGCAAAGCACTTTATGACAACCATACTGGAGAGCCAGTAACTCAAAGAAAGGTAATTATTAGAATCATCAGAAAGTGTTCTCAGCACTAATGAAAGGTTTTCCTGGGGGAAGCTCTCGGTGGTAGTTATTCACACAAATTATCTCTCAGGAGCCCACGGCAGATTGACTAAACCAATTTTCAATTAAATTGCAGTGCTTTCCAAGTGGCAGAAGAGTGAAAGATATCTTTTAAAGAGAGCAGTTTCCTATCTAATAAATAACTACCTGCCATGGTATAAAATTTAATAGTAGTTGTGGCATGGTACATCAAAAAGTAAATTGCAGTGTACAAAGTTAACAAATCCTCAGTGTGGATGCTGCCAACTTACTCTTCCTAGCAGCACCAAGCAGTGGCAGATCATGGACAAACACTACAACTCAGCTGTTGATTCCATATTAGACCGTAGATACATCTAAAATGAGGCTAGTCACCCATTGACCTAAAACAAATAGACTGCCAGTTATTTCTCCAGCAAAAATGGGTTTATTTGGGATCTACAAAGAATTACAATTCAAGTTCTACAACCACAGCAATTCAAGTCCCCACACAGCAAGGCGAGGGGAACTCTTTCAAAGAGGGGAAGAGGAAGCTGGGAGCTATAGTAAAGAGTCTACTGAAGGAACTAAGAGTTTGAAGTATAGTGACTTCTCATTGGCTGAGCTTTAGCCAGGCACGCAGTTGGAAGTCTTTCTTCTTCCTGTTGTGCTCTGGTTTTGTTGTAGGGCATGAGATCTCCTGACTTGATTTTAACTGAGGTGTCTGTTTATTAATTTTCACTCACCTCAGCAAGAATTATGAGTGAGGTCTCTGTTTTGGTTTTCTGTACATTTATGTATATTAACATGTTACTGGTGGACATTAATGTGAAATTTAATAACAAAATCATAGCCAAGTCCTCTGTAAATATAACAGATACTCCTAGCATAGTTTCTATATCTTATTTTGTGGAATCTAATATACCATAATAATGTATTGATATGATTATTTCAAAATCATTGATATGATTTTCTTGAGGGCAAAGGTTGTGCTTTAATATTTTGTTTTCTTAATGTTTGAATGAATGAATGAAATAATGGAATATATGTCATCATATTTTTAATCACATATGGTAAACATTTGTTTTTGCATTCCTGGCATCCCTTCTGTCTTCTTCTGGTATTGTCACTTTCATTATCCTATAGGGAACCACCCCTTCTCCACACTCAATTCACACGGTATTGGGCATGGATGAGGTGGGATAGAAAGATCACTTCACCCCCAATTCTAAGACCTGGCAAAACTGTATATTCCCTTATCTTGGCCGTATGATTCATGGATAGGCTTATAAACAAAGTTGTTTAAATTATAGTGTGTCTTGGGACTTTTGCTGGACTCACTGGAAAAGTGGCACCTGTTCCAAAAATTGGGCACCTTTTCTAGTTCTGTCATGAACTTCTCATTTACATGAGCCAATAAGTTCCCAATACTTGACCAGTTTGAGTTGAATTTGCTTCTTTGACTTCTTCTGTTCTATTTCCTCCAAGGGTTTGTAAACCCCTCAGATTAGATTCCAGTAGAGTGCTGTGATGCTGTAATAGTCAGTGGGAACTAATTAGGCTTAGCCATATTTCTACAGAAGTTTTGAATTTGTCAAATGTATTGAAAAACAAGTAAGTGAATAAGTAGGTAGGTAGGTAGGTAGACAGACAGATAGATAAGCTGCAAAGAGTCCTGAAGCAGGGACTCTAAAAATTAATTATTTAACCACACGTCCTTGCATCTATCATTCCACAGGGAGCTCTTAGAGGCCAGGCTATTTTCTTATGCTCAACATTGCACTGAAATACTAAGTCAGTCTCTTGAACTACTTCAGAGGGTTACGTTAAATGTGGCCCAGCATTTTCTAGGTCAATAAGCCAAGTTATATGTTCTACTGACTGGAGAATGGAAGGCTGACACTTCCTAGGGTTTATTTCAACCACACCTTAGACTATAGCTTCGATAAATTAGTCATTTTTAATGATGAATTTCCTCATCTATAAAGGGGGAAGATAAACAACAAGGTCCTACTATATAGCACAGGGAACTATACTCAATACCTTGTAATGACCTATAATGGAGAAAAATCTGAAAAAAAATACATGTGTGTGTATGTATATATGTGTACATATACATATATGTATATATCTGAATCACTTTGCTGTACACCAGAAACTAACACAACATGGTAATCAACTATATACCAATCAATCAATAAACAAACATAGGGGGAAGATTTGTTATAGGTATAGTAAGGAACAGAAGACCGAATAAGACAATCCTTTTGGTGTTAAAATTCCAGTGGTGATTTCATTTCTATTATTTTATTAAGGAGTGTGAACAAGGAACATAATACTAAAGTCCTCGGTGAAAAGCCTAAGGGCTTTGCCTCAAAATTAACTAGATATTCTAGGATACAATTACAGCTGGAGGCATTATGTTTCACTATGTGAAGAGAGTGACTGAGGAGATATAATAAAGTACTAAGAGACGGGAATACAGGTCAGTTTTAAACTGGACAAAGATTTTGGGTCAGTGAAGTCAGTCAATTTTGCCTGGAGAAGTAATCAACAGAAGAAGCATAAGAAAAAACTGCAAGATATGCTCATTGGTCAGTATTAGACTTAGAAAACATAATTTTAAGATTTAGAGCCACAAAGACAGTTGGCTTCATTGAAATGTACTCAAAACAGTGGTTGAATCTCACTCTTCTAGTAATAGCTTAGCTATGGGAATTGGAAGACATAAAACCTTGGTTTCTGTAAAGTGAAAATAAAAATAAATTTTTCATCATATAGTTGCTTAGTTGTTAAAATAAATGAAAAGATGATCATCATAGTTAACAGTAACTTTATTTAGTACCAAATATGGGCCAAGCATTGTGCTACATGCCAGCATATGATCTCATTTAGTTCTCAAGACAACCCGATAAAGTAGGGCTAGTGTTATTCACATTTTACAAATAGGGAAAATGAAGCTGGGTGGTGGGGTCGGGGAGTGGGGAGGGGTTACACAGAGAGGTGATGCACCTTGCCTAAATTCCTCAGCTAGTAAGTGATAAAACAGGCTTTTCACTGAGGCAATCTACACCAGGATTTTAAGAGTGTCTCTATATTGCTTTTCTACCAGAGCAGACAGTAACAACTTAATAAATCAGAGTTGAAACAGAATCATGCAAACGCCCAAGCTAGGGAAGATGACTGAACAGTACCCAAGTGGGAACAAAATGTAGTAGACAGGTGACTTGTTCCTGGCTCCTTTTTATAAATGTAGTGTTGATTCAAGATGCGGTGCCCTGCTCTAGATCCAATGCCAAATCCATTTTTCTTCCTTTATCTGCCTTTTCTGCCTGATCCTTTGAAATAATACCTCCCTCTTCTTTACTTTGAAGCAGAATGGGGAATGAATTTACATAGCAAAATTTCTTTAAAATTCTTCAAGTTTCTTAAACTATGATGGTTACAAAAGGCACCATCTTGAACCACCATTTTATTGGGATTTACTGAACATCCAGCAAGAGAGCCTGGACACTGGATGCTGACTCTGTGCTTACATGGACTGACTGATCCAAAGCCTTTCCTGTTGCATGGACACACAGAAGATTGCTTATATCTATAGTTTCAAAACATCTTGAGGTCCTGAAGGCTTTAAAGTAGTAAAGAGAAAACTGACAAGGGAGAAGTAGCCTTACCAGATAGTAACCACATTACAGAATAATATGGACAAGGACAGTCTGAGGGACTCGTTGGAGTCTCTCTTTGGCTTCCCCTCCTGTTTACAGACTGGCTACAGGAAGAGCATACTTACTACCTGGAAAGTCTCAACCTAGATCCAGATGGAAATTGTTACTTAACAGAGATACTATCTGGCAGGTTTCCTTAGAGATCCTGCCCATGTTATATTTTATAGAGATGAAGCTCCCAGTAAAGGCCATGACTTTGGTTTCTTCTGTTGCCCAGATAGTTTGATCTCTAAATTGGTCTGAAATCAATACTTTAAAAATGTATGTCACTGATCTGAAACTAAAGGCCTCTCTTTAATTTCTGAATTAAATTTAACTCCTATTTGCCTATAAAACCACATTAGACATATATAAAACTTCCTATTTGTGGAATAATAAGCAAGGAAAATCAGAAGACTTGAAAAAAATTCTGCAGCTCCACATGTTACTGAAGACTTGGAGGAGTTGTCTCCCTCTGCAGCAGTGGCTTTACTGAGAGAAGCATGTATGGTCATTTGTCTGACTGCTGTCAGCTTCATCCTATCCTTTCATGCTTTGCTCAGTATTTCAGGGAAGAGAAGTCGGAAAACTACATTTCACAGACTCCCTTGCTCACATGGTTCTTCTGGTTGGTTCTATCAATGGGAAACAATGTAGGAGATTAGACTGAGAGGCAGGAGGAAAAGTAGACATTTTTCTTCCTGTTTTAAGTTTTGCTGGCTCCTTGAACAGTGACAACTGCTTGGGGTGAATGCAGGCTCCTGGGTTGCTCTCAGACAATGTGGTCCAGCAGCTGTGTCAGGGGGGAGTGTCCCATCATCCTCATCAGCACGGTGTTCAGGTGGGCTGACTCCAGCAGCAACAGTGACAGAAGCCTTCTGAGCTACTGCAACATCAGTGGAAATGGGAGTTCCAGGCTTCTTGCAATGGTGGTGACAGCAGTGGCTCCAATGCCAGTGGCAGGTGCTCAGTAGCCTTAGTGCTGAAGTTCTTGTGGACTTCATCTATATTCATACCACCATTTTCCCTCTCCTTCAGCTTAGAACAGCATCTCGCAGCTACCAGTATCTTTCCCCTTTTACTTCTCTAGACCTCCTATTTGTAACCAACATCCTATATTACATTTCCTCTGAATGAAAAACCTAGCATGGCTTCTTTTCTTCACTGACTTACACAAAACAGAAGAATGTTTAGGAGATTCATGATTTATGGACTCAGGAAGACTTAAGAGAATGTTCCTTTTTAAAATTAGATCAGGATGTCACAGAAAAGGAACCATGTAAGATAAAGAAGTTTTACATGGAAATGAAAAACAATTTTGTGATACTTTAAACCACAAAGGAGACCCAACAGCAAGATAAGGCACCAATTCATTATTCTGAAAATCGATAAAAAAAAAAAAAGGTAGAGAATCACACATTTATTCCTCTTTTCCTATATGAACTGGATGTCAGGGTATCCAAATAGTTACTGAAGGAAAATTCTTTTTTAATAAAAGAATCACAGCTAATAAATGCAAGATAAATGATAGAATTAGAAAATCACTCTTTTGCAATACCTAATGGAGTAATGAATAGGTAACAATCAACAGTGGCTGCTATAACCATTAGGTGAATGGTTAATGGAAAATTATAACGGATGGATCTGAGTTGACACCACCTGAGCCCTGTAATTAATCTTAATGTCACTAAAAATAGACTAAATAGATATTATGTGCCACATTATGTAAAGCAATAGAAATTACAAAGCACTACCTATAAAATATCCCTGAAAAAACAACTTGATCTAATTAACCTGAAGATATAAGTCCTAGTTTTAAGGGAAAAAAAGGAGAAAGAAGAATATGTTAATTTACACTGCAAAGATATTATCAGCCAAATCCAGAATGTGGCAAATTCTACAGTTTTTTTCCCCAAATAAATGATGTTTAAAAAAAGGGGAGCATAAACTGATATCCATGAAAAGAGAATTAAAGAAAAGTCAAACAGTTACAACGTGTGGTCCTTTGCAACTATGAAAAGACAGCTCTTTAGACAGTTGGAGAAAATTAAACATAGATAAGGTATTAGATAATGTTAAGGAATTATTGTTAATTGTGTTGGGCCTTATATGTTGTTTTGAGAATGTGTGTGTTTTTAAAAAATCCTTTTCTGTTAAAAGAATGAAGTATTTATGGCAGAAATTATATAATGCTAGACATTTGCCTTAAAATGCTCCACTACTTTCTTTCCATTGATTAAAAGAAAATAAAAAAGAGCTGGGGTGAATACAGATGAAGCAAGAGTAGCAGAATGGTTCTCAGTATTGCATCTATGTGATAGGTACACGGGGACTCGTTATTACTATTTTTGTATGAGATTTTTCTAATAAACAGCTTAAAATAACTTCCTTTACAAAATGCTTTTAAAATCCAGAGGCTCATGTTTTATTTATTTTAAATTGTCAACTAACAGCTCATTCTATATTTTATAAAATATTTAAAACCACTGCAAATGTTGAGACTTCTTACCCCAATTTGTTTGAGTTTCAAGTTCAAGCTGAGAAGCCCTGCTCTGCTTCAAATACACATCATGATAGGCAATTCACAAAGAGAACATTTAAATGGCATAGTGGCATTAAAACAAGATAAACACCTCAAAAGACCAGAAGTGGAACATAACGCAAAGAGTTACATGAGAGGGGCTGAAGCTGTAGGCCTTTTGGAGTTTGGGTTGTCCACACCGGGAATACAAAGACCAGTATTTGCTTACCAGGCTGTCACTTTTATAAGACAATGAGCTGCTTGCAGACTAGCACCGTATGTCTCCATTTTAATACGCCTAGAAAAGTGCCTGGAACACATTAGGCAAAAATTGAGTAAATAATGAGCAAGCAAAATGCTTGAGGAGCAGGATGGAAAAATGCTTGATCACAAGAAAAATGCAAGCTTGAACTTGTACAAGCACTAAATGGACATGTGTTACATTCTCCTGTTATAAAGACCAGTGGGGAAAAAACCCTATCTGTGAGGCTCAAGAGCCCTTACATAATGATTTTTTTTTCTCATAGGAAGAAGATGGACCTACAGATTACGGCTCTGATTTACTGCTCTGAAGCAAAGTAGTGCCAAACCACGTACCCCTTCCCAAAAGAAAGATGGCATCTCTGCCATGAGACAGTGTGTGTCACACAACTGGTCTCTACTTAAAACTCTTTGTTTAGAAATCCTGTTTGCTCACTGTTGTGATACACACATATATACATGTATATATAAAAATAAACCAGATAGAAACTCATCCCTGCGTATCAAGAATCCAGTAAAAAGGATTCTTATTGAATGGCACATGGCCACACAATTTCTGCCCTGGTAAAGATATAAGAGGTAAACCTTTGCCCCTCTTTCCCTGTAAAAGTCCTACAGTTTTTCTTATAAGGACATGTCTGGACATTGCTGGCAAACTCTAATGCTCACCTCTTTTCCCACACAAGTTATATCATTTCCAGGGTTCAGGACTATTTGAGCTATATCAAACAGGGCTTTGGAGGGCTGCAATCATTGTAGAAAATATCTGCATATTGCTTGCATGATATGCGATAGAAACGAGTGAAATTCTACCTCATTTTTAATCCAAAGGGTCAAATTATGGTTTGCCAGAGAGAAGAGGCAGCCTAGTTATGGTAGCCTCTACCAAACCACCTCAAAATGAAATGCTAGACTGCTTAAATGTTATAAATCTGGGCAAAATTCAGCCTTGACATACCACATAAGTGGTCAATTGCTGGCTAATAGGCAGGAAAAGTCATTACTTCCTAAGGGTTCCTTCCAACTTATACTAAGAGGAGAATCATGGCCTTTTGTATTTGGTGCTAATTTTAATTAATGAAAAATACTGACATCTACATTTATAATATTTTATATAAATGAAGTGGAAAAATCCTTGGATTGAAAGCTAAGTTCTAGTGCCAATTCTGACTGGCCAACTGTGTGATCTCGGGAAAGTCACTTGACTCTTCGAGACAGGTTTCTTTCCTACCTATAAAATCAGGGGGCTTAGGCCAAGGCTCAATCAGATGGTCTTTAAGGTGCCTCTCAGCTATGTCATGTGAATTTTTCATGTGTCATGTGAATGTATGTGAATAACTTATAAAAATGTTTAAAAAGGCACGGAAAGCAGATATTTCAATGAGTAATAATGTTGAGGATTTTTGGCACCTACTATTATGTGAGATGATATGGCAAGAAAGAAAAAGAGAAAATTAGAGTTTTTGCTTTTTATTTTCACCGAAGTTCATAAAGTGGTCCAATTTAAAAGCCTACATAGAAGATAGAAAATCAATTAAAATGTTAAGTATTAAGTATATATGAAATACTTGAGAATTCTAAATATAAGGTACAAAGGCCCAATTTTTAATTAAAAGTCATTTTACTAATAGGAACTTTCCTGAACAATAATAACCACATTACTACCAATCTCTATATTCATAATCAACTGCTATTCTATATAGAGGAGACACAGAGCAATAAAAACTAATGGTAATCATGTGTGTGTGTTCTTAATCTGCCTGTTATATTTCAGCAGACAGGAACACAACCCCCACAAACACAAAAACCTGGATACTGTTGTTAGTGTATGGTTTTAAGAAATTGTTATCAGAATTCCTAGAGTCTGCACATATTGTCCTGAGATATGAATAAATGACACCCATTTATAACCTGCCACCTCCTTTTGGCACTTCATAATTTTATCTTAAAAGTCTAGTGACATGACTGACTAGTTTCAGTCCCTGCAAAGTTGTGCATTTGAAGTGAGATCAACAGTGGCAAAGGTGAGAAAGAGTGATTGACATGGTGTGTAATCACTTTAGGTATCAAGACTTTGGCTTGTTGTTTATGGGAGATTCTATCTTCTTAGAAATGCATCAAGGAATGTGTTAGTGGGACTGTACCAATAGTGATGTCTCAAAGACAACCTTTAGTACAAATAGGATAATTTTAAATTTCTATTTAAAAATTTGTTTTATTACAGATGGAGAGTCACAGGAACAGAATATATTATATCATAACTATCACAACTTTAAAAAATTTAGAAGTAGGCAGTGTGGTATAGCACTGAGGACGCTGGGTTGAGAGTCAGATGGACTTTTACCTGTTTTGGGTTTCCCCACTTCTATCTGTGTGAGTTTGGGCAAACCATTTCACCTCTCCTAGCTTTGTTTTCCTCATCTCCAAGTTGAGAATAACATGGTTGACTCTGCCTACCTCATGGGGTTGTTACAGGCTCCAATAGGATTTTTGCCTGTGATGAAGCAATGAATTAATATAAAAGATTCTTCCTCATTATTATCAAGAAAAATATATGTTATTGCTGGTACCTGTCACTACAACCATAGAAGTGTTTAGAAAACTCAAATTCCTCCTTCCTTGGTATATGCACAAAATGTGGACTCTTCTAACTTTGTCATCAATCACAGTTCCCCTGAATCCTACATACAATTTGTTATGGTTAATTTTATGCGTCACCGTGACTGGGTCACATGGTGCCCAGACATTTGGTTAAACGTTATTTCTGAGAGTGTCTGGGAGGGTATTTCTGGAAAAGATTAGCATTTGAATCAGGAGACTGACTAAAGCAGATTGCCCTCCCCAGTGTGGGGGGGGGGCACCACATATTCCACTAAGGATTGAATAGAACAAAAAAAGGGGGAGGCAGGGGAGAATTCTCCCTCTGCCTGCCTGACTGAGCTGATACACTGGTCTTCTCCTGCCTTCAGACTGCACCTCACTCCATGGGAGCTCCTGGTTTTCAGGCATTTGACTAGAATTTACAACAACAGCTCTCCAGTTCTCAGGCCTTCAGATTTGGACTAGAACTTGCACCGTGGGTTCTCCTGGTTCTCAGAACTTCTGACTCAGACTGGAACTACATGACCAACTCTCCCGACTTTCCAACTTGCAGATTGCAAATGGTAGCCTCCATAACTGTGGGAGCCAATTGTTTATAATAATCTCTTCCTCCATCTCTCTCTCTATATATATTATTTATATATTTATTAACATTTATTTATATTATATTTCCTATTGGTTTTTTTCTGGAGAATCCTGACTATTACACAATTCCATGTTTTTCAAAGATTTATTAGAGTGGCACAAATACACTATGACTCTTCTAGTTAAAAATACTTGGCTGATTGAAGGACCTACTTTATCCAACTCCTGATAATAACTTTCATCTCCAAGACCAAAAAAATGTGTGTTCTAGTTCCTTGGTCTTGTACGCAACTGGAATTTTATGTGTTTGAAACTGATGTCAAATCCTCACCTCCCAGACATGCTCTGCCTGCCCCATCAGAACCATATTTGTCCTTACTGAAATCACCTGCTTTCTCTCAGCTTCCATTCACTCTGCCAACAATGTAACAGCCCAACCAAGAAATATGAGAGCCGCCATACCCTGTGGGTGATTTACATATTTTATCTCATTTAATCCTCATGACCATCCAACAATACTGATACTACTGTGGCTTTCAAAGGGTAATTAAGTTACTCAAAGCTACATAGCAAACAGTGAAACCAAGAATTGGATTCAAAGCCACCTCACAGATAAGTCTGTTGGGCCCAATGACTAGGCATATTCCTTGCTCCAGTCTCCCTTCTTCTCTTCCCTCAATTGCATATTTTTTTGTTAATCTAAGTTATTTGGGCTCAAAGCAATTTATTATAGCCAGGGTATATGACTTCCTCTGGTATTTTATGCAACATTTTCAAAACAGCCATGACTGTGTTTTTGCCTGTCAGCATTATTTTTTTTTTCATTCTGAAAGCATTCTATCAAATTTGATAGGGTTGATATGTTCTATAAATCCCTACTGCCTCCTTAAATGCAATCATAACTTTCTGCGGGCTGGTTCCTACGGACAAGGCTTTATAGTCCATATCTTCTCAGTGAAAGATTTACTAGGTGGTGGAATAAATACATGCCATGCATTTCACAGCTTTTCCACCTCAAATGGCATTTCTTAGTCAGCACATTAGCTTTGCCATATGTATTGCCACAAATAGTAATTCTTCCTCAGAGTTCAGGAAGATTTGCGGAAACAAGTATTTCCAAATTAAATCTTATTCACAGTTTCTGCTCAGCACAAACCAGCCTAACTTGATGAGTGCCTTTGACATGTTGAGGAATAATTAAATTTAATTTTCATGCACAGAATGAAAATGGAAAACATTCCTGCAGGCTTGCGGTGGCTGACACTATGCTATCGCCTTTATGCTCTTAAAAGGGAAGGGATGTGGATTCTAAGAGAACAGCACAGTCCACAAAAGTCTAGGAGAAAACATTCGAGAACAATATAATCTCTGCTGATGTGGTAGCTTTTATTTTAGCCCTTAAGGATGAAAGCAGGAATGCACATGATGATTTTTTTTTTCTTTTGAAAAGGTAGAAAGGTATTCTGACCTATTTATTATCCAAATATTCTTCAGAAATTCACTGGCTTTTAAAGGGCAGACCTGAGAGGAAAGCCATAGAATCATAGATGCTGGATTGTCAACAAGCACTGAAATGGAGTGGGGCCTTTACTATTGTTGGACTTTTTAATATTATTAATAATAACTAAAACAATAGCTCAGTGTGTTTAGAACCCCTTATGAATCAGGATCTATTTCTAAAGTTCCCTTTATCCCTAACAGGACAGTGTACATGTCATATCTATTTGCAGTTGAGAAATTTGAGCCTCAGAATGCTGATGAAATTCTGATATCATATAGCTAGTAAATGACTCACCTGTGATTTGGCCCTAAGGTCTGGTTATCTCCAAAGCCTGTGCTCTAACGCAACATATCATAATTAAGAGCACAGTTTCAAAAAGCAGACTCGGACTTTCAGACTCAGACACTTCCAATTACTGGCTGTGTAAACTCAACTTACTTAACACATCTGAAGTTCAGTGCAAGGAAGCAGTCACATCTGCCACCCAGACATCATGTCCCTGCACCTCCAACCACATAAAATAGGGGTTTGATGAGAAGAGGAAGCTGGAATAAATGAGAAACGCCTCCAAATTTTAATGACTTAATACTTTTACTTTAGAACCCATAAACAACTCCTACCATCTGGCCTCATTTTTTTTTTTTTTATCACACTGGAGGAAATCTCAGCCTACTACATGATATTAAAAAAAAAGAATCAGGATCAAATTTCTCCTTTCTCCCCAACCCCCACTTCGAGCTCTGAGCACAGAGTTTTGCAAAGCAAATCTTTGCTATTATTCTTACAGAGAAAGAATTCTGGCATGGATGAAAAAGAACTCCAAGTAAGACAAGCACAAGAGGTGTTTTGTTTCTTTCAAATCAGTGTAATTTACACAGCTGTGTATACATGAGCAAAGCTGTTTCAGGGAAGCAGATCTGAGCAGGGATTTTCAGGCCTTGGCACCATGTCCTTCAGAGCTGCTCTCAGATCGCTTCACCTCACTCTACCTTAGTGTCTCCATTCAAACACTCACAGAAAATAAAATGAACGAAGAGAATACAGAGAACCCTGAATAAAGAGAACTGAATTAATCAGACAATAAGGACGGTCACTCTGTGTTCTTGTCAAGAACCTACATCCTTCTAAAAATACCTTTTTTTACTAGTGAACCATTATACAACTTACAAGTTTAATGAAAGCAAGTTGTCTCAAGTTTAGTAAAGTTCAGCCCTTTGTTCATGGTTCTGACACAGATTGGAATTTTCAGGCAGAGCCAGCTCTTACCTAGGAGTGAATTCGACACATACTGTCTGCCATTCTCTAGAGGAGAAAAAAGCAAGTGGAAGTGCTGAATCTGTTGAGTGATGAGTAGGTCAGAAATGTCCTCCATCATTATTGCTTATATTCAAATTGAATAACATTTGGCAATACAATTTTAGTTTATGAGACAGAGTTCTTTTCAGTATCAGTGTATCTTTTTATTCCCTCAAAACCAACTCAGTCACGTATAAAGTGGGTAGCCTATGGGTTTCCCAACTTTCTATCTGTGCCTTAACCTCCATAAAGAAGGTCTACTTGCTATGGTAATACAAAAAATAGTGAGCACTCATTGAGTGCTGTGTTTGGGCCAGGCAGAAGTAGAAGCACTCTTTAGGTATTAACCCATTTAATGTATATGAATATATTCAATATATGAACATATTCCTGGAGAAAAATCATGTATGTAGAGAAATCATTTTTATCACCACCCAGAAACAAACTGACTATGGTTTGTTTGAAATTTCTTACATTTCATAGAAATGGGATCATTCTAAAAATATTTTTCTGCATTTTTTAACATAGTAATGTATCTATGAGATTTCCATGACTGTACATAGACATATATCTAACTTATCATTTTTAACTGTTACATAGTATTCCATGGTATGAACAACTGATAATTTAAGAATTTCTCTTTGATGATAATGTTTGGTTTTTAAAAGTTTATTGTTACAATAATATTGTAGTAAGCATCTTTTTACATATATCAAACAAATGCCCAGAAATAATTGTTGGGTCATAAGATATGCAAATTTTAAATACTGATCAAATCTAAATATTGCCCTTCAAAAATTCCATATCAATTTATATTTCCTGCCTAGTGATGAGGAACTTGCCAACTCAGGATATCATTTATCTTTAAAATTTTTACTGTTATAATAGATAAAAATTATTCCCTTAATAGTTTTAAATGCATTTCCTTGGTTTTTTTGAAAGATAACTCTCTTCATGTTAATCATCTGCATTACTTCTGTGAATTCTTTGTTCAAATTTTTCCTATCTTTGATTTGATTTGCTTTTCTTTTCTTTTTAATTGGTAGGTGTTCTTTATATAATTTATATAATATTCATTTTCTGTCATCATCTTTTTACTTTTTTTGAGTTGGGTCCTTTTATTAGTAGATATCTTAAAATAATATTATGCACATATTAAAAGGACTGTCTATATGAAAAATACTGAGACATTTCCTATTGTTTTTATATTTTCCTAGTCTCAACATCTTTTGTCAAAAAGCAAGTTTTATAAGTTTAAGTGTAAAAGGAAAAAATTAAATGAGATGCTGAATGGCTCATCACTGATGTCTTTGGGTTAATAACACTTCTGGTGGTTTCTGGAAGGTGAAGTTCAGGCAAATTTTAATTCTAATCCATTAACTACTATCTATGAAACACCTCCCATATAATGTACTGTGTTAATAGCAATAATATCGCAGGCCTTTTTTAATGGCCATTTTACTTTTTTATGGTGCCTTTGTAGTATGAGTTTAAAATCTTTGGATAGTCAAATTTATTGATGTTTTCCTTCACAGCTTCTGGATTTGGTATCTTATTTCTAAAATGTGTTTTATCTTTTGCTAATATTTTATAGTTTGTTGTGTTTAAAACTTAATCAATATGGAATTACTTTTGGATATGTTCTTCTGTTTTGAGATGTGTGTTCTGAATTATCTATTCAGGTCATTTGTTCATTTTCTATTTGCTTTATTTGCTTTCTCTTATTGTTTAGAAGGAATTCTTTGTATATTATACATCAAATTCCTTTTCTATTATCTTTTAATTTTATTTATTGTGTCTTTATGGTTCAAACTTTAAAATAGTTCCTGTTTTCTTACTGCATTTTTGTTTTAGTTTGTTATATTTTATATTTTAATACATAAGGAATTTTTTATTGTGGTAAAATATGCATAAAAGTTACCATTTTAACATTATTCACATGTACACTTCAGTGGCATTACATACATTCACATTGTGCAATCATCACTACCATCAATCTCCAGAACTTTTTCTTCTTCTTCCCAAACTGAAACCCTAAACCCATTAAATAATAACTGTCCATCACCTTCTTCTTCCAGACCCTGGAAACAACCATTCTACTTTCTTTATTAATTTGACTGCTCTGGTACCTCTTATCAGTGGAATCATACAATATTTGTTCTTTTGTGTCTTGCTTACTTCAGTTTTGACTAAGCTGTATAAACATGAGTGTACAAATAACTGCTCGAGTAGGAATATTTAAGCCCATAAATTCAAAAACTTAGATGAAATGGACCAATTTCTTGAAAGACACATCACCAAGCAGTGGTATTTTAATTTCTTTGGAAACTGAGAAAGTCTATTTCAAAAAAGAAATCTATCTCCCTGTATCAAAGTACCTAGCACAGTGCTTGCTTCACGGTGGATGCTTGATAAATTGTGGTTATTGTTATAATAATAATTACATTACGCATTTCAAGACTGAGTGAAAAAGGAATGATATACTAAATTAGATTTGGATATGCCTTGCTTAGAAAAGCTGCACTACTTAAATCCTCTTTGGGTCAAATTATGCATTTGCTGATCTTTCATTTTTTGAGTTCCTTAAAATGCTTAATGAATAAATCAGCATCATCACTGGGTGAGAAATTGAGTGTGTGATGCTAGGGACTAGGAACACATAGATGAAAAACGTGACATCCATCCCTGAGCAGCTCATAATCTAGCAAGACCTAATTGGGTATACGTAGTGAGATACGGATCCAACACATTTCCAAATAGACATAAAGTGATTTATCTGGAAGAGAGACAACCACCTAGCACAGTGAGGCTCATCTAGAGACGTTAGAGAAGTCTTCCTAGAGCTAACAGTTAAGCTATGCTCTGAAGGGTTTATACTTTAAGTGAATTCACTTTATAGGAACATAGGCAGAGAAATGAGCAGAAGGAAGAGTGGGCTGGATATTCCAGGAAATGGCTTGAGCAAAGGTCTACAGGAATGAAATGTTTCTGAGAAATGTCAAACAGTCCAGAAGGTTAGAATATAGAGTATGGAGGGAGGAGCTGGAGAAGACAGATACTGGAAGGGAAGGTGAGACTAGAGGTGAAGAACTGGTTTCTTAAGGGGTTGCTAGTGACCGAGTTTGAGACTTTATTAATATTATGAAAGGACTATTATGTGGTGTTGGTGGAAGGAAGAACATTCTTCAGTATGTCTTCAGACCCTATATAAGCAATACTATATTTGTCATCACATAAACATACCCTTGATTCCATTAACTACACATTTATTTTGAATTATGCTATTATAGTATTTTTTATATGAAAGCTCCAGATTATTGAATCAGGAAATGTGCTCATACTTCATAATTCCACATCAAAGTTGTTCCACAATTACTTTTTTCCCCCCCAGAGTTTAGCACCTTTAATTTGTCCCAAAGTTGCTGAAGCAAAAATCATGATAAAACATTCTGCTTTCCTTTATACCCCTCCAACACAAAAAACAAACAAAAAACTTCATAGTAAAAAACAGTTTTGTACATGGGAAAAAACAATCTAAATTCAAAACTTACAGATAAGGGTTAGCTCTATCACTCATCTCTTTAAAAAGTTTATATAAATATCCAGTCAAAACCAACAGGGTTATCTCCCTTGAAATGTTATCTATACAGATTTCCAAGTAGACCACAGGGCTGTCACAACTACTTTTGATAGGAGTTAAATCTGTTATCTCAATTTATGAAGATCATCAGGAGCTAAATTGCAAATCAAATTACGGTTAGAAACCATGCGGCAGTTTAAGGTTTATAATCTACAGGAATGTGACTGAGAATTAAAGAAGGGAGGAATAGAGAGGCCCAGAGTGAAGATCACACACGAGAGAAACCACTGAAGAAAGACAACCTCACAGAGGAAAGTAAAATTGATCTTGGAGAATTCAGGGAAGTTGCTGAAATACAGTCAATTTAAGTATTCTAAAGCTAAACCCCTTGCAGAAAATCCTACTTCTATGCCTGTAGAGTATTTATTATTATTTCCTATAGCCAATTAAAAAAAGTATCTTCCATAATATATGCAATGAATTTAGTTTATCTGGGAGGCTGAAGGTTACTCTGTAGTGATGCCTCTCAGGAACATTACCATTTCTTCTCCCTAAGCTCATGATCCACCCCTTGAAACATCAAATCTAGATAATATTTCATTAAGATTAAATAATATTGAGAGCATAAAATGGATAATTGAAGCATTGTACTGGATAATAAGTCACTACATCCACAGATATTTATTGAATACCTATGATGCTCCACAGACACTGTTTTGAATGCGTGGAATACATCTGTGAGAAAAACCTTCCTGCCTTCATGAAGCTTATGTCAGAGAGGAAAAACTTTCCGCCTGCTCTCTTACGTACATTGAATGGGGGGCCTGTAAATTATACTAACAAAAGGCAGGTTAACAGGGAAAAAAAGCATACAATTTTTATTAATCTTTATATGCATAGGAGTTCCCAGAAAAGATGTAAAACTCAGAGAAGCAGTTAGACTCAGGGCTTATATACCCTTTTAACAAAAGAAAGAGAGTTTGGGCTTCCAGAGAAAATAAATAGAGGGCAAGTGACTGAGAAACATATGAAAGAACTAATGGAAGATAAGGACTATTTTATTAAGGTCTGTTTATGCAAACTCATTATGGTGTTAACTCCCCATCATAGAAGACAAGAGCATCTCTCCTCTCCCTAGTATGGGAGATGGGCACCTTCCTCAAAGGCAAATGTATACCCTGCTTTCAGGCAGATAAGAAGAGAGAAGAGAACTCCTTCCATATCTGTTGATTCTCAATTGCCTTCAGCTCAAAATAATCCGTATGTCAAAGAGGCATATTTGAGGGTGGCATATTCTGATTCCCTTGGCTTACACTGCAGAAAGATGATTGTGCAATATGCTTATCTAAACATAAATGTTTGTCACCTTGGACTCAAAATTATCTTCTAATCCAAATTTTCTCAAATCTGAATATGCAAAGTATCACCTCGGGAACCTTGCCGATGCTGATGCAGTAAGTCTGAGGGGTGTCTGAAATTCAGTCTTTCAAATCTAGTAGGTGATGCCCATGCTGCTGGTCCATGGACCTCATTTGAACAGCAAGGTGACCCATGATTTGTCTAGCTTGTTTCCCATCCAGAAAACTAGTCAAGGAAGATTCTCTAAGAAAAAAAAACCAAAAAAACAAAAAAAAATGGTATTTTAAATCAAGTCAGTTTGAGAATGGCTGTGTAGTATGTTTTTCTCTGAAAGATTCATAACACATATTACCACATGAAAAACTTTGGGAATTTCTTCAGTGAAGAAATTGTTTAACTTTGTTTTCCCTATTTTGTTACAAAATGACACCAAAATTGTCCAAAAGGCGCTTGTTCAGGAGACACTTTAAAATTCCCACTCAAGGAATGTTTCATGTTTGCCACTAGCTGCTTTATACACTTTGCTTTTACCTGGCTGCTATTCAATAATTTTCTGTTTTGGAGTCAAAATTATAAGCCTCAAAACTGGAATTATTTGTGTTAAAGTTAAAATAACTTATAGATCATAATGGCATTTGATGAGAAACCCTTGGAGAAAATAATCCTGTTGACAAAGAAAAAACAAACAAACAAACAAACACTTCTTCGACAATTCCAGAGCTCTGCTGTTTACTGCCTTTTGTAGTAAGATAAGTAAGAGAAGGATAATGACTATTAATATTCCAGGAACCATAAAAGCACAATGAATTTAGAGATAGATGGAGCTTAGATGAATGTGGCAAATATTTTATATAATTTTAAAACAATTCATTTTGTTTCTGGTTATCATGATCACAGTTTCTATTTTTTCCATATCCAAAGGAAGAAGAACAGGAATATCTCTGTGGTATTCAACTGTTTTAACTGCAAAGTTAAAAAAAAAATCTCTGAGGAAGAAACATTTAATTGTGAGGTTTATAATAACCATAAATCTTGCACAGTATATTGCTATAAGGAATCTTCTTTGTTCTCTTAAGCTATAGGTGAACTCCCTAGACTTGCGCTAATTTTAGTCAATCTCTGCAAATGAACTCTTCAAAAAGCTTTATGTAAATTAACCCATGACACTATATTGTGTGGATTCTCTTGTTAAAGGCACTAGACTACAGCATACTTCCTTGCTGCAGGCCATGGGAATCAAGGGTACCTCTAACAAGATTCGGATCCCAACACAAGCAGAAGCTATATCCTCTCACTCTTCCTATTACGCCACTTTGTGGATATCTGAGATTGGTCTGAGATTGTCCACAACCTGTAGTAGAAAGTGCAAATGTAGTAATGTGACTCGGGTAGCAGC
The DNA here is from genome assembly GCF_036321535.1 of Camelus dromedarius. NCBI lineage: Eukaryota > Metazoa > Chordata > Mammalia > Artiodactyla > Camelidae > Camelus > Camelus dromedarius. Next base: position 48,280,328 of record NC_087437.1, read on the forward strand.
ACCCACTTCACCTCCAGCCCTGAGGGGTAATGGACAGAGAAATTATAAACGCTGTTAAGTCTTCCTTTACACTACAGAGACTAGAGAGGGTACGGCTGGCCTCAATGAAACAAAACGCTTTGCTTTTACAGCTTCAGTTTGTGTGTGACTCAGAGTGGTCATCATGATGGTTTTGTTGTCTGGCAGGATTCTGCAATATGTCTCATTCCTTATTTTCTTTAAAGTATCTATGCAACTCTGCATAATAATGTATATTGATCTCTCCCTTTGGGGCAGAACAATTTCTGCAGATTTTGTTGAATTTGGGAAAACTGTTTCTCTTCTTAAATGTAAACTTAAATTGTCCTACTTATGAAAATTATTAGTCCTTGAGGATCATGTGTGTATGTCTGCACTTTCGAGTGATTATTCTGGGTGAAAATTTTACCATGAAGAGCAGTACTACAGGTAGAATAAAGGGGCAGAGGGAACATATTGCACCAAATACTGGTGAGCAGATTTCAGAGACCAAATCCTAAGTTATCAACCCCATTCAGGATCCTTGTGCCAGGCCTAGAATGCCAAAGTTCACCTGGACTGTTTTTTCATCCTCCTCCCTCACATGCACACTCTGACCCACCCGCTGTGGAGTTCTTATAGACAGCGTTTCATAACCCTGGGTGCACACTGGAAACACCTGAGCAATTTTTAAAAAACACCCTGCTGAGAGCCCCCTCTAGAGATCCTGAGTTAGGGGATGGGGAGGGAGTTTCAGTCCTATTTGAAATACTTTTTCTACTTAAGCTTGAGTGACAATAGCAGAAGTTCATCCCGAGAGAACAGCCAGTTACACATGATCCAAGAGCTGCTGAGACTGAGACGAAGGCTGGCTCAGGGGAGACAGGGGCCCAATCTCCTATCTCCTCCCATGCCCCAGAGAAAGCTGCCCTTGAAGACCCCTTGAAGATGGGGAGGAGTTGACACTGGGCAATAGTCTGAAGGTTTGAAAATTTTCATTCCCAGAAGCCTTTATTATTTTCTTTGTTCTTGATTAGAGATTTGATAGGAACATGAAGCAGAAGACTGTAAATAACTGTTTGCTGTTGTTAGATCTTATCCAGAGAAAGCAAGAGCAAACTGCATCTGAACTGGCAGTAAACTGGTAGCTCTCAAGATCAAGAATGCTTTCCTTTATTTTTCCAACTTCATCACTGATAACAGACAATGCACAAAGTAGGTGATCAATAATATGGATTCTCTTTTTTGTTTTAAAAAATTTTTTTTACTTTTTAAACAATTTGAAGGCTTTTAGACCTATATAAAGGAGCAAAAGCTATCTATTTTTCCCTTAACTGTCTTATGTAAATGAGTTATCCAGAAATAGTAGTTTAATTTTGGTGGTGTTTTTTTTTTTTTCCTTTGGGGTTTCTATAGGGTGTTTTGTTACTTTTGGGTTCCTGTAATTGTGTACTGTAATGACACAATTAAATTCAAATGGGGCTGGCACAAAGGTGTTTTTGCTCCATAAAAAGACTATTCTTGAAGTCCATTTACTGAAACTGATATACCATTAAAAAAAAATCACTTACTTGATGAATAATGTGGCTAAGTAAAGTCTTTCAACCCAGTAAAATAAGGAAGAATCAACAAAAAAAACTCTTATATTTTCAGTACTTTTTTGCCTGGCTTTTCATATATAAAAGACTTTCTTCCAAAAGGAAAAATCTTACACAGTGCAAGTCAAATATGTGCAAATTACTGTGCCTTTTACCAACTGTTATTTCTAAAGATAATCTCTCAAAAAGTCACTTTAAACTAATGAAAAAAGATAATTATCTTGAAAGTGTCCTATTCAGTACTCATCTTTTAGTCCTGGAAAACATGAAATAGGGTTTCCTCCCTCCTCTCACCTAAGTCCCCTTTTCCAGTTGGCATAAACATTAGCAGAACTTGTCATTATAAGAAACAAATATTCTAACTATGATACTGTGATGCAGACTTGGGTTCTGAATTAAATCACCAGGTCTTAAGATATCACTTAACAGAAATGGGCTATCTTTGTAAAGGCAATTTCTGTGAATCTATAAGTAGGAATTTCTCTGAACTAAGTAGAACATCTTCAGCTTACCATACGGGTGAATGGGTCCAAATAAACATTAAGTTGTGTAACAAAAAGTGTTCTTAGAGGGTCTATTGCAGTCTATTATTAAATGTACATTCTACAGTTGATTTTACTCCATGGAAAAGGGCATGTAGATACTTTCCATAAAATATTTCCTAAAAGTACAAATATTCAGAGACTGTACTGGAGAAATTAAGGAAGTCACAATGGTTACTCCATCACGTTAGCCATCAGGATTCATTAGATATTTGCTAGGTTTTATTGGTTGAGGAACCATAATTTTTGATTTGCTTCTTTATTTCACTTTATCACTTAGTTAATTTATCATTAACTCCATATTTGGCAACTCAGCTTTTGCCTGATACAGTATTTCCAAAGGGGTAGTTTTACTTCTTCCAATATTTCCACTTAGAAGACTTGAGATAGAAATTGCACCAAATATAGGCACCTTAGTGCTTTAACCTTATTTCTCATTGGTTTACAGTTATTTTACTCATATTTTTTAAAGGCAGAAGTAGATGATAATTCCCAAAACTCATTTTAAAAAGAGAATATTTTAGATGCAACTGTGGGTGCTAAGTTTTAAGTATTTCACCAACTAATCAGTATCAGGAAGGACCCAAGTGCCTTCTGTCTTTCCACTCTGACATCTTTAATATGTAGCTATTTGTTTGTTCATTTGTTTTTTTGGTCTCACAATCTCAAAAGTTTTCTTAGATCTTCAAGTCTTGTGTCCAGGCAGAAAGAAGGCACAACATAGAAGAAAAAAAGATGCTTTCTTCTAGTGTTCCAATTATCTATTACTACATAACAAACTACCCCCAAATTTAATGGATTTAACAAGCAAATTAAAAATATTATACACCATGATTCCGTGTGGCAGGGAACTGAAATTACTGGTGGTTATCCAAGCATCTCTCTTTTGCTTTTGATACAGCTTCTCCACATGGCTAGTGTGGACTTCCTCATCTCATGGTTCCCTCAGGATAATCAGGGAAAGGAAGGAAGGAAGAGGAAATGCTGGGTGTCATAAAGTCTAAGAAGCCTGCAGGTGACATAGCATCACTATTACCACACTATGCTGGTGGAAGCAGTCACAAGCTAGCCCAGATTCAAGGGAAGTACCTACAGACACCCCTCTACCTCCACTCTCAATTGGAGTGTCAAAGAATTTACCTTCATCTTTATCACAGTCTACACTCTTCTCAAATTATGTATACTTCCTCCACGTGCAAAAATACACTTGCCTCTCCCAAGATCCAAAAAAGTCTCATTCCACTATGACATTAGGCTCAGGCTCAATGTCTAGGATCTCATAACCTATATCAGATCTAGGTAGAGATAAGGCTTTTAAGGTGTGGTTCTTTGATTCCAGCTCCTTGAGTACAATTCCTCTCAAGCTGAAGAGCTATGAACTAAAGAGATGAGTTAACACCCCCCATATTGCACTGACTGATACTTGGTCTCCAAGATGTGGAAAATCTAGAAAGCAAGGAGAGACTGATGCTGGAGCACCAGAAGTTAAGCAGAGAAAACAGCCTGAAAAATAACTTATCTGTTCCCCTCCTTTGTCATTCATTCCAAGGAATCTTCATCTAGAGGCCTCTATATCCAGCTTTCATATTTTACATTTAATAAAAAACACTCTATTCCTTGAGATGAAAATTGAGTTTATTCACAGAAGCCACAAATGACAGACTTAACCAACAATCAAATTAGAAATGAAAATGTGTGTATTACTATAAATTTCTATGTGAAAATTTAAAATTCAAGGCCCTGAAACCAAGATTTTGATCACACGAAGATTGTAAGTTATGACGGTCAGGCATACCATCATACATGTCAGTTTATGCTGTTCCATTTAAGCCATTTCCATCACTGCGTAAGAATTTAGACTTCTATTGTACACCAGCTCTATTTACAAAGGCAACAGCCACATTTAATAAACTAACATTTTGTAGATGCTTACTTTTGGAGCAACCTCTTTGTAATGGGAAAATAAAGTTGTCGTAAGACATGGGCTAAGATTGTTTGGAAAATACCTGCACTGCTTCCTTATTTATTTGTCTTGTCTGTTCCTGTCTCCTCCTTTCCTCTTCTTTCTTTCCTTCCTTTCTTTTTGCCTCTCTCCCTCTCTTCTCCCTCTCTTCATTCTCTACTTTCTTAGCATAGTTTTCACTCTGCTTTTGAAACAGATAGTTCTTTCATAGCAAAACAAACAAACAAACAAACAAAAAAAACCCCAGAATAAAACACCCTCCTGTAGCTCTGAGAACTTGTGAGTATTACCATATCAAATGTCACAGACAAATGTCTAGAAAATGTTAAATTCCTGAAGGTAGTAAATATATCTGTCACTTTTCTTTTTTTATTTCTTAATTGTAGTCAACCCATTTCAGTCATCTGTCCTTTGCTTTGCCATTAAAGAGGAAAATACTCTAAACTGTAAAAACAACCAATGTCCTCTTTATAGCAATTTAAAGTCAAAACAACTTATCCATATTCATTGACTACTGTGAGTGATAGTTTATGTATTGACATTTTAAAAATACTTTCAGGGTGAAATCAGTATACTTTATGGCCTCTATTTGTTTAAAAGTTTTATAATATCCTGAAGTGACAGAGTTTTATGAATAAAAGACCATCTGGCTCCCCAGAGTATGTGAATTTTTTTCAGTCTCTTTGAATGGAGCTTTATTTTCAGAAACAAGCTACATTTAAAACATGGGTTTGTGATGAATAAACCAGTGAGGCCTTGTAAAGTGCCAATTTTGTCCTTTCAAGGGGGCCTTTCTTTATCTCTTATTTCTATCTCTTCATCCTTCTATGTCCACAAGAAATGGAAATTATTTTAGGTCTCTATTACTTGCCTTCTCTTTGTCTTGAGTTTTTATCCAGAGGAGTCTGGGACTGAATCACAGTGAACCAATGTAACTAGTACCATTGAATACGGAGGCCCTCCATGTTAAGTGGGGGAAGATAACATAAGATCCCCCCACCCCACAGACTCCCATGTAAATAATCCAGTTAATAGTGAAGACCAGAGACACACCTGTAGCAGTTCTGGAAATAAGGAATGGTGTCATTCACATTCTAGAAACATCCACAATATTCTATAAATAGAATGCAGGTACTACAGGACTGATTAGAAAGAGAAGGTTGACTCGTAACTTTTCTCTAAGAGATATGAATTGTGCTAGGAAATTAAGCCGTGTGTGTACTATTTAAGCAGGCAGGAAGAATTCAGCTAAAATTTTAACATACTGCTAAAAGCCAATTGTGGGCTTTTGTGAGACTATAAAAGCCTTGAAAACCACAGGTATAAGTGGATTTTATACCAGCTCACAGGATCTTCTCACATGTGTCCGTGGGGTACTTATGAGAAAGACTAAGAAGGAGACCAAAGAAAGCTTCTGTTGGTAACGCAGACCTGGAGAGAGGGAGTGGCCTCCCTGTGGGGAAAGTACAAACTGTTTGGGTCCTATATGCCCAAAGAAGAAAAGCCTTAAGTCTCTCATGGAAGGGAAGCAAACCTTATTGTCTCTAGGACACAGGTGACAATTTATTGCACCTGGGGAAAGGGTAAAAGCTAAAAAAAGAAAGCCCTCTATCTTGGGTAGTAGTAGGGGGAAATTTTCCTTGGCCGCAACCATTAGAGTTATTCTACTGTCAGGGAGGGAGCAGGAATCTCACTATTATACAAGACCTCCTGAAGATAAAAGGCAGACCTTGGCTGCCACTGGGGAGAAGGGACGAGACCTCTGGAGAAGCCACAGCTAACAAACCTAGGAATGCAAAGCCTGCTTAAGACACGCCAAACTGAGACAGAAGATAACATTCCTTCTCCTAAGCATAAGGTAGACAAGAACCAAGTACTAAGAAACAGCTGTCTACCATTGGGGATATGGCAAGGACTTACAGAGAGGCTCCCTCTAAGGCCCGGGTACACAGCAAAGGTCAAAATGTAAGAGCAGAGCAGAATTATTAAGAAAAACTCATCTGCATGCTAGCCCCCAACCTAAGCACTCGGTAATGCTAGGGGAATTTTTAATTGGTAAGGCATGGAAGTTAACAGTAGCAACAAGAAACCCTCCAGACCAACTCTTGACTCAACCACTCATAGTAATCATTTAGCGGCAAAAGAAACATACATATCATATGCCTTTCAAGGCATAAATAATATTTATCTTAGCTTCTACTCTCATACAAATAATAAAAATCATGTCACACAAAAAAGCAAGATAAAAATAAAAACAGTGTCAAGATAGAAGACAATCTACCAATTCAGACATAGAAATGACCCAGATGTTGAAATTATTAGATAGGGATTATAAAATATGATAATATGTTAAAGGCTCTAGTGTAAAAAGTAGACCACATTCATGAACAGACGGGAAATTTCAGCAGAGAAACAGGAACAAGAAGAGTCAAATGGACATGGTGGAAATAAAAATTCAGTCATAGAGATGAGGAATTCCTTTGACAGGTAGACTCAACTAAGCAAAAAGAAAAAAAAATCAGTGTACTTGAAGATAGGAGAATGAAAATTATCATGTAAAAATTCTTAAGACAACACAGCGTCAAATGCTGTGGGTCAGCACCAAAAGCTCTACTATACATGCAATTTAATTTCATAAGGAGAAGAGAGGAAGAAATATTCAGAGACAAAAGTTAAATATCTCCTCTCCCCAAATAATGAAAGATCCACAGAGCCAATAACTCAGAGAAATCCAAGCAGGATTAATACAAAAGAAACAAAACACATACACCTACATATGTCTATACATATGCTTAAACTGTTAAAATCAAAGATAAAGAGAAAATCTTTAAGGTAACCAAAGGGAAAAAAAAAAAGAACACCACATTACATGTAGCAGAACAAAGATAAGAATTAGAGCCGACTTCTCATTAGAAACTCTCTAAGCTAGATACAACGGGGTAACATCTTTAAAATGCTGAAAGAACAAAAACTGTCAACCCAGAATTCCATATCCAGTAGAATATTTTTCAATAGTAGTAAAGAAATGTATAGGTATCAGAACATATCTTTAATAAATCAACTATAAATCAAACACCTTCAGAACACATGCATACTCTGCCCACTGTACACTGAATTTAATCTCTGGTATCTAACCTCATGTCCTAGATCCAAACAGTAGCTAAACCTAACCTCCAATTCTAGCTACTGATTTTACCTCCTAACCCTAGCTATCATCTCCTTCAAGCCATTCCTCTTACAAATCACATACAATGATCTTACAAATTCCTTTTACAGGTCAGTTTATAATGCAATAAATAAATAAATAAATACATACACACATACCAAAAAAACCCTCACAAAATTACATTTCCCACTTTAAACAGCCTGTCTCCTGAGTTTTTATGCACCTTTGTAAAAATTTAAATGACTTTGAATAAATGCATTTAGAAAAAGACTTCTGGAATCAATTCTCAATGTTCAATTAGAAAGAAACTTGGTACACATTTGCTTTAACAAAAATAAAATCTATGGTTCTGAAACCTCCATTTAAAATGGCATTTATATCTTTCATGAATGTGATTAAAACATATTTTTCAATGTATTAACTTCAGAAATGAAATTTTATCTTTTGTTTTGACTCCCTGTGAAATTCCCACTTCTATATTACCTCTCTTTCACTATTTTCCATTTTCAAGTTCTCCCCCAATCCATTTTTATTGACATTTTCTTGAATTTTTTTATTCCATAAATATTTATTCTATTCTGTATTATGACATTGAACACACTATGATTTTTTTACATTATGGACTTTAATTTCAAGAATTACAGTTACTTTGTTTTGTAGCCATAGTTACTGCTGTGTTTAAGTGGATTCAGAACTTCCTGACAGTTTTCATTTTTTTACTGTCTTTACCTCTCGTGAGTTAATTTGTTGATTCATCTTTAAGATGGCTGAATTGTATCTTCACTCAGATTTTTCAGACAAGTTTTATGAGCCGCTGAGTATTGGAGACTATTCTTCATTTACCTTCACTAGTCAATGACAGCCTAGCAGAGTAAATAAATTTTAATTCAGATTATTTACCCCTTTAATAGTCTTCCAAAATATTTTTTCCTTTAAAAATAGTTTCCCTTTATGGTGAGCCTAAATATAACAAAGATGTCCCTTAGTTCTATAATAATTAGCTAAAATGTTCAAAGTCCATCTGATATAACTCTAGGAAGCCTGGACTCTCATTGTATTATCTTCTTTTAGTATTTATGAGTATTTGAATTTTTCACAGCTTGATACCAGTTATCATTGACTACCATAGATCACTACTCTGGCTGTACTCATCTATTTCTCTCATCAACTTGTCTAAGGCATCTCTCCTGCTTTGTCCATGCTAATGTAGTTTTCTCTTGATATTTTTGTCAAGGGGTGTACTCATGCCATTAAAAATAAAAATCCTCAAAGCATAAATAATACCTATCTTTGGTATTTAGCAAAAGGGTCACTGTGTGAAAAATTAACATGTAGCATAGTGCAGTAATTAAAAGTGTGGCCTCTGTAGCCAGGCTGCCTGGATTAGAGAAAATCTCAAAAGCAACCAGAGGAAAGTCAAATTCTCTTCTAAGAAGCAATGAGTAGACCAATAGCCAACTTCTTGGGAGCAACAGTAGCTATCGAGACAACAGAATGACATTTTCAAAGTTAAAAAAATACCTGTCAAATAGAGTATTAAAGAGTGAGGAAAGATGGATGGTTTTTCAAAAACTCAGGAAGTTGGCCACTCGTAGAATTTACTGAAGGAATTATTTACAGATATAATTTTAAGGCAGCCAACTATTTAGGAATAAAGGAAATAATAAAACTTATTGTAAATACAGGAAAGAAAAAATGGTAAGTTGAAAACCAAATAGTGTGGTAGAAACAAGCAAAAATGTAGGTATAATCAAAATAAATGCACACACAAAAAATAAATGCACATAGAATAAATTCATCAATTAAAAGACTCAGATTTGAGAAAAACAAAACAAAATCTAGGTATTTAATGTGGTACACAAATTATAACAACCTAAATCAATAATGAAATACACCATATTCTAGGTGGAATTTTAAAATCCTGCAAGCATGTTAATTTTCTTCATATTTATCTATAAATTTCATGAAATTCCAACAACAAAGATTTGATTCAGAAATTTACCTATGAGATGCCCAAGAACTGGCAAGACAATTCTAGAAAAATCATCACTGGAAACAGTCAAAATATATGAAAGAATTAATTCTCTAGAACATAATATTGAAATAAAAATTGTAGAAAGAAACATAATTTAGATGAATTTAAAAATACATATTTGCAGATTTATATTATAAATGAATAGACAGTCACATGGACTGAAGTAATACACAACAAATTCATTCTTGTCTTTAAGAAGAGAGAAGGGAGAATGGGCTTGGTTGAGGATCAAATGGAATTCAACTTTATATGTTTATTTTCTTTTATTTAAATAGATTAAATAAAACTTTTTTTAACTGCAGCAAATATAATGAATATTATATGTTTGTTCTGGGTGGTGTGTATGTAGGTTTTGAATATTACTCTTGATCCTTCATTAATATTTTAGCAATTAAAATGGAATATTTGGATAATAAAAACAGTATTAGCACTGTTGTAGAGGGAGAATTTAGTGGAAATCTTTCAGCCATTGACAGATCAATGTGACAAAATTAAATAAGATTTAAATATTTTGAATATATTATTAAGACCAAATATATATATGTGTATGTATAATATTCATGACATATTTATAAAAATTGATCACATAAGCCACAAATTACATCTTAATTTATCTTCAAGGGCAAAATTGTACAGGTCACAGCCCCTGACATCAGTAGACTCAAATAGTAATTTGATTCCAAATAGTAAATAGTAGAAGAGTTTAGTTTACTCCAACAAAACAACAGAACATTAACAGAAAGAACTCTTCCAATTAAAAAATGTTCAAATAATTTTGTATCACTGAGGAAATCCAAATGACATTTAGATTATTAAATATAAATGAAAAAATAAGAATCACCAGAAATTCAAAGGAAGCCTGCAGCATGATAGAAAAACCAAGAGAATAAAATGGAAAAAAACTGTCTCTAGAAAAAACAGAAATAAATTGAGGAAGAGAAGAGAACTTCAAAAAGAAAACTCTAATTATTAACCTCAGGGAAATTCAAGACTATAATACATGCATATTACTAGTACTATCTTTTACGGGAAGGCAAATTCAGACAAGATTAACTCTTGAAAATTAAATATAAGATTACTATATTAAAAATAATTTCAAATTTGAAAATAAAGAATTTACACAGAATGTAGAATAAAAAGACAACCATAAAATTATGTGAAAAAGGATAAGATACATAGAGGGTCAGTTCTAGGAATCCAATATCCAATTACCTGACCCAAAAAGAGAGGTTAGAAAAGAACTGGAAAGAAGGTTTTTAAATTATAAATGTAAATGTTGTAATTATAAAATTTATAATTTCCCAGAGCTGAAGAGAAAATGTTCATGTATTGCACATGATGGATGAATAAAAGATTAAAATCTGACATATCTATGTGAAGTATTAGAAAATTAATCATAGAGAAGTTCCTAAAGCTTCCAAAGGGAACAAAAGATAATCTACAAAAAAATGAGACTCCAACTGAAATTATATTTCTCAGAAATGTGGGGTGCTATGAGACAATGGAACAAATGCCTTCAGGTATCTGAGGAAGAACAATTTTTAAAGTAAACTTCTCTTCCCAGTCATATTTTTAACAAGTATGAAAACAGGATAAAAATATTTTAAAATATGAAAGGACCCAGATACTGTCTTTCTTAGGATTTACTTTTTAAGAGGATGTACTCTGTTGAAACAAGGGCATGAATTAAAATGGGAGGTCAGGGAACAGTGAAAGGAAGTGAAGTTCTATCCTTGGCTCAGAGAACAGTTCAGATTGGAGAAGAGGGATTCTGGGAAAAAACAAAACAAAACAACTTAAAATGTATATAGATAAATACATCTGGAGGAAAATATAATTCGAAAAGACACATGCACCCCAATGTACACAGCACTGTTTACAATAGCCAAGACATGGAAACAACCTAATTGTCCAACAACCGATGACTAGATGAAGAAGATATATTATATATATACAATGGAATACTACTCAGCTATAAAAAAGAATAGAGTAATGTCATTTGAAGCAACATGGATGGACCTGGAGATTGTCATTCTAAGAGAGAAAGAAAAATACCATATGATACCACTTACATGTGGAATCTAAAAAAAAAAAGATACAAATGAACTTATCTATAAAACAGAAACAGACTCAAAGACATAGAGAACAAACTTATGGTTACCGGGTGGTAAAGAGGGTAGGAAGCGATAAATTGGGAATTTTAAATTTGCACCTCTTGGGGAGTGATGGAAATGTTAGCTATCTTGATTGTGGTGGTGGTTTCACTGGTGTATACATCTACCAAAATTCATCAAATTGTACATCTGAAATATGTGTAGTTTATTTGGAACTATACCACAATAAAGGTATTAAAAATGTGATAGAAAATATACAATGATGAAAAGCTTGGGACTACTTTATATGATAAAAGTACACCAAGAAATACAATCAGAGATTCCATTAAAGCAAAACAAACAAAAGAAAACTATATGACAAAGTCATAATCCAAAGAGGCAGCCATCAAATATGTAGCATGTCTTAGCCATCAAATAGTGTGCACACAAGAGGAATAAATTTGAACTTGGCTTGAGAATATTCTCCTTTGATAAAACAGGATACCATTAAAACTACTAAAACGACAACAACAATAGCTGAAAAATTTACCTAGTCATTAGAGTGTAATCACTAAGTATTGGTTTTCAACTTTTAGGATTTACAGACAGTTTATAAGCATGTAATGGAGAAACTAAGATGATAGAAGAAAATAAAAATGACAATGAAAATGCTAAGATAAAGCCAACTCCAGTTGGGATTTGAAGGGCAAGGGAAGATAAGCAGCGATAATGTTCTTATGCAAAGAGAGTAGTTAAAAGCTGTGTATATTGTTATTGAGAAAAGAAGTGGTGGTTTAAGAATGTTGCTAAAATGGAAATTGAAAATAGTGGTATAATTCTGGTGAGAAAAGAGGGTGGGGGAAGAAGCGTGATAAAATTGCGTTAAATCCTTATCTATCAAAATAAGAACTCAACCTAGGATATCTAAATTATGTGAATCTTGAAATAGAAGTTTAGTGATCTTATTTAGAGATAAATAGATTATTGAGACAGGAAGGCAGCAAGGCACAGCCATTCAAGGAATGCTACAGCAATTAACATCAAAATGGTGAAAGATTCAACTCCCAGTAGGCCTTGAGGCTCAAGATGGGAGATTTAACTTCTAGCAGATCTTGAGCTCCATTATATGCCCATTGTAATATATTAGCATGGTGAACAACATGCCCATAGGCACCATGGCAGTCTCAAGGCTAGCCACAGAAGGTCAGAGTGGGAAATGGCCAACTCCTGGGAATCCCAGCCCCTTCCCCAGACTACTTAGACAGGTCCTTCCACTTATTAGCATATGAAGCCACCAAGCCCATGAAAACTGGCAACGTGGCTCCTCGCCATTGCCCCTCTCTCTCCGTTCAGAGACGCCCCAGAGAGTGTGTACCTACTTTTAATCTGAGCACCCAACACCCACGCCTTGTGGCCTTTCTCTTGCCTTTCAATGTATCTCTCTGAATAAATCTACATTTACTCAACTGTGGCTCGCTCTTGAATTCTTTCCTGCGTGAAGCCAAGGACGCACACTTGGCAGGGCACATCCCAGGGGCTCAACTGAAGCCTGGGACATGGCCCTCCTCACGCCCCACATCTGTTTTCCTGCATCATCATCACTATAGGCATTAAGACAAAATTGGTTTAAATGGCTATCACCAGTTAGAGGCACTTTAGTGGAGAGGGATAGGGTACAAGTTGGTTAATTTTCTTTATAGTCCTTCAGAACTCTAATATTTAACACCATGCATATATTTACTCTGAAAAGAAAATCTGCAACTCAAAGACCGTGTGAAATAAAATGACAGTGAGAAAACTGCATAAGGAATATATACAATGTGGTAAAAAATGAATTCAGAGATAAATCAACAGTCTTAAAGAAAGTTTAAATAAGAAATAATAAAAACAAATGAAAAAAGAATTCAGTGCAAGTTAGAAAAACATGACTAAGACCAAAAAGAAGAGGATAATAATCATACAACAAAAATTTCAAATTAGAAAAAAAGAAAATTATAAATGGTTATATGTATCTGACACTATTTAAAATGTCTTACTTGTTTTAACTCCTTTAATCCTCATAGAAAAACTACAAGGGACTCACTATTATTATGCTCATTTTCAGATGAAGACATTGAGGTGCAGATAGATAACTTGCCCAGAGTTATCTAGTAAACAACAGACTGAGAATTCAAACTAGTGGTGTGCTGGGAAATGCTTAGCAATAACTAACAAACAGCACTCCTCTCACACTCCCTTCCCCCTCCCTTCAATAAGCCTTGATTTGCAGTGTTTGCAAGTACTTCCACCACGATCAATTTCAAACTACCAAAGAGTAGTGTCGACTGAAATAAGTGCACAGCCTAAAAGTTGAGAGTTATGTTTTATTCAGCGGACATTTCTGAGGACTTGAACCCCTTAAAGCCTGGGATGACAGCCACTCAGATCACTCTGAGGGACTGTTCTGAAGAGGTAGAGGAGGAACTAGGATATATAGGATCTTTACAACAAAGACCAGGTAGTTGGAACATTAGAAGATTACTTGTTAACTAAAGAAAACCAGGCATCTCAAGTTAAAGAATTCAGTGCTTTTCTATGTATGGGAGGGAGCATACATTTGGGCTCATTGAATTCATTCCTTTGACAAGCACTTAGCTATCTAGGGCCAGTCTCCTGTCCTTTCTTATTCTGAGTTCGCTCAGAGGGCACCATTGTGAGTGCAGCAGAGGCTGGGCTGCAGGCTTGTCTTCACTGTGGGGTGGTGGCAGCCACTGATGACTTGATGGCTTCAGCATTCTTTGTTTACTGATGTGGTTTGCAGTATTTTTCGTTCACAGTAGACACTGTGAGTAGAGTTGGAAGATGCACACAATTTGCTCCTTTGAGCCTGTGCAAGCAGACTGCAGTGCACCACTGATTCAAATTCAGACAATCTGGCCCCAGAGGATTAAAGCAGAAACCAACATTGATGGCATTCTAAGGATGCTTCCATTAATGTTATTTCTAAGGGACAGATATTCTGTCATTGTTAGATTGCCAACATTACTATAAAAGTCTACTATTAATTAATTCAATGAAACAAGTGACTACATAGTTACCAAAGCGATCAAAGTGATACCTCACTTCAGCCAAGTAAATGAAAGATTTAGTCAATAAATGACATTGGACAATTGCCAGATATAGTCAGATTAGAGCCCTGCTTTATGCTAAATCAAAATAAATTCTGGAGAAATTAAATATGCAAATATAAAAAAAACCTGACAGTATTAGAACAAAATATGAAGAGACTATTTTTATGGTTTGACATAGGGAGACTTTCAGCAAGTCACAAAATGAAAGATTGTTAACATGTGTTTGAATGAGTCGATAAGAAAATGTATAGAATCAGTCATAAATTAGCAACAAATACAATTATTTGGGGATTGGGATTGGATGTAGGTTATATATCTTTATCTGCATCTATATCTATATGAATTCTTGGTGATTTTCACTTTGTTATAATTTTCGTATTTTTCAAAGAAAATATGGTTTATGATGGAGGAATACAACCTACAAATTTGGACTACATGTATGATATTTTGGATAATAAACATAAAAATTGAATAAGAGGAACTAAAAAATACGAATAGATCAAAAGCAGAGAAAATTAAAGGAACTCATCAAATTCCTCCTCCTCTCATTCCTTCCTGATCCATGTAAAGCTTCAAGTTTAATGTGTGTTGATATTGGTCATTTTAACTTTAAAGGAACAACGAATTCAGTTGCAACTCACAGAAAAAATAAAGAAAGCTTTCCAATTCAGTTTATGTATTCATTTAACAAATATTTATTGGGTACCTACTCTATTAGATTCTGGGGCTACAGTATTAAATGAGAGTTCCCAAGGAGTTTAAATACAGAAAAATAATAATAAAATCAAGTTATCATATATAATATCAAAATCTGGCAAAGATAGTAAAAAACAAACAAACAGCAACAAAAGAAAAACCCCAGAATAATCTGAAGGATAGAAAGATGCAAAGATAGATGCAAAATAACCTTTTAAATATTAAGTAATTGAATCAGCAGTATATTAGGAGACAATTATGCCAAAGCCAGATAGGTCTTATTCCAGACATTCAAGGGTGATAAATTATTAAAATATCAGTAATACTATCAGTAGGTAGTTCAAAGAAAAAATACACACTGATCTATCCAATATCTGTTTCCGCACTGAACATTAGTTTACTTAACAAATATTTATTGAGCACTAATTTCAGGTGCTCTGCCAGGCACTGGACATGAAACAATGAAAAAGATGGGTACCGTCTCTGGTTTCAGCTAGTTTACATAATAGTGGGGAAGACAGAATGGTAACCGAGTAATTGTACTACAGAGTGAAAACAGAGTAATTGTGAAGGAAGTACAGGTGCTAAGGGGGCCATGTATCAAGGGTAGCTCTTCCAGCCTGGTGTGTCTGGGAAAGCTTGCTGAAGGAAGAGGAGTTAGCCAGCAAAGAAGGAAAACAAGTGTTTTGGGCAGAAGAAATAATATGCACATAGACTGCAAACTGAGAGGAAATAGAGTATGGTGGAGTGTAGAGGCAGATGGCCGGTGGTGAGAGGTGAAGCTGAAGAGGTAAGTAGGGCCGATCATTCAGCTCCTTGTGAGCCATATTAAGGAGTTTAGATTTTATTCTGAGAGCACTAGAGAGCTATTTTAAGTGGGGGGTGGGGGGCGGTGTGTGACATAATCAGTTTTGCATTTTAGAAAAGTTCATTTGAGCAGAAGTATGAGAATGAATTGGGGCAGCTTGGCAGTTAGGTATAAGTTCGTATGATAATAGAAGAGAGGGGGTAACAGTATGAACCAAGGCAGTAGAAGAGGAAAGCCAGGGCAGATTTAAGAGATATTTAGGAGGTAGAATGGTGAAGTCTTAGTGATGACTGGATATGGGAGAGGGGAAGGTAGATGGAAGAGTCAAGAGCTGCTAGGTGGCAGTGAGAGGATTTGACAAAAGCTCTCATTTATTGTGTTCTCTTTAATGAAGTCATAAAAGTTTTTTGTTTGAACCTGACAAATTTATTCTTAATAACAAACACCAGAGACATTCCTATGAAATCTGTAACAAGATAATAATGCCCATTATTACTATCATTATTTAATGTTATATTTCAAATGGCAGCTAGTGTAATAATCCAGGAAAATGAATAAAAATAATTCTTGGCAACCAAACAACTATTCTAATTAAATGCAGATTCCATGTCTATGTACCTAGAAAATCTAAGTGACTCAAGAAGAAACCTATTAGGAAAAGTTAACAATCTGTAAAATTTCAAATTATAAATTGATTTAAAAAAAATCAGTAGTTTCTCATTGTATCAGCAAAAACACATTAGAAAATATCATAAAAAATTTTTCTTTTCAAAATAAAATTCAAACATGAAATACCTAAAAAAAAGGTTTAAGAATTAATCAGTATTGATATGAAAGAAAATATAAAACTTTACTGAATAAACAGACTCATACAAAGTTCTTGAATGTGAAGACACAAATAGGAAAAAGTCAATTTTCTCAAACTGATTTATAAATTTGATACAACTTGATTTTAGAGTTAATCCAGAAAGTATGAGAACAGCCAAGAAAATTTTTGAAATTTTAAAAAGAATTCTGATTAGGAATTATACTGCCAGAAATGAAAATATATTATAAAGTCATGATAATTAGAAGTCTGGTACTGTTACATAATTAGATAGCACAGTAGGATAGATCAGAATGCCTCAAAATATTGCCAAGTATATGCCAATTTTAGTGTATTATGAAAGTAACATTTAAACTAGGGAGGAAAAGATGGGAGTGTGATTGAATAAATGCATTTATCTCCTCTCTCTGTGGAAACCTTTCTAAAATATCAGTAAAAGGATTTTTAAAGAGCATATAACTACAAGTAAAAATGGATCAGGAAAGAACACAAAAGCAGATGAGAGATGATACAATTTTGGGAAAACAAAGAGCCAATGGAGGAATAGTAATTAACTCAGTGAGGGAAGGAAGCTATAACCCCTATGACTGCAGCGAGTGACACTGAAGTGAAGTCCAGACACAGTGGAATGTGGTAAACTTGAAAACAGAAGGATTGAGGGATGTCTCAATGGGATGAATCAGGGGTCTCCTCCAACGCTGTTCCCATAACAACAGTCAGTCATTTACCTACCCCAGGCTAAATAAAAGAGGATTACTTCCTTGGGAAATTGAGAAGGGGCCCCAATATCAGTTACATTTAGGCTCCATTATCTAAAAAGTTATCATCCTAACCCCTTTGCTCTAAAAGAAAGCCTAGCAATTTAAAAGGTCATCTTTTTCCCACTTCCCCTAGAAAAACTCCAGCCATATTTGTGGAACCTGTCTCTTAAATGTGCATGGTACACTAGAAAATTAAGCAAAACCTCCAACTTGAAATAAAGAGGACAAAGCAAACAGAAAGCAAACAAATAAAATCCTCAGAGGGAACAAAGACAAAAAAAAAAAAAAAACCACCCTATAATTTGTATCCTCAGAAGGATGAGGGAAGATACTGCATGAATGAGAGTAATATATAAAGGGAACAAAAGACAAGGAAAGAACTCTTAGAAATTAAAAAAAGGGAACCAGAAAAACAACAAGAACAACAAATCAATAAAAGGGTCAAAAATAAAGTTAAGAAAGCACCACAAAATGTACAACACAACAGAACAGAGACAGGACTTATTAAAGATCTCAGCTTGAAAAACAGGAGTGATCACTGTAGGCGTGGGAGGGGACCAACTATAGAAGGAAGGTATACCAGGAAAAATATATAAGCAGGGCACAGAATAGAGCAGTTCATTTATGCTTGCATGATAGTCTACTGTAGATTCATACTATAAATTGATGTTACTATATTACGTTACTATTGTCAAACCTTAAAGTTTTTTCCTCCAGTTTATAACTCTTACAAACAATCTTGCTGTAAACAGCTTTGTCCATAAAAAATTGCCTAAATTTCAGCTTATTTTCTTAGGACAGATACAGGAAATGGAACTACTGGATGCTGTCCCACTTTGAAGTAGTGAGGTACTTAGGAAACCACTTGAATATTTAAAGAATTTTTATGAACTAAGTGGGGTGTGATATGATTTGAAAAATGATCCTTGACTGATCAGTTCTTTCTAGGGAGAATATAGTTGTAAAAAACAATATATTCACAGCTTACTAGGGAAGGTTGGGACTCTTTCAGATCTCTCAGATCTTAGAAGTTATTGGAGGAGTATTTGGGGCCATCAGATGGAAACAAACCCTCAATAGCATATTCATAAGGAACTTGTAAAGAGGAAACCAAGGGCTCTCTCCCCAGCTTTTCCAGGGAAGAGAAGAATGGTGTTGAGTTTGAGATTAGGAAGGTGGAGGACAAATACCCAGTGAGAAATGCTCTATTGCACTCTTCTTGGTAATAGTCATTTTTCCTTCATTCACCTGTGCCCAGGTTTCACCACACTTTGGCCAAAGCTGCTTTGTTATTTGTTCTTTGTTACTCTTTCTTTGAGGCAGCATGGGACGATGCGTGAGCTCCAGACTTACAAACACCTGAGGATATTATTTGGTTCTTCCACTTATTTGATGATGTTCCAATTGTTTATTGCTGAAAATCAAACCACCTTATGAAAGAGCAATTTGAGCAGGGTTTGGCAGGGACCGCTTGTCTCTGCTTCTCTTAGAATCAGCTGGCATGGCTAAAAGACTGGAGACTGGAGTCATCTGAAGTGGAGTTTCTCAACCTCAGCACGTCTTTCACTTGGGGCTGGGCATACTTTGTTGTGGGGAACTGTGAACCGTAGAATATCTAGAAGTATTCTGGTCCTCTACCCGCTAGATGCTAGTAGCACTCCCTTTCGAGTTGTAACAACCAAAAATATCTCCAAAAATTGTCAAATGTTCCCTCCCAGTGGGGAGGCAACATGGTCCATGGTTGAGAACCACTGCGAAGGCTGGCACGTATGTGGTAGTTGACGCTGGCTACTGACTGAGACCTTAGGGGAGACGAATGTGTAGGCTGGAACACCTACGCATCATCTCTCCCAAATGATGTGCCTCCTCACAACGTGGTAGCTGAGTTCCAAGGGCAAGCATCAAGGTAGGGCAGGGAAAGCAGTTTGCTCTTTGTGACATAGCTCTGGATGTCAGGCAGCTTCACTTCTGTTGCATCAGTTTAAGCAGCCATGAAGGCCATTTTCAATTTCAAGGGGAGGAGAAATAGATTCTACCTTTTGACGAGGGACTCTGTAAATAACTTAACATGTAATTGTTCACTATGATACATTTGTGGGTCTATATCCTTTCTAGTTCTGTTAGTATTAGTTGCTAGTGACTTAATGAAAGCATTTACTCTTAACTTCCCTGGGGTGTTCTTCAGAGGGTTCAAGGGAGAACTAGGATATTGTTTCTGGAGAGTGGCTAGGGCCCAGAACAAGAGAAGGGATTTTGGTGAGGGAGCAGGAGAGGAATTCCTAAGTGGATCTTGTGCACAGAATACTGTCTAGTTGGAAAAGGGGAGAAGGGCAGAGAGGAGAGCCAGCTCAAATGGTGCTACAGCCAAACAGTGCTTGCTGCCACAGGTTTTGGGGATACAAAACATCAGGCTGGTGTTCAACACCGAGCTTTATTCAGACTAGGGGAGTAGCAAGAGAACTGCCCCCTTTAACACTTTACCAATCAATCATTTCTGTTATAGGGCCATTCCAATATAAATGTCTTTAACTGACTTAAATTGTCATATCACAAACACTCTACCTCCTAAGACTCCCAATGTGGTGCCCAACCACAATTATTCCCTAATTATAGGATAATGGAAAAAGGTTAAGAATTCTTATATTATTTTAAGGATCAGTTATTCAGGGGAAAGTAACAACAACAAAAAGGTGAAAATGTTTGTCTTGGGCTATATGAATGCAGTTGGTTTTCACCAAGATCAAGTTCATATAACTGACGTCACACCTTGTTCCAAAACAGAGCACAGCTTTCCTGGGGCTACTCAATCTTTATCAGGTTTTCCTTTCACGAAAGGCTGCTCTTGCCGAGCAACTTCATTGCCTTCTGGGAAAAGATGTTCTATAGCACAGTCTTCACCCACTGGAGAACGCTCTCTGGAATGGCAAGTAGTTATTGATGTCCAAGTCTTTGCATGTTATGATAAAAAAAAGCCATCTTTCTGTCTCCTTGCTTCACCTTACTGCGTTGAAGTTGGGCCCAGCCATAAAATCCAAGATGGTAGAAATACTAACGGTCTATAATTTAAGATCAAAGCCACTTATCATTGGTACAAAGGGAAAAACTGACCAAACAAAACAGAGCCTCTGCTATTTGCAAGAGGAGACTCCTTGGCAGCAAGGGTTGAGAGCAATAGGGTCTTGCTCTTTGTTTCAACAGGATTCTTCAACTCAATAGGATTTTTAACTTCTACCAAGTAATTCTATATTGGGGTTCTAACTGATAGAAATTCATATCAAAATAAAGTGAAAAAAAACCCTATCTCTAAAAGAGATATATATTGCAACATTATGTACAGTTGATAACAATGTAAAAGTCCAACAAGAGGAGAATTGCTATGGAAAGTGGCACATTCACTGGATGGAATATTACATATTATTAAGGTGTTGGTTATTAAAAGCAGGAAAAATGCTTGGGTATAATGCTAAGTGAACCTTATGATATCCACAATTGTATAAATGCTGTAATTTCTTTGTTTCAACATTTAAGAAATTCCACAATATAATAATTGCATCATAAAATTCAAATACATGCATATAATCTTATTAAAATTTTTTTAAAAAGTCAAAAAAGTAATAATACTTCTTTATGACTCTAATTTTACTCTTGTTTCCAGATGTAATCATTGTTAATACCATGGGGCATTTCCCTTCTCACCTTCTATACATTTCCATGTTTCATTTTTTAAATAATGAGATTTATATTAAATCTATTACTCTACAACATGCTTTTATTACTTAATGATACATATTGGAAATTTTTTCCATAACTAACACTGCTGTTATTCACACTGCATCACATTTTTTTAACCATCTATTGAATTCCTAAGTGTGAACATGTTGCAATGTATTTATTCCTCTACTGACACAAATTCAGATGGTTATCTGTTTTTTTAAAACTCTGCAATGATTCAATGAGCATTGTTGCACATATATAGTTTTGCACTTATATGAATATTTCTTAAGTATAATACCTCAAAATACAAATTTAATAGATACTGCAAACTGCCCTCCAAACCCCTTTTTCCATTATATATTCCAACAAATGGAATATAGCAGTGCCTACATCCAACTGAAATTTAAATTTTCCTGATTACCAGTAAAGCATGCTTATTGCCCATTTATATTTCTTCTTCTATGAGTTACCTGTTTATACCCTTTATGAAAATTATTTCAATGAGGAAAATATAATGCAATGATGAAATACACACATAAAGATATTCATAGTAGTTGTATTAGAGAATAGAATTGTAGGTGATTTTTTTTCTTTCCTGTAACTTTGAAAATTTTCAATTGATTACAATTAAGTTTTTTTTTATTTTTCTAAGTGAAAGGAAAAGTCGTAAGTACCACTGTGCCTATTCTTTAGTTATTCCTACTCCTTCAAAAGTCCCTTTGGGACTATTTACTAAAAATAACTCTATCCCCTAATCAGCCATTGAAAAAAAGCCAGAGCAGTTTGTTCACTGTTTGAGGATACATGGTTTTTATAAACTTAAAAAGCAGTACTGATTGCTGGTTCTGAACCTTCTGTATGGCAGATCTCAATTTCTGTTGTGTCATCGCCACTGAAAACTTGGCATCAGCATGCTTTTAGCTGGTAAAATTGTACAAATTAATCTCACAAGAATTTGCTGAAAGAATCAAAGTGATAATATAAAGAACATATTTTATAGGGGGAAATGATTTATTATTTCATAAAATTGTCATTTGTCCCTTGTCCATTCTAGACAAAACACATCTGAGAATCACAGCAACTCTGTTTGGTGATCCTGAACAAAGTTTGATATTGAAGAATGTAAGGGGATGAAGCACAAGCTAGCCTCCAGTCCCCATATTGATTTTAATTCTTTCTGTATTGATCTTTGCTCAAGACAGGAGGCCAGGAAGATGCTACAAGCATTTCTGAGGACAGATAGTACAGTGGGGAAGTGGGGAAGAAGACAGAAGCAAAGGCTTTGGTCACTAGGCTGTTTGCAGTGATCTGGACATGAGGAGGGAACAAACTCAAAGTGGAATTAAGTGGGGAAGATTCAACACATGGAATTGGGTTTTGGAGTTGGATAAAGTTGGGTTAAAATCCTGACTTGGTCTCTTTCTACATGTGAGACTTTGGGGAAGTAATATCTATTTAATATTAGTTTTTTTTTCCAACTTAAAATGGGGATAAGAATATAATTGGCTCAAAAGAGTTATTGTGAGAATTAAATGAGACAAATGTATGTAAAATGCTTTGTGCAGCATGTGGTATAAAGCTACTGCTCAATAGATAATGGTGTGACATTTATCTTATTTTTTTTTTTAAGTTTAATAAAGCCAGAATCAGGTGGTAGAGATCCAATCATGGAGACTGGTGTTGGAGTTTAGAATCCATGCCCTGGAGGACTTGAGGGAAGTCCTGACCTATATTATTTCCTTTGCTCCATGCCTGTTCCTGGATTCCTGCTTGTCTATCTAGTTCCACAGGAATTAGAATCTGTACAGGTTCACTTGAGGATGAAACATTAAACTACTTGGCATATTCCTGTTTAAACCCCACTAGTCTAATGGTAGGACTGGCTTCAGATCTAACAGATCCCTGGAGGGGGTCTCCGGAGGGCCAGGCTGAAAAGTACTGACAATAGATGGTTTGAGAAGCATTTTGAAGGAGAAAACAAAAAAAAAAAAAACAAAAAACCTTACTAACAGCTCAGAGGATCAGTGAAGGAGGGAGGAGGGTCAAAGAAGTTCTGGCCTGAAAGAGATGGAGTAGTAGAGACCAGGATTCTCACCACAGCATTTCTCATACATTCTGCAGCTCATGGAGTGGGACTTGCAGTCAAAGCAAGTCTTCATCCAGTGTATCTAGTTTACTGTACTGTAATTCTCAATACTTCTACCTGATCACTTTTATTTTTCTTTTGGAAAGACCTCTCTGTTCCTTCTCATCACTTATTTATAATGCCTTTACATAAGTGACTCCTATAGCATCCAAGATTGCTATTAGCAGTAGCCAATGATTTTTACAAATTGTCTCTGACACATACTGATTTCAGCAAGAGGTTATATCTTTTACTACAAACTGATTTTGTAGAAAGGTTTCCTGGAAATAACTTTTTGATTGTATAAGACTTCTCAAATGATTCAAATTTTTGATACAGATGACTAATAAGTGTTAATAAATAGCTCAAAAAACAAAATATCAAAACAAATAAACAACCCAATTAAAAATGGGCAGAAGAACTGATTAGACACGTTTCCAAAGAAGGCATATAGATAGCCAAAACAGGCATACGAAAAGATGCTCAACATCACCAATCATCAGAGAAATGCAATTCAAAACCACAGTATCACCTCACACCTTGTCACAATGGCTATCAACCAAAAGACATAAATAACAAATGGCGAGAATGTGAAAAAAACCAGAACACTTGTACACTGTTGCTGGGAATGCAAATTGGTACATCCACTGTGGAAAACAGTATGGAAGTTCCTCAAAAAACTAAAAACAGAACCAGCATATCATCTAGCAATTCCACTCGTGGGTGTATATCTGAAGAAAAATGAAAACACAAATTCAAAAAGATACATGCACTCCAATGTTCATAGCAATACTATTTAAATAGCCAAGACATGGACACAACCTTAATGTCCCTTGACAGATGACTGGATAAAGAAGCTGTGGTATATTTATACAATGGAATACTACTCAGTCATAAAAAAGAATAAAATAATGCCATTTGCAGCAACATGGATGGACCTGGAAGGTATTATGCTTAGTGAAATAAGTCAGAGAAAGACAAATGCTGTATGCTTTCACTTACATATGGAATTTAAAAAATAAAATTAGTGAATAAATACAACAAAACAGATGCAGACACACTGATATAGAGAACAAACTTGTGGTTACCAGTGGGGAGAAGGAAGATGGGGAGGGGCATGATAGGGGAAAGGGATTAAAAGGCACAAATTACAATGTATAAAATAAAAAAGCTGTAAGAATTTATTGTACAGCAGAGGGAATAGAGCCAATATTTTCACACAGGGAAAATAGCTAATATTTTATAATAACTTTAAATGGAGTATAATGTATAAAATTTTTGAATTGTTATGTTGTACACCTGAAATGAACTTAATATTGTAAAGCAACTATACCTCAATAAAAAAATCTGATACAATAAGTCATGTGCTACCTGAAATGAACTTAATATTGTAAATCAACTATACCTCAATAACAAAATCTGATACAATAAGTCATGTTTATCTATTGATAAAAATAACCCATAGCAGTTGACGTTCTAAAATTATCTGCTATGATATTGATAGTCACCATGCTAGGAACTTTACATGCCTCAATTCACAGCAACTTTATGAGGGTAAAACAACCTTGTCCCGTTTTATAGATGAGAATCAAAGTTTCTAGATATGAGGTTACCTGCAGCTGCTAGGGAGCAGAGAAGGAATTAAAAGCCATGATATTAACTTTTTACCTAGGGCATGCTTCTGAAGCTGTGTCCTGAGTTTTCACAGCAAAGTGACAGTGGTTCCTTGAAGCATCTTCCTGGAATGTCAATTTTACTAGACTCTTTAGATGAAGATATTTTATACTAAATAAGCATTTATGCTGGAATGTCTAGATTCATCAGCGTGGAGTAGAAACAATGTCATCCTACATCAGAACCCCAGAGTGTGACAACCCTGAGGTTACTACCTGCCCACTCTGTTAGGATGTCCAGGCTTTCCTAGCGACTCCTGATATGTTTTAGGGTCCTAAGGGGCTCACTTGAGTTCAGATGGTGGGTCCTGCCTGCTCTAATCTCCCACTAGCTGATGCAGATCTCAGATGGTCTCTCTTGAGAATGGAGATCAACACAAACAGGGCCCTGGAAGCTAAATATCTAATAACCTGGTTACCTCGTTGTGGCTGCTGCTGCCCAGACAGCATAGATGCTTAGTTCAGCTGCTTTTTGTTTGTCTGAGCCAGCTTCTGCAGCCCAGTACTCACTCCATGGATGTCCTGTCTGCTCTGAATGCCCTCCCATGCCCTGGATTCAGGAGAGAGGTGCTACACTCTCCTTTAGTATTGATTCTTCCAAGTATCCCCAGGCTCTTCTCTGAGTCCACGGCCTTACATCTTGTGTAAATGAAACCTTTGATCTCTCCCCAGGCATGTCCCGTATCACTTCTGGATTGGCATATGGTCACAGACAGCTTATGTCCCATGACAGGAGTTTATCCAGGTCTTCTGCAAGTAACTGGCCTGATCTGCTTTACCAACTTACAGTACAAATACAGATACGCTTTACAAATAGGTGCACTTTGTTTTTCAAACCAACTGTTCATGTTCTGCATCCTCCTAATTCAGTCAACAACTCTAGAGCCTATTCTGTCTATAGGGATTAGTCCGTTCTCCAAAAGCCAAGCAAACAAATGTAAAAACCCAATTAACCTATTAGCACCATTGGTTTGGACACTGCCACAACATGCTGCTGTGGAACTCTAATCTCACAGGTGTTTGTCCAGGCACAGTGACACTCTTGCTGGCACAGGGTGCAATGGTGCCCCATGCTTGACCCCCAAGCTTACTGCTGTCTTAGTTTGTGCTTCTAAGATCAGCCACCACTTCCCTCAACAGGACTCCATGCCTGGTAGATGAATCTGAACAAGCTTTCAAGCCTCACTCAACAAATATATGGGCCCAATCCAACTTCCTTTTTCCCCATGGTAAGCTACCTTTGGATAACAGGGTGATTGGTAGGTTTCCAACCAGCAGAACTTTATTACTGCTATCCTAATGCAACAAAAGTTTTTTACTTTTAAAAATAATTTTGAACTTCAAAACCAGAAAGGGCTCATTAGTTTTTCAGGAAATCTTTTAACTGCTTATTCAGTTTGTCTTCCCTCAGAAAGTTTTGCATACTAAGGGATATTATAATGGCAAGGGAACCGTATAATCATCTGTCGCCACTGATTCTCAGGAGAAATGTGCTAAATTACATTAGATGTCTCAATCTTCCAATCTAAGGATAGCTTTGAGTTCTGGGTGCAGCTGATCCCTGCCTCATAAGGGAATTTTTCTTTATTTAATATCTGGCTTCCCACTTCATAATCTAATACCTTTTCAGTATGACAGATAGTGAGAACATCTTTTTTTTTTTTTTTTTTTCAGAAAAACAACCCCACACCTAGCTTTGTTATTTCTAAATTCTGAGTTAATCTATTTTATCCATGATCGTCTGACTATATATAGATGTCTTACGGATTGTAAAGCAAAACTCATATTATTTTTATAGATAAAACATGCAATGGCAAAGTTATTTGAAGCTTAAGGTGAGCAGTTATGGGCTGAATCCCCAGATTCATGGCATTTAGGGGTCGTTTGGAGGGAAAATCGAGAACTACTCTAGGGCTCCAAGTGTAAAGACATTATTAGACTACAGGGCTTATATTAGACCTTAATGAACACTATCAGGTCCAAAGTTTAAAATTTTCATGTTACCTAATATGCATTAATAAAAGTATACACTATAACTTCTCTGCAAGAATGGTTAGTGTAACCTGTACTCTTATAAATGTACAAAATTATCGGACTTTTTAAAGAAGTCAAACCGAGACAAATTCAACCAGTAAGAATTCAGTAACGGTCCTATCACAATACACCCATATATAATGAGTTTTTGTCAAAAATATGGGAGCTAAACTATAGCGATGGTTAATATAATACTGCATAAAATACTGCATAAATTGCTAATAGAGCAATTTTAAAAGGTTAAAATATTTAATAATTAAAAACAAAGAAGCATTTACTCTGAACAAAAATATTGATGACTATGAGTATGCAATAAGATAGAAAAATCTTAAGTGAAAATATAAGAGAATATTAGACTATATTTCCAATTTTCCAACATGATAAAGTGGGCAGTTGGAAGAACAGCTTGCCTCCACTCCCACAGTCTTTAGCTCTAGAGCCCACCCAGGGCCTGACTCACACTGGTGGCCTACCGGCCAAATCCTGATGATTGACATATTTACTTTAGCCAGCACAGCATTGTAAACATTTTGCATAAACTGGTAACATTTAAACAATTGTTAATTGCAAGTAATAAAAATGAAATTCCTGAGTTTCTTAAAAAAAAAAAAAAAAGAAAAGAATTGGTAACAATCCTGTGTGGCATATGAACCTATCAGGACCACCACTCTGCATGATTCAAGATGTCATCCCCATGGATTCTAAGTAAATGATGACTGAACAGCATTTTGTTCCTCAACTCTTTATCTAGCTTGAATCATTAATTTATGTTACCTAGGCAACCCATATTTAGGGACTCTACATACCACAAACTGTGTAAATCAGTATTACTCTCCTTCTCCCAATGGAAATCATCAATGTCTAAATGGGGCTCTTGCAGGAGAACAAAAGAAGGGTCAGAACCAGGCACTCATCATAGAGATGCTTCAGGGTTGGTCAAAATAAGAAGCATGGAGGAATAGGCAGGTGGGGAATGACCACAATTGTCTAGCAGGAGACATTACTCCAAATCCAGGAAAATAGTTGAATTCTAGGAAGTCTATCTGTATAGTAAAGGAACTAGCAACAGGACTCGGTTGAGGGAGACATCTCTACTTCTGAGACACAAGGGAGGATTCTCTCATCCTTGTGGAAGGAAGTTGGGAATTGAGCAGGCACCAAAGTTGAGGTTTAACTGCTGGTATTGCTTTGTGTGCTGGAAATCCTGGTAAGTATCAGAGGGAAACTAACATCAAAGCAAATCTGGTGCTGAGTTCCCAAACTGGAAATCGTGGGTTTTCTGAATTATATACTTGATTAGGAATGGGGCTGCTCAAATCCAGGAGAGAAGGTTGCACACACAAGCAACAAAGCCTTACATGATGATTAAGTTTACTCACCTATGAGGGTTGGACTGATAAGAGACAAAGGACTGAAACAAAGTACTGATGACTTTAAATGCCCTGAGACAAATTGTTAGAGAAGAATGGCCAACATTCTCTAATTCAATTCAGAGAGTTGAGTGGTTTCTTATCACTCAATACATTTCCTCATGTCCACATTGAGTCAGTCCTCTGAAATTAAATATAGAAACATGGGTCAGGAGTTTTCAAAAGTTCTTTGAATCTTTCCAATCCACAGTTAATCATTCTTCCTTATTAGGCAAAGAAGAATGTGTTCCAGATGCTATCTTGTCTGTACTCACACTTTGCTAGGAATTAGGGAGCTAGATTCAGTGCCATACAAATGTGGTGAGAAGATGGAGCATCATGACAGCACCTTGCTGGCCTATTGAGAAGGCAACTGTGTCTGGACAAATGCACAGTATAATCTTAGCTGTAGCTCCATCATCTGATACTGATTTTACAGCTGTATTTCTTAAAGACTCAGCAAAGTGACAAATGAATGAGACAGTGATTCTTTCCTCATCAATCTAATTACTAAGTTACTTCTGGACTCATCCATGTGCTGTCCCAGGGCTTCGCATGACTACTAGAATGAATTGTACAGACCAAGAGGGGCCAGGTCCTAAAACTAGAGTCAACCATGAGAGTGGGGCAGAGATGCTAGAAATAGACCTAAATTATATTAATTTTAATTAATTATTCATGTATAATTTAAAAAATAGTGGCAACTATTATTACTCTCACCTATTTATTGACCACACACTAAATATGCACTAATACTCCATATCTAATTTAAACAATAATGGCTTCAGATTGTGTATTTGAAGAATTTCCTGGGTTTAACAATTTGGTTACAGGTGGATGGGAGGGCAGTGTGGGATTTGTCCTGAAGCTTCATTTGCAAAAGCTTTATTCAAAAGGCAAAAAATTGGGCAGCATATATTTTTTTTCCACTATCTTATGAGGACACTGTTTAACAGATTCACTCTAGGATATTTAGGAGAATATACTTTGTCCAGACTTAGTGAAGATACATGTTACATGTTAATTTAAGATTTGTGTCTGGTAGGAATGCAAATGATTTCTGTTCAGTTGCAAAGATAACACCAATGGTTACAGTTTATTGCCTTGCAGGCACTTTACATCTATTAGTCAATCATTTTAATCATCCTTTTGTGTGATTGACTGTATAACTCCCTATTTTCAAATTCTCTCTTTTGCCCCAGACTTACCATCTTGCTGGTTTGCTTTTTGTTACTAAATTGAATAAAATATTTGACAATGTTTAGTCTATATTTGCATCAGAGTCATATTCTTAACTTTGGTAAATGAAAACAGATACTCTGGGGGCATGGCCCCTGCTCCATTGGTTGCTGGGACCAAGCAACATCTGCTGAGCTTGTAGTCCTGCAGAATATTACTAAAACTGCCAGAGATTCTCCTGCATCCCAGAGTTGACAGCTGCTGCAGATGAATGTACCACTAGAAGCAGAAAATAATAGCTTTTCTCTTCCTCCCAACTTCCCAGCCCTTCAAAGAGCCAGCAGAGCCTCCTTTTGCATAAGGTAACCAAAAGAAGGTTGGCAAGAGAGTCCAGAAAGCTTGTGGACTTCTGGCTAACTATCATATTTGGAAGAACATGAAAAGGAAGAGACGGAACTGAGAGCTAAAAAGCAAGTAACTGGCACAAGGAACAAACAAATGTAGATGAAAGGGGGCACTAACAATACACCTTATACTATCTATAAGGTACATATAAGTTGCATTAATTATAAATCTCATTTTACAAGAAATGCAGGTACAGTGAAGTTAAGTAACTCGCCCAAGATCACACAGCTGTTGTGTGGCAGAACTGGGATTTGGATGTAGGCTTCTTTCTAACATTGACTATTTACCCATTAGGCTCTATTGCCTTCTTTATAAGGTGGAAGACAAATAAGAGTAGTTGCTAGTGTAATAGGGCAGTAAGTATGAAGGAGATTAAACAAAAACCGATGGAGCCAGGGTGATGGGAATCCAGGAATCGGAAATTGGAGCAAGCAGGTAAAAATCTGTGGCCCCTAAAATGTCCCCATCCATCATTCTGAAACTTTGGCTCCAATTCCAAACTTTAGAGGACTTAAGAGAAAATGAAGGGGAAAAAATGAGGTATAAATAACAAGATAGAGATTCAGTCACAGAACAAACCAAGAGCTCTTTACTAGCTGGGGCACAGGATCAAGGTTAGAAAGCCATGCAGGGTCCAGGCTAAAAGATCTAGTTAACTAACTGAAGTCCAACTGGGAATCCCAGGGAATATCATTAATTGCATCTTACCTGGTTTTTTATTTCCTCTCTGTCATCGTTCTAGAGTGATTAAAAACAGGATGAACTCAGATGAGTGTTTGCTCTCCCAAAAGAATTAGAACTAAAGGTCTGCTCAATTGCCAGGTCTCTGCTAATATATGCGGAACTCAGAGAGAATGAGCTTAAATTAAAATACAGGAGAGTGTTTGAATGGTCACTTTTTAATTCAACTTTAGAGAATACTTATCAATGAGACCTCTTATCACTTCTTTATTATTCACACATTCATTAGTTCACTTAAATACATAAATTAACCACTCCATTAAATCCTGAGAATACAAAGAGGAATCAAACTCATTGCTTGCCTTCAAAGTGCTTACCATTCAGAGGAGTGAAATATGTGTTGGCAGCTGTCTGTCATGTAAAGCAGAATTAAATAAATAGACAAGGAAAGAACTGCAGGAGAAGAGGAAATGATGGCTCACATTCTCACTATGGGGTGAGAGTGGTTTATGGAAGAGGTTGCTTTGCAATGATTCTTAATCAGAGAAGGATCATACTATTTATGTGAAATGTGTGCCTATTTTAAAAATTTTCTATTTTGAGGACACTAGTAAATGTGGAGTATCTCTTCTGTTTAATAGCTGTTTTTGTGCTTTTAAACTTAAATCTCTTGCCCAACACACACACACACACACACACACACATACACACACACAGAGGTTTGTACTTGAACTTAAAATACCTGGATGTACTCACAGCATAGGTTTTGAAGTGGGATAAAGTGGGAAGGGAGAGGAACAGATGTCTTGTACTTTTTGGTTCATACACTATTATTTTGATTGATATTTTTAGGACAAGCATGAAATATTTTTATAATAAATTATCTTTCATAAACATAATACCTCCTTTTCCCAGATCAGTATGATTCTGACAGGAAGAGCACAGTGGAACTGGGGGCAGAGGAAGAAAAAGAGAAAAAGGCAGAGAATATATAGTTTTGGAGCAAAGAGTTACGGAACTTCAGTCTAATTGGGTTAGGTCCTAAGAGCTTGAGTATTGTGAAATCTTTTGGCTGAAAGCAATAGAAAACTGGATCTAATCTGGCTTAAGCATGAAGGGAAACAATTATTCAAAGTAATTGAAAAGTCCAGGGGAGATGTCTTTTTCAGGCATAGTTGAATCGAGGTGCTGAAACACTAACTTCAGAAATATTTCTCTCTTCATATCCTGCCTCTACTTTTTTCTAGCTGGGCTTATTTTCAGGCATGAAAATGGCCTGGCAACCTCCAAGCTAATGTTCTGTGGGGTTAGGAACCTGAGTAGAAAGAAAGCTTTTCATTCCCCCAATTCTAACAAAGTCAGGCCAGCTCTCTTCAGCCTGACTTCAACCACATCTCCCCTGTGAAGATTGCTAGTTCCAGGAAATCTGAGGGCTGTGTTTAGCTACATGTGCCTCATTTTCCCACCTCTAGAATGTCTTCTCTTGAAACTGAGAAATCAGCAAAAAATTTAAGGGACATGCTGGAGGTGGTTATCAGAAGTGGAAATGGATTATGGGCAGGAAAACACAACAGAGAAGTCATGCTAAGGGGTTTGCAGATTTGAGGAATGGGAGCATGGAATCTTTGTTAAAGCCCTTAGCATGAGTGAGAAAGGAGAGCGTCCAGCTACTGACACACAACTACAGTTTGGAGAGTGGCAGGCTCCCTGATGCATGACAAAAATGATCTCAGAGACCACCACAGATGATGAGTTATTCATAAGAAAATACTGCTCTGGTTGTTTTTAGGAGAATGAAAAAAAAAATCCATATTGCAAGATACATAGTCCCAAAGCAGCTAATTTGCTTATAAGGAGATACTTCAGTATCGGGAGAATAATAAGAACAAATGTCCCCACTTGTGTATGCAGATGACCCGAAGACTCACTGTTACTGAAACATGCAACTCTTGTTTCTTTAAATTAATCAGAATGTGCTCTGTTTGCCTATGAGCAGCAGCTTATCTTCTCAGACTTTTCTTTCTAGTTTCCTCTCGTGCTTATTCATTCTCTTCCCTCACCCCTCTTATTGATGAACTAAAGTGCCATGATTTTTGCTATACAATGCAGAGCCTTGTTGAGGGAGTAGTATATGCTTGCATTTGTCATCTGCCTTATTTGATTTTGAGCCCATGTCTCTAACACCTTGGTTTCATCCTGAATGCTTTTTTCTCTGTTTCTTGATGTTGGTTTCAGCACTGGCAGAATCTTTGTCATAGGGGGCTAAGAATTGTGTGTCTGCTGAAGCATTTCTCATAAGTGAGTGTGCCAGAAATAAGTCTGAAAGACTGTCTAACAGGCACACAGACACACACACACACAGACACACAACTGTGGGATAGAATCTGGGCTCATCCACTGCCTCGCCATCTCCCCACCTCCTGCCACCACTACTACCTCATCAGATATAATGGTGGTTGATTAGAATTTGTCATATTTTTGTTATTTATTGCAGTTTAGAATAGAATATATAAAATACCACCCATTACCTAAATTAATTCTAAGGAATTAACTATACTATGCTCACATTTTTTTTCTTCTTCATTGCCATGATTTTCTTTCTGGATATCTGTTGTGGAGGGGATGTGGGATTGAATGACATGAGCATTAAGATTCAACATTTTTAACACTGAAATTCCAATGTAACTATGATTCTATGAATTCACATTAAAATATAGCTTTGCTTTATTCCTCAGTGAAAATCTATGACAGCTTCCTGCCATTCCTAAAGTAGTATTATTATTATTTTAATATACCATGGAATGTTTTCTGGAGTATCATGAATACTTAGAAAGTTTGTCAAAAGAAACAAATTTTGCTTTATGACCTAATGTTCTTCACTTTTTAATCATAGTTCTTATATGATTAACTGTAAGATACTCTATATGCAGTAATCCTCCTTGACATTAAATATAAATGGCAAGTGGATGAAATCCAGCATTTTATACACTGTTACATTTTTACCTCAGTTCTGGTTCCAACTTTGCTTTTACCAGATGGGCAGCTTTGAACAAATACTAACCTTTCTAAGCCTCAGTTTCCCCATGCCCCCCGCCAAATGTAGCTACTAACTATTGTGTATATGGCAGGATGTTCTGAAGACTGATCACAGAGATACAGATTAAAAGATTTTGTTAAATTATAAACTACATAAAATTTTAAAATATAATGTATATATAGCTATCAGATTTGGTTTGAATGCAAACCATAAGCTCTTTTAAGGGTAAGCACTTGGTCTATTTTATTCATAACAATGCCTGACATAATAGACACTCAATAAATACAAATAAATATTTGTAAATGAACTTAACACTAGGCCAGTGTTCTAGGTTGAATTGTATTGCCCCAAAAGATAACACTGGGACCTCAAAATGTGACTTTATTTGGAAATAAGGTCTTTGTAGATATAACCAAGTTGAGATAAGGTTATACCAGATTAGATTGGGCCCTAATCTATTGTGTCCATATAAGAAGGGGGAGATTTGGATTCAGAAACAGAGAGGAGAAGACCATGTGAAGATAGATGGAGAAACTGGAGTGAGGCATTAACAGTCAATGAATGCCAGAAACCACCAGAAGCTAGAAGAGCCAACTAAGGATCCTGCCCCAGAGCCTTCAGAGAGATCATGGCCCTGCAGACAACTTGATCTCAGACTTTTTGCCTGTGAGAGAATCCTTCTCTGCTGTTTTAAGCCACCCGGTTTGGTAGTTTGTTATAGCAGCCCCAGGAAACTGATACAGTCAGGATCCTGAACAACGTGGAACATGTCTGTGATGATGTAGGGGATCACTGTTTTATCTCAGTCTTCATACTTAGATACTTTATTTGAAGGAAATTTGATTTACCTTGACTTACATGAATGCCTGGAACAATTAACTGTCACAACAGAGATTTCTTTATTATCACAGAGGAAAACAGCAGTATCTATTAAACATTATTAGCAATTACTCTGTCTTGCATAATATAACCTTAAGCCCACCCAACTGTCTAAATCTTCTTCTGTTTTCTGCCAATCATTTCAATCCAAACCATTTCTCAACGTATGCTACTTAGATGTTAGTAGTCCTATAATATTACATGATTCCCAAAAGATTTATGGTTGATCATTGCAAAATTCATATTTTCAGATACCTGCCCTTTCTGAAAAGAAATATTCTTATTTGCCATATGCAAACTTCTTGCTGCAGTCCGTCATTGGCATAAATTGCTTGGTTAACTATTGCTTGCCTCTAGAGTTTAAACTCGATGTGCCAATGGGCTATCGTGCAACTCCATCTCAAAACATTTAGTGAGCACTCAGAGATGTGAAGACTGGGATAACCCTCTAAAAGAGATTACTTTTGGTCCACAGGTTTTTGTGGGGTGATGTGACTGATGCGTCTATGTTGTGGATATCATGAAATCATAGACAATGACACCTGTTGTTAAGACAATTTGAAGCCTTATATCAACAGTTTGTAATCATTGTTAAGATACAACCTTTGGAATATTTATATTCACAAATATAAAAAAAAGTACTTGTGATTCATAAGTCATCCTTCTGAGGTACTCCCAACTTTTCAATTCAATCTTTCCATAGGGTCACATATTTTACATTAGAAAATCCCCAATGGGTAGCTTTCTCTTTGCAAAGGCACTTATGAATTATTATACAAATATGAAAAGTTCTCCATAGGTTCATCATGGGACAGAATTTATAGAAACATCTTCTATCTGGGTATCCAATTAATATTCAAGGACATTTCAAATATGCCAAGATTTGTCATGAATTATGCATTGTTTTAGATTTTTATAATCTCCTTACTTTCTTTGAAATATGTGCTATAAATCTTGCTCTCTTTCCTCTAGTTTCTGATATAACATTTTGTTTGAATCATTTTTTTCTGTTCTAGCTTCTTCCAGGGAATAAACAAAGTATGATGATTTGTTAAAAATAGAAGCTTTTTAAAAATCTCAAAATGCCTTAAGTCTCACAAAGTTAGTGATTTGTCTTTATGTGTATAGATGCCAGTACTGTGTAATGGCATTTTATTTTTAAATTTTTGTGCACAGGATTGTCAAGGGTTTCCTCAATTATATTAGGTTTCATTTTATTGGACTCCTCTGGTCAGAAAAACAACAGTCTGAAAGCCAAAATCCAAGCTGGTCCAAGTAAGCTCCATTAAAAATACAGCATATCACTGCATTTTTGTCCCAACAACCATCAAATAATGGTAAGGCTTTCTTTTTCTTTTTCATGTTATTTTGAAGACATCTGTTTATCTGTAAATGGAACTCAGTAATGCAGTTGTGCAAGATCTTCCAATGAAAAAAGGGGGCAAGGACAATGTCAGATAGAGTGGGAAGAGTATTTTCCAATTTGTTATTAATATGATATTAGTTTCTCATTTTAAAAAACTGCCTTAATGATATTTGCTGTGACACTATTATTGTCCAAGAAACACTTGCAGCATCCTTACTTTGGCAAGAGAATATAAAAACATTTGTCTGGGAAACTATTTGAACAGTAGCTCCAATATAACAAGATTTAACTTTAATCATTAGAATTCAGAATTTTTAAAAACTATAGACTTTGGTATAGGAGAAACCTCAAATCATTTGATCACAAGAGTAACTGTGAGACATATATTATGCAGATGTATTTTTATAAGAAAATTTTTTGTTTTGCTTATAAGAAATTTTCCATTAAATCGATTGTCTGTCCTTAAGTCACCTCTGTTTCACATTTCTGTTGCTTTCCTATAGTATATGACTGTTTATCAAAAACTTAAACTGCTTAAAGGCAAAATGGCACAGTAAAAGCAAAGTTAAACTTTATCTCTTCTAGTTCCTAAATGTCAACCAAATCTTACAGGCATACATTTCTAGTAACAAAGTGAAGGAGTATTCTTCAAAATCTGCCCTCCACCTCTTCATTCTAGTAGACCTTATGTCAAAATCCATTTCTCCTGTCACCTTTTTGCCTTGTGTTACTCTTGGCTTCCACTATGCCCCATTTTGATCTTTTCTTGTCTTTATAGATAAAGACTCTCAGACTTAAAGAGGTTTAAATAACTTGCCCAGAGTTATAAAACTAGTAAGTGTTGACATCAGTCTGTCTGGCACCTAAGCACTTATTCTTTCCACTGTTTCAAAAACTACTTCAACAGGAGTGATTCCACGTACACTTGTGTGTTGGCTATTAAAAGTAAGTATGTTAGAACAATACTTCTCAAACTTTGATATACATACAAATAAACTAGGGATCCTGTTAAACTGCAGGTTCTAAATCAGGAGGTCTGGGGTAGAGCCTGAGCTTCTGTAGTTCTTTTAAGATCCCAGGAGGCTACCACACTTTCAGCAGGAAGACCTTGTAAGACCCAGGAGAAGTTGGATATTCTTAATAAAGCTACTACTGGGTTTTGTTCACTACTTTGCTTACAAACACTCCACAGTTTTTAGTGCGTATTATCTTACTCATTTTTAAATATTTTTAGGTGATGACCATAATGAGTCAAATGTTTTGATTTTATTGTTATAATAATATAAATGAGATTCAAATAAATTAATATTCAGGATTATTAGCTATTCTGTCAGTTCTTTGTGACCTTTTTTCTTTTGCAGTGGAAAAGATAAAGCCATCATTAATAAAATAAATAAATTGAATATAATCTACTCCAACAATCCATTTCTCAAGAGAGACAATGGGGATTATGTGGACAAATATGAACATGTGCTCCTGCCCCTTCTAACATTTTCATCCAGGTGAAAACAGGTACAAGGAGTACAACAAACAGCCTTGAAGGAGATGCAAATTGCCATAGGTATGACAGTATGGAAAGGGCTGTTCTCAAAGAAGCACAGGGCAGGCGCAGAGCTTCAAGAACCAGACAAACCTAAGTCAGAATCATGGCTTGCCATTTACTGGGAATATGACTTTGGGCAAGTCACTTATCCTTGCTAAGCTTAGTTTTCTAATCAGCAAACATCTACCGTGTAATGTTGTTAAAATAAATAGGCTGATGGATGGAAAAGGACTTGACACATAGTAGGCAAGCCACAAATTGACAACCTTTTGCTATTTCTGCCTGAAGGTGCGCTGCTGAGTTCTGACTTGGGGCACACCGGCTTGAGGGAGTTCTCCTGAGTTTCTCTTTCTTGTTCCCGCTCTAGAGTTTCTGTTCAGTTGTTCTCAATAGTGTCAAAGAATGGGATCGAGAAGAATTAATCTAATCCTAGACAAGGCATTCTCAGTGGTATCTGGATCACTCAACATCCCACTCACGTTTGCACATAATTATGATACTGTGGGTCATAAATATTTTACCAATTAATGCAATTGGGACAAGGATCATCTCTACAGTCATTAAATCAAGCCTGCTTGGTTTGGTCAGAAAGCATTACTTGACATACTTGTGCAAAATAAGTTTTGCATGTGTTTTTGAAGCAGAGAAGCCAGAAACTTTAAATAATGAGTAATTAAAATTCTGAAAATAATGAATTGCATCATTTTTAAGCAGATACTTTGGTGAATTTCTGTTGGCATTTGACACGGAGATCTTTAGTCCTATTCAGCACAAACAAGGTTTCTCAGTACCAACCTCCTCTGTCCCAAATCTGTGATAACTGAAGGTAGTACTTTAGCTCTCTTTTGGACACCATTTTAATTAGTAGGTAATGGGGCCTGAAGAGCAGGGTAGAGGTAGGAAGCTGGGTCTAGGAGTCACCAGTATGCTCACCAACACAACAAAGTGATTTGAATTTTGATACTATTTGGGGAGATAATGAAGATGTTTTTCAGCCTCCAGAATACGAAGTTTGGAGTGGAATAACCTTTTTGGGAAGATATATTCAGCTCTACATTTAAGACGGCACCAGGGTCTGATTTAGAGCTTACTGTCTATGGCTAAAGCAGGTGTTTCTGGTTGTCCATTAGCCTAGAAAATATAGTATCACTAAACAAATTTTTTACCTCTAATTCACTGGTTATTTAGCTTGGATTCCAAAGCGCAAAATCACAATTAGTCCCTTACTCCTCTCCTCTGCAACAATATCTCCCTGACAAAACCTCATTCTGAATGAACTGATCACTCATCTTTGCTGAGACTTTGTTCGCTGTCCCATGCAGGCCTGCAGAGCCTGCACCTGCCCAGTTTCAAAACCGAAGAAAGAGCCTTGAGTCAGTAACAGAGACATAAATGGTTTAATAGCTAGAGGGAGCCTGTATCGGAAGCAAGGTCCTGGAGCAACATTGCACCACGTGTGGAGGGGCAGGACATGGCGGCAGTCTTCACTGAAGTAGGGGACAGATGTGTGTGGGAGGGAGGTTACCAGTTATAAGGGAAATTGACCTCAGGTTGGTTCATTGGTTACCAGGGAAACTAGCAGAGCACCACGATTGTCCTTTGGTAAGGACAATCACTAGCTGGGGCCTGGGGCAGGTATGTAGGAAGGTTACTCCTGTGAGGAGGGTATAAGTGAAGGGTATGACTTGATATGGATAATTGGCATTTTATTAGTAGTGTGTCAGGTGTTAAGCAAAACAAGATTCAAGACAAATGTCCTGCCCTCCTTTCAACCAGTTTTTATTTCTAAGCCTTCTTTGCACAGAAATTATAAAACTGATTCTCCCTGAGACAATGTCTATGATTCGCTTCTGTATTCCTAGTACCTAGCACTATACCTGTTAAATAGCATTTGGTCACAAACAACCTATTTGGAAAGAGAAAATTTTGAAATATAAAAAAGGAAGAGTAATAATTTGGAATGGAGGGAAGCAGGGAGGAGAAGGTATGGAGGGAGGAAGGAAGAAGTAGTTGTGACTACAAGGAAAACCAATTTCCTTCCACAGAAATGTCTCAGATATAGCCAATGTGAGGTAAGTTGACAGCTTTCCATTCAGGGATTTTAAACTTGGTGTCCATGGACTTAAGTACCACCATATCTATTAAATTCCTTGTGATCATGGATTTACTGAGGGATCAGGAGTCTCATTAGGTAACTGGCTTGCCTGGTTCTCCATGTCTTCAGCATGGGGTGCCCAAATTCTTGGTTAAAATATTATTCTGGCTGTGTCTGTGAGGCTGTTCCTGAATGAAATTAACATCTGAATTGCTAGACTGAGTAAAGCAGATTGCCCTCCCCAGTGTGGGTGGGCATCATCCAATCTGTTGAGGGCCTGAATAGAGAACAAGAGGTGAAGTAAGAGAATTTCCTCTCTGACTGAATTGGGACATCAGTCTTCTGCCTTCAGACTTGGATGGACCTGGGCTGGAACTTACACCATTGTCTCCCCTTTGTTTCCAGCTTGCTAACTACAGATTCTGGGACTTCTCAGCCTCCATAACCATGTAAGCTAATTCCTTACAATAAATCTCTCTTCCTTCCTCCCTCCCTTCCTCCCTCCCTCCCTTCCTTCCTTTCTATCATATATATGTACATATTATTATATACTATATAAATATTTTACAAATAAAATATTGGTTCTGTTTTTCTAGAGAATCCAGACTGACACAGGCACCTAGCAGATATTCATGGACTCTTAGAGATGAAAGGGAACTTAGAAACTATTTTACTTCTTAAACTAACTTTTGCAGTGTGATAGCCATCTGAGTGAGTTCTTAAAATTTGAGACAGATTGTATAAAGGCAGCGTTTGCCAATGCAACAAAGGTTCTGGGGAATTTTATTTGGAATGTCCCATATATGCATTTCCATATATGTATCTGTACATTTCATAGAGAAGCTGCTAGGTTTTCATGTTTATTTTTAAAAATTTTTTATTATGAAAAATTTAAACCATATACAGATGTAGAGAGAATGGTATTATAAACCTTCATGTACCCATCATCTGGCTTCAACAATTATCAACTCATGACCAATCTTATTTTATCCTCACTCCCCACCAACTATTTTGAAACAAATCCCAGACATCATATCATTTTATGAATCAATGCCAAACAGCTAATTTACAAGTTCATTTTTAGAGCACAGTCATCTACTGATTTGAAGATTGCCTGTATTTCCACCTTGAGTTGAATAATGGATTTATTAATTTTCTATTCTTTTTTCCTTTGGACATTCTTCTGTGTATGGGAAAGAAAGAAATCTCTGTACCAACTACTTAGCCATATTTTTCTATTTATGTAGACTATTTTGAGTAGAGAGTAAAATTTTCATTCTGTTACTAAAAATGTGACTTTGGACAAATTTTAGCTCTCTGTATCTATTTCTTCGTCTATGAAATGAAAAAAAAAAAAACGCTTGAGGACTGTGCCTGTGACATGGCAGTCTTAATGTTGGTGACTACTATTATTATTATTATTTAATGTAACAACTAGAGCTTGAATATGCAGGTGAAAGTGATGATACACTGTAATTCTTGTAGTTAGCTCCAAAAGCCAAGTATATAGCAGGTGCTCAGAAAATGCCACCAAGAAGCAAATAAGTCACCTCTTCCTCTTTCCACCTTAGAGAATGCCAGGTGTCCTCGTGTGCCCTTATAATAGCTTTCCCCTTGTGTCAAAGGGACAGTAGGGCAGATTGATACCCTCTGAGCACACAGAGTCTCAGCTTACATCCGGCGATAAATAATGAAGCAAGCTAAGGGATCCTGCCTGCAGTCAATTATCTCAGGTCCCTGTTTCTTAGTCTTCCAAGGGTCCCTTAATAGGGACTTTTGTAGTCACAGAACTGAGAGCAAAATGGAGAAGCAGAGAAAAAACAATCCCATCTGTCAAACTGATGATGGATGCTGTCCAAATCTGTGAACAAAACCTGAAGTGCTAATTCTATGCACTGCTGATGCCTTTAATTATGTGACTTTGACAGATGGAAAGATCATTATGCAGTTTTTATTTAAGAAGCTCATGCAACTGTAGTTTTTGTGCCAAGGGTAACCAGTCACATTAAAGAATTTGCCAGAAAGTAAACGCTACCTTATTTATAGCTTACTAAGTCCTAATTATGCTTCATAAATGGACAGTCATATAATAAGGCAAACACAAAATATACATGACTGCAAATTACTACAAAGCAGTTACATGTCAGAACAGGCAGCCATTTCAAACCCCATAATACTTTCCTGGCAATACGAAGCAAACACACTCCAGATAATACCTTTTTGAGGCAGAGTTCCAAAGATCTGAAATGATGTTTTTCCTTAGTCTTGGTTTCAACGAGACCTTCAGAAAGTTACTGAACAATGATGGTTAGCCTTATATATATTTCTCTTTGTGTAGTCCATACCTATATGGGTTTATCTAATTGCAAGGATTTTTCATCCCCTCCTGCCAGTTCTCTGAAGTACTGCCTTTACTGTCACCTGCACTGGTGTCTTACTTATCCCTGAATTACATCATCCTAAGTTATTTTTTACTTTCTTTCCTTTTGTATTCCTGACTTGGTGGGTTTTTATTTCACTAATATCCTCCCAATCTTCTCATCATTGCCTTTTTCTAAAGAGGAGACTTAGAGATCCAGAACCTGGAGGGGACCCTGGATATATAATCTATGGGTGATTACTGAGTGATTAGAGGCATCCTGTGTTTTTGCTTCCATAGCTTCTCCTCAGCCCAAACTTTCTTCCCAATCAAGCTATTGCAGTTTCATGGCTATGGTCTCCCTCCCATTCCCTTCCTAACTTAACCTGCATGCTCTTGCAAAATGGATCTTCTTAAGGCACAGTCCTTCCACATTTCCCCTGCCCAAGAACCTTCAATGGATCCCTTGCCTCTAGAATAAAACCCAAAGTCTGGCATTCAAGCTCTTCATGACCTGACCCTAGTCAACCTATCTATTCCTGTTCCTCTTCTTATTAATGCATATCATCTGCTCTAAGTATAATGTTCTGTTTAACATTCCCTAGTTTCTCTCTTCTAATCTTCTATTCCTTTGCACACTCCCATTTATCTGCCTTAAACACTTTTCCAAACCATCTTTGCTTCTTTGAACCCTAGACTTCCTTTCTAGTTGAGGCAGGAGAACTCTTCCAATGTGTTCACACTCAATGAAGTTTCAAACACTGGCCATGTCTATGGATATTTATGTGGAATTTGGAATAGTCCAAATTATTCTTCTTCCTCTTTTATATTTCAAAATTTTCCCTTTCCAAATAGACTGTTAGTTTTTTGAAGGGAGTAACCACATATATATCTTGCTAAATTATAAGTTACTGGAGTTTGGGACTGTGAGAGGTAAAACAGTAAGTGTAAAGAACACAAGGATTAGCCTTAAACAGATTAAAACTCTGATCCTGGCACTTGCTATCTGTGTGCCACAGGACGAGTCATCTAAATTCTGTGAACCCCAGTTTCTTTGAGATGACAAAGACAGAGGGTATGAGTTCTAGTTCTATTTTCTTCCCCAAACTAAAACTTCACTTTAGAATCATATTTGTAAATTGAGGAGGTTGGAATAGATTATAATTTCACAAATTTCAGTCATTTATGAACCATCTTGATGATTTTTTGCAATAACTGAGTACCATATGAGGTATTATTTACTTAATATTTCTTTAAATTGACTGACCTTTATTTTACTCAAGTAAATTTTTATAAAAGGAAATGATATATCTCTGCCTAGAAAACTAGAATCAGTTGCCATAAATAGAAGATAAATGTGAAAATAAACAAAACAGAGCTATCTTATAAAAAGAATTGAGATAGTTTCCTACTGAAAGATCTGAACCTGAATTTGACATTTTCTTTGATAAAAAAAGAGACTATCAAGTACAAAGGAGATGTTAAAGAAAAGTAGCACAAAAACAAGATTTTCTCTTTCATGTAATCCAAATATATTGCAAGAAAATTGAAAAGAAAATGACTTCCTCACTTGGTTGCTCGTTGGTAGCAATTGCCATGCTCCTACACTTATGACTCTTTTGGATTCTCAGCAATGGTCTTAAGCCCCCCTAGGAAACCTAGATCAGGTTCCTCACATTCAATCACACTTAACATGTGGTGAACAAAGCAGAAGTGAAAACTTTGTACCAAAGGTTACAGTCCAGGCTGTAGTTTGACAAAATACTTAGGGCTATATGGTAGTTTTGTATTCTATTCATAATTTCCTCTGACAATTTTAAACTTTCAACGTGTTTGCAAGAATAATCAATCAGGCAACAATCACAATACCCACATTTGGAGCCTGCTTCACTCCACACAAAATAGCAAAATACTTTTATCTCATTTGATAACCTGTGGGTAAGAAGAAATGGGTGCCAACTTTGGAGCCAATCTGAGTAAGGTTAGGTCCAAAATCATCACTCTCTAGGTCTACAGCCTTGAGAAAAATTATTTAATCTCATTTATTTCTCAAGGTGGTCTTTAAAGATAGCAATATGGGAGGCTCCTGAAATCCTCTCCTCCCATAGACACACGAAATGTGCAGCTACATGTGAGGCAATTCCCTCGGAAAGAAGTCCAGAAACTGAGTGACTCCTATGCAGTGGGCAAATGAAAAAATATGCACATCAATACAGGCCACTTTGAGTCACCAGCATCTTTCTGGAAGGATCTTGTACACACATTTGCACCCTA
Source organism: Camelus dromedarius (assembly GCF_036321535.1). Lineage (NCBI taxonomy): Eukaryota > Metazoa > Chordata > Mammalia > Artiodactyla > Camelidae > Camelus > Camelus dromedarius. Next base: position 48,324,696 of record NC_087437.1, read on the forward strand.
GCTTTCGGGACTGCCACCGAAAGGACAGGTCCCTAGATCGTCTGTTCTGATAGCCAATGGGGCTTCAGAAGTACCACGGGACTTTCAGAGCTCAGCACAGAGGGAGCAGGCAAAAATGCTCATTTCCCCGTCTTTCCCTGAAAGGGGCCTACCTGCATACTTTAAAAGCTTCTGCCTGAGGTTCAGGTTTCTAATTTAGCACATATCTAGGGCTGACAGCAATCTTCCCCAGACACTAGGGAAGCTGGTAGATACCTCCCCCAACCTGTCTCCCCAGCCTGCTCCAAGTCACCAGTATCTCTCTGGAAGGAGCTTATACACATGTATGGCATGCCAATTTTTGTGGGTGTCACCTAAGAGATGGGCCCTTAGACTGCATGGCTCTGACAGCCATTGAGGCTTGCATTTAGGAGTCCTACAGAACTGTAGCAAAAAAAAGTTCTTACTGGGCTTAGGAACTACCCACCCTCCACCTGTATCACCATGGATATACACTTGGGCTTAGTGCAGAGGGAGCAGGCAAAAATACCCACCTCCCAGTTTTTACATGAAAGGGGCTTAGCTACATACTCTCCCAGATGCTGCCTGAGGGTCTGGCTTCCAGCATCCAGGTGCTAAGTGCAGTTCTCCCCTCTGGGTCACTGATGGGTCTTGGCATACCTTCAACAACTAAGAGCCACTAAGAAGAAACCAGGTTGAATAATCACAAAACATTTACTGAATACACACTAGCAGAATACACATTCTTCTCAAGTGCCCATGGAACATTCTCTAGGATAGATCATGTGAGACCACAAAACAAATCTTAATAAATTTAAGAAGACTGAAATCATACCAAGTATCTTTTTCTGACCAGAATGATATAAAACTAGAAATCAATTACAAGAAGAACACTAGAAAATAGACTTTAAAAAAAGACAAGTGAAACTAGGAGCTAGTTTTTTGAAAAGGTAAACAAACCATTAGCTAGACTCACTAAAAAAAAGGGAGAGGACTCAAGCAGATAAAATTATAAATGAAAGAGAGACAGTCCAACTGATACTACATAAATACAAAGGATCATAAGAGACTATTATAATAATTATACCACCAATACATTGGACAACTTAGAAGAAATAGATAAATTCCTAGTAACATATAACCTACTATGACTGAAACATAAAAAATGAAAAATATGTATGGACTAATTACTAGGAAGGAGACTGAATCAGTAATCTAAAACCTCTTAACAAACAAAAAGCTGGGACCAGACAGCTTCTCTGGTGAATTCAACCGAAAATTTAAAGAATTAATAACATCCTTCTCAAACTCTTCTAAAACAGAAAAGAGGAGAGAACACTTTCAAACTCATTTTACAAGGCCAGTATTAACCTGATACTGTAACCAGGAAAAGACATGAAAGAAAAGAAAATTACAGGCCAATATCCCTGAAGAATATAGATGCAAAAATCCTCAAAAAATACTAGTAAACTGAATTCCACAGTACATCAAAAGGATCATACACCATAATCAAGTGGGATCTATTTCCAGGGATGCAAGGATAGTTCAACAACCACAAATTCAGTCAGTGTGATATATCACGTTAAAAAAATGAAGGCTAAAAATTATATGATCATCTCAATAGATTCAGGAAAAGCACTGAAAACATTCAACATCCTTTCATGATAAAATCTCTCAACAACTGTGTGTAAAGAAAACATATCTCAACATAATACAACTAACATCATACTCAGTGGTGAAAAGCTGATAACTTTTCTTCCAAGATCAGGAACAAACAAGAGTGCCCATTCTCACCACTCCTACTCAACATACTACTGGAAGCACTATTCAGAGCAATTAAGAAAGAAAAAGAAATAAAAGACATCCAAGAAAAAGAAATAAAAGACATCCAAAGTGGAAAGGAAAAAGTAAAATGGTCTCTATTTGCAGATGACTTAATATTATATGTAGAAAACACTAAATGCTCCACCAAATCCTGTTAGAACTAATAAACAAATTCAGTAAAATTGCAGGATACAAAATGAATGTACAAAAATATATTTCTATATACTAACAATGAACTATCAGAAACAGAAATTTAAGAGACAATCCCATTTACAATAACATCAAAAAGAATAAAATACTTAGGAATAGATTTAACCAAGAAGATGAAAAATCTCTACACTGAAAACTGTAAGACATTGACGAAAGAAATTAAAGAAGACACAAATAATTGAAAAGGTTTTGTTTTCATGGATTAGAAGAATTAATGTTGTTAAATATTGACAGAGTCAATGCAATCCCTGTCAAAATTCAAATAGCTTTTTTTTTTCTTTTCACAGGAATAGAAAAAAAAAAACCCTAAAATGTATATGGAACCACAAAAGACTCTGAATAGCCAAAGCAATCTTGTGAAAGAACAAAGCTGGATAATATGAAAATTCAATTTTTAATTTTTGAGAAATCTCCATGCTGTTTTCCATAATGGCTGTAGCAATTTACATTCTAATCTAAAGTGTTTAGTTATTCCTTTTTCTCCACATTCTCACCAACATTTTTATTCTTTTCTTTTTTGATAATAGCCAACCTGAGAGATGTAAGGTGATATCTCACTGTGGTTTTGATTTGCATTTCCCTGATGGTTAGTGATGTTGAGCACCTTTTCATATATGTATTTCATATTTCAGGTACATCTATATGTCTTTTTTGGAAAAATGTCTATTCAGGTCCTTCGGTTTTTCAGTAACTAAATTATTTACTTATTTATTTTTACTTTTAGGTTATACGAGTTCTTTATATGTTTTGGATATTAACCCCTTATCAGATATATGGTCTGCAAATATCTTTTCCCATTCTTTAGGTTGCCTTTTAAATTCCTGATTGTTTCATTTGCTGTGCAGAAGCTCTTTAGTTTGGTGTACTCCACTTGTTTATTTTTGTTTTTGTTGCCTGTACTTTTGGGGTCTTATCTAAGAAGTCATTGCTTAGACCAATGTGAGAGCTTTTTCTGTATGTTTTCTTCTATGAATTTTAGTTTCAGATCTTACATTTAAGTTTTTTATCTATTTTGAGTTAGTTTTTTGAATTGGGTAAGATAGGGGTCCAATTTCTTTCTTTTGCATATGGATATCCAGTTTTCCAACACTATTCATTGAAGAGACATTCCTTTCTCCATTGTGTATTTTTGGCACTCTTTTCAAAAATTAGTTGATGGGTTTACGTGGATTTATGCCAGGTCTCTCTATTCTATTCCACTTGTTAGTGTACCTGTTTTTGTGCTTATACTATACTGTTTTGATTACTATTGCTTTGTAACATAGCCTGAAATCAGGAAGTGTGATCTCTTGAGTTTTGTTCTTCTAAGAATTGTTTTTGCTGTGAAGGGCCTTTTGTGCTTCCATGTGAATTTTATGATAGTTTTTTTCAATGTCCATGAAAAATGTCATTGAAATTTTGATAGCTGTATGTTGAATCTTTTAAAAAAAAGCAACTTTCATAGAGACAGAGAATAGAATGCTAGTTTCCATGGGTTGGGGGAAGGGGAAAATGAGATGACATAGGCCAAAGAGTACAAATTTTCAGTTATAAGAGGAATAAGTTCTGAGGATCTAATGTACAGCATGATGACTATAGTTAATAATACAGTATTCTACACTTGAAAGTTACTTAGAGTAGATCTTAAGCATTCTTACCACAAAAAAGAGTTAACTATGTGAGGTGATGGCTGTGTCAATTATCTTGATCTTGGTAATCATTCTGCAATGTATATGTATATCAAATCACCATGTTGTACACTTTAAATATATACAATTATATCTTTCAATTATTCCTCAATAAAGTTAAAAAAGAAAGAAGAGCAAAGCCGTAGGCAAATTATATACCTGATAAGGGTTTAATATTCAAAGTATTTAAAGAACTCATATAATTCAGTAGGAAAAAACCCAGTCAATTAAAAATGAGCAGAGGAACTAAACAGACAGTTTCCCAAAAAAGACATAAAAATAGCCAACAGGTACATGAAATATCAGGGAAATGCATATCAAAATCACAGTGAGCTGACCTCACACCTGTTAGAATGGCTATTATCAAAAGAAAAGTCATAACTAGTGTTGGCAGAGATGTGCAAAAAAGGTAACCCTTGTGCACTGTTGGTAGGAATGTAAATTAGTGCAGCCACTATAGAAAACAGTATGAAGAGTCCTCAAAAATTAAAAATAGAATTATCATGTTATCTAGCAATACCACTTCTGGGGATATATCTGAAGGAAATGAAAACAGAATATTAAGGACATACCTGCACTTCCATGTTCATTGCAGCATTATTCACAATAGCAAAGATATGGAAACAACTTAAGTGTCCATCAACAAATGAATGGATAAAGAAGATGGGATTGTTGTGTGTGTGTGTGTGTGTATTCATACACACAAAGACACACACACACAAAGATTGGAACGTTTTTCAGCTATGAGAAAGAAGGAAATTCTGCCATTCATAACAACATGGATGAACCTTAAGGGCATTATGCTAGGTGAAATAAGTCAGAGAAGGACAAATACTGCATGTATCACTTTTATGTGCAATCTGAAAGAACCCAATTCATAGAAACAGAAGATAGAATGGTGGCTATCAGGGGGTAGGAGAAATAGGGAGATATTGGTCAAAGAGTGCAAACTTTCAGTTAGAAGATGAATAAGTTCTGGGAATCGAATGTACAACATGGTGATTATAGTTAACAATACTGTATAATGTTCTTAAAAGTTTCTAAGAGAATAGATCTTAAATATTCTCATCACACACAGAAAAAAGCTAATTGTGATGTGATGGAGTTGTTAGCTAACATGACGGTGGTAATCATTTTGTAATGTGCATTGAAGAAACTAATTCCTAGTGGAATTTCAGAACTGGCAGCTCCTCCTTATGACTGATACGTATAATCACCTGATAAAGTAGGCAGGACAGTTATCATCATTTCTGTTCTACAGATATTGCTAGTGAAACACAGGGAAGGTCCAAGTGGAAAATCCAGTCACTTGTAGGTAATGACTTAGATTTGAATTTAAGCCTTTTGATTTCCAGCCCAGTTTTCTTCTATCTATTGTGTCTCCTTTCCTCCTCCCTGCATATAGAAGCAGGAAACTGGCCTCAAGATGAATGTGCTGGAAGGTGAAGGGTATGATGTTTCTGCCCATGTGCTCACATATATCTATACACTTGAATCAAGGAAGTAAGTAAATACTATCTAAAAGGCCCCCTGCACTCTTTGCCTAGCCTACCTTTGGTACTTTTCCTGAAGGGCTTCTAAGTACAGGCAGTGTCTACACTCCTACTGATGCACATGCTTTCCCCCCAATACACCAGGCATTTGCACTGTCTATTGCCTTTGTTCCCTTTGTTAGCTTCTTCTGAAGTATATTTCTCCATTGTATTCCTGGCCCTATAAACAAAACAAAAACTTGGTTCCCACAAAACAAAACACCCTACAAAACAAAAGCCCTGGGCCCAGATCAAAGATCACTTCATTGCTGTAGCTTCTCCTTACCCTTCCCAAAGAGAAAAGATTGCTTCCTCATCTGTGTCCTCTTTGTATCTGTACTTACATTACTCACATTTGGAATAGCTTTATTATGCATGTTTGTATCACTTTCCTGCCTGTGAACTCTTCAAGATGGGGAGCATATGCATGCCACTTTTGTAACCAGTGTCTAGCGTGTTGTACAGTAGTACATTGTACTTGCTCCACAAATGCAGGCTGACATAAATTCAATTGAAGTTGTTCTTCTGAGAGAACATAAATAGCGAAAAAATGTAAATTGCCTATACGTAGAATAGTTAGAGACACCAACAAAAGTGTTTAGCATAAGACCGGTTACTTGGTGTTGGGATGTCGCTGCTGTATCTTTGTTTGTAAATCATATAATAATATGTAGATAAATTCATACATCCAATAAAACACAAATAATCTAATTTTTATAGCAAGACAGAGATCATAAATATTGCTGCCTGGGATTTTCTTAGTATTCTGGGCTTTGCTAAAAAAAAAAAAAAAAAAGCTATATTAAGAGTGCTAAATTGAAATTGCCAGACTATCCAGTTATCGGGGGAACTCGGTAAAATGCAGAGTTATGCAAATGAACACAGGAAATTGATCAAACTTAAATAGTGAACAAAACAGAATAAACCCACAGTCACTGCCCAAAATGCCACCAAGGTCCTTGCTTTGCTCCCCTAAGGAATTTTTTGTCCCTGCAAGATACCCTGGGACCAACTAAGTGATAATTCATTTCAAAATGAGATGGCCTATTTTTGGAGTACTGCTCTGAATTTTTCCTTTTGCCTATAATAATCTATTGTCCTGGATACCAAAAATAGTATGGGGCAGGGGTTATTTAAAGCTTTCAGCAGAAGGCAGTTATGCAGCCTGATGAACTTCTTAGAACAAAAGAAGTAAGTTTCAGTTAAAGGGAACTTTGAAACTGCCTACAGCAGTGGAGTCATGCATGGTGGTACCATCAATATTTTTGTTTTCCTTTCCTTTATATCCTCAGAGCTGGAGGAAGCTCCAAAGTCCAGACAGGGTAGAGATTTGACTTGATACAAACTAATTGGTAGGCATTAGTTAGGAAAACCCACACAAAAACAAACAAATAAAACATAAGAAATCATTTTAGAATAGTGATGTGTATTTAAGTTGGATGATGCTGGGGCAACAGGAAGGACCAGTGCTTTTTGCTTAAATATTTTTAAACAGGAGTCCCAATCCTTTTGGGCCACGTGACTTCCTTACCAAGGGGCTTAAGAAACTATAATGCTCTTTAACTATTTGAAGGGTATTTTTGTTTTCTAATACTACTATAAAAGAATACCTAAACCTTAGTGGTATTAACCCTTTAAAACCTTAAACCTTTAAAATAGCACAAATTTATACTATTAGAATTCTGGAGGCCAGAAGTCTGAGATCTGATTCATTGGGCTAAAGTCAAAATGCTGTCAGAGTAGGGTCCTTTTAGAAGCTCTGGAGAGAGAATCCATTACTTTGCGTTTCCCAGTTTTTGTTGCCACCTTCATCCCTTAGATGATGGTCACTTCCCTCATCTTCAGAGCACATCACTCCAATTTTGTTCATTATCACATTGCCTTCCCTGTACGCAAGTCTCCTTCTGACTCTTAGAAGAACATTTGTGATTACATTTAGGTCCACTTGAAGAATCCAGGGTAGTCTCCCCATCTCAAGATTCTTAATCAGATCTGCAAAGTCACATTTGCCATGTAAGGTACCACTCACAATGTCTGAGGATTCGGAGGTGGACACCTTTGGGAGGGGGAACATTATTCAGTCTACCACAAGGGCTATTGAGTAGAAGAGGAATTAACTTTGTTTTGTTTGACTATGAATATAACCAGCCATGGCAAGACAAATTTTTGAAATTTGAAAGGAAGTATTTTGGATTATAAGCACTTTCCAAAAGCGGAGAGGATTCACTCAGGTGTATGACAAGATTTTAAACTGGAATTATAACTAGACACCACAATATAACACTTAGGACATTCCAAAGAGACATGCTAGACAGAAATAAAGATTTTCCAAGAAAATGACTCCACAAGGAGACTATCAGGGGGTCAAAAGATTGGAGATGGGGAAGGATTTCTGAAGAGATTTCTTTAGAGGGAGATTCCCTCTTCTTTCTTCCTCACAGGGAATGTGGCAAGGGTGGTTTCTTCTCTGTGTCCAGCCTCAAGTGAGTGAGAGCTTTGGACTAGGGTGTGGCCAGCAAGAGGCTTTGGCCATCAGTCTCAGTGGGTAGTGCAAAAAGAAACAGATGCTCTGTGTTGGGAGAAATTGCCCTTTTTCAGTGCTGAGTCAAAGGTGCATGAGGCCCAGAGAACATATGTGGAACCTTTAGTAAAGTCCCGCTTAAGAAGATTTCTACTGGAAGATGAAGGAAGTCCAGTAGAGGGTCTGGATAGGGAGGACTGCTGGAAAATCAGAAGCTGAGGAGGGAGGTAGAGCAATAAGCCAAAGGGTAGGACTTCTGGTATCCTGGGAATCACCTCAGAGGGGCCCAGCAGGAGAGCCTCCAAAGAAAGCGCCAACTCCATATACTCAGGAACTATCAGTTTCCATCATTAACCAGACCATGGACTGTGGAGCCAGCTTAAGGCAGCACTCTTGACTCCAAGTTTTGTGTGTTCTTGAATTTGAAGAAATTGAGAGGCCCTCTTTAAGAAAACAAATAAAGCATCACAAATACAGAATTATGTAAAAGGCCATGGAGGAGGCCTTTGCAAATAAAGAGCTCTAAAAAGAGCTCTTGATTCCAGTGGCTTTATGCCAAGTTCATGAAGTAAGAATTTTCTGCTGCCTTGCCCACTTCTCTCTTCCAACTGCAGAAGGCTCCGAGAACAAAATTAGCTAGGTGGGTCAGGAAGAAAGGGGGCAGATCACTCCATAGAGGGTAGGAAGAGATCTGTGCCTTTGTATGAAGACTGAAGTGCTGACCAACATATTGAATTGAATATTTAATTACAGAACTGAGAAAGTACTCTTGTGATTAAAAAAAAAAAAAAAAAAAAACAACCTGTAGCATTATGCATTAGCCATGAGTGACCAGAAACCATGAGTTCTGCCAGAGTTTCTCTTCAGAGGCTGAAGAAAGCTTCTTCCACCAAGTACACATTAAAGTGACAACGGGAAGGAAAAAGTTGTATTTTGATTACATTGCATAAGTTGTGCTTATTCTGTATACAGATTACAAGTGCTGGTGAGTTCAATACCACTAGTATGTACAGTTGGTGATAGCTTGTCAGTGATGCTGTAGAATAGCTTCAGTCATCTCAGGTGCAGTTATACTAAGCAATCTTTGTCACTCTGGTTCTGATGATTCTGGTTCTATGCTTCTCAATCACTGATAACAGAGCCTTTCCTAAGACAGATTTTGAGAGGGAGAATGAGAAGTAAGTGAAAGGGCAGGGACGTGGGGTTAGGTTGATTATGTATATTTATATACGTATACACGATTATGCCTTAAGTGAAATGAATGACTTCAATGACAAGGGGCAGAGAGGAGGAATTAGGATTATATTATTATAATATAATGAAATGGCACAGAGTTATTTGAAAGTGGACTTGGATTAGTTGCATATTGCAAACTCTAGGGCAACTACTAAAAATAGAAATATAACATATTAAGAAAGCAGAGAAAGTGGAATCATAAAATTCTGAATTAAAACTACAAATGGCAGAAAAAGAGAGGAAGGTAAAAACAAGAACAAAGAATATGGGTAAAAAATAGAAAATTGTAACAAATATAGTGGATATCAATCTGTATCAGTAATCACTTTGAACATCAATGGTCTAAATACACCAAGTAAACAACACAGATTGCCAAAGTAGATGCAGAAAACAACACTCAGGTATATATTGGTTACAAGAAACTTGCTTTAAATATAAAGATACATATAAATTAAAAGTAAATGGATGGAGAAAGATATACCATGCTAACACTAATTAAAAGAAAGCAGAAATAGCTATATTAATTTCAGACAGAGCATACTTCAGACCAAGGAGAGTTATCAGTGATAAAGAGGGGCAATACTTAATGATAAAGGGGTCAATTCTTCAGGAAGACAACAATCCTTAAAGTTATATGCCTAACAGAGGAGCATCAAAATACATGAGGCAAAAACTGATAGAACTGCAAAAATTAACAGATGAATCACCATTATAGCTGGGAACTTTAAAACCCCTCTATCTATGGACAGATCTGGCAGGCCAAATGTCAGTACTATCATAGTTTAACTCAACAACATGGTCAATCAACTGGCTATCATTGACATCTATAGACTATTTATTTAATAGCAGCAGAATACACATTCTTCTCAAGCTCCCATGGAACATTCACCAAAATAGACCACATTCTGCACCATATAACACAATACAACAAATTTAAAAGATTGGGAATCATATAATATCTGTTCTTAGACCTTGATGGAATTAAACTAAAAATCAGTATCAGAAAGATAGTTGGAAAGCCCCCAAAGAACTGAAGGCTAGACAAATAAATTTCTAAATAAAACATAGGCAAAAAGAAATCTCAAGAGAAAATTTTAAAATATTTTGAACTAAATGAAAATGAAAACACAACCTATCAAAATTTGCGGAATGCACTGAAAGCAGTGCTAGAGGAAAAATAATAACATTAAATGAATATATTAGAAAAGAAGAAAGATCTAAAATTAAAAATGTGTAAACCTTAGGAAACTAGAGAAAGAAGAAGAAATTAAATCCAAAATGAGCAGAAGAAAACAATAATAAAATTAGAGCAGAAATCAATGAAATTGAAAATAGAAAGTCCATAGAGAAAAAATCAATGAGACCTAAGCTGGTTCTTTGGAAAGATCAATAAAATTGACAAGTCTCTAGACAGGTTGAATAAGAAAAAATGAGAAAGGATACACATTGCTAATATCAGAAATGAAAGTCAGGATATCACTACAGATCCCATGAACATTAAAACAATAATCAAGGACGTCTATGAACAACTCTGGACCCATAAATTTGATAACTTAGATGAAAGGGATCAATTCCTTGAAAGACATAATCTACCAAAACTCACACAAGAAGAAATAGATGATATAAATAGTCCAGTATCTATTAAAGAAATTAAATCAATAATTAATAACCTTCTAAAACAGAAAGCACTAGATGATTCAATGATAAATTCTACCAGAACACTTAAGGAAGAAAATATACAAATTCTCTATAATGTCTTTCAGAAGACAGAAACAGAAGTAATACTTCCTATTTCATTCTGTAAGGCCAGCATTATCCTAATACCAAAACTAGATAAAAAGTTTAGAAGAAAAGAAAACTAAAGACCAATAGCTCTCATGAATATAAACATAAAAATTCTCAGCAAAATATTAGCAAATCAAATCCAACAATGCATAGAAAGAATTATACACCACAACCAAGTAGAATTTATTCCAGGTATCAAGGCTGGTTCAACATTCTAAAATCATTTTTTGTAATATATCACATCAGCAGGCTAAAAATAAAAATCGCATGATCAAATCAATAGATATGGACAAAGCATCTGACAAAATCCACCAGTCATTCATGATAAATGCTCTCAGTAAACTAGGAGTAGAGGAGAACTTCTTAACTTGATAAAGCATATCTACAAAAAATCTATAGCTAACATCAGATTCAATGGTGAGAAACCTGAAGCCTTTCCACCAGGATGAGGAATAAAGTAATGATGTCCCATCTCACCACTTCTTTTTAACATTGTACCGAATGTCCTAGTTAATGCAACAAGACAAGAAAAGGAAATAAAGGGTATTCCAATTGGGAAGGAAAAAATAAAACTGTCTTTGTTCGTAGATGACATGATTGTTTATACAGAAAATTTGACAGAACTAACAAAAAAACTCCTGGAAATAATAAATGATTATAGCAAGGTTTTAAGGCACAGGATTAATATACAACAGCCACATGTAAATCAATGAAGTTGGAACACTCCCTCACACCATACACAAAAATAAACTCAAAATGGCTTAAAGAATTAAACATTTTTAAGACAAAATACTATAAATCGCCTAGAAGAAAACTTAGGCAAAACATTTTCTGACATAAAGCAATGTTCTCCTAGGGCAGTCTACTCAGGCAACAGAAAGCAATTTTCCAATGAAAACATACAAATAGCCAATAGACACATGAAAAACTGCTCAGTATCGCTAACTATCAGAGAAATGCAAATCAAAACTACAATGAAATATCACTTTACACCAGTCAGAATGGACATCATTAAAAAGTCCACAGACAATAAATGCTGGAAAGGGTGTGGAGAAAATGGAACCTTCCTATACTGTTGGTGGGAATGTAGTTTGGTCAAGCCATTATGGAAAACAGTATGAGATTCCTCAAAAAACTAAAAATAGACTAACCATATGATCCAGCAATCCCACTCCTGGACATCTATCTGGAGGAAGCTTTAATTCGAAAGGATACATGCACTCCAATGTTCATAACAGCACTTACACAATAGCCAAGACATGGAAACAATCTAAATGTCCATCAACAGATGGCTGGATAAAGAAGTTGTGGTATATGCGTGTATGTATATGTGTGTGTGTATATATATATATGCGTGTGTATATATATATGCATGTGTATGTATATACACACACACACACACACACACAATGGAATACTAATCATCCATAAAAAAGAATAAAATAATGCCATTTGCTGCAACATGGATGGACTTGAAGACTGTCATTCTAAGTGAAGTAAACCAGAAAGAGAAAGAAAAATACCATATATCACTTCTATGTAGAATCTTAAAAAAATACACAAATGAACTTTTGTACAAAACAGAAACAGTCTCACAGACATAGAGAACAAATTTATGGTTACCGGGGGGAAAGAGGGTGGGAAGAGATAAACTGGGAGTTTGAGATTTGCAGATACTAACTACTATATATAAAATAGATAAGCAACAAATATATCACAGGGAGCCATATTTAGTATCTTGTAGTAACCTATAATTAAAAAGAATGTGAAAGGAATATATGTGTGTATAATTCATGAAAGAAAGACATTACGTTGTACACCAGAAATTGACACAACATTGTAAACTGACTATACTTCAATAAATAAATGGAAAAAATATTATACAAAAGTGAATCATTTTCATATATACCTGCAGTAAACAAGTGGAATTTTAAATTAAAAACAAATATCGTTTACATTAGCACCCCCCCAAAAGAAATACTTAGGTATAAATCTAACAAAATATACACAAGATCTATATGAAGAAAACTACAAAACTCTGATGAAAGAAATCAAAGAAGAACTAAGTAAGTAAGTTGAGATATTTTGCTATATACAGGAAGACTCAATATTGTCAGCATGTCAGTTCTTCCCATCTTGATCTATAGATTCAACATAATCCCCATCAAAATTTCAGTGAGTTAGTTTATGGATATTGACAAACTGATTCTAAAGTTTATATGGAAAGGCAAAAGACCCAGAACAGTCAACACAGTATTGAAGGAGGAGAACAAAGTACTGAAGTACTGACACTATCTGACTTTAAGAATTATAAAGCTACAGTCATCAAGACAGCATGGTATTGGTGAAATAATAGACAAATAGGTCAATGGAACAGACTACAGAGCTTAGAAATAGACTACACAGATATAGCCAACTGATCTCTGATGAAGGATCAAAGGCAATACAATGGAACAAAGATAGTCTTTTCAACAAATGGTGCTGGATTCTCTGGACAATCACATGCAAAAAATTAAATCTAGACACAAACCTTATGCATCTCAAAAATTAACTCAAAACAGATCATAGAAATAAACTTAAAACTCAAAACTATAAAACTCCCAAAGATAACATATAAGAAAATTGAGATGACCCAGGGTTTGGTGATGCCTTTTTTAGATACACACCAAAGGCATAATTCATGAAAGAAAGACTTGATAAACTGGACTTCTTTAAAATTTAAAAAAAAACTTCTGTTCTGCAAAAGACATTTTCAAGAGAATAAAAAGACAAGCCACAGACTCAGAGAAAATATTTGCAAAAGACACAACTGAAAAAGGACTATTATCTAAAATATCATAAAATTGACAAACAATAAAAAAACCCAACCTGATTAAAAGTGAGCCAAAGACTTTAACAGACACCTCATCAAGGAAGACATACAGATGGTAAGTAAGTATGAAAAGATACTCCACATGATATGTCATCAGGGAAATGCAAATTGAAAAAACAAGACACCCCTACACACCTATCAAGCAGCCAAAATCTGGAACACTGATAAATACCAATTGCTGGCAGGGATGTGAATTAACAGGAACTGTCATTCACTGCTGGTGAGAATGCAAAATGATACAGTCACCTGGGAAGACAGTTTGGTAGCTTTTACAAAACTAAATATACCCTTACCAAATGATTCCACAATTTCGGTCCTTGGTATTTACCTAAAGGATGTGAAAACATGTCCACACAAAAACCTATATATGGATATTTACAGCAGCTTTCTTCATGACAGACAAAACTTGGAAGCAACTAAGAAGTCCTTCAGGTGGTGAATGGATAAATAAACTGTGGTGTGTAAGACAATGGAATATTATTCAGTGCTAAAAAGAAATGAGCTTTCAAGCCATGAAAAGATACTGATGAATGTTGAAGGCATATTATTAAGTGAAAGAAGCCAGTCTAAAAAGGCTACATATTGTACGATTCCAACAATGATATGACATTACAGACAAGAAAAAAGTAAGGAGACAGTAAAAAATCAGCGGTTGCCAGAGGTTGGGCCAGGAGGAGGGATGAATAGGCAGAATACAGAATATACTTACAGCAGTGAAATACTCTAAAACGGTGGATATATGTCATTATAAATTTGTCCCGTTCCAAGGAATGTACAACACCAAAGTGAACCCTAATGTAAACTACAAACTTTGGTGATTTTGATGTGTCAATGTAGGTTCATCAACTGTAGTAAATGTACCACTCTGGCGGGATCTGTGAATAATAAGGAGGCTGTGCATGTATGGCAAATCCCTGTATCTTCTGCTTAATTTTGCTGTGAAACTAAAACTGCTTCAAAAAATAAAGTGTATTAAGAAAATAGTTAAAATATGCTACTGCCCACACTCAAACATTTGCATGCCTTTGTGGGGGCCCCTGTTCAAAATATATGCTAATGTGAAAGAGTAAGTTTACAGCCAAAACACATTTTTAAAGTTGGTTTATCTCCAATTGTATGAGTGTTTTATTACTGTTATTATAAATGCCCTTTAATGCAGGCCTTCTCATTCATTAGCTTAGAGAGTTCTAAAGTGAAATGAAAAACAAGTTTCTTGACAAGCTTACAGACTTTAAAGCTGTTAGAGTGGGTGGAAGAAATGAGTGCTGCAAAGCTTTACAGATATTGATAGGATCGCTTTATTCTGAAATGATGACATAAATAAGCCTCTTAAAAGGCTTTGCTAAGTCTATCATGAAAATTGTCATGTAAATTTTGGGAACTTGATAAATTTTGGAACTTGGGCATAAATAATACATTTCCCAGCAAAACTTGAGCCAATACTTTTATTGGCATGTTCACAAATTTCTAAAGCTTCATCATGGCAATTGCCAAAAAGGCAACCCTTAAGCTAACACTTTTCATATGCATATTATTTTCTGTTTTGAATTGAGAAAATGACTTTTTCTCTTAAGGAAGTAGGAAGGAAGCTGATGTTTAATGTTTACTGTGTGCCAGATTCTTAACATGAACTATCTCACTTTATCCTGACAACAAATCGATAAGGTCAATATTGTTATCTCTGTTTTAGAGACAAGGAAACTAAGATGCACTGAAAATAACAGTAGCTAAGACTTATATAACACTGTGTATCAGGCAATGCTTCAAATAGTTTTTGCATATATTGATGGATTTAGTTCCTCATAACAACTTTAAAAAGGTAGGAACTGTTATTATCAGCTTTTTGTGGATGAGAAAACTGAAGCACAGAGAGATCATTGCCTTGTTCAAAGGAAGTGACAGAAGCCAGGATGGAAATGCAGGTAGTCTACCACTGAACTATGGCCTAAAGAACAGTAAAGGCCTTACAGTAAGGCAATGGGAGAGTCGTTTCTTCTTGTCTAACTCTTGAACTCTTTCTCATTCTTCAGAGTTCAAGTTTCCACTAAAATGACAGTCATTATTATGCCCTGGCTCTCAGGGTACTGTTAGGATAAACTGTTTCCCTGAGCTGTCATGGCCATATTATTTGTAGTCCTACTTAACAGGCATTTAGTTCTCATCTTGCTGTTTACATGTAAGCTCTTTGAAGACAGAAACTAATGTCTTATTATTTCTAAGTAACCAACCTTTGTACAGTAGTGGGTGCCCTGTATATTTTGAAATGAAAAAGAGGATTATCGATTTTCATTTTTAAAGCAACAATGTTTTCGTTCTTGTTCTATGCTAAAGGGGCAAATATAACATGAATGGAAAGGTCTGTAGCTGATGATATTAGTATAGAGGACTGAGCAGTTTAAGTCTGAATTGTTAACATTCAGAAGGGTAGAATGTCAACTAAATAAATTTAAGCTAACAGAAATAATGCAATATAAACTGACAGAAATTTTAGAATACAATATAATAAAATTATATAATTATATATAATAATACAGTATAATAAAATTATTATCTTCTTTATGTGAATGTAACTTCTCTTCAACCCCACTGGCCAATGGGTGACAAAAGATATGTTCTTTGACACATGAGCCCCTTGTGGAGCCCTGAGCCACTACTCACTGGTCATTGAGAGTACGTGGCCTGATACACCCATAAGTAACCACATCAGGTTCTTTAAAGCTGAGATGCAAAGTCCAGTTCCCAGAGACAGAGACATCCACCTTCTGCTCCATGTGATGGGGCTCTGGTGGCTTGGCCCAGGCATGTGTGTTGCAGTGAAAGCAACACTGAATGTGGAGTCACATGATCTGGGTTTATATCCCAGGCCTGATACTTCCTAGTTGTGCATGTGGGCAAGCTACTGAGCTTCAGTTTTTTTCATCTGCATAATGGGTGTAAAAATACCACCACATTGAATTGATTGAAGGGTTGATTGAGATTCTGTTTGTGAAAGTCCCTGGCCCATGATTCTCTCAGTATTTGAGCAATATGAGTTCCATTCATTCCTGCAAGGATAATTCCAGTGGGTTTTGGACTCCTCCACTGTGCAGTTGTCACTCTGGCTGCTGGTTTCTGGGCTCTCATCACTCACTTTCTGAGGTCCACTCAGTGCTGACTTCAACCCCAGAAGCCACTACAGGGGGCTTGAGGCTTTCCTGCCCTCTAACTAGAGTTCTCCTCTGCTCTGCTGCTGCCATTGGTTCCCTCCAAGCCTCCAACATGCACTTCACTGCAGATTTTATTTTTTCTAGAGGCTTTCTTGAAGCCCTCTCTAGCATTCGTCACTATCTTTAGAGAACTTCCAGCCTTGCCTGCCTTTGGCCAGCTAACTAACACCTTACTTCCCAGAGTCCGTGTTCAGCCTCCATGTAGTCCACAAACATTTACTGAAGGCCTACTAAGTACCAGGTCAGACACTGGAGTTACTGGGTTGTTGTCCTCAAGGAGCTCAGAATTTAAAAGGGAAAAGAGACAGACAAACAATAACAACACAGTGTGAGATGTGTTAAGAGGGAGAGGAGCAGAGAGCAGAGACCAGGGCTCATCTGTAGACCTGCCCCTCTAGTATTCCAGTTTTGCCACCCCAGAGACAGGCCTGTGTCTAAGGCTTTGGATGCACGAGAAAGTGACCACGGGTCCCAAAGGCTGACAATGAAAAGGTCCCACAGGGCTGTCATTATAACTTTCTGTGCTGTGTCCTGGGAGTGGGAGTGGATAGGGCATGGTCATGTTCTCTGATGCTAGCAAGCCGCTTTGTTTCCTAAGCCCCATATTGGAAGCAATCATTTGTGTGAGTTCTACCCCTGGTGGCCTCTCTCCCTTTAATGTGGACAGACTTCCCATCCCCCTTAGGCCCTACCACGGCACAGGCTCATTTATTCACCCAGAAAACATTGATTCTGGGCCATAAAAGCTATGCAGAGTGCCTCATGGTTAAAAAAGACTCCTCTGATGACAAAACCTGAGCTTTGGTTGTTCTTTCCACCAGTGAAGGTGGACTTGGGCTAATACTCTCAACTCTTTCACTTGCTTGCCCTGTAATCAATGGCAGACACTCACAGACATCACTCACAAAACACCAGGGTGTGAGCTTCTCACAAGTCGTGTGAAGATAACTGGCCCACAAGGGGACTGAGCTCAGAACATCAACTTCACTAGAGGTACATTCTGAGACCCTGGCCTAAAACAAAGTCATTGGCTCAGAGGAGAGCACCAATATACGAGCTCAGGGCCACAGCTGCTTTCATAAGAAGGAGTTGGTGAGCCAGTTCTAAGAAGTACACTATAAAGAAGAGTGTGTGTATGTTCTTACCATAGTTTCTATAAACTAACAGATGAACAGAATGGAGTAACTGCCAAAACAGGTAAAACAAAGTATATGAACAAAAGAAGCCACGATCAAGAGAAAGAAATTTTTGTTTAAAAATATTTGAAAACTTGGCCCTCAAATCATGGGTTCTTGAAGGTAGTGAAAGTTCATTCATTTCTGTATTCTCAGAACCTAGAAGACAGTATTTTGAACATTGCTTAATAAATATTATACAAAGGAATTCACAATTACTTGCTAAAAATCTGGAAAAATGAAACTATGAAAAACTAGGTAGTTGCAATAACATGTACTTAATATGGTAAATCAAATACAGAAAAAACGTAAGTCCATCTTATAAAATATAAATGCATTAGAGAACACAAAAATTTACAATAAAGGGTGGGGAAGAAGAGCTTAAAATTTGGTGAAAATATTTGTTCCCATCTTCCCGTTGTGAATTTTTCTCTCCCAAAGAGACTTCTGTGTTTTTAATTTTCCCATGCAGTCAGTAGAAAATACACGTTAACTGGGCTTTCAGAGTTAACAGCATCCTTAAAATTCATTTTCATTGTTGCTCTCTAAACCATCCATTTCTGGACTCTTAAAATACCTCCAGCTACTAAACAGGATCATTTACACATATTTCACTTCAGTTCATTGAAATGAATTTCTTTCTTGCCCAAGAATAAAACAGCCATTTAAAAACAACATATTGTTTCCTTACAAAATAAAGTACCAAGAAGATTTAAAAATTAAAAAAAGAGAGAGAGACAAATAAGAAAGTCCTTTGTAAGAGGCTAACTGCTGCTTCAACAGGGCATTTGCCCCTCTGCTCCTACATTCTACAGTGACTCCGGGGCCCCCCGAGTCTGGGCATAAATAGCCCCAAGTGGCCCCTGATGCAGCACTGCTGTCTCCATCCAGCCATCCCTCTGCCTGGCACCGCAGCAGCTGGAGGGTGATGGATATGCCCTCTGGCTGCCTTCTAACCCTCCCAACCACAGCCTATGTGCTCATTAAGTTTAATGCCTCCACCCCATTCACTCGCTAGAACCAGCTGGAAGGAAGCTGCTACCAATCAATGAGTAGATCCATTACCCCCTTTAGCGCTCCAGCCCACAGGGAGAAAGCCTCAATTTAGCAATGATAGGGTAGACTTTGGGTAATACCATGGGAAGGATGTGCCTTCCTAGGCTGACATACTCCCCAGAGAGCTGCTAGGGATGAAAGGAGAAAGGAGAAAGGAATTCCTGAAATGTTTATTTCAGAGTCCAAAATTAAACTTATTACTTAGTCACTTTGCTGTTGTTATTTTCTTTAATCTAGAATATTATCCCAATGAGGGTTGAAACGAAACACAATTTATCATAAGGATGGAATTAAAATAATATAATACCTAACCTGATTTCATATCAATCTTAATAGTTATTTTTAAAATGTTGGTACTGGTTTTCTCAAAAAAGAAACATTTTGAAAATTTTGAAATAATTTCTGTGCACATATACCTTTGATTTACTTGTTCTCATTCATCTACTGTCGTGTATTGAAAACTTATGGTGGCCCCATAACACTATGTCAAGAAGAGCAGTGTGATATGGAGACCCTTGCTATTCAAAGTGCGGCCCAGACCAAAATACAGACATCAGCAGGGAGCTCGTTAGAAATGCAGAGTCTTAGCCACATCAGACACGCTGAACCTGAACTTGCATTTAACAAATTTCCCAGGTGATTTATATGCACATCAACATTCATGAAATGCCAGTGTAGGGCAGTCTCCAAATCTTTTTTTTAAAAATAATGCATCCCTACCCATTGAAAAAAGTAACACTCTCCAATATGTGTATATACTTATAAATTATGTATGTATCACTGTAACATGATGCATTATATATTTTGCATAAAATAAAAATTAAAATAACAAGTTAAAATATAGGCATTCCAGTTAATTTGTTGCTATAGCCTCAATGGATCATTCTGAGCACATACCCACTGTGCAGATAGATCCCTGGTCATGAGGAAGGTGCACTGGGCTTAAGAGATGAAAACTTGGGGTTGACTCCTGGCTTTACCAATGCTTAGTTTTAGTTCTCAGGATGGCTTGGGATAATACAGCACAACTCCGGCTGTACAGTAGTCTGGGTTGCAGACAGTAGAGATGATATAGAAAGAGAGCTAGCTGGAAGAGGAGTCATGGCTAGGGAGAGGCTGATAATTCTGTCAAGTCCCAATAAAAGAAAGGCAACCCCAGTTCAGCAATAGGTAGGTTCACAATCTAAAGAAAGTCTACTTCTTCAGAAGATGTTAGTGGCCAGTTCTCCAAGGCAGGTATTAACTGAGTGATTAAATAGGAAATAGAAACTTGTGAGAAGTGTAAGTAGATGCTTCAAGGGAAGAATGGAAGAAGCGAAGTTTGGAGTTGGGCAGAACTGGTTTCAAGTGCTGGCTCTACCCTTTATAATCTTGGCACATTACTTACATTCTCAGAGTCTCCATCTCTTGTCAAGGCTAAAAAGAGGCTACCTTGGTCTGTGTAGAAGTTTTAACAATTAAAGCCACCCCAAAGGAACCCATCTTGGCTTGAGGTCATCCATGAGGAAAGAAACAGAAGAGGCAAACAATTCCAAATGAGAACAACCTGCTTTTTCCCAAACATGATGGTTAATTTTATGTGTCAACTTGACTGTGCCACAGGGTGACCAGATATTTGGTCATACATTATTCTGCGTGTTTCTGTGAGGGTGCTTTTGGATGAGATTAACATTTAAATACACCAAGTAAAACAGATTGCCCTACCCAGTGTGTGCAGGTTTTATGCAAACAATTGACGGTCTGAAAAGAATAAAAAAGCTGACACTTCCTAAAATAAGAGAGATGTCCTCCTGTCTGACTGCCTTTGAACTGGATTGGTCACTTTTTTTCTGACTTTGGACTCAAAACTGAAACAGTGGCCCTTCCTGAGTCTCAAGACTGCTGGCGTAGCTGGAACTACACCATTGGCTCTCCTGGCCCTGCAGCTCCTGGCTCACCTACAGATCTCAGAACCTGTCAGCTTCCATAATCACATGAGCCAATTTCTTATAATAAATTCATCTATCTAGCTATCTATCTAAAAATAATTTATGCATAATATTTATAATTAAATAAGGAGGTATTCAACTCAGTGCACAGGACCAATTCCCAAACCCCTCTGTGGTTGGGATTGAGCTTCTGCATTACAAGGTGCTGGAAGCCCATTCTCATGACATCTTGAACCCCCAGTTTTCAGGTGGTGATCATGAATCCAGTTGCTGTGTAGCTGCTTCATGATCAAGAATCCACTTTATGCTCCTGTCCCTAAATCTTCTTACAGTGTAGTGGAGTAGCTAAGAGTGCCCACTTTGGAACCATGCAGAAGTGGGCCTGAGCACCTATAAATGTTTAGCACATGACAACTAAGAATTAGTTGTACTTTTTTCAGGGTCATAAATGATTCTAGTACGTCCCAGCTGGTAGGCAGACCAGAGGGCTAGTTCCTCCTGGTGTCACATTCCTGAGGAGGCAGAGCTGTTCCAAGTGGCTAAGACATTAGGACAGGAGGAAGCTAGAGGGAGATCACTTGGTGGGAGGGAGGAGGTGTATGGCTGAGCTTAGATTTGAGAAACTGCACACGCATTAGGCCATCAAAGTGCTCAAGGCACCCAACAGCTCCCCATGTTCTTTAGTCTCCTAGAAATGGAGTATCAGAAGACCACTTCCAAATCCCTCAGTTAACAGAGCAAAAGTAAATGCCCTCCTGTTCGGTGGTTTTTCATGATCTTGGACAGAGGATTGGGCAGCCTTTAGTCTACTGGGCGCTCATTACGTTCATCTGGGTAGAGGCTGACAACGAGGGTATGGCACTTTAATTCTCAGAGAAATGGCACTGGTGGATTTCACTAGATTCTAGTTTCAATTAGACACACATTTGAGTTGTGGCCCTACCATGTACTGGCTGTATAATCTGGGGCAAAGTAATTAACCTGAGTCTCAGCTTTTGTTCTTCACAGTGGAGATCATTATACTAATAGTTAACCTTCATGGATGTTTTCCTATGTGCTAGACAGTGTTATTTGCTTTATGTTGATTATCTACTTTTATTCTTCTGGCAAGTTTGAGTTCTGTACTATTATCACCCTCCCATTTTTACAGATTTGGAAACTGAATTTAAAGAAATTTAGAAATTTACTCAAGGTTATACCTACAAGGTGATGGCGTTGAGATCCTGCCTCAGGCAGTAGGAGCGTTACTGCTGCCAAGATGGAAGCCTCAATGTCCTCTTGAGTAGTTCTCAGGAGGAGGATGGAGTGTGGAAAAGTACTTTGTAAACATTAAAGTGCTAAGACAATTGTAAAGCATCCTTTAATGCAGGCTGAGACACCCCATTGCATTCTGCATTTGTCCCTTGATCCTTAGTGGTGAGGGGACAGTCGAGGAGAGGTCAGTATCCAGGAGCCAGCCAGAGAAAATGTGAAAGCTGATCGAGACCTTGAAGGAGAAGTGGGATTGGTCTCGTCAGAGCCACATTTATGTAATTTACCTGTGCATAAGCTTCACGGTATTACACAAATTACTGAACACTTTCATTCATTAGCAAAGAAGCTCTATGTTTCTTTACAACACAAAAGACAAATTGCCAGTGAGGTTCTATTAGCACAAAGGTACTCTTTTTACTATTAATGACCAGGTTGAGCAATTCTCAGAAATGGAATTGTTGATGTTCTCTGATGTGACAGGAAGTCTCCATGTGGAAAAAGTAAATGCCAATGAGCCTGATCTATGTCTTGTGAAGAAAGCATGATCATTCAGTTTTAGAATAGTTCAAGTTTCATTTCAAAACACAGGGAAGGAAGAAAATATGTCTTTATTCTACCAAACTGAAAAAGAAAAAATACTTGTAAGAGAGGGTTTACACCATTAATCAATCATTCATTCATTCAAAAAGCATTTACTAAGTACCTTAAATGCGCCAAGCCCTGTGGCAGCCTAGTGCTGAGTTCCTGTGATTCTGGAACTCTGCAGAAATTCCAATGAAATTTTGTGGGAAACAAAAATATCAAGAGGGTTAGCTTTAATCTGTCACAAAACAAGCTTCATTAGCTATTTCCACATAATGATCTGAAAATTACGTATCAAATGCAATACATCAGTTTGTTGGGAGAAATGCTTCCACTGTAATAACTCTAGGAGGACATGCCCCTCTTAGGGCTCACAAGAAACTTGTGCCTGTCACAGCAGATTTGCTGCTCTTCTCTCCTATGAAGCACCACACTGACACAGAAGTCTAAAATTTAAGTAACTGCTTCAAAGCAGCAAACTCCCAACTTAAACCTCTAGGATAGAAGGCCCATCCCTATGGGAGACTTTATTTCCAACCTGATTTCCATTTATATGGCGCAATTCAGACTTTCCCCCTTAAGCTAATATCTTAAATGACTTGGCAAATCTAGGCTAAAGTATTAACAGGACCACTTTTCTAAAGTCACTTCTACCAGTAGAAGCCATATCATGTTCTCCAGACATTTGCTGGTAAGATGGTTGTGGTTGTTGTTGTTGTTGTTGTTGTTATTATTTTTAAAAATTATTTTAACACTCATGTACGAAGGCAGTCATCCCTGAAGGAACATTCTGAGCTGAATTCAGGCTGCATGTCATGTCTTACATCTGAAAGCATATGCTTCAGAATGTACTAAACATGAGACTAAGTAAATTGAGTAGCAGAACAGTATGTACAGTATATAAACTGTGATGGCATTTTGGTAAGGAAAAAAAATGAAATCATAAAATCCCCAAAAGAAATCCTATGTATTTTTCTGTGGGTGCACATCAATCCATGGGACAAGTATGGAAAGTTATGCACCAAACTGATGATAGTATTCCTTTGAGATGAGAGTAGGAAAAGTCAAAGAGGGGAATCCAAATAGTGATGATAGTCTATCAGGGTTAGTTTCAGCATTATGTGACCAAAAAGTCAACTTAATAGTGTCTTGTTCTCTCATATAAGGGAAGTCCAGAGATAGACAGTACAAGTGAGAAGAGTCCATGAAGATAAGGGGATGGGTTCCTTCCAGAGTTCTCTGCTATCCTTAGTGTGTGGCCTTCATTCTCACAGCCCAATACAACTGCTAGAGGGCCAGTCATCACTTCTGAGGTCTAGGGAGTAGGATGGAGGAATAGAAAGAAAAAAAAAAAAAGGAACATAATACACTTGCCAACCATCTTTTAAGGCAATTTCTCAGATGCCGTCATATAACATTTTCATCTATATCCTGTTAACCTGAATTTAGTCAGGTGGTGGATTCTACTTGCAAGGAAGGCTGAAAAATGTTGTTGTCATTTTACCTGGCCATGTCTCCAGTTCAAGTGAGGGATTTTATTACTAAGTCAAAAAGGGAGGATGGATGTTGGGGTAGGCACTTGAGGTCTTTTGCCTCAGTCACCAAACGTCTTTGACCTAACCTGTAATGTTTTAATGTTTTTCAGAGGGATGAGTTTATATATTATTTGTGTAACTAAAAACCATTTTTGAAGTAAAAAGGGTGGGTAAGAGTAAGTACTTCATTTTTTGAGACACTACTCGTCTGAAAATGTTTACGACACTTTCAAATTGTATCTAATTGACTCAGACTAAAAATTTTGCATAGGAGGAAAATCCAGTTTCCTCCTTAAGCCCACAGTGATTATGTGGGGCTAGAGGAGCCTAGACTTAAATGGGAATAGCTCTGGGACTCAGGGTTATAAATTCCTGACCTGCACCCCACTTTGATAACCTGACCAAGCAAGTTCTATTCTTCCCTGCCTTGTGTTTTTAAAAAAATTTTTAGTCCAATACACATAAAATTTACCATCTTACCTGTTTATAAACTACACAGTTCAGCAGTATTCAGTATGTTCACATTGTAGAATAGCCCCAATTTCCAGAACTCCTTTTAACTTGCAAAACTAAACTCTATACAGTTGCTGACAACCACCATTCCACTTTCTGTCTCTATGATTTTGAGAACTCCAGGGACCTCATATAAGTAGAATCACATGATATTTGTCTTTTTGTGATTGGCTTATTTCATTTGGCACATTGTCCTCAAGGCTCATCCCTGTTGTAGCGTGTGTCAGAATTTCCTTTCTTTTTAAGAATATTTCATTGTATGTATACACCATATTTTATTTATCCATTCATCCATCAATGGACACTTGAGTTGCTTCCACCTTTTAGATATGGCAAATAGTATTGCTATAAATGTGGATGTACAAATATCTCATTGAGACCCTACTTTCAATTCTTTGGGGTAAATACCAAGAAGTGGAATTAATGGATCATATGGTAATCCTATTTTTAATTATTTGAGGAATTGCCATACTGTTTTCCATAGGGAATGCACCATTTTATACTCTCATCAACAGTGCCCCAGGGCTTAAATTTCTCTACATCTTTGTCAGCACTTGTTATTTTCTGTTTTTTAAAAAATAGTAACTATTTTAATAGATGTGAGTTGATAACGCTTTATAGTTTTGATTTGTATTTCCCTAATGATTAGTGATGTCGGGTATCTTTTCATGTGCTTATTGGTCATTGTTGGTCATTTGTATATATTCTTTGGAGAAATGCCTATTCCTTTGTCCATTTTTAAAAATTATGTAAGTTTCAGGTGTACAGCATTATAATTTGACATCTGTATACACTACATAGTGATCACCAGTACAAGTCCAGTTATCATCCACTGCCATACAGTTGACCCCATTCATGCATCTCATCCACCCCTCAATCCCTTCCCTTTAGGTGACCACTAATCTGAATTTGTTTTTTATTTTATTTTGTTTGTTCTGCTTTTTAAGATCATCAATGTTGTCACAAATGGCAGAATTTCATTCTTTTAATGGCTAAGTAGAATTCCATTGTGTATATCTACTACATCTTATTTTTCCATTCATCAATTGATGGACACTTACATTGTTTCCATATCTTGGATATTGTAAATAATGCTGCAGTGAACATAGGGGTACATATATCTTTTCAAATTAGTGTTTTCATGTTCTTCAGATAAATGCCCAGAAGTGAAATGGTTGGTAATTCTATTCTTAATTTTGGGAGGAATCTCCATACTATTTTCCATAGTGTCTGTACCAATTTACAGTCCTATCAACAATGTATGAGGGTTCCTTTCCTCCACATCCTTGTCAGCTGTTGTTGTTTTTGTCTTTTCAATGATAGTCATTCTAACAGGTGTGAGGTGATATCTCATTGTGGTTTGATTTATATTTCCCAAATAATTAGTGAAGTTGAACATCTTTTAACGTGCCTGTCGGCCACCTATATGCCTTCTTTGGAAAAAATGTCTATTTAGGACCTCTGTACATTTTTTAATTAGTTTTTTTTTTTTTTGGTTGTTGTTGAGTTGTATGAGTTCTTTGTATATTTTGGATATTAACCCTTTATCAGATATATGATTTGAAAATATCTTCTCCTATTCAGTAGGTTTCCTATTCATTTTGATGATGTTTTCCTTCACTGTGCAGAAGCTTTTTAGTTTCATGTAGTTCCATTTGTTTATTTTTGCTTTTGTTTCACTTTGGAGTCAGATCCAGAGAAACATTTCTAAGACTGATGTCAGTGAGGTTACTGCCTATGTCTTCTCCTAGGGATTTTATGGTTTTAAGTTTTATCTTCAAGTCTTCAATTTATTTTGAGTTAATTTTTGTGTATGGTGTGAGATAGTGGTCTAGTTTCATTCTTTTGCTTGTGGCTGTCCAGTTTTCCCAACACCATTTATTGAAGTGACTGTCCTTTCTCCACTGTGTGTTCTATGCTCCTTCATCATAGATTAATTGCCCATATATGTGTGGGTTTATTTCTGGGCTCTCTAGTCTGTTCTGCTGATCTATGTGTCTATATTTGTGCCAGTACCATGTTATTTCTGATTACTGTAGTTTTGTAGAATAGTTTGAAATTAGGGAGCATTGTCGCCTATCTCCAGCTTTGTTCTTTTTTTAAGATTATTTTGGATATTTGAGATCTTATGTGGTTCCATACAAATTTTAGAATGATTTGTTTTTGTTCTGTGAAATATGCCATTTAAATTTTGATAGGAATTGCTTTGAATCTGCAGATTGCTTTGCATAGCATGGTCATTTTAACAATATTAATTCTTTCAGTCTATGAGCATGGAATATCACTCTATTTGTGCTTTCTTCAGTTTCTTTCATCAGTGTCTTGTAGTTTTCAGAGTACAGGTCTTTCGCCTCCTTGGTTAAATCTATTCTCAGGTTTTTTTTTTTTTTTGATGCAATTGTAAATGGGATTGTTTTCTTAATTTCTCTTTCTGATAGTTCATTATCAGTGTATAGAAAAGCCACAGATTTCTGTATATCAATTTTGTATCCTGCTTACTGTTTACTGAATTCATTTATTAGTTCTAACAGTATTTTGGTGGAGCCTTTAGGGTTTTCTATAGTATCATGTCATCTGCAAATATGAGAGTTTGACTTCTTCCTTTCCACTTTGGATGCCTTTTACTTCTTTTTCTTGCCTAATTGCTGTGACTAGGTCTTCCAATACTATGTCAAATAAAAATGGTTAAGACTGAGCATCTTTGTCTTATTCCTGATCTTAGAGGAAAAGCTTTTATCTTTTCACCCTTGAGTTTGATGTTAGCTGTGTATCATACATGTCCTTTATTATGTTGAAGTATATGCCATCAATGCACACTTTGGTGAGACTTTTTATCATAAATAGATGTTGAATTTTGTCAAATGCTGTTTCTGCATCTTTTGAGATGATTGTATGATTTTTCTTCTTTGTTTTGTTAATATGATGTATCATGTTGATTGATTTGCAGATGTTGAACCAGCTTTGCATCCCTGGATAAAACTCACTTGATCATGGTATATGATCCTTTCAATGTATTGTTGGATTCAGTTTGCTAATATTTTGTTGAGGAGTTTTGCATCTATGTTCATCAAGGGTATTAGCTGTAATTTTCTTTTTCTGTGGTGTCCTTGTCTAGTTTTGATATCAGAGTAATTATGCCTTCATAAAATGTGTTTGGAAGGTTTCCTTCCTCTTCATATGTAAATAGCTGTCTGTTTTAATTTGGTAGCAACTTAAACACATTAGAAAGTTTTATCTTTTTACTCCTCCCTTATCATGCTTCATGCTTTTGATGGCACATTTTGCATCTTTTTATTTTATGAATCCCTTAACTAATTATTGTAATTTTGGTTAACTTTACTACTTTTGTTTTTTAACCTTCATGCTTGCTTATAAGTGATAGAGCTACTACTTTAACTATATATTTACATTTCCCAGTGGAATTTTTACTTTTGTATGTTTTCTTACTATTAATTAGTAACACTTCTTTTCAACTTAAAGAAGCCCCTTTAACATTTTTTGTAGGGCCAGTTTAGTGGTGATGAGTTCCTTTAGTTTTTGCTTACTGGGAAGCTCTTAAATACTCCTTCAATTCTAAATGATAACCTTGCTGGGTAGAGAATTCTTGGTTGGAAGTTTTTCTTTTCCTTTCAGCATTTTGAATATATCATGCCATTCTCTTCTGGACTGTAAATTTTCTGCTAAATCTGCTGAGAGCCTTATAAGGTTTCTTTTGTGCATAATAAGTTTTTCTTTTTGCTGCTCTTAGAATTGTCTCTTTACCCTTAACTTTTATCATCTTAATTGTAATGTGTCTTGGTGTGTTTCTCTTTGGGTTTATCTTATTTGAAACTCTCTTGTCTTCCTGGACCTGGATGTTTACTTCTTTCCCTGGATTAGGGATGTTTTCAGCCACTATTTCTTCAAATTTTTGGTGCTTTCTGTCTCTCTCTTATCTTTCTAGTACCCTTATAATGTAATTCTTATTCCACTTGATGTTGCCCTAAGGTCCCTGAAGGTGTTTTCACTTTTAAAATTCTTTTTTAACTTTGCTGCTCTGTCTGGGTTCTATTGCTTTGTCTTCCAGCTTATTGATTTGAGGTTCTATCTCATCCAATCTATTGTTGAACCTTTTCTAATGTATTTTTCAGTTCAGTTATAACTTTTGTTTGGTACTTTGTTGTAGTTCCTCTTTCTTGAAGTTCTCGTGGTGTTCATCCATTCTTCTTCTAAGTTTCGTGAGCATTTTTGTGACCATAACTGGACTATATCAGGTAGATTGCTTATCTCCATTTAGTTTAGTTCTTTTTCTGAGGTTTTGTCTCATTCTTCTGATAGGAACATATTCCTCTGTCTCCCCATTTTGCCCAATTCTGGCTTTTTGTTTTCATGTATTAGGTTAATCAGTTCCCTCTCCCAGTCTTGAAGGAATGGCCTTATTCAGAGATGTCCTGTGAGGCTCAGAAGTACAATCCTACCTGGCCACCAGAGCCATGTGCTCAAGGGCTGTCCCCTATATGAACTTTATGCACCCTCCTATTGGGGCAGGGCCATGGCTGCTGCTGCAGTGCACTGGTGGGTGAGACTGACCCCCACTGGCTGTGAGGATGGCCTCAGATGCAGGGGTGAGTGGGGTTCTCAGTAGGGCATGCCCATTGGTGCTGACAGGTAAGAGGGAGAATTCTGAAATGGTGCTTGCCGGCACCAGCATTAGAGAGATAGCCTGAGATCACAAAAATTGCTCCCTCCAGTGTCTTAGTCTCCCAGGGAGTGTACCAACTAGTTCCTGCCTCTCCGTGGGTTAGTAAGTGGGTCTGTTTCATTTACAGTCCATAAGCTTTTCAATCTGGTGTTTCTGTGCTGGTTTTAGGGTCGAGTGAGCCTGTGTGCAAGCCCTTTAAGAATGAGTTTTTCTGTTCCCTGCAGTTCTGTAGTTTTCCTGGATGTATTTCCTGTTGATTTTCAAAGCCAGGTGTTTTGAGGATTCATCTTTCCTATGCAGGATCTAACAGGTGGAGTGCCTAATGT
The DNA here is from genome assembly GCF_036321535.1 of Camelus dromedarius. Taxonomy (NCBI): domain Eukaryota; kingdom Metazoa; phylum Chordata; class Mammalia; order Artiodactyla; family Camelidae; genus Camelus; species Camelus dromedarius. Next base: position 48,354,599 of record NC_087437.1, read on the forward strand.
AAAGACAAGTACTATAACTTACATCAGTGGCAGTAGCCAGAGTATTTACAGAGTATCTACACATCTGCGCTGATTCTCTGAGCTCCAGCTGCTATTGGGTGGTGAAAAGAGAGCTAAGTGATACCTGCACAGACAACAAGTTGCACTGCAGGAGAATTCTGAGCTCAGAGAAACCAAATCTTTTATAATGGGTAATACGCATGCCTGCACTTTCTCTGGAGAGCAATATTATCTCTGTCTTCCAAGGCTGTTTGCTATAAAAAAAAATCCTCAAAAGATAATCCAGGACAAAGAGTAATTAGTGCCTCACTTGCAAGTCAGGAAGAAAACCATGAAATTCTCTCACAACAATGAGTAGCACCTTTTATTTTGTTCCTCAGAGCTTTCTGGCTACCAAGACCAAGTGGTACATATTCCTCCTAATAAATATATAGCTCTCCTTAAAAAATGGAGCATGACAGTTGAGATAAACTTTTTTCTAGCCGAAAACTAATAGGGGAAACAGGCACTTGGAAGCTTACCTAGAACATAAATTAAACAAAATAATAGATAATGTATTCAGAGTTTTGTACAATACAGGGAAATTAATTTTCTATAGCCATTTCTTACACAAGCATGGAAGAAAATCAAGACAAAAAATAAATCAAACCTCTGTGAAGAAATTTTTATGATGACATTCTATGTATTTTAACAGTAGTAAAGTTTTAAATGTCTAATTTTCAACATGTTAATGTTTACAGGGTATATACCTATAGTCAAAGTTTAGTCTAATGCAAATCATGGACAGGAGAACATAGTCAATAGTTTGTTTTATATGTTTTATATTTACAGAATTCAGCTGCCTGGATTTGTCCCCCATTTTAATGAATAGAAGCACTCTATTAAACATATTAAAATCAAACACTGACTATTTTGTTCTAGGCACTGTGCTACTTACTGCATATATAGAGATGCATATAGTTTCCACCTTCAAGAAACAATCCTAAACATCTCAAATAGCTTGTTTGTCTTCTATCCATTTTCCCTGTCACCATGTGGATGGCTTAATTCTGCAGAAGGGAAGAGAACCCCAGCTTGTTCATATGCAAGCAGTTAGTAAGCAAATAGTCTTTTCTCCTTGGATCACATTTCATCACTGTCATTTCATGAGGTTCTTTATTTAAGAGCTGCCCAGTATAGTAGTGAATAGGCAAATTTGGCTACTAAATTAAAATAAAAGCATAATTAAATTAAATTAGTTTTTCCATCACACTAAATGCTCACTAGCCACATGTGGCTAGTGGCTAGTGTGGTAGACAGTGCAGGTATAGAACATTTCCATTATTGCAGAATATTCTGTTAAATAGAACTGTTTTGGAGTATGGCCTTGCTTTCTAAAGTGGTCTTTAGGTATAAACTGGATATGTCCCAGAGCTGTACTCCTAATTTTTCACAGCAGAAAATTACTCAATATGTCAGACTGAAGTCCAAATGACATAGATATGCAGATATAAAGATTCAGATAGAGATACAGATTTAGATATCAATATTTATTTGACAGTTACCCAACTCCTGACATTCATTCTTAAGGAGGAAAGGATCAGTCAGGCAGTAATTAACAGAATCAACCCTCTGAACTTTATATCTGAGTGGGTGATAGTTTCAGTAATACTTTGTGGCTTTTACCCTATATTTGAAATTTTCCTACTGCTGTATTCTGGAGGGTGATTTTGTTGGAAAGTATAAAATCTGTAATTATCGCATTAGCTCACAGAAGACTTAGACAGGGTATGTGCTTTGTAAATGTCATTTGCTATTTGCATGTGGCATTTAAATTCCTCCTAGTGTTAACACACCACAGAGATCTTTGTATTGTTTCTGAGTTGTTTCTTTTGTTAATTTTGATTCTGCTTGCAGCAGGCATTTTAGAAGTTACTGGAAAAGTTAGACCTTCGTGTTTTATAATGCCATTGACATTCAGTAAGCTTAGTAAAGAAATGAGACTCCAAGAACTATGTGAGGAGATTTTAATCTCTGATCCACTGTTTCCTTGAATTAATTACTGGAGAAAGTAGAACAAACTTCCAATATCTGATCCTCAGAGTTCAAGGAAGAAATAAAACAAGTACAGATGGACACAGTGAACTGTATTACAAGTAAATGTCATAATGTATACATGTTCCCATGCTATCTTTTTTGAATTTTGCCGCTAGTTTTTATGGTTTTTATCAGTTTGTGACTAGGACGGCAAGATTCATTTTACATGGGGAAATCTTTCTTACTTCAAAATGGTAAGTCATCCATTTTGGCTCTTGGCACCATTTCTTAATAAAACCTTCAACGGTCAGGTATTCTTCAATTTCTATCATTATCACATGCGTTTATTTCCATGAATGACATTCTTTTTTTTTTTTTTTTTTTTCTGGTGGGGGGAGGTAATTAGGTTTGTTTATTGTTTATTTATTCTTAGAGGAGGTACTGGGGGTTGAACCCAGGACCTCATGCATGCTAAGCGTGCGCTCTACCACTTGAGCTACACCCTCCCCCCCCATGAATGACATTCTTCATCTTGCAAATCTTACTTGACTTTAAACATTTTTAAATTATGTGGATACTCTGGGTTTATTTGTTTGCTTCTGTAATCTAAGTAGAATCTTGCATATAATGATCCTCTGGCAACTCTGGCACTTCTCTGCTTTACAGAATCCTCACTGGGGCTCTTAGTCATGTACTCATCTGCACGTGTTCACCCCCATATTCCCTTATAATTAATAATCCAGTGTGATCTGAGAATGCATTAGAATTTTATAACTCGTACTAGACTTCATTTAGAAAGTTTGTAATAATTTTAAAATTGCAATTCAAAACAAAATAAAAGAACATAAGCTAAATTTTTGATTTCCTTAAAAAGAATATTCAGTCTTCTTTCCCCCTGCAAAGACAGGCACTGTGAACATCAGGGTTAGGTCCTTTTCTCTGTGTATATGTGTGTAGGTATACACATTTTTCGCAAATACAGGATCATATATGTTACATTATAACATAAATTTTTTACTTCATTTTCACTTTACCTGGATATGTTCCCTATTCTATAATCTCTTAAATTATATATGTTCTAGAACATTATTTGTAATGCAAATACATAATTTACTGAACCATCTGTATCACTGGATATTTTGCTTATCTCCAGCATAGTGGCTTTATCATCCATAACCTTTTGATTTGTTCACTCTAGTACATACTTACTTTTTGTTTTAATACAGAAATTTCTGAAAATTATTTGAAATAGCTAAATTTTAGTGTTCTATTCTTATATAACAATCCAGCTTAATTTTGCTCATCCAAAACCATAATTCATAACTGATTTGACTAAGCCCTGTGGAATCACTCATTTTCTTAGCATTCAGTTTTTCAACTTTATACCACTTGCCAAAGCCTCTTTCCTACACTCCCTCTTGCTCTCATTTTCTGTCTTCTTCAAAACCTAGTCCTATGTATTTTATTTACAAGGAGGCATAATTAATTAAAAACAACTTAATGTTTTCCTTTCTGAAGTCATTTGCATTTTAACAGGGATAAAACCCTCATATTAACAAGATGAGACTTTAGTGGAGGAACTGTAGGTCCACTAGAAGGTTGGAGAAGACCCCTATAAACAAATCATATAATGTGTTGCTTATTCTTCTTATTTTAAGGTTTTTGGGGTAAATGTTACCTGCCCTGTTTACTCATCAGTTAAGCTGCAAAATATGCTTGATATACCTTCAGTCCTTCATATGATTCAAGGTAACAAACTAAAGAGTTAGCAACTTCAGGCAGAAACTACCTGCTGCTATAATGCTGGGATGCCTAGCACAGTGCCAGGCATACAACAGATGCACAACTCTGTTACTTAATTGGTCAACTAACAGTGATTCAGGCTGTGGTCACTGGTCTCTGGACTGATGATTTTATTTGCTTTTTGCTGCCTGCAAAAGCAATCCCTGCAATACTGTTACAGATGATATGCAGCAAGTGGCTGTGAACCATGTTCATAGTTTCTGCATCTATAGGAGAAAGAATGGTTCTACAAAATCAGGAACATTTGTACTGAGTCAAGGGGTGGAGGGGATGAGAAATGGTGGCATAGACAAAAAAACTCCATCCCTATTATGCAAAAAATATGAACAAGACATAGCTCTGCTAACAGTCCAAAAGAGAGACAATTGTTTAAGTAATTCACCATTATAAATGCAACAACAGAATAATACGCATGGTAAAATGGCACCAAAAGAATGGGCCATGAACTTTACATGGAGAGGTCAGCGAAATCTTCACCCAAGAGACACTGCTTTAACAGGGTCTTATAGGATGAATAAGAATTTGTTAGGTATATGGAAAGAGAGGAAGGAGCATACTGTACAAAAGGGTGAAAGAATGTATCAAGTTCAATAAATGGCAGATATTACGATCCTGGAGTACAAAGTTTCAGGCACAGAGTAGCAGAGAAGCAGATTGAATTGGAATTATTATAGAGGCTTTGTGGGCTGTGCTAAGGAGCTGGGGTTCTACTCTCTAGGACAGTGGCTCACCATCCCAGCTGCACATTGGTACTGCCTGGGGAAGATTTTTAAAAAATACAGATGCCCAGAATCCACTTACATGTATTTGAGAGGATAGCAGAGGTATTAGTTTAACTCTGGATGTGACAAGTTGGGGATACCTGTGGGGCATTGAAGATGGAGATGAAAATAATCCATGAGTGATAGGACACAGGAGTCTGGAGGTTTGCAGAAGTCTGTGAGCCCTAAATTTCTGTGGGTGCAGAGAGTGCATGGTACATTAGCCTAAGTATAGGTAAATTGGTGCTTGAGTCTTGACTTAAGATACCAGCTCTGTAACCTTGGGCAAGTTACTTCTCTCTGAGCCTCAGTGTCCTAATTTGAAAATGAAGATACCAGGGGAGCCAAATGAGATATAAGTGAGAGCGCTTTTTAAAGTACTGTGTGACTATGCAGTTTTATTATTATCATTAGTGACCAGTGTATATGTAATGGAACTATTTTCTTTCTGTGCACATGCTGCAGAAGGAAATATCAGACCAGGATCAACAGATTTGTCTTCAAGTCTCAGTTTTGTTATTCTCTACCTGGGTGAGCTTAGATACTTGACATCACTCCTTACACTTTAACATCTTTAAAGTGAAAATTTAGATGAGACCAGTGGTTTTAAAACTTTGCTCATTGGAGCCTTAACATTTTTCATTGCAATCTCTCAGGGGCTCCAAAGGGATAGGGCATGGGGAGACACAACAGTCCTACTTTCAGCTGGCTTCTGTGTCAGACTTTTCTGCAGGGTTCTTTTAAAAGAAAATGTTTTAAAGCTACGGACAGAAAAGTCTGAAAACCTCTGAGTAAGATTATCTCAAAGGAACTTTCCTGCTGGAACATCCCATGGTTCTACAGTATTGTAAATGATCCAGCCTCTTGAAATTCCTGCCTTCTTCACAAGGTTGTATGGAAGAACAGTTAAGAAGGGCTCCCAAAGCTGTAAAATAATCGTCTAAAGTTGCTCACTGACCATATCCAGATATCAAGGGCTATTATACTCACATCCATACTCTCACCTAACTGAATATTTTATTCTTCATGTTTTAGGTATAAATGTAGGTCAGGGATGAAAATACTCATCACACACGTCAACTCTAATGGCTGCCTAGACCCTGTGAAGACGTGGTTTCTGTGTGCATTTGGGTTCCCCGGTATAGAATGCTGTGATCAAATATTAATTTCTAACACAAGCATAGAAAGAAGAATACAGACACATATATTAATATTTTTCTTTCCTCTTAGAAGCAAAACTTTGCTTCCTGTGTGGCCAGTATAGCTTGATTTCAAAACATGCCTCCACCTTTTACTTTTGCATACAGGGATTTTATGCCTGTGGAACTATGCCTAAATCTCACAGCTGAGCTCTCTCATGCAGTATTAAGGGAATTCTTCCCTATTTTTTTTTTTTTTAAGTCTTATTCAATGAATGTAAGGAAACTTCCTCAACTGGATAAAAGGCATCATCTTGGTGGTGAAAGACTTAACCTTAAGGTCAGGAACAAGGTAAGGATGTCCTCTCACCACTTGAATACTGTACTGGATGTTCTTCCCAGTGTGAGAAAGCAATAAAAGGTTTCTGGCAAAGGATTTTTATCCAGAATATATAAAGGTATTAGTAAAAAGAAGATAACCCAATTTAAAAATGGGCAAAAAGGTTTAACAGACATTTGATCAGAGAAGACTGCAAATAAGCACACGAAAATACGCTCAATATCATTAGTCATTAGTGAAATGCAAATAAAAACTGCAATGATAAACCCCTACATATCAGCTAGAATAGCTAAAATAAAAAAGACTGACTATACAAAACGTTGGCAAAGACATGGAGTAACTGGAACTCTCATACACTGCTGGTAGAAATATAAAATGACCTAACTACTTTGGAAGGTAGTCTGGCAGTTTCTTAAAAAGTTAAATACATAGCTATCATACTGCTCAAACATTTCAGTCACTCCCAGGTATTTACCCCCCCCAAAAAAAGCAAATTTTGACTCAGAGACTTTTACACTATACTCATAGTCACTTTATTTTTAATAGCCTGAAACTGGAAATAATCCAAATGTCTACCATTACCACCTGTCTGCTAGGTAAATGAATAAACAGATTATGGTATAGCCATAGAATGAAATACTTCACAGCAATAAAAGGGCACAACTACTGATATTTATGCAAACACAGGGTATATATCAAAATAATTTTTGAAGTGAAAGAAGCCAGACAAAATATAGTTTTCTTCATGAAAATTCTAGAAAGTGCAAATTAAACTATAAAAACAGAAAGCAGATCAATGGTTGCTTTGGGACCAAAGGGGTAGGATGGCAGGGACCAAGGATGAGCAGGAGGAAAGGATTACAAAGAGACATGAAAAACCTTTTTGGGGTGATAGGTATGTTCATTATTTTGATTGTGGTAATGGTTTCATGGGTCTACATATAAATAAAATCTCACCAAAATATAATCTTTAAATATACAGAGTTCATTATATGTCTATCAGATCTCAATAAAATTGTAACAAAAATTAATTACCTGTCATTTTTGGTGACTGTATTAGTCTTTTATTTTTACTTTATTGGAAACAAGCCCATGCATAACTTGCTGTGGAATTTGAGCATGTTACTAACATCACTGGGATTCAAAATTTGCAATTTTAAGAAATAATTGATTTCTAAAATGATAAAAGGTCCCCACTCAACATCTCTAATCTATGATGTATAAGCCACATTCAGGGAGATAGAGGAAAACCTAAACTATGATACTTAAATTTTTGACAAAAACATTTTCTACGGTAAGGAAGGGTGGCAGCATTATAAATTGACATGTAGAATCTGACTTTGGTTCTTGTACCATGAGCTCTATGGATTCTTTTATTGATTTTTCAGTTTGTTAAGGCATCTGTGGAAGATTTCTTTTTAGAACTTATACAATTAATATAAATTTGCAGTATCCATGAGACTGAAATTGATGTGGACTGAAGAGCCAGAATGCTATAAATTTCTGTTCCAAAAATCCATAAATGTTTATAGACAATGCTTTCTGGAATGATAGGAATTGAAAGGAATGTGAATAACTGTATTAATATTAATCTTTATTTTCCAAACAATGACTTAAAAAATAAACTAATACATAATGTTAGCATTCATTGACTGCTTACTTGGTTCTAGGCACTGTGATTATTGCTTTGCAGATATTTAATTCAATATTATATTTACTTTTTTACAAAAAACAATGAAGGATGACACTACTGAGATAAACGACCAGTGTCACGCAGCTAGTGAAGTGCCAGGTATTAACTATTTTCACCACAGTATTTACAGATTATGAATTTAACCTGAGCCATGTGGGTTTCGATTCTGTTTCATTCCACTTCTAACTTACAGATTGGTCTTCAGAAAGTCACTAACCCTATTCACATTCTGGGGTCTGTGCTTTGAAACTGAAGATGATTTTCTTACAACTCACCCACAGAGGACATAAGAAATATGACATAATCAGATGGCAAAGAAACCTATTTGTGTTGACAGCATCATCATCTATAAAAATTTCAAAAATAATTTTTATAATTTGGTATTTATCAACAAAATTAACCTTTTTTTTTTTTAAGATTAACATAAAATCAACGCAATTCTTCTATCCTTTTTGGAAGCAGAAAATCCACTCCCTTCCCCCACCACCCCACCTTCAGAGAGATTTCTATTAACTGGTGTTTCCATGGGCACCAGTAGTTCTCATTTCCTATTCTAGCTGAACTCTAACTGATAACTTACTGTTATCTCATCCCAAGTGATTCTTCTTTTTGCTCTTATCTTACACAAAATGGGGAGGCACAAAGACTTTTCCTTGATTTCTCCAAAATAATGTCAATTTGTTAGACTTCTCTGAAGTTTTAAGGCAATGGAAGAGGGGAGTTACAGCACAAAATTACATAGAAAACATTTTAAAACAGAGTATTAGATAATCCTTTTCTTAAAACTCCTTCAGTGGACCTGTTAGCAGGAATTATACACCAACTCACTCTCTTCAGGCTCCAGACTTCTGTCATATAATTTGAACACTTCTGTCTGACTAATACCTCTGTTATTTTTCTCTTCCTCAGTGAAACCCCCCAAATTTGTGATAACTTTCTACCCTGAACAGTCTAGCTAATACTTTCATACATTTCCTTCCAAACTATAATCCTCTGTCCTCATCTTTCACACTAATAGGCAGTTTCCTTTTCAAAAACATTTGTCTCCATAAGAGGAATTCAGATGCCATGCACTGACATACACTTTTTAAAAATCTCATTTCATATTAATGTAATAATACCTTGTTAATTTGCAGTGACTTGTTTGGTAACCTTAATACAAACCAGAAAGTAAGCATATATGATTCCCAGGAAGCCAAAGTCACCACCTCAGGCAATTTATTTATAAAAGTAAAAGTGTACAAGAAGTAACAGTAATGATCAAAACGATAAGAAAAACATTCGAAAAGTTTCTCTTATAGCTACATGCAAATCAATGAAACTAGAACACTCCTTCATACCATACACAAAAACAAACTCCAAAAGGTTTAAAGATCTAAATATAAGATGTGACACCATAAAACTCCTGTAAGAGAACACAGGCAAAACATTTTAGGGCATAAATCACAGCAATATTTTCTTAGATCAGTTTCCCAAGGCCAAGGAAATAAAAAGCAAAAATAAACAGGACCTAATCAAACTTAAAAGCTTTTGCACAGCAAAGTAAACCATGAACAAAATGAAAGACAACCTACAGAATGGGAGAAAATATTTGCAAATGATGCAACCAACAAGGAGTTAATATCTGAAATACACAAACAGCTCACATGACTCAGTATCAAAAAACAACCTAATCAAAAAATGGTCAGAAGACCAAAATAGACATCTCTCCAAAGAAGACATCCAAATGGACAGCAGGCACATGAAAAGATGCTCAACATCACTATTAGAAAAATGCAAATCAAAACCACAGTGAGGTATCACCTCACACCAGTCAGAATGACTATCATCAAAAAGTCTATGAGTAATAAATGCTGGAGAGGGTGTGGAGAAAGGGAACACTCCTACACTGTTGGAGGGAATATAAATTGGTACAGCCACTATAGAGAACAGTATGGAGGTTACTTAAAAAACTAAAAATAGAGCTACCATATGATTCAACAATTCCACTCCTTGGCATATATCCAGAAAAAAGGAAAACTCTAATTCTAAAAGATACATGCACCCCAATGTTCAGAAAATACTATTTATAAGAACCAAGACATGGAAACAACCTAAGTGCTCATCACTGGACAATTGGGTTAAGAAGATGTGGTAAATACATACAATGGAATACTACTCAGCCATAAAAAGAATGAAATACTGCTATTTGCAGCAACATGGATGGGCCTGGAGAATATCCTACTAAGTGAGGTATGTCAGACAAAGACATATTATATGATATAACTTATATGTGAAATTTAAAAAATAATACAAGTGACCCTATATACAAAACAGAAACAGACTCACAGTAGAAAACAAACTTATAGTTACAAAAGGGTAAAGGGAAGGTGGGAAGAATAAACTAGGAATATGGGATTAACAAATATAAACACCGCCAGCTAGAATCTGAAGTAAATTTTGTAAAAGAAAAAAAATCTGATGGAAATATTTACACATTTGACCATAACATTTTAATAAATGTAAATAAATAGATTAATGATTGACTTCTTACTTCATACAGCAAAACCTTCAAAAGGAGATGTCACTGATCTAGGCTTCACAGGATGAATAATACTGACTAAATTCAGAGCCACGGGAACTTCAGGTGGAGGAGGCACAAAAGCTAAGGCACAAATATGCCAATTAGTTTTTATTCCATAAGGAGGACACTAAGAGCACCATGAATGAGTACAATGGAATGAAAAGCTCAGGGGTCACTAATCCAGTCAAACAAGTGTTAGAACAGGTAAGTTAAGAGAAGTATTTCTTAGGAGTACTGGTAGAGTAGATTAAAAAGTCCTGAATTTTTTTCTTGTTTTTTTCTTTTTGAGGTGGGTAGGAGAGGTTTAGAGAAGAGGATTCAACATTAAGGCAAGTTATCAACGAAACTATGTACGTTTAACTTAAACAAATTTACAAGTCCAGTTGTGTGATATGACTGATACCATTGTCTAATACAAATGTCTGGCACACATTTTCCTCTATGAGTTTTTATCAATATTTATTATTTCCTTATTATATGCATGTTACGTTACTTAAGGAGTAACCTCAAATACCTGGAACATCTAAACTTTGTATACAAGGAAATAAATAATATACTTGAGCAGCCTAGTGCCCATTCCAAGAAAGAATACACTCACCATGTCCCCCCAAAATCTCAGGCTATTTTTCCATTCTCCTTCAATCAAAGATCTTGTCCAACCATAGACTTCTAAGGTAGAACCACTCCAGGGAATTTTATCTTTAGCAACTCACCTGGACAACTAGTGCTCTGTCCATGCCCCATACTTTAATATAATATGCTAATGTTTGAATACTGAAGTTTTCCAAATACTAAATTTCTAATCATTTTCTATGAATCACCTAGCCACAAGTACACACCATCATTAGCAATCCATTATGTTTAATTTAGACCTCATCAGTGCCTTCCTTTCTTGCAAGAATTCAAATGCTGTACTTCCTGGGCTTAACCTCTATCTCAAACTGTCAAGAAGATAACCATCTCTTTGACTGGCAATTTTTTTTTCACTATGTTTGACACACTTTTTTCTATTGATTTATTCTTCCTAGGAATTGTATGTGATGATCAAAATACTTAAAATATGACTTTCCAGTTTTGCCTTCAAGGAGATGGTGTAGGTTGTATTCAAAAATGTATTTTTAAAAATCCTTATAAGACAGTGTTATGAACTTTGTACAAGAAAAAGGTATAAAGGATTTAGCAAATTGGCTCTTGATCCCATAATGAAACTTCAAAAATAAAATTGAAAGTAGATAATAAAACAATCTTTAAAAACTCACAGAAACAAAAACAACTGAGCAAGGAATAGGAAAAAACAGAAATCTGATGACCAGCAAAGGTTTCCATAGTGAGCTCAGAAAAATTAAGGACCAATTTGCTGAATTAAATAAAACCTTTAGGGCAATTAAATGTTTTCCAGGGGGATTGCCCTAACCATCACTCTCCTCTTTCCTCCCTCTTTCTTAGCCTGGAAAGAAACAGTAGTGGAAATTCTGCAGAGATTCTGATACATTGTGAAAATTGCCTCATCAGCTTTCTAGAAGCTATAGAGTCCCAATTACCACCATATTTTAATAGGATTTGGAATCCGCTTGATGCAAATTTTGTCTAGATGCCATTTGTGGCAAAATAAACTGGACAACTTTCTGTCTTCATGAAATGTACGTTTAAGTTTTTATACCAGAAAAATGTATCCTATACCAGATTCTTTGCTAGAACATTTTGCATTTTCCTCCAACCCTACAATGTTCCTTCCCCTCCAACCATAACCCCTACCCCTGTGCTACAGTCTCCTTTTAACTCCCAGAACAGCTGCACCAATGAGGCTATTCATGGAGGAAGTACACAAGCTACTTCTGAACAACCATTTTGTAGGCTGACTTTTCTCCTCAAGTTTGGCTCTCCTCAACCTAGGCCCAGAGCACCCACCAGAGCAGACATATCCTATACCTTTAGATGAGAGAGATCAATGAACTCTAAGATTGAAATTGAGATGGAAAATCAAACCCCTTACTCTTTTTTACAGAACTAGATAAAATTGTGTGCCTGCTTACCTGATGGCAGTAAGCTTGCTCTCCATGCCAGTGAAATTAATCTTGAAGCTGATATGAACTGCACTTGACTTCAGAATAGCAGCTCCTTCTGCTATCATCTGATAGCACCACCCCTTGGGAGTCTTCTGGCTTTGTGCTGTGGACACTTCCTTCAAAAAGGGTTGATTGGATAGTCTGACCCTGTGAAGTTTGGGTAAATCTAATTATATTTTTCTCATATAAGTTGCATGCATGTGAAACTGAAATTGGACATGATTAAGGGGAGTCTTTTCTGCCCATTTACCAGGTGCAGATCTCTTAGGAAGATGGCATCTACATTGTAAGTCATTTTGGAAGCTTAAGTAAGTTCTGGGTGAACATGAAGGTTGGATAAGTCAACCAGAATTTCAGAATTGGCCAGACTTACTTTGGAGTTAGGACTTGCAGCTGGCAACTGGGCAGTGATTCAGGAGGTAGCTGATGCTAAAAGAAAAAAAAAAGAAAGAAAATATGGGACTTACATGCTTATAATCAGCTGCTAACCTCCTTAAAAACACCCCTAATTTCCCTTGTAGTGGTTTATTTTTCCATCCAAATGGTTTCTGGATGTTAATTTTAATCTGATTTCACCAGGACATCAACGTGGGGAGAATAAAGGACAAGGCAGGTGAGCAGCAGAGAAATTTTTATCTGAGCCCCAGTCGTTCATTTATGCCTGTGGCTGAAAACACCTGAAAAAATCAAAGTGATTGGAAATAGCAGAGAAGCTAGACTGCTCAAGTCTACAGGCAGTTATTAGAGGAAGGAGAAACTCAGAAACTAATGTGTAACCTGAGGAGAAGTTGGTAGGAGACGGGAGGAGATGTGAAGGAACATGAAGAAAGAACAGGAGAGATGGGGAAAAGGTGTGAACTTCATTAGTTGATTAGAACTAGGTCATCAGCTGAAGCTCAGTTCTGCTGTTAGAAGAGGAGCCCAATGTCTCAGTAACTCACAATGGTAACATTTCTTTCTCTCTCATGCTACACGTCTATCACAGGTCCATGGCTGTAACTGCAGAACCAGCCCAAACTGGCCCCATCTTGTTTCTAACAAGATACTGAGTTATTTTCAGAGACAGAACAACAAAACCACAAGTCATGCAGCTGAAGCAGGCAAAGAGAAGATTTTGACCTCAAACAATATATGGAACCAAAGATTCTCCCCCGGAGATGACTGGAACGTGAATGTTGAAACTGGAACCTGAATGTTGAAGCCTTTTCAGATGCGGAGGGCCCGAGCTGAAGCCCCTTTACCGTACCTTACCGTAAATGGACAAGTTCCCAAGTCCTGCCGTCACTTCCACAGACCAGCTCTCCTCCCCTAACTCATAAAAGTTTGACAGAAACCCAGTTTGACAGAACTGAGCCGTGCCTCCTGTCTTCTTGCTGGTCGACCTCACAATAAAGCTTTCTCTTTTCTCAAAAGCTGAGGCCACAGCATTGGGGTCTGTGCACGTCAGGCAGCAAGCCCTTCACCTGGTGTAATGAGATGGGAGGGAAAGGGGCAGGGCACAACCACTAGATAAATGAAGAGGGGCTGCAGCTGTGAGCATGTGAATAAAAACTGGCTGGAACTGGCTGAAACCAAGGTGGCTTAGAGAATAGTCAGATCACTGACCTTTAGCTCATTATACCCTCATTGTAACACTAAAAATCATTCCCCCTTATACCATGACAGTTCCAGGGCGGCCCATAAAAGGCCAAAAAGTGATCGGTGGTCCAATTCCTAGGAAATCCCTCCTTTCCTCCCCAAAACAGCAAGAATATTCCTCCCACTCTTAGCTTATGAAATTACTCAGCCCATAAAAACCAACCACCCCATGACCTAGGGCCGCTTTCACTTTGAGACTGTCTGCATTCTGCCTATGGAGTGTGCATCTCTCTAAATAAACTTGCCTTCGCTTTTCTTGGGCTTGCTCTTGAATTCTTTCCTGAGAAAAGTCCAACCTAAAGACACCTGCGGGTCCCAGGGCGGGACATTGCCTTCAGCTGCAACAGTAACACTGGGACGGGGCAGCTGATTGTCTTCACTTAGGGTTTGGACTGATGGACTGAGAGGCCTTAATGGAGGTTTCAGAGGGAAAACAGCATGACAAAATCACAAGACAGAAGCTCACAGGGACATACTTCATCTCTACTCACATTTCACTTGTCAAAGCAAGTGATATGGCCAAGTCTGACGTCAGTCGGGTGGGAATGTGTACTTTGAAAATATGTAATTATCAATTACATGTATTATAGCTAAAATTCTTCACAAGCAAAGATAGATGTCATTTCTCCCTTCTTGAGGGGAGGGTATTTTGTAGAATGTCCTTCAGTTTAGGTTTTTCTGATGTTTCTCTAATAATTAGACGGGGGTTATGGGGTTGTGGGGAGGAAGCCTGCATAGGAAAACTGCGATTCTCATCACATGGTATCAAGAGTAGGTCCTGTCAACATGACGTGTCACTGTTGACGTTAACCTCGAGGGAGGGCTTGGATTCCTCCACTTTAAAGTTGTTTGTTTTCCCTCTTTTTGGTACTGTACTCTTTGCAAAGAAGTCGTTGTGCACAGCCCACGCTTGAGGAGTGGGGAGTCATGTTCCACCTCCTGAGGGCATTTCACTCCTTTCACAGGTGAGGAATCTGAGGTGTAAACAGTTTAAGCCCAAGTTAACATAGTTAATTAAATGGCATCAAGATTGAAACCCATCTCTGTCTGACTTATAAAACTATTCTTTTTTCAGTGCTACACAAAAAGAAGCATAAGATAGGGAAATGGCTAGAAAATAAGAGGATATATCTATGAGTTTGTTTTAATAAGTCACGTTGAGAGGCACGGCCTCTTGATAATAGAGACATTCAGGTAGTGATTCCTCCACTTGCTACTTACTAACATTGGGACTGAAGAGTCATGCTCCCTGATGTTTATAACACTATCCAACTACTGTCCTAACATGACCTATTAATCTGTCCTTCTACAAATATATCCCGGCTCCATTCTAATCACTAAACCATTTTTCAAAAAGGAAATCAAGTTCTTGAAGTATTGTGAGGAAGAGTAGGGGATGAAAATGATTTTAATCCATACTTCTTATGGTTTCTGAGCAGTGTGGGTTTTTTTTTTTTATTTGAAGAGAGCTGTAACTCCAGATCTGCCTAATAAAGAGAAGTCATGTTTCTGTCACAGAAATAGCTTTTGTACAAATGGGAAACTGTCACTAAGGCTGAGAAGCAGAGGAACAGGATGGTCTGTGTCTGGTGGGCGAAAATTGTGTGAGGTTTTTCCTTCTTACTGTGGTGATATAATTCATTGTTGACATTTTAAAGTATGTGTCAGTTCCCATATCTAGTTTTCTTTTGAAGTGTCACTGACAATGCAATTGAAAGACAGAAATGACCATATAACAGTGTTGAGTTGGGTTTTCTAAACTAGGATCAAATCTCTCCTGTGACAAAAATTTAATTTGCAGAGAATGTATAAAGATAAAATAGTTTGTGGACATTCTATATATATCACATGAAGAAAAGTCTTTATCCATTTTTATAAGCTGAATAGACTGCGAAACGTCTGAATCACATGTGCATCCCATATGATTAATTGTAATCATATGATACCCTTGAATCTGATTAGTTTAAATACTCTCATGAGTGGTGATTTCTAAGTAGCCTGAGCTCTTGGCTGGCAGTTAGGAAGTCGAGTTATTCACCTCTATTTCTCATACTATAGAGACATATTTTCATAAATAATTTTCTCCTTTAATTGCTGAGATTATCTGGACTTTCTGAGGCTGTTATGCGAATCCTACACAAGGATTGAGCTTTTAGTGCCAAAACTGTTTTGTTTACCATTGTGTCTCAGCACTTATTACATTCAGGACTAAGTGAGATTTGTTAAGTGAATATTGAATAAATGTTTTCGAGAGAGAAGCATTGTGTAAATTTAAAATAGTCATAAAATAC
The DNA here is from genome assembly GCF_036321535.1 of Camelus dromedarius. Classification (NCBI taxonomy): domain Eukaryota; kingdom Metazoa; phylum Chordata; class Mammalia; order Artiodactyla; family Camelidae; genus Camelus; species Camelus dromedarius. The sequence continues at coordinate 48,370,909 of NC_087437.1, forward strand.
ACAACTACTTCTAAAATGAAAGACCATGTCTAAAGTCTAAGATCATTAATTTCCTTCAGCTCAGGATAAAGCTTTTTCTTATAAGACCAACTATAATGAAATCTGTATCATGTAACTTGTGTGATAGCACATTTTCTTACCAGTTTTCTGATCAAAGGCAAGGGCCCCAAAGATGGATATTGATGACTGACTTCTGTACTATGCCTCAGGAAGTCACTAACAGTTTTTTAACCAGTAGGCTGTTATTCATATGAACAGAACCTAATTTTTCTTTTAATAAGAAAAATACATAAAATTATATTTTCTTTATACTAAATGACAAAATTGATTGAAAATTAATGCTGATGAGAGTATGCTGAAAAAGTTACTCTCTACTGCTAGTGTGATGGTATTTTGATACAATTTTTCTAGAAAATAATTTGAAGACATATATGAAGGGGCTTAAAGAGCTCACAGTCCCCTTTTTTAAAAAAGAAAATGAGTTCTAGTTCTAGATGTTTATCTAAAATAAATCATCAGAGATTTTGATAGAGATGAATATTTGAGGATATAAGGATGTTTGTTACATAATAATACTGATCATGAACAAGTGTCTTAATTGAATTGTGCTCTAAGTTTTTAGGTAATGTTTCTTTTTAATTCAGTGTTAATTTAGAGAGTCAAATTGTTGTAGAAGGCTTAATACAGAAAAAAAGCAGAACTCTGATTACCTCTTTCCAACTCTGATCCCTAGAGGTAGCCACTTTCGGTTCTTTTAACTGATTCTTAGGATATTTGCTTCTATACTTCCATGATCCTAAAAACAAACAAACAGAAGAAACAAGCAAACAAGCTTAATTTTTATCCTTTAGTATTACCCATTGACTTCCTGCTGTGGAAAATTATAATTTTTCTTTCACTGCCCCTATCCCCAGCTTATACACACCTTTACTCTTTCCGCTTTCTTCCCAGCAGAGTTTTATCGTAACTTTGGTTACATCACTACAGTGTATACAGTATTATGATTATACAAACACAAGACCTGGCTGAGTCATATTGGGTACTGTTATTACTTTTCCTTTTCTGAAAAAGTTTTGGTTTTCCTTACTTGTTTTTTTTTTCCTTGTTAGGTGAAGCTACTGATGTCTATTCTCAGCTTCCTTTGCATTTGTAGTTCTTTTATTCACTTTCCCAGTTGTACAAATCTTCTTTCAGTACATACATACTTCAAGCATCAATGTCATCCTCCTAAAGAAAGTCTCCCACGAGCTTTCGACTTCCCACATCCAGATGGCTGAAGCTTAGCTTTTGTTTTTTGGGTCTCCTTTCACCAACATCCTAGGGCTTCTCTTTCCAGCTTTTGCATGGAATTTCCTTTTTCCTAGATTCCATGTCTTCCCTTCTTAATTTTCTTGTTTGGTTTCGCAGAACACAGATTCATGAGAACTGGACATAGGAGGTAAAATTTTTGAGACTGTGCAGTCTGAAAATTTAAAAATTTTACTTTCATGCTTAACTAATAGTTGGCTGGGAATAAAACACTAGATTAGAAAAGATGTACCCTCAGAACTATGAAGGCTTTGCTCTATTGTTTTCTAGTTTCAAGAGTTGCTAATAAGAGGCTCAGTAACAAAGGCTAACATTTTCTCAGCACTGACCATGTGCCAGTCACGATTCTGTATGTATTTATGTTTATTATCTCATGTAATTCTCACAGTAAACCTGTGAGGTAGGTGCTACATTTAACTTCCTTTTTACAGATATGGAAACTGAGACTCAGGGTTACAGTGAATTTCCCAGAGTTACAGGTCTAGTGAGTATAGAGTCTGCGATTCGAATTCAGCTGAGCTGGATGGCAAGCTCAGGCTCTTAGCCTTCATGCCTTACTGACAAATTGATTAGTGATGTTTTCAACAAAACCATGAACTTTAATCTGAATACTTTTGTTATTCTTCTTCTTATTTTGAATTCAGTATCCTGACATTTCCCAATGCTGTGCCTTGTGGTGGGTCTTTTCTCATTCATTACCATGAACACACAGCGAGCCATTTCAGTCTGGAAACGCTGTGCTTCAGCTCTGGAGAAGGTTCTCGAGTTACTTCTGTATAGGTTTCCTCCCTTCCATTTTCTCTGTTCTCTGTTTCTAGATTTCGTGGACCGGTCCCACTCACTTTCCTATTCTCTGTTCTGTCTTCCATAGCTTTACCTTTTGCTTTATATAAGCTTTATACAAGCTTTCCTCAGCTTTATCTTCCAAAGTTTCTACTGAATTTGTTATTTCTGCTGTTATGTTTTAACATCCAAGAGTGCTTCTTTGTGTCTTCTGAATGTACTTCTTTAAAACACTCTGGGTTTTTTCCCCCATAGGTTTATCATCTCATGAACCTCTCTCATATATTCATATTCACATTAATCAGAATATTTTGATTTTTTAAAAATTTATCCAAGTTGCCCTTTTTATTTTTGCTTGTATTTTATCTGTGTTATCTGGTGGCCATAGGCTATTTGTATTAGACTGGAGACTTTGCACAGGTGGGTGGAGCTTGCTGACTGGGCATATGTGTAGTGAAATGGCTGGGCTGTTTCATTAGGGAATTCTTGATGTTTGGGTTAGTCTCATTGCTAAGAGATTAGTGTTCCAGTCTCCAGCCTGAATGGGAAGAGTCTGGCTGACGGCATTTTGGAAGAGAGCCTCCATGTACATGTGTACCCAGTTCCTGTGCTTTTGACACAGCACCCATATCCTTAAATGCCCTGGTAGCTCCCCTTTGAGGGACCCTCTGTTTTACTCTTTCCCTGGACTAAACCTCCAGTATCTTCCCGGAAGTGGGGAGGGAAGTGGGGAGACAAGAAGCAGGTACTTGCACGTGTCGGGCAGGGTTCTAGATCTAGGGCTTCAGCACTATCAACCATTTCTCCAGTTTTCAGCCCCATCTTCTCTTGTACTTCTTGGTGTCTCTCTTGAGTTCTGATATTATTTACATAAGGCAAAATGAATTGCTTTTCAAATTTTCTCACTGCCAGTTTAGGATTCAGTTTCTTGGATTTATTCCATTAATTAAATTTGTCCAATTGCTTTGTTTTTAATTTATTTTTTTATTGAAGTATAGTTGATTTACAATGTTGTGTTAGTTTCTGGTGTACAGCATAGTGATTCAGTTATACACACACATATATATATTCCTTTTCATATTCTTTTCCATTATAGGCTATTATAAGATATTGAATATAGTTCCCTGTGTTATACAATGGGACCTTGTTGTTTAGCTATTTTATATAGAGTAGTTAGTATCTACAAATCTCAAACTTCCAATTTATCCCTTCCCACCCCTTTTCCCCCTGTGGTAACAATAAATTTGTTTTCTATGTCTGTGAGTTTGTCTCTGTTTTGTAAACTAATTTTGTACTTTTAGTCCTGGTGTATATAAGCCTTTTCAAAAACTCCCCTTTTGGTCATTTTGGCAGGGTTTGAGGAGTTGACAAAGGCAAAACCTGTGTTGAGGGGTGGTAGTGGGGGGCAGTAAGCCTGACATTTCCACATAGTACCTTCTGCTCAAGTGCTTTAAGCTTCAGTTTCCTCATATGCAAAATTAAGATAATTATACTTATCTCTTAGGGTTGAGATAAAGATTAAAAGATAATAAATGAGATAAATGGACATAAAACATTTCAAATGATGTCTTTCACATAGCAAGTTAGTCATTATTAATACATGCTGACATGATATCTTAAGAACAGAAACACTCAAATTAGCTTAAGTTAAAAATATGTGTAGAGAAAAGATACAGAGAAGAGTTTTGGAATCAATTCGGAGGAAAGTTAGCAAGATCTCCTGCAACTGGAGATGCTTCTGGCAGCTATTCTTCCTGTCCCCTCACTCCGGACACAAAACTGCCCATTTCTCACACCCCACTTTCTAAGTATCTCCTCCATTTTCTTGTTTTCACCTTTCAGACAAGCTTTCTCTGTTTACTTAATGTGTCCACTGCTGAAAATAGCTTCAAGCTCCAGCATAGACCCCTATCTGCCTGACTCTTTTTCAGTTCCTCAGTTCCATTTTATCACCAAGACTGGTGGACTGGCCCTACTTGGCAAAGAGTCCATCCTTGTTCAGTCATACAGCAGGTGGGATCCTGAGGTCCTAGTGCTGTCTCTTGCAGGCTGTGTAGTGAGAGGGCCCTAGAGTGATAAGTACATGAGGTACTGCTCATAATATAATCCTAAGAGATAAGAGAAGAATTTAAAAAGGACATATGGGACCTTACAAAGTTTGGTATATATATGCATGTGTGCATATCTATGTACATGTATATATATGCTAAATGCCAAATACTAATATATGCACACTCATGAGCTTGTTGAAAGACAAATGAGAAAGTGCATGTATTTAGCATAGTTTGTGACACATAGTAACATTCAATAAATATTTTGTTATTATCATATTTAAATATATACAAAAAGTGCTAGAGGAAAATTCACCAAAATAGTAATTGTGATCATTTTTCTAGGAGGTGTAGTCAGGAGTAATTTATAGTTTCTTATTTATATTTCTTTGTAATTTTTTTACAATGAACATGTAATTCTTATATAATCAGAAAAATAATTTTCTCAACCTACTGATAAGGAAAAGGCTATATATGAAAAGCGTAACAGTTATCTTTAATTCATCTTCCAACAACTGGGTCATTTAATTACTCGACCATTTGAAAACGTTTTATAAAACAACTCTTTCCTTTTTATGTTCTTATTTTTCCCAGATTTCTGAATTTTTGTGGTAAGGTGAGGAACTCGAGAGTGTGTGGGCCTTGTAATGAACTGAAGATTTAGAACGTTTGATTTTTCAGCTGTATGTCCCAGTATAGGTTCCTAGTTATTGACTCTCAGATCAGGCATTCAGAAATGGAGAGTTACTACATAGGAAAAACTATGTCTGAAATCTTTACACCAAAATTAAGTATTTTAAAATATTACAGAATTAATACATCAATGCATTTAATGAGTCACTGTTATCTTTTTTCTGGTACTCTGGCACTCACTATCATCCTGAACATTATTTTCCTTTTTCAAGGCAATCCACTTTGTTTATCTTGAATCCAGAGGATAATCGCAAACTCAGATTCTCACAGCTAGAAAGGTAGATTAAATATCATCTACTTCAAAATTAGAAGTTTTCAGATGAAAAAATGCAAACTAAGAAGGTTTCTCTTTTTTGATAATAAAACTAGTAACAAGCAAGAGAGTCAGATATAAAACCACACTTTTAAATTTTAGCTTGATACTGTTTCCACTGCAAGTCCTTCCTACTTCCCTGTGTTCACTATAATCTCCAGGTCATTACCAACTTGGTCAAATTATATTGCTTTTTGAAAGTACCTATTAAGTCATAGGTGATTTCTATGGCACCAATGGATTATATAGGTTGATTCTCAATTTAATGACTCATTACCAAACTGATAACCACAGTATTTTAAGTGAAAAAAGGAAATGGCCTATACCATTCAAGTTATATTTACTTACACAAATGTGTTTCTTTGGGGAAAAAAAATCACATCAAAATTAATGCCCTACACCATTCAAGTTATATTTACTTATACAAATGTGTTTCTTTGGTAGAAAAAACCACAACAAAAGAAATTCCCACATTACTTGCTTTCATAAAATTGACCCTGTGACTCATAACTCATATTTCCTTTTGTGCTGGGCCTTCTAGGAAACTCAGAACAAAATCAGGAGCAATCAAATCCATAGCAAAGGTCTTTCAGCATTTTATTTTTCTTTGTAAAAACATTGCCTCCCAGCTTTGAGTTCTTTTCCTACCTTCATTTTTCCTTTAAATCTGTTCCTTAACCATATCATTTTTACTGATGTTGTTTCATAAATAATTTCAAGTATTTTTTGAAATAAGGCATTATATAAAGAACAAGTGAAACAATTTTCATATGCTGTTTTCAATGTACCTGCTGGTGTAGGTACATACATTTAAAAAAAAAACTTGTTACACTTTATTGAGTAACAAGTTTATTTTTATGCCTTAGTGTTCGCTGTAGAAAGGCTCCATATTACATTTTATGAAATAAAATGAATAATTTTAAGACTTAGAGGGTTCTTTAGCTGTGTAAATCAGCATTGTCCTTGAATCTCCATTCAGTTCAATTTTATCCATAAGTCTTATTTCTTTCTATAGTTTTTGACAGATATTTATAATCAAAGTAGAATATATATGAGGTTATGTGAATAAAATAAAGAGGCATATCAGACATATACACACACCTTCAAAGATGGTCTCAACGTATCTAGAACAGGAACTACATAATTTGTATTTATGCAGGTACATCACTGAAAAATTAACAGAGGTACCTAGAAAAATTTTGGTTGGTGGTGAATGCTCAGATCAAACCACTGAGACATTTTTTCATCCACTTGTTCTCATAATACTCATTCATAGTTACCATGTCTATTTACTTATGTTAGCAAATCCTAAGAGATGAGGTATATTATGACATGTCATTTTATTTGTAATTATAATTATGTATATTTTGATATTGATATATGAGAAAATTATAACTTCAATTCCAGGTAATGTGTAATTTTACAGCTCTTAGTGTTTAAAAATAACTGATGTGTTTTACATACATAATTGCACCATTGGCCTATTTGTATGGTACAGCATAATTAGAAATATGATTCCTATATAGCCCACTGGTTATTTGTATATATATATCTTTGTATGACATTTATTTTTTGTATTATATATAAAATATTATATTTTATATTATTTCATTACCCCTGAAGTATTTCCATATACATTATTTTCTTGAATCCTCAAAGTAGTCCTATGAGTTTCATAGTGTTGAGCCTACTGCAGATGTACAGAAACTGAGTTCCGGGGAGATCATGGGACTGAAGGTCACACAGTAGTAAAATGACAATGCCAGGACTGGAGGACAGGTGTCCTCACTCTCAGTACAGGGCGTTTCGAATGCAATCCACTTTAGCGTCCAGCTTCTAAAAATCAATACTAGCCTCTCTTTAGACCCACACAGAGCTTCTTATGAGGCTGACTTCATCCTGTTCTACCCCTTATTAATATTAAACATCAATAGCTGATAGAATGGAGAGCAGATTATATATCCACCCATTACTACCTATTACTACCCATTACTCCCACACGGTATTTACCATGGGAGAAGACCAGCCACCTTCCCAAACATTAAGGCCTGGGCTCTCTTGGAGTCTTCTCAGCTACGTATATTTCAAACTTGCACAGATACTTTTAGTTTGCACAGAGAAAGAAACTTTTCAGAAAATTCCCTATACACATTGAAACACCATCTAATACAATATGGTTTTGTATATGAGTTCAAAGTACACAGATCTTTTGAATAAGGCAGGTTTACAGCTAAAATAAAAAATATGAAGTGAATACATTCAGAAAGAAAAACTACAATGTTAATAGGTATTTTCCTTTGAATTGGGGCATTGTATCTGAGATTTTTAAACACGGCTTTTTTATTCTTTGGAATTTTCCAAGTGCAGCATCTCAAACTTGCATCTAATCAGAACTCTTAAATTTCTTCCCTACCTACCACACAAGCCAGGTATGTGTACCCTGCCAGACTTTCACAAATTATTAATGAGCTCTCTCTCCATTCTCCTTTTGCTCAGGCCAAAAACCTAGGAGTCATTCTTGCCTCCTCTCTTTAGAAGAGCACACATTAGAGCAAAATATATCCTGAATTTGACCACTTCTGATAAGCTCTACTGCCATCCTCTGAAATCCTACCTAGATTTACTTCAATAGCCACCTAATTGGCTTCCCTGTTTCCACTCTTGCTCATCCTCTTCCCCTCCTCCAAGTCAATACTCCACAGTGCAGCTAGAAGAGTTCTAGGAGTACACAATTCAAACTGTGTTGTTCTGCATTTCTTTCCCAATGGCTTCCTCCAATCTTTCCCTGGGCTGTATGGGAGCTGGTCCTGGCTCACCTCCCCAGCTTTCTACCATTCCCCTCTTCCACCATTCCTCAGGCCACAGTGGCCTTCTTGTTCATCTCTGAAATGACCTGCTTGTTCCCACCTCAAGGACTTTGCCTTTGTTAGTTCCTCTGCCTGGCACACACTTGCCCAGGTCTCTGCAGAGTCTACTTCAATTCATCCTTGTCTCTGTTCAATGTCATATCCTTAGAGAGGTTTTCCTGACACTACCCAAGGCATTGCTCCTTCACTTCTCTGTTCTTGTGTGTTTCCTCCCCCTGCCTTCTTCCCCTTCCTCACTTCGACTGACTGTATATTCACTTATAATCTGCCTTCCCCTCTCAGCTGTTAGCTCCACTGAGGACAGGGACAACGTCATTCGGTGCTCCATCACCAAGCTTGCAGCATCCCTGCTCCATAAATATTTTCTTTCAAGTTATAAAGTAGTACTTTATAATTAGAAATAAAATACATACTTTTGCCTAAGCATGAGCCAAACCCCAATTATAGACTGAGAACATTCTGCAAAGTACGGCTTTTACAAAGGAGAAGAATGAGCTGTCAGGAGAATTGAGAGGTTAAATGAAGAAAGTGGAAGTTGAGCTGAGCCTGACCTGAAACAAGACATTACAGAGGCAAAGGAAAAGAGGAGAAAGAATGGGAGAAGGAAAATAAGACTGCAATTAAAAATAGAAAGGTCACTGAAGGCCAGCTTCCAAGTTACTGGTGACCGAGTGCCAGAGAAGACCAAATTTTAGAACCAGCTGTGGAGAGTGGTTTGGCACTTGGCACCAGGCTGCCAAGGTTATTATTCTGTAACAGAGCTCTATGGACCCTTTAATGATAACAGCAGGCACTCTGTTAAAAGGTTAGCTGCAGAGGGCACCAGAGATGGAAAGTGAACAGCAAAGTGCATGACATGATATGGCTTAAATCTAGTAACTGCACCTGCAGAAGACCAAAATGTGCATAGTGCAGAGACTATAAACAGAACAGGCACACAAGACAGGGCCCCGGCTGTTTTCAACGATCAGATTTACTAGAACTGAAAATGAAGTGAACTCGAAAATATCCACAAAGAGAAAACATTCCAAGAGAGAGAGTACTGGTAAAGGGAGGAGAACCAGACAGGGGTCACATGCGTGTGCACAGTTAGATGACCATCCCTATGCAAACAGCATTGTGAGGGGAAAACAAGAAGAAACCTGAAACGGAATCAGACATTTTTTCTTTCTTTTTTGTACTTTTTATTGGATCTATGTAAAATGGATATTAATTAAACCTACTATGGTAATAATTTCACAATATATGCAAGTCAAACCTTTATGCTGTACACCTGAAACTCATACAATGATAGATGTCAATTATAAAAAAAAAAGAAATGCTGCATATATACACATATACCCTCTCTCTTTCTCACTCACACATATGGCATTACATATACGGACATATCTATGTAGAACCAATTTAAGATCTGCTGACAACCATCTGGCAGCACTGTGAATTCAAAGGCAGAATTCTTGGAATCTGGAACTGGTTAGATCACAGATTGGTTGAGTGATCTTATGTGAGTCATTTCACTCCTCTAAGCCTCACTTTTCTCATGGGTAAAAGAATTTAACTAGATGATTCCTGAAGTCTATTCCTATTCTTACAACACCTATCATTATAACCATTGGCATTGATTTGAGCTAAATGAAGTAAATCATCACTGACAGCTCCAAAGGACTGATTGACTCACTTCCTTCTTCTGCATGTACTTAATCAAATATCATTCATTCATCATCTATCCATCCTTCATTCAAGGAACATTAATTGAGTAACTTCAATATGCCAAGCATCCCTCTAGGAGCTTCAATAAGGTCCCTGCCCTTAAAGAACTCTACTAAAGGATTTGACATTGTAGTTTTTAAAGGTTAATTTGTATTCAGGACTTAGGCAAGATGCTTTTCATCAACAGAAAGGTTGGTTAATTTGCCAATATGCCAGATTTCTCTCTCTCTCTCCCTCTCTCTCTCCCTCTCTCTCTATATGTATACATATATATGTATATATGTACCTGTGTTCTCCCATGGACACAGATATTGGAATTTTATCTGCAACGTTTGTATACATACAAAGTATGTATATACATGTATAAAGACTCAAGCCACTGAAGTCTACCAACTACACTGATAGTGATAAACATATTTATAGCTCAGTCCCACCAATCAATTCACAGGACTCTAGCCCCTCTTAGGTTCCAAACTCGGGCATGGACATACTACTGCTTGTGCAACAACTGCAAGAATCACTGTGTCCCTATTGAGGCGAGCCTGCTGGGTGGCTCACACAGAGCAGAGCCTCCTCCCAGGGAGGAAGGTTATACATTAGCCTCTCTTAAGTCTGTTCATTTCTGACATTGATGCCCATTCATCCCCAAGAGATGAATTTATTTTTGTGAAGCTTTAGTTATCAGAAAAATAACTGACTCTTAAACAACCAAACAGGACTATTTTAGAATGTATGTCTCATTTTTTTTAAGGAATGAAGACAGACATCCCAAAGGACCTGTGTTCTTTAACACAACAACCACCTACTGAATCAAAAACTCACACTTATTTGAGAGACAGATGGCCATTTCCTCCTGTTCTGTTCTACCTAGTAACCCAGAGATACATGGTTTTACAGAAAAACCTAAACTTTTAAACAAACAAACAAAAATTATTTGTTTCACTTAAAAAACAAAAATAAACATACAAATACTGAATAATAGATGAATTATTTCATACTCTTTTTCATTACAGGCCATTCTAAGGTACACTCATTGGTCCTTTAGGATCTGTCTTGGCTTCAGAGAGCCAGCGTGGTACTCTTCTCAGGGTTGTACCCATCCATTGAGTACACAAGGCAGGGGTATAAGTGGTGGGTCATTTTGGCCCATGGTGGGACATTCTGATGGGCTCAGAACCCTCAGGGATAAGGGTTTAGGTAGGGCTACCAGGTACGCTATAGAGAAGGGTTAGTACGGAAGGTGAGGAGACCCTGAAAAGCTGAGTGGAGGAGGGAGACGATGAGTACCAGTTGTTGGTACCAATGTCAGCTGTGGGAGCTAGACCTTGTCCTACTAACATTCCTTTTCTAAGCTTGTCTCAAGAAAGGAGGTCCACCAGAATCCCAGAGGATCTGCTGCCAAAACATGTGGAGAAGGAGATCCAGGGGGTCCAAGGGATGGATGGTAGTAGACAAAGAAATGAGCTGCCCAGATCCTGCTTCCAGGAATACATTTCTGCCTGACTGCAGGAAGCAGCAAACAGCAGACAGCCTCAAATCACTAGCTTCTTCAGAGTTTGTCGCAACTGCAGAGAGCCAGGGCCTCACTCTTCCTGGGATGATCGGCAGCCAGTGACTGAGCAACATGGCAGAATACTTCAGCCCAATGCAGAGTTCCTCTGATGGTCAATATCTGCTCTGGAGCCCCACAGGGTCAGCAGAGGTCTTGATACACCTGTATCATGATCTAAAATCTCCTCTTGACCAATCTTGCTTCCTCCCCCTTCCCTTCCTTTCATAGACATTATGCTTGTCTAAGTATCTGCTTCCAAGGAACACAACCGGAGGCACTCGCCCCTTCTCCCATCCACACATAACAGGGCCTCTTACTTTGCCTCATCACTTATGTTAATGGGACAAGAAATGGGATAGGTGGCCAGGAGCACAGAGATATGATGGTCAGAGTCTGGGGGAATGAGAAGGGACAGGAATAAAATTATTTCAGTGCTTTTTCACTTTTCTTCTCAGTCCTGAGGTACAGGTACCATCTTCAATGGCATGGGAGACTGACAGTTTGACGTACCAGGACACCTTTCTGCTTAGGGTAATAGACAAAGCTTCAAGAAACAGATCCATTTTTAAATGTTCTGGGGGTACTCGTTGGTTAAAGGAATTTTATAATGATTACTTTAGTAAATAAAATAATGCCCTCTTTATTTTACGAACATAGATTTTCATATGTTAGAATTATATAAATGACACTTTAAAAAACTAAAATAAAGCAGCTATTCTGATTGATACTATCTCAAGGTCTGGGATGGGAAAGATAAGAAAACTACTCTCACTGTTATACAAAAATGTATTTTTAAAAAAATACTTCCACTTCACACTCTGCTTACATTGAAGATAGCATCCTTTCCTCTTCCCCACTCCTTAATCAGCCCCCAGTCCCATACCTGTTCCTGGCATTCACTCTTTCTAATGGAGCATAGCCCTGCCCCCATGGCCAGACACATGGAATTCTGGAGAGTGGCTCAGAGTGCTGGCCTGGCCCCAGGACCAGGACACGCGGAGGAGGGCCAGGCCAGTTGCTCAGGCACTTCTGCAGTGGAGCTGAGAACCACACAGATGGAGCACAGCTTCCAGCTTCCAGCTCTCTGGGCTTTTGCACTCCTACACAAAACATTCCAAGTGAGGGCTCAGGAGGCTGATCTCCTCTCCATGTTTGTATCTTCATCTGCACACGGAGGACCCTCACAGGCATGGGCTTGCTGTGGAGCTTAACTCATATGGCAAATATGAGAGGGCCCAGCACAATGCCTGGCCCATCAAAGTTGCTCAAAAAGTGGGTGTTTGTTCACATATGTGTTCACTTATTCCTGGTCTTCTATATACAGCTTGATGTTTCTATATACGCATACACATTGTGAAATAATTGCCACAACCAAGCTGATTAACACATTGCCTGACGTAGTTACCATTTCCTTGGTGTGTGCATGGTGAGAACATTTAAAATCTACTCTCTGAGCAAATTTCCAGTGTACAATGCTATATTGTTAACTGCATTCATATGGCTGTTTAATTGTCCTATCTACCTATTTAATTGACCCTCTTATCATTATATAATGATTTCCTTTGTCTGTAGAGGCAGTTTCTAAGTTAATGTCTATTTTGTCTGATATAAGTACAGCTGTCCTGCTTTCTTGTTGGTTACCATTTACATAGAATATCTTTTCCCACCTCTTTACTCTCAGCCTGTGTGTCTTTAAATCTAAAGTGAGTCTCTTGTAAACAGCATCTCTGTGGTTTTTTATTTCATCCATTCAGCCACATTACGCCTTTGATGGAGGAGTTTTTATAAAGTAATTATTGATAGGTAAGACTTAATATTGCCATTTTGTTCACTGTTCTCTGTCTGTTTTGCAATTGTTTTGTCCCTCTCTTCCTCTCTTGCTGTCTTCCTTTGTTACTTGATGATTTTTTGTAGTGATTTGCTTTGATTCTTTTCTTTTTATCTTTTGTGTATCTACCATAGTTTTTTGTTTTGCATAAAATGTCTTATAGTTATAATTTTCTATTTTAAGTTGATACACCCTAACTTCACTTGCACTGCAGATGTGCACAGTGAATGGTGATGAGGCTGCTGGAATCCTCCTCCTCTCTTTCTCCCTATTGGAGGTAAATCACAGCCATCCTTCTTGGTGCCAGGGTCAGGGGCAAAGGTGTATGTACAGTCATGGCAGTGCCGTTGTCTGGGACATAGGTGCCCATGCTGTGGCATCAGGGCTCGGGGGGAAGTGGAGTGAAGGAGGGAAGGGTGTGGCACCTCTGGCCCTGGCTGGATGCAGTGACAGCTCCTGCTTAGGGGGCGTATAGTGGCATGGACTCCAAGCAGCTCTGTCAGTTGGGGTAAACTGTAGTCCTTGGTGATGAAGGCTGCTGGGGTCCTTCTGGTTTCCTTTTCCCCTGTGGGAAGAATTTAAAACCCAGGGGATCCCTCTTGGCCCTAAGCTTTGCTGGGCTGGAGGATGGGATGATACAGGTAAAATGCTTCCTACATTTTTCTACACAGCCATCTTCAGTTTTTATGCTTCACTGTTTTGCTATAGTTTCTTAATTGTAGTCCAGAGCTTTCCAGAGCTATTTTCATTGGTGATGACATAGTTATTAAATTATTGTTTCTGTGGGGGCATGAGGGCTAGAACCTCCTAGTTTATCATCTTACTAATGTCACTCCATGTATTATTTTTCTTAAAGTGGGATTCTAAAATTGGATCAACCTCTGCAGCTAGTAAGTGGCAGAGCCAGATTCAAACCTAGGTCTGTCTGATTTCAAAGCTACCCCTTGCTATAGTTTTTTTTCTTCTCATTCATTTATAGCTTAATTCTATTCCTCCCCTACTATCTTTTCCATGATTCTCTGCCCTCTCTTTCCATTGAAACTCATCCTCCATTAGCAGAAAACATTATTGGGTCACTCTTTTCACCTTCTCACCAAAAATGAGATAGTGATTTCTTGCTAATAATTTCATTTCCCTGAGAATTCTCTCCCTTGGAGGCAACCCCTTATGTTGTTTGTCAAAATTTTTAAAACAAGGAGAATAAGCTCCTTATTCCCTACTACCATCCCGAAATATGGCTAACCTCCAGAACAACCCCCTACTTTACCTCAAGGTGTCCTCTACACTACATTCCTTGGTAACTCTGGCATCTTCCCTTACTGGCATCACAGTTCCTTGACCTTCTCAACACATACAGCCTTTGTCTCTACTCCATTTGAACCAGTCCCAGGCGTGACCACATCCTGCAACTTGGCTTCCCTCAGAATAGCTCTATATCCCAGATCTATAAAACTAAAGTTTCCCTTCTCCCACCCCTAGACTCTTTTTTCATTCTTCATTTGTCCTAAAGCCATTAATTACCTTCCTGGAGAATGGCAATAAGCTGGTTCATTTTGTTCCATAGTGGGTTCTTGTGGACTGAAATCTATTAACTCTTAAATCTACTTGGTATCTTTAAAAATTATCTATATTTTTCTATCTATGACATTTTCCAAAGAACCTTTTCTCAATCTTCTTCTCCCTCATCAGAGATTAGCTTACTGGTATTCTCTTCCTGAACAAAACCTTAGCTCCTACTTTACAGGGAAGATGGAGGGCCACACCATATGATTTTTCTCTCTCCTTCTCAACAGTTTGGCTTCACAAGCTCTTATTTGCCCCATCCATCTCAGAGAAAGAGATTCTTTTTCAAGGCATCCCTTCAAAGGTGGCCCCCATCCCTTCACTTGTCATCCCACTCTTTCTGACACTTTGCTCCATCTATTATTTTTATATCTTCTATTGTTCCTTCTCTCTGGATTATTCCTCTATGTCTAGAACATGTTTTCTATCAGTCACTTGAAATAACTAACCAACTTGCAACTTGCAGTGGAATCCTCTCGATTGAAGGTATAAACTGGACCTCAAAGGTGTCAATCTTTATAATCCTAATTAAAGATCAAGGAGGATACAAAGATGTCACGGGAGACTTCAACAAGGTTCCACAGTGCAGAGAAATACAGGGACCCACACAATATTTAAGGTAACCTACATTATGGTAAGTAATAGCAACTTGTTCAAGTTAGGATGATTACTTCTACCAAATTTTAGGTTTTGGGACGTAGATATGGGTCGTCAGGAAAGAGGTTGCTAAACCTGCTGCCGAAATTCCTAAGTGAGGAACATTATTGGTGATTGTCCTGGACTTCAGTCAAGATACACAAACCCCTTTGGGGAAAAAAGCAGGTGTAGGAACAGGAGCAGCACTGTGCATAGGCGTCTCAGTTTAAAAGAACACATCTATGCTTCCAAATACCATTTTCAGAAGGTCAATAACTGGAAGGGCATTTGGGATTTATCTGGTTCAGAGGTGAATAATAACCTGTGGGCTATATTCTGTCCATTGTTGATAATTCTTCTTTGGCCCACATTGCGTCTTTCATAAAAATTGTACCAACACATTAAAATCTAAAAAAAAATGACATAAATTTCATGGTTCTTAGGAAATATTGGGAAACTTGACAGCCCAAGTCTGAAATTTCAGCACAGCAACCCTTGGCTGGGTCTGAGTAATGGCTGCTCCTTTAGATGGGGCACGTGCTCTTCAGTCTCCCATCATCACTCTCATTCATTCAGGAGGCGTCATCATCTGAATGTCCAACTTTCAGCTTAGTCCAATGCCCTGAAGTTCCAAATGGTAAAACTGGGACCCAGGGAGTTTTCATGCTGACTCCAAAGGTCACAAAAGCTAGTCAGAGAGTGTTGCACCTGCTTCCTGGTGCTGTGTCCACATACTACATTGCTTAACAAAGCTGGTTTAGCATAATATTTCTGAGGTACAGAAGCAATGAGCCTCATCCTAATGGAAGTACAAAATCCAGGTAACACTTTTGGCCATTATTAGCTTTTGAACCATCATTTTGGAATAATGCAGTTCACTCAGGCAGTCTTGTCACTGGGCAGATCAATAGCTCTGACCTACTTGATTATGTAACTTGCAATTGTGTTTCCATTATAAAACTCATTACCTAGTACAGCAAGAAAAAAAAATATCCTCACTTATCTTTCTTAGACTCTTTTCTCAAACTGTATATACTGAAGGTCAGGACTCCTGACCAGCTTTATAGCAACTTTCTGGCTTTTGATCAGGCACAGAAAACATAAGAGACCATAACTCTGATTCCACAATTAATTTTCATCCTAAATACCTAGACTGATGTTTAGACAGCTTTATGGATGCCATCCTGGGAATTTATTTCCTTAACATCTATATACAGTTCATTTGTTGCTTCCATAAGAGGTAAACCGAAGGGAGACTTTCACATTCCAAATCACAGCACAGGATGCATCCTTCCCTTCACCTCCCTTCCCTTCCCTTCCTGTTTTTTCTTCCATGTGTTTCTTATCCTGTCCTTTTTCTTCCTTTCTGTCTTTTCCTTCACATCTCTCTCTTTTCTTCTTTAATCATTTATTGGTTGCTCACTGCATACAAGTCCTTGTACAGGAAAGTCTGAGGTAAAAGGAGACTGATAAAGAGCAAGGTCAGGTGTGTGGATGCATAAATGATGATACAGGAGTGTAAGACGAGAATAGCAGATATGCTCAGTGTTCCACTCTGTTCTCTCAGACCCCCTTACCATATATCAGCTTGACTGACAAAGGCAACAGTGGCATCTTTGTTGGGGGGCTGCCCTCAGGTTTCCAGAGCCCACTATGCCTATGTGCACCACAAGCCAGAAGTACCTGTACCAGTACCAGGTAACTTGTAACCCAGGGCTAGTCAGTGTAGGGATAAAAATACCCAGATCCCACCTTCTTGTCTGGGATAATTCTGAGTACTAAGTTAGTTTTGCACAGTTTTCCAGAGTTTCTCTATATGACAGTAATGATCAGCTACCCATGACAATAGTTGAATTAATATCTCTTAAAGGCTGCCTTCTCTTCCCTGATTGCTTTCTTCTGTATCTAGACACGTTCTCTGCACCTCTCAAAAGACTACTTGATTCAAACCCTTGTCTCTGAGTTGGCTTTGGGAAGAACCCAGACTTAGACAGAGTAACTCATGACATCCAGAACCTCTTTTCTAATGGGGAACAGATAATTATAAGACTAAAGTCATATGGGGACTAGGAGAAAACAATTCTGTCTGGCGGAGTTGGATACACTGTCAATTTAGGAGGTGACATTTGAACTAGGTCTTAAAAAATAAATGAGTGTTTGCCAAGTGGAGGTGATGAGATTCAGTAACATTAGCAGTGATACACTTGACATCTGTTTTCTCCTTTGATTCTCAGAAAAGCTTTATGGATTAGGTGCTTCCAAATATCCTAATTTCCTAATTTTTACAAATGAAAAAACTGGGATTTGAAGAGATTAATCAATTTACATGAGGTATTCTTCCTGGAAATGGCAGGGCTAAGATGACTTCAACCCAGACCCACATGGCTACAGAGTCATAGCTCTTCATGACACTACACCATTCAGGAGAAAAAACAAAAACAAAAACAGGTTTTTGAGGCAGACAGATCTGAGCTTGAATCCTTTGAACTGGCTGTGGGTCCTTGAGTGAAAATTAACATCTAAATCTGTTTTCTCCACTGAAATTGGAGATAATTACTTTGAAGAAAGTTTTTATAAGGTCTAACTGAAATGCAACATGTAAAGTACCCACTACAATGCTTGTTGTAAGTAGGCTCTCAATAACTAGAGCAGTAGTTACTGTCATATGTCATGATATATGATTATTATAGGCAGGTGAAACTGTTCATGTGAAAATTGTGTGTGGAGATCTCTGAACACCAGCACCTCCTACTCCACAGTGTGGTAGTTAAATGTACCTATAGTGTAGTACTCATGGTGAAAAGCAGTGAGAAATGAGGTTACAATGGAATGTTAGGACCTGATATTTAACAGATACATATGTCAAGCTGAGGTTGACTTTATCCTACAGGAAGCCATCAAAGGTTTTTATGCAGGGATGAAGATGACATGTTTACACCTGCATTTTGGTGTTAAGCAGGGATAGGATTGATTTGTTCAGATGTAGGAGGTGGAGTAGGGTGGATAACCAGAAGTCACTACAAATGATAGATTAAAGGATTGTGTGTCTGGGGGAAGAAAGACCTTTCAGGAGGCTTTGGGGATCTTCTGTAGGAGTTTTCCAATTCTCATTGCTCTCCAACATTTTCAAAGCACAGTAAAATTATTAAGTGGGAGTGAATTCAAAGACCGTGTGTGTGACCTTGAAACAGCAGCCTCCCTTCCTCAGTCAGTGTCACTCAAATTTAATGCCCTCAGACTTGCTGTGGACACTGGGAATCTGCACGCTTGAGGGAAAAGACCTTACAGGTAATTCCCCCATTTTTCCCTCAGACTTCTGTCCTTGAGTCTTTTTGTGGACGATGAATCTTTGGTCTAGTCTACTTGGTTTCTAGCATTGACTCAGTCTGTGGTCTTGCCCTGGTCTGTAGAGTGCTCCCCTGAGCCTCAGTTTGCTCATCTGTAAATAGGCAATAATCACTTTCCGCTCTTCTTATAGAATCAAATGCCACCTAACTGTATATATTGTAGGTCACTATACAACATCTTGCTTATTAGTGAGACAAAACTGCTTTTCCACTCCGATCAAGGAGTCTCCTTCCATCTAATAATTATTCCTGTGGGATGAGTTATTTGTTCACAAAAGCTAAATCACCATTCAGTTAAATCATTTCTTTATTTAAAAGTTGCAGTCACTACCTTCCTACTTGATCTTGTGGCAGAAGTCTAAAAATAAAATCATAAATTCATATAATTCAATTCCAACTTAATTTAACCTTTTTTTATGACATGGGTTTTAGAAAAAAATCTTTCAATTTTGTTTCTTTTGGACCATGAATTTTCCAAATTGATTACCTATCCATACCCAGTTTTATTACTTTATTTTCTTAAAATGATTTTTTCAATAATTAATTGTTTCTTCTCAGAGTTGTAATAAGTAGAACAACAACTTCATCTGATTCATTTAATTCTCCTTCAGTTTATATCATTCTGCATCTCTTTCAAAGGCTAGATTCCATCACCTTCAAGATGCTGAAGGAGATGAGTTCCTCGCCTTAGAGCTTTTGCTTGCACTGTTCCATCTTGACTTATCAAAACTCTTTCTTTCAAAGCTCTGCCTAAAATAACAGGGGAGATTGGGTGGGGAGAATATGGGAACCCTGTGCTATCTGCACAACTTTTCTGTAAATCTAAAACTACTCTAAAATTTTACTAAATGTTTTATTTTTTTAAAAAAATGATTATTCCAATTGGAAAAATAACGTGCGCAAAATTTAGATGTGGATGGTAGCCCTGTGTATTGTGGTGGGAAAGGGGGTGGATGAGGGAGGGGTAGAGAACAAAGGAGGTAAAAGGAGGAAGGTTGGGCTTAGCTAGCCTACAAAGTAATACTTTAAGGTGAAACTGGAAAGTACTCCAGGTGGTTTAACAGTAATCCAAGTGGTCAGCATTTTCTTTAAGGAAACTGATATCTAACTGTAGCAGCCTGCCTCCAAGAGAGCTTTCAATGATCCATATATTCCGGTATTCACACTCATATGTAAATTCCTCCCACATGAAATCAGGGCTGTCCAGATGTGACCAATAGAATATGGTGGGAATGGTAGTATGTGATTTCCCAGGTAAGCTCATAAATGACATTGCAATTTTCACCTTGGTTCCTCGGATCTCACTCACTTCAGAGGAAGCTAGCTGCCACACCGTGAGTATACTCAAGCAGCTCTGTGGAACAGTCTTCACAGAGAGAAACCAAAGCCCCCGTCAACAGTTTGGAAGAACCTGCTAGCTATGCAAGTGAGCCTCATTGGATCCTCCACTTCCTTCAGATGACTGCAGCCCCATTTGACAAATGACTGCAACAGCATTAGAGACTCTACGTAACGATAGCCCAGCTGAGCCTTCTTAATTTCTTGATCCACGGGAACCATGAAAAACAGTAAATCATCATTCTTGTTTTAAGACATTAAGTTTCGGGGTGATTTATATGATGCAAAAACTAACTTAAAGACTAATATTTATTGAGTGCCTACTATGTGCCAGGAATTTTACTAGGTGTTTTTGCAAACATTATTTCTGTACCTAGTCATTTGGCATAGATATATTTATGTTTATTTTACAGATTTAAACAAATTCAAAGCCAAGATAATTTAAGTTACCTACTTATAAGTGATAAAGTCTTGAGGCCATCTGACTCCAGGCCAGTGTTCCTTAATATCAAGTAAAATGTTGACTGAGCAAACAGAATGAGGAGAGGCTGAGAGCGCAGAACTGGCAAGACACCATGGCAGAGACTTATAAAATACTATCCTTTTGGTGGGGTGGGTAGGGGTGGGAGGCGGTAGGATAGGAGAGAAGGAAGGAAATAAGATAATGGAAGAAAAGCACTATTTGGGTGAGAATTGGTAAAGAACTTTGAAGCAAAAATGGATTTGCCATGAGAGGCAGCTGGGAACTCAGTGCCACCTAGTAATTTATTACTGAGGACTCTTAAATGTCCAGCTCCATTTTGTAACAGTTAGGAACACTAAAAAATAATCTAAATGAATCAATATACAAAACAGAAACAGACTCACAGACATAGAAAACAAACTTATGGTTACCAAAGAGGGAAGTGGGTGGATAAATTAGGAGTATAAGATTAAAAGACACAAACTACCATATATAAAATACATAAGCAACAAGAACTTACTGTATAGCACAGGGAATTATATTCAATATCTTGTAATGAGCTACAATGGAAAATAATCTGAAAAATATATATGTAACTGAAGCACTTTGCAGTATACCTGAAACTAACACAAATATTACAAATTAACTATACTTCAACTTAAAAAAAGTAATTAAAAAAAGAAGTGTTCTATTGGTATATGTGTGACTGGATTAAGCCAGAGAAAAAGAATAGGTAACAGAGAATCAGTCAATGTTTAAACTGGGATGATGGTTATAAAAAATATTTCGAGCTGCTAATTTCTGTTCCTAAGAAAGTTGTTTATCAAATTTAAGAATTTGGTCCTTCTTCAAAATTTCACTAAGAAGAACATTTCTGCCTTTCTTCTCATTCATGTTACTTGTAAACCTCCAGGGAGTTCATAAATATTCACATATACAAATAGAGTACTAATAGAGTGATGTAACTTCATGCATGAGTCAACACCTTGGAATTTATTTCCATAATCTTCAATTGTAAACCAGAGAACAGTTTGTTTTCTTATCTGCATGGTAAGGTTTTAAAAGAATGATTGATTAAGTCCTTAGGAAGAGAATCTTGGTTTAGAACCAGTAACAAAAATGTTTCCAGTTTAAACAAAGTAAACTGTGGATTGAAGAATGAAAGTTTCTTATATTGAGACTTATACCATAACCTATACTTGTGCCTCTGGACAAAATTTCTTTTTGATACATTATCTTCCTTTAGTGAGTATCTGCAGACATCAATTCACGTGGTCAGGAGAGGGCACCAACATATATTTTCACTATTTGGAGAAATGGCAATGTGTCCCATTTTTGAAAGACATCTTTTCACCGAGTGCTTGAAACTGATGATCTGTGACCTGATCTGAGAAGCATTTCTTTGAAAGGTACTTATTTTGGTATGCCGTTTGAGGATAATGACTAGAATTACTTAACATAATGATTTTACTTTATCTTTCTTTCTTTTATAATGTATGCCACCGTTCTGAACTATGAAATTACTCGACTTTCATTGTTAACTAACTGGCCTAAAAAGTCATCAATGCATAAATTTATGACTTAGAAAAAGTTCATTCAGGAAGCTCTTAGGTTTTTGGGGCAGTTATGTAATACACAATACCAGTGGAAAGAATTTTCCCAATTGGGAATTATTGTTGGAAAGTTACATACAGAATGGGAAATAATATAAGATCATGAGAATGAAGATACTGTTTAAAATTTCAGCACTTTTCGTGGAAAGCTTGTGACAGAACCAATAGGACCTTTACTTTATAAGCAACAGGTCTAACCAGCTGTATCTGTGAAGGTAATATCACCTAACACAGGAGGCAAATCCTCATATCTCAGAGGCATAACAGGAGAGCAGTTGATTTCTCACTTAGGTAAATCCTGATTGACAAGTGGCTTTCTAGCAAATGGTTCAAGCACCCAGATTCTTCTAGCTTGTGGCTCTATAACATCAACATGTGGCTTCCAAGGTCACTATGTTCATCTGTATCAAGCCAGAGGAAATGAAAATTATGCATGAGGGGCTTTACGGACCAGTGGTAAATGAATATACATCACCTTTGAACTTACTCTATTTGCCAAGGTTCACTGACATGGCCACATCTAACTGCAAAGGAGGCTGGGAAATATAGTCTACTTGAGTGTCCAGCAAGAAGAGGAAATATTTGACAACATCAGCTAGCAATTTCTACCATAAAAGCCACCTGCTTTATCCTTTTAAATGTCAGTTCTGGGGGTCTAAATGAATAGCAAATTTATATTCACCAATATTTTGAGTGAAGAAATACAAAACCACTGGCACTAATTTTTCTAAGTGCTCTGATTTGTCATTTGTCATTGTCTAGAAAGTGAGAATGTAACTGTTTCTCAGATTTTGTATTGGTATTGACAGAATTATCCAGAGTTATTTATTTATTTATTTTTGGCTAAGCCATATCATCATGAGCTCTTTATTTGTAAAGTAATTTTCATGTATCCCACTTTATCATTACTGACTTAAGTAGAAATTAATAAGTGGTTTATGATACCAAATCATCTCACTATGTGGATCACTGAAACCCTCTCCTCAATCATGATGGCACCAAAACATGATAAATTCTCCTGCCCCTTTCTTTAGAAAAAAATACTCTGATAGTTTTTTTCCCCTCTTTCTGTCTCTAAATAAGGCTCTGGAAACCTGCTATAATTAAAAGCAGCAGCATTCTCTGGTAATGGGAATCATGGGAATGTTCTCAGACCAATTTGTTTCTCAGCTCAAGTTTACCATAAGAGCTGTTTTTGGTACAGAGACTCTCAAGGGAAATCAAGGGAACCTCAGAAACTTGTTCAGAATTTCCAGGTTAACTGGAACGGGGAAGCTGTGACAAGTGGCTGTGCCACCTGCAATTTGATGAGCAGCTGGAGGCCCCCAAACAAGAAGCATCTTCCCTACGTATCTGCAAACTGCCCCTCCACAAACACACAAATCTTATTCCAAGTCAGCCCATCAGAGTCAGAACTCTGAATGTTCTATTTCATTAAGATGTTAACATTACTGCCATTTAAAAATTTCATAGACAATTATTGAGAAATAACTTAAAGAAGAAAAGTGTTCACAATGCATTATGTCGAATAGTTCTTGGTTTACTAAATGACCTGAGTAACAGAAGTTAGTCCTCAGACCACCCTGACTATAACACACTCCTTCCTTCTTAGCACTGCTACAGGACATCTTGTCATAGCATCCTACTAGCAATTTCCATTTGTAGCTCTACATTAATGATAATTAAGGAGGTTTCCAAAAGAAAACACAGGCAATCTTAACATCTTAACAAATTAGCTACTTCCAATTTTTCTAACTTGTTTCTCATCCTTATTTGTATGTATTTAGGGCATTGCTGTTATTGTTGTTGATGACGTTCTTGTTGATATCTTTTAACCTCTTTTTACTTCTTCTGGTGTCCCAAGGAGCCTGGTTTGAACAGAGTTAAGTATTTAATAAACATTTGTTGACAAATATTTATTGTGCTCCTACCAGGTGCTAAGTACTGTTCCACGTCCTGGGAGACAGTGATCAATGAGACATAAATTCGGCCTCAAGTAGCTTATGTTCTCAGAGTGAAGATGGGGAGAGAGATAGACAATAAGATGTAAAGACATAAATTAGGTAATGAGATAAGTATGGAGAGCTGAGTGAATGATTAGTCCAAGCAGAAAACAGCAGTTGCAAAAGGTGCAGATGTTGTGTATTCAAGGTACAGCACAAAGGCCACTGCAGCTAAAATAAAGAGTGAAGAGAGAAAGGGAAAGAGATAAGGTGGCAGAAGTCAATAGGGGATTTTGGAGTCCCTGAAGATATTACAGAATTTATCGAGAAGCCATAGGAAGGTAGTAAGAGGCATGGCAAGATCTAATTTATGCTTTGATGACTCCAGTTTCCATGTGACAGATGTGTAGAAAGGCAAGAGGAAAGTCTGGGTGGACAGATGAGTCTGGTCTTAAACTAGGACTATATCGGGGACAGAATGAGAAATGCTTAGATTCTAGGTCTATTTGGAAGCAGAGGCAACAGGGTTACAATGAACTAAATGTGTGCAAGGAGGAATTAAGTGAAATCAAGGATGACTACCAGGCATCCAGGTATCATTTAGGAGTGGGGTCCCATATATTATAATAGAGATAATTTGATGATATTCATTCAAACAGTTATTCAATGATTACTTTGTGTCAGACAGTATGCTAGGCATTGTGACCAGGAAGAATCCCCTGGGGAATTCTAATCCAAGCAAGAGTGCTGAGGGCTGGCATTAAGGCAGAGGAAGAAGGATAAAGAGGAAATGACAAATTTAAGAAATATGTGGGAGGTGGACTTGGCAGAATATGGTGCCTGATGTTGAGAGTTAGAAAAGATTCTGGGATGATCTGAAAATTTCTGATTTAAGTGGGTGGATGGTGATGCCATTAACATAGAGGGAGTGCATGATAAGAAATTAGTTTGTGGAGAAACTCCTCACTACATTAATAACAGAAGCTAATA
This sequence comes from Camelus dromedarius, assembly GCF_036321535.1. Classification (NCBI taxonomy): domain Eukaryota; kingdom Metazoa; phylum Chordata; class Mammalia; order Artiodactyla; family Camelidae; genus Camelus; species Camelus dromedarius. The sequence goes on from NC_087437.1 coordinate 48,395,907, forward strand.
TTACGGATCACTTCTTACCTACCAGGCACTGTGCTTAGTGCTTAACACAAACATTTAATCCTCAAGACACTATTGATGCACTATTGTCCCTGTTTTTACAGAGGAGTAATCTGGGAAATACGGAGGTGAAGTAACTTGCTCAGTGCTACCTAAGTAGTAAGTCAGAGAGTCAGGCCTTGAATCCCTGACACCAGTACTTGTGGATGTTGGGTTTGAGTTGCCATGGATATCCAGTTAGGGGCACTCAGTAGATTTATAAATATAGATCTAGAACTTGGGATGTGACCAGGAGATACAGATTTGAGAATTGTCAGCATAATAGTGATTGTTTGATTCCATATCCTGTATTAGCTTCCTTCTCTTCCTTGTCTTGCTTTCTTCCGCTCCTAATGTGTTTCCAGAATCGCCTTCCAAATAATCTGTTTGCACTTGACCCAGAATCTACTTCTGAGAGGACCCAAATCCAGACAGAAACTGACTGAAAAGTAAATAGACGGTGAAGAAGAAATAGCAACAAGCCCTTTCTTAGGAGGCTGGCTATGAAAGGAGGGAAATCAACAGGGAAGTAACCACAAGAGAATGTAGGATTACTTTTTAAGAGAGGAAAACAACCAAGTTTATTGCTAGGAGGAAAGAGTTAATAGTAAGGGGAACATTGAAGAGGTCCTGGTAAAAAATCTATTTTCTGTGAGGCTGAGAAAAAGTTTTTGGCTCGGAGGGAGGGGTGACAGAGAGAAGGTAGACTGGGGTTTCCTCTGGTTGCTGAGAGGTGGAAGACCACAGATTTTTGCTGATATCAGTCTGAGTGCTTGCATGATTTTTGCCATCAGAGCTCAGCAATCAGGGAGTAGAAGTGGAGAAGATGACTGGAACAACATGAAACTGAGTTAGAACTTCCAGAACTGACTTCCTTGAGCAATCCAAGTGTCCAGGGTAGGAACAACAGTGTCCATGAAAGTGCAGATAGCCCAGACATTTCCAGCAACTCTAGTTCTTGCTGACCTGATCACAGACCAATTGACTGAAACTTCAAACCCCCAACCACCTCTGCTTTGTCTTCTTAACTTCCCTTTGCCTTACCAATTTCTGCCTTACAACTTCCCTGACCTTCAGACTTCATGAATATTCTTACTGTCTTTTTTTTTTTTAAGTAAAATTAAAAGTTATGAAGTCACTGAGTTAAGAGTTGCTGAAGTTGGAAACATTTTGAATACAAAGAAACAATCCCAGAGAGGTGCTCACTTTCCAAGATTATAAAACAAGTTAGTGGGAAAGCCAAGGGACATTGCTTTCTCTACTGTACTGAGATGTCTACTGTAAAAGTAGGAACAAAGAGGCAAGAGCAGAGAGGGGGATGTGCAAAAAGGAAAGTGTTTGGACTTTATCCTTTATTTAAAAAAATTCTAATTTGCATTACTTTTTTCTTAATTTTTGCTAAATATTTTTATTTCCACAATTTATTGCTTTAGTTTCCATCAGGGACCAGATACAGTAACATAATAACCCTGCTTCCCTCACTGCAGCCATTATCACTTTGTCTTTCAAGGACTGACTTCCCTTCCACTAAAAAGGATGGGGTGATGTGGATGAGATTGCTGCAGGCAGCTTGGAGCCTGGTGTCCACAACTGAGAGTCCCTCCTACTTCCTTAAGGAAGCACCTCTGCACTCAGCTCTGTCCCAGGAGGCAAAGAGGGCAAGAGATCAGGCAGGCTAATTAACTCAGATCTCTCCCTTTGGCCGAGGAAATCATTAATCATAGAGCCACCACATGGCTAGTGATCTTTTAATGATGATTTTAATTTGCATACTAAGCAAACAGTCTCAAGAATGTTGCTTTGGGTAGAATTTGTGAGCCATGCCTAAGCAGGTTATTTCAAAGTCAACTGCACTTTAATACTCTTTTCTGAAAAGTCACTCTTTCATTTTGACAGCTTCATTTTGTAAATACCATCACCGGGCTGTCATTTGCTTGGTGCTGGGTAAATTAATCCCAACCAAGCATTTATTAGTTTTAATAAAAAAGGGAAAAAAATCTAAATTTAAAATTGCTTTTAAAATTGTAATACTTGTGAAATAGCCTGGGTTTTAGAACCTAAAAAGGATTTTAGATATTATCTGCTCCAAGCGATTTGCAAATAAAATTAAGATCCAGAGATGTTAAGTGACTCACCAGAGGTCACAGAGCAACTGACTGGCAGAGCTGAACTGGATCAAAAATCTGTTATTTTCCCCTCAAACTCTTAATGAAATTAGATACATTAAGATACCATCGTGCTTCAAAACAATATACTGTTTTTTCAGAATCAGTTAAATCCTACATAGCTGAGTGTATCTGCATTCCAAATTAGACAGCTTGGCTCACAAGCATTTTTGCTGTCAAAAGCCATATCATCTCAAGCTAATTTCCTTAATTTGAAAAACAAAATTTACTTAACTTGTTTTTCATTAAGTAATAATACTTGTCTTGCAGTAATGTGGCCCCAAAATTGCAATCACGAAAAGAAACAGGTTAATTTTACTCAGAACAGTACTTAAAAGAAACAATTATATCTCAAAGACTTCAGGGTGTAACGTATAGGGAATAAAGTGGCCTGCTTTAATAAGAAAAGATAAGACATTTGAAGCAATTTACAGTTTTACAAATGATCTTACAGCTACCCAAATTATTATAAATTATCCAATGGTGTTACTATCTTTTACAACTTAAGACACAGGGTTGCTATGTGACTTGTTCAAAGTCACACAGCTAGTTGGTGGCCCTGCCTAGGTGAGATCCTGGGCTCGAGGTCTCCTGGCTCTCAGTTCAGAGTTTCCCTGACACTACACTAAAAGCCCTTCATTGAACCATGTGTGATATTATGGTTACTCTGTGTCCTGGACACTGGCTAAGTGACCAGATGCTCACCCAGTAAAGGGCACGGCTAAATTCCTTGATTGAGGTCTAGTGTCTGGGAGAAGTGGGACAGAACATGTTGCTCCCTACTTCATCAGAGTTCTGACTCCAGCGTGGGCCCTGCTAATTCTCTGACTCACCGCAAAGCTACCTCCACCGGCGGGTACCACAGCCCTCCTTGGAAAATGCCCTCCCTTCCTACTTTTAAAGAGCAAAAACACAGGCCCCAAATGGTGTCACTTGTGCTAAAGCCCATGATGCCAAACCTAGATTGAACACCTAATCTAATTGCAATTTCAACCTTCATCAAAAATGTAATCTTAATCAACCATTCTGGAATTTTCTGGTCAGAACCAATGAGGTAATCTGTCACATGGGCCCTCTCCATCCCACCCCTGCCCAACTAGGGAAGAAGAGGCAATCTGCATGATAAAACCCATTTGGTCCCTCATCCTTAAAAAAGATGATGTACTGATGCAAAAGAACTTTCATCTTTTGCTGTGACTTCCTTACCCTATCCTCCTTTCTATAAAAAAAAAAACTTTCATTTTATATAACTCCTTGGAGCACACTTCTCGTTGCTAGATGGGATGCTGCCCAATCCATGAATCACAGAAGAAAGCCAATTAAATCTTCAAATTTCCTCGGCTGAATTTTTTTTAACAACACACTGTGGGTAACACTACTGATGGCTTAAGAATATGCTCACTAAGGATGTGCAGAGGGTAGAATAAAACCTCTTTAAAACAGTCACCCAGCATTAAGAGATAAGGAAAGAAGAATGTGGAAACAGAAGACTGCACAGAGCTGTGAAGGCTACAGCCTGAGTTCTGGAATGAGAGAGGAAACAGCTCAGACAAGGGTTTTATAATCGGGAGGCAGCACACTTGCCTGCCCAGGGACACTCCCTCTTTACCCTTCTGTTCAACATGACAGGCAAATTTAAAACATTCTGCATATACTTTTCATCCCAGGTGACAAAGAGAGAAGGGTGTTCATTTCAAATCCTCTGGAGTCTTGTCAACCCATGCTTATTTCAAGGACCCTCAAACTGTGGCACATACTCCAATTGCTTTTATTAGTTCTCCTCACTTAAAAAACCTCATCATACCCAACCTTCTCTCTGTAACGAGGTTGGTTTCCTGATGGAAAGGGAAAGGGGTAATATAATTAGGATAATATTTGCAGCATTCAGCTGTGTTTTCATGAAGTTTTCTCCTACTTGTGATGACCATGCATTCTAGTGTGTGCCTACTGTCTCCATATAATGATCAATAACATCCTCTCGTACTGTCAGTGTCCTTCTTTGGAACAATATGTTATTTGGTCACCATAGTCATACTTTGTAAAATGAATTTACAATTTATTTGAACACATTATATAACTTATACTGATTTTCCTATGCCATACCTTTAATCCAACAAACATTTATTGAGTGTTTGCTGCATACAAAATATTATTTCAGAAGTTGTAAAGCTAAGGTGGAAATATGATGCCTATTGCCCAAAAGTTCATTATCATGATGAAAAAATAGACAATGAAAGAAAACACTGCTCTAAAGTAGAATGATAAACGTTATAAATAAGGTTTCAGTATTGTGTTGTGGGACAGTGAGGGGGAGAGGACCTTAGAATTGGGGAGTTTTAAAGGCAAGACCTGTGCAGGCATCCCAGGAAGAAATAGCAAGTGACAATAAGAACACTAACAGCAAAAACGACAACCGCAGTTATCATTTATTAATGTCTACGATTTTCCAAGAATAATGAAGATTGCTTTAGAGATATCTCTAATCATCTCTAATTTAATCAACTTTGATTGACTCATAATTTCTATTAAGTCTAATCTTTATTATTGATGTTAGATTCCAAGCGGAGCAAATGGCTAGAAAGTTTGGTAGATGTCTTGCTATCGAGGACCTTGAAAATCCAGGTGAGTAATTGAGATTTCAACCTACAGGCAGCAGAAGCCATCTCACATTTTGATTTGAAGTGAGAATAAGATCAGATGGCAGTGGTGGAAGGACAGTCAGAGGGGAAGAAGGCAGAGGACTGGTTAAGAGGCTATGTTAATGTGGTAGATACAATGAGGGACTGAAGAAGGTGAGGGGTAATAGACACTAGGAGACCAATTTAAAGCCAACTGAAAAAATGATACAAAGGTGATTTCTCAATTTTATCAGCTATGAGATTTTCTTGTTTGTCATAACTAGTAAATTTCTAATTCATAGGATAAATTGGTGGCATGTATGGAGGAATGGGTTGTTGTACTTGAAATACTGTGCATCTTTCTCCCTTTCCCCCCTCATTCCTGTTAGAGCATTATTGTTTAAATTATTCTTAACTCACTAGAAGAGTTCAGTAACTTTCAGGAAAAGAAGAGTTACTGCCTATAAATTATTTACCTCCTGCTTTGTGTGCATGTTTTTTAAAAATTACTTTTAAACTTTTCAGTATCATGTAAATGACACTGCAGAACAAGCTGTCAAAGATGGATTTGCTCACTGGGAAATTTAAAAAGTAAAATAAATGCAGAGAAAAGAGAACCTGGCTTAAGAGCGAATCTGTGCACCACAAGGTGGTATTAATGATCATCGTCAGCAGGAAATTTATTTCGAATTGTTTCTCTGGTTTTGGTGTTGGCTAGTATTCACCCATGCATATTCTTTCAACTGGTTGCTTGATTAGGATGTAATTGAATTAGGATCAAACTCCTCACTTTAATCTCCTTGGTAATACCTTCACATCAACAAGAACTATGGGCCAAGCTGGAACAAGTTCAGGCTAAAGAATGACAAAATGTGAGTTACATTAACAATTTTAAGTCATTAGGATACTAGTTACCCTATTAATGCCAAAATAAATTGTAAAAATTTTATTCTGAGAGTTTGTCTTTAAGTTAAATGTTGGATTTTTCAAAATGTATATTCTGTCTTAAAATTATCAGGTACAAATTCCAAGGTGACATTCAAGTTCATGCAAGTAATGCAGCCACTCATATTCTTTTCATTCAGAAAAGAAGTTACAACTTAATACAAAATGTTCATGAAGAATGTCTCCAGTTTCCTATATTAGCTGCAAACAAGATTCTAAGCACTAATAATTTATGACAAGCCGCTTTGAATTATGGGTTCTTCTCAAATTGAAAAGATTCCTAAATCATTTCATTTAAAAAGTGGATATTTCCTATCACACAAAATGTATTGTCTGTCACTTCAAGGATCATTTAACATTTTCAACAAAGTTCACATTAGTTGGACCATCTCTATAATATCGTTCGCCTAGAAATGCCCACACAAAACATCTTTGTGCTTTCTCTTTCAATCATGCTTTTCTCTTAATTCTATATTCTCTGTTCCCTACCAGAGGTAACAAAATGCTAAGCTTTTAGTGAAAAGAAAATGACTTTTGCCATCTGGAATACTTCTGAGAATTTCAGAAGAGCTTGTTCTTTCTCATAAATAGTTTTTCCTATTTTCCTTTACAAATTAACAATGGTCAAAAAAGAGAATTTATTCAAATCTGTATAACAGTCTATGTTTCACAATACACTTTTATAAACATTATCTCACTTGATCCTTAAAAGACGCTCTAATAGAAGTAGGGCAGGCATTACTGTTTTAAATAATTTTAATGTGAGAAAACTGAGGCTCAGAAAGATAAAGGTCACTTCAGAAGAAAGTGGTGGAGCTAAGATTTGCACCTTGGTCTGAGTCTGTATCTAAGTAAGCTTGACACTGTCCCCAAGACAATGTGTCAATACCAAGGAATAACAGGAGACTGGTAAATAGGCTACAGGATTTCTCCAACAACTGAACGATATACAAAAAAAGGGAAGAATTTTCTTACAATGCTAGTGACTGCTGACGTGTATACTGCAGCATCGTGCAGGCAGCCTGGTATTTAGCACAGATGGTAAGACCTGCACCTTGGCAGGGCAGATCATTTATCCATCAGCAGAGAATAGTTGGCACTCAGGGCCAGGTGAGGGAGGCGGATTTATAAGGGTCCCACGGCAGGGGTGCATGTTACAGTATTTAGTGAGATGGTACATGCAGAGCCCACCTTCTTCCCAGGTTCACACGCTGCCCAGGAATTGGAGTAATGTCATGTTGAAGTACTGACCATCGTGCCTAGCTCAGAACCACTACTCCTCTCAGGCTTCTAGGTCCTTCCTTCTTTCCTCCCTCCCTCTCTCCTTTCCTTTCTTCATTCATTTACTTACATCAAGTATAACTGACATCAAGTCCCATTCTTGACTTGAGAAAACGATATCCAAATCCTCTTTTCTTTTGATGGGGTGTCCACCCCTTCCTGGAAATTTGAATTCTGTAATTCTATCAGGTCATCTCTTTTGGGATACACTATTTAAATGCTTTATATTCCTAGGTCAGTCGTCAGCTGGAAACATACAGACGAGAGGAGTGCAGTTCAGCTAGCTCAACCCACCAACCATATCTAATTTTTAGCTTTGGCTCAACCAGGACACCCCTGACATTTAGAAATAGCATTATCAAATGATACTAAATTAATGATCTGACACAGAGGACAATGTATACTGTTTTCCAAATTTGTACAGGATTCATAAATTTGCTTTGGAACTTGTACCCAGATTTGAGGGATGAAGTTTATGTAGAGCAAGTAGGAGTTCAGAGCCAGTAAGAGTCAAATGTTTCTCTTTCAGAAGTCTATAGGGATATATGCACAAAACAGAAACAGATTCACGGACATAGAAAGCAAACTTACGGTTACTGGGCAGAAGGGGGTGGGAAGGGATAAATGAAGTTTTGAGATTTGCAGATACTAACTACTATATGTAAAATAGATAACAAGTTTCTTCTGTACAGCACAGGGAACTATATTCAACATCTTGTAGTAACCTATAATGAAAAAGAATATGAGAACAAATATATATGTGTAGATGTATGACTGAAACATTATACTGTACACCAGAAATGGGCACAATATTGTAAACTGACTACACTTCATTTACAAAAATCGTTAAAAAAAAAGAAGTTTATAGAGATAGTGATAAACATCACAAAGAAGTACTCCCTCCCCTCCCAAAAACCTCTGCCCACTTTTCTAAGAGTAAGTCAAGAGCATGGATGGGGTTTTACATTTCTTATTATTTCCAGTTTTAGGTCACCTAATTCTCAACACATAATATGTGTTCAGCACATATTTATTACATAAATTAACTTTTTCTCACTATAGGCATCTTCATTTTCTCAAAGTTACTGGTTTGCTGAAGTAGGGAAAGCTCAAGTACTATAAAGAAATTTCAGTGTATCTCCTCACCTCAAATTAATTTTGCATGACCTAGACCCTCATATATAAACAGCTTTTGAGGCTAGAGTCCATCATTAACAATAATGCTATCTTCTGATAAAGTGTGTATTGTAGTCTAGTTCTACTGCAAATCGGTGGTAGAAATATGCAGCTATTTAATAAAAATTGGTACTGCCTTTTTCTTAGTGGAGAGTCATAGTTGGGAAGCAGCTTCCCAGCTAGTGATTAATTTGCTCACAACTTGATTGAGTTGAGCCATAGAAAAAGGTTTTGTCAAAGGAAAGGGAGCAGAAGTATTGAGTCACTTCCAGGCAAGGCTGTTAAGAAGAAAACACCTGAGAGAATGGTGGACCTTTGTAACAGAATAGCCGGAGTCTTTGAATCTCCTTATAGAAGAAACCTGCCCTCCAACCAGAAATATGCACATTACACTATTAGATGAATATAGAATAACCTCGTAATTTGCTAAACTGTTGAAATTTTGGTATTTGTTAAACAGCTAGAGTTACCTAACTATGTATACTTTTGGAAGTAATGTAACCAGAAATTAGGGAAAAAATAGCCATGCATCAATTTCAGAGATTCTTGAATGCAGTGCTGAAGGAATCTCAGATACAGCAGGGAGACCATTATTCAGACCAGGGGAACAGGAATAGAAGAGAATGACAAAGTACATAAGGAATTTCTTAAAGTTATGAAAGAACAGAAGAAAGATAATTTGATTCAAAAAAATTATGATTGAGTTGCTAAATAAGAACTTTGTCTTTCCACAGATCTTTACTGTTGGTAAAATATGATGGGGAGCGTAGCATGGACTTAACCATTAGGGTTTGTTTTTTATCAAAGATGTTTAACTCAAGCCTTTAATGACATTTTTTTTCCTCTAAAAGGAAATATATTCTAATTTTTAAAAAGACAACAAAACTAAGACACTCTGTACAAATTTTTAATCTGATCTTATTTAAACTCAGCTATTATATAAAGTGAAGATTATCTAATATTAAATGTTCATTGAAAATCTGTATACATGACTAAAGGTATTTAAATAGCTGAACAGTTATTTCTGTGTCCAGTAGAAGAAATTCATTTCAGTAATTCCTTTTAAAGGATATTATTGTTATTAATTTTTTCTTGCTAGAAAAGCTTAAGGCCTCTCTTGTGAAGCTGTAAGATATTACAAAAAGTCTTCCAAGATGCAACTTCAAAGACTCAATCATTTCCATGGGACAGCAATCCTTGTTTGCAGTCCTGAAGAAATTCTTCTTCCTAAAAACTTTACTTATGATAGAACCATCACTTCTCTCAGAGTGACCCAATACAGTCAGAACTAGTTTAGTGAAAGTACATTTTAAAAATTATGGCCCCAAATTTTAGTGCAAAATTGACACTTCTCAGATTTTCGCTGAAGTTTAAAAATGTGTATCTTTGATTTTGCTTTCCCTCCAGTTACAATAATTTCCTGAGGCCAAATAAATGTGGACTTGTGTGCTGAATGTCAGCTGAGTTGTAGAAAGTTGCTGGTAATTCACTTCTTAAAATATTATACAGCATTTTTCACTTCTTCTAGAATACTGAGTGGGCCTAAATCCTCTATCCACTTGCCATTAGCTGGAGGCTGATACAATGTTATATTAAGAAGTTTAAAATAACATGTCAGCAGGCAAAGTGAAATTGATGTTGTTGAAGACAACAACTAATGCATATATTAACTCAATTATGATAATTTTCATTTTTATTTTGCCTATCATCCAATGACTGCCACGTTCATTTCTAATTTCAATCCCATTGTGATTTTTTCAGTAACTCTTTTGCTGATATTCTCATAACATCACCTGTGCTTTTTAGAACAGTGCTTAATATATAATAGATTCTCAACAAATGTTGAGCTTTCTGAATTTTTTAAATGAAGCAGATATACCATTTTGTTCTAGCTGATTTAGTTTAAGATTCTGAATTTTTGTAACAAGCTTGAATCAGGATCATCCTGTGGTGATATGACGCATTCTGTCGGGAGCTGTGCTCCTTCCTCTCAGGCCTGCAGGCAGAATGCCCACAAGGAGAATGCTCAGCACCCAGCAGTCCAGAGGAGTTCCCTGTGGGCACTGTAGATGCCCTTCTTTCTCCTCCTCCTGCACTTCTCCAGTAACTTCGACTCATCTAAAACTAGATTAAGGGGCATGCCAACCAGACAACTGCCCAGGATGTCAGTCTTTAAGGAGTGCCAAGGCATTAACAGGATAAAGTAGAAACAGGTGCCAGTTGACGCAGGTTTCCACCTGCAGCTGACTAGCAAAATGTAAACTGGTATTACTTCTGCCAAGAGGACATGCAAACAATCCTGCTGGATGTGCCTATCTATTCTGTTGGATATTCAGAGGATCCTGAACTCAGCAATGATAGCTAAAATTACTAAAATAAAAAATGGCACAAAGTTATTTAGAGTGAACACATGATATATCCAGATGTTAAATCCTTTAATATAATTCATGGAAAATTTTCTGGTTCTCTAGTTTTCTTTGTCAATTTTCTGAACCAGATTCTTTAGAAGATTGAATCTGCTTCAGGCAGTAGAAGTGAGTTTAGTATGTTACCTTTTTTGGTGTGTAATTTTTATTAATAGAAAATCAGTTTCTCTTCATCTCTACTAAGTAAATGTTGAATAGGTAGTTAGATCTTGTTGGTTGAGAGAAACAACATATTAGTATGTCTCAGTCCAGTCTTGAAGCACTTCTGACAACTGGATCTATGGGGGTGGGGGGGTGGGGGTGCTATCATGTAGACCTGACTCACTTTTGCTTTCTAATTCCAGACCATATTCATTCTGAACCTTGAGAATATTACTGCACTTTGGTGTTTGGTCTTTACTACTATATGTGCTCACTGTTTAAGTGGCATGAACAGCAGGAACATCAGCAGGATTGTCACACTAAAGAAATGATGCCCAGAGTAGGTAATAGGTAGGCTCACAGGAGACAGTTGTGCTCACTGGAGCCAGACGACACGATGTGCCCACCCAGCATCAGCAACATGCAGAGATTCTGATGTCCAACAGGACGTGATGAGACATCTTCCTCCGGTTTTTCAGGTAAAGGAGACCAAAACAGCATATGTGAAAATTATTATTGGATTTGATTGCAAATTAGAGAAAACTCAACTAATAGTAGTTTAAACAAATAGTGTACTTTTCATACAAGCCAAGACATATGACATAAAAGCTAGCTGCTGCATTGGTTCAGCCATTCAACAATGACATCAGAGACCCACACTTTTCCAGCTTCATGTTCTGTCATTCTTAGCACTTCGGCTTCCATCCTCGTGTCCATAACTCTTAATTGTATGTAATATGGCTGCTGCTATTTAGACATCAAATTCATGTCCAAGCCAGGAAGAAGGAAACAGTGAAAGAGACCATAACAGAGTATGCCTCTTTTCATCAAGAAAGAAAAAGCTTTCCCAGAACCACCCTGGAATAAACTTATTCTTGATCTCATTGATCACAGCAGTGTCACATGACCACCTCTGGCAAGGCTGGGACAGCTGGGACCAGGCCAGCCATAATTGGCTATACTAATCAACTACCCATCCCTGAGACTGAGTACATTGTCATCCTGCACAAAGTCAGGATCCTTTTAGTAAGGGAGAAGGTGAAAAGTGGAGTCAGTAAGTAATTAAAAGGGTCGGCCACTACCAGGTGTCATGGGATGGAAGTTAAGTGGGAAGCAAAAGAGAAAGTAAACAGTGGCCATACCTTGTAGCTCAAGACCTATCTCTGAGCACACACAAAAGATACCTACTGGAAGTATCCTAGGGAAAAAATGTGGACAAGAGGAAAGACTTTTTTAGACAATGAGAGATCCCATAATATAGGTTGGGCAAGACTCCTGAATGTATTACTTCTTGCCAGTACTAGATCATATATTAAATTAAGGCTATAGCAGAGAAGATACAAATGAAAATTATTTTACACGAATTCAAGAGAAGAGGCTTTAATTTTATTCATGACAGGGATAACAATCACATTTCCTCCTTCCCACCACACCACAGTCCCCTCGTGAGAATCTTCAGTTTCACTTTGGTTTGAACTTCGTATCCAAACACTGCTGATAATTTTAGGATAATCAGTAGAGTATTCACTCATTTTGAAAGTTCAAGTTATTTTGGGATTAATAGAAAGAGGAAAGATTCATTTATTCCATTAGTAAATTTGTGATACGAAATACCAAGAGGATAAACAAAACAGCCCAGTTTTTTTTTTCTTCCATATCAGAGTCACAATCTATAAATATTTTTTTCATAGCTTGAAATAAGTAACAAAAGAATGGATATTTGTGAGTTTCTAATTTTCTAGGATAGGTACATTCTTTCATAGTTATTTGAGGATACATGTTTGTAAAATTGAAAGTTCTGGAATATAAATGTTTTGATCATAAATAGTTGTACTGACCAGCAAGGGTTTAGTTTTATTTTTATCTCTTACTGCCTCAGTTTCCTCCTGCTTTGAAGTATATAAGTAGGAACGCTTCAACTGCAAATTATATTCATACTATTTATAGCTCAAATGCAAAGGAAAAAAAGAATATATTGTTTCACATAAATGAAAGGTCCATGGCTTGATCCAGGGTTTATCTCTATTCATCTGTTTTTTTTTCCCAGCATTTATTGAATATTTACAGAAGGCAAATGCTCTAGACAGACATCATGAGATTCAGGATGGATGGAACAGAGGTTTGAATCTGAAGTGTACAAACTACACTTCTGATAGTTCATAGGGTAATCAGTACTTAAAAGTATATTAAAGTCAAAGGAATTGGGACAGTTATAATATATACATACATATTATACATATATAATTTTAATGTGAATCATAAAATCTGTAAAGAAATTTGTATTTTAAAAAATTAAATGCTAACATATGTTATTTTATTTAGTCCTTTAGTCACCCGGAGGAGGTAAGCGTTCCTCCTCTTCTGTGACATTTAGGGAACTGACCATTTAAAGAATTGAAAAAAAATTTTGAGGGTCACACAGTAGTATTTGATGCAATCAGATCTAAATTCCAGATCCTCCAATTCCAAAGGCAGAGCTTCGTCTATGTTCATTTCTGATTCGGCGCCATATTATTCTCTGTTTTATATTTTGATCTCATTTTCTTCTCCTTCAGATGGCCCCTTCCATGTAGCCAAAGAAGATGGGTGAAAGCAGCTCTAGTTTACGGTATTCTCATAGCTCTTGATCTGAGAGGAAGAAAGTCTCACTTTCTCCCATTGTCCCTGTATCACCTAATAGTGAGGCTCTGATTGGCCCTGTTTGGATTATGAATCTACCACGGAAGGAGGGAGATACAGTATTCGTGTTGAATGAATCTGGATATTGAGCTCAGATCTGTGGGTAAGGGGAGTTGCTTGGATTCAATCCATCTACCCCATATAGAGAGGAGTTTCCCAGAGGAAAGGGTTAGGGTTACAGTTAGATTAAAAACAAAGCAAAACAGTAACAGCAACTCATGGGGCAAATCAACATTTCATGGACTCTAATGCTTAAAAACGAAAAGATACTGTTTATCTTCCTCCTACCTTGAAAAGAATATCATTGCAGTCATTATCAGGAAGTACAAGAAAAACTTCGAAGGCATAAAGTACTCTCATTAATTTAGATCAGTTTAGTATAATAATATCTACTAGCACTGAGTGGCATGCTAAGCCAAGGATTACATTAGTCACTATTGTTAGGGCAATTACATTTTTCAAAAGAGGAAACTGAGGTTTACAGAGATTAAGTTGCTTAAAGTCATGCAAGTAGCTAGCGGAAGAGAGCTTCTGGCTTTAAAGATCTACTCTTTACAAGATTCATTATCATGAACTGGTTGAAATCTTTTCATGTTGTCTGACATGTTCTGAAACATCCTGAGGTTGTTCTGTTGTTTTCAAGGGTATCAGCTAACAGCTAAAAAGAAAACGTTACTTAGCAGAAGTCTTTGGTCTCCCTCTTTATTCTATAAATTTTATTTTATATTTATAATTTATAAAATTAATAACTATATGAGAATGACTGATAAGCACCATATGAATTTGTTTTCTAAATTAATATTTAAATATTTGTTTCCTTGAATAATTTAAACATTCTTGCCTACAAGATTAAATTGTACCATCTTTGAAACATATTTGTTAAGCTTGAGCTCAGTCCTTATTTAAATTTTCACAAATTTGAAATTAGCGGAAAACAAATTAATGTTTTTCTCTATTAATAAAGCTAAAAAATAAGCCAATTTCTTCCTCTGTTAGGATGTATACGGTAAAGTATTAGTAGAGTCTTGAGGGGAAATTTTTGAAAAGGTCCAAAATGAAATTACAAATTAATTAGAAAGAGTTCAGCATTCATCTGTAAGACATTCGGCTGTATTTCAGAGCTTCAGGTCATCACTCAACAATCAATTAATATACTTTGTTAGCTGTGTCAAGCATTGGCACAGAAGTTGGGAACCCATCAAAGAAAAATATGGGATCCCTGACTTCAAGGAACTTAGAGTCTGGTCTGGGAGACAGATGAGTAGACATATAACTAAACAGAGCCTGAGGAGTGCCAAGTTGGGGTACACATAAGGAGCTATGGGGAGCCATAGAAAAAGCTTCTAAAACAACTTAGGTGACCAGGATTTGGTTAGAAAAGCAATTACAAAAGCTTCCTAGGAAGCTTGATGCCTGAAAGGAGTTGTGAGGGTTAATTATAAGTAGCATATGACAAGAGGGGATGGAGACAGAAAGGGTTCCAAGCAAATAGGCTGGTCTCCATCACCAAGAGAAGAGGCAGATGGAGGAAGGGGAGGGAGTTGGGGAGAGATTTAGAAACCTAAAAACAGGTCAGTAGAACTTAGGAGAGAATGTGGTAGAGAGGCAAGTGGGGATTGATGGGAAAGAAGTATTTGAGTTCCATCCCAGCAACACAGGTAGATGGCATTTTTGAAACTCACTTGCCTGTAAGTAGAGAGATTCCACCATCAAAAGAAACAGTAGGCAGCACAACATGTAATCCAAGAGGCAAGGTTTCAAGAGCAGCCAAAGTCCATAACAAAAGGACACTAGCTGATGTCAAGAGGTGCCCAAAGCTGTAACTGGGGAAAGGAAATGAATAAACCTTGGGGGAAGGAAGTTACGGGAATGAGAATGAGAAGTACAAGGAGCGGTTGGCCGAACATTGTAACCAACAATACCAAACAGTTCCTTGATCTGTTTTTCTTTTGAAGGCCCACGGACTCTTAAAGGCTCTGACTTTCACCCGATAAAACACACAGAAGATACACATACTTAGCTACATATGTGGAAAATGACTGCCAACTACAGCCAGGAAGGATTACAGGACCTCACCTCCCCCAAGAGGAACAACATTCTGGGCAAGACTGAGGGCAGGGAAAGGCAGAGCTATTTTAGACTCCTTGGCCTCCTCCTCTCTGAGCAGAAATTGTGTTAGTATCCCTTGAAGGCTATAAATAGCAATCTCTAAGAAGAAGGAAAAAAGACAGAATCACACACTTCCCTGCTACACTTAGGGAAACACAATGCTTGATATAAATAGAACACTCAGAAATAAAAAGCACTTTCTTGTTTATGGGAAATTATGAAAGGAACTTATACATCATTAAGATTATGGTAATGTTTACAATTAGAAGATTAAATTTATGAGGAGTTTATTGATATAGGAATGTCTAACACGTAAAGAAAGAAAATATGTGGGAAATATGGCTGATAACGAGTACTTCAGGTATGTTCCAAGGCATTGTTCCACTCAAGGGACTTGTTCCAGAAACATACTTAAAGCAGTCATTGAAACAGCCACTCCATCTTGGTTGGCCCAGACCACCTTCCAGTTCTTCAGCAAGGTTACTGATGAACTGATATTCAACCCAGGCCCACCTTTCTCTGAAGACAGAAATGGATATGGTCCCCTGGATTAACATTCTTGATGCTTTTTCTTGGACGTGATTTTGTTATTTGCTGCCTGTCTTGCATACCCCACTGACAGTGAGACAGTGAAAGATGACCTCTATATGAATTTACTCTGGATAAGCAAAACCCTTTACTCATCCCCTCCTTCCTCAAGAGGAAGATGAGACAATCAGATATGATTAAAGGTGTCTGGTTTCACCCTGAGGCAGGTTGAGAGGCTGGTATTAATAGACCAAATGACTGCAGAGAGTCCCTGGTTCTCCAGAAGATTGAGCTCACACACACAAAAAAAGTCTTTAAAGAAAAAAAACTGATGTGAATTTGTGCAGACCCAAGTGCTCCTATACCTCAAAAATACCTTGCCTGTATTAATCTCCCATTGGTTACAAACAGCAAAGAAAGTGAGTAAAATTTCTGGAGTGGGGCGGAAAGCATTCAGTAATTTCTAGCAAAGTACACAGACAGGGTGTAAAAAGAGTTCTTGGACAGTATAAGATACACTAACCACAAAAGGAAAAGACTGATGAATTAGACTACATTAAAATTAAGAATTTCTGTTCATCAAATGACACCATAAAGAGTGAGAAAAAGACAAAATCTCATACTGGGAGAAGATATTTTCAGAACATGTAACTGGCAAAGAGCTAGTATCCAGAATGTATAAAATACCCTCACAATTCAGTAAGTAAAAGGGTAAATGATGAAATAAAAAATGGACAAGACACCTGAACAAATATTTCACTAAAAAGGATATGCAAAGAATCAATAAATGTATGAAAAGATGTTCAATTTAGGCATCAGAGAAATGAAAACTAAAACCACATGAGACAACATCACACACCTTCCAGAAGGGCTAAAATTAAAACGACTGATAACAACATGTGTTGGTGAGGATGAAGTGCAGATACATACACTGCTGGTAAGAACAAAAGTTGTGCAACCACTGTGGAATGCTGTTTGGTATTATCTGTAAGTACATTGTGAATATATGCCAGTGTATGGTTTAGCAATTCCACTCCTATATATATATATGCAGTAGAAATGCACACATATTCACTCCAAAAACTATATATAAGTATGTCTATAGCAGCATTATTTGTAATAGCCCTAAACTGAAAATATTCCCGAAGTTTATTTCTAAAAAATGTAAATTTAGAAATTGCAGTATATTTACAGCATGGTTTATTGGACTAATGGATTGAGGGGGGAAAATGACAGATACAAAACAATAATAAAAAATAAAGGAGAAAAGTTATCTATGTTATTAGAAATCAGAATAATGACTGCTATGTTATGAGTGGATATGAGAGGATGTGAGTGGTGCTTCTGGGGTGCTGGTAGTATTTTATTTTGTGACTTACATGAGGTGCTTATTTGTGATAATTCATCTAGCTGTATACTTATGTGTATTTTTCTGTATGTATGGTACTTCAGTCAAAAAATTTTTTTAAGTTTATTTTTAAGAAGTGCGTAGAAGTGGCTTAACCCTCAGTTGTTATTTAAATAATTCCTTGGACATCTGCCATCCAACGCTCACTTGCCAATTGTGGTTGTGTTTGCAGTGCTGACAGAACTAGAGCAGCACAGAGGATCCCTACCTAGTGTGGCCTGAGGCTAGTTGGGACTCCTTGACCTTCAGGGGGAAGGTGAGGGTTAGCTGTCAAATTAATATCTATATTTTTAAAATTTAACATATAAAAAGGGAAATATGGTTTAATTATATCCCTAAAAGGAATGTCATGTGATGGCTTGATAAAGATATGGATGCAATGAAAATTGCTTGACAGTGTTAAAATACATACAATTTCGCTGTCGCATGGAAAGGTTCACAGTTTCCCAGAACTAAGTAGATAAACATGTGTGTGATATGAGCGAAATAATTGGGCCCTGGTGGGATTGATCTATGAACAAGGCAATCAGTCTGCTTCCTAAAATAATTTTCATGTCTCCAAGGTAACATCACATAATTGGTGTTGTTTTTTCCATACCATGTTTAGCACAGCAAAAATATAAACAGATTGTTCTAACTTACAGACGAGATATTAAAAAAGCTTAAATGGCCAACCTCTTATTTAGTTATAAATCATAAATTATCAGATAAAAAGGCTGAATTCAGAGGCTACATATCACCTTCAGGGTCAAGACACACTGCTCAGTGTGGAATATGAGTTTCATCACAAGCTGCTTCTTGCAAACTTCTCCATCTTCCCACCTTCATCTGCCCACTGCATCCTCTCTTGTATACTCCTGTTGCTAACTACTTCTACTTACCAAATATTTGCTCCTCCATGCTTCCAAGTTTTGTCCATGCTTTTAACTCTGTATTGAAAAGCCTTTCCCTTAATTATCTACCTGGAAAATTTCTATTCATCCTTCAAAAACTTCCGTAGTCTCAAAGATGAATCACTCCTTCTTCTATTCTAACTGCAAACCATTTCTGTTTCTGTCGTTGATCTTATGACACTATTTTTTTTCCTTCTCTCCTTCTATATTTAGAATTCCTTGAAGATAGGGATTGCATTTTATGCATCTCTATACAGCAACTCCTGTTGTTTCAACATCTGGAGCATGGAAAATGCCCAAGAAATATTTAGTGAATGGAACTGAAAAAAAATTTGCTCTTTCACAAGCAGTTTGCCAAAGAAGAAATTCAAATGGCTAACTCATTATTTCCTAACGTGCTCACATATTAGAAAATACCCAATCTCATTATTATTTAAACAGCTGAAAGTTAAAATAATATACATTATTTTCTTTCCTAGGTTAAACACTTAAGATGATTATAATACCTCAACTACTGCTGATACACTCAGTTCAGTACTTCTTAGAAAGTGCTTTTAATAAGTTTATAAAGTTTGCCCTGTAAATATATTACTGGATGTCCATTCTCATGAAATAATCCAACAATGTGGATATATTTATGCACTGACCTGTGTTTACAGTGTTATTTATAATAAAGAAAATGGAACAGAAGCAAGGGGACCAGAGTTAACGAAATAATTAATCCCCTTAAATTGTGATATATCTCTACTGTTAAAAAAGAAACAATAGGACCCAAATGGAGTCACTTGTGCTAAGTTCCATGACAGCAAACCAAAACTTAATTGCAATTTCAGCCATTCCTAGGAATGTGACCTTTAACCAATCAATTGAAATTACCTGATCAGCACTATTGAGGTAATCTGCATGAGAGACCCCTGCCCTTACCCTTAAGGGAAGTCAGCTTGCTGGAAATAATTCTTCCTTTTGTTTATGATTTCTTTGTCCCATCCCCTTTGTGCCTATACCTTCCACTCTGTACAGCTCCTCAGAGCTTTTTCCCTTTTACTTGTTAGACAGGATGCTGCCCAATTCATTGAATAAAGTCAGTTAGATCTTCAAATTTACTTGGTTGGATTTTATTTTTTAACACTACAATGAAACATAGTGCTTTACAGTGTGTTTAATTACAGGAGAAATGCTTATAATATAAAATCACCATCCAAAATGAGATACCAAAATGCATATGATATATACAGTATCATTTCAATTATATAAAGAAAACTGTTGATTAAAAGATTAAAGGAAAAATACACCAAAAAGATAGCAGTGGTACTTCTAAGGAATGAAGTTAAGAAAAATTATTTTGCATCCATAAACTTTCCTCTAGTTCCTAAATTCCTGTAATAGTCTGGTTATCAGGAGAAAAGAGTCCCCTTAATTATGCTTTCTTATATATAAGTTAAAAACACAAAAGAAAACTGTTTTTAAGTCAAATAAATTCTGGATAAGGCAAGCCTGACTATTAATAATTCTAAAACATAGAAATATTTTAAAATCATTTTTAGTACTGTCCAGTGACCAGATAACTAGAATTGATCACAAAAGGGTAGAGCATTTCCCAGAGAAGGGAAGAATGTAAATCAAATATTTCTGAATGTAGAACCAGGTGGTGGGACAAACCCTCTCACATATTTCCTTAGTTATCTGCCATGGAAATGACACAGAGCAGATGTCATTATTCACAAGTTGATGGCTTGTCTAAAATCACTCTGGTATAGTCAGATTTTGATTCCAGGATTATCTGCTAAAAATAGTGTTGCTCATTCTATTGCAATGAATTAACACTCTAAGCAAAGTAAGAGTTCACAGCCTACTTCAATGAAGAAATAAAAAGTATTTGTAGTGAGTCATACGATTTGCATACTTAAAGCTTTTTATTAAATAGATTAAGATTGCTTCCTGACTCATAACTTACACAAAACTTTTTATCAAAGTTGAGGAATGCCTTGAAAGCAGGGACTAACAAGTATGGTGACTTTGTAGTTCTCAGCCTAGCCCAGGGTCAGAGGCAACGTAAGGACTTAGTAAGAACTTATGAATTAAATTAATCAGATCCTTCAGCAGGAACTTAAATCTTTCCAAGAGAAAGTTATCCTAAATTTCAAATTAGAACAAACTAAATAAATGAGGTTTTATTATGTTTCTTAATGCACACTTTTGTGAACACGATTCTTAACCTTGACAGTGGTTTTACGGTCTAGAGATAGGTCTCCCTTAAGATTTTAGTGTAGCCATTAAAAACCCTCTCTTTCAAGAATTTTATGAAAAATTAAAACATCCTATTTTAGGAGCAAGGAATAAAGACTATTGACCTTAGTCTCTTCTAGAAACACTTGCTCATTGATTTTTATGGTCATTACTACAACTACTATCTTATCAATGGACCTGGAAGTGACCAAGATTTCAAAGATACAATTCTTGATAAATGTGATCTTTGAGAACTGCTCACTTTGAGTCAGCTTTGGGTTCTGTGCCACTTTTGATAAAGACTACTGAAATTAAAGCAGAGCCAAAGATAAGACTTGGTGGCCAAATTCTCTACAGAATCATTATTTTCTTTATCTTTCTAGGAAAACAATGCTTTGAGAAATATTTCTAAACGGGGAAGGGGAAAAAGATGTCTTGAGCTTCTACTACGAACCAGGCACTGTATAAACATTATTGCATTTGGAATCACAAAACTCCTATAGGTAGGTATCCTTCATACTGCAGATGAAGAAACAAGACTACATGTTAAAGCAATCACTCAAGGACTCACAGCTAAAGAGAGACTGAGCAGAATTTTTGAGCTCTTTCTTTGCTCTCAGATACATTCTCTGCCTTGCTGTCAAGAGGAAACTGCAATTCCCAGGTTCCTCTATTATGGCTTCTGGATATATTCAGCGAAGGAGTGGGAGGGTCGGTACATGGTGGAGAAGAAACTGAGTCCCCCTACCAAGTTTATGCTTAACCTCTCTATCCAAAACTTTATTCCCTTTCTTGTCCAGCCCCTGCTCCCCTCAGGATTGAGGAGTATCCAAAAAAAGGGGAAGGCTGAACCAAGCAGAACCCTGAGGGGTCTTCTCAGGTACAAGCCCCTCTGTGTCCCCCACTTCTTGTCTGGCCTTCCCCAAGTTCCAAAGAGAAGACTCAAGAAGTTAAAGATTAGAACAGTAGAGTCACAGGACTCCAAGTTCCTCCTGAAGGGAAATAGATGACAATCTGATGCATATCTTTGAGTTGTTCTGCAGAAACTAAGACTTCCACCTAGTGGAGGATGGTGACTACGTGTTAACCACAAGCAGCAGACACCAGACTGGTTGGAACCAGAGAGCTGATGATTAAGATTCCTCGAACATCACTCTGTTATCTCACCACCAGCCAATCAAAAGAATGTCCATGAGCTGATCCCATACTCTGCAGCTCTCACCCCTAAATTGTCTTTAAAAACACCATCGGGGTCTTTTGAGCACTATCTGCCCATTCTCTTTGATGGGTGCCCTGCAAATAAATGTACACCAGCAGCCAATGTCAGTAGATTGGCTTTGCTGCACATTGGGAGAGTGGATCCAAGTTCGGATCAGTAACAGATTAGGAGGCCAGAGAACAGTAGACAAGATAGTCCTCCCTCTCTCGCTTTGCCTGAGCTAACTTTTCCAGAAGCAGCTCCAGCAACTTGGTGCCTCCAGGTCTAATGGATCTAGCTGTAGTTCTAGTTCCCATTAAATGGCCTCAGTCTGGGGCTCTGACAATCCACCTCCTCCTTGCTGCTTTAGCCTTAGGGGTTGTTGCTTCTTGTTCTTGCTAATCTCTGAGTTGCCTGCCCTGCTCCCTTTCCTATCAGCTTCTCAGCGCTTTCATCACCTGTGCAAATAATATTCTGCATTAAAACTCTAGCATTAAAAAAAAGAAAGAAAGAAAAAGGAAGAAGGAAGGAAGCTCCAGGATTGGTTTCTCTGCTCCTAATTCAACCTGACTGATAAAGATTCAAATCTGAGTCTGCTTGATACCCTTGCCTAGCTCTCTTTCTATTAATCCACGATTGTACACTGCCAACAAAAAGGTAATTTTTTTTAAGATGAATGCATGGTCATACATTATTAACATATGCCAAGAATTTCTGTCTATGACTCCATTTCATATATCCCCTGACTATCCGATGTCTTGTCACTTTATGCATTTTAAAAATATTTTTATGTAACTGGATACTATTACTGACATAGCTATGTTCAAAACATGTTTCTGTATGAGTTACTGCAGTGTGGGCTGGATTTTGGCAGAGAAATATATGGAGCCCAAAAAGTATGCCACATAACCATGGATGTTAATGTTTTACTAAGACTCATTTCCCTTTAGCCACCAGTCCTGCAATTTGTTATATTGTCAAATGCTAAACCTGAAGACTTTGCTATATGTTGTGGAAAAAGAGACTCAATATTCATAACTGTCTAACCCACAAGCAGTCGAAACTATTTTCTCCAAACTTTAGAATGCTTTCAGGCAGGTGAAGATACTCCCTTTCCTGAAACATCAGAAATACTATAATCAGTTTGTTGAATGAGCTGGACTCAGGAGTGTGCCAGTAGAAACAAACCTTATTTTTCTTCCCCTTTCCTTCAAACCACTCAGCAGCCCAGTTTCCCCTCACTATTAGGATAATATGCTCCCCAAGTCCCATAGCTTTTGTAGTTGCTCTTATATGATACAAAGATACTTCCTTTGTTTTCATATTAAAGAGCCCAATCCACTCCAAGTCTAATAATCACAAAATTCTTCCCTTAATTAATTTAACAACTGTTTACTGAACACCTATTTACCTGGTAGTATTCTAGGTTCTGTGGTTACAGCAGTAACTAAATTAGACAGAAAACTCTCCTCTCATGCAGTTCATGTTCTGATGGGGAGATAGACGATACACATGATAAGTCAGCAAAATACATAGTATGCTAATGACAAGTGCTCAGGGAGCTTAGTTTTAGATAGCTTGATGAAAAGGGGACATTTTAACGTTTTCAATACTCCACTTCCAGCTGATGACCTTGCTTTCTATTTGCCTGAGAAAATTGTAGTATTCAGGAGTGAACCTGCACAAGCCCCCACCACATCAACCCATTTATCAACACCTGTGCCTGTATACTCTGCCTTCTCTCCTGTTAATTTGGAAGAACTATTGACGCTCTTAGATAAATCCAACCTCCCCACTTGTGCACCAAATCTAATCCCCTCTTGCTTACTCAAGAACACTGCTTCAGTTGTTCCTCTCTCTTTCCTGTGTCATCAGTTTTTCTCTTGCTCAGTGGCATGTAAACATCTCTCATCTTAAAAGTCCTTTTAGAGTCCACTTCTGCCTCCAGCAATCACCTCGTTTTCTTTTAGAGCAAAACTCCTCCTCTCCTTGTCTATACTCTTTACCCTCAATGACTCCTTCTCTGTTCTCTCTAGAGTCTGTTCAAATCATGCTTTTTGCCCCATTACTTCACTGAAATTGAAAGGTCACCAACAACCTCCATGTTGCTAAATACAGTGGTTATTTCCCAATCCTCATTGTACTTCTCTTGACCACTATTTCACAGAGGCCATCAGTCCACCTCACTGAACACATTCTTCACTTGGCTTCCAGGACACACTAGCCCGGTTGTTCTTCCCTGTCTGTGGAAGTGCCTTCTCAGTTTCCTTTATGTTTTCTCCTCATCAACCCACCATCTAAACATTGGAAAGCGCCACATCTCAGTCTTTGAACCTCCCATTTTTTTCTATTTATACTCACTCCCTCATGGTCTCATCTAGCCTTATGGCTTTTGATACCACTAATGTCCTAAAGACTCCCAAATCTATATCTCTAGCCTTAAATTCTATTCTATTTTATTTATTTCCAGGGGGTTAATTTTTTTTTCATTTTTACTCATATTTCCCCAGATTTATTGAAATATAATTGACAAATAAATTGTATAAACTTAAGATGTACAACTTGATAAATTGATATACATATGTATTGTGAAATGATCACCACAATAAAATTAGTTTAACATATCTGTCACCTCACATAGTTAACTTTTGTATGTGTGTGTGTATGTGTGAGTGTGGTGTGTGTGTGTGCAATGAGATCGTTTAAGATTTACTCTCTTAGTAAATTTCAAGTATGCAATATAGTATTATTACCTATAGTCACCATGTTGTATATTCGATCCCCAGAACTTGACCAACTTATAACTGAAAGTCTGCATCCTTCGACCAACATCTCCCCAATTCCTCCAACCTCAGCCCCTGTCAACCACCATTCTATTCTCTGTTTCTATGAGTTTGATATTTTTAGATTCCACATATAAATGAGATTATATAGAATTTGTCTTTCTCTGCCTGGCTTATTTCACTTGGTATAATGCCTTCAAGTTGCATCCATGTTTTTACAAATAGGATTTCCTTCTTTTTTATGGCTTTTTAGTTTGATGTAGTCCCACTTTATTTTTGCTATTGTTACATTTGCTTTTGGCATCACATCTAAAAAATCATTGCCAAGACCAATGTCAAGGAGCTTTTCTCCTATGTTTTCTTCTAGGTTTATGGTTTCAGGCCATATGTTTAAGTCTTTTATGCTTTTTGAGTTAATTTTTGTCCATAGTGTAAGATAACAGTTCAATTTCATTCTTTTGCATGTGGATATCCAGCTTTCCCAACACCATTTATTGAAGACTCTCCTTTCCCCATTGTGTGTCCCAGACATCTTTGTCAAAAATTAGCTAACCATACAAGTTCAGGTTTATTTCTGGGCTCTTTTTGTGTTCTATTGGTCTGTCTGTTTTTATGCCAGTACTATACTGTTTTGATTACAGATTTTCCTCAACTTACAATGGGGTTACCTCCTAATAAACTTCTCCCAATAATATTTTCATTGTAAGTTGAAAATATTGTAAATTGAAAATAACTTAATATGCTTAACCTACCAAACATCATGACTTAACCTAACCTACCTTAAACATGCCCAGAACACTTGTGTTAGCTTACATGAACAAAATCAATTATTACAAAGCCTATTTTATAATAAAGTGTTGAATATCTCATGAAGTTTATTGAATACTGTACTGAAAGTGAGAAGCAGAATGGTTGTGTGGGTGCAGAATGGCTGAAAAGTATATTGGTTGTTTACCCTGCTGATCGAGTGGCTAATTGGGATCTGCCCAGCATCACAAGAAATACTGCAAAGCTGAAAAATTATAAGCTGATCATCATAAGCTGGAGACTGTATTATGGTTTTGTAATATAGTTTGAAATTAGGAAGTGTTATACCACCAACCTCTGTTTTTCTCTCTCAAGATTGCTTTGGGTAGTATGGCCATTTTAATAATATTAATTCTTCTGATTCATGAACATGGCATAGCTTTCCATATTTTTTTCTTCTTCCATTTCTTTCATCAATTCTTATAGTTTTCAATGTAGAGATCTTTCACCTCCTTGGTTAAATTTAGTCCTAAGTATTTTACTGTTTTTGATGCTATTATAAATGGGATTTTTAAAAATTTCTTTTTCAGATAGTTTGTTGTCAGTATATAGAAAAACAACTGATTTTTGCATGTCGATTTTGTATTCTGTAGCTTTACTAAAATTGTTTGTTAGTTCCAGCAGTTTTTGCTACAGTCTTTAGTGTTTTCTATATATAAGATCATGTTATCCGCAGAGACAATTTAACTTCTTTGTTTCCAATCTGGATACCTTCTATTTATTTTTCTTGTCTAAATGTTCCAACTAGGACTTTCAGTACTATGTTGAAGAGCAGTGATGAGATGGGCACCTTTCAGCCTTAAATTTTAATTCATCAAACCAACTGCCAATTCCACATCTCCACTCAAATGCACAATAGATATCTCAAAATTAACATGTCTGTATCAGAGTTCTCTTCTCTATTCCAAAACGTTCCAATTAAAAGTTTTCCTCTCACCTTAGTAGGCCTCTTTGACAGGAGAAGAGGATATAGTTGGCTTATTTTCTTTCCTCACTCTATCTCCTCCCAACTCCCCAGCTCCACTCCAGGACTGCACAGGGGAGGGAGGAGAGGGAAAGGGGCAGGAAAGAACTTCCCTGACCGTCATGTATCTCTTGCTCTGTACTCTAAAAATTTAGTATAATATTTCATGCTACATTTTCAAAAAGAAAGTGAATTAGGAGGTAGAAGATGAGAAACAGAGGAACTAGGCAAGAAGTTATTTCCACAATTCATGTGGAAAATAATGGTGGTCTAAACTAAGAAATAGTCACAGGAAGGGAAAAAAGTGGGCAGGACGGTGAAGTTTTCAGGCAGTAAGTTAGCCAGCAGTCAATGATTGATTAGAAGTGTGAAGGATTGGGAAGTCAGAATGATTTTAGGTTCTAACTGTGGAGTCTGGGTGGATGCTAGTGACACTGAGGCAGAAATACATGGAAAGCATTCAGTTTTGGAGAAAGGGAAATAAGTGGTTCAATTTCAGTCATATTGCAAGCTCATGTCTAATAGACACTAAGGAGAAACTGGAGAAAATGTTCATGTAATTTAAATACAGATGATAATTTTTTAAAATATGAAACAGAGTATGTCTGCACAGTAATAGGACTGGAGGGTCAGAACTGTGTTGAACTAAACTAAGGACCATCAAATAAGGAGTGCTTCCATTTTCCATTCTTGATGGAATAAACACAATTGAAACAAAAACACACATCATTCTCATCATTATATAGCCATGGGAAAAGGAAGTGGGCAGGTTGGCATAATATTTTGTTATAGAAATAAAGATGTGGGGTGGCCTGCCCACAGTTACAACCTTTTAAGACCTACATTAGGTTTTATGCCTTTCTGTAATTCAAACCCTTGCACAAACCTAACATCCTTTCCTTATAAATCCTACCCACTCCAGTCCCATCCCCTACAACTTACTTCCAAAGAAAATGGTATGTATTTAGGGCACTCAGTGAGTAACAACAAAAGTAATGCCAGTGTGTCTTCCTGACAACAGCAGTTTGGGGGGCTTTAAGGCTGGTGAAGCCACAGGGAAGCTGAGCTGGAGACAGTTTTGGATCATGAATCATTTCTAAAATTGTGAGCTAAATTCTAATTGCAGAATCTTTATTACTGTGATATTACAACAATCTAAAAAGAACATAGCTGGATTCTCAGATGACAGGTGGAGCTCACAATTTCTGGCTGAAGACAACTCAATTTTGTAGTTATAAATTGTGCAAATTTGATGTGGACATCACTGTAAGAGGATACATGTGGAACCCCATTAGGTTATTATTATAATGACTTTTTTTCTGGCAGTAAGATTCACTTTATCCTTAGAATTCTGCAGCATATGGAGATCCCCTACAGGGAAATTTCTCCACACAGAAACTTTCTGGATTAGCTTAAGTTACTAAAAGTTTAGCTTTTAGTTTTATGGCAAACAGCAGCATCACTGAAACCCTACAATTTGGCCTGAGCCTGCATTTACAGTCTTAACTCTTTACTTACCTTAAATTCACACATGAGCCCATGTGTTCCCGCTTACTGCCCTCTGACCCTGGACTTCATTTTCCTTACCTTGTTCTGTCTTCCTTTCTTCTCTGGGCCCTTTGAGATGCAGCTTCTTCCATAAAACCTTGCTCTATCTCTATACTTTGAAGTCATTCTCACTCCTTCTGAATCCCTATAACAAACAGTAAATTATGAGAAACTTTTGTAAACTGTAACACACTTAACAAATGTTTGATACATTATTATGATACTTTGCGTCTCCTAATTCTATTGGGAATTTTTTTGTTTATGAACTTTTATTCACCTTGTGTTTCAGGGGACCCCAAGACTACCACTAGGTTCAATGATTTACTAGAAGAACTCATAGAACTCAGAAAAGCTATTATATTCATGGTTGCAATTTGTTACAGAGAAAGGATACAGATTAAAGGATCAGCAAAAGCAAAAGCTGCGTAGGATGGAGTTCAGGAGAACCAGGTGCAAGTTATCCTCTCCCATTAAAGTTGTAGAGACAGCACTTAATTCTCCCAGGAACAATGTGCAACAAGGTATATGATATATTGTCAACCAGAGAAGGCCACTACAACCTTGGTGTCCAAGGTTTTTATTGGGAGTTGGTCACACAGGCATTCCATGCTTATGTGACTTAGCTAACTATTCAGTCTCCAACCTCTCCCGCACCCCCCAGAGGTCAAACTGACATAGCATGGCTCTGGGTCGCAAGAGAATAAAAACAGGTATTTACTATAAATTTCATTGTTGGCATTAACTATCTTGTACAGTCCAAGGGTTCAGGTATACAAAGATACTCTTTTCAGGCAAAACATTCCAAGGGCTCAGAGGGTGTCTCCAAGGAGCTAGTCAAGGGCCAGTCCTTTCTCTGGAATATGCAGGACTTGAGCATGCCAAGCCCACTGACTACATACCTTGTTTGGTAATATTCAGCTGTCCAACCATACTTAATGATTCTTGGGTGTCAGTGTAGGATCCATACTGTCTCCCTTGTATTTAGTTATTACTCAATAAATATTTGCATTTTTGCATCATTATATATCTTCTATTCATTACACTTCATATAGCAGATATATTGTTCAGCTTTTGTTACGGCTTTTCTCTGAATGTTGATTCTTAGCCAAATTCTCCTCTTTATCACAATGACATATTTCTATAGATATTTCATCTAAAATCATGGAGTTAGAACTATAGAGTGACTTTTTTTAACAGAAAGTGGTGATATGAAATGTGTACAGTGCTTATTTGCATTGTAAAACTAGAAGAAATAAATTTGAAACCTGAGGTGTTTCTATGAGGCCTGATGAGTTCCCCCATCTATTTAGAATAAGAGCCTATGCTGAATATTGCATGTATATTTTGGTATTTATATCAAGTGGGAATTAAAAGAAGAAGTCACACCCATTATAAGTAGCCACAGTTAATATTTTTAAAGAAAGATAAAAAATGATTAGCTTTATGGAAACAAATATGCTTTAGCTAAAAATACTGTATTGAAAAATATTAAACCAGCTTCAAAGCTGGAGCCTGTCTGGAGTGAGAGGCAGACTAATGTCATGATAAAAGTATGTAACCCGGTATCAAGACTCCTGTTATGATAGAAGACACCTATAGGAAAACCATATTTCCCAGCTGTCCTGACATTTAGGTTGAGATCATTTCGTTAATTCTCTCATGTGGAATCTAATGTGTCACTTTTAGTCCCAGAAGGCTAAAAGCAAGTGGAGGCTACGTGTTCCATAGGGTGGGACTGCTTGACCTCTACTAGACTTTGTAAGAGAAGAAACAAATATTTGTGGTAAAGCCACTGCAATTTCAGGTCTTTTTTACTGCGGTCAAGCCTAGCGTGGCCCCGCTATTGTACCCAGGTCATAGTAACAACCCTGCAATTAGCAGTAAACCAAAGGCACTATGTGCCAGCTCTTCAGCTTTCAGCTCACTGATGTATAACATGCACAGTCCAGACTAGCTCTCTCTAAGGTTCCTCTTCACTATAAATACAATTGTTCATTGTTAATTGCCTTTTGTATACCTCATTCTTTTTATATCCATCATTAAGATAACTAAGTTAGTTCCCTTCATTCTTCCCTGCTTGTGATGTGTCATGTTTGTGATATCAAAAAAATGAGAAAACTTAGTTCACCATAGTTTATGGAACTCCTTCAGCACAAAACAAAAGCAAAGAATGTTCTGCTGGGGTGCTTCACAGTGTCAGCACTGGCTCTAATGATAACACGGGTTTCTCCCGGCAGTGCTACTGTCCACTGTGACACTTAGAGTCAGTTCTGAATTTCCTTAACTATATCTGAAAATGTCTGGTTTCTATCTGAAAGGGGAGTTCACTGTACCTTTGAAGCAAATATGTAAGTATTACTATACCAATTGTACTTTACAACTGCTTTTAAAACATTTAAATGCTGAACAGATAGTGTGGCAGATGATCTGTGGTTTCCTGGACATCATTGCCTACCCATTTCTACATCTCTTCTGTATCACAGGTAAGACATCCAAACTACATTTCCCAGAATCCCCAGCAATAGAAGTCAGATTCTGACGATGAGAAGCACTTAGAGTAGATTTAGAATCTGGAAGAGAAGAAGCCAGTAGTCTCTGCTGGCATGTGAGCAGATGCAGGAGGCTAGCAGAGGCCTCGGACAAACTCCAGAGAATCATTCACTTCAAGACCCCAGCTGGAATACTTAAAAGTAACATCCGTTTTTCTGATTGAAACCTGACCGATACAGATAGCACCTGTAACATTAGTGAAGAACCTAAGATCTTCTTCGAATTATTTACAACAATAGAGTAGGAATAAAAAATTAAATTCTATTGAAAGATTAGAATATTTTCAACCCTTTCTCTTAAAATCCATTTCAAACTATACTAAAGAAATTTTTATTTGATTGCAGTTTAATTCCCTTTTGATTATATTTAATGTTCTTTCTTTATCTTTCTTTCTCTTTAAGCCTAGTGTTATTTTTGAACTATTGTATAGGCTCTTAAAATGAAGCTGGAAATAATGAATGCCCACCAAAAGAAAATTTAAATTATCTGTTATAAATTGTACTTGGCCTGTCATTATAGATTCTTAAAGGTGCCTTAGCAGAGATAGAATACCAGAGAGACTAATTTTTAAAATATTTCCCCAAGATACCATAAATCTGCCAATTAAGTCAAGAAACATTTATTGAGCACCTATACTGGTTGTGCTCTCTAGAAACTGAAAATTTAGTCGGCAAGAAAAATGCAAGCATGGAAATGTAGAAAACAATAAAACATATTTAAATAATACTTCAAGACAACAGTCGAAACATTGCAAGGTAATGAATGAGTCATTGTTCACGTCATTAACCAGAAGACTCAGAACCTGTAGGGTCCTCACACGCACATTTCCCCTGCCTTGACAAGGAAATTAATCTGTTCATATTAGTTTGAGTGTTAAATATTGCACAAGAAACCATGATTAAGGAACCATGATCACCCTACAAAATATTTCCAACTGGTTTGAGATGTTACCAGGAGAGGTCTTCAGGCTTGACAATGGACCAGATGTCAATGATAAATTAAGCCCATTCAAGACAGAAACCACCTACCTATCAATATCCTCTCTCATAGTCAATTCCTCTTTTACCTTTAATACTTCTATTTTAAACTTTGCATTGAGTGCGCCTTGACTTTATGAACAGAACTTCACCCATTAGTGGACTGGAGAAATCACCCTCACTACAGCACAGTCAGCCTGCTGAGAAAGAGTTAAATTCAAAGAGAAGGAAAACAAAGAAGATCACAAAGCCTGCCCTAGTTACCTCAACTCACCTGCTCTCCCTTTATCCATATGCTCACGGCACTTTAATCTATTATATGTCCATTTGTCCTTTTTAATCCTTAATGATACGGAGTATATTTATCCCTTGAGTATGGAGACAAGCACAAATGGTCCTTAAGTTTTTCTCCTGTTCTGTATTCCTCCCACTTGCTAATTCTATCCTTAAGTCAAACTCCAAAAGTAATCCAGATTTCAGGAAGGGGGGAATTTGGCTTGATTCCAACTTTCTGGGTTTTATCATCTGGGAAGTAAATAGTCAAATAGAAGATTTGCAATTCCTGTCTCCCATTCCTGTCCCATTGGCAGGGGATGCTTCCAGGGGGAAAAAAAAAGATGACCTGGTCAAATATCCTTGTAAATATGCTAAGGCTAATGACTTCTAGCAAAGTAATGGCATTTACTAACAGGACAGTCCTCATCTGTAGCAGGATATACCTGTTATATGATTATTTATGATAACATACCTGGAATCTATGGATTTATAGACATGGCTTCCTAGAAAATGTCACAGAAACTATGCAACTCTCTGAGTATAAAATGGAGTACAAAATGTCATGGCCCAAATAGCTCTTTCTCCATAAGTGACTTAACTGCACACCTCATTGGAGATCTGGGACCAGGAAACATCCTGATGCAGCCAAAAAAAGGACCCAGTAAGGTGCACTATTTCAGATGTCTCCCTCTGTTTCACCTGTGTCTCATGATTACTTGTGTCTGAAATCATTAGTAAAACTTGTTCCTGGCCAGAATCTCTGATTTGTGTGTCCAATTTGATAATCCAGTTCTTTGTATTATCTCACCATCTAATCACACTTCTGCTTCTCTGACTCTAGCCTTGAGCTCAGCCTTGAAAAAAGTACTCTACTTAATTCTTGGGATCCCATCCCTTCTCTACATCCTAGCTCTGCTAACTAGCTCTTCTCTGATTTCTCTCTCCTGAAACCCTCTCTTGATAAACTTGAGGACCTCAGACTTTGCAGGACTAAAGTCCTGCATTTTTCATGCTAGTCTCTACCAGAGATTTGAGGGTTGTTGTTGTTGTTGTTTTAACAACCTAGCACAATGACTATCAACTTTGTGTCTGTGGAAAGATATGACTGGTTTGACTTATATCCCTGACTCTTAAGAATAGCACCCACTCCTGGAGTTAGTGGGCTCTTTCCATATTTTGAGTCTCATGTTGTACCCACACTGGGTCCCTTGTATGCTGAATCTTCCAGAGGGCTCTGCCAACCTTAGATACTATGTTCTGATATCTCTCCAACAACCATGGCTGGCCTTCTTCCCACCTAGATAGTAACAGTAATTGCAGGTTCAGCCCTCCTCTATCAGCTCCTGTTATGCCCTTATATGTGATAGGTACTGTATCCTACAATTAATTTATATCCCACCTAGTCCACAGAACACATAATAGATATATAATAACTGCTCATGGATAGAGATAAGACAAAGAACCCACATAATGACTACAAATTATTTATACTTTCTATGTACCAGGCATAGTGTAAGGAACATTACTGTGTGTAATTTTTGCATTTTTATTTTTATTTTATTTTTTATTGAAGTGTAGCTGATTTACAGTGTTAGTTTCAGGTGTATAGCAAAGCAATTCAATTATACATCTACACATATACATATTTTCTTTTTAGATTATTTTCCATTATATGACTTTATAAGAAATTGAATATAGTTCCCTGTGCTATAAAGTAGGTCCTTGTTGTTTATTATGTAATGTGTATCTGTTAATTCTGAACTAATTTATCCCTCCCCCACCCTTTCCCCTTTGGTAACCACATTGTTTTCTATGTCCATGAGTCTGTTTTTGGTTTGTAAATAGAATTTGTATCATTTTTTTTAGATTCCACATGTAAGTGATATCATATGATATTTATTTTTCTCTGTCTGACTTACTTTACTTAATATGATAATCTTTAGGTTCATCCATGTTGCTGCAAATGGCATTATTTCATTCTTTTTATGACTGAGTAACAGTCCATTGTATATATACCCACATCTTCTTTATCCAGTTATCTGTCGATGGACATTTAGATTGTTTCCATGCCTTGGCTATTGTAAATAGTGCTGCTATGAATATTGGGGTGCATGCGTCTTTTCATATCATAGTTTTCTCTGGATATATGCCCAGAAGTGGGATTGCTGGATCATTGATAAGTCTATTTTTAGTTTTTTAAGGAACCTCCATATTGTCCTCCATAATAGCTGCACCAATTTACATCCCACCAACTGTGTAGGAGGGTTCCTTTTTCTCCTACTGTATGTAATTTTAAATCCTAAAAAAAATTCTGCAAATGGACTATTATTTTAGTGATGAAGAAAATGAGACTTAAAAATGATCTGATTTAGGGTATGAATAAAGACGGCACAGGATTCCTGTGATCTAGCAGAAACAAAGGAAGGAAAAGCATGTGACAGAAATCATGTCATATTAATTTCTTTCCTAGTTCATTTAAATTCTTTGTGAAGAGGGTCTCACTATTTTTTAAATTGCTTTGTTTCCTATTTATTGTTTTCTAACATAATGAAAAAATTCAATTTAGTCATGAGCCACATGGTTTTCATTTGGAGGGTCCAAATTAGAAGAAGTCACATAGCTCCAGACCCACCTCAGAAAAGTTATTTACAATTATTTGCACTGCAATCCTTTCAGTAATGGATTTTCACACTCATTCATGGAACTTAATTCAGAGGCTCAAGTGAGAAGTTCTGTTTTTACATTTAACCACTGAAGAGAAAGCATATTTGGTATACTTGGCAGAAATATCTTCAAAAATGAACATGGAAATGTACTGATCATTAGTCAAAAAAGAATATCTACCTTTTAATTCAGATAAATGTAGAAACTCATCTACCCAATTCTGAGGTCTTTGAGAAACCCCAATTCATTTCTTTAGTCGCTAGACACTAGATATATTTTGGCACTATATCTTAATCTCCTGAGTGATATATATATATATATATATATTTTTCAGTGCCCAGGAAATATGCATTAGTGATTTAATAATGTTCCTTAACAAATGTTTGCCAAGTAAGCTGAAAACAACTTGCCTCTCGAGGAGGAAGGGATGGACTAGTGAGAGAAAGAAGGAATGTAACAACCTTTCATAATTTCTCCTTTTTCTAAGCTCCTGTAGCAACTATTAGACGTAATTCATTTAGCCAACGAACACTTATTTAATATCTACTATGTGTTCAGAGGGGAATAAGAGGTGGTAAGAAAGACATTATCTCTGTCCTTTTGAAACTTACAGCATAGTAGGGGAGACAGTAAACCAACCACAAAGACTAAAAAGAAAAGTGCTATACAGGGAAAGCAAAAGATGCTATGAGACCAGTTAACAAACAGACCTAACCTAATACAGAGTCTGGGAAGGCATCTATTAGAAAGTGATACTGAAGCTAAAAAGAATGGGAATTAGCCAGGCTTCAAAATGTGTTAGGGAGGCTGAAGGAGGATTAAAAAGATCTAAGGAACTTTTGAAACTTTATAAAGTTTAACTATATATCCTGAATCAAAAGAAAATAAAAAATTAAAACAAATATTGAACTCTTTTTAGTAGACTTATTTTTTATAGCAGTATAGCAATTCTGAAACTTTTTGATTGTACTGTAGAAGAGAAAAATTAAGTAAACATATTGATGTTAAGAACCAGGGTTCTCACTGCAAAAGGGAGATATAAATGGAATAAGGGTAGTAAAGAAAGAACCCTATGGAGTTTGCAATGGAATGGGAGATCTCAGTATTAAATATGTGTATGCGTGTGGTGGAGAGTATGTATTTTGTAGCTTTCTTTGCTGAAAAGAAGCAATAAGACCCATTAGCAAGGAGTAGAACTAGCACACAGATCTCCATTTCTAAATAACTTTCCACACTTATAAGGATCCAGAGCTCCTTTGAAAATAAGAAAGGTGCTAAAAAATATAGAGATGTGATAAAGGGACCAGAACCCCTTTAAAAGAGGCCCACTGGCCACATCTGCAGCAATTTAGCATCAAACTAGAGACAGTAACTCACTGAATAAAATAAGAATCCATGACTCCATATTGATGATGATAATGATGACAGACAGTAGATAGATAGACAGAAGAAAAAGTTGCTACTTATAATAACCAGAGGGAATAATGAATTTAGAAAATTATAATTTTTATATTCATAATATATGTAAAAAATTGATTCAGGCAAAATCAATAACTAGCTGATTACTATAAAGCTTTGGAGGTAAGGGCTATTGAAAAGAGCAATAACCAGCAGAGTCTGGCATCAGGTAGAACTTACCTATCTATCTATCTTTTAATTTTTATTATACATATATATGTATTTATATTTATTATTTATAGAATTTAAACTTATCTGTCAAAAGAAAACCCTCTGAAAGAACACCCTTGGTTTCCATCCATGAACTGACACAGGAGGAGAAATGTGCATCTCACCACATGCAACGTTTCAATGCAAATCCAATTGGCAAGTACCAAGCATGACCATTTGTTATACAATATAGGCACAGAGCCCAGGGACTCTGAGCTTTTTAAGGGCTTACACGAACACTGGAAACATGAAAAATATATATGCCTTGGTTTCAAAATATGAAAAGAAGTGAAGTCTAAATCTATAAATAATTAAACATTTAAATAAATTATAACATGTCAGCTTCATTCTTAGAATTCACAAACATTGTCTTTATATTTGAAAGCAATTTTTAGGTTAGACTTTCTGACTTAATTAGGAATTCCCTAGTTTATATAAGTATTGTAAAGAAATCAGAACTGATTTTACCTAAATGAATTACTTAAAACTCTGTCTTCTACCATCTTCTACAGGGCTTTCTCCTACGTAATGATGGTATCAGTTAAGACAGATGAGGTAACATGGATGAACATTTCATTTATGCACAACTAAGTTGGTAGAGAATACAACATCCTTGGTAAGCAAGGTGTTTCTAAGCTTGCAGGCCCCAATTTAACCCAATATCCCAAATTATTCTTATGCTTATCCTTTGTTGAATAAACTCTTTCCAAAATCGCAAAAACTTCCCTCCAGATTGGGGGAGGGGGTAATATGTGGTTCCACCTCTAATTATTACTTTTGTTATTTTCATGGAAGCATCTCACAGTATAATAACATTATTATAATGTAGGGTTTAGTTACCAAAGTAGCCAGAAGGGGTGACTGTGTAGCTTATTCTTAGTTAGATCCTCTCCTCTGTTTGGTCAAAATTTAATTGTGTTCTTGATTCACTCTTCTTGTGATGGCAAGAACACTACAGTTTTCAGTTTCCTTCTCCTTATTTTGTGCATTATTAAAAGATATTTCCAACCTACACACTTTTTCTTGAATGTACTAATAATGCATTCTATTTTACCTATCAAGCGTTTATACCCTCTTCTTCTTCAACATAACAAATCCTCTTTTTGATCAGTTTTGCCACTTGATAGTAGTCAGATAACTCCTAAATGAGGATTTGTAATGTTTTCCCAATCTAACTGGTAAAAAACATATTTAACATGGTATGTGAGATATGCTGATATTTTGATACAATACAGGTTTGGACTTCTAAAATAAGTGGGCCTGTGGCCTTTGAAGGTCTTTAAATGGCCCTAATGTAAATAGTGAGCTAGAGAGTTCATACAGTTATTCAACAATTAGTTGAGAGTCCACTATATTCCAGAAGCTCTGTTAGGTATTACGGGGCATACAAATAACTGGTAAGTACTACTTATGTCTCTTAGGAGCCAGCAACATAGTGAGGGAGTATGCAAGTGATTGAGTAATTGTTTATTGATATTTGTTCTCATTCTTTAGCACATCAATAAGCTACTATCAGAGCACTCCTTCAGTTTGATGGACCATGGAACTGAGCTTCTCCAGTGGCATGTGGGCAGGAGGCATGCCAGCACTTCCACACATGGCCACTGAAGCCTCATGTAGATATCCTCACTCTCTCTTTTTCTCTTACACTGCTGACTGGATGTGGAGAATCCACTGGAGGCTTCTGAAGCCTGAGGGGCTAGTGGTTGCACTAAATTTAATAAGCCTAGATCGCCGAATAGCTGCATGTATCAGAGTCCCTCTCCCTCATGGTTACGTACTATAAGATGAGCAAGAATTAAACTTTGATTCTTTATAACACTGAAATTAAAGGTAGTTTGTTACGGCAGTTAGTATATCTTGAATAACATAGGGAGATTAAATTTAATGTCACATAACTTCAATTTTTAAAAACTGTTACAATACAGAAGTTTGAAGTGCTAGAAATAATTTCAGTTTGGAAGGGTGAAATAGGGATGGTCATTCTAACAATGAGTAATAATATCTGAGGCAACTGCTGATAGACTGCCACAGTCCCCACCATGTACAAATCTCCCTCTTCTTGTCTCTCCTCTCTTATCATTTACTTGAATGTGTATCTTCCCATTTCATTTTTCCTTCTTCTTAGCCTTAGTTTTTCAAGATCTGAAAATAAGCCCCTTATACTACATTTTATCTATCTTTCTAGGTTTATATTTTTTAATTTACTATCATCTTTTTATGCATAGATATTATTCTGTTAATTATATATCATTCTCATTTCCATTTAACTAAGTCCTCTAGGGCATACAAAGCTTTGTTCACATGTATTATCTGAGTTATTTTATGTATTTATTACTAAATATTAACTCTCTGCCAATTACCAATCTTAGGGAGAGAGACAGATTGTAGGATTTGGTTTAATGGTTAAAGACATGAACTTCTAGGTCATATTTATTTTGAGTTTAAATCTCTGCTTTACCACTTACTATGTGACCTTGGATAAATTATTTAAGCCTTAAGTTTCTTATCTCTAAAGCAGCAATATGCCTGCTTCATAGAACTGATATATGGCTTAACTGAAATAGTATACAGAAACACCAAGTTTATAGTGGAGACCTAATAAATGGTAGTTACCAATATCATTATTACCATGGTTACAACCAATATTAATATATCTAAATTTTAAAAACCCTACCGACAAGGAGGCCTGTATCTAGTAATGGCCCTATAAATGGTCATAATCAGTAAAACAAGGGAAAAGACAGGACTGTGGGATGCATCTGGGCAGAGCTACAGATACCTACACAGGCAGCACATCAGACCTCTGCAAGTACATGAGCCCCACTTGCTTTCAGACTCCCCTCCTCTGGGGCAAAGCCTTCAATGTAGGGAGAAGGGAAGACACACACATAAAGGGAAGTGAGCCAGCTTGAGCCCAATTCTCAGGGCTTTGCTCCAGCAACTTGGGAGCAGACTCCACCCTTAACAGGGAAGTGAGGACCACTGAGCAGAGAGGAAGTCCCATGTCACACCCAAAGCAGACTCTAGCTCCTCCATCACAAATCATGCCTCCAACCAAGATGGCCAGCACACTCTGAAGGTGAGACTAATGTCTGCATCAAATCCAGTCCTTCCACAAAAAGCACTGGACAAACACAATCTATACAGGGACACTCCTACTTAAGAGCACTCCTAAAAAACTACAATAGGTAACTGTTTCACCTAAATTCAGAGACAGAGAAAGTTAAGTAAAATGAAAAGACAGAAGAATAATTCTCTATTGAAAGAGCAAGAGAAAACCACCAAGGAAAAAATAATAAACAGAGATAAACTGTTTACTAGACAAAGAATTTAATATATTGATAATAAAAATGCTAACTGAATTAGAGAAAAGAATTGACCTAAACATGGGTCCTTTTAACAAGGAACTAGAAAACATAAAGAAGAACAATCAAAAATAGATAATTCAATATTTGAGATAGAAAGCACTCTAGAAGCAATAAATAGCAGACAAAATGATACAAAAGAAGGCATAAGTGATCTGGAAGTCAGTAACAGTAATCATCCAACTGGAATAGCAGACAGAAAGACAAATTTAAAAAATGAAATCAGCATATGAGATCCATGGGATAACATAAAATGTGCCAACATTCACTTTAAAAAGTCTCCAGAAGAAGAGAGAAAGAAGGGTATTGAAAATGTATTTGAAGAAATTATGACTGAAAACTTCCCAAATCTAAAGAAGGAAGCAGGTATCAAGGAAGCACTGAAGGTCCTAAACAAGATGAACGCAAGCAGACCCACACCAAGACATATCATAATTAAAATGGCAAAAGTTAAAGATAAAAAGAGAATTCTAAAAGCAGCAAGAGAAAAAACAAAGAGTCATATACAAGGGAATAGTGGTATATCAGCTGACTTTTTAGCAGAAACTTTGCAGGCCAGAAGGGAGTGGCATGATATAGCCAAGGTGATGAAAGGAAATACCTGCAACCCAGGTATTACGTAGAACAGGAGGAGAGACAAAAAAACCTCTCACACAAACAAAAACGAAAAGGATTCAGCAATACAAAACCTACCCTAAAAGAAACTTCAAAGAATCTTCTCTAAATGGAAGAAAAGTATCTATGGGAAAGGGAAAAATCACCACAGAAAAGGCAAATATATAATAAGGATTGCAGATCACTTAAATAAGCCAGTACATAGATTTAAAAGACAAAAAAAAAAAAAAAAGTAAAAACAACTATAGCTACAAAAAACAGTAAAGGGTTAAGCATGAAGTTGTAAAATATGACATCAAAAACGCAAAATGTGGAGGAGGGGAATTAAAAATGTAGATCTTTTAGAATGTATTTGAACCAAAATGACTATCAGTTTAAAACAAGCAAATACAATTAAGGGTCAACATATATGAACCCCATGGTAACCACAGATCAAAAACCTACAATAGACACACAGAAACTAAGAAAGAAACCTAAGTATACTACAAAAGAAAATCATCAAAACACAATAGGAGAAACAAACAAACGAACAAAACCCAAGAAATGAACAGAGAAAAACTACAAAAACAATTGGAAAACAAGGAATAAAATGCCAATACATTCACTATCAATAATTACTTCAAATGTCAATGAGCTAAATGCTCCAATCAAAAGACATAGGGTGGCTGACTGGGAAAAAAAAAGAGCCTTCAATATACTGCCTACTAAAGATTCACTTTAGGGCAAAAGAAAACCACAGACTGAAAATGGAGGGATGGAAAAAGGTATTTCTTGCAAACAGAAACTATAAGAAATTAGGGGTAGCAATACTCATATTGGACAAAATTGACTTAAAAATAAAGGCTATAACAAAAGACAAAGCTATATATATAGATATATTTCAGAAATCTATTTCATTTCTATACACTAACAATGAAATATAAGAAAGAGAAAATAAGGAAATAAACCCAATTACTATCACTTCCAAAAGAATCAAATACCTAGGAATAAACCTACCTACAGAGGTAAAAGACCTGTACTAGAAAACTATAAGACACTGATGAAAGAAGAAATTGAAGATGACACAAAAAGATGGAAAGGTATACAATGTTCTTGGATTAGAAGGATTAATATTGTTAGAAACACAGCTTTTTTATGTTCAATATGGTAAAATCAACTGTAGTCTTAATGTTGGCCAAAAGGAGTCACTTCATTTGGTTCCCACTTTCTTTTGGTATGACTCCATTAGTCTTTGATAGATTCTTTGCTTTTCAGCACAATGAAATATTACAGGTTCATCCTGAACATTCCTGTCCCACATATGGAATCAGCCATTTCCCCCAAGGAGCTCTGATTCCTTTTAGCAGAGGAATTTCAACACTACAATTTAGGCATTCTGAATGCTCACTGCTCCTGAGAAGTCATATCTCCATGCCTTTTCAGTGGACACAGTTGGGAAACACTTATTTTTATAAGATGAGAGAAAAAAAGTCATGAGTTCTGCCTAATATTTCCAATTGAAATTTAAAGTCACAGGACTTTTACTTAACATCATTGATTCTCGAGCTCTGTCTCTGAAAATCTTGATTCTTAACAACATTAACATAATTACTTATTTGATTTTTCCTATTATATACACATATATGTATGTGCATATACTCAAAAAAATCATTGATATTATCACTAACAATAAAAATTTTGACTGTAGGTTAAGATTTCTTTGCATTTCAGTACCTACAGTCAAAATGCTGCCTTTAAGGTCAGTGAAGTAATTATTTTCTATGAGTGTTTACGTTCCAAGATGTACTTTTAAATTCTCACTTGTCAAGATTCACTATAACTTATTGTTCTGCCCTAAAACAATGACTTGTATTGTTAATATTATTAAATGTTTATATATTTATCATTATTGTTTCTATTGGTTGGGGCCATTTAGAGGTTGTGTCTCTCAGGAGATGGAGATTATGTCAGCCTTAGCCATTAGTTCTCTTCTTTAGATCATGGGGCTAATTTATCATCTTGAACACACTGCTAAGCCTTGTTCCTCCTTGGTTATTATATGTGATCATTAATCCCAATTCACAGCTCAGTTCTCTTCCTGACTGGTTGTAATGTGTGACCACCAGTAGTGACCCTAGTGTAACTGCTACTTTTACCAGGATTGTAGGATTGTACTCGTGGTTCTGTGTGTTTGGATGGAAATAAGTACCTATCTATGCTTTATAAACAAATGTAGAAGTAACAACACACCCAAATAAATTAGCATTCCCCTGTTTTTTTTTGGTAAATACAAAAATTAGACATGCCCTATTCTATTTACTCTTCCTTTTTTGTTACAACTGTTTTGTATACTTACATTATTATAAAAACTCGTGGCCTTACACAGACCACTTCTTCCAACTAGTCACAATAATCATCATTATTATTTTGATGCTTATATTATCACAACTTTATCCTTTTAGCACTGCCACATGTCCTTTAAATAAAATAATATAAATATATAAATAAGTAAAATACCCTTGTTTTCTGGCAATGACAGTTTTTCCAGAACTATCTAAATTATCCTTGCCCTGAGACCTGG
The DNA here is from genome assembly GCF_036321535.1 of Camelus dromedarius. Lineage (NCBI taxonomy): Eukaryota > Metazoa > Chordata > Mammalia > Artiodactyla > Camelidae > Camelus > Camelus dromedarius. The sequence continues at coordinate 48,438,516 of NC_087437.1, forward strand.
AATAAGCTATCCCAAAGAGTCTTGGTTCCTTTAAGAGGAGAGTAATATTTGTATCAGGTACAATCTCTGTCCCATCCTTTCCCCTTGGCTTTACCGTTTCAGTTATCACTCGCAGCTTTCCCAGAAGGTTAGCATTCTGCTTCTCCCTTCCCGAGGGCTTTTTCTGGTGGCTTGGTTTCGCTTCCTGATTGGCAGGCTGGAAGTGCCAGGGAGTTAACACCACCTGGGAGCAGCATTCAGTTCAACCAAAGACTTAGAAACGCTGAATATATAGACTTCAACTCCCTCAACCACAGTTGGGATAATTCTGTGGCTTGAATTTCTCACTGACTCCCAGAGTTCCAAGTTAACTAGCAGAGGTAACTCGCAAGATACGTATTCTCTATCAACTTCCTTCCCTTTCCTATCCCATTTTTTGATTCCTCTCTTTGCACTGGACTCTCTGCCTCAGTGTATGCTTCTGGAGGAACCTAGGTTACACAGGACTACTGTAATGTAATACAGTATAATGTTGCTGTAGTGACAGAGATGGAAAATACAGGTCCTTACTCACTTTTATTTTCCAGTTTAAACTTTTATGTTGCAAGTCTCCACCTTTCTTATAATATGTGGTTTCACTGACTGATAAGACTTTCTTCTATTTCAATAAAGGTTTACTAATAAATGTCTGACAATAGCAATGTGATAATGATAGAGGTAACAGCTATGATCTGAATAGCTGAACTTTTTCAAAGAATTCATTTAAATTCAACTAGCATTTATGAGGGACTTATGTGTCAAACACTGGGCTAAGAGCTAGGAACATAAAAGTAAAAGAGCTGACATCAGTAAACAAATTAGATATTTGCCTGTCAGAAAGTTGGAGACTTAAAAAGGCCATGTTTTGACATTTATAATCCTACAAAGGTCACATTTTCACACAAGAATGGTTCTCTTGTAACAGCAAAAAAATGGCTATTTAGGAGAAAGACAATGGTGTTTTTTTTTTTCTCCTCCATACTTAGGGATACTTGTGACAAGGAATTTTCTTATCCTGCCTCAAATCTTTTAAAAATCCTATTAACCTTAGAAAAAAATTTGTTTACACAAGATGCTAAACTGAATTCATAATCAATAGCAACATGAGACTTCCATTAGCATTTAAAAAAATTAAATCCTGACAGAAGTGTCTTCTCTATTTGACGGTTGTGTATTTTAAAGACTGCTGAGAAGCTAGTTTTAGGTGCAGAATAGACTGAACTTCACAGTATGAAGGGCAAATGTAAATTCAACACTAGGATATTTTAAAAATATATTTGCACTGATTATTTAGTTACAAGGAGGAAAACACACATTTCTTCTACTTACTTCTAGTCAATATAGAAATACATAATCAAACATAATTCACCAAGGAATATATTCAGAATGAAACGTCTATATAGGAGAAGTCCCTGGTTTCCCAACACTAGACTTAAACTTCTTTTCAAATTTACAATTAATTCTTCTAATTATTGGAATCTTCTGTGGTATTTATTTTTCAGAGAAACATCACTTATTATTGAAAACCTTGGTTTCTGCCTATTTTCTGTTCCCAAAACATCCTCCTCTCATCTGATTCTTTTTATGATGTCAGTACTTTGAGAAATAATATGTGCTACTAACAATTTAGAAATATCTTTTATCCCTCTCCCCCAAAATGATGCTTAAGTATGTCAGTTTAAATAAACTAACATTTGACTGATACATTTGGCAGTAGCTACAAATTCACATGCCAATGCCTGGACTGATTCTACCAGAAAATATGGTGTATCCTTGTGTTTTCATGCTGCTAGTCAGCATTAAAGAGCAGTAAGATCTTGTTTTTTCTTGTTCTCATTTTTCAAAGTGACATCCGTGGGCATGTACCTAGTGTCCTAGTAAATACATATAAGTTTGATATTATACATTCAATACAGAATGCAGAAATAGGGGAGGAGTAGGAGAGACATTTTACTATTTATCAAGATATGAGTACTCATGCCTCATTTTCTATATTTACATTTTTTCTCCTTGCATTAATTCTTTTTCTCTTAAATAGAATTTTTTTTAGAGCAGTTTTAGGTTCACAGCAAAATTGAGTGGAAGGTACAGATATTTCCCATATACTCTCTGCCCCTACACAGGCACAGCTTCCTCTATTAACAACATCCTCCACCAGCATGGTACATTTGTTACAACTGATAAACCTACACTGATACATCATAATCGCTGAAAGTCCACAGTTTACAGTATGCTTCACTCTTAGTATTATACATTCCATGGATTTGGAATTTATAATGCCTTTTCCAAAATGTCATATAGTTGGAATCATACAGTATGTAGCCTTTTCAGACTGGCTTCTTTCACGTAGTAATATGCATGTAAAGTTTCTCCATGTCTTTTTTATGGCTTGATGGTTCATTTCTTTATAGTAGTAAATAATATTCCATTTTCTTGATGTACCACAGTTTATCCATTTGCCTCCTGAAGGATATCTTGGTTGATTTCAAGTTCTGGCAATTATGAAGAAAGCTGCTATAAACATCTGAGTTTTTGTGAGGTTTTTGTGTGGATGCAAATTTTCAACTCTTTTGAGTAAATACCAAGGAATGCAATTGCTGAATCATATGGTAAGAGTATATTTAGTTTTGTAAGAAGCTGCCAAACTGTCTTCCCAAGAGAATACCATTCTGCATTTCCACCAGCAAAGAAAGATAGTTCTTCTTGCTCCACATCTCTGCCAGCATACAGTGTCATCAGTGTTTCACATTTTGACCACACTCTGATAGGTATTTAGTGATATCTTGTTTTAATTTACATTTCCCTGATGACATAAGATGGGGAACATACTTTCATATTCTTATCTGTCACCTGTATATCTTGGCCCATTTTAAAATTAGGTTGTTTGTTTTCCTATTGTTGAGTTTTAAGAGTTTTGTTTGTTTGTTTGTTTTGTTTTTTTGTATATTTTGGATAACAGTCCTTTATCAGATATGTGTTTTGCAAATACTTTCTCCCAGTCTGTGGCTTGTCTTCTCATTCTCCTGACAGTGCCTTTTGCAGAGCAGAAATTTTTTAATTTAATGAAAACCAGTGTATCAATTGTTTCTTTCATAGATTATGCCTTTAATGTTTTAGCTGAAGTCATCATTAAACCCTAGGTTGTCTAGATCTTCTGTTATTTTCTAAGAGTTTTATAGTTCTGTGTTTTACATTTGTCTGATCCATTTTGAATTAATTTTGTAAAGAGTGTAAGGTCCATGTCTAGATTCTTCTTTTCTTTTTTTTTTTTTGCGTGTGGATGTTGAATGGTCCCCACACCATTTGTTGAAAAGACTATTGCTGCTCCATTTTACTGCCTTTGCTCCTTTGTCAAAGATCATTTAACTATATTTATGTGGTCTGTTTCTGAGGTCTCTAGTCTGTTCAAATTATCTATTTATCTGTTTATTCACCAATACCACATTATCTTGATTACTGTAACTTTACAGCAAGCTTGAAATCAGGTAGCGTCAGTCCTCCAACTTTTTGTTCTTCTCTTTCAATATCTCATTAACTACATTGGGTCTTCTGCCTCTCCATGTAAACTTCAGAATCAGTTTGTCAATATCCCAAAAATATCTTGCTGGGATTTTGACTGAGATTGTGTTAAATCTACAGATCAAGTTGAGAAGAACTGACAACTTGACAATATTGAGTCTTCCTGTCCATGAACATGAAATATCCACATTTATTTAGTTCTTTAATTTCTTTCATCAGTTCATAGTTTTCCTCATATAGATCTTATACATATTTTTTAGACTTACACCTAAGTATTTCATTTTTGAGGTTGCTAATGTAAATGATACTGTGTTGTTAATTTCAAATTCTATTTGTTCATTGCTGGTATATAGGAAAGCAATTTACTTTTGTATATTAACTTTGTATCCCACAACCTTGCTATAACTGCTTATTTGTTTCAATTTTTTGGCAATTCTTTCAGATTTTCTACATAGATGATGCTGTTATCTGTGAACAAAGACAGTTTTATTTCTTCCCAAACTGAATATTTTTATTTCTTTTTCTTATCTTTTTGCATTATGTAGGAATTCCTCATTGTTTTTTCTATCCCTTTTCCTTTCTAAAGATCAATTTGATGAGAAAACAACTGGAATTATTTAGGCTTTTGATACAAAAGAAGCAAAATCTAAAATTTAACTTTAGACATGAAAAGTTTTTTGAAGTTCTTATTGTCCAAAATTATTTCTAATATCGTATTAAATAGAAACTTAGACTGAGACATAGTTGTAGTACTAATCAGGGTAAAGAGATGAATGCCAGACATGAGTCTGTTGAATGTAACCATGAATATAGAGAGTTAGGGATAGTAAACATGTAGCATTCAGGCTGTCACTTTTCTGTCCTGAGCTCCTGTTGCTAATCAAACTCATTACTTTTACCTGCTGAGTTTAGAAAAGGTTTGCACAATGTTTCTAGCAGCACCATCCCTAAGTCAAGGTTGGCTTGAAATTATTGAATGATTGAATGATTTTTAATTATTAAAGAATGAATTTACCACCCTTGAAGTACAATATAAACAGTTTACAGGATAAATTGCTTCTTTTTAATTTTCATGGTATACCTCAACCAGAATAAGGTGAATTTTCCCCTGGGCTCTAAAATTGAGAATGTTGCATCTGTTGCATAAAAATCTTGTGAGTTTCTTCCCTATCCTAATGATGACAAGAGAAAATAACCCCAACCCAAAATTAGTAAGAGCAATAAATCAGCTATTTAGGAAATGTATACTCAAGGGATAAACTGCTTTTCCTAACAAACCTATGTAATGACCATAGATAATGTTATCTCAAGTCAAGTTTAAGTCTCTGGGCACTGCAGATCACTTTGAGAAGAGCTTAAATGATATTCCCATTTATTTTTCTTCTCAGGTTTCTATGGAAACATCTTTTGAGGTGGCCTTTGCAGAAAGAGAAAATTTTGTTTTATTTTTAAATAACACGATAACAAGGGCTATTAATATGCAAAGCTAACATTCTTTATAGATTCATGAACCCAGGATAAAGTGTGATTTCCTCATATGTTTGTTTCCCAAGAAAGCCAGTGTCATAGAGCCAACATATGTGCATTTGAAGAAAATTATTCCTCATTTTTCAGTTCAGGAAATATATTGTTTACTTTGTTTCACTTTTTAAGCCACTCTATTTTCATGCAATATACACATTTAAGGAATAACAAATTTCACAAATTGAAAATTTAATCAGGTTTTACTTTCAATCCTTCTTATATATTCTTAACATGGAATCTGTCGTCAACAAATCAAAGCAAAATGCAAAACACGTACAAACATATATGGACACAGCTGTCTGTCTCAACTATAAAAATGAGATTCTCTTCTAAAGGTATAATCTGAGCACCTGAAAAGTAGGCTAATTCTCTAAAACAAAAATAGCACTTTTAGAACAAAGTGTTTATGTTCTTACAAAGTTTTACTTAGTGTAATTTCACAATTGAATGAAGAAGTCTGTGTCTATCTTATCCATAGCATTTATATATATTTTAGATATTAATCATATCCAGCATTAGCCTGGTCTGTCCTCCCTTTTTGGTCAGTCTACAAGCAGCATGCCTCTACATTTCTAATTATTTTAGTTTTTTCTTAAGGTCTATTTACGAGACTTGTAAATAACATCTCTGATGCAAACAGATAATTGCTTTATTCAAGAGTTAGGACAACTTCTCTTAAAAAAAGAAAAGTGGAGTGTGTGGTAAGCGACACAGAAGCATGCATCTACATTATTATGTATAACACTAACAATGTGTAAAAATGATCAATCAAGATTAACAGAGTAATTACATTATTTAGATGCACTCAAGTAATGCTAGAGGAACACAGACAGATGCATGGAATATGGATGCCTTTCAAGCAGGATCGGAAAGAAAGGAAAGGTTGAGTCAGGAACTGCTATTCTCAGTTTCTTAGTACTATTGTACTTTTTAGACTACGTACACATATTGTTTTGCTAACAATTAAAAAAAATAAGCTGGCAAAGTAAAAGTAGGGGAGGAAACTCATCCCATATTCTTTTGCCCATGCAGGTATGTTCAGATATGTACAACTGACTAGGGTACTCAATTCATAAATAATATAGGGTCAAATGCAAAATGAGTAATTACATTGTCCTCCTCCTTTCAGTTACTTTATATCTCTTAATTTGAATATGTTGAATAAGATAAGTTTCTCAAGAAGAAACCTTACTGTATCTTTTTCTATGCAGAAAAATATTCACTTATCCCTCCATTGGATTTTTGTCCCAAGCCATCTCTCTATAGCAAACATTTGTCACTCACCTCCCAATCCTATCATTCATGTTCCATAAATCCTTTTGCCTCTTCAGAGAACTCCAAATAAAGAGGCATAGTTTCTCCTTATGGTTACATTTATTTAAATACATTTAAAATAATCCTTGCTGTAAACCCTACTCTCTTGTTCCATGAGGCACAGCTGTCTTTCCTTCACCATTTTTAAACAGTAAGTGTGCTTTGTTGAAATGGCCAGACTTTCTCTCATTTACCTATATGACGTCATGCCTCATTGTTTTGCTCCCCTCACAGCCAAGCCTTCTCTGGCCCACTTCTATACACTGTCTCAAAGCCTCTGCACCCAGAGCCCTGACCTACAGCTCCTGTGACAGTGTCTTCAGTCCTCTGTGAGGGCTGTGCTTCTGGATAATGTAAACTGCCACCCGTCCATTATAACCTCAAGCAGGTAGCCATAAAGAATCAAAATAAATTAACCTCAGCTGCTATGTGCTGCAGTATATTGTCCAGAAGTTGTTCCTAATTCCTTCTTTTCATAAAAATTTAAAGACAGCATGACACCAACAGAGCAAACCATTCACCTTTATCCTCACAGTTAAAAATACATGTCCCAAATGTAGGTTTAAAATTGAGAAAATGAATTTTCTTTCAACTGGAATGGTTAAAATTTTTAAGACACAATAACAAGCTCTGAAAGTTGTAGGTTTCAAACAGGAGATGAGCGGTCAAAATCACTCACAAAATAACAACTTTTATTATAGAAACATCAGTCTGGTCTCTTAAAATGCAATATATGAGAAGCCAAATTTAGAAAATAAATTAAGTATTGTTCTGCAATATAAAAAATTTTTCGTTATTTAAAAATCTTTACCTCAAAATTGTTTTAGAAAATGAATTCCCCAGACATTTAAGATTTTCCTCTAGATCATTGACCACTCTAACTACTTTGATAAGAAGACAAAGAGCAGAGAATTTTAAATCTATTTTATTGTGAGGCATTGCTCAGATTTAGAAGACGTTTAGAAAACAATTCCAGCTGCCAAAATCACAAGTTATTGTATAAAGAAGAGGTCACAGATTTGTCTAAAAGCAGATAACTAGTCTCTAATCTTTTCCTCTTCTTTCCTTCTTTTTTTTTCTTTCCTTCTTTTTTTAAACTTTTTTGAGACAAAATTTAAAATTTCAGGAATCACATAAAAATCTGGACTCCTGGCTTCTTCTCAGAAAAATCTGAGGACCTGGCAACTCACATTTCCACTGGCAACAGTAGCTAGAATACCCGAGTCCCAGAGGCCCCTTCGTATACCACCGCACACCAGATCCAGCCAAAGTCACTCACTTAAATTACCCGCCTCATGTTTTTAGGCATTTATTTGATACTGTGAATGCCAGTTTCCTAAATAAATGAGTTATGATACTCATTACTTAGAGTACTAGCAATGATCTTAACACTTACAGGAACAGTTACAAGAAATTCTATTTAATGTTCATTACTTTTCATCAATAAGTAGTAATTTTGTATTTAAACTGATAGTGGCAGAGTAGAGTAAAAATAAATAAATAAATTGAACTTTTGTGTAACTCAGCTAAAAACAAACTAGCCAAGTAATATTTTCCCTGGTTTTATGACTAAATTGATCTACCGTATATTAGTCTCCTAGGGCTGCTTTAACAAATTTCTTGGTGTCTTAAAAGAACAAAAATTTATTCTTTCACTGTTCTGGAGACAAGAAGTCTGAATTCAAGGAGCTGGCAGGGCCACACTCCCTGGAGAACCCTTTCTGGCCACCTCCAGCTTCTGGCGGTTCCTGGCGGTTCCTGGTGTGCCTTGATTTGTGTCAGCAGAGCTCCAGTCTCTGCCTTTGTCTTCACATGCCCTTCCCCTCACAGTGCCTGTGCTTCAGTGTCCTTTCTCTTATAAGGACATCAGTCACTGGATTTAGTCAATTCTAAATCCATATCATGTCACTTTGAGATTCTTAACTTGATTACATCTGTAAAAACCTATTTCCAAATAAAGTCACATTTATAGGTATGGGGAGATGGAGGGAAAGGGTTAGGACTTGAACATACCTTTCTTCAGGGATACAATTCAACTCACTACATACTGATATTTCACAGATTTAAATAAATTTTGGCTCATTTTGATTTAAATATTTAAGCTCTAGTCATTTTCCAATTTAAATTCACATATTTAATAAAGTCAAGCTATAAATATGAAGTTTTCCTTTGGTTTCAAAACTAGGATTTCTGCTGAATTTTAATTAGTTGCATCTAATAAGCCAGTTCTGTCACAAGACAAAACTGAAATAAAGGAACTCTTACAATTTAAGCCAGTTTTTAATCAAGAGTGTTTACCACTTTTCTCTCTTTGGCCATGGTTTTCCAAGATGGGTGCATGGCCCCTGCAATGGATGCTGGAACAGTCTAATACAACTTTGACTTTGTGAGAACCAACTGTTAAGTATTTAGGAATTTTGAAAGCTAGTAGCAGGTTAAAACTGGCCATAATTGAAAGTGTTTACACCACAAAATTTGGTAAATGCTACAAATCAGCAGCCCTTCTTCCCAGAGATCCTCCCGTTAAACAATTACCAGCACACCACTGTCTGAACATTATCGAGTGATCAACAGGTGGTCTGGCAATTTCAAAAGAAAAAGTAATTATTTAGTGTTTTGCTCACCTCCATTTCATAAATATGAAATGCAAGATTAATTATTACCATCCTCAAAATATTGTTGCTTCTTAATTATCATTATCTCCTTAAATGATGTTCAGAAGCAAGGATAGCTACAGTTAAAGAGTTGAATTAGTCTCAGCTAATGAATTTTCACATCATTTGCATAAAGCTGGCATTTTAAATTGTTATTATATGGTTATATTGTATCTACAAAAATAAATCAGTGACTTAAAATAATTCAGAAAAGCATGAAAGTAATGACAAAAAGGGTAATGAAAAGGTTTCAGTATGAAATATCACCATATATATGAACAGTATTCCAGTGCAAATGTGGAAATTGAATATGTGTGTGTTTTGACAGAGATTCTATGAATATAATGATTTCTTGCAAATAACAAACACAATTACATATATCTAAAGAGTAGACTGTCGGACAAGAGATCTAGCCACCTCTCTCTCTCCATGTATTGTATACTATGAGACTATGTAAAACAGTAACTAGGTAAAGAAGCTCTCTCATTTTCAAACATAGCACAGTGACCTTTCTAGTAAACCAATTACATTTTACCAGAATGAATGCATAATAATGTTTCCAGCATGAAACTGATTAACTTTGTTATCAACTTTTAACTTTGTTAATTAACTTTGTTAATCAATTTAGAGAGATGTGACCAAAACCACAGGCATCTTTCACAGTTGTACTCCTCATAGGGAAAAGGGATAAACATTCTGTTACTAGTGTGGGACACTCATTAAATTAGCTACAAAGTTAACAAATATTACATTCACAGGGAAAGTAGAATGAGTTGTAGGTAAAATTCCTTTATCAAATAACACTATTGGATGTCATTTAATATCAATTACATACAAAGTAAAGGAGTAAAGTGCTGTGACATGCTCACTGTAAGAAAATGTAAGCTTGAGTCAGAACAGACAGTGCAAGCTGTGTGTGTGTGTGTGTGTGTGTGTGTGTGTGTGTGTGTGTGTGTGTGTGTGTGTTTGTGTGTACACAGGAAGGAGGAGTACTGCTGGACAAATAGAGAAACAGCACCCAAATGCCAGGCCACATACTGCCTTACTCATAGAGAACTGTTGGCAGTCACCAACTTGACTCCTCATCTTAACTCAGTATTGAAGAAAATGATTCAAATTGCAAATAATAGTCTAATTAATTCAAACTTTCATCTTATCTGAAAGGCATTGATTTTGGGGGACTGGGACATACCAGTGATGAAATCAGACAAAATATCCTGTCTCATTTTGGTGAGGGTGTGGGTATGGGCATGGAAACTGACAATAAACCAAATAAATAAATGAATTAGATAGTTTATATTTGACAATTTTTGTTCTGAAGAAGTGACAATTTCATGTAGTTTAACTTAATATTTTAGAAGATGATAAATACAATGGATACAAAAAAAAGGGCAGAGGGAGAGGGAATTTTAGGGTGAGGTAGGGTGAAGGAAAGGGAATTGGAAGGAGAGGAAAGGTTTTACTGGTACAACCTTCTCTATGAACTGCACAGAGAAACTGGCGGAGAACAGGACTGCTTTCCCCACTAAAGAATGCTAGATGTTAAGAACTAGAATAAATAATTTTAAAATTTGTATGGAAACACAAAAGACCCCAAATAGTCAAAACAATTTTGAGAACAAAGAACAGAGCTGGAGGAATCACCTCCCTGACTTCACACTGTACTACAAAGCTACCGTAATAGAAACAGTAATAGTCCTGCTCCCCCTCCCCCAACAGACACATAGGTCAATGGAACAGGATAGAGAGCCCAGAAATAAACCTACACACTTATGGTCAGTTAATCTATGACAAAGGAGGCAAGAATATACAATGGAGAAAAGACAGTCTCTTCAATAAGTGGGGCTGGGAAAACTGGACAGCTACATGTAAAAGAATGAAATAAGTACATTCTCTAATACCATATACAGAAACAAACTCAAAATGGATTAAAGACCTAAATGTAAGACTGGATACTCTAAAACTTCTAGGGGGAAATACAGTCAAAAAACTCTTTGACATAAATCACAGCAATATATTTTTGAATCCCTCTCCTAGAGTAATAGAAATAAAAACAAAAATAAACAAATGGGACATAATAACATTTAAAAGCTTTGCACAGCAAAGGAAGCCATCAACAAAATGAAAAAACAACCTACTGAATTGGAGAAAATATTTGCTAATGATATGATGGATAAGGGGTTAATATCCTACATATATAAACAACCTATACAACTTAACATCAAAAAAACAAACAACCTCATTAAAAACTGGGCAGAAGATGTGAACAGACATTTTCCCAAAGGAGACATACAGGTGGCTATCAGGCACATGAAAAGATGCTCAATACTGGTAAAGATCAGAGAAATGCAAATTAAAACCACAGTGAGATATCATTTCACACTCGTTAGAATGGCTATCATCAAAAAGACTACAAAAAATGAATGTTGGCAAGGATGTGGAGAAAAGGGAACCCTCTTATTACACTTTTCTTGGAAATGTGAATTGGTACAGCACTGTGGAAAACAATATGTAGGTTTCTCAAAAAGCTAGAAAGAGAACTACCATGTAACCCAGCAATTCCACTCCTGGGTATATATCTGAAAAAAACAAAAATACTAATTCAAAAAGATATGTGCACCTCAATGTTTATAGCAGCACTACTTACAATAGACAAGATATAGAAACAACCTAAGTGTCCATCAACAGATGAATGGATAAAGAAGATGTGGTACAAAAATAAACTCAAAATGGCTTATAGACTGAAATATAAGACAAGACACTATAAATCTCCTAGAAGAAAACATAGACAAAACATTTTCTGACATAAATCTTAGCAATGTTCTCCTAGGGCAGTCTATCCAGGCAATAGAAATAAAAGCAAAAATAAACAAATGAGACCTAATTAAACTTACCAGCTTTTGCACAGCAAAGGAAACCATAAGCAAAACAAAAAAACAACCTACAGAATGGGAGAAAATATTTGCAAATGATGAGACTCACAAGGGCTTAACTTTTAGAAAACACAAACAGCTTATACAACTTAATAATAGCAACAACAACAACAACAAAACCCAAACAACCCAATCCAAAAATGGGCAGAAGACCTAAACAAGCCCTTCTCCAATTAAAACATACAAATGGCCAATAGGCACGTGAAAAAAATGCTCATTATTGCTAATTATCAGAGAAATGCAAATCAAAACTACAATGACGTATCACAACAATCAGAATGGCCATCATTCAAAAGTTCACAAATGATAAATGCTAGAGAAGGTGTGGAGAAAAAAGAACCCTCCTACACTGTTGGTGGGAATGCAGTTTGGTGCAGTTACTATGGAAAACAGTATGGAAATTCCTCAAAAAACTAAAAAGAGATTTACCATATGATCTAGCAATCTCACTCCTGGGCATATATCCAGAGGGAACTCTAATTTGAAAAGGTACATGCACCTCAGTGTTCATAGCAGCACTATTTACAATAGCTCAAACACAGAAGCAACCTAAATATCCACTGACAGATGACTGGATAAAGAAGCTGTGGTATATTTATACAATTGAATACTACTCAGCCATAAAAAATAAAATATTGCCATTGCAGCAACAAGGATGGACCTGGAGATCACCATTCTAAGTGAAGTAAGCCAGAAAAAGTAAGAAAAATACCATATGATATCACTTGTATCTGGAATCTAAAAAAAAACCAAAACAAAAAACCAAACCACAAATTAACTTACAAAACAGAAACAGACTACAGACATAGAAAACAAACTTATAGTTAAGTTACCAGGGGGGAAGAGGATGGGAAGGGAAAAATTGGAAGTTCAAGATTTGCAGATACTAACTACTATATATAAAATAGGTAAGTTTTTTCTGTATAGCACAAGGAACTATATTCAATATCTTGCAGTAACCTATAGTTAAAAAGAATATGAAAACAAATTTATGTATGTATATGTATGACTGAAACATTATGCTGTACACCAGAACTGACACATTGTAAACTGATTATAATTCAATTTAAAAAAAAAGTGGTGTGTGTGTATATATATATATATATACACTATATATATATATATAGTGTGTGTGTGTATATATATATACACATACACAATGAAATGCTACTCAGCCATAAAAAGGAATAAAATTTTGCCATTTGCAACAAGGATGGACTTTGACAGTCTTATGCTTAGCGAAGTAAGTCAGACAGAAAAGGACAAATACTGTATAATATCACTTATATGTGGAATCTAAAAAATAAAACAAACTAGTGAATATAACAAAAAGGAAACAGAGTCACAGATATAGAGAACAAACTAGTGGTTACCAGTGGGGAGAGGGAAGGGGGAATGGTCAAGATAGGAGTTGAGGTTTAAGAAGTACAAACTGTTATGTATAAAATAACTAAGCTACAAGGCTATATTGTACAACATAGGGAACATAGCCAATATTTTACAATAAATATAAATGGAGTATAATCTTTACAAATTGTAAATCACTATATTGTACACCCATAACTTATATAATATTGTATGCCAACTATATCTCAATTAAAAAATATGTAGTTACTTATAAAAAATAAAATAAAGTGAAAGAAAACCCAGAATGCCAGCTGTTGAAAGAATAGGTGTTTTGAAAAGATGGACAAGATAAAAGCATTTCTTTATAAATTAACAGTACCAGAAAAGATGGCTTCTATTATTTCAAGTGACTTGCTCAATCTCTGTGTCTCTAAGATATATCCTATATCTTTAAAAGCCTGAATTTACCACCTTGTGGCCAAAATGGCACAAGTTTGATACTGAGATTTGGGATATCAGGATTTCTTAAGAAGACCAAGTAGTAGGACAAGCAGCTTAACTGTCAAGAGTCCAGTGCTTGTCAGAGAAAAAAAATTGGCTTATTTTAAAACCAAATCCAAATCCTGCAATAGAAAATGGTTATAGTTTCAAGCTGAGTACTACCTAAAGAGTAAACTGGAAAACCACTGGCTGTATCTTCCAAGTTGAGAGTTTTAAGGTTAGTGTGTGCTAACCTTGCCTGTGTAGCATCTTTCAGAATGCTCAAAGTAAGTTTCAGTGGAAAATTTCTTCGTATTTCTGGACCCACATGCAGTTTGAAAATCTAGAACTAGATGACAGTGCCAATAAACACTTTCTGCCATTTCTAAGAACCTATAATTATGATGAAAGAATTTCTAATTTAGCAGAAATAAAGACAAAGAAAGGAACCAACTGCATATGGAACATGACCTGTGGCTGCAGCCTTCATACTGAATAAATATATCCAAGTAAAATGTTGCAAGCAGCATTATCCCTCTCACAGATATGATAAAGGGAGCAGTATAGAGTGCCTAATGAAGGGCTTAGGCACCAAAGTCTGGGTTTGAGTCCCATTTAACTAGCTATGTGGCCTTGAACAAGTTACTTAATCTCTCCATGCCTCAATTTCTATCTGGGAGTGATCATAATAATGCCAGTCTTGTAAGGTTAATGTGACTATAGCATGGGTTAATATATGTAAAAAAACTTAGTGCCTGGTATTCAATAAAGCTTCTTAGAGCTGGCACACAATAAGGACTATGGAAGTAATAAGACCTCCCAGGCTACTGTGATGACCTGATGGATTTGGAGACATAACAACCAAGAAGCAGTACTATGTGTATGCAAAAACTTTTATAGCTTAAAGACTATACACAACATTCCGTCTGGCACGCCATCATCTCTCTAAAACCTAATGCATTCCATTAAGCCTAGAGAAAATAGAGTCAAAGGAAACTGTCATATAAAAATAAAACAAAGGGCCTGAAAATAGCTTGTTCTGTTCCTTACGCATTCCCTTTTACCTTTGTGGACACTTACTACTCGTTTAACAAGCAAGCCCCTTTGTCACATCCCTTAATGTTTACAAACTCCAAACTTGTGAAGTCTAAGTTTAGACTGTTTTATTAAGGCTCACTGAGATCTTTATAGCTTTATGGGAGTTCACATAAGATTTCCTTACAAGGTCATACCAAACCATTAAAATCTGGTGTTGCTTTCATTTACTCATACATTTCCAGGAGATTTTGCTTTAATTAACAAATCTTAGGCATGGAATGCGGTGAGGTGTGGGGGCAAGCACAGCAGAATCCAGCAATCTAAGCCTGAATTCTGGATATTGAATTTCAGACCTCAGTGGATATGAGTGAGTCACTGAAGCCTTTGAAACTTCCTTTCATATCCAGAAAAACAGGTATAATAACTTTGAAAAACAAATGTGAAAAAACTTTCTAAACTGAAAATACTATACAGAAATTCAAGAACACATTCAGGTGCCATGAGGCTTATATATAAATACATACATATATCTATGTATGTATGTATATACATTGAGAGCCCCCATAAGGAAAAAATACAGTATTATGAATATAAAATTAGATACAGAAGTATCTATTAATTTAGAATGATAAAATAAGTCACAGCAAATTATAAACACTAAGATACTGACAAATACCACAAACATGATGAAATCCAGCAATCCAGCATAATATTTTTATTAATTAACTGTCTGACAGGCTGTTAAAAATAGGCTTTTCCCACAGTTTTGGCTAGACCCTCTTTAAATACTTCTTGATATGACAATGGTTTTATAATATAATTTTCCGATGGTAAGAAAAATAATTCAAACCTTCCTTTAAGATGACTGATCAGAATTTTTAAAGTAACTTAGAATAGTCTATAAATTTTAGCTTCGCAATTTGTTTTTGGCGGTATCATCTACATTTTTAAAATTATTGTCAAATGTGGAAAAACCTCTATTAGTGTCTTTCCTGTGTGTGCTCTATGATCTCAGAGCATTTCATGTTTTCCTGTCTAGACTCTAACTTAACATAGTCATGACTTAGTGATACCCCTTGATCAATTTATCCTAGAATTATGTTATCTTCATCAATTTCAGTACTCTTATCAAATTAAAATATTAAAATGTGCTTTCATATGATGTATTTCTCTTCATTAATTGGGTTATTAAACAATCTAAAAGCCTAATTCATTGCTTCTACTCAAAATTTATCCTGGAAATGATTCCTATAGTGGGGTGGCTAGCACTAATTTAATCATATAAGAAAGTAATTGCAAGCTACATAAATATAGTCCACAAAACTCAAACTAAATGTATTCTCAACTCAACTTGCCTTTAGTTGGATCCCCAAATTAACTCTGGCCTCTCCAATGCTACCTGATACTAGAAGTGTGACAGATAGTAAATAGGTGTGGAGAGAGACAGCAGTCTTGACCAATTGCTATTAACATATCCAATTTTAAAAAAATTTACCAAAACTTTTGACAATGTGAACATGGACTTGGGCCCCCTCCCAGGATTTTGGGAAGCTCCAGTGCTGCTGAAGCTTAAGCTTATTAGCTTCATAACAAATTTGTCTATGAAGATTTAACTTATTTACCCAATAGAAAAGTATCTCTTGCACCTTATTACTTTCAACAGCCTTGACAGCAACTGATACAAATAAGCTCTGAATAAATGTTTAGTCAAAAAATAAAATAGATTGCACTATGATCAATACAATTAATAAGAATTCAATTAGCCATGTGATAATAACGATACAGGAAGAGATTTTCAATATACCAGACAAAGCACTATAATGTAATGGCAGAGCATAAGCTGTGGAGCCAGGGTTCCTAGCTCCATCATGCAAAGGCTCTATGTGTTTCAACCTTTTCCATGCCTCAGTTTCCTCTCCTGAAAAATGGAGATAATACTAGTAACCTGCCATGTAGGGTTGTAAGGATTTAATGTACTGATGCATGTAAAATGCTTAAGAAATTTTAAAACATAGGTTAGCATAGTATTTGGCAAATGTAGCTACTTTTCTTTTACAAATAAAAACCTTCCTTCTTCTCTCTTTCCAAAAATGTTTTGAGGCAGCATAAACAAAACACTTCAAAAGGCTAAAATACAATTCATACCTGGGATAGTCAAAATGATGTATAAACGAAAGACAAGAAAAATAATAAAAAGTCAGGGATGAAAGCAGTACATGAAATGAAAAATATCATATGAAAAAAAAAAAACCCTTATAGTTGGTAGAAGCAGGAGCAGAGGAACCCTGTAAAGCAGCCCACTCTGCTAAAGAACACCTTTGGGATATTGCAGCAGCAGATTTTGCTCAGTCTGTCCTGTTATTTGGCAAAAGATGCTGGCAAAAATTATTAGTACTTAAGTCAAACATTTCTCCACCTTTTTCTCATCCTCTTCAGATTTTACATTATGGAGAAGCATTTGAATTAGTCAAGTGTTCCTAAGGGAACTTTGTTCCTCAGTGACTGGCTAGGAATTATTAAGCAGGCGCTGGCAGAGACTGGGCAGGCTAGATTGGAATGAAAGGAATACCTCATTTTTAGGGCTTCTCATGATCCTGTAGGACCAAATGAGTAAGTCATGGGACCAGAATAAATGCAGAAAAATGGGCACCCAAACCTAACATTTAACATTTTCCTTTGCAAAATAAGGATGAGAAACCTTTAAAGGTACTGTGTATGATCAAATAGTAAGGATAAAGAGTTTTAAAATTTTATAAAATCCTGCAGATTTTTATTGTGCTAACCACAAGAATCTTCAAAAGCTATAGCATGTTTGCTTCCAGAATTATAGTTCTCTGATCTGAAAAAGAAATCGAAGCAATTCCTAAGTTGTCTTTTTATTACTGTTGCTGTTCCAAATTTTCTTAAAAACAAGCCTCTAAATGTTTGTGCCTTCTCTAAAATACAAGTCCCCGAGTGCCACTTTAAACTTGATGTTTTCTATTAGAACTTAAAAAGAACATCTACCTTTTATTCGAATTACTACTTCAGTTAAGCCTGTTAACATAAATTATGATACTCTTTGACGCTACATAGGTTTGTTAAGTACTATTTAGCTGCAGAAAATATGAGCCATTCTTGTAGAAATTGATGAGTTAAAATAATTTCATTTGCCTATAATGTAAATCAGAGAGCCAATCCTGGATTTTTTTTTTATTGTATTCATGGGCATACTGAGAAAATAATTTTTCAAAAATTCTCAGAAGTAGTTTTCATAACCTAACACCAAGGAAAAATTGGGTATAGGAACAAAACTTTTAGGAGGTTTCTTTGGAATTAAAAACAACCACAAACCCTGATTTTTACCAGCACACCATAAATAAAACACACCCTTAAATTAAATTGCCTTTTTTGGAAATTTTTTGAATTTTTAAATTGTGGTAAAATAATTTAACATAAAATTAACCTTTTTAACCATTTTAAAATGTATAATTTAGTGGCATTAATTACATTCATAATGTTGGAAAACCATCACCACTATTTCCAAAAATTTTTAAAGCCCAAAATAGAAACTCTGTAACCATTAAGTAATACCTCTCCATTCTTCCTCTCTTCCCAATCCCCTGTTAGCCTCCAATCTACTTTCTGTCTCTATGAATTTGCCTATTTTAGAAAATTTCATTTAAGTGTAATCATATAATGCTTGTCATTTTGTTTGACTTATTTCACATAGCATAATGTTTTCAAGGTTCATCCATGTTACAGCTTGTACAAAAACGTCACCCTTTTTATGGCTGAGTAATATTCCATTCCAGATAAGATAGATAGACAGACAGACAGACAGACAGACAGACATCACATTTGGGGTATCCATTCATCTGTTGATGGACATTTGGGGTGTTTATATCCTTTAGCTATTGTGAATAAGGCTGCAAGAAACATTGGCATACAAATATCTGTTTGAGTTCTTTCTTTCAATTCTTTGGGGTATATACCTTGAGGTGGAATTGCTGGATCATATGATAATTCTATGTTTAACTTTTTGAAAAACACCAAACCATTTTCCACTGTGGCTGTAACATTTTACATTTCCATCAGCATTGTATGAGGTTTTCCATTTCTCCACATCCTTCCCAATACCTGTTATTTTCTATATTTTAAAAATTATTACTATAGCCATTCTAGTGGGTATGAAGTGGTATCTCATTGTGATTCCCTATTGACTAAGATGATGTTGAGCATCTTTTCCTATATTTATTGGCCATTTATATGTCCTCTTTGGAGAGATGCCTACTCAAATCTTTGCCCCTTTTTTAATTGAGTTCTCTTTTTGTTGCTGAGTTTTAGGAAATCTTTATACATTTGGAGATATTAAACCCTTACTATATATCTGATTTGTACATATTTTCTCCCATTCTTTAAGTTGTCTTTTCACTTTCTTGATAATGTAACTTTGAATTTTTAATAATAGTCTTTATATTTTTCTCTTTAAGGTAAAATAGAATATGAAAGTATTTAAAATACTAACCGTAGCAGTCATTAAAAGAGCTATAAAAATGGATTTTCTCAACTGTTCATTATTCTTAATGTGGAATACATTAATTAACCTTGTTTCTTGTATGTATAAGTGAAAGCTGGTTTTAATTAAAGCTATTTTTACAATAAAGAGGTTTTCAGAATAAAAAATGACATTAGAGGAAAAACTGAACATTTGTTTCATTGGTAGAACACTTTTCTCACCTATGCCTGAGGAATCATTTACTTTACTGGAGTTAGATAGAATTGATCACAAGAGGATTTATTGTATCAGAGGAGGGAACTGTGTAAGGTTAGTGGAAAGAGAATATGTTATATCAGCAAATTCAAGGGAATAGGCATAGGCTTGTAATACAGTATGGAAAAAGAGAAAAGATAAGGAAATTGAGGATTTTTTTATTCTTGGGACTACAGAAGTTAGATAAGCCAAGAACACAGCTAGAATTTACCCAAGTGCACAGAGCATATAACTGACACTAAAATGTGTAAACTCTACTCTTGGTTTTTTGCCATGAAACTTCCTCCTCATATTAATGATATTATAAATGAGAAAAGTCACAAGTACTTGCAGTTTATAGGAATCCAGGATGGAGCTACCTCCATGTCAGGAGAAGGAATGAGGAAAAATTTAAAGAGAGACAAAGGATAGGACCAAAGAAACGGCCCTTGACTGTACATAAAAGGGATTATGATGTGCTTGTGTGCTAAAGACCTTCATCCCCATTAGGAAACCTTTAATTAATTAAATCTTTTTGCAAGCATGGACAAAAGAATTAACCATGAAGTATTGTAAATTACATTAGGAAAACAAGTCCATAAAACAGAGAGCTGATAAAGAGTTATAGAAGCCTTCATAATACTGTTTCAGAATCAAAGCTTCTTCTCAGTGAGTTTTGAGAAGGTAGAATTGCAACCAGACTTGATAGAATCACTGATACCTAGAGCTTTCAATCATCCCCCAATGCAATTTACCCCTGAAAGGTGCACAGAGTGATAGTATCCTAATAGCATTGCCACTTGAAAAATGAATGTAGCAGAAACTGACAATTTGCTACAGCCTTTAAAACTAGAGAAGTGTTTTCTAGGGAATGAATCTTTAAAATATTCTATTCTATATGAGAAAAAGGAACAATCCCTCTTAAATAACATATATATGGCATCTGTCAAATAATGTTCCAGCTAAAGGTAGGATCAGAAATCATAAATGTCTAACATTTTATTTTGGGGAGAGGTCCTGAGGACAAAAGAGCATGCACTCTTAAGGCAAATATACTCATGGTAAACTCTCTGCATGGTTAAAAAATATAGCTAACTCAAAGAAAGTGGAAGGAGATGCTATTGATACTAGCAGAGTCTGAATCCAGTGAACCCAGTCAAAATGTCTTGTTACAAGTATGAGCGTATGTGGTAAGTATGCATGTCATCTTAAATAACAAATTCCAATATATCCCCAAATACATGAATTTTCAAGTCTTGTTCTGTGAGAGAATCAATAAAATACAAGATAAACCCAGCAACTCAAAATGTCATGCCTGAATGTGTATGTATGTGCATATGTGCATGTGATTAAATACAGCCATTCTCTCCACCATCCAGACACTTAAGCATGTGTGTAGCCCAAGGGCTCATTTTGTGTTTACTGGATACCAGTGCTTACTTAACATTGTTGCTCTGAGATGATGGGGAAAGACTACATCCCTGTGAGCAAGTGGTGAGTTTCTCTAGCCCCTGAAAAGAAATAAGACTAGATCTGGGACCAGCTGATTTTTGTAAGATATTATCTCTAGGTCCCACACTTCTCATTTTGACTAGGAGTCAAGTCAAGATTAAGGACACTCCTAGATGTTGGAGAAGAAACATCTAATGACACTTTGCAACAAAGATTCATCAAAACACTCTGGAGTAAGTCGGTCACAGGCTGAAGAGAGATAAGAAGCTAGATTTATGAGCCAGGTTATCCAATCACAAATTACCAGCTCTATCACTTTCCCTTGTGTTTTCCCATGTGTTTGCTGAACCTATTTTTAAGTGTTACTTTCTAGTCCACACAAAAATTCAAGCTCCATGTGGGCAACGGTGTGTGTCTGCTTTATCAATAGCCTCATTACCCTATGCTTAGGACAGTGCCAGGAGTATACTTGGCAATTAACGAATATTTGATGAAGAATAACTAGGTTTATATTTTAGGAAAATAACATTCCTGAAGCCAGAGGGTGAAGGCAGCACTACTGGTGAGAAAACTTTAAGGAGAAACTCAACCTGGAGGAAGGAATCATGACTAACATACAGACATTTCTCCTCTTGTGAGGGGTTATTCTTCAATTGCCAGCCTTGGAGAATGTGGTTTTGATTTAAGACAGCTCTGTGTTTGGAAGCAAGGTAAGAGAAGCAAGTGGGGAGCCTTTAGAGCTGCATTATATTGTATAATCAATAGCACAGGTCAGAAAAACACTGGGGAGGAAAGCAGGGAAGCAGTTTAACCGTAGTCGGTGTGGGACTCAGGAGGGCTTAGATTTGTTTCCAGTCCTAATCTAGCTTCTAGGGAGAAGCAAAGAGACACGGTGTTAGGCCCTTCACAAATGCTTTCTCATTTAATCCCACAGTAACTCTATGAAGATAAATGACATGGTACTTTACTAAAAAGAACACTGATGCTGAGAGAGATTAAATAGCTTCTTTAGTTCTTTAGATGGTAGAGCTAGAGAATGACTGGGCCTGGACTCAAAGTTGGGTCTGTTTAATTTCAAGGCCCACTTCTCTTATTCCAGGACTTCAGTCTGCCTAACTCTCAAATCTTATACTCTTAACATTTCGACCCTTTATTGCACTGATAATAGCAAAATAATTGCTTCAACATAGGAATGTGCTGTCTCTAGATTACTATTTTGTGTTTCTGTAAGCGATATGGGTATGAACCTCTGCACCATGAAAAAAGCACTGCTTGTGATGAAAGATTAGAAAACAAAACCAAAAAATAGACTGTCCAGAGTAGGGAAGAGGTTGTTTTGTGTCAGGTTTAATTAGGAGTGATAACTTCATTAACAAAAACTGCTTATTTCTTATATGGTTTTTAAAATGTTTTTGTATAAATTTAGCTTTAGAAAAAAGTCCAGAGAAATTTTTCCAACTATCTTTAAATGCCTTTGCTAGCCTGTGGAAAATAATTTCTGTGTTCATAAAAAATTCATCCTAGGTAGAGTAATATGTCTTAGGGCTAAGTGCTTCTTCATGTGAAGCACTTCTTATTCTTGGGATGCTGCTGATTAATACAAGAAAATTCTACCATGTTAATCATTAAAACAGGGAGGACTTTGTACAATCTTCCTGTGGGTCCTCTTTTCACAGTTCATTTGTTTTCATTCAATTTGCATCTTCTCTATGAATGGCTCCTACCCTCTATTTTATTTCTTTTTTTTTTCCCTATCCT
Organism: Camelus dromedarius; assembly: GCF_036321535.1. NCBI lineage: Eukaryota > Metazoa > Chordata > Mammalia > Artiodactyla > Camelidae > Camelus > Camelus dromedarius. The sequence continues at coordinate 48,461,285 of NC_087437.1, forward strand.
CCATTTTCATGTGCTTCAGTAACAGAGAAAGTATCTGGGCACTGAATTTTAAGGATATTGAAAGATAAAGCAATTGAATGTGTAATAACAATGGATACCATGAGTAATTTTTGGCTCTAGAATAAAAACGAAGTTCCAAGAAACCTGAGCTGAAAAAGCCTCTCATAATTAATATGAAGAATTTAAATTGGCTCTGGATTTGATTCTGCCTCTACTTGTCCAATACTCAAGTAAATAAATTTGAGGCTAGGGGGTTGGCTGACATATTTATTGAGGACCTACTATGTACCAGATGTTGTGCTAGCAAGTACTTTACATATGCTAACTCATCATTTCTAACAATAGCTCTGTGAAGTAGTTACTTTTATCCTCACTTTATCCTTGAGGAAACTGAGCCTTGGAGAGATGAAATAATCTGCCTCAAATCACACTACTAGAATTTGTCAGAGGTAGGATATAAACCTTGGTGAGTCAGGCTCTAAACTTTTGCTTTTTATTTCCATAGAAAGGACATTATTTTAATTAATTGCATCTTTGAACATCATCATCATTAACTATTTGTTGAGCAAGCATCTTCTGAAAACAGCACATCAGTCTCCCTACGTAAAACAGAAATGTAAAAGTAGAAATCATTTTCTAATATCTCATTTTGTCTCTTCCTTTCTTTTGTCTTTTTTAAATTGTACTAAGTTGTACCTCTTGTTTAAAAATTATGAAATGTACACAGAAGTGTGCATGAAATGGTTATGTATATTTTAAAGGATCATAATACAATGAATAACCAAATATCCAGATTAAGAAAAAGAATTTTACCAACATGTCAGGAGTCCTTTGTGAGACCCTCCTTAATCATACTCTTCTCTTTCCCCTATAGAGTTTACCACTCTTTTATGTTAATCATTCTTTTGTGTTTCTTTATCATTTTGTCACCCATGTATGTAGCCTTAGACATATTTTATTCCATGTTGACAAATTAATCACAAGAATAAATCCTGTTCATAGGAAAAGTCAGTACTGCCACCACAATTAGAACAAGGTTCTCAGGAGAAGATAAACTGAAAAGTTTCTGGGGGCATAGTCTGACTTCAGCTTCCCCAAAAGTTTATGGGAGCCTCTAAGGAAAGCAGTAGACAAGATGATAAATGAATATGGAAAATTAGAGTTGATTGCAGTTGGCTGTCTGGCAGACTTGAAGTATATCCAGGGACTGGACAAATAGGAAAAGTTAGTTTTGTATTTTCTACTTCAAGATCACCATTGTCTACCTTCAGTTCTCAGGAGCGTATTAAGGAAAAACACTTCTGTGGAGCAACTCGGGTGATCACATCTGACCCAGTTTGGAAGGGAAAGTAGAAATTTCACCAGCACATGATCTGGACACGATAAGCACAGAATGCTCACTTGGACATTCTGTCCTAGGTTTAAAGGTAGGTATGGTAGTATCAGCAGATATTTCCATTTCTACCCACTACAGGGGAGACAGTTTGGAATTTGAGTTCTGCCAGTTATACAGGCTTGGTAAGCCCCTTGGTTTTCCACTGATATCCCACAATGACCACATCTTAGGAATACAAATTAAGATCTAGAACTAAAATATTTTCCCTAAAGTGAAGGGCAAAATGTAAACACCCTCATGAAGAAAGCATAAAGCTTTCAAGTTATCTGTTGCTATAACAAATACCCACTCTTGAGAGGAAGCTGTCAAAAATCAGTGTTTTTTAAAAATATATCATCTATTAAATATAGTTTATGACAAAAAAATCTACATATGTGAATAAATAGAAAAATGTGACACATAGACCAAAGAAAAATCAGTCACTAAAAGGAGATCCACAGAAAACCCAGAAGTTTCAATTAGCAGATAAGGACTTTAAAATAACTATGATTAGTATGTTAACACATATAAATTTAAAAAATACTATAGTAGGAAAGGAACTGGGGGATTTCAGGAGAGAACGGGAAAAATTCAAGAACTGAAAACATATACTTTTACATAAAATAAAATAAAGATGTATTGAAAAGATTAATGGTAGATTGGATACAGCAGAAGAAAAGACTGGTGAACTTGGCAGGGGTGAGTAGAAACTACCTAAACAGACGCACAAAGAGAAGGAAAAACAACCACAAAGACAACAAAAAAATTCAGTGACATATGAGGCATTATCAAGCCATCTAAAAATATATGAAAGTATAGTTCCAGAAAGCAAGGATAGTGAAAAGGGGGCAGAAAAATATTTGAAGAAATACTGACTAAAAGCAATCTAATATTTGATCAAAAACAGCAAACCACCAACCCAAGAAGTCTGGTAAATCTCAAGCAAGATACTCATTCATTTGAAGAAGACATCTGTGTCTTTTGCAAAATCTTTTATAAAAGATGTAGACCATTGTTTTATTCACTATCTTTATCATACAGAGGTATAACAAAAATACTTCTAAAAATTCACTGTTAATAGAAAATGAATATATATTTCTACTTGTCTGATTGTTTCCAACCCAAACACTTTCATATCTTTTGCTTTGTTAGGAAATCGGAGCTGGATATAGTGAATACTTGTAGCAACTAAGTTATTGTTATCCATATCCTCCTTCTAAAAGCTTTTCTTCTGTTTTCCCTCATATTTCATGTGTGTTTTATGCTGGAGGGACTCCATAGTAGGTGGATTTTGGAGTTCACTAGACCTGTATAGGAATTTAATCCTTAGCTTTCTTCATCGTGACTTAATTCCGTTGTGCCTAAACGTCCTAGTCTGTAAAATGAGGGTAATGAGAACACTCCTATTGCTTCTCTTACAGCATTGCTGGAACATTAAATTACAAAGCACATGCAGAGCCCACACGTCCTGGGATAGAGCAGGACCTCAGTTAACGCAGGCTATGGTTACTCAGTCACCTCAAATAATGCTTGGGAGTAGCTTCACATAAAACATAAATTATCAACAATAATGTTCATTCTAGTACAAAGCAAACATTTATCTAAAAAACTAGTAATACAGGGAATTATGAAATTAATGAGAGATTCTTGATCCTTGTCTCTGGAATAAATACTGGCCCAATATACATGATGGCCTGAAATGATCCACTAAATTTCTGGGCAACAGGAATAGTGCATAGAGTGAATACAGCACTTTTTTCTGGAATAATTGATAGACGTTAATATAAACAGGACTTTAGACATCTTTTGTTGAACTCCATTTTACTGTTAGGGAAATTGTGTATTTTTAATGCACAATTTAAATTTCATAATTTTTGTTATTTGCTAGAGTTCTACAGTACCTCTCGTGCACCCTAGTCCCCAGTCTCCAAGTCGCTGGTTTTGAAAAATCGCTAAATCTGTAGGAAGTTAAGTATCTGCAAAACAGGAATAATAGCATCTTCCTTGCCTACTTAACAAGTTGTTACAAGATTAAACTGTGAAATATTTTTAGAAAAAATATATGCAAATGGGAAACTGTTATACTCTTGTTCTCTGTAGTTTCTTTTCATCAAACAAAATTCTAGTATTGATCGTCTCAGGCAATGAGAGAATTCCTATTATACAAAATACATTTACTTGGTTTTATTTTTAAAGGGAGAAAAACAAGGGAAAAAAAGGTTATGATGAAATATCATTTACCTATGCTTTTTTTATAGTATGAATTTGAAACAACTACTACTTAAAGTCTGGGTGTGAGGAAAAGTCCATATAACGGACACAACATTTGACCTTTTAAAAGAGAATAGAGGTATGTTTTCTGGTGCCCAGAGTAACTGATGATTACTCTGTTATGAGGAAAAAGAAACCAAGTACGTAAAATGATTGCATTGTGCTGAGAGGTTTTTGTTCTCTTTCCATATACAAATGGATTGCTTCTTGGTCCATACTCTTTCCATTCTACCATTATAACATCCTCTTATATCTGCAGGGAACAACACTGTGTGGTATTAGAAGAGAAGAGATAGATTGGCTTATTTTCAGATATAAGCATTTTCTGGGCAAGTGTTTGCCAACACAAACATAATCCATCTTTTTCTAAGTAGGAATTGCTATAAGTTATTTAGTAGATTTTAGAGATGTCCTTTATAATTCATATCACTTCAGAGCAAAAGACATTTTTTAAAAAGAAAAGGAAATTATATTGAGAGCTTCTATGTGCCTATGGATTCCAAAATATAGCTCTAAGCCAGATCATACTTTTGATCACCAGACCTCTAGTGCTGTTTCAAATTCAGCATATACAATATTAAATTCATCATCTCTTCCTCCCATCAAACCTGCCCTCTTCTCCATATTTCTTATTTTTAATCTAATAATGAAATTATTATTGTTTTATTGCTCTTTTAATGGAACTGTTTTTTTTCCCACTTAACTGAGGTATAACTGACAAATAGGAATTATATATTTTTAAGTATACAAGTATACAACGTGATGTTTTGATATACATATACACTGTGAAATGATCACCACAATCAAGCTAACATGTCCATCATCTCACATAGCTACATTTCCTTCCTTCCTTCCTTCCTTCCTTCCTTCCTTCCTTCCTTCCTTTCCCTCCCTTCTCTTCCCTTCCTTCCTTCCTTTGTACTGTTCTTCCTTCCTTGCTTTTTCTTTCTTTTTTTCTTTCTTTTTTGGGGTGAGAACATTTAAGATGTACCATCTCAGTAAATTTCAAGTCTACAACACAGCATTGTTAACTACAGTCACCTCGCCATACATCTCCAGAATTTACTCTAATTGCATAACTGAAACTTTGTACCCTTTGACCAACACCTCCCCACTTCCCCCTCTACCCTGCTGCTGGTAACCACCTTTCTACTTGCTTATTCTACAAGTCTATTTTAGAGTCCACATATAAGTGAAATCATGAAGTATTTGCCTTTCTGTGTCTGGTTTATTTCACTTAGCATAAGGTCCTCCAGGTTCACCCATGTTATTGTAAATGGCAGGATTTCCTTCTTTTTTAAGGCCGAATAATATTCCATTGTATGTATAGACTATATTTTCTTTATCCATTCATCAGTCAACAGACATTTAAGTTGTTTCCTTATCTTGGTTATTGTGAATAATGCAATCACTTCTTAATGGTCCTTATCCCGATACATTATCCATACTGTTCCAAGGCTGATCTTCCTAAAACACTGATCTGATTATATATAACTCCACTGTTTTGAAGCCCTCAATGGTTCCACATGCCTACAACAAGAAATCTAGTCTCCCCAGTATGATATGTGAAACCCAGTGTCTGGCCTTCTTATCAACTTTCTCAGCTTCAACATCCTATACATACTTTGTGTTTCAGTCAGGGTAAACTGTTTAAGTTCCTCAAATAGCATACTGTTTCATGCTCTCCTATCTTTGCACATAGTTTCCCCATTGCCTAGAATGTCTTTTCCATTCCCATACTCACTCACTGCAACATCCATTTACCAAACTTTTACTCTTCTTTCCAGACCAGACCCAAACTTTTCTCCATTGTGAAGTTCCCTCTGATGTGCCAGAAAAGAAAACCTCCTCTTCTGAGCCACCTTGATACCTTGAATAGAACATCCTGTTATTGCTCTCAACACATGGTATTGTTATATCTTTTCACATGACTGTTTCCTTTTTCTAGACCTAAAACTCCTTAGGATAAGAAAAGTATATTATTTGCAATGGTTTCTCAGTGCTTAGCCAACACATTGCATAGAGTAAGTAAGTCCATAGTAAGTTTTTGTTGAATACATAGTAAATGAATTTTTTAAAATATCACTTACTTAAGAATAGTTTCCATATATATATTATATATATATATATATAATATATATATATATTTTTTAATCCTCACCAGAGCCCTGGGATGTCAGCAACTCATGGTCTCTGTTGTGGAATAGTTAGAGAGATTAGCGGCACTAGTTAGGGAGAGCAGTGGCACTACTGACAGGTAAAAGAAGTTCTCTCATACAAGGTCTAAAGGTCCAGTGGATGGGTACTATGTGGCTGACATGATTCACTGAGTAATTTAATGTGTTAAAGTAACTGCTGTTTACTCCCCTTCAGGTTTGATTTCTATAAGGAAGTCTGTGCATATGCTGCCAGCAGGTATTTTTCTTTTCTCAGCTATTGAGAGGCTACCAGCAGCCTGAGGTAACATTCTCCCTTCTTCCCAGAACATAGATCGTGCTATACTGACATTTTTTCTTCACTATTCAGTTTCCCCTACTGCCTGTGATCTTGAGAAAAAGAACTATATCATTTTCATTTCTGTATCCCCAGCACTAATCACAGTGCCATATTTAGGGGGCTCTAATGAAAAGTTTCTAGAAAAAAGGAGAGACTGGAAGGTGGAGTGGAGGGAGGGAGGGAAAAGGTGAAGGGAAGAGAAAGAAAGCAGTCATTCTTGCTTGCTAAAGTAAGAAATATAAACATCATTTTCATTTCGCAGATGAGAAAACGAAAGAATAAGTCTCCAAGACTACCCATGGACTGACTCACTGGTCAAGCTGAGACAAGAACTCAACTGTCTCAGAGTCCAGGGAGCACATAATCTGGCGTCTGGAAAGGAGTAGGCCCCCACAGGTTGATATTTCCCTCTCCTTCCCATTGAGACTCTCTGTCCTCTGATAGAGACAGTTGTGTGAAGCAGTTTTTTCTATTAATGAATAAAACCAGGGCTTTGCTGAATATGCTCAGAGAAACTTCAAAAGAAATCCCTTATTCACAGCATTCTTTCAAAAATTATTTACTGGTTCTCTTGTTCTTCCTCCATTCCAGAGTTCCATCCTTGCCTAGTAACGCAGAGGACAGGATAGTTGTAATATTAATAAGCTGAAAACTGTGAGAGGTCAGTGGAATATATTTCCACTAAAGAAATTTATAGGAAATGAAACCTAGGTTACTTCTTTCTTTAGCTATTACTCTTTTCAACAGTTAAGAAATCTCATTTTTAAATTATCAGAGGACATTGAAATTATGTTTCAACAATTCTTAGAGACCACATTTTCTTCCCAGACACATCTGCCCACAACATTCACATCCAATTTTACACCCTAGAAAAACATCCCTTCTCTGGGTTCCCAGAGCCTCCTCCAACAATATATTTATTACACTGTAATTATCTTTTAATCCATTGATTTTTTTTTCCTACTAGTTTTTGGGCCTCTTGAGAACAGGGAAATATAGGGACTATAAAATATTTGTTTGAATCAATCAGGGCTGTATGTAAATATTTAATTTTTTGAATTTTGTGATAAAACTACCTTCTCATTATACCATGTCTTCTCTCTGAACCTAATTTCCTCCTGTAGTTCTCTTACATTACAGACCATGAATGTATCAGGAACATGAGTTCAAGAGTGAGCTGGCAGTTACTAGTATTACAGCTGGGTGATTCTAATCATTTAAGTATACTTTGAAACATATAAAACTTAATATGTAAGGTTTGGCCAAGTAAGAACAAATCTTAGTGCTCCCTGTTCTAGTTAATTTTGATAAAATTAAAAAGTACCAGTAGTTCCATTATACCAAGTTCAAAATTAAGAAAGTAAAGTGTAAGATGATGATGATAGATAACTATTGGATTTACCAGACCAGGACCCACTTGATTTCCACTTGGGGAACTGCTTCCCAACTCTGAGTTCACATAATTTTCTCAGGTTGGCCCTACTTCAGTACTTCAAGGGACTTCATGAGACTATATGAACCAGGCCCATGATTCAACCAATAGCCATGGTGATTAGTTCAGGGAAGAGCCTGGAATCTCAGTTAATGCAAACACAGCCAATCATGAGAAGTGTATTGAAATAATTGTGAAAGAGAAGCTCTCTTTCTGTAGAAGTTGCTAAGACAATGGCATATATGTCTGAAAATGCTGGCTGTCACTGAAACAGGAAAGGACTTGCCTTTATAAGGAGCCAACAGTGAGTAAGACAGAGAGTAGTAGAGACATTGCTTGAACCCTTGGATATAGCCATACATGACACTTCAGTAATGGAAGCCAACAAATTTTCATTTTTGCTTGAGCTATTTATGTTTCCATAACTGCAATCTGAAGAGTAATGGCTAACAAAGTTATTGCTTTCTCATACTTTATGAAATAAATTGAAAAGTATTAAATCCCATCAGCCTAAATTTCTGGTCAGTTGCTAACTATTTACTCCATTTTTCCTGAATATATTTCATTTATTGTAAGTCTGCAAACTCACTAATACATGTCCACAATTTATAATCCCAACTCTAAAATACTGCCCTATCCAACTAGAAATAATCTTTCATTTCCCTGAACCCTTAAAGAAGCATACCTTAAGGAAAAGATAAAAATACTTTCAACTTTCCAAATGTTTACATAGTTGTCTTATTTGGATGAAATTACTGTGACTCAGCCAAATTTTAATTATCCACTTGAACTGTTTCTTGAATGATAAATAAATGGAACAGTAGACTGTTTTCTTATTTCAGTTAGTTTGTATTGTTGTTACCAAATCAAAACTTTTAAATCCAAATTTATTTCAGTCTCATCATTGAATTAGTATTGTAATTACTCATTCTCATACTTAATAATTTTAGTTTTACTTGTAACTTAAATGTAATTTCACTGTCTGTATATGAATTGCTCTGACCTTATTTATGCATTCATGAACAGTTTATGATTTCCCAAAATACCCATGGGAAATAAGTAACAAACAATTGCATCTGCATTGTTTTACCTAGCTTTTATACAGTTCCTACCTTGGTGAACCGAAGTAGACTGTTTTAGTATTTGGGTTTATCTACACTATAGCTAGATTACCTGAAAGGTAAATCTTATAATGAAAATTCCTTAGAATGTGTATCATCTACACACATAATTAGCTTTATTATATCAATACAGGCTCATTTCCAGTAACTCCTTTCCTCAAATCTTATACTCAAAAAACACTAAACCACTTACATTCCCTAAAATGTACCATGTGTTTTTTCCCTTCTTGCCTTTGGGCATGTTCTTCCTTCTATCTGTATGACTTCATACCTTTTATCCACCCAGGAATGCTTATCTATCTTTCAAGTCTTAATTTAACTATTATCTTCTCAATGAAACCTACCAGATACCCTCTACATAGCCCAAGACAAAATTGATCATTTCTTCCTCTTTACCAGCACTGAACCTGTCCATGGCTCTATTATTATACTCATCCATACTGAATTACTTGTTCAACTGTTTCCTCAACCAAAATATGAGTTCTCTTTGGGAAGTGGACCAGATCCAATAGATAACTGTACATTCAAAGATTAGAATGTACCTGATAACATAGTAAATACTCAATTCATGTTTGGCAAACCAATAAATACATTAATTCATGTAGATGGCAAAATTAATTTATTTATGTTTGATTCATTCAACAATCATCTAATTTTGGAAAAATTTTATATTTTTTTTATAATTTTGTATTTTATATTAATCAATGTCCTAATTCTATTTTATAGAAAAGATTTAAACATAAAAATGAGATCTTTAAGCAACTTTTTAAAGTAAAGTTCTAGATTTCAATAGCAGAGTTTGAACTAAAGTCCATTAGTTAAGGTTCTAGGTTAAAAAAATTTTTTTTTTGCTGTAAAATTTAAACGGTATGTGTTTAAGAAGTAGTGTAGGTAATATGGCAGTTAGTGTAGGAAGATCAAGGATAGTCTCCAAAAACAATGAATATATAAGACATACTTCTGGCATAAGAAATTTTTTCAGCTTGTAGAAAGATATAAACAACACCTCACACTGAAAAGACAAAATAATAAAAAAAAAAACATGCTAACACATTGCTGCTAGAAAAATGGCATACTTGGAGGTTTCATTTTAAAGGCCACAAAAATAGAAGACTCTCAAAGTGAAAAGACATTAAAAAAGAAATTGTAAAAATTTCTTTCAGCAATTACATAGATGATTAAGTCAAGAGACAGATAAATGTTTTGACCCATCTATGATCTGTGACCCCCAAGGCAGCCCCCCTCAAAATATAGAACCCATGCTTCCAGCTTCCTATTGCATGAAAAGAATGTTAGATTTACCATGTTTTCTGACTGATTCTGTATGATTCAGAAACTTGTCTGAATTTATGCTGCCCTTGTCACTGAATAAATGTTTTCAACTAGGAAGAATGAATCATTCTGTTATTTTAAAAGTTTTCCTATGTATTTCACAAAGAAACAAATTTCTTGGAGTTAAGGCAATGTTTACACTTGACAATAATAGTAAACTATGCCAGTAACATGTAGTTGACTTAGTATACACTGAAATAAAGGAGCAGGGTACCAATGTCCAAAGCCACGGCTTTTTTATTATTTGGATCATATATGGCACATTTTTTCTGTTCTGTATCTAGCGAGCCATAGCATGTCTCTAAAATTCAGCCTTTTTCCAATTAGTCATCCATGTTGTCGAAGTAACTGAGATTAAAATAGAAACAATTTGAGATTCAAGAGAAAGAGAAAATAGAATAGGAAGAAAGTTTATTTCAGTTTAAAATTTTTCCAAGTGTACATACAGCTTTGTCTAATGGCAGAAGCAATCTCAATCAGAAACATTATTTCTTTCTTTGCTCATTAATTGAAGCATTATACAGTTAGCATATCCATGAGCTGGACATTGTCCTGTGTTTGTAAGGGAAAGGAAATGTAAAGAACATGCTTTTACAACACAAAGAAGAGTTACTGTATACAAACCATAATACTAAAAACTACCACATATCACCAATAGCTACTTACGTGCTAAATTATTTTTATATATTATCACATTTAATCCATATTACAATCCTATAACTTATTAATTGTGCCCCCATTAACATGATTTTTTAATTTAAAATGTCAATAGAAATTTTTTTAGAAGATGGTAATTGATCAGCTAGACTAAATGTTTCACAAGCAGAGCAAAAAACACAAAGAGATGAAAACCATGAAGGAAAAGTAAAAGGCTTGGAGGACAGATCTAGATCTAGGAGACTTAAGAGTATAGAAAAATCAGAGTTCTACCAGAGGAAAAGTAGGCAGTTAATTCTACCTGTTGCAATTACAAAGTATACAAAAACGCACAGGAACGTCTATGAGGTTATAATTATCTTAGGGAAAAGGTGGTCTTCAAAGGATTAACGAGAGTTTAAAAGGTTAACTCATATTCTAGGCTGAAAGACCAGAATATACAGAGAAAACAGAAGAGGATTTCCTGTATATGTCTGAGGAGTGGTGAGCAGCTCAGTGTGACTACAACACTGGCTACATGAAAAAATGACAAAATATGAATTTGCCAAGCAAGTACATTAGGATTTTTTGTGCTAAGGAATATGAATTGTAGCCTATGGGCGAGTTGTTCTCAAACTTGAACATACATAGTGATGTCCCAGGAGTGCTTATTACAACTCAGATTCCTGAAATCTAGCCCCACGTGACCCAATAATCTGCATTATAATACTCGAGTGATGCTGATATTCAGAAACAACGCTGTAAAATTGCTGAAATCATCAAAGATTTTTCATTAAAATGATGATGTTATCAGACCTGTGTTTTAGATGACTAATTCTGGCATCAACGTAGAGAATGAATTAGAATTGTAGCCTGGGGACTGGGAGATTGGGTTAGGATATCCAGAGGGCATTACCAAAGTTTAGTTGAAAGGTAATGAAAGCACTAGTTAGAGAACCAGCAGCAGAGACAGATGTTGGGGGCAGTTTTAAAAGATATCAGAAATTGAATGGGCAAGGCTGTTGGTCAATTGAAAGTTGTTAAGAGGCAGGAAGGAAAGAAAAATAAAATAAAAAAACAAAAACAAAGATCCTACTCTCTTAGGACAAGATTGGTTATTCTAAGGCCATGGCAGTGAGTAACCACCCAAACAGGAGTTAAAACTACTAGTCAAAAGATGACAACTTCCCTCTGAGAATAAATTTCTGAAAGTCATCCAATAAGTCTGACCCAAGAACCCATGCTTCTACAGCTAACTTCAACACACTCCTACTCTTGTAAGTCTTCTAAACTCTGAAATCCATGCCACCCCAAAGTCTGTCAATTTCTCCCATGCTTGTCCAAATGTTTGCTTTGCTAAGAGGGACTGCCTTGCTAGCTGTCTAATAACAGAGAAATGGTTGAATAAATGGTAATATAATCCATACTATAACACTTTACCCAGTTCTTAAAAAGAACAAGTTAGATCTCTGCCTAATAAGTCTCTATCTAATAAATTAACCTGCTTGTTTTACTTACTGTGTGGTAGTCTTTTCCTTCTACAAGCAGAAGGCAATGTAGAAAGTGACAGCTGTATATTAGACATTTTGCAAGATGCTTTCACTTTAAATCTTCATTTGTTTTTATACTCTTTAAAGTACTTTCATTACTATTTTGCATGTGAGAAAATGAAGGCTCTGGTAAAGAAACTCACATAAAATAATAAAACTAATCTGATTCTGATCCAGGATTTGACCCCAGGACTTCTGACTCCAAGTCTACTGATTCTCTTGGATTTGAGCTTGATGGAAACTAGCTGAGATAGTAATCTAGGAAGAAAAGCAGATTTCAGAAGATAGATAATAAGCTCTGCCTTGTACATGTTAATGATGGAGTTTGGGAAAGGATATTGAAGAGGAAATGAGTAATAAACAGTTGGAAATATAGAGGAAATGCAGGAGAAAAATTGGGTCAGGAATGATATATTTGGGGGCAACTGTATTTCATGCTGATGCAAGGTTAAATGCTAGTCATTTAAAGTGATAGTGGACAGAAAACAATGGTTACCAGTGGGTAAAGTGGGTGGGAAGGGATAAATTGGGAGTTTGAAATTTGCACCTCCTGGGGAGTGATGGAAATGTTAGCTTTCTTGATTGTGGTGGTGGTTTCATAGGTGTATACATCTATCAAAATTCATCAAATTGTACATCTGAAATTATATGTAGTTTACTGTATAGGAATTATACATATACTTTTAACACAATAAAGGTGTTAAAAAATAAAGTGATAGCTGAGGAGAAATTAGCAATGAATGAAAGAGAGGGGGGAAATTCATTCTTAAAAGAGAGAATCAAAGAAAATACAGTCACATACGAAGCTAGAGGAAAGCTTTAATAAAGGAAGATGTGATAGATAATGCTATATGTTACAGAAAGTAATTGAGGATGAGAAATTTAATGATACTACTAGATTAAACAGCTACTACATCTTTGATGATTTCTATGAGAGTAATTTCAATCAAGTGACAGGAATATGGACCAGATCTCAATGAGTTAAAGAGCAAAATAATGGGAGAAAAGAAGAGACAATAAGTTTAGAGACTTCTATTCCTGGTAGTGAAGGGAAGACTGCTAAAGCAGAAAGTGGTTGAAGAGGAAAACACAAGTAAGGGAGTTTTCTGTTGTGTTTAGAATGGAAAAAACTCAAGCATATCTGTAAGCAAATGTGAAGAAACCAGTGAAGAAGACGCTTTAGAATTAGGCAGCAGCAGAGATGGAGGGACTGAGCCTTTGTGCATGAACAGCTCCAAAGGTGGCTGAAGTGATAGATGGGTTTGCCAGTGAAGGGGAGAAAATTAAGGGATCACCATCCTATTAATAAAGACAATCTATGCCTAAAGTTTCTTTAATTTTATTTAATCAGAACAGTTTTTCTCAAGGTATATATTGAATTTTTATAGTAAGAGGTATTTATGTCAATAAATTAACATGGGAAATTGTTGGAGGAAAATTAGATAGCATGGAGAATGGCAGGAAAAGGTTTAGGGGCAGGGGAATTCAAGACCAAGGGAAAAAATGAGGAGATAAGCTTTGTGTATAGGAGCCAAGAACCTGTGAAAACAAAGATAACAATTACTCTGACAGTCATTATGATTTTGGACTAATTCCTTAATTTCTCCATCCCTGAGAGTTTACAGACTAATTATTAGCTTTCCCAACTATAAAATTATGGGGCATGTCAAGTATGGTACACCTAATCGACCCGTAGAATACTAGTATTTGCCTATCTGCCTCAAGAGTAAGGCACTGAAATTAACTGCTCAGAGTTTGGGGGTGTGCACAGTGATGAATCTGAAAGAAGCAAAGAGTTAGAAATTTACAGAGAAACACTCTTCATCTGAATACATTACTGGTTTTAAAAATATATATTGTTTTCACTAAATCCATTTGTTCTTATTCACTTCTCCACTTCATTTTAGGTACTTTTATTCCATTGTCTCTATGCTTTACAATAAAACTATCCTGTAAAAATTTTCTTGCAATTTACTTTTTCCAATTTCAGTGCAGTTCATTAGAAAAAAAATCCACTGACAAAAAAAGGTTTAGTGTTAGAGATTCATCAATTCAAGTTTTCAGACAAAAGCAAAATTTTTCATAAATGGACTAGAGCCATTATTAAATAGTAATCCATTAATTGCTAGAAGGAACCAGAAATGGAAAAGTGATTTGCAGATAAAGTGATTTAAAGCCAACTAGATTTCCTGAATAGCACACAAACTGTCAGTGAGTGCAAAGACTTCTGCTTAAATTAGAATTCTTTGTGGAATTCAGTTTAAAGAGAAAAACCAGAAATGGAACCATCATAGGAGAACAAGGTCATCTGATTTATGTATAGCTTACTAAAGTTGTGAATGCGTTCACTTGTTCTATGATTTGCCTTGGTTTTATAACATTTTGCATGTTATTTGTAGTAAGTTTAAACAACATAGACAGGCAAATCCTAAGAGGTTACATATTGGAAAAAGCACTGATTCAGAAATTTCAGAGAGAAATAATTATTTGGTGCAATGCTACTGAATTGGCAGTGGCTGTGTTTATTTGATAACTTTTAGTTGAAAATACTGCTTGACAGCTGGGCAAGTGTTAAAAATATTAAATCCTTGTGACAGATGAAATGATTGACTTATCTGTGCCTCTATAGCTATAGCTATAAAAACAAAGCCAATAAATAGGATGTAGCTCATAACACTGCATTTTGAAGAAAAAATATTTTCTCTTGTAAAGCAGGACAGTTCAATTACAGAACCACTAAGGAAGCATATGTAATTCCATCATCGGTGGGTATATGTGTATAAGTGACACTCATTTAAGAGATCACTTAATCATCTACCAAACAGTTCAGTCACTAAATATTTACTGAGTGCTAAGAATATAATAAGCATTATTAGAGACTGGACTTTCAGATAGGTTTACTAGGCAGAGCCATTCCTTGAGAAGGCACCAATAGATCATTAATATTGTCTATTCATGTGAATGAACATCATCTTTCTCTGTTTTAACAATACCTGAAGAAGTTGTTTACCTAGGGACTCTATAAGAATAGCAAAAGGAGTTAGTTGAGGAAAAATAAAATATAACAGTCTAAATATAATTATAAATTAAATTTTTGTAATTATTTAAATGAGTTTGATTCTTAACTCACTGATAAGGATACTTCATTCATCTCTGGGGTTTTGATTTAGTACCAAATAATAGGCAATTATGGTCATTTCTCTATTCAGGTTCTGGTCCTGATCCTGTAATTTGTTCTCCTCCTCTTATTCTTTAAGTGTGTCCTATTCAGAATTCAAGAACAATCAACCAATACTTTCAGAACAGCTGACATGTCAGGTACTGTGCTGTCCCCCATGAAATCAAATTACATTTGTGATTGTCTGAGTTTCTTGATCTATCATATTGTTCATGCCAGATTCATTGATTCTTTCTTGGTCATTATTGAAATAACAGTTAAATACACCTTTCTATCTCTCTGCAAATACTCTGGGTTTAGGTGGTAGATGCAAATGTGGGTTTTTGTTTGTTTGTTTGTTTGTTTGTTTGTTTGTTTTTGTTCCTTTGTATGTCTGTCTTATCTGTAAAAGCATAGTAGCAGCTGTTAATTTTTTGGTCATTCCTTTTATTCATACTGCCCTCTCCTTACTCCACCTGGTCCTAGTCCCCATTATTTTAGCCCCACCTCTTTTCTCCTTTCCCCTTCACCCTTCACTTCATCTCTCCAAATTCACTGCCACAGCCAGATTTCTGCCAGAGATCCCTCTAGGCAGGGCCCTGTCACCCTGCCTCACACAACTTCCTAACAGGGAAAATAAAAAAGGCTTAGGGCTGCAGCTTAACTAAGCTCTTTAAGACTGAGTGTAATTCTCTCATGACTACTATATATGGGTTAACTTAACAGCTAAAATATCAAATAACTTAGCTTTATCTTAGGATGGCAATCAACCAATCAACCAATCAACTCAAACTTCCACCTTAAAACTGAAACTTTTATAACGATTGAAAGCCCATGGCACTAAATTGAAATCTAAGAAGAGACAAGGAAGATAAAAATCTGCAAATTTAGAAGATAAAATGGATTACTATGAAGCTGTGCCAAATGTCTATTCAATGTGGGTTACAAATTAGAAGGGAGCCCATTCCAATAAACTCATACTGAGTAGTTTAAGAATAACGAAGAAAAACCAAGGAAAAAACATTTGACTTGAAATTAAAGCTCAACCCAGTGTAGTCTGCTTTTCCCCTGCTTCTCCTTTTTAAAATGTATTTAAACCTCGATTAGCAGGCCTTGGAATAACCTTGGAGACATGAAATAATCACTGCCTCCAATGATGATTCTGTTATCCAAAATGAGAATCTTATTTACCCTTTTGTTAAAAGATACTTATTGAATATTTTATCAGTTCCTGGGTTGTGCTGTAAGGATCCAATAATGAAGCAGTTACAGGCTCTGCCTCTGGAATGAGCTCATCCTTTGGGATCACATGTGAAGAGAGAAGCACAGAATGCTGTGAGTATCCCTGGAGATGGCACTCAACTCAGCCTTGGGAATTTACCTACTGTTTCCCAGAGGAGAAAACATCTAAGCTAAACCCTGAAAGACGAGAAGGAAGTAAATTAATCTTACTCTTAGATCTTCGAGATTCCCAACCTTGATACTATTTTTCAGACATTTTAATATGGAGATGAGAGAGATAAATAAAATTATTCTTTTCTGTCCAATATCACCACCCTGATCAGCACTAACTCTTTTCTGCCTTCTTCCAAAAGTAGGAACAAGAGAGAAGCAAAGACAAGTTGGGGGAGAAAGTTGAAAGTCTCTTAAACAACTTTCTGGAGCAGATTATACCAAATTATAGAGGAGTTCTATGTTCCTGAAAACACACACACACACATGCACGCAAATCCCCTATTAAAAGTCAAATACCTGGAAACTTACAAAGCCAGTCTAAAGAGGAATAGTTCAAAATACAAATTGGATACTGGATACTGGGTTCCTGGGTTTTGGCACCAAAAAAAGAAATTGAATACTGGGCTTTGTAAAGAATAATGTGAATGAATGGTTGATCTTATACTACAGACATTATAAAAATGAAAGGTATTGTTATTCAGAATTAGCTTGAGCCTCTTTCTCTAAAGTTCCTAAAGTTTTGATGTGTTCCTTCTGCTTCACTGTAATTTTCCTATTCAGAAAAAAATTGTAGCTAGCCATAGAAGCATTAGTAATAATAAATGTTATAGTAGTAAGCTCAGATTTTTAAAGGTGAAACTTAGGTAGATATCACCTCCTCAACACCCCCAAGAAAGATCTCTCTGAACTTACCTAAAGAAAGCTCGACTGATAGATCAGTGATAGGCGAAAGTACAAATGAAAGATGATCCCTGAGAAGACAGTGTTTAAAAAAATGTATCATTCTCTCAGCCACATAAATGTCTATTATCATCCTGGATTATTTCAACAAACAGTACATAATCCCACCTTTGTCCCATAATAAATTCATTCTGCTGACTTTAAAACTCAATGGTCCTTTAAGCACCTACACCTTCTCAACTCCAACTTCCCTATTTACCACTGTGAATCCATTATCACTCAGAGTTTCTACAAATTAATAATCCCTACATCAAAATTTCTCTTTCTGATCACCTCTCCTTCTACAAATCCCCACTGACTCATTCTGCTGAGTCACTTTTTACACAAATTTAACACTGCAACCTCTAAATCCTTAGCCCCCCCCCCAAATTCTTCCAAGCCTTCTGAAGTGAGGAGGAGGTTTGGATGTGGTCACTTCTCTCCCATGCAGATGCTTTATATACAAACCAAAACTAATCATCTTTCAACACAAACCTGCTATTCCTTTGATTTCCCCTATCCTTATAAATTACTAGAAGCTTGCTATATGCCAGGGGTAGATTGAGCACTGCAGGTAGAGCAATGTCATCAGTCAGGGTAAGCTATCTGATACAACAAAAAAGCCCAATTTCAGTAGTACTAAGAACTGCACAGCTTACTACTTTAAAAAATCACCACTGTTTCTAGTTAAGAAAATCTACAAAAGGACCCTCTGAACTTTTGTTCATTCATTCATTCTACTATTTATTAAAAACATACATTGAAAGCCTAATATACACAAAGGATGAAAATATAGAACAAAGCTACTTCCTCTAAGAAATTGATAATCTGGCATTTGTTCACCAAAAATGTATTGTGCCATGAATTATGCTAGGAATTTAGGAATATAATAGCTGATAAAACATGACAGCTGATCTCAAATACTTCATTGCTAATGCAAAAAATATTTAAGTGAATAACTGGAATGCAATTCTATTAATATAGAATGAATGTACAAATGAAATAAGGAGAAAGTGGGCAATGCATGGTGAGCTGGACTTTTGCTCTATAATTAGAAGAGTTTGGAATGTTAAAGAAACTTTTTTTTTTTTGTAATCCTAACCATAAAAAAACTTTTAAGTAAAATTAAAAGGTAAAACTATTTCATAGTCCTTCATTCTTTACTTTTCATAAATGAGATGGTTAAGCTACAGATCTGTCTCCATCCTGCAAAAAAGGAGGAAATGTGAATTCTGCAACGGTTGTCAGAGGGTAAGAATCAGGAAGCCCAGGACCCCAGGTCTGGCTTGGCCAGGTTTAATCAACGTGTGTTCTGGGCAAAGCTGTTTAAAACTTTAATTTCTGGGCTGAAAAAACAAGGGAGTTAGACTAAGTGATGTCTAAGGTGTTTTCCATTTCCAGTATTTTCTGACTCAGCTCCTAACAGATTGTCTTAGTGTCGGGGAGGGGTTAGCTACAGGAAGGTTTATGTGTCCTATTACATCAGTCTTACATCAAAATAAAGGCTTTATAAGTTGTGCATAAAAGATGAAGTTATGTACATCTCTATGAACAAATGGTCTATTTCATAAGCTTATTCATCTGATGAAAGAGTTCTATAATCTGCTTTGCTGAGGTTCTTTATGCAGAGTTAGAGCTGCTGGGTAAAGTAGAAATCCCTGTGTGTAGTAATTCTTTGGTATAAATTATGTATTAGAAAAAATTTTTAATTTACTCTATGATCAAAGGCCAAAAATATCAAATTCAAGTTCAACAATATTACTGCTTTCTGGCATGACTGATCACAAATCATAGGTAATTTTATGAATCAGTTTGGACTTCAAATCAAAAGAACTTTTGACTGACTGTCCCCACAAATCAGTGTTTAAGATTTACATTCCAACTGATTGTATATTCCATTTATATTCTGATGGAGGCTCAGGTTTATTTCAGATATAGACATTCTACTCTGATAAAGGAATCATCTGATCGTGATAGTCTAATAAAAAGAGTGAAAGCCTCACTTAGTCCCTTTCCCAAGCTCTTATTTCCCATTTTACTTAACTTATTCCTTTGGGAAACCAGATTTTAAAATATATTACTACTCTGACCTTTTCCCAACAAACTAAATTGTCAACTATTTCTGTAAGATATATTTATAGAAATGTTTATAAACAAAACTAATGAACCAGAAAAAAACAAGTTGCTAATAAATTCTATGTTTAATGATGAGACACAAAAACACATGAAACTGTAAAAAAGAAAAAAGAAAAAAGCACTGGCATTTATCTAGTTTCCCTAATTTAACTTATATTTTAAATAAAGACATATAATACCATAATTTACCAACTGGACTAAAAGAAGACACCTAAGTTCTTGTCCTAATAATGTCCCAAATCTAATGATTACAGAGAGAGTTTCACTATCCGCCTTTTACAGTCTTTCAAAACACTGTCCATAGAGGCATATATAAGTACATTAGTTTTAAGTGACTGATTGATTTAATTCCAAATTAAATTTTTCATGAATGATTTTCATGAATATGCTGAATAGCCCAGTAGATGAGATCCATATTTCTTACTTTAACATGGTCAGCTTCAAAAGGATGTGCTTGGCAATGCAGAGAAAATTGCTTTAGACAAGGTATAGTACCAAGGGCAAAAGAAGGTGAAATATGGAAAAATTAAGTGGAATTTTTAACCAAAGGAAATATAAAAACTGAAGTGGCTAAGACTTTAAATTAACTAACAGTTCCCTTCTGTATTACTCCTATCCCTTGACTTCCCACCCCCACCCCAGTTCAGTAGCAACAGCACTCATTGTCTCAAGAAGAAGAAAAAGAATATTTATTTTTGGCTTTTGAATTTCAAAAACTTGGAATCAGAGGACAAAAGGAAAGAAGTATGATGAAACAATCCATAGGAATCCCAGTAAAGCTAAAAGATTTAAAAATTAGCTAGAAAATAAATAATAATAATAAATAAATAATAAAAATAAGGATTCATAGGATGGAAGAGATCAGAGGGGAGAGACCCTGCCTAACACAGAGGCCCAGGTGTGTTTGGGTGAGTCTTTGCTCCAGTTCCTGGGTGAGGCCTAAGGAAGCAGCAAAACTCTAAGGTTCCCACGTGTCCTGTGGTGGACGTGCAGAAGAGATGGCTGTATGAGGGAGGTGGGCAGTCTTCAGATGGTGTCTTAGATGTCCCCATGACACTACAGGGCTCAGGAGTGTAGAATGTTTCCTGTGTTCCCGAGAGCAGTACAGAAATCGCTCAGGGAGCCAGCAGCTTGGTAAAGGGTAAGAAGGGACCCAGAAGTTACCAGCAGGACCAAAGAGGAACGAGATCGTTCTATCAAATGTTGATGTGGGCACCTGACACTATAAAGGGCCAGATGTGGTTTCCCAATGACTGGGCCCTATGAAAGTGTCCCAGAATTTATATTCAGTGCCAGATAAAGGCAGTTACTGAGAAGGAATGCCACAGTGACTGAAATTATGGTTCTACCTTTCCATTAAATTGATTCTCAAATTAGAAATTTGAAATCTTATAGAAAAATAAAATTAATATTCTTGTACAACTTTGTTTTCTTGGACTGAGAGGTACCAGATAAATGGGATCAACACTGGCTGATTCTAACTTAGGTCATGCATTGGCTTCAGACAAGAGCCTAAGTGGGGAGCACATGCACTGATCTGAGACATGAGGACAACTGATGACTTCCCTCCCATGAGATTGGAGCAGGGGAGTGAAGGGGAGGAGCCACAGTGATCTAATGTAATTCCTAGCTCTTCCTGGGACTTGCTCTCAGAGCTCCTACGCATGTACTCCTGTGTGCCTCTGGCTGGGCTACAGCCAAATTTGAGCTTAAGCATTTTACAGGCATTGTCTGTTTCCTCACTGCAACCTGTTTCTCATTGAGAGGGTAGAAGTAAGG
Source organism: Camelus dromedarius (assembly GCF_036321535.1). Taxonomy (NCBI): domain Eukaryota; kingdom Metazoa; phylum Chordata; class Mammalia; order Artiodactyla; family Camelidae; genus Camelus; species Camelus dromedarius. Next base: position 48,482,745 of record NC_087437.1, read on the forward strand.
AAATGGAGGCTTAGAATGTTACATATTCAAGTTCACACCATTACCAAGTGAAGATCTGAATCTGAGTCTCCCTGGCTCTGAAGCCTACGCTATTTCTAACCCCCAAGTTGACTCCATCGCAGGAAGTAGAGTCAATTTTCAAGGAAATATAACTGGGGGGGGGGGGGGGGAATACTAGCACTAGATTTCAGGAGATTAGATTTTTCTACAAGGACGTGTAAAAGGGGACTTTTGACTTTGTGGGTAGGATGAAGCCAGGGAAGGATTTTTTCCTATTTACTCACTCAGCCAACAATTATTTTTGAGTACCTATGATACACAAAGTACTATACGCCAAACAGGGTTACAACGGTAAGTCCCCACTGCAGAAGGCACTCAAAGGCCAGACCCCGACTCAAGGTACATCCTGAGGACCACGCCCGTCCCTCCTTCTTTCACTGCTCTACTCTGGAGACCAGAATAGCTTTACAGCATCTGGAGCAACAGGCAGGGAGAACAGGGAGCACACACACTGATCTGAGGAATGAGGACAGTTGATGACGTCCCTCCTAACTCATTTCCGTACCTCTAGCCTCTCCCCTTCTCCCATCCATTCTTTCCTCTTTCTGCCAGGAAATACCGTTTCTAATACACATATTTTACGAGTCAAAGTATACCACTTAACTACACCACTTGCTTGCCAGATCCCATATGATGAAGTTTACAGTCTTCAGCATGAGATCAAGGCCCTTCAGTATCTCTCCTGCCCTCCCTCCTCCAATCTGTCCTGTTTTTCTGATACGCTGCACAACTCTTAACTCTTTGCGCAAGCTGTTCTCATAGTCTAAATGCCCTTCCCAACCTCCTATTCTGTGCATTCCTCAAATGTCCTCAAATTCTAACTCCTCTAGGAAATCTTTCTGCTTGTGAAATCAATAATTCCTCCCTCTGATTCCACATAGCAATTCCTACACATTTCTACAAAAGCACTTACCTCATCAGTTATGTCAAATGGGCAATACTGATCAGAGGGAGAATTCAGAGGGGAAAAAAATCCATGAGAGTGGAGGAGGTAAAAGCATTAGAGTTAGTTAGAAGAAATGGAATGTGTAAAGTCAGTGAATTCAGAGGAACACGTATAGGTCAGCAAGATCTTGTGAAAGAATAAATTAAAAATAAAAAAGAGGGAGAAGCTGAAGAACACTTAACAAATGCATGACCAGAAAATGAAGGTGCCCCAAGAACACTTTTAAACCCCATGGAGCAGCTGGGGCTGAAATTCTCAAGGTCCACATTTAGTTTTCTTGGTAACAGAGATCTGCGCCATGCCACTAGCATTATGATGGGCAAAACCACACGCAAGTAAATTTATAACGAGAGGTGGCACTATACATAGTCTAGTTATTATCACCTTTTGACAAAGGTCTGGAGAGAGGTTTGGAGGCTTTTGTGCCAAAAACAATGATTAGACCCTAAAGGATGAATTTTGGATCATGTATTATAGTAGAGCTCATTTCAGTCTGCAAGCTCAAGATATTTTCTGGGAACAGGGCATATCTATTGTTTCTCCATGTGCTTTGCTGATGTGGATAGTAAGTCAAGTATTTCTTCCATTCCATGATGTCTCATCTATTCTACTCGTCAGCCCTACTGATGGAAAAAACTTTAAACTAGATTTTTTAAATTGACATATATTCAATTTACTGTGTTAATTTCTGGTGTACAACATAGTGATTTAAATAATATATATACATATATATTCCTTTTTATATTCAGCAGCTGATGCAAACCTTGCATCTGGATCACTGGACTGTCCTAATCAAGGACATCAAAATGAGAAGGTGGCTAAAGAGAGTGAGACAACTCATAAGATGGCTTGCCTCTCTGACAAGGGAATATAGAAGAAATCTCTAAGAATTGTCAGCAATAAAAGGCTAAAAAACAAGGGAAACTGAATGAATGCCAAAAGGTTTAAGAGGTGAGAGTGGGGCAATGCTGTGCTTTTATTGATCCTCTCAGAAGAAACAGCCTAAAAAAAAAAAAAATGTTGGTTCCAAGTAAAGTGTTTTAAAGTAAAAAGTTTTGAAACTCTTAAGTACAATGCTAATTATAAGACAAAGCCTTAAGCTCTAAAGAAAAAAAAAAAAACTTTTTTTTTTTTAAATGTGGTAGTTCAAATCTTTCTCCTTGCAAATAACAAACTCTAGCCTTTGAGACTATGAATGTACAAAAGAGAGCCAACTGGTTTCAAATTAATCTTCAGGGATTCATTACTTTGAAATGGGAACAACATATCCATTAGCAAAACTACAGTGATGTATTTCTGAAACCTCTTTGTAAAACAAACCAGGTAGAAAGATTCGAATTTGGGATACGCTTGTAAGAATTTTTAAGGCTACGTTTTTGTTTTTGTTTTTGGTTTTGGTTTTGGTTTTTAACTTTCAGGACGGACCTTTGTTCCCAATTATACTGAACTGAAATGATCTTGAAACAACGGCTCTGTTGGTCTCATGTTACAAATCGACTTATATTTTATATCACTTTTATGTGTGTTAGGCTTAAGCTTGTTTTTAGAAAGGTGATATTAAATAAGAGTACAAAAATGGGTAAAGGTAGAAAATCTTCCTATAACACAGAAATGCATGGCATTATATGTTTAACAATGGTTATCCAACAATTATTCTTTAAGGCTGAAGTTTGGGGAGATAATTCTTTGAAGATTATTTTGTATCTTGGTTTGAAGCTATGGGATCTGTGACTTCTAAATGAAAAGAAGTGCTGGCCAGCCCTCCCAAAATCTCTAATAAAGTATGCTTTTTAAGAGATATATAACTACAAATTGGAAAGGCTATTTGAAAAATTTAAACTTTTAAAATATTAAAGCCTTTACAATTAAAGCTAAAGAATGTAAAGATGGCAGAAATGTGTATTACACCAAAATTAGATAAATTAGATTTTATTTTAATTTGAGGATTTCTTTAGCTGATCTTCCAACTGAATAGATGTGTCTTTTTTTGAAGGGAGGGAAAAAGATTAATTTGTATGGATTTAATTTTTAAAGGCAGTAATATATGTTATACAACTAACTTTTATAGCTAACTTAACTAGTACAAACTTGATAATGTTCTACTACACTCTCCAACAATTTTGAATACAGAGTACTCAATATAAAGTAATATTTTTCAGAGGGAACTCAAATTAGAAAAGATACATGCACCCCAAAGTTCATAGCAGCACTATATTCAATAGCCAAGACATAGAAACAACTTAAATGTCCATCAACAGAGGACTGGATAAAGAAGGTGTGGTATATTTATACAATGGAGTATTACTCAGCCATAAAAAAGAATAAAATAATGTCATTTGCAGCAACATGGACAGACCTGGAGATCATCATTCTAAGTGAAGTAAGCCAAAAAGAGAAAGAAAAATACCATATGCTATCACTCTTCTGTGGAATCTAAAAAACAAAACGAACAAACAAACAAAAAAGAAGATACTGATGAACTTTTCTACAAAACAGAAACAGACTCACAGACATAGTAAACAAGCTTATGGTTACCGGGAGAATGGGGGTGAGAAGGGATAAATTGAGAGTTCAAGATTTACAAATACTAACTACGATACCTAAAATAGATGAAAAAAAAATTTCTTATGCATAACACAGGAAACTATATTCAATATCATGTAGTAACCTATAATGAAAAAGAATATTAAAATGAATATATATAATATATATATGTGTGTGTATATCACTGAAACATTATGCTGTACACCAGAAATTGATATATTGTAACTGAATATACTTCAATTTTTAAAAAGTAATATTTTTGGTCAGGGTTGCTTGTAATCAATTAATCCTGGTCTCTAGAAAGAAAAGAGGGGGCAATATAATAGAAAATTACACTCAAGTATAATGATTGGATTCTTTCCAACCTGGAAGTGAGATTAACACAAACAATAATACAACTACCACCATGGTGCTATGAGATTTGACTTAGACTGACATGGAAGCTCACTCTGCATTGTCCAGAAACCTTAGTGAGGACCTCAGATTCCTGTATTCTTCCAGTGGGATGGGTTGTGCCTGCACTCAACTCTCCAAACTTGTGACTCCCTTCCCTCAAGCAGAAGGGTCTGAAACTTACCACCCGCTGTAAGCTCTCTGGGTCTAGGGCAGTCAAACTCACAGAAATCTCCTGAAAATAACTAAATTCAGGCTGCCTGGCATCCCAGATCTGCACCTCCTCCACCCTACTCTCAACTGAGAAGATTGCTTTCATGCTTTTCCTCCAAGGAGGAAGTCTTCCTAGCCTAGAATGTTACCTTCCTACATTGTGCCCCTGGCCTCAGCTTGCTTTTCTAGATAGGGGTCTGTGTGCTCCTTCACACTGGCTCTTGGGTCCTAAATTTCCCAGTAAACCTTTTCCTTAACCTATACCAAGTGATGTTAAAAATTTGACGTTAGCTACCTTGTATAACAATCTTCTAAGGACATTCTGTACACAAAGAACGATGGCAGTCTGTGGTGAAAGGTTTATATAATAACCCTACTGGCATGGAAAGAATATAGATTATTCCTCTGCCATCATCTGCACAACTACAGTCGCTCCTCATTATTCACAAATTCCATACCTGCAAATTCACCTACTCATTAAAATTTATTTGCAGCCTCAAAATCAATGCTCAGATTCTCTCATGGTCATTCATGAACATGCACAGAATAGAGAATAATTTTCCCAGCTGAGGTCATACAAGGAAACATTTACCTTCCTGTCTCCTTGTCTCCTCTAATACTATAAACAACTGTCCTTTTTTGTGGTCTATTTAGCGCCATGTTTTTTGCATCTTTGAGCTTTTTCTTCATGATTCTGCTGTATAAAATGGCCCCCAAGCATAGTGCTGAAATGCTACCTAGTGTTCTGAAGTGTGAAAAGGCTGTGACGTGCCTTATGAAGAAAATACATGTTAAATAAGCTTCCATCAGCTGGGAGTTATAGTGCTGTTGGCCAAGAGTTCAATGCTAATGAATCAATAAAATGACACATCTAGAAAAAAAAATAGGAAATTTACTGATCTGTACACGAAGCCATCCTGGAAGTGCTAAAGTAACATCTATAGTGTGTGACGGAGCTGTGGATAAGATGGAAAAATGGCTAAGTCTGTCAATTTATCAGATGACAATCAATTTAAAAAGCACAGCAGACAGTACTGTTGTGAGGCTGAAAGTCAAAGAAATTTATGGTTATGTTATCTCGGGTAAGGAAAATGTTAAACCCTTCTTAGCTAGTGCTGGCTGCTTGCATGTTTCTAAAGGAAATACAGGGTGAAAGATGTTAAATTTGCAGGTAAGGTTAGGTTCTGCAGAACAGGAAGTTGTGGAAGAATTTTTAAAATACCTGCTATGTGTTATAAAGGAAAAGGGTTATGTGGAAAAGCAGGTTTTCTATGCCAACAGGACTGACTTGTTTTACAAGGACGCTGGCAAATGACCTATGTAATGCAAACGGCATTTCAATGGCATTTTGGTTGATGAAAATGCTGTGACTGAAGGCTCATGGAAATCTAACCCTGTATTTCCAACGGGAGTAATAGCTCAGTGTTCGATAATTCAGTGTTTGTCACAACTTTACAGAAGATTACTAACATGGAGATTAGACTGTATTAGGGTCAATGCAGTAAGGAAATGTTTTTCATTTAAATGGAGAGTTGGTAAATGTCAATCTTTGGGGATCAACAGAAACAAGAGAGCTGCTGAGTGCAGTCTGTCTTTATAGAACAAGAACATTCCATCAACTCTGACCTCTTTTCTCTCCCTCTTGAGCTAATGGGTGTTTCTCAACCCTTTGACACTCAGAGGGAGCTAGGCCTTTTCCTGCAATGCAGGCACTCACTAAAAGTAAGTAATTTTCTGAGGATGTAGAGATGCTCCTGCACTAGTAAAAAGCTACTCTCAATGGAAGTGTCTTGTGTGGGAGTGCCAGAATCAATCACTGACTCTGGCATTCCTGGTGTCCTTCAGGTCTGGAATTCTCTGTGAGAGAGTAAAAAAGAATACAAATGCACGATAGAAGAGATTAATTAAAAACTCTTTGAGAGGGTACAGCTCAGTAGTAGAGTGCATGCTTAGCATGCATGAGGCCCTGGGTTCAATCCTCAGTACCCCCATTAAAATAAATAAGTAAACAAATAAACCTAATTACTTTCTCCCAAAACAAAAGCAAACAAACAAAAAATAAATATAATATTAAATAAATAAATAAATATATAAGTAAAATTTCTGTGACTCTGTGGTCCTGATTTTGAATTCAGAGAATTAGTATGAACTGATAATTATTTTATTTTCAGGAGGAAGAAGAGGAAGTTGCTGACCAGGCAGAGGAGGAGGATGCATAAGAGAAATATAAAGTAATATATACACATGTATGTATATACACATGTAACTATATGTATGTTTATGTGTGTGTGTACATATATATGCGTGTGTGTGTGTGTGTATATATCTCCTCTCTCCACAGAAAAGATCTATTAACAATGGCTTACATTATAAATTTATATTGCATTAATAGGCCAAATTTGAAAATTTCTATGATCATGATTTCTTACAGCTATAATTTAGAGATTTAAAACATAATACAAAATAATTTTTCAAGTTTAAGAGTAAAGATAAATAAAAATTACGAGCTGTGTAGAATGAACAATTAAGTCATTGCATATTGAAATCTGTGGGATGCAGCCAAGGTAATATTCAGAGGGACATTAATAAGCCAAAACACATTTATTATTAACCAAGAAGAACTGAAAGTAAATGACATAAGCTTTTGATTGAATAAACATGAAAGGACAAAATAAACCAAGTATTAGACATGGAGATTCACCACCAGATCTCCCTTCAAGGAAAGACTTTCTGCCCAGGGACAGAAAAGAAGTGTGGTCAGAAGGCAGCCTCCAGTTGCCAGCTGCTTCAGGGTCTACCTCAGCTACAAAAAGCCCCTATATCCAACTTTCCCAGAGTAGCCTGTACCTGAAGGAGGTGGGGTATAAAGAACTATTTGACCCACTGAAGACAACTCTGATGGGCAGTTCCCACATCAGAGCTCCTGGCCAAGGCTTTGCTTAGCCTACACAACAGTTCTTTTTCTCCTTCTGTCCAGTTCTACTTTGTTTTCCTTCAATTCACAATAGATACAAATAACAGAACAAAAAGTTGTCTTACAAAATAAAAAACCAAAAAAATACAATAGATAAAATTCAGATAAGACTGACCACAAAAATTTATAAAGGGCACAAGTAAACAAGATCAAGATTTTAAACAGGGTTTAATTAGATCCCATTTGTTTATTTTTGCTTTTATTTCCATTACTCTAGGAGCTGGTTTGAAAAAAATCTTGCTGAAATTTATGTCAAAGAATGCTCTGTCTATGTTTTCCTCTAGGAGTTTTACAGTATCGTCTTTCATTTAGGTCTTTAATCCATTTTGAGTTTATTTTTGTATATGGTGTTAGAGAATGCTCTAATTTCATCCTGTTACATGTAGCTGTCCAGTTTTCCCAGCACCACTTATTGAAGAGACTGTCTTTTTTCCACTGTATATTCTTGCCTCCTTTGTCATAAGTGTGTGGGTTTATTTCTGGACTTTCTATCCTATTCCATTGCTCTATGTGTCTGTTTTTGTGCCAGTACCATACTCTTTTGATTACTGTAGCTTTGCAGTATAGTCTGAAGTCAGGGGCATGATTCCCCTAGCTCTATTCTTCTTTCTCAAGATTATTTCATCTATTCAGGGTCTTTTGTGTTTTCATACAAATTTTTAACATTTTTTTGTTCCATTTCTGTGAAAAATGTCATTGGTAATTTGATAGGGATTGCACTGAATCTGTATATTGCCTTGGGTATTATGGCCACTTTAATGATATTGATTCCTCCAATCCAAGAACATGCTATATCTTTCCATCTGTTTGTGTCATCTTCAGTGTCTTTCATTAGTATCTTATAGTTTTCAGAGTACAGGTCTTTTCCTTCTTAGGTAGGTTTATTCCTAGGTATTTTGTTCTTTTGAAATGATGGTAAATGGGACTGTTTCCTTAATTTCTTTATCTGATATTTTCTTGTTAGTGTATAGAAATGCAACTGATTTCTATATGTTAATTTTTTATCCTGAAATTTTACCAAATTCATTGATGAGCTCTAGCAGTTTTCTGGTAGTGTCTTTAGGATTTCCTATGTATAGTATCATGTCATTGGCAAATAATGACAGTTTTACTTCTTCTTTTCCAATTTGGATTACTTTTTTTCTTTTCTTTTCTTTTCTGATTACTGTGGCTAGGACTTCCAAAACTATGTTGAATAGAATAAAAGTGGTGACAGTGGGCATCCTTGTCTTGTTCCTGATCTTAAGAGGAATTGCTTTCAGCTTTCCACCATTGAGTAAGATGTTAGCTGTGGATTTGTCATATACAGCCTTTATTATGTTGAGGTATGTCCCCTTTATGTCCACTCTCTGGAGAGTTTTTATCATAAATGGATGTTGAATTTTATGAAAAGCTTTTTCTGCATCTATTGAGATGATCTATTTACAAACCAAAAATAGACTCACAGACATAGAAAACAAACTGTGTTTACCAAAGGTGATAGGGTGGGGGAGAGATAAATTAGGAGTTTGGAATTAACAGATATACATAAATATATATAAAATAGATAAACAACAAGGACCTACTGCTTAGCACAGTGTACTATATTCAATTTTTTGTAATAACATATAATGGAAAAGAATCTGAAAAAATATATATATGTATAACTGAATTGCTTTGCTGTATACCTGAAACTAACATTGTAAGTCAACCACACTGCAATAAATGAATAAATAAATAAAACAAATATAATGATAATGAAAAAAAAAATTTAAAATGGAGGCAAAACTGCAGAGACAGATATAGTCAACTTTATACTAATATATTTTACAAGTTAGATAAAATGCAGTTTTCACTCTGTGTTCTCCTCTCCAGGAAAACAAACAAACAAAAAGACTAAAATTGGCAGAATAAGGAGTCAGTTTATGAAGAAAAACTGGACCAACAAACATAAAAGTAGCTAATATACTCCCAAAACAAGGTAGCAGGCCCAGATTGGGTGAGTTTTACAAAACCTAAAAAAAAAAGACAAGCTGTTTTGAAGCACAGAAAAAGATGAGACGCTCTCCAATTCATTTCTGAGACAAGCATCATTCTACTATCAAATAGATATAGATTCTAATACCTATTAAATGAAGACAGCACAAAGAAAGACAAATGTCATAAATGTAGATGCAAACTTCTGAAATCAAATATTAACAAACTGAATACAACAGCCAGTAAAAATAATCATAAATAATAACCAAGTAGGTTTTATCCAATAAATGCAAGAATAATTTAACATAACAGAATTGATCATGTAATACACTATATTAACAATCTAAAGGAGAAAATTATATAATATAAATAGATATTTTTAAAAATTGATAGAATCCAATATCCGAAATCAGAATCATATTTTAAAACCCTTAGTTAACTAAGAATGGAAAGTAAATTTCTAATTTTATATAGGGTAACCATCAGAAATTTCAGCAAACGTTCATTTTATAGTGAAATTTTAGAAGGCATTCCATTAATGCCAGGAATAAGACCAGGATGACACAACCATTCAACTCTTCAACATTGCAATATAAGCTCCAGCTAATGCAGTAAGATCTGGAGCAAGAATGAGTGAATAATAACTGAAGAGGCATAAGGGATGTAAAGATTGGAAAGTAAAGACAAACTGTCAATTTCTGCAAACAGTGTAACAGTCAATTTAGGAAATAGAAGAGAATCAAAAGACAAGCTTATTCACAATAGCAAGAGAAGTCACAAAGTACTCAAGAAGAAATCTAACAGGAAATGCAAGACATTTATGAAAAAAACTAAGAAAAACTTTTCTGAAATATATAAAAGAGTTTGCTAAGTGGGAATATAACATATTTATAGGCAGGAAGTTTGTTTATTGGAAGGATATCAATACTCCCAGGATTAATTTATTGATTATTGATTTATTGACTATTAATTTATTGATTCAGTGCAATCCAATCAAAATACCATAAGAAGTTTCATCAAATTTTTGACAAAGTTTTTAAAAATGCACAGTGAACAAGAAAAGCCATAATCATTTTTAATACAAATAAAGGTAGTATCTATCGACACCAGCTAGAAATCAAGACAAGCTCTAAAATTAAAGTAATTAATATAATATGGCCTTGGTTCAGGAACAAAATAGATCGATGGAACACAACAGAGCATCCTGAAACTGAGTCATGTATGTAAATAAGGAAATATAAAATAAAGGTAGTAACCCAAATCATGTTAATTCCCAACTTCAGAATATGCCCCCAAATGTAAAAATATGATAGAAAAATACAGGTAAATATGTTTTTGACTTTGAGGTAGAGATGATCTTCTTCAGTATAACACAAGAACAGAAGCCCTAAAGTTAAAAAAAAATCTGTATTTTTAAAGACAGCATAAACATGGTAACAAAATGAGAGGTAAATATTTACAATATATATAATAGTCTAAGGGTTAGTAACTTGAATATATAAAGAACTTTAACTCAATCAGAAAAAGACAGAGACCTGCTCCCTCCACCATCATATGAGCAGTTCACAGAAAAGGAAACATAAATGGCAATGCACATGAAAGAAAGAACCCCCAAAGCAATGGTAATCATAGAAATGTATATTAAAACAACACACTGAAATGACAAAAATTTAAATTTTGCTATTAAATATTAGTGAAGATGCATAAAATGCATCATACACTGCTGACTGAAAGCATAAACTGGCAAAGGCCCTAAGGAGGACAATTTTGTGTTTGTTCAAATATAAAGTGGCACACATCTTACATCCAAGCAGTTCCATTGTCTCACCTAGAGAATTACACATATGCTCTAGAAGATGTGCTTAAGGTTGCTCATAACGGATTGTGATAAAGAAAACTTTGAAACTATTTACATGTCTATCAAAAGGGAAATAGGGACCATAAACCTGGGACTCCCCACCTTATGTAATATGTAGCAGTTAAAATAAAAAATATATTAATAAGAATGAATTTAAATACATCTTTTCTAAGACAGATTATCAGATCAAAGCAAGTTGTAGATAAACACCAAAAAATAAAACTATATATCTGTAGGGATGCATATATATTTTGGTAAATGCGAAAAAAAATCTAGAAGGAATATACCAAAGGGATAACAGTTCATTTCTGAGGAGATGGTACTGAATAATGATTTATGGGTAGCAGTAAGGTAGGCAAAACAATGGGCCCCCAAAATGTCCATTTTCCAAGAACCTGTGACTATGTTAGGTTACATAACAAAGGGGAATTGAGATAATAGAATGCGTTAAGGTTGCTAATCAAATGACCTTAAAATACAGATATTATTATGGATTATCCACCCAGTGGGCCCAGTGTAATTACAAAGGTCCTTAAAAGTGGAAGAGGGAGGCAGGAGAGAGAGAACCAAACAGATAGTAGCATGAGAAAGATTTGGCTTGATATTGCTGGTCTTGAAGATGGAGGATGGGGCCACAAGTCACAGAGTAAGGGTGGCCCCTAGAAGCTGGAAAATGTAAGGATATGGATTTTTCCCTAGAGCCTCCAAAAAGAACACAGCCCTGCTGACACCTTAGTTTTATCCCAGTGAGACCCATTTCCGACTTCTGACCTCCAGAACTGTAAGATAAATTTGTAATATTTAAGCCATTACATTGTGGTAATTTCATTATACAAAAGAGAAGGCTAATTTGTTATATAATAATAAGGTTAAAAAAAGAGACTTTTGGCTCACCTGTAATACGTCAGTTTTTTAACTATAGAAAACCAATTTATATAATTTCAAGTTACGTGGAAATGTATCTGTGCGTAACTTCCTTTTTTTAGGTAAAGGAAAAGAAAAGGTAGTAGCTAAATGCCACCACTATCACTATTTTTATTATTATTAATACTTTATGCTTATTTGTTTTGTTTGTTCATTTAATTCTAATGCAGCATTATACAAATTGGCACTGACTGTCATAAAAGAGGAATGACTGCCTAAGCGTGAAGGAGTTTTGAGGTTCATTCTGAAGGCTTGTGTATTCTGCAGCTGGTCTCCAGACACTGCAGATCACTTTTTTTAAGCGTCACACTGCTATATCTATTAAACTAAATTCTGTGAAAAGTCTCAGCACTTGGATGTTAAACGAGGAACAAAGACAAATCTCGATCCAAATGCTTCTGTAAACAGATGTTGTTAGTTTGTAGCATCAGCATGATCTATCCCACTCTGAATCTACAACTTGAGTAGCTGCTGTGCTTGTGAGGCTGCAACCTAATTCATTTGATAACTACAATTACCAAATCTAGACTTTGCTGACTACAGAGTTCAAAAGAACTGCGTGGAAGGAAGACCTACTGAGAACTTCGGAAGCTATCAATAAGCTCTCAAAGCAGTTTAAAGTACTAAACAACTTCAGTTGAAAAAGTAATACAGTGTTTGTCATTTATACATGTATGCAAGATTTCTATTCCCCTTATTTTCAAAAAGTGCTTAAGAAAAGCCACACATATGCAATTAGAAACCAAACAAGTTGATAAAAGGAGAGTGATAGATGTCATACCAACTTGAGAGAAGTTAGTGAAATATTTACTCTGGATTTCCTGGCAGCTAAAACAAAAGGAGAAAAGCTCTGAAATGCATTAAGGCAGTATTAGAAATGTTAATTTATTGCCAAGTTTTTCATTGTTTGATAGAAGAAATCATGCAAGTCATTTTTTCAGAGATAGAATTTCACTTGGCACTAATGTTAAGGAAGATTTTATGGCATATATCTATAAATGAGAAACAATGGATAAATCAATGTGTAATTTTGTCAACCAAGGAGCCATCTATAAAATTGAGAGCATACATGATACTAAATCTTCACTCCATAAAATTATTTCTCCAGAGTGTGGTGATAATACCATTCAGCTATATTGCTTTCAGATGGTCTAACTTTAATATGGATGGAGAAGGTAGACAAACTAGAAAAAAAAAAAAAAGATAATTAATTTGTTCACTAAGCAGTTTTTCAAATATTAGATTCATAAATTAGTTTTGGGAATTCATGGCTGAATTCCCTTATTAGTAAGTGCCAATATTGTGTTTTATGAACTAAATAGGGCTTCAGATATTTTAGAGAATATGTATGAGGGACAGAGTTCCCACTCAGCTATGGAAATGTACAGGAAAAGGTAACAGCAGGCCAACTTCAGTAGGAGTATACACTAACTTTAAAAGTAATTACAGTAAACATTAATATTTTCTTAAAAAAATTTTTTTAATTCCTAGGCAGCTATCTTGAGTATCTAATTAAAACTTCCAAGTTTTGTGCTATATATGAAAGAAACAATTTTGGAATAGGTAGTGGACAACCAATATTCCTTTCCCAACAGCCCTGGCTATCCAAAGTAGGGATCCATGTAGTTCTAAGAATGCTTCTTTTGCCACAGCCAACTCACATTAGTCAGGCTGGCCAATTAGCACCATCCATTTCCCTGGCCATAGTAATTATTCAGGAGTAGGCATGTGACCCAAGCCAGTTCAATTAGAATGAATCTTAGGACTTGACTTGAATTATTGGGACTAATCTGCTCTTTTCAAATCCTTTCCGAAGCTGTTGTTGTGTGACTGAGACTGAAAGCCATGATGTCCAGTTTTACTACTGTAAAGAAACTCACTTTGAGGGTGAAACTGACACAAGCAGGATGTCAGAGTCAAAAGAATCACAGAGAAATGATTCTGGAGATCTGATTGCACCATGGGTCTCTGGATCAAACCATTCCAAATAAAAAAACTAGATTTTTCAGTTTCATGAACCAGTAAATTTCCTTATTTTATAAGCTATGTTAAATTATATTTTCCATTATTTGTGAACAGAAGCATTTGCTAGCTTTTATTTCAGTTATCAAAGAACCTACCCTACACATTAAAATAAAATAAAAAACTTCCTTTATGAGCTACTTTTAAATTGAACTACATTCTGATGGGTCTACAAAGACAAGTTAGGAAGAAAAGTATTCTCAGGTAACTCAATGGAAGACCTTCTGGTTGAGATTCTCTTGGATTGCTCATTTACATATGAGAAAATATGTGACAAAATTAATTATTTCAGTCCTAATATAGTTAAAGCTTTCTTGTTTTGTTCTGACAATAATAAAGTCAACAGATTCAGTTTCTTAAGAAGTTAGAATAAGAAATCCATATCATTAATCTAGAAAACGTTGTTTACCTTTATTTTGACATAACTGGTGACCTGGATCATTTACACTGCATAAATGAGCCCAAGATTTTCAATATTCAAGGATTAAGGCAGTGTTATTAGACAATTGCTTTTTCCTATGCCAAATTCCCACTGAAATGAATAACGGAATATACAATTATGCATCAACTTTGTAAAACAAAGGTGAAAGCTATCCTTAATGTTTGAAAGTTGGGAGAATTTCTACTAGATACATACCAATAGTCTGAGGAAGGTATTGAAGGATGACACACACAATTCTCCATTCAGAGGATGTGGCATGTGCAAGATAAAAACCAAAGGAATTCTCAAGACATCTCCTTACCTCAGAGATCCCACCACTCAAGGCTTCAGTCTAAAGGTCTCTGACTAACAATAGTGAGACAATGGAGTGATATTTGGAAGCCCTGAAGTTTCCTGCACATACTGATCATCAGCCTAAATATAGTAGAGACACTCAATGAATAAATTAATGATTTTGAGCAAAGATCATGACTAGCACACTGGACACTGCCAAACTCAAAATGAAATTTAAGATTAAATTCAAGAATTTTTTTCCATCTTAGAGAAAAGAAGATAAAGACAAAGAGAGAAAAGAGAAATGACAAAACAAGAAAATCAACCTATAAATATCAATAATTATTTTTAAAAAACAGCAGAAGGAGCAGAAGCAATAATCAAATAATAGTGAAAAATCTTCAAGTAATTGAAAAAAATTATGTTTTAGGAAAAATTTTAATATACAGTCCCTTGATGACTTTTAAGAAGGATTCTATTGTTGGATAATGAATAATCCCATAGAAAGTAAACATATTCTGTTCAAGGAAAGGGATATAAAAAGACATGGGGATTATAAAACATGTTGGAGGAAGCAAAAGCTGAAGTCAGGGAAGTAGGGAAAACAAAGTAGCTGAGAAGTGAGAGAAGGCAAAAGATCTCAAATGAGTATTTGGGGAAGAAAATGATGTACCTTCCATAAAAGAATCATTTTCCTCCATTTCCCAATTAAA
Organism: Camelus dromedarius; assembly: GCF_036321535.1. Lineage (NCBI taxonomy): Eukaryota > Metazoa > Chordata > Mammalia > Artiodactyla > Camelidae > Camelus > Camelus dromedarius. The sequence goes on from NC_087437.1 coordinate 48,498,063, forward strand.
AATTTAGATAAAATATATACTGTTCACTAGTGCTTTGGAGGTGTTCTCAGCATTAGGAGACAATGCATTGTGCTCAAATCCTGCCTCAAAGTTAATGTGAGACAAGAATGGAGGCTACCCATGAGTCACATCCAGACTGCACACAAGTAACTCTCTTGCTTTAAAGAAAAACTTTGGTCTAAAAATTCAAAATCTACATCATATTTGTGACAAACTAACTGAAAAAAAAAAAAGTATGTAGGCCAATTCTTTTGGAATTTTCAAACTTTCAAGAGAAAGAATCCAATAAGCTTTGAAAGAAAAAAATACCAGATTATTCTCAAGGAACAAAAGTTGGCATGACCCAAACTACTTCACAACACTAAACAGTAGAGTAACAATGGAGTAACATCTATAGGATGCTGAGAGGGGAAAATGTGCCTTAAGAATAAAAGAGCTAACCAAGATTTTCCTGTGTAAGGAAAGACATTTTGAGTGTCCAAAAAAAGGACACAAATGAACTTATTTACAAAACAGAGATAGACTTACAGACATGGGACAAACTTATGGTTACCCGGAGGGAAAAAGGGTGGGGATGGATAAACTGGGAGCTCGGGATGTCTAGATACTAACTACTATATATAAAATAGATAAACAACATGTGTCTACTGTATAGCACAGGGAACTACATTCAATACCTTGTAATGGCCTGTAATGAAAAAGAATATGAAAAGGAATATGTGTGTGTGTGTGTGTATATTTATATATATAAAACTGTATATATATAAAACTGAATCACTATGCTGTACACCAGAAATTAACACAACATTGTAAACTGACTATACTTCAATTAAAAAAAAAAACTACAGGCTTTGGAAGGAAAAGAACATAGGCATTTCTCAGTACAGTCGACTGAAGAAAAATGCACAGCCTAAAAGTCTGAAAGTCAAGTTTTATTTGCAGATCTTACTGAGAACTACAGCCCAGGAGACAGCTTCTCGGATAGCTCTGAGAAACTTCTCTGAAGAAGTAAGACAGGGGACAGAATGTATAGGAGTTTTTGCTAAAAAAAAAAAAAAGTGGTCAAACATCAAAAGATAACTGCTAATCACAAAAAAACAGACATCTCAAGTTAACTATTTTAGTGCTTTTCTATGTATGGGAAGATGCAAGAGTTTGAGCTCACTGAAATTATTCTTTATATACGCATCTTAACTACCTAAGGCTAGCATCCAGGGAACAGAATGGTTCCTGTTTTTCTCTGTACTGAATTCCCCTCAGGGAACACCATCAGGGTGGCTGTAGTGGCTGATGGTTTGGTAGCAGACAACATTCTTTGTTTACTGGAATGGCAGGTAACATTCCCTTTCCACAGTATTTTGAAGAAGAAGTGATCTTAGAGATGATGATATGTCATGTAAAAGGGTATGGTCAAAACGCTAAAAAATAATAATAAGCCTTGATTATACCTTAACATAAAAATGGGAACCATTTTAGGTTTATGAAAAGAAAGTGATGAAGGTAGTAGTTTTGCAAGATTAAACTGCAGAGGATGGGCAGATGTAAAGGAAAACATGAGGCCAGAAATTATGTGAAAAGAAGAATTATGTGAAATTATTTGAGAGAAGATGCACGAATAGGAATTAGTAGTCATATGGGAAAAGAAGAGTCAGCGCTACAGGTTCAAAATCTGTGCAAAGGAATTTAATTTAGTTGCCAGCATAATTCCTCCTTTATTACCTAAACTGGGTTTCCCACAAAGGTGACCTAAAACCAGCTACTTTGATGAGGCTTTGACAAGTGGGAATTAAAGTGTTCTGGATACCTAAATTATCATCTCCATCTTTATAAAGAGGACTGTGGGAGGCCAGGACTACTAGAGGAAGTGATTCAGATGGTCTACCATTTTAAATTTCAGTTGATAGGTAAGAGAGGAGAAACTAAAGACAATGCTAAAGTTTCAACATAAATGACTAGGAGAATAATGATGTCATTAACATAAATAGCAAACTCCAGAAGGAAGTCTGGTTTGGAGAGGAATATGAGTTTATATTTAAACCAGCTGAAAGTGAAATGGCAGCAGGACACCCAAGTGGATAGTTACTGAAGTCTACTGAAAACCTGGACCTGAAGCCCACAGGATACGCCAAAACTTTAGGAGAGCAATACAGCTTTGGAAATCAGTTTCAAAGGAGAATATTAAAGCCATGGAATTCTAAGGGGAAAGAAAAGAATAAAGATAGAAGAGGGTCAAGGAAAAAACCTTGGGGAAGTTCTACATAAACAGAATAAATAGGAAGAAGAGTCTTAATAAGAGTCTGATGAAATATTTGAGAGGCATTAAGAGAACCAAAGCAAAGACATCAATAAAGAAGCTTATAAACATGAGAATTTGTGAATGTGGTCAAAATACACTGAATGGTCCAAAGAGTGAAGACTAGGGAAAGCTCACTACATTAGCTTGGATCTAGGTATGGCTATGTGATTTATACAAAGTAGACATTTATTTCCCTTGTAGTCTAGAGAAGGGTGACCCTGCTTTATAAAGTTGTTACGAACCCAATCTCTTTACTGCTCCTAGGACGTTGCTTGCTTGCTTTGTATGGTTCCTGATAGCTTCTCAAAGTATTCACATTCTAGGAAGCCATCTGGAGAAAGGGAAGGAAGGAGGTGTGACCCAGAAGTGGCACACATCACTTTCCTTCACATTCTTTTGTGTAGGACTTATTCATATGGCTACAATTAGCTGAAATGTAGGCTGTAGCTGAATTATTCATGTACATAACTAAAAAAAAATCTATAATAATAGAAGAAGAGGAGGACAAACATTCACTGCCACTGTCAGTGAATTTCCTTGATCTTTAGTTTAATTTAGATGACTATTCTTTACACTATCAAAGTACCTGATCCTAGTATATACTACAATGACCTGAATTATTTTGTTTAAACATTTCCCTTTTCAGACTATCAGCACTGTGAGGGCATGGAATATAACTTATTCATCTTTATATTCCTACTCCTAAAGATAATGCCTGGTACTAATATGTGCTAAGTAAATCAATAATATTAGATGAATGAATGAAAGAGACAACATTAAAAGTAGATCCAACTTTTGTAATTTAAGTGATAAAGAATGAAAAACTATTTCCTCTAGTGAACGTAGAAATGTTATTGCATTTTTTCAGATACCATAAAAAGTTTGTTTTAAAATTTCTTTGAAATAATTAACATAATAAGCACTGTGCCTTAGACAAGAAACAGTTTCAGAGGACAGAACATCTAAATGAATTGACCAAAACAGTAAGTAAGGAAAGTACAGGTGTTCAATATCCATTATGTGAATACATACAGTAAAAACCTATGTCTGTGACTTGCACTTTTATTCATCCTTTACTAAAAGCTGCTCCTTCCCTGGATATTCTGATCCAGAAAATCTTGAACTTTTCATGGGTAAACATACTTAAGGGTATTAATTTATTCAGGTATAATAGTACTCAGCATCTCCCATTGAGTGAGTTTTCCTTAGTGAATGAAGCACCGTAAAATATATATTTCAGACTAGATTAACACATAGGTTTTAATTGGAAGGACCTCAGTTTGTGGTAAAAGCAGCTTTCGCCTATGATCCTAAGTTGCCTTAAAATCAGGAGACACTTCTAGATGAACAGCTAGCAGAGCCATCACTTGGTTTTCAATTATTTCTTTGCCAGTTTGGAAATATACAACTGAGCTCAAAAACTTTAAAATTAACTTGAAACCCCAGGAAAGACTCAGGAGCAAAACTAGATTAAAGCCTGAGCCCTATAAGGAAAAAAAAAAAGACTTCTGCAGTCAGTTGATAGTATGCTTTACAATGAATAAAAACAAAATCTCAATAAAAAATCAGCACTAGAAGTATCCTTTCCTAATATTGTAAAGATTATATATCTTCACCCAGCAGCCAAAATCACTGTAATGCTGAAATATTAAAGTCAGTCTCATTAAAGTCCAGAATAAATACAGGCATTCTGAAGTTCTGAAAAGTATTAAGAAATTGGAAGAAAATACTAAGAGTATAATTCATTGCATAAAATACGATTATATATCCAGAACTTCCAGAAAATCATCAAAAAAGCTTAAAATTAATAAGAGAATTATGAAAAGTAACTGCAAATAAGTCTCTCTCTAGGCAAACATATACATATTTGTATGGATATACACACATACATATACATATACATATAAAATATATATATTGTTTATAACAAATCATCAATAGTTAGCAAATATAATAAAAACAAGATTCTTCACATAACAATAAACAAAACAAAAACCAAACCATATAATATACAGTATCTAGGAGCAACCTTAATGTGATATATAAGAGTTATATGAACAAGATGGCAAAACACACGAGCAAGAAGGGAAAATGTATTTTGTTTCTATACTATACATTTAGATATAATTGGCTAATAAAGATAGCAGAGATATCAATTCTTCAGATTTAGTATAGTTTAATATAATTTGGCTTAATATAATTCTGTCAACCTCTCAATATTGAAGTATAATTCTAATAGGGAAGTCCAAAGAATATAAAATAAAAATTAGGTAAATTTTGGCTTATAGAAGACCCTCTGAATACAATTATCAAAAATAGAAGCCAACAAATATAAAAATCTAAAGCTTCTATATAAAAATACACACATTTATATATACATAAAATGGCAAAAGGCAAAGTGAAAAATCTTCAACACTCAAAACTGGCAAAAAGCAACATATTCCTGTGGAAGACTTTGCTAATGCCTAGCCTGTATCTATATGATGCTTCTTCTTCGCTTCAAGAACCCATGTTGTATTTGGGACAACAATGTGTCCAACTATTTCTTTACTCTGGTAATTAGAGATAGCCATGTAACCTAGTCTGGCCAATGAGATATAAGCAAAACTTTCTGGATGGCGTTTCTAGGAAAATTATGTTTTCCTTATCTAAAGAAAGATTTCCTTATCCTTATCTTAAGAATGAATACCTTTTGCCATCTATTCTTTCTCTCTTCCTTCCTGAAATATGAATCTCATGCCTAGAGGTAGAACAACTATATTTGACCATAAGAAAATAAAAGTCACATGCCAATAAGAGTGAAGCATCAAGAAAGAAGTCTACTTCCTTGAGTGCCTGCACCAGCCCTGGAATACCACTGCTGAACTTGTTGTGTGAGAAAAAACATATACTCTTATTTAATTAAGGTACACTATTTGGTTTTTGTTCCGTGTAGTTAAACTGAAAAAAAATTTTCAAACAATTTTTTAAAGAAAAAGATAAATACTCTGTTAGGGAAAAATTGAACTAAACATACAACATATAATTTTAAAACTATAAAAATCAAATATGAAAAGGTATTGAAAATCACTAACAACAGAAAAAAATTTAAACAAGCTGCCATTATTAAAACATCAAGATGCAAAAAAGTTTAAAAACAAAGGGTAGCATTCAGTGTGGTGGTGGATGTGGAAACTGTCATACATGGCTGATGAGAGTGTGAATTAGTAAAATCATTCATAAAGCATTTTTTCAGTATGACTTATTATACTTTAAAATATACATGTTCTTTGACTCATAATTCTAAATGTAAAAATAAAGCCACAAAACTTCGAGATGAAACCATAAGACAAAATCTGTGTGACCTTGGGTTAGGTGATGAGTTTCCAGATATGACACTAATAGCATACTCCATAAAAAAAGTCAGTAAGTTAAAATTAAATTAAATTAAATTAAATTAAAACCTTTTTCTCTGTGAAAGACACCATTAAGAGAATGAAAAGACAAGCCACAGGCCAGAAGAAAATATTTACAGATTACGTATCTGATAAAGATATTTCCAGAACAGATAAAAAAAACTCAACTAACCAGTAAGAAAACAAATAACACAAGAAAAAATAACTGGCAAAAGAGCTGAACAGTCACTTTATCAAAGAAGATACATGGATATCAAATGAACATATGAAAGGATGCTCAACATCATTATTAATTAGGGAAAAGCAAATTAAAATCACAATGCAATACCAGTGTGCACCTATAGTATGGTTCAATTACAAAGCAAAACCAAAGAGAGCATAAACAGCAACTGCTACTAAGGATGCAGAATAACAGGAATCTCCCATTCTTTGAAGGTAGGAGTGCAAAATGTTATAGTTACATTGGAAAATAGTTTTGTATACAGTTAAACATACATTTACCATGACTGTAAAATCTCAAGCACATTGAGAATGAATGAACCAGAACTGCATGCAACAAAATGGGTAAATCTCAACGCAATGTTAATGAAGAGAAGCCATACACAAGAGTACATATTTTATGATTCCATTTATGTGAAGTTCTAAAACAGGCTAAACTGGCTGATGGTGTTAGAAACGGTTATGGCCCTGGGGTGTATGGTAGTTACTTGTGCATGAGATGAATTTATAAGAAGAATTCTGGAGTGCTGGTAATGTTTTGCTTCTTTATCTGGGTACTAATTACATGAGTATGATCACTCTGTATAAACATAAGCTGTACATATATGATTTATAAACTTTTTTATATGTATGTCCTTCAATAAAAAGTCTACTAAAAGGGCAGAGGAGGTTGGTTAAATCATCATATATCCATGCAATGAAGTATTCTTCAATCATTAAAATATTACAGTATGCTATTGGTATGAAAATACAAGTAAGTTGTAAAATAATGTAGTATGAGCCCATTTTACAAAAACTTTAAAAGTGTGTACATAAAAATAATCTGAAAGACTATAAAATGAGATGTTAATTTTGGCTGGGCATGGATGCTTTGCATTCTTTGCCTGAACATTCATTGTTTAATTCTTGTGTGATGAACATATATTAATTTTGCATAATAAAAGTTTTTAATTCATATGGAAAAAAGTTTAAAAGGAGCTCTTACTTTATAAGATATCAAATATAGAATAATTAAACAGCATAGCAGTAGATATGTGAGTAAGTGAAAGAGAATAGATAATCCAACAACAGACAGAATTTTTCCTATGGTAAAAGTTGTGCTAAAAATATGCATAAAAGAAGGGATACTTCATAAATAGCACAAAAAGAACACTTTGGAAAAAATAAATTTAGAGCTACACTCCATGTAAAAAAATTAATTTCTCAAAAATCTAGAAGTAAATATTAAAAACAATCAAGCAACAAAAAACATAGTACAGGGAAATATTCCTTGATTGTGAAGGGGCTTTTTAAAAAAAGACTATATAGGTTTGACTACATTAAATAAAAGGCTTTTATACTTCAAAAGAAAACATCACCAAGATTAAATACAAACAACAAACTGTGAACAACGTTTGGTGTAAGTATGGCATATAAACGACATGTATAGTTGATATTTAATATCTCAGAGAAACTTGTAAGAAATTCATGTAGATGTCAATCAAAAAGTAAGAAAAGAGCATGAAATCATGAATCACAGAAAAGAAAATATAAATGTCCAGTAAACACATAAAGATGGCTACACAGATTCCAGAATATCCCTCTGATACTGTGATAAACAAAACTAAGCAAAAGAAAACTGGCATACAAGTAATCTGTTTTTAGTAGCAGCAACCAAACAAGAAAAAATTATAACCTAATGTCAGACAAGCACTTCCACTTACAGCCAACAAGTAAGAGGAATCACATTTGGCCTCCCACCAGGAACAATTAAAACAGGACAAAATATATGAAATAATAGTTTTCAAGATATCAGTCATCAGACAAGAAAAGTGATCGTTGAGAAATGGGAAACAAATGAGGCGAATCCTAAAACTGCTTCATTTTACTGCTTTGAGAGAGTTTCAAGGCCACTATTCTGCAAGGAAGAACCAAAGCAGACCCCATAGGCATCAACAACTGAGGAGATTCTGCTGATACTCTGGAGAGACTAAAAAGCTAGAATTCTCAATATAGAGAGTACCATTAAGGAGACAGCTGTACAGAAATTTCCAGAGATCTTCGGAAGATACACTTTGAGTCTTCAGTTATATACTGATCAGCTTAGGAGGAAACTACCTGAGGCCAGGGAAACAACCTCACAGAAATATTAGAAGGAATAATTCTAGGAGCTCACAGGGTCAGGAGTAGTCCCTGTTCCCAACAGCAGGAGTAAACAACTGCATAGTTCACGGAGCATCCAGCAGGGTACTCAAAAGTTTTGCCTCAGCAGTGAGGAAAATTAACCTTCGACTACATTCTGCTCTGATCCTGCCTAACAGAGCTTAAATGCAAAACCCAAAATGAATCCAACTATTGCCAAGTAACTTAACTGTATCCCCAGAACAAAGTACAAAAATATTTCTAAGAATAGTGATTTCTAATTCTGCTCTTCCAATTGTCACATATATATATATGTATATATCTCTTTTAAAACTTCTCATTATGGAAAATGTCAAACAAAATCAAAAGAAAGAAGAATAGCATAATAAATTCCCACAGATGCATTACTCAACTTCAACAATTGTAAACTTTATAGTGTACAATTCAATGCTGTCTTTGCTGTTAACCACACTCCCACCACATCAAAATCGGATTATTGTGAAGCCAATCCTTGGTATCATATCATTTCACCTACAAATATCTAAAGACAAGGTCTCTTTTTAAAAACATAATCACAGCATAACTTCACCTCAAAACATTGATCATAATTCCCTAATATAATCAAATAGATGATCAATGTTCTAATTTTCCAAATTATCTCATAAATATTTCTTTATAGTCTATTATTTGATTAAAATGAAGTCAATACTTGCATTTGCCTATTGTGTATCCTAAATAGGGTGACTTTATAATTTATTGTCCAAACTGGGACAATATCTGTGAGTGAAAAGGAGCACTATTAATAATTATGCCAGAAAATCAGCTTAAATCACAATAATCACAGGCAAACTGAAATGAGTGATCACCATATTCTTAAATCTTATATTCTTTCATTCATTTTTACCAGCACTCCCACTTGTCTGAAAAATATACACCCCTCCGCCATCATGCTTTACATACTTAGACTGAATTAAAAACTGGAATACTGGCCCTAAACAACAAATGGAGAAAAGCATCTATATCTAACTTATGTGTAGTCCCAGATACCAGATGCTAGAAGTTTTCCCCCAAGGACAGCAGGGGAGTAAGAACAAGTCTAAAGGGCTCCATGGGAATAAAGGGAGATCATGCAAAGCAGGCATGCGTTCCAGCTGTTGGAACTCTAACTACTGAGTGGAACAGATGATACATTCCAGGACATTTTTCCCTTGGGCCATGTAAATTTTAGGATTGAAATATCTAGCAGAATAAAAATAGGTTCTGAATAAAATTATAGCATATTGAATATGAATAAATTTGGCTCTAATAGACTAATAAAATAGACTGCGTTATCGTTTAGCCAGTTTTTACATAAAGGAAACAGTATTATTAAACCCTCACTCCTTAAGCATTTCAGAGGAAACTTTTTTACTTGATTTTTCAGGTTTCTTATAAGTTAGTTTATTAGAGTAATAGGGGGAATTAATTAGAACAAAAGCATTATATTTTATTTGCAAATAGATTTTTAACTCCTTAAGGGCCAGGACCATTTTTTTCTTTCTTGTATTTCATCCAGTGATTGGAATATGAAGGATATTCATATTATGTGCTTATTATCATAAAAAGAATGAATGAATGAATGAATGAAAACATTTTATAAGCATAAAAAACATCTTAAACTTTTGTTTAGTCTTCAGTTTCTTTATTACTGAGTCTGCAGACACAACCAAAAATTTCAAGTTGTTTCTTGGAAATTGATCTATCTCTCTTGAGTATCCCACTGATAACATGAGCAGCTTATACAAACCACACAGAAAGGTATTGAGGCCTTCCATTTGCACAAGACAAGAGAGAGACCTTATTTCTTAATCTTTTCTTCTCTTCCTTGGTTCTCCTGTCTTTGCTAGTTACTTTTTAATGGTCATCATAAGTTTCTCTTAAATAGCAGTCTGTTGCTCAGACATTTCAACTGCGGCCATCTCCTTATAGGACATCATGAATGTTTTAGGTAGTTTGGGTTGAGAATTTCCCAGCCTTGCTTTTTTGCTTTTTCTTTATTTACTGCTTGACCCCATTGTTTCAGTTTCCAGTAAGTCTTGTCACTTCTATACTAATAAGAAAGAATGGAGTCATGCTGCCTTAGATCCCATACCTCATGAGGAACAGGTCTGCTGGCTATATATAAAGCTTTAAATACATAAAGCATCTTGTAAAAGAAATTATCAAAATGACATTGGTAATGGTTGAGTAATCTGAAAATTAAAGTACTTCCTAAGGGTCAGTCTAGGGAATCTTGGCTTTAATATTCCTGAAATGAATACTTATCAAAAGAAAAGTCCTTAAGATAAAGGCAAACCATGGACAATGAAGTATGGAATACTTGTTATAGCTTTAAGATACAGACCAAAGAATGCTACTACTTTTTGAGTAAATAACGTTTGAACTTTACTTACATACATTGCTACATCTCCTTACCTTTGGCCAGAAGATTCTCCTTGTAAGAGTATCTGTGTTATTATGTTATTTCATGCTGCAAAGACAGAGATACTTTGTAAGTTGGATCTCTTCAATCTTATGTCACTCCAGTTTTGTTAGTAATTTTTCATGCTAATCCTCATAGTGCTATATATGCATGCGTGTATTTGGGTATGCACATATTCATTTGTATGCACCCTTGTGAGATGCGAGCTTCTTTTCTTAATTCTTTATTAACCAAAGAGGATCGTACTTTTTCCCTCAAAGTAAGCCAAAGAGAATCATAACATTTTAATGTGGCAAAGTTCCCTAGAGATTTTATAGTTCAATGTCTTCATTTTACAGATGAAGTACCTGAAGCCCAGAGGTTAAATGACTAGTCAACTATTACACAGTGCAATTTAAATTGTCCTGCAAGCCTCAGAACATCTCATTCATTGGCCTGCAATGACCCTAGCCTTCTCCCACCTGGCCTAAAATTCCCATCAGCTTCACAATGCCTGACACTTAAAATACTTATATCAATTAATCAATAGGGGTTGGGTAACTAGAATCATTGTTCTTTTATGACATTGTTAGAACTGGGGCTGGAAAGAACTAAGCACAGTTTGTCTTTGATACTCCTTTCGGTCTCTTTCTTACTCTCTTGCTTTTTTCTTTTGCAGCCTCAGAGGACTCTTTAGCTTCTGAAGTCTGCTCCCAGCACCACTCCTACTGGGGTTTTTAATTCCCAGTAGTGACCCAGATCGTTCTACATTACCTCACAGACTAGCCAAACTTATTTGACTTGTGTTCTATTAATCTATGTAACCAGGCCCTGCTATGATAAACTATAATCTAGAGTCCACTACCATTTCTCCCAATCTTTCAAATAACCCATTAATATATGACTTGCTAGCATTTCAAATATCAAGGCATAATATAAGTTTCTCTATATCTCATGGTTTTAAACGTTGATCCTTCAAATGGAGTAATTCTAGAAAAGCAATGACTCCTAGGGAAGTATGTCCCCACACGAAACTCAATCCCTCAACAGTGTACATCAGCTGTCCCTAGCTGTCTCCCATCAGAATCTATGAATAACTTTTTTCCCTTGACATTCTCCTACATTAATCTTAAGGATTCAAGAGAGGAACATTTTAGTTCTTTATGCATAAAATAGCTTATGAACTTTTTCTCTGGCTAATCTAATTGGTCTCTATTTTAGAGTACCAATATGTTATTCATCATTCCTGATACTGTTGGTTTGGTTTTTTTAAGGCCAGCTCAAGTTTCTTTATCTTAATAATGTAGACAATTATACTCACTAGTAATAGTCACAAGACATTTACTGAATGCTTCCTGTGTATCATTTCGCTAAATAAGTACATGCTTTGTCTCATGTAACCATTTCAACAACATTTTAACCTATATGCTATTAATATCTCTTGTTTTGTTTATGTGGAAACTGCTGGGTGTGTGATCTTGGGAAACTCACTTACCTTTTTGGATTTCTCTAAAATGGGGATGATAAAAATACCAGTCTCACTGCGAAATCAATGAAATATCCACATAAGATGTTTATCACAGTGCCTGACTTACAGTAAGTGCTCAATAAATAACAGTAAGTATTGAGTAACTCATTCTAGGTCATAGAGCTAGTAAGCTTTAGAGATAAGGATCAAAGCCAGGCCATCAGCCTCCAGAGATACACTCTTCTATCTCTAAAGTGGTATGCACAGAACACTTATAAAGGTGGCTATTATCAAAAATGATTAACCTAGATTCTGAAACATGAAATCAGCTATATCTTACCATATGCCTTTCCCAAAAGAACTTTAAATTTGATCCCTTAAAATTTCATTTTTAGTTCTGCTACCTTCTTGAACAAATTTAAAATTATGCAGCAGCAATCTCACATCTATTTAAATACATTATAAATGCTGACACATAGATGTCATCAAAGAAAAACTTAAGTCCAATACAAAATTAACAAAGCCATACACTTGAAGCAAGGAAACTCATTTTTTTTTTTGAAGTGTAGTTGGCTTATAACATTGTATTAGTTTCAGGTGTACAGCAAAGTAATTCAGATATATTTGATTATTTTCCACTACAGGTTACTATAAAATATTAAATACAGTCTCCTGTGCTACACAGTAAATCCTTGTTGTTTATCTACTTTATGTATAGTAGTTTGTATCTGTTAACCCCATACTCCTAATTTATCCCTTCCCTTCTCTCTTTCCCCTTTGGTAACCACATATTTGTTTTCTATGTTTGTGAGTCTGTTTCTGTTTTATATAGAGATTTACTTGTATTATTTTTTAAGATTCTACATGTAAGTGCTACCACATAATATTTGTCTTTCTCTGTCTGATTTAATTCACTTGGTAAGATATTCTCTAGGTCCACCCATGTTGCTGCAAATGACAGTATTTCATTCTTTTTTGTGACTGAGTAATATTCCATTGTGTGTGTATTTATATATACACACACACCACATCTTCTTAAGTGAATCATTTGTTAATGGGTACCTGCGGTTGTTTCCATGTCTTGCTATTGTAAATACTGCTGCCATGAACATTGGGGTACATGTATCTTTTTGAATTAGAGTTTTCATCTTTCCCAGATATATGCCCAGGAATGGGATTTCTGGATCATATGGCAGCTCTATTTTTAGTTTTTTAAGAAACCTCCATACTGTTCTCCATAGTGGCTGCACCAATTTATATTCCTACCGCCAGTGTAAAAGGATTCCCTTTCTCCACAATGTCTCCAGCATTTATTATTTGTAGACATTTTAATGATAGCCATCCTGACCTGTGTGAACTGATACTGCATTGTAGTTTTGACTTGCATTTTTCTAATAATTAGCAATGTTGAGCATCTTTTCATATGCCTGTTGGCACATTCTGTATGAATTCTCTGAAGAAATGTCTATTTAGATCTTCTGCCCTAACATTTTTCACAAAACTAGAACAAATAATCCTAAAATTTACAAGGAACCATAAAAGATCCAGAATTGCCAGAGCAATACTGAGGAAAAAGAACAAAGCTGGAGGCATAACCCTCCCAGACTTCACCCAATACTACAAAGCTACAGTAATCAAAGCAGCATGGTACTGGCACAAAAGCAGACTTATAGATCAATAGAACAGAATAGCAAGCCCAGAAATAAACCCACACACCTACAGTCAATTCATCTATGACAAAGGAGGCAAGAATATACAATGGAGAAAAGACAGTCTCTTCAGCAATTGTTGTTGGGAAAGCTGGACAGCTGCATGTAAATCAATGAAATTAGAACATTCCTTCACCGCATATACAAAAATAAACTCAAAATGGTTTAGACTTAAATATAAGGCATTACATCACAAAACTCCTAGAACAGAATATAGGCAAAACATTCTCTGACATAAATGATAGCAGTTATTTTCTTAGGTGAGTCTCCCAAGGCAGCAAAAATAAACAAATGGGACCTAATCAAACATAAAAGCTTTTGCAGAGCAAGGGAAACCAAAAACAAAATGAAAAGACAAACTCTGGAATGGGAGAAAATATTTGCAAATGATGCAACTGGCAAGGGGTTAATATCCAAAATATAGAAACAGCTCATAAAACTCAATACCAAAAAAACCCAAAAAACAAACAAACAAACAAACAAAAAAATCAAAAAAAGGGGAGAAGAAAACTCATTTTTTGTTTCAGCAAAGGTTCAAAAGTTTTGGAAAGAAGACTAAGTTTAATAGAAGAAATATTGAGATAATCTCTGATTGGCAAGTGTCCTATTGATGTGGGATTTTTTGGAAGTTTGGGAGACTTTCTAATTGGTCTTCAGATAAACTGATAGCCCTTGGTTGACTGTAAAAAGGCAAGACGCTTAGGGAAGTTTCAAAAAGAGGAAGGAGAGTTTGAGGTTCCGAGTAGAAGATCATCAGTGACTGAGCATTTCCTGGAACAACTAGGGTAAATAGTAGCTGTTATGGCAAGATCTTTCTCAGTATTCCCAAGTGATCATCATCAGAACCCTGTGAGAAAGGCAGGGCAGCCATTATTACTCCCTCTGTCACCAATGAAGAAACTATAGCTGATGAATTAAGGTCCCAAGGCCACATAGCTATTAAATTGATAAAGAACCTGGACTAGAATCTAGGTTTTTCTCATTCCTTGTTCATTGTTCTTTCTACCACGTCACACTGATTCCATATCTCTTTTTCCAATTTAGACATGTTTTGATTATAAGAAAATCGGCAACTCTTTATTTAATATGGAATCAAAAGATATTTTCACCATGTACTAGAGAAATGATCTGAAAATCATTTTATTCCCACTGGCCATTAGAAGGGGGTTTACTTTCAGGAGATGAAAGCCGCATGTAATGTTATTTAAAAGTTTCTCTGTTGACTTCTACAAGAAAAAATTGCTAATCTGGTCTTGCGTCCTCTAAATATCTCTTAAAATCATATAAAAACTGTGAAAGCACTATCCATCTTATACATTAATGTATTTTATATGTAAGCTGTAGTTTTCTTATCTTTAACCTTTTGTAAGGGTTATTCTGCACTTCTTCTTCCTCTTTGACAGCTAAAGCTATTGAGTGCAAAGAAATCTTTCTTGTAACTGGTGTAGTGGTCAATTAAATACATAGGGATTTTTTCCTTCTATATACACTCTTCTCTATTTTTGTAAAGTCAAGCCTAAAGCAACTTCTCCTTGCTCAAAAATAGCGTGACACAGTAAAGAGTCCTGAGTGGATTGAGGTCATTTAGGTTCCTGAGCAATAGAGCAGGCACCAGGAGACTTGCATACTGGTTTTAATGAATATCTTAAAAATACATTTGCATAGTTCACATTCTAAAACCTTCTGTGTCAAACAATGAGCCTTAGAAACTGCAAAAGAAAACGCAAGCCACCATCTCCATTACTTCATCCTCTTCCTCTCCCCTACCTCTAGCCTCACAAGTGTGAAGATTATTGATACTGGCAAGTGAACTAAAAGAATTAAAGTCAGTATTCCCAAGAAAGTTATATCCATTTTCATTACTGAAATTAGTCGTAATTACTGTAATCCATCTTTTGTAATGCAAATACATTTTCTGGAAATTGCAAAGAAACTGTAGACTAAGATATAACTTAAAAATCTATAGAGAAAGTCTAGTATAATCTCTGAGGGTTGTTTTTTCACTCAATTGATTTTTATTTAGAAAGAAATGTGGTTTATAATTTGATATTAGCATGCATCAAAGAAAAACTAGAAGGGGATTCCAAAGTAACAAAACTACAATGGCAACTAAACCTTTTTCTGTTTTTAATGTGAACAGTTGGGGGAAGGGAAAAGAGAAAGGACCAATGGGCTGCTTGCTCCTAAGGCAACGTTTCGTTGACAATGAGAGAAACAAGCCAGGTACTGAAGCCAAGACATTCTAAAGAGAGAACATGGCTTCTAGGAAGTGATAAAATTTTAAGCTAAAAGTTTTGTGGGTTAATGGAAAAAAAAGTGAAGGATTAGTGAGGAAGGTAATGGATTGTACCTTAAACATTTATCTCTATACTTTTTTTCTAAATTATCATCTTTAAAATAGTGATGGCTTAACATTATTTGAGCTCAACCACTCAGGAAAACTTATTTTTATGTAAAATAAAAATACATAGAAAAATAATAAGTATATCACAGAGGCATTAGAAGAACACTACTACTTAGAAATCCCAGAGAATGGTTCTATAACTTAAGCCTTTCCTTTTGGAACTAACAGCAGTAGAAGTTATTGTTACCTGGTGGCAGTATTCCTCAGTAACAGAATAATCTCTCTGAAAACTGATACTAACATCTTGAATATAGAATCTAAAAGTAAAGACATGAAGTGATGTCTCAAGAATTGCAGACGTATCTTTTTTGCCTAGACTGAACGATGACATGCTTGTCTGAGGTTGCCCTTTATTTACTTTCCCCTACCCAAATTAGTAAAATCTGAAAGCATCATTATGAAAAGCTAGCCTAGAGTTTCAAGTATATTTACTTGATGTAGGTGAGAACTCTACAAAGTAATTGAAGGGCCAATTTATAGAGCAAGTAACTGGATTATTAAATAATACTTAATTTAATGATATAAAAACTCAGTTAACAGGAATGTGAAATTGATGATTTGATGATCTCATCCATATTGCCACTAAACTGAACAGGCCATGTGGCCCACATATTTATTGCTTGGTGATTGGCTATTAAGACAAGCAAGGGCATTAGATCAAGATAATGGAGTAGTAGGACACAGAACTTACTTGCCCCAAACAAACACTTCAAAAATACATCTACATGTGGAACAATCCTCACTGAACACTATCTGGAGACTGGCAGAAAGACTCCTGTACAACCAAAGCTGTAAGAAAAATCCACACAGAATTGGGTAAGAAGAGAAGAGAAACAATCAGATCAGGACCTGAGCCCCTGAGAGGGGACTCAGAGGAAAGGGAGATTACACGGGTGGAGATCATCCCTGAGGAGGGAACGGTTTAAGCCACGTACAGGGTGCTCCAGCCCTGAGGTCCAGCAAAGGGAAAATGAGCCCCTTGGTTGGTGGGAGTGCTGATGGGACTCACAGGAGAGCTGTGGGAAGCATGGACTCCACTCAGGAGGAGCGCATCTGTGCTTGCTTGCTTCTGACGTAGGGTGGAGAGTGTGGCTTGAGAATGCAGGTGTCGGTGACTGGATCCTGCTTCTGCACTAACACACGCCCCAGCCTGGGTTGAGCAAATGCTCCAGCACTACTTGCTTCATGTGTCAGCTCCACATCGGAAAGAGAGCTACCAGGACTGGGGAAAGACCTTGGCTGTGAGATGCTGAGGCAACTCAAACCTGAAGTGGTCTCTGAGCAGGGAGGGGGAAGCCATTGCTGGCACTTACATGAGTGGTGCATCAGAGACAGCTGGAACATCAAAGGGCTGCCAGACTGCTACAGCCCAATGCCCAGGACCTCCCTGAGCCCAAGCCAGCCCCTCTTATTCCAGGGCTGCTGGGAGCAGGAAAAGCTTATACTTCAAGGGAAATGAGTCTTCTCAGACCCTATCCTCAAGGCTTTTGCTTCAACAATATGGGGCCTGATCCCACCCCTGATAGGGTGGTGATGGCCACTGAGCAGAGGGGAAGCCCAGATGACACCAGGGTCTGGCTCTAGCCCCTTCATCTCCAGTTCCACATCCAACCAAGGTGATACCTGCCAGCATACCCTGAGAAAAGACACAACTTGTGTTCATGTCAAATATAGCTCTCCCACAAAAGCTGCTGGGCATGTGAAACTATATAGGGATGCTCCTACATAAGGACACCCCATAAGACTGCAATAAGCAACTGTTTCACTTAATTTCACAAAGTTAAGCAAAATGAGAAGACAGAGGAACCTGTCTCAACTGAAAAAGCAAGAGAACATTCCTGAAAAACAATTAATGAAATGGATATAAACAATTTACCAGATAAAGAATTCAAAGGATTAGTAATAATGATGCTAACTGAATTAGGGAAAAGAATAGAGTGAGAATTTTAACTAGAGAATATCCCAAAAAAGTCAGATTTTTGTCACAAAACCAGAACAAATAATCCTAAAATTTACATGGAACCATAAAAGATCCAGAATTGCCAGAGCAATACTGAGGAAAAAGAACAAAGCTGGAGGCATAACCCTCCCAGACTTCACCCAATACTACAAAGCTACAGTAATCAAAGCAGCATGGTACTGGCACAAAAGCAGACATATAGATCAATAGAACAGAATAGCAAGCCCAGAAATAAACCCACACACCTACAGTCAATTCATCTATGACAAAGGAGGCAAGAATATACAATGGAGAAGACAGTCTCTTCAGCAATTGTTGGGAAAGCTGGACAGCTGCATGTAAATCAATGAAATTAGAGCACTCCCTCTCCCCATATACAAAAATAAACTCAAAATGGTTTAAAGACTTAAATATAAGGCATTACATCACAAAGCTCCTAGAACAGAATATAGGCAAAACATTCTCTGACATAAATGATAGCAGTTATTTTCTTAGGTGAGTCTCCCAAGGCAGCAAAAATAAACAAATGGGACCTAATCAAACATAAAAGCTTTTGCAGAGCAAGGGAAACCAAAAACAAAATGAAAAGACAAACTCTGGAATGGGAGAAAATATTTGCAAACAATGTGACTGACGAGGGCTTAATTTCTAAAATATACGAATAGCTCATACAACTCAGTAACAACAACAACAACAAACAATAGCCAAGACATGGAAGTAACCCAAGTGCCCGTGAACAGATGAATGGGTAAAGAAGATGTGGTATATATATACAATGGAATATTACTCAATCATAAAAAAGAATGAAATTCTGCCATTTGCAACAATATGGCTGGATCTAGACAGTATTATGCTTAGTGAAATAAGTAAGACAGAGAAAGATAAACATCATGTGATATCACTAATATGTGGAATCTAAAAAATAAAACAGATGAATGTATATAACAAAAAAAGAAACAGATGCACAGATATAGAGAACAAGCCAATGGTTACTAGTGAGCAGAAGGAAGGGAGGATGGGCAAGTTAGAGAATGGGGTAGAGAGACACAAATCACTACATATGAAATAAATAAACAACAAGGATATATTGTACAGCATAGGGAAATATAGCCATTATTTTGTAATAGCTTTAAACGAAGTAAAATCAATAAAAAAAATATTGAATCACTAAAAAGAAACACAAGCAAGAAAATAATAAATATTGAACTCATCTGTGATGACTATTAATACGATACTATGAGGGCTTCCATTAGTGACCAAAAGCGTGCATATAGGTCTTAGGATTTTCTGTATTTCTTCTATATTACTTTTCCCACACAACATAACTTCTAAACAATAAGTTAGGACTGAAATGCTTAAGGTTCTAAATTAGTGCTGAAATTTTGGCTGCCCACTAATTTTTGGTTGTCCCTTCCAATAACAAACTTAAGATCAACCATAAGGAAAAGAAAACTCTAAATACATACACTGTGCTATGTCAGGGATTTTTGTTTATAGTATTAATTTAATATTCACAACCATCAAGCATGGAAAGTGTTATTAGCCCCATTGTCTGCAAGAGGAACTTCAGGCTTGGAGAACTTAGGGAATCAGTCAGAAATACATCAGTATTAAGTGATAGAAGCAAGAGTTGTCTCCAACCACTCCCCTTCTCCGGTATTTTTAAATTTTACATTTCGAAATTGAAACATCTTTTTTCTGATTATACGATCATTGTAAAAATTAAAGTCATACAAAGTTAAAGGGTCACTTCTCTGCCAATTTATGCACACTCACGCACACACACAAACATACACTCACACCCTGAAAATGACCATACAGCAATCCTGACAGATTGCTCCTTCCCTGGCAAGAAGCATCGCTGATTGTAAAGTTATTTTAATTTTTATTGAGTTGAAGTCAAATCTGCTTACTAAGTCTGCAGAATAAATAAAATTTTCCTTCTATGTTGAAAGCTTTCCCAATACTGTATTTGAAAACAATTCTCATGCCCCAAATTAGAATTTTTTTCTTTAGGTTTACTATGCCCAGTTCCTTCAGTTTTCCCTCTTTTATGATAGGATTTCCAGCTCTATAATTTTCATGGATTATATTCTGGAATTAAATATAATATTCCAGATATGATTGATCAGTTGCAGAATATTTGACTCTCTTACCTTGGACATTTCATTTTAAAGCACTTTCTTGAGCATATTACCATTATGACTAAAATCTAAATGTGCATTTACTTTCTAGGCATCTATATCAAATTTTTCACTTTTAATGAACTTACAGCCAATTGAAACCCTGAAGAAATTTTGCCAGATCTCCTTTCTACATTTAAACACTTGTTTGTTTTAATCTAACTTATATCCTCTGTGTTAATTGTGAGGATGTTCCTACTATTTACCTATAATCCAAACCTGTCAAAAATTTTTGAGTGAGTTCTATCATCTGGTATATTAGTTTTCCCTTCTGGGTTATGTCACTTCCAGTTGAATCCATTCACTTCCTATATCTTCAGGTCACTAATAAACATGTCAAACAGGTCAGGACAAAAGTTACAGCCCTGCAGTTTGTCACTCAAACACCCTTCTAACTTGATATGAATCTATTAATCAGCTGCCTTTGTGTACCATGCAATGGTGCAATAGATAAAAATTACTCATGGTATTGGTATTTTGAATTAGCTTAATTCCTCCACATTTTACATAATGATTGTAGCATCAAATATTATAAAATTATATACTGATTGTATTCAAGATGACACATGGGCCATCATTTTTTTGTTCATAGTTATGTATTTATTACAGAGCATATTAGAAAAAAAAATCACTGGTACATTACAAACTTGTGACCTTACAGATATTATCATTTAGCACGAAGCTAAGTTTAAGTAAAACAAATCAGTTGATGTTAAAGAAAAAATACAAATATAAAAGTAGAGATGGTACATGAATATGGTGGCAAAAAATATGAAGATATTAAGCAAATGACTGAAAATAGAAAAACTCTGCAGAGTTTTATAGTTTTCAATACACAACTACATCATCTGATCCACATAAACCACAATAGAGAATCAATGAGAGACATCAACAAATGCCTATAGAATTTGTTGGGCCACTATTCTCAGTCAGTAAGTTTCAAGAAACATAGGAAAAGAGTTTCACACAATTTTAACTTGTCCTAAGCAAACCTCTACGGTTCCTGGGAATCAACAACTGCCTCTAATTCTCTATGAAAGTAGGCAGGGTTAAAAATCTAACAATAGAAATGTACTTTTCAGTATTTTTTCCTAAAGTGCTCACAAGCCACCTGTCTAATAATCTGCTCTCCACTTGGGTATGGCCTAAAGCTTGTGAGTCTATGATTTCTAGATATATTTTACACTCATTATGAAAATTGGAACATTGCCTATCTCCAGTCTTTTGACACTTCTACTATCCAAAATTCCTCCAAGATGCCTAGCAATATCTCCTAAGTCGCAGATGGATTTTTTTTCACTCTAGCATGTATGTATTTCATTTGACCCTAAGGACTTGAATTAATTTAGACCATCTGTATGCTCTCATCAATCAGTCAATAAACATTCTGAATACTAAGTACTGAGCAGTATGTTTAAAACTGTTTCCCCTGGGGAACTCAGAGTTTAGCAGGAGAGAAAGATATGTAAATAAATACATATTTACTTCAACATGACAAGTGCTACAATTGAAGTATGTACAAAATGCCATGTGGATACAGAGAAAAAACTATCCACCCGTGTATGGCTTTAAAAAGACTGAGATATTTAAGTTTTAAAGACTGTCCATGAACTCCCCAGGCTAAGAGGAGGCATTTACACAAAAGGATTAGTAGGTTTAATATTCAGGAAACACTAAGGAGTTTGGCAAAGCTGGAGTTCAAAAAGCATGAAAGGAACAGATGAGATGAAAGAAAAGCTCAAAACATACCATAAAGAGCCATATGTGCCAACGTAAGAAGTCTGAGCTTAATTCTATAAATCACAGAGAACAAAAAATGTTTTCAAGCAGGGGAATGACAAGATTTATTTTTAGAGAAATAATTTGTGGGAGTAAAGAAGTTCTCTTCTTTACTTGATTGGAGGGTGAGAGAAGAAAATGTATGCCAAGCAGCAGAATGAATTTTTAAGGAGGCTGCTGAGATAATGCAGGCAAATAATAAAAAGGGCCAGAATCAGGGTGTTGTCCTATCCTATTTGTGCTTTCAGTTTCTCATCAGCACGTTCTTCTTCCAATTTAATTATTAGTTTTGACATGATAGGGATTAATTCTACTATTTCTCCATCACCTATTAATGTTAGAATTTTCTCCAAGTAAGAAATGTCACCTTCTTTTATTATATTCATTCTTAATATCATTACAAATATATTTATTCCAAAAATACGCAAAACTTTTAAACAATCAAAAGCCAATATTTTGTTAGTATTTTCTGTATGCTTCAGATTACTCTAGGCCTTTATCCTTCCGACACTATTAGACATTTTGGTTATCCATCTATTTGAATTTGATTACATATATGTGACAAAATTTGCTAGATGCCCCCCAATACGTCTTCCTCCTTTTAATTTATTAATAGAACACCCAGATTCTAGGTAGAAACACAGATATCCAGACTAAAATTTGAATTTCCTAGTCTTCATTATAGCTAGGTGTGGCCATCTGACTAATTTCGGTCAAAGGAAGTAAAAGGAACTAGTACGTGCAACTTAAAGAGTATCCTCATAGTGTGGAGCCATGTCCTTCTTCCTTTCTTCCTTCTTAATGGCTGGAAGTAGAGCAGCTACATTGAACTATGGGGTGATCCTGAAAATAATGTCTGTATGCAACAGAATCACCAAGAAGGCTGGATTCATGAGAACCTTATAGAGCATGGACACCGTGCCAGTCCTGGACTATCTATCTTCAGATTTAACAGGAAAGAGAAATCAATTTTTTAAGTTAATAAAACTTAAAATTCCTATTAGTCAAACCTAATCTCGAAGTAATACACATCTCCTCTTTCAAATTTAAATCTCTTCCATCTTCTCTTTAAAGATCATAAAGTACAAGTGGAAAAAGAAGTAAAAACATCACTGGGACCCTTCCTCCATATCACCCAATACTTATATACCACGTAAGTTTTATTTGGTGCCTTTGTTTTCTTCCCTCGTTGGAATAATCTCAAATTGTAAAGCCAACATGTTATTTGAAGGACTTTCATTATTATTGAGCCATCATTTCTTTCATTTTTTTGCTTCCAATTTTATTGAGATATAATTGACATATAGCACTGTATAAGTTTAAGGTGCATAGCATAATTATTCAACTTACATACATCATTAAATGATTAACACAATAAATTTAATGAACATCCATTATCTCATATAGATACAAAATTAAAGAAATAGAAAGAAGTATTCTTAGGATTCATTATCTTAACAACTTTCATATATAGCATACAGCAGTGTTAGTTATATTTATCATGTTGTGAATTACATCCCTAGTACTTATTTATCTTACAACTAGGAGTTTGTACCTTTTGATTACCTTCATCCAATCCCCTGCTTCCCACCCAGCCTCTACCCCTGGTAACCCCAAATCTGATCTCTTTTTCTACGAGTTTGTTCATTTATTTATTTTTCTTTTCCATTATGGTTTATTTCAGGATATTGAATATAGTTCCATTGTGCTATAGAGTAGGACATTGTTGTTTATCTGATTTGTTTCTTTTTGAAGTATAAATGACCTACAGCACTATGTTAGCTCCTATTACATAACACAGTGATTTGATATATCTATATATTTCAAAATGGTCACCACAATAAGTCTAGTATGATCTGCCACCATACAAAGATACATAATCTTTACTATAGTTTCCCCCACTGTACAATTCACACCCATGACTCATTTATTTTGCAACTGGAAATTTGTCTCTCACATCTTCTTTATCCATTTACCTATTGATGGGCAATATATCACATCTTCCTTATCAATTCATCTATTGATGGACACAGATTGCTTCCATATCTTGGCTCTTATAAATAATGCTGCAATGAACATAGGGTTGCACATATCTTTTTGAATTGGTGTTTTTGTTTTCTTCAAATAAATAACCACAAGTGGAATTGCTAGATCATATGGTGGTTCTATTTCTAACTTTTTGAGGAACCTTCATACAGTTTTCCATAATGGGTGTACCAATTTACATCCCCACCAACAGTGCACAAGGGTTCTCTTTTCTCTACATTCTCACCAACACTTGTTATTTGTTGTCTTTTTAATAACAGCCATTCTGACAGATGTGAGGTGATATTTCATTGTGGTTTTGATTTGCATTTCCCTGATGATTAGTGATGTTGAGCATCCTTTCATGTGCCTGTTGGCCATCTGCATGTCTTCTCTGGAAAAATGTCTGTTCAGGAGGTGGTCTTTGCATTTTGTTGATAATTTCCTTAGCTGTGCAAAAGCTTTTTAGTGTGATTATTCCCACTTGTTTATTTTTGCTTTTCTTTCCCTTGCTTGAGGAGACATACTTAAAAAAAAATTACTATGGTTAATGTCAAAGAACATACTGCCTACGTTTTCTTCTAGAAGTTTTATGGTTTCAGGTCTTACATTTAAGTCTTCAATCCATTTGAATTTATTTTTATGCATGGTATGAGAGAACAGCCCACTTTGATTCTTTAGCATAAAGCTATCCAGTTTTCCCAACATTACTGAAGATGCTCTATTCCTCATTGTATATTCTTGTCTTCTTTGTTGTAGATTAACTGACCATAAGTGTGTACGTTTATTTCTGGGCTCTCTATCCTGTTACATCGATCTATGTATCTGTTTTTGTGGCAGTAACATACTCTTTTGATTACTGTAGCTTAATAGCATAGTTTGAAATCAGAGCACATGATACCTCCAGCTTTGATCTTCTTTCTCAAGATTGTTTTGGCTATTTGGGGTCTTTTGGGTTGCCATCCTTTCTTTTAAATTCACTGGTCAAAGAAATCTATTTATCTTTTCTAAAAAGTCTAAGAAATCTACATTCTTAGAAATAGATTTCTAAATTCAGACTAACTGGATTCAAATCTGGCTCCTCTACTAAATTTTTGTGCAATGTTGGGAAAATTACTTAAATCTTTCTAAGTAAGTCTCAGTTTCTTCATCTGTAATACTGGGATAATAGTTACAAGAATTATATGAAATAATCAATGTCAAACACTTATTACAGTGTCTTTTATACTAACAACTGTTCAATAAATAAGACCCACCATTACTTAGCATGACTTAGTGGTCCAGACATTCCTACATTACCTTTTTTCAGGTTTTACAAAATCCAAAATGACATGGTTCCTGTATTAATGGTCTTTCACACTTTCATATCTTCAAGCAGTTGTCTCTCATTGATCAGATTAAGCTCATACTGGAGGTTTACTTCACTGCTTCCTCAACTTTTTAAAAACAAATACGAAGCACACTATCATTTCTTTAGTTTCTTTGAACAAGGTGTGCCTTTATGCCATTTCATTACTCAATTCTACTTCTAAACCCCATCCCACCCAGATCTTAATAATTACATCCTTGTCTTAACATTCTAGTTTACTTTCCTCATTACTTATGTTCTGCATTGGTGTGGAGACATTTAAGGCCAAAAGTGTTATTAATTACCCCTTTCTTATTTTCTCCAGTGAAAATGCATCTTTTCCACTATTGATCTGTCAGTGTTAGATCTGCTATCTTGTATATTATTTGGATTTAAATTTTTTGATAAACATTATCTCTATGTCTAAACCCCTTTTAAATTTGAGTTGAAAACTCTTTGAAAAGCCTGCAGGTTCTCTTCCAGGTTTTGCAATGTATATTCCAAATTTCCCAGGTTCCCAATTAGTCTGGAAAACCCTTTTTTATCCCATGATACTATATATTCAGTTAGCTATTCACTTGTAATATCTTCTCTTTTTTCACCATTTGAGTTCTCCAGGATCCCAAAGTCACTTATCAATCATTTTATGCTTGCTTTGATGGTTTTGATTATCATCAAAAGTAATGGTCAGCAGTTTCAATCACTTTCAGGTTTTCTATCTTCCTAGTAAATCTTCATGTAGCTACAACCATACCCATCTTCAATACAGAGTAAATAAACATTCACCATTAAGACTCTTCTTCCTAGGTCATTATTATAGTTTTTCTTAAACATATTAACTCCTCTGAATTCTTAATGCCAATTTTTAAATATGAAAACAATTCCAGTGAGGCTTGCAGTAATGTAAATGTAATTAAAAACCAATGTTCCTTCTGCTACACTACATTATCACAAAACTTCACTGACCTCAAACTCTTAAAATCTAGTGACTAAAACTAATACACATGGTATAATATAATAAACTTTAAAACTATAAGTTATAGGGGGTAGATGGGTATAGCTCAGTAGTAGAGAGCTTGCTTAGCATGCATGAGGTCTTGGGTTCAATCCTCAAAAAAAAAAAAAAAAAGAAAAGAAAAGAAATTATGACTGTAAATTATACTAATTTGTAAAAAACATTATGAACTAAATAAGATCTGTACTAAAATATGGATACAAACTGTAGAAAAAAAGAGACTTACACAAGTTAAAGAGATTAGGAATGATTTTATAAAGAAGGTGAAATTTTAACTATGATTTTAAAAAACGGTCAGCATTAGGTAGGCAATACCTTAATGGAAGGTTTTCTAGGAAACTAAAGGCATATACTAGAAATATCTATGACACATTCCTCAGGAAGTAAGGACACCAGCCTAACAGAGCAGGAGCCATGTTTTATCACCAATCATGTGCTCTAAGTAGAAATGACTCATAGGATGGTTGACCCTGAGGCTCAGACATTGGAATGAGCAGGATACAGCACAGTGTTTCCTTAACTGAAACTCCACTGGCATAGCCTCAGTAGTCCACAAGGTTCTCCACAAGATTTTTTTTTTAGATTTTTTTTAAGTCACTAGTTTACTAATAGTTCTGTGTTATGACAAAGTTTACCTTCTTACACAATCCCATAACTACACGGCCTCAAAACATGAAAACTCAGATAACAAGAATCCTTACACTTACTACCTACTCTTCCTTCAATCTGCTCGGTGGGACTTAACAGTAACCAAACGGTCAAATGTGGTCTTAGAAAGGAAGAGTCCACCTCAGCTCCACTACTTAATAACTGGCAACTATTTTTTAAATTAATGTATAGTTGATTTTCCATGATGTGTTAGTTACAGCATAGTGATTCAGAAACACATACACACGCACACATATACATTCTTTTCCATATTCTTTTTCATTATAGGTTATTACAAACTACTGAATATAGTGCTATACAGTAGGACCTTGCTGTTTATCTATTTTATCTATAGTAGTTTGTATCTGCCAATCCCAAACTCCTAATTTATCCCTCTTCCCTTGTTCCCCTTTGGTAAGTATAAGTTTGTTTTCTATGTCTGTGAGTCTGTTTCTGTTCTGTAAATAAGTTCATTTGTGTCATTTTTTAGACTCCACATATAAGTGATATTATATATTTATCTTTCTCTGTCTAACTTACTTCACTTAGTATGGTAATCTCTAGATCTATGCATGTTATTGCACATGGCATTATTTCATCCTTTTTATGGCTGACTAATATGCATATATATATATATATATATATATATATATATATATATATATATACCATATCTTTTTAAACCAATCATCTGTTGATAGGCACTTGGGTTGTTTCCATGTCTTGGCTATTGTGAATAGTGCTGCTATGAACACAGGAGTGCATGTATCTTTTCAAACTACAGTTTCCTTCAGATACATGCCCATGAGTGGGATTGCTGGATCATATGGTAACTCTATTTTTAGTTTTTAAAGAAATCTCCATACTGTTTTCCATAATGGCTGCACCAAACTACATTCCCACCAACAGTGTAGGAGGGCTCCCTTTTCTCCACACACTCTCCAGCACTTATCATTTGTGGACTTTTTAATTATGGCCATTCTGACTGGTGTGAGGTGATACCTCATTGCAGTTTTGATCTGTATTTCTCTATTAGTGATAATGAGCATCTTTTCATGTGCCTATTGGCCATATGTATGTCTTCATTGGAGAAATGTCTGTTTAGGTCTTCTGCCCGTTTTTTGATTGGGTTTTAAGTGTTTTTGTTATTGAGTTGTATGAGCTATTTGTATATTCTGGAAATTAAGCCCTTGTCAGTCACATCATTTGCAAATATCTTCTCCCATTCCATAGGTTGTCCTTTCATTTTGTTTATGGTTTCCTTTGCTATTCAACGCTTATACACAACATTGTAAAATGACTATAACACAATAAAAAAAGGTTAAAAAAAAAAAAAAGCTTGTAAGTTTGATTAGGTCCCAGTTGTTTATTTTTGCTTTTATTTCTATTGCCTTGGTAGACTGAACTAGGAAAACATTGTTACAATTTATGTAGGGGAATGTTTTGCTTGTGTTCTTTTCTAGGATTTTTATGGTGTTATGTCTTAATTTAAGTTTTTAAGCCATTCGGAGTTTATTTTTGTGTATGGTATGAGGGAGTGTTCTAACTTTATTGATTTAACAAGCAACTGTCTGGCTTTTCCAACACCACTTGCTGAAGAGACTATATTCTTGCCTCCTTTGTCAAAGATTAATTGACCATAGGTGTGTGGGTTTACATCTGGGCTCTTTATTCTGTTCCATTGAGCCATGTCTGGTTTTGCACCAATATCACACTGTTTTAATTACTGTACCTTTGTAGTATTGTCTAAAGTCTGGGAGGTTTATGCCTCAGCTGCATTCTTTTTCTTCTCCACAGAATTTTTAAATTTTGTATTTTCATTTATTTTCTAAGAAAATTTTTATACTTGATAGCTATATCCTTATGACCACCTCAATACCAAGTATTGACAAAAGATTTTAGTACCCACATCTATGTATGTATCTGATTATCTTGGTGCTAACTAATTATTGAAGAACAAAACAGAAGTTGATTCAATACAGAAATGATGTATTCACATGAAACAAGGTCCAAATGGTGACATAGAGTAATGTATGATTAAACATTTGAGACAATTCAAATGGGGAAAAAGTGATACCACACAGTGACCCAGGCACAGCAAAAGCCAAATACCTATCTTTAAATCAATACTATATTCACCTGGTGACAGAGATTTGGTTTCAGCAAAACATCATCTGCCTCATTGAATTTTGCTACTTGAAATTTTACTGAATTTTCAGCTTTGTTTAAATTAAATATATAATTTTATAGGTTTTATGCTTGTACAAGAACTATAAATATAAGACAATTATATATAATTTTCTGTTTATTTTAATTTAGTAAAAATAATTTAAGTCAGCACTGGTCAGCAGTGAAAAATTGTGTTGTCTTTAAAAAGCAGTCTACCTAAAATAAAGAACTGGAAATACTGTATATCTTGATCTGAGTGGTAATTCAATGGATGAACAGATATTTACAAATTCACTGAACACAATATTTGTGTACTTTACTGCATCTATATTAAACCTCAATGAAAAAGTGGAAAAATAACCCCCCCCCCAAAGTAGTCTGTATATCTCTTAGGTTTGAGGAAACACTGGTAGAAGAGCTCTAGAACAGACAGATTTAGCTCCTAGTTGCAATTCTGCCACTTACCAGCTGGATAACCTGGGATAATTTCTTAACCAGTACAAGCTCTATTTTCTCCATCTGTAAAATGAGGATAATAATAGATCCTTGCAAGATGTTGTGAAGGTTATAGGAAAATTTTTCAGGTGAAATACAAAAAAAAAATAGACCTAATATATAATATTGCTCACTAAATACTAGTGATAAAGAAAGGGAGGAAGTGAGGATGGGAGGGGGAAGAAAGCAAGCTTTGGCCTAACATGATACAGATATGCTAATATGTACTCACACACAACCACACAGACATGATTTTGAAGGTTTTAGGCAAAGGAGGACGATGATGAAAGCAGTCCTTTGGAAACTGCAATCTGACAATATTTTTAAGGAAGGGTTATAGTAGAAACCAGGGTGCAGGAAGTCTACTAAATTTCATCATAACTTTCAACAACCAGACTGTATAAATCAGTAAATTGCATGTCCCACAGTAAGCTACTGGAGAGCTTCAAAAACTATTGTCTATCTCGATTTTCCTCCAGGCTTCAAAAAGCATTTATTAAGTACCTATTTGCTGCAGAACTAATAAAAAGGGTCACGATTATGCTTTCCCAGGAACATATGAGCTAAATGGATACACTAAACAAATCAATAAAGTAGAAAAATTACATAATCATTTTAGAGTCAAGTAAAGAAATAATGGCTATAGACTTAAAACACCCAACTTATCCATTGTCAGCATTGCTTGGAAACCAGAAGCAGAGTGGGGGATATATTTCAGATAAGGTGGTCAGCAAAGCCCTCTCTGAGAAGATTACATCCAAGTAGAAGGAGATAAAGAAGCTAGCCAAATGGATGTTTGGAAGAAGAACGTTCCAGGCATATGGAAAGGAGCAAGCCTGGTATGTTCAAGGAAAAGCAAGGAACAGAATGAGCTAAAGGAAAGGAATAGGAGAAAATGGGATCAAAGAAATAGTGAGGAACAGAGCAAGGGGAATACACAGACAATGATAAGAACTTTGAATTTAATTCTAAATGAGATTTTAAAAAATTGGAGAATTTTTAGCAAAGGAGTGACCTAATCTATCTTGAGTCTTTCAAAAAATTACTCTGGCTTCTGTTTTAAGAAGGAACTGTAGTGGGGAAGGACAGAGGAAGGGAGAACATTTGGTAGGGGGATCCATGTAAGTAGACAGCACACTGGCTTTATTCTCTACTCTCAATGGAAGAGCCCTTAGAGAACCACTCTTAAGGGCTGAGAGAACTGTAGGGAAGAGAAGACAAACATTTTACTTCAGGTGGGCTTTTGCTGAACCACAAAAGCCAGAGGCCCATCTTGGTGTGACCACCAAGGTTGGAACTCTGAGAGAGTGACCCTGATATGTGACCCCCAGCATTTGGAAGTATTTAAGAACAGGAAGATGTAAGTTTGCCTCCCACCTGAAGATTATGAAGGTGGCTGGAGCTCCCCATGATGGCAGCAAGGAGAGAAGAAAGCAAAGAGGGAACAGCTTACCCTTTCCCCACTGTTAAGGCAAGGATGTGAGTTCCCTGTGGGTCAGTGGGAGACCGCAGGAGGTAACCAAGCTCAAGCTACCCCACATAAACTAATATTCTGTCAGAAATAGAGAAACCCAGGAGAAAGGGAGAAGGTGTACCTCCAGGGGCAGGGGCTGAGGTTGGGTCATAAGAGCTCAGCCTGGACACATTGCTTACACAGTGCCCGCCTTATTAGGGGGGCTCGTACAACCAGATTACATGTAGGATTTTTCACTTTTTCCTACACTCTTCATTCTCTCACCATCTACCCTAGAGGAAACAGAAAAAGTAGGAAAGGATAAAAAAAATAAAGAGATCAAGTGAAAGAACAGGTTCGGCCCCACCTTTTCTTATTTCATGAACCCTAACCTCTGCTATATTCCTCCATAAGCATGTTGGAAAAAATACACCCAGAAGATAGCTCATCTTGAGGGCCATTGCTACTCATTTCTCCTTATAACCTAATTTGCATTATAAGGACTCAAGATAGTTTGCATAATATTTATAGATAAAATGATAGCCGATTATGGAAATTAGGTTTTTTTCTAAACAGAACATAGATAAAGGAGGTCATTCCTGTCTTCCATCTAAATATTGCTGTCTTTATTTGATCTTGACAGAAATTCACCTGCAGCTGCTTGCATAAAGTATAACAATGATCTCTTTACTCCTGTGGGGAGATAAAAAATGAGGCTTTAGAGTTTCAGCTACTCAGCACCCATGCACAGAGAGTCACTTAATAAATGATAGATGAGAAAATGATATACAGTGAATACATAAATATTAGGGGACGTCAATGATTACAGGGTAAATTAATATAGATAACTTGAATGAATATAGATTCATTCATTCAACAAGTATTTACTGAGTATTATGTGGTAGGAGCTGCATAGTCAATAAATTCCTTACAAATAAAATCGAAATAGAGGTAGGTATTTTAAAAGTAAACACAAATTATTACATAATTCTGAACTCAGACACATGCTATTAAGCAAAAGAACAAGATGTAGTGATGGAGAACTCTTTACGCTTGGGGCAGAGGGAACACTTCTCTGAGAAAGTGACATTTAAGCTGATAACTGAAGGATAAAAAGGAACCAGCAGATGAAGAGTTGGAGCAAAGGTTCTGATTTGGAAGTTCGATGTTTACCAGAAATTTAAAGAAAGCCAGTACGATAGGAACTTAGAACAGTGAACAACAGCGTAAGATAAAGTTAGATGGAAGATATAGCATGTGCCTATGGACATTCAGAGACGTGGTAGACTTTCCAAAGCACTTGATTGAATTTTATTCCAAGTGTAATGAGAAAACTTTGATGGGTTTAAACTCTGAAGACCCATATTTTATAAGATCACCTGGGCTGAGGGCTGTGTGGGAGAATGGATTGAATAGGAGCCAAAATACAGAACAGTGAGGAGATTACTGCAAAAGATCAAAGATGTCAATGTCTTGGATTAGCAGATAGCAGTGAAGGTGAAGAAAACTATCTTCCCCTCCAAACTTGTTACTTTTGCGACTTCTCATCTTCCTCCC
This sequence comes from Camelus dromedarius, assembly GCF_036321535.1. Classification (NCBI taxonomy): domain Eukaryota; kingdom Metazoa; phylum Chordata; class Mammalia; order Artiodactyla; family Camelidae; genus Camelus; species Camelus dromedarius. The sequence continues at coordinate 48,530,747 of NC_087437.1, forward strand.
CATCACCTGGAATCAGAACCTTGGCATCAACTTTGATGCTACCCTTTCTCTCCATCATTCATGTCCAGGATAGTGAAACATTAAGAGTACGTGCTCTGGAGTCAGAATAATTAGGCAAATGGATTGAAACAGTGTTACACAACATTTACCTGGTAGGTAGCTGCCATTGCTATGCTCTAGACTGCACATTGTAACTCAGGAATTCTTTTAAATTTCAACTCCTACAATGTGCAGGAATCCTGGTTGATCACACAGCAGTTTCATATACAGTCGGTCCAAATCAAGTAAACATAGCAGCATTGAGTCTGAGAATGGATATCTGATCCTCCTTGGTTATGCAGAGAAGACTACTGTTTCCTAAGTTGACTACAGTTTTCTCAATGAATAGTGTGCAGTCCTTCTTACACCACAAACAGTCATATAAATCGTGAATTATGGTGGCTCTGAAGCAAGATGAACCTATTTTAGGTTTTTATTTCTCAAGAAAATCTAAAAACCAACCCAGCTAGAGTTAGAGCTGAAGTTTCAGAAAGGACTGACAGAGTCTTGGTAGTCATAAGAAAGTGAGGAGGAGTGAGATCACCAAGGAAGAGCACTTGGAGTGAGACAAGCCAATGATTGAAAAAAAAACCTGTACGTAGTAGAGAGGAGGATGAAACTGAACCCCTGAAGGATTCAAAGCACCAAAAGTCAAACAGAATGCTAATGATCTTCCCGTGGCCCCTTCCAGATCCACTCTCCACCTGCTCTGTGCGAGAAGAGATACATGTGTGGACCTGTATGGATAACATCTACGAACTCTGTTTCCTCATGCTTTCAGTTAGTAACTTGCATACGGTTAACAGGATGTGCACCAGCAAAGATAAAAGGGAAGTGAGAGAGGCTGGAGTATTTATCCCTCTGCAAGGTTTCCATGGACTGGACTGTACCCCTCAACCAAAGTCCACAGCTCCTCCTAGCAACAGGCCATTGTTATTACACCCAGATTTTTGTACTATGCCTTGTATTCTCCCTACATTCTGCCCCTGCACTTTATAAAATGGTCACTTTATTAAATGAGTAATGATGAAAAAAGGAAAAAGTATTGAATTACATGCTTAAAAAGCCAGCTGTTTTTCTGTAGAATGTGGAAAGCCTAGGTCTCCAGTGGACATCCTCATCCATATCCTGGTTTCTTTCCAGGGGCAGATTAAATAGTGTTTATGCCTATTTGTGCTGACTCTGAGGAAACAAGCAAGGACCTGACTGCAGGTTTCATTTAACTTAAATCATTTTAGGATAGAGTCCCACTAATGTCTAAAATAATTTGGGGAGTGGAAGAGTGGCAAAGAACCACCAAGAGAGCCAAACTTCTTTTATTATTTTGAGACAGGAGATTTTCAAGCTCAGCAAGATTTCCATTCTGCAGTGAACCTAATTAAAGTAAACAGAATTTTAAAATGAACCAAACCCAATTAGGCAGCAGGAGTTAACATTTCTCTTCAATTATTATGTGAGGTCACATCTCATAGCTGTGTCCTAGACACCTTCCCTTCTCAGTCAATGTGTCTACCCATCCACTGCCCTTCCCAGAGTACTCAAGAACAGAGGCCCCAGACCATCAGATGGACTGAGCCAGCCCAAATATCCCTACCTCATCTCTCTTGTCCTGTGCACAAACAGATGCTTTACCACACAGTCAGCTCACAACACAGAGCTAAGAGACAGCAAAGGTGACACACAGGGAGAGAGAGACATACAAGGAGAGAGTCATGCATTTTTTAATGCTAATTCTATAGCTACAGCTGATACTCCTTCGCAGTTTATAAATTTATATGACTGCTGAGACTATTCAACATCTGAAAATGTAGAACTGCTACTATTTTCATAACAAAAGAAACAGTCCCTGCTGATAATATTATGTCTATCCTAAGAAAAGTTGAAGGGTTTGAGGATGGCAGTGGAGGGGAGGAGATCAGATATAGCAAATGAAATATGCTATAATTATTATGTAAATGCTGCTAAAGGAAATGTCTGGTAAAACTGTAGTACAACTCAAACACTGATATCATAATGCATGTTACTCTAAAAGTAGGGTGAAATAAAGTTTTTATTTTAAATAGAACTTGTACCACATTCAAGGGATGCATCTGAAGGCTTCGAAATCTAAATATTGTTAGATAATTCATATATAATTACAATGTATATACAATAATATTAACACACCATTCAGAATTGGAAAGATTTTGTAATAAATATAATGACATGGAAGAACTGAATACAAAAATAAACTGAATTTCCTAAATGTGTATAAAACTTTTCACCTCTCAAATACTTTTTTATTTTTATTTTTTATGTGCATGCATTAAAAATCTATCATGTACAAGTTTCTAACAGTAGAATCTATGTCACTGAATAAAAATGGAGATAATTAAAAGGTGACCAGAAAACAAAGGTAACTACTTGGGAATTAAGATTCATGCTTCTATAACCTTTGGATCAAAGAAGAAATTAAAACTGAAAGTTTCTAGAAAGTATGGAAAGATGAACCATTCACACCATTTATTTATTTAGCCAAGGAACATTTATTGAGCACCTGCAATGGCAAAGAAAGCACTCTGCCAGGCATATAGGAATGTGAAGACAAATGTGACAGTCCTCCAAGGTGAGGCAATCACAGACTGCAGTGGAAATACATGCTAAGGACTGTGGGAATCCAGAAGAAAGAACCATTAATTCCAATTGATCAGAATACAAAAGAACAAAAAAGTTGCATCTGAATAAATCAATTCATGGGTAATGTGCTAGCTTTAGAGAGAGAAAGTGAAGGGAAGTGGACATTCCATGTGGCAGGAAGGCACGAAGACACAGAGGCATGAATGTGGAATGGGTGAAACACAGATGTACAACAGAATCTGTTAGAAGCTGAGCCTGTATTGATAAGATTCAAGATTAATAAGGTGTGGATGGCCTTAGATTCTCAAGCTTTAAAATACAAAGCTCCTGGAGAACTTGGTAAAAAGAAAATTCGGATTCAGTTGGTGAAGGGTAGGGGTTCAGAGATTCTGCATTTCTAACAAGGTCCCAGGCCATGATGTAATGTTGGTGTGGACAATACTCTGATCTGCAAGGTAATAAAGGATTCAAGAGTGGAAATCATGGAGATTTAGTGTCCTTGGAGAAAAGCAATGTAATGGAGCCATTAAAATACAGTCTTTGTAATCAGACAGATTGGACTTAAATTACATTTCCTTTACTTATTAGCTGTGTATCTTTCAGCAACTTACCTTTGGAGCCAAGTTTCCCCATTTGTAAAGTGAGAAAATGATTCTTACCTTAAAATATTGTTAGGATTACATGAGATAATGATTGTAAATAACTTAGGATAGTATATAGCAAAAAGTAAATACTCGATAGGTGGTAACATTATTTCCTGGAGCCTGTAACATGAGAGAGCTCCTTTCTCTCCTCTGCTGCTCTCCTTAGGCAGAAAACCACTAATTTTTCTTTTTTTTCTTGGCCTTTTTTCTTTCATTATTGTGCTAAATCTTTCCTTCATACTATGTAACTCCTGAATCATTTTAAAAAAAAACTATTAGATGCTTACTGTATTGTCACTATTGAAATTATTCTAAATTAGAGCTAAACTCAAAGCTTTCTTTTTCTTTTTTTAATTGAGATATAATTAACATATAACATTGTATTAGTTTTAAGTGTACAACATAATGATTTGATATATGTGCACATTGCAAAATGACTACCACAATAAATTTAGTTAACATCCATCATGACACAGTTATGATTTTTTTCTTGTGATAAGAACTTCTCCCAGCAGCTTTCAAATATACAATACAGTATTATTAACTATAGTCACTATGCATTAATCACTGACTCTTCTGAACAATGTGCTATGTGCTGGTATTCCCACACTGCGTCCAGGAATTGACAGATTGTAAAAAGGGAAAAACAAGGGGCAGGTACACAGCTAGAAATTTCATATGGTTAAAACTTTTCCTCTCAGATTTACCATGACTGCTCATAACAAAATAAATTTTTATAAATAATGTATTTCCTCACCTTCAAAGCTTAAAAACCTGTTCTATCAGAAAATTTGACAATTTAACTTTGATAAAAGTAAGGGTAGGTAGGCAACAGGCATTTCAATTAATGTCAGAATTATTTCTGAGTATCTTGTAACCTATAAGAATCTATTATTTCTAATCTTGAGGCAGCTGTGTGATTAGACACACCCAACATTTCTTAACATACGTATTCTCCCTTGCAAGATCTTAATTCTGTAGTCACGATATTTACATGATTAATGAACCCTTTGGAAGCTCAGAAATCTCAATAAGCAAAGGCCACATCTGGAAAGATTCTGCAAATCTCCATTCATACCAGATCAAGATTCAGAAGATTACTTCCCTATGATCTCTATACCTTTCCCCCTATTACTTTTAAACTGTAATTTAATACTATTAAATGATAAGAAATTAAGAAAGTGTAAAACATATAGCATTTGCAAATCCCTTCAGAGGACAGGCATACAGATGTAAATGTGAAGCGGTAGGTATAAAATGTTAGGAATTAGTGCTGCCTATGGTGAGCTACAGTGTACATAACTGACCTAAAAAAGCACTCAAGTTTAAGATTTTAAAAGCACCATCCAGCCAAATGCATATATCTGCAGGCTGAATTTAGCCACAGAAACACTAGTTTGTAATGGTTAATAATACTTCTAATCAAGAATCCAGTATTATTAATTGTTTAGGAATTAGAACTTTTTTCATTATCAGTAACTGTTTAGATATAGATCTCATAGTTGAAAGTTATTGTGTCCACATGTTCTGTTACCCCAAGTTTAATTGTTCAAACAGCTGGATGGGGTATTGAAGATGCTTAAAGTGAACATAAAATTTCTTCCTCTGACTGACTTTTGAGAGCATTACCTGTAAATTGTACAGACTGAAATGTGCTTGCCTGCCCTGAGAAATGTCAGCTCTTGTACCATGTAACTGGATTTGATAAAGATTGCTTGGAAGCCAAGAAAAGCCAGCAAGACTATGTATCACATACAGTACTCAGAGGAAGCTACACACAAACGCTTCATGTTTTGGTCCAAGTGTAAAGAACTTATTTCTTTAAAAATGTGGACTACTTCAAGTTTTGGTAGGAGGCTCTGCACAATAAATGTAGGTAAGATTCAGTACTGCAGGATTTTGGTGAGCAACGTAGACGTAAGGTATGTTTCCACAGATAACATGTGGCTTCTTCTGATTGTATAACTCTATGCTATTCACTACATGGTTTTTAGCCCCAGAAACAGTAGTGAAATATAGATGACTTAGCCAATGTGTTCATGAGAGTCAAATGTTTTCATAATATTAACTGTGACTATGACTATGACTAGGCTATAATTTGAGATCAGTATGACATCATTATCAATCAAACAAAACCAATCCTGACACAAAGTCCACATTTGGCAAGACCTTTTAAAAATCTGACTACAGTGTTAAGATACTGGCATATGTTTTTCTGCAGGTTTACTGGTAATTTGTATTTATTTTGTAAAATGTCTATTCATATCTTTGTAAGAGTCTCTTTTTTTAATCAATTAGTTTTAAAACAATAATGATAATGCTGTTCACGACTTAAAAAACAAAAAAGCAAGCCATAAAAAAACCCCGTTTTTTTTTTTAAAAAGCCTCCTGTCCTTCACATAACCTCTCCTTCACTCACATATCTCTTCCTAGAAATTTTCCATGGATTTACAAGCTTATATATGTGTATAATACATTTTAAGCAAGTTTAAACAAATGTGAGTTCTCTCTGCAACTAGTTCTTTATCATTTATCAATATGTTTTAGAGCTTTTGTCCAGTGAGCACCGCAGAATTTCTTTCCCAGTAATTAATGAACACTTAACTTAATTGCTTTTTTTTTTGCTATTACGATCTAAAGGCATATATGTGTTTTAGTACAAAGTCTCAGTGAAAGTAGAGTAGGAGAAATTTCATAGATGCTAACTCAATCTCTATTCTATTACCTTTTCTTTGTCAAGTTATTCTATTAGCTATGCTATATTCTAAAATGGTAAGGATGTCCAAGATGTATTGTAACTTGACCATGAAAACAATATCACAGTAGATCAGTGTACTTGTTAAATTTAGTCTCTGAATGTATTACTCTACATCATTAGAATAGAGTTTATCATGTCTTGGTTATTTTAAGGTACAAAGAGAGATTTTGCCAGTATGACAGGCATATTTAAACCTCCATGAAAACTAATGGCTATTTTTTAAACAAAAGGATTCGGAATCCTTTGTTAACAGCAACAAAAACAGTTGTTTCAGCAATTGAAAGTTATGTGACATTTGGTAGCCTTTTAAACAAAAGGACATAAATCTTCACTAGAATCTTGATATAGAATGGGCAATGTTATTGTCTTTATAGTTAAGTGATAACTGATTTTTTAAATTATATTTTCTGTATCATAAAAACCATTAACCAAAATTTTCACCAAGATACAATAATATATCAAATATTTTTCTTTGTCTGTTTAGGTCTGTCAATATTCTAAGCATCAGTGTAACAGCTCTCACTCTTCAGCAGTTTTTAATGTGAATAAATTATAATTCAATATTTCCATTACACAATTAATTTTATATGATAACTGTCCAGCTAGACATGAGATTTCATGGACTAAAAAGACTTTACTGGCATTTCTTAATCTAACCAAATTATTTCAAATGAAAATACTATTGTGAAAAACATTAGAAAGCAAAAGGGAAATTTCAAGAGACCTGTTAGAACCATTATTGGTATATCACTACTTTAAGTCAACAGAAAGCAAAATTGGAAGAAATTTGAAACTATGTTCAAATTTAGGACAATTGTTCAAATGCAAGTTTTTCTAAAATATGTTCCTTATTAATTTTATGACATTTCCTGTTATATACATGTGTGTGTGTATATACACACACTTACACACAGAGAGATATATGACAGCATGTTCTCTCTAAATTAATACTAATAGATGCTCAGCATTGCTAATTATTATAGAAATTCAAATGAAAACCACAATGAGTTATCACCTCATACTGGTCACAATGGCTATTATCAAAAAGTCTATAAATAATAAATGCTGAAAAAGATATGGAGAAAAAGGAATCCTTGTACACTGTTGGTAGGAATGTAAATTGGTGCAGTCACTATGGAGAACAGTATGGATATTACTTTAAAAACTGAAAATAGAACTACCATATGATCCAGCAATTCCACTCCTGGGTATATATCTAGAAAAGATGAAAACTCTAATTCTAAAAGATACATGCACCCCATGTTCACTGCAGCACTATTTACAACAGCCAAGACATGGAAGAAACCCAAGTGCCTATCAACAGATGATTGGTTTAAGATGTCATATGTATGTGTGTGTGTGTGTGGGTGTGGGTGTGCGCGTGCACACGCACGCACACGTGTGTGTGTGAAATATTACTCAGCCATAAAAAAGAATGAATTACTGCCATTTGCAGCAACATGGATGGACTTAGAGAATATTATGCTTAGTGAAGTAAGTCAGACAGAAAAAGACAAATGCTATGTGATATCACTTATATGTAGAATCTAAAAAACAATACAAATGAATCTATATACAAAACAGAAACAGATTCACAAACACAGAAAATAAACTTATGGTTACCAAAGGAGAGAGGGAGGCAGGGAGTGACAAATTAAGAGTATGGGATTAACAGATACAAATTATTATACATAAAAAAGATAGGCAACAATGATACTATATAGCACAGAGAATTATAGCCACTATCTTGTAATAATCTATAATGGAATATAATCTGAAAAAAAGAGAATTATTATGCTGTATATCTGAAAAACTAACACAATATTGTAAATCAACTATTCTTCAACAAAAAAAATGATCTTGATAAAATAACAAAATAAAAATAAATAAAACTAATAAAAATTTATTTCAGGAACAGATGAAATAAAACTCAAATGAGGAAGCACAACTCAGCATCACTCAAATGGTTAAAATAGAATAGAAACTTCAAAAAAATTAGCAATTTTGTTAATGTCTAATCATGAAAATGGCTCTAAGTTTGTCTGATATTTTTAAAGTTATTTACATTGACAGGAAATTGCCTAATTATATTGCCATAATTAAGTTTCAAAGTTTATAGAGAAACATTTTGTTTTATCAAAAAGAATGCTATTTGGATGAAAATGAAGGTAGTACCTATGAATGGCACAACGAAGTATTTTGATAATACAGGTAAGAAGAGACATATTACAGTTTGCACTAAGGTTTTTGTTTTTGGGAATTTTTGTTTTGTTTTGTTTTATTTCTTAGTGAAGGCACTGTACAGAAGGCTCCCTGGCTAGAATATGGTAATGCTTCTCATTATGACACAACTAATTAACTACTTTAAATAAGAGGAAATCTTTTATTTCAAATAAGTTTAAACCCTGTTCTGGTTTATGATAAATCTCAAAATGCTAAAAACTGTTACTCTAATTTACTCACTAAATACATTTACCTTCAGATGAACTCAATATACAGTCTATTTATTTAAATAGCTATCCTGAATCTTACTTATATTACAGATCCATCAGTATCCTGGACCTCCCCCTAGAACCTTACCCCAACTTTCTCCTCTGTAAGTTATAGCTCTGGGTCTTTCACAACCTAATCTGCAGTATCAGTAAGGAAACCAAGTGTCCCAGTTGCCCAGGACAATTCTCATTTACACCTAACATTGCACAATTGAGAGCCCCTCCCTCCCTTTCACTTTAAAATAGTTTTGGTTTGGAAAATAAGTTATATGGTCACCAGTGTATAGAGAACACAAGAGCTTCAGCTATAGTCTTTGTAATGATTGTCATCATCATACTTTTTGACCAAATTAAGAAACTTACTAAGAACTATTTATGGCTTTCAAAGAAACTATGTCAGTTTTTAGTTACTTAATAGGAATCATCTCTTAACACTACTTAAATTTCATTCTTGTTGATAAAGATCTCAGATTTTTAATATTTCTCAAATGCCTTTTTTAAAAAAAAAACCTTGCAAACAACATTCTCTTGATAAGAATTAAAAAGAAAAAGCTTTCCTTTTAAACTTATACCTAAATAATATATTTTTGAGAAATTAGTATTTAGGAATATCAATAATGTCACTTATGCTTCTTTCACTTCACAAATATTGAGGATCAACATGTGGCAGTTACTCTGCTGAGCACTTTTTTGGGGTTGATGGCAAGGAAGGAGTGATGAGGGGAGAAATTTAAAACAAAATATAGAAACTTCCTGTTACAAATCCCATTAAAATGACATTAGAGGAGAACAAAGTAGACAAGGGATGTCAGCAAACTTCGGAAGAGGGAAAGTCAACAGAGGAATAGGAACTGACAAAATGACTAGAAGTTGATATTTCAGCACTTTCAGGGTTGGATAAGAAGAAACAAGCCAATTCCTCCCACAGAATTCAAGTATAGAGGCAACAGAAAGCTTATAGGCCACATGTTTCTGTATAATGAGGATTCAAATAAAGAAAGAGGAAGAAATGAGAATTCAGGAAAAATAGGGGAACTGAGACAGGAAAATCTCAGGATGACAGCTTGCATCAGGCCAAAGAATAGCCATTCAGCTTGCTGCAGGAGACAGAGACCTTCAGGAAAAAATTCTGCAGAGCTGAAAAGAAAAAGGAACTGACAGAGTGTTTGGAATGGTGTTTGAATATGTGAAGAACTTGTTAATAGACTTGACAGATACGATGAAGCATTTCTAAAAATTGGTAAAGGGCACAATATCAGTAACTCCCAATGTTAATAGGGGCAGCCAAGACATGGAAGCAACCCAAGTGTCCATCAACAGACAAATGGATAAAAAAAAAGTGCAGTATTATATTATGTGGAATATTACTCAGCCTTAAAAAAAGAAAGTCTGCCATTTGCAGCAATGTGGATGGACCTAGAGAACATTATGCTTAATGAAATAAGTCAGACAAAGAAAGACAGATATTGTATGATATCATTTATATGTGGAATCTAAAAAATAATACAAATGAATGTATACGCAAAACAGAAACAGACTCAGACAGAGAAAACATTATGGTTACCAAAGGAGAGAGGAAAGTGGGGAGGGACAAATTAGGGGTATGGGATTAACAAATACAAACTACTATATGTAAAATAGGTAAACAAGAAAGCTATACTGTATAGCACAGTAAATTATACCCATTATCTTACAATATCCTATAATGGAATATAATCTGTAAAAATACTGAATCACTATGCTGTATACCTGAAAATAACACAATAATCAACTATACTTCAGCTAAAAACAGGAGAAGAAGGCATGGTTCTGTAGAATAGACCTGAACTAGAATGTAGGAAGCCTGAATGACTGTGCCAGCTCCACAACTGTGTGGTTGCAACATCTTGTTCAAGTCAGTCTTTCTGGTCCTCAGTTTATTCATCTATAAACCAAGAAGACTGCATTAGTTGATCCTTCTGCTTCTAATCCTAAAATTCTATTATTTGGATAATAGGCTTCAAGGTATTTCTATAGCTATCAATTTTATTTCAGTACTACCACATTCAACAAGTCTTTAATGAGCATTTTCAATGTGCCAAACAATGTTCTAGGTGCTTGGAATGCATCAATGAACAAACCAGATGAAGATTCTTGCCTTCATGGGGCTTATATTTTAGCTCACATCCTGTGAGGTAAATGTTATTTACATTTTTTCAGAGGAAGAGGTTTAAGGTCAGATGTAGGCAACTGTCCTAGATAAGTTAGTAGGAAGCAGAGTTAGGATTCAGAATCAGGGCTTCTGATTCACAAATTGTGCTCTTTCCATACTACACATATTGTAAAGGACATAATTCAGTAGGGAAACAACTATGAGAAAAATAGAAGCTGCTACTAATAGACGTGGCTATTAGATAACATTATCATATGTTCTTATTTGAGGTCTTTGATGATGCTAATCATTTTTTTAAAGAAATGAAAACCCTAATGGCACTAAATAAGGAATAGGTCTTATGAAACAGATGGCTTAGCAGATGGTAGATTGCTCCTTTTCTTCTTGGCACCTCCTGCTGAAATAATGTGATATGCAGGGTGGTTAGGTATGTTTGACTTTTGGGGTCTTAACTGGTAGACATTTCTGGAACAGATGCTGCTTCCTTATCCTGAGCTCAACAAATTCACAAGTACAATCTGCAGCATTTCCTTTGCTGGCACTCTTCTGATATTGTGTCCAGTTTTATCAACTCTAATTAAAATATTTTACTTTGAAATACGGCCTAAAATGAGTCAGAAGTTTCAGGACAAGAAACCCAAAGAAATTACTGGAGGCCCCCGATTGCTCCCAAGAAGATGAATGACACTCATAACCTTTGAGTAAGAAACACTGCATTAAATATATCTTCCAAGCAATAGAATTTATTATGTACAACAATAATGTGCAGGCTACTGGGACAGGTGCTGTGAGATATAAGGATGAGGAGATGTGATTTTGGTCTTCAACAATTTTACAGTATAGGAGGGGTTTAAATAAGCACATAAATCATTATAATGCAAGGAAGAGTGCGGTTAAGTGCTTTATGGGTGGGTCAAAGAGTGAGTTTGGGAATTCAGAGGAAGAGGAACTCACTTTTTGGCTTGACTGTGATGGGCTAGGGCAGAGTAGAGTTAGAGTAAAAGAACTTGCTAGGGTCAGATTTTGCAGGATGATGAGCATTTCTGCAACTAGAAATGCCAGGGAAGATTTTCCAGATAGTGTGGGCTTAAGTGTGGAAGTAGGAATGTTTGCAGAGAAGTTATCAACTTTGACTAGAGCATGTAAGATATATGGAGGAACTGGATGGTGATGGCCTTGCAAATCAAGACAAGCTATCTGAGCTTAGAACAGGTTATAACAGGCAATTATTGAAGGATTTTCTGCAAGAAGATGACATGATCTATGTTTTAGCAAGCTGAGTTTCTCAGGGGTTGGGCTGGATTACAGGAGAGAGAAACAGAAGGCAGTGAGATCAATTAGATGGTTCTTATTATAGCCCAGAGAAGAGATAATGAGGGCCTGAAGTAGATCTAGCACTCATTTCAAGACAATGAATAGGAGAGATGTTGAGTAAGTATTCACTATTATTTCCCCATTAAGAAGAGGAAAGTCTGTACCTTTTGTAATAATTGCAAACTAAGACTTGATCAAGGTTGCTGGGGACATTAACTAAATCACTAACTAAAATAGGAGCCCTGGGGTTCATTTTCTTTCCCCTAATTTCATAGACTTCTAGAGAAATTTTATATTTTGTATACATATCCAAATGATTTTAGGGTCTCTTGAGCATTGATTTATTATTTAACTATAACCTAAAAGGTAGAAACCTAAAGCAGAATTCAAAATTAATTTTAAAAGGTTTCATATTATGTAATGTAAGGTATCTTCTGATTCTTCACTGTGAATATGAGCACACAGTGTCATAAAAAGTAGGTGTTAGTAAATATTAAAAGATTTTCCTCTAACCAATCTTCTATCCAACAGAATTAATAAAATATATTAAAAATAAACTGAGTTTCTTGTAGGATGTGTCATCCAAGGGTTTTTTAAAAAGTGAATCTCTATCTTTTATAATTAAATCCCTAAGTAAAAGCAAATACATAAATAAAAATTGTGCATGGAATGATATGGGATAGAATTCAACACACGGGAAGGAATTCTTTCTTCAGAGTTCTGACACAATGTCAAGGAATGGATCCAGGCTAATTTCCCCTGCGCCAGACGCAAAGGTGGAGAGTGGTCAGCTGTTGCCTAGAGCCTGTGAAAGGACTAAATCATGCCTATATGCTACTAAGTCATGTTCCAGTCCGTCCCCAAACTTCCAGGCCACCTCAGAGGAGTCATTTTTGCAACCCTAAATTTCAGCCAGCAGAAATAATGTTATTTCATACCCAAGGTTCTAGTCAAATACAATTATTCACTCTTCAGGACACCCTCCTGAATTCCCTATGAAATCCTTCTCACATCTTCACTGCAAGTAATCTTTCCAACTCTAAGCCCTCATAGCACTCTGAGCTATTTCCTGACTTTTTAATATTATTTTCAGTACAGGTTATCTCCCTTATAAAATCGTAAGTTCCCTGAGGGCAGAGCCAGAGTCTTATTTTCATAGCTTCATGGTATCTAGCACTGAGTTCTTGCCACAAAAATCACACAAGAGGCACTGGTAAAGAAATGTCTAAGCCTCCATTTCACAAAGAGCACTCAATTGGTCCCTAAAAAAAAATTAAGAAAAAGAAATAGCTGGAAGACTCTTTAAAACTTACCAACTTAGGTAAAATTGGATGAAATCTGGGTCTCAGTGTTAATTACCATCACCCAGATCTATCTCAGGCTGGATCAACACTTCTTAAGTAGGATCAGGACTGTGGATTTCATGTTACTCTTCCTCCCACCTCACCATCTTTTCCCCTCACCTAGGCCTCCATTATAGTTTATAGAATGAATAATACAACATTGACCAAGTATTTTCTTTTTCAAAAACTGAAGTTTTCTTTTTAAATAATCTGGTTTTGCCCTTTTTAGCTCATCGTTCCCTGCCTCTATCACAATAACCTTTTCCTTTAACAAAGATCTCTGCTCTCACAGGAAGCAATCATTACATTTTGAACTATAAATGGAAAAATAATGGTATTATATTGCATTATGGAGCTTCTGCCGAAATTGCTACTTCTCGGGAATTGAACGTATACTGGGACTTTCTGTCTCTTCACAGTGTCTGTTGTATTAATCCTGGCAAAGTGCTACAGGCTTCCATCTCACCCGTTTTAAGTCTGTTTGTGTAGCACTTTATATTTAGTGTCTTAAACCTAGTGTAATTGCACTGAAGTTGCCAGACAGTGTGGGTGATAGATGGACTGCCACGGGTTAGTTTCCTATAGACTCTGACCCAAGGCCTTTAATTTGCTTGCCAGTTCCTCTCTCACTCATGTCTTTGACCACACTGGGAACCAATAACAAAGAGGAACATCCTAGGCCCTCTCTAACTGATAAATTTTACTGTGCACAGGTAATATGATGTTAAAACAATCAAATTAAAATTAGAAATACAAAAAAAATTTAAGCCTGGTTAAGGCCAAAGGGTTACTCAATCCAGCATCTGTTTTCCTTCACAGCTGACAGCACCACTGAGAAAATATTCAAGGTTTAGGAAATATCCTTCAAAGCTTGAATTATTGATAGTTTCTATCTTTCAACTCAAAGAGTTGTTGAGGCATTATTCAGTTCTACTGGACCATTAGCTGAAGGTTCAAATTACCTGTAGTATTCATACACAACCTTGCAATTTCTATGGGACCTTTTTCTACATTGATTAAATGTGTCACTTGTATATTCATTTTGTCTCAAAATTTCCCCATGAAAGGCATCAGAGCCATTAGGTAACTCACAACAGTTCTTAACACAAATAAGTAACAATAACGCTGAACAGTTAGGCAGAGCTGTTCTCACTTGCTGACCTACATTTCTTTTTACTTAAAACCTTAAGATGGTTTCACCCTCTTCTGTGGCTCAGACTTTTGACTATGCTAAATAAGAACAGTGCAGAATATTTATCGTTATTAAGAACATGGCATTTGGAACAAGACTACCTAGGTTTAAATCCCAGCCCTGCTATTAACTGGATCTGGGAGAGAGCTTAGGCAACTGACTTACATTTCCATGACTTAGTTTCCTGTCAACTTAGAATTAACAACCTATTTACTTGTAAGCTTGTTGTGAAGAGTTAAGATCCATATGTAATTGTACGTAAAGTCCTTAAACAGTGCTTAACCCATAGTATACTTTTTGTCTAATAGAGCTAGCTTTATTGTGAGACAACTCACTTAAATATAAGTGATATCATAGGTTGTGTGATTTGGTAGCTTTCTGGTCCTTACTGAATCTCTAGCCAGTTGTCAAAAAACTGGATTTCCTATTGTTCGGGAGGTGAAAAGGATTTAGGCCTTTGATAATCTCAGCCATGCCTATGTAACCCAGGTATCATTTGAGTTCACAATGCCTTTTAGTTGTAAATAAAATCAGAAAGACTATCCTCTACCCCAAGTGCTATGTGAAGTCCAGTGACATCTGCTAATTCTCATTGACAGCTCCAAATCTCTGATTTTTATGTCTCTCAGTTCTTATAGCTATTCTCTTCTTACTGCTCTAAACCAAATCCAGTCTGGGACTCTGCTTGATTTCCTTGATTCCTTCTCCAAACTACTCACTCGAGGTACATTTCTATAGTAGACTTGAATGAAAGTTTGGGCTCACATTGGTGTATTCAATATATTACTGTTCAGTGAACCATGTTCCCTGGAGTTGTGTACTAAGGGGGTTTACATAGAGCAATACAAACAATTTCAGTTGGAATATTAGTCACATGTAGTCTCGGACATTATTAACCACCCCACAGCTGTAATGTCCTATTTCCTCCAGAGCCTGCAGGTTCCTGCCACATGGTCTAGAAGCCTCTCCCCCCACAACACAGACACCTTTATCTGCCTCCTTTTCTTCGTCTTTTTTTTCCCCACCTACACCCAGGTATCCCTATTCATTTCTTATTCATGCTCTCCCTGAGGGCATCACCTTCCACCTAAAAAAGCAATTTCTGAAGGCACTTTTCTAAACTAGGTAGTTCCCTTCTAAAACAGGAATCCTGATATCAGTTAATAAAATATTATTTTCTCTGTTATATTTATATAATGTTTTTATCAACGCAAAAATATGGATTCAAATATATACTTAATTCAATCTATTTCACAAATATTTATTGAGCTCTCGTAGCAGTTTTCAGGAAATCCAGAGTTGTCAATCATGGACACTGCCCTGGAGAGATTTAGCTCTTTTTATCCACTACAAGTACTATGTCAAAAGGGATAAATGATACGAGACATTAAGATGATGCTATCAGCATTTAGATGTAGATTAACCCTATTTGAACAGGCTCAGGAAAATGTATTCAAGAGTTACTAATTCCATGTTCAATTTTGAAACAGTTGGTTGTAAGTCAGTGAACCAGACAGACAATCTAGCAATACAAAGGAGAATACTAAAGGACATGTTTCTTTCAGGGATGTTACAAATTATTATAACTTTGAGCTTTACATGCAAAGTAATATCAGATGGTTTATAAAGAACTAAAGTTTTGCCATCTGCAAATTCCATGTAAATTCCTAGCCCACTCTAAGCATATAACTAAGGCAAAATAATAATGACTGTTCAGGCAAAATATGTATATTAAGAAAGAAGATAAATAAACATGCAAGGAAGTTAACTTATAAGATGATTTTTTAAAGTATTAAATACAAAAATACATGATTAAGTTTTATATTTAATTAGGTAATTTGATTTTTTTCATTATTTTGGCAGAAAGATGATCAAAATGAAATGATTCTGCTAAATAAAGAGGACACCAACAGGGGAAAAACAACACTCTCTGTAATCAAGTTTAAGGAGAGAACAATGAAAACAATGGCCTGTGATTACAAGGCAGAAAAGATGGGGACATGGGAAGAACTCACTACTAAAGCAAATTAAGTCATTAATCTTCCGACTATTGAAATAACATAGCCATGTGAGTTAGCTATCTAACTTGGTATCACTAATGATAACTGTTCTACACAGGTGTCAAAAAAGAGACTTTTAGATATTGGTTTCATTTTTTTTCCCTATGTTATCAGCTGTTGGCTTTTAGGGTCTCCTTTTGGATGCAGAAAATTTCAAAGACAGATTTTAAGAGGTAAACTTTTCACTAAGAACAAGCATCTCTGCTTCTACAATTGTATCTGGTGGTAAAATAGCATACATGCTTTCAACATTAAATAAATATTTATTAAGTGCCCACCCTGTGACAGCACTGTCCTAGGGGTTGATTGGACTTTAGGAAACCAGATGGTCTCCACCCTCCTAGAGCTCATGTTTAGTGAAGGAGGGCCTATTTTCATACTAAGCAGCCCTGTTTCTTTTCTGCACAACTCTAAATAGAAAAACTTTTTCTTTTATTGAACTAAAGCCTGTCTCCTTAAAAACTTTTATCCATCATGCCTTCTGGAATCATGAAAAATGAATAGAATCTGTCCTAAACCTTATTCTACAGGCAGAAGAGGCCTTTGAGAATTTACTTTATCAAAGCCATTAAAAAAAGTTAATGACAGGGCCAAATACAGGATCCGGTAGCGTATCATTAGTAAATTCCTTCTTAGTTAAAATCATTCTCCATACTAAAAAAAAAATCACAGAAACATGTTCATTGTGATAAAAAAAAAACAAACTGAAATATATACCAGCAAAAGAAAGGTTAAGAAAGATGGTATATTCATTTCATGCAATATTATGCAAACACTGACTTTAATTTAACTGTTTACCCAAGAGTGTGTAATAATATAGGGACTTTCATAATGTAGAATATTAAATGAGAAAAAAATTCTAGACAGACCAAATAGTTGCTTATTGAACATGAATCTACCTCCATTCCCTCACAAAATGCCAATAAAGTAATTTTTAAGTCATAAAATCAAAAGCACAAAGAATATGGGAAAGAAGAAGCCAGTAGACAGGAGAAAATAAAAATAAAATTCTGAATTTGAGAAATAACCAATTTAATAGAACAAAAAGATATGGCTGAGGGAGCCAAAACATTAGTGATTTACACTGAATAATCCCAGAAAGACTCAAAGACGGAAAATAGTACTAAAGGTACGGGTACAGGTGGGACAAAAAAAACAGAAGGATTAGCTGGAATCTATACATAGATGTGTAAATACATACTTATTTTTATTTAAAAGGAGGGAAAAATAAACCAAAAAAAGGAAAAGAGAAAAATGCCTTCAAAATTCTGAAGAAAAAAATATTCTCTACCTAGATATCTGTGCCTGGAAACTGTTAATCAAGAGTGAAGGCAAAATAAGAGCATTTTCAGACATACAAAGTCTCAAAGAGTATACTTCCATAAATTATTTCTCAGGAAGCCACAGAGGGGTATGTTCCACCAAAACAAGGGAATAAACCTACAAATAGGAAAACGTGAAATCTAGAAAAAAAAAAAAAAGGATCTCATTCAGGAAGAAGGTGAGGATAATCCTTAAGATGACTGTGAAGGGAAGAAAGTCCTGGGGCCAGCTGAGCTTTGGGCTCAGAGGTCAGATTGTTCCAGATAAGTCACCAAGATAATCATACAAATATTTCACCAAGAAAACAATGAAACTGAGGCATTGGTTTATGTGTTTGAATCAATTGATAATTTACTTAATGACAAGCACATTAAAAAACTAAGCACAGAAAAAAGATCTCCCCTGAAAACAAAAAATTTCACAAGAAAGGAAATATGATAATAGGACACGGAAGAGCAGAACTGTAAATAAAATTTATATAATCATCATAGTAATAGAGACAGTAAATGTTTATTTAACCAAAAATTTGTGACCTAACAATATGGGAGAAAACAAAGTAGATGTGGATAGGCGGGGGTTGGGTGAGGGGTAATGCTGGAGCGAGAGAGCAAATTCTCATCTTCCATAACAGAAAGTCAATAGATCTAGAAAGTCATGTCATCAAAGAAAAATCTATTATTGTAATTACAAAAGTAAATTCCAAAAGAAACAGCAAAAACAGTCGAAAACAGTTGCTTCTGGTATTGAGAACAGGGCAAGGGACTGCTAATTTTCATTATGAGTCTTGAAGAATAATTTGATAAATTTTTTTTAAAATAAATGATATTTGCATATTTTTTGGACTTAATAAAAATTAAATCTAAAAATGACCTCTAAACACATTACACAGAAGTCCCAAAACTAAGGGCAAGAAATGTACAATCTGTAGGGTAGGCTGGCCAGCTGGAGACTCAGACAAATGTCAATGAAGTTTATATTTAGATTATTTTTTCTGGGTGGTTCAAATTTTCTTTCATGAATATATACTACTGTTATAACAAAACAATTAAAATAAAAAGGAACCAAATTGAGCATGATTTGTTCTTTGAACCCCTGATGTTTCCTAATATTGAACACATTATTTCTATGTACATAATAATCTACTCTTCAATTCTCTTCCAGATTCTTCTAGGAATTGTTAAATTCATTATTCTATTCCCAGAAGATATATCCCTCCATCCACATCTAACAGACAGACAGACAGACACACACACACCTTTAACAATTTAAATAGTTGTTACCCATCTCTGCATCCTGTCCATCCCCATTCTATAGGGCCCTTCAAAATCACCAATAATTATTGGCCTGTGACACACCAAAAGTTCTTTCATACCCTAGGATTCAGTTTAATTAAGACTAAACAATCGAACTTAAAACAATTCAGCACTCTATTTACTTTTTCATAGATGTTTACACTATATTTTTCCATTCTAAAGATCCACCTTTTTATTGGTAGAGGTAAAAACAATAGATGAATATTCATGTATTTTTACCATGATTACTTAAATTTCTGTGAGATTTGAATTCTTTCTTTTTAAATTTAGTTTAGGTTATTAGCAAAAGTCTATTTACAAACAGAAGAAATTTCATTTTTAAAGAGTTCATCTTATCTGAGGCCTTAAAATATTACATAATATTTCTACACTGTCTTTCATATGCGCTTCCTTTTATCTCCCATCACCCCTGTCTGAGCTCAGACTCTCATCAGTGCTCCTCTGGATCACTAAAATAACCTTAAAACTAGTCTACTGGGTGCCAAGATTTCCCTCTCCAACCATTATCTGGATTTGGAACCCTGCTCCAAATGGCTTTGTGCTTTCCTGCCTTCCATATCTTCCTTTTGATGTTCAAATTGTTCTGATGCTTGGAAACTTCTTTCCCGCTCCAATATCTGTTACTCAAAGTACTGGATCGTTTCTCAAGGTCCAGCTCAAATTCCAATCCTGTGAACCATACCCAACTTCTATTACTTGGAATTAGTCTTACCTTTTAGCCATTTTTCTCTCTAAAACATTTTTGTACCTCTATTAATTATTTCTAACTCAATCTGTTTCAAGTTACATATCATCTTTGAGTCTCCCAAAACATCTAGTATAGGGCTTTATTCATAGTAGAGGCACACTAAATGCTGAATTAAATCTTAGCTCAAATGGCACAAAGTTGGATTAAGTCAAAAGTATCTGATAACACCAAAACTAAGACCTACAAGAAGACTGCTTAGCTTGCAGCCATTGTAACTCTTACTTTTCCATAAATGTTTTTTAAATTTATTTATCTCACAGGCATTTGGCAATTGTTTAAACTTCAAGATCCTACTAATTACTTGGTTTAGAGAGAGAGATGTTAGTTCACATAGACATATTTATCTTAATCTTCTCTGGCTCATTTTTGCTTTATATGGGAAATCTATTTTTCTGATATCTCGATGAAAGAAAATTAGTCTGTCCACTGAGGTGAATAATGCCTTAGATAAAGGATAAGTCAATGCCTGCATAGCTGTAAAATTCCACTGTTGCTCTCCATTTCCTCATAGAACATTTCAGGGAAATAAATGGAAATTAGCTCAAAGAGCTCTAACACTTTATCACATTTTTGGCATGTTATAAAAACATGTAAATAGAAGTGCAAACCATACTTTGAATTTCAGGTTATTTTTGCAAAACTGACCAGAACTCTATCACCAAAAATACTGATGAACAAAAAAACAAGTTTAGAACCAAGGATGCCAATATTCCCATAATCCGATCTTTTAAAGGTGGCCTTCCTAAGCCTCCAGTAAAAAGACCCTGTTTTCACTTTCTGAATTGCTACAAAGATGCAATATTTAAATGTCATAAACTTAGTCCACTAAAAGTTTTGCACATACAGTTCTCAACAAATAACATTTTATTAGAAGCTTCCTGTGAGAGCTTAATTAAATTTAGATGCAACTAACCTGTATTCTTTTATTTCATTAAATATGAAACTATAATATTTATAGTATCTCTCCAAATGATTGGGATAAAATATGTTCAGAATGTCCTAACTCAATTAATACATTCTGTATCAGTCAGGATACTCTAAAGAAACGGAACCAAGAATAAACACACACATAAAGAGAATGAGATTTATTTTAAGGAACTGGCTCACATGCTTGTCAAAGCTGGTAAGTCTGAAATCTGTAGGGTAGGTTGGCCAGCTGGAGACTCAGACAAAAGTTGGAAGTTGCAGAGTTGGGTCTGAAATTTGTAAGGCAGGCCAGCAGTCTGGAAACTCATGCAAGATTTCTGTTATAGGTAAAATTTCTTCTCCAAAAAACTGATTTTGCTGTTAAGACCTTCAGCTTATTGGATGAGGTCTATCCACATTATGGAGGGTAACCTGCTTTACTCAAAGTCAACCGATTATAATTGTTAATCTTCTTAATCACATTACTAAATACCTTCACGGCAAAATCTAGACTAGTATTTGACCAAACCACTGGGGACCATAGCCTAGCCAAGCTGACACATGAAAATTAACCACCACACATTCAGTCAGTAAATATTTACTGAGCACCTCCCAAGGGCCTAGTACTACTCCAGATTCAGACCTTACCCTTAAGCCATCACTTACCATATGGAAGGCAACAAGTAAATCAACACTTACATTGCAGTGTGCAAAGTGTTACGCTAAAGTGTTAAAAAGGCTAGATTAAGGGCATCAGATTGAGTCCTGGTGATTTTAAGAGCCACTAGAAGAAAGATAATGATTGAACAAAATTTAGAAGGATGAGTAAGAGTTACTGAGAAAGAGGGGGGACAAAGTCATTTGCAAAGTGATCTGTGTAAAAGAAAAAAAGATGCAAGTTCATTTGATTTGTCTAGAGCAAAAAATACATATGCCACCAAGGCAGAAAATTAAGCTGAATAAGTGGTCACATGCCAGATCACAATGGACTTTGTGGGCCAACTATGGCATCTGAACCACATCCTGAAGGCTATAAGAGTTCATCTAAAAGGAGTTATACAATCAAATCAGCATATCAGAAAAAAATAACCTTTACTGCAGGGCTAAGATGAGGCTAGAACCAGAATTGGGAGAGTTGGGGTGGGGATGGACTTAAAGCAGACAGACCCTGTTTGGAGAGTGGCAACAGGTAGCTGAGAAGTTGTGAAGACCCGCAGCAACGGAGTGAAAGGGAGCAGAAAGCTTTCAGGAAGTCGAATACATAGGATTTAGTGACTAATTGACGTGGGCTGAACAAGATGAGGGCATATGTGATGACTTCGGGTTTGGGGTTTGGATAAATATGAGGACAGTACTGTCATATAAAAAATCTTGGTTAAAGAGGTAATGCATGATGAGAAAGGTAGAATAAGGTAAAAGGAAAAAAATGAAGTGAAGAATATTCCAGCAGCTACTACTGCATCCTTCTACATCAAAGCAGATGGTAAAAACAATTTCATAGATTTCTCCCTAATCCTCTAAATTTACTTATATACAGCCAAATTATGCTTTGTGCAGAACAAAGTAGGTTGCTTAATAACAAAAGTAACACGTTAAGGTACACTTAGTACTTAAGAATTTACTTATAAAAGAAATTACTCTGCTAAATTACCTTTGCCTCTTCAGAAAAATGTGCGAAACACTCCAAAATTCTGAATGGATTAGGTGATAAATAGGGCAACACTTAGCTTCCTGCCCAGAATTTGAAAACAAAATTTCCCTCTGATAATTAAATAATAAAAACAACACATAGTGAAATACATCAGAAATAGGCAGAATCTTAGAGAAACAGATTGCTAACCGTATTAACAAATCTAAACAATGTGTCTATTTAGAATTGGAGCAGAAATAAGTGTTGTAGAGCTAAACACAGGTAGGAGCCATCTAAGCATTTCTCAAGGAGAAGGACAGTGAAGATGAACATCTGGTCTTCCTGGCATGCATATCCCTACTACTGAGATGCATGAGTAAAGCTACTAAAAATCTGATGCAATTAAAAATTCAAATTAAAATTCCTTTTCCTTTGGTTACAGATGACTTACTAGGTCACATGCTTCAAATCTGGCTTCTGAAGTAGATATTATTAGGATGTCCTATACCTATCTCTTCTCCTGAACAGAACGCCACATGGCCCAAACCCTTCCTCTTAAGGGAACTGCTCCTTCTCTTACTCCAGGAATTCAAAACAGCACTTGCCATGTTGTTAAAAACTCAGCCCCTACAGTAGAAACCAGTGGAAGGCAGAGCCAATGAATAGGAAGAAATAGAATCCTGATGACATCATTTGAGCCCTTGGGTCAAACTTCACCAAAAGTCAGTCATACTTCCTAGGCTTTTGAGTTATGTGAAGTGTTCAATTCCATATTTTGTTTATGCCAGTTTGAGTTTCATTTTCTAGAACTTGCAACCTAGAGTTCTAACTAATACTATGCATCATTACAAACTTGAAGCTCTAGACACAGTGAGTTGTTTCTGATCTTATAAAAAAAATAACTAAAACACCAAACCTCCCAATACTACACAGTTAATGTGGCAATCAAGTCTGACCTTCAAGTCCATTAAAGTCTATAAACAGTCAACTAAAAAGAACACATTCTTAAGTGATTTTTTTCATTGTAAAATAGGAGAAGTAGAGAAAGTTTTATCTACTTCATTTGCCAAGTTCAAGAAAATGGTAGTGACATAATTTTTTAAACCTTAATTCCTATAGTGACTACTGAAGTTTAGTTTCCACAAAATATTTCTATGAGAAATTCCTGAAGTTGACTGTCAGTTTATCAATCTGCAAATTAAGATGGCTGAAAAATCTCAGTGTGTAGCCATGCAGAGTGGCTAGGAGATCATAGGTGTGACCCCCAAAATATCTCTCAGTCAATTAGACATGCAAACATTTCAGAAAGTCAAGAACACTGCAGTTCCCTCCCCCATAGAAGATTCCTTTTTCTTTTTTAACTTAAGAGAATAACTCCAATTTCTCATTATTGAGTTAAAGCATTATTGAGTAAAATATTCATAAGTGCAAGTTAGAGACGAGGTAGATGATCTTCAAAAGTGGAATAAAATAAACTAAATGAAATTTAGCTCAACTATGCATTGAAATGTATTTACGAAGGCACAGCTCAAAAACAAAAGAAATTATATATTTACTGCTTTGATTCAAAACCCAAATGTCTCATAAAGTCCACATGTAGAGAGTTGTTAGTAAATACAGTAAAAGAAGACAGCCTTGATTATTTTTCACAATGATTATATTTTTTAATTTCTCATAATTTTTATGAAAAGTTTTATTCAATGACAATATTTATTTTTACCTTCCTATTATAGTTTGACAACTTACATCAATGACTACATAAATTTGATTATTTTAGCTCACATAACATGATTTCAAATCAATATTCTGTAAGCCTTAGGGAAGGGAAAGTCTTATACCCTACACAATCCTGCACATGATAAAACATTATAATAAATAATAAGGTCATCCTTAAATTTTATACCATGTACTATCCAACCTCATTAGAGTAGATACAAAAGGAATCTGGAGAAGAGTATGTATCAGAAATGATGTGCCTGTGTAATCTTTCTCAGTCAAGGTATTAGGGGACATAGCATTTGAACTGTATCATAACAGGTCATCAAGCAAAGGCGATGGGTAGTGCATTCTAAACAGTAAAGCCACAACATAAAGAAATAATTAATCATAATACCAGCCAATATTGATTAAATATTTTCTCCATGCTAGATACACTGTATCTGTATTAACTTATTTAACTGTATTAACTTATTTCATCCTTACAAATGTTTAATGATAGTCTAAGTTTGCACAGCAGTTAATTGTCCCTCTCCATAGCAATCATTGACCATGCAATTAAAATTTGTATCTTGGCATGGAAGCAACATGAACGTCCACTGACAAATGACTGGCTAAAGAAGATGCAGTATGTATGTATACGTGTGTGTGTGTGTGTATGTAAAATATATATATATATATACACTAAATACAGTACTCAGCCACAAAAAAGAACAAAATAATGCCATTTGCAGCAACATGGACGGACCTGCAGATTGCCATACTAAATGAAGTAAGCCAGAAAAAGAAAGACAAATGCCATTGATATGATATCACTTATATGTGGAATCTAAAAAAAAAAAAAAAAAAAAAAAAAAAATGACACAAATGAACTTATTTAGAAACAGACTCACAAACACAGAAAACAAAATTGTGGTTACCAGGAGGGGAAAGGGGGAGTGGAGTGATAAATTGAGAGTTCAGGATTTACAGATACTAACTACTATATATAAAATAGATAAACAACAAGGTCCTACTGTTTAGCACAGGGAACTATATTCAGTACCCCACAATAGCCTATGATGAAAAAGAATATGAAAAGGATATGAATATAAAAACCAACTATACTTCAATTAAAAATAAATAAATAAAAGTAAAATAACATTTGTGTCTTGGAAAAAAATGACTATACATTACATAACATCAGCCTTCCAGAGGCTCACAAATAGTGGAGACTGTCAATGAATGCCAAAGTTGATAATACTGATAACCTCCCTCGTTTCATAACACCAATTCCATCTCAGATAACACTGGTATTCTAATAGCTCATCATTTCTTCATGTCTGGACTTAATTCTCTTTCAATGCCATGAAGAAGGGAAAGAAAAAAGTGTAATTCTAGCGCTAAATAGAGTGTCCTCTCTCTGTTACATACATATGTACATATATGTACATAAATAAATGTGTACAGCTATATTTCACAGGTAATTTTCCACAATAAGCAGTGCCAAAATTAGCTGATTAATGTGCTAAATTATTAGGGTAACTTGACTATTGTCCATCAGGATAGTGCCCATTTGAGGTAAGAGTTTCTCTTTTATGATTTTGTTTTTCTTCATTGGCCTTGTAAATTAAATGACTTTGCCTCAAGGACAGTGGGAAGGATCTTAAGTTTTTATTTTCATGTAAGGAGGTACTAGTGAAATAAGTATCATTAGTTAAACACTTCTTCACAAACAGTCCTTATGTGGAGACCTTGTTGATATGGGATTGGAAGGACCAGAACCCTATCCACCTGGCCTCTCCTCAACTCCTACAGCAGCTACTAGGGGAACTTCAGAGAGCTGCTAGAAATCACTGATGAAGGCACACTAAACTGAGAGAGCAAAGGCCTGGGTCAGAGACTGTAAAAGTGCAACCCTATGGGCCAAATCTGCCCTGGAAGTGTGTTTTGTTAGACTCATACAGTTTTTTGTTTTTCTTTTTCTTTGTTGTTAGCATTTTAAAATTGAAATATTTTACATAAAATATCTGGAGTCCCAGCTGATAATTAAAAATCACATGATCTGCTATACTGAACCTCCATTTTCACATGTAAATCATCAGCTGCATCTGTGTGGCAGTGACCCCTTCACCTGTGCTTATGTATTTCTTTATCACCACCTTCCATGTTCTAATTTATAACCCTGAATTATGTTTCCTACCTGACCCTTGTAGCCAGGTGACCAATGACCAAACTTTTAATAAAGTTATGCTACCAATAATTTGATTGACCTTAAAAAGTCATTAAATCTCTTTGGGACTCAATGTCTTCACCTGACATTGGGAAAGGGAGCTTCTAAGTCTAATATTTATTCTAAAATTTAGAATACTCTCTCGTTAGAAATGGACTGCCTGCTATAACTTCTACTATCAGTGAAATCTTGTCTTGACTACCATAAATTAAATTTAAAATAATCAGTTTTACTAGTGCATTTAATCACAAGAAAAGGCATCATTAAGTTAGGAGTACTGAAAAGAAATACACATGTACTTCAATTTTAATGCCCTTGGAAAGGCTTAGCTACATCAGACCTGATTTGGAAAATTTTGACTGAGAAGCCTCTCTGAACACCTGGGGACTACTGACTTCAATTAGATTACAGCTGGCGTTGTCCATTATCTATTTAAAGCCTAACAAAGAAAAGAGAACAGTGGGGGTGTATTCATTCTCTTCAATTAAATTCTCTTCCATACAACTGATTTAGGAAGTAATTTTACCCAGGATTTACTCAAACGTTCTCTGCCACAAGAACTCTACATTACCTAATTTGGATGTGTTTTCAATCTATTATTTCAAAAAATTAAGTCACTTAAAAAGCACTGAGTAATTTTCTTGCTAGTATATGCCACTTTATATCACATTCTCAAAAGCATATTGTGTATTTGCTGGGTCAGACTAGAACACGTGTATACCTAACCACTATCTTCTGGGGTCATCAATAAAACAATGTAAGATTTTCCAGGAAACAAAATAACTAAATAGGCAAACTGATAAGTGTACTAATTGTTCTAGCTTCACTTGTCATTACGGGTCTCCAAGTGAGAAGGGTTTAAGGCCTTGCCACTCAAAGCGTAGTTTGTGAACCAAGAGCATCAGCATTCCCTGGGAGCTGTTACAAAAGCAGAATCTCAGGCTCCACCCCAGACCTGCTGTTTTAGGACCCACTGTTCAGCAAGACCCTCAGGTGAGTTATGCACAGATTAGTTTGGGGAATACTGCTGGGCACACTGGGGGAGTAATGGCTGGGCCTGAACTCTAATCCTGATCCTGCCATTTATTAGCCATACTTTATTTCACCTCAGTTTCTTCATCAGTAAAGTGTGACTAAATATTAATTACCTCAAGGAACACTCCCTGATTTTATTTACTTATTACATCTGAAGACTCTGGCACAGAGTAAGTCCTCAATAAATGTTTACCAAATCTGGCTACAAAAAAAAAAAAAATAGTCAGAATCTAAAAATTCTGACTCCACTTTGAAGTTAAAACTCAAATGTATTTTTACAAATGAATGTTTTTTTTTACCATGAGCTGAATCTGTTCACTTTAAGATGTGGAATAATTTCTTTGATGTTTCTTCTTAAAAACTCAAGTGGAGATTGAAAGGGAACTGTTTTCCTTCCTCTTCCCTATTTCTTCCTCCAACTCATCCTTCCTTCAAACACAAATGAAGGAGAGAGACCTAAAGAGAAAAACTGAATGAGCACTGCAGTGATTTTTCAGGACCTCCAAATGAACGCAATTAAACTCCCTCAAAGCCCCAATCCAGCACAAAGTGACCATGCTGTTAAATGGTTAAATGGCAAGATAACAACACAAATCAAACTTATTTTACATTACGGATGCAATGTTTGGGTAAAAGTCTTGATATGTTGAGAGAGAGAAAGTAACAAGATAACCAGGGAGCAGAAATTTGCTAAATTTAATGCAGAAAATCAAAACAGACAATAGGAATACAGAGACACCATAAAGGACACCTTTGAGCTACATGTCTAAAATATAGGATATGGGTGATCAACAGCCCTAGGCAGTAACTGATGTGAGACCCTTTGACTAACCTGGGACCTCAGCTTTTGAACTATGGACCAAATGTACAATCTATAAACCAGTCTATTGTACTTGTAATATGAAAGAAATCACTCTTCCAATTTTGGTCAACAACAGGTTCTTCTATACAAACCATAATCTTAACTAAACTAGTTAGATTTTAAATTTTTATTTTATGAAATATTATCTTAACTCAAGTGAGTCCCTCGTTACTGTCTGCTTGTGGATCTTACGTATAGCCACTGTAATGTTTTTTCCCCAACACCACTATATTAATAGTCTCCACTTGCCAAATGGCAGGCCTTCCATCCTTTCTGGTGTCCTTGGATTTTCCATGCGAATGTGGAAGGAATATCTCACATAGGCTATGCGTAGCTTCCTATCTCAGCTGCCCTTATACTCTCGCTCTTAACATTCCTTTTGGCTAATTCTGCTTGGCAAGGAACACAATGGTGGTAGTGACCTTTGACATCCTCTGTTGTGTCCATTTTCTCAACATCTGGTGCCTAAGAAATCTTTCTGCCTCCAAGTTCCTGGCATGAACACCACCTGCAACTCTATTCTGGCCATACTGGTGTTAACCCAGTCTTGACCTCCAGTCCTCACCTGGAGAGAAATGGTTGCCACTTTTTGTGGGAGCACAAACTTGGGTTAACAAACTTTGATATTGTAATGATTGCTTTTACCAAATCATATTCTCACACATAAGAAATGTATAATCAAAACCAATGCTTTCTATATTTGTCTTTATACTGCTAATTCAAAGCAAAATGTCTAAGAGCACAAAAGACTAAACTCTCAATACCAGTCACCACCTTATCTATGGAATTTAGCTTATTTGCCTTGAAGCTGCTTTGCAGGAATCTGCTACAAACTGTCTCCTTGCTGTAAAAAGCAGAGACATACTTTGCTTGCGTTGCTTAGTTTGAGGTCATAGATTCAGGGCTGCTTGTGCTTACAGAAAACCATAACTCGTCCCCTGCCCTAACCGGCAGGACATGCTTCGCTTATCAGGCGCAGGTGGATAGTGTAGGCTGCTCTTGCTCACAGAAGACTGCGACTTAGCCCTTAGCTGGGAACAGCTGGGCTGCTTCACATGTTTAGACGATTTCTGATCATTGTATACTCTGTGCTGGTCTGGGTTTTCATTATCAATTGTTCGGAACACTGTAACCCTGCTCATGATTAAGGTGTAAAATAACTGTTTGTACTATTAATATTGTAACCTTCTCTCTAAGTATAAATTAAGATTATAATGTTTCTGTTTTTCACAAACTGAAAATACTGACCTGCATCCCTGCACATACACCATGCTCCTTACTTATTCCTATGACGTATTTTATTTTGATTCTTTGTTTGACTATTCTCAATAAATACAAGAGCTTTGGAGGAGCTCGGGAAGTTGGTCTCTGGCTCACTGTCACTCTGTTGACTTGATAAAGTCTTGAGTAATTTTGTTCTTCTGCAGTGGGGACTTTTGCTGGACAAAACCCATGACGAACAGAACCCACAACTGGTGACCCCAATGTGATCACCACTCTCCGAGATGAGAACCCACAACTGGTGACCTCAACGTGACCACCATTCGCAGGGACAAGAACCCACAACTATTTCATCTCTTCATGTATGAAGGCAGAAGGAATCCCAAAGCAGAAAAGCTTGGGATCATCGTGATAAAGTGCTTTCAACCCTAGCACACAAACATCTCTGTTTTCAAGGTCATAAGCACCCACAAGAGTCTAAGCAGAAAGAAATTTTATTCATACATCTATATCCTACACTAATTCTCCCTTCCCATTGTGGCAGTCACCTTCATTTGCTGTGATAGTTCTTTTGTCTCTGGAGCCATTTTATCTCTTATCTCACTCTGGTTTCCTTCAAAGATTCCTATTGAGCCACTTTCCAACCTTCATAAATGTCACAAATGTCAGTATGAGTCTGACCCTGGATCTCAGACAAATCAGGAAATGGAGCTGGAAATAAGGGAGGATGGAGAGAAAAGTGTTTCATACCTCCACATACTCAGTCCTGGTCTTGTTAGCCCCATATTTTAAAACTAATTAGTAGCATGTTTTTGAAACATTAAAAATATAAGCTAATATTAAAATGGTCCTGATCAGCATCCTGCATGCAAATATTTCCTCAAATACTGAGCGCACTTTTCTCAGAATCTGAGATAAATTTCAATGTTCTTGGCAAAAATATGAAGGTAGATGAGCCCAAAAAACAGACTTCAAAGTAGATTATTAAATCTAGTTGCAGTTAACATACTAAACAAAAACACAGTCATTAGTCTTTAAGTTTTTGATAGTATACATTTTTAAAAAATGAAAGAATCTTGGATTATTTAAGGCCAATGACTTCATTTTAGAAACAAAAACTTACAGGTAAAGTGACTTCAAAAGTAACTAGGCTTGACCTCAAACTGAAACCTCCTGATTCTTAATTTGATTCTCTTTCCCTTACATCCATTATCTTATAAGGGTAGCTTGTGGGGTTAAAGTATTTTGCCACAATGATCCATTCATTCAGTCAGCAGATATTTATTGAAAATCTACTGTGTTCCAGGTGATGTACAAGAAAGGGTGATCTATCAGGGGTGAAAATCTTAGTTCAAACCTCAGGTCTTTCAAATCTGATGCGTGTTCTTATGCAAGTGATATATATATATAGCCAAATCTCAGCATCCTTATCCTAAAATGAAGGTTATAGTTAAATCATCTATAAGGTCTCATTCAGTTTTCAGTTTCTATAATTCAATTAAATAGCTATATATCTTAAACAACAGCAAAAAATTCATGAATGAAGATTTAAAGTTTCATAAATACTTCACTCTAAACCAAATGTAAGATGTTCACGTGGCAGATTTAGGTCATTGGATGACATCTGATGGATACTTTTTTTTTCATAAAAGAAGAGACTGATAAATTACTACCTGCAACTATGTCCAAACAAATCAAACTGCTAATAACTTAAAAAAAAAAAAACAAAACAGGTTTAGTGCACATCTTATAAAGGTACTTAATAATATACCTTTTAGAATCTGGAAAAATAAAATTACTTTAGCTATGCCTCACTATGTTTGATAGCTCTAAGCTTTCAGAATTAAGTCCCCAAATGCATTTTATATAGACTCTCTAATGGACATCATAAATTAAATTTGGCACCAAGCTGAATTATATCAACCTAATAGATAATCTCTAAGGCCAACCTAGATTTTAGATCTCCTACAAGTAAGGTTTGGGGAGGGAGATATATTTTGATGAATTTTTCAATATTTCAAGAAATGTCAGAGGCTTAGGTTCTTAAAATAATCCTAAATATGTTTAAAATCAACAGATCAACAGAATAACTGGCCATTTTATTTATTATAGTAAATTAACAGACTATGTTTAATTCTGGTTTCCCCTTATAAACCTACAACTCTGGAACACTGTTAACCAAAAATTTTCTTGTTACAAATGAGAAAAATATGGCCTAGGGTGATAACTGTTTTTCAAAAGTTTACCAGCAAAGCCAGAGCTACAACTGTAGTATTCATTTCTATTCCACTACACTGCCATCTCCTTCTAATTTTTTTTAACTTAACTGAAATATAATTGAAGTACAATAAATGTCTTAAAGTATACAATGTGATCAGTTTTGACCCATGTATATACCCATAAAACCACCACCACAATCAAAATGACATGGCACATTATCCCAAAAATTTACCTCAAGCCCCTCTGTATTCCATTCCTCCCTCCACCTCTACCCCTGGATGACCACTGATTTGTTTTCGGTCACTATAGATTAATTTGCATCTTCTAGAATTCTGCATAAATGAAATCACACAGTATATGGTACTCTTTTTAGCCTGGATTCTCTCACTCTGCTTAATTTTGAGATTAATCCACGTTACTGGATGTATTAATGTTCATTCCCTTTTTATTGCTGAGTAGTATTGTACTGTATAGATATACCATACATTTATTCATTTAAGCATTGATGAATATTTAGGTTATTTCTAGTTTGGGGCTATTAAAAATAAAGCTGCTATAAATATTCACATACAAGTTTTTATCTAGAACAGAATGGCTGGGTCATATGACACGTACATGTTTAACTTGAAAAATATCCATTAATTTTCCAAAGTAGTTGGACCATTTCACATTCTCACCAGCATGAGAGCTCTAGTTGCTCCATAAACTTGTCACCATTTAGTATTGTCAGATCTTTCTTTTTTTTTTTTTTTTTCATTTTAACCACTCTAAGGGTATGCTATCCCAGTTGTTATTGCGTTATTTTAACACCTTGGATGTTCCTGACACAACTTGTGCTACTCTGCAAATTTAGAGGAAACAATGGCACATTTAATAATGTAATATGTGACTGAATGACAAGGATAAGAGTATTTTTTCATAAGTTATTTTTACCACAATGGCAATTACCTTAATATCTGTATTTATCAACAATTAAAAATTGACTTACAATGTATACTACTTAAATATTTTTGCCTTTTTTAAAGTACTTTTTAAGTTTATTTTTCTTTAACCTTATTAACTTCTTTTTCTAAAAGGAGCACAGAAAATAACCAAGTAGTTGAATACACAACTGCCCAAAGGACAAGAGTAAATAATATAAAAACATAAACTCATTCAAGAAATAAAAGAGCTATTTATTGCATACCAAATAGACACAGGTTTTTGAAATAATAATGTCTAGGGTTGGCAAGAGTGGGTGTGGTAAAATAGACATTCTCATTTATTACTCATGGAACAGACTACTTAGAAATCAATTTGGCCATTTACAGTGAGAGCCTTAATAGTGCTTATATCACTTGACATAGTAATAGCACTTCTAGAAATTTTAAAACTCTAAACAATCAGAGGTATGGACAATTATTTATCTTTCAGGATTTCAGAATTATTTATAAGGCTTGTAAACTGAAAATAACCTAATTGTCCAAAAGTAGATGAATGGCTAAATTAATTATGATTCATACATGTGGTATTATGCTTCTAATAAAAATAACAGATTTGAAGACTATTTAATTGCATGAGTGGTTACTTATATAATTTTTAGAGAATGAAACAAAAAGATTACCACAATTATATAAAGGAAAACAATGTACCTTAAAATGCAAGAAGGAAAGATACCAGAAGTTTAATAGTGGTACCTGTTCTTGAAGAGTTTACACTTAAATTGGTAGATATATTGAGTCAGTAAATACATTACTTGTATCTATTTAGAAATATGCAAGTAATAAAATATACAAGTAATATATCAAAGCACAGAGGCATGACCAACTAATTAGCTCTGTACAGGGAATTTCTTTTGAACTGAACCTGGAGGAATGAGTGGTTTTCCAGATGGAGAACTAGTAGAAAGGCATTCTTGGAGGAAGAAATAATGTATGCAAAGCCACTGAGTTGTTTGTCTCCCTGGTATATAGTTCGAGGGAGAAATATTCAATTAATGTTTGTTGAATACACTAATGAATGAGTCATTAAAAAATTCATTCTCTCTGTTCTTTGTCTCCTATATTTCAGTTACTAAAAGTCTGCCATTACAACATAATGGTATATTACAAATTTCTAAACTAATTTTATATCAGTTATATCTTAGGATGTTGCTTCCTAAAATCATCTTGGAACTCCTTAATTTCATCAGTAATTGATCAATAATTTATTAAATAGTTAATGTAGGTGATTCTGGAAGACCCCCTCAGAGAGCCAATCACCACCTCTTAAGAGTATTAGCTCTTTTTCTTGCCTTATATCCTAAGAAACAGCTGATATTTAGACCAATAATACTTTATCTACTCACCAACTATAAATCAAAAGAGTGACTTAATTGATTTTAGAACCCTTTTCTTTGAAGAAGAAATAAAAACCTACTACATGGGGCTCTTTGATACAAATTAGGCTTCTTTTTTTTAATAGATTTTTTTGCTGTTGTTTATTCTTCTTAAAATAATAAAATGATATTTTGGCAACATTGATTGCAAAATTGATATTAAAAAATCTGCACAATTACTTAATTCCTGAGTCATTACTTATCTTTTTAATATCCATACAGATTGAAATCCATCACCTTTGTCAGCAATGGAAACTTGGTAATGTTTTTCTAATCTAATGACATTTGACAAGAAAATGACCATTGAAAAGAAAAGCAGAGGGATACACTCTCAACTGAGGCAAGATTTAAATCATATATGGGAACTTAACTTCAAAAAGATATTTATTTATTATTAAAATAATAGCAACTAAAAACTTTTTTTCTAGCCATTTTACTTACAAGATAGTCTAAACAATCCCCTATATCAAGATAAGCAAAATGTTGCAGTCATTCATCTGATCATTCATTCAACAAATGTTTACAAGAATCTAGTACATGTAAGGTATTGTATTAATACAAAAAATCAACTTTTATTGAGTACTTATTATGTGCCAGGCACTACACTAGCTATTTTTTACACATTATTTCAAAATTATTATGAATTAGGTATTATTATTATTATTATTATCTCAATTTTACAGAAGAAAAATGGGAAGCTAAAGAGGTCAAATAACTTGCTCAATAGAAGAGGTCAAATAATAAGTTCATAAGTGGCTGTTCTGGGATTTGAATTTACAACAGGCTCTGTTTTCTTTCCACTATACCACACAAACCACTTTAAACCATTTCAAAATTTAAGGGATATAAATATTTAGAGTATCTAACAATGCACAAATCAATATTCTGTTAAAGTTAAGTATGAATCACTTTTAAGTTAGCTACCTAAATTTCATTTGTGGTTAAAAGTGTAAATATTAAAGTACTTTTTCTGTTGACAGTAATTCCCAGTCTCATCTGTAGCACTTGCTAACAGCCAACATCGCAATGAATTTCACAGAGGTAACTGAAAAACTATCATTGCGTTGACCAGCATGGAAATTTCCTGCTGGTCCCTCTGTGTTAGCGGAGTTACCCCTCAAATCTAAAATGCCTATAATCGTGTGGAATATCCAAGACTGGGTTCTTGCCTATGTGTTTGCCAAACAATAGCCAGGAGTTGCAGCTACTCAGTTCTACTATTTTGACTTCCATGGTAGTGGACTAGAGCGTGATCATTTTATAAAAACATTTGATTATTAATTTAGTTATACAATAATCTCTTACTGAGTACTTATTTATGCAATCTATATATTTCTTTTGTTCAAAGAAAATATACCCAATCACAGTTTACATATCTATCTTGAGTAAATAAGGCATGTTTAGGACCTTCACTGATTCAGTTTGCATATACACTCTAGACATGTGGAGAGAGTCTATAACTACTTCCAAGTCCTCTAAATACCTCAGACCTTTATCAGGAGGGACACATGCCTTTTTCACCATTTTTATCTCTAACCCCATGCATACATGCCTTGTATACTGTTGGTGTTTTAAAAAGTTTGTTAAGTAAATGAACTCTATATCCTTTCAAATCCTTTGGCAGCATCCTTAAAAAAAATAACAGTAGCCTCTGGGTCAAAGGCTCTGGCTCTAGTCCTGACAATATGACAAACTCAGCATCTGACTTTTTAAACAAGCCATAGCAACCGACTGCTTCCATGAGATTGAGTAGAACTGAATGCATGGCTAGGATGTTAAGGGATGGTACCAGATGTTCCTTAGTACAGCACTAGTGGCTTTCAGCTCATTTCTGAAAATAATTGCTTTAAAATGAGCCTTCAACCAGAGAGCTCATGATGAACAAGAAGGTTTTTGGAGGTGATGCTGGAAAATATTTGTGAGTGGTCCAGCCCTGCAGACCTAGGAACTATAGAGAAGATAAAAAGCTCTGAGACCCTGCTGTCAGAATGGGCTCAGAAATTCCAGCAGGAATGAATGTCCACCTAGTGGGTCCACACTGGGAGACAAAATTGACTCTGAGCAGTGAAAGGAAATACAATCATCAAGATGCACCAGATACCCTGGGAAGCCAGATAGGTGGGCCAGATAGAATCTCCCAGAAGAAGTAACCGGTTCAGGCCCTCCTCACAGGAGCAGGTGAAGCACGCTTAGAGGGAGTCTGACAATGCTATACTTTATGGAAGTCTGCAGGCAAGTAATGTCTGTAGGTTGGGTTTGGGAGAAGAATGCCAGACTCTAGAGTCAGTAGCTACAAATAGCATACAAGGTCAAGGCAGGGCATAGCAAGGCTGGACTAATGTTGAGTCTGATAATCACAAGGTTTCTCAAGAAGAGCTCTTAAAATCATCCTGCTGCTCATTCCTTACCAGACTTCAGATTCTGTGAAACTGATGGCTGCTTTTTGCTCAGAGAAAATACATTTATTTGATTCTGTTTTTAACTTTTTCTTCAACTCCTATACTATCTATAGCCAATATTTTTCAAATGGTTCTATGATGATTCCTTTGAATAAGAGTTAATGAACATAATCAAAAATGGTTGCAAAATCACTTCGCTGTTACATTAGTAGTCCAGTGATCAGCACAGATCCCAGGATAACCTGGTCCCCTCTTTTCATTGCACATGCAAAGCACTAAGGTGCAGGGAGGTTGCATGACTTCTTTGACACAGTACAACTACCAGTTAGAGAGAGCATTAGGACCAGAATCTATGTCACGAACACGCCTAGTTCAGTGCTTGTTCCCTGCACAGTGCTAGTTCTGTTATAATGTGAACACATTCAGCTTTCCTTGCTGACTGTTTTATCTTGCACAAGACTTCATGAAATAACATTCTTATCAGACTATATTTCCCAAATAGCTTGCTTACTAAATTTCTCTTACTTACATGAATATCTTATTTGTTGGTCTTTGCTTTTACTGCTAAAAACAAAACAAAAAATGCAATGTCCAATGTGTTTATACAACTCAGTATATGGCTCAAAAACTGTCAGATACAATTTATGCATGGTAGTCACTGTTAATAATCAATGACAATATTACAAAAATCTTTAAGTGGCTTTATTGATAGGGATATTAAATTTGATAGGATGGGAGAAACTAAGAATTCACATTAAAATAAAGGCAGGGATGTAAAAATGCAGTGAAAATTACCCAAGTAGGCATCCCAGCTGAGCCACTAATCAATTCTGTGACCTCAGGGAACTCTCTTAACCAGATTCCTCTTAAGAAGAAGGAGAAGGAGAAGCAGGGAATAGTGGGAGCGGGGCAAGAAAGGAGGTAAGGGGAGAGGAAGGAGGAGGAGTTGGAACTAATATAAAAGATTCTTGGATTTAAATAAAGCCTCCAGAGCTCCATGCAGATGTACTCCAATTCTGGCAAAAAACAGGGTCTAGGATATAAGCATGGTTTATGTACATAAAAGTCTGTGTGATAATAATAGCTAAGTCAGAGAATAACCATATGCCAGGTATTTTTCCAAGAGCTACGAATATGTGAATTCATGGATTAATTGTCGCAAATTCAATGAGATAAGCATCATTTTTATCTCCATTTTCCAGCTGAGGAAACAGAGGCATGAAGATTAAGTAACCTGCCAATGTCATACGCAGAATAAGTGTAGAACCAGGGTTTTAACCCAATCTGGCTCTAGAGTCATGCACTTAAAATGCTGTGTTATACTGCCCCTTGACGATGGGTGAGCTGACAGGTTTGGGTGGCTGACGATGACAGAGATTAAGAGATTTTGTATAGTCTTCTAAGGTAAAATGGATAATAATTATAGCATCCTTCCTGGGACTGTTTTTTTAGTTTACAATAGTAGGGCACCAATATTTATCCAGTTGCTAAGGTCAAAAAATCGAAGAGTAATTCTTGATTTTTGACCTTTCTCTCACCCCAGAACCCAACAGCAAGCCATCTTAGGTCTCCCATCAAAACAAATCCAGAATCCAACCATTTCTGACTACTATGCTGCTACTACTTGGTGCGTCTTCCTGTTCACCTTCACCTGTAATGTTGCAATTATCTCCTAATTCACCTCCCTGCTTTTACACTTACTCTTCTACAGTCTAATCTCCACAGAGCATACTGAGTAATTATTTTTAAAACAGATCACATCACCCATCTACTCAAAACCCTCCTATAGCTTCCCATGACATTTAGAATAAAATCTAAACTCCTTACCAAGGCCTGACTCATGATCTGGCCCTCGTGGACTTGTTATCCATTTTTCCTTATGGAGTATATTTTGCTATCTGAATGAAACTTGCTGAAATCTTTGAACTTCTGTTGTGATGTTCTGTACTTTTTCCTACCAAAATGCAACTGCTCTGTCTCTACTGGAGGAGAGTGAACTCATTAGCATTAAACACTAAGATAATTACTACATTAAAAGCCCATGCCATGTGGAGATGCAGAAATGAAAGCTGCCCCCTGCTTCTTTTGCTTTTCACATTCTATGGAAACTTTCTAGAGTGCCCTGAGAAAATCTTTTTTTTTTTTTTTTAAATGACAAAAACTACCTGCTCAGCAGCCCTTTCTTCTCTAGGTATTGTCTACTCATCATTACAAATGATAAGTTGCTGGCTTAAGACTGATGTTTGTCAGTTCAGATAGAACCTTTGGAATAATTAATGATACTATTTATTTTTAAAATCACAGGTTTTAAAAACTGGTGGCATGCGTACACAGTGTATGAAAAGGAAAAGCTGCTGCTTCCTGGAACCTGACTTCCTCATCAAGGGAAATCAAATAAGTCAAACATACCGACACTTAAAAGTTGAATAAGAAGCCTTTGTCTCTTTTTGTTTTTCCCTCCTGAGCTGTGATAGTTCAGGAAAGTGCTCTAGAAGATTCCATTCATGTGTTCTGAAAGCATTAATTCCTCCCTTAAACATCTATGGAAGTAACCACTATCTAGTGGTTTAAAAGACCATAAAATGGATACAAACCCTTTTCATTAAATATCTTACTGCAACATCTATGATTTGATTCCATATATACAGACAACAATAAAACTAAAAATCTCTAAACTGGCTGTTTTCTAGGCTCAATCATAGGAGTTGAAATAAGTTAGTTCTCAATTTCCAAAACAGTATTTATAACAACAGTCTTTTTTATGTGCTAAGACTGCATTTAGTTCTCTAGAAACAGATTTGAAGTTGTGCCCTCTGCTAACCTTCTACTGAGATTAGATCTACACATTTTAAACTCTATTTGAAGCATAGATTACAGTCTCTGTGACTCTATCATTAAAATAAACAACCTCAAAGTAATATATAATCACAATAAACCAAGGAATTAAGGTGAAATTCTAAGTTAGTAATTCACTCAAAAAACGAGTTAGCTACCCTGCTGTGGGCTTCAAAGGCTGTAGATAATAAACTAAAAACTATAAGCAAACTGAAACAAAGACAGTGAACATAACTCTTGAGACTGATTTATATCATTTTAATACTTCATCTCTCTCCCAGAAAATATAGACTGAACTGTTGATATCCTAACCAGGTACGAGATCAAAAGTATCTTACAACCAATACAGTACAAGCACTGACCTTGCAGAGTAGACTCCAGCCTGCCAGAGAAAGAAAGTAGTGTCTTTGAGGACCCCTTTTGTGGCAGGCAAGAACCATTTTGTTGCTGATTTGGGGGAGGCCTGGTGAGTTCTGGGGGAGGGTCTAGGGCCAAGCTAGTGGGGGTGAGGGTGGGGTCAAAGAGCTTGGAGTATAGGCTCTTTACCAACCAGTAAAAAAGTATTTCAGTATTTTTAACTCCTGGAAGATCCATACAATACATGCCAATCGAACATTACCCTTGACACTGTCATGAGCTTTGGGTAGCTGAGAAAGAGAAGACGGAAAGCAATGGAGTGGGGAGAGGAAATGAACATATCAGTCCCTCTAAAATATTTTTTCATCTTGCTATTTCTCTCCCCTTAGTGAGATCCTACTCATTCATCAGAATTCAATTCAAATGTCACTTATAAAGTCAAGTGCTCCCTCCCAATTCCCAACCTTCCTTGTTCTCATTCTCCCCTCACTATAATTATTTGGGAACCTGTGTGAGTATGGGTATTTGCTCAATGCCTCTTTCTCACATTAGACTCAAAGCCCTAAGGGCTCTTAGACCTTGATTTAGACATTGTCCTTTGGCTTACTGTTTCCTTCCACACAACTAGAAAAATACTTAAGGCATATTAAATATTTTTTGGATAAACAATGAATGGAGAGGTTAGTTTGATTTTAAAACACTACATAGCATATAGGGCCAAACGAAAGAGCAACTAACCATAGTCTACTCACAATAAAGGAGAAAGTCACGCAAGTAAAAAAAAAGATCATGATAAAAACATGTAACATTTATTGAGTTCTTACTATGAGATAATCACTGTGCTGTGTTTCAAATACATATACCTTATTTAATTTTCCCAAAACCCTATGAGGTAAGCACTATTTTCACTGTCTTTATTTTGTAAATGAGGAAACTAAGGCTTAGAGTAATAAAGTAAACTGCTAAAATTCAAAAGCTAAAATTTTAAGCTAGTTTTGTCAAATACCAGAGACTGAGCTCTTAATCTCCACACATTCAGTTTCTCCACGTTGAATCAATTCAGTATATATTCCCTTCCTTTGGGGTGAATGAGCCAGCAAATACTGTATGCTTTTTACTGGATTGGATTAAGTATGCATAAGAACCAAACTAATGCATTGTAAGAGAGATAACTTGACAAGAAAAACTGCTGCAGACATGTCCTGGTATCTATTGATGAGCAGATGGTGCACTTCTGAGAAATATCAGGATATATGAAAGAAAACATTTAGGCAACTGATGTTTATGTGGGTGCAATTTTCTGGCTACAGCAGATGCCTATTGCTTCCTGACATCTGCCATATCCCACTCTACATACCAAAAAAACATATAGCTGACAAAGTTGCATACATTGTGACTTTGCATTTCAGTAAATTGTATTTACTGGCCCTAAAAGGCATCCTCTAACCAAGAATTCAGAAGCTGAAATTGGTCTCTCAGGTACTACAGCGCAATAGAAAGAACACAGACTTTGGAATCAAACAAGTCTGAATTCACAATTCTGGGCCTGCCATTTACATGCTGTAAGATCTTGAACAATGTTCTCACTTCACAGAGCTCAACTTTCTTTATCAGTAAAATAACAGTATTACCTAACTTGCTGGTTGCTGTATGATTCAAAGAGGAATAAAGTGTCTGACAAACAGCAGACACTTAATAAATGCTAGCTAAATATCCAAATCAAACCAAAGTTAGCTTAATATAAAGGTTAATTTAATGTATCAACTTGGAGGGTGTTTTTGAGTGAGACTAACTTTTAAATCACTCAATTTTGAGTAAACAGATTACTTATGTGGGCGAGCCTCATCCAATCAGTTGAAGGCTTGAATAGAACAAAAGCAAATGGGAATTCTGCCTTCAGAATCTGTCTGCACCACCAGCACTCCTGGGTCTCCAGCCTGCTGGCCCTGCAGATTTTAGACTCACTAGCCTCCATAGTCATAGAAGTCAATTCCTTTTCTCTCTCTCTGTATATATATGAAATTATATAAACATATATATACAGACATCCTATTAATACATATGTACATACATACACACATATATATACACACATATCCTATTATGTACACATCCTATATATATCTACATATATATATGCACTTACACATACACACGTCCCTTTGGTTCTATTTCTCTGGACAATCTTAACTAAACGTTCCTTAATTGTCTGATGAAACAGGACAAAACCAGTTTTAGACTGGGAGGGTAAGATTGGGTCTATGGGTAGAACAGGCTTGAAACAAGGAGAAATAGAGAACACTGGGCCTGAAATATCCATAAGCCTAAAGACAACTCAATTGGGAGCCATCATTTAGAAAAGGACTCAGAAAAAGTGTTAACGGAAGTGTGGGAATTGGGGCTGCTGAGAGAAAAGATGAAAAGTAAATTCTAGGGACAGGTTACAATGATTGCTCTTTTTGTAGTATATGATTACCAAATCTCAATTTGTGGTGTTTAATTAAGGCTCAGAGGAGAAAAGGGATGCTCTGAGACTATAGTCCATTGAGTGGTAAGACCAAAGGGATAATCTAAGGCAGGGCTCTCTAATTAGGAAAGACTGGAGGCCCCCTTAGAGGTCAACTCTCAGAGAAATCTTAGGAACTCTGAGAGATCACACCATCTGGGTTCACATAACCAGTGACCATAGGATGTCTACAAAAAGGCAGCAGGTTGCAAGTTCTGCTGGGTGAACAAAGCCTAAGAGTAGGCTTCCTCATGTCTTGAGTAAAGTCCATTTTCATCTTGTGTCCTGAGTTCCCAGAGAAAAACTCTAAGGAAACTCAGATAACTGAGATAACACCTCTACCAAAAACTTTCTTTTGTTCAGAAGCATATGTTTTTGTTGCAATGGACTGATTGTACATCTATGCAGTTAAGTTCCTTCCATTCATGAATCAGTAAATTGAATTTTTTAAGTCACCCTTAGTTACTTTGGCCCAACACCAATTGATTAGTATTGGCCTTACTATACTAGCCTATGATTAGTCAATTTTAAACAAGGATGTATTAGTTAAGGTTTTTCAGAGAAACAGAACAATAGGTATATATATATATACACATACATAGAAAGAGAGAGAGAGAGAGGGAGAGAGAGAGGGAGAGAGAGAGATTAGGTGATTATGAGGAATTGGATCCTGTGATTCTGGAGGATAAGTCCCACAATCTACTGTCTGTCTGCAAGCTGAAGATGCAGGAGAGCTAGTGTTTGTAGTTCAGTCCAAGTCCAAAGGTCTAAGAACCAGGGAGCGGCTGATGTAAGTTTCAGTCCACCGGCAGGAAAAGACCAATGTCCCAGCTCAAGCAGTCAGCAAAAGGGGCAAATTCTCCCTTCCTCTGCCTTTTTGTTCCATTCAAGTCCTCAGTGAATTGGATGATGCTCACTCACATTGTTTGACACAGGGGGAGGTCGGCAATCTGATTTACTCAGTCTACTGATTCAAATGCTAGCCTCATCCAGAAACATCCTCACAGACACACCCAGAAATAATGTTTAGTAAATTGCCTGGGCACACCATGATCCAGGAAAATTGATACATAAGATTAACCATCACAAAAAAAATTGGGGTCATCATTCTGGGGATCATATTTCTAAGATCTTTCAAGAAAAGTTATAAAGTTGGGGACAGGTGATGCTGCTAATAGGGGTCATTTAAATTGTTATATTCTAGGGCAGGGGTCAGCAAACTTTTTCTGTAAAGGGCCAGACAGTAACATTTTAGGCTTTGAAGGTCATAAGGTATCTGTCTCAACTACTCAACACTGCTTTTGGAGCACAAAAGCAGCCACAGACAATACATAAATGAAAGACCATGGCTGAGTCCCAGTTAACCTTTATTTATGGATACAAATTTGAATTTCATGTAATTTGCACATATCACAAAAGGTTGTTTTTCTTTTTATTTATTCTTTAACCATTTCAAAATGTAAAACCCATCCCTAGCTCATGGACCATACAAAAACAGGTTGCAATTTGCTAACCCTTGGTCTAGGATGATAATTCTTAAACTATGGTCTTTGATAACTTGGGAGTTGCAAGTTTTCTCCTCATATGTGATTCAAAATTGTTAGTTCCTTCTTTGGTTGTCATGGGCTGGATAAATGACATGAAATACCATAGACTTACTGTTACGTACATGTGAGGCTACTTACTAGTAACCTACTAAATGATTTATTAAACGCTACTTATATTTAGTATCAAAAACTAAAACTGGCCCAACACCAGAATTGTTCCCTACCTCTTAGCCTTTTTAACTTTTACAAAGATTACATGTTTTATCCCCAAATTACCTCACAGATGTGTTAAACACCATCATAACCATAACACATTGTACTTTTATCCCATACCACTTACATAACTGTAATTAATTTATTTAATTAAAGTCTAGATCAGACTATTAGCTCTAAAAGATCAGTGGTCATGGCTGGTTTTTCCACCACTGTGTACCCAGCCCATAGCATATCTGGAAAATTGTAAGTGTTTGGTATATATTTGTTAGCTGAATGAATGAAATGAATTGCTTCAGGTCACTAATTGCTTCAATTCTTGTTTTTTAATTTTAAAGAACTTTTCATTTAGCTTTAACATTAT
The DNA here is from genome assembly GCF_036321535.1 of Camelus dromedarius. Classification (NCBI taxonomy): domain Eukaryota; kingdom Metazoa; phylum Chordata; class Mammalia; order Artiodactyla; family Camelidae; genus Camelus; species Camelus dromedarius. The sequence continues at coordinate 48,575,120 of NC_087437.1, forward strand.
CAATCGAGTTTGTTAATGGTTGTTTGGTTACTCAACTATTTGTAATGATGTCATGCTTATACCAATAGTATTTTGGGTATATAATTTTGTACTGACAGGTCTTAAGACAAGAATGAAATGTGGTTCTAATGAGTCATTCACACTTCCATTGTTAAAACAGTTATATGAAATTCAGTCCATGGAGGATAGCAGGGGGAAGGTTAACAAGGACACTTCATTATTACCTACAAGTTCTCATTCCAACAGAAAATGGTCAAAAAGTTTGAGAAAGCCATTGTATTTGCAAGAAATGTATTTTGTGGATGATAGAGGCATATATGTTTTAGTTAATACCCTTTGGTTCAGGGATCATAGATATTTAATTTCTAGAAATTCTTGCTTCTTCTCTACCTCAAGGCTAGACTTTTGGAACATGTCTACAAAGCCTCACCTCAGCTCCACTTGGGGTAACACAACTTTTACTAGCTTGTTTCCAAGACAAGATGTGAGAAGGAAGGAGTTCACCTAACTCCAGATAATACTTCCAAGTCATTAGCCTTTTGTGTGCTTTGTTTTCACAAAGGTGGAGGTACAAATGGAACTCCAGGGATGATGGTCCTCCATGTCTTAAATTCCAAGTCTAATGTGAAACATAAGACTTCCTTAGAAAACATCAGGACCACTGATCTGTACTCAACAGCTTCAGATACAGTTTTGGTCTATTTATTCCAGTATTTCTAACATTTAATCAAGGAAGATCCAACTCCAATGACTCTTATTTTAAACAATTTTACTAAGAGCAACATTAAGGTAATTTAGGTAAAAACAAAACTTAAAACAAGGAAAAAGAATGTTAATTACTTTAGGGAAATGTGTAAAATTACTCTTCATTGAATGCTCAATGGTTATTTCTTCTAAATTGCTCTTTAGTGAGTATTTATTGTGCACATTCTCAAGCTGCTCATTAGAATCGTTCATTCGAAGATAACAGGTAAACTGTGAAACTATCGATAAATTCACTAGGTATAGAGAATCTTGAAATCCTTTGTGTCCTCAACTCCTTTGGCAACCTCTGCACAAAGTTATCAAGGAATCTAAAGACCCAGTTCTGCCAAACCCCAACCTGACACTCTGATGTGTACTCAGAATTTAACCTGAAAGTTTTACACAGATTGACCCAATTTGCAAAGTTGAAAAAAGTTGTTAAATTGTTCCTTACACTACAAAAGTCCTTGAAAAGAGATAATCCTGTCAAGTTGTGAAGTCTAGTGATCTCAAAAAAAAAAAAAAAAAGGAAAGGAAAGGAAGCTTTTTTTGTTACAAGTGTGGAAGTGCTTATAAAGGAGACAGCTGCTGCTGCTTGGATTTAAACTGTCATTTCTTTCTTTTTTTTTCTTTTTGACAAAGAACATTCTAGTACTGACAAAAAAAAAATCTGTTTTTTCTTCCATCTTTGGTCTAACTTACACAAGTTAACACCTCTCAGAGGGCCCCTCAGTCTCCTCTCCGCCTATCCAGACCCTACCTGTCCTTTCAGTTCTAACTTCCAACTTCTGCCTGAGTCAGCTTCCAAGTGCATCAGCACATATCGATTCCCTTTTTCTCTAAAGCACCTTTGTCTCTGCCATTCATTATATCTCATGTTGCTTGGTTGCTTTACTTTTATTGAACTATTCCTCTTCTCCATAATCAGAGTATAAACTCCAGGGGCGCTAGGAGAGTGCTTTATGCCCTTTCACACTAGGAGAGGAATGTTATGAGGAGCTACTGGTAGGGTGTTGTGATAGCACTAACACAGGCCAGGGTGGAGGGGGTGCTTTGGAAAGACTGCCCAGAGGAGATCCCCCAAAGTGACATTCTCTCATTCCTAGGCCTCTGCTTAACCCAATGATCCAGCCAAAGCTCTAGTTCTTTTTAATCTTCCTTCTGACTATATTTACCCCTTTCTGAAAGCACATCCACCTCATACTCAATCCTTTTGGTTCTGCTTAAACAGTAATACTTCCTTCATTTCTTTCTTGTAAGGGCAGAAAGAGCTGAGCTAGAAACAAGTTTGCTACAGGTTTCATGGGCACTCTGATGTATTTTTATTTTTCTCTTATACCTCTGTATTATGTATGCTGTAATGCTACTGCATATGGATTGGTTCCAGGTCACTGGTTGGCAAACCTGTACTCCAGTTCTGGAGTGATATTTCACTTGGAAGACTTCACTGTCTCTTGAACAAGGAAGTTATTTGTGACAGACAGAAGATAAATAAATAATAATGCAGCAGACTTTCCACCCAGGGATTTTTGTGTTCTGCAAGCAAGTGGTAGTATTATATCCACTCTATCAGTAGGTGGCTGAGAATAAACTTTATGTATCTAGAAAGCATAGCAATAAACCTATAGGGCTTTTCCTAAATTAGAAAAGGGGCCTTCTCCTTCAAACAGCTATTTGTATACCAATGTTCACAGCAGCATTATTTATAAGAGTCAGAAGATGGATGTAACCCAAGTGTCCACTGATGGATGAATGGATAAACAAAATGTGGCGTATACATACAATGAAATATTATTCAGCCTTAAAAAGGAAGGAAATTCTGACACATGCTACAATATGGATGAATCCTGAAGATACTACACTAAGTGAAATAACCAGTCACTAGAGGACAAATATTGTATGATTCCACATAAATGAGGTACCTAGAGTAGTCAAATTCATAGAGACATAAAGTAGAACAGTGGTTGCCAAGGGCTGGGGGAGGCATGAATGGGGAGTTAGTATTTATCGGGTACACAGTTTCAGTTGGGGAAGATGAAAAAGTTCTGGATATGGAAGGTAGTGGTGACTGCCCAACAATGTGAATGTACCTAATGCCACAGAATTGGTCAAATGGGAAATTTTATGTTATGTGTATTTTACCACAATAAAAAAGGGGGACTTTCTTGGCAATACTTATCTCTTCCCTAAAAGTAACAAAAAGATGAAAGAAAAACTAAAAATCAGATTTCATACATTTCTTCACTTGGCTAATCCCATTCTAGCTGTTCCAATGTTGAGCAATGCAGTTAAGAGTTACCTGATTGTTTTCTTTTTAGGATGCTAAAAAAAAAAAAAGCTGTCTACATTATTATGGTATGCTCCATAATTGAACAATTATCAATAAGTAGATGATAATCTTGATATTACATATTTATGAAAAGCTGCCACCAAATACATTATAAATTTGGTAGAATGTACTGAGTTTTATTTTCCTTCAGAAGAAAATCCACACAGGAAATTCATGAATTTTGAATTAATTTCTTCTGCTGAAAGATAATTTAAGCTTGTCAAAAAAACTTTACAATATAAATTGTTGGAACTAGCTACTGATAAAGACTTAAAAGATCATTTTCAAAATATGGTCTTATTTGCATCATTAGAGATAAAACTTGAAAGCTGGGATTCTGAGTTTTCTGAAATTACTTTAAAATTTCTTTTCCCATTCCCATCAACATACCTCTATGAGACTTATTTCTCTATCATAAATATTATTCAAATGAAATACAGATAGTATAGATACACGCTATCCTCAATGAATATTGTTGTCAATCCAAACTATATTTGTTAACAAATAATAAGCAAACTAATGCTTTACATTCAAATCTTTAAAAATTGCTGTACATGATTTTCCTTTGAAGTGTGTAATAGGCATTTAACATTGGGAACTGCTATTTTAATTATAATTTTTTAATTTAGGTATGATTATGGAATGATAAAAAGTTACAAGTGTAATAGATTCCCTTTGTGTTAATTGTTCATATGCATATTTTCAATGAACAAGGTAGACTTTTGTGATTTCCTATGCTATATATGCTCTAATAATATTTATCAAAATTTGATTTTATTTGTTTAATATTATAAGTTTTGAGTTTGTACTTTAAAAGAAAAAGCTCTCTAGAGGAAATACATATTTTAATACTATTTTAAAACTTTTCTTTTAGTCACTATAACCTTCCCATACCAGGTAGACTTTTACTTATTCCCCTATTTGTTTCCTTTGAATATCTGAAATTTCATGTACAGGGACATAAAAATTATATTCCACAGTAGAAAATAGGAACATGCACACATAACTTAGGAAAGGGAACACATTTTCTTAAATTAACTAAGCCAGTGCTGCTGACAGTATGATCTCACAATGTCCTGCATTCAGTAGAGAACCTATTAAAATTCTTATCCTAGACTTACTCAATCAGCATCTTTGGGACTGGTGACTTGTAATCGGCATTTTAAATTAGCTCCTCTAAGCTATATTTATGTACACTGAAGTTTGAGAACCAGTAAACTAAAACAAAAGTAAATAATACGATTATCAGGAGTATATCCTCTTAGACAAGAAAGAAAAGATGATCAGATGGGAATCTCATCAAAGGGCAGAAACATGAGACTGAAATCAAAATTACAATGTCTTACTGTACTCACTGATTTTTTAACTAAGATAGAAAACATCAGAATGATGTCACAGGCTTAAATAACAAAACAACAAAGAAATGAAAGCTTTCATGGGAAGGTGCACCAAAGGGAATAATCTGCCTTTGTGAAGTGTTTTGCAAAACTTGAAGGAAAAGTATAGCATATCATGTGTGTAAAAATTAGTAAAACAGAAACTTCAATAAAAATAGAGTCAAGAGGCAGATAGGAGGGCTCTCATGTTCCACAACAATAGCAGAGCCCATTAGGAAGAAAAAAAGACTTCCTCTTCTTGCCTGGCAAGAGTTCAGCCAATGAAAAGTCACTATACTTCAAGTCTCAATTCCTCCAACGAACTATTCATTACTTTAGCCCTCCCAACTTCATTTTCTCCTCTGTGAAAGAGCTCACTTCTTGCTGTGTGGGAACTTGTACTGTGGCTCCCCATAGTTCTAGACCTTGAATTGCAATTCCTTGTTGATCTCCAATAAACTCACTTTAGCTGGAGAAATATTTGATAGTCTATTTGTTTTAGGTCAACATGTGTCAATGCAGGAACAAGGCACAGTCTTTTGGCATTTTCATCTTTGACCAGCCAGCCCAAACTCAGATACAATTTTGTATTATACATAATCTGTTTATATTTTATTTGAATTCCTAAGGAACTTCTATCCAGGACCAACCAAAGATCTTTATGCTTTGCTTTCTTGAAGCTTTCAGTTTCACATCTTTGAGAATTATGGAGTGTTTTCCTGTGGCCAAAAAATACCATCTATGTAAAAGGTGTCAAAGAAATTAAAAGAATGCATAAAGTGGTTTTTATCTCTTTAGGAACTACATTTCTGTCAAAAAAAAAAAAAAAAAAAAAAGGAGGGGAGGAGGAGGGCTTAAAATCCAAAGCAACAGAATATTAAATAGTTTAAAATACTGTCAGTAATGCAAAAGCCTTAGTACTCACATAGCCTTTTTCACAATCCCAGTGTATCCGATAAAGAGGATTTCAGAACACTGTGACTGCAGTATGTTTCATAGTCAATGTGGTTTGAGTGATAAGGCTCATTTCTCTTCTCCTCAACTCTCCCACTGTCTATACTGTGCTTTCATTCTGTCTTTTCTGCCTGTATGTCTACATTCAGCTCTTTCCCTCCAAATAAAGAATGCTGCCTCTGACTATGACTATATAAGAACAGTTCCTTTTTTAATCCTAGTTTCACCCATGAGCCAAAATGATACATTAACATTTTTTTAAAAGTACTATGAATAAATCGTTTTGCAGCAATGATCTATGGAATGGCTCCCAACCCCATCCCTTGGTGTTTCATACCCATACCATGCTCCTGGGTAACCTGGGTTTAGAAAGCAGCAGCTGCCTGAGCAGCACGTGAAGACATCCATCTGTGGCATAACAGAAAGAATGGATACAAGGGACTCCATTAGGTCCTCCTGACTGAATGGACAGTAGAGGCTAAGGAGAGAGGGAAGAGTTCAACTTAAATCAGAGGTTTCAAGCTGAGTCATAAAGAGAATCATGACACCATAAAGAAGAAACAGAAAAGAGAAGAACTGGTTCTGAGAGCAAAATTATGCATTTCACTTCAGATATGAAATTTTAAAACTGATGACAGAGATGTCTAGCAGATAACTGCAGCTACAGTACTGCAGCCAAAGAGAGGGCGCAGGTCCAAAGGTGGTGATTTGATCATTTTCATTTCTACAACAGTTATGGCATTATAATGGATGAAACATCTAAGGGAAAGAGTGAAGAAAAACAAGCAGAGCATATGGCTGGACCATTAAGGCATGATGAAGAGAAGCCAATGAATGGGACAGCAGAACAGTAATCAGAGAAACCAAATGAGAACTGGAGTGGCTCAGAGTTACAGAGGTCAAGAGAGGAAGATAAGCAAGAAACTGAGGATCTCAGTTGTGTGAAGCACAAGAAAACAGACCAATGAGAATGAGAATTAAGAAAAAATTAAGTTTATCAATTCAGAGGCTATTAACGTAAGCCAAATTTTAAGATAATGAGGAAGTAGGAAAAATGGGTGATATTAGCACTGACCAATAGAAAGGTAATACGTATCACATGTATAATTTAAAAATTTCTAGTAGCCACATTAAAAAAGTAAAAAGAAATGAGTAAAATTAATAATATATTTTGTTTAAACCAATTTCAAATATTAAATTGCAAAATTTCAATTCACAATATAAAAATTTTTTTTTGGCGGGCGGTAATTAGGTTTATAATTTATTTATTTTCTCAATGGAGGCACTATGGATTGAACCCAGGACCTCGTGCATGCAAAGCATGCACTCTACCAATGAGCTATACACTTCCCCCAGAATTTTATATTCTTCTTATTGTTCATCATCTTCAAAATTTAGTGTGTTTTTCACACTGGCAGCACATCTCAGTTTGGTTGCTACATTTCAAGTGCTTAATAGCCACATGTGAATAGTGGCTTCCTTACTGGACAACTCAGAGACAGAGAATGTAAATATGCCCCATGCAACATGCTGAAGACAGGAATGGGTTATGGAAACCAGTACCCAAAACTACAAGTGGGGATAAGGTGTCCTAAATGGATTATCTGAACCTCAGATGAGAAATGGGATGACAGTAGCAAATAAAGTGACAAAATGACATAAAAATGATATTTGGGAGCAAGGAGGACACCTCTGTCATGTTCAATACACTAGGAGGAGAATGAGAAATGAGGATAAGACCACTCACTGTAAGAGGGTTAAGGGGAAGGTAGTCCTATCGAGAGAGAGTCATATTTGAGTTATGTTGAAGGAAATTTTTGATTATGAGGAACAGCAGTGCGGAAATGAATAAAGATCAACCAAATTAAAATAAGCAAAGGCTATTTATTCAGAGCTTGCTACAGAAAAGAAGTTAGCCACTGTCACTTGCATTTTGGCAGAGATTCAAAGCAGGCAGAGTGGGAAAGCTTTATAATGGAAAAAAAGGGAAGGTTTCAGGTATGCCTTGAATGACAACTGTTGGCAAGGGGAAGCTGTAGGCTGGCTCAACAGAAGTGGGGAATCCTATGTGATTAATTAGGAATACGTATTTGGCTTTTTCTGGCTGGTCCTAAATTGGAAGCAGGTACAAAAATTATGGAAGCTGTTGGTTATTACTCAAGTTCTGGACATTTGGGGCAGATTATAACAAGGGTTTTTGTTGTGTTGTTTTTACTGTTACTGGAGATAGTACTCTGACTTTTTACTACTCTGATTTATAGCAGGCTGGCTTCCTGGGCTGCTCACTATAGATAATGAGTTGGTTTCCTGGGCAGGTTGCTGCAAACTGTGGGTCAGAGTTCTATTCATACATATAGTCTGGCCATTGTCCATATGTATATTCAATCACTCAGTAGCCTTGCTTCTGTTATTTATTTAAGATTGCATTTTTTAATTTAATGTAGCTCAGGAATGTTGCATGTTGAAAGTCAAAAGACCTGAGTCATAATCCCCATTCTTTTACAATTAGTAGTGTGACTCCAAACTCAGCATTAAACTTCTCTGCACCTCAAATTTTCTCATCCAAAAATGGAGAGAAGTCAAAAGTTTTCAGTTGCAGAAAATATAAAAGGAAGACAGAAAGACAGAAAAAAAAAAGATGACATCAACCACAGAGCAGAGAAAACTAACGAGGCTTCAATATAAATTAAATATAATTTAAAAAGAAATTATAGATATAAAAATACTGAAACTCAGTCTAGAAATGAACAAGCATCAGAGAGATGTTAAGTCATAACTAACCAAACAATAGGAGAAATCAGAAATATATATCAACAGTTAAGACTAAATTACAAGATGTTTATGCACCAACACCGTAGTAGGTGATAGTCAAAGAATGGCATCTGAAACTCATGAACTAAACAGAAGCCTAAGTAAGAAAAAGTGGTACTAAAGGCATTATATACAGAAAATCATTAGAATTAATATAAAGGTAGCCACTAGAACAACAATATAAACCTTCCTAAATACCAAAAGCAATATAAAAAGGACAAAGGAAACATGTACAATGTGAATGACAGAGATCAAAATTTATCAATAACATTGACAAATTCAAATGGACTTAACTCATATATGAAAAGAAAAGGTTACTTCAGCTTACAGAGTAAAATCCATCTCTATGCCATATATAAGAGAAACCCCTAAAACAAAGTTATTGAGAAAGATTAAATATAAAGAGATGAGCAAAGGTATACAAGAAAAAAAAAGCAAACAAAAAGAAGGGAGGCATTGTGATCTTAATATCTGATGAGCTAGAATTCAGTACCTTAAGCATTTAAAAAAAAGACAATAAATGACATGTCATTATGCAAAATAACATAATATATAAAAATTTTGAATATTTATGCACCGAATTTCATAGCAGTCACTTTATAAAGCAGAAACTCCAAGAGATCCAAGGAGAAAGAACCAGAAACACACAATAATGTACAATTTTAATATACCACTCTCCAAGACAAGCTGACAAAAATAAAGATATAGAGGTCCTAGACAACATAATCAATAAAGTAAATTATATGAATGTAAATCAGACTTTGAATCCCAAAATAGAAAATATATCTTCTTTTCAAGAGCACATAAGCATTCATAAAGATAGACATACATTGTGGTCCAAAGACAATCTCAATGAGCTTAACAAAGTAGAAATAACACAACAATAATTATTTCATTTCATAAAATAGAAATGATACAAAGATAATCTTCTCATATTAAAAATATAGAAATTAATAACAAAGTCAAAACATAAATAGGACTTTCTATCCAAAGTTAAATAACTCTTTATTAAACAACTCTTGAAGCACAGGGGAACTGAAACTTCAGAATTATTTACAAAAATAATGGCAATGCAGACACTACATATTAGTATCAGTGAGATAAAGTTAAAGCAAAGATTAGAGAAAAAAATGATAGCCTTAAGTGGTTACATAGAAAAAAATGGAAGAAGGACAATAAATTAATATCCACTTGAAGTAATGGAAAGACATTCCTTGTTCTTAAATAAGATTTATTTAATATCACAGAGATGTCAATTCTTCACAGGCACATAAAGTTTAACTTGGAAGCACTTAAAAATAAACACAGAGAAAAGAGAATATTAAAAACAATGGCAAAAATAATGAGTTATAAACAGAAAAAAAAAGAATAAATAAATTTAAAATGTCTGGGGGAAATTAACAAAATATGGAATCTACTAATTAATCAAGCAAAAGAAGAAACACAAATATACAAAATAAGAAATGACAACAAGTAAATAACCATAAAAACAGGAAATTTTAAAAAATCATTAACAGACTGCATGGTACAACTCTGGGCTAATAAATTATAAAAACTTGATGAAATGTATGCATTCAGAATATTGACTCTAGTGTATGTAAGATTTTGAACAAACTGATTCCCTATCTCTAGAAATAGAGATAGTTTTTGAAAATACTAGCCTACAAAAAGTATAAGGCCAAAATGGTGTTACAAGGGAATTCTAGCAAACCTCCAAAGACCAGATTATTCCAATGCTTCTATGTTACAAAACATAGAGGTGAAAAATCTGCTTATCCTCTTCCTAACTCCCTCTTTAACTATGATCCATGCCCACAACCATTGCCTGAGCTCAGATCTTCATAATCTTTTGCCTGGAAGCTCCATTCCTTTATCTTCTAATTTTTCCTGCAAATTGATGCTGGAGTGTTACTGCTTTGCAAATGAAAATACAATCACATTTTACTTACTTTCGCAATTTAAATGTTCTGGTAACAGAAGTTGTAGGTATGAAAACTACAATTGGGAAAATTCGGCTATTGTCTTAAACATGTTCTGTATAATAAATTTGATTATCAATTCAGTTTTTGGATATGCAGGGCTTAAGGAGCCTTTGATACATCCAGGCAATTTCTTTGGAAGACATTATGAAATTGAAAAGACAAGACAGCTGAGGATGGAATTCTAGAAAATATATCAAAGGAAACTAAAGAAAGAGAATTTAGTAGGGAAAAGTTGAGTGCATAAGACAGATCTTCCCAAGTGATTTTGTGGGGCAGGAGGGTAGTAACCATCTTCATTTTGAAAACCTTGTCTCAGGATATTTAGCCAAGGTCATATAACTAGCATATGTTGTACCCAGGACTAAAGCTCAGAGTATAGCCAAGGCCAGAGTTCTGCACACACTGCCTCTTTCTTCATCTAATAGTCCTCAGCAAGTCTGTCCTTTGAAATGTCAAGGTTTCTTATACTTCCTAGTGTTGATAGCTCATTTGTCCTAAATTTAATTCTCCTTAAAAGTAGGAACCATATTTTATTGTACCCTGTAATCAACAAGGGTCCCTAGCACAGTGAAACACTAATTCATGCTACAGAACTCTTGTGTAATATTAACTATTACTATAACACATATTTTCTTAAATCTATTAGATTTCTCTTTAAGACTAGCACATATTTTTAAAGCTGTTTTGCTACTGAAAGTGTCGAACAATAATCTGTATTGATGCTGCAAAGAACAGAGCTTTATTTGGGGTCTTAAGAATTGCGATTTGGGAGACACAGATTTGGGAAAACCAAAATACTATTCCAGGGAAGAGAAAGAGACAGGGACTTAAAAAAACAAAATCCACAAAGGTGTTAAATTGTGAGAGAATTGTGATTTACTCTGATGCACGTCAGGATATTTGTCCTTAAGAAATCATAAGTTGTTTTAGGGTAAAAATTACATAAGTAGATAGGTTGTCACAAGTTATTTTAGGGGATGTGTCCAATAAGCATCTTGAATAGGACAGTAAGTGTTTAAATGATCAGATTCCATCTGGGCTGAGAGATGAATGAGTCACTTCCTCAGTGGCCTCCCAGCTCCATTTTAGAAAGCTCTCTTAGCAATACTGACTCCATTTTGATTTTCCTTTCATAAGAGACTATACTGCAAAAAGTCTGAAGCCTTGTCTTAATACTCTATTGAGCATTCACCATCAATAAATCATTCAAATGGCAAGTCTGATTATGTCTTCTTAAACTACTGCATTTTCCATTTATTTTGAGTCCAAATGAATGAAGTATGTTATCACTCAGGTTCTGGCAGAAAGAGGTATGGCTCTGGATTATCCTCAAACTGGATAACTGAGGAGCATTTAATAGACTACAGAAGTATGGGAAGGGTTACAGGAAATTAATTTAAAATAATGCTTTACCCCAGGGCTAGCAGTTGTGGAGAAACACTACTCCTCTAGTCTGATGGTGCAAAGGAGAGATGACTACTCAAACCTGGGAAAAGAAGGGCACTTGACAGATCTACAGCCTCTGCAAGAGAGACTAGCCAACATTTTATTATCTACCAGTGAGAGTCCCTTGGGAATAAATGTGGAAAAAATGCCCCGATTTCAGCCTTCAGGGAGATTTCCATTGGCTGAACACAACCAGAAGCTAGAGGGACAAAGAACTCTTTGATGCAGTCCAGATAGGTCAGTCAGTCCCCTGGGGCACAGAGAGGATGGAGAAGAGTAGAGAGTGAATCTGGGAGGGCAAATGGAAAATATCCAATATAGTACTCTTGCAGGTAACATAAAATCTAACTGAAGCTTGTCTAAGCAAACAAGGGAATTTATTGACTCAAGTATCCCAAAACTATAGCAGTAGCTCTATCTTCAGGCCCAGCTTCATGTAGCATTTCAAAGGATGTCATCGGGATTCAGTATCTCTCTAACAGCTCTTCCATGTAGACTTTATTCAAAGAGGCAAGACGTCTGATAGCAGTTTCAGACTGAAGTCCAGGAAAAAACAGTAAAATAATAATAAAATAAAACAAAATAAGAAATAATAAAGTAAAAAACACAAGGTCCTTTCAACAGGTCCTTTCAAGGTCCTTTTAATCAGAGTTCCTGGGCTTAACTCTCAGTGGCCTAAATCAAGTCACCTGCTTATTCCTAAACCAATCAACTTAATCAGAGGAATGAAACATGACTGACCTGTACTGAATCACATGCCTATTCTCAGACTCAGTAGTTTAGGCCAGACAAAGCCCAACAACAGAAGGTGGGGAAAAGGTGAGCACTGTTACCAAAACTAGAGAAAATGGATGTTAGGCTGCCAAAAGACAATAATGACCCCTGAGGCCTATTTGGTAATCTAATTCACTTCTCAGCTCTACTTATCGTGATGTTCAGGGATATCCAGTTTAGGATATCCAGGAAGCCACCAGTTTAGGTTGACCATGTAGCATAAGAAAAATATGGTGACAACTTCTACCTTTCTTCTAATTTCCACATTTTATGCCAGTGAAGCCATGACACATTTATTCATGCATATATGTTTATATAAACATATGTGTATATACTGCTATCTGTATAAGTATGTATATAAAATTTCCCATCTTGCAATAATTTGATTTGCTGTTCTATTAAATATTTATATTAGCTTTCAAAATCTATAAGCAGTGTGCACCACATGAACATTCTCTTCAGGTTACCAATTCTTGGGGAAAAAAGGAGCCACTTCTTTCTTAGTTGATAGTATAAATTCTTTCAAACTATTGGAATAGGAGGATGAATTAATGAGTCAACTTGATGTTATTAATGATAAAATTATCCTTTGGGGTACTTTTCTCTGAAAAAGCAGTATCTTTATTTTCAAACGTAAGTGGTTTTGAAATCCAAAATATCACGCCGTCACAGAAGTTTAAAGCTGGAAAGGCCTGGGCTGTTTTAGGAACTGAGTACTAACAAAGTTCAAGGGACCTAAAAACTAGACAACATTTTAAAATCAAATCTTGAAGAAATGAAAGTCTGTGTCCCAGAGAAATTATAGCATGGCGAGGTAATGAGTGGAGCTTCTATATTTTAGTCAGGGACACCACATGAACTCGCAATCCACAGTAAATTTAACCATGTGAGTGGCAAGGGACTATTAAAGCTGAGCCTAGATGTATATTCTCCTTAAATCATCCTGTTTAAGGAAGAAAAGCTTTAACCAGGTAGACATAGGATTCATTTCTCTCAGATCATATTTACAGGGCAAATGGAGGGTTTTGTTTTTTTTTACTGCAGCTGCGTCTTTGCTGATAAGACAAAGTGAAGAATGCAAGTACTTAATCATCACATCTCTAAAATGATACAGGAAACCTTCTATTTTTAGCTGTCTACTGTGCTTTTTTACCTTTCCTCTCAATAATGTACCTACATATTAGTTTTTAAATTGCTTACTTACACAAAGCACATTAGCTTCTCATGGATTTATACGCTGGTTTCATGTTTATTCCTCTACAGAAATAAGCACATCTCTGAAATTACCCAGTAATGAAGCTAAAGCTAGATGATTAGAAAAGCAATTGGAGAGCAAGAAATCATTTTCTTTTAGTCTTCTTAACAAGAAAGAAAGTGAGGTGTACCAAAATGAAAATTCGTTACTATTTAAGATTGCTTTCCTGTTGTCCTCTTCCTCCTCCCTGGTTTTTGCTGAGCTGGGAGACTTAAATATGTCACTATGGCATCCTAGTAGAAGGGCTGTCCACTTTGCATTTTAATTGGTCCCATTTTTGGAAACCAGTATCCTTGGGGATCATGTTTCACCACTATGTTGATAATCCACTGAAATGTGGCAACATCCTCTTCTGATCTTCCCCCATCTCCCTAGGATTTTTCTTACCCAGGCTGAGAGGCTGGCAAACCTCCTGCAAGTCTGCTGAGTCTTTCTTTCTCACCTATATTCTGGGCCCTTTTTTTCTTGTGGACACAAGAGGAACGTTCACTGTTTTTCCATACACCTCTTGGACCACAGAGGTTCTAGGGTTATCAGTAGGCACCTGCTGTACCATACCACCTCTCCAGCATTCTTTGTTCCATTGCTCTCCAGTTGTTATGGTATGTGATCCTCAGCAAGCCTACCAAAGTCCCAGAGAGAAAGCGTCATTCACAGAGAGTAAACCCATCAGAGGAAGAGGGGAAGAAGAATTCAACACCATTCTCTCCTCTCCCTATACTTGCTCTAGAATTCATTCCAAGGGAATTTATTTCATTTACACAGAAAAAGACAAAGCTCTCTTCCTTGCCTTTATCTCCATTGCCATTCTAAACCTATATATTTATAATAGCTGCTTGAAAAGTCTTCATCTGTTAATTCCATCATCTCTGTCATTTCTAGGTCTGTTTATATTGATGGATTTCTCACTTGGCTATGGGTCACATTTTCATGCTTCTTCATGTCTAGTAATTTTTGATGAATGTTGGATATGGTAAATTTTATTGTTGGATGATTTTTCTGTTTCGGTAAAGGGAGTTGAGTTTTGTTCTGGTAGTCATTTAATTTACAGGCATACTCGTTTTATTGCATTTCACTTTGTTGCACTTCACAGATATTGTGGTTTGTTACAACTCTGCATTGTCAGATGAATGAGCATTTTTTCAGAAACAGAGTATTTTTTAATTAAGGTATGTACATTGTTTTTAAGATTTTTTTTAGAATGCACACTTAATAGACTATAGTATAGTATAAACATAACTTTTACATGCACTGGGAAACCCAAATATTAGTGTGACTCACTTTATCGCAATATTCACTTTATTACAGTGGTAGAGAACTGAAACCACAATATCTCAGAGGTGTGCCTTACCTGGAGATTAACATGATCATTTTGGAGTTTATTTTTCAACTTTGTTAAGGTGAGTCTAGAATAGATTTCATTCTAGGGCTAATTTTAGCCCTTCTTAAGCCTTCCTTCTTCTTAGTATCAAAACTAATGGTATAACCTTTTGGGATCTCTACTGAATTCCCGGAATGTGAACAGGTCTTTCCAATCCATTTGGTCAGGATTCAAACATCTCTCAACCCTGTGAAACTCTGATGGTTTCTCAGCTTACAGTTCCTTCCCTGGTAGTTATTTGTCTGACCTTGCAGAGTCTCATCCCATATATGTTAATCTTAGTATTCAGTCAAATACTCAAATGGACACCCATGAAAATTTCTGAAGTTCTTTCTCTGCTTAGCTCCCTTATCTTTGATCCTCTGCCCCATAAATTACAGTTTCTTAAGTCTCTCTAACCCTGGTATCTGTCTTCCCAGCTTAGCAAAGCTGCAGCGCTCTGTGTGGGTTCCATCTCTGTGCACCACTGTCCAGGAAGTGCATCCAGCCAGAAAACTGGGAAGTTGTAGGACTTATCTAGCTTGCTTCCCTTCTCTCAGACACAGCAGTTTTTCATTGCCTGTTATACAATGTCTGAAAACAGTTGTTTCATATATTTTGTCCTGTTTTTCTTTCAATTATTTATTGTCTGGCAACAGTCAGTCACAGTTGCCAGTTTTCCCCATTTATACTCTTACTGACAACCCCTAAAATAATAGGTATCCTTCTATGTAGGTGCCCAATGAGAAGTGGATCACCATTTAATCATTTATACCAGGGGAAAAATCAATTAATAATTCATAAATGATACTATTATAACATCCCACATTTCCATATATATGTAAACTAGACTGTATAGTCAAATTTTATTACTTCTGTAATGACCATAATTCAGGTATGTCACAAAGAGAGATCAGCTAGAAGATTTATTCACAAAACAGGACAAAGAAAAGTTACTGGAAGAGAGGAAGAAGATGGGAACTAAAAATGACTTCCAGGAGAACAAAGGAAAAGCAATTTCTTGGAGAACAAAGGAGGGATTAAGTTCTCCTCTTTTCTAATAAAATTGAAAAGTTTCAGAATTTAATAATACAGGAGCCTGCAGTCAATGGCAGGATGGGGGCTGGTGTTGGCTCACTGAATGGCCTTGGTAAAACAAAACATATTCCGTCAGAAGAGGACAAATAGAGGCTCGAGTGAGGAAGAGCTAAGAGGATTTTCATGGCTGCCTCCAAGACTAAAGATGTGAGGTGCTAGAGCCAGCCTTAGAGCAGAAGTGTGTCACATGCCCCAGGGGAACATGACATAGGTCTTGCATGGACCTTAGGAGAAATTGAAATGAACACTTAGGATAGAATTTCAGGAGAACTGGGAAGGTATACAACCTAAATGGACAAGCATGCCAAAAAGTCCCATACAGCTCTGAGAAGAGGTAAGGCATCAATGTTTGAAAAAGACAAATAGGTAAATGGGTTTGTAAATACTGAGATTGCCCATAAAATTTCAGCAGTGATATACTATTAATTCACTTAATATCTCTTACACAAAATGTTTATTTTTGTTTAATCATTTTTAAGAGGATCTATCATAAGAACACTTGCTCATAGTTCAACTCTCTCTCTCCATGAACATTGGGAAAGGAAATTATGCCAACTCAGAAAATTTCATAAAACAAATTTCCTAGTAAATGGTATGAAAATGTCAACAATTCAGTTCTAATTCATCTAATTCCAGGGATCCAAAAGATACTGCCTTGTCACTTAGTTCAGGAAATGAGTTATTCTTAATTTTGTCAGAAATAAGAAAAGACTTGGAAATACTTTAATTATACAGAGATAATCAATGTAGTGGTATTTGTTATTATGAAATTATACTACACTATTGTGAATTTTATCCTTCTATAAATCTTAAAATTTTAACAGATCCTTCTATTCTGTAGGACTGATAAAAATTATAGAAATAATCTACTTTTCTTTCATATCCAAGCCCACAGGTGTGGAACTAAGGAAGATTCATCAGGATGAAAACAAAGTATCAGTGATAACCATTCCTGCTATCTTTTTCAATTATGGTGTTTCTATGACTTGTTCATTAGTGAATTCCTAGCATCTAGAGCACAAGTAGATATTCAGTAAACATTAGGTGAATGAATGAATACAATTCTTATATGCATGCTAGTCACCATGATGCTAACAATGAATGCAATAAATTAATACAATATAAAGAATTCTGGATCATCAGCTAATACACGTCTAAGTGTCAAGAAAAATAACAACAAAAATAAAAGCAAAAAACCTTTCCTGACATGATGGTGTTTGGTTTTATTTGTTGTTGTTGGGGAAGCAGTTGAAAAGTGGCCACAGAAATGGGCATGAAACAGTTAACAGCAAAGCCCTAGGTTCTTACAATTAGGAGTGATGTTTTACAGCTTAAAGAGGGAAGTCACTTGAAGTCAATGACTCATGCAGAATGGAAGATAATTTTTTACTTAGTGCTCAACACAGAAGTTATTTTGCAGAAATCACAAGGGTAGGTAAGAAATCTCCTTAAGTTCTAGATCTTGGAAATAATGAAATAAACATATTACAAGCTTAAAAATTTTGTTGATAAAGACCCTTAACTGAAATTAAAGCAATTTAAAGTAAAAGGACAGTGAAATGTCTACAATTTGCATTACAACTCTGATAGAAATAAGATGTGATCATTGAAATCAGAAAGATACTGGCATGAACAAGTACTGAACGCAGTAGGTTGAACAATGCAGAATTTCTAAACATTCTCTGTCCCTTCAACTGTTCTTCATATAACATGGCCTCTAGTTGCTTTCCTATCATGGGATTGTACTATCAAATAAGCTTCATTGCCTTAAAATGTGGCACTGAAGTACAACACAATTGTGATAGTTAATTTTATGTGTCAGCTTGGCTGGGCCATGGCTCCTGGACCTGTGGGCAAAAATTATTCTGGATGTTTTCTGTGAGGGTGTTTTGGGATGAACTTAACATTTAAATTGGTGGATTTCGGGTAAAGCCGAATGCTGTCCATAATGTGGGTGGGTCTCATCCAATTAGCTGAAGGCCAAAATAAGCTTAATAGACTGACCTTCTTCAAGCAAGAGGGAATTCTGCCAGCAGATGGCCTTCAGATTAGAACTGCAACCTCAGCTCTTCCTGCCAGCCCACCCTGCAGATTTTGGACTTGCCAGCCTCCATAATCACATGAGCCAATTCCTTAAAATAAATCTCTTTCTATATATATACACACATCCTACTGGTTCTGTTTCTCTGGAAAACCTTGACTAATACAACAAGTATGCAGACATTTGTCCTATATGCACAAAATACTGCAGAGAGATTATTCCTAGTCATACCTTAGAGAGATGATCCTTAGTCACAGATACAATGAAATCAACAAATATTAATACAAGATAAAAAACAAAAACCAAATGTAAACCCGGGAGAAGAAAAATATAAAGGCAGGAAGAGAGAAAATTACATTTGCTTTTTTAGCTATCACATCATTCAACTCATAATTGAGCTAAAGGGAAAAAAAACTCCTTTAAAGTTTTCTTATAAATCAACCCATCTACTTCTGGGGTATCCAGTTACTATGTTCCCTGCACCTGTCCAGAAAGCTCTTTTATTCCAAGTTGAACC
The DNA here is from genome assembly GCF_036321535.1 of Camelus dromedarius. NCBI lineage: Eukaryota > Metazoa > Chordata > Mammalia > Artiodactyla > Camelidae > Camelus > Camelus dromedarius. The sequence goes on from NC_087437.1 coordinate 48,593,807, forward strand.
AACAATATGAACTACTTCTTTGGAATACCACCTTGGTCTGTTGCTATAATTTCCAAATGACATGTTTGTTTGCCATAACTACCTCCCAAGCCAAGAGATGGTCCCATGGCCCAGAATCAGTTTATTTCCAGTTCCCCTTCCTGCAACCTAGTTAAGCCTTGTTCAGCCATAAATGCGACATATATGGCATACTCTATCCCATCCCTTACCCTAAGTGAGTGTGGTATCTGCATGTAAGTATTTGTATATCATCACTCATTCACTCAAACATATTTATTAATACATGTTATGTGCCAGACACTGAGCTAGTTATTGAGTACAGAGTCATGAACAAGACAGACATGGCCCTGCCTTCATGGGTCTTATACTTTAGTTGAGAAGACAGATAATCAATAAAAAAATAAATTATGATAACTGCTATGATGGCAATAAATGGAGTGTTGTGAGAGATAAGAGGTCACCTTTAAGCTGAGACCTGAAGGTAAAAATAAAATAAAGAAAAGGAAGGGCACAGCATGTACAAAAGCTCTGAAGTGGGGAAAACTTAGAGCATTTAGAAAATATCAGAAAATCTATGTGGTTGAAACTGGATGACAATGGAAAGGGTTGAAAATGAGGGAGGATACACAGGTAGAAACTAGATCATAAAGAACTTCATAGTAAATTTATCGGAGCAAAGAATGCAGCCCTCCTGAACTTGGAAATCCAATTACTTTCTCAGAAAGTGAAACCAGGAAGAATTAAAGCGTAATGCACAAGAGTCACCATCTGTGGCAGCGGCTACAAACAGAAGACAAAGTGTGTGTGTGGCTAGAGAGTTTGAGAAATATACAATTCCAGAGTGACTACAGTAGAGACATAAAGAATAATGATTAGAATATGATTATAACTTAAGGTGAAAAATAATCAATGATATTGAACCCTGCCTGAAGAAGTAATCTGTTAACAAGTCTGCGATATTCCTTAAAGGTACCTCAGCAGCCGTGACAGGATAGGGAGGGTGGGGGAAGTGTTAATAGGTTGCTCAATATCTTCTTGTCAATGTGCCAACAAAGACAGTTCTGCTGTTATCTGTTTGCATATTGGGCTTCCATTTCAAAAAAGGTAAAAAAAAAATTTGAAAACTGCTTCAAAAACAGCAACTCTAATTACATATATGTATAAAATGATATACATGGAGAATATAACATATATATATATATATTATATATGTGGAGACTATAAAATATATACATAAGGAGAGGAGGAGGGGAGAGAGAGAAGGAAGAGTGCTAGGTGAGCAGAGTATCTGATAGCCTTAGCAGAAATACTCATATAGAGGAAATGAATGCATAAGATTATGTAGTTTGATGGAATTACTCACTAACATCACCTGACAGACTGCTTTTGCTACAATTCCAGGCTCACAAACAAACTTCTTCTGACTAAAGCTGGCTTCTCATGGGGGAATATACTGATACTCCATATGAGGTTCTGGTGCACACTACATTTATATTTCACCATTAAACATCAACAATGTGGTTTCTACATCAGTGTCTCATTAGTTTGGTTAGTGTGTATCACTCTGCCAAGCCTGACTTGCATTTCTACACTTGAAAAACAGGATCCCCCAATGCAATGACTACCTCATGGAACTACCACACCTAGACTTCCTCAGACTGACCAACAATGTCTCTCTGTGACTTCTGTGGGTGGTCTCTTTTCTATCCACAACCAGTTGGAACTAGAGAATCTCATCCATTTAAAGAGACTATCCACAGTAGGAACCCCACTTATCAGCAATGCAATGTGATAGGAAAAGAAATTCCTACCTATTTCACAGGAAAAGAAACAGTGGCTTAAAGAGAGACATGCAGTTTTAGCACTTGGACTATTTTAATCATAGAACAGAGAATGTTAAGGGTTAGATCTCAAAGTTCATTGTATCAAAATCCTTAGTTTTAAAGGTGACAAGAGAGGCTTAGGAGATTAGATGGTCTGCTCCCAAAACACAACCAGGACTCCTGGGCTAAACTGTTTCCACTATGATAACCCCCTACCTCATGGTAATAGTTGCTCACACTCTTAATCTTGCAGCCATTGAAACTTCATATTCTCATTCTATGCAATGGTGGGTAAATTTTGAAATGAAATTATGTTTCCTAAGAAATAAAAGACAGCCTTCTATAAAACATTCTCCTTCTCATTATGAGCAATAGGTAGTTAACTCCAGCCTATATGGCAGCCAAAATGATCCTTTTATAATGAAAGTCATAATGTGCCTTTCTGCTTTAAAACCCTGAAGTGACTCCTGTTTCATTAAGAGTAAAAGCCAGTTCTACCAATAGCCCACAAACCCTGCACCTCTGTGCTCACCCTTTTCCTGCCACACTGTCTTCCTTGCTGTTCCCAACACACCAAGTACCTACCTGCCTTAGGGCCCTTGTACTAGCTGGTCCCACTACCTGGAACTCTTTTCTCCCAAATAGGCTGAATGACTAATCCCTTCAAGTCTTTACTCAAATGTCATCTTCTTAATGTGACCTGCCCTGACCATTGTATTTAAAAGGATTACACCCACCCCTCTGTACTTCCAGTGCCCTTAACCCTGATTTAACTTTATACTACATTTACTTATTATGTTTATTGCTTATTATCTGTCTCCCTCCACCAGAATGTGACCTCCATAAAGGCAGAATTTTGGTGTATTTTTTCACTATTATATCCCTAACATCTAAAGCAGTGTCTAATCCTCAAAAAATATTTACTAGATGAATTCATTCATTCATTCAATTAATTGCATTCAGAAATTTGACCACTTTATATCTACCAATAATAAGATGTCATACCTAATGTGAGTAAGATCAAAGTTAAATCTTTACTCAGATATGCTGGCTCTTCCAATGGATTCTACTAAGGGGGGCAATATACTAAAGCAATAATACATTTCTAGTCTCTGAAATTCTTCTTCGGTGCTGCTATCAATAAAATAAAAAGGAGTTATTGTTTAATAATTAAAAGATGATCAATTACTCTTTTTCAAAGAAACATCCAAGCTGCATTAAAAATGGATATCAAACCAACCCAGAATGTATTTGACAAGGAATACTATATATTCAGCATCAATTAAACTGTCAATTTTTCTTGGTTATAATCCAGACATGTTCCCTTGCATAGTATTTTGAGAAACTGCCACAAAATGAGAATCTCAGAAGTGTGTGTGTATTTATGTGTGTATGTTTGCATCTAAAAAGATTTAAAAGGCAGTCATGACAAAGTGTCTGAAGGTAAGCATACTGACCTATTCCCTGCGAGTATCGCACACATCTTTAAAGTGTTTTTTTTTTTTCCAACAATTGTGATGGATTTGCTCTTAAACATCTTCATTCTATTTCCAGGTCCTTTTTGCAGACAAAGACAAACATGGACAAATGGCTGGCTGAGAATAGCACTGCAGGTGGCCACCGTGTATCGTCTAGCATTGCACATCTCTGGGAGTGCCACATAGATCGTGTATGGATTCTAAATGCACCAACACCCCCACCACCACCTTGCCCTGGAGTTGTGCAGTATTCACCTGTGGGTCTGCTCAATCTAACCAGCCCAGATTGGAACTGAAATCAATGATCTTTTCCTCTTGGAAAAAGTAATTCAAAATTACTGAGCTAATCAATCTTAGACAATGAGATACGAACTGACTTACATTAAAATAATATCCTCATAACATTTACCAGTAACTGAAAAATGGAGGTGTTAGAGACTCAACTATCTTAAAATGACTCTATGTGATAGGTAAAAATTTCCCATCCCTGACTCTTTGTTTAATTGCAGCTGGTTTTCTGGTGAAGGGTAGAAAATTTGATATCCACAACGATCTTATAGCACCCTCAAGTGGTTAAATATTAGGTTGGCAACGTTTTTCTTAAAGAGGTGTGGAGGTCTGTGATAGAAATTAAAAAAGGTGGTGAAAACAAAATTACTGGATGAATAAAGATATATCAACCCTTATCACAAGGTCTTGTAGTTTGAATTACTTCTCTAATAAGGAGAATGGATTTTTGGCTGTCAAGCCATACTTTTCATTTAATATTCTTCATTCTTCCTTGAGTCAACTTAGGGGGACTTTGAATGGAACTCTGAAAAGAACAAAGCTAACAACCTTATATGGTAGCAAAGATGTAATCTAAATCTCTTGCACCATGTGCTTATGAGTGAAACCAAGTAGCTCTACTATAAGAAAAAAGATTCAAGGTTATCTTTGGATATTAATAGATATTTCTTAAATAACATAAGTTCCATGCATATATATTTATAAACCACATCCTTAAGGAGCATGGTTTCAGTTGACCCTCTAAACTGTACAGCATGGTAAAAAGTATACTGGATAGACATAAAGATAGTATGGATTCTAAAGTTAGTTTTTGAACAAATTATTAAGCTCTGCATATCTGTTTATTCATTTTTTAAATGTTAGAGTAGAAACTAGAGCAGAGACTAGTTGGTCGAGATTCTTTTGGTTCCAAACTATAAATTCACTCAAGGTGGCTTAAGCCACAAAAAGGAATTTTTTGTAAGAAAAAGAGATGCTGAAAAATTAAAGGGAGATGTATTAATATAATCCCAGGATCTTGTTCAGTTCTACCCACACTTTCCTGATCCACACATCCCATCCTTAACCCCAGATGAGGATAGGCTTTGCTGAAATTGTTTCCATTAGAGTCAAGAGCTAGAAAGAACCTGTCTACAGATATTTCTTATACAGTCATAGATTATTTGTGTAAATCCTTTCCAAATGGTAATATACAAGTTTCTGAGATCCAGATACTTTACCTTTTGCACACAGTGTCACTTGCAGATACACATGTTATTTTGGAAAAACTGGGGGATCCAAGAAAAGCTACTTTGTGATATGCTGCTGCTTCTCCTTCATGTGGCTGCCTTGGTTGAGTTAAGTTTTTGTGTTCCTTGCTAAATAAATCAGGCATTTAATCTTCATGTGTGTGTGTGTGTGTGTGTGTGTGTACACCCACACAAAGGCAACAAGGGATCTCTTCCCACCAATCTATAACCTACCTGAAATGACACATATAATTAAAATGTCCATAACTAAAACATCCCTACCTACCTCAGTTTCAGTGTTGCAGTCTCCAGGAAGCATCTTGTTTTTTCACATCTCTACTTCTTTAATTATATTGCTCCCTCATCCTGAAACGCACATACTTTACCCCATCCTCTCCTCTCTTACCTTCATCAATTCCCACTACCTCATCCCCTGGGGGAAAACAAAGGGAGCTAAGCAGACACGTAGCAGGTGTCCACAACAATAGTACTTACCACTGTGCCATATCTGTTTCTTCTTATATCTACTCTTCATTGAACTGTGTGCCACGGAAAAAACAGGTGTTTTTTTTTTCACCTTTATATCTCCAGGGCCTAGAAAGCATTTGTTAAAAGATGTACATACTTATTTATTTAGAAACAGAATTTGATGTCACAATAAAAATAGGCCCAGGATGCAGATCCTAAAGATCTGATTGTCTTGAATGCCCTGCCCTTTTCCTCTCCTATATATTCACTTTATCATTCATACTGCTTAATGTGGAAAAATTATTTTGAAAACATTTAAAAAATATTTTTAAAGCTCAAGCCAGCAACCAAAAAATTAAAGTAAGAAGTGAAAAAAAAAAAGTTTTCTCTTTCTATGTCCACCTTGAGAAACCCCAAGTGTGGGATTGGTTTCTCCAAAATAAGAAGCAAAACTAGTTCCCTCACTTTCTCTCCTCACTCCCTCCAGTTCTACCTCAAAAATTCAGTGCTCTGTCCCCTTCAAAGTCAAAGGGTCTAACCCAGGAGAAAATGAATTCAAATACAACTGTAATCAGAAAGGGCTCAATTCCCTGCTGTGGGAGAGGTATTTGGAAAGTGAAGAACAGTGTGGCTTCTGGCACTTAGCTACTATCACTACCTCCAGGCCAGCACTAACCAAAGATAGAAAACACCTGCCTGAGTTTTGATTACATCTGCTTGAATTTTATTTTCTGTCACTACTGTGTATACTGCTAGCTTCCAATAAATGTCACTCTTGATGAACACCGCTTACCCTCTAAAAGCAGCTACTTTCTCCTATTTTCATGGCTAAACCACAGCAACTTTAAATGTTCAAGATATGGGGTGGTTGAAGGTTACTTTGGTGTTGGAATTAGGAAAGAGTAGCCAGATCCCATAGTGATGAAGGCACATTGCTACTCAAGAAGGACATCACAAGGTGGCATTCTCAGACTGCCACTGTCTGGCATCTGGCTCAGACACTAGCTTCTCAGTCCCTCCAGAGATAATTAGATCATTAATAACATATTAACTAAAATGTCCATATATATAGTTCATTTTTAGTGGTCAGCTTTTCTTTTCAGTGTCAGCACCCTCTTTCCTAATAACAGAAATTCTCTAGAGTTGCATCGCTTAACACAAATCAGTCTGTACCACTGATTAAACTTTTCTGATGTGCCCCTAAAGGCTTAACATTTATTACTTTTTTAACTTATTCTTCTTTATTGCATTTTCTCAAGTCTTAGTAAACTGTTTACCTGTTTGCCTGGATTTTCCACAAAATACTGTGAAGGCATTCACTATATTCTGGCTGGGTCTTCTATTCAGGTGGTGAGACACTGAAGGGCAAACTGATCTCCCCAAATAGACATAGCTGGAGAGGAGGCAGAATAACTACTGCTTTTTATTTTTGTTCAAGAGGACTATACTAAACTACACTTTTTTAAGTAGTATAGATTTTTTTTAACATACTGTAATAAGACCAAGCCACCTTATCTCAATGTAAGTGTAAGTTAGGCTTTCTATATGATAAAAATACTCTCTCCAGCAACTCTGCCGGTGAAAATCTTTTCAGACCTAGGTTGTCACCCAGCTGGGTGACATTGAGTAATTTATTGGGAGTCTCTGGGCCTGTTTCCTCAATCTCTAAAATGAGAGTACAGTAAGGTACAGAGGTGAGGTTCTCAAGCCAGTATGTAAGGGGCGGGGGGGAGCCTAAGTCACAACCACTTTTGAAAATCACTTGAATTACCCAGAAGTACAGTATACAGACTTTCGAACACAACACGACTGTAAGTAGACCTTGTGGGCCCTAAATTTTGAGAAACCACTTGAAATAAAAAAGAATGTATACATGCACATATCTAGGCGTTAACGCCATTCTGGTTTTAACTCTAAAGTCACTAATAGTGAACGGGGTACAGATGGAGAACACAACTTCAGTGCTTAATAAATGTTAGTGTCCTTCCTTTTTTCTGCCCTTTAGCCTACCACAAAATCTCCCTGAGCAGTCGTTTTAACGTGGTTATGCCTGACGCGTAGAAAGTAAGTTATCCAGCGAATACTTCAAGGAAAGAAACTTTGCAACCCGTTTGAGGTTCTCATCCTAACACTGGCACTTAGAAGCGCCTCACTAAATAAGAGGATGAGCTATTATTTACCACAGATTAGAGCTGGGCCATTTCAATGTAACATCACCTCAGAAGTTTTAAAAACCAAGCTTGCCACAAGAATCGCTACCTCAAAGCCGCAGTTGCCCTTAGCTCCGGAAAAGCCTGGCCCAATCCTCCCGGCTTCCGTAGTCTCGCTCAACTTCGCGAGACCGAGGCAGAGCTCCGCGGAGGCGCCGCTGAGGGCGGCCCCAGAACACTTCCGGGAGGCCAGTCTGTAAGTGTCTGTGATGTGTGCATCCGGCGGCTTCCAGGCTGGGACCACCCGGCTGAAGTAGAGGGTACGGAACGGGAGGCTGGCAGCCCATCAGTCACTGGGCCCGGCAATCTTCAACCATGGACCGGGACCTTCTGCGGCAGTCACTGAATTTCCACGGGCCGTCATTGCTCTCCCTGCTTCGCAGCGAACAGCAGGACAATTCGCACTTCCGGAGTCTCCTGGGGTCGGTGGCCGAACCTGCCCGGGGCCCGCCGTCCCAGCAGCAGTTACAGGGCAGGTAATGGGACGGCGGCGCCGCTGCGAGACGGGGGAGGGGACGCAGCTCTTGGCTCCACTACCGCAGCGTCCTGAGTCCTGAAGGAGCCGAGCGGTGGCCATGAGCACGTTAGGACTGCGGCGCTGGTTCGGAGGGCAGGATGGAGGAGGGGTCCGCCCTCCTGGTGTGAGGGCAATGCGGGATGCGGGCTGAATTTTTTAAATCTGGTAGTGCGTGCAAAGATGCGGATTCTTTAGCTAAAATCCCTCGGGTGTTCCTATTTGGAACTGCGCGGGTGGCACTTTTTAAGTTTCCCCGCCCTCCACCTACAAACTGGCGAATGAGGGAATCCCTGGTTAAAACTTTTTCCTGGAGGATGTACGGCCAGATGTACGCCCAAGAGCTTAGACTGGACCCGTTTGGGCGATGAAAGCCGTGAGCAGAAGCTTGCACGTACTAAAAGGTCTTGCAGATAAACCAGTTTTCATAAATTCTGCTTCTTTTTAAGAAAAGAGAAGAGAGTTGACAACATTGAAATACAAAAATTCATTTCCAAAAAAGCGGATCTGCTTTTTGCACTTTCCTGGAAATCAGATGTACCTACAGCTTCTGAAGTTAATGAAGACAGTGAAGGTTAGTTTAGTCTTAAAATCTTTTGACTGCGGTTTGGTTTAACAGCACTTCAGATGAAGCAGAACAGGAAGCTATTGTTAGTAATTTTGTTAATTATTTTTTCAGATCATTATGCAGTCATGCCACCTTTAGAGCAATTCATGGAGATACCCAGTATGGACCGGAGAGAGCTATTTTTCCGAGATATTGAGCGTGGTGATATAGTGATTGGAAGAATTAGTTCCATTCGGGAATTTGGGTTTTTCATGGTGTTGATTTGTTTAGGCAGTGGCATCATGAGAGATATATCGCACTTAGAAATCACAGTGAGTTACTCACTTTCCAGTTGTTTCTGATTTTGATAAAGTGTCATCTCAATGCAAGAATTATGTCTTTGCATCAGTTGTAATTAAGTGTACCCTGCAGACATAGTTTTGAGAATTAAATAAGTGTTAATTGGAGAGAAATAAAGCACCTTTTCTTTTTAAAAAATTAGTAGTAATAGAGTTATTTACAGTTTCCTCCACCATTTCTAGTTTTTGGGGTTTTTTGGTACCTTTGGTTGGCACCCGTGGGGTCCTTTTTAAAACAAATGCTCCAAGAGATATCAGTGGACATGGTAAGATTGACTGGTAGCCTGAGGTTGCTGAACACATCTTCAATTACTTAGTATTCAGCATTAGATACTTGCATGTGGATAATTTAGAAACAAATTCCTGTCCTATTTATATATTTACAGTAATTAAGTAATTTGTACATTATAATGAGATACTTTGCCCAAGATGAATAGACCTGAATTTGAAGTAATATGTCACTTTAATGTAAAAGGTTCAACATATCACTTTAAAGGATTTGATAATATAAAAGGCAGATGAAAAGGGAAGAAAAGCAGAAGGTATCACAAACTGGATAACAGATCTAAACTCTGGAGAATTCACATTTCATTTTCATTGGAACTCGTGCTTTCTGGACAAATTTTAGTTTTATATTTAACAAGCATAAAGTATCTTTTTGTTTCATAATCCATACTTACATTTGGTTCCTAAAACTAATTGCAAATTTCATGAGATGTTAGTTTTTGAACAGTACCATTGTTTTATTGTGTCTGGGCACAGAAATTATTAAAATCCTTATTTAAATTTAGACTTTAGGGTGCTAGTTGTTTCCTTAATGTTCCTGTCAACTATTTGCTGTTTCTACTGAACAACTAGAATAAAAGAAGACACTTCCTACCAAAGAATGGAATGTCTGGTGTTTTAAAATACTTCTCATTTCAGGCTCTGTGTCCATTAAGAGATGTACCTTCTCTCAGTAACCACGGCGATCCTTTATCATATTATCAAACTGGTGACATCATTCGAGGTGATCAGTTTTTTCATGTTAGTAAAAAGTGACAGTTGTCATAGTTATTTTAGTTTGCATTGCCTTTTAATCAACTTAATTTTCTTATTTTTAAAGCTGGAATCAAGGATATTGACAGATATCATGAAAAGCTTGCAGTATCTCTGTATAGCTCATCTCTTCCACCATACCTATCTGGTATTAAATTAGGTGTAATTAGTTCTGAAGAACTTCCTTTGTACTACAGGTAATTTATCCACATTGTCTCAACAAGTTAATTGCAAAACTGCTTCTTGGCTAAAAAATAACAAATTTTGTCCAATTTCTAACAAGAAAGTAGAATCTTACTTTCTCTTATTTCAAAATATGCTTGTTTTATTTTTATAACTTTTTAATTTCTTCAAACTTGATAAAAGGAATCAAATCACAATAATGCCACACCTTCATGTACAAAAATGGTCTGAGTATTTAAACCCTATGTGATAATGTTAGTTCTTGAATAGAAGTGGGACATGCTAATTGTGTTAATCATACATTTTCTTTCTTTTTTTCTCAAGGAGAAGCGTTGAACTAAATAGCAATTCTTTGGAATCCTATGAGAATATCATGCAGAGTTCCCTGGGATTTGTTAATCCAGGAGTAGTTGAATTCCTTCTAGGAAAACTAGGAATCGATGAATCCAACCCACCGTCTTTAATGAGAGGCCTCCAGAGGTATAGTAAATAAGCATTATTCTATTAAGTGGTGAGATGAGTGCTGAGGTCAAAAGCTACTTAACTGAGGGACATTTTTGATTATCCTAAGCCAGATGGCAGCAATATGCCGAAGTTTGAAGGAACTAGGTGATCCTATCTCCTTCTGGAATGGAGTATTTTAACACTGCTTGATGTGTATCATGTGACCAAGAGGATGCAGAAAAAACTTACAAGATGTGAAGAAAGATGCAGAAAATTGATCAGTTTTGTGTGTATGCTTAAGAAAAATACTATTTAACAGTAATAGTCATTCCTGAGGGTTCAGGAATTTTGCTTTGTAAATGGAATACCAGTTTCTTGCTTGGGATTCATTTTTTAGTGTTGAGTTTTCATTTGTCTGGGCAGAGTGAAATATAGTTACCCAAAAAAGCATTTACAGTTTGACTTTTGTTTTCTTTAATAGCAAAAATTTCTCTGAAGACGATTTTGCTTCTGCATTAAGAAAGAAACAGTCAGCATCTTGGGCTTTAAAATGGTATGAAAACTTTGTCTTTCCACCATTGTGTTATCTAGTCTAAAAGGTTCAAGTAAGGCAAGCATGCTTGTGTCATCATTAAGACCAAATTTGTTTATAAATGAATTCAAATTGATAACCTTTTTGACATTAGCTATTTTACAGGTGTAAACGGTGTTATGTCATAAACTTTAAAAATTTAAGTTTTAGCCAACATTTTTTATTTTTTTTAAAAAGGAATTAGTATACTGGTATCTGGATTTCATAAATATTTGTTATAAAATTATCCAAAGACAGAATGCTTTTAGTTATATTGAGAATATCGAAGACTAAATATTAACTAAATTTGATATGCTTTAAAAATTTACCCATGGTAACATTTTGTTTGGACAGTCTGTGAAATATTTACGTTTGCTTGACAAATATCTTTTTAGTGTGAAGATTGGAGTTGATTATTTTAAGGTTGGACGCCATGTGGATGCTATGAATGAATACAATAAGGCTCTGGAAATAGACAAACAAAATGTGGAAGCATTAGTAGCTCGTGGAGCATTGTAAGTGGGTCATGGGTTTTAAGGATTATTTACAACATAAATGTGTACAAGATTTATGAATAGCTTACAAGATGAATTCCTCTAATTTTTTTCATATCTATAGATATGCAACAAAAGGAAGTCTGAACAAAGCAATAGAAGATTTTGAGCTTGCATTGGAAAACTGTCCAACTCACAGGAATGCAAGAAAATACCTCTGCCAGACACTTGTAGAAAGAGGAGGGCAGTAAGTGTCAGATTTTGTTCAATAGTAGGGATCTAATATTTCAACCAACTATTATAAAATCTTGAACTTAATGTAAGGAAATAGCATCTTTAACTCAACTTAATTCGGATACCCTTAGTTTAAATTTTGGTTGAAAATGTTTTCTTAGTCCTTTTTTCCTTACTTATTACTTAGACTCTTTATGATTGGAGATATTTTAGTGTCTTGAGTTCACTGTTCTGAATATTAATTCTTGTTATATAGAAATAGAAGAGTAAAGGTACAAGCAATTAGGTAATATTCTTTTCTTAGACATGCACTAGAAGTTTTTGTTTTAATAGAAAGAAATTTAATTTCTAATTCATTCCATCATTCTAGTAATATAATGCCTGAAATATAAATTGAGAACTCTATAGTTAATTGTGAATAAGTTGTCACTGTTGTATTCAGCTTATTTGCTCTATTTTGTCTAGTAAAACCACAAACTTAGATTAAATGGAAGAGCAAAACATTAAAAACAAACCCTATAACCTATGTTACTATCCCAAGATGCTGGCATAATACTTGGCATAGTAGTTGTATCGTAAATATTTAATGAGTAACAGACTAGTCTAATTCATAAAATGCTTTGAAGAAACATAATACTTCAAATATAAATAATTTGGTAATAACCAGTTTTAATAATTAAAGGCCAGTTTATAGTTAATAGCATCTTTTCACTACTTTTTAAAATAGAATCATCTCTTTTCTGTTTCATGAATTTGCCTGACCATTCCAGTTTGTATGATCATTCCAGAATTCCATGTTAATGAAATTTTGTAATATTTGTTTTTAACCGATATGAATTTCTACTTGGACCTAAGTGATTGGAACAGCTTTTCACTTTCTCATTAGATACATAGCAAGTACCTACTTAGATATGGTTGTCTTAGTATTCACATATTGATTTTTTTTTAGCTGAGTGAATGGCAATGCCATCTATTCTGTTATCCAAGCCAGAAATGTTAATCGTCTTTGGTCCCTTATTCCCCTCATCCAATCTGACACAGAAGTGATCACATTGAAGCCACTGGTTTTTTTAAATTTGTTTTATAATAATTACTTTTTCCTTCTTTCTAAAAACTGAAACTATTTTGCAAAGTCCTTTCACAGCTCTGTTTCCAAACTTTCTAATTCTGACTTTTCACAGCAGAGACTTGTGAGCATGATCTAATAATTATTCTGTCTATAGGCTGGTTGTGATATACATATATGCCTTGGTATTTCCAACTTTTAACAGTGAATTTTGGGGGAAATTTTTCTGTAGAAAATTCTTTGTAAATTACTAGGAAAAGTCAGTCTGTATAATTCTGGGCTAAATCAAGATCATACTAAGTTTACACAGGACCTCAGTTGATCATGTATTTTCATGTCCTGTATACTTCAGTGCCAATACTTGACCTACAGCATGGCTTTAGTTACCAGTAATGGTTTCCTACTTGTTTGGTTGGTTGGTTAATTGAGATACAATTGCCACATAACATTTTATTAGTTTCAGGCTATGTACAGCATGATGATTCAATATATGTGTATATTGTGAAGAGTTCACAATAAATCTGTCATACATAGTTAACAATTTTTTTCTTGTGATGAGAACTTTTAAGAAGTATTCTCTTAGCAACTTTTGAATATACAATACAGTATTATTAACTATAGTCACCATGCTGTACATTACATTCCCAGGACTTTGTCTTCTAACTGGAATTTTATGCCTTTTGACCACCTTCACCCATTTTGGCCACCCCTCCATCACCACCACTACCACCTCTGACAACCATCAATCTGTTCTCTGTACCTATGAGTTCTGTTTTTCTGTTTTATGTGGTTTTATATGGTCTTTTTGCAAAAAAAATTAAAAGGCAATAACAAGCATATTAAGTATTGTTCAATTTGGAAAATAATTTGTTACACATGGTTTTTCCCTAATAAATTCTCTCATATAATCAATCCTCTGCCCCATATGCATATTTGAGGACTTCTTATTTTTACCAAAAAAAAAAAAAGCTAAATTTTCCTTTCAAATTTAGGTTAGAAGAAGAAGAAAAGTTTTTAAATGCTGAAAGTTACTATAAGAAAGCTTTGGCTTTGGATGAAACTTTTAAAGATGCAGAGGATGCTTTGCAGAAGCTTCATAAATATATGCAGGTGATTCTTTATTTCCTCTTAGAAATTTAGTGATATTTGAAATTAGTACCAAAACTTAACTTTCTTCTGGGGAAGATTAGAATAGATCACTTAATTAAGGCATTACGAATTTTTTCAGATACAGGTTTTCTTAATTGGGTTTGACATAGCTTCATAGTTTTAATGCTCAAAAGTAAAAATAACCCCATGAGAAAATTCCCGTTGTCTAAATTTGGTATGCGGCTTTGAGAACTGTCCTCGTTGCGAGCTTTCCTGGTGGTTATAGAATTCAGGGTTGTTACTGTAATTGAGCTAATTATAAAAAACCTTTTTTGAGAAATATTTTAGATTGTCTTTTCCTGTAATACTGATGATGATGTTTTCTCATGCATTTTCTTCTGAATTGGACCATTGCTGCTGTGTCTGTGACATCTGGTGCTGCTCATCCCCATCCTCAAACTGGAAAATGATTTCTTATGTAATCATGCATCCACCTGGGCTGTGCTATTTTTTAAATGGTTTGTATTTGAACGTGGTGATTCCTTCCTCAATTCACCTTAATGGACTTTCTTTGAATTTTATTTATAAACTTTGTGTCCTGTTTAAATTTTAATTTTTTTTTAATTTTTGTGTATTTTATTTTTTTCTCTTTTGTGCATTCTGGGTCATGGGTACCAATGCAATGGCTTCCCCTTTTTTCATGGAATACCAACTGCAATATGGTCCTCAATTCTGTTCTGGCTGTTCCAATGATTAATGCCAAACACCTGTGTGATTAATTTTTATATGTTAAAAATATTTGTTTAATGCTGGATGAATGGTGATTTGGATATACTACATTCGGTTTCTGGTTGGGGGGCGGTCTTTTGAAAACTGGGTTTTATATATTCTGCTATTTTTAACGTGTGGTTTTTTCCGATATCTGGGTTCTAAAAGAAATCTTTGGAATTAAGAGAAAAACAAGCTGAAAAGGAAGAAAAGCAGAAAACAAAGAAAATAGAAACAAGTGCAGAAAAGTTGCGTAAGCTCTTAAAAGAGGAGAAAAGGTAAACTATGATATTCAGTATTCTTTAACTTAAAGCAAGTACTGAGTTGAACCAAAGTGCCATATGGGAGGTAAAGTAAGTAAAAAAATAAAAGTGCTTCAAGTCATAATCAGTAATTCTTAGCAAGTATGTGTACACCACAAATTTTTTTATAAAAGAGATAATGCAAAGTGGAGTCTAAGGCTAGAATTCTGCAAAATAAATAACCTTATAATTAAAATATATAATAAGTTATTTTAGTGGGGGAGGTTATAGCTCAGTGGTATAGTGTATACTTGGCATGCATGAGGTCTTGGGTTTAATCTAAAACCAGTACCTCTTGTTAAAAAAATAAAATTAAAAAAATATATATATAATAAGTTATTTTAATTATCTGTATTTTAGGTAGAAATGTTTTAGAACTAGAGCAGTAGTTCTCAACTAGGAGCGGTTTTGTCCCCTAGGGGACATTTTTGGTTGTCATAGCTGGTAGAGTGCTACTGGCATCTCGTGGGTAGAGGACAAAGATGCTGCTCAACTACAGTGATGTAGGAGTCCCCCAACACCACACTACCCTCCTAGCAAAAAATTATTCGGCCAAAAATTTTAATAGTGCTGAGGTGGAGAAACTATGAACCAGAGGTGGCCAAATATAAAACTTCAGTTCTCTCCTTTATGTGTTCAGATGGTCTTAAGTTTTTAAGGTAATATTAGAAGTGTCACTGTGTCTTTCAGAAATGATGGATTTGTTTACAGTGACAACTGTCTACACAAGTATTTTTTCCCCAAAACCCATGAGTAATGATAAACTTGGATTCTGTAGTAACTAAGATTATTATAATAATTCCTTATCTAAGGCATAGCTTTTATGAAATCGTTAGAACAGAACTAAAATCTTTATGGATAATTAAACATTTTATACTCAACATATCTGATGAGTTAACTACATTTTTTTAGGCTAAAGAAAAAAAGAAGAAAATCAACTTCTTCCTCATCAAGTGTTTCTTCTGCTGATGAATCAGTTTCTTCTTCATCATCCTCTTCCTCTTCTGGTCACAAAAGGCATAAGAAACATAAGAGGAACCGCTCAGAGTCTTCTCGAAGTTCCAAAAGGCATTCAGCTAAGTCATCCTCAAATCAGGTAGATCAGAATAAGAAAGATGAGTGCTTCCCCGTTCCAGCCAATACTTCAGCATCTTTTCTTAACCAAAAACAAGAAGTGGAAAAACTACTGGAAAAGCAGGATAGGTTACCATATCAAAAGAAACAGGTAAAAGAGAAAGATAGATGCCCTCTCTCTTCATCTTCAGTTGAAATTCCGGATGATTTTGGAGGTAGGTCTGAAGATCCAAGAGATTTCTATAATAGCTCTAAAACTCAGGCAGGTAGTAGCAAAACAGAAAAGCCATATAAATCCGAAAGACATTTTTCTAGTAGAAGAGATTCCTCAGAGTCCTATAGGAATTCAGAGGACAAGATGAAAATTTATGGTTACAGAAGATTTGAAAAAGAGATAGAAGGAAGAAAAGAGCACTATAGAAGGTGGGAGCCTGGTTCCATGAGATGTTCCACTTCACCAGCAAGCTCGGACTACTCTTGGAAGTCAGTTGAAAAATATAAAAAATACACTTACACTGGATCACGTGACTTCAGTAGACATGAGCAAAGATACCAACTAAATAAAAATCAAGGAGAATATGAAAGAGAAGGTAATTCTGAGGAGGATAAAACAGAGGTTCCAGAAGAGGGACTAAATAGCAAACAGCATTCAGAAAGTGGAGTTAAAAAAAATTTACCTCAAAATTTACTCAATATATTTAATCAGATAGCTGCATTTGAGAAAGAAAAAGGAAATAAGCCAAAAAATTAATATGCTAAGGGGATCAGCACCATTACACTAAAGGCTTTTAATGAAAGTTTTGAGTCTTGTAGTTATAACAGTCTGGTGCAGAAGTCTCTGCTCCTAAGGTTATTTTATTTGTAGAGATTGCAGAAATCAGATGCCTTTTATAGCTATTCTCAAAGTATATTTGTTTCAGTTGTAGGTCCCCTTTTAACAGCTTGATTTTTTAGGCTTTTCATGAGTATGTTTATGTACAGTATTTCTTACTCAGATGATTTAAACTTCTTCACCTAAAGATAACTCTCAAAGTAGTGTTTCTTCATTATGTATGAGAATTTTGGGGGTCCACCTTATCCTGCTGTTTGAGAGAAAATTAAATTTGTGCATTCAACACTTGGATCATTTTTATCAATATTACTTCATTCTCCTGTCAAATTAAAATCCCTTGGCTTTTAAAAGATACATTTGAATATTTCTTAAGTACCATTTTATAGTCTTTTGTTTAAATATTAAGTTTTTTGCATAACTTTAAAACAGTAGACAGGTTGTCTGTCTTGTCTAATTGACCTCTAAAGCCTCATTTAATTCAAATGGTTTGTGTACCGACTGTTTAACAAGTTTCTTAGGAATAAAGCCATGAAAGTTGAATAGGGGCCCATTTTGCTCATTTTTCTTTTTCTTCTCCCTTCTTACTAGCAGTATAGCCCTAAAAAATTTCTTTAACTATTGGCAAGACCCTGAGAGACTACATTCCAGGCAAGAATAAATCAGAGTAGGAAAGAATCCTGTTAGCAAAAACAGCAAGAGAAGCACACTATAAACCTGGTTTTCCACTAAGGGATAGGAAACTAGAAAACTGTCCTAATATTGCTCATGTCCATTTGGGAAGGCACTGGGATGTTTTTAAATAGCCTAGAGCTGTCCTGCATTTCCGCTTTCTTCCTTAACACCTCTCCCCTGATGCCTCCTTTCTCAGAGTCTGAATAAATTACTAGCTGACAGAGCCACGTTTTGCTCAGGATAAATTTCAGCAACTAGAGCTGAAGAAGAAAGGAACTTGTATCATACGGATCTTCCCCAGATTATTGAAAACAGTATAGATAGGGATAGAGAGAGAGAGAAATAGAAGTCATAGGTGTTTACACTTGGTTTTAGAACCTTTCCAACTCATGATGACACTGGATGGGTGGGTTGGGGGATATGAGTATCCATCTACAAAGGTCTAAGTGAGAGAATGTTAGAGGAAGAAGACACTTGTCCTTGTTCTGTCTTGCAGTTCTTGCCAACAGTAAAATACCAAAACTTTTAAGTGCAACTGGATGTGTACTATTTGAAACCTTTAGACTTCAGTGATGGGAGCCTAATAAAAAAGCTAAAATTTGTTTTGCAATGGAACAGAAAAAGAAATTCTGGTCAAAAACAGTAGATGATAGCAGTAGAAATCAGTCACTTGGGCATCAGTCTTTGCACCAACAAGTTGATCTGAAGGGACTCTCCAGTTCTTTCTGTGTATTAATAGCTCTGGTATCATCCCGACCTAGTCCTACATAGTGGTGTTTTTAAAGAGTGGAAACTGTCTCTTGACATACCCCTTGACTTTTAGGAATGTGTAGTACAGCTTCAGAATTTTACATACACTTTATTTAATAAAATCTCTGAGCATCACTGTCAACCAGCATTGTCATTTTCCAAAGCATCTTTGTGGTTTACTGTTAGATTCAGGTACAAAAAAATTAGGATAGTAACTTACATAACAGCCTGCCTAAATTTAGAAATTGCATCTTCCCCAAAGCTGCTTTCCCAGGACATATTAATCGTAAACATAAAAGAAACCCATCACAGAAAAAAAAAAGGGGGGGGGGATTTACTTATTAAGAATCCCTAGTGGTATCTTAAGCAATTTTTTTTCCCCTTAACATCATTATGTCTATAGTTTGTACATACCCAGGCTGTATCTTGGTTTCCATAAGTAGATGACTTTCTGACACAACAGGTGAATGTTAAGATGACTTCGCATTTGGAGATAACGGGGTTGATCCATTGTCTAACCATTTAACATTACACTGAGGTTGGAAATGTTACTGTAAGAGTTAAATGCAGGCTTGTATGCTGGCCTGAGAACCTAACCATTCCACAAATACTGTGCTAGACTGGTTGGTGACTCAGTAATAGGTAGAAGTTATTGTGCAATTCTTATGTGTCAGGACCTGTGCATTTTATATATAATACCTGATTATTTTAATAAACTTGATAGAGGTAACTTACTGTCTCTATATTATAAATGAGGAAGAAAGCATAGAGAAGTAACTTTCCCAAGGTCACAGAACTAGTAAGACATAATCCCTTCAGTGTTTCATAGATTCGTTAAATACGGTGTTTAATATTTCAACTTCCAAGTAGTTTACAAAGTACTGTAGGGTGGAAAATAAGAACTTTAGTGAACATTCAAAGTGACCATAAGATTAATCAATTCTTAGGTCTTATAAAATAAATCTCACTCATCAGAACAATGTTTTACCAAAAAAATTCAGCTTTTTACCCATCTTATTCATTGGACTTGGCCATGCCTTTTGCTGGCTATTTCTAAAAATAATAATAATAAAATACTCAAATAATGATCAGGAGAAACAGGTTTACACCACTCCTGCCTTTCAGAAGGAATTGCAAATGACAGTTCTAAGCAATGACAGCTGTCATAACAAATATTTTTTCCCAAAGATTGAAAGAGACAGTACTTATTTAAGTATATAGATTCTGATACATCTATTTGAAAACCAATTTTATAACATAGTCATCCTTCACACTCTGTTCCAAGAGTTCCAAATGTTGGGCATATGTAATAAAAGTATTGACTAGAATAACTAATTCTTAATCTGGTTGTCTGCCTTCACTGCAAATTTATGAAATGCCTATTGCAAGTCAAGTCACACCTAGCTGTCTTGAAGTTGTTTATTAAATCAGGGAAATCTTAAAAATACATTCTTGGCTGCATCTTGAGAGCAAAATCTTTGTGTAACTTCTTTCAAGATCAGAGTAGACTACTTTCTAGAAATTTAAGCTGCACTCATTGTTATATAGTGGTTCTCTTTCCTACCAATCGTTTTCCTGCTGAGGGAAGATAATGCTATTTTTTGGCTAAGAATTTTTAAATTATGCTAAAAGAAGAAACAACAAATTTCTTCCACAAAGAAAATATGTTTCTTTTAATAAAAGCTAACTTCAAGATCTTCTAGGGTAAAAGAGAATTTTAGTAATAATATAAACTCTATATAGTACAATGACTCTTAAATCATTTTTAACAGTTTTATATTTTCCACTGGATAAAACTTTTGTCTGGTCATTTCATTCCTCTAACACTATTTCAGTAGGCCTCTATACCAATGTACGGCACCCGAAAGCATAGAGTGGGATATACTATTTTAAAATTATGAGATTTTTGTTTTTGCATTTACAACTTGTTCAAAAAAGAGATTAAAATGTTTATTTGGTGCTTTTTTTGCTTTTACCATTACTGGAGCCACTGCTAGCACTAGTTGGTCTAGAAGTGCTGCCAGTTAGTGGAGAGGCTGGGAAGTTCAGCTCTAATACTTTAATCGAAGTCTGAGAAGCAGAAGTACTTGTACTTTTAGATGACCTAGAATAAAACCAGAAGTACTGAAAAGTTAATTCAAAATTTATATTTTAGCAGAAACCCCCTTATTAATGGCAAAAGATGCCATAATCCCACAAGTAATTAAAGAATCAAAAAAGATATACTATTAATAATGCTAATAATAAATTTTAAAAGCATGACCATTAATAATATGAAGAAATTAGTTTAAAAAGGAAAAGAAGGGTAACAAGGTTTCAAGCTAGTAGAAAAAACAGTTCAACAAATGTATTTCTATATGAAAAGTGCTTTCATTATAATCAATTTAAAGGTAGAATCATTAGGTATTAAAAGTTGGCAAAATTCATCAAACATAAAAACAAAAACGGGCATGGGAATTTGAGTGCCGGCAAGAGTGACTAAAATGATAGGTTATGTAATTTAAGCTGACGAGAAGAAAGTGAGGGGGCCTACTGATCGGATAGAGTGGTGGGTCCATTTGAAAAGTATAACTAGCCATACAATTCTAACTGCTAAGTTTTTAAAATATATATATTTATATGAAAGTACTGGGATGTTCAAGTGGCTGCTCATCATGTTTACAAAGAAAGTGGGGTGTTTATGTTTTTAAACACTATCTTTTGGGAAGCCCCTTTGTGACATCTCTAACTTGGTAAATGTAGGAGATTGGAAATTTTAAAATTAGAATGATCATTAATAATTTTTATTTTGTTAAAGCACAAGGATGTTGACTAAATGTCTACCTGATTATAGAATTTTGGATAAAACTAAACTGCAGAAGTAAAGAATAATTTCCTTCTTAGCAAAATAAAGCATCATAAAAGTCTGACTACGTAAGATTTAACAATGGGTTTTAATCATAAAAGTCTTATTCTATATGTCTGTAAAGACAAGTTGCCCATTTATGGTTTAATAAATTCTCCCCCTACTCAGGGTTGACCATGCTAGATGTAACCTCCAAAATTTCACCCTGCTTTATCCTACTGAAATAGCTGGGAGTCACAAAGCACTCTACACCAAAATGGAAATGATAACACCAGACAGAAGTCAGAAGAAAAGAGTCTGGCTCTGCTGGCTGTTTCCTGCGTATGTGACACTGACATAGGAAGGCAGGTAATGCAGAGGAGAGCACTGGCACTGGCAGGTCCCACAGCTGCGGCAATGTGCAGGTGCTGGGTTCACTTAGGCTGGAAGCCATGAGAGTTGTATGGAAGGAGATGGGTTTTTTCACCTTCCACTTACCTTGCTGATAACAGTGAAGTCTGTGAAGGAGATCTAGAGCTGTGACGACTGCCTTTAGTACTAGCTGTAGGTAGTTCTAAACCACTCTGGAAGAAGATTCAATAGCAATCGTTAGTACCACTGCATTTTAGAGTATTTCTCATTAGATTTCACTTTATGATGAATGCCATAAATTTTTTATTTTCATTAAGTGTTTAAGAAATATTTTTATCTAGAAGGTATTCTTATTACCTGTTCAAAGTATGTTTGAAGGATAATTCCGATTTCAGCATTTTCTTCTGAGATATCAACTAACATTTCATCAATGACCTTGTGAAGCTGTTTCACTTCACGAAGTTTAATGTCTTGTTCTTCCAGTGTTTCATCTTTTGTGTCTTTCAAAAGACGGATTTCCTTGGTGAGCTTAGCATACTGTTGGTCAATAGTAGTCAATTATTATATAAACCTATTTTCCACAACTTAATATTTTTTAATGGATGAAGGAGGATTTGGGGTCATCATTTGGAACTCCAAAAAATATAAATATGACAGGTCAGTTTTCAAAAGTTATAAATACCTGTTTAGTTACTCTCTCTAATTTTGGCTTCTGCTCCTCAGTTTCTCTACTTAGTTGACGTACATAAGCTTGCTTCTCTGATAATTTTTCTTTAACATTATTTGTTAAATGCTCTATAACTGCTAAAGTATTTTCCATGCTCTGCAGAAAATAAAGTATTAACATACTTATTGGTTAGAATCAAATAACTTATAAATTGCCACTTAAGTATTCATTTAATTTTCATTTATTTTTGTATATAATGTACATTCTATTGGTTGATAAGTATAATGGTTTTATGGATTAAGTTTTGTATATAATTCCACTGGAAAGTATTTTTATGGTAATTGAGAGAAAAATAAACAATTCAAACAGTGACTGTTGAAAGTATACAGTTCTCAGATTCCCAATTCAGACCTTTTCCTTCAACTTCATTAGCCAAAAAAGTCTAAATTTTTATATAGAACCTGCTTACGAAGCACATTGTTTTCTCTTTCAGTGATGTACTTTAGTAACTACTGTCTACTAAATTATTTATATCCTTCAAACTTTTTTGTTTTAAGGAACAATCTTTAAGGTGATCTTTAAGGATTTAAATGAAATAAAAGTTCACTAAATAAAGGTTAGTGGGTAGATCATAATTAGCTAGCTATGATTTATCAACTAATTAACAAGTAATTGTCACGGATCCAGTCTGTGCTTAGCCTTGGAATTTTAACTAATTTAGTTACTATTTTGATCTCTTGTTTTTTTCTCACTTAAATGAGACATCTCTTACTATCTACTTCTCTAAAAAACTGTCTTTGTACAAGAAAACAATAGAGTAATAATAACAGTAGTTAACTTTTACTAAGGGCTTATCGTTAAATTCTATAGAATTTACCTGGATATCTTCCTGTAGTTCTCTGATTTGTCTTTGTTTGTATCTGTATTTTTCATCAACAGCTCTTTTTTGTTCTTCTAGTTGAATTTTTAGCTCATATTCATCACCTGGAATTTAGAGAATTTTTACTTTAAATGTTTAACATGCTGTGAAGAAAGCAACCTTAAAGTCTTAAATAAATTAAACCTTTAACATTTTTTGTTATGAAAGGTTAAATTCCTTATGTCTAACTGTTAAAAACAGGGCATGAAATAACTATTCTTATTTTGTCAACACAGAGCAGCCAATATGCTGCTATTTTCTTCAGATTTGAAATTAATTCCCCAGAGAAGTTATGTCATATCACTAGAACTAATAATGGAAATAACACCTTAGCACTTATTTTACAGGAGGTGGGGGTGATCAGTTTTTCCGACTCAAACATGGTACATTTTTGTTTTCCTTGTCTCATAGTGTTCCTCTTTTTTAAATAAATAACTGTACAGCTTCATTGCATGTATATTCAATTAGAAGTTTGAATAATTCCTACATACTAGATGGAGTCACTTTCCTAAAAGATTGTTTGTAATTGTTGTTGCAACTGTTCAGCACTTGCAAAGTGTTTCCTAGAGCATAGATTTCTTTTTCAGCTTTGTTGATCTTAGCATCCAAACTGTCACCTTCTCTTTGAAGTTCTTCTTTTTCTTGAGCAGCCTATAAAATACAGAATAGAACTGATTGATTAAAAGTATTTATCATGGGGGAGAATGTCTGTTTTCAGGGCAAGAAATACTTAACTGACAACAGTACCAATTTGCCTTGGGACCTTACATGCAGCACCAAGCACTTATTTCTTGTACTTGATTTGAGTAGAAGAACAAATCCTCAAGGCCTTCCAAATATAGCATATAGATACAAAATGGTGATGGAAATGTAGTAACTAACCAAAGCTTACGTGAAAACTCTCCAACAAAAATGACCAAAAAGTTAAGCAGGTATAAATTTTACTGGGAAGAAAAATAAGGTTAGCTAGAAGGGGATTTCAAAGTAAATATTAAATAAAAAGAATGTATGTTTCTGGCCTGAAAGAGGCTTAGCACACTTTCTCATTTTAAATCTTAGAAGTAAAAGAGGTGAGCAAGGAAAGTAAATACTTATCATTTCAAACCCAGGTATATTAGAAGTAGAGTTATTATGTGTGTTGTTAGAAGTAGTTATTAGAAGTATGATCTCAACATCCCTAAGTAGAATTAGAGTGCTTGCTTCAATCGGACATACTAAAATGAACAATACAAAGAAGATTGCATGGCGCCTGTGCAAGAATGACATGCAAATTTGTGAAGTGTCCCATATCTTTAAAAGGAAAAATACTGCATGATTCCACTTCTGTGCAGTATCTCATGTAGTCTAATTTACAAAAACCAAAGTAGAATGGTGGTTGCTACGGGTTTCAGGGAGGGAGAAATGGGGAGTTAATGTTTAATGGGTACAGTTTGTTTTAAAAGATGAAAAAAGTTCTAGAGATGGATTTCGGTATTGATTGCACAACAATATGAATATACTTAATACCACTGAACTGTATGCTTAAAAGTTGTTAAAGCAGTAAATTTTAAGTATATTTTACCACATTTTAAAAATAGTTTTAATTAGAGAAAGATAATTGTGATAAACATGGCTAGAAAAAATAAAGTGTAAAAACTGCTGAAAACCAATTCCTCAGTGAGTGGATATACTCAGTGACTTTCCAGCTTAACTGTGTCACTGGGCTAGGCCTTCTAGAGTTGTGTCAAAATAGTTCCAAAGAACTTCTCCAATTACGGGTTTACAGGGTTAGCATGCATATATACTTAAAAGTGCCAAAACCCACTTTTTGTCAAAATCAACTAATAATTTCATTGGTTAATTTATTCAGTCTCAAGTATGTACATTTAAACCAGAATATGGTCACTGGAAAAGTTTTAGTGGTAATGTTACAATTCTTAACATTTTCACTGTTCTTTGTTTTATTATGCTTCAAGATATATATTACACATATTTTTATAGCAAATAGCATATAATAAAAAAAGCTTAGCAAAAAAAAGTTAAGTTATTAGATAAATTATATCTAATTCCTTTGAGTCCAGAATTAGCAAACATTTCATTTGAAATATACTATAGTGAAAGAAAGAGTTAGAATGAATCAAAACAGCTAGGTTTTAGTTGTGGATTTCCTATGAGTGAGTTGAACAACATTAAATGATACACTTCCCTACTCCAAGTTCAGTTTACTTGTCAAATGAAGGGGTTGAATTTGTTCATTTATACAAATTCCTGATTTAATTCCATATATACCTTAAATTTCTAAATCTCTATGATCCCATTTGCCTCGAAATCAGAAATTATGTAATATTTACCTTTTATCTTGGATTAGAAAAGCTGATATTTGGAAGACATTTTTACTTACATGTTTTAAATCAACATTTTAAAGAATTTTCTAGTAGTTCCATTTGATGGTTTCATTCAGTTGTGATCAGAACTGGACCATTTCCTTATAAAGACAAGGGAACTTGGAAATGGGTAAAAGGAAATATAAAACCATGTGTGCCACATAGACAAGAGGCCAGTGCAGGACCAAAAATGAGGCCTGTGTGTTGACCTGCTTCCTCACAAAAAATATTAAGAAGTCCCAACCCCCAGGACCTCAGAATGTGATCTTATTTGGAAATAGGGGTTTTGTAGATGTAATTAAGTTACAATGACATCATTAGGGAGGCCTTAATCCAATATGATTGGTGTCTTATAAAAATGGGAAATTTGGACAGAGACACGGACATACTTTGAGGGAAGCCTGAAGGGACAAAGGGATTATGCCACATGAAGATGAATGTAGAGATCATGGTGTTGCTGTTGCTTCCATAAACTAAGGAACACCAAAGATGGCAAGCAAACCACCAAAAGTTAGGAGAGAAGCATAGAACAGACTGTCCCTCGCAGCCTTCAGAAAGAACCAATTCTGGTGACACTTTCATCTTGGATTTCCAGCCTCTAGAACTGTGAGACAATAAATTTCTATAGTTTAAGCTACCTAGCTTGTGATATTTTGTTATAGCAGCCCTAGCAAACTAGTACAAGGGGTCAGCAAACTGTATGTAAAGGGTGAGACAGTATTGTAGGCCTTATGGGCCATTCAGTCTCTGTAAAAACTACTCATACTTAATACCATTGTTATTGTAGCATGAAAGCAGCCAGAGACATAGGTATATGAATGAGTTTATGTATTGTGTGTTCCAATGCTTATTTACAAAACAGCATTGTGCAGCATTTAGCCCAGAGCCCATAGTTTGCTTACTTCTGAAATACAGTATGCAATAAATTAAACAGTTGTTAGCACGGTGACTAAATTCCTCTTCCCCAGTTATTATATATATATATATATACACACACACACACATATATATATACATATATATATATACACACACACATACGTGTATATACATATATACAGAAACATTACCTTTGGGAGGAATGTAAAGGATATACGGAAAGGAAAGGAGCTTAAGTTGACTAAATTTACATCCTGAATCTACCACATTCAGAAACAGAAATGATGGTTAGCTTCTAATTGGCAAGTTTAAGTTTTTCCTAGCAGTGAAACTGCTGAGATCTTACTTTTAAAAAGTTAAAAAAAAAAAATTATGCTTATACAAATATAAAATGAACATGTCAAAGATTTTGTTCAATTCATTAATGAAGTAAACTATGAAATTTTGACAAGTTCAAAAGGAGAATTGCAACACATTTTATACACACACACACACACACACACACACACAGAGTCAAAAATGCTGAAATAAGTTTGTTTATATTTACAGATTCAAAACTGGCTAATATCTTTTAGGGCAATAAAATAACAATGTTTAGGTTATCTTTCCTACAAGCATAAGTCAATTGTATTTATACTGGCCAAATCCATTTGCATTGTTATGGACGAGAATAATACACATGACCATCAATTTTCTCTAAAATAACATCTATCCCAATATAAGGTGTGCTAATCTACACATAATAGGAATCTGAGAAGGAGAAGAAAGAGAAAAGGGGACTGAAAAGGTATCTTAAGAAATTATGGCTGAAAACTTCCCAAACCTAAAGAAGGAAACAGATATCCAAATACAGGAAGCAGAGGGTCCCAAACACGATGAACCCAAACAGACCTACATCAAGACATATAATTAAAATGGCAAAAGTTAAAAAAGATTCTAAAGGCAACAAAATAAATGAAAGAGGATCAATAACAACTGATACTGCAGAAATACAAAAAAAAAAACTCATAAGAAAATACTATGAACAATTTTATGCCAATAAACTGGACAACCTAGAAGAAATGGACAAGTTTCTAGAAACATACAACCTGCTAAAACTGAATCAAGAAGAAACAGAACATTTGAACAGACTGATGATAAGAAGCGAAACAGAATCTTTATGTATAAATACATACATACATACATACATACATACATACACTCCCTGAAAACAAAAGTCCAAGACCAGATGGCTTCACTGGGGTATTCTACCCAACCTACAAGAACTTATACCTATTCTTTTCAAACTCTTCCAAAAGACTGAAGAGGAGGGAACACTCCCAAGTCATTCTATGAAGTCAACATCACCCTGATACCAAAACCAGACAAAGATAAAAAAAAAAAAAAAAAAAAAAAAGGATAATTACAGGGCACTACCTTTGATGAATATAGATGCAAAAATCCTCAACAAAATATTAGCAAACCAAAACCAACAACATATAATAAGATCATATACCATGATCAAGTTGGATTCACTCCAGGGTCACAAGGATGGTTCAACATACGCAGATCAATCAGTGTGATACACCACATCAACAAAAGAAAAGAAAAAAACCACATGATCATCTCAATAGATGCAGAAAAAGCATTTGATAAAATTCAACATCCATTCATGATAAAAATGCTCACCAAAGTGGGTATAGAGGGAACATATCTCAACAAAATCCATTTATGACAAACCCACAGCTAACATAATATTCAATGGTGAAAAGCTGAATGCTTTCCCCCTATATTCCAGAACAATACAAGGATGCCCATTCTCACCACTTTTATTCAACATTGTATTGGAAGTTTTAGCCACAGCAATCAGGCTAGAAAAAGGATCCAAATTGGAAGGGAAGAGGTAAAATTGTCATCATATGCAGATGACATGATACTCTACACAGAAAACCATAAAGGCTACATACAAAAACTATTAGGTCTGATAGGTGAATTTAGCAAGGTAGCAGGATACAAGATTAATATACAGAAATCAGTTGCATTTCTTTAAACTAACAATGAAATATCAGAAAAGGAAAGTAAAGAAACAATCCAGTTTAAAATCACATCAAAAAAAAAAAAAAAAAAAAGATACCTAAGAATAAACCTAACCAAGGAGGTGAAAGACTTATATGCTGAGAACCATAAAACACTGAAAAAGGAAACTGAAGATAATTCAAAGAAATGGAAAGATATCCCATGCTCTTGCATTGGAAGAATTAATAGTGTTAAAATGACCATACTACCCAAAGCAATCTACAGATTTAATGTGATCCCTATCAAATTACCCTTGACATTTTTCACAGAACTAGAATAAATAATCCTAAAATTTATATGGACCCACGAAAGACCCAGAATTGCCAAAACATCCTGAGGAAAAGGAAAAAAGCTGGAGGCATAACCCTCCCAGACTTCAGACTGACTATACTACAAAGCTACAGTAATCAAAACAGCATGGTATTGATACAAAAATACAGATATGTAGATCAATGGAACAGAATAGCCCAGAAATAAACCCAAACACCTATGGCCAATTAATCTTCAACAAAGGAGGCAAGAATACACAATGGAGAAAAGATAGTCTCTTCAGCAAGTGGTGTTGGGAAAGCTGGACAGCTGCATGTAAATCAATTAAGTTAGAACACTCCCTCACACCATACACAAAAATAAACTCAAAATGGTTTAAAGACTTAAAGATAAGACCTAACACCATTAAACTCATAGAAGAGAACATAGGCAAACATTCTCTGACATAAATAATAGCAATATTTTTTACATCAGTCTCCCAAGGCAAAAGAAATAAAAGCAAAGATAAAACAAATGGGACCTAATCAAACTTATAAGCTTTTGCACAGCAAAGGAAACCATAAACCAAACAAAAAGACAACCTATAGAATGGGAGAAAATATCTGCAAACAATGTGACTGACAAGGGCTTAATTTCCAAAATATACAAACAGCTCAAACAACTCAATATCAAAAAACAACGAACCAATCAAAAAATGG
Organism: Camelus dromedarius; assembly: GCF_036321535.1. Lineage (NCBI taxonomy): Eukaryota > Metazoa > Chordata > Mammalia > Artiodactyla > Camelidae > Camelus > Camelus dromedarius. Next base: position 48,623,287 of record NC_087437.1, read on the forward strand.
ACAGAAGACCTAAATAGACATTTCTCCAAAGAAGACATACAGATAAGCCAGCAGGCATGTGAAAAGACGTTCAACATCGCTAATTATTAGAGAAATGCAAATCAAAACCACAATGAGGTATCACCTCACATCAGTCAGTCAGAATGGCCATCATCAAAAAGTCTACAAATAACAATACAGAGAATATAGCCAATATTTTATAATAACTGTAAATGAAAATTAACACTTAAAAATTCAATAAAAATTTTGAAAATTAAAAAAAAATTTAAGTCTACAAATAATAAATTCTGGAGAGTGTCTGGAGAAAAGGGAACCCTCCTACACTGTTGTGGGAATGTAAATTGGTGCAGCCATTATTGAAAACAGTATGTACATTCCTTAAAAAACTACAAATAGGGTTACCATATGATCCAGTAATCCCACTCCTGAGTATATATCCAGATAAAACTACAACTTGGAAAGATATATGCACTCCAATGTTCACAGCAGCACTATTTACAATAGCCAAAACATGGAAGAAACCTAACTGTCCATCAACAGATGAATGGATAAAGAAGATGTGAGATATATGTATCATATATATATATGTATATGGCCATAAAAAAGAATAAAATAATGCCATTGCAGCAACATGGATGGACCTAGAAATTATCATACTAAGTGAAGTAAGTCAGACAGAGAAAGACATATACAGTATCACTTTATATGTGGAGCCTAAAAAATAATACAAATGAACTTGTTTACAAAACAGTAAAAGACTCACAGACATAGAAAACAAAATTACAGTTACTAAAGGGGAAAGAGTGGAGGAGGGATAAATTAGGAGTATAGGATTAACAGACATACACTGCTGTATATAAAATAGATAAACAATAAGAATTTACTGTATACAGAGGGACTGTATTCAATATCTTATAAATTATAATGGAAAAGAATCTGAAAATTTCAGAATATATATATTTGGTTATATATATATAACCAAATCATGTTGTTATACACCTAAAACTAACCAATATTGTTTATCAACTATACTTCAATTTTTTTAAATTAATATCTATCCCTCTACAGAGTTGTAAAGTATGTTAGCCAATAGAAAATCAATCAAAGGTGTGCACTTCTGTAGAATCAGGCAATCCCTGGAAGGCCCACTAGAAAATGCCAAGTGTTTAGTGTCACCATGAGGTGGCATCATTGCAAATGCACTGATTGTTTTTGCCCATTTTCAGGCCATGGATAATTTTTCTCAATGTAAACCAGATTGAGTTTAGTTATAAAAAAAGTTTCATTTTTATACAACTGGCACATGTGAAGTGTTATGAGTAAAATATTTAAATATGCCACACAACAAAAATTGCGAATAACCATGTGGCAAGCTGTAGACCCTGGAGAAGATGGAAAGTGAAGTGAGGCATCAGGAAATTGAGACGGGCAACTGACAACCTTGATTAATTCCACATATTCCTGATACTGGCACAGAAGGAATACTCTTCCTCATAAAATTTGCCTGTCTTCCTGAGAAGTGAATTCTTCATCATCATCATTACCATGACAGCAAAAACAATAATGATAACTAACATTTATTGAGGGCTCCTTTTGTTCCAGGTACTGTTTTAAGGGCTTTACATATATTTTGTCACTTCTAACAACAAAAATAACAATATTATCCTAATTTTGCAAGTGAGAAAACTAAAGCCTCAAATAGCTAAATAACTTATTCAAGGTCACCTACCTAATCACTGATAGAGCCAAGGCATGGGCAAAGACACTCTAACACCAGTGCTTTTATGTAACTCATCAGATCCCTTGTTGGTAGAGAAAGTTAACTGGAACTGCAACATCTGTCTACTTCCCAGCTTAACAGACTCGAACCTACCATTCACCTCTTGGGAACCTTCAAAACCTGAGAGGAGGAAAGGCCTGTTAATACTGGGCAGAAGCACGAAGTACCACAGACTGACGAGTTATAAGAAGGGTTTGAGACCTGGGACTCATTTCTCATACATGAGTTAGGTGGAATTTCCTGAGGCAAAGCAGCAGAGTGTGCAGTATGTGTTTGGGGCATCCTTAAAGAAGGACTACAGAAGAAAACTTGCAAGATTAAGTAGAAGTCAAAGGGAAGGCACATCCACAAGGGCCATCCTCAAAAAGTGTGAACTGGGGACCTCCTTCCCACTCCTATCCATGTATGATACAGGAAAAATGAGTTAGTTAAAATTCCCATTCCTTCTTCGTAGTTTTGAGTAACTTCCCAGACCTCTCTGTAAAGGAAATCACACCTGTTCAGGGTATTTTCTACATGGGAAAGATGAAGATAGCAATAGTCAGGAAGGAAACTGCATCCAATTCCTGATCACTTCTAAACTGCCCCTTAAGTTTATGAGGTAAAGATAACCATGAGACAGCAGACAACTCTCAGAACATCAGAGCAGATTCACCAGATCTGTTTGTCTTCCATCCAATATGAAGGCAAAGGAACAACCCCCTTCCTCTCTGGACATCTGCCACACACAGCAATGGTAAACTGGGGTATAAGAGTCAGAGTGGGGCAGCTCCAGGTGACGATAAAGTCTAGGGTGTGGTCATACAAATGGGTGACAGTGAAGTAAAGCTCTGAGCCCGAGGTGTTGAACAGGTTGTCACATGCATATATATTAGACAGCCAGAGTGGCAGCAGGTCTTAGAATAAAAGAGGTTACGACCCTTGAGTAAATGAGAGAAAACAACATCACACAAATGACAGTCCAAAAAAAAAAAAGAAAAAACAACAGTGGTCCAGACCTCTCTTTGACCTAATGGATGTGTATAAAACTAATATTGCTTTAGTACCTCCATCTAGCAACTGATGTTTTCTGTCCCTAATCAAGTTCAGTAACTTCTAGAGTGCTATAAAATTTGGAATTTCACAGCAAAAAAAAAAATTGCCATTTTGGTTGCTAACAAAGAGCTAAGAAAGAAAGGATACTTCATTTTATCACAAGTATAAATCAAGATTACCTTTATTACATAATAGGCCTGTGTTTTCTCCTCTTCTCCTTCAGGAGGCAGCATAACAACAGTAAGGATTTCATATCTGTTCTTCAGCTTATCAATTTTACTTAGCCGCTCATGAAACTCAGTGCTAGTATGAAAACAAAAAGAAAGGGAAAACACTGAAAAACAAATAGCATACTTTTTTCAAAAATAGACTATACCGTTTTTGCTAGTTACTTTTTCCCTTTTATCACAGTAAATTTATGTTTTTTGTTTCAAACTTATTTTATTATAATACTAATAACACTAATATATGCATAGCAATGCAAAGAACGACTCATCTGTGTGCTACAACCTCATGAAAGGGAGCCTTCCAACCATGGTCAAAAGAAATCTTCAACCTACCAGTTTTCTACTCCTACATAAAGCTGATGGTAAAATACGTTAAGTATCAGAGTTACAGCTTTGCTTGTTTTTAAGTATTATCGTTGTTTCATCAGAAAGTATTTATTCATCTTTTAAGTGATTGTAAACAACAAGGTTTGTTAGACTTCCAGCTTTAAGATGGTGGACTAAGCACAAGCGTAACTCTCCTCCTTCCTAAAATGGAAACGATTAAAAGAAAAAAAAAACCTCACCACAGCTCTGGGAACAAGAAAGACAATTTTTTTTTCATGAATTCATGAAAAAATGGAAAGCAAATACAATATGATTGACAGGAGAAAAAATGGATACACACACTGAAGATTAATATAGAAATAAAGGACACTTCTTTCCAAAGAAGTCTAGAGAAAATCCAAACTCAGGAATAAGAAAGAAAAAGAGCAAAAGTGATCTTTGAGGGTATTAATAAGGTAATTAATAAAAGGATTGCCTACAGAACATCTGGGCCACTCTCAGCGCCTCAAAGTACACAGAAATATTAGCAGGAATTATTTCTGTTCCAATGATAATCTCCAAAATTACCAGAGTTCCTACGGTTGCACATTGAACCTGGAGAGAAAAGTGAAAAAGAACATGATGTAATTCCAGACCTCCACAATAGTGGAGGTTAATAAAAAAAGGCAGTTCTAGTCAGGAATGAAAGTTTTCATCGCCCAAAATAAACTCCTTATGCTCCAGATAGACTACCCTAGAGCGCAGAGTCAGCCCTTCCAGTTAGGGGAGAGACCTGTTAGAAAAAGAGATCTACCTAATTGTTGAAGAAACCATATCAGCTAGCTATACCAATCATCATGGTTATTAATTAAGCATTTGTTAATAAATACAACAGAAAGCCAAAGGCTATCAGCATTTATGAAAAGCCAGCAGCATGAATAAAAAGAAAATGAGTCAAAACAGAACAGACCCTAAGAAAAACAAAGATAATACATGAGACAGAAAAGAACCTTCAGAGTATTCTAATTAGTATCGTCTAAAAGATGAAAGAATATTGCACCCCAAAATAGTCATAAAACAAGAATGGGCCACTATGAAAAGAGAGAACCAATGAAAGAACAGAGTTCTTACAAATAATCTTCCCTTTTTAATCTAAAAGTAGTGAAGAATGTCAGGCACGGTGGCACTCCTGCAGTCCCAGCGACTCAGGAGGCTGAGGCAGGAGGACTGCTTGAGGCCAGGAGTTCTGGGCTGTCCTGCACTATGCCGATCAGGAGTCCCCACTAAGTTCAGCCTCAATATGTGACCTCCAGGGAGCAGGAGACCACCAGGTTGCCTCAGGAGGGGTGAACTGGCCCAGGTCAGAAACACAACAGGTCAAAAGAGTGAATCAATGATATAGAGAGAGGGAGAAAGAGAAGGGCAGGGAATGGGGAGAAGACAGAAAGGAGGGGGATGGGGAGAGAGAGAATACCTTAAAAAATGAAATAAAAATAATAAAAAATAAAAACAAGACAAAAATTTAAAAATCTGGAAGACAAATCTAAGAAGGCCAACACCCACTAAAAATGAGCAACACATGGGGAGAGTGGTGTGGAAAAAAATATTAAAGAATTAAAATATTTTCCTGAGCTGAAGAAAGACTTGAATGAAATAACTGAAAGAGCTCACCAAAGAAAAATGAGAAAGTATAAAACACCCAGATATATACATGGAAATTCTAAAATGCTCCCAAATAAAAACACTGTCCTAAAGCTTCCAGAAAGAAAACAAGGTTCCCTACAAAATCAGATGAATTAGTCTGGAATCAGACCTCTCATAAACAACACTTTAGTCTAGAAGAATATGAAACAATGGTTTCAAACTTCAACTCTAATTCAAATATGGGGTAGAATAAATATGTTTTAAACATGCAAGGACTCAAAAATTTCAGAAAACATCAGTCCTGGGAAAAAAATTACAAAATATACTCCAGAGAAATGAAATGAGAATCCAAGAAAATATTATGACAAAAGGTACATGAAAGGCAGCACTATATACAATAGCCAAAACATGGAAGCAATCTAAATGTCCCTTGACAGATGACTCGATAAAGAAGCTGTGGTATATTGCTACAATGGAATACTACTCAGCCATAAAAAAGAATAAAATAATGCCATTTGCAGCAATATGGATGGACCTAGAGATCATCATTCTAAGTGAAGTCACAAAGAGAAAGAAAAATACCCTATAGTATCACTCATATGTGGAATCTAAAAGAGAAAAAAAAAAGGACACTATGAACTCATCTACAAAACAAAAACAAACTCAGACATAGTAAACAATCTTGTGGTTGCCAGGGAAAGGGGGCGGGAAAGGATAAACTTAGGAGTTTGAGATTTGCAAATGTTAGCCACTATACATAAAAAAAGATTTTAAAAATGTTTCTTCTGTATAGCACAGGGAACTATATTTAATATCTTATAATAACCTTTAATGGAAAAGAATATGAAAATGAATACATGTATGTATATGCATCACTGGGACATTGTGCTGTACACCAGAAATTGACACATTGTAACTGACTACTTTAATAAAAAGAAATTTTTTTAAGATACATGAAAGAATATTAAAACAATAAACATGTAAAATGTGGGTAGGCTGAAATTATTGCTGGCAATGGGCTGTACAGTTTAATGCAAGTTATAAGAAAGGAGTTCTTTTAAAAGTAGAGACATAATATTAAAAACAATAAATAATAACCTGAAACTATAATCAATGATTTCAACAATACATGAAGGATGGAGAGAAGAAATGCAGCAGTAAAAGATGCTAAAAGTCTTAATTCATTTAGGAAGGAAAAATAATAGGAACGACTTAATCTTCAGTATTCATAGAGAGATAGGGAGATTAGAGTTTCTTCTGAATTTAAGAATAAACAACCAGTAAAAAAAATAAATAAATTCTGCATCAAACTAAAAAAAAAAAGAATAAACAAAAAAATAATTAAAATTAAAATGTGTATCTACAAACAAAGGGGAAAAAAGTAAAACCAATGAAAGACAGGAAAGACAAAAAGAATACCTACCATATGATCCAGCTATTCCATTTCTAGGTATCTACCCAAGAAAAAAGAAAGCACGTGTCCATACCAAGAATATATATGTTCATAGCAGCTTTATCTGCAACAGCCCGAAACTACAAACAATTCAAATATTCATCAACAGATAAATGTATATATATATATTGGCACAGACACATACAATGGAATATTACCACTTTGCAATAAAAAGCTGAGATCAGCAAACAATCCTAAACCTGCTACTTGTTTTTATACAGCCTAGGGTAGGAGCAAAGAATGACTTTTACATTTTTTAATGTAAAATGGTTGAAAAATTAAGAGAAAATTTATATTTCATGAAACATAAAAATATATGAAGTTCTAACTTCAGTGTCCATAAAGTTTTACTGGAACACAGCCAACTCATTTATTTGCATATTGCCTAGGGCTGCTTACACTCCACAATGGCAGAGTTGAGTTGCTGCAACAGAGGCCATATGGCTCACAAAACCTATAATATTTACTATCGGCCCTTATAGAGAATTGTGTGGGTTACAGCTAAGTAATACTTAGAAAATTGTTTCAGCCTTCAAGGTAAATTAATTATCTATCTCAAGAAGTCAGAAAAAGAACATCAAAATAAACCCCCCAAAAATAGAAGAAAAAATAGTAAACGTGAGAGCAGCAGTTAGTAAAATAAAAAATGAATTCACAATTTTAAAAAATCAGCAAGAGTTTATTTTTTTCAAATAAAATTCACTAACTACTGGCAAGACTTATGCCATCCAAAAAAAAAGTCACAAATAATCAGTATCAAGAATGAAAAGCTACAAACACTATAGCTATTAAACATATAATAAAATTATATTGTGAAAAACTTTACGGCAATAACTTTGAAAATTTAAGTGAAATGGAAAATTTTTCCTAGAGAAAAATATAATTTACTAAAACAGACTCAAGAAGAAATATAATATCTGCATTGTCCTATAACCAATAAATAAATTGAACCAACAGCTGAAAATCCTCAAAAAACTCCAGATTCCCAATGGCTTTACCAGTGAGGTATTTGAAAGTTTAAGAAAGATATAATTCTGCTTTTATAAACTTGTCCAGAGGATAGAAAAATAAGAACACAAAAATAATTTTATAAAAGTAGACATAACCCTCATAACCTGAAAACTTGACAAGGGCAGGAGAGAAAGGAGAATTATAAACAGAGATACAAAAATTGTATAAAGATATTAGGAAACAAAATCTAGGCCTATACAAAATGTAATATGTGACAGACAGTTGTGTTTATTACAGGAATGTAAGTTTGTTTTAGCTTTGAAAAAGCAATGAATATATTCAATTATATTAACAGATTGAAGAAACTACATCATAACAATAAGTACAAAAAAGCATACAGTAAGTCAACATTCATTCTTGATTAAACAAATGAAAACAACCTCTTCCAGAAACTGACACAATATTGTAAACTGACTACATACTTCAATAAAAAAGAATGCAAATTAAAAAAAAAAAAACCTCTTAACAAATAATGAAAATACATGGGAGCTCCCTTAATATCATACAGAGTATCTCAAAAAAACACCACGGTAAAGTTGATACTTAACAATAAAACAATGAAAACTTTCCCTTTGAGATCAAGCACCTGCAAGATGAGGGTACCTGCAATCACCACTGCTTTTCAGCAGTGAACTGAAGGTTACATAACAAGGGCAATAAAGCGAGAAAAACAAAAGAGAAAAATTGAAAAGGAAGACACAAAACTGTTATTTGCCAAAAATGTCAGTGAAATACCTAGAAATTAGAATCTACAGATCAATTGTTAGAATTAATAAGAGTTTAAGCAAGGTTGGTTGCTGGATACTTAATATACAGAAACCAAATGTATTTCTATATACCAGTAACAAACCAAAAATGAAATGTTATAAAAGAGATAATGTTGACAGTAACATTATAAAAAAACATGTAGCCAGAAATAAATCTTATAGAAGATATGCAAAACCTATATGAAAAAACTGCTTCAATAAAGGCAGCTGTTGGGTATCCATAAGGGAAAGTATGTTATTAGACCCTTACCACAAACCACACACAAAAATCAATTCCAATTAAAGATCTTAACATAAATAAGGGAAATCCAAAGAATGAGGTAGGAGTTAGCTTAAGGAAAGAGAAAGGAAAAAGCATAGATTTGTGGATAAAATATTTCCTATGTATTATATTAAAAGCTTTTTCAAATGAGTAAGAAAAAGATGGACAAGCAAGGTGGTGGAGGTGGCAGCCAGCTCTTCTGATATTACCCTTACATTTTCAAAATGCTAAAGCAGAACTTTAAAATTCTAATTAATACCTTATGTTTTGCCGTTCTTGGTCAACATATCGTATTTGTGATGCAAGCATTGTTTTGTGAACCTTAATTTCTTCAGTCCGTTCTTCCATAGCTGAGTATAATTGTTGCTTTCTTTTTTCCAGAGAAAGAACTTCTTCTGCCTTACTGTGAAGCATTTCTCGAGTACGTTTAACTTCAAGTTTTAAAAGATTGTCTTCTACCATCAGATCCTAACAATATAACAAAATCATCAGCTATTGATATAATCATTTGTGCACCTAAACCAAAATGTGTTTCTTTTTTATTGCTACAAAAGTGAAACCTGAAAATACAATTTCTTCCAATTTCTAAATATTAATTAGGGTTAAATTTAAATTGCTCCAAGTCATGACTTGGTTTTTCTTTTCTTTTTATTATAAGAAAAGGGTTTACAGCTATTCCAAGTCTTTTATTATAAATTAAATTTTAAATTCAAGTTTTACTTAAAAAAAGTAAGAAGTTATTCCTAAAATTGAAACTTACAATATCCAGAATATATATACAGGCCTATGGATGAGGATTTTTATATTCTAAACTAAATCATACAGAATAATGTGTAAATAAATTTTTATTTTAAAACAACTCAGTCATGACTATTGATGCAAGAATACACAAATAGATCAATTTTCAGAATAGAAAGCCTAGAAAAAATACTCCAGAATATAAGATTTTACTGTTTGAAAACATAGCCTTTCAGTTGGAGAAAAGATTAGATCCCCACATCTCATATGTACCAAAAATAAACTCCAATAAAACAGATAAACAAGTTTCTACTGTACAGCACAGGGAACTATATTTAATATCTTGTAGTAACTTATAATGAAAAAGATTATGAAAACAAATTAATACATAATTCATGTACATGTATGACTGAAAACATTATGCTGTATACCAGAAATTGACACATTGTAAACTGACTATACTTCAATTAAAAAATAATAAATAAATTTTAAAAATGCAAAATAATAATAATAATAATTTAAAAATAAACTCCTGGTCAATTTAAAAAACTTAATATAAGAGATGAAGCCAATGCAGCTACTAGAAACAGTTGCTATTTGAGTTTTTGTGTGATGAAGACATTTCTAAGCATAAAAATTATACAGGGAAAAACACTTAAATATTTGATATTAAAAAAAGTTTCTATGTCAAAAAAACTGAATTAAAATTTACAGACAATGGGACAAATACTGACAATATTTATGAGTTAATATTTTTACACATAAAGATCTTTTGCAAAGCAATTTAAAAATATAAACCTCCTAGTAGAAATATGGGCCCAAAAAATAAACCTAGAAATCCAAAAGAAAAATTATGGAACATAACAGAAAAAATGTTTCAAACATTTTAACTGAAACATAAATATTTTAAATTTTATGTTTAAACTTTAGATGTTTTAAAATGTCACCAGTGCAGGCTAAAATCAATGAGATATCATGTTTGCCCATCAAATTGACAACAATTTTATAAATTATAATACCCAGCCCTGGTGGTGGTGAGTAAAATAGAAAATTTACATACTGCTGGTGGCAGTATTAACTGAACCCTACAGAGGGAAACTTGGCTTGAAAATGGTTTCAAGGCACCAAAAATGTTCATTCTTTTTGAACCATAATTATACAGCTGGAAATTTATCCTAAAGAACTACATGAAGAACTGTACAATAAAATATACGCATAGTACATGATAGTACTATTTAGAAGAGCCAAACAATGGTAACAAACATATATCCAAAAAATAGGAGATGGTTAAATAAATTATTGTAACTTTATGCAATGGACTGTAGGAAGTCATTGAAGATATTTAATGTTTAGGAAACACGTACAATGTATTTTTAAGGTTTTAAATACAATACATAAAGCAAATTCTCTTCAAAAGATTGAAAGAAAATAATATACTATAACATTGTTTATCTTGTGTACAGTGATATAGTGACTTATTTCCTTCTTTATAATTTGGTATATTTAAAATTTTTTCTACAATTAGCATGAAAACATATGCTTTTTAATAGTATTTATACATATGATTTTATTGCACCTGTTTCAAAGCTTTGGCTTTATTAAGTTCTTTCTCTGATCTGTCATTGAAAAGGTTCAATTCATTTATTTTGGTCATGAGGGACTGCTTTTCATCACAATTTTTACTATTTGACTTCTTGATAAAGTAAAGATCATTCTGTAAAAAGGAAACAAGGTACATAAATACATATTTTAAATAACAATATTAAATACATACTACTAAACATGTCTTACATTAAGTTATATATTCTATTAAATACTTCTAATAATCAAATTTTTAAATTTCACCCTTCATGCTGTAATGTCTCTGATATAATTATCTATTGATGTTTGGGTTTACTTTGAATTCAATAATTCTAGGAAATATTACGTATGCTTACAGTTAAAACTGAATTATTAAGTGACTGCTACTTATGAGGAGAAATAGGTGGGAGAGGATCTCAGGCTTTGGTTCAATAGATGGTTCACCTTCTAGGGTTCATTATCTGATTCAACCCATGTCCCAGAAGGTAAAAACATTTACAGTGTGAGAAAGCTCAGGTTCTTGGTTAACTATAAGCTCTGGAATCAGACTGTCTTAGTTACGTATTAGCCATCTGATCCTGGGGGGCAACCTCCTCTTCCTCCGTTTCCTCATTTCTAAAATGGAGGTAATAACAATACCTACCTACCTGGGCTGTTGTGATGGTTAAAGAAGTTACTGTCAAAGAGTATGTACAACAATGTTTGACATGTAGAAACGCCATGTCTTATTATTATTATTACATATCTAATCACATATTGCTGGAGAGAAAAATGCTAAATAGGATGTAACCCCATCGGATGCGTAGATGGGTCATACATACTCAGATTCCAGTTTTCTAGCTTTATACCATTTGGAACCCTCCCTCCAACGCAAAACCAGAACAAGGTTTGTGCTCCTTGTCCTCTGTTAGTCCCTCTTAGGGTACCTAAAACAAAAATTTTCTAGTGCCAAGACCTATCCCTCTCCTCTCCTTCTGTCTTCCTGTTTCCCTCCCTTCCTCCCTCCTCTGTCATTCTCATTGCTTGTACTTCTCTGATGTATCAGGACCTAAGACTGATGCAGGGCAGTAAGAATATTTTTACATAAAGGAATGATTTTATAAAATTAACTTTCAGAAAGAAAATTCTAATTTGAGATAATTTCCAACCTGAAGTAATTTGTTTCTATTAAGGAAAATAAGAGATGGAGTGGAATGAGAGACTGAATACAGAATGACTTTACAATCTGATGCTACTACTGAGAAGAGAAAACCTTCATTAGCAGGTTAACTAGCTTTAATATCTTCAAAAATTCACTGCATTTCCATTCACTTTCTCTCTCTATCAAAACCAGAGCTGAGATAGGCATTAGTACTAGCCTACTGCATAATGGACAGAGCCCCACGGTAGTTAAAAGGGGGAACACTGGAAGCATCCCCACAAAGCAAAACAGACATAATTCAGGTCGGGGTCAAAAAACATGTTCAGATACAAATGTCATCCTCCTATCATTCTGCAGCACTAATATTCTCATATTCTATGAAATTTTAAAAACATTTATTGAGTACCTACTAAAAGTACTATATTAAGATATACAATGCTTCTAATGCCAAGTGCCCTAAAATAATATTAAATATTGTTTTCTATTTTAAAATGAATACTAGGACTCAGAAAAAGTAAAATAGCAGTAGTAGTATAACCTTGACATTCAAAACCAGTTCTAATTCCAAAACATGTGCTCTTTTCCATTAAACCACAAGAAGCAGGTTTTCTAAAATTTCATCAGGCCCAAACTACTCCAAGCCAATATTTTGTCATCTTAAAATTTATTATTATTGTTTTTTTAATTTTAAAAAGCAATAGCTGAGCCCTTTCACCTTTTAGCCCTAAAGGAGTTCAGGGCAATTCTTTCTGTAACCACTAGAGGACACTCATCACTAGCCTTTCCAGCTGTTTTAACATCTAAACCCTTTGGAGTTTTCCCCACATTTAGGTCCATGCTCACTCCTTCACTCTTACTTTTCAGTTAAACTTTAACATAGGTTCTATATTACACAGGTTCCCCTAATATAGGTTTTATATTGCCATAAACATATTAAAATACCTAAAGATGATGAACATTTTCATCTTATTAACAATATTGAGTCATCTGAAATATTTTAACTAAGTAAATATTTGGATAACAACAATAGATGACCCATAAAAGAGCAGCTTCTTTTAGGTGTCATTTCAAAGATAAAGGGCAATCAAGTTATTATAGTAGATACATAATATAAAACTGGAATTTATCAATTTTTAAAATCATACTATTTAAGAGTATTTTTAAGTCACATGAATTAGGGGTCAAATCCTAGCTCTCCATGAGGTAGCTGTGTAATCATGTACAAGTTACTTAATCTGTAAAACAAGTAATAAATTCTTTCTCACAAGACATCTATAAGGATTAAATGAAATAAAATGCTAAAGACATATTTAGCATATAGTAAATACGTAATGAATGGTAATGTTTCATTCTCTTAGTCAGTATAGAAATATGAACATTAGTTCATACATTTTTTATATATGTGGGTAGCTTGGCAGTCATCCTGTCCAAAGTAAAGTCCTATGAACATGTCAACTTTAAAACAGAATGACTAATGATAGAATATATGAAGCATAAAATGTAAGTTACATGAAGCTTCTTGATCTCTGTTTCCAAAAGGCTAACTGTAGATTTTTTCTCTTCCAATGTCTTTTTAAGTTCAACAATTTTTGTTTCAAGTGCTTGTTTTTCTTCTGAATTAATTTCTCCCTTTAACCGTGACATTCGGCGTTCCACTTGTTGAATGTAAAAATCCTGTTACAGTTTTAAAAAATAAGTTAGTAAGGAAAAACAGTTAAAATCATTTCTACAAACGCAAAAACACTGTAAAAATACTTTCTTATATGAGTTTGGCCTGATGTCATCATTTACTAAAGTCACTTTAAACCTTCAGTAATTTACAGGATGAAATCCTTCTTAGTCTAAAGGGTAAAACAACAAACTAGTCTTCAAGAGCCAGGGTACATGACAATGACACAGAAATAATCTTCTGAAAATATAACAAAGCAGCTAAGTACGTATTTATCATCCTACCATGATGGAACCTCAGTGAATCCACTGAATTTACACAGACATCGATTTTTGATGGGACATTTTCTAAGGGGTGTAAAAAAGATAAAGTCACAGACTGTTAGGAGTGAAAGGCCTAACAAATCTGATGAACTTCTAATGAGTTATTTTTAAAATTACATATTAGCATCTGTAATTTTGAGAAACTAAGAATATATCAGACAGGGAAATTAAGATGTAGACAAGGAAGACATTAATAAAGTAATGTAAGGCAGAATATATAAACAGAACAAATAAGGAAAAACTTAAAAAATATTTTTAACCTATTGGTCCACAGGTTGGGGTGGGGAAGCCAATGTCTGCATAACTAAGAATCATAGTTTTTCTAGGTTTCAGATATTTCACTCCTTGTTTTGTTTTGCTAGAGATCCAGTTGCTCCAAGATTCCTTTAAAGCATGGCTCTTCCCTACTAGAGTTGTCTATCCTCTTATCTGTTCATTTCAGATTGAGAGAAAAATAGTTTCTAAGGCTCCCTCACCCAGCTACTGACCTAACATGATAGCCCATCTTCGGCATCCATCTATCCCCTCAAGAGTTCTTAGAAATCTTTGTTTCCTTAGGACACTGCAGTATCTTGACTGTCACAATGATAACAAATTAATCTGGAAAATATTCATAAGTGTAACATCTACCTGACTGTACATAATTTCTTGCTGCTTCAAGGTTTCAAAGTCCAGTTTATGTAACTGATGGTTGAGGTGCTTTAGAGAGGAACGGGTTCCTTCAATTTCAGATACAACAGCTTTTTCTTTCATTGTCTCCGCCTGTAGTTCCTGGACTTTCTTAAATAACACATCTTTCACTATGTTCAATTGAACTTCTACTTCCTGATGATAAGAATAAAAGTGATTAATGAAATTATAATACCTTGAAATGTTTTATTGCCTGAACATTATAATTTGTGGGCTCTTAAAATGGGGGGCTCAAAGGCCCCCATTTTAGCCCTTCCCACAACTTCAACAAATTCCCAACATTGCTTGTAGGATACTCTAATCTAGTAGACTAGAATAGCAGTTTTCTGTTCCTGTAGCTTGTACCTTGATCTGTCATCTTAACTCTGTTCTATGTCACCTTAGCCTTAGAACTTGGCTATTCCAGTGGTTTCCCTAGAACATAGAATATACTGGAGGATTTTTCTGGTCAAGATGGAAAAGTATTAGGACCACAAGCTCACCTACTCTCATGATCACAACAAAATCACAGCTGACTGCTAAATAATCATTGATTAAAAAGACTGGAACCTAGCAAAAAAGATCTCCTTCAACTGGAAATGTAAAGAGGGAACCACAAGGGGATGGCAGTAGGGGGTGCATTCATGATATAACTGGGTCCCCTATCCCTGGGTGGGCGACCTACAAGCTGGAGAAAATTATATTGCAGAGCCCCTCCCAGAAGAGTGAGAGTTCTGAACCTCATGTCAGGCTCTCCAGCCCAGGGTTCTGGCATTGTGAGGAGTCCTCAGAACATCCAGTTGTGAAGGTCAATGGGGCTTAATTGCAGGAGCACCATGGCAATGGAGGATAAAGAGACTTCACCCTCTTTGCAAGTGCACACAGAATTTTGCATGCACTGGGCCAAGGGCAAAAGCAGTGATTCTATAGGAACCTGGGCCAGACCTGCCTGCTAGTTTTGGAAGTTCTCTTGGGGAGGTAGAGGGTGGCTGTGGCTCACCCTGGGGACATAAATGCTGGTGGCGGACATTCAGGTAGTGTTCATCTACACAAGCTTTCCTGGAGGCTGACATTTTTGTTTAGGTCATTGGTGCCAAGACTTAGCCCCACCCAACAACCTGTAGGCTTAAGTACTGGGAAACCTCAGGCCAAACAGCATACTCAGTAGGAATGCAGCCCCACCCATCAGCCGACTTCCTGAGCCCACAGCCACCTCTAGACACTCCCCTAGACACAACCCTGCCCACCAGAGGACAAGGATCCAACTCCACCCAGCAGGGGGCAGGCACCAACCCCTCCTGCCAGGAAACCTGTACAAGCCTCTAGCCCAGCCTTACTCACCAGGAGGCCAATAACATAAGTAAGAAAACAACAGCCCCACAGCCTGTGGAAGGAGTCTGTAATAGCAGGCCAGATTCTACCCTGGGACAAACTGGGCTCTGGCCCTTGGGTGACAGGGGAGTGCACTGCTGGGATGCACAGGACTTCTCCCACAGAAGGCCACCTCTCCAAGGTCGAGAAACATAACCATATGAATAAAACCATATGATCATCTCAATAGATGAAGAAAAAGCTTTTGATAAAATTCAATATCTATTTATGATAAAAACTCTCCAGAAAGTGGGCACAGATAGAACATACCTCAACATAATAAAGGCCATATATGACAAACCCAAAGCTAACATCATACTCAATGGTAAAAAGCAGAAAGCATTTTCTCTGAGATCAGGAACAAGACAAAGATGCCCACTCTCACCACTTTTATTCTATTCAACATAGTTTTGGAAGTTCTAGCCACAGAAATCAGAGAAGAAAAAGAAATGAAAGGAATCCAAATTGGAAAAGAAGAAGTAAAACTGTCACTGTTTGCCAATGACATGATACTATACATAGGAAATCTTAAAGATGCAACCAGAAAACTACTAGAGTTCATCAATGAATCTGGTAAAGTTGCAGGATAAAAAATTAATATACATAAATCAGTTGCATTTCTATACACTAACAACAAAACATCAGATAAAGAAATTAAGAAAACAATCCCATTTACCATCACATCAAAAAGAATATAATACCTAGGAATAAATCTATGTAAGGAGACAAAGAATCTGTACTTCAAAAACTATATTGTTAAAATGGCCATACTATCCAAGGCAATATACAATCCCTATCAAATTACCAATGATATTTTTGACCAAACTGGAACAAAAAATGTTAAAATTTGTGTGAAAACACAAAAGACCCTGAATAGCCAAAACAATCTTGAGAAAGAAGAGAGCTGGAGGAGTCATGCTCCCTGACTTCAGACTATACTATAAAGCTACAGTAATCAAAAGAGTATGGTACTGGCACAAAAACAGACACATAAATCAATGGAACAGGATAGAAAGCCCAGAATAAACACACACACTTTTAGTCAATTAATCTACAACAAAGGAGACAAGAATATACAGTGGAGAAAAGACAGTCTCTTCAACAAGTGGTGCTGGGAAAACTGGACAGCTACATGTAAAAGGATGAAATTAGAGCATTCTCTAACACCATATACAAAAATAAACTCAAAATGGATTAAAGACCTAAATGTAATACCAAATACTATAAAACTCCTAGAGGAAAACATAGGCAGAACACTCTTTGACATAAATCACAGCAATATTCTTTTTGAACCAGTTCCTAGAGTAATGGAAATATAAGCAAAAATAAACAAATGGGACATAATCAAACTTACAAGCTTTTGCACAGCTAAGGATATGATACCATCATCAAAATGAAAAGACAACCTACAGAATAGGAGAAAATATTTGCAAATGATGTGACCAACAAGGGACTAATTTCCAAAATATATAAACAGCTCATACAGCTTAATATAAAAAAAACCAAGCAACCCAATCAAAACAATGGGCAGAACACCTAATAGACATTTTCCCAAAGAAGACATACAGACAGCAAACAGGCACATGAAAAGATGCTCAACAATGCTAATTATTAGAGAAATGCAAATCAAAACCACAATGAGGTATCACCTCACAACAGTCAGAATGGTCATCATGAAAAAGTCTACAAATAATAAATGCTGGAGATGGTGTGGAGAAAAAGGAACCCTCCTACAATGTTGGTGGGAATGTAAATTGGTGCAACCACTATGGAGGACAATATGGAGGTTCCTTAAAAAACTGAAAATAGACTTACCATATGATCCAGCAATCCCACTCCTGGGCATATATCAAAAGAAAACTATAATTCGAAAAGACACATGTACCCCAGTGTTCACAGCAGCATTATTTGCAACAGCCAAGAAATGGAAACAACCTAAATGTCCACTGATACACAAATGGATAAAAAAGATGTGGTACATATATACAATGTAATACTATTTAGCCATAAAAAAGAATAAAATAATGCCATTTGCAGCTACAGGGATAGACCTAGAGATCATCATTCTAAGTGAAGTAAGCCAGAAAGAAAAAGAAAAATACAAAATGTATCACTTAAATGAGGAATCTTAAAAAAAAAAAAAAAAAAAGACACAACTGAACTTATTTACAAAACAGAAACAAACTCACAGACATAGAGAACAAACTTATGATTACCAGGGAGTAAAGGGGGTGGAGAAGAGATAAATCAGGAGTTCCAGACTTGCAGATACTAACTACTATATATAAAATAGATAAACAACAAGTTTTTACTGTACAGCACAGGGAACTATATTCAATATCTAATAGTAACCTAAAATAAAAAATATATGAATACATGAACCTATAATTAAAAATAATGAAAAAGAGTATTAAAACAAATATATGTATATATATGCATGACTGAAACATTATGCTGTACCCCAGAAACTGACACAGTGTAAATTGACTATATTTCAATAAAAAAGAGTGCTAGATAAATAAATACACTAGAGACACACAGCTTATAAGTTCACAAAGTTTAATAAAGTCTTAAGAGTGTCAAGGGAAGAAATCACATCACCCAGTTTCCCACCTTCTTTTGGGAACTACCCAGTGGGCAGGTAAATGTTTAACCACCAGCCTTCTGGTGGGAAGCAGGGGGAAGAGGCTGATTACCACGATTATTTATAGTCCCACTATGGCCAATTTTAAGTACATTATTAACATTATTCCACTAAATGCAGCACTTGGAAGAGATATGCATTAGCAGACCATTATGCAGTGTTTCTACTATACAGATATAATAGATGTTAGTAATCTTGAGTAGTCTTAAGAGAAGAGGTAACTGTAAAATGTTGTAAAATAATTTGAAAATGATATGTGCTGAGTACTTATTACTTTTGTTTATAATGTAATTTAATTTTAAGTCTATATAATTTAACTTTTAGTAGTAGTTATGGTTAATAGCTGACTTATAAAATTTCAGAAAATTTAACTATCAGCTCTTGTGAGCCAGTGTGAGCTGGCCCTAACACACTACTGGCACTGCCTCTTCCTGACACCTTGCCTGTAGCTGCCCTCCCTACATGTGCAGCTCTCTAGGAGATAAAAACCAGTCCCCCATTCCCACTGCTCCTTTTTCAGGAGGCAAGCCTATTTTGACCTCAAGACATCACATCAGTGTATTCCAGGCTTCAGGTAGACCTCCCATGCCAAGATCTATTGAAAGCTATCATTCTAAAATGTTGGAGTAAGTTTCCTCTGTGCACTTATACCCAGATAAGAATAATTCCCTTTGCCAACCAATGTACCTCAACATGAAACAAAAGAAGTCTGTGATTGGCACATTTAGGTTTTCACCAATCAAGAAATATAATCTGATCTAATCTTGTGAAATACATTACTTGTCATATAATAGACAATTTTCATTGAGTTTAAGACCTTCTGAAAGATTGCCTGGCAGTTTTACAGTTGGTGATTGATGGTGAATAACATAGCACATCTCCAAAACAAGCTTGGGATTTTTTCCAATCAAAATCGACAGCTACAAGATTATGAGTACAACCCTATTAGGGCACAATCAGTTCACATGCTACCAATCTAATATTTTTCTAATTCAGCTAATTTCTGTAAAAAATCACTAGTTTTTAATTCTGTCATCAGAAGGTCTATTTCATATAAATTTCATGGTCTTTACATATTTCTAATAAGTCCTAACACCCTCCCATTTCATGTGCTACAGAAAATCATGGTCTTAAGGGGAGAAAAAGCCATAATTTTTGAAAAATAATGTTGTATGATTTGAACTCAAATACCACTCAAGTCAAGATTATTGCATGGATGTGCAGTATACTGTATATATGTATTTAAATGTAATATAATGTATATGTGCAGTCAAACTGTAATAATTCTACCTAATAAAACTGAAAAGGGAAAAAAAAAGATTGTTGCATGGCTTCATTACTCAGGAATTTTATACATACACAACAGCACACTGAGGAAGCTGGATTCTATCCAAATATAAGTGAAACCATACTTGACATAAGCCTCAACAAATGGAGGATTTTGCCACCATCTTCAGCTGCCCCTCCTCTTCCCCCTTCCAAAAAAGAGTAAAAGCAAGAAGTAGTACCTACAGTGATAGGTCACACAAGTCAATCTGAAGTTTTCAAAGAGGAAATGGTGAACCAGCCTTTTCCAGTTCCTCAAAAGTTGGCTTTAATGCCACCAGAATGACAGAGATGAAGGTAGAAGGGGGATGCCAGTGAAGTGAGTGAAATGTTAGCACTTAAAAGCCCATTTACCAATAAATGGTAGAAGAATGTAAGAGGTTCAAGAGATAGATGATGAAGAAGTAATGAATGTAGACCATTGCTGGGAATCTGATCACAAACAAACAATAATGAAGATAATCAGTTGTAAAACAAAGGCACTTTTCAAGGTATATTTGCAATATAAGACTATCTGTATGAATGGCAAACAGGAATAGGGACACAGTAAGAATAGAGAAGGCAGAGAATCTAAGATAGAGGGGCTACCTTTAAAAGAAGACATCAAAGTTAAAGGCTGAAAGTGAAGAGAACAGAGAATTAGGAGCTTAAGATTAAAAAAGGGGTCCAACAACTCAACAATCTGATTACAAATGTGATCACACCAGAAATTGGAGCCTCTTAAAAGACCTCCTACTCCTCTGATCAAGAGTCTAGTTAAGTCACTATTGCTAAATTTGCTGTAATTTTTTAAAAACCTTACCTTTACACCTCTTTCCTCCTCCCTTAGCATGTCTTCCAAGTTAGTAGCTTTCTCCTCCACAGACATAGTTTTCTCAGTTATATGCTTTAATTTTTTTCTTACAATCTGATTATGATTTTTAATTTTGTATAACCTATAGAGAATTTATGAGGAAAAATAAATTTATGAGGAAAACATGTCTAAAATATATTTAATGCAAACAAACAAGTAATAGTTTAACCTAAGATTTCTTCATATAACTTATTTTCTTTTGACATAAACCTTTCTATTACCAATATATACTTAATAAGCCATAAAAAATATTTCTCCTAAGGTGGAGAGGGTATAGCTTAAGTGGTAAAGCACATGCTTAGCATACACAAGGTCCTGGGTTCAATCCCCAGTACCTCCTCTAAAAATAAATAAATAAATAAACAAATAAACAAATAAATAAGCAAACCTAATAAACTCCCCCCTAAAAATAAATGAAATTTTAAAATAACAATTAAAAAAATTTTATCCTAAGCCTTTGTATTGAAAAACCCAGGAAAAGTTTTTTAAGTTTAATAATTTAGTAGCTATAATTTTACAGTTATTTAACCAAAAAGTCAAATATTCAATAATTTTTCTAGGGTTAGTCAAAAACCATAAACATATTTAAATATCTTTTTTCTTACCTTGTTGTTTCTTCACTAATGTCCTTTTTTATTTTGGAAATATTTTTCCTCAGAGCTTCTAAATCACTGGAACTTCTATTCACAGTGGCTTTTAAAGAATCCAGCTATTTATTAGTTAATAAACAGAAATTACATATTTACTTTATATCTTATAAATTAATTTCTTTTCTGAGAAGTTCTGTTCTGAACACCTTGATTTCTAGGCTACATCACACCACAAATAAAGTAACCATGTTGCTGCAATACATATTTAACAATTTTTCTTTTTTATCTGATACTAAATTTTAAATGACTTGTATGATACTATAGAAATCTACACATATAAGTTAAAGGTACATACAGCAAAAGCTTCACAACACTGTATTTGGTAATGATTTCTTGGATATGATACCAAAGGCACAGGCAACAAAAGAAAAAACAGGCAAATTGGACTTCATCAAAATTAAAAACTTCTGTGCCTCAAAGACAATAACAACAATGCAAAAAGGCAATGCGTAGAATGGGAAAAAATATTTGCAAATTATATATCTGATAAAGGACTAATATCCAGAATATATACAGAACTAATTAAACTCAACAACAACAACAACAAAAAAAAAGCAGCCTAATTCAAAAATGGACAAAGGACTTGAAGAGATATTTCTCTAGAGAAGGGATACAAAAGGCAAATATGCACATGAAAAGGTGCTCATCAGTAACCACTAGGGAAATGCAACTCAAAACTACAATGAAGTAGTACCTCACACCCATTAGGATAGCTACAATCAAAAAAACCCCAAAATAACGAGTGTTGATGATGATGTGGTGAAACTGGAACCCTTGTGCACTGTTAGTGGGGATGTAAAATGGTATAGCCACTGTGGAAAACAATATGACAGTTCCTCAAAGTCTTAAAAATATGATTACCATACGATCCAACAATTCTGAGACAACTATACAACCATGTTCATAGCAGCATTATTCACAATATCTAAAACATGGAAGCAACCCAAGGTCTCAACAGATGAATGGAAAAGCAAAATGTGGCAGGTACATACAATAGAATAGAATTTATCCTTAAAAAGGAACTGAATTTTGACATATGCTATACCATGGATGACCCTTGAGGACGTTCTACTAAGTAAAATAAGTGAAATAGGCCAGTCACAAAAAGACCAATATTTAATGATTCCATTTATATGAGGTACTTAGAGTAGTCTAAATTATCGAGACAGAAAGTAGAATGGTGGTTTCCAGGGGCTGCAGGGAGGAAAAGATGGGAAGTCATTGTTTAACGGTACAGAGTTTCAGCTTTACAAGAAAAGAGCTATGAGCATGGGTGTTGGTGATAACTGCACAATATTAGGAGTGTATTTAATACCACTGAACTGTACACTTAAAAACAGTTAAGATGGTAATTGTATGCTACATGTATTCACCACAATAAAAAAAAAATTTGAGAAAAAGAAATGAAGTACTGATACATGCTGTAACACAGATGAACCTTGAAAACATTATGAAAGTAACCTGACAAAAAAGGCACCATATTATATGATGTCACTTATATAAAATGTCCAAAATAGGCAAATCCATAGCGACAGAAAGTAGATCAGTAGTTGCCAGGGCCTGGTTAGAGGAGGGAAAGGAAAGTGATTGCTAATGGGGCTTCTTTGTGAAAGACAAAAATATTCTAAAATTAGATGGTGGTGATGGTTTCACAATTCTGTGAAGTACTAAAAACCACTGAATTGTACACTTTAAAAGGGTGTATTATGATATGTGAATTCTATCTCAATAAACAAATTACAAATGAAGGAATTCTTTTCAGCAATTGGTTTAAACTTCAAAATTTTTAAGAATGAGCTATTAGGAGTGACATTGAATTTATGCAAGAAATTCACTTATTTTACTTTTTAGGATCGTACTTATTCTCTTTGGACAGAAAAAAAATCTTTCCTTCTTTATCAGAAATAAAAAGTATAACAACTTATAGAATAGAATGCTCTGCAATATTCCAATTTCCCACCTAATAGCAATAACTTCAGATAACATGGCCTCAAGGCACAAATTTCATAAAGATCCCTTTATTGCTAACTAAGGGACTGCTAACTCTCCCTATGGAATAATCTTTTGGCATGTATGCTCAAAAAAAAAAAAAAAAGAACAAAGCAGGAGAAGTTTCATTCTCTCTTAGCCTGTTTCAAGGTATTTTACCACTATATTGTCCCACTACCACACTAGAATATTTTCCCTTACCAAGATGAGAAACTGAACTTAAGCAGGTAGCTCCACCTAGAATCTGAGAGTTAAAACCACCATACATATGTAGCACTGGAAGGACATTGCTAGTTATCACCAATGTCAATAATTCACCTTCACATTTGCGCGTTTGCCAACTATCTGATAATTACGATTTGCAGTCTAGACCCTTCAGGAGCCTTCTGCCTCAGGTCACTTAGGCAGGCAAGTTGGGCATTGCACAACTCCAGGGGGAGCCCGTCACGCCACCTGTGATGTGAATGACACCCACCTGTTGCCTTCACCAACCAAGGTCTCCTTAGAGTATCCCAAGGAAGTTCCACAAAAAGAACTAGAAGGCAGTTCCTTAATCAAAGGAAAGTCTTTATGGTTATTTGTATAGTAATTTGTCATAAACACACAAATTAGTCTTTTTTGTTGACATACCTCATCTTTCAGCTGAATTCTGTTAGCTTCATGACGCTGATATTCCATTCTACATTTTAAAACTTTACGATCAGCAACAGAAATTTTTTTCTCGTACTCTGCATTATTCCCAATCTCACTTTCCAAAAACTTGATCTTTTCCTTAACCAAATTTTCTTTTTCTCTTATTTCCTGCTTTATCCTTGCTAATGCCTAGGATTTAAAAAATGTGTTAAATATAGTTAATATGATGAACAAAACTAAAACTAAGAAGAATTTAGTTTTTTTAATAGTCAAAATTTATTTTACCAAAACTTCTCAGAAAATTTTTTTACAGGGAGACTATTTTATATTAATAAAGCACAATATTAATATATTAGACAATAATACCTATAAGTTCTTATTTTTAAAGGCCTCTCTATTTTCTTTCATCCATCTGGTACTTTGCTAAAGAATAAGAAAAATATCAACCTTTTATCAGTGGAAGATGACATCTAAAAATATAAAAGTATTGAATAGTTTTCACATAGAAAGCTGGATTTCAATATTTTCCAAATATTTCACAAGACCAGCTTTTTTCATTTTTTGAGAATAGTATTTTTGCTACTAGTTTCAATAGGAATGCCTTCACTCAGGCTTTTTGCTGGTCTTGGGAATACAAAATAACTAGAATATACAAAGTAGTAACTGAGGTGTGGACAAAGCACTATGGGATCAAAGAGGTGATGAAGTCTACACAAGAGAAATCATTAAAAGGCATTACCTAAAAGGCTTTGCTTGAGTCAGGCCTAAAAAGATAAATGGGGCTGCATAAATCCTCTAGTGTGGTTAAAGTGTAGCAGGGGAGGGCAGGGATGGAACAGGGATACATTAAGAAGGGGTGGGTACAGATGAAAGGGTTGGGGCTGGAAAGGTAGAAGTTAGGGCCAAACTGTCAAGAAATTCAATTTTTCAATTACCATGTTAAAGAGGGTCAACTTTTAAGCAATGTGGAACAAAGAAGATTTTAGAGTTGTGGAATTAAAAGACTATATATGGTTTTTACAGGTGATTCTGATGGCAATATGTTAGATGAACTAGATGGAGAAGGAAAATTGACCCTAAAATATATTTCTTTCAAGTTTTCTGAAATAGGGTCCCACCAAACAACTAATCCCAGGAGACTGGTTCAGGGGAGGGGATGTGTTCTGAAATCAGTAAGTTTTAGAAATGCTGCGTGTAGTATTGTACATATTGGCATATTAAGCCAAAATATATCTGAGATGCACTGCATTTTTAGACACATTTTAAATTTGTTTAATCTAGTATTCCCATCTCCATAACAATTAACATTCTATAATTGCAGCATTCTACATATATCTACTGTGTTCATTCAACCAAAGGACAGGTCAAAACTTCCCAAGTTTATATATGTCAAACGATTATTCTAGAATTTCCTGACTTATAATTAACTTTTCTATCACTTAATCACATGCTTTAATATCTACTTCAAGGTTCACGTTTCTTACCGGTGTAATGTATTTACAATTGTTTTCGTATAGGTGATGCTTGTAAGTAGCATCCCAAAATGTCTACACTAGACTAGAACTATAATAGACAAATATTTTTTCCTTTCCTAAATAATGTAGAAGTTTATTCTAAGAGGCCAATTTCAGGATCATATGGTCAGATTCCTGCCAAGAAGGCACTGAGAAGGCAGGAACTATTTTGGAGGACGAAGAACAAAAGGGTCCAGTCTCAGATTAAATCCTCTAGTGGTGTGAAATGGCTCTCACTGGCTCACCAGAACTGACTTACACACCTCTTCTCAACTCTGTGATCAGTGGAATCAAGTTGGTATAGAAGTAGTTTCACCAGACATCAGAAATGCTACAAATCAGGAGCCAGTCCTTAAATACATCCCCCTACCTATGGAGCCTCTTCTTAGCACTCTCTCTAGTCTCCATCAATACACACTGCCAGATGTCACTTCATAAATAAGGAACCACTATGAACATGACCAGGGAGCTATAAGCTGTGGATTCCACCAAATCAGCAGGCTGAGTCAGTTTAGCTGCATGGTTGTATGAGAATTCAATTATGGATCTGCGATCTTGGATCTGACACATCTGATTTACATAAAGGAAGCAATCAGGACTTGATGTTTGAAAGCAATAAAAAGTCAAGAAAAAGAAACTAACATCAGCATTAAGAATTCAAAGGATCTCATAGTTAAGATTGGTTCTTCCATGTCCCTCCTAGGGAGGCACAGGCCATCTTGCTGCTAAAATATTTATTACTTACAGAAATTTATATTAAAAGGGTAACATTTTACATATAAGTTACATATAACAAGTAAACCACATCAAGAAATCAGAATTCCAAACTCCTAGTGCCTGAACTGCTTGCCGAATGCCTTTCCATGGAGTATATTCAGAATGGAAGTCAGCACATTGTCTCACCTGCCTTCTTTCCTCCTCAACTCCTTCTCCTTCCCAACTTTCTCCAATCTTCTCTAATTTTCACTCACCACTATTTTATTCTTTAATGATTCCCCCAAAAGTTCTCCTAAATTATCTCTGGAAGTAGCAAAAAATAACACGAGGTCTGTGTTTAATCAGAGTGGTGTTCTTCCCCTTCAGAGCTTCTAGCCCACGATGGGTGCCTCAGGTTCAGAAGGGGAAGCTGCAGTCTAGGTTTCTTTCCTACTCTCCTTCCTTCTTTATTGGCTATCCATGAGGCTCATTTCCCTACACCTGTCATTAGCACACAAATAGCACACATGTTAAATCCAAGGCACCCTGGACAACCGTGTATAAGTCAGGGCATTGGTTTTACTGCAGTAACACTATCTGTTGATTTTCTCTTGTCCCACATTTCAGAGTCTTCAGCATAATATATATTAAGTAACTAATCTTCATAAAAATCACATTTCTAAATGGATACAAAGTCAACTGTAAAAAAACATTTACCAAAACCACTGAATCATGCTACAAAAGTGACTTTCAAATAGGGTGATTTACATTTGAAATGAATGAGTTAAATACAAAAGAGATAAATATAGCTGAACACTGCAACGACCAATTACTTTACCAAGGCACAGTTATCGATGTCTCGATCTCTCTTCTGCATCTGTTCTATTGTATTCTCCCACTGTTTAATGAGTTCTTGCCTTTCATTATGAATCTTACGAAAATCTTGTGCTGCTTTATCCAATTCTAACTGTCAAATAAGAGCAAATAACATTTCTGTGAATTGAAGTGCTTTTGCAAACATCACCTTGACAACTAAGAAATAAAAATCTTTACTAAACCAACCTGCACACTTAGAGTCTCTGCAAGTTCGTTGTCAAGTACCTTTCTTCTCTGATTACATTCCACAGTCAGTCTTTCTAACTGCAGGGTCAGTGCCTATGATGTAGTTACACACAAAAATATTCATAATTATCATTTCATTAACATAAAAGATGTTAGTATATCTCACATTAAGTGATATTATAAGTCATATTATAGTATATATATTCATTTATTTGATATCTAAAACAACTACAAAATAACATATATATATATATTCATCTTTTAACTGCAAAGTGTTGCAATGAAAACTCAATTGTTTCTAAAAAGACCTTTAGTACTTTTTAAAGTTAGAAAAGGGATTAAACAATAATTTGCCATTTACAATTATTTTAAATAATGCCTGTGGTATTAAATCTATTAGAAAATAGTATGTTTCATGATAACTAAAGTACTACCAGATTTAATTATAAGTAGATATTTAAGTAATGGTCATAATAATATATTACATAATCTATAGCACTATGGTCTCAAATCAGCAAAAACTATCTGTAACATTCAAACTATTACACAAGAGAAGTTAAAATACTTATCCATAGTCCTAGTACAAAACTTTCTTTTCTGAAATGCTTTTGAAAAAACTTCTCAATCAGGATTCTTAACCTGAAGTCCCTAGATCCCTAAATGGTCAAAGAGCTTCAAAGGATTAGTAAAACTTGCAAAATTTTGTGAGTATTTGAGCATATTCATTTTTCTAGAGAGAGGATACCTGACTTTAATAGACCCCCAAAATTTTGAGAACTACTTTAAAATTAAAAGTCCAACTCAGATTTTAAAAATGGTTGATATTATTACAGATTCAGAGAAAATCTAGTATTTTTTAATTTACAATATCTCACCCTAATTTTATTATCATCTTGTTTTGCGTACTTCTGAAGAGTGAGGGCATCACTGTCTTTACGAGCTGATTCTTCCAGCCAGGCCTCCAATGCTTGCTGGTCCCAGTTCATTTGACATTTCAAACCATCCAATTTTTGAGTAGTTTTAAATATATAATTCTAATTTCCAAAGAGAGGGGGCAGGGAAGATTACAAAACCTTACTTACTATACAAACTAAAATTAAACATAAGATTACATATTACAGAACATATTTAAAAGAAGAAAGAAACCCCGTCCCTGTCCCTGATCTCCAGATGTATATAACATACCATATTTAATTGTGTAACTATCATACTTATATTTTAGTTCTTAAGTTGTGAAATAGAGGGGAGATGATTACACAAAGTTGAGAACAGTAGTTGAACCAAAGTTTGCTTAGAAAGGCTTTAGGGTAGCTCCTCTAGAGCAATCTCATAAGTCACTTCACCAAAGCCACGACAAGTAGGTACATAATCTTAGTAAAAATAACGTGCTTGATATGCTAACTCAAACCCAAGACAAGTCCCTTTCAGCCCCATTTCCAACCAGATTGCTGCCTCTAAAAGGCCTCTTATCTAATTGAAATAAATGTAGTAGTTAAAGAGATAAACTATTTCTGTCAATGTATTCATTTAACAAATCTAGATTCATAAAAAAAAATAGGTCAATATGCAAAAATTAATATAATAAGATATTTATGTATGTGTATGTATACATATATATACATTTTGTAAAGAGAAGAAAATCAAATTTGCATATGTAAAGAGAAGAAATCAAATTTGGAAAGACCTCCCAATTAGGTAATTAAAAACTAAGGAAAAGAGAAAAATAGGTTATGGTAGTTTAATATTAGAGTTACAAGCTGGTAATATGAAAGGTAAAAATTTTAACTGAAAAAGAATTCTAAAATAAGTGATTTTTTAATGTAGCTTTAAAAAATGTAGCATTTATAAATAAATTATGCCTAATATGGCATAACAGGCGGCCAGCATGGTACTTTGCACATAATAAGGCTCAATGAGTATTTGGTAAATGAAAATTGTGAAAATAAATGTAATATTCTGTCATTGTTGATTCAAATCACAGCTCCATGTGACTTCCACTGTCCATAAAACAACATAAGTGGATGTCAGGAAACTAATGAATGCCTTTGCCATACAGAAAAAAAAAAAAAAATCGATGTTTATTGGGTGAGAGAAGAAGGAACAATAGCACAAAATTTAAGTAACATTTTGAAACATACTTCCTTATCACTTTTCTTTTCCCGTATTGAAGCCATCTCATTTTCCAGTCGCTGAACTTCACCCTTCACTCGTCCCAGTTCTCTTTCAGCAATAATCTTAAAATGTTCTTCGCTTTCAATCTCATGCTCCCTGGCTTTACAAAGAGACTACAGAATAATATACAGGACAGAAAGACTTTTAAAGTTTTAATATTATAAAATATTTATAATAATCCATTAAACAAAAAGATAATAAAGTTCCTACAAAATGTATAGATTAAGTGCTATTAATTCCACTTCTCTGAAACCCACACCACATCAGACTTCGTGATTCAGTGTGGTCATTGTTGCTTACTAGTTGTAAAAAAGTCAGTTTGTGGAATGTGCTGGGAAAAAAATGTCAGCAATTTTCAGATACTATGTTGGTCTAGGGAAACTGCAGGAAAACAAAGTATATAAAGATGAGACCTGAAAAGATAATTCACTTATCTAAAAATAAAAATGAAATTGATTAAAAAATACTTAGGAAATAAAATGTATGAATTGATCTCACATTCTAATTAGCAAACATAATTTTTAAATAATTTTGTAAACACTTATGGTTGTAAATATTTCCTAGAATATATTAATATACAACAATGCTTTTGTGTTAAGTTTTACTTAAAAAAATTGTATTTGTTGACTACTGATCTTGTAGGGCTTCAAAGTTATTACCATCAGTATTATTTTTACATTATTAAAGCTGTTACTGTTGTAGGAAGTCTATCATCTTTTGTCTCTATAATCCTGTTTAACTGAGGTTTGACTATAATGAAATATACCTAACGAGAATCTCTGTCTCTCAAATCCCCAACTCAGTGGTTTAACAACTTGAGGAAAAGATGTTATTCCAAGCCATTTTTAATTACTAAATCACATCAGGATTAAAAAATCCTGAGATTGTTTTTTTAAAGGTCATTAAATTTATAACTTTAAATAAGACTTTAAAAACCATAAAAGTTATTTATCTATATTAATTATAAATTATTATTAAAAACACAACTTTATTTTCAAGAATTACACAATTCTTCAAAGAAAAGTAGATGTATTTTTTAAAAAATAGTTTGAGATGGAAGTTAGAAAACTCTCCAATGCTTACTTGCAGAGCTGTCTGATTTCCTGGGCAGCAACAAAGAAAGAGCTTCTACACATGAACAGATTATCCATAAAACAGATGCTTACTTAATTAATCACTCTAAGTTTTAATTTATATTATTTGTATTAATATTTCTAAAATGCATTATACTTTCCCCAGTTACCTTAAATAGTTTCCTAAATATAATTTAACCTTTCTGTTATCTCAGGATTGTCATTATAAATTTCAATTCTTAAACCATGTTAAAATACCGTGGTGTCCTAAGAGCTACTCAAGTGTGTGGACTCTGCCTCCACACAAAATGGCCCCAGGGGATTATGCTGAAAAATTTAAATGTAGACAAAAAATGTATTTCGTGTTATATTAGGTCTTTTCCCACTTAAAGCCATCATTGCTCACTACCATCACTGTACCTTTTCATATAATCTGCTGCCTAGTATTATATCAGACTATATGAATGATGATTTCTCATTCAATGAATTAATTATTCCATGAACTTGGTGATATCCTAAAAGTATTTTTTTCTACCTACTTTCAGGTTCAAGGCTATGTTCATAATCATTTAGTTATGCTAAAGTTTTCTTTTATATCTCTAAAACCAAATCATAGATGTAAATGTAATGTGAAATGTTCCATGATTATACATGATATATAATCAATGTGGATTTCAACATTATTATACCTGTGTAAATAAGAACTCTTGTTTGACATTCTTGAAATGAGAAGTCATAGCATTAATTCGATCTTCATAGTCACGTTGCTGATCTTGCAAGCTTGACTTTTCATTCTGCAGCTTTGACAACTGTAAATATTAAGTGCTATGATTAACCAAAGTCCTACTAAGTTTTTACCATATTAAAAGATCTAAAATCAAAAGAAAATTAAATCTTCATTTATTTGCTTGTTTCAATAGCCATTTGAACTTCTAAAATCTACTGATCTTTTAAGTCTTGTAAAATAGTATTGTGATTTAGAGATTACTGTGGGAAAATTAGCACCATATTAAAAGAGAATAGAAATCTCTCAAATTTACAGCTTTAGCAGGGTCATTGCTAAAATGCTTTTTTTCATACAGCAGTAATTAAACGGAGGAAATGAGATTCTATTCCATAATTATATCACAAGATAGCTAAAGCAAACAAAAGCATAGCAACAAGATGAAATACAAACAGAGCATGAACCATAAACTTGAAAAGTAGCTGAACACCAGGCATAATAGCTTCTCCCTAAACTCCTATTCAAAACCAGTAGACTTAGGCTAACCTTAACACAACAGAATAACTCCCATTTGCTTACTACCTATTTTCTACTGTATTTTGTGTCTTTGAATTAGAACCTCGAGTAGAAACAAAACATTGTAAATTCAAAGCAAACAAACAAACTTTAGTAAATTACAACATAAATTCTCAGGACCATTAGAATATGTCATCCCTCAAAGCAATGTAAAAGCTCAACAATACAAAAATATGCTTCCTTAGAGTCTTGAGCTGCGGTTCCCAAAATTGGGGTTACAACTCAGGAGGTGCACAACACCATCCACTGAAGTGCAGAAGAAATATTTGAATATTTAATTTAAAAAGAAATAAATAAATACTAATTTAATCATTTGTTATGTCCTTTATTTTATTAAACTTACTAAATATAGTTGACCCTTGAACAACACGGGTTTGAACTATAGGTCCACTTATTCCTGGATTTTTTTTCAATAAATATAGTACCTATATTTTCATTTTACAGATCTTTAACTAAGTGTGGGGAAAAGTCTATGTTCAACTAAAGATCACAATATGTGGAATCAAAAGAACTAGGGTTTGAGTCCTGATTCTATCCAAACTGTTTCACAGCTTCCTGTCCTTGGGTGAGTCACTTATCAGTTCCTGATTCTTGAGGCAGAGATAGCAGTACTCAAATCTGAGGGGACTAGCGCCCCTAACGCTCGCACTGTTCAAGGTCAACTGTAATAATAAATGTGTATTTTTTGCTTTTTATTTCATTAATTTCAGTTTTTATTTTAACTTTTATTTTTTTTAATTTATTAGAGGAGATCTTCATTTCTTTACTTTTTGTCTTACTGATTTTCATGAACTAAATGTTTATGTCACCCTCAAACTCATATATTGAAGCCCTAACTCCCAATGTGATGTTATCTGGAGGTGGGGCCTTTGGGAGGTAGATAGATTTAAATTAGGACATGAAGATAGGACCCTCATGATGGGATTAGTGTCCTTATAAGAAGAGGAAGAGATACCAGAGCTCACTCTTTCTCTGCCACGTAAGAACACAGCTAGAAGGCAGCCATCTACAAGTCAGGAAGAGGGCTCTCATCAGTATCCAATCATGGTGGCAGCCTGATCTCAACTTCCAGCCTTCAGAATTGTGAGAACTAAATGTTTGTTTTTTTGAAGTCACTCAGTCTATGTTATTCTTATATAGCAATCCAAGCTGACTAAGACACTGATTTAAAAATGAAGGCATTTAAGACAGTAAGTTTTATCTAAGACAGATTTTTTGTTCTTACCCACGGAAGTGGATATGAAGCAGTCTTCTTTTATTGTTTTCTAAAAGATGACCTTTTCCTTTCAATTTCTTTCTGCTATCCAGGAATATATTCCTGAGAAACTTACCTAAGAATTTAAGATTGATGTCTTAGTCAACTTTCATAACAAAATACCATAGACTGGGTGGCAGAAACAACAGAAATTTATTTCTCACAGTTCTGGAGGATGGGAGGGCCAAGATCCAGGTGCCAGCGAATTCAATTCCGGAGAAATGTCTCTTCCTGACTTGCAGATGACTGCCTTCTCACTGTGTCCTCACATGGCAGAGAGAAAGAGCCCTGGTCTCTCTTCCTCTCCTTATAAGGACACTATTCCCATCATGGGGGCCCCACCATCAAGACCTCATCTAAACCTAATTACCTCCCAAAGGCCCCACCTCTAAATACCATCACATTGGGGATTAGGGCTTCAACATGAATTTGGTGGCTGGGAAAGGGCTAAGTGGATGGGAACACACAAACATTCAGTCCATAATAATGGAGGATAATTTTTTAAATGGTTTATTATAAATTCTATTGGTTTATGATCAGGGAATCAACCTATAAAATTTCTATCACTCATTTTTTAATTGTGGTAAAATATATATATATATATAACATAAAATTTACCATTTTAACCATTTTTCAGCATATATTAAATACAGTGTCATTAAACATATGCACATGTTATGCAACCATCAGCACCATCCATTTCCAGAAATTTTTCATCTTCCCAAACTGAAACTCTGTACTTATTAAACACTAATTCACCATTTCCCTTCTCCTCAGCCCCGGGAAATCACCATTCTACTTTGTGTCTCTATGAATTTGACTCTTCTAGGTTATCTCATACAAGTGGAACCATACAATATTTGTCCTTCTGTGTCCAGCTTATTTCACTTAGCATGATGTTTTTAAAGTTTATTACTCCCTTTTAATGTTTTAAGGTTTTTATTCTGTTATAGTAAATGATCTACTTTTGTAAATGTTTTATGAACATATTCTATGTAAGGGATATATGCTCTCTATGCTTTTATTTTTACTGTATTATTTATATCCTTCATATCTTTATTTTTGTCTATTAGAGCTGTCTAATTCTGAGGAAGTCAATATTGAAGTATCCCAGTATATCAAGGTCAAGATCTACTTGCATTTTTAATAGTTTGCACTTTTATATACTTAGCTGTTGTGTTGTTTGGTACTTTAACTTTTATTTTCTTTATCGATTATGACTTTTATCATTGCATAATAAACCCAGAGCAAAAGCATCTGCTTTTTAATGAAAGTATAATGATTAACTCTCCACAAGTTGATAATTCTTCTCTCATAGTTTCCAAACAATATTTTATTGCCTCTTTCTTAAATATAAAGAACATGCAAGGACCACCAGATATTTACTGAAAACTTACATAATATAAGGGATATCAAGATAAACAAACAAAAAGATCCCAAAGGAAACAGATAATTCAGGACAAAAAAGAAAAGTACTAAATACACACACACACACACACACACACACACGGATACAGACACGGACACACATACATAGATGATAAATGATAAATGATATTGTATTCCTAAAACAAGGCCATGTACTACAAAAAAGCAACAAGCAAATAACCTGAAAATTCAAAATATGATTAATATAGTTGCCAAACTAAAAACTGCTACATAAAGATGAAACAAAACCCTAAAAGCTTACAGAGATTAAAAAAGTAACCTACAAAAAATGGAAATCATTTTAATATCAGATTACTCACCAACAACACTGCTGGAAAATAAAAGGACAATACTTTCCAAATTCTGTGGAGAATTTATTTTTAACCCATAATCTTCTACCCAGCCAAAGTACCATCAAACATGAGAATAAATAAAAACATTTTCAGATTCAGAGTGTTCACTTCCCATAGACTCTTCTTTAAAGAGACACAAAGTATTTCATCAAAATAAGGGAATAATCCAAGCTAAAAAGAAGATAATGTGATGTAGGAAATAGAGCATCGACCCAGTAAAGGAATAAAGTGAATTCTTAAGTTAACAGTTGGAGGTATGCCTGTGGAAAAACAGTCCATACTGGAAAACACAAGACTCCAGAAGGAAGGAGTTGGGGTTGGAGGGGTGAGAGAAAGTATTTGATACTATGATTTAAGGAACAGAAACTCAAAGCGGGCAATGCAAGGAACCAGACTGGCAAGCAAGGATATGAGAAATTAAAAACACAGTAATTATGGGCCCTTCTTGAAACAGCAATTTGTGGATAGTACCCAACTAATCAAAAGATGAATCGAAGTGAAAAATTTAAAAAAAAGATAAACTGAGCAAAAGTGGCTGCATTAAGGACCATTAAATCATCTTAAATACACAACTAAGACAAAACACTTGTAATAAATTAAGAACATTGAATAGACTGAAAATCAAATAATGTAATATAAACATAATAAAACCACCAGTTTTTAATGGGGAAAAGAAGGTGGCAGAAAGTGTTAAGAGAGTTAATTTCCTCATTTTGAAGACAAAAGGTGAAAGAGCAGGGAGTCAACCCATACTGTCTACAATTGAAGCAAATAATTTTTAATAAACAATTAATTTAACCATTTCATTTTTTCTTACTTAGTTTTTCTTAGTATTAAAGAAGCTTTTTAGCAACCACTCTCTCTTGTAATTAAGTAACACTCACTGAATTTCTTCTCTTAAATACAAGTAAAATATACAGTAGGATCCCATATTTATAATACTCCTGTCTTTTCT
The DNA here is from genome assembly GCF_036321535.1 of Camelus dromedarius. Taxonomy (NCBI): domain Eukaryota; kingdom Metazoa; phylum Chordata; class Mammalia; order Artiodactyla; family Camelidae; genus Camelus; species Camelus dromedarius. The sequence goes on from NC_087437.1 coordinate 48,659,167, forward strand.
AACTATATACCTGTAGACCATGATGTCTTGGATATTTGTTTAAGGCCACAATAGCCACTTTTATGAGCAACAGTGGGTTTTGGGGGGAGGGAATATCATGTATTTTTATATTTTATATCCTTCTGTTCTGCTTGAATATATTAAACTTTCAAGAGTTGCTTTTTTTAAATATCAGAGTTTATTCAGCTGAAGTGATTATGGTCCTCATTATTCTTTTTATTGCTCTTTAATATTTTTCAAAATAGCTAATATAAGTCATATGTATATAAAATCCTGAGACAAACAGTATGACAATAATACCAAAAACTAACATTTAAATGGAACTTTAACCTATATTAATGTCCTTAGAGCTGTATAACAACACTGTGAGATAATTATTTTACTTATTACAGTTTAAGTAGAAGAAATAGACAAAGTGCTAAGTGGTATCTGAACAGCACTTCTTGATATTCCTCAGTACTCAGTGATATATTTATTTCCTAATGTTGCTCTTCACTGAAAAATACAAAAATCAAAAACTGAAGCCATCTAAATTAGACGGAAGTAAGTAAGTCAGAATATTTTGAAAAAAGTTTTCCAAAACACAGAGTGGGGGATTTTCATTTTCATTTCTCAGAGGAGAGAAGACCTTCTTTTCCATTCTCTAAAGTAGTGTAAACATCATCTGTTCTCCGACCCTCTTCCATACAACACATTGCCATGTGGTGGAACTTTAGACTGGCTGCTAAAGGTTTTTAAAAGTTTCCTGAGCTGGCTGCAAGTTTATTTTTATAACTACCATGCTTTGTTTGCAAGCTGCTGTAAAATATTCCTTACAACGTAAAATATTTTATATTGTTCTGTGACAACTTAATCCTCACTTTGAAAAGCTGTAAACTGCACATTTTACGTTCTTACTAGAACATCCCTCTTGAAAACATTTCTTCAAGTCACCTTAACTTTAAACATCATACGCCGAAACTCAAAAAGAAATGTCAACCACAACGTATTTTGTTTACAAGCATCCCCAAATAGCTGATGCCACGCAAATCTCAGAAGTCCCTTTGCAAACCGCGCTTAATTCTGAGGAAGAAAAAAGAGGGCGCGGGAACAGTCTTTACTGCTCAGGAGGCTGGAAATGAGTACATGGAGTGGAAGAGGAGGAAAGAATACAGATTCAGGCTTTATAGTCGTGAATATCAATTACCGTTTCTGTTGTTTGCTTGTTTTTATGCTTAGCAAGTACCGAAAAGGGCGAGCAGGTGTGGAAGGAGATGGTGCCGAGAAGAGGTAGACAGAAAAGATGAGATTAAGGAAGGAACAGAGAGAAATAAAAGGGTTGTATTTCTACAAACCAGAAAACGTCCCTCCAAAACCCCCCATCCCCCGCCTTCTTCACCTGATCCTCACCTGGTCTTCCAGTATCTTGTTCTCCTCATTCGCCACCGGGATGGCGAACCCATCCTCCCAATGCAGCTCCGCCAGAAATTCACTACTCATGATGACAAATGGAGAGGGGACTCCAGAAAACGTCCGGAGGAGGAAAGAGTCACCTTCTCGTATCGCCCGTGAACAGCACCTGAGGTAATCCCAGGCACTCGCGAAGCTCGGGAGTAATTGCTACCTGTGCTCAAGCAACCGTTTCGCGCCCTTAGTTACCAAACAGGAAGCGCTCAAGTCCGGGGGCAGGACTTCCGGTTGAGAACTCCTTCCCTGGACCCAGAGAAACGTTTTTTTCTTCGGGAGAACCCAGAGAAGCGAATAAACTTACTCCTCCAGAGGTTCACTGGGTTGCCAGGCGCCAGCACAACAATCCTTGAAAGCGCGGCCCCGTCCGTCCTCCCGGCGCTCCCGAGGGGTGTAAAATCGGTGGCGCCCGCAGTCTCCGTGGGACCACAGGGCACGGGAATGGCTTAGCGCTACGCAGCTGCGATCGCGGGCGGAAGATGAGAGCGAAGGACAACAATCAAGTGGCGTTTACCGAGTTCCATTAGTAGATGAAATCTCGCAGGCTGAAGTAGACTGGTATTTTGAAGCAGAATTCACACCCTCGAATCGTTACTGGATGTTTTGATCTTCGTCTGTTTTAACTTCTGGTCTTCCTCACAGTGCTCTGCTGCCTGGCTGTGGAGTCCTAGCTGACCGCAGACGTGAACTGCGCAAAGAAGGCAAACTTGCAGCGCAGACTCCCCACTCCTTTATTTTCTTTACATTTTTCACTTGTTAACATTTACAGTTCACATAAAAACCTGTGTTTCTTCCTAATCTGAAAAAAGGGTAGGTAACATCTGTGCCTACATTATCGGAAGACTTTACTCGGCTGAAGAGGCGCCCCCTTTAGACTGGCAAGCATTCCATCAATTCACTAACTTGAATCACCTGCTAGGCACAGGTAGGAGTTTGAATTTAGGGCTGATTTTAGGGCCTCTGTGGTACGGCTTCTCAGAACTAGAAAGGACAAAACAATTAATTTAATCCTTTAATTTTCTAGATGAATAAACTGAGTCTCCCTGGGTGAAGCGATTAAACTAGGCAGGACCTAAACTAGGACACAGGTCTGCTAATCCAAACTATGCTCTCTGCTATGAGGGGTGTTCTTGGCTGGAATACTCTCTACCAGTGCATCATAAGGATCAATTAATTTTGCTTATCCAATAATCAACTATCTAGATTTTTTTGCCCTTTGGAATTTTATTTTACCTGTTCATTGTTAATTTTTTTTACTATAAAAAGTTTAAATATATGTAAGAATAATGAGTGGGGTATATATACCCCACATACTCATCACCTTGATTTAACATTTTTTTTCATGTTAGCTTCATCTATATCTTCTGCTGAAGCACTTTAAAGTAAATCACAAACAGCATAACATTTCACCACTAACTACTTGAACATGCATCACTAATGTTTAACGTTTATTTTTTAACTTTAAAACAATGTTATTATCACATCTAACAAAGTTAACAATATCAAACTATCTCTTCATTATCAATATCTTTTCATATTCGTATTTCCTCAAATGTCTTGAAAATGTCTTTTTTATCCTTGGTTTGTCACTATACTTTTGAAATCCTCTTTTGTAGCTTTGTCTTTGTGTTTACATGACTTTCCATATATTTAATCTTATGGACTTAGAAATAGTGTCTTCAAAGACTAGAGTTAACAAGGCATTTTATTCCCCACTTCTTGAATTTCCAAGCTGGTGGGGGAGAAAGACTCAGATGTAGAGGGAATTTTGACCTATATGGAATAATGGACTTTTAGAGCTTAAATAACATTATAGAAGATCATCTTTTATTTTATAATAGTTCAGTCATCCCTACTAATAAAAATGTTAGTATCCAACATATATTAAGATGACATATAGTTATTTCTACTTGAAATTTGTTCTGGCAATGTCCCTTTTAAAAATTATTATTTAAAAATGTAAATACTGAGGCAGCTGCCTTGGCCTGTGCCAATCTGTTGATCCACCCCTCTCAGTGTCAGCTGTAGCTGCCAAATACATGACTGCAGCTGTCTTTGCTGGGTACTCCCCTAGGCCCCAAGGACATAAGAACTTTGGCAGCCAAATCCCTGCAAGGAATCCTGTTTCCTATACCTCAAGGCTTCTATTTCCTGAATATACAATGTTGACTTTTGGACAAAATGTGCATGCAGTCTCCAAATTCTACATTTCTGCCTTTGAACAATATCCCTGCTTCTCCCCCTCATCAGCACAGCATTCCATCTCATCCAATTCCCACTTTTATAATTCTACAACTTCCAGATCATAACTCTATTTGTATTCATTCAGATCTAGATTTGAAAACAAAACCCATAGATTTACAAGCCTTGTCATTGACCATGAAATAATCTATTTAATCCCAAAATGATAAGGTAGATGTTACTCTTTTACATCTCATTCCCAAATAGATAATTTCATCCAAATCAGGTTGATTAGGCTAAAATATGAAGAGATTTTTGGTTTGCAAAAATGTGATCTTTGTAAAAAAAAAAAAAAAGGAAAATACAATTATGTGTGAAGTAACGAAAAAGATATTCTCACCTCCATACCAGTTCATTCCCAAAATGTTGCCACTGTTTAGTGTTTATCTTAGTGGCATTTTTTAAAAGGAAGCTATAAATATATACATATATTAATTTTTCCTATAGAAATAGAATCATACTATAAATGTTCTTTTGCAAATTCATTTTTTCATTTAGCAGTAATGGCCGTGTTTCCGTGTCAGTGTATTAGATCTATGGTCTTTTAATGGAGATTAAAATTCAGTATTATCAATCAATATTAACTTTTTAAACAATGCTATAGTGAACATCTTTACAATACTGAATTTCATCAATTCTAGAGTATACTTATTTTCATATTTTAATATCTCTGAAATTGGAATACATCTTTCAGTTAGAGGCATCTTAAGATTTGGTGAATAAGATATAATCTTGCACACCTGTGTGTTTCTTCATGACATTCTTAGGAGTAAAATTAATGGAAACAAGAGTAAGCCATTTTATTTTGATAGCTACCACTAAATTATCTTTCAAAACGTCTATACATACCGAAAGAGAAAGACTATCCTTGCATACTCTGAATGTTCTGAAGTATTAAATATTTTACAACCTAAGGAGAACAATATAGTATCTCGTTCTTAAATGACAGTTCTATAATAACAAGTGAGACTGGACAACACAGTTCTGCTAAGAATTTCTTTATCATATCCTTTGCCCATTTTTTCCCATTAGATTGTCTCTTCTTATTCAATTACTGCAGTGCTTTATATGTTATAGATAGTATTTTCATGCATATTTATGTGTCTATGAATAATATTTTTCTTCCATTTTTTTTTTTGCTTTTTTTTAAACTTTGTTTTTAGTGTATTTTGCCATACATACCTCAGAAACTGCTCTTGTTCCATCAGTATGCTTCACATTCCAGTGGTTCTGTTCATCATCAGTTCACCTGATCTATGGACTACATTCAGCTCAGCTGTTCCTTCCCTATTAAAACATTTTCTTCTCTTGGTTTTTATGACTTCTCTCCATCTCCACGGTCACCATGTCAGTTCGGACTACACAGAAAAGTTGAAACAGTTTTACAGTGAGCACCAGTACCCCCTTGATCAAGATATTTCCTGGGTTCTACCATCAATGTGACTATTCTCGTTACCGCATATCTATCTATTCATTCATCAATCTATCTTATTTATTGGTGCATTTCAAAGTAAATTGCAGTAATCAGTACACTTCCCCCGTAAGTACTTCACTATGCATATGTTTACTTTTGTTTACATTCTTTCCTCAATAGGTAAAATTTATATACAAAGAAATATACAAATCTTTACAAATGCATACACCTGGTTAACTTAAACTACTCTCAAGTTACTGAACATTAACACTACCCCAAAGAGTTTCCACTTGCCTCTTTACAGTCAGTGCCTGCTCTCACTTCCCCTAATCCCCAGAGGCAACTTACTGTTCTGATATTTTCTCTAAGTTAGTTTCTCTCTTTTAAAACTTCAAATAAATGGAAAGGCACTATATTGTGTTACATTTACAATTTATTTCCTCTCAGCTCCAAATTCACCCATTTTGCCTGCCCTGTGAAAACAGATATGGGCCCTTTATTTCTCTTTCAACGGGTGGCACGCTATCAAGATTTATCAATAAAGAGCACAGGAGACACTGCAGGAAGAAAAAAGCTCTTTTTCTCCCTGGTTCCAGTGTGCTCACCTGACAGGCTCCTGCAGCATGCATAGCTTCTCCAGCATCCAGGTCCTGCATCACAGGCAGTTTCTCCAGCATCAGGCTCCTGCAGCACTTGACTTGCAGCTTCTCCATTTCCCAGCTCCTGCTGTGCACAGCAGCTCTCCTTAGCACCCACTCCCACCCCAATTTGGGCAATTTGGCAACAGAGTGCCCCCAGTGAAACATCTCCCCATTAATAGATTCCCCTGGCACCACAGAGAAAAGATTTCCAGCAAGTTCAACCAGCACAGTGACTTCTCTGCCATTCATCAAGTCCTGGAAGACCACTTCCCTGGGCACACTCTCTTAGCTTTAAGGATAGTAACTGCTCCTTGCATCTGATATTTCTACATTCTTTAGAGTTTTGTTTACTTCTTACCAGCCAGCCCCTTGTTACTCCAATCCTCTGTTACAGTTAACAATTCTTTATATTAAACTTTCTCTATTAAATTACTGTGTGGTTTCTCTCTTCTGATGGCACCCAGATTGATGAAACTATGTACTTTTTGATGTCAGGCCTTTTTTCACTTGGCTTCATGTTTTTGATATTCATCCATATTGTGGTATCAATGGTTTCTTTCTTTTTATCGCTGAGTAGTATTCCCTCATGTAAGTATAACACACTTTGTTTATCCATTCTCCTAATGATGAACACCTGGACTGTTTTCAGTTTGGGGCAACTATGACTACAGCTATTATAAACATTCTTGTACAAGTTTTTTAAATACATTTATTTATTTTAGAATAATTTTGATTTACAGAAAAGTTGCAAAGATAATACAGAGTTTCCGTGTATCCCTCATCTAGTGTCAGTTTCCTCTAACATTATCATCATACATTACCCTGGTACATTTGGCAAAAGAGAGAAGCAAATATTAGGCCATTACTATAAACTAAACACCAGATTTTCCTGTCTTTCCATTAATGTTCTCTCTCTGTTCCAGGATCCAATCCAGCATGCCACATTGTGTTTTGTTGTTGTGATGTCTCCTTCGTCTCCCCTGATCTAGGACAAGTTCTCAGTTTTTTCCTGTGTTTTATAACATGGACAGTATTGAGAAGTGTTGTTCAGATATTTTGTAGACTGTCCCTTAATGGTTTACCTGAAGATTTTCTCATGATTTGTCTGGGGTTATGGGTTTGGGGGAAGAAAACCATAGAGGTGAAATATACTTCTCATCACATCATATAAGAGGGCTCATGATGTTCTCATGGCATTACTGGTGATTTTAACTGTGATCCTTTTGTTAAGATAGCACTTAGTGGGAGGGTATAGCTCAGTGGCAGAGCACATGCTTAGCAAGCACAAGGTCCTGGGTTCAATCCTCAGTCCCCCCATTAAAATAAGTAAATAAACCTAATTACCTCCCCACCCCACCCCCAAAAGATAACATTTGCCAGGTTTCTCCATTATAAAGCAACTATTTCCCCTTCAATACTCTAAATAATTCACTGGGTTCAGTCTGCCCTCAAGGAGGGAGAGTACACCCTACCTCCCAAAAGAAGAGTACCTACATAATATTATTTGAAATTTTTCTGTAAGTAAGATTATTTCTCCATTTATCTATTTATTCAATTATTTATTTATATTACTACAGACTCATATATATTTTATACTTTGGACTATAATCCAAACTATGCTATTTTGTTACCCAATTTGTTCCAGATTTGGCCATTGGCCCCTTGTGTTTCTTTGACATGCCTTCGTCCTTTTGTTTTTTGAGCACTCCTTACTTTCCGGCCTGCAAAATGCTCTAGGCTCATCTTGTATTTTCCTTACATGGCCCAAGAATTAGTCATTTCTCCAAAAAGCTCTGGTTCCTTTTATTGGAGAATGGTATTTAGAAAGCAAGATCTAGGCTCTGTGTATGTTTGCTTTTACCAGGTTGTCATTGCTTCTGGGCCCTTTCAGCAGACAAAACTAGATAATATATGTATGTATATTAACCCAAGAATTGATATACATCTATAATTGTGTTTGTATCTATCTATCTATGTAAACTAAATTTTAATACATACTGATGTCTCCAATCCTATACCACAGAGTTCATTCTAGCCTGCCTTTATTTATTTTGTTGTTGTTGATGTTGGGAGATTTTTTTTTTTATTGAAGTATGGTCCGTTTACAGTGTTGTGTCAATTTCTGGTGTACAGCATGATAGTTCAGCCATACATATATATACATATTCATTTTCATATTTTTTCATTATAGGTGGCCTAATTAAATTTATAGGCTTTTGATTCCTCTCTTATTTATGTGAAACTTCCCTCTGACAGTGAGAAACTTTGCTACCACTATCCATCATATCCATCATCCATTTACTTATTTGCTCAATCCCAAAGTACATTTAAAGTAGTTTCAGAATTATTAACATATACTCTCAGTACAAGCCTTTCAAGGACACATGTTTTTATTTCTCTTGGATAAATACCAAGGAGTACAATTGCTCACCATAGGAGAGGTGTAGGTTTAGTTTTACAAAACATGTCAGACCTTTTTCCAAAGTTGTACTGTTTTAAGGGCTTTTTAAAAACTTAAATAAGATTTCTTCCAGGTTAAAACTCTTCAGTGGATTCCTGGTTTAGTTAGAACTAAATCTAAACTTCTTAGCCTGGTCTATAAAGTCCCATGTGATCTTATCTCTGCCTATTTTTTCCCAGCCTCATCTCTTGCTATCTTTCCCCTTATTCCCTGTTTCAGCCACCTTGAATTTTTTAAATTATTTTCTCAGAGCTTCAAAACACCAAGGAGTCTTTCTGCCTTTGGGTCTTCATATGTGCAGATCCCTCTGCCTGGAATATTTTCCTTCCATAAGGTCTAGTTCTGGAGTATGCTTCAGGGCTCTATGCTCTTCAGTTTATAGTATATAACCTCCTCAGAGAGGCCTTCCTTGCCCATTCAATCCAATATAGCTCTTACCTGTTATTCATTCTTAAAGCAAATTTTTCACACTTAGTAATTACATTCGGATTAATTCACCACAATTAGTACTCATGTTTTTAATTGCTTGTTTAGTTATTTCTATCTTTGCCACTAGACTATAACATGCATGACAATAGGATCCATGTGCATTTTGTTCAGCCTATATTCAGAAATTAGAAGAATACCTGCACCTGGTAGTGCTCAATAAAAATCTGCTGAGAAAATAAATGTATGAATGAAAGGAGGAGTTTTAAATTTTCACATAGATAAATCTGTCAGCCTTTTCCTTGATAACTTTTGTTTTGCACCTCACTAAAGGAAAGCCTTTCCTGGAAGACTATAAAATTGATCTATTTTTATATATTATGTATTTATACATATATATAATATACAATTTCATTTACTAAAATTATACTATTATTAAATTTTAATAATATTAAATTTTTAATTTTATATATTTATTGTTAAATTTTTATTAATATTAAAATTTAATGTTTATTCATTAAAATTTATTGTTGTTTATTAAAATGTTTTATGTATATTTATATTTTTCCTAGTACTTTTATAATTATATATTCTACATTAAAATTCTAATGCACATAAAATTCATATTTGTGTATTAGAGGAAGTAGATTCATAGTTCTTTTTCAAAAAAAATAGAAATTTTCCCAACATCACTTATTAAATAGTCTATCTTGCTCCTTTGGTTTAAAATGTGTCCTTTTTTATGTATTAAATTCTTATATATCCAATGCTGTGTTTCTGGATGTTTGGTATTTTGTTGATTTATTTATCTCTACAAAAGTGCCACACTGTTTTGTCTAGCATAGCTTCTTACTATGGTAGGGACAGACACACCATCCACTACCACCATTACAACTATTCTTGTCTATTCTCAAACACTTCCTTGGAATCAAGTTGTCAAGTTCAAAAAAAGGACACAGGACCCTAGGGATTTTCACTGAAATTTCCTTGAATATACATAATAATTTAAGAAGAAATGAAACTGTTATTGTCTTCCTCCCCAGAAATATGGTCAATGTCTCCATTTTCTCAGATTTTCTTTTATGTAATTCTTTCTTAATATAGTTGCATATGACTAGATTCAGAGCATATTTATAACCTCAGAATTAGAAGAAACTTCCAAGATTGCCCACAATCTACAATCCAGCTACAGTGTGCACTTCAGTGACATGCAATGCTTTCACACTGCTAGTGCTTATGTGCTCACTCCCTCCTGAGGAAGTGCATTATATTATGAAACAGATAACAACTTGGATAATGAGATAACAGTCTCATTGGAAGAAGGTCAGAGGAGTCTTTTAATTGTCCTGTTCCACAATTCCCCTTCCTATACAAAACATGTTTTTAGTGGTGAATATCTTGACCAGTATCTATAACCTTTTGCAAACTTGTACATTTTACAAGACTATATTAGATAACTGGCTGTTCAGTTAATGAAAGAGGTGGATGTAAGTCTTAACCAACAAACACTTACCTCACAGCCAAATACTATGCAATATTTCTGAAATCACTGTTTTTTTTTTAATGTTTTTATCATTGTTGCTGAAACATAGTAATCCGTTGATTAATGCTCGCTGAATTAATGAACTAATGAATGGATTAGTTCTAAGGATTTATTTCTCCTGATAACAGGGAACCGCAACTATATTTAATGGAAACATTTTCTGTTGCAGAGAAACAGTAGAGGAAAGATCTCCTTAATTACAGACTTCAAATTCTTTTCTGGGAAATTACATTCACAAAATTTATTTTGCCCATGGCAACTATTGCCTTGTAAAAAATATTATGTAATTTTGTTGAGTACAGTGGGATATGCGTGTGTATGCACATGTAAAATCAATTGCTGTAAATGGGTAACCTAAAATAATGGCTAATGATTTTCTGTGACTATTTCCTAGAAGCAAGGACAAAGGGGAAAAGAAGGCCCTTTATAGCAAAGTATTCACATCTACCAGTAAAAACAATCCCCAAAATTGAAAGAAATGGATAAACCAGTACTATAAGCAGCTTTCATATTCATAGTTTCATTCTTTTGCTGGTGGAAACACATTATTTTACAGATTTTATTCACTTACTCAAATCCAGTAGATGGTGCTACATGTCTGTATATGTAAAGTACCACAAATGCCTTTTCTTTTCTTTTTTTTAATCTTTTCTTTCTTTTTTAGCCAGAACTCTCATCAAGGTCTACCATTATAATGAAGCTCATTATTCCTGACATCTGAGCCAAATCTCTAGGTGCAGCCTTAAAGATGTACTTAAAAAAAAAAAAAAAAAAAAAACAGAAATAACTGTGGCCCAAATACCAACCTAACAATCTATTAACAGGTTTTTTTCTCAGCTCATTCTCACTGTAAAATGACAAAATCTTTGGTGTCACACAGAACTCTGTGTCATTCCATTAAAACAACCAGATTCAATATCATAGTCCCTCTTATTCTTCTGAACACTGTTAGTTGCTATTATTGTGAAGCAACCATAACAATGATAATAATTAACAATGAAAGTTTAAATTAAGACTGTCATGGATAAATCAACATGTAAACTATCCATTTAAGAAGATAACACATGCTTAAAAAAACTTAGGTATATGAAATCTTATAAAGCAAATTTGTTGAATCAGTGATTAAGCTGATCATAAATGTTAATGTTTCTTTGTGAGTCATAAAAGACTGGAAGCTTTAGAAAAGTAGGAACTCTATTTAGGTAACAGCAAAAACAATCCATATCACCCAGTAACCTACAAATAGTTAATTTATGTTACTTATTTACTATAAACACGACAACTAAACTTGACATATATTCTGAATCAGAAGGTATCAATTTTTTGCCTTTTTTATCTTTGTAGATTTGTTATTAGCTCACAAATTTCTAATGCTTTGAAAGTCTCATATTATAAAATAAGGATAAAGAGATGTCAACTGCTTATACAAAAATTAGGACATTTTTATTACTGTATTGGTTTATTATATTAAATTCTGATTAAGTTAACTGTGATATGATTTCACAAAGTCCTTTCACATTCTTTGAACATGCTTTTACTCTTCATTGTATCAAAAGAAAAATGAGAACTGTAATCACTAATTTTAGATGAGTTCTATACACAATATAGGTATTATTAATCTGCTGACCAAAGGCTTAGTAGAAAGGTTTTATTCAGTGAATTATATTACTTTAACGACTAGACTCTAACACAAATACAGGGAAGTCAGAAGTAATGATGACTTTCAGATGACTGTTTTGTCACTTGTGCTTTCCTGCATTCACATCTTCATTAACTCTTACCATTCCTTGAATAAACTCAAAGAGGTAGAATTGCGTGGATTATTCCTAGGTAGATCATGCAACAGGGAAAAGCATGGTCTTAATCCAGCAAAGACATCTTATTTAAAACCCCAAAATAAAAAACAATTTCAACAGTTATACTACAGGTAAAGTAAGATAACATAAATCAACTTACATATCTATTGAGAACAAGATCAGGGTGGGGTGCCACTAAATCGCCTTTGTCTAACTAACTACTCACCTGGAGGTAGTTAACATTGACCCAATGACTAGAAGAGCCACACAGGATACAACTTCTTAAGGAAGTTGCTTTTTTTATTTCTGTCTTTCTGAAGTACGATAATTGACATATGTAGAGTTCTTCATTCGTAAAAGGAACATTGACCAAACTGACAATACTTCAATAAAAATATTTTTTTAAAAAAGGAACATTGACCTAAGCCCTTAAGTTACAAAATTGAAAAAGTGGTTATCCTTTCCCTCAAGAATTTTGCCATTAAGTGAGGAAACTGACCACAGAAGCTGCCTTCTGACTGGTAACTGCCCCCATAACTAATCTCTCTACTACTATCTCCACACCTCAGCCAAAATGACTTTTCTAACCCTCAAATCTCAGCACAGCAGCCCTCCTCATAAAAGCTCCTCCACCACTCTGCGTGGCCTCCTCACAGGGATTCCAAGGCCCTCAGGAACTGGCCCTGCTCTCTCCTGGTCTCATCTCTTTTTCTTCTTCATTTCACATTGGGAATTCTGGCCACAATGAGTTTGTTTCCTTTTTCTCAAGTTCTCCCTAACTTCAAGCCTTAGCACATCTGTTCTTGCTGCCTGGACACGCTTCCCACACTTTCCCAGCTAACGTCACTCTTCCCTGCCCTGTTGCACTTCCCCTGGCCTCACAGTTCCACTATATGGCATTTCCTCTTTTTACTTCTCTGAGTCCCCCTATTACACTGTAAGCAACATAAGTCAGAGAGTGTCCAGCGTACTTAACACTGGGTCCCCAGCACTAGGCACACAGAAGACATTCACTCATTCATTTATTCATTCAAACTATAGTCACTGAGCACCTAATGTGTGACATACTCTCTGTAGTAAGTGATGGGGACATATATCAGCAGGCGAAACGAGAGTAGGATGCTGCCTTCTAGAATTTTTGTTAAATTAGCTAAAGCACACCAAATGCACACAGTATAACAAAGTTATCAGGACTTATCAGAAAAAAGCATGTCTGGCTCCAGGTGGGAGGGGATTAGGGGCAGAGCAGTCACACCAGTAGAATAAGGTCTTACCTGAAACTTCAAAGACGAGGATGCAAAGGTTCCTGGTGAAAAGTTGAGATGAAAGTTTATTCCAGGTGGAGAGAATAACAATAAAAAGACAATAATGTAAAAAATCTTAAGTCTAGGAGGTGGAGGGAAGTGAGAAACTACAAATAGTTCAACACTGCTGAATGGGGAATGGGGTGACTTTTGAGGTAGCATTTGCCTGGGGGAGTACCATGAGCTGAGGCAGGGAGACTGGAAAGGTCCCATGTCACAAAAATATTCTCTTACAGACAATAGGGATACCTTGAGTAATTTTAAATGGAGTAGGGGGATGAATGGAAAAGAGATCAGTAATGAGGATCTGAAATAGGAAAGAGAAAAGAGTCAGAAGATAAGACCCTGTGACTGTTTAAAAGTGAGACAAACCAAGAGGATGGTCTTCTCATTCTGCGGGAAATATCAGGGACCAGTGGACTTGGGATGAGAAAAGCCAGCTCCAAAATCTGCCAGCAATATCGTTCCACAAATAGTGGATTTGCTTAGCCTTTCAACCTCATATATTCTCCCATGTGCTTAACAATCCCACTCCTTTAGTCGAGTGTAGAGCGACATCCACAGTGCACATCATCAGAGTGTTCTTACGCTCCAGGGTCCGTGGTAAACACAGAAAGATAAAGAAGACAAGCAGGAAGTAATATCCTGTGTCTTACGCTATACCAGCAGTTAGTTAAAGAAATAAATATATATATATATATGTATTGGCTTTCTTTGCTTTCAGTACTGCTTTTCAAAATAATATAAAGATTCTCTCCTTTACTTCTTTGTTCTTTTCTGAATTGTTCTCATAATCCTTACAATGAGCATGAATTATTTTTACAATCAGAAGAAAAATACTTTTTAACAACAATAATACCCCTCCTCTGGGCAAAAAAAGATCCTTGGGAGGTAATGGGGAGTGGGAAAACAGCAAACAAAAAACATACCCACCACATAACTACTGTATAGAAAAAGGTAGGGTAAAGATACAAAGAAACATGCATTTGTCGTGATGTACACACCATCCCCGCGCGCACAGTGTGAGAACAAGCCTGGTACGGTGCTACGGCTTGAATCTTCCATGCTGCTGTGTGGAGAAAGTACCACTCCACCGGGCTAAGAAATTTGGCATTTTTACAGTGAAGGCTTTAAGAGACACTGCAGAGAGGTGGCCTGCTTTAACTCAATGTACTATAGCTCACCACATAATATATGGGTAAGTTTACTCAAAGCACTTTTTATCAGCTGTCAATCTGTTTCTTAGCCTGCATTTGGCTACATTTCTGGTAGCAAAGGAGAAAGCAGGATTATTCTGTGGTTCTTGCCCTAGGGGTACTAATTGCTGCCTATTACTTTAGTGAACTGTGTGTGGAAATAATTGCTGTTCTTTTGCTATGTTCTGTAGTATTATTCACATAAATCCTATGTGAAGCTAGATCTGTATACCATTACTCAGTCCGGTCAAAAGTGGATGATGTCTGTGTACATGCGCCTAGATAATTGGAAGTGGTTATGTCATCCCATGATGAGACCATTGAAGGTATATTGAGGCTTTCCTCTTGGAATCTGTTCAGTATGCCTGCCCACATTCTAAGAATTTCATGCCATCCATTGTTTTTCTTCTCTACATGTCCAATGCTGACTTCTTGTTATTCCCATAGCATTATCTTACTCCAAACTCTTTTGAGAATGAGTTTCTTAAGTTTCAGTGAGGATTTCTGAAAATACTAACTGTTCTCATCTTCTTTCTCATATTCTTTTAACTCTACCTCTCACTGAGGTTCATGTAAAGGTGGCTGGTAATGGTGGGAGAAAGAAAGTGAAAGAGAGAGGGGTGGGGAAGAGAGAGAAAGAGATGCACACATTAACCAAGAGTTTTCTTTTATGAACAAGAAAATTGGCCGTCTTCCTATTAGCATATGAGGAACCTAAGAATGTCGCTTGTTGTCAAGGCAACAGCTGTTTCTTGGGTAGCTGCAAGAAAAAAGAAGATAGAGCAATCTTTACAGGATCAAGTCTTTTTATCATCAAATCATAAAAAGGAACCTTGAGAGTCTACCCAGCCTATTCACCTGCCCTTAGTTAAGGCTCACTAAAATAATTTGAAACTAATATAAAAAAAAATCTTATTTTAAATAATTCTGAAAAGATTACATAGCTTTGCTTGGTAATCATCTACAATGTTTCACAGTTCACATCACTGATAAGTTTTTTCCAATCATTCTAACTTAAATCTCTCATGCTGCAGTTTGAAATCCACTTCCCATAGTTCCAGTCTCAGTGGAAATAAACAACTGTACTCTTTCCTCTCTAAGAGAGTCTTGCCTGTACTTGAAAAAAAAATAACAAAAATGTCTGACAAATTCCTCAAGGTGAATAATGCTAGGTACTTTTATCTTTTCAGCCATTTGTATTGTAAGCCTTATCTGATGACATCCTACACTCTTCAAGACCATTCCTAACTAAGGAACCCAGTCCTATCTTGTTACTTATCAAAAAGGCTGGTCAGTGATGCCCAAAAGGAGCAGGACACCACCCAGTTCTCAGTATATCTGCTCGAGTCTCACAGGTTGACTTACTCAGTAGATTCATCACACGTTGTTTTGCACATACAGACTGACAGAGCTTTTGCTTCTTGATTTGAACATCACTTATTCTCTATCTGGTACTTGGGCAGCTGATTTTTCTCAAGTAGTCAACTATATTTTTCTGGTAGAATAGTATTTTCTTGGTTCTTTCAAGATGAAATCATGCACTCCCTCTCTGACAGTGGCAGGTTTAATAAGCACTTTCTGTCCCACTGTTCATGTCACTATTTAACGAATGCTGAGCACTTGCCACAGGAAGTCATCCTGGAAATGTTTTTTAAAAGATACCCATACTGGTCAGCCAGGCACGAAAATTTGTCACCTAGAATCAGATACATCCTCCTCACTGGATTACCTGTATCATTTTGACCCATTACCTTAGTTCTTCAGTCATGGATGACATACTTCCTCGTCCAAATTTTTTTGTCCTTAAAATGGAGGGACTGCAAACATAGACTGAGTTGTCATTTATTGACCCCTTTCTCTATATGAAACACTGTGCTAATCAGTTTACTTATATTATCTCATTTCAGCTTCACAACAACAAGAAAAAGTAGATATTTATTGTCATTTCCATTTTACAGGAAAAGAAAGTGAAGCTTAGTATGGTCAAGTAACTTTCCCAAAATAACATGGCCACTGCGCGATGGAGCCAGATTTGGGCCTGTCCTCTGTACTCTTAACCACTCTGCCAAGAGCAGGAGAATGGATGCTCCACTCACATGCTGCTGAAAGCATTAAATTGGTAGAATCTTTCTTGAAGGCAATTTGGTAATATCTGAATCCTTAAAAAGGGTGCATATCCTTTTCTCCGGTATTTTTTTTTCATTTAAGAAATGTCTATATAATATTTACTATGTGCCAGGCACTTCCCTAAGCACTTTTCATATATTAAAAATAAGCCCTTATGGCAATGTTATAGTACCTCTCTTTTACAAAAGAGCAAATTGAGGCATTTAGAAACTAAGCAATTTTCCTAAAGTTTCACAATTCATAAATGCAAAGCTAGGTTGTGGCTGCTGAACCATATATTGATATATTGACAAGGAAACACAGTAAATGAAATAATATGATGCTACATCTAATTTTTATTTGAAAAATAGAAATGTATATACGGACACAAAAAGCTAGAATATAAGCACAACAAAATTAAACAGCGATAAGGTTAGGAATGGGTGATTTTTTTCTTGAATATATGTGTATTTGTCTTTCTTCTTTCCCTTTTTTTTATGGTGAAAGGTTATTTCTTTTCTAAATAGCAATTCTTAATTGAAAAGTAACCTAAAGAGACTGTAATAAGGTTTCTCTGAGATCTTTTGACAGCAGGATGGTGCTTACATTATATAAGCTTATATAAACAAGGCTGTGCTTAGAACAAACTTCAACTGGATATCTCGTCTCCCTGGTCCATCCTTTATTAATATCAAGCTAGGAAGCCAGGAGGATTACTTGATTTGCTTTAATGAAGTTATGTGACCTAGTGAACAACCCTAGTTTATGAATTTGGAAAACCTCACCCTAGATTTATCAATATGACAAGCCATTTAACTCCTCTTGCTACATCTCTGGGTTATGTTGGAGGTGCTTGCGGTTCCAGAATAGAGAAATGATTAAGAACCAGGTTCCAGGGATCAGGCCTCTATAGGTTTCATTCCTAAGTCCGCCACTTATTTTATCTGTGTGAACTCAAATTCTCTGGGTTTCATTTTCCTCATAGGTAAAATGGGGGTACTAAGAGCATTAAGCATTAAGCCCTATGGCTTTTGAGAGAATTAACTGAAATAATGTGTGTAAAACACTACTAAGTCAGGTAAAGGACAGCTGTTCCATTATAACTGTTTATTACTGTTTAATGTTCATTTTTAAAGTAACTTTGAGAGTCTCTAGTAAAAGTTACCGGGCAATTTCTTCAGGTATTCTCACCTGAAGAATTTATATTTTTCTTTAGTACGGAGATGAGAAAACACAGGGCATCATCTATGATCTGATCTATTTAAACTTGTTAGACTTCAGTCTTCTAAATGATCTCTGTTGTTTTCTAAGGTCAGTTTTCATAATCAATGTGATTACTACACCTATACTGATAATGATTCTATGAACTATTCAGAATCCATAGTCAACATGTACTGATTGTTCTGACTATGCCACAGACTGTTTGCTTTTGCATATAGTCTCAAACTAAACTGTGGACCCTCATACACCTAATGCTCATCAGACTCCCATGCTATATCATTTGACTACTGCCAGTTTCTATGGGGAAGGAATATCAGATTAAATTCCTTGTGTTATGGACAAAAAAACCACCAGTGAAATCACTTTTTCCCATAGCACTCAATGGCCATTCCCAAGAAAGACATCTTCCATGTTTTCATGCTGGTGTGTGGAGGAATAAATGAGTGCACTCATGTGTGCATAAACACACACAAACCCACCCCCCACACACACACACACAATTAAACCTCTCTTCAATAAAATTAATTAAGGGAGTGGTATTTACATCCTCCTAACACTGTTTCCTCTGAATTCTGAAGAAACAGCTTTGAGAAAACCCTTGCTGTCTTTTGCCGATAGAGTTGTTACACCCAAATCTGAACCAGCTTTTCAAGTGGATTTGGTTGTGTGAGTCAAAGCAGAGCGGGTGTTGTTATGTGTCTCCCTGCCTCTCCCCACTTCCCACATTAGTTGAGCCTCACTGCTCTTCACCATAATCCTCCCTGCCCCACTCTCCACGTTGGTTGAGCCTCAGTGCTCCAACAAGTAATGCACTTCTGACACAATGGGGGACAGTAGGGGCAGTGTGGGGGAAATCAGATAATGCAGACACCAGCTTGACAGACTTGCTTCCTTTTGAGTGCCACATTATGAACTGGCCAAGTGAAACATGAAAGTATTATCCTGTCTTATCTGGCGGTTGAAAGGGGTGCAGCCTCCTTCATGGTAAGATTTTTGGCTTGTAGCCAAGGGATTCTCACTTTAGCTGCTTTACGTATTTACCCAGGGTGCTGTCTTCTTACTTCTGTTAGCTGTTTTGACTCAAACCTGCTCCAGGATGAGAGAAAACCTGTCAGGACCAGGTGATGTCTCTGCCACACAGGTTACATAAGAGTGGGTAAATTCTGAAGCCAATTTAGAAATGTCTGCAGCTGGAGGGTGAGTTTAGGGACTCCAGGATACCTTCCAGATATGCTAGATTTCATAGGGTTTCCCATATTTATGCATCTCCCTAGGACTGGCTTTTGTCTTCTCCCAGGGAAACCTGTCATTCTTGGATTACTATCTTCCTATCTCAGAGAGGAACATGTAAACACGCACGTGTGCATGCGCACACGCACACACACACTCTTCAGAATCAGAGTCTACATGAAATGCATCCAGGGTTGGTTTCTTCAACAAGCTTCACAAGTAAATCTGATGCCTAATCTGTGGTTTAAGAATGACTGTCCACAGCCTTCCTATAGTCCCATCTAGAAACAAACTCAAGGGCTAACTTTTTAAATTTATGAGCCACTGTGATAAAGCAAAACCATCCTGAAGTTCAAAGTTCCTCTTATTGCTGACAATAATTAACAACAAATTGTATAACACTACTTTTGCAGATACCCAGAATGGCTGCCTAGTTTTTATTAAATGTTATGAGTAAATGGCTTAATTTGCCAGAACCAAAAGCATAGCCTTTTTACAGCATAATTAACTTTACAAAGACCAGCACACAGACCATCATCCAGTTGTTGTTTGTGTGACCCTGAAGACAATTGTTTAAGGTATCTGAGGTTTGGTCTCATTAGGGTAAAATATATTCTCTTTCTTATAACTCTCTTTTAAAGATTGAAAATAAATAAAGACCCTTGCCCAACACCCAGTTGGTGTATAGGAGCATCCGATTCAGGTTGGCTTCCTTCTCTTTCTTATTTCTGTACTTTCCTTACAAAGAACTAGATTTTGCTTTCCACTGGACCAGACCCTAATTTACCTATTTATCCAGGATGCTAAATTGCCACTCTATTTAAGAACTCAGAAAAGTAACACACATCATCCTAGAAATTCAAGGGTATGTATAGGTAGTATTTCATGAAACCACATAAAAGTGATAATGAAGGAAACTAAGATTCTCATCTTCATTTTACAGGCACTTGAATTTTTTGAGGTTGTGTGCTTCCAAGAAAACAACCAATCTGTGACCAAGATGTAATTAAGACCCACGATTTCTAATTCACAGGCTTTGACTCCAACCTCTGAAAATGCTTCAATTCAATGAAACTAATGGCACTTTGGTCTCTGGAATTAGATCCTGTTATCAATGACTTCCACATGGAAAGATCATTCCAAAATGTGTAATTAA
This sequence comes from Camelus dromedarius, assembly GCF_036321535.1. Lineage (NCBI taxonomy): Eukaryota > Metazoa > Chordata > Mammalia > Artiodactyla > Camelidae > Camelus > Camelus dromedarius. Next base: position 48,679,348 of record NC_087437.1, read on the forward strand.
CCAAGAAAATGCAAATAAACCAATTTGTACCTGCTATTTAGAGGTAAGACATAGAAATGGCTTGAGTTCATTATTTGAAAACTAACCTTTCTGCTTCAAATGTAGCTCATGTTCTCCAGTTGTTCATGTATTTTTTCAAAAATTACATTTTCAGTGAAATATTGTAGATTATTTGTGATTCTATTACCAGTGCAGAGCTTGGAATGGAGAGTGAAATACATGTCATCAGGCACAATGGGAAGAAAATCCTTCTTTGAATGACCTTCAGCAATTCAATGTAATAAACATTTTTTGAAACTCTATTGTGTACCAGGCCCTGTGCTGAGTAGGGTAGGAGTCAAGCTCCCAGGCTAGCACAGAGGGAAACATGGTAATACTTGGCAGATGTTACTGAATGATTGAACCTAGTGAGATAGGTACACATTTAACTATAGCTTTAAAAAGCAGATGGGAAATACATAATTAAACAGGTCTATAAGGGTATGGTCTAGAAAGGCTGCTTAGAGGAAGAAATATTTAACATGGAACTGGAAGACTATTTCTTTCAAGTGGCAGAGACTCAATTCAAAGAAGTGTAAGGGGGAAAAACAGAGATTATGGGTTGTCACTATTAGGAAAGGACTGAAACACACTGACTCTCTTAGTCTTTCTACCTCTCTTGTCTGATTCTCTTTGCATGTTGCCTTTGGTGTCTTCTACTACACATGAGCTTTCTCCTTGTATTAGGAACATGGCCACTGGCAGCTTTGGGCTAAACTTCATTCCAAAGTAATGATTCAGAAAGAAAAGAGTCTCTCTTGCCTACTTTCAGTCTAGGAAGGACTCCAATTGGCCCAGCTTGGTTTACTTGCTCACCCTTGTGGCCACAAATGTGATATTTATACGGCCTATGTCAAGTAGCCAGAATTGGACACTATTGTGACTGGCAAGGCTTTTGGAAACACATCATTGCAAAGGGATAGAAGCAAGTTCTATTAGAAAGAGTATTTCTGGGTAGATCAAAAGAATGAATGCCACTGCAGTCTAGAAAAGCAAATTGGCCAACCTCCGTGCTAAGATGGGGGAAAGGGTCGTTTCAAGCAGAAGAGTTTGAGCAAAGGTAAGAAGACGGAAGACTCAGCATCTGTTGAGGGGTCTGATGGTATTGGTGGTACACAGTGGGAAAGAAAGGAAGATTGGTTGGGGTCAAATAGGGTGAATATCTGAAGCCCTATAAAGAAGTTGGTGCTATATTCTCTAAGCAGGGTACAGGTTTTTAAGGTTTTGAGAGTTACATAATATACTCTACATTTTAGAAAAATAATTTTCTTATATGGTGGAGGATATGCGGGACAGAAATCCTGAAGACAAGGAGATTGAGTAGGAAAGGTCTGGTGGGTATGCTGTTTTTGTCTGAAAGCAATCATTTCCTGGTAAGAACTTCCTCTCTGCTCTGTGAGGTCTTGGTGAGACTGTCAATCAGTGTCCCACAGAACCACAGGCTTAGGTCAATTTTAATGCTGCATTTTTTGGGACAAACAGTTGATTCATGGATAAGCACATGACTCAAGCAGAGCCAGCCTGAGCTCTTTCCTGAGATTTAACCCATGGATCCCTTCAGAAAACATTCTCTAAAGATGTAGGCTGTGAGTTTCCAGCAGTCATCCTGCCATTACATACAATGAGTCTGTGTAAATAGAAACCAATACATGAGAAAAGAATAGAGATGAAAGGAAAAAAAGCGCTCTGTGGACATTGTGTCAGCCCTGGATTGACAGTGTCTTGAAACTTCCAGTTATATGTGTCAATATCATTCATTTTTTGCTTGTCTCTTAATTGCATTTATTTCACATAACAACTGAATACAAAAGGACAACTGAACAAAATTTACTGAACACCTATATCATACTAAACATGGTACTGGATACTTTAGGCACATTATCATATTAAATCTTTACAAAAGCTCTGAAAGTAGATATTATGATTCCCCATTTTATAGAGGGAGAAATCATGATCCCCCAAAATTAAATAACTTCAAAAAGTATATTTAACTAGTAAGAGTTGGAAATGATATTCTAAAGATTTGTTCAACTCCAAAGCCTATATTCTTTGTGCCTCACCATATCTATGCTACATTGCACTGTACCATTATAAAGCAATATTCTCAACAAGAAATAGTAAAAGCCCAAACTAAGGCAATACCAGCGAGAATAAGAGAAGACAGATTCAAGAGATAATTTAGGAAAGAGAAACAATAGTTCTCAGTGATTTATTTTCAGAGAATTTTAAATGTTGAGGAACAGTAGAAGTCTAAGAAGATTCTGAAATCAGTTTAATCTCAGTATATATGGAAGGAAGCCTGACTGGAAGGGAACAAATCATGTTTCATTTAAAGTGTAAGTTGACTTCTGGTGGGAATGTAAATTGGTGCAGCCACTGTGGAAAACAGTATGGAGATTTTTTCAAAAAAACTAAAAATAGAACTATTGTATGACCCAGCAATTCCACTCCTGGGTATACATATCTGAAAAAAACAAAACCACTAACATGCACCCCCATGTTCATAGCAGCATTATTTACAATTGCCAAGATATGAAAGCAACCTAAGTGTCCATCAACAGATGAATGAATAAAGGAGGTGTGTGGAATACTACTCGCCCATAAAAAAGAATGCAATTTTGCCATTTGCAGCAACATGGATGGATTTGGAGGGCATTATGCTAAGTGAGATAAGCCAGACAGAGAATGACAAAATACTGTATGACATCACTTATATGTGAAATCTAAAAATTACAACAAACTAGAGAATATAACAAAAAAGATGCAGACACACAGATATAGAGAAAAAACTAGTGGTTACCAGTGGAGAGAGGAAAGGAGGAAGGGGCAATATATGGGTAGAGGACTAAAAGGTACAAACTATTATATATAAAATGAGCTACTGGGATCTACTGTACAACACAGGGAATATAACCAATATTTTATAATAACTATAAATTGAGTATAAACTTTAAAAAGTGTGAATCATTATACTGTACACCTATAACATATAATATTGTACATCAACTATACCTCAATAAAAATAAATTAAATAAAATAAAGTGTGTGTTGAGTATCCAAGTAGAGCCATCCAGTGAGTTAAGAATACAGTTGCAGTGATCCAATAGATACATAGGTGTGAGAGTAACACATCCATACCAGTATTTACAGCCTCTGGAGTGGATGAGATCGTCCACAGACAACCCATCAAGTGAGAAATAAAAGATGGCAGAAGAGGAATCCTCTAGATTTGAAAGCATCCGCATTTAAAGAATACGCCTTTGTCCATGCTCACGCCCTGTGGAGTGCTCTTCTCCTTTATCTACCTTAGGAATGTATAGTCATTTGTGATGACATTACACAATCATAATACCTCTTCAAGATTTTGTTGGCTCGTCATCTTTGTCCTCTAATAAAACTGAATGCTTCAACCTTTGTATCAGGCCCCTGGAATTCTGTACAATAATACTCTTATTATAGTTCTTATAATACTATTATTCTAGAGCTTTAGGGACAAGAGCACAGACTTCAGATTTAGACAGATCTGGGTTGAATTTCCACTCTGATCCACTAGCCACGTGGCCTTTGGCAAATTATCTGACCTATTTTGAGTCTTAATTTTCTCCTATGTGGGAAAAGGGACAAAAATACCTCCCTTGCAAGGTGGTTTTGAAAATAGAAGATATTTGTAAAGCTATTGGTACAGCAACTAGCACATAGGAAACACTAGACTAAGAGTAGATATCATGTGTTTATAAATCTATTTCTACTCATCAGTCTCCTCCCATGTCTTCCTCATCTTTATACCTCTGTTCTCTGACAAAGTGATCTGATACCTCATGGCCACTCAGGAAATGTGTGCTGAATTCACACATGAGTAGATATGAAGCCAGAGAGGTAAGAGGACAATCAGGAGAGAATAGAGGCATGGAAAGAAGGGAAAAGAGCATGTCAAGACAGATGGTAAACAGTGCCAAATGCTCTCGACAGACCCAGGAGAACGAGGGCTGCAGTATGGCACGCGATTGGGCAGAAAGGATTTTGGTCATTTTTGAAATTGTGATTCTAGAGAAATGTTGAGTATTCAAAGGAGATTACAGTGACTGCTGCATAAACGAGACGGAGAGATGTGAGGGCAGGAAGTCTAGGCAACTTTTGTAATAAGCTGAATGATAAAGGGACAGAAAGAAACGTGGCGGTAACTTGAATGTGAAACATGTAGAAGGACAATTTTTGTAAAACAAGAAAAAATGTTAAATGCATTTAACTGAAAGGGAGGACATGGTTGTGTCAGGAAAAATATCTGAGACTTGGAAATGGGCAAAAACAATTATTAAATGTCCTACTGGGCCCCTCCAGGGCCCCTCCAGGATGTATCTGATTTTGTGTACCTCTGACTGACTTTCTGTTGACCAAGCTATTTTAAAACTCTGTGGAGGTGGAATTTTACTTGTTAAAAAAAAAACAAAACTGGGTAGTAATGCAAATTATTCTTGGAGATAGCAATACAAATGAATTTTGTCCAGTGGAGATATCGTTGACTTTTGCCCTATAGAAAAGGTAACCTTAAACATATGGTTTGCTGCCCTAAAGGATATTAAGCAGTTTTCCATCTACTAGTAAGTTTATTTCAGCATTCCCAACTACTTGTACATATCTCTGTTTTTCAAATTCTCCTTCAATACAGTCACAATTATTTCAATAATGGCCCTTCATTGATTAATGAGCTGAATAAAATTTTTGTCATGTGTTTATTTATATTTGTATGAGAATCATTTTGTATGTGCTTATGAAACTGATATTTTTAACACTTTGAAAATTATAATTTAGTGATGGAAGGGTGCTATTGAAGGAAGAGCAGAGAAAAGAGAGCTTCCTGCACAAGATCCTGGAAAAGGAATTCAGTTAAGGAGTGGTGTGGAGGAAGCATCTCCTTTCTAGGAAGAAGGGAAGACGGCAAATAACTTTTTTCTTGATGGAAATATGTAGTCAAATATTTGATCGTGTATTGTCTAATTTATTCCCCACTGACTATATAACAAAATGATGCGTTCATTACATACTGGATCTCTTTCACTGTCCCCACCTTTGTTAGGCCAGGGTAAATGGTCAGTTGGTGTAAAGAGACACTAAATACTTGGTTTTTAGGGCAAGTATATCTACTGCCACTTTTCAAGTGAGTAGCAAATCACATTTTCCCATAACTCAAATATCTGTTATGTACTCCTGATTTAAAGACGTTTTCTGAAATATGTCTGCTTTCTGGGAACACTCAAAATTGTGTTCTGGGAACACAGAGAACACTCAAAATATTGTTATAAAGTATGAGGCCAGTTTGGCATTATCTATTAAGAGACTTCAAGATGTGACTTTTGATTTATCAATTCCACTTCTAGGAATATGAACTAAAAACAATTAAAGGCTAATATTGCATTTTTAAGTATTCATTGCCACAGTGTTTGTTACGGTGAAAAAACAAAAATAACCTTAATGTTCTTCAATAGAGAGATGGTTCAAAAGAGTATGATACAGTGCACTGTTGTACAGTCAGTACAATCACATTTTTAAAGATTATATTATGACACAGGACATATATATGCAACAAAATGTTAAACAAAAAGTCAGGACACAATTACAAATACAGTTTTGTAAAATGTACACATAAAAAGATTAGAAAGAAATACAGATATTCCAGGCTATCAAAATTCAGTTCCTGAACTCAGATAATAAGCTTTCAGACAGTTAGAAATGTCTGTATGTTAAAGTAGTAACTGTCTCTGAGTGAGAGATGACAGATTATTTTCTTCATCTGCTTTTGTAGATTATGCACATTTGCTAAATTAAAATGTTTTCTTTTTAGTTAAAAAGTTATTAAGATACAGATATTGCTATTTTTACAGTAAGAAGAGATTAAAATAGTTTCTCTTTTAGTCTCAGATTTTAGGGGAAAAGAGAATATTTATCTGCCTCCCTGTGGCTCTCCATCATTTCAAATCTAACGTAAGGCACTTTTTCTTCTTTGCTGTCAAGTGGTTAAAGAAATAACCTAAACCAAGTACAACTAAGTAAAGTAACCTACCAGCGCCCCAATCATGTGAGTCAAAAGTTCTCTCTCTTCCCAGTCCACACAAGTCATCCATCACTAAGAACTGTGTATGTTCTCTTTTTAGTATTCTCCCAACTGTCTAATTTTCATCACCACCACTATTAAGTTTACTTCCCCACCATCCTTCTCCTAGATTATTTCAGTCTTTTTGTCTGTGTACTTTCAGCCTTGACCCTCCCCTTCAGTACATAGAGCAAGCAGAGGGATCACCCTGACAAAGTAAAATCCTTCAGATGTTTCCCATACCCACTATTGAGTACATAAAGTCTCAACTCTTTACATAGTTGATGAGAGCCTCATCTTTTGGTGTCTACTTAAATACCCAGCCATATAGCTTCAAGCCTGGTCATACTCTATGCCCCAGCACATAGAAACACTTGCATCAGAATCCGTAGAACATGTCATGTTACCACACACCTCTCGGTCTTTGTACATTCAAGACTCTATGCCTAGAATGTTTTTTGATTTCTCACTTTTCCATTGTGCCTAACAATAGCTGACATCTGGTTACCCTGCAGGTCTTAGCTGAGATAGCTCTTTCTGCAGGAGGCTTTCCTTGATGTCTGGGTCTGTATAATATGCCCTTCCACTTGCTTGCATGGCGTCCTGTTATAAGCACTCTCTATTTTACGGTATCGGAAAGTATGTCAGGATAACATGTGGTATGGAATATAGTGTAATGTATTTTATAGTAACTATTTTTTCTTGATATGTTTGTTTTCTTGTTTATATTTGCTTATTTGTTATTTGGTTCTCCCTGACTAGACTGTAAGCTCCTTGAGGAGAAGTGCTCTTCTTATTTACTTCTATAGTCTCAATGCCTAGCACAGTGCCTGATATATAGTAGGAGCTTGATCACTTACATCATTAAATGTTTAAATGGATAAATGAATGAAAGCATCTGAAAGCCAGATAAAAATGGCTATTGGGTTACCCAGTAGACGTTACCTAGGTAAAAAGTAGAGCAGCCACCATTCCACTATCAGCATGTATGGATGAGCACACTATTTTATATAAAACATAGTGAATAACATGGAAAGCAGAGGCTTACTTAAGAAATGAAATAAATGAATGTTACCCGATTTTAAAAAGTCTAGCTGTCTTTAAAAACATCACTTATTGTTTCTAATTAAACTGAATACCTTTAGTTTATCTGTACCAGAATTTGAAGTCATCATGTTTTATCCTCTGTGATTTCTTTAAATTGGTTCACTGTCTTAGAGTGTAGAGAAGATGTAGTACTCCACTGCAGCAACCCCCTAAAGACCATTCCACACAAGTCACCCTTGGTATGTATTGTGGGAAAGGGGATGTCTGGGCCAAGTAACTTTGGGAAATGCTGCTTATTATGTCCTGCTCCTAGGAAGGTACAACAGCATGGCACATACTAAAGGCTGAGAAAAATTTGTTAGCTTAACTTTTTTGAAGCCTGAATTATCAAACCTGTTTGAGCTTGTAACCCAACTAAAACATTTTAGAAAATGCTAATATATGAATACATAATTGGATTCAAGGTCAAGAGACCAAGGTCCAGTCCTATCTGTACCACTCCCGACAACTCACTTCTCTTCCAGAACCTCATTTTCCCAGTCTTTAAAATGAGGAAGTTCTACATGGTGTCAAAGATTCATTTCAGATCTAAATTCTATTTTAATCACATCAAATAATGTGTTGTTCTACTTTGCATGAGAGATACTTAAGAAAATACGTATGTCAAGGATTATTTAATGTAATCATAGAAAACTGAATTACATTACACTTACATTCTGCTTTTTAACTTTACGTCATCATCTAGACCTCTGGATGGACATTCAGATAACTGAAACCTATTTGATCCTCACTCATGAAAATAAAAAAATAGTTAATTTGGCCCTCTCTGCAATGGTCCTCTTAAATATATAGTGCTATTTTCTTCTTTTCCCCCCTGATAAGTAACTGAAATAAAACTAATGGATATACAAGTACAAAGATATCATAAGGTTGGGACCTCTGAGTCTGACAAACAAAAAGCCGATTCTGTGTCTGCAGCATGCTGTAGACACATCTGGCTTACTTTAGCTCACAATGGAGTAATGTGAATTGTGCTGAAAACCACTATTTGTGCAAATGCAAATAATATTCCATCTGCTCGGGATTTTTTTTCTTATATGGCTTTTGTTCCAGTGTGGTAAAAGCCTGTTTCTTTACCCCGAAGTGCTCCTGCTGATGAAGAGTGAAGTACATGACAATGAACTAAAATCCATTATCAAACAAATACAGTGAGCTTTTCAGCAAGTCATCACAGGGAATGTTGCCTTTTTCTCTGGCATTAAGTTGAAAGCGATTTGTGCTTATGCAAATAAGACAACGTGGTGGGGTTTTGAAACATTTTATATATATATATATATATATATATATTCCATAGCCTGTATTTGCTTTGTAACTTTTCCATTTTTATATCTCTCTTGGTTGGGGAGGGCAGCAGAGAAGCATTTTGGCAGACTTCTTTAGATTTCCTTCTGGTTTGAGTAGTGATAAGTCCTCAACAGAAGAATTTGAGCTCTGCCTTACGCAGTCTTGAATAAGTTACTTGGGAATTGGGAGAACTGCTCTCCCAGCTTCTGAGAAGAGCCTAGGGCAAGTTGGAAGGAAACTTAACCTTTGTGCTGCTGAAACCATAAGTGAGTTTCAAGAGATCCAACTTCAGGATTCACTGGTGGTGACAATTAAAGGTAAATGGTCCAAGTTCAATCTTAAATTAAACATTTCTGAGTGCTCATGCGTTCTTTTCAGTGCCAGGGATCTTAATCTGAGGACTCTGTGAAAGTTATATTCTTCCTAAATTTAATAGGCAATTTCTCTGTTTTCAGGAAGAACATCAACATGAGTGACAGTTATTCTACCGCTACCACTATACAAGACGTTGATAAGCCAACTCCAGAGAACAGTCGGATTCGTGAAAATGTACTCAGCCTTCTTTTCAGTCCACTTGGCCCTTAGCTTGCCATTTGTTTTGCTTCCTTGTCTCCTTCTTCTAAGATCTATGATTTCTATTTTGACAAAACAGAAAAAAAAGCAAAAGAACTTGATCCTTTCTTCCTAAGATCAGAGAAGTGGGGCAGAAGATTATAAGCTTGTAGGAGCATGAAAACACACGTTTATTTTTACACAAAAACTGAGGGCTTATTTTATAGCATTTCTGGCTGTTTTATTTATGCCTGATGATTTTATTCAATATTAGTTGGATTTTAAATAATCCAACTAATAGTTTCATCTTGTGAAATTTGAAGAATATTCATTTTTGGAACAGAGCAATTTTGGAGGTTTGTCTTTTTAAAATTTTTATAGTTCATAGATTTCAGATTATGCATTTCTCTTTTATGTTTAAATTTTATAATGCTATTTTCAATTAACATTGATTTGTGAGTTTGAAATATAATGAAGTACAGATAATGATGATAAGATACAGTGAAATAATAAATGTAAAAGCACTTGAATTATTGGAAAAAATTTGCCATAGACATCTAAGATATTAATGCTGTTAATGCATATAATTTGTAATTCCGGGGGAAAATGATTGCCAGAAAATGAACAGTATTTCCTTTCTAGAGTACACTGTAAACGTCAACAGATTGATTGTTTTCTTAGAGCTTGCTTACTAGGACATATATTAAGTTAATCTTTTATAGCCCAAGTAAAGCCTGAAATTAAGCACTTGAGTACACAATTGTGTTATATCGAGAGTTTTGCAGTTAAGCCACCTGCAAATATTACCATTATTCCCTAAAGAGCTCAATTTCACAGCTAAAAGTGTGATCTAAAATGAATTAGTAATTTAGAACCAAAACCTTCTAAACTATAGCAGTTATGTTGGTATAGTGTCTATAATTATACTTACAATCTTGTAGTGTATTTACAGCTACTGAGAATTCTAAAGAGATAAAATAGTATTTGCCTGAATAAGGCCACTTTTAAGAAAGGTGATTTCCTTTCATGCTAAGGCAAGATAACTTTTCACTCCTCCTGACTTCAAAGGAAAATGCATTATTCCAAATATGTTTTAAACTTTTAACATAAAATCCTTACACATTAAACCTTTAATATATTAACGGTTGGTCAGGAAAATGTCTCATTCCACTCACAGTAATGTCTCAGTTTAATTAAACCCTGAAAAGTAAAGGATTTAAATTCAAATCCTGGCCAACATTAATTATAGAATTCTTAATATTGTAGCATGCCCTTTACTAAGTTCCTGGGATATGCCCTGTACTAAGTAAGAAAGGAAATGAGCTTCTGGGGACAAAGGACTGATTACTGTAAAATACTGTATGTATTGATATGTGATACATCATCCTAAAGTCCTCTCCCAAGATTAAAAAAAAAAACCAAAAAAACAGAACTTTGAAGTCCTGGAAAGTCAAACTTTGAAAACCTGGAACTTTGTTCCAGTGTTCTTTTTCTGCATGTATAGGAAAGCAAAGACCCACTGTTTCTAACATTGAATCTCCAATATTTTTCAGCCTATTTAGTGGGGAGATCACTTATCTACAGTCCCTCCTTAATCCTAGTTACATGGACAGTTGGTATGAACCCTGCCAGGGAAGAAGTATTCCTGGGCCAGTTCATGGACAGTAGGAGCAAGACCCAGCAGTGACTGAGGACAAAATCCACAAGCATGTGCCGGGTCCTCTCCAGGCCTATTCTGAGATCCTTGCCAGTCTCCTCACTTCAATTAGAGATGACTTGTTTCCATACTAATCAATCAATCAACAGGTTTTTATCAAGCATTCATTTTCATATCAGGAGCTCCATGAACTGCACCCTCAGGCAGCATGCTGAAGGGCAAAAAGCACTAACTAGATTCAGCATTCCCATCTGAGATCTGCCAGTTACAAGCTGGCTATGTGACCTCCTTGGTCAGACCCTTAGTTGCTATCTTGATATGGCTCCGTTTTCTTATCTCATCGTTGTAATTCCTGTCCCATTTGCCTCTTGGCATTGTTCTGAGAACTAAAAAAAATGAAGTTATGGAGAAAATGCTTTGGAAATTATAAAATACAAAGCAGACAGAAAGTGGTGTTATTGGACTTCATTCTGTATGATTAATAAATTTCTGTAACTTCTCAAAGGAAAGGTCTTAAATAATTTTAAAATTGCAAAAAAACCCATATTATAAAATGCATCTCAAATATCAAGTGAACACTGTCAACTCTAATTTTCGTAAATAGGCAAATAAACTTTAAGTTATTGTGGGACAAACAATAAATGCATTCTATTTTATTTTATTTTATTTTACTTTATTTACTTCTTATTTTATTTCAGCCAAAAGTTTAGGCAATGACACCAAGTTTCCAGAAGTCAAAAAGAAACAACTCGTAGTCAACTAATACTTTGTAATTTGGTCTTAAAAGAATTACAGAAATTCAGTAGGGTGTCACTAGTGTTCAGTGCAGGATTCTTTCTGACATTACTTAGGATGTTTATGTGTTTTTTTCAAACCCCATATTCTGAGAAAAAGTCATTTAATAAGTTGGGATAACAGGAAATGCTTATAACCATCCTTCATGAGCTAAGGATTATCAGTCAACACAGAAATGTGACAGATTTCCAGGAATCCACAGCCATCAGGTCAAAAGCAGGAAACACTGAGTGCCGGAATAACAATCTACCTATTCTGAAGCATGGGTCTGTGGCCCCCTCACCAAACTCAAAGCCAAAAACAAAAAGAATATTAAGTAATCTAAATGTATATTTTAACAGACAGGCAGTAAAACTGACACACTTCGCTCACAGGAGAGAAATTATGCCAGTAATCCAAACCAATCTAATCATTAATGAACATTTCTAACTTGTTTCAAGGCCAAAACTGACTTGAAGCAGCAAATTAAGAAGGGGGAGAAGGGCTGTAGGATATTTTCTACAAGCAGAACTTAGTATATTAACAAGAAGTGACAATGCAGAAGAAAAAGAAAAGATAAAACCACCATAAAAAGCAAAGCAAGAATTCAAAAAGGGCAGCTGTGCAGAGCTCAAGGATGTGCCAAATGGTCTTACATCAAAGGAGCCCTCTATAGCGATCTACAGAAGACTCTTGAAAATGTTTGCTTAGTACATAGATGATTGGAACTCATACTAGAAAAATTTAAATATAATAAAAGGCTTGATCATTGAGGGTTTAGTGCTTAAGGAGCAGTACACTTTGGCTCAAAGGTACAACTCACTTGCCAAGAGTTCAGAGTACCCAGATGTAACAACATTTTTACCTTATTTTAAAATCATCTGCATTTTCCTACAAATAAATGATAATGTTACTGAGTTTCTACTGATGTGGAAAGCACTCATGATAATACTTCATGTGGTTTTGAAGTATTAGCTATATAGTATTTAGATACTATGATAATATATACTATGATAAATTCCTGGTTCTGTCCCTTAACTGGGAGAAGTGATTTCCTTGACTTAACATTGCTATTCCTCCATTTCTACCTTAGCATCAGCTCCTCTAGGTTTGTACTTGTGACTGTCATTATACAGTCTGTAATCAATACTGTGGCCAGAATAAAAACAAGAGCCCCTACATTCATAGCAGTTTATCAACTAGGATATTCTATTGCTGAGGATTGATTTTCAGTTGTTTCAACATGTTACCTCATGATGGCTCTTCCTGAAAAAAAAAAAAAAATATATATATATATATATATATTTTTTTTTTAGCAGCTCACAGTTGATATTCAATTCCAATGCAAGGCACTCATAGGCCAAGAGTACATAATGATAATCTATTGACATAGGAGAAGAAATAATGAGTTCATACTTATTTTTATCTTAAAAAAGTAATACAAGAAACCTTATAGTACTTAATATACAATTGATACTGACACCCTAAATTGGTCACCCTATCATAAAAAGTTTGTCAGTTTGGCTGAGGGAAGTGTGTGGTTTTAGCAATGAAGAGGGTCAACAGGAAAGCCCTAATTCATCTACAAGCTTTCAGCATATTATGGCTTATTGCAGTTTATGCATGAGGCCAAAATATACAAATGGATATTAAGATTTAAAGAAGAGAGTCTTTTTGGGGGGTGGAGGGAGGAGAGGGAGGTAATTAGGTTTATTTATTTAATTTTTTTTCCTTAATGGAGGTATGGGATTGAACCTAAGACCTAATGCATGCTAAAAATGCACTCTATCACTTGAGCTATACTCTCCCCTCATTAAAGAAGAGAATCTTTACAATGCCTGACATTAGACAAAGAGAGAAGCCAGGTTTATTACAGATTTTGCTGGTAGCTTCTTCAAAAAGTACTTAAAAGAGTGGCTGAACTTAAAGGAGAATTGTGACTTTTTTTTAAAAGACAGCTGTTCATAATTTGTTGACCTTTTCTGAGATGATAAGTGTTAGGCAATGGGATGTTATCCACTAGGTATTTTATAAAAATAAATAAATTTAATAATGATGATGCTGCTAGTGGGAAAGGGTTTTCTATAACATAAATAAGTAAACAAAATAATTTTTAAATTAGTTATTCATCTTTATCTCCTCCTAGTTCTCTCCTCTTTTATGAATTTTTATAATGTTCACAGTATACAAGGTTACATATATTACATCTAATACACATTTTACTTATATATCACATAGATATTTACATTAATGTATCTAGTAAATAAACATATTGAAGCTGCACACTCAAACATTTTCTGCTAATAGAAATGGGTGATAAACGAACTCAAGCATAACAACAGCAACATTTTTGTACCTAGCAACATCTTAATGATAACAACCACATATTGCCACGTTCCTGGCCACATTCTAAAGCACTGTGGAATCATGATTTTATTTGCTTGTCACACTAGACCAGGAAGAGATAATATGTATCAATCTGGATGCTTTCAGTTGCAAGTAACAGTGACTGGCCAGTAGTAGTGTGAGCTTCAGACAAAGCAAGGTAAGGGCTCTTGGCTCCATCTCCTGTTATTTTCTCAGCTTTCCCCTTCTCTTTGAGTCAGCTTTAGTCCTCAGGCTGGCTTGCCTCATAATCTCAAATGATTGCCAGTAGTAGACAGGGAAATGGAATTCCTTATTCATGTGTAAGAGAAATGTATGTGCGTCAGAGACAGACTGACAGACAGAAACCACTCCTGCCCATCTGCTAACATGCAGGAAGCTTCTTGCCCAGAAGCCCTGAACAAGACTTTCTCAAGTTTTATTGGCCCAAATTGGCTTAGACAGGACCTTATCTAAACCATTCACTGTTAAGCTTGATAAGACCATTATTATTGGCCACTAAAGAGTTGAAGTGGAATGTCTATTGACGAGTTCACTGATACTATTCTCCCCATTTTACAGATCCTTCCCACTCTACTTACCCCAAATGGGGTAGGTAGCTTACCCAAGGTCACCTAGCAAATGACTCATTGACTTAACTGAAATGATCGTTCTTCTCCTCTTGATAATTATCATTTACTGTAATTATTATTATTTTATTTTTGCCAAAATAGTGTTAAAATGACTAAGATTTGTATTGCATAAAAGAGCATAATATTAGGGGAAAACTACCTACAGATACACAGATCTTATAGATAACTGAGAAGTAAGACAGAAAGTGTCTTAAATCCATGAGACTTAATCAATACAAGAGGTTGGAAAAAGTGGCCTACTGTATTGAAAAAAATAAGAGTAGCACCCTACCTCTTCATAAATACAAAAATAAATTTCAGTTTGCAAAAAATCTAAAAAATGAAACTATAAAAGGAGAATTAATTTTAAGCAATAATTTTTCTACTCTCCATGAGTAAAATATTTGGAGATAATATTTATAAAAGTATTGAAATTTACAACATTATAAATAAAGGAAAGGATTTATTTTTTACTATAGGAAAGTAAGACTATATTCATTTTAAAACATCATAATATTAAAAGGCCAAAAATAAACGCAAAATACTAAATGGTTTTTATTTTCACATAAAAATAGTTTTTATAAGTCAATAAGAAAAAGATAAACACACCAATAGGTAAATGATAAAAAGATGAGAAAACATGATTTACCAAAGAAGATAACTCAAATTCCAATAAACAGAAAAAAATTTTTCAAACAGACTAGCAATTTAAAAAGTCCTAGTAAAAACAAATATACCTTTCATTTAAAATAAATTTAATCAAAACAAATGAAATATCTTGTGTTTTGTTGATAATGTTCAGTGCTGATTAGGTTTACAGGAAACTGGTACTCATACTTCTGATAGAAATTGTATTTTTCATTTATTAAATTCACAAAAGTTTTGAAAAATAACATGCTCAACTTATGCAGAGGGAATTTGAGAAGGATATTCTTGCATTTTATTGTGGGAGTATAAAGTGCTATAACTCTATTGGATTTTGGCATTAAATTCTAAATACCTCAAAAATGTCTATATTCATTGACACCTAAGAAGACACCATGAAATGCAGACAAAAGTTTGTTAAATAAATTTATATAATAGCTCTAAATTAGAAACAACCTAAGTATCCACAAATAGTAAATGGTTTGATAAATTATTGTCAGATCATTCAATCAATTATTTTGCAATCATTAAAAATTATGCTTGTAAAAAATATTTGTCATGAGGAAAGAGTAATACATTATTAAATGAAATGTTTATCAAATCTTAGCAAATACACTATGATCTCAGTTTTGTAAAAAAATGGATATATGTTTAGAAATAAGCTGACAACATATTCAAATGTCTTTGGAATATGGAGAGAAACGAGATTTTCATTTTTCAACTTATATTGTTGTATAATTCTCAAATATTCTACAATGAGCAACTCAAGTATTTTCTTATTTAAGAATGTATTGAAATCCTTTGTATTTTCAAAGTCCGTGTCCTTTTTTAAGAAACAAGCCCTTCTCTGCTTCATTCATGGATGTACATACTGAGGAATTATATATGGAGATCATAACACTACACTACAAAAACATATGTTACAGCTAAAGTACCACGACAACAATAAAATTTTTACATACCTACAATTGACTGAAGGGAAATCATACCTATAATACCACCAAAACTGTGTAAGAGCTGAAGCTCGTTCTAAAAAGTCTTACATACCTGCAGCTGGTTAAATGTACTAAAGAAAGCCTAATGTTTATTGAGCACCTACATACCCATAAGTTAATCATTTTCATACATGATCTTATTCTATCCTCCCAATAAACTGTGAATTAGGTATTATTCCATTTTTATAAATGAAGAAATTAACGATTCCTTGAGGTTATGTGCCTACCTAGCTAGCTAATGATACAGCCAAGTTTCAAATCTAAGTCTGTGAGACTCAACGGTTCCTAACTTTTCACAACTCCATTCATGCTGCCTTTCAAACAATTTACAGAGAAACAATGGATCAACTAAATGATGAATTAATTCAAAGCAAATAGTCTACAGGAAAAACAAGGTATAGTTTTTGAGGAATAGCATGTGATTGATTTATTTGCAAAACTTTATTTTAGCTTTTTGCCCTAACTATCCTGATAATTTAATTCATTTTCTAATGTCAATTTAGATTTAAGTTCCTTCCTAGTCTACAGCCCTTAGAACTGATAGGAAGCTGTGTCTGCAAAATGCCAACTATGCTGCTACCTTAAACTATCTAAAGGAACAGACGATTCTCTTTTCATGCAGATGTTAGACTTTATGCAGACTCCTGGGGAGTAATGACACACTGATTATTTGTCTTCCTTGGGATTTCTTCGCTCAAACCACCATTGCCAAGGTAAAAACAGTACATCTAAGAAGCTTCAGCTAGTTAAGTATTTTATACACAGAGGATTAACATATCATGAGTCAAGTAGTTCACCGATCTCAAATTCTGTATCCTTTCTGAGACATTTGACAAAACTCTATTGCTAGTGAATTCCACCTTGCAAATTTCAGAATAGATTTATTTTAAAGGCATCATAAGACCATATAATTGCACACTGACTTTTAAGAATTAATAATGCTGGATACATAAACAATATTTTTCATCCAGTTCTCTCAAGGGTTAAACACTTTGTCATTAAACTTTGACAGAAGGAGAGATGACCTCATTTAAAAATCACTGCGGATGGACCTGAAAATGATATTTTTCTCTGGTATCTTATAGCAGCCAATTTCCAAAATCATTTGTTATGCCTTTTAGTTGTGTTGCTAGGTTTTATTTGCTTGGGATTTTTTTTCAACATTCATTTTGAACATCAGTATAAGTACATTTGTTACCTTTGTTGGAAAGATTTCTCCCAACGTAGAAAAATGGCTACTTTGGATTCAGGGCAGAGATGAGAAAAAAAAGAGGTATGTGTCTCCCTTTTTCATTCCACTATAGTCTCCTAAGACTGTTCCACTTTCACCCCACCCATACACCACAAATATTCATTTGTAATTTTATTTGTATTAATAACATACTATCAAGGTGCTGTTTAAAAAACTTCACTTAGTTATGCACAAAGCTTATATCAAAACACTACGACGAAGACCTTAGCAACAGAAACCAATGAGCATATTTTATTTTCCAGAATTAGGTTAAATGTTATTTGAGTCTGGTAACCATCCTCCCCAACCCAGGATACAATTGTCTTTAAAAATAATCTGTTTATATTGAAATTTTATGAAATGACTTGGAAGTATTCGTTTATCTTTTTTAATATGAACTGCAGGTGAAGTTGCTTTTCAAAACAGTGTTTTGATCATTCTTTTAACACCATGGCATTGAAAGGGTGGAGCCTCACCAGTGCTTATTCAGTCTTCAAAGACATTGTCACCTGATATTCTCAGAAACTTGTGATCATAATTGAACAAAGTAATAGTTAACAGAAATTAGTTCTAAGTTATTGGAAACTTTGGATTCCAAAACCCTCTAGAAATGAAAACTTTTCACCTGTCCTTAAAACCCGGAGGTCAAGTATTCATTGACCAGTAAAGACCACCCCCAATCAGCTAGAAAACACTCTTTGAAATCCAGTTAACTCTTTCCCACAGACAGCCTTCTTTTTCTATTTTATCAGAAAGTTAAATTTGCCATTCTATACTCCAATAAAAGTTAAGTTGTTTTGATCTGATAATTGTAAGATGTACTGTATGTATCTTAATTTGTAAGTTTTTAATGCTAAAGCTGAAAGCTGTTCAGATATAACAGGAGGGCTGGAAATGAGGTACAAAATACTGGAATTCAAATTAACCAATAAATATATTTTAATATATATCAGCAGGACTCTAGAGGATTCCATTAATGTTGAAAAATAGAAAGGATTTAGGTTAATTTGGTAAGAAGGCAGGTCAGAACGTTTACAACAGTGGTATAGAATTGTATAGAGATGCAAAATTTTTCAAGAGAGCAGAATTTTTTCAAAAACGCTGACTCTAGCTGTCACAGCCCTGCCTTGGCTAAATCCAGTGGAGAGATAGGAGGACTTTCTAATTTGCTTTCCCTCTATTTTAATAATAGCTGTGCATAAGTAATTTATGAAAGGCCAACCAGGCAGTGGGCAACAGAAAATTAAACTCATTTTATCTGAAAGCAGGTGGATTTCTATATATCATTAGCATGCATAGAATTCTCACAATGTTATTTCTCATACTGATGGAATGTAACCAAATAATATATGAGTTTTTTGCTTATGCACGAGTGAAATTTTTAGATAAAAGTGCCAGCCCCAATGGCAATTTTCTGCAAAACGAAAACTAATTCTGTGAAGCTTCTTATTACTGGAAAGACTCATTTGGCTTGCATTAGAGACTGACATAAGTGACTTTAGGATTTTACTAACAGATTAGATGAGATGTGCCACATACTGTAATATCATTAGAGAATGTAACAGCACTGGAACGCTTTGGGGCACTTATTAAGGGTACCGGCACAAGTAAATTGTTTTCCTTTATGACACAAGCTTTTGAATTTTTTCTCTGATTAGAATGCTTTAATTTTATGGATTTTTTTTTTCTGACATTTAAAACAACTTTTATTTTACACTCCCCAAAATTGCACACAAATTATGTTTTGCATGATTCAGCTCAGTGTTACTAAATGCATTATCCATGCCTTATTCCATGAATATCACCTAGGCAGAGGGTAGATATGTATTAAGAAAACAGCTTACACAATACTAAAATCAGAACCCTTCTAACAGAATATAATCCTAACTTATAGCAAAGACTAATCTTCATGGTTCTGAGGAATTTTTGCTATTAGTACCTTTCACTTACTAAATGTTTGTGTGGGTTCTACTCTCAGCTTCTAACAAGATCTTAAAATTAGATCATTAAAAATGGTTCTTATAATATGAATACTCCTATTCTGTTCAGTTTCCTTCCTAAAATTCATTCAAATATATGAAATATTATAGCTTTTTTATTCTGATGAATCTTACCTTATCAAAATTCATGTATCAAGCAAAACATTTCTTGCTAAGGTATACAAAAACATAGGGTGAAGATGGAAATGCTTGTCACTTTATAAAAGAAGCTATGGGAAAAGCTGGGGGGATTTGGGGAATGATTTTGTGCTCCACGTTTTTTCCTTTCTGAGTTATCTTTTCCTGATATAAGTTTTTCCCCCTTCGTTTTAAAAGTCCTTTTACTGTTCATCATCAGAGAAGGAAATTAATGGAAGAAAATGTACTACACACCAAGTTACCTAGAGAATAGCACCCAAAGGATGAGTTGGGGAATGTGCATTCCGTGTCTCAGTCTATAGAGTGCTGAGGTTAAGGGTTGTGGAGTCATACAGAAGGGAGGTTAATCCCAGCTCTGCCATTTTACCACCCATCTGACTTTAGGCAAATGACTTCCCTTCTCTGAGTTTCTCTGAGTTTTTCTTTCCTCACCTATATGATGAGATCATAACACCACTGTCCTCTCTGAGGACCACATGCAATTGGATCTCCCTCCTGTTCATATTCTTTCTCTACAGTGCAGGGTGGCCCCACAGGTTGAAAATTATGTCAGACCAACTCTGGTAGACATTCCAGATTTCAACAAGAAGAACTCAAGATCGTGTTAGTTAAAAGACGGTGAAAATAACCAATGAGATAATCCTCCATGCGGGATCCTGAGCCAGGGTCTCTTCAATCTAGAAATGACTGAAGTCAGTCATTGCTATGCTCAAAAGTCACCTCTTCTGAGAACTGGGCTGGACCGAGTTAGTCACAGCCATCGTGTGTTCCTCATGCTATTTTTATTAGCGCACTTACTACACTGTATGGATATTATTTCTTTAAATATGTTCCTCACATCTTGAACTCTTTGAGGGCAAGAACTTTGTCTTTTCAACTTCTTAACTTCAGCTGCCAGCGCACTGCCTGACATACAGAGATCACTAAAATGAGCCTTCTGTGAACTTGGAAAAATGTTTGACACCTGAAAACAATTTTAGTACGAAACACAAAAACTTTAAAAGTAAACTAATAAGGGTTTACTTAA
Source organism: Camelus dromedarius (assembly GCF_036321535.1). NCBI lineage: Eukaryota > Metazoa > Chordata > Mammalia > Artiodactyla > Camelidae > Camelus > Camelus dromedarius. The sequence continues at coordinate 48,699,881 of NC_087437.1, forward strand.
ATTTCCACAAACTGTCAACATAATGTCGTCTTTGTTACTTGTGAAATTTAATGTTCATAAAACTTCATTATATTAAAAAAGAGTAAGGTATATTTTTTCATCACCAAAATTTCTGAGCAGGCACAATGATTACTAAAAAATTATAGTCAATTTAAAAATAAACAAGATATACATAGCTAAAAATTTGGGGACGTAAAAGTATCACAATCCTTTTAAATTATTTTTGCAGAAAAAAGTATATGCATAGTTGAAGTAGGATGTCAGTGTATTTCGATGTGATATAATGTGGGGTAGGGTCTATAAAAGTGGGAGGGCCCCAGCCCTTGGAGGTCTTTAACAGCCTGATAACAGTGGAAGAGTAGGTCAGAATTTAAACAGGCTGGCTGAAGCATGGTGAGACTAATCAAGAAAAGCTTCTTAGTGGAAGTTTCCCTGATCTTCAGTATGAAGGTAGGGAGAGAGAGATGGTCTGGAGAAGCAGAGTTATACTTCACCAGAACTAATCTTATAAGTAAGCAAAGTAAGACTGGGAATATTTTCTGAGGTGCCAGACAAGACCCCTTGACTCACCTGCACCCCTATTCCCCCCCAAAAAAACTTTTCCAATATATCTTTTGAGACCTAAATTCTACCAATAATGAATAATTTTATTCTCTAAAACTTACGTCAGCTAGTAGATGTAGATGTGCCTGAGAGATCCAACTGTTTAAACAATATCATTGATTTAGACCGTATTGTGGGTTTAACATCGTTCTTGTCAGGGAAAACCTAGACTTGTTAGGGGAAAAAGGGGCATGAAAGCACTAACTGAGCAAGAGGGATATGACTGGAGAGGAGCAGTAAGGCAGGTATCAGGATTCTACTGTGGACTGCATTCGAGACAGCCTGCATTCCTGGGCAGGACCTGAGACAAGCACAAACTGTACTGAACCATCTGTTGGTAAAGTGTGAGTTGTATGTGATGGGAAAACCACTGAGGGCTCATAAACTGTGGAGCAGCCTGGCCAAAAAACAGGAATAAAGAATTACATATGCCTAAGAAAGGAACAGGGAACAAAAACAGTAGCAGACACATTCTTGTTGACCCATTGCAAGAGAAATCAGATTAATCCTATAAAGATGCTAAAGACAGGACAGTCAATCTTAACATATCTGTAGCTAGTTGTTTTATTTAATTCTCAGAGTTTACCCACATGTCCCAACTAATAGGTGGACTAAAATTGCCTCTAGGAAAAACCTAGCAGAGTTTGCTACTCCAAAGTTGAATGCATGTGTTATTTTTAAGATTAGCAACATCTGGGAAAACACCTACCAAGGTACCCTTTATTTAAAAGAAAGTTAACAAATTCAAGTTAACAAATTGATCATATAGTATCATGCCAAGAGATTGTAATATTATTACAGAAAGTAATAATAAGAGTGTTGGTTATAATAACTATAAATGGAGTATAACCTTTTAAAAAGTGTGTATCATGATATTGTACATCTGTAACTTATATAATATTGTACAGAAACTATACATCAATTTTAAAAAATTAATTTAAAAAAGAGTGGCTACGTGTCTCAGAAAATTCAAGGAGGTATGGAAATATTCAGACCTCCTGCTGGGATGGAGTAGACCAGGAATTCACTGCAAGTCTTTGAGCTCATAACCATATTTCTTATTAATACACAAATTTGCTTTATTCGTAATCTTAAAACAGACATCTATGCATTAGTTGGGAGATAAGTAGTTATTTTTCTTTGTTGTTTTATATCATTATTTATCCTGTGTCTTCCACGGGTAAAATGATTGGTACTCAAGGTGATATCAGTGAGTTCCCCCATTCTTTCCACAACTTTCTATTTCCTGATCTCTTTTCTCTGTTCTCACCATAAAATGCTTAATCTCATACCCTATAATATTCAGACAACTTCAGCTCAGTCAAACTGAGGGAAGCATAGAATTATTCTGCTACAGTTTGTCTCTAATCTATCTTCCAATTTGAAGAGGAGTCTAACTATTGATCGTCAAAGAACCTTTAGGAATGTTATGAAAATGGGTTAACATTTATTTAAAGAGGACTCATCAAGGATCTTATTTCAAACAAACAATTTCATTCTTTCAAAATCAGGGAATGGAAAAAAAGGATATTTTTCCTCAAAGTATGAATACCACAAGAGTTTGTCACATTGATTCATTGCTTATAGATAAAAACAACTTAAGCTGATTTTTGTTGTTTATAGAGTAAGTGTAAAATGTTCCACCAAAATAGGTAGTGACATTTTTGTGTCCATAAATGTGCATGTAAGTCCAATTATGTATTTGTTGTCATTTAAACATCACCACCATTATTGAAACAGAAGTGCCAGTACTAATTCTTGCTGTCACATTTTCCAAAAATGAAAATAAGGCTTTTAAGTAAAATGCTAAGGTTTTCAATCTGAATTATTCATTCTTTGCATGGACTTAGCAGAACACCCTTAGCAAAATAGCTAAACAAAAGCCTACCAGGGTTCTGGTTTCTAATCTCATTAAGAAATACATTATAGGATTTTTTTTTAAATTTCACAGTTAATGGAAAAGTTTTTCTTTCCTGAAACTCACCAAAGAGTTCAAGAAAGCTTCTCTAACTGCCATAGCCTCCATCTAATTGAAGTACCGTGAGGAGACCTTGAAAACAGTGGCATTAGTCACACAGCTAAACAAACCACGTTTGATGGTACCAGTTGACCAATCAGAACCATTCCCCAGATGATCTTTGTGGGAATAACAATCCATTAATAATAACTGAAGCAATGATCTTTCATGCCACCTTTCTTTCATTCGAGACCACTCCACTGGTAATCTCTTAGGGGAACTATTAGCTACTTCAGTGTCCTTCATAGAAGACACTGCCTGTTCCAACATTTATTTCCACTGTAATATTTTTTTCCCTCTCTCCCACAGAAGTGCCTTTCAGAAATTAAAGTAATTTTCACTGTGGCTCTAGGAAGGATATAGGGAGTGAAGAAAGAAGAAATGGGTGGGAGAACAAACAAGTGGAGAAGAAAAATACCTTTTCTCTCACACCTAGCTCTGAAATTCAAAAGTATTAAAGAAAAGTAATGCACTAAATTATAATATTCAGTAGTTGTTCATCTTAGCTATTCTGCCATTAAGGAGAATAAATCTATGTGTTTCTAAATGTTTCAAACTAATTATAAAGTTTTGCAGAATTTTCTTACCCCTGAACTTAATATTTGTATTAATCTTACACATAATAATATAAACTGGGAGAGTGAGAGAATGAGAGGGTAATCAGAAGTAGACCAAGCTGTACTTCCCGCTACCTACCATACCGTGAGCTCTATGTTGGCATCTATGTTATTTGTCTTCTCATGTCCAGTTCCCGGCACAGCATAGGTACTCAATAAATGTTTTATGAAAAACTTCTCTACAGTAGGGGACAAGCCAGAGATGAAACCAGCCATATTGCTGATTACTAAATATTGCTAAATTGCTAAATATTCTGTAGCCTACACAGTAGCTGCCTTTGTCATTTCTTTTTTGATATTGACATGAACTTTACCACTACTTTAATATTGTGTTTTATACTTACCAACTTCTTTCTCTTACAGGAGCTTGTTAACATTTTCAAGAATGTGGTTAGATCAATTTACACAAATTCTCAGCAACAGAGGCCATAATTTAGAAGACATTTTCCACTAGCTGAACTCTGCAGAATAACTCATATGGTATAATCTCTACCCAGCTCCTACCCCCAAACCTGCTGGCTAACTGACTGATTAAAAAAAATCTTCCTCAAGTCTACAAAATATTTTAGCAGTTCCAAACTTTCTACATCACTTTGCACATCTAACATGGTGAATATATAACCAAGGATGTTAGGGAAGTATCAATGATGCATGTTATTAATCATTAAATATATCCATATCCAAACTCTGAAGTAAACGGTTGGTTTGTGTAATAGGGTGAAATTTTGATGTATTAACAAGCTCTTCCTCTTCCAAGAATATTATGTCACTCTGCGACTCTTCTCAGTTGGTCAGAACTAGGCATTACTTAAGGAAAGAAGGAAGACCTAAAAGAATGCAGAGTACACAGACACTCAGTTCTTGTTTTCTGATTGCTGTAATAGGCTCTTAGAACTCATGCCTTTTAAAAAAAAACCCACATTTTTATTATGGAAACTCTCAAACAAATACAAAAGCAGAGAGATTAATATAATACACTCCTTTCTATGCACCACCCAGTTTCAACCATCATCAACTCAAGGCCAATCCTGATTAACCTACACCCTTACCCACTCTGCTTCTCCAAAAGATAAAGACTTTTTGGTAATTCCCTTTCTCCATACCAGTTTGTTTGTTGTACAAGATGTATTAACTGGGAAAGACTCATTTTTTTTAAAGAAAATATAGCCACAATAAATACCATTGTCACATTTAAAAATTAAACAATAATTCTTTAATATCATCAAATATCTTATTAATCACATTTTTTCTGACAGCCCTTAAATGAAACACACAGCTTTTTTACTTGCAAGACTGAGCTTTAGTATTTTAAAAATCTAATCTCTGAAGGATTCAGTACATAAGATTTATCCATTAAAAAAAAGTTGGAAGGAGACGATGTGAGAAGACATAACATTTTACTCCAACAACTAAATATAGGTCTTCCAGAAGGGGGGAAGGTAAAGCAGGAAGAGGGGATAGACAAGAAAGCAATTGTGCTATATGTTTAAAGTGGATTGGATACTGAGTCCCGCACCAAACACTTTGAGTCAAGCCCCAGAAATCCTTGGTGAGTGAGCACCGTGTAAACCCTCCAGGATTTAGATGCAAACCTGAATTAAAGGGAAATTGAATTTCTGCCCTTCAGTAAATGAAAGCTAGAGGTAGACATTAATTCTATCTGTAGAAAAATAAAGTGCTTTTGATACACCTGGGTGTGTGGCCTATAAATTTATTCTGAATCCACTTGATTTGTTTTTCTAGGTTAAGAACTAGGAGTATGGGTCTGACCTGTTCTATGTGACTGACCATCCTCTTGAAGCACACAAAAATAATACTCAATCACATAAATCTCCTGGGAAAGTTGTGTTCTCACCCGAGCCCCTCAAATGAAAGTACTATCACCCATAATATGGTTCCTTTGGGCCCTATGTAAAAAAAGTTTCTAAATTCCCATTCCTGGAATTATTTAGCTTCCTAGTTGTAAATTCCATACAGTGCCAAAATAACAGGCAAATATAGACAATAATAATAATAATGTGTTTTTCTATTAAACATCAAGGTATGTTTCAGAACACTTCAGTGACAAGAGATTTGGCCTACTAAAGAATCTGCTTAATAGCAAAACACTTCAGACCACAAAGTTAACATTCGATTACATGTGTCTTACAACAAACGCTACCTTGATCTGTTAAAATAATAGCTATCTTGATAGGTTTAGGATACTGCTAATCATTTTATGTAGGTTGCTTCATTTAATTTTCATAAAAGCCCTTTCAAGTAGCTACTGTAATCCTCAATTTATAAATGAGGACACCAAAGTCACACGACGGACTAATGAGTGGAAGAGCCGAGAGACCAGCACAATCAGGTGTGTCACTCATTGGTTCCTACAGCCCTAACCACGGTACTACCCTGAATCCCACATTTGGTCACTTAAAAAATATATATATTCTCAGGGGGAGGATATAGCTCAGTGGTAGAGCGCGTGCTTAGCATGCACAAGGTCCTATGTTCAATCCCTAGGACCTCCATTTAAAAAAAAAAGAAATAAATAAACCTAATTACCTCCCTCCCTCCCCTCCCAAAAATTAAATAAATAAATATTTTTAAAATACATATATATATATATATATATATATATATATATATATATATATTCTCAAGAATATGGTCTCTAGAAGTGACATTTCCTTGAACTCTTAACTATTCATATTTTTATCTTGAATTCTCAGTTTAAACTTCAAAGTACTGAAAAAGAACAAAAGATACTTAAAAATAAGTTCTTCAGAATCCTAACCCATATTGATGCTTTACTATTGTTTTTTTAACTACAAAAAGCTTTGTATTTCTTATCAAATGGCTTTTTCAAGCTACAAGTATAGAATGTGACCTGGCATTCATGACCAGGGTTTCTGTAATTCCAAGTCAGAGTTATGAAAGAAAATTATGAGACAATGGTTGATAATATTGAAAAAAAAATCCATATTTACAGGAGATTTTTTCAAGTGACTTACTATGATGTCTATTCATGGGAAGAAAGCATTTGAAAAGACAAATATATAAAGAAGTTATCCTACAGTGAACAGAACAAAGCCCATTAATGACAATGATGTGAACATTCAAGAAATTATTAAAAGGACCTTTCATTTTGAGGGAAAATTAATTTACCCAGAATTTAGTGCAATTGTTGAAATAAGAAAATCAGAGAGGCAAGGAAGTGGACTTTGTGGCCAAAGTTTTGCCTAAAGTAATAGCAGTTATGAAGGAGACAGCATTCTGCTTTTCTCTTTCACATTTGTCAAAAAGCACTGGAGAGGTGGCTCTTAAAATTCTTATTTCTTTAACAGCATAGTTTTTTTTTTTCTGCCAGAACTTAAAATAATTAATAGGTCTATGGACTTTTATCTCTATTTTATCTAAACATATTTTAAAATTCTTAATTTGTGAATTTTAGGGGAAAGCAGATTTATTTCATAAATATCCCAGGTTTTCTTTTTCAAAATAATTTAAATACATAGAGCCTTGTAGAAAAGAAGTAGGTGTTTATCAGGGACACTTGCCTTGAGGCAGAGAGATGGCTTCTCTGTCTGACTACCTTCACAATGAGTAGCCACTTTTGTCCAGGAAAGTACTTGCACAGTTTTAATTCTATATAGGTGCTTCTCTCTCCACACTAACCAACAAACCAACAAAGAATAATACTGGAAACCAGGGAGGATAAAAAGAGATATTAGACCTGTCCCTTGACCTCAGATTGCATACAGTCTTCCCTGCTTGGGGAGAAATTCCCATTTCCTCTGCTTGTCAAGGTGTACATTGAAACCTTGGACCGCACTGCTCCAGGAAAGAGAGGTCACAGCCAAGAAATTAGCAAAGAAAAAACTAGCTAATTCTTGAATTTCAGAGTGCTCAGATCAGACCTACCAATTTAAATGGTAATTGAATAAATTTTCAGGGATCTTTCACATGTAAGAAGCGACTCTAGAGAATGACTTGTGTGTCTAATGTTCTCTTTAGACCATAAACACTTCATACATTCAGAAAAAGATGATGCTATGAACTACAGTCTGAGTCAGGGAAAACTTCATACTGGGTATAACTGAGATGTGAACTACTCCTTAAAGGACAGGCTAATTTCAGATGATAATAGATGGGCTATCTGACTCAAGAATGAGTCTAAGCAAAGAGCACAGATGATGCACTCAAGATTCAGCAGTGACCATGCAGGTTCCCAAAAAGGCCACCTGAAAGGGGATCTATCAGGGTTACCACAAAGTCCTTTAGATCCCCCTGTCCATAGTGTAATAGGGCTGACTTCTTTCATAAACGTCACTGTGTTATGGATGGAAAATAACTCTTAATTATAGGGTGGATTTAGGGTCATTGCTTTCTGAATTCACCTCCAGTCCTTTACACTCTAAAAGGGCTGCGTGCTCCATCAAATATGTGTGCTCCCTGCTTCCAGCCGAAAATCTGTCCTATAGAACTCTGATATCCTTCACGCTTCTAAGCTTTTGCATTTCAGGCAACCCTTACCCCTCAACAATTAGCTCAACCATAACTTTATACCTAAAATCTTTCTGATACTTTCAATTCCTGAAACACTGCCCCTCATTCATTATAAGTGGTATGTGTAACCTAATTAACATTATCATGCAACTGTAATCATCTGTTTACCTATATTTCTCTCTTACTAGAAAGCTGTTCTTCAAGGACATAAACAATACCTTGTTCATCTTTCTATTCTTAGCTCCCAGCTCAATGCCTGACATATGTTAAATATCTAATTGACGTTTCTGGGTTTTGGTTGAGGAGGAGGAGGAATGCACTTTAACTGTGGTATCTAGGTGACTTCAGTTAGGCAGATCAGAAGCTATGAAAGTAAAAATAAGAACAGAGAAAGGAAGCGTGAAACTTGCTCCCCCCGCCAAGGAGTACTAGACTAAATCGTGACAAAGGCATTTTGACTATGAAGGTTTTTCTTAGGGCTTAGCCTCCAGGACCCTTGGGACCCCCAGGATATCCTCTGTTGCTGTGAGCTTCTCACTTGGATTTGCCCTCCCTGGTCTGGATCCCACGCCCATGCTTTTTCCTATTTCTTCTTTCCTAAATCCCCCATTGAAGTATTTCTCTCAGTTTACTGCTCTCTGCGAGCAAACCTAAAACTTCAATGTGTGAAAATACGTCATTGTGTTTCCCGAGTAAATTTTCCTGAGATGCTTCATTCAAAGAGACTTTCCTGTTAAATTTAGGGAAGGCTATACACAAGCCCACTCTTATAGACTCAAAACGTGTATTAACATATTAAAGGCTCAGAAAAGGCTTATACCAAAAAACTATTGATTTTGTATAATCTTATATTTCCCAAAATCACTTGACCATGAACCTTTTTTTATACCACCTCTTAATGCCATAGGATTCCTGTTCCCAGAACACATCCCAGGAAGAACCAGGAAAGGATAAGCAGTTCCAAGTGACTTACTTGGACCACAACAGTTATTTACTCAAGACTATGTTTTAACCTAAAGGCTTGACTCTTTGGTAGGAAGTTCAGGTACTTACTTGTGACAGATGTTTTAGATAAACAGTCTCTGCGGGAACACTTCAGATTATGTCATGATGGGGGAACTTGTTTACATGCTTATTAGGTGCCAGGCAATGTACAATATGTTTTCACATATCTTTTTCCAGTTAATCCAGAGAACAATCCTATAAGGTAGTTGCATGTTTACCCATGTTAAAATGAGGCAACTGAGCTCAGAGGTTAAGTAGCCTGCCCAGATCACACAGTTACTAAATGGTGAAGATGAGTCAAATCCAGTTCTTACAATATTAAATCTCATATTCTGTCAATGTCCTCATGCTACCTAAGTTTCTAGGTCAGTATTACTCAAAGGTTGGCCCTAAGATGCTTGTCAAAAATTCAGATTTCTGGGACCTATCCAGATGTACTAAATCAGAGTTTTGGGGATGGACCAGGATCAGGCGGTTTTAGCAAGTTCTTGAGGTAATTAAGGCCTACAGTTCTAGGTATATATTATTTTTACTACATCACGCTACCATCATCCAACTAATGAATCAAACAACACATTACAGTGTTGGTCTTGACTCACACTGCCGTACTCTCAAGGCCAGCCCAATCAAGTCTCCATCTACAACGTATTTGAGTGTTACCATATAGCTTCCCCTGAGTAAGGCAACTCCTGCCCCGAAGATGAAATAGACAACAAATGAGTCTTCTAACTGAATGCAATGGTTTTGTTGATGCTATAGGTAAAACCCATCACTTCTACTGGCTATCTCAGTGAAATAACTTATATCTCAATTGGCAAAAATTTGAGAGCAAAAGATACCCAACAAAAGGCAGTGTTAGAAATAACCAAAGAAACTCAAGGCTTTTGACTTTCTTCTGCTAACAGCGATTTTTAAAAGATTTTGCTTCTCTCTTATTGCTAATGCCTTTTATATATTAGTATTTTCCTCTTTATTAATTCCCTAGACAAACCAGCTTCCTTTCTGTGAAATGACTTGCCACTAAGTGCAAAAAAGGTCAAGTAACTGTCCTTGTTCTCTTCACTGGATGATGTGAAATATTTTCAACTACACAGTGAGGTGCTCTGGCCAAGAAAAAAAAAAGCTAGAGTGTACAAGTATGTGTGGAGGCGGGCAGAGGTGAGCGAGAGAGAGAGAGAAAGGAGACGCGAGGAGAGGAGGGGAGAGGAGAGAGAGAAAGCTAACTAGACCCTTTTTGCTCCCTTGTCTTTTTGTTCCTTAGTTAGAAACCACCTCTACTTCACCTCTTGTCTTCCCAGGTCATTACTATCGTTATAGGTGTCACACAATGTTAACCGTACTCCCAGGACTACACAGCAAGGCAAGGGTAATGCCAAAATCTAGAGGAAATTCTAGGGAACCCAAAGGAAAGGAAGGGGTGAGGCCTCCAAAATCCTTTATGCACCTCAGTTGTCATAAACTGGGTAGCGGTTTGAAGAGGAGCAATTTACATGCCTGCTTTTTTCAGAGCAAGTCTCACAGTGGCACCTTCCTCTGTCGTTGTTTCTCCTAAACTTTTCCAGCTCTTTCTTCTTATGTAAATATATAAGTCCTGCACCCCATTTCATGCTTTATTATTCCCAAATAGCAAATGCATTAGGCCCTTTGATTCATCTGTGGAGAATGCATTTTGAAGCAAAGCTTAATACCCTAAAATGGTTAGTTCATGGGGTTTTAATTTTAGGAATATCAGAAAAGCATTAATTCATAGTCTTCAATTGGCACAAAAACTCAACGGATCTCCTCATGGAAAATCCCCCTCCCGTCCTTTGCTCAGAAGTGTGTGTAGGAGACTTAATGCAAATCAAAGTCCTCATAAAACTTGTGTGCTACCTGCTGGCTTCCTGGAGAGGCCGCCCAGACCACAGTCTTGTAGAAAACCTGTCACCATAGGGAAGGCGAATCCTTGAAGTCTTACGGTGGTCAACCAAAAGAAAACTCCTACCACCTCTGGGGCTTTCAAAATGTTTTTATTAGAGACCAAGTTTTAGTCCCATGACCAAAAGCAAGGCCTGAAGCCCCTGATCTTATTTTTATTTTCTGTACTGATCCGACCACCCTGCTCAGTCACCCTTCTGTAAAGACAGTGTGGTCAGTTTCATATCACAAAAATATTAGCTTAAAATAGATGATGGTTCATTAAAAACTGCATAATGCTAATGGCAATTTTGTGACTATTATTAATCAATGGGTCATTTTTTTCTCTTTCTGCGTAAGGATAACTTTTGAGCAAATCATCCTCCATGAAAATAAGTAGTTTCATAGTAAATGAATAGCTGGAAAATAATTTCTGCAAAACAAAACAAAACACACAAAAAGCAGATATTCAACATTGATTTTAAAATCTCAGAACCCAGGAACCAAGCAGAGATCATATATATGATCTGTACCTCCCTACCCACTACAGACATCCTTGATAGATCCTCAAACTTTTCCAGATAATCTGTCCTATTGTTAGATATTTCCTCTTTAGATTGAACTGAAATCTGTAGCACTAAACATTCTATTCATTGATGAAAGATGGAAACAAAGAGCATGTGAAAGTCATAATCATTCATTCAATCAATGAACATGGTAGCAGGCACTGCATTACAGCTGCCCAGGAGTCAGGGTGACAGGGGAGCAAGCTGGAGGCCTGAGGATTCTGTCAACTGAAGGGGAAGCTGAAATTCTAGACTGGGGCAGGCTAGTTGGAGTGAGATGGAAGATTAGAAGAAGAAACCATCTGAATCAGAATAGAGCAGAAATCTGTCTCTTTCATGGCCCTAGAGTCCATGAAATGACAGATATTTCTACATCAGAGGCCAGGCAATTCATAGGAAATTATGTAGAGCTACTGGGGGATTTTTTTGTTCCTTCAATACCAATTTCCACTGCATATTAGTTTTTTTCGTTTCACAGGTGAAATTAGTAGTTTCTAAAATGTAGATAAAATAGGCAATTTTTGAAGTAAAAATTATCCAACCTTCAATTCCTTCAGCTTCTAAGAAAAAGAACCATAATCCAGAAAAATAATAATTAAATCCAGACTCTTGTCCCAGATTCTGTCTGATCTTAAAAAAGCTGTTTAACCTCTCTGAGCCTGAATTTCTCCATCTGTAAAAAATTAGAGTTAAAGTATGTCTTACCACATCACAGAATGGTTGTGAGGCCACAAAAAGTGACCATTCATCAAACTCTGGGCCAGATTTTGAGTTCTGCAATTTAGGTATATTACCTCCGAAATCCTCACAACAGTCCTGTAAAATGAGAACCTTTATCCCCATTTTCCAGATGATGAAACTGAGGTTCCCAAAGGTTTGGCAATTTTCCACTGGCACTTTAGCACATGCATCTGACTCCAAAGCCCTTTCTCTTAACTAGGTGCTAAACTGGGAAGGGTCAGCAACTAGACTTCTTATGTAAACACGTGAAAGGAAATGCTAACAATATGTTTATCTCCCCTACAACATGCCTGTTTATATGAATTTGACAGTGGATTTCTTATTACTATTACTTTCACTGAAAAAGGAAAAAAACTATTGTAAAATTTTTAAAAAGTTTCTCACAATACAGTCTAATGAGTAAAAACCACACACACATGCGCACACACACACAAACACACACACTCTTCAATCAGCCAGTCTCAGTCTTGCTCTACCTCCCATTATTAACAATTTGTAGGTATATCTTTCCAGAGCTTTTCGATGCACTGCACATATACATAGATAGATTTTTATATCAATAGGACTACACTACACATATTATTCTAAGATTTGCCTTTTTTTTTTTTTTACTAATCAATGGACCTCTTTCAGTCTGCATAATATTCCATGTGTAGGTGTACCATATTTATTATCTTAATGCTAATGAACTCTTAGTATGTTTCCAATTTTCAGTTATTACAAATGTTATAATGAACATTATACATATATCTTTGAGCAGGTGTACAAAATATTTCTATAGAATTGCTTTTAAAGGTGAATTGCTGGGTCAGGTAGTTTGTGTATTTTTAATCTGGATGAGTATTGTATCAATTCACCTTCCATCACAGTGTTTGTGTGCTCTTTACATCCTCACTAAAACTAGACATGGGCAGGCTTTTACATTTCTGCTAGTTTAATGGAGAAAAAATGGTAACTTGCTTTCATCTGCATTTCCCTGAATGCTAGTGAGATGATACATTTGTGTTTACTATCTAGTTGTATTTCATTTTCCAAGAATTATTTGCCTTTCCATATCTGATCAATTTTCCATTGGCATATTTTTCTTTTTACTATTAGATTTGTAGGAGAACTTTACCTATTGTAGATATTACTCCTTTGAATATTACATGTATTGCAGATATTTTCTTTCAGTTTATTGTTTGTCTCTTAACATTTTTTAATGAATAGAGAAAATTTTTCATTTTTTTTTTTAATTTTCATTTTTATGTAGTTAAACTTGTCACTTCTTTTCACATATGACTTGGTAACTTCATGTTTTGCTTAGAAACTTCTCTGGCTGAAGTTCATAAAAAATATTCTCTTATATTTTCTTCTAGGATTTTTATGGTATTGTTATTTTGTTGTGTGTTTGTTTGTTACATTAAATTCTCACTTACCCTGAATTTTTTTGTGAACAGTAAGGATCTAATAGCATCTTTTCTCAAATGGGCAACCAATTGTCTCAACACATGAATTGAATAGATCATCTATTCCACTGATTTGATATGTACTTTTATCATAACTACATCATCATGTATACATTGATCTTGTTCTAGACTTTGTATTCTTCACTGCTTGTTCCATCCCTGTATCAATACCACATGCATATTAACATATCTTTATCATATATTCTTCATTTACTGTTGGTAAGGTAAGTCTTCAAAGGCAGTTCTCTTCCTAAATTTTCTTATTCATTTTAAGTAATGGTGCCAAGGGATCCAGATGAACCCTATATGCCTGTTTACTCTTAGAACTGCTAAATTCATGGGGAAAATAGTGCTACTTCTGATGAAAACATTATTAATACATATCATACTGAAAAAAGTCTGTTTGAAGTTACCTAGAATACCAAATTCCACCACTACATCTTCATACCAAAGCGATTATGCCCCTGAGTGACTGATTTTGAGAACCTCAGTCCTTGGCATCTTTCCCTCTTTTCCCAATTAATATAGTCAAGAGACAAATATCTCTCAAATCTTGTTCCCTTAGAAAGGCAGGAAATTGATCAAAAATCCTGGTTTTCATAAGTGATAATATAACATCCATGTAATTTGGAGAATTCATATTAATACACATTTTTAAATAATTATGAATATCTAATAGATATATTTAAGTAATTAGAGCCAGAGTAGTTCAGTGATTTAAATTATGGGCTTTAGAACCAGAAATTTTAATTCATCTCATAGATTGTGGTAAGTTACTTAACTTCTTGGGAAACTCAATTTCCTTACCTATAAAATAAAGATGAAAATGCCTACGTTGTCTGTAAGGATTGGAAATAATGTATGCAAAGTACTTAAACATTGCAGCACTTAGTAGATACTCAATAAATTGTGATGCTATCAGTCATTTCTGTTGTATGCATATAGCAGTTTTCTCTTTTCAAAGTGCTTCTGTGGGTCTTTTCGTGTTCTTTCTATGGATGAAATATGGGCACAGGGACTTTGGGAGGGAGGGCTGCCGGCAATCATTCACTGCTGAGGAGGAAAACAAGGGTGAGCTTGAGAAAGCACTGTACACTGTGGGATCTCAAGGACTCAGATTCCTCCTGTATCCCCAGTCAAGACCTGAGAGACAGAGCTCCTTTGAGAGCATTTGAATGTTAGGAATGTATGAGGTTTTTATAAGATGATCCATTTAAAATAGATCATATTTAATCCCATTTAGGATCTGGTTTAGATGAGATTTTCTATATAACCCCTGTAAATGAAAAATACTGTCAAAATTCTTGCTTCCTTACATTTCACAAAATCAGTGGGAAAATAAAGTTGTATGTACATTTTTCATCATTTCTTTGAGTCTCATTGTAGGCCAATAAAGTATGTATTAAAAATCCTCACTGTGTCTAACTTGCTTACCTGCTGAAGTAACCACTTAATTATGCTATAACCTTTATTGGAGGTGCAATTTAGAGGTAAGCTTAAATAGCTCAGTGGTGGTTTCATTTCAAGCAATGAACAATCGTATTTTCTCAACATTGCAAAAAATTCACTTTCTATCCATTTGCTAAGAATGACTTGTCTCCATATTTTCTTCCCATCCCTAAAGCACTGGTCAACATGCTTTGGTATATGTGCAATTTAGCATAGAACAACAAGGGCAATAAAGAAATAAACCTCAATTTGCTCATAAATAGGTCATTCAGGGAGCAAGTCAGAGAATATATATCTTGGGGAGTGTGTACAAAAAAACATGGTATAGACACTGATTATTGTTGCCTTCAAAGTAGAGTGTTACTTTTTGGGACTCAATGCCCAAAGTGGATGCTTTCAAGGCATAAAATTATATGAAAACTGACATGTGATGTAAAAGGCAGAGTGAATAATACATATTTTAGAAGTTTGCAGTCGAGTATCTGAAATGTATTTGAATCTAATCATTTTCCTTGTGAATGGTAATGTGATAAAAATAAAATTTCAAGCCAGTTTTTAAATGGACAAAGCAATAACCACATATAAATGAACAATAAATCAACACTTTAAAAAATTAACAAAAAGGCCACTTAGTACATACATGACCATATATTTTTACATTTTGCATTTGCAAATAATGACGCCTCACATGGATGGTAATAATTGTTACTGGCTTTTAACATTGGGCAAAGCACAAATACTAAATGTACTTGAAGCTCAGCTTTAAGTAGATTATGAACATTTAATATAGAATGTTATCATAATATTCAGAGCACCAAATTGCAGACTTCTGTCACCCACTTTCAAGCATGCTTCTGAAGATCATAGTTAATTCTGCTGATTTATGGTAATGCTGCAGCATTATCGTCCACAGCATCAGAAACCACTAACAAGCTTAGTATAAGCTTGGGCTGAAATGGTTTGAGGTTTAAATTTCTGTAACGATTATAAAGTAGAAGGAGTAAAATCCCACTTCAGCAAAAAAAAAAGAAAAAAAAGTACCGCATTTCTACTTAGTATCGCAACCATCCCCCACCACCCCCATAGTCTTCCCTGGCTACATCAAGAAAAGTAACTTTTAATGGACTGGCATTTTAAATTTGCCATATAGTCTTTTCTAAATGATAATATCCCTAATTCAAATATATAATGCTCACAATTTTTCCTTGCTGAGGAAGACTACTCTAAAAGAGGTTACTCTACCCTATCTTTCTAAAACGGTTGCTCTTTTTAAAACAAATTCCATTCTGGAGGCCCCCTTTTTGAACATTAATTTACATTACATTCAATCTTCTAGAAAATGGTTAGAAATCAGAACATTTTAATGGCCATTATCCTCTTCTGGCCAAATGATTGTGTCATGTTAATGTAAGGCCCTTAAGCAGATGAGACCCATTTGTTGTCTTCTTTCGGGCTGTTGAAGTCAAAGGAAGTCCCGGTCTGAATCAGCACAGTAAACAGGGGCTTGTCTATCCAGACTGCTCCCCCAAAGGTGAGTGCATCCTTATCACTGAACACAATGAACAGATGCTAACAGTGGCAAGAAATTTGTAGCGTCTTCAAGATGACAAACACGGTAACATCCACACCAACCCTGCTGCAAAACAAAAGAGCAGCTCCTGCGGTTGCAAACCGAATTCTAAGAAAGAGAGCTAAAGGAAGAACTCCGTGTCACACACTTGTGGCTATACCCTCCTGCTTGGAATGAGATAGAGACAAATCCAGCAGGAAGTGGCTTGGTGTTTTCTGTAAGAAAATAAATTTGTGCTGCCATTCAGAGGTTTAGCAAGTGTCTCTCTATGAAAAAGCCCATCTTTGCCTTTTCTTTCTTGGGTAATAGCCACATGAAAAATAGGACGGGCACAGGGGACACATGTTCCACAAAGGTGCTAATGGTCTGGGGTGGGGCTGGTTTGGGCACAGACTTGCCATGAACCCTTCCTGAAAGCCTAAGAGATGGTCGGTAACATAGACCTCCTTGAACTCTAATTTCAAAAAACCAGAAAGTAGGCCGACCCTTAGGACGCAGGGAAAACATACAGGTAAAGAAAACAGAATAATAGTGTGTTAATTTACAGTGCTTGTCTCTGTACCAAAAACCAAAGAAGAGGAAACAGCTTGTAATACTTGTTTTCATTTGAGAGCGATATTTTGGTATCCCTGAAGGCAAATCTTGTTCAGGACAACAAAACAAAACTGAGATTCTTAAAATTCTTCTTTGCTCTAAGAGGGTGAATGTCTTTTATGTGGGTAGAGGAGGTGTCCCTTTAAAGTATATGCATAAAGATTGAACTATGACTCAGGAATAGCCATTGATGGGCGTGAATGGGAGAGAAAATGTAAGAGATGAAGTACAACTAGGTTGGTGGGAAACTAAGGAAGTAAGAAGAGAGACTGGAGCATCTGTGTGGATTTGGTACCAGGATGGCAGGGGTACCCAGGGAACAGAGCCTCTGTGATTCCTAATGGGCTTCCCAAGGCAGAGCAGCAAGGTCAGTAGCGAATGTTCAATATAAAGTGAGCAATGGGTCAAAACAAACAAACAAACAAAAAGCAAACCAAGGAAAGAAAGTAACTCGTAATTTCACGCCTTTTAGAACCCAGAGCAAAACGGGGAAACCACAGGTCTCCCTAAGATTCCGGATGGCTCCTCTTCTGAAGTTCAAACACCGACTCCTCACCACGGCTTTCTTTTCAAGATGTCATTCTCCCGCCTCCACACTCACTACCAAACAAACATAGAAATCTACTACTGTTCTCCCCATGCACTCCATTTTCTTCCAATCTGAGAGCCATTTGTGTGTATAATTGAAAATTAGCAGTGCAGCTGTTTGAAGAGAGTAATTTATCACAGCGCATTGTTCGTGCCTGACACTTTAGACCTGGCTCTAACAAGCCAGTGGTTGCCGGGGGTTGAGCTACAGAAAGTGATTCGGCTGTAATGCTGCGTTTCCCCTGCTTTGTTGCTAATTGTAGCCTCTTTTTCTCCATTGAATTGGGAGTTGAGTAAAAGAGCTTGTTTGCTCTGTGCGGTGAGGCTGCCAGGGCCGCTTGGGCTATTATCACAAGATACTCTTGATCTTTTGAAAAGCAGGAAATAGAATTTTTCTCCAACAGGGAAAGTAATTTGCGATGCGTCCATTAGTTCTTCATTAAAGCAAGATTAAATTGCATGGCAAATCACATCTGTGTTTGGATGATTAAAGGGTGGCATTTTAGAGGCCAAAACTAATTACTAGTCAAAATGAATGGGAGTGAAAAAACAGTCATGTTTTTACATTAGATAGTGTGGCTTGTAATTAGATTCAAGCTAATTCCACTATTTCTTCTCTTTTAATGAGATGAGCCTGTCCTCATCTTTTTCTAGGCCATGCTAACAACCCCAAATGTATAATTTTGATAATACTAAGAGTTTACTTTGTTGAAATTTCTTTGCTACCTGCCACAAGTGACTGTTCTCTCCAGTGGTACTTCATTATATAGAAACGCAGCAACTCAGCAATATAGCTTACAACAAGTCATTCCTACAGGGGAAAGAGTAATTTTAAATGAATATACATACATGTATATACATAAAAATGTATACCTTTTTAAGTGTTATCAAAATTAGCCATCTCCAGAAAGTGGTGCAAAACAAATCCTTCTCAGTTGGGCAACTCAAACAAGTACCTTTAGCAATGACAAGTGAGAAGTAAGGTTTGCATGCAATAAAGTACTGAAGGGCTCCAAAGTCAGTGTGAATTTGGGTGCTAGATTTTTTTTTCCTGCCTTGCAGTATAATTTTTCTCATCTCTCATGTATGTTTTCACCTTTTCCTATGATTAAGGCATGTTATGATGGATTCCCCTCTGAGTTTCAGTTTCTATTTTTAGTAAAAACAAACACTGGAAATTAAAAGCATTGCACCAAGGAAAAGAAACATGTAAAGACCCCCCAAAACAATTATATTTCTCAAAAGTAGGTTAAATTTGCTTTCAGAAATATGTTTCAGTTTTTAGGGGTGGAAAAACAGTGATTTCTGAAGTAACTATGGATCATATTTAGATGAATCAAGCAGACATTGAAGGAATAAAAGAAGTAAATGGGCATTTACTCTGACCTAGGTGCTCTTGGGTACACTGCCTTAACAGAAACGCCTTAGGAGGACCAGAAGCCATTCAGCTCTCTGGACTCCATGTTTGACCACACCAGCTTCAGCGGCCTCAGTGAAATAGCAGCCTATTAAACAGGACAACACAAAATTTTCCCTTTATGGCAATTAACTCGGACTTTGACATCAGGATTTCCAACTCACTTGTGATTAAGTCATTATTTTAATAAAACTCTTTATAACCAAGTCCCCACTGAAGCTTTAGGACTGTAAGTCAAGCGCTGTACTTTTCCCCCAGTTATTTCCAGAGCCTAGCACCTTTTATACAATTGAGAAAAATGAATAATTGACCAAAAGAAGAGAGAACAAATAAATAAATAAATTGGGTGAAAGCAATTTTCGCAAATCAAATTTTCCTCGGTACTTTTTTAGTAGTCAATGAAACGCAGGCCGTTCTTCCTCTGGTGATACAGACAAAAGAGCAAGTATGCAGCCTTTTAAAATGTGCGAACGTGGAGTTTACACGTGATGCCAATGCAGAGATAAGAACGGGGACAGGATTGCTGAGATCTAGGAATTATACCAGACACATAGATTTTTATATTAAGCATCTATGTGTCCATTTACTCACTTATTCATTCATTCCATTTGTTAACTGAATTTCATTTAAGTTAATTGCATTCTTTAACTTTTTGTACTATAGTTTCTCATATAACCAACCCTTAATACATGATATTTCCTAAGACAACAATAACTCCTGTTTCGTTCTTATTTTGCCCTAATCTTTTGCATCTTGTCACAAAAATGTCACAATGGCACAAGGTATTCAAAAGACTTCTGGTACAAAGCAGATGTACAATGCAACACACAGAGGCAGTCACGATGGGGCAGTTCGTATACTGGTTGTTCACGTGTGTGGTGCTTTGACTGCAGTGCCAGTGAATCGTTAGAGATGATTTCTTTTGATACCAACTCAAGAAAATGGATAAAACCAAAGTTGGTGATCCATGATTCCACATGAACAAATGGGTACTAATTATGCTCCTATTAGCCATCTCAGGAGAGGGATGAGTTTGATTGACCTCTCAACAAAGTGTTCCTAGAAAGAAGTCTGTACTCAGCAACTTTCACTGAGGACTTATGGAGAGCTCTTTTCCCGGTACTTTGGGAACATGTTTCTTACCTTCAAGGAGTTTGAACTAAGGATCTTTATTGGTGATTTAAAAAAAAAACCCTAGTTACTACATATAACATTAACATCTTTTTCTTATGGTTGAGACCCTCGCTGTAAAATGACAATGTCAGTTATCATTCCACATATACTTATTGAGGGCCTACTGGGTGCCAGGTACTGTTCTAGGTACTGGGGATATAGTAGTGCATAAAAAAGTTTCTGCTCTCATGGAGCCTATAAAATATAGAAACAAATAACAATAAGTTAAAAATTGTCTTAAATAAGAATTAAGAGGTCTTTAAAACCCAACTGATTAAAGGAACATTACAGTGCTTATTAAGCACGACATATCCAGTTCAGGTGCAAAAATAATTAGCAAGGTGTGGCTTTGTTTTCATCAGTGCTGCTCACCTCAGTTCATTTGGGCTAAAGGGACAATGACTGAATGAATTGTGAAGAAGGAAAGAGCAATTGTCCTCTTGATGAGTAACAACTGGTTGAGGGGAGGAACCATTGGTTGTCCAAAACACCCTACTCCTAACTGCCAGAAACTCTTTCCTTGGGGCTAGTTGGGAAAAAGACAGATCTTTATAAAGGGTCAACCTGGAAATAGGTAGTAAATTGGAACTTAACAAAATATTTTTTAAAGACTTGGCTAGTTATCCTGAAGCCAAACTATTTGGCAGAGTGCCAGAATCCCTGTTTGTTCACTCTGTGGAAATAAAGTGTTCCCTGCCAGTACTCTCCTGCAACTAATCCTGGAAGACATAAGATGGCCTCTGGGCAAACCCATCTGAAAGCTTCCTGTACTGTGTTTTTCCCAACAACCTGCTTCTTCAAGGAGAAGTATTTGTTAGTTTCCAAGTACCATTCAAGATCCTAAAGCCCATTTGAATGTGATTATTTTCCAATTATTGGCTTAATCAAAACTGAGCACAAATAACTCTATCTCAGGGAACAAGAGGACATAAGCCTTAAATTGTATCACAAGTAACCTGTTTTAGAAACATTTTTTAATGCAGTCATTACAATGCCTGGCTAGGGGTGGGGGGATGGTGGGGGTTGGGCAGAATTCAACAAATGCTGTGACAAAGTCTATGTCTCTCAGCTTGAACTCTGGCGAGTATGACTAGACACAAAACCAACAGACTAAGATAAAGACTTTCAAAGCAAACACTTAAATTATTTCTTTAAAAAAATTTTCCCTTCCACTTATTAAGCCTCCAAAGGAGTGCAGGAATTAAAAAAAGGAAATATAAAAAGATACAATAGTGCCTCCTTATCCACAGGGGATACATTCCAAGACCCGCAATGGATGCAAAAAACCACAGATAGTACCGATCCCTATATAGACTACACTTTTTCCTATATATGTACCTATGATAAAGTTTAATTTCTAAATTAAGCATAGTAAAAGATTAACAATAATAACTAACAATAAAATAGAACAATTAAAACAATATACTATAATAAAAGTTATGTGAATGTGGTCTTTCTCTCTTAAAATATATTACTATACTGCACTCACCCTTCTTGTGATGGTGTGAGATGATAAAACACCTACTTGATGAGAGGAAGTGAGGTGAATGACAGGCATTGCGACTTAGCTTTAGGCTACATTTGAGCATCTGACTACATGTCAGAAAGATCATCTGCTTTGGGTGACTCTGGATCATTGAGCTTGAGGCTAGTTGATGTCAGGAGCAGACAGTGCTGCTGGTTGGGGATCCCTGGCAGAATGGGGTGGGATGGTGCAAGATTTCAACATGCTACTCAGAAAGTCTCACAATTGAAAACTTACGAATTGTTTATTTCTGGAATTTTCCATGTAATACTTTTGGACCACAGTTGACCTTGGGGAACCACACACCACTGAAAGCAAAACCAGGGATGGGGCAAGACTTACTGTAATACCTAGGCAAGTATGAGTTTTCCTGCACAGACTCTCCTCTCAGCGAAACTTAGTCGTGGATGAAACAATTGGCAAGTCTGAGAAGAAAGATCATCGTGAGGCTTTCCAAGGAAGGGCAGGGAGAGGGAAGGAGGTTTAAATGTGTGGAATTACTTTTTTAAAGTAATGGAAGCCAAATGCGCCTATAATTTTATGTTCTGTCACCCTAGCTTCAGTTACTGTAGCTTATATACCGATAATATCATACCACCTTCTGAAAAAAAAGTATTTACACACATAACCAGATAAGAGTTAAGGGTGTGTGAGATATATATATACACATATATAGTGTGTGTGTATGTATGAAATGCTATATATAGGGTTTATATATATATAAATATATATATTTATACTTTTATATGTATCAAGTTGTATACATTAATTATTTTAACATTGGGGAAGGGGACAAATAGAGAAGACTTTATAGTTTGGTGTTTTGGGGGGTTTTTTTACACTTTTGGCTTTGTATTAATACCCTGCATGTCTATCCTTTCTTTTTTTCTTTAAGTGCAGAAAGGGAGGAGTTTGTCTCCAACACTGAAATGAAGAACTGGAGACTGTCCTGTGCTCCCAGGCTTGGGTGGAGATACAACTGTGAACAGCCTGCAGCCAGGTCATTTTCTGACGCTAAGGGAAAGCTCTCGGAAAGCCAACTCCCTCCCCCTGTAAAGGCTCCCCTACAGAGCCGGGCCATCTGCCGCCCTAACCTGGGTTAGTTTAGCCTACGGGAACAGACCTGGCTGGAGCTTGGGACAGGGACCTAACTGCTTCTACTGCACAGCACTGCCCAAGGGCACTGCAGACCTCAGATTCTTTTCAGCGGGATGCCAGAGGAAGTAACCCGACCCACAAAATCTGTCCTGACCTTTTCTTGAAAACCAGCCTGGAGTTAGCAATATTCCTCCCCTCAAAATAGCTTTTAAAATGCTTGCGTAACAGAAAAAGGCAAGTGTGTTACAGAATAAAAACAATTTAAAGGAGAAATGACATAGGGCTGGCTTACCATTGTGTAAACTGGTTGCAGAGAGAGAACTCCAATTTTCTTTCTTATGTATTTCACACATATTCAAGGGAGGGCCAGAAGGACATTACACAGACTATAGATTCCACTCATCATGGGCAGATACAGTGAGAAATTAAAGGTGTGTCTGCCTTGTTGCATCTGAATGCAACAAGTGGGCTCTTCCCTCTTCTGCTCTCTAATTTTCACAAGTTTCTCTTTAGCAGCTGAGGAAACTGAGCCAAGAGAAACAAAGTTAACCTTTCCAAGTCACACCGTCCAAATAGGTTTAAATCCCAAGTCTGTCAAAAGCAAAACCCATATACATTCTCCTTGACACACAGTTTCTCCTAAAAGAACCTACTGCTTTATGGAAATAGAGTGATAATGATGATGATGATACAATTAAAAGTTATTTTGGCTAGTGTTTACAGCTAAACTAAGTAACTTATAGAACGGTCGAAGTGTCATTTTTTGCAGCAGAGATACAGAGCAGAAATCCCTAACACCCTAATACAAGACTGTCCATAGAAACTGAAAAAAAAAAAAAAGTTCAGCAACTTTACCAAGTGTGAGGAAGAAAATATAGCAAATTATTTTTTTTAATAATGAAACTATTTTATTTCTGCCATGTAGAAATAAGCACTTTATTTATTTATTTTTTTGGGCTTTAACTAACTGCAACTTGTTTTTTGTTTTTTGTTTTAATTTTTAAAGGTTACTTTCCATTTACAGTTACTACAAAATATTGGCTATATTCCCATGCTGTACAATAGATTCTTGAGCCTACCTTACACCCAATAATAGTACAATAGTTTGTACCTTTCACTCCCCCACCCCTGTATTGCCCTTCCCCTCCTCCCATCTGGTAACTACTAGTTTCTTCTCTATATCTATGAGTCTGTTTCTATTTTGTTTTATTCACTAGTTTGTTGTATTTTTTAGATTCCACATATAAATGATATCACATAATTTTTGTCTTTCTCTGTCTGGCTTATTTCACTTAACATAATGCCCTCCAAGTCTAACCATGTTCTGCAAATGGCAAAATTTAATTCTTTTTATGGCTGAGTAGTATTCCATTTAAATATATATACCACGTCTTCTTCATCCATTCATCTGCTAATGGGCATTTAGTTTGCTTCCATATCTTGGCTATTGTAAATAATGCTGCTCTGAACATTGGGGTGCATGTGTCTTTTAGAGTTACTGTTTTTGTTTTTTTCAGATATATACCCAGGAGTAGAATTGCTGGGTCATATGGTAGTTCTATTTTTACTTTTTTGAGAAAACTCCATATTGTTTTCCACAGTGGCTGCACGAATTTATACTCCCACTAACAGTGTGAGGGGGTTCCTTTTTCTCCACATCCTTGCCAACATTTGTTGTGTTCTTTTGAATGATAGCTATTCTAACAGGTGTGAGGTGGTATCTCACTGTGGTTTTGATTTGCATTTCCTTGATGATTAATGAGGTTGAGCATCTTTTAATGTGCTTGTTGGCCATCTGCATGTCCTCTTTGGAAAAATGTCTATTCATCCTTCTGCCCATTCTTCAGTCAGGTTGTTTGTTTTTGATGATGAGTTGTATGAGTTGTTTATGTATGTTGGATAGTAACCCCTTATCAGTCATATCATTTGCAAATATTTTCTCCCATTCGGCAGGTTGTCTTTTCATTTTGTTGAAGGTTTCCTTTGCAAAAGTTTGTAAGTTTAATATTTTGATTTGTTTTTGTCTAGCCTTTTTTAAATGTGTGTGTTTTACTTACTCAAAACTAGACTTACACTGTATTAAATGATTTTTATCCTTGCTTTAAAATGTTTAAAATGTAGCTTAGGCAAAAATAATGAGAATAACCAAAATATCCTTAAACAAATGATAGTACCAAAATGGAATCTAAGTAGCTCTTTAAAATAATAAAATAGATCCATATGACCTGTGTTGGAAAGCTGTCTAGGATGTATCATACAGTGAAAAAGCAAAAGGCAAAACAATATGGAAACTATGATTCCATTAGAACCAAAATCTAAACATACATGGTCACATGTATTCATGAGTAAGCGTATATGTATTCTCTCCTCATATATGTTTGTGTGAACATAAGAAAAAGACTGGAATAGTGGTTGTCTCTGGAGTGGAAATAGAAAGGGAAAGAGGAACATTTTCACTAATTTTTTATATGCTCATTTAAACTTTTATAGTAAATATGTCTATTGTGGATGGAATGTATGTCCCCCCCAAAATACATATGTTGAAACCCTAATTCCCAGTGTGGCTGTATTTGGAGTAAGGAAGTAATTAAGATTAAATAACGTCATGGAATGGGGCCCTAACCCAATAGGATTAGCGTCCTTATAATAAGAGGCACCAGAGAGCTCATTCTCTCTCTTTCTCTCTGTCCCTCTCTCCCTTCTATCTCTCACTCTCTCTCCACATTTCTCTCTCCCCTTAGCTCTCTCTGCCTCTACCTCTCTCCCTCTCTTCTCCCCCTCCTCACCTCCCACTTCTCTCTCCCTTAGGAGAGGTTGTATGCTGGTTCAGGATTAGAGTGGGCCAAAGTTCAGGGTTCTGGAAGATAGAAAAAAGAGTAACCAAAGTTTGGTTAACAAGTATTTTGTTCCACCTGATCAACTGGAACAAGCAATTTAACTGATCATTTATGAGAGAAAGAAAAGGAATTGCGAGGGTCTATGTCGGGCTTTGTTGCGTTTAAACAAGGGAGGAATCTTTGAGTCTTCTTAAGTCATTTTTCAGAGCACAAAAGACAAGATTTCTTAACCTTCACTGTTTTCCAGGATCAGAGGGCTCAGGTAAAATTTAACATTGTCAATTTCTGCAAATGAGGTTAAAAATAGCTACCATTCCACTCCTTGAGAAATTACTGGTATCCTTAGTATTATGCTGGGCATAGTCCATAAATATTTTTATAACTTTCATAAAATTAATTTAATTCATAACAGCCCCCTGAAGTAAATGCTACTGCCCCCATTTTTACAAATAGGAACCAGGCTCATGGAAAGTAACATTCTCAAGGTTACAGGACTAGTAAGTGGATGCAGCAGGTACTCAAGCCAGGTCTTTGTAATTGACTCAGTGCCCTACACCCCACTGCCTTCATGAAATTACATGGAAAGTGTTTGTAACTGGAAAGTTGGTGGATTCCTTGGTGATCTTTAAGGTGAATGTGGATTTAAACAAGTAACTTCTCTTGGAGTTTATACAGTCTGAGTGGATGGTGACTTGGAGAAATGAAACTTTATATGGTAAAAAGAATACAGGTTTTCACATTGAATTACCTGGCTCTGAGTCCTAGCCGCATCATTTGCTCAATAAGACATTTTTGATAAATTGCTTAATTTAGTTGAGTCTCAGTTTCTCCACCTTTGCAAAATGGAGATGAAAACAGGATTATTTCAAGTTTTCTCTGATTTGATCAGTATATTTAATGCTTTGCAAATTATAAAGCACCAGTACCAAGTTAGCTGACCTTCATTGTCCTTCCTATTCGTATCAGCCAGCCAAATTTAAGATGCCGCTATTAAGAAGATAGGACTCATCCAAGTTGGCTAGAACGTTTTATAGAGTTGTTGACATGTTAAGTTGAAGCAGTTATTTACTTCTAAGATAAATATGTAGAACATTTCTAACAGAAGAATGATCCAGGGCTAATAATTTAAACCTGACAGGGTCATCTGGGATCGTGGTGCTTCATATGCAGAAGATGTGTTAAACAATCAATTGAAAAGAAACAGGGAAACTCATAGAGTACTTGACCAATAACACTGTGTATAAAATCTAGGAGTGCTTAACCGAGATAGTGAAAAGATACACTTGCAATCATAATATAGCAATGCACTCAATCCTCATTATACAGTGCTGCCTACAAATGCTGTTAGAGTTTTTTCTAACTCTGTTTCCATTATAATAAAACCCTGCTTTTAAGGATTTATAATTCAGCCAAAATAATTTGCTACAGGAGTGTTTCAAAAGACCTTTTTTTATAACCCTTTGAATAAAACCCCAACATCAGAAATTCTAAACAATAAAGACCCTGCTACTTCTAAAGCAGTTGTTGTTGGATGAGTGTTAAATTTTTGGTCACGTGGGCTTTACTTCTATTATATGAAGTTCTTCTAGATCACATCTTACTTTAGTTAATAGGCATTAATAGGAAATGGAGAGCTTCAAAACAAGTTTCTTTGGTATACTTTTTATTAAGAGAATGAACAGAAAAGGCATTTGAATATAAAGAGAAGAAGTTAATGCATGGTTGCTAGGATTTTCCTGGTCCACTTAGTCCAGCCCTGATAATTTAGATTTTACAAAATATATTTTAATTTGTCTAAACCATACTAAAAGCTATGTGCCTAGGGAAGTTTATTAAAATTTTAAAGGTACTAAGGGGATAATGGAAAATACTATAATAGAAAAATCACTTAATCTAGGATTTCTAAATTTTGCTCCAAGGAACACCAGATGTTAATAGTTGGCCTACCCTGAAACAAAACAAACTGAACAAAATAAACAATAAAATGAATCCAGTGAATTGTATATATTTGGAATATTTCACACACACAAAAAAAGCCCTCCTTGGAAATTCACAAAGTAACTTTAGCATACTAAACATTCTGAAAAATATATTTAAACCTATTTAATATATTTAACCCAGTGTGGGCCACATTTATTTTTACCCAATGGCTCCCTTCCACAATCAATCACTGTTAATTACCAAAAAAAACCCCATAAAGAAACAGTGATTCAATCCACAGAGCAGTTTCTCTTCATATAGCAAGAGACCATGGCTAGAATCCCTTGTTAAAAAAACAGATTTCAGGGTCCCAACCTCAGACTTACTAACTCAGACTCTGCAGAGTTCAAGCCCATCTTCTGCATTTTGACAGCCTACTCCTGCCCCCATCCCCAGCCCTGGGATTATTATGCGCTCTAAAGTTTAACAGCCACTGAGACGGTGTCCAATAGGATATCCCAAGGATGTAAAATTGCCAGGTGTTGTTCATCTGGGGTAGAATAGATACATTATTTTTAGAGGTTGACATACCTTTTATTTGGAATCAATCTCATTATAGAGGATATGATTGGACAGGCAATGCAGTTAAATTAGTGTAACTAAAAAGGCATATGTGTAAGATGGCTTTACAATAATACAGAAAGCCTCTTATTGAGAATCTGTTATCAGTCATGGTACTGAAAACTCCAGGATTAGAAATTCTATTGTTCTTGGAAGTATAAATTCACAATTTTTTTCAAAAGCAATTTTACGTTAGATATCAAGAACTTAAAAGATACGAATACCCTTTAACTCAGTGATTCCACTTCTGGGAAAAAAAATTAAATTCAGAAAAATAAACTTTGTACAAAGATGTTCACTACAAAACTTATGATAGGGAAATATTGGAAACAATCTCACCCTCTGACAGTGTGTAAATAAATTTGCATGTATTCATATAATGCTATATTAGGTAATTTATATCAAAGTTTATAATAACATGAAAAGTATTTCAAAATGCTAATTTGAAAAGCAAGATAGCATCCAGGAATTGAAATTAGAGAAAGAAGGGAAAGAGGTAAAGAACCTTTTACTTTTAAATTGTTAGAATTTTTTACAAACAATATGTATCATTTTGACAGTTTTTTTAAGTAAAGTTAAAAATAGCCTTAATAATTTGAAAAAAATACACTAAAACTTAATACTACTTATATATAAGGAATTAGATTTGAGGTAATTTTAATTTTCTTCTTCAGTTTTATGTATTTTCTAAATTATTTCTTATAAATATGTATTTCCTTTATAATCATAATCTGAACATTATTCTTTTTAAAATTCCACTAGCTTAAGGCAGGCACTCTCATACATTGCAAGTGGGAATATAAATTGTCACAAGACTTTCTGAAAGTATTTTGACATGAATATAGATTCTTTTTGTAATCATAATACAAATTTTATTTTCAAAAAATTCACCAGGAAGCGTTCAGCAGAGAAGTAACATTGTCCAGTATATTAAGTAGTAATTTGCCCTCTATAAGAGCTAATACATTTTGGAATTTCTTCCAGATAAATGCAAATGTAAAACTGGACACAGTTTCTAAAACTGTAAAGTTTGGAGGAGGGACCCATAGAGCTGGGACTTAAACCTGTGAGGAGGGGACTGGTTCTAAAAAACCCTGCAAACTAGGACCGCGTATTCCTTCAGAAACCAATTGCTGCCAGAACCAAATGACAGGAACAAGAAGTAAAAGCTGAACAGGAAGCTGACCAAAAAGCCTCTAGTCCGTTTTTCCTCCTTAAGCCTTTTTGTCTTCCTCTAGCACCTCCTACTGGCAGAGCATTCCAGGAAAGTAGAAACATGATTGCAGAGTCCCAGCCCTAGCATCGCACATAGTAAAGAAGAGTGGATTTGAAGCTAAATGGCAACAGCTTAGTAA
Source organism: Camelus dromedarius (assembly GCF_036321535.1). Lineage (NCBI taxonomy): Eukaryota > Metazoa > Chordata > Mammalia > Artiodactyla > Camelidae > Camelus > Camelus dromedarius. The sequence goes on from NC_087437.1 coordinate 48,729,412, forward strand.
TTAGTACACACAACATGTTATTATGTGAAACAAGCAACTTGCAAATGATTCAAACTCTAAATCACGTTCACCTCCTTGTCCGAGGATTCCAAGAATCAATGATTGCCTCCCTTCCCCAGACCCCTATATCTTTTCCTGTTTTTTTTAAACACAATGAAATAATTACTGTGTTTTTCAAAATATATTTGATAGCTTTAGCCAATTTTTAAAAAGTAAAAAAGAGGTGCAATTAATAATAGACACCGTTCAACACAATATGCCCAAAATATTAAAATGTCAACGTATAACATATAATGAAATATTCTACACTTTTTCTTGCACTAAGTCTTTAGAATCCAGTCTGTATTTTATACTTATACCACATCTTAATTCAGTATAACCATATTTCAAGTGCTTAAAATCCACATGCTGTTAGTGACATCACTGGACAGCATAGTTCTAGAGAATAAGCTTTGTCCAACCAAAAAATAACTGAGAAAATATAAGCCCAAATAAGTGTGTGTGTGTATGTATATAACATGATTGTAGATTATTACAAATAAAAAATGAGGACAAAGAAGGAATAATGTATAAATAATTGATGTGACAAACTAGAACTAATACAACTAAACAACGGGGGGATAAACTAGGAGTTGAGGATTAACAGATACACACTATTATATATAGAATAGACAAATGACAAGGATCTACTGTATAGCACAGGGAACTATATTTAATATCTTGTAATAACCTATAATGGAAAAGAGTCTGAAAAACTATATATATATATATCTGAATCACTTTACTGTATACCTGAAAATAATATAACATTGTAAATCAACTATACTTCAATTAAAAAATAAAAATAAAAAATATCAACTGGAAAATGGATAAACAAATTGTGGTACATCATACAATGTAATACCACTCACCAATAAAAAGGAACAAACCACTAATACATGTTACATGTATGAATTTCAGAAGTATTATGTTAACTGACAAAATTCAGACACAAATGACTACATACTCTATGATTCCAACTATATGACATTCCAGAAAAGATAACACTATAGGTAAAGAACTCGGATCTGTGGAAGTTTGGGGTAAGGAGAGGGAATTGTGCAAAGAAGCATGAGGACATATTTGAGGATAAAATTTGTTTAAAATAAGGAAAAGGAAAAGACTAGAATAACTACTGTAGGGTTGGAATGGAATTGGAGTATAAACTCATGTTTTTTTAATATATAGACAGATACAGCTGTGTGTGTGTGTGGGTGTAGTTGTGTGTGTGTGTGGAGGGGTGTGCACATAGCTCCTAGGCCTGTGTGCTGAAAAGGTCCAGAGGCAATGACATCCCAGCACCAGTGAGAATTGTCAGCAAGTAAGGAAGTACTCAAAAAATGATGAAGTCATGTCAGAAGGGCAGGGGAGCCAACTTGAAGAGATTCCCAATAGCCAAATCTGCTACAATTTGAGTAACAAAATAGTGACAATACTGGATTAGAATCCCCCAAATAAAATGATTATTGAGTCCATGCTGAAATAAATAGTTGAATTAATAAATAAATGAGGAGAAGGAAAAGCTATTTCTTATAGTAGTTTTCCACTAATAAATGCTAAAGGAAAATGGAAATGGAAAACTACCATTTGGCAAAGACCACAGTAATAATTGTTTCAGGCAAGAATCTTTAATGTATGCTAAAATTCATGGCCAAATTTGTGATGAAAAACAGCTGATTTGTGTAGTCTTAAAATGTCTTCCTATAAGAGATTTATTAATTACAAAGGGGAAAATCTTACATTCACAGGAGAGAAAAGCTGGAAGACACCACCTTGACCAAGAGATCAGTGCTAGCTCTACTAGCCAGAGGTTCAAAATGGTATCAGCACCTCCTACTATGATGTACTACAAAGCGCCAACACCGCTTTTGTGGTATTCTTGTCAAAAATGCATAATCTGAGTTTAATAGTGAGGAAAAATACCAGACAAAACAAAATTGAAGAACCTTCTACAAAATAACTAGCCCATTTTCTTCAAAAGTGGCCAGGACATGAAAGACTAAGAATGATGAACTGTTCCAGAATAAAAGAGATGAAAGAGACATGACAAGTGAATGCAATATGTGACCCTGTTGCAGAGAGAGGACGTTAGTGGAACAGTTGGTGATACTTTATTAGGTTTTTAGTTTAAGTTATAGTGCTATAGCAATTTTAATGTCCTGATTTTGAAAACTGTACAGTGGTTGTTGTTGAGAGATAATTCTCCATGTCTTTTGAACAGAGGCACTGACTACCTTTGTTTCAAACTGTCTTTTCAGGAATGTTTATATGACCAACAGCCTTGGAAGATAGAGATAGTATCTCCCTTTAGATCAAAGGTCAGGTGTACTTACTGTCCACTATAAAAGATGCAGTTTCCCTAAATTCAAGGTTCCTTTCTTGTAATGCAACCCACTACATGTGTGGGCATCCATCTAACCTGCTCTCTTCACATAACCCAGTGGGAACTGGGGTACGGGGTACGGGAAACCTACACAAGTGTTGATACTCTGGCTATTGCTACTGCTGTCAGTAATAAACTGTGCTTCATTTCTGACCCAAGGGTCTCATGTTTTTTGGGTTTTTTTTTACTAGCACCAAAATGTGGCAGGTTAGAGGAACTTCAGGTAGACTTTAGGAGCTGAGACAGCCTCCAGCTCATAACCAGCAAGAAAACAGTGACCTCAGTCCTACAACCATATGAGCCTGAATTCTGCCAACAATTTGTCTTGGAAGAGAATCCTGACTTTCAGAAAGGAACACAGCCCAGGTGACACATTGATCTTAGGCCTGTAAGACTCTGAGTATAGGACCTGGCTAAGCCATAAAATTTTTTTTTAATGCTACTAAATACATGGCTATTTGTACACAGCAGTAGAAAATTAATACACTATGAAACTGATCTCTACTTTGATGTCAAGATCCTTAAGAACCTACTACTGTAGCATGTTTTAGAAGAAACACTTTCTTCTGCACTTTAGCAGTTAAGGAACCTCAGTCCTCTACAATGTGTTTGAGGCAAAATTAAGTCTTCGAAAATATTCCATGAGCAATAAAGTTATATGCTCTCCATAATAAGTAAGTCTCAGTAATTATACTTTCTCATCCACTACTTCACAGAGAAGGAACAATGACTTTCTTCATTTTGTTTATTTGTATGAGCATGTATTACTTATTGAAAAATAATTCTCAGTAGCTGGGGAATAATGAAAATTGCATTAGCAAAAGAAAGGGGACCAAATCTATTGAGATGCTGCTTTGATAGCCCACTTCTGGCTAAATTAAGCCACAGATGGCTCCCAGTTTTCATGGGAAGACGGCATTTTTCATGGAAAGAAAGAAACTGCTCTGAAAAATAAAATGGTGGGAAAGAAGAAGCAGAATTAAGCGGTTCTTGGGAGTAGATCAGAGCAGTAAATGGGACAGAAAGGAAGAGGTACCTGGTGACTAGAAGCTGGGAGGAGATTCCCGGGAGAAGAAATGACTTATGGGGATTTTTCTGAAGAAATGCTGACTTTTTGCATGTGAAACCCCTTTTTGTACCCACGAGTCTTCAGTAAAAAAGTGAACATTTTTCTAACTGGGCTCAGTTGGATTTCTTGTGAATGCGTAAGTTTAGCCCCTCACAAAAACAGAGTCAGTCTTTGTGGATGAATGGGGTTCATCAACATCTGGCTTTTGTTTCAAGGTTTCAGATGAAAAGATCCTGCTGTGTACAGCTGTTGAAGTTGGCCCAAGATTTTTACCAAATGTAATGCTAAAGATGATAACAATTTTGAAAAATGATAGCCTTTTATCCTCTTTTATATCGGCTTTATTTTATGAGAGAAATACAAGTAGAGAAGATATTCTCAACCTAGGGAACCCCTTAGTTTTCTAATGTTTATTGTGGTGATAAAAATGAAGATTTGGAAGTAGGAGAAATTGCAAAGAGTGGCCCTACAACTGAAACTGTTAAAAAAAAAAAAACGAGTCCACATTCAACAAATTTTATTTTAAATGTAGTTATTTTTCTTTTTTTCCCCATGCACTCACTTCTTGGAAAATAAGTCATTTCCATATCTGCTTGATACCAAGTCCTGAACACATAATTACTTTCTTCTGTTTTACCAAAATAATGATAGTCTCTTTAATTCTCAAGTTTTTCCTTGCTTCATTTGTAAAAATAACTTAATTAATTAAAACCTGTAGTGGGTAACTTTAATTAGTAAACCTGTAATTACTATTTTTTTGTAATTACCATTTAAACGAACTATACTTTTACTCTTCCAAAATAAACATTTTGTATTAAATCGAGTTTTGTGCAAAACAGCATGATATCTGTGTGTATTAAGCCTATGTGTCCTTTCCTTTGAAGCATGTCTTGCATAATTTCAGTTCTATCTGTCCCGTCCCCCTCTCCTTGCGGTGAAGAAATCTTTTTCTTTGAAGATTAAAATTTCCCCCAGATCCTATAGTGCTTCATATTCCCATCCCTCTCAACCTCACTCTACCCTCTCCTTCTCTCCAAATACTCAGTCTTCTTGAAGTATGCCCACAAAGTCAAGACGTAGTATCTGGCTGACAGCTAAGAAAGAAAAAAATGTAAAGCCCCAAGTACATGGCACCCTGGGGTAACAGTTTCTCACCACTGCCTCTCGAAGTCTAGATTTCTTCTTTAAACTAAGATTTCTGTAACAGTTAAAACCTGTTAAAACTGATTATAATTTAAAAAAAAAATCTGAATTTAAAACATAGTTTTAGATGAAAAAATTGAGACTTTCATTTAGAAGTCATAAATATTTCTGTTTATGAGACCTTCATAGAGTGGTAGTTGTAAATATCTCTGTTTATAGATGAAAAAATAAAAAATATAGAGTGGGTAATGGACTTAACCAAAATTTTGCACTCTGTAAATTTGAGAGTTTTTACTTTCTACAGACATTTACTAGTGCCCTCTGGTGACAACATGGATAAGAAAAGATACTGTGACACGGGCCTCACTTACAATGTTTTTCTTTTGAAAATGAAAATTAAGACTATTTCGATAAACATGAAACAGCCTTCACTTTTTCTGCTCTGGTACCACTGAATAAGTTGATATGATTTTTTTTCATTCTTTTCTATCTCTCATAATTCTGAATATTGAATAATCAGCTTGGAAATGGCGCAGTGATACCATTTCAGCTTTTCGTTTCTTTTTCAGCTTTTCACTTTCTCATTTCATTTATGAGGAGAGGAAAGGACAGGAGGGCATGCGTGTTGCTCATTTTTATCCTTGCTGTCTGCACCGCAGAACGCCCAACTGATCCCAGGCTGCCTCCATCTGAATCAAGTGTCTCTTTGAAAGGGACCCCTGCTCCACACCCTAGAGTCCAAGCTAGATCTTGTCTAACTGCAACTAAAACAGCAACAAGGAAGAAAATGCCTTAGATTCGCCATACATAAGCAGTGTTGAGCAGTCTGAGGGAAACATTATATAAAGGATTCTCATTTATTTGTATTCCTCTGAATTTTTGTTTTAAGATCCAGAGACCCCAATAAATGGTTAGGAAAGTCAATGAACATTTAAGGGAAAAAAATTCCTTGCCAGTGTAATTCTGTTGAAAACAACAATTTTATCCATCTACTTCAGTGAGGGAACAAAAATAAGATGGTGGCCTAGAATCTTAAGCAGAGGAAAAATTAAAGAACTGTAATGGCCACTCATGAGAGAAACCTCTTTTCAAATGGTACTGGTGTCCTTTTTTCTCTCTGGCAACTAGTAGTATTCCATAAATAACTGGCCTGCTAGTAAGAGTCACATACTTTCTGTGTGCCAAGTGGGCCTGCCAGTCTGCTTCTGTCTGATTCATCTGCTGAACTTAACTTGTGGTCTGATTTTCCTTAGGATTAAAACAGAGTAGAGAGATGGGAGAATACTGGGAACATAAAATAGTTTTTGTTCGTTTCAGCTTTACGTTTGTTTAAAATCTGCCATAGACTTTCTTATACTCAGAGGATCAATGTGTAGTTTCCCAATAGGTTTCCACAGAACATATAGTCCCATGAAATGCTCTATGAAATAAATACACTAAAGATTCTGCAGCCATATAAACTTAGGAAATAGTGCAATTATAGCTCCCTCCTGGAGATTCACAATGCGCAGTAGTAACTTAAAGGTTCAGAGTAGTCACGTGGGAAAGAACATGGTTTAATTTTTTTAACTCAGTATTATCCAAGTTTATTTGACCAAAGAACATCTTTTTTTTTTTTTTTTCATAAACACTCTTAGCATCAGGCTAGTGTTCAAAGAGTATACTTTAGCATCCTGACTTAGAGGTTCATAAGCTAGCAGGTTTACCATTTTGATATATGAGTTATTTTTCTTTAAATGTGTGTGTATATAGGTGTTTGCAAATTTACAGAAATAAATCAAGACCAGTAGTTCTCAACCATAGGTGATCTTGCCTCCTGGGGACATTTGGCGAATGTCTGGAGACATTTTTGGTTGTTACAATTTGGAGTCGTTATTAGCATTCTTGGTAAAGGCCACGGATGACACTAACCCACCCACAAGGGACAGGATGGCCTACAGTGAAGAATTATCTGGCCCATGTGCCAATAGTTCCAAGACTGTGAAACTCTGATCTAGACTGTGGTTAACTCTGAGGAGCGGCATTGGAGGTGGGGATGCGGGACAGTTTCACTTCTGATTTTGTACAAGCATACTTTAATTATTTTTGTAGTTGAATATATAATTAAGCAAAATTATATATATGTACATTATAGAAAAGTTTAAAAATATATCAAATATAAATTTTAAATTACCCAGGCATAACCACTATTTAAATGCTGGTAGATGAGACTAGAAATACTGTAGTATGAATGCACATTCTAGCCTTACACCCACCTCAGCTTGTTAGAAATAGAAAAATAATATTAATAAATCCACAATAGCCTAGGATAACAATAAAGGATGGTTATGTTGGTCTAGAAAGCATATAAAAATCTCTGAAATATGGGAAGCAGAGATTATGAAGGAGAAATCAAGCCCAAAATGAATACATAAAGATGTGCAGAAGCAGCTTGAGGGAAACTTCAAGACAGATGTAGACTTGAGGAGATGAAAGAAATTTGAATAAAACTAGGTAGTTATTTGGGAGTCCACAGAAAGAGCAGCCAAGTAGGCCTAATGTTTATTACCCTGTTTCTATTTATCTACTATAGAGTAACAGAGGGCTCCCATCCCAGACAAAAGCAACAAATGTGGGGCCCTTAGTCCAGAGAGGTAGAGGTGCCCAGTGTGGATGGAACTCTCCAAAGGTATGAAGAGTTCCCATACCTAGAATACTCCAGTCCATCCGCAACCCATGCCACCTCTCGCTTGCAATCACTAGAGTCAGGTTACAGGCAGGAAAAAAAATTTAAAAGCACAACATTCACAGATGGACCAAGAAAGAATCTAAAATAAGATTCTAAAAATATATACATCATGTATTCAAGAAAAAACAGTTCTAGGCCCCACAACGTCAGAAGCAAAAGCAAATCTACTCTGGAGGGATATATCTTCACCCCAGGCAACTGATGAAGTTGCCACTAAGGTAGAGTTTTAGATTTAATGTAAAAGAGTCGTGATAGGTGCTGTGAAGATATTTTAGGAGTACCTTAACCAATTTATCTTGCTTACATTTTTTCTAAGTATATACAAGATTCCATCTAATAAAAACCTATCTTTAAATAAAACAGAAAGGTATTTCACCTTGGGCCAGCACCACTCCCATTACAATCTTGTCCCTGACCTTTACACTCCCTCAAGAGGTAAACACTTTCCTTCCTTTCGAGATAACAAATTCCTTGCTTTGTTTTTTTTTTGTTTTTTCACAGTTTTACCAATGGGAGTGGTGCTGGCATGTATCTTTTCTATCTGACTATTTTGTTAAGATCTGCTGTTTTTGTTTGGGGTTAGTAATAGACTACAATATATCTTGGTGTGAATATCTTTTTATTTATTTTGCTTAAGATTCTTAGACTTTCTATTGAGAAAGGAAGGAAGGGTGTAGGGCACAGCCAGTAAGGGAATGACACAGCAATTAGCACCAAGATGGCAGGAGATTTGACTTCCTGTAGACATTGAGCTTCATTATATGCTCCTTGTAACATATTAGCACGGTAAATGGCATACCCACAGGTGCCATAACAGTTCTGAGGCTAACCAGAAAAGGTCAGAAAGTGGGCAGTGGCCCAATTCCTGGGAATCTCAGCCCCTTCCCCAAAGTAGTTGAAATCCTCCCACTTGTTAGCATATGAAATAACTGAGCTCATAAAAACTAACAACCCCCACACCTCGTGGCCACTCTACCTTCTGAGTGAGATGGACCACACTCTGTCTATGGAGTGTGTATCTACTTTTACTTTAAACAAAACACCCACACCTCGTGGCCTCTCTGGACTTTTGAGATGACCTACATTTGGTCTATGGAGTGTGTATCTCTCTGAATAAATCTTACTTTTACTCTACTATGGCTAGCTCTTGAATTCTTTTCCTGCTCAAAGCCAAAGATGCTCACTTGATGGGGCGCATCCCAGGGACTTGCCTGGGACCTGGGACATGGCCATCCTCTCACACCCCATTTTTCCTGTATCACTATATCTGAGGGGCATATCTTTCATCAGTTTCAAATTACTCTCAGCCATTACCTCTTCTCATATTTCTTTTCCCTCCTTCTCTCTATTCTCTCCAGGGATTCTGACTAGATACATAGCAGACCATATGTTTGCCTTGAAACATTTTATATTTTCTACATACTTGCCTTTTGATGCTGCATTCTGTGTAACTTCTTCATATTTCTTCGTCATATTTTGGAACCATCATAGTAATGATTTGTTTGGGCAAGTATCATCATTGTATGCTAAATCTAAGGGGGAAAGTTTGATAAAGAGCAGGATATTTTAATGATCTTAAAAGGGTCTCCCTCCCAAACTGTTTATTAGTTGCAAGAGGGAAAGCAATAACTGGATGTGGATAAACTAGAAAACACCTTTAGTGCATAATCAAAATTAACATCACCAATAAGAGGAAGTTAACATTGCATACCTCCAGTTGTGATATCCTGAGAGAAACACAATATCACATATGTCGCATTCTAGCCAGGGATACATAATCCAAATCAAACCGTGAAGAAACAGCCAACTTTTCTCATGAAGGGTTCCACGATAAAACTAAGCCTTAATGACTTCAGTTACTATTTTCTCTATTCTCTATTCTAGATACATAGGAGAGAATTTAATTAACTTTATACAGTGGATGCCCCAAGGCTTAATTCTCTCAAGGAACCCCAATTAAGAAGGAATGCCTCAGAAAATTCCAAATTGAGACATTCTGTTGTAAATAACTAGCCCATATTCTTCAAAAATGTTAATGCCAAAAAAGACAAAGAAAGACTGAGGAACTGTTTCAGATTCAAGGAGATTTGACAACTAAATTAATATGTGATCTCGACTGAATTCTGTCCTAGAGGGAAAAAAAATGTTGTAAAAGACAATATTGGGATAATTGGGATATAGGATGTAGATTAAAGTACTTTATTGATGTTAAATTCCCTGAATCTGATAGCTGTGCTGTTGTTATATAAGCAGGATATCATTGTTCACAGGAAATAAGCGTTAAAGTATTATGGGGGTAAAGGAGTATAGTGCATGCCATCTACTCTCAATTAGTTCAGAAAATAATTATACACACTCACACAAAACCAGCTATTTTTAAAAAAATAAGTACCGTATTGATGTTCAACCTCCCTGCTTATCTTAGAAATGCAAATTAAAACAAGATATCACTCTATACCCTTAAAATGACAAATATTAGGCAATCAGATAATAACAAATGTTGGTAAGGATGTGGGGAAATGGTAACCTGCAAGGACTACTAGTGAAAGAACAGACTAGCACAGAAATCCTGGAGAGCAATTTGAGAATACTAACCAACTCACACTCAGATCCATTAAAAAAATTCAAATATATCAACAATCCCAACTGATCTAAAAGGACTAAAATTCTCCAGTTAAAATACAAAAATTGTCAGAGTGGATATAACGACACAAAATCTATCCATATGCTGTTTAGAGAAGACAGGCATGAAACATAAGGAAAACAATGCTCATAGTTCTTTTTTTTTTTTTTTTTACAATGGAAAAAAAATCAGGAAACAGCTCAAATGTCCACAATTAAGTGAAAAATAAACTGTAATTTAAAAAACATGATAAATTAATATCTGTAATACTTTACAACAATGAAGATGAATTAATTCTAGATATATACATTGATACATAAGAATATAGAAAAACTCAAGGAGAAGGCAAATCAGAAGAGTGCAAAAAGTCATACTACATTTATATAAAGTTCAAAAACAGGCAAAACTAAAAAATGATTATTGTTTATTATACATACATGTGTAATAACTTTGAAAAATGTAGTAATGGTGAACACAAAATCCAACATAATTGTTAGCTTTGGGGAAGAGAAGATGGCACAGAATTAGGGCCACATATAGGCCAATAAGAAAATCTCAAAAAAGACAGACAGCATACAGAATAAACTCATTTACCACATGCAATAAAATTAGAAATTATCATAATAATAGCCAAATGTATTTATGTCTTTTTGAAAATTATAAAATCCCATTTTAATAACTCTTGGATTAAAGAAAAAATCAAAGGAGCAATTGGAAACTATTCTGATATGAAAAGTAACAGCACCGTATATCAAATGGTGACCCCAAAAGATGTCCCTGTCTTCACATAACTACATCAAACTTTTGAATAATTTGTCCATTAAATTGATATCCATCAAGTGACTAATAATCTCAATAAGTAGAAAATTTATCTTAGAATCAACATCATTCATTGCTTTTAAACACTTTTATTATTTGATTGCTGCTCTCTATATTTTCTTATTGCTCTTCTCTAATTTTATTTTGTTTATAACAAACGGTGAATGGTATGGGGATATTCAGTGCCCTGTTCCTTAAAATATTCTACAGATTTTAAATTTTAAAAAAGAAAAGAGATAATATTAAGTAAATGTATTAAATAAAATGTAGAAGTGTATGGCCCTGTGGGTATGATCTGAAATTCCACATAATTATAGATTAAAATATAATTTTCTCAGATTTTAAGAAAAGTTACATGTAGTATGTAGACATATATATGCATATTATATGTAGGCATGGAGAAAGGAAGGCCTTCTTAATTAAATAATACATGAATTGCAAAACTTTAGGAAAAATGTTTGTAACTGCTGAAAATATGATGACATCAATATGAAAATCTTCTATAGGATGAAAAGCAACCTGAAGTTGAAAGGTAGGTCACAAATTTCAACCCAAATACAATACAATACGGGGAAAACGTAGCAAGAAATACCCAAGATCTATATGAGGAAAACTTTCAAATATCATTGTAGAAAATAACAGGAGGCGTGAATAAGTATATTGGCATACCATGTTCTTGTATATGAGCACTAAACCCCAAACTAATCTTTAAATAAATTGTAATTCCAGTAAAGAATCAACAGGGTTTTTTTTTGTTTGTTTTTTTTTTAACAAAATAAGCTACAACTCATTGAGAAAATAAGGCAGTAAAAATTGGTGGGAATTTTTTGGGGGAAAAAAAAACGAGCAAGACTGGCACTATGAGATATTTCAGTATAAAAATAACAAATCTATTGCACTTGCATATGAATAGACAGACAGCTCAGTAGAACAGAAAAGGAAGTCCAGAAATAAATCCAAAAGCTTAAAGAAAATTGGTATGTGATAAAAGTGGCATTTAATTATAAATGATTTAAAATGAGCAAGTGGATCACTTGAGTACCAACTTAGGGAGATAGGGGCATGGTTGTTTGGGAGGGAAGTAAATTTTAATTTACTCTTTATATCTTACTCTAAAATAGATTTGAGAAAAATCAAAGATTTAAATGTGAAAAATGAAACAATGAATAATTGTAAGAAACCACAGGAAATACTTTCTATAATTGCAGAATAAGGAAGTCCTTTTATATTTTATAATACATAGAAGCCATCAAAGAAAAATTCATGTTTGACTATGAGAAAATTTATTTATGGAGAAAAAAAGCACAAGTAAAGAATTTTTGTGTGGTAATATTGAGGTCTTATATGATGTTATCATCAGTGGAGTTATGGGCAAAATCTTCCTAAAAGCCAGATGCAAAGGAAGTAAACTAGACACTCCTAAAGAGTTCATAGTTTCATTGCCACTTGGATCTGAATGTGTTTAGCCCAAATTGTTCCCACACAGCTACCGAGAGGTGTCACGCCACACATCTAGTTTATTTATCCTTTACTGCTGAGTATGAATATGTTTATCAGATCCTGTCCAAAAAGTACATTTTGATGAGAAGGAACAGAAAGTATCTGCAGGCCCAGAAACCCTGGGGAGATACCACAAGCAAGAGAAAAGGGAGCAAAATGGGGAGGGAGGCAGAAGATACTCTAGACAAAGAAGACTTATTCACAGCTGGGCCTGAAACAGGTTCTGGATATGTTGCTAGATTCAGAACTATCTAGTGGAGTACCACTTGTGCTAGAATGAGCTCTGACAAAGTCCCTCACTATCCATTTCCAACTGAATTTGGATTCTCTGCACTGCTTGGCTGAGATCTGCTTCCTTTGCTTCACTTTTACTCTAGATGGCAGCAGCAGAACAAAATAGAGGAGAAAAAAAAATATCTATTTTCAGTGAAATGAATGTAGTCTACTAGGTAAAAATAAAAGGTCTCAGAATGTTATTTGAAAGAAAATATGCCCTTTCATTTTTTTCTTCCAGTTTAGAAATATATCAACAATATGTCAGTAGTTAAAAGTCAAGGTACAGATGTATTCACAATTGTTCAACTTGTAAGGTGACAGATAATGTATTTATAGAGATTTTTTATTATGATAACAATACCTCTGTGAAGACTCACAGCTTATATACATAAGTTTACATTTGGAAGCTGAGATGTCAAGGTCAAATGTCAAATATGCTTTTAAAATTAAAGGAACTTTATCCAATAAAAGGCCAAATGGACAATAGAGAGAAGTTCTCCAGCTGAAAAAAACTTTACTGTTTCTCTAATAAATTTATGTTTTTAAAGTTGTATCAAATAAGCATACATACATGAAGCTGACTTTTATATATATATTAAAATTACAAATAGTTTATAAATATTATAAATGATTTTATCATAAAATAAAATGTTCTACCATCACTCCCTAAGCTAAGAGGATTTATGATCCCAGAACATGATTTGCAGATGAGATTGCAAAAACACTGGAAACATTATTAAAATTTAAAAAAAAGACCTAAAGAAAATCCAGGAAAATATAAGAAAGATGAAAGTTGTAATAATTTTCAAAAAGGAATTTCAAGAAAAACATTATCTTGGTTGACGTTATATTCTCACACACTAGGCTGGATACAGCGGATTCCCAAGGGATTGGAAAATACAATTGTCCAGGTTTTGTGCCTCATGGCTCTAGAGGATGCAATTCACAGCTCTGTAGCCACAGGTTTATGTATTGGTTTGATTAACTTTCCTGCAGTGTATTAAAGTATCTTGGAGAAGGGTCATTTTTTTCCTAATTTACACAAAAGTGTCCTTTGGACCACCAGTGACCTGTTATCATGACTCAGAAGGGCGTCATTAAGTTAAAGCTCTACCAACTAACACTTTCTTTTTGTTCTAAAATTATTAGCTTGATAAATCAGAATTAATTAATCAATATCTTTAGATTACCATTGTTCAATCATCTTTTAACTAGATCAATGGAGAGGCAGCACAGAATTGTGTCAAGGACTCAGGCTATGATGCAGAGGTTTTAGTTGGATTTGTAGCTCTGTCATTTACTCAAAGGTCCTGCTGGTGTTTGGGTGAATTGGAAAGTAGTCTAGCACCATGTAATCAGAAATTTTATTTTTTAAATTTCTTTTGATTTAATCATTGCATTCAAAAAATCTGCATGAGAGAAAAATCATGAAGGGAGACAAAGCTTTCTGCACAAAGAAGTTTATCATTACGTGATTTCCAGTAGTGAACAAACTGGAAACTATCTACAACAGAGGAATGGTTAAGCAAATTGTAGTTAATACTGAGATTCAGTATTTGAATAAATATTTATCAAGGGTTTACTAATTTGCCATGTATTCTGCTAGGAGATTCAGCACTGAACGTGACAGATAGGGAACTTGACTTTCCTATAATAATAATTTAATGTCAAATTTTAAAAAATCAAGAAGAAAACCTTTGCGAACGAAGAATACTGCAAACCATATCAGTAAACAAAGAACGCTGAAATGATCAAGTCATCAGCCACTGCCGCCACCCCCCAGTGAAGACAAGCCTGCAGCCCAACCTCTGCAGCCACTCACAATGGTGCACCCTGAGGGGACTCAGAATAAGAAAGGACAGGATACTGGCCCTAGATAGCTAGGTGCTTGTCAAAGGAATGAATTCAATGAGCCCAAATGTTTACTTCCTCCCATATATAGAAAAGCACTAAATTCTTTAACTTGAGATGCCTGGTTTTCTTTAGTTAACAAGTAATATTTTAATGTTCCAACTACCTGGTCTTTGTTGTAAAGCTCCTATATATATATCCTAGCTCCTCCTCTACCTCTTCGGAGCAGTCCCTCAGAGCAATCTGAGAGGCTGTCATCCTGGCTCCAGTCCTCCCGCCAAATAAAACATAACTCTCAACTTTAAGGCTGTGCATTTATTTCAGTCGACACCTTTAAAATAATATCATACTTTACAATGCTATAAAACCCTTATTATACTATCCACTATCTAATTTATATACATATATACATAGAGAAAGATATTAGGAGAAAATACATGAAAATGTTAATCATTGTTATCCCCAAGTGAGGGTAACAGAATAATTTTTCAACAATTTTCTACAATGAGTATATTAGTATTAAATTTTTTTTAATGATACAAAATGGCATTGTATCAAATGTGGGCTACCATAAAAAGAATCATACCTAATCCTGTACTCAAAAGCCAGAATCACTTCATAGTAAGGAAAGTTCCTAAGTATATAAAGACAAAATACACTGTCCTTTTTTGGTGTGTTTTAATTTCTATTGCAGTCTTTTGCAAAGCCTGCTTCCTCCTGTGTTGGAAAGGACTATTCTGATGGAGAAGAAATGCTAGAAGCACATTTCACCCAGATGACACAAGGGGGTGCACAGGCCCTGTTTCCAAATGCTTCCCTTTGTCTTGCAGGAAATGAAGGAAAAAAAAAGAAAAAAACAAAAAAAACAAAAAACCAGACATTTGATTTGGTGACCAGTTAAATGCTTAAATAGACTTATTTATACAGCCTACAACAGGCTTCTAACCTGAGAGCTCTTTGAGGGCATGGTCCTCTGTACAAGCCACCTCTACTTCTCCACTTTTATTTTGTAAGAAAAAATATTGCAGGAGAATAAGCAGCCTTTTAAAGCACAATTCATAAAACTGGAGACAGTCTAAATGGCCAAGAACAAGGGTTGTTAAAAGAATTATGGTAATCATAAACAAATTAGAAAGTAATCATTAAAAATGCTGACATGGAAGCATTAAAAAGCAATTTAAAAAAAGCAATTTATACAATAAAAGATACAATATGGTCTAATCTTTTATTTAAATGTATCATATACATACATAGAAAATTCTTGAAGGGTACATATCAAAATATTAATAGTTATTATCCTTAAGAGATGAGTGGCAGGTTTTTTTAATTGCCTTCTTCCTGCATGTTTACTTTTTATAACTTTTGTCTATAATAAATAAAGATTTGTTTTTAAAAAACAAGAGTAAATGAGTACTCCCAAATAAAAATAAATATCTGTCCTTATGACCTTTGTTAATTAAATATATATGTAAATCACTGCACATTACTGAGAGCATGGTGACAATACCACTGTATTTGCTGAAGACAGCTCCACTTTATGTCTTGTTTTGGTAAACTATTAATAGTGCCCCATCACTCTCAAAAGTTTGAATAAATCACCCTACAGGTATATTTTTAAATTTTTCCCAGGAAGTTTTTAGATTACCTTGCAAATCTTCCCCTTCTGTCAGCAGGCTGCTTCCAATTCAAAAGATCCTAATCCTTGTCTCTATCAATGTGCTACAATGCAAGGCTACCCTAGGAATACTGAGATTCCCCAGGCTGCATTAGGGTTAATGGGGGGCAAGGGTACACTCCAAAACCCATCTGGATCACAGTCAAGTTCATCATTATGTGATTTACAACAGTGAACAAACTGGAAATGATTTATAACAGAGGAATTATTGAGCAAATTGTTGGACATACTAAGATTCAGTAATCAAATATTTATCAAGGGTTTACTAATATGCCATGTATCCTGCTATGAGAAAGTCTTTTTGACACCTAGCTTGACCCCTTTGCTGAGGTGCCCTCAAGGCTGACTTATGCATCAAGCACCAGGAACTCTCCATGAGACAGCAACATGACACCCTCCCATCACACACCCTCTAACAAGTCTTTTGGGACAGAATCCTGGCACTACTAGGATACACTACTATACTTGTAAAACCAACTACCCTACTGCCTTGTTGAAAATTCCACCGGTTAGATGTAACCAACACCACTCTAATGAACAAGTAAAATGGAAAATGTTCTAAATTAATCTCAGGGTATCTCCTGGGATTTAGAGCACAGGGCCCAGTTGAGCTCCACACAGGACCAGAGTCAGACTGGAAAGCACAGGCAACTAATTCTTTCTCTCTTCTTTTCTTTTTTCTTCTATCCCTCTTTCTCTTTCACTCTATCCCATTGCATGTTTCTGCTTCTTGGTGCACATCTGTATTGTTCTTCTTACTCTGCAGAAGTGCTTATTCTGCTACTCCACACACAAAGCTAAAGACGGCCACCCTGAGTGTCCCTACATGTCCCCATGTGTCCCTACAATGAATGGATTGGTTTCTCCTGAGTTAGGTATCTACTCTGGCTCAGTCACAGCCAGGAAGGGGTGAAAATGGCCCATCCATTTGGATTAGGGAAGAGGAATGCAGTCTGGGTAGACAAGTCCACAAGAATCTGCTAGCTTTCCCTCCTTCAGAGAACTTGGTAAGCTTCTCCTATTCGATGACATACTCTGACTAAACAGGTAGAAAAGAAGGAGCTCAGTAACTCAAATCCACACACAGGTATTGTGATGAAACTTCCCACGACACCTTCAACCATAGTTTTCCTCATGCTTGTTTCATATTTTCTTAATTGTATTGCCAACTTCCAAGGAAGTAGGAACATAGTCCTCACCTACTTTCTTCCATATCTTAAATCCTAAAATAAAGAGTCATGAGGAAGTCACACACACCCATCTGAAGAGCAAAATCTATCCTTTTGCTTCTTCATCCATTCATTCATGTAACATTTATTGCATTGCTACCTTGTCAGGGCTTGTGCTCAGTGCTGTGGGAAGCGATAAGACACAGTCCTTATTCACAGGCATTCACAATGTACTGAGAGAGTCAAAGAGATAAAGAATAATTATGTTACAATGTGATATGACTTACAACAGAAGTGTGTACACAGTGTGCTGAGTGCAAAGAGAAAGGGTCTAAATCATCCTTGGGGAAATCAAGAAAGGTGTCAGAAAGATTATACTCCACTTGGGTGCTGAAAGAATAGGACTTTTCCTAGTGGAGATGGAAGGGAAGATTCCAAACTAAAATAACAATAATAATAAGTAGCTACCATTTACTTAGCATTTACTGCATGTAGATACTCTACCACATGCATATGTGGATTATCTTGTTAAACCTTGCAGCCAAGCTGGTCTGCCTGTCACTCCCCTATGCATATGTATCTCAGGATCAGTCACTTGGAACATGAGATCCTCAGAAGGACAGAGCCATGGGCATGTAGGAAATTTAATAAATGCCAATTGATAAACTAAAAATATCCCCTCCCAGCATGTGTATGAGGAAACAAGCACTCTTACACACTGCTGGTGGAAGTACAACTTCCTGAAGGACAACTTGTCAACACGCAGCAGAACTCATTCCTAGAAATTTACCTTCAGGAAATAATTGAGAATTTAGACAAAGTAAAAACTGCAAGAATGTTCATCATAGTATTGTTTCTAACAACAATCTGAAATGTCAAACAATGTTGTCATAAAAGTAATGCTGTAGAAGGATATTTATTGAATGAAAAGATGTCCATGACAAATTTTCAAAAATCAATATAAAAGCAGAATATATAGAATAGCCTCAATAATTTTATTTTACATGGGCATATATACAAATATATTTATATCGTTATATAAATGTAAAATATGCATATATTTAAAATGTGCGTAATATATCTATAGATGTGTATGTTTTATTTTCTGTATATGTTTAAGTATATATATGAAATACATAATATAAATATATAATATAAATAAAATCTAGTATATACTGACTATATGTAAATATATATATTTTATGTATATATACACACACACTTAAATGAAACAATAGAAGGATATACAATAAAATTTATAGTGATTTCTCTGGCCAAGAATTTGAGGGTTGGATAATCTTTCTTTTGGTTTATCCCTCTTTTTGAATTGTTCTACAGAAAGCTCATATTATTTTTATAAATAAAACAAAAATGAGCTTAAAATGCCATTAACTGATGTCAATTAATAATTTAATCACATTTTAACTTACCACGCTTAGAATAAGATCTCAAGGTGTTGACCTACACTCAACATAAAATTACTTGGTACTTATATAGCAGTGATATCTCTGAAAGTTGTGGTAAATTTTTACACTTTTGAACAATGTTTTTATGGAGGTTATTTACATATTCAAGTTATCTCCCATTTCAATGAGGCTGAATAATCCAAAAAAGGGAAGTTCCCAGTCTGCCACTTACCAATAATTTGAGCTTCAGTAAGTCATTTATCATCTCTGATCCTCAGATTGATTATCTATAAAAAAAGAAATAATAACTTCTCTTACAAGTTCTTGTATGGATTGAATGAATGTACCTGTGCATACTTTATAAAACTTTATACTAATATTCAGTGGAATTTTAACTAAGGTTAGATATTAGTTCTTTAAGTTCTCCTTTTGGGAATCTTCTAATTTTTAAGAATGTCCAGAAGACTGACATCTTTATAAATCACCAAGTTATGTGCAGTATGCTTGTTGTTATTCAATTGTATGCAATCTATGAGGCATTGCCAAGCCAGGACAACTCTGTTGTTCTCATTAATAGGTTTCACCACTGTTCTTACAGATTTGATGATCTACCATAAATAAGGAATTGACCTTGCTAGCTGAAAGCTTCTGTGACTGAATGAAACATCTTAATCCATTGAACTGTCCCTCTACAGCAGGATGCTAAGCCTGACAAAACAGCCAGTAATAATGCTCGTGTTAATTTTAACTCCCTGGGTTTTTTTGTAACCATTTGTCGAAGGATGCAAGCTAAAGAGTTACTCTTCTCTCTAGTACAGTCAAAAAGTTGGTGATTTCACTCATTGGAATTCCTTTTCCATTCCAGCTCCTTATGCCCTCTCTAATCTGAGAAACCAGTTTTAAACATGCTGACCATGAGATTTGATTTAACCCCCCATTTCATCTTCTGAGTTCTATCTCTGTCTCTTATGGCTTCATTAGACACCTGTCTCCTGTACATTATTGGAAGCCACAATGTAATATGACATTAGAGTCTTTAGTTATAGAAAAGTGTTTTCTTTAAAATAACAAATCTTTTTACTTTTTACAAGCAGAGTCCTTTCCTCAGGTCAGCTTTTGATAAATACTTGTAAAATCATATTGGCAATGCTGGTAAGCATATTCACTTGGAGAAACTAAGGAGATCCTAATTTTGGAATCTTGCAATCTTTTGGCATGTCTGAATTTGAAAGATGATCTGGGTGGTGAACTTATAACAGTGTGTTCTAATCTTCTTTGGGTCTATGACACCATTATGAACGTATCAGGGCACATCTGAAGGATGTTTCCCTTCCCTATCCTGCCAGTCCTCCACCAGCTCAGACACCTGTTTTGGTATACTATTTTCTACCCTTGCTTACCATGGTGAATAATGGAAAAGCAACTGCAAAGGGAAGTTGAACTCAAAGTGATCTTTGTCCTTTAAACTATATTTCAACACACAGTAGTACATCAACTACACTTGAATTAAAAAAAAAGTATATTTCAACTGTCATAGCATCCAATGCCTTTTATTCTAATTGCTTACTTAATTGTAATTTGTTGTATTTGCTTTCCCTTTGGAGCACAAGTTCTGGTGCTGTTTACCCACTATTTAACACAGTGCTTATTACAAAGTAAGTGCTGAATGATAATATATTAAATGAATGGATCACCTCTTCCAATCCTGATTCCCATTTTCAACAATGAAATTAACCAGTCAAGAGGGAGGTCATCAAGAGGGGAGAAATGTGAGTCAATCCAAGAAAATACAGTCCACAGGTGCTAGGCAAAGTTTGCTCTCTGGAATGTGAATCAATCCCCAGTGTCACCCACAATAAAGATGTTTCTACAGTGATGAATGGGTGACACTCAAGTAAAATGTTAAAATAAGTTATGTTGAATCAATGGCAAGGAAGCTGTCACACTTTGTTATTTTAACATCAAATAGGTGCCCCAATGTTCATAGCAGCACTATTTACAATACCTAAGACATGGAAACATCCCAAATGTCCATCAACAGATAACTGGCTAAAGAAAATGTGGGGGGGGTGTGTGTGTAAAATGAATATATGTACACACACACACACACACACACATATATATATATATATATATATATATATATATATATATATATATATATATATATATATATATATAATGGAATACTACTCAGCCATAGAAGAGAATAAAATAATGCCATTTGGAGCAACAAGGATGGACCTGGGGATCATCATCCTAAGTGAAGTGAGCCAGAAAGAGCAAGAAAAATGCCATATGATATTGCTTATACGTGGAATCTTAAAAAAAAAAAGAGAGAGAGAGAGAGAGACAAATGAACTTATCTACAAAACAGACTCACAGACATAGAGAACAAACTTATGGTTACCATGGGTAAAGGGGTGGGAAGGGATAAATTGGGAATTCTAAAATTACAGCTTTTTCTCATTCAGGACTTCGAATGTATCTTGCCATTCCCTTCTGGCCAGGAGTGTTTGTGTAGAGAAATCAGCTGAAGGCCTTATGGGGGTTCTCTTGTAACTATCTCTTTGTTTTCCTCTTGCTGCCTTTAGAATAATTTCTTTATCTTTAACTTTGGCCATCTCAATTATAATATGTCTTGGTATAGGTCTGTTTGGGTTCTTCTTGTTTAGGATGTTTAGGACCCTCCATGCTTCCTGTACTTGGATATCTGTTTCCTTCTTGAGGCTTGGAAAGTTTTCAGTCATGATTTCCTCAAATACCTTTTCAATCCCCTTTTCTCTTTCTTCTCCTTCTGGGACCCCTATTATGCATAGGTTGGCACAATTTACTTTATCCCATAGGTCCCTTATATTTCTTTCATTGGTTTTTACTTGCTTTTCTCTCTGCTGTTTTGATTGGGTGACATCTGTTATCCTGTCTTCTAAGTCACTTATTCGTTCCTCTGCATTATCTGGTCAGCTTTTAGCTTGGCTCTTATCTCAGCCATTGAGTTTTCTGTTTTTAACTGACTCTTCTTTATAGTTTCTATTTCCTTTATATAGTATTCTCTGTATTCATAGTCTCTCTTATTCCTTCAGTGCTTTAATCATCCCCTTTTTGAAGTTATGATCTAGCAGATTGTCGAGTTCTATCTCATTGTTCGTTCTTTCGGGAGACTTCTCTTGTTCTTTTAATTGGGAGTGGTCCCCCTGCTTCATTTTACTTATATTTCTCTGGCTGAATGGATTTAGGAGTATCAGTTATCTACTGTGGTCTTGAAGGGCTGGCTTTTTATTTGCTTGTTTGTTTGTTTTGATTTAAAGTGGGAGTGTTCCTGTGTAGACTGGGTGCCTCTAATAGTTCTGTTGTGAGGGCTGTTCTTAGTATGGATGGTTGCCACACCTTTCTTCCGTGTGTTGGCTGTTGTCACTTTGACTGAGTGGTTGGTGCTGTGGTGATTAGAGCCTGCCTTGACTGTTGTTGTTGAGCGGGGACTCCTTTTTTGTTCTGTGGTTGTCACAGCCTTGACAGGGGCCAGGTCTGCTCCCCTATTGCTGGAATAGAGGCTTCTAGACCCATTTCTGAGCTGTGGTGTGTGGTAGGCAGGGTTGGAGCGCTTCACCTGGGAAGAAGTGTCACTGACTATACCTCCGCAGGAGATGTTCTCTGGTAAGTGCCCTCTGTGGTATTGTCTGTCACTTGTTATGTGGGCTTACAAAGTAATCTTTATTGACGCTGCCTTTGTCCCTGCCTTAGCTGTGAGAATGTTGGCCACCCACTTTGGTGTCTCCCCAGGTTCTGGGCCCCAGGAACCACTCGCACAAATCTGCCAGTGTCAGGTGCTAGGGCCCGCCATAGCAAGCATGCAGTCACACACCTGAATCTGTGGTGCACCACAGGGTCACTGCAGCCCCCAGCCCTGCCCCCGTGTGTGGTATGGTATGCCGGCCTGTTGTAAATACCTGTACTCACCCCTGCTGTGCGCCAGAACTCCACTCACTGCCTGTTTTTCTCAAAGGTGCGGGTCCACAAAGGGTCCAGAGTGAACAAATCCACCCTCTCTGCCTGGGGCTGTAAACAAATCTCAGTCCTGCCTGTGGAGTTGCAGAGCCCCTGGGTATGGATTCAGCTTTCAGCCCAGCCTCCACACAGCCGGAGGCAGCTGCGGCAGCCACACGGCGGCTATGACCGAGCCCCACCTCTCTTCTCGCGAGAACATCACCAACCATGGAGCCAAGCGGAGGCAGCGGCTGCCTTGCGCTCATTCCTGCCACACACACCAGCAATGGTCCTTTTCGGGGGATCTCAGGCTGTTCTGTTCCACACACACACACCCCCAGCCAGAGCTCACACTGCCCTCCAGTCCCCTGAGGCTGCCTCTGTGCAGTGGGCCCCAGCCCTCTGTGCGATCTCCTGCAGCCAGTCCTGGCTCATCCCTGCCTGCTCGCATCTAGGGCTGGGGATTGCAGGGACCCTCCATGCCAGTTTTTGTTAGTTCTGTCTGCCTAGCAGTTGCCACTTTCTTCGAGCCTCAGAGGCTCCGCTTTTGTCCCTGCTCACCTTCCCACTCAAGTGGGGGTGACCCAGCATAAGGGTGCTTTTCTTCCTTTGCCACTCCCTCCCTGTAGGACCAGTCCCACACTGATTTTTTCTTTTTTCTTTTTTTTCCCCTCTTACCAGATTTTGTGAGAATCCTGTATTTCAAAGTGAGAAATGCTCTGCCAGAGTTCAGTAAGTGTTCTGTGCGATTCAGTGGGTTTGTAGATGTAATTCTTGGTGTATTTGTGGGAGAGGGCAAGCTGTGTCTCCCTACTCTAACATCTTGGCACCTCCTCTACTATATTGTGATACTTAAAGTGAGTTTCTTGTAAGCATCACATAGTGTTTTTTATCCATTCTGACAATTTGTCTTTTAATTAGTGTGTTTAGACAACTTTCATTTACTGCCATTATAGGTATTTTTTTAGTTTAGATCTACCATGTTAATATTTGTGTTTTGGTTATTCTCTCTATATTTTATTCCTCTGTTCCCACTTTCCTACATTCTTTTGATTGTTTGAATTTTTTGTACTTTATTTTAATATACATATTGAGTTTTTTAATCATACACTTCGTGTAATTTTTAGTGGTTTCTCTAGGGGTTATAATACATATCCTTCAGTTTTCACATTCTACTTAGAATTAATATTTTACTACTTCAAGTGGAATGTAGAAACCTGATCACCATACAGGTCCTTTTTCTCCTCCCATTTTTATATTGCAAGCAGCATATGTACTATGGATCTACATATATTGAGAACCCCATTGGACAATGTTATAATTTTTGCTTTCAACTGCCATATATATTTTAAAGAACTTAAGAAGACTACTCCATTATATTTACTTCAAAATTGACCACTTAGGTTTCAGGTTCCCCTCTGGTATTATTTCTCCTCCATCTGAATAATTTCCTCCATTGTTTGTTTTAGGGCTGGTTGCTGATGATCAATTCCCTTAGTTTTCTTTCATCTGAGAACGTCTTTATTTTACCTTCATTAATGGAAGAAATTTTCACTGGTTGCAGAATTCTGGATTCTTTTCTTTGTGCACTTTTAAAACATCATTACCACTTCCTTCGGCCTTAGTATTTTCTGATGAGAAATCCTCATCTATTCAAATGATTTTTTTTCCTTAAATGTAATGCTTCATTTTTCTCTAGATCCATTCAAGATTTTTTTGTCTTTAGTTTTCAGTAACTTAATTATCATGCATCTGGGCATGGATTTCTTTGCGCTTATCCCATTTATGGTTTCTGAGCTCTTGATTATATGTTTATATGTTTCGCCAAACATGGGAAGTTTTCAGCCATTAATTCTTTTTGTTTGTTTGTTTTTGTTTGGGGGATTTTTTTTTTTTTGTATTTTTATTCATTTCTTTTTTCTTTTTTTATTTCAGCCATTAATTCTTGAAAGGTTTTTCTATACCACATTCTTTCTGCTCTCTTTCTGGGATTCTGATAACATTGAAGTTAGACCTTTTGGTATTGTCCTATAGATTCCTGAAGCTCTGCTCATTTTTTAATCTTTTTTTAAAATTTTTGTTCAGACTGGACATTTGAATTGATCAGTTTGTCGTCTCTATATCTCTATTTTGCTATTGAGCCCATTTGGTGAATTTGTAAGTTTTCAACTTTCATATTTTTCAGTTCTAAAATGTTCATATGGTTTTCACTTGGTATCTTCTATTTCTTTGCTGAGACTTTTTAGGTTCCCTCTTATTTCAGAATCATTCCTTGTCACTTCTTGCAGCATTGTTATAATAGCTACTTTAAAGTCTTTAATAATTCCAACATATGCTTATCTTGGCATTTGTTGATTTCCTTCTCCCTTGTAAGTTGAGATTTTCCTGGTTTTTCATGTGCTGAATAATTTTGGACTTCATCCTGGACATTTAAAATACTATGGATGAGATTTTGGGTCTTCCTTAAATTCTAAGAAAAATATTGATATTTCTGTTGTAATAAACAGTCAACCTATTTAGGTAGCAAGCTCCAATCTTCTTTCTGTGAACTGTGGTTCCAATGTCAATTTAATTTTCAAAGTCTTTGCAGTACTACCCTAAGCAATCCCATATGTGCCCCTCCCACAGCCAACATGGGACCTGGGCAGTGGTCTACTCCATGGTTCAGTTCTCAAAGCCTTTGATACTCTTTGTTGGGTTAGATAAATGTATCACAGCCCAGAGATGAGCCCAGGAATTCATACAGCACTTTATGGGATCACTATTCAGCTCCCTTCTTCCCACAGTCTCTGTGGCACTGTCCAGCTCCCTGTGGTCTTTCTTTCTGGTCCTCTGTCCAGAAAGCTAGGGTTTTAGTTTCCTCAATCTCTCAAGCACTTCCCAGGACTACCCCTGTATCTGGAACCAAGCAGCAGGAGAACAGAGAAAGAAAAAAATGCAATGGAGATTTACCCTCAGTCTTGGACCATGTTCCCCCTAGTCAAAGGGGATTTCTCTCTCTCAGTGTTTTAGGCACCAGCCTATCCACCACTATCTAATGTAAGAGTAAATTGATTCTGAGCAAGGGCCTCTTTAAGAATGAATGAGTTTTAATAAAAAGGAATTTGTGCCATATCTTCAGTTGTATAAGAGCCCTATTTATTTTGGTTGCAATTGCAGGCAGGTTGCAATTCTATTATGGATAATCAAAATGTCCAAATAAGTTTTCTATAATAATAGGAATTACTTTTATAATTACAAATAATAAATATTATTTAAAAATAAATTAGCTGAACAGATTATTAATAGGCTTCTCCTGAATCTGTGACACTGGGTTAATGTGACAGCTAAAGTCATGGCATATACCCCAGCTGTTTCTACACGGACACCTGACCTTCCACAGCCTGGAGCAACACATGGTTGAGCTCCAGTCAAAGCAAGGGAATCAAAGGAACCATCTAACTTTGGGAAATTCCATGTCCTTTTTGTTGCTACATTATTGTGGCTGTTCACAGTGAGCGATAAAAGGTCAGGACTTTAGCTTTAAATAAACTAACATGGACCAATCAAGATAAATACAGTCCTAAACTCATTTGCATGACTGAGTCTCTAGTCAATTTTTCCAAACGGAAGATGTCCTTGAGGGGAGTCTGGCATGAGCAGGAAAATATTATCGTAAAATTCATGTTTGACTGATTCCTCTTTCCTATTCATGGTTGAAGTTCAATGAGTCAGAGATAGGTAAACAGTTAATGATTTGATCTTAAGGAGATTGAATAAAAGTCCACATTTTGAGAAGGAAGAATATAATATCAAAATTTTTTTCATCCCTTTAATAAATTAGCCTTATTCAATTTCTTTTATCAATGTTTTATAGTTTTCAGAGTATAAGTAACTTCTTTGGTGAAGTTTATTTCTAGGTATTTTGGTTTTGATGCAGTGGAAATGTTTATGCCAGTTATAAAATTCCGGTTTTTGAAGTAGGGGAAAAAAGTGAATGAAGGGCTACAAATGGCAAAATATTCTTCTTTCTTATGACTGAGGTGTATTCCATTACAAATATATGCTGCATCTTCTTTATCCATTCATCTATTGATGTGCACTTAGGATGCTTCCATGTATTGGCAATTATAAAGAAAGTTGCTGTTAATAGCAGGGTGTACGTATCTTTTTGAATTAATTCTTATTTTGTGGTTGGCTTTATTCCTTTGATAACTATGTAAGTTTAAAAAGCTAAAGCTCTAAACCATCTTAGAAACAATGAACAGTACATATATGTAAATTTTAAAAATATGTGCAGTATATTGTGTATACGTATTTACATGCAATATATTGCATATGTGCAGCCAAACTGTAACAATTCTACCTAATAAAACTGAAAACTGAAAAAAAAAAAAAAAGAAAGAATAAGCTTTAATTAAAAACCATGAATCAAATCACTGGACTTGATAGTAACTGTTTTTTCTTTTTTTTTCCCCAAACACTTTGATACAAGGCTCTGAGTTGAGGAGAAATTTAAAAGACAGAATATTTATCATCTAAGGCAATAAATTAAAATATTCAGTCAATTCTGTCTCTGCCACAGAAGTGGTATTGTCGTCTCAGATTTTAAGTAATATCAACTGAAATAATATATGTGAAAAGTGACTGAACTATTGGGACAGAAAGCATGTCAGTGTTTGCCAGGGGCTGGGGTTTGGGGAAGGAGGTAACATTAAGGGGCACAGGGAAATTTCTGGAGTGATAGAACTGTTCCATAATTTATTTATGGTGTACTTGTATGCATTTGTCAAAACTTGCAGCGTGACTATTACTGTACTTAATTTACCTTTAATAAAAATATTTTAAGTGCCTGGCATATAGTAGGTAGTCAACAAGAGAAATACAGAAATTAATTTTTGGTTTAGATGATATATTATGTTCTAGAAAATAGAATCAATGTGAGACCAGTGAGTAAATTTCATACTCATATCTTGAAAGACAACATGATCAGTTTCACTAGAGTTTGGATGTATATAAACCTTATTTCTATCCTTCCCCATTGATAAGATATAGAAATAGAGTCTTAAAAGGGTGGTGGCCAAGCAGGCCCTACGAGGTCTATCTCCAGTTTGGAGGTAGAAAAAGGAATTTTTCAAGTAAAAGGACTCAGCATGAGTGTATTTAAAATGGGACTTTTAAAATTGAGGGCAGAGAGCTACACTGTCATGATAACATTTTGGGTCACAGTCACATTGGCCAGTTACATTTGAATAAATGTAGCATAAGATTTTCCCACACATTCTTGGCCACTTTGAAGGACATGTTTTCACAGATATATGACCATGAAGGGGGCAAAATGAGACATATGGCAGTCACTGAAGGGGACAGTAGTAAAATAGGATCAATGAACAATTTCACAAGCTAAAGTTATTAGAACATTGTAGGTTTATTCACTGCTACTAATGGTGAAAAGTTAACGTTTCTTCTGTTCTTATGCATAATGTCAGGAAATTTGCTAAGTAGTTTAACATTTAATGTTATTACATAGAATAATCTATTACTATAGGTATTATTATTGCTCTACTTTACAGAGGGGAAAACTGAGGCTAAGAGTTTCCATTACTTGTCCAAAGTCACAGAGTAAGTAAGTGTGGCAGGGCTGGGATTTGAATTCAGTCTCTCCTATTCTAAACTTCCTACTTCTAATCCATGTCCTACAATGACTGCTGAGTGGAAATGCTTTTGATTAGCTCTTCTGACAGTGATGTAATATTTACTGAAGAAAATTATTTCTTTCTGTTATAAATTTGTGTATTGTAGAAAGACCTTTTGAAGGAGGACAGATGGATTGAAAATTCAAGATATTCTAGGTTTTTAAGTAAGCGCCCAAGAGCTTACATCTTTAATCTGAGACTTAAATATGGCTTTTTTTTTTTTCCAAAAAGAAAATAACAAAACATTGTCAAGATTGGCAGCATTCCACTGAGGATCCTAGGGACTGCATTTCCAACATTAATGCAGGGCACTCTGACCTTGCCCTGAAACACCGGACAGGGCAGCAACCAAGGGCTGCAAAGAGGCACCTTGTAAAAATGGAATGGAACAAGCCAGAGTCTTGAAAGAGAGCTAAGCAAATACTGAGGTCAAAAACCCTATGTAAGTGTTGTTCCAAAGTCAATCCAACATCTGGAAATCAAATTCTCTATTACTTAAGACTGACAATGACCCTACACTTTTTGAAGCCAATTCATGCCATAATCAGCACCAAAGGATGCAGAGTTTCATTATTTGATGTTTCAGCTTTGATGAAAGAAAAATTCTGAGGAATCAGGGGTTCTTTCCTTTGTTCAGAAGAAATCAGAGTTCATTTCAGGAACTGTACTTTCTCTATTAAAGGGACTGTGTTGAATTTGAACACACTATGAATCACTCAGTAAAATTCTTTTCACCTTTCTGGAAGGTAGTAGAATACAGTCTACAGTTATTTTATCTTTCTGATAACACACAAAATTTATTATTTATACCACATGCTTCAGCTCTAGGATATATGCAGCTTAAACTCTTCTTTAATTTTCCTGTCTTTGTCTGGTTTTCTTATTTTACTTTATTTTATCTAAAAAAATTTGTTTATTGAGGTATAGTCAGTTTACAATGTTGTGTCAGTTTCTGGTGTACAATTCTTCAGTCACACATGAATACATTTATACTCATTTTCATATTCTTTTTCACCATAAGCTACTACAGGATACTGAATATATTTCCTTGTGCTATACAGTATGAACTTGTTATATACTCTATACGTACCAGTCAGTATCTGCCAATTGTCTGGTTTTCTTAAGCTTGTCATAAAAGGATGAATCAAATATTTCTTCTTCAGTGAAAAATGTGAATTAACATATAAATTAAGTGGAATAAATAGACTATAAGTAGTCAGTTCTAGTCAAATTTTACTACAAATTAATTCCCAAAAAAACTTAAAAAATTTTTTTTGGGATTTAGGAACTATAGATACTAGCCTATGGACCTTAACACTATGATAGAAAGGAGCTTTATTTGTCTATATTGAATGGAATATTTTAAAATTAAATAAATTACAATTTTAGGCTTAAGGCTATACATGTGCATATACATGCATACAAACTGTAAACAGATATTAAAATAATTTTCTTATCTAGAGCCTTAAAAAGAGCATATATATGCATTCATAGTATTGAATCAGAGATCTGTTTTGAGAATGTTGATGCTATTAGCAGATAATAATCTATTACATCCATGTATTACTTTGTATTTAATTGTCAAGCACTTTTACATTTACCATCACATCAATCTTTACACCAGTTCTATGAAGTAAATGGGAGGAATTATTACTTTTTAAAAAAAGAATCACATCAGTTTTTATCCCATTACCAAAGGAAAAAAATAAAAGAGTATATTCAAGAAAGGGAGTGGCCAATGGTATTGAATGGTGCTGAGAGGTCAAGGAAAATGCATGCTGAAATTAATTCTATCACTGAAGCCAGCTCAGCTCATGACTCATGTTACAGTTTATTTCCATCAAGATACTTTTCAAAAGAATAACTTATGGTATGATTCTAACTTGATAAATAATAAATAGCTTCTACTATTTTACATATAAGTATCATAGCTTCTACTATAATATATCTTGCCTTCTACATTCAATACATGGAATACACAAATCCCAACACTCAAAATATAATTTAGAGAGGATTTTTCTGTGGTTAACAATAGAATTCCTTACGGAAATGATTCGTCTTATGATTCTTTTATATGAGGATTTTTCCTAATACATTTAAAATATGGTTCAATTTTCAAATCTGTCTGACATGAAATTTTAAAGACACATTTTCTGTGCAACCTGTACTATGATCTTTCTGTATTTTAGTGTTTGCTAGATTAGGAAGAATTTAAACTTTCAGGAAGAATGAAGCTTAAAATCTGTTAAATAAAAATGATTAGCTTTTCTTACCACTCAAAGATTATCTTCTTTAAGTTTTCAAATCTTATTTTCAGTTGCAGTGAATAAAGTGTTAGCATTTATGTTCTTGGGTTCTTAGGGAGACTCTTCACATTCTCAGGAAATTTATTTGTTATATGGATAATAGTGAACTCCATTTTTACCTGCATATATGCACTTCTTGAGGAATTTTCAAGCACTAGGTACATTGTGCACAGTGGAAAATGAGTTAGAGACCTTCGTCTCAGATAATCTGTTTGTAATCATTAGTGTAATATTAGCTTATGTTTTCACTTTGATGTAAGACACATATACCACACAGAGTGTTTTTTGGCTTGAATTTTTAAAACCTTAATAACAATTCTAGAAAATGGGAGGTGCTTACTTTCCCATCTATGTTTTTTCAATTTTAAATGTTGGCCAAAATATAAAGATACAATGATTAACTAGCTGGCTCTAATCTGAAAGAAAAAAAAAAAAGACTAGAGGAAACTGATATGGTACTTGACATGAACTGCATTACCTGAGAAAGCCCATGAAAAGTGCAAGTACTGCTTCTCTTCCCTCCGATCTACGGTGAGAGAAAAGGAAATAGTAGACCTATTGGAGCTGCCAACTACAGAACCAGAGCAGGCTCATCTCCCAGCACAGTGAGAGTTACATAGTTGGTGTTCAGTAAACAGTGCAAAACAAACAGAAGAGTAAATGAATAAATGACAAATGAACCTTGTGTTTGTACCAGTGATGAGAAGCAGGAGGCAGTGTGTTAAATAATAACAGCGAATTTGTATTGCATGGTTTTCATGTGCCCAGCACTGAGACTAATTTTAATAGCCAAGATTCATTGCTGCTTACCATGTGCTCTACTGCTTACCAGACCATTACTGACTGAAGCTTCAATAAGTAGTAGTATTATTATCATCATTTCATCTTACAGTTGAGTACTTTGAGGCACAGAGAGGTTAAGTTACTTGCCCCAAATCAAAGAGCTGGTCAATGGTTGTTCTGGGCTTTGGAAAGCTAGTATTCAAAGCCTACTCTTCTAACCATCAGTCCATGTTGCCTACATTCGGTATGGTTAAAAACTCTCTATTTGTTGCATTTGCTAAAATCCAGTTCAACCAAATTCTTTGGGTATGTGTTAGTACTAAACTCTTTCAAGGCTGTCTGTGGGACCTGTCTCTACTACCAACAGACTTATTGCCACTCCTGGAATATATCTGTCTTCCAGAATCACTGACTTTCAGAGCTGAGTAGCAGCACAGAGATCACTATAAGGTAGTAGTCAAATACATGGGTTTTGGCCTCAGGCTAGATCCAAATCCTAGCCTTGCCCCTGTAACAAAATTTCTTAAAGTTCTGTTTATTATTATCCCACCTTGGGAAAAAAGGCAAGGACAGTGAGAAGAAAGTAGGTTAGTACCTCTTACCAGCTACTAACTACGTTAGTTCAAGTTCCTACTTTTACTAAACTGTCTCAGTCAGCAAGACAGGGCAATCTGGTCACTCAGGAGTAAGTCCCTGCTTCTAATGAGTAAACTTTGTTGTCAATGATTCTTTACTTCTGATGAAGCAAGCAACTTCGTGAGAAAAGGAGCAGTGAGAAGCTGGCCCAATCTTCTGACAACAGAAGGGGAAAAGTTAAGATCATAATAATATTGAACTCTAGTCCAGCAGTTTTCTAAGTGCAGCAGTTTTCTAAGTGCCATCAGCATGCTTCTGGGGTCCCCAAGAAATTACAGGAAGTCTGCAAGGCCAAAGCTATTTTTATAATAAAACTAACATATTATTTTTCTTCTTCATTATGCTAATATTTACTAATGGTACAAAAGCAATGGTGCATAAAACTGTTGTTCCCTTAGGAAAAATCAAACCACTGATACTAAACTACACTGTAGTCACACCCTTCATCATCATGCGCTCACAATAAAAATAAAATGTCAGGTTCACTTCATAATGTCCTTTATAAAGCAATAAAAATGATTAACTTTATTAAATCTATACCTCTTATTAATATTCTGTATGATGAAATGGGAAGTGTGTATACAGTACTTCTGCTGCATTCTGAAATATGGTGTTGTCTCTAGGAAAAGAAATGCATACAATGGAGTAACACGCAGAACCAGCTTATGTTTTCATGAAACATCATTTTTACTTGAAAAAAAGAGTGGCAGAAGACTGATGGATTATCAGATTGGGAATTTGGTAGACTTTTCAATTTTTTTAAACTAACAAGTAAGCCTGTCGCTTCCAGGAAAACCAGATGGTAATTTTTGCCCCTGATTAAATTTAAGCCTCCAAGAAAAAATTAAGATTTTTGAAAACTTGACTCCACTGCAGTGAACTTTACAATTTCTCGCAGAAAATTTGTTTGAAATTGTGTAATGAAATGGGTCCATATTCAGAAGATCTGAATAAGTCAGTGAACCAATATATTCCAAACAAACAAACAATAATGTTACGAAATCATGCATTAGTAAAAGATTTATTCAAAGTTGAACATAGGTCAGTAGATTTGAATACAACCAAGTACAGAAAGTTTATTTATATGGTTTCTGTTTCCATGTTGCAATTAACCTATAAGAAACTATCACTTACAGGGTTTCGTATAATATAAAGATAAAAAAGTAGGAACAGACAGAACAAGTAAATTGCCCAATATCAGAAATAAATTGCTGAAGATCTGAAATTAGAAACTTAGTTCCAAAATCCATACCTCCCAAGAAAAAGTTTCTAATAATATTACCCCTGTCTTGGTAGTTAGATCCTCAGTGGTAGTTACAAAAATTCTGAAGAAGGACATGGGTCCAACTTGATCCCTAATCATCAGAACTTAAAACTTTAGAAAGAATTGGTCTATAAAATAGTTTCCAACTTTTTAATACTAAAACATTCTACATTTAGTGCTTGTGTTTTGAGCCTCCATTGACAAAATGTTACAAGGAATGATACTCAGTCTGCAGGCAATACGCAGTATACATTTTGATTCAAGGGACCCCTTTCAAAGATCCAAACCCCACAAATTGGAATTCAAAAGTCTTTCTCTAAACCTTTAAAAGAACTAATAACAGGGGTAGCCCTCAGATTCAGACTTACACAGAAGGCAATAATTTGTTCCATCACCTGTGGAGGACTCTGAATTGTGTGTGTGTGTGTGTGTGTGTGTAGAAGGAACACTTTTCTCAAGAGAAGTCTGTGCAGTACCTTTCTAAAGTTCTAGCTGCTTGGGATTGGTAGGAGAAATAGGACTCAGTCTAATCTCCTTTGTGAAGATAGTATTACTCTGACTTTAACGAGTGTTTCAGATAGATCTTATTTCAACTCGAAAGATATAAACGCACCATGTTATTCCACTGCCAAACCAAATCTGGAATCGAAGCAGACAGAAGATGCAAGAAAATAATGGCTGTGCAAATGTAAGATGTTACCAGTGTCTGGTCACATCCTGCCCAACATTTAGATTCAGAGACATTTAAGATTAAGCAGAAATCTTAACATGCCTTCTAGCCAATCCTCACTTTTCAAAGATGAGGAAATTGTGGCCCAGAAAATTTTAGCGTCTTGCTAAAGTTTTTACAGTTGAGTTAATGCCAGAGATGAGACTGAAAGCCACAGGCTTTTCTCTGCACCACAATTTGATAATCTAATTGCTTTTTTTCTTGATTGTCAGTTCCCTTTCTCTAAACCTAGATTGAGGTTTTCCTAAGCACAACAAAAGGGACACAGCATGCTAAAGAATTAGTTAAATAGAATCAAGAAACCCTATTTACTTTAAAAAAAAAAAAAAAAGAGCAGGTTTGTTAAATGCTAAGAAGTTCATAATAGTCTAGTAATTTGATACTAGTTCTTAGGTTTCAATTACAGGAAAACATTATTGCCAAAGTCCGCAAGTGCTATCCATAATTTTCAGATTACTTCCTTAGAAAGTGTGCTTTTGATCTGTTCTTTCATAGAAGAATAAATGTGAAGACTTCAATGCTTAATAAAGTTGAAAGCTTCTCCCTGGGGCAACTGAAATTCTTATCAAAGGGGTGATAGACCTGGTTGCCGCTACAACAAAGAAGTGCCATATAAAGCCAAGTGGAAAGCAGTTATACATCATTGGTGGTACAGGGCCATTGAACACGGTCATATTAATTGGAATCTATTGCACAGGACATTCCACTACATGCTGGGCAAATGACCTTGAAAGTTTTGAGTCTCTCTGGTGTATAAAAAAGTTCAGATGTAAAAATAATCATACAGATGGTGGATTCTCTATCCTTGAATGGACATAGCTACCCTGAGATCTAGGTGGCTGAAAATTTTCTTTTTTAAATAATGCCCTTTGAGTGAGTCCCCATATATGCATCTTCTTTTACAACCATTTGAAAACTTGTCTTCTAATAATTTCACACAGAGCCTTCAGTGTAGCAACATTCAAAAGAATAAAACTAATGAAACACAGCAACTTTTACATTTTGACTTTTGTGCTTTGGGAAAATTCCGATTAAAAGATATGAGGCGGTTTAAGTTGGAATTTCTATATTGCTCCCAAAATGAATAACTTCTAATCTAATTGAAAAATTAGAGAGATTTAAAGCCAAGGTAGTATGTAACATGTTTCAGATACACCAGGACACAACCCAGTGCACTTATGATTTAAAGTTTTGCATCCTTAGATGCTCATGTTGTTTCTGATGGTAGGTTGTGTGTAAAGAGCAATCACCATATTTGTTGTTCAGTCAGAAGTCAGTCCTGAGCTTCATCACAGACTCTTTGTCTTACTCTTTAAACTAAATATCAAGAGAAAACGCCACAAGATATAATATTATCAATGAATAATCTTAAAATGTCAGAAATATTCATCAAGGTATAGCCAACTGATAAGCATAATCCCTTTCTCAGTTTCCCAAATTTTGACAGATTTTATAAATAGTCTAAAATACAAATCAGTGAAAATGTAAGCCCTAGCTAGGTGATGACCAGAGGATGAATGTCCTTTAAAAGTATATTTCAAGCCAACTTTCATTTACTCTAGACTGGAAGCCCCAAATTCTTATGCTCATCAATCTTTTCATCAAGCTAAACAACATATATGAAAAAGATGCTGAGTTTATATTACATCCAAGTTCTATTTCCCACAGGAATCAAGATAGAATGTTGACTGCATTTTTGATTAATGTATTTATCATTAACATAACGTTCATGAGATGTCCAAACAGAGAAACCAATACGTTTGTAAACATCCTTTTTTTAACTAATTAAAGCAAACAGAATAACTATACCTTTTTTCTTCTGTAACCATAACTAGTGTCTTCTCTTTACTTACCTTTCTACCAACAGGTGAAATTTCTGTTTTTTACCTTTCACAAAATGATTATTTCAGAATGAACTGGGGCCCCCAACAGATGGGCATTATTATTGCCAAGAAGAGCAGGGAGATTATTTACAACCAGAGTTCATTAGAGGAAAGTGTCTATGGATAATTATTTACTTTCATAAATGTATATCACCTTGTATTACCCAAACAATTTATCTACATGAACACTGGGTAATCAAAGTAGAGAATTTTCATCCCCAGAGTACAAAGGTTTTCAAACTATCATGATATTGTTGTATTATTTATCTTAGTGATTGGTAAACTGTGATCATTTTACCTGCCTAAAAGACCCACCAGAGACATTTGAGGAATGTTTGATGGTCCACTTAACTAAAAATCAATCACTGACGATATGACAGTAGATTTGGAATCAGAAAAAAAATCTAATTTGAATTCAGAATATAACACATATAAATTCTCCAACTTAGATTATGTGAGTCCTCTAATCCTCAGGGTTTTTTTCATTTTTAAAAATGAAATTGATAGTGCTTTCAATACAGGCTTGTTATGAGAATTAAACATGATAATAAATTTAAAACTCTTCGCATAGTGTTGGACACATAGTAATTACAGGGATAAATGGTAGTTATCAGGGCCACCCATAGACTTTATTGCTCCTTTGAATTAGAAGAAGCCTTGTGGGTATTTGTATTCAACTTGGAAAGCAAAGAACGAACTGGATTTTAGCCTCCCCTGGCCACCTCAGCCTGGTGCTCCTGTCCAGTGGACAAACTGCACAACTGTGCTTAAAGGCCTTGGGTGCTATTATCAACTGAAATTGCTATCATTTAAATAATTCCTTGTGAATAAGTATTTTCCTCTCTCTAGGAAACCCCTGCTATTTTAATATTCAATGAAAATAAGATGTTGAGACAGATAATTTCACACACTCCTGGAGGGGAATATAAATGATACAATATTTCTGTGAAAAAAATGGTAATATTCACTAAGAGACTTAAAGCAGCTTACATTTTTTAGTTTAGTAATTCGATTTTGAGTCCTTACTCTAGAAATCATCCAAGATACAGAAAAATATTTGTATAGTGTTATATATAATAGTGAACATTGGAAATTATCCAAACTTCTGGTTATAGTGAAATGGAACACTCTACAGTCACTTAAATTGCTTCTCAGAGAAGTTTCAATAATAGAGAAAAAGTTTATTTTATAGAGCAAAAAATGTTGAGTGAAAAAAGTAGGACGCAGAATTGCATATTTATATGTTACCATTAAAGAATACATTGAAAAAATTTTGGGATAAACCAAAAACAAAATATTTACAGTATTTCTCTCTGAATAGAGCAATTACAGAGGATTTTCAAATTTTTCTTTACACATGCTCTTTAGACTGAGTATTCTCATTATTATAAGCAGAGAAGGAGGTTTTTTTTTCATTTTTGAAAAATTAAACTGCTTTGAATAGGACTTACATTAGTTCATTTTTGCACTGGTCCTTTAATGAGTCAACCAGTATATAGCACAGTGAAATAATGGCCAGGTTTAATGTGGTGGGAAGGAAAATAAGAGGAATACCTAGAACTGAGATTATTTTGAGTGGTCTGAAGTACAAAAGAGAGGATAGCTGAGGCTTTAATTTGGTTGGTAAATGGACAGTTAAACAGTATGAGCGATGTCTGCATCTGGCCAAGGTGGAGTAACTAGGATCAGATATACCCTCCCTCCTGAAATAACCAGAATCCTGACAAAATGCATCAAATGATAGTTTTTAAGACATCACTCATTAGCCAAGAAAGGAAGTAACCTCTGAGTCAGAAAACTATACAAAGAGTTTTACCAGTGCCCAGCTTACTGCCTTGAGAGTTTCTCAGCTGGGACATAGGGAGAAGTACCCCAGTGGTCTTCCTGACTTGAAGAGTTGAAGCTCGGCTTTCAAGGGGCCAAAACAGCTAGAGCTCACAAGGCAGAGTCCCAGAGAGGATAAATCTGCATTGAGAGAGAACTTCAGAGGTCGGCACAGGTTCCTTCTGGAGTAGTCAGCTGAGTACTGATCAGTACATACACATAAGGAAACTACTAGCCACCAGGGAAAAAACATTTAAAAGATTAGAAGTATAATCCTCAGACCTCATACAGGACTAGAAAGAAAAAAACAATCAATAGAAACTGATCCAAATATGACACAGATGATAACATTAGTAGATAAAGACATTAAAATATGTATTACAAACATTATAAGCGTATTCCACATATGTTCTCTAAGTTAGAGGAAAGATTGAACATGTAGAGATATAAAAGATATTTTTTAAAAGACACAAACTGAACTTCTAGAGATGAAAACTACAAAATCTAAGATGAAAAACACACTGGATGGAATTAGCTAGAGGAAGACAGTGCAGAAGAAAAAGCTGATGAATGAAATAATGTGGAAATAGAAACTACCCAAATGAAAAATACAATGGGGAAGGGAGGAGACTGAAAAAAAGTAATGAACACCTGTAAACTGCAGAATAGTTTCAAGCAGCCTAATATAAGTGTAACTGGCGTCCCCAAAGGAAAGAGTAGATGAGAGGACAGAAAAAAATTAGAAGAAATAATCACTGAAAAGTTCCCAAATCTGATGAATACTATAAATCCATGGATCCAAGATTTTCAACAAACCACAAGCACAGGAAACATGAAGAAAACCATTGCAAGGCACATTATAAACAAATTGCTTAAAATCATTGATAAAATGAAAATCTTAAAAGCAGCCAGAGGAAAAAGGACACTTTATGTACAAAGGAACAAAGACTACAGATTTATCATTGGAAACAACAGAAGCTGGAAGACAGTAACATCTTTAAAATACTGAAAGGAATAAACTGTTAACCTAGATTTCTATCTTCAGCAAAAATATCTGCCAAAAATGAAGGTAAAATAAAACTCTTTCAGATATACAAAAGCTAAAAGAATTCATAACCAGCAAGCAGAATTACACTTTAAAAAATGTTAAATGAAGTCCTTCAATCAGAAGAAAAATGATAGCAGATAGAAATCTGGAACTATAAAAAAGGATGAAGAGCATCAGAAATGGTAACTAACTACACGATAACTATAAAGATATTTTCTCTTATTATCTAAATCACTTTAAAAGATAATCATTTAAAGAAAAATAATAATATGTTTTGGGGGTTATAAAATATATAGAAAAGTAAGAAAGACACAAATGAAAGATTGAGAATGAGAGAGGTTAATCAACTTCAGATTCTACAGATACTAAAAGTACAGTAAAGAAATATTATGAACAACTCTATGTCATTAAGTTCAATAACTTAGATGAAATATTAAAATTCTTTGAAAGACACCAACTACCTAGGCATTTCCTTTGGAAATCCCAATTCTGCTCAGTAGGCAAAAGCAGGTTAGTATATAATTGAAAGAGAACAGATGTAACCATGGAAAATTACAGGGCATAGTTAGTAGTTTTTAACACCTGGAAATTTTTAGTTCCTTTATGATCAGTTTTTTAGCAAAAAGGCATCAGTATAATCTGAGAATACAATTTTAAATGTGTCAAAGATGTGATGGAAAGCATTTGTCTTTCATAAGGCCTAAAAAAAGGAATCACTGTTTTACATACTTTTAATGTGAGATCCTATGTAAAAAGTAATTTTAATGCAGTGATTAAGGCAAAGTTAATGATTCTTGTATTCTCCAGAATTATCTTTTTATGAAATTGGATAAAATATCTAAAATATTCATAAATTACATGAAATAAATATCTATAACATATAAGGGGCTTCCACAAATTAATAAGAAAAATAAATGAGGCTGTATAAAAATGATCAAAGGATATTGATTTTATGATAATTTACAAGAAAAGAAAAAAATTGCAAATGTCCACAAATTTAAAAATATTAAAACATCTCCAACTTCACTAGTATCAGAGACATGTAAAGTAAAAAGATGAGATAGTATTTTTCACCTATTAGCTTGACAACAAGTAAATGACCTTAATAATAATCATTGCTGACAATGAAGAAATGGAAAATTTCATAAAGTCTTTTGGGAATATAAATTGCTACAGCTTGAAAAGAACAATTTAGCATTATCTACAAAGTTTAAAATGAATATATGTTGAAGAACTGATAAAACTCACATGATCACCTCAATAGATGCAGAAAAAGCATATGACAAAATCAAACACCCTTTCGTGGCAAAAATACTCAACAAACTAGAAACAGAAAAGAATTTCCTCAAACAGATAAAGGACATCTACAGAAAAACCTACAGTTAATGTCAGCTTAATAGTGAAAGATTGGATGCTTTTCCCTAAGATAGGAATAAGCAATATATATCTATATCTGCCCTCTACTTCTATTCAACATTGTACATCCTGGAGTTTCTAGCCAGGGCAATTAAGCAAGAAAAAGGAATACAAGATGTCTAGATTAGAAAGGAAGAGTGAAACTCTCACTATTTGAAGATGATACATTCTTGTATGTAGACAATCCTAAGGAATTCATCAAAAAATTACAAGAACTAAGAAACAAGTTCTGCAAGTTTGTAAGATTCATGACCAATATGCAAAAATGAATTGTCTACACTACCAATGAACAATCTGAAGCAAAATTAGTAAAACAACTCCATTTATAATAGCATCAAAAAGAATAAAAAACTAAGGAATAAATATAACCAAAAAAGTCAAAGACTTGTACATTGAAAATTGCACATTACTGAAAGAGATTAAAAAAATCTAAGTAAATGGAGATACATTCCACGTTCATGGATTGGAAGACAATATAATTAAGATGGTGGTTTCCTCAAATTGATTTACAGATTCAACACAATCCATATCAAAATCCCAAATGGAGTTTTTGCAGAAATTGACAAGCTGGTCTTAAAATCAATGTGCAAATGCAAGTGACCCAGAATAAACAAACAATCTTGGAAAAAAGAACAAAGTTGAAAGGCTCATCATTTCTGATTTTCAAATTCACTGCAAAACTACAGTAGTAAAAACAGTGTGGTACTGGAACATGGATAGACATATATATTAATGGAATATAGCTTACATTTACAGTTAGTTGATTTTTGACTGGGTTACCAAGACCATTCAATCGGTGAAACAATAGTCTATCCTTAGACAAATTGCTGTTTCCATAGAGGTGAACCACTATGATTTTTTGTGTTGGAATCAAGTGTCCACTGTTGAGGTTAGGAATTCAGGATCCTGGAATAGACACCTCTGACACTCACCCATTTGGAGTGGGTGAGAAGCAATTTGCATGCACACACTACCAAATGCTAGGCAGATACTAATAACAGATGTCAACTGTATCAAACATAAATATTTTTTCTGATTGTCAGATCTTGAACGGGAGTAGAGAGGTCATTATAGCTAAAGTGGAATATGGAGATGAGGAGGTTTGTTAAAATAGAAGTGAAAAGTATGTTTAGGAGCTTGTGCTTAGTAGCCAATAGGGAGTAAGCATTGAAAGGTATGAAAGAAATGGAAGCTAATCTATGAATCTAAAGAGATAATTTTAACTCTTTCTTAGAAAATACATTGAATAAAGAAATTTCTAAGCTACAAGGATATATTGTACAACACTGGGAATATAGACAATATTTTACAATAACTATAAATGAGTATAACCTTTAAAAATTATAAATCACTATATTGTATGCCTGTAACTTACATAATATTGCACAGCAATTATACTTCAATAAAATAAAAAAATTAAAATTAAATTAAATTAAGTTAAAAAAAAAAAAAGAGATTTCTTCCTGGGTCCTTGGAAGACAACCCAGGCTTTGACTTTCTTCTTCATGCTTAAGTAATACAAAGTTGAACCACTACTTTAAATCACATTGTACATTCTATACAGTCACTGGTACCTGAAATTCCAGTACCAGGCCATTATATGAATCAGCACTTCCATCTTCATCAATAGTAGGATTCTCTCCACTCACCCTTTTACCCAGAGAGGGCAAAACTGTAGAAAGGCCACTTGCTTTGGCAAAAGAGAACATGGTCAGCCTCTTCTTTCTGGTTTGCCTACCTTCTTCCACATTCTCAGCTGCTGTTGCTGGTTCCTTTAAGTTGGAGTACTAGGAGGGAAGAGAGGAAAGGGAGGCAGAAAAGTGCTACCAGGATTGGTACTATTTTAAGATGTCTTTGCATTCTCTGGCTTGGCACATATTTAAAGCTGAGTCATTCTTAAAGATAGTTTTGTGGGTCCTTTGAAGACTAACCTGATAGACCCTTCCAACTGTAACTCCCATGACATGGGTCTTTCTGTACTTACAGCTACCAGTCCACCCTTAGCTGCTACTAGAAGCAGCAGCGTGCTGCTCTGTTGGAGACCCATCACCTTGTCAGGCAATTTTCTTGGAAAAAAATTCTTGCTGTGTGAAAGTATAAATTTTCCTTATAGTTCAGGTTAATTGAGCAGTCTTAGGTTATCTGCAATCAAAGGCAATTTTACTGATAATTGGGATATGTTAACTTTAATTTTTCTCTTCCTGGTATTGTTAATTTTGTGGGAAGGCAATGTGTTTGATTATTCTTTAGGAAATTTCGGTTGTCCTGTTTTGGAAGCGCTAAGCTTAGTGTCTTCAGGGCCTCAGAGAATATTCAGAAAATGAATTGATTTTGATTATGAATAAAAATTATAATAACATTATTTTTAAAAGTCTTGAGAACCTTATTCCAAAACAAACTAAGGGCAGGGTTCCCAAATTTTTATTCTTAGACCGCCCTGAGTTTTTTCTGCAATTGACAGATTTTATTTTCACTGTATTTTGAAAATTAGATGGAATGCTCATATGTCTTAAGCAGTAACTGTAATATATTTGCCTTAAAAACTGACAAGAAACCAAAAGAACTAGAACAAAGAGCACTAATTTTGTACCCAGCTGCATGCTAAATACACAGTGAACCAATTTGAACCCAAGTATAACTGCTATTTACAGATGCCTGTTTAATTTCATAAGTAACACATGAATATGTTCTATTATGAAAGATTCAATCTCCAAGTTCTTCCCTTTTTATAAGTATTTGCATACATACTTACATATAACTTTAAATATTTTACATAAATGTCATCGTAAATATATTGTTCTGTGGCTTGCATTTTTACTTAATAATTTGTTTTGAAAATTTTTCCAAGCCAGTATAGAGAGCTCATTTTAACAACAGCATAATATTCAATAATGGAGTACATATAATTTATTCAACCGTATCCAGTTACATTTAGATTCCTTCCAATTGTCAGTCATTATAAACAACATTGCAATGAACTGTAAACATTTCTTTATTCATATCTTTCTGTACCATTTTTAAAAATTAAGAGAATATATACCTGGAACAATGAAATATCCTTTAAATC
The DNA here is from genome assembly GCF_036321535.1 of Camelus dromedarius. Taxonomy (NCBI): domain Eukaryota; kingdom Metazoa; phylum Chordata; class Mammalia; order Artiodactyla; family Camelidae; genus Camelus; species Camelus dromedarius. Next base: position 48,772,709 of record NC_087437.1, read on the forward strand.
ACTCCCATATGCTTGATTAAAGTTCTTGCTTCAAGTATAAGTAGAGAGTTGTCTAAAGCAGGTTGTAATAATCTATCATTTGAACAAACAAATCACTGCCTGCATGGACATTACCTAAAATAGTATACTTAATAAATGTCTCATGTCTCACTGCAACAGACAAGTTCATGAGCTGACTAACCAAATTGGGAATGCAAGCTGACTTTAGGCATGGTCTATTAGAGCAAATACTTTCTTTCCTTCTTTTCTTCCCTCCCTCCCTTCTGTCTTCCTTCTTTCTTTCCTCCCTCCACTTCTTTCTTCCTTCCTTCTTCTCACACGTGTAGATATCAGTAAGCATTTATTAAATACTTTAGCATACACTTTTCAAATCTTAGTACTTCCATTACCCACTGAGGTATATCTGTGTAATAATTATTACATATGGGCAACTCCTAAGAGGTGTTTCTAATTTTGACATTCAGAAGACTAAAAGATCAGCTTTTGAAGAGTGATCTTCTTTTAGGCAGTTATAGAATTACACTTGTTGAGCTGTTTGTTTTTCATTATAAATGAAGACTTGCATTACGTTTTTATTGCCCGAAAGATGAACACCTGCCATGCTTTTCGGGTTATCGTGTAGTCTATAAATAGATTTTCTCATTCAGCAGAAAGGAAGCAGAAATTTGTTTTACATAAGCAGAATAAGTTTTATGTAAGGTATCAAATATTCCTGTGGTTCATGAGTCAAAAACCAAATGATGACACCAAATGTCTCTCACATATTACAGTCTGCATTAGCAGTAATTCTTAGTTTAGCAACCTAAGAAGAATATTGTAACAGAATCAAGGTCTGAAGCCATCAGAGGCTATTTTTAGACTTCTATGGGGTCATGATCTGCTCTTTTTTAGGTGTGGATTTCATGTATTAAAATTCAATAACTACTTTTCCCAACTTCATTAAGCCCTTAAGGCAAAATGCATAGTGAAAAATTCCTTGGGAATCCCAAACACTAACAAAGGATTTTAATTTTAATTTTAATTCCAATATTGTTTTCAGTAGTTCTTCAACTTGTTTACTGTTGAGCCTTCCCAGGCAGCCAGTTGTAAAAGGCGTCTGTGATTTGGCAGTACAAGAACCCATAAAGGAATGAACACTAAGTTATTCCAATTAGCACAAAGGCCAGGTTAGATATTAGTCAAGTGCAGAAATAGACAATATTCCTTGTACATGTAAGGGATTTTGTTACACAAAACTTCCTGTCAGATTGAAGTTAATTTAACCATACTAAAGAAAGAAAACGTTCAGAGACTTTGTAAATAGATTTCTTAGAAGGCTGTAGAACTGAATTATATCTCTCAGTTGAGTCTTTTTAAAAATCTTAATTATACTCTCAGCATTGTCCTATTAACATCAGTGCAATCTCTTCATAATTTGACCAAAGATTGTTTTAAAACGTAATGAGTTAGAATCAGGTTTGCATTTAGATCTGCAAAGGTGCTTAAAATTAGGAAGAATTTTTAAAATACATTTGTAAATCCAGAAGTGATTTTCATTCTAATTCTTATTCACTCTAAATAATCTTAGGTAACTGTCACAAGGATTTCACACCATTTGTGATTTATAAGTCATAAATGCTTTCTCAAATTTTGATTGTATGATGACAGTATTCAAATATTCAAATTTTTGAAGTGTGAATTTAAAATGATTTATTAATCACACAAGAAAAAAGTGACTTATTGGCTCTAAATTTTTCAACTTGTGCAATTTATTTGATTCTTGCTCAGTGGTGGCATGGGATTGGATAATGAGAGGTAGAAGTTCCATTCATTATTCATTTTCTATGACCAAAGTTTGCCAGATTTCACCACCAACCTCTTGGCTGCTTCCATTTTACAGACAAAGAATAAAAAGCTTAGAGAAGTTGAATAACTTTCCCAAGCTCACATAATGTTTTAGTAACAAATAAGAATTAGCTTTCTGGAAATTTCAGGATGTGACTTAACCCACCAAATGATCTTAAAATACCGATGCAGTGACTGAAAATAGGGACAAATTGTAGCTGATGCCATAGAGCAGTAGTGTAGAAGTTTGTTATTTTTAATATTTTTCCCAAGAGGCAAAAAAAAAAGCAAAGTGTATAAATAGAATAAGAAATATAAATAGCTAATTAATAACAAAAAAAAGTACCCTCACTAAGAACTAAAAAAAAAAAAACCAGATATACATAGAAAAAAATCTGTAAGAACACACTACTTAATATAGTTACTTTTAGGAATCAAGATTGTGGAAGGAAAGACTTTAATTTTAAAATTTAAAATTTTTTTATTATTTATATTGGTTGCAACCAAAATGTATGATAGTCCACAAACATTCATCGAACTTTTACAGCACTGTATTTGGAATATATCAGCGAACAAAACAAAAATTCTTGTTGCCATGAAGCTTACATTCAGCTTCTGTTACCTCATAGTTCAAAAAACAGCTGAGGCACCTTTAATTTAAGTTTAATTGAAACAACTGCAAAAGAAAAATAAACACACAGAACTGCTTTCTCAAGCAACATAAGTTACACCGAAGTGAATTTATTTGTTTGCTTTGAATGACTAGGAGAACGAAAGACCCATGTGAAGGTGAAAAGAGGAACCAAACAAAAAATAAAAACAGAATTTGGAGATGGATAATACTGTAATACATGAACTATCTTTATCTCCAATATCAGCCATGTTTTATGATTTCAAAAAATTACCTAAAGCATGAATCACAAAACTTGAATAAACCAAGAACAGTGGTTAGTGTTTATATTTGTACTAGAATATGGTTCCTGTAGCACATTAATTTTTTATGGCTTGGGTGTCAGCTGACAGAAGGAGGAAGAAATCTAGGAAGGAAATGAGAGAATAACAAAATATAATCTGAATCAGGGCTTTGAATCTTAGCCCAAATGATTCAGCTAATTGCCTGAACAAGATATTGTAAGTATTCCAGAGCAGAGGCATTTAGTGCATTGCAGCTGAATAAACCAAGGGGCTGAGTGATTGACTCAAAATCTCTCTTTAATTAAAATTTTCCATTATCAAAAAAGTGGCATATATTGTACCATACTTAGGAAGAACTAATTTTTATTTATAAACACATGTATATTTTTAAAATGTCTTTCAGACATATACATGAGCATTACAATATTCATGGTGTAGTTCCAATCAGGTTTAATTTTTAAATATTCTTAAATTTATACTTAAAACGGGGGAGGGGATACCTCAGTGGTAGAGTTCATGCCTAGAATGCACGAGGTCCTGGGTTCAATCCCCAGCACCTCCACTGAAAAATAAATAGATAAACCTAATTACCTACCACCACAACAACAGCAACAACAACAACAAATTTATACTTAAAAGATTTGCTACATGATACTTTTTTCCCCCTGAATTTGATTTTGGATCCTGCAACAAAGTTTTCAAAATGCTATGTAGACCTTGTACTTTATTAGTCCTATTGAAGAAAACACTAATTTCCAAGTACTTACCCATTATAATCATAGCTATGTTGCTATTGAATGCAATAAAGTATGCTATAAAGAGCTAGTGCATTTATGAAGGCAAATTCTATGTCATATATTCATTCAACTTTCATTCTGCTAATCTTGGATTCTGAAATACATATGTGTATATTGTATTTACATATAATATATTAAAAATATATTACCTATACCCGTATATGACATGTGTTCTTTGGATATTGTACTATGCAATAGATGTAAGACAGTGAAACCATTCCCATTGCTCTCTGCCCTCCTACCATCTCCTGCTGGGATTCTCTCTTGGTGCCATCCACCCACAGCTGAAAGGCAAAAGAGCCTGTGATGCAGTCAATGCAGGTCGGCCTCCCAGGGCATAGAGCTGGTTGAAGAAGTGTGGAGAGACGGCCTGGAGAGACGGCCTAGAGAGGCCAGCAGAAGCACTCCAGCACAAGGTCCAAACTGTGGTGAAAAGAAGCAGTGCAGCTACTCGAGCTGGGGGTATGCCCTTCTCTTCCAAAAGCTTTCATTTTTGCTAATATCAGAAATAGCTTTCCCTGATGAATCCCATCAGTATTCATGTAATTTCCTTGTACAAATTGCAATGACATTAAATATTTTATCTGTGCCTGATTAATTTATCATGTCTTTCATGCATGTCATTGTTTCTAAGTTTTTGCAACGTGTATATGTTATGTATGCTAATACTGAACCACAGAAATGGGCAGCCTAGGGCCTCCAGCTCAGATGGCTAGGCCCTAGTACTAAGAAACACAATGTTGAGAGTTGCTGTGGTCCCCAGACCATATTAGCCTCAGGCAGCCTGTACTGCACAATGCTTAAGAATAAGAGCTCTGGTGGAGAGGGTAGAGCTCGGTGGTAGAGCACATGCTTGCAATGTACAACTCCCTTGGTTCAATCTCCAATGCCTCCATTTAAAAAATAAGTAAATGAATAAACCTGATTACCCCCCCCCAATAAAATAAAATAAAATTAGCATTAAAAAAAAAAGAAGGGCTCTGAAGTCAGACTCTGCTACTAGCTAGCTATATGATATTGGGCAGATTACTTCTGCCAACATTACTTGTTTGTAAAATAGGGAGTAATGATACATCTATCTCAAAAGGTCATTCAAAATTGAGATGAATTAACATGCACAAAATGATTACAGCAATGCCTAATATATAGTAAGCACTGAAAAAACGTTAGCTTTTATTATCTCAAAAGTTAATATTTTTGGTGTGACACAAATTGGCTGACTATAATGAGACTCTGCATAAGAGTAAAGATAGATTAATATAAATTACAATTAAGAAAAGAAACTCAAAATGACTTTGAGACCACATAGGGCAGAAACCACACCTAAATGACCAATTTGCAGGCAAACAACATAATCCCAGAAACCAGCTTTGTAGTATGGGGTCTCATATCTAATCTGCTTAGTGTTTATGTTGACTATTCTATTTCCCTCATTCTACAAATTTACCAAGTATTTTGGGGTCATTCCAAGTGATCAAAAGCTTAGGTCAAATCATATTGCCCTGGCTTCTCTTAACTGATCCCACATCTCAAATGTCTTGAATTAGCCATTTTCCCTCTCTGTGTCTCCATCTCTGCTCTTGTTTCATTTAATGCCACTTTATTTTCTCTGCTCCTAGGGACAACACTTTTTTCACCATTCTAGTTCCCACAGGCCTCTAGTTAACTTTGCCTTGTTCCCACTTAGGGCCCAGGATTATTCTCTGTAGAAACCTGGAGTTTTATCAACTTTATTCCTGTCAAACAATTTCTACCTCATATAAAATGATTGTCTTTGTGTAGTCATTTTATATATTATCCATAACTTTTGTGGATCAAAAAATTGAAAGCATAGAAGGCATGTTATTACAGATAAATGAAAAATGATTAGTAGTAATTTAACAAACTCAGTGTTTTGCAAATTGTAGGCCATGACTTATTACGGGTCATAAATTAAGTTTAATTGGCAGATTCCAAAATTTTTAAAATTAAATGAAATACAATGAAATAAAAAAAAAATAAAATGCAGCTATATTGACTATTTATGAAGCTTTTATTTTAGTTGTTTATATGTATGTATGCTTGGTCACCATGTAAAACATATTTCTTATTCTGTATCAAGATATAAAAAGTTTGAAAGCCCTCCAATACATCACATGTACTTTTTATTGTTTTTTAAATGCTCTTAGTCTTTTTATAAGGACATTGATACATTTTCAGTCAGATTGTAACTTTGCTGAGGTAAGGTACTCATTCTTATTTACCTTTTGTATGACAGCTCCACAATTTAAGTGAACCAACATTACTGAAAGCCTCAAAATATACACTACACTAAGTATTCAGTAAATATCGACCATCTTGACATATATGCAACTAAAGAAAAATAAAGGCAGTAATAGCTGAAAATAAGTGTGTAAATGAAATATCCAATTACAATAGGTCTCCAGTTTATCTCATTATTTATGAGACCCACTGTATTTGTTAATACAGTTGAATTAAGTGAAAGATTGACTATATACTATATACCAGACCATTTGCTAGGTATTTAAGATAGACATGTGATTAACACAGTCTCTGATCCCAGAGACTTCATGGTCTACAAAGTATATGTGTTTTAATGAGAGAGAATTGAATTGTAAGTATTAAGTGCTTTTGTTTCACAATGTTCTGTTGGTGTGGGCATCATTATTCCTACTTTCAAAAAGAAGAAACATTTAGAGATGTAAGACTTTACTGGAATTTTAATCCCTCTGAATTCAAAGCTCATGATCTTTCTTCTGTATCTGCTATATTAGGCCTAAGACTTTTATGTGTCTTACTTTGTCAAATCCCAGAATATGGAGAGACATAGGACTGTAACATTCACAGTTATGAATCAATCAAAAATTATATTTTGAGTGCCTACTAGATGTTCATGTTCTAGAAAGAAGACAAACATATAAAAATTTAGGACAGAAATTAACCACTGAATTCAAGGAAGCCTCTAAGGTTGGACAAAACTGATTGCCAGAGGAATGGACCTTATGAAAAACACTACAGAAGTCAAATAGAAGATCATTTCAAGAGGTCTGATTACCAAAAGCATTTCAAAGAAATCGGGCTCCCATATCATAACACAAAATTGGAACAGCCCTGAGAAACACTTGCATTTCTGTATTCTGGTATACCCCCAGTCCCCACTGACTTTAAACATGTAAATCTAGGCCAAAATGACTGAGATATTACCATCAAGTAATTATGGTTTACTGCAATCATTTTCCATGATTTTATAAAACTAACAGTGTCCTCTGTCATTGTGGCAGTCTAAAATGTAGACAAGATAAAAGTAGAGTTGATTATGGAGAGAACAGTGGTGACGCAGAGCAACCTCCTTCCTTACCCAACAATGTCTAATTGTTATATGATTAGAAACAACTCATATAACAGATATTCCTTGATTACTTTATTATTTACTGGGCACTGGTCCCAGCTCTCAGGAAGCAAGAGAAAGTTGGAGGAAAGTAAACTTAAAAAGCTTTTAGGAGTTTACGAAGCATACTGTTAGGTTTCATTTTCTCACAATAATCCTGTGTGGAAGGTCCAGCAGAGATTTTAGACAGTTTGGCTGAGGTTGTGCAGCTCCAATCTATTATTTTTTAAAATTGGTTTACAAGGGGTTTTGTAAATATTCTTGAAATAATGTTGAAATCAAGATATTTTGAAATACATGATTCCTTGACAATGCCAAAAATCCCTTGCCTTTTATCTCACAATAACTTACTTGATTAGTGATGGTGAAACGTATCTATACTTTTTCACTGTCTTACTCAGTGTGCTTTGAGATTTCTTGAGTAACTGAACATTTAATATTCTTGGTTCTTTTAATTTTAATTGACATGCAAGGGAAATGTAAACGTTTCATGTCAACCTTTATATGCTTAACACCTTTTTTGAAATATGCCTGAGCATACTGATTCAAGGGATTAGAATTCCAATCACACCTCAACATTTGGACATGTTTCCTCTTCTTTAAAGGTAAAGTTTAAACTTTAAAGATAAAGTGGGGATAAAGTTGCCTACCTAATGATCATTTGTTTGTAAACTATTTTATAAAATCACTTGCCAAATGTCAAGTTTATGAAGGTTTATGAATGTGTCTTTAACTATCATCATTTTAATTTCCATATATTCCTACTACAGATGCATAGTGTAATTTCTTACTATAAGATCTCAGCTTAAACCTTACTTCCTCCAGTAAACAGCGCATTGCCTGTCCCCACAATTATGTTGTGACACGCTGCTCTAGGATCTAAAAGAACATTCTCCCATCTGGAATTTTTCTCATTTTATTGTAATTGCTTGTTCAGTCACATTTCTTGCCTGATAAACTGAAAGCTCTTAGGGAACAAGGTCTCTATCCATCTTTTTCACAATGATACCCAAGTGTGCTTGCAAAATATGTGACATAGTAAAACTCTAATAAATACTTGTAAGGTGAATGAAAAGTCAAAGTTGGAGCTTTTTCTTCGTTTCATAAAATTTTATTTTCAGTGTTGAAAATGATTACTTTAAAAAGTTTTCATTAGTGATGCAATCCCCTAAGGTTCTAATCAATTTAATTTTCCTCTAACACATTAATGTGACTATTTTTGCATGGAAATGAAACAACAATAATAATAATAACAAAACAGTATCATTAAAATGCCTTCACAGTATATGTGCCTAGATAACCAATGTCTTTGAATGAGTGATCATCAAGAAGATGAAATTCAGAATTATCATACTTTTTGAGTTGCTGTGAATTAATTACATATTATTTTCCAAAAATGTCGTCTTATCAAAGACATCCTTTTCCCTACGAAGATAATTCTTAGAAGAGAAGAAAAAAATGTTTCTATTTTCCTGCCATGGTAGAAAAAGAATTTTCAAAGCAAGATCAGAAAAAGAAATAAAATAAATCTATAAGCAACTTTCAGAAAACAAAATTGTGATAAAATGTCAAGACTGCTTGGGTGTATAAACAATTTTGTTAGGTTCTCAACCCATTTCCTTGGTTAAGTTATATATTCTTTGGTATTTCTCATGATGAATGCCAAGCCACTCTTCATTTAAACAAAAAATATGACCTATGAACAAGAGTATTATGGTTACTATCTTAATATTAAAGCTTATGTGCAATGTAATTAGTAAATTAGAGAATTCAAAGGGAACTGAGGGTCCAAGAATTATCTCCTTTTTCTCCTCTTTTTCCCCCCACTCTTTACTTCCTGGGGAGGGGATGGGGAATTCACGTAATTAAAAAAAATTTTATTCAACATATACCCATCAAAAGAATATGAGATTCAAAGAAACTGACCATGTTTTTTCTTTTGCTCTTTACACACTTAGCACTTAACAAATGCCTGGCTTGTTGTATGTATTCCAGAAATGTTTAATTGATGAGTGAATGAAAAAGTTTTTGTAAGAATCAGTTTTTCATAATAGCACATTAGAATTTTCAAAAATCCTATCTTAAACTCCATACAAATGTGTATTTGGTCACGTGGATTATGTTAACCAATATATCCAATAATGCTTGGTAGAGGGAAAAAACCTTGTTTATGGATAAAAACCTAGCTTTATTCAGTGGACTAAATCCAATTCAGCCTTTACATCCTCTGCTTTTAAGACAACTTAATAGTACTATGTCATTAATATTACTGTGACTCCTTTTTAAAAATCATTAAATTGAGGGGAGGATATAGCTCAATGGTAGAGTGTGTGCTTAACATGCATGAGGTCCTGGGTTCAATCCCCATTACCGCCATAAAGAAAAAAAAAGTTAAATAAATAAATAACCTAATTACCCCCCCCCCACACAATTAAATAAATAAATAAATAAATAAATAAATAAATAAATAAATAAATAAAAATCATTACCTTATTTTCAGGGAACAGAATGAAAAACTCACAGAAGAATAACAAACAAAATAGTTAAACCAGGTCAAAAGATTCATCAAACCCAAGAAAACCAAAAAAATTTTCTATCTACTCTCTTCTTGCCCATTTTTGCCCAACTGCATCTTTAACATTCTTTGTATAGAAGTATCTTCTTCTTAACATCACCAAGTATAGATTTAAAGCAAAACAATTTTAATCAAATTCACATGCAGATTATATGAGTTCCAGCCAATTCCTCTTATCATAATTGACCAGAACTGTGGTACTGTTGTGCTTTATAGAGTTTTAGAATTATTTTCTTTGATGCATGTTTCATACCATTATGAAATGATATGGACTGTTTAAAAATATTTTTTATAAAACCTAGACTATTAAGAGAGTATTGGATAATAAAATTTTTGAAACGTATGAATTTCCATCTTTTTGGCTTTGAGACTTCCTTTATATTGGAAGTTGGAGAAAACCTTATTAAATTTCATACATGTTTCAAAGTAGTTTTACTTATCCAAAATATTTTTAAAGTACTAAAAATTATGTATCCTCTGCAGTTACCTTTCAAAATACCTTATTAGAAGTGGTATAGTCAAAACAAGCAAAAGCAGGTAAGTCCAAAATACAGGAATTTTATAGTAAAAACTGAAAATGCCTATCATTTTTTAAGTTTGCAGATCATCTTTAAAAATTTTAGATGTATCATGTATTCATGAAGCATATAAAAACTAGTCTAGAGAATAAAAATAACAGCAGAAATATAAAACATAAAATATAAAACATACCAGTATCTTTGAAGGTCTTTTCATGTCCCTCCCAGACTGAAAATCTTTCTTTCTCCTATCCCAAGATGTAACCGCTATCCTGACTTCTCTGCTAAATAGTCCCTTACTTTTCTTTATAGTTTGTATCACCCATCCTTAAGCAATTTCATGTTTCTTGTTAAGTTTCTTGAGTAACAACCCTGAACCTAGATGTATACAGAAGGGCTATATTGCCACTGTTAACATACACCTTCCAAGGAGAATAGAAACTGAACAGTTTGTATGTTATAATCTTCAGCTTCCCTGAAAGTGCAAATGAGCCCTTTTTTTAAGAAGTCAGTGAGTAAAGCCATAAGTGAATAGGCAGAACATCTATCAGGACAGGAATGTAAGTCAACTTGGAAGATACAGAGACAATGAAAGATGGACAAACTTACAAAATATCATTACTCAATAACATCATCAAGGTTAACAGGAAGGTGTATATATATTTTTCTCAGAAGTATATAAAATATATACACTATATTGCATACATGCAATGGGAAGTGGTTTTACCTGAGAGTGAAGCCCTCATGAATGGGATTAGCATCCCTATAACAGAGGCCCCAGAGGGACCCCTTGCCTCTCCCACCACTTGAGGTTACAGTGAAAAGTCAGTTATCTAGGAAGAAGTTGGCCCTCACCAGACACTGAATTTGCCAGCACGATGATCTTGGACTTCCTAGCCTCCAGAACTGTGAGAAAAAAAATTCTGTTGTTTATAAGCCACTCAATTTGTGGTATTTTGTTATAGCAACCCAAATGGACTAAGACAATTATATATTTATTAATTTATTTTAGAAAATTAGAAAGAGCCTCTGAAAATTAAAAATATGATAGCAAAAAATGAAAAACTCAATAGGGAAGTTGGAAAATACAGCAAAAATATTAAGAAATGAACACAAGGAGAGAAAAGAAAATTAGAATATCAGTTTAGGAGATACTATATTCAGTCGGCATTCTAGAAAGCAAGAACAGAGAAAAAGGAGGAGGAGAAACTGTCAATGAAATAATTCAAGAACATGGCCCCAAAAGAAAAACATGTGGTGCCAGACTGAAAGACCTTCCCATGTGTTCAACACATGGATATAAATAGACCCACAACAAAACATGTCATCATGAAATTCCAGAATACTTGAGACAAAGATATTACAAGCTTCCATAAATAAAAGAATGATCCCATACAAAAGACAGGGGGTTAGGATTGCTTTAGACCTTTCAATAACAACATTGGAAACAAGAAGATACTTGAACAATGCACTTCAAATGTCTGAAGGAATGTGATTTCTGACTTAGAATTTTTTTATTTTTATTTTCTCTCTTTTTTTGGAGGGGGGAAGGGGAGGCAATTTGGTTGGTTTATTTATTTATTTTAATGGAGGTACTGGGTATTGAACCCAGGACCTCATGCATGCTAGGCAAACACTCTATCACTGAGAATTTTATAGCCAGCCAAACTATCTTCAGCTATGAAGCAGAATAGAGAAACTTAAAGACAGAGAAAAATGCAGTAAAATTTACCTCCCTACAGTCTTTCTGAGGAAGCAAGCAAGGTTAACAAGGGACACTAATACAGGAGAGAGGTGAAAAAATTCCCCAGGGTGTTGGTGCAGTGAGATCTCAGATAATACGTGTGTATCTGGTGAAAAGTATAACCAGCCCAATTTAAAGGAGGTAAAAATTTCTCTGGGAAAGACTTTGGAATCGAATTGTTGATAAGTAGTTAGAACATTAAGTTTAAAAAATAATTTAAAACTCTAAAAAAGAGGATGGTGAAGGAAGTATCCTAATTTATCTTATGGCTCAGCACTGAGTATATGAATATATAGTCATATATATGATATTGATCTCACCCAAATTTCAATAAGACTAAATTGGAGGAAAAGCAATAGAAAGTATGAATGTTGTAGGAGAGGCAGTAAAAAGAAGAGAACTAAGGCCTCCTCTTGCATAGTGAGAAGTCCACAGATAATGCTAACATATGATTTAAAAATATAATTATAACTCAATAAAAAAAGTTAAATAAAATAAAATAAAATGTGAGTAAGACAAAAAAATATATAGAAGATAGCAAAAATAATAAGCTAAAAAGTTAAAAGTGGTTGTTTCTGGGAAAGGGGTAATGATTATAGATGGGAGTAGGGTACAGCAGTTTCTAAAATTCCTTGGGAACTAACTGATTCTTTAAATTAGGTATAAGTTTGGCAAAAAGAAAAGCTTAAGAGGTGATATATAATTTTTAAAAAAGAAGGAAAGTGTATCGTGTGTGCTTTGCAGAGAATTCAGGACTGAAACTCTGAGGTCTGGAAGCACCAGTGGTAACTGAGAGAAGTGGAAGGATGTTCAGAAGGTCAATAGGTAAGATTTAGTTCTCAAGTTTAGATTCCTATTTCAACCTCACATTATCAAATCATTTCTCCATTCGTAAGCTGACTTCCTCCACCATTCTCTTTAGGCAACTCTTATCATCCAACTCTTATGCCTACTCCACCTTAATTAAGTTGCTAATGGTATTAAGATATTGTCATATAGGTGTTAAGGGCAAACTTTAGAATCAGAAAGACTGAGTTTGAATTCCGACTTGATTCTTTATTTGCCATATGGTCTTTGGTGAGATAATTCACATTTCTGAGTTTTAGTTTCCTCTTTGTGAAATTAAGAATAATAACAGCCACTTCTAAGGGTTAATGAGAGGATTAAATGATGCAATGTATGTGAAGATGCTGAATACAGTGTCTGGCATGTCATACGTGCTCAATCATTATTAATAAACTCTAGAAGAGTATTACTGTTAGAATCAGTATTTTAATTTAAATATGAGATCCAATTATTTGAAATAATTATGGGTACTTGATGCCCTTTTACTAGTCCTGATTCACTAGTCTGATTCACTGTTGGAGCATGGAATCAATTCAGGTGATCATTATCAACATTTTTAAAACTACAACACAAAGTAATAAGGAATAAACCAAAGTACTTTGTACTAGTAAGGATTTATTTAAGTGTTTGAGAAACATTGGCCTAAGTTTTTTTTTTAAGTAATTAAGTTTTTATTTATTTTTAATGGAGCTACTGGGGATTAAATCCAGGACCTTGTGTGTGCTAGGCATGCCACTGAACTATACTCTCTCTGCTGGCCTAAGTGTTGATAGGAGGGAAGCATGCTATTCAAAGGTAGTGGTGGTCCTCTCCTTTTAAGTAAAAGAACAGTTATGGAAAAGTAGATTAAAGATAGTATAAATAATTGTGTGTGTTTCTCAAGTTCTTTGCTACAAGAAATTATAATGAAAGTCTAAGGTCAAGTCCATGTTTACAATAAGTTAACTGCTAGTTTTCAGGACTACCGAAGTCCAAAAAGGAAATTTTTGGAGTCTATTGCATCCTAGCTCATCTTTTATACCTAAGAATAAAATTCTAAAGTCTTAAAAAATAAATTTAGTTTAGAAAAATGTTTAAAAATTTTTATGTCTTAGAAGAAGTAGATATATATTTATCACCCAGACCTTGGTTTTTAAATACAATTTGGAATAATTTGAACAAAGTAAACAAAGTAGTATCAGATTATGCACAAAGTATAAAACAAATCACCATGATTCCATACTTACATAAATAAGTGATTGAATAAATAAATAAATGGGAGTGAAGGGATAAAGTTTCCTTATTGAAGAATTTCACATAATACATATAGATATTCTCCACTCCTGGAAGTAGAGCTTAATCCTGCTTCCCCTTCTCCACTCTCCCTCCACTCCTTGCCTTGAATGCAAGTCAAATTTATTACTTTCAAAGAGTACAGTGTGGATAAGGAACAACTTCAGTGCAGAAATCAGAAAACACTACTTAACCAAGTGATCAAGGTTAATATCATCAGGAATAAGTCATGTTGATGACATTTTACCTCTGAGATATGAGGACACTTTGCCTTTGCAGTATTCTTTCCCCAAATCCATAACTCCAGTCTAATCATGAGAAAACTAACAGACAAAACTAAGTTGAGGAACACTCTAAAAAATGTTTGATCGGTAATTCTCAAAATTGTCAAGGTCATGAAAAACAAAGAAAGACTAGACAATACTACAGAGCTACAGTAATCAAAACAGCATTATATTGGTACAAAAACAGACATATGGACCAATGGAACAGAATAGAGAGCCTAGAAATGAACCCACAAACTTTTGATCAACTAATCTTCAACAAAGGAGGCAAGAATATACAATGGAACAAAGACAATCTCTTCAGAAAATGGTGCTGGGAAAACTGGACAGGAGCATGTAAATCAATGAAGCTAGAACACTCCCTTACACCATACACAAAAATCAACTCAAAATGGATCAAAGACTTAAACATAAGACAAGATACAATAAACTTCCTAGAAGAAAACATAGGCAAAACATTATCTCACATACATCTCAGAAATGTTCTCCTAGAACAGTCTACCCAAGCAATAGAAATAAAAGCAAGAGGGGGAGGGTATAGCTCAAGTGGTAGAGCACATGCTTAGCATGCACAAGGTCCTAATCCCCAGCCCCTCCTCTAAAAGTAAATAAACCTAAGTACCTCCCCCGACCTGCCAAAATAAAGTAACTAAATAATACAAAAATAAATAAAAAATTTTAAAAATATTAAAAAAAATAAAGGCAAGAATAAACAAATGGGACCTAATCAAACTTACAAGCTTTTGCACAGCAATGGAAACCATGAGAAAAACAAAATGACAACGTACAGAATGGGAGAAAATTTTTGTCAAAGATGAAACTGATAAAGGCTTGATCTCCAGAATATATAAGCAGCTCATATGGCTTAATAAGAAAAAAGCAAACAACCCAATCCAAAAATGGGCAGAAGACCTAAACAAGCAATTCTCCAAGGAAGACATATGAATGATCAATAGGCACATGAAAAAATGCTCAATATCACTAATTATCAGAGAAATGCCAATCAAAACTACAATGAGGCATCACCTCACACCAGTCAGAATGGCCATCATTCAGAAGTTCACAAATGACAAATGCTGGAGAGATTGTGGAGAAAAAAGAACTCTCCTACACTATTGGTGGGAATGCAGTTTGGTGCAGCCACTGTGGAAAACAATATGGAGATTCCTCAAAAGACTAGGAATAGACTTACCATATGACCCAGGAATCCCACTCCTGGGCATATATCCAGAAGGAACCCTACTTCAGGATGACACCTGCACCCCAATGTTCATAGTAGCACTATTTACAATAGCCAAGACATGGAAACAGCTGAAGTGTCCATCAACAAATGACTGGATAAAGAAGAAGTGGTATATTTATACAATGGAATACTATTCAGCCATAAAAATGACAACATAGCGCCATTTGCAGCAACATGGATGCTCCTGGAGAATGTCATTCTAAGTGAAGTAAGCCAGAAAGATAAAGAAAAATACAATATTAGATCACTCATATGTGAAATCTAAAAAAAAAAAAAAAAAAGAATGAACATAAATATAAAACAGACATAGACTCATAGACATAGAATACAAACTCGTGGTTGCCAATGGGGAGGAGGGGTGGGAAGGGACAGGCTTGGATTTCAAAATTTGTAGATACTTACAAGTATATATAGAATAGATAAACAAGATTATACTGTATAGCACAGGGAAATATATACAAGATCTTGTGGTAGCTCACAGTGAAAAAGTATGCGACAATGAATATATGTATGTTCATGTATAACTGAAAAATTGTGTTCTACACTGGAAACTGACACAACATTGTAAACTGACTATAACTCAATAAGAAAAAAAAAAAAAAGAAAGAAAGAAAGGCTGAGAAACTGTCACAGGCCAGAGGAGACAAAGGGAGATGGTAACTATTTGCAATTTGGTGTCATAGATCAAATCCTCGAACAGTAAAAGAATATTAGTAGAAAAATCAGTGAAATTTTAATAAAGTCTGGAATTCAGTTAATAGCAATATAGCAATGTCAGTTTCTTGATTTTAGCAAATGTATGATGGTAATGTAAGATATTAACATTAGGGGAAACAATCTAAAGGGTATGTGGGAACTCTGTATTAACCTGGTAATTTTTTTGTAAATTAAAAATTATTTCAAAATAAAAAATGTATTAAAAAGAAATATAATTCAATAACAGTAACACTAATAAAGAACTAAAAGCAAATAATTCTTGGAATCAGGAGACCTATAATTTTCTAAATAAATTCTGGAAAATATTCAGAGAAAAGTGGAGGTGAGCAAATTTTTAGTACGTTAGTCACAGGCCCCATATGATAAGAATTTGAGATCATCTATTTTCAATGTTTCATACTTATAGAAGTTGAGAATTTTCCTTAGGTCACCTGGACAGGCAAGTCAGCTATCTTGTGATAGTCTTTGCTCTAAGCTCTACATTTTGATGAAACTTTAGGCTCTCCAGTGTGAGATTCTGGTCTTGCATGAGCCACATCTTTGCTTTATTTTACTCTTAATGGGTTCCCCTTGTCCTTAGTATAAAATTTAAACCCCTTGGTTGTTTTCCAGGGATCTCTAGCCAAGGTCATTTCTTGCCACATCTCCCTTGTACTCTATACACCAGTCATTCTACACTTTGGGGGCATTCACACAATTTTTTTTCTGACTATTATATTGTCCCTTTTACTACTGTCCCCATTGTACCTTGTTAAATCTGGAATCAGCTTTTTCAGGTTCTACACAATGGTGCTTCCTCAGAGAGGTGACTTGACCATATAGGGTAATCACAATAGAATTGGGCCTGCCATAGAGAGTTCTCTTGCCCTCTGATCAAGTTTTCATAGTTTTCTTTCATATTAAATTACATTATCAATGGAACTCTAAATAAACACAGGGGGGAAAAAAGCAACATTGCAATCACTCTAAGAAATTAAACTATTTTCATTTGTTTAAGCTCATCTTGTTCTTATCGATTTGTGCATGTAAGTTTTACATAGTTGTAATCATTGTGCAGATCAACTTTCCTGCTTTAGTTTTTATCCACATATTGTCAGGCATTTTCCATGTTGTTACATAGATTAGGTATTTATTTTTATTATTCCTGTCTCATTCATTCACTTATATTTGGAGCCTACAATATTTTGAGTACTAGGCGTGATAATGTGCAGAAGCAAAAGTGAATGGTTGCTCTAGAGGAGTTTATGTCTGGTTTACATTAATCAGACACTTTGCTTTCTATCATTTATTAGTATTATTATTAAATACTCAGTCTATATTAATAAAATAATATGATCGCCTATGCTACGTAAATTACACTGTGTAGCCTCTTTCCTCAAATAATCCCATCTATAAATTGCATTTACTCTTATTCTAATTTCTCCTCATAAACTTTCCTGGGAAATCTCATTTGCTTTCCTGATTTTAAAAGCTAGTCACCATAGTCTCTCCAAACTTAATCTCTACACTATGCTTTTACTAAAATCTTCACTGAATATTTTGAAGACATCTCAAATGCAGTATTTCTCCTAACAGAACTCCTTATGTCTCTCCACAGATCTTCCCTTATGTTCTAAATTAATGGCATCATTATGTATCCAATCGTCCAAGTAAAAACTTAAATTTATCCTCAAGTCTCTCCTCATTTCTCATCATGTCACTATGCCCCATTGCTTCAACATTTTAAATATCTCAATTTTGTCTCTTTTTCTTCCCTCTCATTGCTTTAGTTCAGGTTCTACTTATCTCTCCTCTACACTTGCAATAGGCTTTTAACTGGTTTCTGCCATCTCTGTCGTGATTTTTAAATCTTTCTTCCTCTTGACTGATAAAAATTCTCTTCCTAAAACCCAAAAGTAGTCAAGTGATTTCCCTACCTCCAAACTTCTGATGGCTTCTTTATTATCTGACACTATCACCATCATTTATTGAACACCTAATATATCCTAGGCCTTCTTCTAAGTACTTTATATATTTCATTTCATTTAATCCTCACATCAACCCTTTTGATGTAGCTACTATTATCATTCCAATTTTATGAATGAGGAAACCAGGGAATGGAGAATTTAAATAATTTGGTCAAGGTTACAGCATTAGTAAGTGGGCAGAGCTAGTAGTTTGAGTTTGGAGTTGTTGCTCTTAACAGTACCTTACAGCTGCCTTTCAGAAATATACTAATTCTAAACCTCTTAATGTGGCTTATATTATGTTTTCCAATTGGATCCAAAATCCAGACATCTATTCATTAAATATGTATTAAATACATGTATAATTAGGTATTAAAAAAACTTCCTTCAAAGAGCTTACAGGTGGTGGAAAATAATATGAGAAAAATATTAAATGAATTTTCATATTAATATGAAAATAACATGAGGGCAAAATTTGCAATTAAGTAGTGTAATTCAATGAAATAGAAATATGCTTAATTCTATGAAACAGAGTAAAAAGCTTCATCTGGGTTGAATCTCTCTTTTTCATACTTTAGTCATTATTCTTGTTGTTATTCGGTTTAGAATGTCTCCTTCCTTGACTATATGACAAACTAGTTTCTTCTGGATGCTACTAAATTGTCTTCTGCCCTGTAGAAACACAGTGACTTCTCAGCACAGAATTTGCATTCCTCCTTTGTCCATCTTACATGGTGCAGAGTTGCAATATCACGTTGTCTGTTGAATTGTCATTGCTTACTTACAGGTCTGCCCCTGACCTCAACCCCAGACTATAAACAGAGATCAGTCTTATTTTTCTTTGTATGCCCTTCTACCACACCTAGCACTGGACATAAACTATGGATAATTGTTTAAAACATAAAAAATAAACATGAAAGCAGTCAGTATTTTACTATTTACTATGTGTCTGGTTTTTTCTAAGGTGAATAAACGGAGAGACGAATGAATGAATAAATGAGAGAAAGAGTCTAGAAAGAAGTTGGCTGGTTAAAGCTATACTTCACAGATTTTCAGAGTTACTGCTAGGTTCTGCTCTCTTTACACCGTGGTAGGCAGCAGTCTAAGATAGCCTTTGTGATACTTGCCTCCTGGTTATCCATGTTTTCCTATGGGCTGAACCTGTAAGCTGCTGCTAACCAATAAAATACAGCAAAGGTAAAGTTTTGCAGATGCAATTAAGGTTGTGAATATTAATCAAAAGGGAGATTTTCCTGGGTGGACCTAACTTAATCAGGTGAGCCTTTTAAAAGAGCATCTACAGGTCAGAGGCTATGATGGCTAATTTTATTTGTCAACTTAGTTGTTTAGTCAAACACTAGTCTTGATGTTGCTGCTAAAGGTATTTTAAAGATATGATTAACATTTAAAACAGTAGATTTTAAATAAAGTAGATTACTCTCTGATGTGTTTTTTCCAGTACCAATACTACTACAATTCCCAGTGGACAATGACTGGGTGTCCAACAAATTTAACTAAAATTTGACAATATCTACCTGGAGATAGATAGCATCAGATTCCACAGGTTAAGGGCTCAGTCCCACAACACTGCCCTCAGTTCAGATGCCAATCTCCAAGTCCAGGCTGTCACCTGTGCTTCTGACCAACCTATAAACTGGAGATTCCCACAACCCCCTCTTTGAATTTAATTAATTTGCTAGAGCAGTTCACAGAAACATTTATTTATGTTTACCAGTTTATTATAAAGGATATTAAAAAGGATATAGATGAATAACCACAAGAAGAGGTACACAGGAAGAGGTCTCAATCGCTGGAGCTTCTGTCCCTAGGGAATAAGAGTGCGCCACTCTCGTAGCGCGTGCATGTGTTCACCAATTCGGTTGATCATCAAATGTCCTTGCTAAAGAGTTTTTACAGAACTTAATTTTCAGTCTCCCTTCTTTCTCCTTCCCAGAAACCAGGGGTGGGGTTGAAAATTCTAATCCCTTGGTCTTTAGGACAACCAGCCTCATCCTAAGGCTACCTAGGGGCCCTACCCTAAGTCACCTCTTAGAATATACTCTGCTGTTAAGTCTCCTTATGAATAACAAAAGACATTTCTACCATTCAGGCTGGAAATTCTGGAGGTAGTTGAGGTGGCAAGTCGGGAGACAGAATTCCTTCCTTTTGGGGAAATCTCAGCCTTTTAAGGCTTCAACTGATTGGATGAGATCCACCCACATTAGGGAGGGTGAGGTATAATACATATTTTGAAAGGATAATATATGCTGTTTTAAGCCTCTAAACCTGCAGTAATTTGTTTTTATGAAGCAATAGAAAAGTAAAACAAATTTTAAATACCTTACCATACGCAGGCAAGAATTTTGGCAATTGACATTTTGATTATTGTTTTTTGGGGAACATGTCATTTTATTTTAAAAATTTCACTTTAAAAAAAAATCACAAAAGGTAACATATGTACATGAAAGAAAAAAGTAACAAGAAATACATGAAAGAAACCAGTTCCCCCCTCCCATAAATAAACTATTCTGCAGTTCATGTCTTTTAATATGTGAGGAAAAGCTTTCCATATTTGTATATCTAGATGTACTTCTTACTTCAAAGGTTCCCAAACTTTTTTGGTTCATAACATTCTTAGTATTTTAGTACTCAGTATACTGCTCAAATAAATACTTAATGATTCTGTTTATTAAGTAGTTAGATCTAAAAACTTAAGGAACATTTATGTCATAATGATTTACTATACATGTGAAAAATAAATAAGTGTAAACTAGTAGAAGAAATATTTTAATCTTATTCTTAAATAATCAGTTTCTTGCTAGTAGGGTGTGCAAACTCATTGGTCACTACACACCTCTCTTGGAATCACAGTGGACACTGCCACCCTCATTTCCTGTTTGATACTGATTTTTTGCTTTATTGTTACATTAATTGCTGAAAACCATGATTACAAAGATATGAAATCATCAAATGGAATGTAGCATAATCTAATATTGAAACTGAACTCCCTTGAGATAGCTGCATACACAATGTCCAACAGGTATCATGCATCAGTGTGCTTACTTCAAAAATGTAAAATATCCCAAAGCACTCTTGTGAATTCACTGCCATGTCCTGGTGCTTCTTGTTGCACAATATAGGAACCCTGGCCCCATCCCATTCCTTTAAATGGGTGCATATTAACCAATTTTATGGATAAACTTATTTAAATTGTTGCTCTATTAAGGGTTAACTTAGGCTCTTGCCTGTTTTTATTTCCTTTTTTCTTTCATTTTTCTCTTAATTGTGACTGTGAGATTCTTCCATCCATGAAAATTCCTTATGAGCAATCTTGCAATCTTTTTGAGTATTTCTGTAGGATAAATTCCTATAAATTGAATTGCTGGCTTAAATGGTATGATTAATTTAAATGTTGATACTTAAAAAAAAGTCTCCGAAAAGGATAAACCAAGTTACATATTTGTGTATCAGCATGACCATTTTCCTAATTTTTTCTAACACTTGTTTCATGAAACTTTGATGTTTTAATATGTATCTTTTTGTTGAGCATTTTAGTTGTGAGCATTTTTACTATATTTAGTGACTATTTATATTTAGTTTTATGTCAACTGTTTACATCCTTTGTCCACTTTTTCTATGGGATTATTTGTGTTTCCTTATGATTTGCAAGAGATATTTATTTAGTAAGAAACTCAGTCATTTTTTTCTCCTGGCTATTCTTTAACTTTATTTATGGTACTTTTTTTCCCTTTGAGTAATTTTACGTGTTTATGTATTCAAATTTACAAGTCTTTCCCCATTGGCTGCTGGGCATTTTGTTATGGCAGAAACAAACAGTAGTTTCAAATTTACTCATATTTTCTTGTACTGTTTTCTTGATTACTTTTGCACTTAAATTGTTGTTCCAACTGGAATTTATTTTGACATAAGCAGTAAAGTAAGGCTATGCATTTGAGAGTTTAATTAATGCTAACTGCCACATTAAACCACCCTAAATATTTGTGGTACAACATTAATAAAAATTCCCTTCTCTCTAACACAGAGTCCAAACTAGAAAATGACAGACTTCATTTGGACTCAAAATGGGCAATCCACATTCAGAGCCCATGCTCTTATCTCTATTTGTTGTTCATCAAGGGGGCATGTGATCTAGTCCTTTTTGCTTTAAGTTCAAAATCCCATTAGGTTAGGGCCTAAAGAGGAATGAGGCTCAATTTCTGACCTGCAAAATAAAACCACTATAGTTTCTTTCTATTTTCATCCTGGGCAGCCTATATCATAAGAAATACATCGAGGGACTCTACAATATCAAGAAAACTGAACACAACAGTTTGGTTTAATGTAACTTTCCTTGATACTAACTCCTATACTTAATGTCTGATAATATATTGTGATTAAAAAAAAAAAAAAACAAAGATGCCTATGGAACGAAAGTTGAAATATTTTAAATTGTGACTCCTTAGTCTCTCATTAGCTATTTATAAAATATGCATAGTTTGTTTTGGAAACAATTGGCAGAAATATTAAAAGTACTTTTAGACTTGAAGTCTTTGTTTCTTGAGGAAGAAAAACTCCTACAGTCTCAATTTTGTCAAATTAAAATTATTTTCAAGTGAACTACTTTGAGAAGATTTAAAATGATGATAGCATGTTTCCATATCACATTTCACTAAGACAACTCAAACTAAATATAGTGCCCCAAAATTGATCAAAATCTTAGGTTCTTTGTGTTCCAGTAGCTGTGTATACAAGGTTTCATTATGTGTGTATTTAATCTATTTTTAAATAACATATTTTTTATTTATAATTTTTTAAAATTAGAAACAATACTACTTTTCAGTGTAGAAAACTTGTAAAATTCAGAAAACATGAAAAAAAATTCATAATGCTACTGCCTGAAGATAACCACTGTTAACATTTTGGTAAACATTTGTATTTTGGTAAATATTTATAATATATTTTCATATGATATATGTATATATTTTCTGTACAAAATTGATCCCACATACAGTATTTGACATTCTTCTTTTTATAGTTACATTATAGACATTTATTCATATTAATAATATTCCTCTAAATAGTTCTCTAATGGCTGCAGAATATTCCATGGTATAGTGTTTTAAAAATGTAAATACTTTTTTTTCCTGAGAATCAAGTAGTATGCTCATTCCAAAAAAATTCAGATGATGCAAAAAAAAAAAAAATAAAATTTATGTCAACCATAAGTCCACCTTCTGGAAATTTAATACAACTATTAACTTTCTGGCCATTTATGTGTACACATACACACATGCACACACACTGTTTTAAATGTGATTATGCTTGCTGTTTTGTGACTTTTCCTCTCTTTAAAAAACTTTTAATTTTAATTTATTGCCAGTTTTATTGAGATATAATTGACATTATTTCCCTTTTAATAATGAATGTCTTTTCAAGATAATGAAAATAGCTCTACATAAAAATTTTAAAGTTTGTGTAATATTCCATTAGGAATATAACATGGAGACATTGATGTGGGCTTTGGAAATGGAAAGGGGAACTTAAATCCTAGTTCTACTACTAGAACTTGTGTGATTTAAAAAAAAAAAAAACTGATTGCTGTAAATCTCAGTTGCTTAATGGAAATCATAAGGTCTACCTAGCAGGAATAGTAAAGTATTAGCAGGAAGGTGAGGTGGGGGTGTCCAAACTCAAATGTTTTTGGCATGAAAGACCTGAAGAGGACCAACCTTTATTCTTCAAAGATTAGATGATACCGAATGCTTTGACCTGGGTCCAAATGGAACTTTCGTAGACTTACCCAAAGTCATTTACATTGAGAAAAAAAAAAGGAAAGTAATACACTGAAGGCCAAAACAAATAAAGAGAGAGAGAGAGAGAAAGAAAAATCCATAAAGCAAAAGTAGTAGTAAGTAGCCCTTTGCAGGAAAAAGCCCCTCAGCCAGAAACCCCTTTTGTCTTATCACCAACCTTAAACCAGGCACCCCCATGCTTTACTCATGTCTGGCCCTCACACACCTTTCAAATCTTGATCGCACAATACCTTGCCTAACATGTCCGTTCTTCTCATAGATCAAAGAAGTAGGAATGGAGAATAAGTAATTAACAGATGACCGGGTCTCTTCTCTAGCTTCTCCTTCAGTAATCTTGTGAACAAACTATGTGAACAAGAAAGCATCTACAGAAAAGATCAGGAGAAGTCGACAAGCCTGAACTCAGTGGGGGATAGTGACAACTCTGACCCCCTATCTCAATGATTGACTGAGATTTCTTCCTCTTTCCCCTTTAAAACTTTCTCGGCTAAGCAGAATCTTCAGAGTTGGTTTTTGTGGACCCTGAGTCCACCACCTCCCCACATGGCCAGCATTCTGATGAAAAGCAACTTTCCTTTCTATCAACATTTGTCTCTCCTGAGTATTGATTTTTGAGCAGTGAGCAGCCGAACTGGAGTTTGGTAACAATAGGACCCTTATACATTGCTGGTGGGAATGCAAATGGTGCAGCTGCTTTGGAAAAGAGTCTGGCAATTCCTCAAAAGGTTAAACATGCAGTTACCTTATGAGTCAGCAATTCCAATTCTAACCATATACTCAAGAATAATTAAAAGGTCTGTCTATACAATAACTGTAATCTTCATATATTATTCCTAACAGCTAAAAAAGTGAAAATACGGCAATGTCCACCAACAGTTGAATGAATAAATAAAATGTTGTGGTATACAATGGTATATTTGACAATAAAAAGGAATGAATGATGATATATGCTACAACATGGCTGACCCTTGAAAACACTGTGCTAACTGAAAGAAGCCAGCCATAAAAGACCACACATTCTATGCTTCTATTTATATGAAATATCTAGACTAGGCAAATCTAATAGCGACAAAAAGTAGATTAGTGGTTGCCTAGGGCTCTGGCGATTGGGGTGAAATAGGAGTGACTGCCAACAAGTATAGAGTTTTTATTCTGGAGTGGTGAAAATGTTCTAAAATTGATTATGGTGATGGCTGCACAACTCTGTGAATATACTAAAAACTATTGAATTTTACAGTTTAAATCAATGAATTGTATGATATGTGAATTATATCTCAATAAAGCTGTTGAAAAAAGCAAACTAGGGCATTATAATTCAGAAGGATCGTAATAAAATGGTATATAAAGCACTGGACAGGGAGGTGGGTATAGCTCAGTGGTAGAGTGCATGCAGAGGTCCTGGGTTCAATCCTCCATTAAAATAAATAAATAATTAAAAAAAAAAAGCATTGGACAGATGAAGCCCTTAATAAATAGTGGTTATTACTCGAGTGTGTTTAGTTTGTTTACATTTTCCTCACCATGATCAGTATTTTAAAAAGAGTATTCCGTATATAGTAATATGGGGCAATTCTACGGGCTCCATTTCTTTCCCCAATCCTTAGAGATGTAGAAGTGCTGATCAAATGTTATGTACATTTTTTAGGGACCTCCTTTCTTCAGAAAGACTAGGGCTATGCCTGTGGGCATTTCCTTGAGTGTAGAGTGCCAGCAAATCATCCTTTTCTGAAGCTTTTTTGTCAAAATAGTAATACAACACACAAAAGAATACTTCTAAGTAGTATTTCCACAGGCCTTGCTTTGGGAAAATAATAGATACTAAAAACATCTCCATTATAATGCTTAACAGTATTGGGGTAGGTGCTGGTAGAAAAAACACACAAGTTGATTCTGCTTTGATCCTGTTTGTGGACATTCCTATTCATTGCAGCAGGGGAAAACGTCGTCTCCTATTAAGTTTCCCTGATTACTTCTAACAATGAGGATTACCCTAAACTCTATTGCAGGTTATGAACACATCTAAATTGAACCGCAAAAAGTTGAACTTAGCTTGACTTTTTCAGCAGCTAACGTTGTAACAGGTGGGGAGAGGGCTCGACTGAACTGTGTGAGGTGGTGTGGAACTGTGGAATTTGAGCCAAGAGAAGGCCACCGATTTTTAAAAATAGAGCTAGGCGAAAGAATTCAGAGCACATAGCATGCACATTTTTAGTCTTCCTCTTTCCTCCAAAATTTGTGCCAATGGACAATTGGAGCCCCCAAAGTTGCTCTTCCCGAGGTGAGGACGCTACTCCAGGGCTACTAGCATTTCAAGGAAGTTTCAGGGCAAGATGCCCGAGAGCAGAGGAATACAGATGCGCGGGACAGGCGGTGCCCGGTCAGTTCACTCCCCGGCGGCTGGAGGGACCGACCCGCTGGGGCGGGCAAGCAGCGGGCACTGAGAGGCGGGGACGTAGGGGCGGGTCAGCAAAGGTCGGGCGATTGTGTCGGGAGGCAAACTGGGCGTCGGCGGCGGCGGGCGGAGCCGTGGGCGAGTGATGTAAAGGGCGGAGGGATCCCACAGGGAGAGTCGGAGCGGCTAGGTGAGACCCCGAGCGGCTAGGTGAGACCCCAGGGGTGTGGGGCGGGGGATCCCAGTCCCCGCCCTGTTTTCCCCGTCCCTCCCCCTGCCTCCTTCACGCCCCTCCCCCCTCCTCCCCTCTGGTTGGAAAGTTTCTAGAATCTCTTCCCAGCGGCCTTTGCGGTTCCAACATGGCGGAGCTGACGGTGGAGGTTCGCGGCTCCAACGGGGCTTTCTACAAGGTACCGAGCTTTTTGGCGCTTTGTTGGGTATTCTGGCGGCTGGGGCAGGTTTGGGGGAGGGGTGGTGGTCCAGGAGACTGAGTTTTGGGGTCGAAAAAGGCGGCCAGGCCAAAGCCCGAGGCCGCTGGGTTCATCGCTTCTCCCCCCTCCACCCGCGGTTTAACGGTCTCGGGGGCCCCGGCTCCGTTATGTTTTGAAACAACACGTTGGACACCTCTTGAGTTTTTCTACTCGTGAACCTTCTTCTTGGGTGCGAGTCCCTTGGCGGGCCGGTGAGGAGAAGCTGAGTGGCTGCAGGGCCGCAGGGAGCTCCTCGGGAGCAGGCCTGAGCGCCGGGAGGTGGGGGAGTCGTGAAAGGAGGTAGTGGGATTGTGTGGTCACAGCCGCTCCCCCGCCCCTCGGACTGTGCCGAGCGCGAGCGCCTCGGCTCGCTGCTCTGACCCCTCCCCACCCCCTTGGGGGGCGCGTCGCGGAATCTTAAGAATTCACCTTTGTACTAGGGTTTTGTGCCAATAAACTTTAGTGTCTGAAAGGGAAGCGGATACCGGATTAAGGGTTAGGATCAAAGAGAGAAAACCAGAAACCCTTGAAATGTGGCTAGTAGAAATATTTTTTGCAGCCTGGGAGATTGGGCGGCGCCTTAGCCCCTCTATTACGGAAGAAACGGCGAAGAGTTTTAGCCTTTAAGAATTAAAGCGTGAAACGGGATCAGGGAGACACAGGTGGGGACGTGACTAGGTTTTTTGCTTTTAATCAGTTCCCTGGTGTTTTTGGAAGAAGGTGTTGATTTTTGCCCCCCCCCCCCCCCGAGGTTTTTGTTCGTTTCCAGCGGGAGGAAGGAGATGCATTGCTATGGGATCGGGGCTGGCACATGGAAGAGGAATTCGAGAGTAGAGGAATTCAGTAGGGGCTTCTGATGTAGGGGTCATAGAAATGAAAATGAAATCCTTAGTTTAGTTTTGCCATTATAACGGTCTCTTCTCCCAATTCTCCTTTTCTCCCAGAGTGTGCCTTCAGTGTTACAAGATCAATACAAAATCTCCCCAGCTGTTGTCTGTCAGTCAGTCTCACTAAGCCAGCATCTCAAATGTTTGAGAGTCCTGGCTATTTTTATTAAGGGCCGTCTCCTAATAACAGGAATATTGTGGGTACGCAGAATGTATTCTCACTGAGTTTCGTTTTAGCGTATCTTTTATCCCCCACAGTATTTTAATTTAATAGGTAGTCGTAATCTCTTACTTTCAGCGTTGTTTTTGCCTTTCCTTGTTTACTAATGAGCTGTGTGGAATTGGTTTAGCTGTCACGTGGTAATAGCGTAGTGGGGAATCACAGTTGGCATCTAAACGATCTCCCTAAGCTTTTTACAAGTTTAAATCTGTTTAGGTGGTCAGCATAAAGTAAAAACAATGACTGGTAGAAAGGAGTCTTTTAATGCGTGACAAATTTTATATTATCAGTCTAGATTTAAAACTCGGTGTCAGACAAGAGTAGATACTTCATTAACTTCTTAAGCCTAATGGTTGCGTTCTCTGAACAACTGCAGATACAGTTGTGGCATAATGCACAAAGAATGGGGTTATCATACCTTTCCTCTCAAGGGTAGATAAGGTTCATTTTTGCATCAACATCTTCCCACCCCATGAAAAAATTTCAAATTCTTGCTATTTGGCCATACAATTCTTGTTCAATGGATGTATGCATTTTTTCCTGGCATACTGGCATTTTTCCTGGTTATCTGTTGAAAAGTAGAAAAGGATTACTATGCCTTAACGAATTATTTTCAGCATGTCGATGGTAGGTAAAACATTTCTTTTTACTCATATATTTTTATGATATCACGTGCTGTAAATACACTTTTTAAATTCATAAGATTCTGTAATAAGATGGTCTTTTTGAAAGTTTTAGTGAAGATTGTTTACCATCTTACTTTTTCTGTCTCTCTTTTTTTCCTTTTACTTTGTTTTGTCAGTAGTCGAATCCATTTTGAAACTCTAAAGTGTTTATTGTTGATTATTATCTATACAAATTCTTAGACTTTGATTTCATTACCCATTTTTACCTAACAAAATAAAGTAATGTGGTTCTTTGGCAGAGGTTGGGAAGGACCCTAGCCACATTTGTATGTACTGAAAAAGCACACACAGTTGGAATTTTATGTCCTGCCATAATCCGCTTGTACATGTGTGGCAACTATGATCTTCAGAACTCTAGAAGCGTGAGGATGATGAAGAGGAGGGAGCCCTGCATTTGAAATTAAACAAGTGGGAATTCTAGGTCTGTACCTCGGTTTAAATATATCTAGCAATAATAACATCCTGAACAAATTTCCTTGGGCATATTTTCTTTTTTTTGTAAAGTGAGGGGTTTGAAGTAGTTCAGTAGTCTGCAGTGTTTTTTATCCCAGGAAACTGTCCGCTTGGAAAAAAAAATTGGCTCATTGCACACTTTATTAATTTCAACTCCATGAATTTTTAAAATTAATTTGCATGTAGTAAAATACGTTTTTTGACATGGTTATGTAAACTTTTTATAAATGGTGACATTTATGTAACCACCACGAACACAATGAAGTGATAGAATAGTTCTACCATTCCCTAAATTTCTATCATGCCCCTTTGTAGTCAACTTCTCTCACTCCCAGAACCTATGGTGGTTTCTGTCCCCATAGTTTTACCTTTTCCACAATGTCCTAAATGTAGAATCATAGAGAATACTGTGTAAAGTTCAAAATTTGGCGTCTTCTGTTTGGTGTAGCGATAGTTTCATTTTAAGTAATTTTTTTCCTATTTAAAAATTAATACATGGTCATTGAGGGAATTTTGGAAACTGTCAGGAAAAAACAAGTTGCTTTGCGATAACAGCTGTTAACACTTCGGTGTATTTTTTTAGTGGTGGTTTTAAACATACAGGTGATTCTGATTTTCCTCCCCCCCCCCCCAGCTGTAAATGTGAATTGTCATTGAAGAATTTCAGAGTCATGGGATTAGTAGCCAGTATCATCGTGCCTAAGGCATTGCTCTATGGACATTGATTTAAGATTTTTAGTAGAACTGAAACTTCATTTCACATAGTAATTGGAACCAGGGAAAAGCGGAAGAGTTGACCTAAAAATAGGATAGTCTCCCCCCCACACCCCCGAAAATATTTACACAGACTGTTGCACACTAAATACTTTGTCCTGCATCCTGTTCTTTTTACTTAACAGTGGATCTGTGGTTGTTAAAGATAAAAAATTTGATATGCTCCTGTTTGCAGCCCTGTAACTCTTTGGGGATTGGGAAAAATGGGAAATATGTTATGATAGGGGATGTAATTTTATATAAAAATTTGCCTTTTCTACCGGAGTGTAGCATCTTAGGGTTTATACTACTGGTCATTTAAGGTGCCCCGCCCCGCCCCTCACCTTTTCCTTTAGCTTTTCAATAGATTTTACATTCTATAATAGTGTACTTACAGAGTTGTGTAACAATTACCGCAATCTTATTTAACATCTCTATTAACCCCAGAAAAGCCTCGTGCCCATTTGGAATAATTAAAATACTTTTAAACTCATGTGTGTGATATTAAGCTTTGTAATAGCATTGCAACTTGCATAGCCGTGGGCAGAATATAATTTTAACTAGAAGTTGAAAGTAAGTCACTCAGTTTCTGGCTCTTGTAGAGGAAAGTTTCCATGGTGTTCCAAGGAAATGTGTGATCTCTAAGATGGCTGAATGAATTTCAAGCCTTCTCTGTAGAAAATAGAATTACTTTTGGAACTCTGTGATTTCTGCTTTTGACGCTAATTGTTTGCAAAACAAATTTCAAAGTACTGCGATATTTCCAGAATTTCCTTTTAGCTTTAGCTTAATATTAAAATGAGATTTGAGAATAATTAAATTTTGCAGTAGGCTTATTATCACTAATGAAGGTGACCTACAGAGTTACAGTGAAAGAGTTGTTTTGAGACTACTGACTTTTCAATGTTAGTACAGAATGTTTTGATATCTTGCTGGAGATTAGTAATTCAGGAAAAGATAGTGGCTGTCTTAATACTAGGGCCACTCTATTAAGTTAAAAGCACACAGTTACAGGTATTTTGAAGCTACTTTTGTGCATGTTTTAAAATGCAGTTTTTATAAATATTAAAAGAACTAAGATTTAACTTACTTGAAAAGGCCACTTAATTTTTAGAAATTGAAATTAAATATTTTTCCTGTGAAGTTTTGTTTTGTATTACAAGAACTATATGTAATTAGGAAAAATCTGAAAACAGAAAAGTGAAAAAAGAAAAAGTCTCATCTAGGATATATTGTAAAAGCTTTGGCTTTGCTTACAGAAAATATTTTTTTCCCTCATTTTTATTTTTATGCCCCTGTGTATTTTCTGTATCATCAGGTATTTGTGTGCCTTCTGTGACTAAGATAATAATTTAGTATGAGTGCCTATTATTTACTGTATATTCGTTGCGGCTTATACATGTGCTAACTAATTTTGTTCTCTCAAGGACTGCAGTGAGGTATGTGTTTTTATCCTCGTTTTACGTATTAGGTAACTAATAATGATTAAGTAAGTTGTCCCAATTATACTGTACTGAAATGAGATTTAGCTCTAGGGCTTCTCAACTTCCAGTTGTATAAGTTTAGCATAGCATCAGAGGTTCTCCAAAGGAAATCTGAGGGTAGTAAGTAGTTAAGGTTATGCTTTAGATAGGGAGATAAGGCAGACACTTGACTGGGTAACTCAAGAAGTGCATTCTCTACCATGATGAAGGATGCAGCAAACTTGCTTTTTTTGTTGTGGGAAGAGCAATATGTGTTCTATGATTGTACTAACTACTTGTGAGACCTTGGGTTTTTCATCTGCAGTGTGAGGCGCTGGGTTTTCTCTTAAAAGACAGTGTGGAATCTGCTAGGTTACTTCACTAAAGTCCCATCCCGCTCTAGCAACAGCTGTTATTTATTGAGCACTCAGGAGTATCAGATTATGTGAAAGTACTTTACATCAGTTTATCTTATTAAGCCCTCTCAATCATAGTGAAAGAGTTACAACCAGCTGAGGAAACTGAGGCTAAGGGAATCTAGGTCTGTAAAATAGGCTGATTCAACATTCAGAATGATCTTTCAGGCTCCAGAGCGCCTATCTCTTTAACCATTATGTGATTTTTTTTCCAAGTATAAATATATGGCTTATAAATGATCATTACTTATAAATTATTACTGATTAATACAGTGGAAGTCAAGAGAACTGAATTGGGAGGATTCCTCTAGAAATGATTTGAGCTGTCTTCCCTTTACAAAAATCTTTTCTATGTTGAGCCACTAGCCATGGGACTGAAATGTGCTAGTGTGAATTGAGATGTGCTTTAATTGTAAAAGTCATGCTAAATTTCAAAGACATGCTGTTTTTCAAAGAAAGGAATGTAAGACTCTGTAATTTTAAAATACTGATTACATGTTGAAATAATATTTTGGATACATATGGTTAAAATTATTAAAATTAACTCCACCTGTTACTTTTTATGTATTTTAATACACCTAGAACTTTTAAAACTAGATATGTGGGTCAAATTATAATTTGTGCTGGATGGTTATGATTTATACCATCCTCAGTTTATATTGTTGGTTGTGTATGGTATTCTGGGAAATATTTGAAGTGCTTTTTTATATAGGTATATATGTGAAAATTTCTACTCAAGTTTTCTTAAGATGTGTCACATCTTGGTAACATTGGTACAGTAGTATCAAAAGGTTTTAGAAAATTCTTTCGCAGATTTTTTAGCTAATAGTAATAAGTTCTGTTGTGATGCTTCTATTGAATTTTCTAGGAGTAAATCTTCTAGGACTGAATCCTCATAAAGAATAGCTTGAGTGAAACAAAATTAAGCTATGCAAAGCGTTGCTTTTGTTAATCTGAACATGGATATTTGCACATACAGCAGTCTCTTCAGTTTATTTTTCTTTACATTAAAGAAGCTGTAAGCCGTGGGAAGACTGAACCAAAATTAAATCTCAGTTAAATGTCAGTTGTTGTAACTTGTGTCCTGTACTCTAAGCATTTTTTGCTTAACTTTTTTGGGAGCATGAGTAGAGGTCTCCTCATTAATAACTATGAAATTTATAGTTATTGTTGGCAAAGGAACATGACATTTCCCTGTCAAGATTTCTTCAGCATCAGGAATCTCAACTTTCAGACTTCTGTCTCTGTGCCTTTCTTTTTTTGGCTAATCATCGTTAAAGTTCTTTCTTGCTTCATAGCTTTTTGCTTTTAGTAGTCTCCCAGGTTATTTTCAAGTCTAAGTTTTCCTTACTCTTTCCTGACTCTGTGTGTATTTAGTATAGTAGGTCTTCAGTACATATTTGTTGAATGAACAAACGAATCATTCTCGGTTTCTGGGCATTCTTTGATTTGTTGTTAATCTTTATATAACCGCATATGTACAAACTTCATCTTTTCTGATTTTGTTTCAGACTGAACTTGAATTTTTTTAATGGGTTATGTGTTGATCTTGGTCGAGTTCAGATATTGTCCCAGAACTTTATGCATACATAAACTATAAGGAACTTAAACTCTTTGTAACAGGAAAATCATTATAGTTTTGTGTGGCCATTTGAAATCTGAGTCATTCCATTTCAAGAACTGTTGGATATTATAAACTTGTGAAATTAATGAGCCAAGAACATTATTATTATGCAAGCATAATGTATTCATGTATTCTTACGAAATCCTTACATTCTCATTGTCATTTTTTTATTCAGAAAAGGTGAATTTTCAGTAGTAATGGATGCTGAAGGCTTGCCTTGAATAACTTTTTTTCCTTAATAGAACTTATTTCAGAATGATGAAATTATTTTGGTAATGAATGATGTAATTAGTAAATCTGTGGACTTTATTTGTAGAATATGTGTCCATTGATTTGAAATGATTTCCATTTATAGGTTTAGGTCCTTTTAAAAAAGTGTATTGTTTGAAGTTAAAGTTTTTGATTGAAGTAGCAGTCTTGAATGTTTGTGTTTATTACTGAAATCAGATTGCAACTCAGATCTTTTAGGTGTTGTAAACATCAAACAAGTTTGTTACTTAGAATGTAGATTTGAGATCACTAGAGTTGGAAAAGATTGGGTAGTGATAATGTATATGTATGCTATATGGAAAAAGTGCTGGTTGACAGCATTAAAGATATATATCAACTCTTTAAAAATACACATTTATTTAATTTTATATATATTTATAAGCATATACAAATTTACTCTATTGTAAATTTTTTTTCCTTTTTTTTTTTTTCCTTGGCTTCCCTTCACTTGATCTCTTATCCACACTCCATTTCAGGTAGCCTCTTTATAGCTGAGTATACATACATCATACCAGATTTTTCTTAATACTCATAGAATGTACATAGGTACACATTCAGGTACAAATGTAGGTTTTCTTCAGTACTGCTTTATAAAAATAAGATAATCTACACCTTGGCTGTATTGTCTTGGAGTATAATTTTTTAATGGTTATTTCTTGGTAAAAATTATGAAATCTAGCCATTCCCCAGTTAATAGACACTTTGTTTTCAGATTTTTGCCGCTCCATGTATGTTTTTCCATTGGATAGGTTTCAAAGAGTTTGACAGCTTACTGGAAGGGATTTTTTTTTTTTTAACTCTAATAAATGTTAACAGATTACATTCTGAAAAGTTTAACACTTCCTATTTTCTCTGCTGATGAATGTTAACTCTTTTCTTTACATCCTTGCCAGAAATGGGTTTTATAATCTTTGATTTTTGCTAGTCCTTTGGATGTGAAAGGTTATCTCTTTGCAACTTTGATTTGCAAATCCCCACTTGTGAATTTTAATGTTTGGCCATTTGGGTTTGCTTTTCCATAAATTGCCTATTGTTTCTCTATTTTCCTTTTGGGATGTCCTATTTCACTTTTTGAGTTTTTTTTTTTTTTTTTTAAGGATTCTGTTATAATGCCCTTTCCCTGTCTATACCTGTTAACTTTCCAGTATCTCTGGCCATAGAGAAGTTCTACTTTTTACATACTGAACTTTACTTTTACCTGTTAAGGCTCAGGGTTTCCAGTCCTGGTTAAGACAGCCTGTGTCCAGATTAACATATAATTTTTAAAATTTTCTGATAGAGTTTTATTTATTTCATGTCTACTACATCAAGACTTACTTTGAATATTTGTAGGCAGTTGTGCTAGCACCATGTATTAAATAATCTCTGTTTTCAAGGTTTTTTTTTTTTTGCATGTGGGAAATTAGATACTTGTTCTCTTTAACCAGATATTCCTCACTTCTAGGATTGAGACAGGAGGAGGATGTCCAGAATCTTGGAGAGCTGGGTTCCATTCAGGGTTGATAGAACCTTCTGAGAATTGTTCCAAAAAGTCTCTGGGGTTCTCTGCAAAGATCATAAAGAGTCCCTGAGGGGAGGACATTGTGACTTAGCTTTGGGCAAATAAAGCCAGTTAAGAGTCTTATTTTCTTTACTTTAATGCTCTGAGCCTTCTGTTGTTTGACCTACCACATAGTAGTGGATCTGAGACCAGTTTTAACAGTGAAACCAGTATACCATGTTTTTTTTCATTTCCTTAATAGGGAGTTCTTTCTGTAACTGTTAACTGTATGCACCATCCAGAAACATGACATGATTGTTTTATTGTTAAATTGCTTGATATAAAAGCTCCAGGAAGATTATGGTATATTTTTGGGGAGAGGAGTAGCTTTACTTCTGGCACAACTTTGGGTGCCTAGGAATACCTTACCTTAGTTTAGGAAGTTTCAACTCCTTCAGTTTGTAAATTGAGACTCATATTTAAAATTGCTTAGGTAAAGATGACCACCTGGATCTGGGAGCCCCTAAGTCAGGTTTGTAAACCTAATAGAGTTTCTTATCTACTTAAATGATACAGAAACACCATTTTCTCAATTCTTCCAAGGATTGTGCATAACTAGTATGATTCTAGATGCAGTCTAGAAGTTCACTACACAGTGCCTTAGTGATTGAGCTCTATTCTCTTAGAACTGTAGCTAATAGTTTGCTGTATTCACTTTTCTCTTTTTAATCCTGTAAAATGGATCATACATATGTAGAGTGCAAAAGCTGGATAGTAGATGATTCTCACTGTTAACATACTGATTTGAGGTATAAAGTAAGCGATGGGTAGGGATGTCTATATAGTTGAAAGCTGGATTTTAGAATCCAGGGAACAGGTTATTTTTTCTTTTGTAGATTTGGGAAATTAGTGAAAGATCGCTATGATTTCATTGTATCTAGAAGCACAACAGCTGTTAAGAGGCACTAAGAAAGAAGAAATGTTGCCAGTTAATTTATAACTGATAGCTTTATCTTTTAGAATTCTTGTAACATACTTGTTGAAAGATTATCTTTAAACCCATACATAAATGGAAAATAAAAGCAAAATGAATTGGTTAGAACATCTACACATTCAGATGCTTGTGTTTCTTCTTAGAATATCTTCCTTAGTGCCGTGGAGAGCATTGATGTTGCAAGCATACTTTAAAAGAGCTCTCCTCTATTATCTCTAGGATTTTCTTCCAAGAATTTTCACCCACTCTGCAAGTTTTGATGCTGGTGCTTTCTTGATTTTATCAGAAGGTGTCAACAGAACAACCTTCTGGTAAGAAACCTTAGTCCTTTCTAAAATGATACTTCATTGGTTTGCTGAATAAACTATCAAAGGGTTTGCAGTCACGTACCACAGAAAAGTTCAAGCAAACCAAGTTTGAGCATGCTTAATAATGACATTTATATCCTGACTGCCATTCGGCTATCGGCTGTTCAGTTGTAAGAAGCATCCCTCATTTCAGGGATGTTAAATTGTTAGAATTGATGGGCTGGGAAGGTAGACTGGGGCTAGAGAATGAATCTCAATAAACTGGATAATTGGTCAAAGAATAACAAGTGATCATTTTGCCAGTTCTTGAAAAGCAAAAACCTGAGGTGCATTTTGCATAAATTGTACTATTAACTTTTCCTTTCTCCTGGGTCATATTTATCTCATCACATTTATCCACAGCAGTAAACTTTAACTGATGGAGTTGGGGAAAATGGAGCATTTACCGAGTCAGAGGAAAGGCCCTACAGGATAGAACAAATTGATCCCAATGTCTAATAAGTTATATATTAAATTTATTTTAATCAGTTTAATTTTAGAAATGCAGTGTTTTATCACAAGTTTGCTTCAGTAATTAAGCCATGGACTGTAATGCCTTAACATATTGGAAAAGGCATCTAAAATGTAGTTGTTAGTTCTGCCAAATAAATATTTTAAAAAATCTTTAAATTTCACTCCAGTGGTCTTGAGAAGACTTACAAAAACAAAAACTTTGATAGAAGTATGAAAGCTAGAGTGGATCTTAAATTATGTAAGAATACTTGATCAGGTTTGAAGGAGGCAGTAATGTGAGTGTGAGAACTTTTTGGTTTTTACTTAAAAGGATAAATGTGAACTAGAGGTTTTGATTCCTGATGAATCCTTGCTTTTACAACTTGACATTATAGTTTTTAAAAATCTACACTCTAATTAGGAAGATTGTTCTGTTTCTTGATGGCCTTTTTTTTTGCTCAGTCTTTTGGCAATCAGCAAACTCTTCCAACAGGAATTTTGAAGCTTAAGAGTTAGTTTAGGGTGTAAGTCTCGAGTTTTTGGATCTGTTCTTCCACTTTAAACCTAACTTTGAGGATTCAAGCTGTCTGACTTCTGGTAGTAGTTCGCTGAGTATTAAGGATTTAAGTTTCTATTTCCCTCTTTATAAGGAATATAAATTTGGTGTGGTAATGAATTGCAATAACAGGTCATTAGTGGTTTTCTGAAAAATCTAAAGTAGAGGTAAATTTGAAATGATACTTTATAGTCAGAGGAATTTTTTTTAGAGTAGGATGATAACATTCTTACTGAGTTTAGTGGGCATGTTTTCAAAGGAATTCATGCATCTGTAGATTTCTAAGTTACCGCTCAAGCAAAGCCTCTGATAAATTGATCAGTATTTCAAACATAAGAATTTTAGTTTATTTAACCTCAGTCCATGTTTTGGACAAGATAGCTGCCTTTCCAGTTTAGATTTTGAATTAGATTTTTAATGTTTTTGTTCTGGGACTTTGCCTTACATAGGCTTTTTAGGAAAAAGCCTTTTCTTCAAAATAGAGTTGCGACCAGACTTAACCTTTTGGAGTTTAAAGCTGCAAACTGGCAAAAGCATTTTATTATCAAATTGAAAATGATTTAATGAAAAGAGTTCAGACAGAAGATGAGGTTTTAAATTCAGCATTTATAACTTCAGGAATAAAACTGTGGTGCTGTAAGGATGTGTATGGTTTCAGCTTTCCTTTCTCTTAACACGAGGGATCTGGTAGGTCTGTAAAAGAAATTGTCTTTATCTTCAGTCTTTCCCACAGCCAGGGTCCATGATTCGTCTGTTCTGATTTTTAGCTATATAATCTCAAGTCTTTCAATTTGCGAAATACATTCATACCATGTTTCTTTCTGCTTAACCAATAGAATTTTTTTCGCCTATGACTACCCTCCACAAGTTAAAAAACCTTCTATTTTTAGCTGTAGTGTTCTGTAACTTCAAAACTGTACGTCCAAGTTAGGGAGATATCTTGAAGTGCACCTTGTTCTTTGCACAGGTCATTATAAGCTCCCACATCAGGATTGTCAAACACCTTATAAAATGTTTTTTAAAATGAGGTTGATCTTCTGATAAGAGTCTACAAGAAATGTATGAAATGTGAAGAGAAAAGTATAGAATGAATATGTAACATTTTAAAGAGAATTTATATATTAGTAAAATTACAATCTATTTTTTTCTGTGAATTACCATTCATAGTTCATACCCAGTGTTACCTTCTCTTAACTCACCTGAGAATATTATAAATTGAGAATTCAATTCTGTTGTGTGTTGTTTTCCTCTTTCCCTTTTACCTTTTCTTTCCCTTTCCTTTTTTGGTATGTAACACCACGTATTGATCATATTTGGCTTTTAGGTAGTATAAATTTATCAAACTTTTGGTTTGTGGCTTTTGGGTTTTGATTTTTGGTTAGAGAAGCCTTCTTTAATCTGAGGTTATAAATAATTTACTTAAGCTTTCTCCTGGAGTCTTTGATCCATTGGTTTTATTGTTGGTGAAGACATCAATTTCTATTTTTCCAAATAATTATCTAAATGTTCCAGTACCATTTAAAAATAATCATTTTTTTCCCCGTTTGTAATTTCTTAAAAGATTTAGACCTATTTTTAGGATCTATGTTCTATTAAAATATCTTTTTTGTTTTGATTATTGTAGCTTTAAAATAAACTTTAGTATTTGGTATGGATAATGTTTTGTTATCTGCTACCCCCATTTAAAAATTTCCTTTTTGAGTGCCTTGTTTTCAAAATAGACTTTGGTTTAATTTTATTAAGGTTATTCCTTATTCCCCCAACAGAATTATATACTCCCTTAATACTTCAGTGGGATCTCATTTAGAGGCATTTTGAGATTTTTACAATATCAAGACCTAAGAATGTGATGGGTGTTTACATTTTCCTAAATATTCTATTTATACTCATTAGTCAAGTTTCAGAGATTTCTGCACATAGGTCCTGCACATTTTGTGTGTATGTGTGTTGTTATTGAGGGCATTTCTAGGCCTTTATTTTTTGATGGCTGTTGTTAGTAGAATATTTTTTGTCTGTTTTATTTTCTAGCTTCTTATTTTTAGCTACTTGATTATTGGTTAACTTGACACATTACTGAACCTTAGAGTGTCTTTTTAAAGTTTTTATGTTTAGGCTAGGTTGATTTTGAGAAAACAGTTCTTCAAATGGTGCTTCCAGTGCTTAGGGATTCCTGCTATTCCCTCCATCCCCTCCCTTACTCCTAATTTATAGATGATTTATGGCATTCCTGGACTTTTGCTATATGATGCTCTATTTGTTACTTTGTCAGGGATAGCATTCTAAGATATTTTGATTGCACTTTATGTATGTTAAAGTGCCTTATTACCTATCAATCATTATTTTAAATTATAGTGAAGAGTTTGAAACATAAGTATGTATCAGACTGTGTTAATGAACAAATTAAAGGGCCATTTTATGATGGCTTGGAATCTTCCATGTTTGCATATGTATGGGAAAGAGAAAAATATCAAAGGATTTCTTTTGAGAAATACGGGTTCTGGGCTACATGAGTGTGAATAGGAAGATACCCAAAGGTTGGACTAGCAGGGCATGAGTTATGCAGACTTAAAGTCATAAAGTCCCCTTAGCCTTGTGCAGGCAAATTCTTGCCATTGTTATTGGGTGTCTCCCTGGTCCTCACATACTTTGGCAAAGACCTAACTCTGCCATTTTGCATCTCTTTACTATATAGGGAACTACAGTCACTCTAGTGACTGGAAAAGTGTTGACTGTGTCCTGCATCAAATGGACTCAAATTTTCTAGAGATCTAACCATCAGAAGCCCCTTATACCTAGAATCTAGAGTTTGGGGATGTTTTCTAATTGTTCACTACAGTTCAAGTATACTTAAAGGAGTGGGTGTCAGGTTTTTACTTTATTCAGTCTCATGCCTGAAGGATACTAGCAATATGAGTAGGTTCCAGAGCTGTATTTTTTCTTAAAGTGTGCACCCAAACAAAGCTGATGCTGATTTTTGTGGTGGAAGTAAAGTAGAAGTGGGGAGAGATACAAACACTGATTTTTAGATAGAAAAAAAGATTTTTATTATAACGAAGAGTAGACTCTCCCAGTGACTTGGAGCTCTGATATGAACTTATCCATGGTGCAAGTTACACAGAAATGATTAATTAATGTAACAGCCCAAACTCTGAAAGTTGTTTGTGAAGGACCAGAAGAATGTTAGTGAAAGTTTTAATATGACTAACCTCTGATGAATAGATGTTTTACTCTTAATATTTATGAACTTGGTAAATCTCAGTTTATGAAATATTCCTTAGAAATGGCACGAGTATAATACAGATAGATTTACTGGTGACATAACTATGAAAGTGTTGACCAATATGATTGCTGAAATTACATGGACTAGTAGAAATAGAGAAGCTGGCCAGGAAGTCATTGTTACAGCAGTATCAGATTATCAGCGCTTAAACTATGTGATAGCTCTTAATTTTAAGCTTTGAGAGGAGAAAGGAACAAAAAATGTCTTCAGAAATAAAAGGCAAGAGCTACTG
The DNA here is from genome assembly GCF_036321535.1 of Camelus dromedarius. Classification (NCBI taxonomy): domain Eukaryota; kingdom Metazoa; phylum Chordata; class Mammalia; order Artiodactyla; family Camelidae; genus Camelus; species Camelus dromedarius. The sequence goes on from NC_087437.1 coordinate 48,813,567, forward strand.
TAGCACTCTTGAAAGGAAGGTGTCTTTAAGGTTAGGCCGTACACTAGGATATTTGCATTGAAATATCTGGTAGCACACAAATAAATCGATAACAAGCATTTGGAGCTGGAGAGAGAGCAAGGCCAAATTACAGAATCATACAATTGAGTAACACATGTGGGAGGAGGGTGCTGGGAAACTAGATTTATGAGTTATATACTGTATGATTGGTGATCCTACATTATTAAAGAAAATAAAATGATTTTATTTTCAGCCCCATCTGTTACCTTCTCTCCAAGACTTTGTATCTTCAGTTCCAAAGATTTTCTAGGATGATAGTGCCAATCTGCTTGCTTTTTGGTTTTTCCACCACCAATTTGTTTTATAGTCTTTGGTTTGCTGATTTGCTTAAAATAATGTCTGACACGCAGTAAGCATTTATATGTTGGTAATTGCTGCTTTTTAAATTACTGTTATTCCTTTTCTGCTTTATAAATTTCCCAAATTTTACTGTAAGTTTTTCCTCTTTGGTTTTTTTTTTTTTTTCCCTTGTAGGGTTATGCCTTAAAATTCTTTTAGTAGTAGTTAATAGACTTTTGGGAGGAGATGAAGTAAACAGATGTATTTATTTTTATCATGTTTTAACCAGGTACTGCAAATATGTGTGTCTATTTAGCTAGTTTTTAGTGCACATTATGAAAGTCTAGTGTGATAGTTGTTTTAGAAACGTATTTACTAAGTACCTAGTGGTTCAGTTTGTAAGCATTTGACTAAGGTTGAGAACTTTGCAGTTCTGATTGACAGTAATGTACAGTGTCATTTGATGCCAGTTGTGATCACAGAAGTGCAAGGACTGCTTGCCCAAGATTACATAGTGATGGAGCAAGGACTTGAACAACAATTACAGTTGGTCCTTGGTATCCACATTTGCAGATTCAGCCAACTGTGGGTTGAACCCATGGATATGGAGGGTCAGGTGTACCACACCATTTTATATAAGGGACTTGAGCATCCTTGGATTTTGGTGTCTGCTGGGAGTGAGAGGGTATTGAGAGTCCTGGAACCAGTCTTCTGTGGATACTGAGGGATGACTGTATTCTACATCCAAGTCATTTGCTCCTCCTTTAATATGTCAGATCTTATGGTTCCTTTCAGCTGTATTAATCAAATGAAGATAGAATAAAAAGACTAGATTCAAAATTAATGTTAGGGCTAGAAAATGACCACTGATTTTTATTGAGAATCCATATTCATTCCAAAATGTTTCTGAGGCAGTATACTCATTACGGCTCAGTTTTTATTAAGCTAAGGAGAAAGAGAAGTTGGTAGGAAAAATGCATAATTTAAAGGTAAGGTTAGCATTCAAAATGTAGTCATTCCTTTTATTAAAGGTGAGCTATAATTTAATATTTATAACACTGGTAAACATTAATTATTTTACTTAATTTTTATAATTCCATGAGGTAGGAAATAGTAATGGACTGTTAGGTTAAAGCTATGCTCAATAATACATAAGTGATACAGCCTGGGATGTGAATCCTGGCAGCCTGAACTCTTAGTCCAAGTACTAAATACTGCCTCACCCAGTTTGAGTCTTGACTAATACCTGTGATGTTTCAGGGATGTGCATTTGTTTTTCCTAATTCTGAGGTAGGTGATATTATGTGAAAACTGAGGTTAAGTAACTTCCAGGGTCATACATCTCACAAATGATGGAGATGGAAATCAGACCTAGATCAGCCTAATTCCAAACTCTGGTTTGTTATCAGTCCATGTTGTCTTTGTACCTCTAATATAGCCTTTTAGAGTTAACGTAACATTTAATTGAGTATTGATATTCTTCTAATTTTTTTACAGGGATTTATCAAAGATGTTCATGAAGACTCCCTCACAGTTGTTTTTGAGAACAAGTAAGTTATTTTTTATTGATAGAGATCTTAATTTTAAAGATTGGTAGTGCAAAACTGTTGGTTTTTGACTGTTCCTATTGCCAGTAGACAATGAGTTGGCTTTTGGGTGAGACTCTTTGATGGTTTGATCATTTTAAGAGTTTATGCAATTTTAGTTTTGGTAATTTCACCTGTTTTTCTGCCCACAATTCACTTGTCTCTTTTTCCGTGACACTTTTCTTTGTTAGATCACATGTGGACATGAATTAGTAAGTGGTTTTTGCAAAGATAGATGGCACAAATGGGATTTATATCATATGCTTAGTTCTTAAAAACCCAGAATTTTGAAACGATGTTGTTAGAAGGCTTTCCAAGTGACTACTGATAGAATAAGTATTAGTCTGCCTTTAACTGCTTGCTTATTAATTTTACAGATTTTGTAAAGATTAGGTAAAAATGTGAAAGACATGGATAGGAAGCATTATGAAGGAGTACTGTATAATTGAAGGTCAGAAAAGAACTGGTCAACTTTTTGCTTTTAAGCTACTTCTGGAGCTGCCTGAAAAGAAATATGCCCAACAGCTGTTTCATGTAGAAACAAATGTTGAGATGATTTCTGTATTTGAGCAGGTGCCATTTAGACAGTAAAGATGAAAAGAAAAAGCATTCATGTCTTTTACTTGTCTAGCATTTTGCCCAACGTTGGCACATAGAAGCTGTAGGAATATTTTACGTGCTGGGGTACCTCCCAGGCATATAAATGACCTTTTAGGACTTAAAGTAGGGAAGAATTTTAACTTTATCAACTTAACCGTATAAAATACAAATTAAACAACAGCTAAATAAGTAGCTTTAATACATTCATATTTGCTACGAAGATTTAAAGTAAGCTTTTTGTAAGTTTTAATTATAATGTATGTGTTATGTGTTCATTGTAGAAAAGATAAATTCTGTGTAAGAAAATGAAATATTTTATAAATCAACTGTTCAAAATAATTGAGTAGTTTTCTTTATTTCTGTGAACATGTACACCAGAAAGGAATTAAGCAGTTTATGTTGTTTTATAATCTCTGAGATTGTGTTCCTTTGACAGTTTGTAAAGTTGTAAAAGTGTTTGCAGTAAGTTGATCCCATTGCAGCAGTGTAGAAATGACATTATTTTGAATCTCAATCATTACTGTGAACTTAGCCTGTTTCATTTGCAGAATAATGTATGTACTGTTACCTTAGGGTGAGTAATTTGGAAGGTATTACATAATTATCATCAGTGATGTTAAACTTCATCAAGTAATACAGAGTCTGTTCGACCTCAACAAACTAATTATTGGGAGAAAGATTTAATACGGAGGTTGATTTTCTTTTGGGAAAGCTAAATGATTGATTTGAAAAATATACAGCACTAACTATAGACTATATAGCTTTCATGTTAGGTGCTATTAGAATAATATATTTTAACATTGGTAATTCATTTTCTAATCCTTTAGTTGGCAACCAGAACGCCAGGTTCCATTTAATGAAGTTAGATTACCACCACCACCTGATATAAAAAAAGAAATTAGTGAAGGAGATGAAGTAGAGGTATGTATTTGTAAGTTTATTTTCTTGTGTGCCTATTTTTGTTTTGTTTTAAATAAATATTCTTGTAGGAAAATCTGTTTAGTTGAGAGAGAATAAATCTAATTCCTTTATTCTGTTCTTTTTAATTGGTAATGGCTGTGTCATGTAGCAATGCTTGAGTTTTGGAGTCAGAACTGAGATGTCTCAGCTCTACCATTTTTAGCTTTGTAGCCCTTGTCAGATTTCTTCACTACTAAAACAAAAATAATTTGAGAGTTAAATATGATAGGGGTTTGAGTTACTTTGCACAGAATCTGGCAGAGAACTATATACGTTGGTCATTATTTTTCTTCTTTTTGCTAATTTTGTCTTTTTCCTCAGTATCTTTGTAAAAATAGTTATTTATTGTAGTGATCAATAATATAGTTCATTTGTAACAACATGAAATATTGTAATTAGTGTATTGCCTTGTTGACAATTCTGGGAATTTTCAGAAAAATTTGAAAGGAAAAACAAAAAGGAAAAACCAAAAATCACTGCCCAGATATAAAAAACGCATTTCTTGATTTACATATCTATCCCTAGGCTCTTCTTCCTCCTTTTAAAAATAAAAATACTCCTGCTTTGTATTGTGCTTTTTTCACACTTGGTAGATCTTGGATGTCTGTCTACAATATGTTAATATTTTTGATTAATAACGCCTGCTGTTTTGTAAAAAGAAGCTTGGAAATAATTATCAAACAGAAGTATAATGAGTTTGTTGGAGATAGGAAATTTGATTTTTGATTTTCAAGAGATTGATAACTCCGAGGAGCTCAAATGTGCTAAATATATTTCTCATAAGGAGTTGGCTTGGTAATATTGAAAGAGATTTTTAAATCTCATTTGTACTAGTTTATGTAGGCTGGGGTAGGAGAATTGGGGGCATAGGAGAATCTTTAGTGTTGAAATTATAAACACTTAACAGTACATACTCTGTGCCAGACACTGTTCTGAGTACTTGGTAGATGAACTCATTTAGTTACCTGCCACTTTTATTCTTCGTTATTGCTTTAATGTTACATTTTGTTTGAGTTCTCATTAATTGTAGATGTTAGGCTAGGAAACCAAATTGTAGGACTTTAACCCCTAACAACTTGAAATCACATTCTAAAATCCTGCCTAAATTTTAATTACCTGCTCTAAGTTTATTGAAGTCTTCTGCTTTTGCTAAATCAAAGCATGTTGTAACTTAATTGTGTCAGGGCTCCATGAGCCCACTCCCTAGTATTACAGCTTTCAAGTTTACTTTTTTCTTTTATAGTTGATTAACACCAAAAATGGATACTAAGAATTTTTTTGTGAAGAGACCTTTAACTGTAATCTAGGTGTTTTGTGTATTTGTGTCCTTGAGGGAAATGTCACTGATGATACGGGAAGATTTGGGGAAATAATATGGCAAAGTGACTACTGAATATTAATTAGTACTGGGGGTACTTGATGGGTGCTATGAATTGTAACAGTGATGCTGCTGATTACTGTTCCATATTCACTTGGGCTTTAGACTCCAGTGATAATGTTTTTCTTAATATTATATCCTTTTCTAATCAACATCTTACTGTGAGGATGGATAAAAGAGCTTGATTTGTTTTCATTTTTTAAAGTTTATTTCCATTTTAGAAAGTTTTTTCTTCTGGAATTATGAGTCAGGTCAGGCAAGGAATGACTTAGTTTTGAAAATGCTAGAATTAGAAATGTATGTGGTCAATTCTGAGAGTAGTGCTTTTCATACTTTTAATAATTGTTCAGACAGTTACTAGTAGTATAAAGGTTCAGATTAGAGGAAAAAGTTGGTGGAGTGCTGAGGGTGTTATTTATAGTATGCTTTCCCCAGTCTCAGTCTGGGAAGGTCCTGTCCAGTTCCTGGACCACCTTTGTGACTTGCCTCCCCAGTTGTGTATATAACATTGAATGATTTGGAAATGGATGATTACAGAGTGTTTTATTTCACTTTCTGTTTTATGGTTCAGTCTTGGTGAAATTTGCTCCTTAAAATTGTGAGAATTATGATCTGGAATTAAGATGTTATTCTTGCTTTTGAAATTTTTGAAAATTCACGTAAGTCTAATCTTGCCACCTGTGGATTGATTGACATGCCACCATCATTTAGGAATTTATCCAAACGACATTGAATGTTAAGGTATTCTGTTATTTAGTGCTTTTTGTTTTGAGCCCAGTGACTTTATGTTAAGTCCTCCCCTTTAAATTCAAAGTAATAAAGCTTAATGTAGGAAAAGAAATGATACAGAGTTATATGAAGTAACAAGTGAACCTTCCCTCTTAGAGTATTTAAAATTTCAGTGGAACATTTTGTCTTCCAAAAATGCTTTTTCAATTACCAATTCCTAATTTTGCTAACACATGAAGATGTTTGTTTCCTCATAGACTGACTTGCTGAATTATTATTAATCTGTAAAATTTTATAAACATGATAGAAGAAAGCTGTTACCTTCTGGGTCTTCTGAATCTTTATCACTAGGGATATAAAATGTCTTAAATTGTTTATTGGCTGTTAGCCCCATGTTCTGTTGATTGTGTTTTTATTTTTTGTCCATGTAGGCTTTTTTTTTTTGGTCCATGTAGTTTTTGATGTAGGAAATGTTTGCATTTTATGGGAAAGTTTTTTATCTGTTATGTATTGTGTTTTCTCTCAGGCAGTCATTAAAAAACTGCTTAGTGGCTTGTAAAGTTATATTTTTGCTCAGATCTGCCAATTTTTTCTTTGTGGCCTCCAAGATAATCCATTTTAGTATTTCTACGGATGTTGGCTTTTTTTTTTTTTTAGAGTATTTAGATTTTTGATATAACTTGATTCTTTTCTCCAGGGAAATTTATTGACTAGTATATATTTTTTAAAATTGTCATTGGCCGTTGTTCTCTTTCTGCTAGTCACAAATACTGTAATAGCAGTGATAACAGCTGACATTTGTATAACACTAACCTATATAATATATAACTAACTGGCTTTTTAAACACATTATCTCAGTTTGACATAACAGTCTCTTGAAGGCCTCTTCTAAACTCTGAATACTTTATTAACCTTTTAAGTCATATAGCCTGAAGGTTGGGAAGCCGATAACCAGTTTTAGTTTTTGTCCTAAATACTATTCTCTTTAATATGTCATGTTGTATTCACAGGGTGTTGTCACTTTTGTGTCAGACTCCTGACTTGTTCTTTTGCAGCTCTAGGAACCTTTTCTCTTTGAAAGAGGAAGAGGTGACTTTGATTTGGCCATTAGTAATTGATTTAGAACACAAATGATCCAGGAAAGAGCTTTTCATTGAGCTCTTCAGGCGTTTATCTAAAGTTCGGCCATGTGAAATATCTTTTCTTTTTGTAGGTCAGGAATGGTTGAACATTGACGATTTTTCATGGTTTACTTTAAAATTCTATTACTTTGAAAACATATTTGGCTGCTTCAGGTTTGCTTTCCAGCCCACTTAGGGGGCTCCTGTGAAATTATAAAACATAAATTTGTGTCATGGTGTAGTAATGGCTTCAAGAAGACATTATATGATTTGTAATAGAAAGTTGGTTTTGAAAAGTCTTAAGATTCAAAGTTTATTTTTAAATCTAATTAGTGGCTTTTTATTTGATTTCTTAAAAAATGGTAGCATTATATTTTAAAATCTTTATATTATTTAATATGATTAAATTTTTTGGTAAGTGTTTTCTTGACTGTTGTTTGCTAACTGAAGATTGCTAGGAAAATAATGCTTACCTTGTAAAGCTGGAGCAATGGGAAAATGAAGAGTTCTTTAGATTCTCTTGAGCTGGATATATAACTTTCTGAGATAGTGTAAGGGCAGTAGAAACATTTTTTTTCTCCAGTGATTTCACATGTGGGATGCTTTGTCTTTATAAGAAACCTGACTTACTCAGCAAGTTAATATACACACACACATGTTACATAGGAAGCTTTATGTATCAGCCCAAGCTGATACATAATTTTATAAGACAAAAAATTTTCTTCTTGATTTTAACATATTTGATACTAAAAACTTTTTTTTTCCTGAATTGTGATGTTTTCTGGTTAAAATAGGGATTGGCAAGTTTTTGTTCTTGGACATATGCCTTTTCTTCCATCTTTTATAGTAGATAGTCAGACGTTATAGTTATACATGTTTATAATTTAGTTATAACATTGGGATAGATCCCTTGAGAGAAATTAGGTAAAGGGAATAAGAATAATTTGAGAAAGGATACTCCCTTACCTTACGGTTTTTAAATTTAATATTTTACTTATTTAAAAAAGTATGATATACTTGTATAGTTTACATCTTATCTTTAAAAATGTTTGATTCTTGGAACCAGTCTGGAAATTTTAGCTGTTTGTAGTTAAAGTTGTCTCTCACATAACACCAAGTCCATTTTTAGTCTTACTGCATAGAAATGCTCATACATTAAAAAAATGGCAAACATATTCTTTTCTATTACTTATATCTTCCTCTTTTTGGGAATGGCCGGTTTCCAAGACTTAGGAAACCCATTTGTTAAAGTACCAGCCTCAAATGCTAATGAAGTAATACTATTTGTGTAAATAGATAAATTACATTAGTGTATCCTAGATGTTAAGCTTGCTTTCATCATGTACAATTTCTGTTTCTTCATTGATTGTAATGAGATGAAATAGTGAATATGGGGTAACTGCTAAATAAATTTATTTCATGTAGTTGTAAAATAGGTCGTTATGATTCCATATTCAGTTTAATGCTTAACATTATTTAGAATTTGGTAAAAATTGGTTAAAAATTCTCTACTGCTGGTGTTCTTGTCTCAATTGGTTGTAACTTTGAAAGGCATATTGAACATTAACTTGAATGAAAAGTTGATAACATTAGGATCCAGACTGGAATTATGTCTTTTTTTTAAATTAAAATTAAAAAAAAAATTTTTATTGACGTATAGTCAGCTTACAATGTTGTGACAATTCCTGGTGTACAGCACAATGCTTCAGTCATATAGGAACATACTTATATTTGTTTTCATATTCTTTTTCACCATAAGTTACTACTACAAGATACTGAATATAGTTTCCTATGCTATACAGTATAAACTTATTTATCTATTTTATATGTAGTAGTTAGTGTCTGCAATTTTTTTTTTTTTTTTAAGTAGAGATGCTGGGGATTGAACCCAAGACCTCATGCATGCTAAGCATGCACTCTACCATTGAGCGATCGACCCACCCCCCAGTGTCTGCAAATCTTGAATTCTCATTGTATCCTTTCCCACCCCCTTCCTCTCTTGGTAACCATAAATTTGTTTTCTGTGTCTGTGAGTCTGTTTCTCCATTGTGTCTTAGTTTGATTGTGTGCTGCAATTTGAAGACCATTTTATAATAAGGTTTGACTTGGATTCATTTGGTAGAAAGAGTCCTGAAACAGGCTTTTGAAATTTGATTCTTCATATTTCATCCCCTATTCCAGGAAACTGTAGCCTTCCTTCTTCATTCTGAGAACTACTGTGTTTTTAAGTCTCTCATGGGCACTCCTTAGTCTTCTGCTTTTTTAAAACTTCTTTGGATTTGAAGAAGCTTAGAATGTTAGAGCAATGAGGGCCATTACCTTAGAGTATTAATTGCTCCCTTGGAATAGTTTGGAGATGTAAGTGAAATCTGAAGTAAGGGAATTTCTATGAGGTGCTTTTACTCTAATGACATAGTCGTAAGTTTAGTAATCAACATCTCAGGTATAGTACACTAGGGCACAGTTTTAATGCTGGGTTGTTAAAATGTTTTTTTATTGTGTCGAGATAATGCTGTTCATTTTGTAAAGGATTTGATTTGACCTGCAACATTCAAGTGGAGCCAAATCCATTGCATTTTGATTCAGGCCAGGAAATTAGGTTTATTTGGGTCTATGAGATGGCTTTGTCCATCAGGGGTATAGTTATTAATGAAGCTTAAAGAGGTGGATGTAAGTATAAAACAGAATCTGACATTTAATATTCAGTGAGAAAGTCTCAAGGCAATCCAAAATGGTTTATTGTCTTTTTCAGAGGTAAACTTATGTAGGAGGCCAGATTCCTAGAAGGTTATTCTTTGGTGAAAAAAGAATTAGAACAGGTAGTTTTAAGACCCATTTTTTCAGCATTCAAGCTAAGGGTGCACCCATCCACTACAGGTCACCAAGAGATACTTCAGTCTGTTTAGCTCAACTGCCTTTCTGAGATAGTGCCTGGAATGGGCATTTTCCTTGTTCTTAGGTTTCCTTTTTTTTTTTTTTTTTTTCTTAATCCTCAGTATACTAGGGAAAATAGTTGGGTCCAGTGAACCATTTTTGTTGTTTTATATATTTTAAAATAGTTTTACATATAATTAAAAAAATTTTTTTGGAGAGAGGTGATTAGGTTTAATTGTTTATTTTTTATTTTACTTTATTATTTTTTTGTGGAGGTACTGTAGATTGAACCCAGGACTTTGAGCATGCTAAGCATGCGCTCTACCGCTGAGCTACATTCTCCCCCACATACAATTTTATAGGAGTAAAAATAAGAGGATGGTGAAGATATTAGCATTATTCTTTTTAATAAGCATTTAAACAAAAGTCCAAGTTTTCTATATCTTGCTGGTTTTGACAATATATATATACCTAAAATGAGTAAAGTTACTTATTGCTCATTAGCTGTCGTGTGTAAACCCAGAACATACCCATCTTGCAAATACTGATATCAAAGTCCACAGACCTCCTGTATAGCACAGGGAACTATATTCAGTTTCTTGTAATAACATAATGGGAAAGAATCTGAAAAAAAAAAAATGTATACGTATAACTGAGTCACTTTGCTGTATACCTGAAACTAACATTGTAAATCAACTACACTTCAATTTAGAAAAAAAAAGTTACAGTCCATCTCTAAGAAGTTGTAATTTATCATTTCTTCTATTTTATCTAAACACTTGAGTTATCAGAATGCAGTACTTTAAGAATACAGTTGACCCTTGAACGACATGGGTTTGAACTGCATGGGTCCACTTACACTTGGATTGTTTTCAGTGGCAAATACTACAGTACTACGTGATCAGTGGTTGACTAAGTCCACATATGTGGAACTGCATAAACAGAGGGCTGGCTAAAAGTTATTCTCGATTTTTTGACTGCATGGAGGATTGATGCCCCTAACTCCTGTGCTTTTCAAGGGTCATTTGTATTTTGGAACTTTTGGTGACTTCTAATCTTATTGAACAGAGCATTGTCATCTTTGCACTATAATCAAATCATTTTCATATTTATCCAATGGGATTGACTATTTCATTGTATTCAGTGCATTTCATTATCTGTTTTATTTCTAGTTCTCTTTTTATACCCAGCTGCTTTTGGCTTTTGTTCTCTTGTGAACTGTATCAAGTACATTTTGGTATGCAGACATAAAAAGATGAAAGAATACTGTCATGTGTCCTTTTAGAAAAGCACTGTGGTCCAAAATCTTGTTGCAGGATTTTGTATGATGAAGTCACAGTTGAATGACTAGCTGGGTGAGAATACTAAAGATTACATTTTTCTCCTTAGAAGTATGTTGGTTGGGAATATTCAGCAAGTATGTTGCCACCTGAAGACGTCATAGTCTGAGATTTTGCTTATAATTTCACATTCATCATTAGAATCTAGAGTGTTGTTATCTGTCTCACTGCATCAGTCTGATTGATCCCTTTCATAATCGTGAAAATCTTTCCTCTCAGTTTTTTTCTCTTTGCAATTATGGGTGTAAAATAGAAATTCTGAATTTCCAGTTGTTTAATGACAGCCAAAAGCAGACTACAAGAGTGATATCTCCAGCCTTTTTATATACTTTCTTGAAAGACTATGAAATGAAGATGATGCAGTAGTAACAATAAAATGTACTGTTGTATCCTTTCCAGGTGATGCCATCATCCTTCTGTTTTCTTTAAAATTTTTTAAAAGCATAGGTGTGAATAATTGATGAATGATGATGAAAATAGCAAAGTTTTTCAGTGTATAGAAAAAATAAGATTGATGGATTCTGCCTTAGATTTGTGATAGGATTCACTGGATGCATATAATAATTGTAAGATAGAGTTTTATTCTATTCTTAAAAAGTAAAATTTCATGTTTTTTGGGAGATCTATAAGAAAGGATAAAAGTCATGAAATAGATTTGCTCATAAAAGAAATGCAGAAGCTAAAATTGAATTTACTGGAGATTATTATAGAGGCCTTGCTTTTTTTTTTTTCCTTTATCGCTCTTATTTTTTCTCTAATCATGGCATATGATAAAGTTGATCATGAAGTTTTGGCATAATTTATTTTTACTTTTAATAGTCTACCACTTCCGAGATAACTCTCAGATCATGTTGATAGAAACTTCAGGTTTTCCAGAACCGTTTGCCTGTCCGTAGTTGTTTGCATTATTTCATAGATGGCTTTATGTATTGATCGACATGTATTGATTGGTAGAGTTCTCTGGCCACCTGTACCGGGGCAACCTTACTTTAACCAAGATTTTTGTGGGGGTATTAATTATCTCTTCATAACCCCCTGCCCCCATTTTCCGTGTATTGAAAATACATCAAACAAGCTGCTGTGTCATAAGAAATAACTCTAATCCTCAGTGGAAACTTCTAAAGTTGTGTTTAAAAATACTTGATAATTATAGATGTAGAGTATATAAGATACAGATTTCTTTAGGTAGGAGGTTTTCTAAGATACTTAACGTATTCTGCTAGATGCTGAATGTGTGTAATTTTTTTGTTGTTCAGCTAAAGTTTTTAGTACATTTAAGTCCTTCAGCAAGGGATTTAAATGTCATAACCTTGAAGGAATTTTAAAATAGGGTTTATCACTTTCTGAATACAGTTCTTAATTTCAACATTTTATAAATACTGACATCAGACTTAAAATACATGTTATTGAAGTTGTAGCTTATTCTTACTTTTGATATTTGAGTCATAACTTGAATCATCAAAATGAAGTGCTTGATGTACAGTCTTGACAAAAACAGAAAGACCTGTGTTTTTCACTATGTATAAAACTGCCTTGTAAGAAACAATTCTTTACAATAATATTTATTTATGTTTAGTAAACCCTCGTGAATTTGCAATTCATTTTCCAAAGAGGCAAATTACCCAAAAAGGATTCGGTTTTATTTTTCAGTAGTAAAATTTAAGCATGCGTGACTCTTTTTATTAAGCTATGTGTAGTATGCCAGTTTCAATATAATAACATTTTTGATTCTTGAGTTTAATGGAATTTGGCATTTATAATAAGGCATTACTTACAGTGTTGAAATCTTGGAATGAATGAATAAGGATCTGTTTTTTCTTGTTAGGTATATTCAAGAGCAAATGATCAAGAACCATGTGGATGGTGGTTGGCTAAAGTTCGAATGATGAAGGGAGAAGTAAGTGTTGTTAACGCTTGCTTTGTGACTAGTTTCCAAGGAAGTACTTCGACTGTTGGTTTTTATAAATGTTACTCCAACTTTTAGTTTTGTTTCTAAAAGCCTACTTCAGAAATAGTCACACATTCAAAAAATTCATGAGACCCTTAATTTCTGTTTGTGTTCTGGATTTGCAAACGCCAAAGCTCCTCTCTAGAGGTATACCACAAGCATGTAAGGACCATCAAGGTTCATGCTTGTTAAGAACCTATAATCTAGTTCAGGCAAATCAGATTGATGTAATTTAAGCTGTGTTTTCATGCCACAGGGGGAGGGTCTACTGGTTAAGCTGAGCAGGGTAATTAGGACTTAATTTAAAGCTCATTATTTTTGTTCAGATGGGATTTTTAAAGTATTTTGATGTCTTTTAGTTTTATGTCATTGAATATGCTGCTTGTGATGCCACTTACAATGAAATAGTCACATTTGAACGACTTCGACCTGTCAATCAAAATAAAACTGTCAAAAAAAATACCTTCTTTAAATGCACAGTGGATGTTCCTGAGGATTTGAGAGAGGCGTGAGTAATTTTGTTTACTATTGAATTGCTTTGTGAATTAAGAGGATTTTTCAGTACTACAAAAATCTCTTTTCCCTAAATACCCAATCAAAAACTTTGATAGAAAATCTTTTTAGTACACAAAAGTTTTAATGGATGGTGCTAAAATAAACTACTTAATTTGCATTATAATTGCCCTCTTAAATTTAACCTATTATTTAGGTCTTAAACATGAATTAATTTCTCCTTAGGTGTGCTAATGAAAATGCACATAAAGATTTTAAGAAAGCAGTGGGAGCATGCAGAATTTTTTACCATCCGGAAACCACGCAGCTAATGATACTGGTAAGTGAACTCCATATTTTAAGATAGCTAATGGATATTGCATAGTTTTTATAAGTAAATATTTCAAAAGATAAAAGCTAACTTGGTATAAGTGGCTTAAAATACTGTGTATTGGTTGGGGGAGGGTAGAGCTCATTGGTATACTTGTGCTTAGCATGCATGAGGTCCTGGGTCCAATCCCCAGTACCTCCATTAAAAAATAAGTAAATAAATAAATAAACCTAATTACCTCCCCCACTCCAAAAAATTTAAAAATAAATAAATAAAATACAGTGTGGGAGAAAAAATATTTTGCAGTTATATAATGTTAATTTTTAAAATCTCCTCTGGAGTAAGGAGGAAAATTTTTTGTATGACATTATTAACATAATAAAATTCTTAATGTGTGGATTCTTGGATTTCCACTTCCCCATCATAATTTGAAGAGCAGATCTAAATAATACAAAGGTTAAGAAATGAAAGATTACTAATGGGAGGTGGGCATGTTAGGTGAGGAGAGAAGTACAGTAGACGAAAATCAAGGAAGGCCCTATGTGGAAGGTTGTGTTTGTATTATCTTGAAAAGGCATTTAAGTTTTTGAGTGATTAACTTGTTTGTTTATAGTCTGCCAGTGAAGCAACTGTGAAGAGAGTAAATATTTTAAGTGACATGCATTTGCGGAGTATTCGTACAAAGTTGATGCTTATGTCCAGAAATGAAGAGGCCACTAAGCACTTAGAAGTAAGTAGGTTTACTGAAAAGGTTTTATGTGTGTCCCATTTAGTTTCATGAGTACATTATTTAAGTTCCACGTCTCAAAACTACTTGACTGTTAGGTAAGGCAACCTGGGATCTGTTTTTTGGCTAATACCTGGAGTCATATGTCCTTCGAAGAATTGCTTTTTTCTATTATTTTTCTCAAACGTAGCCTTTTTTAAAACAAATCTTTTAATAGTTATTCTTTTAGAGCAGTTTCAGGTTCACAACAGAATTGTGCAGAAAATACAGTTCCCACATAGCCCTCCCCACCCACACGTATATACTCCCCTACCCTCAACATCCCTTATCAGTGTGGCATATTTGGTACAATCGATGAACCAGCATGGGGACGTTATTATCAACCAAAGTCCATAGTTTACATTAGGGTTTACTCTTCATATTGTACATTCTGTGAGTTTTGACAAATGAATAGTGATATGTAGCCACCACTATACTATATACAGGATAATTTCATTTGCCCTAAAAATCTCTTGTTCTCCATCTATTCATTTCTCCCTCCCTTCCTCTCCCCAAACCTCTGGAAACTACGATCTTTTTATTGTTTCTGTAGCTGTGCCTTTTCCAGAATGTCATTTGGTTGGAATCCTACAGTTTGTAGCCTTTTCAGACTGGCTTGTTTCATTTAGTAATAATGACTTTTAAGTTTCTTCTATGTCTTTCATGGCTTGATAGATCTTTTTTTTTTTTTTTACTGCACATGTGGTTTTTAATTTACGTGTATGTACTGTTCGTTGTTTCTTTGAATGTTTAGAGCTTTGGCTTTTTAAACTTACATAGTTATCAAAGGAATAAAACCAACCACAAAATAAGAATTAACTCAAAAACATACATACACCCTGCTATTAACAGCAACATCATTTATAATTGCCAAGATATGGAAACATCTTAAGTGCATATCAATAGTTGAATAGATATTGGAGATGCAGTATATATATATTTATACATATTTTATATATATATATATATAATGTAGATGTAAAATGGAATAGAAGTCACCCATAAAAAGAAGGATATTTTGCCTTTTGCGGCCCTTCATTCACTTTTTTTTCACTTCAAAAACTAGAATTTTATAATTGGCAGAGACATTTCCATTACATCAAAAACAACAAAATACCTAGGAATAAACTTAGCCAAGGAGGTTGCCTATACTCTGAAAACCGAAATGGCACAAAGAAATGGAAAGATTTCTTGTGCTCTTGGATTGGAAGAATCAACACTATCAAAATGGCCACAATACCCAAAGCAATCCACAGATTCAACGCAACCCCCATCAAAATACTCAACAACATTACTCACAGAACTAGAACAAACAGTTCCAAAATTTGTAAGAAACCTCAAAAGACCCCAGACAGCCAAAGTAATCTTTTGTAGGTCTCTCTTTTTTTTTCTTTCTTCTTTTCTCTTTTATGGTTTGATGACTAGAGAAGGTCCTTTAACATTTGTTGTAAAGCTGGTTGGGTGGTGCTGAAATCTTTTAGTTTTTATTTATCTGTGAAACCTTTGATTTCTCCATCAAGTCTGAACGAGAGCCTTGCTGGATAGAGTATTCTTGGTTTTAAGTTTCCCCCTTCCATCACTTTACATATATCGTGCCACTCCCTTCTGGCCTGTAGAATTTCTGCTGAAAAATCAGCTGATAACCTTATGGGAGTTCATTGTATGTTACTCATTGCTTTTCTCTTGCTAATCTTAGTATTTTCTCCTCATCCTTAATTGTTGTCGATTTGATGACTATGTACCTTGGTGTGTACCTTGTGTTCTTCTTTGGGTTGATTCTGTGTGGTACTCTCTGCGCTTCCAGGAGTTGGGGGACTGTTTCCTTTCCCGAGTTGGGGAAGTTTTCAGTTACTATCTCTCCAAAAATTTTCTCAGGTCCTTCCTGTCTCTCTTCTTGTTCTGGGACCCCTATAATGTGAATATTAGAACACTTCATGTTGTCCCAGAGTTCTCTTAAATTATCGTCATTCCTTTTTTCTTTTTTCTGTTCTGAAGTAGTGATTTCCACGAATCTGTCTTCTAGCTCACTGATCCATTCTTCTGCCTCATTTAGTCTATTCTTGTTTCCTTCTAGTGTACTGTTCATTTCATTGATTTTATTCTTCAACTCTGTTTGGGTATTCTTTATGTTTGCCAGCTCTTTGGTAAGAACTTCACTTTGAGCGTCTATACTCCTCTTGAGTTCTCTGAACATCTTGGCCATCATTACTTTAAACTCTTTCTCAGATAAATTAGCTATCGCCTTATCTCTTATTTCTTCTTCTGGGATTTTATCTTGTGCCTTGGCCTGGGAGATATTCCTTTGCCACCTCGTTTGGTCTATCTTTCTATGTGTTAGTGGATTCCTTCCACAGGCTTTGGGATTATTGTTTTCTTACTTCTAGTATCTGCCCCTTGTGGATGAGTCTGGGCTAGAGGCTTATGCAGGTTTCCTGGCAGGAGGAGCCAGTGCCTGCCCACTGCTGGGTGAAGCTTGGTCCTGGACCTCTGGTGGGCAGGGCTGTGTCTAGAGGCCTTTGTGGCTCAGGAGGTCTGATGATGGATGGGGCTGTGTTCCCACCAGGTATGTTGTTTGGCCTGAGACTTCTCTACAGGCTGTTGGGTGGGGCTAGGTCTCTTGGTGCTAATGATCCAGTCAATATATCAGCCTCCAGGAAAGCTCATGTAGATTAACACTCACGGAATGTCCACCACCAGCCTTTGTGTCTCCTGAGTGACCCGCAGCCACCCCCTGTGTCCCTAGGAGACCCTACAAATCCAGCAGGCAGGTCTGGCCCAGGTTCCTATGAAATCACTGCCTCTTCCCTTGGACCGGGTGCACATTAGTTTCTGTGTATGCCTCAAGTGAATGGAGTCTCCGTTTTCCCCAGTCCCGTGAGGCTCCCAGAGCCAATCCCCCTTGGCCTTCAAAACCAGAGGTACTGGGGTCTCCTCCTCTTCCCCCAGCTGGGGAGCCTGATGTGGGGCTTAGAGCTCTCACCCCTGTGGGAGGGCCTCTGTAACAAATCTTCAGCTTGTGGGTTGCCCACCCAGGGGGTATGGGACCCAGTTATATCGAGAGCACGCCCCTCCTACTGTGGTTCCCTCTTTGTTTCCAGTTGCAGAAGATCTTTTTTTTACTAGGTTCCAGTCTTTTTTCAGTGGTCTAAATGGTTGTTTAGCATTCAGTTGTGGTTTCATTGTAGTCCCAAGGAGAGGCAAGCTCGTGGTCCTACCACTCTGCCATCTTGACCGGAACCCCTCAAACATAGCCTTTTGTCTGCTAAATGCCCGTTGAGTCATTTCTTAGGACTTAGATGACAGGTGCCAGAGAGCTTAGAAAATCGCTAGGGATTTCCAGTAGAACTGTACTACTGGTTCTTTACTCTGTATTTTCTACCCTGTTGTCTGTCTGTTCATTAGTAGTACTAATGAACTACTTACACTTCATTAGTAAGTAGTTCACTATACAACCATTGTGTAAGAGAGGAAGAACACACAGCTTGTAGTTTTTAAAAAAAAAAAGCTGATTGTTGCTTCTCTCTACTCTGTCCTAAGGTACTCCTGTCTTCTATTCTTCACTGCCACACTATTAGACTTAGCTTCTCCCACCATCTCCCAAACACACATGCACACACACTGTCTTAAAGATAAACATACATCAGTTTCTCTAGGACAGGTATACAAGTGCCCTTATTAATTTAAAAGTTCTAAACAAGGAAAATGGGAATGAGTTTTGAAACATGAATCATCTGAATTGAAAAACTGCCTGTATCAGTAATTCTGGAAAATTGTTTTAAAATTACTGTTTTCTGTGACCATGATTAAATAGACTGATCAAACTTTTTCTCCTTTCCATTATATGATCCCAAGTAATTTTCTTTATTCCTTTTTTTAGTTCTTTTTTTTAACTGTGGTGAAATAAAGTTGCCATCCTAAGTAACCATTTTTCAGTGTGCATTTCATAGTGTTAAGTGTATTCATATTATTGATCAATCTACAGAACCTTTTCATATTGCAAAACTGAAACTATGTCCATTAAACAATTTCCCATTTCCCCTTCCCCCCAGCTCCAGGCAACCACTGTTCTACTTTGTTTCTATAAATTTGACTACCGTGAATACCTTATATAAGGGAATAAGCCTGTATTTGTCTTTTTGTGACTGGCTTATTTCACTAAGCATACTGTCCTCACTGCTGGTCCATGTTGTATGTAGCATGTATCAGAATTTTCTTTATAAGGTTGAATAATACTGTGTTGTATGAATATATATCACATTTTGTTTATCCATTCATTAGTCAGTGGACATTTATTTGGGTTGCTTCCACCTCTTGACTGTTGTGAATAATGCTATGAACATGGGTATACAAAAATTTTATTTTTTCTGATCTTTTATAATAAATTCTAATTTGCCTCTTTTACTAGTGCACAAAACAACTTGCAGCAGCTTTTCATGAGGAATTTGTTGTGAGAGAAGATTTGATGGGCCTGGCGATAGGAACGCATGGTAGTAATATACAGCAAGCTAGGAAGGTTCCTGGAGTTACAGCTATTGAGCTAGATGAAGATACTGGAACATTTAGAATCTATGGAGAGGTAAGCTGCTGTCCCCTACATTGGGTAGCTTTTACGATAACATTAACTATTGTTTAGAAATTCAGTTTCCTGGTAAAATACTTTAAAACCAGTCAGCCCAGCAATCGGTACATGTATGTAGGTAGATTGAAGATACTGTGTTTTATGGGGCATTGAAATATTTGCTGAGTATTTATTGTGTACTATTTTCAGAAGTTCCTTAACCAACCAGCTGCTTTTGAATTTTACTCTGTTTTATGTGCATTACAAATAATTTATTCAAATATTTTTTGAGTGCTTACTATGTGTCAGGCACTGGCAGTTGTAAATAGCATATAATAGAATAGCTTTTATGGAACTTGAATTTGAGTAGTAATTTGTCGTTGGTTACTTGTGACATTTGTGTGGACAGGAAAATAATAAATCTGAAAAATAAACTTTTTGTCATTGAGACCATCCTTCACATTAGAATAAATGAATGAGGTTTTTTGGAGTGATAATTTCAAGTCTTGACTTTTCATTTGAGTCATACAGTAAATCTGAATAGTGGCCTGATTTTTACTTCTGAAATCTTTAGAAGTGGGCAGTATAACAAAGTAATTAAGATGAAAGGCTTTAGAGCTATACTGCCTGAATTAGAATTCTGCCTCTACCACTTTGAGAGGGCTTGGAGAAAGTTACTCAGCTTCCTTGCGTAGTTTTCCTTATTGTAAAATGAGAATAATAATAGTGCTTACCTTACAGTTTAGGAGAGTTAAATACAGTTTTAAATTTTTTGTTGTGTATGATATAGTGAGCATACAATATACTTGATTTATGGTTATTAAAGGGCAAACATTAAAGTGAAAGTTAACTTACTGAGAACTATACATTCCTTTTAGAGAGGTACCCCCCCTATCTTTTAGTCTTTTAAAATTGTACCCATTAAAAATTAGGAATTTAAATGGTATTATCAATACGAACTTAAAAAAATGCATTTCTGTAAAAACAGTCTTTTAAGTCATTTCTAATGGTGAGAATGAAAAAAATCAGTGCAGACAGTACAGATAATATGAACAATTGAGTTATAACATCCACCTGGAGAAATTCAGCATAGGAGTATGGGCCAGATGTATTTAGGATTAAGTTAGACTCTTTTGCTCATTTTCTCAGGAGCTTAAAAGGGACCTTAGGGATATCTAACATTTTGATTCTAATAGACTTTTTTCGTATCCATTTAATAATTACTCTGACTTAAAAAAAACTTCATGAGTTACTTGATTTGAAATGTCACTGGTGGGCTGAGCAGAATCTTGTATTAGAGCATAAGGTTTTTTTTCTCATTTTTTGTGTTTTACGGATTGTGGGTTTCTTCAGGGTTGTATTTCATGTTTGTGTCCCTCCTCCACCCCCTTACAGAGTGCTGATGCTGTGAAAAAGGCTAGAGGTTTCTTGGAATTTGTGGAGGATTTTATTCAGGTTCCTAGGAATCTTGTTGGTAAGTAACTTCTACTAAATGTTAAATAAGTTAAATGTTACTTAATTACACACAGTGACTTAATTGACAATTAGTCTTTTGTGATACCTTATTTCACTTAAAGTTATGTGGAGTGTTTTTCTTTTCCTTTTCTTCTTTTATAATAATGTATGTTACTTGTATCTCATTATTGTCATGTTAAAATGTTTTCTTCTGTACAGAGTGACCCACTAATAAGACTTACAATTTTTATAAGTTTGTCATTAGTTTTTCTTAAGCCTCTCCATCCTTTGAGCTCTTTCTTGTCATTTGCTTCATGTCTTTTTATCTTTTATTTATCCATCAAAATTGTCATAGTACTTTTTGAGAAGGTATTTGTGATAATTTTTTTCTTTTGTTTAGTGCAGAAGAAAAAATGAGTGGACTAACAATAGGGTAATAAACTTCTACACAGTAGGCCCTGAATAAATAATAATTGGTTGTTGCAAAGACATAGAATAAGGTAAGAAGTCACGGGCAGGAGAGAAGGATATAAGGGGAGGTTTCACTATAAAGTTTTTGACACTGTTAATGAAAATCACTGTACCCCATGGGTTGTAAATTAAGTGACAAAAGTTTTTGAATTTGAAGCTGAAGTTACAGCATTATAGCTTGGGATTAGTTGTTTAATAGCTTTATTATTAACATCCCCTATATCTGTGCTGCCCTTTTAAATGCTGTTTGAAACATGGGAACACTTTAGTCACATGTTAAATACTCTGATTATTCTGAAAGTTTAATATAAAAATAAGCATCAACATAAAGTAGTGAAGTTTACTAGGGGAATGATTTTTTTTTTTTCTTTGGAGGGAGGAGAGGATTATCTATTGATTAGTTTTTTGACCTTAGTAAAAGAGAGCCGCTTGGGCTCCATTTATATATAGTTAGTTCTGTTCTGGCTTTAGGAAAAGAATTCTGTATGTGTTTTTCGGTCAAAACATCAGTAGGAGAAGATTTAAAAAAACAGTACACTTCCACTGTAAAAAAAAAGATGTTTGTTTTGGCCAGTAACAAGTAGTGTACTTGAAACAGTAGTCCACAACACAAGAATTTGGATAGTTTTTTGTGTTCAACTGTTGGTTATCTAAAAAGCTTTTCACTTCTGCCCCCACATTTGGATGGGTATGACATCTTGCCAGTTAACTAAGCTCCACTTTTATCTGTTCTTGGAAACTGTTGTTCACTGTACACTGAGTTGCTGGAGAAATGAGTTGATATGTTAAAATTGAATATAAGCTTCATGAATTCTGTATAATTTTAATAAATGTTAATATAATAGAATGTTACCAAATGCTTATTTTTGTCAAATGAAAACATCTTTGATGAGAAAGCTGCTTTTGAAAATGATCCCCTTTACTTAAATCATACTCCATCACTGACATACTAACATTGTGGTTGCTCCTTTTACAGAACATAATTTAATTTAGATTTCTTGTAAAAATGATTTGGAGGTGAGTGTTTCCAAGGGAGTCAGTGTTGTTTCCAACCCAACAATTCAATAGAAGATAGCCTTGGTGTTGAATTTTTGGTAATGTTAGTTTTGAGTAAAAATTCCTGATACTTCAGAAATAAGGAAGTTGGATGTATTTGTAGCTCTCAGATTCTTTTTATTCATTTTATCTATGTATTGTTAGGTCCAGTCATTTTTCTTTTTTCCCCTCTATTCTGGCTTGGTTGGCTTTGGTGATTAGGGGTTATGTGTTTACTGTTTAGGAAATACGTATTAGCGAGTATTACATGTGTTGGTGAAATACTCAAAAATAGTGGAAAACTTCAATTGTTTTTTGTGTATAATAATACTACATTTGTCTCAAGTGTTTTATGGGTGAAGCAGCCTTTCAAAAAATAGTGCATTCTTAGTTCAAGTGAAAGAGAAAAAGAGGACTGAGGAGTAAAAGAGAATGAGGACTGCTTGGGTAAGTTACAGAGCAGAGAGGTTTTCCATACATACTCAGGTTTTAAGAGTTCTAGACTTTGACCAAAAATTCCCATCCCTCCCAAATCAAAAGAAATTTATTACATGATAATTGGTTTGAAAGTGAATTGAAACCTTTCAACTTCTGGAAGCCTTCCTTAATCACTTCTCTACTCTGTCCCTTCAGCATTTATGCTCAATGCTCAAATTATACTACAGGTCTGCTTCAATTTGTCAGTATGCTTTGAAATTTGAACTGTGGAAATGATCAGTTAAAATATTAACAGTCTCTGGTGGGACTAAATAAAACTGTCAACTAGATCCTTGCCATGGACCCCGGAAGGATGATGAATGTTCACTCACCACTGGTACAGTTCACAAGAAGGAAGGGGCAAAGATTTTGGGGAGTGATTATGATATATCAACCTGACTTTTGTATTTTCGAAAAGATATTTGCTTGTTTTTAGCAGGGTCAAGGATGGAGTTGCTGCTTGAGCGTCACTGTTAACATGAAGGTTGCTTTTGTATGATGCTGCTAGGGCTACTCAGAGAAGACGTACATCATGTGAATTTCCTCTCCTACTCTTTTTCTTTTTCCCTCTCAGTTGCTGCTGCTTTTAAATTTAGGGTTACTGGGGAAGGAGGTTTGAGACTAGGGATAGAAAATCCTATAATAGTGTCTGCTGTATTGGCTGGCTTACTTTTGCCATTGTTCCTTTATTTATTCTTTATTGGAAACTGTTCTCTTAAGCATGCAATAGGAAATACTTCCATTTTAACCTCTTTCAACCGAAATTTATTGTCCTAATAAATTGCTGATATAGTATAAAAATTTAATTAATTGAGAACTGGGACTTAATAACAAATATGGTATTGCTGTTAACTATAAGGGATACATCTATTCCATATAGTGGTGGTTACCTGAATATTTACTTTTGTTACCAGGTAACACTACTCAGTATTGCTTTGTTATTTGAGTGTGTGTTAGCTTTATAACAAGTGCGTTCCTAAGGGGAAGAGCATCTTCATGTTCTCCTTTAATTGTTGGATACTCAATAACTGCTATTTGACAGACTTACAAAGTGTGATGAAGGTAAATAATTTGAATTTTATTTCATTTTACAGTATTTCATATCTAGAAAGACAGCAAAACATATACATGTTGTATGTAGTTGCATATCTGTGAAGTAGTTTAAGAATTTATGGGTATAGAATGTAATGCTTGTTAAATGTAAACATTTTATTTCTGTGAAGAGAATATTCGTTTTATAAGAATCTTCAAGTCCTAGGTGTCTTAAACAAATAGGAACTTGAAAATAAATGCAAGATTGAATTTATTAGTTGTTTGAATAATATATGTAATATGTAATAAATTGATATGATTAATGCCAAAATAAGTTTTCTTTCTGTCTTCATTTATATTTCCAAGCTTTTGAAATGGGTTGGGCTTGATAATATAAAAATATAAAAATGATACAGAACATATTGAAAAATACTTAAGACTTTGAAAATGTCTCACGTGAGCAGCACTATGAATCCCAGTTAATAGTAGTAACCTTAGGTGTACTGAAGAGAAGCTGGTTTCAGACCAAGGATAAAATTCCTCACTCTGAGAGTGACAAGGTGGAGCTTTGCTTGGTTTTTCTAATTTGATAGCAAGTCATAAATTATTTGGGCTGGTGTTGAAATGATAATATTGGGTTTTAACTTATCATTATATTTGTTTCTTCTTATTAAAGGAAAAGTAATTGGGAAAAATGGCAAAGTTATTCAAGAAATAGTGGACAAATCTGGTGTGGTTCGGGTGAGAATTGAAGGAGACAATGAAAATAAACTGCCTAGAGAAGATGTAAGTATTTAAAATAATTTAATTCGTCTTTTTTTTTTCCCATGTTTTCTTGGTTTACTTACAATGTTACAGTTTCAGAGTTGTAGGAAAGTTATATCCAGTGAACTACTTACACTCTGCAGCAGATTTTTCTTTTAAAAAAATTCTGTTCCTTATAATATTGCTTTATACACTTAGAAAACAAGTCATATTTCAGTTGCGGGCCTTGGGCTCTTGGTTGGTTTCTCAGTACTTCAGTAAAAAAGCTACTTTTTGATAAAAATGCTTCAGTTTGATAATCTTAACAGTTCTGTTTCTTTTTTGGAGTGTCAAGCTGTAAAATTTGATACTCTAAAACAGTCTGCTGTAAAGGAATTCTTAGTAACACTTTCTTTGACTTTTTTTTTTAAAGAATTTGAAAGCTCTGACCATTTCTTTATTGAAATCTTGAAGCTTTATATTGCTATTAATTCTGATAACTTTCTGTAATTTCTTCAGTTTTCTTACATTTTGATGTTTTGTTCACAGAACTGTGTTTTACTTTTCATTTGTTTACTTTCAACATTTCTCACCTTTGTGACTCTAGTGGTCAACTCTGTATGTAGTTGTATGTCTGAATACAAGGGAAGGATTTCCCTCCCAAATTACCTCCCAGAAAGTAGTATGCTCGCATCTTCTTCAGTTTTGTACAGTAGATAACTATTTGAAGAGATTGTTAGCCTGTTGAATAGGATAAGTCTTGTTAAAGACAGAAAAAAGAGGGAGAGGGAGAAAGAGAACTGTAGGCATTAGTTCAGATAAATAGCTTCACGCTAATTATTGAATGCTGTAAAGATACCTTTGAAAGACAGCCATTTCCTTTATTCCTTTTAATTAGTTAGAATGTAGAGATAAATATACACTTAGAAATGAATGAGGGAAAGAATTAACTTAGTGTTATACAAATGAGTTCTTGTGGATTGATTTCATCCTACACTGCTTCAAAAATTGCCGTAAACCTCAAGTAATTTTAACCTCCTGTAAAGCAAACACTATGCCCCATGTGGTGGAGGGGGTGACCCCATTTTTCATGACTTAAAGATGCCTTTGACATAATGGTTAAAATCGGTGGTGTTATATTATTAAAAATTGGTGCTTTCCCCATTTATACTTAATATGTAAAATATGTCATCCATTTGGCATACAGCTACTGCCTAAAATTGATCTGAAGATCAAGATGTTTACTGACCAGGGTCATTTGACTCGGCTATAAATTTCTTAGCTTGATCCTAATATCTGGTTTTCCCTTAGCTTGACTTATTCTATTCCCAGTTGTTTTCCAGTATTTACTGTCTTGTTGCAAGCTAGTTCTTTTCAGGTCCTCCTTCATAAATTAAGAAGTTATTGTACTTTCCTGTGTTTATAGTTTTGGTCATTGTCACTGCCATTTCTCTGCCAGGGCTAAGAAATTAAAATGCTTAAACATACCAAACAGATTATGTAAATGATTAAGCAGGTTGGGAAGCACAAGATAGTGATGGGAGGGCACATTGTGTCTTTCTGTAAAAGAAGCAGATGCTGCTCAGGTTTAATCTGGTTGCCATGTAGGAATGCATGTATTATGTGTTGCTGTATCTTCCAATATTTTTAAGATGAAACCAATAATACACAAAAATTTTTCAATTTTCAAAAGATTGCATGTTATATCTAGAAGGCTAATACTTATTTAGAGCCACTATTTCACAACTTAAACTAACTCCCCTGGAGAGTCAGTTTATAACTTGTTTCCTTTGAAGTCTTTGCTAATTTACCTGTGGCCTGAAATGACCTTTCCCACCTGTAACTGCAGCCTTTATTGTCTGTGTAATTGTGTATTTAATATTTTCTTTAAGCTTTATGTGTTGTTTTCTGGTTTATCTTGTGTCTCCAAGCCACGTTATGATCTCCTTGAAGTCAAAAAATTAAATCTGAATTCTCATGTTCTCCATTCTTTCCTAGCACAGTGAACTGTATAGAGTAGACACCTGATAAATATCTTATGAGTTTATTAAGATTTTTTAAAGGATAAGTTTGAGTTTTTAATTGTAAAGAAATAGGTTTATGTGAAAGAATAACTCGAGTAGAGTGTAAAAATATATTTGTGTCCTGTCCATGTCTGTCTTTCTCCATCATGCCTAATAGATGTAAGACTGTTGTCAGGTTGCCTTTTCATGTCTTTCACTGTTAAAAACAATGCTGCAGCAAAGGTTCCTTGTGACTGGAGAGTGAATTCCTGGAAGTGCATTTGTTAGATCAAAGGGCGTTTAAATTTTTAGATCTTGTTAGTTTTCCCACACATTCCTTCCACCAGTATAGGAAATGTCTAGTTTCCACGTTTGCCAATATTGGGGTTTTATCAAACTTTAATTAGTGCCATTCCAGAAGATATACGTGTTACCTTTCCGTTTGCTTGAAAGGCATTTTCTGAAAGCATATTGTCCTTTACATGTTTTTTGTCTTTTTTGTTACTGAATTGTAAGAGCTTTTTGTATTTGGTGGAAGTTAGTCTTTTCTCTTTTCATGTATGTGGCAAATATTTGTTTCTTTTGACTTTTTTTTGTTCCTGTGCAGGCATTCAAATTTTTTTGTACTGGATTTTTTTTTCTGACTTTTGCCTTATGACTTGTGCATTTTATATGTTGTTTGGCAAAGTCTTTCCTACCTGTAGATCATTCAGAATCGCATTTATATTTTCCCCTCCAGTTTGAGTTTGTTTTTCTTTTAATGACTAAATTTTTCTCTCCAATTAGAAATTGTTTCGTATAATGTATCGGGAGCAGGGATAAGCTTTAATTTTTTTCTGAGTGCTAGTTGTTTGTCTCAGTGTCATCTATTAACTGTAAATAATCAGTTAAAATTTTTTTAATCTAGAAAGTTCACTGAAATTACTTAGATGTGAATGCTTATATGCAGTAATAATCACCTACTCTTTATTCCAGATGTTTTTGTTATGGTTTATAATAGCCATCAAAGTATTGTATAAAATATACACCATTAAGGATGCCTTTTTACCTCTCCTTTTCTTTGAAGGTAACTATTGGTGATAATATCGCCAGTTCAGGGTTAAGGCATTTTATTTCTCGTAATCCTTGCAGATTGATTGTCTGGAATGAATATCCCATCTTTATCTACTTGGTAAAATTCTAGTTGTTTTTAATATTCACTTTAAATGGATAATACTCTGATGAATTCCCCTAAATTTCCACATCTGGGGGTGGCATAATTTCACATTCCACCTAATATTGCCATTTTTTTAATTCCTATCACTAATGCTGTACAGTAGTATTATAGGAATGTTTAGTATCCTTTCTGAGGTTATGGTTACCTTTAGAACAGGGACTTTGTTCTTATTCCTTAACATAGATTCTGGCAGTTAACAAGTGGATGTTATTTGGAATTAGGTGACTGGATATGAAATTGGCTGGCTCAGTTGCTGATTTTACGACTATGGGCAAATTGTTTTCTCAGCTGTAAAATTGAGATTTTTCTTAAAGTGACTTTAATGAACATTAAATGATGAACGTAAATAATACACTCTTGGAAATACGATACATGCTTAAAAGTTTTTAGCTCTCTCTTCCCACCCCCATCTCTTACTCACTTTGTATCCTGTATTATCTACCTGTGAATTCCTGAGGACAGGGTCAAGACTTTTTTCACTTTAGAGTCCCTTGTTTATGCCTTCCTAGTTGTAGTTACTTCTTTAGTCACTAGGCTCCACAATAGCTGTGCTTTGTACTGTAGCCTTAGTACCTGCCCTAGTGCGATTCTTCTTTTTAGTCTCCCATGTTTAAAATAACTGTTAGGAACTGTTCTGTACAATCAGGAAAGTAAGGAAAGACATCGCAACTGGGTAAGTTTACTTAGGCTATACTCATTTCCCTTAACCAGTAGGAAACTGAAGTGTATTTCTTTAAAGGGAAAAACCCGTCATTTAGCTGTCTTATTTCTCTTCCTTCCCACTTTTTAAAACCTTCCTCTTTTGAAATTTAGTAAAATAAGCCAGGTCCAGGTTGATCTTTTCGTTTGCTTTAATAACTGGTGACTTATTTGCTTACATCAGTAATTCCTTTATTTTACATCGTGTAAATATTTAGAGTCTGTAGATGATACTTATGTTAATGGTCACGAAGCACTCCTTTTAGTACACTGACACTGAAGGTTCTGCTATCTGAGCACATATTGTAGGGATAACCTGGCTAATGTGTTTGATTATGCTTTTAAGGCAACACTACTAAGGTGGTATCTAGTCTGAAAATTCATGCCAATTTGAAGGAAAATTTCTTTTTAAATTGGTTTCCATAACTAGAAAATTAGATTGAATTAGAAATTAGAAAACATATAAACTGATACTTAGAAAGTAATTAAAAATTTTTAGCACACTTAAATGCTAAATTATAGTGTAAATAAGGCAGTTTATTGAAAAATCTCAGTATTTTAAATTATATTGATATTTTAAAAGTTTATTTTTAAACTTTGAAGTAAATTACTGCTCATTTTAGAAAATTTTTCCATATATATTGATATGTCATATTTAGGCTAGAACTTTTTAAAAAATATTAAATACTGAGGATGCTGTGTTTTCTTACAGGGGATGGTTCCATTTGTATTTGTTGGCACTAAAGAAAGCATTGGAAATGTGCAAGTTCTTTTAGAGTATCATATTGCTTATCTAAAGGTTTGTATATTGTTCACATTCATATTGTTGCTCCACACATTAAACTTAAAATTAATATTTGTAGTAAATTTTAAATCTTTAAATATTTTTGTTAATTCGAGTTCATATTTGCCCTTTTTTCCTGCATGAGAGTTTAAAAATAAAGAGTCCTTTGCCATAATAAAATGATTGGCCTCATGCACATTGTTTCTCTTTTCCTCTGAACTTCTACATTTCTTTCCTGTTTAAGACATGGTCACATTTGTGTTCTTGTAACTTAACTGTCATTACTTTTGTATCTACATGTTCTGTATTGGAACCATTTTGTTTTTTCCTTTCTGTTTTATATGCAAATAGGGCACAGAACCATGAATGAAGGTGGGCTTTTCTGGATAACTGGTATTCCCTGAATTAGATGCAGTACCCTCATAGACATCATTTGATAATCCTTAACCATCATTCTTTTTTTTTTTAACTTTTTTTTTTATTGAGTTATAGTCATTTTACAATGTTGTGTCGTATTCCAGTGTAGAGTACAATTTTTCAGTTATACATGAACATACATATATTCATTGTCACATTTAACCCGTTGTTCTTTATATACTATTGAGTTGGTAAGTAAAGAGCAAAGGTTTTAGAACTAAAAGAAATGCCCTATAAATTATTAGAAGTTGGAATTGTTGTTTTATACTCAATTTTTATTTGTGCTGTATTTTTCTTGTTTAGCATATAGTACCTCATCTGCTCTGTCTCTAGTATGTTTTCCTTTTAGTCACTTGTACTACTGCTGCTATGTTAGTATTTTGAAAGTGTCCCTGATAATGTCATTCCTTTCTTTTGAAACTCATCTTTAGGTCTCAATTCAATATGGCATTCCATGTTTTATATTCCACAACTCTACTACCTTTTAGCCAAGCGCTTTCTCTAGACACCTTACCTTTGTTTCTGACCTTAATTTCTGAATGACCAAGTCTCCCAGTTCATCTAAGTGACAACTCTAGTGTGTCACTATTTTGATAGGAAAGCAGGTTATTAATGGTACCTTACCTCCTTTAGCAGTTTTTACTCCTTGAGGGTTAGATCTGGTAATACTGTGTAATCATTAGCTATTTAATAAACAGGTTATTTTAACACTTGACTGTTAAACATTCTCTAGGTTATTTTGATGCTTGTCTGTAAACATTCCCTTAAAGGAGGAGAGTCCATGTCTTTTTTGCATTTAGTATGGTTGGGACATTTTAAAACATAAATTCACTAGGAACACAGTTACACTTTACCTAATAACAGCCCCAGATCGCAGCCTCTTTTATTGGTAGGGAGTATAGCTTGATCTCTAGGCTTTAGGAAGACAAAAAAAATACATGTAAGATTTACACTTTTTTGTTTTGATTATAGGAAGTAGAACAGCTAAGAATGGAACGCCTACAGATTGATGAACAGCTACGACAGATTGGTATGGGTTTCAGACCTTCTTCCACCAGAGGGCCTGAAAAAGAGAAAGGATATGCCACTGATGAAAGTACCGTCTCTTCTGTACAAGGTTCTAGGTCTTATAGTGGAAGAGGCAGAGGTCGTCGGGGCCCTAATTACACCTCCGGTTATGGTAATAAAACATTTTTTTTGGGGGTAGTACTAGTTGAGGTGCTCCAGTACATTTTGCTTATTATTATTTAGTTCATCACTTTTTGACTTTGAGGGCAGGAGATGATTCTGAGGTCTATGTCTTAATAGTCGTGACAGCATACTCTGTATTAATGACAGTAAAAGATATGTAGTGTTCAAGTAGCAGTGTAATGAAATGAAATGTTTTTGTTAAGTTTATAGCTCATGATCATGTTTATTCTAAATATTTAGAATAAATATGTATGCAGCTTGTTTTCCACATATTTCCCTCATACAGTTGTATACAATTTCCATTAAAAACCTTGTGATGGTAGTGATACTACTAGGATTTATCTTTTGCCTAGCCTCTAGGAAAAGTGAACATGAAATTATGCTAATCACTGTGCCTAGACTGCATGTAGCAAATACGTACTAGTTTTAAAAGTACACTTTATTGGTTCATTTGGCTGTTTTGAATATTAATATCTCACATATGGAATACGTGTCATATAGCATTTCAATATTATGAGGGCTTTAAAAGTGAGGAACTAATTAACATTTTATAAATAAACATTTTTCTAAAGTACATTCACTGAGGATGGGGCCTGACTCATGTAGGAACAGGCCGGTGGACAGTTGATGAACATTGATTCTCTAATCCTAAATTTCTTACTTATTCTTCTTCAGCTTTGGAGTTCTTCCATTTTTCTACATTTGGACTTGGATCGTAGCTGTGACCTGATTTTTTTCCTCCCTTCTCTCTTCTCTACTCCTCTTTGCTCATCCTAACTGCTGTGGGAAAATATTTCATACACCTATTCCAGAATAGAAGGCATTTAGGGAAAGTAGAAGTACATGAAGGGTTACAATGTGCAGATTCCACATCCACATTTCATGTTTGACTGAAGTCATCTACCAGTGCTAGAGTTATATAGTAAATCTGTGCTATCTTGCATTTGTTGTAGAGTTGAAGAGTTAATTTTCCCTTCCACCCTTTTCATTATTTTAAATTTAACCCTCTGTTGAAACCTGAAAGGTAAAATTCCAGTAAATGTGTCTGTATGTGAAGGACTGAGAATTGGAAAATACTGCATTCCTGAAAACACATTTAATACAAAAGACAGCCAGTAATTAAATAGAAATTGAGTACATACTGAATGATTTTAGGGGTATACGTTACTAGTACAAATAATCAGATTTGGCTTTTCAGGTGATGAATTATTGAAGAATTTTATAAGCCTCTGGGGAGACCACTTACTGATGAGAGGTCACTCTGGCAAAATGCTTTGTTGACAGAAGATAATAAATGAGAATGGGAGGGGATTATCATTTGGAGTGAAGAAAGCTATATAAATTGTTCAGTAGATGGCACTCTTACCTCTGAATCTTTACAGACTAGTAACATTGTATTTTTTGAAATAACTGTTGAACTTAAGTGGGCTCCAGAGAAATAAAAATCATTTGAATTTGATTATAGGTGTTCTTGTGCACTTAATAGCAGAAGTATTTTTAGGTGATGATATATGTAAGCTATTTTTCTCAATATAACATCTCTGAAGTTGCTATGTCTTATAATGGATGATGTCTTAGAACTTTAATTGGCAGTATTTTCTTGAATGGCACACAGAGTACTATGATTTATAATGGATGGCATGTTGGATTTGGTGAAATACGACGTTAGCATACATATTCATTGAAAAGGATGTGAACCATCTTCATAAGATGATTTTAGAAGTTTACAGGAAAATATGGTTTAAAATTCTGTTTAAAACATTTCTATCTTTTGGAGTCTTTAAGATTGAATCAGCTTCATGAGTCATTTTTAACGTCCCCCCCCACCTTTTTTGATTCATGAACTTACATTTTACAAAATTGAGAGATTGGAATGATTGCAATGATTTCAACAGAGTATTTGTTTTCTGTTGCTTCTGTAACAAATTCAGAGGCTTGAACAACACAAATTTATTGTCTTTCAGTTGTAGGTCAGAAATCTGATAGGAGTCTCAGTCTAAGAGTTGGCATGTATGTATTCCGTTTTGGAAGCTCTTGGGGAACATCTGTTCCCTTGACATTTCCAGCTTCTAGAGGCCACCTTCATTCCTTGGCTTATGCCTCTCCATCCCCACTTCATCCATCTTATAAGCCTGTAACTATGAAGAATCCTTATGCTGTTATTTCTCTGGTTCTCTGTAGCTGGGAGTGGTTCACAGATACCCATGTGATTAGTTTGACCTTACCAAGATAATCCCCCCATCTCAATATCCTTAACCTTAATTAATCTGTATAGTTCCTTTTGCCATCTCAAAATTGGCTAAGGGTTGTTTAATATTAAGAAAGTGGAGCACTACTCAGTTTATTAGCTCTTTCTGTTTTTTTGTGTTTTTGACCTTAATAGCTGTCTTTATCTACTGAAATCTGTTTATGAGTTAGACACCTTCTTTAAGTATCTTGAATACTAGATTTAGGTTAAACTTAAAGAGTTTCTTTGCTTTGATGCTGAGTTAAATACACTGTATTTCTAAAGAGAATTCAATAGGAACTTTTGTTAAAATCTTTAAAAATTACTCAACTACCTTCAAATTGGTTATGTTTTCAGGCAGGGTATATAGGTGTGTAATTTTTTTTTTTTTAGCTTCTTATGAAATGATAAATTGCCCTTATTCCACTAAACCATGACATCAGTTAATGAAGTTTTTTTGTCATTTGGAAAAATAAGTGTTTTGGGAGAACATTTCTTAACAAAGACTCCTATGTGAATAATAGAAGCTTGCTGTGGTTTTCCTGAAATGTACTTCTAATTTGCTACTGAATCCATTCTTACATAATTGACTAGCTACATCCATATTTAATGGCATATGGAGGGAAAAAAAGATGGACTGAGTTATCTTTAAAGGAGAAAGAAAGTTGGTAGGCTTCTTCGCTTGTTAAACTTTACATTTTGTTCCCTGTACCTTAGTACTTACAACTTTGTGCATCTGAAAATCTTTTGGTTTGCTTTTATCATCAATGACTGTGGCGTTAATATAGGGTATTTTTAGCTTATCATGTAGTCATTCACGTTTGGAGTTTAGCAAAGGAACTTCAAAATCAGGCAGCAAATTCATTTATCAAGAGGAAATTGATAATGCACATTGCTAGGCTTCTGGGGGCATTTAGAGGTTTAAGACAGAGCTCTACCCTTTAAATATATTACAGACCAAGTGGGAAGTAAATCCAAACGGAGAAAGATAGAAAACAGCACATGACAGTACAGCATGATAGATGCACATTACTTTTAAGGAAGTAAGTGGAGAGGTCTGTTCACAGTTAAATTGATCTGAAGTTAAAGACATTGAACTGGGCTTTGAAGGACATATATTTGAATGTATAGATTTCCCATACTATCGGAAAGTAGAGTGTTCCTTTGCAACCTATTTTAAGCTGAAATGGCATAATGTGAAGAAGCAGTTACCTTAGGACACATCTTGCTAATAGATGCACAAAATAAATTGAGATAAAGCATAGATGTTCACAAAGTTCAAAGCTATGGTGGCTTGATGCTGAGATGCTGAGGTTTAGTTCCCTAGGAAGGATCTGGGCAGTGCCACTTTCACTGGGGTGCTCGCTGCATCTATGATGGCTTACTCTAAAACAAATACTGAACGCTATTTTCTCTTTGTGCCTTTTTTTTTTTTTCCTGGAAGTGAAAATCTTTGGATTTCTTTTGGTTGGTGAAAACAGGTGCTAATATAGGTCTTTTATGAAAGCAAAGTGGTGTGTAGTGAACTTTTGAAAAGCAGATTACCTGTATGATACAAGAGAAGGATGGAAGAAGTACCATCCCAGGACTAACAAAGAATAAAAGTAGGGAAAAGTATGATAGTGATTGGCTCATATAAATCTTACACTTTAATTGTGATATAATGATACTGTAGGCTTTTATGGAGTCTTTGCAGTGTTTACATTTTTAAAAGGTCACTGTTAAATTAACTCATTGGTATGTTAGAAATAGTGTAAACTTTTAAAGTGAATCTGAATGTTTGTCTCACTGGTAATGGCTTCAAATTTAAAGTCTCTTCTCAGAATAACCATCTAAAATTTGTTCAGTGATTTCACATACGGTATTCTTCTAATTGAAGACATTATTATGCTTAAAACATACTGTTATTTTATATGCACTCCCAGCTTATGACCATCAATTGTAAGAAATACTTGATTTCAGAGATGTTAAATGTGGGGGAAAAAAGTGCTGCCTAGAATCAGTGAAGTAATGGTAGAAGACACTATACAACTAAATTATTAATTTTTATAAATATAATTAAACTTGCTTTTAAATATTGGATTATGGTTATTTTTATTATGCTAACAATTTGTTAAAAACCTAAAAATGGGCAAAAAATTTTTTGGTATTCCTTAATAAAGTGCATTTTCATACTGTATTAAAATGTTTTGTATGTTTTCTGTAAAATTTTATTGACTTTCTGCACATCTAGACAATTTTTAGTCTGACTCTGGTAGGTGTTACATTACTAGTATGTAATATAAACACTTCATTATTTCTTAGTTAACAAATTGCAAATTTATTTTTATTTTCCTTTTTTTGGAGCAGCCAGTCAGTAGGGTTAAACAGTGAATTGTAGGAAATAATTATGAATGATTTTACTTTGTTTTTTATAGAATTATAATTGGCTCATGTTCTCTTCTTTCCCAAGGTACAAACTCTGAGCTGTCTAATCCATCTGAAACAGAATCAGAGCGTAAAGACGAGCTGAGTGATTGGTCATTGGCAGGAGAAGATGATCGAGAGAGCCGGCATCAGCGTGACAGCAGGAGACGCCCAGGAGGAAGAGGCAGAAGTGTTTCAGGGGGTCGAGGTCGTGGTGGACCACGTGGTGGCAAATCGTCCATCAGTTCTGGTAGTCTTTTATGTACTATGTCAGCATCCTTTTTTTGTAAACAGTATAACTTTATACAAGTTAATTTGTTTCCCAGGGCCACCCAGTTTTGGAAGTTCATGTTTCCACTTTTTACTGACTGAGGAAAATAGTGGAACGTATGTACACATAGCAGTATAAGGAAAAGCCCTATAGAGTGTTTCTCAGTGAGGTTTTAGCTAGAATATTCAGGTCAGAGTAACTTTAGTTGGCTGATTCTCTGTTTCATTGGTCAGATGTTTTATCCATTCAGTTTTTGGGGGCTTAGGTGATTAGAATTTTTTTTCCGCTTAGAATTTTTGGGTTATGTGTTTCTGTTTGCCAGACAGACCCAGAGAATTCTAATGCACACAGAGCTCTAAATACTTTTGTATACTTAGTATTGAAAATTAACTGAAAAACATTTTTTGCTATACTCTGTACCACTTGGGGAACAGGGAAAAACTGGGAAATCACCTTCTTTAAAACTTTCTTTTAAATGTTTGAGGAATTGACCTTTAAAGAGAAGTGTTCAGAAGACTGAGATTTGAGGTGTATAACCAGCTTTTGCTTATATCTTTCTGAAAGCTGAAATGCTATAACTTAAATGGAATTGGTAGGAGTTGGACAGAATGTTCTTGCTTAGCAATGTGCTGGGGGGAGAATTGTTAAGGGATATATGGACTAGATTCTATCAGGGATGTAACCTTAACATATTATTATCTGGCACTTTTAAGAAAACCACTCATTTCTTAATGTTACAATGTACATCCTATGAAAGTTTATATAGTATTTTAAATGTTATAGAACATACGTATATGTAATTACATATAACCAAACATGCTTACAAATTACCAGAAAACTTGTTCCTAGCATGTTTTTTTAGAGATGTTTAAAAAGGTACTCTTTAGTTCCACTGATATTCTTTAAGTCCTAAACTTAGTTTATAGCCTTTAAGGGAAATAGTTTATAAATTTTAGTACATTGCTGTTACCGAGGTTTATAAAATTAATAGTATGCCGAATTACAAAATAAATGTACTTTACATAGTGTTTATGATTAATGGATAAACTTAGTGTCTTTTGTAAAGATGCTAGCTTGCTAGCTGTTACCAAAGGAAACTTAGGAAAAATCGTGATTAGGTGAATTTCTTCTATAATTTGATTGGTGGAGGCAGTAAATGCACATAGGTAAGATGGGTAATTTTTTTCTTTTGAACTGTATCTTAAAACCTTTCTTTTCCCATTCTCACCCCACCTTACCCCACCTTCGCTCTTTGTTTTCTAGAGATGGGAATACTAGTCAACATTCATTTCCATATTTTCCTATAACCA
Organism: Camelus dromedarius; assembly: GCF_036321535.1. Taxonomy (NCBI): domain Eukaryota; kingdom Metazoa; phylum Chordata; class Mammalia; order Artiodactyla; family Camelidae; genus Camelus; species Camelus dromedarius. The sequence goes on from NC_087437.1 coordinate 48,850,327, forward strand.
GTTAGAATTTCAAACTTCTCAGTGTGCATTTTTGTGTAGACTTGTTTTGCTTGTTTCAGTTCACAGTGGCATTTCTATTATGTCATGGAGTGCAGGTGTTGAGTATTATTTGGAAATAGTTCATTAACATTGGCATGAAGCAGCAGCAGCCACCTTGAACTCATTTATGGAGACAAAAAGCTTTTCTGGGATTAATTCATATTAGCTGATTTGTTTTTCTTCATTTTTTATTTCTCTAGCCTCTGGATAGGATTAGTTAGGAATGTGAATGTAAAAAATATCGTGTTATAATATACTATTTCCTAATACGTTTTCAAAACAGGTCAAAGAGAAATGGTAGAAAGTCAAGGTGTCCTGATCTGCTTTAATTTTTCATCGCCATTTAAAATTTTTTCATACTTGCTATTTTTCAGGTAAAATAGTGATACATAAAACATTTTATCTGAAGACAAGAGTATACTTTTATTTGGGGAAAACTGAAGTTTATCATTAATTGATGTAGTTCAATGTAGATCAAAACATTCCTAATAAATGCAGCTCTCTTAAACGAATATTTCTTGCCTCTGACATGCATATAGTGCTCAAAGATCCAGACAGCAATCCATACAGCTTACTTGATAATACAGAATCAGATCAGACTGCAGACACTGATGCCAGCGAATCTCATCACAGTACTAACCGTCGTAGGCGGTCTCGTAGACGAAGGACTGATGAAGATGCTGTTCTGATGGATGGGATGACTGAATCTGATACAGCTTCAGTTAATGAAAATGGGCTAGGTATGTAAGCACTTAGGGAAAAGACATATATTATTGTATAATATTGTTAATGTATGATGCTTTTTGCAAAAAAAGATCCCAGACATATGCAATTCACAGTGTTTACTTCAGACGAAGTAGATGGCTTTGTGTCTGTCTTAAATGTCTAGTTCTCAGATTTGTATGGCCAATTTTTTTTTGAGACTGGGAGGGTTTATTAAAGTGCCCTTTGATGCCATTAAAACAATATAAATACTCAAACTGCAAGGCTCTGAATAGTCTCACTGTTCATAAACCAAAATTGGGCTTTCATCTTGTCTTTTTAAATATTACTATAAATGACACTAATGAAGGTGTGTATACTGAGTAGGCATTAATTTCCAAAGGGCTAAAATGTCATTAATTTTGGTAAAAACTTAACAGTATTGGAGAGGAAAACTTTATCCCTGAATGATGGTAATTTAAATTAAGTCTTAGAGTTTGTTTAATCAAGAGTTAAAACCCTCTTAATTTCCAGATAATAATTCCATTTTTAATTTAGTTGGAATGCTTAAAACTACAGAAGTATTTTTCCTGTGAGTAATGTGTGTTGTTTATCTTTACTGTTTAATTAAAAGGTTCTCTTTCTCCTTCCTTCAATCTTTAAATGAAAGAAGTTTTTTAGGTTTTTTTTTGTCTTTGTGTGGTTGTTTTTGTTTTTGTTTTTGTTTTTTTTGCCTTGTGTTTTGCTTTGTTTTTGTCAGAATAGTTCATGGTAAACTTTGCAATTACAGATGATAGTGAAAAAAAACCCCAGCGACGCAATCGTAGCCGCAGGCGTCGTTTCAGGGGTCAGGCAGAAGATAGACAGCCAGGTAACTTGAGTGGACCTGTTGACAACACCAGGTCACAAGCATGAAAAAAAAATTGTCATGTGTCTGCTTCCTAAATATATTATACTGACATGTACACATGTGTGCATATACATTCAAGATGTGCATTGCATAAATTGTTTACTCAACTAATAAGACTACTATTAAGAAAATGCATTCTTCCTTCACATATGTTTAGTAACCTGTCTAATTGAACTAATGTTGTGTCTCAGTTTTTTACATTGAAATACTGTTGAGAAGATCATTATTTTGTCCACTTGGCAGAGTCTACACACTTGAGTTGGGGCCTGCCATGCCAGGGACTATATTGTAGATTGTGATTGAGGTTGATTGGCAAAACTGGGCAGCTTTTGCATGGTGCCTGCTTACTATATCTGGATTCAGCACCTCATTTTTGTGGGAATTCTAATACCCACAGTTTAAAAAAAAAAGTATAAATGAGAAAAATACTTGAAAAGTGTCTTTTTCATAATAAGAGGAATGCATGTTATGTTTTTGTTTGTTTATTGTAGTGTGATGCCTTTTCCCTTAAACCTACTAACTATTCAAATTAATAGTACTTACTTAGCTTTAGATTGTTAATTTAAGTAGATACAATTTTTAGTAACTTCAAAGAAACTTGTTTGCTGTTGTCTATACTATTTCGAACATAATTCCATTTCATATGTACAGAGAATCATGCTGTATACCCACAGTGAAGAAATTGTGTTCACCAGAAATAAACCCCTTTTAAACTAATCAGTTTTGCATTCTTTCCAAAACAAATTCTTGTGTTTTCCCCAAATAAAGACTGTAAATTCCAGTATCTTTACTATTTTAAGTTTAGTGGTTGTAGAGACATTTGAGAAAACTGGTTAAGGGTATTAGTTCCCACTCTTAAAAAAAAAAAAGTTCATGTTTTAAAAATAGTTGTAAATTTAAAAGGAATTAAATATGGTCAAAATAGAAATTTTCCAGAAAATGTTTATTATTTTCCCTTCTTTTTGAAAACTTCTCTTTAGTTTTAGAAATATCTTTTAGATGAAGAGATTGTTTTGTTTTTTGAAGTTGGCATAGCAGTGCATAAACTTTCTGGCTATATTTTATAAATAAGATTTAAGCTATAAGTATGGGCTTGATATAGGATAAATTACAACATAATTTATTAACTAGATGGGTGGTGGTTCATCACTAAGTCAAAGGACATAAAATAAATAACAAAGGAAGTAACATGAAAGGGTTTGTTAAAGGAAGAGATTTCTGCATGGTGTTAATCAAAACTTGAATAATTTGGAGTTTTTAATAATTTGACAGTGATTTGTGTTCTGCATTTATTCCTATTTTACTCTGTTCTTTGGAATTACTGCTTTTTCTCTTTAGAATTCAATGCAAGAATGCCTTTCTCAGCCTGCCTATCCCCAGACAAAACACACACACACCAAGATAGGTGGAAAACAAGCACATCATTTTCTCCTTTCTCCTTGCCCCCGGCAGCAGTTATAGGAAGTCAGCTTCCATCTAAAGTTAATGTCAGCATTCTCTGAAATATACAGTTAATTTGTTCTTGTTGCCCTTGGTATAAATTAAGCTGTGAACATTCTTTATTATACTTAGAATGTGCAGTATACTGGTGTCCAGTTCATTAACTTTGAACCTTAGAGGAAATTCTAGAGTCCAAATCATGCTGCACAAATTGCCTTAAATTTTTTTCCTAGATATTGTAAATATTTATTAATTTGCTTTGAACTTTTAAGTAGCTTATATTATAAAGACTGGCTATAAACAGGTGTTTCTTTGAATCAACTGAGGTTATTTTTGTTTTTATTTCCCTTTGGTTGGGGAGGGGCACTGGTAAGTTTTTACCTTTCCAGCTAAGTGCCTCTTAATTAATTGCTAAACTACATCAAAGTATATTTCTCCATGTCTGTACCTAGCGGATGAAGGGGTCTAAGAATTGTCACTGTTGAAACTTAGCAGTATGTGTGTCTATGCAGCAGGGTTTCCAAGTAGCTGAGTTCTCCCAGGTATCACTGAGGGCTGGAACCATGAAAACAATGAATTCATTAACATGTTCTCCAAACTAGAATAATTCCTAGGATGCTTTTGCTCCCATGTACATGGACATAATGATGAAGTGTATTTGATAGTATCTCCCTCCCCAATTTTGGAAACTTATTAAATGTATTTGTAAATTCACTAACAGTGAATTTAAATGATTGAAAAAAACTCCAAAATAAACACACTGAGTTTCTTAGAATTTGGAAGAAAAGAGAATTTTAGACAGGAAACATCTTTAGCAGTGTTTCTAAAGAAGTGTATTCTCAAGTTGTTTTCTTGAGATTTAAAACATTTAATAGTTCTAGAAAGTTCTTTGCTCTTAATAAAGGTGCTAGCATGTTAATTCTTAAGAAAAATGAATTGTAATACTATCCAGCTTTTTATTGTATCAAAGTGATTTATTTTCATAAAATTTGAACCTGATAGACTAATTCTCCCCATACATAGTGACTTTAAGTTTTAAATTTACTTGAGTTTTACTTGTTACATAAATTACTTGCTCCCATAATTTAAAATACACTGTATTTCACATAGTCAGGATTTTTCCCCCAACAGTTTCTGAGAGAAAAATAATTCTTTGAAAGGAAGAGGGTGATTATTTTGGTATTTCTGAAAATCAGTGAATTCTAACTTGTAAGTCCTTGAAGAGAAAGGATTGAGCTTACAAGAGTGGGTCCAGCCCACTTACAAGTACCTGCAGACCAGAGGTCATTCTCTGCAGTTGGGTTGGCAGTAGGGTGTGAGTTTGGGTTAGTCTTCTCCCTGTATCCCTGCTGTCACTGCACACACACAAAGTTTTCAGTCAGCTTCTTAAAAGATTGAAAGATTGGCAAAATGAGGAAAGGGGGTTGTTACTGAATTCATGGTGGCGCTTTTCCCACCATAATCAATGTCCACATTTTTAGATTGGTATTCTGTCATCTTTAGTTTGCTTGCAGTTTCTTTCTTTCTTTTTTTTTTTTTTAAGATTACTCAGAGTGGTTCCTAGTGTGAAATGTTAAAAAGGAACCATAAAATACCGCACTTGGGTATCTTATTTGTACTTTAAAAACATAAAAAACTTAAAAAAAATTGAACAACTAATATCTGAGTAAATCTTACATCTTTGATGAAAATTTCAACTTGAAGCCTGCCACACCATGATTTGCACCAATTTTGCCCCATTCTTCCCCTCTCCCCCCAAAAGTGTAAACACTGTCTGGGGCTTAGAATGCTGCATCTCCTATTCTTGGTTGTGGATTTTTATAACAAATTTAGCCCACAACTGTAGACTCACCAGAAGCAAATGGCTGGATTCTTGTGAAAGAGGACTTTAATGTAGACTTCCTCAGTCTCCAGCTTGAAATTTTTCTATTGTCAGCACTAAATCACAGGCACATTTTTCAAGCTTTGTTTTTGGTTGGAGGTGGTACCCAGCTTAAGAAAATTTTGAAATTGGGTAACCCACCACTAGTTTATTTTAAAAGTAAAATTACTCTTTATCCATAAATAAACTTTAGAAATATTTTTTCAACACCTGTAATTTTTCTCTCATCTTCAACAGTCACAGTTGCAGATTATATTTCTAGAGCTGAGTCTCAGAGCAGACAAAGAAACCTCCCAAGGGAAACTTTGGCTAAAAACAAGAAAGAAATGGTAAGGAGAATTTAACCTGTAGGTCTTTTTTTTTTGTTTTTTGTTTTGGATTTTTGTTTTTGTTTTTTGTTTTGGTTTGTTTTTTGTTTGTTTGTTTTGGTATGGTTTAGTTTTATTTTTACTTCTTAACTTACTGTGTGATCACTTGTTTCCCCAACTAGACGAGTAATATTCTAGTTAAAGAGTACTCTTGTTGTTCTTGGTCCCAGGTAACTGAAGATATGCATGCTTGAACCTGAAATACTTTTCAGTCAGAACTCTAAATAGTATTTGTAAAACTCAGTCTGCCCAAAGATACTGGGCATGGAGACTGTTGGCTTTATTTGGGGGAGCAATAGGCTGTATGTACCTCTTCTCAGTGATGGATTAGACCTTTAAGTTTCACTTCTTTTAAATACTTTAAAGGATTTGATATGTAAATATGAGTTTCAAAAAAAAAAAGGTGAGTAAGTAGGTGGTTATTTGCCTTATTTAAGGTATTTACTGTTTATATCTTTTACGTGGTGAGCTCTCCTGTGGTTAAACTGAAATTAGATGCAAGTTTCTGGTAAATAGGTACAGGTTCTTGTGGTTTATGGACCGCTAGGTATTAGATATAAAGAGTTGAAAGACCCAGAGAGGTGGAGTACGTTGTTATTTGTTCTAAATTTTAAGAACCTTTTAATTCTTTGATCCATTGTGGTATATAAAACAAATTATTTATTAGCTAATTAATGTTTATGTAGCTGTTTTCCTCCTCAGCTGTAGATTTCATTTATAAAGAAGTTGAAAAAGTTGTCTCCCTTTGGCAGGCAAAAGATGTGATTGAAGAGCATGGTCCTTCAGAAAAGGCAATAAATGGCCCAACTAGTGCTTCTGGCGATGAAATTTCTAAGCTACAGCGTACTCCAGGAGAAGAAAAGATTAATACCTTAAAAGAAGAAAATACTCAAGAAGCAGCAGTCCTGAATGGTGTTTCATAAACTGAAGAAGTTCCTAGTTTACAGTTCTTTTACATTACATTTTACAATAGTGCTTGTACAAGCTTGCCAAAGATAGAATATGGATCGCCAGTCTTTACATCGCACTTTCAGTTCCTCCATTTGGAATTCAGGAAGGGGAGGGATCCTGAAGAAATCATATGTTAAACATACTTTGACACCTACTGTGTTATAAAATATATCATCAGATGTGCCTTGAGAATAGTATATGTAACATTAAAAAAGTTGCTGGCTATAGGAAATGTTATTTTGTTTTCAAAATATGGCAGAAACGGGGGAGGTGGGTGGGGTGGGATCCCTAACGTAATATTCTTTATGAAAGCATTAGCTGCTTTTGTTACATTTTTAATAATATGCAACCACTTCTTCACCTGAGGAAAACTAGAATGAAATGCAGTCTAAGATATTTTGCACTGAATTGTAATTTCTTCATTAGTTTAGTCTGGAAACTGGTCTGTTTTAATGTGTTTTTAAAATGCTGTATGTAGAAAATCTGCAGACCACTGGAATACATTTGTTAAACTCTCATCTGCAGGGACACTGGGTGATATTGGCAGTGACTGTTCAATGAGGCTTTGTTTGGTTTATTTATTAAAGTGTACAGTATTTAAAAAAAATCAAACATAGCTTTAGTTAAACACTAAGCTGAATTAGTCATGTCCATTCAGACATAACCTGAACTACTGAAAAGATCAATTTCCAGAAGGTTTATTCTGTATAAACTACATGTTAGTCTTCAATAGAGTATCTTTTCCTTTTCTTCCCCAACCCTCCTCCCCCCCTTTTTTTTTCTTTTCTTTTTTTTCCTCTTTTCTTTCTTTCTTTTTTTTTTTTTTTTTTTTTGATTTTGGTTGTTTGATGTGCAATATGTTTTTGTATGCAGGTAGTAAATAAACTTTGATCTACCATTTGCTGATTTTTAACTTTCTAGTTTTTATACCAACTGTTGAAAAGTAGTTGGAGCTACTTAAAAGGCCTAGAATAGTATTATGATTGCTTTTGAAGAAGCACTTATACTTGCTTATAAATAGTATTAAAATATTAGTTGGTCAGTTAATCATTTTGTAATGAATCCTCTGAAATCTTAGTACTTAAAAACTTAATCTGTTAGAACAGAATGGTTTAGGGTATTGATCATAGATTCAATATTAGGACTAAGTCTGTAACAAAATTCTCATCATAGGCAACTTTTGGAAGGCGATGTGGTAAAATCTAGCATTTTACTTTTTGCCTTTGATTCTCTATTAAAATTATTTTTATAAAGAAGTATAATGAACAATTTTAAAATAAGGAATATCACTAGTTTTTGATTCTCAACAATAATTGTCAAGGGTCTCATACTGATGATTGTATTTTATGTAAATATTTTAGTCAGGTGGCTTAATTTTTGAAGATAAAGACTTTCACATGAGAGTGTGTTGCAGGGTGATACCAAATAATTGGATTTATGGGAAGGTTTTGTTCCACAGTGTTTAGATAAAGAATACTGAGCAGGAAGACAGACTGCCCTTGGTTTTGTCCATTTGGTATCTGAAGTGTTTTTTATGTGCATAATTTGTGTTAATTTGTTATGTGCATAAAAAAGCTAAGTGATTCTAATTTATGACTGAAGTATATAGTTAAAAATATTTGCCAGGTCAGTGTATGTATAGCCCTAGCCCTCAAATTTATTATTGTTGAGGTTAAGATGTGATGATATTAAATGCTTTTTCCTAAAACCCCCAATAACAGAATTTTTAGGTAAGGTGTGCAGTCCTTGTACACTATCAAGTAATTTCATATCCTGATTAAAAATTTGCCCACAAATGTCTTCCTATCCGTCAAAGTTAGAGACAAATAAAATTGTTAGCCTTTTTATTCTTAGTTCTCTTCAATTGTAGGGTTATAAATTAACTATAAGCTATGAGAAGAATTTTCACTGATCCCCAAATTGATAAATACAGCATAAAGAAAGTGATTTTTCATTTTCTTGCATGTGGGACAGATTGACTAAAATCCTTCTGTAAAAACTGAATGGGAAAGGAAGAAGCACAAAACCATTAAAAAAAAAATAGGTTAGCCCACAGAGTTCTTTAGAACTATTAAATAGGCAATAAGTATTAAAATTTCATTATTTACAAAAGACTAATAAACCCAATGTCCTTAAAAACATGTATATTTAAGTACTGTAGAACCAAGAGGCGCTTTTTTTTTTTTAAATAGCACATGCTCAGATTCAGAAGTGAAAAGCCACTCCCCAGAGGTATCCATTCATTGTTAATAGGTAGCCTTCCAAACTTACTTTGAGAGGGGTGCATCTTTTTTGGCTACTAGTTACATGAGATGATGCTATGGTAGAACTTGCCAGCAGAAAAACCCCTAAAGGTCTTATATGGCTTAAGTAGTTTCAGTATATATATGTGAAGTCATATATCTGAGCTAAATAAGGAAGTAAGAGTTGATATTAAATGGGGATAAAAACGATCTTTCCCTGAAACCCTGGGAAGCCTAGGATTCTTGGGTTTTGGCATCACCTTTTAAGCCTTCCATGTGCCTAAAACTGTTTCGCAAAATGGTCTGGGTATCTGTTGACAGGTCAGTCACCACTGGTAAAATTAGACTAGGGATACACAAAAATTTTAAGTAGTTAACTATTTTAATCTGGAGTTAAGAAAAAGTATATTGAACCAGTGAGTTGTAATGAAAACTTACCTGAGACATTGCTTAGGACAAGGCTGAGGGAGGTTGGTTAAGTAAATAATTTCTTAAAAAAGTACAGGTATATAGGTTAGCAAAACAACCCAAAGAACAAGGAAACACTCGGTGTTTTACTTTTTGTTCTGAATTTCCATTCACGTCAGCCATTCTTTTGTGGCTGGGATACGTCATCTTTTTGTAGCTATTGTTTGCTATGAGTCTAGTGTTTTAACTTGAGAAGGGTCTCTTCAAATTGATGTTAACTGAATATTGCAGTTAGATTGGGAAATAGTATTTGTGTCCTGCAAACTGACATTTTTTGAGGTAGAAATGGACTAGTTAGTTTTCTCAGACTTTGCCTACGATGAGCTTAGTCTACTAAAGACAGATGAATGGAAAACTGCTTATAATGCTGCTAAGTCCTATGTCAAGATTTGTTGGAAATGAGTAAAGGAAAATTACTTTTATACTGGGATTTTCCAGAAGGCTTCAAGGAACTTGGATTTGAACTGATCTACAGGTTTAGCAAAATTCTGAAGGACAAATAGGATGTTCATTGTAAAGTCTCATTCAGTCTTCCTATCTTTTGCTTTAAACAGTTCGGATCCCCTGAACCCTTCTATTCAAATATCATATACTGAATTTGCTGATTCCTTACTTTAAAATTTTAGTTATTAGGATATGTGCTTGAATGGATGATAGTGATTTATAACCCATGATTAACCTATGATAGCATTTGATTTTCATTTCAGGGAACTGTTGCAATAAAGTAATAATTGTAGCCTGCTATAGTTAAACTTAGGGCAAGTGGTGGTAATTTGAAACTGCACTCAACTGCCAGTTGAAAATGTCAGTTATGTTGAACCATAGGAAATTGCCAGGAGCTGACCAGTTTTGACCCACAAAAGTGACAGTTACTTATGGTTCAATCTAATAATACATTTTTAAGTATAATTACTTACTTTAGAAATCCAGGTAAGGATCTGATAATCCAGATTCACCCCTAATTACTGGATGAAGGAGGTACACAGTCTGTAAGGAAATATATTTTGTTTTTTAAAATGGTTTATCAGTGGATCACTTTAGATTCAGATTCATCTGTATCTTTTCTATTACTATTTCAAATACTGAAATAAGGTGCATAAAAGTGACCCTAGATAAACTAAAGCAGCTTTATAGCAGGATTTCATCAGTGCATTTGCTTTCCTGTTTCTTCCTTTGTTAATATGAAAAGATGTTTTAGGTATAAGTACAGAATTGGGGGTTACTATCGTTCTAACTTTTTCTACATTCCATTTAATCCAGCTAGAGAGGGTTGGACTAGGTGATCCCTTAAGGTCCATTCCAGTATTAATATAATTTGAGTGTAATCATATGTTGGATCCTAGGAGACACTTAACCATAGTCCAGAGTGCTCTCAACAAGAGTACACTGAAATGAAATGGTGTGTGTTTTATGTATCCATCCCAGACATTTCCAACTACACTGTATGCAATCTGAAGATACCAAAAGCAAGAGCAAAATTTTTCACTAACATACTCAGTCTGAAAGCCCCACTATTAAACTAGTTAGCAGTTTCTCAAATTTGTGTTTCAGTGACTGGTATTTTGTGGGGGGCGGGTGGAGGGTGAAATTACAGGGATATTTTCTGAATGTTTTGTACCCTTTTTACTTGATGGATTGCCAAATATAGCTACTCATTTTCTAGTTTAGAGACTATTTTCACTACAAACATTTCCCCAGTTTCTCTCGATGAACTAATTTATACTTGTTGCTTGGAGCTCATACCTCAACCTCTTGGAGCTTCATTTTTCAGTGTGCCATTTTCAGGTTGTAAAGAAAAGTGTCATGTAAATAATTACACTTGAAATTAATTGAACATTAATTGAAACAGAACTAAGGTCACAACAAGTATTAACATATTCCAAATTATACCTTAACACTGGACTATGACTTTGTCATTGGGTCAGGAATAACAGGTTAATTAACAGTGGATAGACGCTCTTCTTAAATCCTGTTGCTAAGGCAACATTTGGCTCCAAGCAGATACACAGCACTAAACAACAGTGCCAACAAAAAGTAAAGCTTGGGTTTTAACTTTCCTGGTACTCAAGGTTACTCTCAGTCCAGGATTCTTTATGTAACCAAAAACCTACTACAGCATTCTAAGTAAGTGTTTTTTTTTAAACTTTACCTTAGATTTATAATTTTTTATAATACATTCAGTTCAAGTTTTTGAGACGGTTTCTAGATTTTTATTGAAATTAACATGTTTGGGGGATCATTTATGCTCAGTAAAATGTGACCCCCACTGTATACTTCTGAAGTGCAAAATAACTTACAGGCTGTGATCAACACCAAGATGTCTTATAAGTTCTCTCTGAGGTAGTAGAACTCAGTATTTCAGCTTAAAGTGTTTAAACTTAAAACTTGTTTAATGTAAATGAAGTGTTGTGCCTGAATTACTTAAAATATAACTTCTGATGCAAGGTTTTTTTTAAGGTAGGGCATGAATTTTCAGTTTGCTGAACACTATAACTTTTTAGTATGGCATAGTCCAATATAGGTTTTACTCTTGTGTTAAGATGCTAGTTACCCAGTTATCCAGTACTCAGTGGTTTTACCTCTAGCTGCCTTGTATCCCTGCTTCTGTTGTAACTTAGAGCACAGCAAATTAATGATAGAGAAAACTACAACCAAGCTTCTAGAATCAGCCTATATAAGGGCTAGTGGTCCATCTGTTTTCATGTAAGTTCTCAATTATTTCTTGAGTGGTTTGGGTCTCCTGGAATACTGACATGCATGACTTGTTTAAATGCTTCCATAAGTATTTCTATCATCTGGAAAAGAATTTGCTTAAAACTAAGGATGGCAAAAGATCTAACTTCAAGACCACTCATTATCACTCACTTTCATCACCAGCAAAGCAAGTTTATAAAGTAGCAAAGGGCTCAGCTAATGTCAACCAGAGGCTCAGTGAAGGCAAGAGGGAAGAGGCTAAGTAGGAAAACTAAACCTCTGGTATGCCGGTTCTAATACTAAGGCCGTGGATAGGCATTCCCTCTACACGTATTTGTTGAGGATTAATAGATACATATAGATAACCAAGTTATAAGTGAACATAGTAAACTAGAGAAGATATTCAGGGCTTATAGTTTCACTAGCTGTGTAACTTCAGAAAGCATTTTGTTTTCCTATTCATAAAGTGTGGAAGAATCCTCACAATTCAGGTTGGCCGTTATTTCCCCTGCCCTTAACAAATGAGGAAACAGAACCGTAAGTGTAGCCCTAAGCGTGTAGATGCCTTGCTCAGAGTTGCCTGGGTGTTATTACAGAAGTTTGACTTGAAACCTGTACCCTCCTATTCCCTAGTGGTGTATTCAACCATATCTTCCTCCCCCTTTTGAAAAGTCTGTATCTGTAAGCACCAACTGATCGATAAAAAGGCCCCAAGGTAGAAATTTTATGACAAGTACTGGACTCACATCTCAGTGCCACCTAGGAAAACATACTGGGGTTGTCAGATTTAAGAAAGGTGTAGAGGTTAACAGCACAGAACTTTGGGTTTGAGAAAGATCAGCCTCCTCACCCACCATATTTCTTTGGGCAAGTTTCTTCACTGAAGTAGTTTCATTACCTGTAGAATGTACTTAGTAAATAGTATTTACATACAGAGGAAATGCTTACCACAATGCTAGCACATTGTAAGTAGTCAATAAATGTTAATACCACAAATATATTGCAATAAAATACCATTGAAAGATGAAGGTTCTTTTATAGATCATACTTCTATCAATTACCATGATTAGAGCCCTCAAATACCATTTTTCTTAGGGAAAAAAAGTCACGTAGGTTTGCCTACTAGCCTTTGATGAAATACGGATTATTCTGCTTGGAAAAGGCAAACCTAGAGGAAATAAAACTGATTACCGTGAAAGAAAAATATGCTCTGCTGTGCTCCTCAGTGTTATTCTAAAGTGGTTCCCACTGTCTTAATATTTGTCTTAAAACAGGTATGCTATTTTTGCATTAAACACTCAAAAGTATTTAGAACTGCTACATGAAATCTTTCTTTTTAAAGTTAATGCTGTGGGGGTGGGTATAAGCTTAGTGGTAGAGCAGCACATCCTTAGCATGCACGAGTCCCTGGGTTCAATGCCCAATACCTACATAAAAAAAAATTCTTTAAAAATTAATACTTGATTGCCTGTGGATATATTATCACATGTTCTACTTGGTCTGAAAAATCTACTATTTAGTTGGTAATCTCTTTCTTAATTAAAGCTCTTGTTCATAGAAACATTTTTTTGATTAGTCCAAAGAACTGAAGTAAAAGATACGGTTGATCCTCATTAGCAGCTTCCTTACAAATTCACCCATCACTAAAATTATACCCCCCAAATCAACAATCGAGGTGTTTTCCTGGTTGGCCATGGACATGCAAAATGGTGAAAAATACGGCTCACCTGACAGCCATAAACTGATGCTCTGCCTTGTTTCACTTTTCCTACTGTAAATGAAGTATCCTTTTTGTGGTCTATTTAAGTGCCAAGTTTTTCACATTTATGTTCTTTTTTATTTTTTATTTTTCCCCCCTTTTAAGTTGGCTTTCATGCTTAATGAAGTGCTGCTGTCTAGTGTTCCTAAATGCGAGAAGGCTGTGATGTGCCAGCATGAAGGTACAGTGTTGTTGGCTGTGAGTTCAGTGTAAATGAATCATAAACAGAAACACATAAAACAAGATTAAATACTGACTGGCTGACAAAAACGTTGTGACCAGAGGCTCAGAGGAAACCCATACTTCCCCTAGGAAAACTGGTTCAGTATTCACTAATTTAGTGTTCTCAATGAACATAAGTACTTTGAATAACAAGACTCAGCTGTACCTTAATACCCCCTTGACCCTAGAAATAGCCAGATGCTTCATCATACTCTAAATCATAAAGACTTGATCAGATTTTAAACAAGGAAATGGGATGGAATATAAGCCAGAAGGGCAGATACACCCCAACTTTAAAATGTCCCTAAACACATTCCATCACTAAATATGACCATCTCCATCATTTTGACTTTGAAAGTCTTTGTGTTCTCCATTTACAATTAACAACTTCAGGATAATTTAAGAAAGTTTAGATGGTAGTATAATTTATCACCTTAGAACTGAACATAATGAGTATTCCTTTTAGTGCCACAGGCTAGCTATCTTAACCTCAGATGTTTTATAAAGGCACTCCGGTTACAATCCTTATACATTTTACATTAGAGCAATAGCCATTTACACTGAAATGTCATTTAAATATACCAGTGTATACATTCTCAAGAAGTCCCAGTTATACTTTGATAACAACAGCATTTCAGTTTTCAGTTTCACTAACTGTTCAAGCTTGCTCATAACAAATGCAAAACTTTTGATTATGTTGAAAAATAACCAATTAAAGCAATACTTGACAAATGGTCAGCCTATTTAAGGAGCTAGCTAAACAAAATGTAAACACTTTCTTGATTGAAAACAAGACCTGTACTCTCAAATCTTTATCATATTATTACAGTTTTAAATATTTATCTGAACTGTGTCAGTGATAAATACATACTAGATTAAAAATTTCTTAAACTTGTGGCTAAATTCACTTTTCACTTCAAGGTTTCAGATGGCTGGGGGAGTCCTCTGTACCTTGAACAGCCTTCCCTCCCAATGAGATGAGTCCCTACTGAACCACCTGTGCTAATTCCATCATAACATCACACTGTACTTCATCAGTATCAGTCTCCCAGCAGACTGGGGATCCCTTGAGAGCAGAGACTGTCTTGTTCACTTTGCCTTGAAGTGCGTACCAAATGAGTTATGTGCCAATGAGTAATGAACAATAGTTCTATTCAAATAGTATGTATTTATAATTATTGTGTATCAGCCTGTAAGTATCCTATAATGTGATATAAAATCCTCAAAGTTTAAAAAAGAAATTTATACCAAGGCTTTGATTTAGCCTGAGCTAAATCATTTTTAAAATTTGTGGCTTTGAGGCATTTTATTATAAAAAGGTGGTATTCATATACATAAATGAATAAGAACTTAAAATTCATCATACATTTACTTCATTTTTTAGCTTGACCTTCTAGTAAATCTTTAGCTTCATTGATTTTGGCTGCTATATAAGGAGATCCACCTATAGGAAGAAAGAAAGAAAGAAGGAATAGTTATAATATGGATTCTCAATTTCTGCTTGGTGAAAAGCTATTCTCTTGTTTCAAAGATCCCTATGCTTATCTAAGAGGTGGAATTAGCAGAAATGGTGTTTTGGCTTTTTAAAATAACTTGACACTGGAACTGGACAAATACTTGGTTCATATATCTGACCAGTGGGAAATGAGGTAATTCATAGGACAGATTTCCACAAAAATGGCACCTTTTAAAAAAGCTTATATTGATAGTAATGATTAAAAAAATTATCATACTTACGTGACTTTTAAATAGTGTAAGTTACCCATTCATGATGACTAAAAGTCATAAATGAACACCAATTTATTTTACTGTGTTATTTTTAAAACCATGAAATTCTCAGAGGCTTCTGAGCTTTGCTGCAAAGATCCACTTTGCTTTAGCCTTTTTTCCTATTACTAAACTGCCCTTTTATGATGTCACCTACAGCTGCTTTCCTACTAAACTGCTTCAAGCAGTGCTTCTCAAGAAAGTGTGGTCCTCAGACCAGCAAGCATCCGCAATCAGTAACAAGCTTACTAGAACTGAATATTTATAGGCTCTACCTTAGACGTAATGAATCAGAAGCCTTCCAGTTAATACAAGCTATGTCGTAAAAGAGGTTATACAGTCAGATACCAATTATAACCCTATTTAAACTCAAAACCTCCTTTCTTAAGGAGAGGCCTCTCCTATGAAAGTAAAAGGATTTGAACACTGGAACGTGGGTTTTGTGGTTTATATATTGCTATTCCATTTGGTCTCCCAACACAGTCTGGGCTGCTTAGTAGGGAATCAGAAACCAATATATACATCCTATAGGTTTCTAACTAGGTAACCTCTAGTTAAAAGGTCAAATAGATAGGAAAAAATTACCCTTTAGTTTCACTGAAATTCAACATTTTCTTTAATTAAGAATGTAGACCCTCCCCAACAGTAGCAGTAGCAGTATTTGAGACTCACTACTGGAAGTCACATCACAGCTGCAGATTTCAAAACATGGTTAATGCTTATCACTACTTCCAAATTATAGCAGTTACTAGATCTGCTCAATCTATAAATAAATTTTTCATGCAGAATTTATTAAGACATCAACAAATGTATCCAGCCTGGGAGACAGTGTTCACATACAGATCTAGGCATTTCCCTTATAACAGCCAAAAATCAGATATAAAATTATCCCATTAATAATTAGTCATTCCAATAAAATGTAACAATAGTTTGATGACTACTTACCCTTGTCTGGGTGATTTAAAAGCATAATTCGTCGATGAGCATCCCTTATTTTTCCTTTATTGGCAGTAGGGCTAATTTAAAAAGAATAAGGTATTGTTTAGACTAGTTCTGGATCACATCAGAAAACTACTTTATAAAGTCAAGTAAAGATACTGTGAAAATGAAGTCAACACAACAGTATGAAAAGCTATTAAGGAATCTCTTCTCTTAACACACAGAAAGTTGAGTATTCTGAATCAAACAACTAAACAGAGCACCTTAGGAAAAATAAGGCATTCTCAAACAAAAATTTAGTCGAATCTGAAACTATTCATTACAACAATCCTTTTATTGACAAAGGAAAGCATACTTAAGTGTTTGGAAACAAAGGCAGAATTTCACCACAGAAATGTGTTACACAGTTACAGAGAACAATATTGAGCACTGATTATCTGTTGAAAAATCTACCTTCAATGAGTTTAAAAAGTACTTATGTGTCAGTGTGGCTTCTCACTGGACTTTTGTAGGGAATGTTTAGATCTTAATGTACATAATAACTCCCTACTAATAAAAGAGAGGTCTTTTTTACAGTTGTTCATAGCTCCAAAGTTGACGAAAAATATTAAAAAATTATTTTACCTTACACCTAGTATTAATGCTGCTTCTCGTTTTGTCATTTTGGGTTCAAACCCACCTCTGTAATAGCCACCACTGAAGGCCTGAAAGAGAAGAAATGTTTGTAAGAAAAGATTATTAGAATAAACTGAAAGTTACTAAAAAATGTCTGTAAATGTTCATGGAACCAGCAGAAAAACTAAAATATAGTACAATTCCCATGGTATTTTAGCTTTATAAGTAACAAATATTTTAATGATCATTAAACAGACCCATTTTTTCCCCCCAAATTAAATTGTTTTGAAGATATAAGACAAAAAGAACAGTGCCTCAAAGCCAGTTCTTCTGGGAGTAAAGGGAGGATTATTCCAAGTTAGCCATGTTCTAGATAAAATCTGATCTCAGAATATGACTGTATGTTTTAGAAGAAGTGACTCAAAAAGAGGATTTAGAGGTCTTTTGAGACAAGTGGTTCAAGGTTATTTTGAGGTTCAAGGCTAAAATAAAATAAGACCTTAGGGTATGTATTGAAAAAAATCAGCTTATTAGGTCCAGAATTATATGTCAGAAATCATACTGGTAAAACCTACCACCACCCTACTCTATCACATTCAATCACAACAATAAAAACCAATACTCTACAGGCTGTCACAGTCAAATTTACTCTGAATTGTGACCACAGAAGGTATGATCATCACATCCAGCCATACTCTAGAGCCTAATTAACTGCAGTGTTACCCAAGTATCATGTTACGGAGTGCCAGGGCCACATAGACCCCTAGATCCCTCTGTGCTTGTGATGCAGAGCAAGATGAGGGAGGGCACGAATGTGGACAGATTATGCTGAAGGTAACTATGTGAACAATAGAGTGATACTAACTTTCATGATACTAGAACTATTAAGACCTATGTCCCAAATCCATCTCACATAACATTTGATTTTAGGGTAGCACCATTACACAGCTCAGAACTTCTAAACCCTTTTTGTGGGAAGCAAGAGAAGGGGTCCAAAGCAATCAGTGAGAACTTCATGGATGTCTGGAAATTTACCCTCCTCAAGTGTGGCTCTAGGCTTCATACACAGACAGTAAAGAATTAGCAAAAATGTTTAGCAAATCTTACAGATTTTGGTAGACTTTGAAAAACTTGTTTTACTTGCGGCTCCATATGCTTCATGGCTTGCAAAGCATAACGGCCTAAAAATAAAAGCAATAATATGATTAAAAAGTTCCCATCCTCTCCTAGTTCATTTCCACCCCCAAACCATAAACAAACCTGCAAATCCTGCAGCAGCAATGGTCAGTCCAACTGCTACCACTGTACTGGCCTGGTAAGGGGAAGGAGAGTAAGTATTTATTTCTCTTATTATTACCCTACCCTATCATGCCCATTCTCCCATTCCAACTTATTACAAGTTTTATTTCAAAGGGAGAAACAACTTTTAGGGTGAAAATATTCTGCTCAAGGATCTGCAATTTTTATATCTAATGCATTGTAGAAGTATGGGATTTTCACTAAGGAAGAAAAAGGCAAGTCGATTTGCTTATTTACTTTTACAAAGTGAAAGGATGATTTCCCTCGCTTTGACCTCTCTTTCACCTCCAGACAAGTGGAGTCATTAAAATTCAATCAAGAGCAATGATAACAGTTTCTGCTAGAGAAGGAAGAACTGTTTACAGAGAATTCCTATAAAATTCTTACAACCTATTTTCAACGTTAAACGTGGGCTTAACTAGACTAGCTTTTCACAGGGCCTTCGGCACTGTCCTGCCTGACGATTAAAGAACAGGAAGGAAAGCCAAATATGTTCAGGAATCGAGAAGTGTGTCAGCAAGAGCCAAGGGGGAAGATGAGCAAAGTAGAGAAAAGACTGTGATGATGTTACGGGAAGGGCAGCTATAATAGAATGCGTTTCCATCAATCTCCGATCCCCAGGGACGGCGGGCACAAAGGCCCAAGAAGGGTGAGCCAACAGCTTTGTGTCTTGGAGAGGGTGACTCTCTGGGGCGCTACAACCCCAGCCCAGAGTCGCATTAGGGAGGCAGCTGCGGCTCCTCTACTCCGAGACCTTGAACCAAGATTGAGGCCTGGGCCTGAGATCGCCCAAGAGGCCGGAAGGCCGCACTCACCATGGCTCCCGCTCGGCTCCCCTGCCTCCACCGGGAGAGCGGTTCATCCCAGTCCAGAGGCCGCAGCCACCAGCTCTGCGCCTCTACCACAAAGCAACGCAGGCTCCGCTACAGGTACAAGCCGCCCAGACACGGGCGCCCCGGGAAATACGGCAGTGGCGGCCGTAAACCAGGCCGGGAAACTGTCGTAAAAGGAGACAGCCGACGGGAAGGAAAAGGTCGCTCAAGCAGTGGGCAGGTGGAGAACACGACTTCGGATTGGTGGATGGGTGGGCGGATCACCTCCTTACTGGGCTCAAAGGTGGGGCTTCTCGGTGTTTTGCTCTTTGCTCCTTGGCCGAGGGTATTCGGAAATTCCTGCGGGGAAGGGTACTGGTGTAGAAGGGCGTGAGCAAATACTGTGTAGCTTCACTCGGAACGTTTTTCTTTTTCTACCTCAGCACTTCCATTTGCCATTTATTTCGTTTATAATTGTCAAGGTTAATGAGTATCCTTAAAAATGCCTAACAGCCCCATCATGAAGCCAGATAAATATGTACCAACCCAGTATACCAAAAAGAAGATGTTCCAGAAAACCGAACGAACAAGCCACATTGTGTTTCAGAGAGTGTTCGGTAGCATTCTTTTATTTAAAATAATGTTATTTAACTATGTGACTTGACAGAAACTTGTGTGAATGTTTGGGGTTTTGTTTTGTAGAATGGAATTACCACTTGAAAGACAGTTAATATTCTGAACGTGAGACCTCAAAATCCCCACAACTGAAAAATACTATTTAAAATTTCTCCTCTCCTCAAAGGAAAGAGTAGGGTTTGATTTTGCCCTTACAGAGCATCAGTTTCATATATTCTTACATAAATGCTTAAGAAGAGAAAAATAATGGAGACAGTAATGACAACTTTACAATGCAATGTTTGGATGATTAAAATAAATCTGGAGTTACTTTTCACTTAGAACTTATAAAGTATTAGGAATCTGTTTATCCTGCAATGAAATTCTGCTTTGACCAGCGGGTTGGTTATTAGACAGATACGGAAATAGGTTGACTCTGTTTTCCTTATCTATAAAAAGATTCTGCATTTGACTCTCCAAGAGCTCTAATAGTCCTGATATTTTCGTAATGCAAGTTATTGTCAACAAATGATCCAGCACTAAGACTCTAGTGTTAAGTGTACATCTTCCTCTTTTGCCTTTCTTCTATCTAGATTTACCTACAACTACAAAAGAAATAATCAAGTAAGGCATAAGATCTTGGGACCAAATTGGCCAGAAAAAAAAACTGCTACTATAAAGCTTTCTATCGTGTTTAGTTTTGGTATGTACAAACTATGGCATGCAGCTTTCTTGAGGAACACAAACTCAGCCTCCGGAAACCAGAGATGGACAACACAGGGAGGCACTTGAAGTTGAAGTGAAGATTGCTTTGTTTTTGGAGGCAAATCAAACTAGATGTACAGGGTGGGTCTGTCACTTACTAGTTGTGTGACTTTGGAAAAGTTATTTATGACTGAGTTTTCTCATTTGTGAAACAAGGGTAATGATTACTTTGCCAATTTTTTGTAAGGATAGAAATGTACATAGTGTGCTCTACACATAATTATCACTCAGTGTGTATCTGTAATTATTAAGAAGGAAGAGTGCAAATTGGCATGCAAAAGCCTTTCCAATTATCATGACACTTTGCCCATTTATGTGAGCCTGGTAATCCCTTCCCAGCCCACAAAGGGCATGCAAAGAACCCTTAAAAGCAATTTTTTTTTTTAAATGCCCATTGACTGATGAGTGAATAAGTAATCACTCCTTGTTTCTTCTAGCTTATGGTGACTGCCAGCATACCTTGACTTGTGACTGCACAACTTCAATCTTGAAGGAAGGTCAGTATCTTGAAATCTCTGTCTACTCTGTCTTCATGTTGCCTTTCTCTTTTGTATGTAAACTCTTCACTGCCTCCCTCTTAAAGGATACATATAGTTGCATTTAGGGTCCATGCCTGTAATTCAGTATAATCTCCCCATGTCAAGATCCTTAACTTAATCATAGATACAAATACTGTCCTATAAGCTAACATTCACAGGTTTCATGTTTTAAGACTTGGTATCTTTGGAGGCCATTATTTAGTCTACTATAGAGGATAAGAGAAAACAAAAGAGGGGACTAGCAGGGATAAAAGAACAAGAGAATGAGAAAATACTCAAGCTCATTTGCTCAATTTTTCCTCCCAAATTTGTCAATCAGGTAAGTCACTTCTTGGGGAGAAATAAGTGAGAGGTGAGAGGGAGCAGCGAGAAGTATGCTTGCATAGAGGCTTTCAAACACTTTTTGACTATGACTCTTAGTAAAAAATATATTTTACCTTGTGACCCTAAGGAATAAGTATATACTTGAATGCACACACACACACACACATGCACACACAAGTGCACATTGAATTTAATATGAACTTAAATTGAATTGAATGGAAATTAGTTTTTGAGACAATATTTATAGTTACTTCATGAGATACATGCTGGTCTTTTCTATTTCTTAAAAAAAAAAAAAAAAAGCCAGGAAACCCAGTAAGTTCACAACTGACTAAGTGTTCATAATCTGAAGTTTGGAAAGCATCACTCCATAAAAATCCACTCTTGGGAATATGATGCCAGGCAAATAAGAGCTGTTATTATTATTTTTTGTAAAAACTACATGCCAGGTATAGTGCTAAGTGCTTTATGTTGATTATTCGCTTTATTCCATGATAGCAATTTTTTTTATATTTTGCAGATGAGGATATTTTGATAAATATGTTTGTTTTCCCCTCCAGATCCTTTCTCTGCTGTTTTCCATTCTACTCTGTGTTCCAGAGGAGCACAGGCAGCTAGGAGGCTGACCTCAGTGGACTCCATCAGTGGGATCCCTTGTCTTCTGGCTTCGGGTTCAGTTATTTCTGGGATCGGAAGATCAGCAAGCAGGAGGAGAGGGAGTTCATCTTCATTTCTCCCATCTTCCTTTCTGGTGGTTGCTCCAGGCTGACTGAGTTTGTCCCCTGAAGAATACAGCTCCTGTTGCATGTGTGTGTTCAGGTAATTACTCCTATCCCTTGTTCTTTCGTGTCTAAGGGTGGTAATGACTCCATTGGTCCCTAGAAGCTGCACTAGACACTGCACACTTGACCATCAGTCTAATTTCCCATAATCCCATCCACACCTTTGTAAAGAGTCCTTAATTAAAATTTCCTCACTTATTCCATTGGGGTATGCCGTCTGTTTCCAGCATGGATGGTGATATAGGAGGTTACTGCAACAAGTAGGAGATGATGGTAGCAGTTGAAATGCAAAGAAGTGGCTGGACTCCTGCTTATATTTTGAAGGAAGAGAATTTGAAGGACATTGATAGAATTTGCTGATGGATGAGATGTAGTGTACGAGAGAAAGGATTCAGGAATTACTCCCAAGCAGTAGGCTTGAGAAGTTGGAAGGCTGGAGTTGCCACTTAATGGGACTGGAAAGACTTCAGGAAGAGCAAGCTGGGAGTGGGAGCTGTTGCTGTGTTAAGTTTGAAATATCAACTACATATTTAAGGATTTTCAAGTAGACATTTGAATATATGTCAGGTGTCGAGAGAGAGGTCTGAGAGTCATTGGCCCATAGATGGTCTTCAAGGCCTTGGGACAGATGAAATCATTCGCTGTACGAGTGGAGAGGGAAAGAAGTGGAATGAGGGCTGTGTTTTGGGATCGTTCATATTTGGAATTGGGGGATATGAGGAAAAGCCAGCAACTTAAAGTGAAAAGGGGTGACCAGAAACTAAGTGAGTGTGGTGTCCTAGAAGCCAAATGAGGAACGTATTCAATGGAGGAACTGTATACAATGCTGCTAAAAGAACAAGTGAGAATTGGCTACTGGAGATCATTGATGGTGTTTATGAGAAGAGTTTCTGCAACATGATGGGGACAAAAGTCTGATTGGAGTGAATTCAAAAGAGGACAGGAAGAGAAAGAGTGGAGATATGGATTATATAAGACATCTTTTCCAGAAAATTTTGCTGAAAAAGGAACTAGAGAACTAAGAGCATGCCCAGAGGGAGAATTAGAATGAGAGGTTTTTTTGTTTTTGTTTTCTTAAGATGGAAGAAATTAAAGCATGTTTATTTGCTATAGGAATGATCTTACAGAGGGAAAAATGGACAAAATTCATTGAATGACATAATTTAAGAATGAGAAGAAAATGTAGAGACCATTTCCCACCCCCATCAGCTTTGTTTTATGAATGAGGAAACTTGAGTCTCAGAATGGTTGATTTTTCTTAAGTCCTGACAGAGTCCAGTAATTGCTCACCCTATTGTCCATTTTCTAGATGTATATAATGTTAGGGTCGTGAGATGGTCACAGAATTGGCTTTCTCTATATTTCCTTGCCACTCTTTTTAGAAATTTGCTCACATCTGGGTTAATGGAGCTTAAGTTCCTGACTAGCAGCCTTCTGGCCCACAGAACCTTTTGTAGGCAGCTGCTCACACAGTGCTCTCTGTAAAACTGAACAGCACTTAATAAACATTTCATTCCCTTCCCTTGCCCTTCACTCCACCCCTTTTTATCCTCTTCCTTTCCTCCTGATCTTTAGTGATCCTGCCATGACCTGACAATCTGCCAGTGGGAATTCATCCTATTGTCCCCTGTTAGGATATGAATATTCTTGGTAAATGATCATACTGAGCTATGATCAACAGACTCCTTCATGAAGCGTTTTAAGAGATCTTCTTGGTGTTAATTAATAGGAAAAGAAATGCTCTAATCAGGGAGCAGAATGGAAGGAAGAAAGAAGAAGTGTAGAGCAAGAGAGATGGAAAATAGGCCTGGGTAAGAATATGAGGACCTCGGGCAGTGGGGAAACAGGGAGGATGCTGGAAGGCCAGGAGGGAAGGCTGAGGTTCAGCCCCCTTCCTTCCAGTTTGCCTCATCTGCATCCAAGTCAGGTGACCCCCACCCTGCCTTGTGGCTATTATAAAATAATTTATAACTATTTCTCCTGTGATTTTCTCTCCCCTTTCCTCAACTTGTTTTATTTTTCCCTCACTGCAACTGTTTTAGTCTGACTTCCTACTTTCCTTTCTACTTATAAGAACTGTTGTCCTTATAAATAAAGTCCAGAGTATGTGAGTGGAGGGCCAGTCAGAGAATGCAATGCATTTGACCAGACTGACAGCACCCAGGAGGCTTGTATTTCTGTGTAAAGGCTCTGCTGTCTTCTCAGGCTGTGAGGAAGGAAAACTGAGGCACTCAGGATTTCAGGGAAAGCTTGGAGATTGGTGTAGTCTAGAGGTCCTTTCCCAAATGGAGATTTCCCAACCAACCCTCCATTTCATTCCATTTTTGGACTTCTTTTTTCCATTGCCTTTCTCAGTCCTTTCTCCCCTTCCCTCACCAGAGTTCCACTCGTGTGCTGCAGCTTTATGCATTGAATAAATTGGGTCTTCCCTGCTGAGCTGTCAGTAAATGGAGCTGACCAACAGAATAGTCTGTGTAAGTGCATCTTGTGCCTGGGCCAGACAGACAAGTACAATTATTTGATTGCTGGAGACTGCTACTAAATGACGGTGAAATAGTAGGTCTGAGACTTGTTGGTGAATATTATTAATAATATAGTGTCATGCATTAATAACATAGTGTCATGTGAAACAAAGCTATGCTAGAGGGTCTGTCTGAAATCCCATTTTAAATCACTTCTTCAGGGAGCTAGCTGGTGGAGGAGACGAGAAGTAATAAAGCAAGGTGTCTTTAAGCAACCATTTGGGAGTTTCAGTCCAACATAAGCTGAAGTTGAGAGAATACGCATTGCCTTCATGAGTTTTTGGTGGCTAGAGTAAAGCATGGAGTTCATCTCTGGCTAACTGTGATAAAAATTACATGACTAGAGTGCTCTCCTATGAAAAATCTTCTTTCTCATCATTAAAACCCTTGAAGAGAGCCCATTGCCAAAACTTCATGAAATTCTTTCTGGCAACTGTGAGGTCCTTCATAGTCAACTTCCTTAGTTCATCTATCACAGGTAACTCTTCCAGACCCCTCCACTTCTCCCTTCATAAAACCTCATAGTCCTGCCAGATGGGATGTGTCACCATTATTCTCCAGATGTGTCCTGAAGTCTACTGCCCCTGGGCTTGAGTAAAAGTAATTCCTTCCATTCCAAGTACCCTTCCCCCATCCCAGCTCTGTCCATCAGTTAAAGGCCCAGATCTAATGTGTCTTCTGTGAAGCCTTCTTTGTTCATTCATCTGGAATAGGTGTCCACAAACTTTTTATATGAAGTAACAGATAGGAAAAATTTAGACTTTGCCTCATGCAGTCTCTGTATTCTTATTTTATCAAACTGTAAAAACTATTCTTAGCCTGTGGTCCATTCAAAAACAGACCACAGGATGAATTCCGCTAATGAACCATAGTTAGCTAATCCATGGTCTAAACTGATCTCTCCTTTCTCTGGACTCCTATACAAATTTGGTCCTATTATATGTGCCACACAGCATATCTAATCTTGTATAGAAATTGTTGGTATACAAGTGTTTTCTCTATTGGACTGAAGAGAGTAGAAATCATGTCTTGTATACTTTATTTACTCCCTCCATCTGTTATGGCATGTGAACACAGAAAGTGCTCAAAAGATATTTTTAAAATGAATGAGTGAGTTACTTATAATAGCTTCCAGCAGGAACATCATTTATTTCCCAACTCTTCTAAGCCTTTGATTTTCTGACAGGCAGGTCTTATACCTCTACGCTGACCCTGGACCCCTTAATAAGGCCATGAGCACCATAAATGCAACTGGTAATTAGACATAGAATATTATTTTCATTTATTAAATATCATTCATTGAAAACTTATTATGTGCAAATCTCTGAGAAAACATCAATGAACAAGACAGACAGAAACCTCAGCTCCTTTTGCGCTTTGCAGTCTAGGCTGGGAAGCATGATCTTAATATGAGCTCTCCTCCTGATATGTCTCAACTTCACTGTCCTGTTTTTTCGGATCATTGACTTAATATATTTGCCACTTGGTTTACCACAGTGCAAGAAATAATAAAACTGTAATAATAAGAGCTTACATTTATGTATACCTTAGATAGTCATATATATCATTTTTAATATGTACAATCGCATAATGAATTTAAGGAAGCAAATAACTACATTTACTTATTTTGTTGTCAATCTGGATAAACTGTGGATCACAGTTGTCACTTAACCAGATCACAGGAGATAAACTAGACAACTAGAGGCAATGTCTTAATCACAAGCTAAGTTAAGCAACATCATTTAGAATCGGCATATCGTGCTTAGTAATTGGTGATGGTTTAAAAAATAACTTACTTAGTAAGCAAAGGTGTGGAGATTTGATTTAAAGTCTGTTTGATTCCTAAGCCTCAATGTAATCAAAATATTATTGGATCATGTTGAGTTCTATTCTGAGCACAGGTTTGCATTGCAATGAATGGCAGTGAAGCAAAAAATAAAAATAAGAAAGAAAAACAACTACAAATTCAATTAGTTGGAAGAGATTAAGATATTTTATGGCAGTCTCTAAAGAGAATCTCAAAAAAGGGACTAAGTTTTCAGCAGTCAGAAGAATTTCCTTAAGATCCTCTTTCCTTACTGTATCTTTCTTACTGTCTTCCTCACACAAAGTCCATTGCCAGATAAAACTCTTGACTCTCCTAATTCTCCCCCAGTGCTGTTTGCTCAGCTCTTTCTTCTCCTGCTACCACTCCTCAATCAATTTGATTTCCTTTGTCCCGTTACTCTCTGCCCATTCAATGTTTTCCCATTCTTTTATATTTTCTCCCTTTCTGCGATGCACACTATGGTAGGTAGATTCTAAGGTGGCCCCCAAGATTCCCAGCCACTGGCATACATCCCCTGTATGATTCTGTCCTCTTGGGTGTGGGCTGGACCTGTGAATATGGTAGGAACATGGCCTCCTTGGGTGATTTCCTCAAAATAAAAAAGGTGTTGAGATAGTCACTGTGCTTACACTACTTTATGTAAGACACTATCCTAGCAGACTGGAGTGAGATTCTCCTGCTTGCTTTGAAGAAGTAAGCTATCATGGTTTAAAAGGTCTTGTGGCTAGGACCTGAAGGTGGCCTCTAGAAACAGAGATCAACCTCTAGGAGCTGATAGCAGTAAGAAAATGGGGCTTTGGTTCTCTGACTGCAAAAACTGAATTCCGCCAACAACTTCAGTGAGCTTGGAAGAGGCCCAAGCCTCAGGTGAGGTTGCAGCCCTAGGCTGACACCTTGATTTCAGCCTGGTGAGCCCCTGAGCAGAGAACTTAACTACAGTGTGCTTAGACCTCTGACCTAGTGAGGTAATATATGTTATTGTAAGCCAGTACATTTGTGGTAATTTATTACACAGCAATAGAAAATGAATACATGTACATTAATTTGGTTTGTGTGATAAGGCCCAGAAATATCAGGGAAAAGGGAAAGGAGTGTATTCATATTTTTGTTTTATACATTTATATTTTCTTATTTGTTACACCATTGTTCCAATGGTTTTAATCTGTTTTCCCCACTATATTACACAAACAATACACCTGAAGAACATGTTATCTTTCTATCACAATAGTGGCTCCCTATATCTGTAAATATAGGATATTTACATCCAAGGGTGGGTCTAAGGCACGTATGGTTTGTCAGAGTCCCCTGGTGGCTGGGATATGCTTTTGGTTGAGAACTACTGTACTATAATATTTCAGGGACTACTAAAACTGGGCCTGCCAGCCATCTCTGGACTAGATCATACATTGACTTTATTTGATTTCAATGAGCTGGAAATTTTAAGTCATTAAAGTCAGAGACCAGTCAGAAAGTTTTCACATGTCCCCTCTTCCTGATAAAACTAAGTGCTAGACATTACCTAGATATAACCTGCCCTTTTCCTGCCCTCTACCTAAAAATGGGATTCTTCAATCATCAAAGCAGTTCTGGGCTTCCAACAAAGTTGTTATTGCTCTCTTAGTAATTATAGGAGCCTGGTAAGGGGGATACCTGCAGGTGCCTACAGACCCAATCATCTGTTATTTGAGGGAGGTGTTGGTGGAGGAGCTTATGGCTCCTTTCATTAAATTTTCTCAGGGGAAAAACTGTAGACTAAGGTGACATCTAACATAACTCCTCTTTCTTGTTGTGTGTTTCTCCCTTCTTTTCTGTCAATGTTCATGTGGAGAATTACATTAATTTCTTAATGTTAAGACAATTTTGCATTCCTCAACTGGATTGTGATATATGAATTCTTTTTCTGTATTGCTGGGTTTGGTTTGCTAATATTTTATTTAGGGTTTGTACCTATGTTCACTCAAAACATTGGCCTATAATTTGCCTTTCTTATAATGTCATTCCAGGTAGTGATGTCAAAGTTCTACTGACCTCACAAAATGAATTGGGATGGGTGGTAGACTAGAAAAATGGCCCCCTAAATGCCATTCATAACCTAATCCTTGGAATCTATTAATATTACCTTATTTGGGAAAAAAAGTCTTTGCAGATATGAAGTTAAGGATCTTGTGGGGAGATTCTCCAGGTGGGCCCTAGATGCTACTAAATGTGTCTTTATAAGAGAGGGGCAGAGAGAGATTACACACAGTAGACAATGCAGTGTAGGATGGAGGCAGGGATTGGATAAGCCAAGGGATGTCGGCAGCTCCCAGAAGCTGGACTAGGCAAAGAACGAATTCTCTCCTAGAAGCTCCAGAGGGCGTGTGGCCCTGCTGACACCTTGACTTTGGCCCAGTGAAACTGATGTTAAACTTCTGCCTCCAGAACTGTGAGAGAATAAGTTTCTGTTGTTTTAGGCCAGTTTGTGATAACTTGTCAAAGCAGCCATAGGAAACATATATGCAGTGTTCCTTACCATTATTTTTTTGAATTCTCTGGAAGAATATGAAAAAGTGATATAATTTCTTCTTAAAATGTTTGGTAGAAGTCACCAGTAAATACTTCTGAACTGAGGTTTTCTTTTTTGGAGTTTTTAATTATAGATTTATTTCGTTTTATAGTTACAGAAATGTCGATATTTTCTGTTTTTTCTTGGTAAGTTATATATTGTTTAGGATTTTTGCCCTTTAAATTTCCAAATTTAAAGGCATAAAGTTATTTAAAATATCCTGTTAATATCTTTGTAAGGTCTGAATTATCTATAATGATGTCTTCTTGGGATAGCTATGCTTCTTTCTTATTTCTTGATCAGTTTCAGTAGACATTTATCAATTGAAAAAGTTTTATAGAGAACCCAAATCTGACTTTATCATCACTACTATATATTTAGTTTTGATTTATTAATTTCTGCTCATATTTTTACTATTTCCTTTCTTTTACTTAATTTCAGTGTATTTTGCTCTTCATATTCTGACTTCTTGTTATGTTTGTTTAAATGATTAATT
Source organism: Camelus dromedarius (assembly GCF_036321535.1). NCBI lineage: Eukaryota > Metazoa > Chordata > Mammalia > Artiodactyla > Camelidae > Camelus > Camelus dromedarius. The sequence goes on from NC_087437.1 coordinate 48,879,853, forward strand.
TTCCACCTTTCCTCTTTTTTAATACATGCATTTAGGACTATAAATTCCCCTCTAAGCATTGCTTTAGCTATAAGCCACAAATTTAGATAGGTGGTATTTTTATTATCATTCATTTCCAAAGTTTTCCTAATTTCTATTGAGATTTTTGTCTTCTTTGACCCATTGGTTTTATAGAAGTGAATTAATTCATTCTCAAATGTATGGAGTCTTTAAGTTACTTTTTAAAAAAATTGACTTCTTGCTTAATTACAGTGTGTCAGAAAATATTCTATATTATTTGATTTGAATGAAATTTCCTGAGACTTGCTTTATGGCTTAGGTTATGGTCACTTTTAATAACTATTTCATGTATATTTGAGAGAGATACATATTCTGCCATTGTTCAATATATATCATTAGTTTGTTTGCTGATAACGGTCAAATCTTCTGTATCTTATTATTTGTCTGTTTGTTCTATCGCATTCTGGAAGATATTTGTGTGTTAAATATTCTACATAATTGTGGATTTCTCCATTTCAGCTTTTAGTTTTTTGATTTTTGTTTTATGTATTTGGAGGGTGTGATAGCATGCATAGAAGTTCAGAATAGTTATATCTTCCTGTTGGATTGACTTTTTATCCTTATGAAATCCATTTTTTATCTCCAGTAATATTTCTTGCCTTAAAGTTTTATTTTCTGATCTTAGTAAATCTATATCAATTTTCTTTTGGTTAGCCTTTGCATGCTGTATCTTTTCATATTTTACTTTCAACCCTATTTCTTCTTTCTTTTTTCTTCCAGTTTTACTGAGATATAATTGACATAAAGCATTGTATAAGTTTAAGGTGTACAGCATGATGATTTGATTTATATACTTCATGAATGATTACCACAATAAGTTTAGTGAACATCCGTCATCTAATATAGATAAAAAGTAAAAGAAAGGGGAAAACATTTTTTTTCATTGTGATGAGAACTCTTAGGATTTACTCTCTTAACAACTTTCATACATATCATAACAGCAGTTCTAATTATATTTATCATGTTGTATAATATATCCCTAGTACTTACTTAACTTGTTACTGGAAGTTTGTACCGTTTGACTACATTCATCCAGTTCCCATCCTTCCACTCCTACCTCTGGAACCTTTCGATCTGATGTCTTTTTCTATGAATTTGTTTGTTTTTGAAGTATAATTGACATGCAACACTATGTTAGTTCCTTGTGTACAACATAGTGGTTTAATATATCTATATATTACACAATGATCACCACAATAAGTCTAACCATATCTGTCACCATACCAAGATATTACATTATTATTGACTTAATTCCACACACTGTACATTTCATACCCTGACTCATAAGTTGGCATTCAAAGTACCTCTTAATCTCCTTCACCTTTCTCTTCTCCCTGTTTCTTTATAAACTGTACTGTTGTAAGCAACATATAATTGAGAATTTAAAAAATTCCAGTCTGATCATCTTAGTTCATTTAATTTGTCTATTTAATTTATATTTAATATAATTAATTTTATTTATTTGTTTTCTACTTGACCCTCCTATTCTGTGTTCTCTTTGTCCTCCTTCCTTGTCTTCTTTTGGATCAGTTAAGTGTTTCATTTTGTTTTTAAAATTCCATTTCCGTTCCTCTATTAATTGTTGGTTACACATTCTTTTACTATTCTTCTGGTGGCTATTCTGATGGTACAGCATGAATCTTTTACTTACTAAAATCTAATATAAAGTAATACTTTTGCCACTTCCTAAAAATCTTTTTCCTTTTCTGCCTTTTATGTTATTGTTGTCATGTATTTTAATTATACATATATTTCAAATACCAGAAACTTTGTTTTTATTTTATGCAATGTTTATTAAGATTTACCTAGATATTTATCTTTCTATTATTATTTATTCTTTTTATTTTTCTTTTCTTCATTTCCATGCCTCTGTCTGTGGTCAGATTCCCCTCACCTGAAGAAACACTTTTAGTATTTCTTTTATTGTGGTCTGTTGGGGACCTACAGTTTTTGCTTGCTTGGAAATATCTTTATTTTGTTTTACTTATTAAAGGATATATTCACTATATATACAGCTGTAGATTAATAGCTAATTCCTTTTATCACTTCAGATAAAACATTTCAATGTGTCTGGCTCTCATATTCTGGTGAGAAGTAAGATCTCAGTCTAATTTTGCACATTTGTCATTTTTCGTTGGGTGCTTTTAAGCTTTTTTTTATCTTTATCTTTGTTTTTCAGCAATTTTAATGTAATGTACCTATATGTGGATTTTTAAAAATTTCTACTTCATGGGGACAGTTTTTCTTCGTAAACCTGTGGATTTTTTTTCATTTTGACAAATTCTCCATTATATTTCTTCAAGTATTGTTTTTAACCCATTTTCTCTTTTCTCTCTTTCTGAAACCTCAATTAGATGCATGAGAAAACGTCTTACTATATATCCGCTTTTTTTCACTCTGAATTAGTTATCTGTCTGAGTAACAAATTACCTCAAAATTTATGGCATAAAATAAACATTAGCTATCTCACATTTTTTCTAGATCAGGAATTAAGGAGCAAGCATCATTCTGCCCTAAGCTCCCTCATGAGGTTGCAGTTGAGATTTTGGCCGGAGCTGTAGTCATCTAAAGGTTTGAAGGGGGCTGAAGGGAACTTTTTGAGATGGTTCACTCACATGCCTGTTGAAAGGAGGCCTCATTTCCTCACTATGTGGATTGTTCAAAAAGGCTGCTTGAGTGTCTCATGATATGGTATCTGACTTTCCCCAGATTAAGTGAAAAAGGAGACAGAATGCAAGGAAGAGACAGTGCCTTCTGTGACCTAGTCTTGGAAGTCATAAAGTGTTAATTTTACTGTATTGTATTTGCTAGAAGTTGAGTTAGTAAGTCCAACTCACGCAAAGGGAGAGGAACTAGGTTCTACTTTTTGAGAGGACAAGTATTAAATAATTTTTGGATATATTTTAAAACCACCATACTTTGAATTCTGTTTTGTCCATCCTTTTCTATTTTTGTGCTTTACTCTTTTAAAAAAATTTTGTAATAATTTTATTTATTTGTTTTCAGTTTTATTAGGTAGAATTGTTAGAATTTGACTGAAGATACACAATATACTACATGTAAATACATATATACAATATTCTGCACATTAAAAATTTTTACATATGTGTACTGCTCATTGTTTCTAAGAACAGTTTAGAGCTTTAGCTTTTTAAAGTTACATAGTTATCAAAAGAATAAAGCCAACCACAAAATAAGAATCAACAGAATGCAGTAATCCAATCATAAAGGACAATCATATGTGCTCACACATATTCAAGAAATCAGTCATCTAAGTTATAAATAATAACTAGTTCATTTGTGTCCGTTTTTTTATGTGTGTTTCTTTTTGGGGGGAGGAAGTAATTATGCTTATTTATTTATTTTAATGGAGGTACTGGGAATTGAACCTAGGACCTTATGCATGCTAGGCATGTGCTCTACCACTGAGCTGTACCCTCCCCCTATATGTGTCCATTTTTTTAGATTCCACATGTAAGTGATATCACATGGCATTTTTCTTTCTCTTTCTAGCTTACTTCACTTAGAATGATAATCTCCAGCTCCATCTATGTTGCTGCAAATGGCATTATTTTATTCTTTTTTATGGCTGAGTAGTATTCCATTATATATATATATATATATATATTTATATATTTATATATTTATATATTTATATATATATCTCCTCAATGCATTGTTGGAGTCAATTTGCTAGTATTTTGTTGAGGATTTTTGCATCTATATTCATAAGTGATATTGGCCTGTAATTTTCTTTTTTTATGGTATCTTTGGCTTTGATATCAATGATGGCCTCCTAGAATGAGTTTGGAAGTATTTCTTCTTCTGCAATTTTTTGAAATAGTTTTAGAAGGATAGATGTTAACTCTTCTCTAAAAGTTTGGTAGAATTTGCCTGTGAAGCCATCTGGTCCTGGACTTTTGTTTGTTGAGAGTTTTGAAGTTATTGATTCAATTTCAGTACTGGTAATTGGTCTGTTCATACTGTCTATTTTATCCTGGTTCAGCCTTGGCAAATTGTACCTTTCTAAGAAATTGTCCATTTCTTCTATGTTGTCCTTTTTGTTGGCATATAGTTGCTCATAGTAGCCTCTTATGATCCCTTGTACTTCTATGGTGTTGGTTGTAGCTTCTCCTTTTTCATTTTTGATTTTGTTAATTTGGGCCCTCTCCCTCTTGTTCTTGGTAAATCTGACGAAAGGTTTATCAATTTTGTTTATCTTTTCAAAGAAACAGCTTCATTTTCATTGATCTTTTCTATTGATTTTTTTAGTCTCTATTTCATTTATTTCTGCTCTAATCTTTATGATTTCTTTTCTTCTGACTTTGGGTTTTGTTTATTCTTCTTTCTCTAGCTGCTTTAGTGTAAGTTTAGGTTGTTTAGTTGAGATTTTTCTTGTTTCCTGAGGTAGGCTTGTATTGCCATAAACTTCCCTCTGAGAACTGCTTTTGCTGCTTCCCAGAGGTTTTGGATCATTGTGTTTTCCTTGTCACTTGTGTCAAAGTATTTTTTGATTTCCTCTTTGCTTTCGTCAGTGACCCATTGGTTGTTTAGTAGTATATTGTTTAGCCTCTACATGTTTGCAGTTTTTGCAGTTATTTTCTTGTAGTTGATTTCTAACCTTATAGCATTGTGGTAGGAAAAGATGCTTGATACAATTTCAGTTTTCTTAAATTTGCTGAGGCTAGCTTTGTGGGCCAGCATGTGGTCAATTCTGGAGAATATTCCATGTGCACTCGAGAAGAGTGTGTATTCTGTTGCTTTTGGATGGAATGCTCTATAGATATCAGTTGAGTCCATATGGTCTAATGTGTTATTTAGGACCTGTATTTCCTTACTGATTTTCTGTCTGGGTGATCCATTGATGTAAGAGGGGTATTAAGCTCCTCTACTATTGTTGTGTTATTGTCAATTTCTCCTTTTATGTCTATTAACAATTGCCTTATATATTGAGGTACTCCTGTGTTGGATGCATATATATTTACAATTGTTGTGTCCTCTACTTAGATTGATCCCTTAAGCATTATGTAGTGTCTTCCTTTGTCTCTTGTAACAGTCTTTACTTTTAAATTTATTTTGTCTGATATAAGTATTGCTACTTCAGCTTTCTTTTGGTTTGCATGGAATATCTTTTTCCATTCCCTCACTTTCAGCCTGTATCTCTAGCTCTGAAGTGGGTCTCTTGTAGACAGCATATATATGGGACTTGTTTTTATATCCATTCAGCCAGTCTATATGTTTTGGTTGGAACATTTAATCTATTTATATTTAAGGTAAGTATTGATACATGTGTTCTTATTGCCATTTTGTTAATTGTTTTGGGTTTGCTTTTGCGGGTCTTTTTTTTTTTCTTCTCTTTCTTCTTCTTTATTCTCTTTTCTTGTGATTTGATGACTAGAGAAGTTACTTTAAGATTTGTTGTAAAGCTGGTTTGGTGGTGCTGAATTCTTTTATCTTTTGTTTATCTGTAAAGCTTTGGATTTCTCCATCAAATCTGAATGAGAACCTTGCTGGATAGGATATTCTTGGTTGCATGATTTTCCCTTTTATCACTTTAAATATATCGTGCTACTCCCTTCAGCAGAGTTTCTGCTGAAAAATCAGCTGATAACCTTATGGGAGTTCCCTTGTATGTTATGTGTTGCCTTTCTCTTGCTGATTTTAATATTCTCTCCTTATCCTTAATTTTTGTCAATTTGATTACTGTGTGCCTGGGTGTGTTCCTCATTGGAACTCTCTGTGCTTCTTGGATTTGGATGACTGTTTCCTTTTGTGAGTTAGGAAAGTTTTTGGTTATTATCTCTTCAAAAATTTTCTTAGGTCCTTTCCCTCTCTTTTCTCTCTCTCTTCTCTTTCTGGATCCCTATAATGTGAATATCAATGCATTTCATCTTGTCCCAGAGTTAATTTGTGCTTTACTTTTAAAGTTTTTTTTCTTGACCTGTCTTTCAGTTTACAGAGTCTCTTTTTTTAGCTGAATTTTATGTGCTATTAAACACATCGATTGAGTTCTTAATTTTGGTTCTTTTTCAAATCTAGAATTTCTATTTGGCTGTTTATACATTTTCTAGTCACTGTATATAGTTTCTAGCTCACTGACAAAATTTTCAGTCTTTTCAGTGAAAAACGTGGATATGAACTATTTTTATGTTAATATCTGAGCAGTTAAATATTTGGAGCTTTAATGGCTCTGTTTCTATTGTTTGTTGTTTACACTTATTCTTGTTCATATTGTCTTGCCTTCTGTTACATCTTCTTCTACTTGATTTTCTATGGACATTTTATTTAAAAAACTATTTGTAGAAGTTGTTTGAGAACTTGAAGGATGTTACCTTCTTCCAGAGTAGATTTTTTTCTCTTCTTTCAAGTGTCTGCAAGCACTGAACTTTGGAATCACATGAATCCAGCTTCAGAGACTGATATTTTCTGGACCACTCAAATTAGTTGAAGCTGAGAGATTTCATTCTGGTTCTCGTAACTCACAGGGTACAGCTCTTTGGGTGTACTAGTGTAAAGGTGGAGGGTTTACCACAGCCCTTATCATTGGGAGGTCTGGACTCTATTTTGTCATTTTTGCTGCATTAGCCTATAAAAAATGTTCTTTTTAGTATCTCAGTTGCCTCGCCCCAAATTGGCAAATGCTGTCAGGGCAAAAGAAGCTAATGTTTGGCTAACCTCTTAGATTTCTGACTTCTCCAATATCTCAGACAACTTATTCTTTCATCTTGTTAGTTCTCTAACCCATTCAGGTCAATGTTTTATATATTATCCGTCCTTTCCTGTTTTCCTTTGTTGGTAGGATGATCTGAATTACTTAATCATGACTGAAATTCAAAGTCTCCCTGTTCTCTATAGCAATATAAAAAAAGATTTGAGAAAAATGAACAAAGCCGGAGGAATCACATGCCCTGATGTCAAACTATACTACAAAGCCATATTAATACAAACAGCATGGTACTGGCAGAAAAACAGATACATAAATCAATGAAACAGAATTGAGAGCCCAGAAATAAAGCCACACATATATGGACAATTAATATATGACAAAAGAGCAAAGAACATACAATGGAGAAAGGACAGTCTCTTCAATAAGCAGTATTGGGAACACTGGACAGCCACATGCAAAACAAGAAAGAAAGAAAGAAACTAGAACACTGTCTTGCATCATACAGAAATATCAACTCAAATGGATTAAAGATGTGAATGTAAGACCTCAAACCATATAACTCCTAGAAGAAAACATAGGCAATATACTATATGACATTGGCCTTAGCAACATATACCTAAATATGTCTCTTCAGGCAAGGGAAACAAGAGCAAAAATAAACAAATGGGACTGCACCAAACTAAAAAGCTTCTGCACAGGAAAGGAAACCATCAACAAAACAAAAAGGCAACCTACCATATGGAAGAAGATATTTGCGAACCATATATCCGATAAGACGTTAATATCCAAAATATATAAAGAACTCATACAACTGAACAAAAAACAAACAATGTGACTTAAAAAATGGGCAGAGTTACTGAACAGACAGTTTTCTAAAGAAGACATACAGATGGCCAACAAGCACATGAAAAGATGTTCAGCATCACTAATTGTTAGGAAAATGCAAATCAAAACAATTAAATATCACCTGATACCTCCTTGGATAGTTATTGTCAAAAAGACAAGCTATAACAACTGTTGGTAAGGATGAGGAGAAAAGAGAACCTTTATACACTGTTGGTGAGAATATAAATTGGTACAGCCACTATGGAAAACAATACGGAGATTCCTCAAAAAGTTAAGACTAGAAATACGATATGATCCAGCCATCCCACTTCTGGGTATTTATCTAAAGAATACAAAACACTAACTTGAAAATATATATGCATCCCTATGTTTATAGCAGTATTATTTACAATAGCCAAGGTATAGACACAGTCTAAGTGTCCATCAACAGATGAATGATGAATGGATAAAGAAGATGTGGTATATACATACACGTGTATATATATATCCACATACACAAAGTGGAATATTACTCAGCCATAAAGAGATAAAATCTTGCCATTTGCAACAACATGAATGGATTTTGAAGGTATTATGCTAAGTGAAATAAATCAGACCAAGAAAGACAAATACCATGATTTTGCTTATATGTAGAATATAAAAACAAACAAACAAAAAAATAAATGAATAAACTGAACAAAAACAAACATGTAGATGCTGAAAAGAGAGCAGTGGTTTCCTGAGGGAATGGGGTGGGATGGGGAAGGTGAAATGGCTAAAGGGAATCAACTATATGGTGATGAATGGAAACTAAATTTTTGGTGGTGAACATACTGTAGGGTGTACAGAAGTAGAAATATGTTGTACATATGAAACTTATATAATGTTATAAACTAGTATTTCTTTGATAAGGACAAATATAAAACAAAAAACAAAAATAGCAAGATCTGATTACAAACAAAATCTTTTAACAAAGAACATGCAGAAATTACATGTTCTTTTCCTTTGTTACAAAAAATCACTCATCTTCTGGGAATAGACATAGAAAACCTTGCCTACCTTAACTAAAAGCACAAATAATTATCATCCCACTTACGTCCAGTGAGGAGGAATATTAGTTGCATGGTAGTGAGAGATCTCTGGCCTCATGGATATAATTTTCCTTGGGAACTCTTATAATATATATTATAAATGGACTGGACAAGCTTATGTGGCATTTTGAATGTAATTGATAGGGAGGGAGAAGAGTGAGAGAAGAGAAAAGGGGGGTGGCGGGGGAGAAACAGATTCAGAGAGAGACAGAGGAGAAAACAAGAACAAACTAGTTTGGTTGTGATCTTACTGACTGCAAGCCTAAACAGATTTATACGCAGACCTTTTGGGATGAACTGTCGCAGGGATTAACTGCATAGAGTTGTGGCTAGATGTGAAGAGAGCTTGGTATTCTGCATTTGTGTCTGAGCCCTTAAGGGAGAGGAACTTCAGGCAGAAGCTAAAGGAGTTACTTGAATGATGGCCTTGTTGAAATGAGGGTACTGGCAAAGCTGTTTTAATTCCCAGTGACAAGTGAGACACAGAAAGTGTTCACGAGGTTTTGATGCTGGGAACTCTGTGGGAATGAAGTGCCATTTCAGTAATTTGGTGCTGTGACAATGAGATACCTAGTGAGAGCTCAGTAGGCAACTGCAATTGTGGTATGGTTAGAATTTAGAATGGAAAATTCAAATTTGGCAATCATTAGCCTACAGGTGAGATGGACCCCCTGAGAAACAAAGATATTGTTAAAAATAGTGATTCTGTATAAGCTATAAAAATTCTATTATTTTAAAAACAGAATTTAACTCTTTTAATTAGTTAATCTAGAGAATTGTAAGAATAGTGTTCCTAATTTTGGAACATCTCTGGGTAATATTTACTTAATCATGACATACTATATTTTAAATCAACTTTTGAATTCAAATTTGATAATATATTGTTTTGTATCGGGAAGTTTTTAAATCTTCTTATGCATTTTGTAAAATTTAAATAACGTGGTAATTAACTCTTACTTGAAGAGTTAATAGAATTAACAAATAAATCTGTCTGGGCTTGGCTTTTCCCCCCTTTTTCCTTTTGTTTTTAAAATTCCCTTCCTTCCTTCCTTCTTTCTTTTTGTGAAAAGCGGAGATGCGTGTCTCACCTGGGGTACCAAAAAATAAAAAAGAAAAGAAAAGTGGAGATGTAGACCCTTGATTGCCACTTCAATTTATTCTATTCAATTTGTTTACTTCTTTTTGAGTAACTTTTGTTAATTTTCCTTTTAAAAGAAATAAAGCATAAAATTTGGATGTTTTTAATATCTTAGTTTAGAGTTGACTATAACAGCAGTCTTTAGGCTGCATGTATCTCTAAGGATATATGACAACTTTCCTAAGGGTTTGTAGGCTATGATTGTTTTATGAGAATGCAAGAATAGCATAGCTTTTATCCACTCCAAATCTTATCAGCATATGCTGCTCCAAAGTGTCAAAATCCCAGTATATTCAAAAGACGTTTGAAATATTTGGCTCAGCAAAACATACTTTAATGAAAGCTTACTTTAAAATTTTTCTTTGGCTCTCTGAATTCTCTCTTTCCTACAGGGACGATTTCTGTCTGTACTTTCCATGATTTTTCTCTTTCAAGCTGTAGCTTTTTCTCAAATATCTGATAATTTTTGCCTGCCTATTCATGGTTGAAAACAAAGAAAAATGAAGGCTGACTGGAAGCTCAGTGTGAGGGGACCAAATATTGTGTTGGAGTTCTCCAAATACCAGGATTGAGAAGATATCACTATGGGATGCTATCATCCACACTAGTAGCCCTGGTTTTCCCCAAATGGTCATTTAGTTTCTTGAGAATGATTTTGGTTATGGAATGGTGGCACTGGTCATGAGGTTTAGACTTTCAATGAATCCTATGAATCTCCTTGAGTTTAGTCCCACTCTCACTTCCTCACTCAATTGTATCTGCTGTTTCGATGTCCACGTCTCTTCAGAATTCTTTTTGTTTATTTTGAAGTAGTTTTTTGGGTAACTTTGGTAGCTAAAGCTGTTCAATTTATTTTTAATTTATACACAATCGCAGTAGTTTCATTTATCTTACTGTAAATTCATAGATTATAAAATCAATGACTTAGAAATGAGGAGTGACACCTCTGCAGGCAAATGTATTGATAAGACTGATGAGTGACAACTGATAAACTTGTTATAAAGAAATAAAACAAAAAAACCTATTAAATTCAAGAACAAGAACTCAAAGCAAACTGTCCAAGCCTAACATGTAGAAGAAATAAAGTTGTACATTGCACAGAAGACTCCGAGAGTTTCACCATTGTACACCATTGGGTTTCCTGTAAATGGCTGATCAGCACCTGGGGAGAAAACATGCAGGTTCCCTGGTCCCACCTCACACTTCCTGAATCAGCAGACTGTTTTGACTTAGAAGAAATGCTAAAAGGAGTTCTTCAAGTTGAAATGAAAAGACACTAATTAACATGACAATATATGAAAGTATAAAACACATTGATGAGGGGGGAGGTTAATAGCTCAGGGGTAGAGAGCATACTTAGCATGGCCAAAGTCCTGGATTCAATTCCCAGTACCTCCATTAAAAAAATAATAAAACACATTGATAAAGGTAAGTAGACTGTCAAATTCACAATATTTTAATATCATAATCATAGTGTATAAATCACTTTAGTATAAAGGTCAAAAGACAAAAGTATGAAAAATAACTATAGCTACAATAATTTTAATGGGTACATAACTTTAAAAGATGTAAAGTATGAAATCAAAAACATAAAATGGGGGGAGCTAAAAGGGTATAGTTTTTGATGTGACTGAAATTAGGTTCTTATCAGCTTAAAATAGACTGTTATAAGATTTTTTTTTGTTAAGTCTCATGGTAACCACAAAGCAAAAAAATAGAGTAGATACACAAAACAGAAAGAGAAAGGAATCAAAGAATATCATTATGAAAAATCATCAAATCACAGAGGAAGACATCAACAGAGGAAGAAAGGAATGAAGGAACTACAAAACAGCCAGAAAAAATGAAAAAGATGCTTATAGTAAGTCCATACCTATCAATAATTATTTTAAATGTGAACAGATTAAATTCTTCATTGAAAAGACATAGGGTGGCTGAATGGACAAAAATCAAGATATGTGTATATGTTGCCCACAAGAGCCTCACTTCAGTTTTAAGTATATATACATAGGTAGAAAGTGAGGGAATAGAAGAAGATAGTCCCTACAAATGTAACCCCAAAGAGAATAAGGGTAGCCATAAGCATATCAGACAAAACAGACATTAAGTAAAAATCTGTAACAAGAGACAAAGAAGGTCATTATATAATGATAAAGGCTTCAATTCATCAATAGGATTTAACAGTTTAAATATATATATACAGCCAACATCAGAGCACCTAAATATATTATGTAAGTATTACCAGATCTGAAGGCAGAAATAGGCAGCAATGCAATAATGGTAGGGGACTTCAGTAACATACTTTCAATAATGGATACATCATCCAGATAGAAAATCAGTAAGGAAACATTGGACTTGAATTACAGTGTATTTTAGATAAAATAGACTTAACAGACCTCTACAGAGCATTCCATCCAACAATAGAAAAATGTGCAAATACACATTTTTCTCAAATGCGCACAGAACATTCTCCAGGATAGATCACATTTTGGATCACAAGTCTCAACAAATTTAAGAAGATTGGAATCATATCAAGTATCTTTTCCAACTATAAAGATATGAAACTAGAAATCAATAACAAGAGGAAATTGTAAAATTCACAAATATGTGAAGATTAAGGAACACACTCCTCAACAGTTAATGAATCAAAGAAGAAGTCAAAAAGAAAATTTAAAATATCTTGAAATAAATGAAAATGGAAATATATTATACCAAAAGTTATAGGATGCAGCAAAAGCAGTTCCAAGAGGGAAGTTTTTAGTGGTAAACACATTAAGAAAAGTGAAAGATCTCAAGTAAACAACCTTGTTTTGCACCTCAAGGAGCTAGAAAAAGAAGAATGAACTGAGCTCAAAGTTAATAGAAGGAAGAAAATAAGATCAGAACAGAAATAAATGAAATAGAGACTAGAATAACAGTAGAAATAGAGACTAGAATAACAGTAGAAAAGATCAACAAAATTAAGAACTATTTTTTAAAAATCTAAACAAAATTGACAAACTTTAGCTAGGCTAACAATTAAAAAAACCAGAGAAGACTCAAATAAAATCAGAAATGAAAGAGGAGATATTGCAAGTGACATTACAGAAATTCAAAAGATCATAAGAGACTGCTTTGTACAAATATATGCCCACAACTTTGATAACCTAGAAGAAATGGATACCTAGAAACATACAATGTACCAAGTCTGAATCATGAAGAAATAAAATATCTGAATAGACCAATAACTAGGAAGGAGATTGAATCAGTAATAAAAAAAATCTCCCTACAAAGAAATGCCCAGGACCAGATGGCTTCACTGGTGAATTCTACTAAGCATTTATAGAAGAATTAATGACAATCCTTATCAAACTCTTACAAAAAATTGAAGAGGAGGGAATACTCCCAAACTCATTATGAGATCAGTGTACAAGGAAAGACAGACAAAGACCCTTTAAGAAAAGAAAATTTAACCAAGGAGGCGAAAGATCTGTACACTAAAAACTATTAGACATTAATAAAAGAAATTGAAGAAGACACAAATAAATGAAAAGTTATCTTGTGTTCATAGATCAGGAGAATTAATATTATCAAAATGTCCATACTACCCAAAGCAATCTAAAGATTCAGTGCAATCCCTATCAAAATTCCAATGTTATTTTTTCACAGAAGTAGAAAAAACAATCTTAAAATTCATACGGAACCACAGAAGACCCCAGATAGCCAAGACAATCTTGAGAAACAAGAACAAGCTGATTTAAGTTCTGTTACAAAGTATGGGATTGGTATAAAAATACATATATCACTGGAACAAAATAGTCCAGAAATAAACCTACACATATACAGTCAACTAATATTTGACAAGGGTGCCGAGAACACACAATGAGAAATAGGAGAGTCTCTTCAATGAATGATGTTGGAAAATTGGAATGAAATTTGACCCCTGTCATACACTATTCACAAAAATTGACTTGAAATGGATAAAAATTTCAATATAAGACCTGAAACCATAAAATGCCTAGAAGAAAACATAAGGAAAAACTTATTGACATTGGTCTTAGCAATGATTTTTTTTGGATATGACACCAAAAGCATAGGCATCGAAAGCACAAATCATCAAAGGGGACTACCTGAAACTAAAAAGCTTCTGCACAGGAAAGGAAACAATCAACAATGGAAAGATAACCTGTGGGAGAAAATATTGCAATCTGTATATCTAATAAGGGGTTACTATCTAGAATATATGAAGAACTTATACAACTCAATAGGAAAAACAAACAAAACCCCCACAAGAAACAAATCCAATTTAAAATGTGCAAAAGACCCGAAAAGACATTTTTCCAAAGAAGGAATACAAATAGCCAACAGGTATATGAAAAAGTATTCAACTTCACTAATCATCAGAGAAACACAAATCAAAATCACAGTGAGAAATCACTTCACACCTGTTAGGATGTCTATTATCAAAAAGAAAAGTGATAACAAATGTTGGTGAGGATGTGGAGAAAAGGGAACCCCTGTACAATGTTACTAGGGCTGCAAATTGGTTCAAGCATTATAGAAAACAGTATGAAAGTTCCTCAAAAAATTAAAAATTGAACTATCATATCCCACTTCTGGGTATACACCCACGGAAATGAAATCAAGATCTTGAATAGTTATCAAACTTCCTAGTTTATTGCAGCATTACTTACAATAGCCAAGAGATTTTCCATATACCCCTTTCCCCACTCATACATATCCTTCCTTATTATCGATATCCCCCACCAGAAAAGTACATTTGTTAACAAATGCTGAACCTACAAATGACATGTCATAATCACCCAAAATCCATAGTTTATATAACAGCTAACTCTTGGTGTTACACATTCCATGGGTTTGAACAAATGTTTATTGACATGTGTCCATCATTATGGTATCACACAGAGTATTTCACTGCTCTAAAAAGTCCTTTGTACTCCATGTATTCATCCCACCCTGTCAACCCCTGGCAACCACTGACCTTTTTACTGTCTCCATAAAGTCAAATAGTTGGACTTTGTGCCTTTTCAGATTGAATTCTTTCACTAAGTAATGTGCATTAAGGTTCCTCCATGTCTTATGTCTTGCTAACCTATTTCTTTTTAGGGCTGAATAATATTCCATTGTTTGGATGTATTCACTTACTGTGGGACATCTTTGTTGCTTCCAAGTTTTGGCAATTATATAAAAGCTGCTATAAACACCTATGTGCAGGTTTTTGTGTAGAGAGAGTTTTTTATTTATTTGAGTAAATACCAAGGAGAGTGATGGTTGGATCATATGATAAAAGTATGTTTACTTTTGTAAGAAACTGCCAAACTGGCTTCCAAAGTGGCTCTTACATTTTCATCAGCAGTTAATGAGTTCTTGTTGCTCCACATCCAAGCCAGCATTTGGTCCTGTTAGTATTCTGGATTTTGGCCATTCATAGTTGTGTAATAGTATCTCATTGTTGTTTTAATATGCATTTCCCTGGTGACTTATGATGTAAGCATCTTTTCAGTTGCTTATTTGATATCTGTATATCTTCTTTGGTAAAGTGTTCAGATATTTGGTCTTTTTAAAATTGGTTTATTTGTTTTTTTACTGTTGAGTTTTGAGAGTTCTTTGTACATGTTGGATAAAAGTCTTATATCAGAAATGTGTTTTGCTAATATTTTCTGAGTTTGGGACTTGTATTTTCACTGTCTTAACCATCGGTTTCACAGAGCAGAAGTTTTAAACTTTAGTAACAGCATTTTTTCTTTCATGAATTGTGCTTTTGTATCTAAAAATTCCCCAAAATTTGCTTTTCAAAAATCAGTAGAACTTTACTCACTTCCATTCTTTTGCCATGAACAGAAAACTGGAGAAAGCAAAAATGTGTGTTTACAAAGGTAATTGGCCTCTTTACCCAGAAAAGATCAAAACCTCTAAACGACAACGAGGAAAATAAAAGCACCCTCCTCTACATCTCCTGAGCTGACCCTTGTCATCTTAGAAAAAGCCTTCAGTCTGCTGGCCAGGGACTGTGTTTATGGCCAATTCAAGTTAAGGGCAAGAAATGAGACCAATTTGTTCCTGTGATATCCTTAAGCATAGTTTTGTAAGTGCTTTAAAGTCATCGTCTACTAATTCCAACATCTGGGTCGTCCGGAGGTCATACTTCATTTACTGTGTTTTTTCTTGAGAAAACAGATTTCTGTTTCTTTATACATTAAATAACTTTGGATTGTATCTGGGACATTGTGAAAAATATGTTGGCAAGACTCTGGATTCCATTATGTGTTTTTTTTTTTTAACTTTTTAACTCCCTTCATTCATTTCTCTCACTCCCAATCCCCCACCTCTGGCAACCACCAATCTGTTCTCTGTATCTATGAGCTTGGTTGATTGATTGATTTCCCATATAAGAGAGATCATATAGTATTTGCCTTTGTCTGACTTATTTCATTTAGCATAATGCCCTTGAAGTCTAACCATGTTGTCACAACTTGCAAGATTTCATTCTTCTTTGTGACTGAATAATAGTCCATTGTATATACATACCATAACTTCTTTATGCATTCATCCATTGTTAGACACTTAGGTTGTTTCCATATCTTCACTGTTGTAATTAGTACAGCAGTGAACATGGGAGTGCGTATGTCTTTTTGAATTAATGGTTTTGTTATCTTTAATAACTACCCAGGAGTGGAATTGTTGGATCATATGGTAATTCTATTTTTAATTTTTTGTGGAACCTCCATTCTGTTTTCCATAGTGGCTGCACCAATTTCATTCTTACCAACAGTGCACCAGAGTTCCATTTACTCCACATCCTAGCCATTATTTGTAATTTCTTGTCTTTTTGATAATAGCCATTTTGAAGGTGTGAGGTGATATCTCATTGTGGATTTGATTTGCATTTCCCTGATGATATGTGATATTGAGAATCTTTTCATGTACCTGTTGGCCAACTGTATGCCTTCTTTGGAAAACTGTCTACTCAGATCTTCTACCCATTTTTTTTTTATTTATTTATTTAACATTTTTTATTGATTTATAATCATTTTACAATGTTGTGTCAAATTCCAGTGGAGAGCACAATTTTTCAGTTATACATGAGCATATATATATTCATTGTCACATTTTTTTCTCTGTGAGCTACCATAAGATCTTGTGTATATTTCCCTGTGCTATACAGTATAATCTTGTTTATCTATTCTACAATTTTGAAATGCCATCTATCCCTTTCCACCCTCCACCCCCTTGAACCACAAGTTTGTATTCTATGTCTATGAGTCTATTTCTGTTTTGTATTTATGCTTTGTTTTTTTGTTTTTGTTTTTGTTTTTTAGATTCCACATATGAGTGATCTCATATGGTATTTTTTCTTTCTCTTTCTGACTTACTTCACTTAGAATGACATTCTCCAGGAGCATCCATATTGTTGCAAATGGTGTTATGTTGTTGGTTTTTATGGCTGAATAGTATTCCATTGTATAAGTATACCACCTCTGCTTTATCCAGTCATCTGTTGATGGACATTTAGGCTGTTTCCATGTCTTGACTATTGTAAATAGTGCTGCTATGAACATTGGGGTGCAGATGTCATCCTGAAGTAGGGTTCCTTCTGGATATATGCCCAGGAGCAGGATTCCTGGGTCATAAGGTAGGTCTATTCCTAGTCTTTTGAGGAATCTCCATACTGTTTTCTACAGTGGCTGCACCAAACTGCATTCCCACCAGCAGTGTAGGAGGGTTCCCCTTTCTCCACAGCCTCTCCAGCATTTGTCATTTGTGGATTTTTGAATGATGGCCATTCTGACTGGTGTGAGGTGATACCTCATTGTAGTTTTGATTGGCATTTCTCTGATAATTAGTGATATTGAGCATTTTTTCATGTGCCTATTGATCATTTGCATATCTTCCTTGGAGAATTGCTTGTTCAGGTCTTTTGCCCATTTTTGATTGGGTTGTTTGGTTGTTTCTTAGTAAGTCGTATGAGCTGCTTATATATCCTGGAGATCAAGCCTTTTTCGGTTTCATTTGCAAAGATTTTCTCACATTCCGTAGGTTGTCTTTTTGTTTAACTTATGGTTTCCTTTGCTGTGCAGAAGCTTGTAAGTTTCATTAGGTCCCATTTGTTTATTCTTGCTTTTATTTCTTCTAGGAGAAAAGTTTTGAGATGTATGTCAGATAATGTTCTGCCTATATTTTCCTCTAGTAGGTTTATTGTATCTTGTCTTATGTTTAAGTCTTTTATCCATTTTGAGTTGATTTTTGTGTATGGTGTAAGGGAGTGTTCTAGCTTCATTGCTTTACATGCTGCTGTCCAGTTTTCCCAGCACCATTTGCTGAAGAGACTGTCTTTATTCCATTGTATATTCTTGCCTCCTTTGTTGAAGATGAGTTGACCAAAAGTTTGTGAGTTCATTTCTGGACTCTCTATTCTGTTCCATTGGTCGATATGTCTGTTTTTGTACCAACACCATGCTGTCTTGATGATTGTTGCTCTATAGTATTGTCTGAAGTCTAGGAGAGTTATTCCTCCAGCCTCTTTCTTTCTCTTCAGTAATGCTTTGGCAATTCTAGGTCTTTGATGGTTCCATCTAGATTTTATTATGATTTGTTTTAGTTCTGTGAAATTTGTCCTGGGTAATTTGATAGGGATTGCATTCAATCTGTAGATTGCCTTAGGCAGTGTGACCATTTTAACAATATTGATTCTTGCAATCCAAGAGCATGGGATATCTTTCCATTTTTTAAAGTCTTCTTTAATTTCCTTCATCAATGGTTTATAGTTTTCTGTGTATAATTCTTTCACCTCCTTGGTTAGATTTATTCCCAGATATTTTATTACTTTGGGTGCTATTTTAAAGGGGATTGTTTCTTTACTTTCTTTTTCTGTTGATTCATCATTAGTGTAAAGAAATGACACTGATTTTTGAACGTTAATCTTGTAACCTGCTGCCTTGCTGAATTCTTCGATCAGCTCTAGAAGTCTTTGTGTGGACTTTTTAGGGTTTTCTATATATAGTAACATGTCGTCGGCATATAGTGACACATTCACCACTTCTTTTCCAATTTGGATCCCTTTTATTTCCCTCTCTTGCCTGACTGCTGTGGCTAGGACTTCCAAGACTATGTTGAATAGGAGTGGTGATAGTGGGCATCCTTGTCTTGTCCCAGATTTTAGTGGGAAGCTTTTGAGTTTTTCACCGTTGAGTACTATGCTGGCTGTAGGTTTGTCATATATAGCTTTTATGATGTTGAGATATGTCCCCTCTATACCTGCTTTGGTGAGAGTTTTTATCATAAATGGGTGTTGAATTTTATCAAATGCTTTTTCTGCATCGATTGAGATGATCATGTGGTTTTTGTCCTTTCTCTTGTTGATGTGATGTATTACATTGATTGATTTGCGTATGTTGAACCACCCTTGTGTCCCTGGGATGAACCCCACTTGGTCATGATGTATAATCTTTTTTATGTGTTGTTGGTATCTATTTGCTAATATTTTGGTGAGGATCTTGGCGTCTATTTTCATCTGTGATATTGGCCTATAATTCTCTTTTTTGGTAGTGTCTTTGCCTGGTTTTGGTATCAGGGTGATGGTGGCTTCATAGAATGAGTTTGGGAGTATTCCCTCCTTTTCAGTCTTCTGGAAGAGTTTGAGAAGGACTGGTATGAGTTCTTCTTTGTATGTTTGGTAGAATTCCCTGGTGAAGCCGTCCGGTCCTGGACTTTTATTTGTAGGGAGGTTTTTAATTGCTATTTCAATTTCATTTCTAGTGATCAGTTTGTTCAAGTGGTCAGCTTCTTCTTGATTCAGTCTTGGTGGACAGTATGTTTCCAGAAACTTGCTCATCTTCTCTAGGTTATCCAGTTTGGTTACATACAGTTTTTCATAATATTCTTATATGATATTCTGTATTTCTATTTTATTTGTTGTAATTTCTCCATCATCCTTTCTTATTTTGCTAATTT
The DNA here is from genome assembly GCF_036321535.1 of Camelus dromedarius. Classification (NCBI taxonomy): domain Eukaryota; kingdom Metazoa; phylum Chordata; class Mammalia; order Artiodactyla; family Camelidae; genus Camelus; species Camelus dromedarius. The sequence goes on from NC_087437.1 coordinate 48,899,585, forward strand.
GTGCTCTCTCTTTTTTCTTCTTTGTGATTTTGGCCAGAGGTTTATCGATTTTATTTACTTCTTCAAAAAACGAGCTTTTGGTTTGATTGATTTTTTCTATGGTCTTTTTAATCTCTATTTTATTTATTTCCTCCCTGATCTTTATAATTTCCTTCCTTCTGCTGCCTTTTGGGGTTTTTTGTTTTTCTTTTTCTAGTTCATTCAGCTGGTGGGTTAAATTGTTTATTTGAGATTGTTCTTCTTTTTGAGGAAGGCCTGTATCACTATAAACTTCCCTCTGAGCACTGCCTTTGCTGTGTCCCATAAATTTTGTGTGGTTGTGCTTTCATTTTCATTTGTCTCAAGGTATTTTTTAATTTCAGCTTTGATTTCCTCATTGACCCATTGGTTTTTTAATAGCATATTGTTTAATCTCCATGCTTTCCTTTTTTCTCCTTTGTTTCTCTGTTGTTGATTTTTAGTTTCATGGCATTGTGGTCAGTAAAGATGCTTGAGATAATTTCTATCTTCTTAAAATTGCTGAGGTTTCTTTTGTGCCCAAGTACATGATCAATCCTGGAAAATGTTCCATGTGGACTTGAAAAGAATGTATATCCTATTTTTGGGGGGTATATTGCTCTGAAAATATCCACCAAGTCTAATTTTTCTATTGTATTATTTAGTTTCTCTGTTGCCTTATTTATTTTCTGTCCGGAAGATCTGTCTAGTGATGTTAATGAGGTGTTGAAATCTCCATTTATGATTGTATTCCCATCAACATCCCCCTTTATCTCTGTTAGTAATTGTTTTATGTACTTAGGTGCTCCTATATTGGGTGCATATATATTAACGAGTGTAATATCCTCATGTTGTATCACTCCTTTGATCATTATAAAATGTCCTTCTTTATCTTTCTTTATGACCTTTGTTTTAAAGTCTATTTTGTCTGAAGTCAGTACTGCAACACCTGCTTTTTTGGTTTTTCCATTTGCATGGAATATCCTTTTCCATCCTTTCACTCTCAATCTATATGTGTCCTTCTCCCTAAAGTGGGTCTCTTGTATGCAGCATATTGAAGGGTCTTGCTTTATTATCCAGTCTGCCACTCTGTGTCTTTTCACTGGAGCATTTAGTCCATTAACATTTACAGTAATTATGATAGATGTTTGTTTATTGCCATTTTGAACTTATCTTTGCAGTTGATTTGGTATTCCCACTTTGTTCCTTTCTTCTTCCTTTTGTGGTTTGGTAATCTTCCTTTGTATTATCATGGATTTTATTTAGTTTTTGTGACTCCCTTGTAAGTGTTTGGATGTGTTTACCCTCTTCTGTAAGTCTATTAGCCCATGACTATGTCTTGAACCCATCCTACCAAAAACAAAAAATTTAAAAAAAAGTAAGAAAGAAAGAAAAAAACTATATTTTCTTGCTTCCCTATCCCACTCTTAATGATTTAAATGTCTTCTTTTACAATTTCGTGTTTATTTGTAATTCATGAGTTATCACCTTTCCAGTTATGAGTTTCTCATTTCTGTAGCATCCTGCTGCTTTTCTATTTAGAGTAGACCTTTCAATATTTCTTTCAGCATGGGTTTAGTGTTGCTAAACTCTTGTAGTTTTTGCTTGTCTGTGAAATTCTTTATGTCTCCTTCTATCCTAAAGGATAGCCTTGCTGGATAAAGTATCCTAGGCTGCATCTCTTTTTCATTCAGGACTGTGAATATATCTTGCCCCTCCCTTCTGGCCTGTAGTGTTTGTGTAGAGAAATCAGCTGAGAGCCATATGAGGGTTCCCTTGTAACTCACTCTTTGCTTTTCTCTTCCTGCCCTTAGGATCATGTCTTTATCCTTGACTCTGGCCATCTTGATTATGATATGTCTTGGTGTAGGTCTGTTTGGGTTCTTCCTGTTTGGGACCCTTTGAGCTTCCTGTATTTGGATATCTGATTCCTTCTTTAAGTTTGGGAAGTTTTCATTCATGATTTCTTCAAAAACCTTTTCAATCCCCTTTGTTCTTTCTTCCTCTTCTGGGACCCTTATTATGTGAAGATTGGCACGGTTTATATTATCCCATAGGTCCCTTATGTTGCTTTCATTTGTTTTTATTTGTTTATCTTGCAGTTGTTCTGATTGGGTGCTTTCTGTTGTTCTGTTTTCTAGGTCACTAATTCATTCCTCTGCATTATCTACTCTGCTTTGCACAGCCTTTAGATTTGTTCTCATCTCAGCAAATGAGTTTACTAATTCTGCTTGGTTCTTCTTTGTAGCTTCTATTTCATGTTTGACATAATTTATATCTCTAAACACTATCTCTTTTTTTAGTTCCTTCAACACTTTGATCACTCCTTTCTTGAAATCTTGATCTAGTAGGCTATTGATGTCTATTTCATTGATTGTTCTTTCAGGGGATTTCTCTTGTTCTTTTAATTGGGAGTGGTTTCTCTGCTTCATCTTGCTTATATATCTCTGGTACTGTGGCTTATTGAGTATCAGTTATCTATTGTGGTCCTTAAAGGAGTTTATTTATTTATCTATCTAATGCCTATGTAGGAATAAACTTAAAAAGTAAAAGAAAAAAAAAAAAAAAGGAAAGAGAGAAAGAATTTTAAAAGAAGGGAGAAAAAAAGGTTTGAAAACAATGTATAATCAATTATAGAAGCGCAATTTGAATCGGACTAGCTTTTGAGTTGAGACGTCTTTTTTTTTTTTTTCCTAAAATCCCTTAAAAAAAAAAAAAAAAGAAAGATCCAAAAACAATATTTGAAACCTATTTATAATCTATAACAGGAGAGCAAAACCAAAAGAATGAAAATGAAATCAGGTAGATTATGTTTTTTTTAAAAAAAATAATATAACTACTTTAATAGACAAATTTAAAAAGAAATTAAAACTAGAAGTAAAAATTAAAAAGAATAGAAAATTGAACAGATAAAAAATACGATAAAATAGATATTTTAAGAGAAGGGAGAAAAAAAGGCCTGAATATAGTGTATAGTTAATTATAGAAGAGCAATTTGAATTAGACTAGCATTCAGATTGAGATCTTTTTAAAAACCCTCAAAAAAAAGTAAAAAAGATCAAAAAATGACACCTGAAACCCATTTACAATCAAGAACAGATCAAACCCAAAAGAAGTGAAAATGCAATCAAGTGGATTCTCTTTAAAAAATATAACTACGTTAAGAGAGAAACCCAAAAGGAATCAAAACTAGAAGCACACACAATTGTCTACAAAGAAAAATTCAAAAAGGAACCAAAACTAGAAGCATACACAACCTTCCAGAAATTAGAAATCATTAATGTAATAAAAAATAGAATAGACAAAAAAAATAAAAAAAAAAGATATGATAGAGAATTCCGAAAAAGGGGAGGAAAAAAAAGGCCTGAAAACAGCGTACAATGAACAACTGAAGAGTAAGTTAAAGCAGAACAGCATTCGTGTTGAGACGTCTCCCAAAAAGCTCCAAAATAGGACAAAAGAGGAAAAAACACATTTGAAACCTGTGTACAATCAACAACAGGGGATCAAAACCAAGAGAGAGAAAAATGACACAACATGGATCTTTCAAAATAACAACCATACCATTTTAAAAGGAAAAATTCAAAAGGGACCAAAACTGGGAGGATATACAAGTGGTTAAAAAGCAAAAATCAAAAAGGTAACAGAAAATACAACAGGCAAAAACAGATTTAAAAAAAAAACTAAAAAGGGGAGGGGGTGTTCTGGAGACTGTGTGCTCTTAATGAGAAGTCTTTCTGTCTTCGCCCTGTTTCGTGAGCTCGGCTTGTTGTTTCCCGAGGCCCTCTGTTGGCGCCCTTGTCTGTGCTGCTCCCAGTGCCTTTGGCAAGCAGATTGCGCCCCCTCCCCGCACAGAGTTCCTGCCGGAAAAGCTAGGGGCCATCCACCGTCTCCCGGTGCCGGTTGCTCCAGGCTGCGGCCCGCTCTGCCCCTGGTCGGCACTCCGCTGGCGGGTCCGGAAAGACTGTAGAACAGCACCGCCCCTGCTCTGTGTCCAAACTCAGCTCCTTGTTTGTTCTGGCAGCGTGAACTTTGTGAAGCACCTGGGTGGAAGGATCCTATCTGACTCAGGCTGCAAACAAGTCTCACTCCTGCCTAGGAGGTTGCAGAGCCCCCGGGTGTGGATTCAGGTCTCAGCCCCACCCCCGCCCCGGCGCTGTGCACAGGAGAATATGGCGGCTGTGGCTTAGCCCCACCTCTGTTCTCAGGAGAAGTGCCAGTTATGGCGGTACATGTCTGAGGTGACAAAGACTATGGTGCCCTTCCCCACAGGGCACACCAGCCGTGTTGCTTTGCTTTTTTCGCAATTTATGGGGTACCGAGGTTGTTCTGCTCCATATCCCCTCCCAGCCATGGCACGCAGCCCCCTGCAGTCCCCCGGGGCTGCCTCAGTGCAGCCGCCCCGGACCTCTGCCCCGCTCGGGCCGCCTGCCCCGGCCCCAGCTGCCGGCTGGTGACTCAGGCTGGGTGTCGTGGGGACCCTTTGTGCTCATTTAACTCAGTTCTGTCGGTCAAGGGCTGCTCTGTACAGATCCGAGCCTCAGAGGCTCCCCCTCCGTCCCGCTGGTCTCTCTGTTGGAGAGGGGGAGACCCAGCCAGCCAGCGCCAGTCGTCCTTTGTCGCTCCCTCCCTGCGGGACCGGTTCGGCACTGTTCAGCCTTTTTGTCTTCCTTTTTTTTTTTTTTTTTTCCTTTTTTCTACCAGATTTTTGGCGTCTTTGTCTTTTGAAGAGGACAATGTTCTGTCAGAGTTCTGAAGGTGCTCTGGATGGCTGTGTGGGTCCGTAGATGTGAGTCTTGTTTCTGTGGGAGAGGGTGAGCTATGGGTGTCCTACTGCTCCGCCATCTTGGCCTCTCTTTCTACCCATTTTTAAAGCAGATTATTAGTTTTGTTTTGTTTTTTTTTTTTTTTTGCTATTGAGTTGTATGAGTTCTTTATATATTTTGGATATTAACCCCTTATTTGATATATCATTTGCAAATATCTTCTCCCATTAGGTAGGTTGTCTGTTAATTTTGTTGACGGTTTCCGTTACTGTGCAGAAGCTTTTTAGTGTTATACAGTCCTACTTGTTTATTATTGTTTTTGTTGCTTTTACTTTTGGTGTAAGATTAAAAAAGATCATCACCAAGACCTATGTAAAGGAGTTTACCACCTATGTTTTCTTCCAGGAATTTTATGGTTTCAGGTCTTAAGTTCAAGTTCTTAATCCATTTTGAATTAGTTTCTGTGCATGTTGTAAGATAATAATCCAGTTTCATTCTTTTGCAAGTGGTTGTTCAGGTTTCCCAACACCATTTATTGAGTAGACTATTCTTTCCTTATTGATATTCTTGGCTCCTTTGTTGTAAATTAATGGACCATACATGTATAGGTTTATTTTTGGATTCTCTGTTCTGCTCCTTTGATCTGTGTCTATTTTTATGCCAATACCATATACTGTTTTAATTATTGTTATTAAATATAAGCTTTATAATATAGCTTGAAATCAGGAAATGGGATGCTTACAGCTTTGTTTTTCTCAAGATTGCTTTGGCTGTTTGTAGTCTTTTGTGGTTTCAGATAGATTTTAAGATGGTTTCTTCTATTTTCTTAAGAAATACCATTGGAATTTTGATAGGGATTGCATTGAATCTGTGGGGTTGCTTTGGGTAGTATGGACATTTTAACAGTATTAATTCTGATCCATGAACATGGGCTATTTTAAAATCTATTTGTGTCTTCTTCCACTTCTTTCCTTAATATCTAGTAGTTTTCAGTATACAGGACTTTCAGCTCCTTGGTTAAATATACTTCTAGATATTTTATTCTTTTTGATGTAATTGTAAATAGGATTTAAAAAAAATTTCTCTTTCTGGTAGTTCGTTACTAGTGTATAGAAACACAATAGATTTTTGTGTATTGATTTATATCCTGCAACATTACTTAACTCGTTAGTTCTAATAAATTGTGATAAAATTCATAAACCGTGCAATTCACCATTTTAACCATTTTAAAGTGTACAGTTCATTTGCTTTTACTTCATTCATAATATTGTGTAACTATCACCACTGTCTTGTTCTAGAACATTTTCATTACCCCAAAAGGAAACCAGCACTAGTTGATCACTCACTTCCCATTCCTCCCTGGCCCCAACCCCTGGAAATCACTAATCTGCATTCTTTCTCTATGGTTTTTCTTACACTTGATATGTCATATAAATAATATGAATAATACAATACCTGACCTTTTGTGTCTAGCTTCTTTCATTTAGCATTATGTTTTCAAGGTGAATCCATGTTGTAGCATGTATGAGTACTTCATTCTTTTTTATGTCTGAATAATATTCCATTATGTGGATATGACACATTTTGTTTATCCATTCATCAGTTGCTGGATATTGGGGTTATTTCTACGTTTTCACTACTGTGAATAGTGCTGCTAGAAATATTAATGTACAAGTTTTTGTTTGAATACCTGTTTTTTATATATATATATAAAATATATAAATATATATATATATACGTGGGAGTGGAATTGTTTTGTTATGTGTTAATTCTTTATTTAATTTTTTGAGCAACTCCCAAACTATTTTCCAAAGGAGCTGCACAATTTTATATTCCCACCACTCTTTATCACTGAGAAAGCTCCAAAGTGTGCGGGGGTAGGGAGGGAGTAAAGAAGTCCCTGAGCTTATCACTCAGGGAGCCACTGGATAGGTCAAAACACATAGCCACAATTTTTTGAGAATAATGTCTGTATTGCTCTCTCTGACATCATCAAAGTGCACCAGGAATCTGGACAACCATCTTCATGATTGCCACCTGAGCTAGAGGGTGGGAGATTTTAGGTGAGTAAGATAAAATGCCACAACCCTCTCTTACCAAAATTCAATAGTTCTTTTCCTCATTAAGTGTTCTCTTGGATGCTGTAAGGTTTTGATTAGATTCCAGAGTTCTGAAAAAGTTGATTTTGACATTTTTTTTTGTCAGCTTAATCATTGCTTTAATGGTGGGATGGAGCTTTGGAGTTCTCTGCCATTTTTGGTAACATCACTCCTATTATATCATTCATTTTTTGAAGATATTTCTTTTGTTTTTTCAGTTTGGCATAGCTCAGATTGAAAATTTGGTCTTTCCTATAGAGAGCAATAGCTGAAGTTTTATTTCAGTTCTTCTAGCCTTTTCTGGGCTGATTGGAATTTGCCCTGTGCAAATATTATTCAAGAGTAAGCCAGAGATTTGGGCAGAGTTCACACACAGAATTTGGTACACTCCTCTCTAGCTCTCTTCTTTCTGGGATGTCTTTCTTTCTAGATGCTGTGGTTATCTTGGAGCCTTTCCTTAATACATCAAGCCACTAAGACTGTGTACTTCTATCTAGTTTTTAGTGTTCCAAATGTCATGTACTTGGGCCTCGGTTCTTTGCTTTTTAAATAATTTAAGAGGAGTTCTTAAAATGAAGTTTCAGGCACCATCTAGTTGGGGAAGTTTATAGGGTATTTGGCATCTATATTGGTCTTCTAGATCTGTCTTAACAAAATACCACAGAATGAGTGGCTTAAACAACAGAAATTTATTTGTCACCGTTCTGAAGGTGGAAGTCCAAGATCAGAATATTGGCATGTTTGATTTCTCCTAAGGCCTCTCTTCTTGGGTTGCAGGTGGACACCTTCTTGCTGTATCCTCACATGGCCTTTTCTTCATTCATGTATAGCAGACTCCTGGTGTTTCTTTCTGTTCTTATAAGGACACCAGTCATATTGAATTAGAACCCCACCCTCATGACCTCATTTATCCTTAATTACCTTTTTAAAGTCCCTGTCTGCAAATGCTGTAACTTTGGGGGTTAGGACTACAATGTCTGGATTTGGAGGACACAATTCAGCCCAGAATGGCATCTTCTTAGTCTCATGACATAACTGACATCAATGAGAGCTGTGCTTGTTCCACCGAGGCAGGCATGCAAAATTTAAAAATAAAAAAGAAAGAAGAATTCAAAATCAGCTTCCCAAAGAAAATACCTGAAGTGTGAGTGCCCACTTCTTGCTGGCTGAGTGACAGTTTTATACCAGAGGTCTCCTTGGGTTTTGCTTTTCTGCTAGTGAAAACAAAACTTGTAAAATGGAAGCAATCAGCTAAATATTTCCAACTAGTTATTAGTTCTCTTTAAAAGCAGAGAAGTGTCAAAATTTAAAGTTTATAGACTTTTTTCTCTCTCCCTAAGTAGAAAAAGATACAGGTGCTGTTAGCAATGAGGAATCCGGAATGTTTGGGAGTTATTTTACAGAAAGAAATGAAATTGTTCTATAAATATTATAGTTTCCTTTTAGATGCACACTGGATGCACAGTGCTTCAGTTGGAGAATGTTCTTTGAACACAAATATTTCAGACAGTGGTGTCAGGAGTGTCATGCTGTAGCAGATGTATGTAGTCATGGTAAAGTGCAGTATCTTCACAATGGGCATATACTCTTCACTCAGAAGTTAATGGTTGCTAAATTCATAGCAACATGTGACCTCACTGCCCATTGGTCATCTTTCTGTGAAACTGGCTTCCACAGAATGCTAACTAGGAACTCATTTTTAATGCCAAATTCTAGGCCTGCTTCAAATATTTGGGAGCCCCCTCAAGGGACCTTGTGGTTCACTTTTGTGCCATGCTGTAGACATCATGTTTCTCTAGCTGGAATATTGGGACTCATGATTCTGATAATGAGACAGAAAAATTGAAATTGAGACCATTCCAGCACATCTAGGGTATCTGATATAGTAATAGTAGCTATGAAGATGTCTAGCAGGCCTAAGATGTCTAGCAAAGAAAGCCAAGGAATTGTCTACTGGCGGAACTGTTTCCGGAGAGGAACTCCTGTGGGAATGGGTTGACACTGGGTATTCTGTAAGTCTTCAGAATAACTTTAGCAAGAAACCAGAGGATTATGGTTCAATTGGAACCTGGATTAAATTGAATTGATTTGACTATCCATGGGAAGTCCACAGCTTCTGGTGTACTTTTTGAAGCCCACGACCAGTATGAACTTTGTTTTTCACCCTGTTTGCTAAAACATTTTAAGCAAACTAAATGAATCTTTCTTTCGATTGTACTTCTAACTGAATTACCGTATGCTATTTGGAAATCATAATTAGTTTTGAAATTTACATTTAAATATAAATTGTGCACTATCACACTGATTGATCTGAGTCTAGGATAAGGAGAAGAGAATTATTCTCATAGTTTTAGTCTTACTATTTACTCCAATGCTTCATCTATTGCATGGAATCCCAAATGTGCCTTAAAAACTCTGATTGGTGTATAGAGGCTTCAACTGCGTATTATTCTTTCCTCAGCTTCTCATTTTTACATCATCTCTCATTCATTTAGAATGCAGTTTTAATTTCCATGGCCAGTGTGGCTTTTCTGTGTTCTCTTAAAGGAAAACTGCCGAGGTTGATAGGTTCAAATTTGACTTTTCTTCCTAAGTGCATTTATGCGTTGCCAAGATCTTCCTGCTTCCTTACATGCTTTTGATTTTAATGGTTGATGCACTGCCAGTTGACTCAAGGACCAAGCAATTACAATAATGTCAGCCCTCAAATGCGATTGTATAAATCCAGAATAGTCTGCTGCTTTTCTTTGTACTTAAAGAGTGTAACAAGAACAGTGCCCAGGAATCAATTTAAGAACAATAGGCTGTTGAGTTAAAGCATTATTATCATTAAGAGGTATTTTTACAATGCTTCGCATTTTAGCAATGATTAAATCTAGGTTCTCAGCCCACTCCTGCCATGACTTATTAGGTCACCTTGGGCGAGTCACCCTAATGCCTCTGAGCTTCCTCATTTATAAAATAAGGGGTTGGACTGGATGTTTTTCCAGGTTATTTAAGATTCTTAAATTTATGATTGATAAAATTATTCTGCTGAATACTTTTCAAGTTAATCCCACTTTTATGATTAAAAATGGAAACAGTGATATTAAAACTCAGTGTTATACAATAAGTCTTTTACAAAACTGACTTGAATTCCTAATTCTTGGCTCATGCTAACACTATTGGTTTTAAAATGTGAATAATACAAAGACAATTTTTAGAGGCAAAAATGTTTTAGACATCTGGTGTTGACAATTATTTATTGTAAATTATATAAATATTTAAGAACATAAAATTAGGCATACATTTCTTATGCTTGTAGCTTCTACAAAATTGAAGGAAATCAATAAATTAAACATTGAAAAACTTAAAACTTTAACTTAGTAAGCTGAATGATGTTGTTTTGCTGAAACTGAAACATCTATTTGCATCTATTGAATGTTGAATTTGATCCTGTCTGCTATGGGATGGGTTTCTTTGAATTTGGCACATCTAATTAATAGTGCCATGTCATGACAACTGTTTAACCAGTTTCCTTTATTTATTTGTACAGCAAACTGGGATGTTATTTGGCCTCAACTAAGTGCAAGTATATCATTTACTTACTTAACGTACCTTTCCCTTTTCTCCTTAGCTTTTAACAATTAAAGCAGTGCAACTTAATGCCAGTGTAAATGTAACACAAACATGAGCACTGAGGTTATGTGGCAGAAATTATTCATTTGTGCATTAGTAATTCATATGCCAGATACTTCTATGTGCCAGGTCCTATTCTAGTCCCTGGGGATATAGCAATGAATAAAAATGAAAAAGGCTCTGCCTTCACAGAGTTTATATTCAACTAGGAGTCATCAGGATGATTTACAGTATTAATTTTACACTATTTTAAAATAAAAACAGAAGTAAAAATGTTACTATAAGGAACTTGCTGACCCTTGGGAATAAGTCCATTGCATATTTCTAAGAGATCCATGGATCCAAATTTGAGAAAGCTTCCTCTCTTTAATTTCTTTCTTTTGCATTAGAAACTTCCTAACTTTTGCAGAACCTTTAAAAATAGAACAGTTTGTCTAGTGCATAACTTTTGGTAGAATTTTAATTTGCAAGGAGCTGATACCTGGGCCACATTGCCCAGGCAGCTAAGTTAAGGCAGCGTGGCAAAATGGAAAGAGCGCCTGTTCAGGGATTTGAAGACTGGGACTCTTGGCTTGGTCTGTCATTTAGCAGACTGTGTGACCTTAAGGAGGGCATTAAACCTCTCTGAACCTCAGTTTCCTCAGCTTCAAAATCATTCATTCTTACCTTTTTGGGAACGATAACTCTTTGAGAACCAGATGAATCCTATGAAGCTTATGCATACTAAATGGCTTATACACATGAAATTTTGCTTATGAGTTCAGAGGACTTAAGAACTCCTACCGTTCAGAGATAACCACTAGTAATTTTTTGTTGTAAATATTTTCTATTATTTAGTTAGTGCTTGTCCTCTAAACAATATATTGTGACAACTTTTCCATTTTTCTGCAACATAATTTTAATGGATATATTGTAATACATTTAAGCAATGGCTTATCACTAGACAACATAGTACATACCCGTGTCTTTTGCATAGCATCAGTTCTCCCTGTTAGTGGTAATTGTATCCCACATTTCTTTTGTAGACATATGCTATTTTAGCCATGTTTCTGGGTGAGATTTCTCTAGCAAAGCCATATGATCAGAATCAGAGTTTATATGTAACCAAGTTAGATCTAGTATGATGCAAGAAAGCATTTGTTAGCAATTCTGGGGAAAAGAAGATTTTCATGCTCTGAATTTGATAGTGTTTAAGTGATGATCATTAGGTGGACCAGTTAGAAAATGAAGCTGAACCTCAGAATAATCAGACTCATAAGGTGGATTGTGGTGACATTGTTGGAACCTGAAAACAGCTTTAAAGCCTTTGGATATTTTTCAGTTATAAGAACCAATACGTTTTCATTTTGTTTAAGCCCTTATAAGTTGAATTCTTGGTCACTTGCAACTTAAAGAACCCTAAATACAGACATTTAGGTTATTTTCAAAATTTTGACTATTATAAATAATGCTACAATGAATATCCTCACAGTGTTAACTCTTTGGAGTATCTTTAATTATTTCTTTAATGTTAATTCTATAAGTAGAAGTCATATTAATTCTGGAGTGTAATTGTCTGGTTCTGTTTTCTGCATCACGTATGGCAGAACTGAATTTAGATACAAATTGATGTAGATTGAATGGTTTATTAGCATGAATCAATGGTAATATAACATTTTTTCTTTTCCACCCAGGATTCAATCCACAATTATGCATTGCACTTAGTTTTTTATGCTTCTGTAGTCTCCTTTAACTCATAGTAGTTCCTTGATCTTTCTTTTTCTTTCATGCCATCCATATTTTTGGAAAATACCTGCCAGTTGTTTTACAGAATGTCTCTCAGTTGGGTTTGTCTGTTTCCCTATGAGTAAATATAGGTTAGGAATTTTTTATAGGAAAATTATATAAGTGGTGTTGTGTCTTTCTCAGTGCATCATATTAGAGGGTATGTGATGTCACTTGTCCCATTATTGGTGATATTAACCATTTTTCCCTTGGAAATTAGTAGGTTATACATGAGAAGATTCTCTGATGCTGTGTATCTTTTTCTCCTTAAAATACTACACAATAGTTATAACATCTTTTTCTGATTGTTGCCTGAATTGATTATTGCTATGATGGTTGTAAAATGAAATATTCTAACTCCATCATTCCTTTTACAGTTATTAGTTGATATTCTGTAGTTAGAATGAGCTTTTCCTTCTTTCTTATTCACTCACTCACTCATTCATTCTTTTACCTTTACTATCAGCATATACTGTTACATTCTTGTTTGCTTAAATGTGTTACCATTCTTTGTTATCATTAGTCTTTTTTAAAAATAAACTTTAAGTTTTGGAATAGTTTAGGTATATAGAAAAATTGCAAAGATAATATACAGTTTCTGTGTACTCCCCACCCAATTCCCTTTAAAATTAACATCTTACATGAACATGCTATATTTGTCAAAACTAAGAAATCAACTTTGGAACATTGCTATTAACTAAATTAGAGACTTTATTTGCCTTTCCACTAATACCTTTTTTTCTGTTCCAAGATCCAGGCCAGGACACCACAATTCATTTAGTCAGTATAGCTCCTTAGTCTCCTCTGATCTGTAATGTTTTCTCAGTCTTTCCTTCTTTTCATGACCTTGACAGTTTTGAAGATTTACTGGTCAGATATTTTGTAGATAGTCCCTCACTTTGGGTTTGTAAGATATTTTCTCATTATTAGATTGGGGTTATGGGTTTTGGGAAAGAATACCACAGAGGTAAGGTGCTTCTCTCATTGCATTCTATTTAGTGGTACATCATATTAACCTGACTTATCACTGATGACATTAACTTAGTGTCTGCCAGATTTCTCTCCTGAAAATTTCTATTTCCCCTGTTTCTTTCTCTATTCTTTGGAATAGACATTCTTTGGCAAGAAGCCTGTACTCAAGGCTTTAAATTAAGCTCCACTTCTTAAGGGAGGGGAGTATCTACATATATTGTTTAGAATTCTTTTGTAAGGAAAATTTCTTCCTTCAATTTGCTCCCATTTATTTATTAAATCATTTATCTATATTGCTATTGACTTATGCATATTTATTTTATACTTTGGGTTATAATTCAGTACTACATTAGTTTTTTTTCCATTTGTTCCACTTTTAGCCATTTGTAGTTCTTTTTTTAAATGTATATAATCATCTTTATTATAATTCATTAATACATTTGAAACTGACATGGATCTCTTTAATAAGACATCTAGGTTCTAACGGGCATATGCTTTCCACTCATTGTTAGAAAATCCAGTTTACTTCAGAATAGTAAAAAAGGTCAAGTAATATCTTAGTGTTATTATGACAAGTTTCCAGCTCATAGGAAACCTGGAAGGGTCTCTGGGCTCCCAGGTCAAAAGACTATATAGACCTGCCCACACTCAAATGTCTTCTGGAATTCCTTAAAAATTTCAGTGGGCCCCTGGTCAACAGGATATTCTATTACTCTGCTGGTCTTTAAGGTGCAGTTCTAGGGTTAAACACTGTGCCCAGACATTTTCAAACTGTCCAGGCTTATCTTCCAAAGATGGTGTACTGCTTACTTTACCAACTCTCCCTGCCAAAAACTTAACGCTTTGGGGTCCTTTATTTGATTAACTGCATAAGTGTTAACTACACAGTTAGGTAAGACTCCTCTTCTCTCCCCAAATCAAGTTGTTTGGAATCCCGAATAAATGCTGTAAAACAGAGCAGGTAAGAGCTTAATCCAGTAGTACTGCAAAACTGATTAAAGCAGATTTTTCCTTCACTTTGGATCAACCCAGATCCAGGCTGGTTGATCTAGAAAGCTTTTTCCTGCATGGTTTGTCTCTCCAGTCATTGTCCATAGGACCCTGAGAAGCTGTAGGAATATGCAGGTGCAAACTCAAGGCCTGGCTTTATCTCCAACATTGTGGAAAGGGACTGTACAACATGGGGCAGAGCCCTGTGCTCCCCTACACTACCTGGAGAGAGCCTGGGGAGAGTGACTTCCCAGGGTATCCATGTTGGTCATTCATAGTTCTTTTAGCTTGGCTTCTGGGTCTTTTTTTTTTTTTACATGTTCCTCCCCAGCCCAGCAATTTCTTACTTTCTATCATCACAAAATGCTCCAGGCTGGTCTTATGTTTTCCTTCTCCAGCCCTAGAATCAGCTCTTTCTCCAAATATTATTTTTGACTCTCAATTTTTCCAAGATTTGGCCAGTGAGAACCTTTTTAAGCTGGCTTCTTGATTATCTTAATATGTCCCATCAATTTTTAAGCAGTTTAAACTTTGTTGCACAATAAGATGTTCCAGTTTCACCTTACTACATTTTTTTCTCCTGCTGTGGAATCTGCCATTTATCCAGATAATCTTGTTTCATTTTATTTGGGAATGATACTTAGAAATCAAGATCTAGGCACTAGGTGTGCTAATTGCTATTAGAGACTCATTGCTTTTAGGATCTTTCTGCAGACAGAGCTAAGTTCATGGTTCTTCTTAGCTTTCTCTCATTCCATGTTTGTAATATTCTTTTCCCACAGTGAGAACTGTGGCTCCCAATAACTTTAATATTTACTCATTTGCTCAATCCTGTAATACTTATATATATATATATATATATATATATATATATATATATATATATATACATATAATACATACAACATAGTTTCAGGATTAGAACTCTCATATCTCTATAAATAAAAACTAAATAAGAGGTCAAGATTTGTTTGTAGTTCTTCCGTATCTTCAGCCTGAGGGTATATTCAAAATATTATTGTATTAGTCAGGGTTCTTTAGAAAAACAGGACCAATAGGAGATTATATGGAATTGGCTTATACAGTTATGGAAATTGAGAAGTTCCACAATCTGCTGTCTGCAAACTGGAGACCCAGGAAAGCCAGTGATGTAATTCAGCCCAAGTCTGAAGGAGTGAGAACCAGGGGAGCTAACAGTGTGAATCCTAGTTCAAGGGTCAGAGAAGATGAGATGTCCCAGCTAAACAGTGGAACAGGAAAAAAGGGACGAACTCCTCCTTCCTCTACCTTTCTTCTATTAAGGCCCTCAAGGGATTGGATGATCCCCACTCACATTGAAGAGGGTAGTCTATTTTACTGAGTCCACTGATTCAAATGTTCATCTCATCCAGAAACGCAATCATAAACACACCCAAAAACAACATGTGGGCACATATGGTCAGTCAGGTTGACACATAAAATTAATCATCACAGTTTTGTTCTATAGCAGGGTCAGCAAACTTTTTCTGTAAAGGGCCACATAATTTTTTAGGCCTGGTGAGCCACATTATCTCTGTTGCAACTACTCAACTCTACCATTGTAGCAGGAAATCAGCCAAAGACAATAAGTAACAAAAAAGCCTGGATATGTTCCAGTAAAACTTTATGTGCAAAAAGCAAGTGGTGATTTGAATTTGGTCAGTGAGCCATAGTTACCTGGATTCTAAAATTATTTAGATTTTTTCTTTTTTTATTACATTTTGTCTTTAGACCTAGGACATATAGAACCAGTTCCTTGCATTCATTTTTCTTTTCTTTTTGAGATTATGTTATTTATTTCTCTATGGAGTCAATTTTAGGGTGTGTTTTCCTAATTCTTCTTGATTTAACTTTATATTTATGATTTGCAGACTTCCTGATATTTTGTTTTGTACCCTGGGCAAGCTGCTTAATTTAGGAGGAGTAACTTTGGGTTTTCTAATTTAAGAAATTACAAGTGTAGCCAGAGAAGTTAAATAAGAAGATTGCCCTGACCCTGTGCTGGGCGCTTAGAGGCATTATCTTATTCAATGCTCATCATAGTACTACCACAGTTTACTGAATCAAGATTCCATAGATTATAAGACATGCTTTTTCTCATTTCAGAGATGTTAAAATGTTAGAACTGATGAAACAATATAATGTAGGTACTGTTATTTTTGTTGTTTTAAGAGTGAGTAAATTGAATCAGAAAGGTTATTTGCCCAAGAGTACATAGCTAATAGGTGGCAGATTCAGGAAACAAACCTAAATCTCTTTCCCCTAGATGTTTTCTATTGCCTTCCCTCTCTTTTTCCTTCTCTCCCTTCCTCCCTTTTTTTCTTCCTTTTAAACATTTAAAATTTTTGTTACTGGGGTTTACCATCTTTATCAAAAATTGGCTCATCTGATTGTTTACTTATCAAGCTTCATCCTTTCCATCATCTCAGTTTTTTTGAAACCTACCTTCTCAGGAATCCTTACCTCAAAACTAGAAATGAGTTGGAGATTTCCCATTATCATGACCTATTTAGAATGTGCCACTTATATATTTTATTGTTTATTTTATATAACATTAACATTAACTTTCAGTAATTATTATAGGTCTTTTGTATGATCAAGCCTTTGTTAAATTTTTCACAATTTTGTTTAACCAAAAAGGCCCTTTTATGTATTGTATATTTCAACATAATTTACTTTATTGTATAAATTTCTAGGGAAACAAAGTTGACATGGATATATATGCTTTGGGATAGTATTACGTATATGCTTTGAGATGATAAAGGGGTGATATGCCTAAGGGATAAATATAGGAAGAATAATTGTCTGTAATTGAATTACATCATGAATGGACCTGTATATTGTCACATATTCAAGTACCAATAGTAATAATATTCCTGCTACTAAAAACAATAATATAAAAATAACAGGTAAATAATGAGCATTTACTGAGTGTTTCCTACATTCAAGCATGTTTGAAGTGTTTTATGTGCATTCATACATTAAGTTTATTTTATTCTGAAATTCCATAAATAAGTACAATTATTATCCCCATTTTATAAAGAAGACAAATTACTCAAGGTTACATACCTAATAAGAGGCTAAGTTAGGGTACAATATTTAAGTGCTGGTTTAAGTATTTGAAACTATTTCAGCTCAGTGATGATAGATGGTACATTACAGATATGTATAGCTTCCTATAGAGAAATAAGTTCATGAAATAAATTTATTTCCAAGATATTATTTATTCTAAGAACTCCCCTCTTATATAAGCCAGGACTGTGGGTGCTTCCTGGGGTCAGACTCTGAAGCTGTGTGGGAGAGGTTTAAGTATGGCCAGTGAATCTCAGAACACAGGGCCAAGGCAGCTCTGGAAAGCAAAGTTCAGGTTGTAGTAGACATTGTAGTTGTTCCCTCAGCATTCATTCCCCTTCTCTGGGTCACCTGATTTTCATTTGATTATCTACTCCTCTTTGACTCAGCCCACATGTTTGTGGGAACTTGACTTCACTCTAGGGGAGGGGTTGCATCTGCAGCAACATAGTCCAATCATCTGGTCAAAATTTTGGTTTGGAGGTGACATATGGGCTGACTTGAGTCAAAGATGTTGGAAAAGATATTTTCTGGCAACTTCTAAGGAAGAATCACTCTTTATCTTTCTCATATTCAAAACTGTTTTGTTCAGATAAAGAGCCTGGAAGTACTGCAGCCATATTGCTACTATGAGTGAGGCGGGCCTTAGGGTAAAGCTGATATCATGCAAGAGAAAGCAATGAAAGAGAGTAGATCTTGAGGGTTCTCACCACACCAAAAACCAATAACAAAACAAAAAAAGTAACTCTGTGAGGTGACAGATGTGTTAATTAATTTCACTTGTGCTAGTCATTTCACAGTGTATACTGGTATCAAGCCATCACATTGTACACCTTAAATATATATAATTTTTCTTTGTCAATTATGCCTAAGTAAAGCTGGGGAAAAAAGAGTGAAGATATCTTTTAGCCCCGA